>NC_064920.1:1009846427-1012346427 GCF_023897955.1 Schistocerca gregaria | reverse complement strand
GTGTTGTGTGTTCGGAAACTATCGTGCTGCATTTGGTGCATTCGTATTTATACTTCCGTAATATTAAAATATGCAGTGTACATCTTGCTGCGCATGTAAGATCTTTCCAAAATGTGTTACTGTTTGTTGGGAGAGCCGGGAAGTTCCACGCAGGTGGTGGGCACCTAGCGTTCAAAGAATTGATGCGTTTTACAGCTCCTGGGAAAGGATGCCACTTATAACGGAAAGAAATGTACTTTTAACTGGGGTATAATGTCTTTTCACCCCGAAAAAGTGTGTTTTTAATGGGGAAATCCGGGAATGTTTTATTCTTGTCCACGTATACAATCTGTAGATGCTCCTTTCAGCACTGCGTATAAAACGGCCGGAAAAGACTGCTCGTGTTTCCTTTCACCAAGACAAAGCGTCAGCACGTCGGGCGAACGCGACGCTGCGGTTTCTTCATAACAACTTCGAAATGATTTCTTATGTTCCGCGCTCACTCTGCCTGGTTCGTAGCGACTTTCGACTGTTTCCAACGATGAAAGACACTCTCCGTGCTCACACAATCACTACCTGTGCCGCCACTGAATCAGCGATTTTCCAGTGGTCAAACAAGTCTCCTAAAGTAGCATTCATAGCGGCCATGGAATAGTGGCGTCGACGTTGTAAAAAATGTGTACTGCTGCAGGGAGATTACATCAAGAAGTGAAGCAAATATCCGTTTTCGCGTAATTATTCTGTGAGGAAAAAGAAGAGGTGTTATATTTTGAATGCACGTCGTAGATGTAAAATGTTCACTGGCACTTGCCGACACTTCAAGGCGTCGTTTAATTTTCACCAGGCCTGAGACGACGAGAGTTCACCGAACTCGATGGATTTACTAACAAGGTGAACTGCTTATCACCTACCGCAGTAAACTGATGGAGGAATTTCTAACAAGAAAACATTAAGACTAAGTGCCTGTGAGCGGAGAAAGATATTTTAGAAGCGAGTCAGAAATTTTTAATTTTGCTCGGGCTACCGTCTTTCACGTGGAGCAGATGACTGGGTCATAGGCAACACGCATTGCATACGCGCGCTGCAGAATGCTAACGCCGTGCCGCCTCTGAGGTGCGTAGCCATAGAGTATGTAAATCTATGGAGTAAGCATATCCTTCTGCGCATGTTCTCAACATCAAACCGGGCCAGTCAGGTGATTTCGGGACGATGCTGCTTGTCTACAATTTGCGGCAATAGCGAAACTTAAAGATTATATTTACTAAAGATTATACGTATTTGCCTTGTTTTATATACATTTGTTTTATATATGTTGTTGCTCGTTTGATTATTGAAGATTACATGTATTCACCTTGTTTTATATGCGTATTATATGCGTTGTTGCACTTTTGAGTATTAGAGTAACATCTATGATACAGTATTATCTTTATTACGAATGTAAAGAAGTATGTGAAAGGAGGACCTGTTACTTTTCATGCATAAATGTAAATGTCAAATTGATATGAGGCGCTTTGTGTGTTGAAAAAATCGAGGCACGGGATTGTAGTATTGCGTTGCTGAGATAATTTTTGCGACTTCACTACTAAGTGTTTACGAGACAAGTGCTTCATAAATTTGCAAGTGTGTTTGTGTAAACTGCCAGTCAGTGTATGCATATTGGTGCCATGTTGATATGCAGACAAAATTTATACGTGATGGGTAATTTCCTCCAATTTATGCGGGTTCTCAAACACTTGTGTGTATGTAATATTTTTTCGAGAAACAGTTTCTTATACAGTGTCATTGTAAAGTACGTAATGAGAACAGAGATTCCACATTATGAACAAATGCAACAGAAAACTTAAATAAACTATTGCTGGCTTTACTTCCTATCTCTTTACCGAAAAAAGTAAATAAACTATAAAATGAGTTATGATACTGTGGCGAAAAAGCACAAAATGAATCGCTCTTCACATCTTTCAGTTAACTTCAGTTCCTGCTATGAAATTGTTAAAATCACCGTTAAAAGCGTAATCAAAGTTTCACGGCGCTTCTGAAGGTGATACAACCGTAGTAGCGAAGTAGTAAGACTCTCAATATGGTAAGCGCTACACGGATTAAAATGCGCCGTCCCAAAATCACGTGACCTGAGATGCAGATGTTGCGGACAGAACTGTTGTTCTACACATCCGAATGCTCACTGCATAAGTATTTATACTCTGAGTATAACCAGTACAAAAGAACACCTAGAGAGAAGTGTTAGTGAACATTTTGTCCCCAACAAATGTTGCTTCTTATGATGTGATCTATCAGTGCTAGACGTTTGTGCAAAGACTTTGAAACATCATGCATATTCAGTGTTCCGTCAAATTGCTCAAGAGGTATCGTGGCGTTAGTAGCTCGTTGGTGCATCTTTGTAACGCAACATATAATCGATTCTACAGTTCGTTGGCAGATTTGTGCAGCTGTGTGGCACCAGGTCTCTACGCGCAAGTGACGTAATTCCCGTAAATAACTGTCCTCTGTCCGCAGCTAGTGCCTAGCATTGCTGCCTCTGGATCACGGGGTCCTGGGTTCCATTCCCGGCCGAGTTTGGGATTTTCTCTGCCCGGGGACTGGGTCTTCGTGTTGTCCTAATCATTTCATTATCATCTTCATCATTCGTGACAGCGGCTAGATTGAGCTGTGAAAACCATTGGAGTGTGTAAAAAATGGGAATTTGTACGGGAGCTGATGACTGCGCACTTACGGGCCCTACAAACGAGTCATCATCATCATCAACTCGCCTCAGATTTGTGTACGCGATTATGGCGCTCGATAGCGACCCAGATGGTAACCATCGGATTAACATGAGCCGAATTTCGTGGCCAAGACAGTAACGTTACATCACTATCTTGCTCCTCGAATCACTGTAGCACGACTCTGGCTTCGAGACACGGACAGTTACACTGCTGAAAGATGAAATCGTCTTCAGGAAAGACATCACTCAAAGTGGTGCGAGATCCCTTGCAAGCGCAGGAGAATGCACATGGTAGCGCAATACTACTACTACCAGCCTGCGCGTGGGACGCGGTGGACGCTTCGAGGAACCGTTCGCCTGGATGACGGCATTTGTGGAGACATCCATCGACCTGGTGTACATTCATTTGACGAGCGGTCACGGTTCCACTGATATGCCGTCCAATCACGATGATTCCGAGTCCGCTACAATCGTAACTGATGTCGTTGGACCAACATGTAAACACGTAGGAGGTCTTCTACCGCAGAACATAGTGTTCAACATCGATTGCTGAATGGTGTGCTCTGAAACACGTGTGCGTCCCCAGGCATTGTGCTTTTTCGCCATCTATTCTACTTTACAGAGCAGACAAGCCTCCAAACCCCACAGTGTGTGTGTGTGTGTGTGTGTGTGTGTGTGTGTGTGTGTGTGTGTGTGCACGTCCAACCACTGAGCAGCTAGTGGTAGTTTCACTGCCCTTTTACTGCTTTCT
The DNA here is from genome assembly GCF_023897955.1 of Schistocerca gregaria. NCBI lineage: Eukaryota > Metazoa > Arthropoda > Insecta > Orthoptera > Acrididae > Schistocerca > Schistocerca gregaria. Next base: position 1,012,342,978 of record NC_064920.1, on the reverse strand, counting down.
GTAGATACTCACAACAGTACCACATGAACATTCGACCAGCTTCGTCGTTTTTGAGATACCCGTTCACAGGGTCTGCGTAATAATACACACATAAAAAAAACTTTTGCATCATCTTGGTTCCGAGAGTTCCGGAACTTGCACAGAAAACTGGAAGAGAGATCAACTTAAACATCATTTCCGCCCTTTTTATTGTTCATGAAAACCATACCTTACATATTGTATCGCCATACAGTGAGAGTTCAGAGGTGGTGGTCCAGATTGCTGTACACACTGGTACCTCTAATGCCCAGCAGCACGTCATGTAGCATTGGTCGTGGCATACTATCCACAAGTTCATCAAGGCACGGTTGGTCCAGATTGTCCCACTCAAGAGCGAATCGGCGTGGATCCCTCAGAGTAGTTGGTGGGTCATGTCATCCGTAAACAGCCCTTTTCAATCTGTCCCAGGCATGCTCGACAGGCTTCATGTATGCAGATCAAGCCGGCCACTCTAGTCGAGCGATGTCGTTGTCCTGAAGTAAGTCATTCACAAGACGTGCACGATGAATGCAAGAATTGTCGTCCATGAAGACAATGCCTCGCCAATATGCTGCCGATATGGTTGCACTATCGGTCGAAAGATGGCATTCACGTATCGCACAGCAGTTACGGCGCCTTCCATGACCACAAGCAGCGCACGTCGGCCCCACATAATGCCACCCCAAAACAGCAGGGAACCTCCACCTTTCTGCACTCGCTGGACAGTGTGTCTAAGGCGTTCAGCCTGGCCGGGTGCCTCCAAACACGTCTCCGACGATTGCCTGGTTGAAGGCATGTGCGACACTCATCGGCGAACACAACGTAATGCCAATCCTGAGCTGTTCATTCGGTGTGTTTTAGGGTCCATATGTACCGCGCTGCATGGTGTCGTGGTTGCAAAGACGGACCTCGCCATGGACGTCGGGAGTGAATTTGCGCATCATGCAGCCTTTGCGCTCAGTTTGAGTCTTAACACGACGTCCTATGACTGCACGAAAAGCATTATTCAACATGGTGGCGTTGCTGTCAGGGTTCCTCCTTTGACAAAGTCGCTTATCTCAGTGGATTTCTCCATATGCAGCTAGTATCTTCCGTCTCTGCTCGGCTTAAATACTTCCTTACCGCGTCACATGCACACATCGCGACGAGGCGGCATCGAACGCCGCGTTGGGAAGTGAACGTAATGTTTTTGGCTTATCAGTGTAGGTGTACAATACTACTCTGATTTCGTATTTGTACCTGCTTTATGTTAGTGTGAATGAGCGTATGTGCGCTTGAATGAAGTCACCTGTCATAGGAAAGAGAAGACGGAAGACTTACTTGGAACTGAATTGTTTTGGTGAAACAGTAAGGTAAAATTTCACACTTTGGTTATTATTATTATTATTATTATTATTATTATTAGTAGTAGTAGTAGTAGTAGTAGTAGTAGTAAAACTCTCTCCCTCTCCTTCTCTCTCCTTATTTGCACAAATGTCACGGTTGCTATGGTGTTGTAGGAGGCAGCGACGGCGCGTCGAGCGGCGCGACGCATCGGAAGCAGCCCAAGAGCGGCGACGGCAGCGGCACGAGCAGTGCGGGCAGCTCCGCCGTACAGGACTCCGGCTTCGGCACCGAGACCTCCTCCAGCAAGGCCGCCTCCGCAACCACCGTGCTCCCTCCCGCTCACCACCACCAGGTAACCCAGCCGCATGCTGCTGCACTCTCGCTAAAACTGCCTGTCACTTCACGCTTAGCGCCTTGCAAGTTAAGTCCGATTGCGCTGTCAAAGTTCTTTGATCATTGTTGTTGTTGTTGTTGTTGTTGTTGTTGTTGTGGTGGTGGTCTTCTGTCCTGGGACTGGTTTGATGCAGCTCTCCATGCTACTCTATCCTGTGCAAGCTTCCTCATCTCCCAGTATCTACTGCAGCCTACATCCTTCTGAATCTGCTTAGTGTAGTCATCTCTTGGTCTCCCTCTACGATTTTTACCCTCCACACTGCCCTACAATACTAAATTGGTGATCCCTTGATGCCTCAGAACATGTCCATCCAACCGATCCCTTCTTCTAGTCAAGTTGTGCCACAAACTCCTTTTCTCCCCAATTCTATTCAATACCTCCTCGTTATTTATGTGATCTACCCATCGAATCTTTAGAATTCTTCTGTAGCACCATATTTCGAAAGCTTCTATTCTCTTCTTGTCTAAACAATTTATCGTCCGTGTTTCATTTCTGACACTCCATACAAATACTTTCAGTAATGACTTCCTGACACTTAAATCAATACTCGTTGTTAACAAATTTCTCTTCTTCAGAAACGCTTTTCTTGCCATTGCCAGTCTACATTTTATATCCTCTCTACTTCGACCATTATCAGTTATTTTGCTCCCCAAATAGCAAAACTCTTTCACTACTTTAAGTGTCTCATTTCCTAATCTAATTTCCTCAGCATCTCCCGACTTAATTCGGCTACATTCCATTATCCTTATTTTGCTTTTGTTGATGTTCATCTTATATCCTCCTTTCAAGACACTGTCCATTCCTTTCAACTGCTCTTCCAAGTCTTTTGCTGTCTCTGACAGAATTACAATGCCATCCGCGAACCTCAAAGTTTTTATTTCTTCTCCGTGGATTTTAATACCTACTCCGAACTTTTCTTTTGTTTCCTTTACTGCTTGCTCAGTATACAGACTGAATAGCATCGGGGAGAGGCTACAAACGTGTCTCACTCCCTTCCGAACCACTGCTTCCCTTTCATGTCCCACGGTTCTTATAACTGCCATCTGCTTTCTGTACAAATTGTAAATAGCCTTTCGCTCTCTGTATTTTACCCCTGCCATCTTAAGAATTTGAAAGAGACTATTCCAGTCAACATTGTCAAAAGCTTTCTCTTAAGTCTACAAATGCTAGAAACGTAGGTTTGCCTTTCCTTAATCTTTGTTCTAAGATAAGTCGTAGGGTCAGTATTGCCTCACGTGTTCCAATATTTCTACGGAATCTAAACTGATCTTAACCGAGGTCGGCTACTATCAGTTTTTCCATTCGTCTGTAAAGAGTTCGCGTCAGTATTTTCCATCCGTGACTTATTAAACTAATAGTTCTGTAATTTTCACATCTGTCAACACCTGCTTTCTTTGGGATTGGAATTATTATATTGTTCTTGAAGTCTGAGGGTATTTCGCCTGTCTCATACATCTTGCTCACCAGATGGTAGAGTTTTGTCAGGACTGGCTCTCCCAAGGCTGTCAGTAGTTCTAATGGAATGTTGTCTACTCCGGGGGCCTTGTTTCGACTTAGGTCTTTCAGTGCTCTGCCAAACTCTTCCCGCAGTATCATATCTCCCATTTCATCTTTATCTACCTCCTCTTCCATTTCCATAATATTGTCCTCAAGAACATATACGAGCTGTATCAAAAACGTAATGAGACTGACAACACTGCGAGCGATCTGGCAACACTTTGTTGTTCTACCTGTGTTGTGACCGAGCGAGATGGCACAGTGGCTCACACACGGGACTCGCATTCAGGAGGACGACGGTTCAATCCCGCGTCCGGCCGTCTTGATTTAGGTTTTCCGTAATTTCTCTAAATCGCTCCAAGCAAATGCCAGGATGGTTCCTTGAAAGGGCACGGCAGACTTCCATCTCCCTCCTTCCATAATCCGATGTAATGTATTGCGAATACATAGAAAGAAGGATCCTTTATTGCATGATTATATGATAGCGGAACAACCACTGGTAGCAGTTACTTCTGTAAAATATCTGGGAGTATGCGTGCGGAACGATTTGAAGTAGAATGATCATATAAAATTAATTGTTGGTAAGGCGGGGACGCCCGCATCTCGTGGTCGTGCGATTTGAACCAATTTTTTAAGGCGGGTACCAGGTTGAGATTCATTGGGAGAGTCCATAGAAAATGTAGTCCACCAACAAAGGAGGTGTCTTACAAAACACTCGTTCGACCTATACTTGAGTATTGCTTATCAGTGTGGGATCCGTACCAGATCGGGTTGACAAAGGAGATAGAGAAGATCCAAAGAAGAGCGGCGCGTTTCGTCACTAGGTTATTTGGTAAGTGTGATACCGTTACGGAGATGTTTAGCTAACTCAAGTGGCAGACTCTGCAAGAGAGGCGCTCTGCATCGGGGTGTGGGTTGCTGTCCAGGTTTCGAGAGGATGCGTTTTGGATGAGGTATCGAATGTATTGCTTCCCCCTACTTACACCTCCCGAGGAGATCACGAATGTAAAATTAGAGAGTTTCGAGCGCGTACGTAGGCTTTCCGGCAGTCTTTCTTCCCGCGAATCATACACGACTGGAACAGGAAAGGGAGGTAATGACAGTGGCACTTAAAGTGCCCTCCGCCACACACTGTTGGGTGGCTTGCGGAGTATAAATGTAGATGTATATGTAGATGAGACCGATGACCTCGCTGTCTGGTCTCCTCCTCCAAACAACCCACCCCTTTACCTGTGTAGACTGGTGGTGCGTGCCTTCCAGATACTATGTCAGTTTTTCAGCTCCGTACAGCCATCAGGTGATCATTGAGACCGCCGTCATTGTTGTTGTGTTTTAGTGGGGTTTTATGAAAATTGAATGGCGGAATTTAGAGCAACGTTAAGTCATCAACTTTTGTGTGAACTTGGGGAATCCTTGAGTGTGACCTTTGAAAAGTTGAAATAGGTCTATGGGCAGCACTCCTTATCAAGGGCGCAAGTTTTTCGCTGGCACAGATAGTTTTTGGAAGGCCGAGAACACGTTGAAGATGAACCTCGCTCAGTATGACCTTCAACTTCAAAAACCGACGAGAAGGTCGAACGTGTGCGTGTTCTTGTGAGATCAGACCTACGTTTAACAATAAGGATGATGGCTGACCTGTTAAACGCTTTCACCGTCAAATTTTGACCGTAGATTTGCACGTGCGAAAGATTTGTGCCAAAATGGTGCCGAGAAACCTCACAACTGAGCAGAACGACAGTCGAAGAAGCGTGTGCGTTGATCTTCCAGTCGTGTGATCGTAGGTGATGAATCCTGGCTTTCTGAGTACGATCCTGAGACAAAGCGGCAAAGTGAGGAGTGGCATACTGAGACATCTCTTCCACCGAAATAAGCTCGAATGAGCAATTCAAAGATTAAAACAATGTTGATTTGCTGTTTAAGCAGCAGGGGTATCGTGCATAAAGAATTTGTTCCTAAAGAACAAACTGTTAACCAAGTTTTTTTTTTTTTTCAAAGATGGCCTTGAATGGCTTAGGAAAAGGGTGAATCGAGTGAGACCCGACATCGCAGACAAATGGATATTTCATTAAGACAACGCCACACGTCAAACGATCACTTCCATCGCGGAAAAGGCCTTCCTGTTGTTCCAGAGCCCTCCTATTCGCCTGATATGAGTCCTTGTGACGTTTCTCTGTGCCCAAAATTGAAAAATGTCGTAAAAAGATTCCGGAGAACAATCAAAATAATGTTAAAGACCGTACCAGTTGAAGGCTTCCAGCGCTGCTGTCAAGACTGGGGACGACGACTCCGCCGATGTATAGCTCCCAAAGGCAACTACTTCGACGGTTCAAAGCCCTGTCCGGCCATCCAGATTTAGATTTTCCGTAATTATTATAAATTTCTCCGGGCAAATGCCGGAATGGTTCCTTTGAAAGTGCACCGCCGATATCCTTCTCCATACTTCGGTAACCCGAGCTTCTGTTCCGTCTCTAATGCCCTCGCAGTCGTCGGGACGTAAAACCCTAATCCACTCCTCCGACAAACGTCAAGTAAGAATCGGTTTTAGTCAGAGTATCACCACCCTGCATCTACACCGGGATTACTCATGGTACTATCATTATGAAGAACATCACCTCTCATTTTTGGAGTGTTACGAGGACGATTGAAATACCAGTGCCTATAAAAATTAACAGTGGATTTTACTAAAATCGTAATCCTTATTAGCATATTCTCCGTAGAGCTCGATGTAGTATAAACATCATTTTCTAACTTATTTCATCATTTAAGAGATACAATTATCGATTTTACCAACGTTTTAACTTGTTATTGTTGTCTACAGCCCAAAGACTGGTTTGATGCAGCTCTCCTTGCTACTCTATCTTGTGCGAGCCTCTTTATCTCCAACTAACTACTGCAGCCTACATATTTCTGAATCTGCCTACGTACTCATCCCTTGCTCTCCCTCTACCACCCACACTTACTTCCAACACTAAATCGGTGATCCCTTGATGTCTCAGAATGTGTTCTATCAACCGATCCCGTCTTTTGGTGAAGTTGTGGCACAGATTCCTTGTTTCCCCAGTTATATTCAGTACCTCCTCATCAGTTACGTGGTCGACCCATCTAATCTTCAGAATTGTTCTGTAGCACCACACTGCAAAAGCTTCTAGTCTCTTCTTGTTTAAACTGCTATTGACCATGTTTTACTTCCATACATGGCTACACTCCAGACAAATACTTTCCGAAAAGACTTCCTATCACTCAAATCTGTAATCAATGTTAATAAATTTATCGTCTTCAGAAATGTTTTTCTTCGCATTAGCAGTCTACATTTTATATCCTCTCTACTTCGATCATCACCAGTTTTACTGCCCAAATAGCAAAATCATCTACTACTCTAAGTGTCTCATTTCCTACTCTAATTCCTTTAGCATTCGACTACATTACATTATCTTTGTTTTGCTTTTGTTGATGTTCATCTTATATTCTCCTTTCAAAATACTGTTCATTACGTTCAAAAGCTCTTCCACGTCCTTTGCTGTCTGTGACAGAAATACAATGTCATCGGCAAAACTCAACGTTTTTATTTTTTCTTCCTGAACTTTAATTCTTACTTCAAACTTTTCTTTTGTTTCCTTTACTGTTTGCTCAGTTTACTGATTGAATAACATCGGCTATAGACCACAGCACTGTCTGACTCCCTTCTCAACCACTGCTTCCCTTTCATGCCCCTCGACCAGTAAACTGCTGTCTGGTTTGTGTAAAAGTTGTAATTAGTGGTTCACTCCATGTATTTTATCCTTGCTATCTTCAGAATTTCAAACAGCGTATTCCAGTCAACACTGCCAAAAGCTCTCTCTGAGTCCACAAATGCTGTAAATGTAGGTTTGCTCTTTCCTTAACCTATATTCTAAGCCGTAGGTTCAGTATTGCCTCACGTTTTCCTACATTTCTCCGAAATCGAAACTGATCTCCCCCGAACTCTGTTTCTACCAGTTTTTCCATTCTTCTTCTCCATTCTTTAATTTAGAAGATGTATTTACAATTTTCTGCATAATATTACGACGGCTGACCTGATCGTCTTCCTCAGGTTTCACGAGCGATGAATTTAGGGGTACTTCGGTTATTCCAGACCGACTGTTTTCACTATTGTTTCATGTCGTCGTCGTCGTCGTCATATTCATGCGCTGCTGGAAAAAGGCTCTTCCCTACGTACTCAGCCTTATGAATCCGAATGTTTCCTGGTTGTTGCCTGGTGGTGTTTACCTACCTCGTCACCCAGGTACTTTCGTTTCGTGGAACGCATGCAGATAAGTTCCTTCCCTGAATTTATCTAGACACTAGCGTTTGCCCTATCATTTCTGTTCCAGTTTTGTAACAATTGCGACAGCATCGCAGATTCATGTCTTTACCGTCGCCGTTTTACTTCTGTTCCACTCCCTTATTGTCATCTCAAATTGCTTCTATTCGTTATCCGATGTTAACTGAATGGTTTGCACACATACTATACCTATCTCATTGCCGTAGATTAGAAGCATCTGTACGTGGAGAAGCATCTGTTCTCTTTTCAGGCACACTGGAAACTTAACTTCTGATTGCTGTGTTCTATTCTCCAAACGAAATGCAAGGAGATTCTTTTTTCTTTTGTTTGTTTATTGCTGTATCAATCGCTTGTGAGTATGCTAATTGTATAACTTTCATATTCGCTTGAATAAATTTTGATTCAGTTATTACTAATGGTTCAGTTCCTGTACACCACCAGTTAGTCTTTCGTAATGAGTTACCCAATTAACCTGTTACTTTGTAACTGTATCCCTTTTCTCCTTTCCTTTTCTTCCTTTCATTTTATTAAATTTTTCTTTTAACCTTCTTGACATCAATAAATTTTCTATAAAGTGTTAACCATACTCGTTATTTCCTCCTGTAACGTCGTTTACAATACGTAGATGGCAAACTATGTAGTGTTGATTTCGAAGACCAGTTTGTGCTTTGCACAGTAAAAGTCTAATGACTTTTTAAGCCACGTTAGCATTTTATTAAAATATCTTACTTTCTACCGAGGAGAGGCTGCTGGTACAATACACTGATGCATTGGATGAGACATAGGACTTAAATTTGCGGGGTTCAGTTCCCCATCCAACCTTTCAGATTTAGTTTTTCTATGATTGCCGTAAGTCGGTGGAGGTGGAACGCAGGGTGGTTTATTTTTAAGGGCAGGGACGTCGTCTTTCCCCGTTCTTGTACGGTCCGAGCTTGTGCCCCGTGTCTAATGAGTTCGTTGTTGATGTGAAGTGAAACCCTAACTTTCTTTCCTTTTAATGAACTGGTTAGCTTTTGGCGTTGTCTAGTCTTCTTTCGCGTTATCGCGTGTGGTCAGAAATACGTGAAGACTATTCAGGAAGTGTGCTGCAGACAAGGTTACGTCACGTATAGCGTAGAGCACACAGTTAGCGTTCACATTCCAGTTTAACAGTAACCGAGAACAGATGGGACACCCAATGGAACTCATGGACTTCGGATATAATCGGGTGACTTGGTACCACTGGTATAAGAGATAACAATCTTCATGAAACTTTTGAAGGACGATTATTTCCCGAATTACCGCGAAGCAAACCGCCCAACATTATCTGGAGGATCCCAGAATGTAACTTTCGGAAAAGCCAATGCGTTGAGAGAATTCCCAATTACACGGCTGGTTTTTAGGTAAATTTGTTACGCTTTTGCAATACATTTTCTGTAAATTTTTCAGCCTTACCATCTGCAGTTCGTCGTCGTCCTTCACATTGTGCTTTTCTGCTGCGCTTTCTCTTTATTGTTTGTGATTTTTCAATGTAATTACTTTTTTTCCTTCCTCGCGCTTGTACCTGCGAATGTTCTTTGCCGGGAAGTTTACTGGAAACTGGACTACGTTTACGACACACAGCGTCAGACATACCTAGATCTCCTTCAAGTTCCTCTAGGTTAATCTAGAATTCCTCTTGGAGCAGACGAGTCAGTCAATGCTGGAAGTTTGAGTAACGGAAAGTGCGTCAGACAATCATTATCAGCAAGTTGCTTACACATTCCACAGATATCGAGAACTAGAGGAAACTTGTGTGTAACTATACTGTTCCCTTTTAGAAGCGTACTAGCTTTACCTCCACAGTAGATTTTATTAGTTACGTCCCAGCGTCTTTCAGTTCCATCTGAAACGAAGACAGAAGTTAAGAAGATTTATTTTTGTAGTATCGTAATTGTGGATGTTCCTATGGTTTCAGATGGCAATAGTCCGCAGCTCGTCATCTAGTGGCTAGCGTTGCTGTCTCTGGATCACGGGGTACCCGGTTCGATACCCGGCCGGGTTGGGGTTTTCTCTGCCCCGGGGACTGCGTATTTGTTCTCCTCATCATTTCAGCATCATTGTCATCAAATGGCATTACGTACGACAGTTGTCTTCTTGTTTATCTGACGTGTACTGCACAGTCCCTTCCTCTTCCACGCATCCCTTCCTTTGAGCTTCCTGAAAAACGTACGCTATAATCTCGTGTTTCGAAATGTGTGTATCCGTATCTGTTCTGGTTGCCAATACGGGGAGTAGTAGTCCAATGTCTTGGCCCTATTTCTGCTTTGAAATAATTCATTGACGGAGGCTTCTCTGCCCCGGGGACTGGGTATTTGTTCTCCTCATCATTTCAGCATCATTGTCATCAAATGGCAATACGTACGACAATTGTCTTCTTGTTTATCTGACGTGTACTGCACAGTCCCTTCCTCTTCCACGCATCCCTTCCTTTGAGCTTCCTGAAAAACGTACGCTATAATCTCGTGTTTCGAAATGTGTGTATCCGTATCTGTTCTGGTTGCCAATACGGGGAGTAGTAGTCCAATGTCTTGGCCCTATTTCTGCTTTGAAATAATTCATTGACGGAGGCTTCTCTGCCCCGGGGACTGGGTATTTGTTCTCCTCATCATTTCAGCATCATTGTCATCAAATGGCAATACGTACGACAATTGTCTTCTTGTTTATCTGACGTGTACTGCACAGTCCCTTCCTCTTCCACGCATCCCTTCCTTTGAGCTTCCTGAAAAACGTACGCTATAATCTCGTGTTTCGAAATGTGTGTATCCGTATCTGTTCTGGTTGCCAATACGGGGAGTAGTAGTCCAATGTCTTGGCCCTATTTCTGCTTTGAAATAATTCATTGACGGAGGCTTCTCTGCCCCGGGGACTGGGTATTTGTTCTCCTCATCATTTCAGCATCATTGTCATCAAATGGCAATACGTACGACAATTGTCTTCTTGTTTATCTGACGTGTACTGCACAGTCCCTTCCTCTTCCACGCATCCCTTCCTTTGAGCTTCCTGAAAAACGTACGCTATAATCTCGTGTTTCGAAATGTGTGTATCCGTATCTGTTCTGGTTGCCAATACGGGGAGTAGTAGTCCAATGTCTTGGCCCTATTTCTGCTTTGAAATAATTCATTGACGGAGGCTTCTCTGCCCCGGGGACTGGGTATTTGTTCTCCTCATCATTTCAGCATCATTGTCATCAAATGGCAATACGTACGACAATTGTCTTCTTGTCTATCTGACGTGTACTGCACAGTCCCTTCCTCTTCCACGCATCCTTTCCTTTGAGCTTCCTGAAAAACGTACGCTATAATCTCGTGTTTCGAAATGTGTGTATCCGTATCTGTTCTGGTTGCCAATACGGGGAGTAGTAGTCCAATGTCTTGGCCCTATTTCTGCTTTGAAATAATTCATTGACGGAGGCTTCTCTGCCCCGGGGACTGGGTATTTGTTCTCCTCATCATTTCAGCATCATTGTCATCAAATGGCAATACGTACGACAATTGTCTTCTTGTCTATCTGACGTGTACTGCACAGTCCCTTCCTCTTCCACGCATCCCTTCCTTTGAGCTTCCTGAAAAACGTACGCTATAATCTCGTGTTTCGAAATGTGTGTATCCGTATCTGTTCTGGTTGCCAATACGGGGAGTAGTAGTCCAATGTCTTGGCCCTATTTCTGCTTTGAAATAATTCATTGACGGAGGCTTCTCTGCCCCGGGGACTGGGTATTTGTTCTCCTCATCATTTCAGCATCATTGTCATCAAATGGCAATACGTACGACAATTGTCTTCTTGTCTATCTGACGTGTACTGCACAGTCCCTTCCTCTTCCACGCATCCCTTCCTTTGAGCTTCCTGAAAAACGTACGCTATAATCTCGTGTTTCGAAATGTGTGTATCCGTATCTGTTCTGGTTGCCAATACGGGGAGTAGTAGTCCAATGTCTTGGCCCTATTTCTGCTTTGAAATAATTCATTGACGGAGGCTTCTCTGCCCCGGGGACTGGGTATTTGTTCTCCTCATCATTTCAGCATCATTGTCATCAAATGGCAATACGTACGACAATTGTCTTCTTGTTTATCTGACGTGTACTGCACAGTCCCTTCCTCTTCCACGCATCCCTTCCTTTGAGCTTCCTGAAAAACGTACGCTATAATCTCGTGTTTCGAAATGTGTGTATCCGTATCTGTTCTGGTTGCCAATACGGGGAGTAGTAGTCCAATGTCTTGGCCCTATTTCTGCTTTGAAATAATTCATTGACGGAGGCTTCTCTGCCCCGGGGACTGGGTATTTGTTCTCCTCATCATTTCAGCATCATTGTCATCAAATGGCAATACGTACGACAATTGTCTTCTTGTTTATCTGACGTGTACTGCACAGTCCCTTCCTCTTCCACGCATCCCTTCCTTTGAGCTTCCTGAAAAACGTACGCTATAATCTCGTGTTTCGAAATGTGTGTATCCGTATCTGTTCTGGTTGCCAATACGGGGAGTAGTAGTCCAATGTCTTGGCCCTATTTCTGCTTTGAAATAATTCATTGACGGAGGCTTCTCTGCCCCGGGGACTGGGTATTTGTTCTCCTCATCATTTCAGCATCATTGTCATCAAATGGCAATACGTACGACAATTGTCTTCTTGTTTATCTGACGTGTACTGCACAGTCCCTTCCTCTTCCACGCATCCCTTCCTTTGAGCTTCCTGAAAAACGTACGCTATAATCTCGTGTTTCGAAATGTGTGTATCCGTATCTGTTCTGGTTGCCAATACGGGGAGTAGTAGTCCAATGTCTTGGCCCTATTTCTGCTTTGAAATAATTCATTGACGGAGGCTTCTCTGCCCCGGGGACTGGGTATTTGTTCTCCTCATCATTTCAGCATCATTGTCATCAAATGGCAATACGTACGACAATTGTCTTCTTGTTTATCTGACGTGTACTGCACAGTCCCTTCCTCTTCCACGCATCCCTTCCTTTGAGCTTCCTGAAAAACGTACGCTATAATCTCGTGTTTCGAAATGTGTGTATCCGTATCTGTTCTGGTTGCCAATACGGGGAGTAGTAGTCCAATGTCTTGGCCCTATTTCTGCTTTGAAATAATTCATTGACGGAGGCTTCTCTGCCCCGGGGACTGGGTATTTGTTCTCCTCATCATTTCAGCATCATTGTCATCAAATGGCAATACGTACGACAATTGTCTTCTTGTTTATCTGACGTGTACTGCACAGTCCCTTCCTCTTCCACGCATCCCTTCCTTTGAGCTTCCTGAAAAACGTACGCTATAATCTCGTGTTTCGAAATGTGTGTATCCGTATCTGTTCTGGTTGCCAATACGGGGAGTAGTAGTCCAATGTCTTGGCCCTATTTCTGCTTTGAAATAATTCATTGACGGAGGCTTCTCTGCCCCGGGGACTGGGTATTTGTTCTCCTCATCATTTCAGCATCATTGTCATCAAATGGCAATACGTACGACAATTGTCTTCTTGTTTATCTGACGTGTACTGCACAGTCCCTTCCTCTTCCACGCATCCCTTCCTTTGAGCTTCCTGAAAAACGTACGCTATAATCTCGTGTTTCGAAATGTGTGTATCCGTATCTGTTCTGGTTGCCAATACGGGGAGTAGTAGTCCAATGTCTTGGCCCTATTTCTGCTTTGAAATAATTCATTGACGGAGGCTTCTCTGCCCCGGGGACTGGGTATTTGTTCTCCTCATCATTTCAGCATCATTGTCATCAAATGGCAATACGTACGACAATTGTCTTCTTGTTTATCTGACGTGTACTGCACAGTCCCTTCCTCTTCCACGCATCCCTTCCTTTGAGCTTCCTGAAAAACGTACGCTATAATCTCGTGTTTCGAAATGTGTGTATCCGTATCTGTTCTGGTTGCCAATACGGGGAGTAGTAGTCCAATGTCTTGGCCCTATTTCTGCTTTGAAATAATTCATTGACGGAGGCTTCTAATTATAAAATAAAATTGTATTAATTTTAATCTCCAAACACATTTAGACACCTTGTCTGACCTTTGTTTAAGAACATGATTTTTTTTTCTCAAGACGGAAGGTGTCACAGGATAAATACGTGTTTCGGAGAGACTTTCTCGTGACTATTTATAGCTTCTCTTGCCTTCTTTAATGTAAGTTATCGAGAACGATAGCAATTGAGACTTCCTGAAGAGAAAGGTAAAAATGTGTGCCGGACTGGGGCTCTTCGGATCCGGAACCTTGCCTTTTGCGGGTAATGATTGTACCGAACGAGCGACCCAGACAGGACTCGATACACTGCAGAGTGAGATGTACATACTGAACACAGTCCCCAAGGCTGTGGATAATATATTTGTTCGCAGTATCCATGTTATCGACAGTACTAGTTCAGCGAAGTATGCAGGGCAACTTTGGTGAAATGTGGAAGATAGGAGAGGGGTACGAGGTAGGTCGTGAGTCGGAGTTGGTGTCAGCTCTGCTGACTGACCCTAGTGCGGTGCTGGAGTGTGTTGCTTTCACCTTTGATGGTTTCGCCAACTCACAGCCAAACTATCGTCTTCCAACCTAACATAGATCTCGTCGGAAGAATGAGCAAACCAACTTGAAACTGGTAAAAGAGAATCGAATTATCATAAAAAAGTGACTAGTTGCAGTTTTTTCACCCTTTCAACATACGTTAAAACTAACTCGTTTTAAAACGTATGGTAGACTACAGCTCGCTACGGTGCATTGCTAGGCAGGAAAGAATTTCTTAGGGTCCCAGCAAGAGCCCTAGGCTCCACAGAAATGGGTCTCCGCAGAAGTGTCACTCAGCTCAAGTTTTCAGACCCTCTTTTGTCGTGCCTGGATAGCTCAGTCGGTGAGAGTACTATCCACGAAAGGCACGGTTCCAGGTTCCGGGCCGGCCGATGGGGCCGTGCGGTTCTAGGCGCTACAGTCTGGAACAGCGAGACCGCTGCGGTCGCAGTTTCGAATCCTGCCTTGGCATGGATGTGTGTGATGTCCTTAGGTTAGTTAGGTTTAAGTAGTTCTAAGTTCTAGGGGACTGATGACCTCAGATGTTAAGCCCCATAGTGCTCAGAGCCATTTGAACCAGGTTCAGGTCCCTGTCCGGCAAACGGTTTTAATCTTCCAAGAAGTTCCAGAACAGCACAACCTCCTCTGCTGACAGAATAAGTCTTTCTGCAAGGTAGCCTAACGCTGATTTCATGTTTGTAATAAGGGAGGTGCGAATCGTAACAAAATGTTTCCAAATCTGCTCTTCTGATGTCTTTTCAGACATCAGGAGTCTTCTAGATTTGCTTTATTTGTGGCCCTGTCCGTCTATGGTATATCCACGAGTCTTCATTAGCTCTCCAGAGTGTTTTCAAGAGCAACGAAGAATCTTGAAGGCATCTATAAGGAGGCAGTCAAATGAAAGTTAGAAAAATGGAAGAAAGTACGTAACCTGTTTATTATTTGGAAAGTAAGGGACTGTTAATACGTGAATCGTATTGAGAGACAATACGGTCAGTGCCTTTATGGAAAAACGTTGACCTACGTATGATGGTACTCAGGCATTGACATCGACGGCTACGAATGTCTTTACGGCTCCAAAATATGGAATCTCAGGGGAGAGATCGAGACTGTTTGAAGGACGTGTAAGGGCTTCCCAGCAAAACTTCTTCAGCGTAGTCCAACCAAGTTCGGCAAAATGAGAGCCCGTACACGTGTTGTCAAGGTTGTTTCGACGAGGCTGTAGAAGTTTGGTTGGAAAGGCCCTATACTTCCTCCGTACAGTCTCCATCTCTCATCAAGCGATTTCTTCATTTTTGGAACCCACAAGAGAGACATTACTGGCCGTCGAATTGCTTCGGACGAAGAGATGCTCTCCAGGGCATAATCATGATTCCGTAGGCAACCGCAAACATTGTTCTACGAAGTGTTTGACCGTCTTGTCTCAAAGTGGAATAAATGTATTAACAGTTACGGCGATTACTTTATATTAATAAACTGATTACAAACTTTTCTCGATCTGTCTCGTTTTCGCTTGACTGCTCTTTATACGAATTCATTTAGAGCTTCACTGCCATCTCTCATACACTGAGCTGACAAGTCACGGGATACCTCGTAATATCGTGTTGGACCTCCTGTTGTCCGGCCTGGTGCAGCAACGCGACGTGGTATGGACTCAACAAGTCATTGGAAATCCACTGCAGAAATTTTGAGCCAAACTGCCTCTATAACCGTCCATAATTTCGAAGGCGTTGTAAGGATTTTGTGCACAAACTGATCTCTCGATTTGTCGCACACATGATCGATGGTATTCATAACGGGCGATCTGTGTGGCCAAATCATTCGCTCGAATTGTCCAGAATGTTTTCTAAACCAGTCACGAACAGTTATGGCGCGGTTACATGGGACATTGTCATTCATAAGAATTCCATCGTTGTTAGGAAACATGAAGTCCATGAATGGCTGCAACTGGTCTCAGAGTAGCCGACACAACCATTTCCAGTCAGTAATCAGTCCATTCCACGTAAACACAGCCCACACCGCTAAGGAGCATCACCAGTTTGCACAGTGCCTTGTTCATAAATTATTTCCATGCTCTCGTGGGGTTTGCGCCACATTCGAACCTTACCATCAGCTCTTACCCACTGAAGTCGGGACTAGTCCACCGTTTTTCAGTTGACTAGGGTTCAATCGATCTGCTCACAAGCGCAGGAGAGGCGATGCTGGCGATGTCGTGCTGTTATCAAAGGCAATCGCGTCGCTTGTCTGCTGCCGTGGTCCATTAACGCCAAATTTCGCTGCAGGGTCCTAACAGATTGCTTCGTCGCACGTCCCACTTTGGTTTCTGCGGTTATTTCACGCAGTGTTGCTTGTATAGTGGCAATGACAACTCTACGCCGACGCAGTTTTTCAGGTCGTTAACTGAAGGTCGTCGGCCACTGCGTTGTCCGTGGTGAGAGGTAATGTCCGAAATTTGGCGTTCTCGGCACGCTGTTGACACTGTGGGTCTCGAAATATTGAATTCCCAAACAATTTCCGAAATGAATCTTCGCATGCGTTTGGCTGGAACTACCATTTCGCGTTCGAAGTCAGTTATTCACGTCGTGCGCTCCTAATCACGTCGGAAACCTTTTCACATGGATCGCTCGAGTACAGATGACAGCTCCGTCAATTCTCTGCACTTTTATGGCTTGTGTACGCGATGCTGCCGCCGTCTGCATACGGGGTGGTCCATTGATAGTGACCGAGCCAAATATCTCACGAAATAACCGGCAAACGAAAAAACCACGAACAACGAAACTTGTCTAGCTTGAAGGGGGAAACCAGATGGCGCTGCCACAGGTCATGAGGATATCAGGTGCGTTTTCTTTAATAGGAACCCCCATTTTTATTACATATTCGTGCAGTACGTAAAGAATTACGAATGTTTTTGTTGGGCCACTTTTTTTCGCTTCGTGATACATGGTGCTGTAATAGTCACAAACGTATAAGTACGTGGTATCACGTGACATTCCGCCAGTGCGGACGGTATTTGCTTCGTGATATATTACCCGTGTTAAAATGGACCGTTTACCAATTGCGAAAAAGGTCGATATCGTGTTGATGTATGGCTATTGTGAGCAAAATGTCCAACGGGCGTTCGCTATGTATGCTGCTCGGTATCCTGGACGACATCATCCAAGTGTCCGGACCGTTCGCCGTATAATTACGTTATTTAAGGAAACATGAAGTGTTCAGTTACATGTGAAATGTCAACTACGACCTGCAACAAACGATGATGCCCGAGTAGGTGTCTTAGCTGCTGTAGCGGCTAATCTGCACATCAGTAGCAGACCAACTGCGCGGAAATCGGGAATTTCAAAAACGTCGGTGTTGAGAATGCTACATCAACATCAATTGTACCCGCACCATGTTTCTATGCACCACGAATTGCATGGCGATGACTTTGAACGTCGTGTATAGTTCTGCCACTGGTCACAAAAGAAATTACGGGACGATGACAGATTTTTTGCACGCGGTGTAGTTAGCGAGTAAGCGTAATTCACCAACAACGGTAACGTAAATTGGTATAATATGCACTATTGGGCATCGGAAAATCCACGATGGCTGCGACAAGTGGAACATCAGCGACCTTAGCGGGTTAATGTAGGTGCGGCATTATTGAAGGAAGGATAATTGGCCCCCATTTTATCGATGGCAATCTAAGTGGTGCAATGTATCCTGATTTCCTACGTAATGTTCTACCGATGTTACTACAAGATGTTTCACTGCATGACAGAATGGTGATGTACTTCCAACATGATGGATGTCCGGCACATAGCTCGCGCGCGGTTGAAGAGGTACTGAATAGCATATTTCATGGCAGGTGGATTGGTCGTCGAAGCACCATAGCATGGCGCGCACGTTAACCGGATCTGACGTCCCCAGATTTCTTTCTGTGGGGAAAGTTGAAGGATATTTGCTATCGTGATCCACCGACACCGCCTTACAACATGCGTCAGCGCGCTGTCAATACATGTGCGAACGTTACGGAAAGCGAACTACTCACTGTTGAGAGGAGTGTCGTTACACGTATTGCCAAATGTATTGAGGCTGACGACATCATTTTGAGCATTTATTGCCTTAATGTGGTATTTACAGGTAATCACGCTGTAACAGTATGCGTTCTCAGAAATAAGTTCACAGAGGTACATGTATCACATTGGAACAACCGTAATAAAATGTTCAAAGGTACCCACTTCCTGTATTTTAATTTAAAAAACCTGTCTGTTACCAGCTGTTCATCCAAAATTGTGAGCCATATGTTTGTGACTATTACAGCGCCATCTGTCACGAAGCGAAAAGAGTGGTCCAACTAAAACATTAACATTTCTTTACGTACGACACGAATATGTAATAAAAATGGGGGTTCTGTTTTTTTTAAAACACGCAGTTGATATCCGTTTGAGTAATGGCAGCGCCATCTAGCGGGCCAGCCATAGCGCCATCTGGTTTCCCCCTTCAAGCTAGACAAATTTCGTTCTATGTAGATTTTTCGTTTTACGCTTATTTCGTGAGATATTTGGCCCGGTCACGAACAGTGGACCACCCTGTATATGCATCTCACTATCCCACGTCTTTCGTCACGTCAGTGGGTATTGTTCTAGTTAGATGTCGTATACGTCGCTTTTGAAAAAAAAGTAGCATTTGTGTCTTGCGGTCATGTAGGCTCAGGAGTGAGGCGAGCTTGCGCAGGACGGAATGCAGTGAAAGTTTCCGTGTGGAGCGGCGTGCCAGCGAGGCGCGAACTATGGGCGGTAAGAGCTGGCCGCACCAGTGATTCGGCGCGGGCGTTATCAGCGGACCGTCACGTCGCCTCTCTCCCTCCTTTCCTCTCCTGCCCCTCCCTAGCCTGCCGTGCTGCGGGCCCTCGGCCGGCGGCCTCCGCAGACGCAGACAGCCCGCCTGCTGAGCCGCGATGCGCTATGTCCGCAGGCCAGCTCGTCGTCGGTGGTGGTGGACGAGGCGGAGGACGAGCTGTGGAACCTGCTGGACGTGATCCAGCGCAAGGGCACGCGCCTGCGCGACGAGGTGGCGCAGCTGCAGCAGCGCCTCGCGGGCTCCGCCGCCCCCGCGCCTTCTGCCCCCGCCGCCGAGCAGCAGGAGCGGCCGCCCCCGCCACCGACGCCTCGTCCGCGTCCGCGGAGGCCGCTTGGCGCTCTGGACGCCGTGCTCAGCGGGCCCTCCACGCTGCCCAGGGCGCGCCCCGACGCGCGCAAGGTGGCCGCCATCCTGCGAGAGCTGGATCCCGTCGAGCTGCAGAGGCACCTGCTCACCACCACCGCGCACAACCAGGTGGGTACCACCTCTCCGTCTCTCTCATCAGCACGTATTCTGTCCGAGAACACCTTCAAATAGCCGCTGAAGCAATATCTATTTACCCAATTTGTTTTTAATTTTGAGATTACACTCGCCATGAATTTCTTAAATGGCGTCTTCACCATTTTGTTACGTGGCTTACTCCAAAAGAAATGGACGCTATTTTTGTAAAAATAATTTTAATTCTGCCTGTGTGAAAGTTTTACAGTGTGTAGATACATCCTTCCCGCTTGTTTCCAAACTTAGTTCAACCTGTTCCCGCGAGTGGCGCCATCTACATCCATACTCCGCAAGCCAGCTGACGGTGTGTGGCGGAGGGTTCCCTGAGTACCTCTATCGGTTCTCCTTTCTATTCCGGTCTCGTATTGTTCGTGGAAAGCAGGATTGTCGGTACTCTTCTGTGTGGGCTCTAATCTCTCTGATTTTATCCTCGTGGTCTCTTCACGAAATATACGTAGGAGGGAGCAATATACTGCTTGACTCTTCGGTGAAGGTATGTTCTCGAAACTTTAACAAAAGCCCATACCGAGCTACTGAGCGTCTCTCCTGCAGAGTCTGCCACTGGACTTTATCTATCATCTCCGTAACGGTTTCGCGATTACTAAATGATCCATCACAGCATGTCTTCAAGATGGCTGTCTAGTGTTGGCAGAATAGCCAACACCGTGTTACTAGAGGCGGCCGAAATGTACGCATTGTAGCTCATGCAGGCTGCCGTGAGGAGCGAAGGACTATACTGAAGTGAGGTAATATTATCTGTTCAGATTATAGTAACTGAATATGGCGCCTTGCTAGCTCGTAGCAAATGACGTAGCTCAAGGCTATGCTAAACGGTCGTCTCTGCAAATGAGAGCGTATGTAGTCAGTGAACCATCGCTAGCAAAGTCGGCTGTACAACTGGGGCGATTGCTAGAGTGTCTCTAGACTAGACCTGCCGTGTGGCGGCGCTCGGTCTGCAATCACTGATAGTGGCGACACGCGGGTCCGACGTACACTAACGGACCGCGGCAGATTTAAATGCTGCCACCTAGCAAGTGGGGTGTTTGGCGGTGACACCACAGGCTGCTACACTTGATGTTCGTCAGAAGCAACTAGCTGTCATAGAATTCCTGTGCTGTGAAAACTACGTAGTGGGAAACATGCACAAGAGGTTGAAAAGGTATATGTAGATGCTGCTGTCGCTCGCACTATAGTTAGTCGGTGGGCAAGCAGGTTACGTGATGAAAGCGGGCACGGCAATATTGAGGATTGTCCTCGCAGCGGCAGGCCTCGTGCTGCACACATTCCAGACAATGTGCAGAGAGTTAACGAATTGGTGACTGCTGACAGACGCATCACATTGAACGAATTTTCACGCTATGTTGGGATAGGGGAAGGAAATGTTTGCAGAATACTGAAAGAGTTGGCGCTAAAAAAAGGTTCGTGCCAGGTGGGTTCCGAGGATGTCGACAGTGGCTAACAAAGAAACAAGAAAAACGGTATGCAGCGATCTTTTGGAACAGTACGAGAATGGTGGAGATGAATTTCTTGGAAGATTTGTGACAGGTGGTGAAACATGGCTCCATCATTTTTCACCAGAGACGAAGAGGCAATCAGTGGAGTGGCATCATGCAAATTCACCCAAGAAAAAAAATTCAAAACCACACCATCTGCTGGAAAAGTTATGGCTACGGTCTTTTTCGATTCCGAAGGACTGTTGCTTGTGGATATCCTGCTAAGTGGAACCACCATAAATTCTGATGCATATGTGACGACACTGAAGAAACTTCAAGCTCGACTGAGTCGTGTTCGACCACATCTGCAAAAGCAGTATGTTTTGCTGTTGCACGACAATGCACGGCCACGTGTCACTCAAAAAACCATGGAAGCGATCACAAAACTCGAATGGACAACACTGAAACACCCGCCTTACAGTCCTGACCCGGCTCCATGTGACTATCGTGTCTTTTTGGAAACTGAAGGACACTCTTCATGGAACAAGGTTTGAAGATGATGACTCCCTTGTGCACGCTGCCAAATAGTGGCTCCGAGAGGTTGGTCCAGAATTTTACCGTGCGGGTATACAGGCGCTGGTTCCGAGATGGCTTAAGGCAGTTTAGAGGGATGCAAATTAGGTGAAGAAATGAAAAAATTGTTCCTAAAGGATGTATCTACACACTGCAAAACTTTCAAACATGTAGAATAAAAGATGGATTATGAAAAAGATAGTGTGCAGTTCTTTTGGAGTGACCCCCGTAAAATGAAACTATGTGGACCAGAGACCTTTAAAGTTTCAAACAACGGTGATGTCTATATGCACACTGAGGTGTCGAATGAAAATTTGTACCATTGTCAGTAATCGAAAC
This sequence comes from Schistocerca gregaria, assembly GCF_023897955.1. Classification (NCBI taxonomy): domain Eukaryota; kingdom Metazoa; phylum Arthropoda; class Insecta; order Orthoptera; family Acrididae; genus Schistocerca; species Schistocerca gregaria. Next base: position 1,012,321,257 of record NC_064920.1, on the reverse strand, counting down.
CGGTTCTGCTGCTCATTAGGCAATCTAACCCCTACACCACTCTGACACAGTAGCTTTGTGCAACTGCATGGACTACCCTAGCGCGCTTCCCTCCTCAGTGCAAATTTCCATTCACGCCTGAGCCACTGGTATTACCCCTTCATCTACATCTATGTGATTACTCTGCTATTCACAATTAAGTGCCTGGCAGAGGGTTCAATGAACCACCTTCAAGCTTTCTCTCTCTGCCGTTTCACTCTCAAACGGCGCGATGGATAAACGAGCACTTAAATTTTTCTGTGTGAGCCCTGATTTCTCTTATTTTATCGTGATTATCATTTCTCCCTATGTAGGGGGTGCCAACATAATGTTTTCGCAATCTGAGGAGAAAGCTGGTGACTGAAATTTCATGAGAACATCCCGTCGCAACGAAAAACGCCTTTGTTTTAATGATTGCCACTCCAATTGATGTATCGTGTCTGTGGCACTATCTACCCTATTTCGCGATAATACAAAACGAGCCGTCGTTCTTTGAACTTTTTCGATGTCATCCGTCAGTCCCACCTGATGCGGATCCCACACCGCCTAGCAATACTCCAGAATATGGCGGACAAGTGTAGTGTGAGCAGTCTCTTTAGTAGATATGTGTAGTAGATCTCGAATAGCATTTCCGAGGCTCTCCAACTGTATTGGAATAGCACCTAACTATCGAGCAAAATTGGGGATCCTGCCGAAAACCCAGGCATAGGTTCCTGCTTGTATACATTTTTCAGACCTAAAAACATCTCTCGAATCGTAAAGTTTCATTTAATTACATTACCTGTGCCTGGGTTTCAAGCAGGATCCTCCATTTAGTTCGATGCTGAGTCGCTAGTCAAATACAGTTATAGGACCTTTGCAACGCCACTTGGGCTTGTGGGGAACACCACCACGCTCAGGCCTGAATGGGAATTCGCATTCAGGAGGGAATCGTGCTGGGGTCGTCCGTTCAGTCGTGCAAAGCCACTGTGCCACGGTGGCGTAGTGGTTAGCGCATCTGCCTAGTGAACAGCAGATCCGGATTCGAACCGTGGCCTTGGTACTAATCTTCATTCTGCATGTATGCTATTTTATTATTTGTTACAGTTTTCGCGATTGAGACGTAAAGACATTTTCAAGTAGGTAGCTACAATCAATTTAGGGCCTATGCACTAAAGTTGGATATTCTACTGACATCAAGCATACGATAACTGGCAAAAAAAAAGACTGATTTTGTATTGGACAAACAGCGCGGGCCTCAAGATGAAACGCTACTCTGCAGAGCCATGTGACATCTCCTCTCTCCATCGCCTCTGTCCTTTCAACTACATGAGCTTAAAATCTGCGCAGCTCCGGAAGGTGCAATTCACAAGGTCGGCTTAATCAGAAGTGATGGCATGTACGTGTCCAGCAGCATATTTCGAGCACTGACACACCCATGAAATCGCAGGGACAAGAGCATTTTACTCGCAGCAATTTGAGCTGTTCCTGCCTAACCAGACTTTTGGAAATCGCAGCATACTCGGAAATAAACAACTGAATGTTTGTGACAAGTAAGAATATGAATTGTAAACGTTTTTTATTCCAGTCTTTGATCACAATATGAATTCTTTAGACGATGACCGGTTTCAGTCCGTAATGATAATCTTCAGATCTGTTTTTACACCATGTCCTAAAGTGATAAGGCCATAATGGCATCGTCAAAACATATGAATACAATCAGCGTGGCATCGTCATATAGATCTAAAATAGGGTGTAGAATATGAATAGGTGTGAATATGAGTTTTATTGTTGCTCGTAGCTGCCTTTTTAGGTTGCTTCCTAACCACACGCTCGGAAATGGCGACATATTCGGAAAAAAGGCAAACATTTGTGACAAACAGGAATACAGATGTCACTGCTGGTCGTTTCACTCTCAGCAATTTCATCTTCCGTTTTCGAGGCACAAAATTGAAGCAGCTCATTCCTGAGAGTGCGCTCTTATATGTAAATAACGTCGAATATTGCAGAAGATATTTGGATTGCCTTCATAACAAAGTCGCAGCTTTATTAAAAACGCTAAGATGATAAAAGAAACTGAGTGGAGTACGACACAAATCTACGGCCTTAACCACTACGTTACACCAAAGACACACGCCTTTTAACGTTAGTGTTTTTCTTCTTACTATCTATTGGAGGCTTACATCGGCAATGTGTCATTGACATTTAATTATGCGAAACGGTACCAAGGGTGAAGTGGGCCGTTGCTTTGAAAGTGCATACTGCAAGTTATATTCAACTTAACCAGTATACCATTTGTAGGATCGATTTGCACCTCCTACTGACAGCTCCAAATGGGCGGGGGGGGGGGGGGGGGAGGAGTGTGGGTGTAGGTGGATAAGGTGAGCCGCGCAGACATTGTTTGCTCATTCTCCTGCCGACCCCTCAGTCGGAAGATGGCCTTTTTGTGTCCTATTGTGTATACGCAACCCGTCAAAACAATTTTGAAAGAGCTCCAGATTAATGTGAAATTTTGAGTGAAGCTTGGAAAGGCTGTCGCACGGAGAACAATTCTTTATTGAAACAAGGGCACGGTGATGAACGTCTTTCATGCACCCAAGTTTTTGAGTAGTTTTAGCGGTTCGAACAGGAACGAGAAGGGATTGAAGAAAAGTCACATTTAGGGCACCCCCAACCTCAACATCGTGCGAAAACAGTTTGCGATTTAATCCGAAAAGAACTTCGTTTGAGTATTCGTGTGGCTGCTGATATTGTAAGAATAGACAAAGAAACAGTTCGACAGATTTAGATGAACATTTTCAAATCAGGAAAGTTTGTTCGAAAATGTCGCCAAAGTTCCTGATGCCTGGCTAATCGTTTTTGGCTTAGCAGGGGACCCCTGTGTTGGAACATCCCCCTACTCGCCAGATTTTACTTCTTGTGACTTTCTTTCTGTTCTCGCAAGTGAAATTTGCGCTACAGAAATAATATTTGAGATAGTTGAAGTCGTGAAATAAAATGCGACGGAGACTATGAACATGCTTTCAATCAACATCATAATTCACAGTGGCAGGACTCTGGAAGGGCAAGTCCAGCACGACAGATAGAAGTAATTGAAGTCTGATCACCAAATCAACGACGGGCAAACAGTACAGGTAAACATCAAGAAGCTACAGGTTGGACAGAAAGTTCTGGTTAAATATCATCCTGTATCATCAAACACGGCTTTGAGCAATGGGGAATTGCAGTGGAGCGGTGTAAGGATCGTGGAGGGGAGTATTTTGAAGGGAAGAACACAAAACATATGAAGAAAGAATGGTAGAGAATGTCGTGTTCCTAATACAGGTTTTTTTGCCAGTCCTCGTATGGGTTTCTCATTACATCTGTGAAAAATGTGGATTGAGAAATAACAAAAGTTGTTCATGTTGTGTGAAAATGTAGATCTTGGAAATTATTTAAATCTGTTGAAGCTGGTTCCCTCCTGAAACTTCCTGGCAGATTAAAACTGTGTGCCGGACCGAGACACGAACTCGGGACCTTTGCCTTTCGCGGGCAAGTGCTCTGCCAGCTTCTGTAAAGTTTGGAAGGTAGGAGACGAGATACTGGCAGAAGTAGAGCTGTGAGGACGAGGCCTGAGTCGTGCTTGGGTAGTTCAGATGGTAGAACACTTGCCCGCAAAAGGCAAAGGCCCCGAGTTCGAGTCTCGGTCCGGTACACAGTTTTAATCTGCCAGGAAGTTTCATATCAGCGCACACTCCGCTGCAGAGTGAAAATCTCATTCTGGTTCCCTCCTGTTTTTGGCCAGTACAGTGCTCATAACTAACATCAGCAGATACCATGAATGTAGTTTCAAGAGATTTACATACCGGTAAACGGTCCGCACGGGGGCTGAGGGTGGCCGCTTTCGGATCACGGGGAGCGAGCGAGACCCGTATCGAATTAACGGCGAGGGCTGGCGGATCGGCAGCGTGGTTGTGGTTTTTAGGCGGTTCCTACATTCAGCTGGGTAAACGTCTTAGTAGTACCCACGTCCGACTTCAGGTACACACTACACAAACACCTGCGCTGCTTTCACAGTGACACAGATAACGGTCGTGAGACGACGTCGCCAGAGATCGCCGGATAACATGATAGACAGTTTGGTCACAGCGCATCCTATCTCCTCCCTCAGTTTTTGGCGTGATTAAGAAGTTTAAAATCTGTTCTGTGTATGAAGTAGGTTGTGTTTCGAGACGACTGCTGCAACGCTGCTTCCGCTATTAAAAAAGTGCCCATGCAGTTGAATGAGGTATACCTGCCTCGAAATAACGTGGTGAGTACTGTAAACTCGGTGACCATTTATTGGAATTATCAGACAAGTTTTACGAGTATGTGACATGAAGGGAAAAACTTTGTTACACACTCGAGATTATTGGTGGCGACCTTGAAAAACAAGATTGCAAACAACCTGTTTTGCTGAATTTATTTAAAGTACGCAGACCTACGACAATTAACCTTCAGTGATTGTCACTCAGCACACGTATGAAAGATAAAGTTCAGAATGAGATACTCAGAACATCTAAAGCACTGAAAAGCGCAAAAACATTCAACGCATTTGCAAACCACCTCATGAGCAGAATCACGACACTACTGGCATAAAAAGGCTAGTAAATAGTAATAATAATTTGTAACAGCTAAGGCCCAATTACAAGAACCCAAAAAAGATCCAGTACAGTAATTTCAAGCTTAAAATACACCACTTGACTCACTTCAACAAACTATTTTTTGAAGTTGTAATAGGCGCCTAAAATTTCCGATAACAATTTTGTGTAATTGTGGTTGCCAATGAAGCAGCGATTTCAGTCAGTAGATTTTGAATATATCCCGATTGTGGTATTTTTCTTTCTCAGGGTGCCACAAACTCGTGCTTAGACTAACCATACAAGTTTGTCACAGTCCATATTTCTCATCTTGTCGGTCGACATGACAAAACTTACTCTAATTTCACCGACTGTTGTCCGAAGTCTGTACGTTCGGGCAATGAGATCGGCTGCACGTACTGGCATATTGAGTTGGAAAGGCGGCCGTATTTCGCCGATGGCCGTTGTCGACGGTTTCCACCAATATCATTGCCACTGTGGTCGCAGCCTTAGGAAACGTTACCAAACTTGACCATGAAATCTACTGTAGATGCAGCAGATGGAGTACATAGGGGGGGGGGGGGGGGGGATCGTGGCCTCAGGAATGGCATCCAGCCACCAAATGCGGAAGAAGAAGAAGAAGAAGAAGGAGGAGGAGGAGGTCGTTGACAAGTGCTGTTTGGTCACCATGTGATCATCTGTTGTTAATTGTCATTCGAGATTTTTTGTGAATGTACTATGAAACAGGCAGTAGAACGTCTACCTTTAGTGTCTGTATTCATTCTAGCTTACCACTTGAAAATGACATACGATCTAAATTGCAGTTGTGGAAATTGTGGTAAGTAATACTGTCAATGGCAATATTTATTTGGATATATATCACTATGGCTCAGCGGTAAATTGCGAGACTTTAGGCCTAAAATCTCAAGTTCAATTCCCGTCATTCCTAGAATTGTTACGTCACTTGCCATTTTTTTTTCCTTCTGGCAGTGTTTGTTAATGTGAAAAATGCCATTTTGCTCCGCGTTTGAAATCCACGTTTAGCTGTAGCCCCCCCCCCCCCCCCCCCCCCTTCCTACCGCCAGCGTAACTGACTGGATAGGTCAGCTCAGAGGCAGAAGTCTCAGAGAAGCGAGGGCATACCGCTTCCATTACGATCATGCGTAGTAAAGCACTTAGGTGTTCAAACCAGCCGTGCGTTTTATGACTTTACTTATAGGGATGCTAACTAGAAACCTTAAAGGTCGTATAGCTTTTTACTGTATCATCTATTACTAGAATTTAATTTGACACTACTTTCGAAGAGATAGTAAATTCCAGCTAATTCGTTACTTACTGAGATACTAGTAATTGCTAACTAAATATTAACATACTAACTATTAAGATATTAGTCTTTTTCTTAACCACACTTGACTGCAAGCTTTATGCAGTCCAGCACTGGCATATTCTTTCTCGAATTTGGAAGGTCATTGCAGCTAACTTCTGGTATTCTTAAAAAGTTTCCACTGATACTTTCTGCACTGCTCTGAAGTTGCCTCAGTGACTCAACGAAGGACATAGGCTGCAACAAATACAAGTGTCCAGTCTTCTGTAATCTTTTCAGTAATGCATGTCCTCTTTCTTATACAGCCTTGTGTTGAAAGAAGTGAGACAAATCTTGCCGTTCTCTCCCTAATGTAGCTTGATAATTATGTTCCAGACAGTGTATCAGTACTTCAGAATTATCTTCGAGTAACATTCTTCGCATTTGAGTTTCACTTTCTACGAATTCTTCGTCTCAACATTGCGGAGTCGAAGCACCGTCTGTGGACCAAGTAAATTGTTTGAATGCCATTTTGCTTTTCGCATTTCCTATTGGTACCAACTCTGAAAGTCGACGACGAATTGCCTTTCCTCCTTCAGACACGTCTAACGCCACTTTCGCTTCTGCCGTCACCCAATTGAGGACGGCGTTTTGATTTCTGTTTGCCTGAAAGGCAGCAGTTTAGTCGTATATCTGGTCCAGTACTCCATCGACACGTGTTTCGTTCATTAAGTGGCAGAATACAAAATCATCAAACGCTTTGTGGAAGCCGAGAAACGTAAGATCCTGAACACAGCTGTTCGCATTTACACCCTTGTAACTCAGGGCGAACTGATTCTGCGCTCCCGCGTTTTGCGGAACGTACAAGATTATAGAGAAAGTTCAATACGTTGGCACAGTTACAATTTTCCTGCAAACTAGAACGGGGTGCGTCAGTGAGAAACGCCGACAGTTCAGCGAACATTATTAAACTACTGATAGCGTAGTGACCAGTTACATCACCTTATCGATATAGAACATGTGTATCTTATCGGGTTCAGTAGCCTTGTCTGTATAAATTAACTTCAATAGCTTTCCTACATTTCAGTCGCTCTTTCTGTATCAGCCACAAATGCTCTCGCGGCGACGATAATCGCAGGGTCCGCAAACCGATTGGGTTACACCAATATTTACGTTGTGCGTTTGTAGGAAGGCAAATGGGACCCCTTTGATTTCAGCGTGGCACAGTTAACACATTAGACTCATCTTCAGTTATCGTTCCTCCGATATTAGTGGCGTCGTCGTCGGAGTGTAAAGCAAGAGACACGGCTGCCTTGGCGCAGTTTCTCTGCATCCTCTTACTATTCATGAGTTCACAAACTTCGACCATTCACGCAGTACATAATATCTTCAGGGACATAGAACTCCACTTGTGGTACCTAACAGCATACACAATCACACGAAACATTATCCAACTATTATAAATAAGTAAGAAGTCATCGTCAGGCCAGTAATCAATGCCTGGTTTTGGATACAGTGGAAGAAATAAGGGAGGGTGGGTTTGTAATCTAGCACTGAAACGATGCCAATAAAACAGTCGTCAACACACAGTCCACTCCACTCGTATAGCACCAAGTGGGGTGGGGTACCTATCGTTCACATTCGGTGGATGGTGTCGCTGTCAGTAATGTGACTTATTCTCACGCCAAGAGGGGCCGCGCTGAGGTTTGGAACTTAATTTGCGAATCTGGCGCATTTAAATGACGACAAAAAACGCACGGTGCCGCTTCTGTCCCAATTACGTACACTGAATCAACATTAATATTGCCTTGTCAATAATTGTTTCGTAAATTTAATCTCAGATTGTTTTGAGGAATTCCTCTGTGTGTTTCGCACATCCAGCCTCAACAATAAAAATATAAGTTTGCTACAAAGAAAATTTGAAACACTAAAACTATTTCGATTACTTATTTGCTAATCTCTGCAGAAAATACCGGGGAGCAAGAAAGATTCAGTCTTACGCATTTAACTCCCGCTAACACAATTTTTTTTTATCTCGCGAGAATGAATATGAAGAACTTCACTGTTTCTTTGGTTTTCTGTCTTAGTTTCGTTCGCATTTGAGTCAATGCTGACTAGTTTAGAACATATTTTTGTTCATTTTCAGATCATTACCTTAGCATATGTCGGTGTTTTTCCGCACAGCAAACGCTTTAGCTTGAGTTCGATGCTGACACAAGTCTTAGATTATTTATCTTCTTCTTCGTTTTGTCGAATAACGCCCACATACGCTAAAGTAATGTTTGAAAGTGAACAAATACGCTCGAAACTCAAATGTGAAGGCAGCTAAGAGAATATTGAAGAAATAGAAATATGAAATGAAATTCGTGGTCCTTCTGCCAACGCTGTGCTGGAATTCCACAAATATTATACGTGCATTAAACACCAAAAGCGGTGGGTGACTTTCTTGGTCCGTGACCGATCAACCGCCGCTCACAACTTACCGAGACTGGTCGAGCTTGGATTCAAGGCGTGTATATCACGCTTGATGACTCCCAAATATGCTGAGTGTGATTTAGCTTCAACTCTTACTTACAAATTCGTGGCGCCCTCCATCGGTAATGCTGGAATTCAGTATGGTATTGGCCCACCCTTAGCCTTGACGACAGCTTCCACTCACGCAGGCATACGTTCAATCAGGTGCTGGAGCATTTCTTGGGGAATGGCAGCTCATTCTTTACGCAGTGCTGCACTGAGGAGAGGTATCGATGTCGGTAGGTGAGGCCTGGCACGAAGTCGGCGTTCCAAAACATCCCAAAGGTGTTATGTGGGATTCAGGTCAGGACTCTGTTCAGGCCAGTCCATTACAGGGATGTTATTGTCGTCTTAGCACTCCGCCACAGGCCGTGCATTATGAACAGCTGCTCGATCGTGTTGAAAGATGCAATCGACACCCCCGAATTGCTCTTCAACAGTGAGTAGCAAGAAGGTGCTTAAATCATCAATGGAGGCCTGTGCTGTGATAGTGCCAAGCAAAATAAGAAGGGGTGCAAGCCCCCCTCAATGAAAAACACGACCACACCACCGCCTTAGAATTTTACTGGTGACACTACACACACTGGCAGACGACGTTCACGAGGCATTCGCCATACCTGCCATCGGATCGCCACTCAGCATCGTCACTCCACATAAAGTTTTTCCACTGTTCAATCGGCCAATGTTCACGCTCCTTACACCAAGCGAGGCGTCGTTTGGTATTTACTGGATTGATTTGTGGCTTATGAGCAGCAGCTCGACCATAAAATCCAAGTTTTCACACCTCCCGCCTTACTGTCATAGCACTTGCAGTGGATCCTGATGCAGTTTGGAATTCCTGTGTGATGGTCTGGATAGATGTCTGCCTATTACACATGAAGACCCTCTTCAACTGTCGGCGGTCTCTTGTCAGTCAGCAGACGAGGTCGGCCTGTGCGCTTTTGTGCTGTACGTGCCCGTTCACGTTTGCACTTCACTATCACATCGGAAACAGTGGACATAGGGGTGTTTAGGAGTGTAGAAATCTCGCGTACAGACGTATGACACAAGTGACACCCAATCACTTGACCACGTTCGAAGTACGTGAGTTCCGCGGAGCGCCCCATTCTGCTCTCTCACGATGTCTAATAATCACTGAGGACACTGATACGAAGTACATGGCAGTAGGTGGCAGCACAATGCACCTAATAAGAAAAATGTATGTTTTTTGGGGGTGTCCGGATACTTTCGATCATATAGTGTATCAATTCAGTATTCAAATTGTTCCCACACCGAAGCAAAAATGTCATGAGTTACAGTTTCCACAGCTGCTGTTACACGATGTGTCTGTTCATTCATTGTTGTTGCTAGCGGGGGCGCATAAAAAGTCTTTTATAACCCCCCCCCCCCCCCCCCACACACACACACACAAGAAATAATTACATACAGCCAGGTCCGGTGACCATGGAGACCAGTGATGTAAGGCTTGGTCCATTGCGATCGATCCATCGTTCAGTAATCCTTTGATTTAAAAATACTCGCGCTTCCAGATGCCAGTGTGGCGATGCTCCATCCTGTTGGTAAATGAAGGTGTTCGAATCAGTCTCCAACTGTGGGAAAAGAAAGTTAAAACTCTCAAGTATATCGAGATATATGCTTCCTGTAAAAGTGTTCTCGACAAAGAAAAATGGACATTACACCTTTTCCCGTGAAACTGCAGAAAACACGTTAAATTTGGAGAGTCCCCCTCACGTTGTACAACTTCTTGTAGTTGCTCAATACCCCATGTTCTCACATTATGACAGTTCACCTTTCTTTCTAAATAGAATGTTGCCTCTTCGCTAAACACAAAGCGTGGAAGAAAACGTAGACACAAAACGGTTTCTGTTGTCCCGGCACCATTTTTACAAGTACTGAAGTGAAGTGGGCGCACACTGCTGCCACCTAGCGGGGACCATGTAATACTCGAGAGTTTGCTCTTTCCAACCTTACGTTGTTCACGAACGTACCTTAAATAACATAATAGTAATGATTTTTTAAAATCGGATTATTCTTTTTTATACTCCCTGTGTAGTGTATAGAATGGAAGGTAATTGAAAGAAATAACCAATGAAACGGACAGAAATGACTCTTTCAAAGATCATAATTACTCGGAAGTCACCGTGATGGATGATCGTGTCCTGGATGTTGTTCTTAAGGGGAGGTTTACTATCTTTGGCCCGAAAAAAACATGTTCTTTATCAATGTCAAATTTGGTGAAAATGTCAATTGATATTTCCTCTACAAGCGAGAATTTTTTCGATCGGAAATGTCGAACAGCAGAGGCGGAAGTGACGTCGGAACGAAACAAAATGTCGATGTAGACCTCCATGCGCGGTATGTCGCAGGTCAGCCGACTCGTCTGAAATCAAAATTGAGTTGACGTTAGCGAAGTACATAAGATTTTTTAGGAGTTGTACCTCGCTTAAGTTATTTGGACCAGAGGAAACAAAATGGCGGCCATTTGAAAAAATGGGTGTTTTCATCGATTTTTCGACTTCGCCGGCCAAGTAAAAATAGTGATAGCTGATGGATTGGACTAAAAGTGGTACTACTCAGAGACAATTTAGTTAGCTTCGTCGGAAACAAATGAATCATGCCAATCGGTTCAGTGGATTTGAAGTTACCATTCCGTGCGATAAAACAAAATTCATTTCGAGAAAAACGCGTTTGAAATTTTGTCTACATATAAATGTAATATTATGCAACTTACGTTCAATCTGCTATCCCGGGTCCATAAAATAGTCCTTCCTCTTCCTCACAGAGGGCGTTCTGCTCCATCTGGGCCATCCTTCGCTGCTCTAGATCAGCTCGTACGGTCGGTGACAAGCGGTTTTCGGCCACTTGAATCCGGTGGTCGTCCGAATGCTTGGTGAACTGCGTCGAATAGAGTCCCAGGCTGACGTCGATCGTTGTCATGGTCTTCAGAATCGCTGAATACCTTTTCGTTGAAGCTGCTCACTGCCAGGAAAGTCGCAGTCTCCACAGTCTTCGCAACAGAATGCAAATGCTTTGGGGCTAACTTTCAAACACACGTCTTCCAACTTATGAATTTTGTGCGTTTCCTCCCAAGCAGCAGTACAATAACTAGTCCTCTGAAAGAAAAAATCTCTTGCGTGAAAAAGGCCGATTTCAGGCAGGTGCATTTTTTGTTCATCCGCAAATAACAAACATTTCCGTTCTGTATTCGGAAGAACGGTTTCAGGGGTGGATCCTAAACACCTTTATGGATCCAAAAATGCAATTTAAAACAATCGATTTGTTGAACCAAAGGATATTAAACCTCCCCTTAATAGGGTATGTGTGTACGCCACGGACGGCGTGCATGCTCTGCCGTGTACTCCCGCGCTGGCCACAAGGATGGTACGGGGTTCGTGTCGTAGGGCGTTCCATTCCTCCAGGAGAGGGGGTTGCACACCAGCCATTTGCAGAATATGTTCTCGTTCCAGGAGCTCCTCCACCTCCGCTGTTCTATGCGGTCGCGCATTGTCAGCCATAAAAGTGAAATCAGAGCCGTATGGACACCCGAAATGACGCACATGGGGTAGTAAGTGTCACAACGACATTGACTAGCGGGTGTATCCTGTTCAAAGATTTTGGTGTCAATACGCGTACGTAGCATCGTGCCTTCCCGCACCATAACACCTGGACTACCAAAATAGTCATGTTCGACAGTGTTCCTGAATGCTGTAAGAGTTCCCATCTCTCACCATATGTGAGTACGTCCTTGGTAGTCCAGGTGTTGTTGTATGGGGAGGCATAATGTTTCATGAGAGCAAATCTTTTAACCGAGGTTACATTACATTTAACCGAGAAACGGCGCAAGCACGACACTTCCTATGGTTAACGTGGTGGAAGAAACCAGTTAGCATTGAAAACAACTTCCAATCGTCTCGGAATGGATAGATAAACAGGTTCTGTATGGTTTTCGAGGAAATGTAATACAATTCTTCGACCAAAATAGTGTCAGGGTCATGTAACGAAATGGAGGTAGGTAACGGTCATGAATCCTTCTCTCCAAAGCAGACCACAAAGCCTTAATAATATTGCGATCTGGCGTATGTGGTGTTCAGAGAAGATGCGACAATTCATCCTCCTCCTCCTCCTCGCAAAACCTATCTCAAAAGATACGACCTGTGTGAATAGATGCCTTATCATCTTGGAACACAGAATCACCATTCAGAAACTAGCGTTGTACTGCGGGATGGACCGGTTCAGTCGGAATAGCCACACGATCCTTGACAGTGGGGCGATCTTCCATGGAATACCACGATATGGCTGTCCAAATCATCACCGAACTCGTGCCATATTTCACCCTAGGGACGCAACTCGGCCAGAAGTTGGAAACAATATGAGACATTGCTCCAAAGTCCAAGTCTTGTGGCTTCAGCAGCACAGTTTCCTGTTACAGGCATTTGCGTCACTGACATGCTGTTCTAGAACTCCAGCTCGCGCTGCAATTCTCTGCTTCAGAAGCTCCCTTCTTTTTTTTTTTTTTGTTGATGACAGGGTTCCTGAGTGCGACATAGCGTTCTGCAGCGACTTCTGCAGCTATCGTCCTCGCAATCCTCTTGAATGACCGTCCGTCACGATCCTCAAAGTACACTATCGTTCGTGTTGTGATCTACCGGATGATGTTATTCCGTTATCCATGTATGTGGTATAAATCATCTATGCGTTGTGGCTCTTGAAACGAACAACACAGGTTCTCTTGGCCACGGAAGCACCCACCACACGAAAAATTTTCCCAAATTCAACTTCACTTAATTCCGTCTTAAATGTACTCACAACTACACAGAACACTTTCCTCATAACTGACGCTTACAACATATCAAGGACAATGGGCAGATGACGTTCGTGGTCAAATAAAACAGCGCAACCTGTAGGCTTAGCTAGCACCTGCATTTGTTGCGGTTTTTCCATGTTCCGTCCAACCTCTGTATTACTATTTGTACTGTACTTGTCCAAGTTTTTATTGTTCCTCTTCTTTTTCGGTTGACCCTAGTTAGAACATAATGTGTAAGTTTAGAAGGGCTTGGAAGACAATGCTTAGGGGGAGGATATGTGCGCTGCTACCTTCCACATTTACATTTATACTCCGCCAGCCACCCAACGGTGTGTGGCGGAGGGCACTTAACGTGCCACTGTCATTACCTCCCTTTCCTGTTCCAGTCGCGTATGGTTCACGGGAAGAACGACTGCCTGAAAGCCTCCGTGCGCTCTCGAATCTCTCTAATTTTACATTCGTGGTCTCCTCGGGAGGTATTAAGTAGGGGGAAGCAATATATTCAATACCTCATCCAGAAACGCACCCTCTCGAAACCTGGACAGCAAGCTACACCGCGATGCAGAGTGCGTCTCGTGCAGAGTCTGCCACTTCAGTTTGCTAAACATCTCCATAACGTTAGCACGCTTACCAAATAACCTAGTGACGAAACGCGCCGCTCTTCTTTGGATCTTCTCTATCTCCTCTGTCAATCTGACTTTGTACGGATCCCACACTGATGAGCAATGCTCAAGTATAGGTCGAACGAGTGTTTTGTAGGCCACCTCCTTTGTTGATGGACTACATTTTCTAAGTCTCTCCCAATGAATCTCAACCTGGTACCCGCCTTACCAACAATTGATTTTGTATGATCATTCCACTTCAAATCGTTCCGCACGCATACTCCCAGATATTTTACAGAAGTAACTGCTACCAGTGTTTGTTCCGCTATCATATAATCATAAAATAAAGGATCCTTCTTTCTATGTATTCGCAATACATTACATTTGTCTATGTTAAGGGTCAGTTGCCACTCCCTGCACCAAGTGCCTATCCGCTGCAGATCTTCCTGCATTTCGCTACTCTGTGTACTACAGCATCATCCGCGAAAAGCCGCATGGAACTTCCGACACTATCTACTAGTTCATTTATATATATTGTGAAAAGCAATGGTCCCATAACACTCCCCTGTGGCACGTCAGAGGTTACTTCAATGTCTGTAGACGTCTCTCCATTGAGAGCAACGTGCTGTGTTCTGTTTGCTTAAGAACTTTTCAACCAGCCATACAGCTGGTCTGATATTCCGTAGGTTCTTACTTTGTTTATCAGGCGACAGCGCGGAACTGTATCGAACGCCTCCCTGTAGTCGAGGAAAATGGCACCTACCTGGGAGCCTGTATCTAAAATTTTATGGGTCTCATGAACAAATAAAGCAAGTTGGCTCTCACACGATCGCTGTTTCCGGAATCCATGTTGATTCCTACAGAGTAGATTCTGGGTTCCCAGAAATGACATGATACGCGAGGAAAAAACATGTTCTAAAATTCTACAACAGATCGATGTCAGTTTTGCACATGTGTTCGACGACCCTTCTTGAAAACTGTGACTACCTGTGCTCTTTTCCAATCATTTGGAACCTTCCGTTCCTCTAGAGACTTGTGGTACACGCCTGTTAGAAGGGGGGCAAATTCGTTCGCGTACTCTGTGTAGAATCGAATTGGTATCCCGTCAGGCCCAGTGGACTTTCTTCTGTTGAATGATTTCAGTTGCTTTTCTCGTATTCCTGGGACACTTATTTCGATGTCAGCCATTTTTCCGTTCGTGCGAGGGAACTGCAGTGCGGTCTTCCTCTGTGAAACAGCTTTGGAAAAACGTGTTTAGTATTTCAGCTTTACGCGTGTCATCCTCTTGTTTCAATGCCATTATCATCACAGAGTGTCTGGATGTGCTGTTTCGATCCACTTACTGATTTAACGTAAGACCAGAACTTCCTAGGATTTTCTGTCAAGTCGGTACATAGAATTTTACTTTCGAATGCACTGAATGCTTCAGGCATAGCCCTCCTTACGCTAACTTTGACATCGTTTAGCTTCTGTTTGTCTGAGATGTTTTGGCTGCGTTTAAATTTGCAGTTAAGCTCTCTTTGCTTTCGCAGTAGTTTCGTAGCTTTGTTGTTGAACCACGGTGGGTTTTTCCCGTCCCTCACAGTTTTACTCGGCACGTACCTGCCTTGCGGGGGTATCGTCGGAACTGTTACGTGTTGGGCAGGCGCGTGGTCTGGGAAGAGCAGCGCCACACTTGTGAATTGGCCGTGTCGGAAAGCGAGGCTGGAGGCTCGCGAGTCGCCGATTTCTCCGCAGGCCAGGCCAGAACAGGCGCCGGCGCAGCTCCCGCACTCTTCGCCGTGCTTCATGGATGTACCAAATCACACTCTCGGCCCCCTCTTTACATCACCTCCTCATTGTTATTCGCTTCCATTTCTCGTTGGCGTAGCTGGAAACCAAATACTCATGAAGTCAAGCAAAATTGTTCAGAGCCCAAAAGCGTGTAATAAGAGTGATTTGTTGTTCGAACTCAAAACCGTCTTACACAGGCCTGTTCAAGGAAGTGCAGATGCAAACTCCTCTAGTCTCCAAAAGTTTAAAATAATCACGAAAATAGAACTCCATCAAAAATATTTGGCATACAGTGCTGCCCGAAACATAGCGTTAGAAAAGTTCTTACAGCTAACATACACGTTTATAAGAAAATAACACAATTGGGAAATTTATTCCACAACAAATGAAGCTGTTAAAAGGGAATGGGGCTACTCCTAACAGTCGCACATGCCGCACAGCGACGTGACACGCTCTTTGCGAGATGGATTGAGAGATCTCTGTATCAGTCGATCCCATTCCTCAGCCTGAGATCTGGAAGTGTCCGTGGTGGACGCTGACGGGATGGTATTAGCCTCCCTAATGCATCAGAAGCACGTTCTATAGGATTCATATCCGAGGATCTTGCTGGCCAGTCCGTGCGAGAGATACCTTCACCTTTAACAAATTGATCAGCTAGAGCAACTCAATGCAGATGGGTGTTATCATCCATAAAGAGAAAGTCTGGACCAACTGCACCTCTGAAAAGGAAAACATTGGGTAGCAGTGCCTCAATCCGTACCTCTGAGCTTTTAAGTATTCCTCTGACCACCAATGAAGATGGGCAGCTCCGTGTGCCCGTGCAACACGATGCCTCCCCGCACCGTGATGCCATCACCACCAAACCGGTCTCTTTCCACAATTTCCTTGAGGTTGTATCAGCTAACGTGTTCTCTCCAGAGTACTGTGCAACGTCAATCATTTTGCAAACTGAAATGTGATTCCTCTGTGAAGGGTACATACTTCCATTCATTCCTGGTCCAATATTGATGTTGCCTTCTCAGTGCTGGAGTTAGTGGGATGCACACAGCCGGATGTCTAGCAAACAGTGCATTTGTTTTCAGCAGCCAATGCACAGTTGTCAGGAAACAGCTGCAAGCTTTTCTGCCAACTGTCTTGCACATGTACTCCTATTTCGTTGGGCAGTTATGGCTTGATATCAGTCCTGCTGTGTCATAGTTATTCTTGGTTGACCTTATACTGGGCTACAACAAACATCTCCTGTTTCTCAAAACCGTCACCAAAGCCTTGAAATGACACTTTGTGGCACATCCAAGAATACTGAGACTTCAGCCAGTGTCGAACCTGCTTCCAGGTGGCTGAGTATTCCACCTTTTCAAAACATTGTCAAAAGGTCCTCTTTGTGGTGTTATTACATTGTCATCTTAACCATGAGATTACACCCTCCTTGCTATGAACAGATAGAAATGAGAGGTCTCGTGCACTGTTTGTGACAGTATTACTTTCCTATACAGAACGATCAAATGGGTTCGTTTGTAATATTTACCTTGATATTGGTTGACACATAACCGTTACTCTTTCCATTTGCATGCTTTTGTGATAATGCTTAACTTTTGGATGCTAGTGTTCCTCTTCCCAATATAATTATTGCTTAATGAAATTTGTCATAAATAATACTACTTTTTCAAAACACCAGCTCAGTTCATAGAATAAATACTAGAAATAAAGATAATCTTCATAAAGATTCAAAGTCACTTTCTTTGGTCTGTTATTCAGGAATACATATTTTCAGTAGCTTGCCAGCACATGTTTCTAAAATTATGTTTAAGAAGAACCTAAAGGGTTTATTGGCGGCCTTCCCCATTCCCTCCACTGATGCCTTTATTAGTAAAAGCAACCGATATGTATATGTTATTAACAAGAGCAAATAATGTGGGTAAGTTATTATGTAAAATCTGACCTCTGCAAATTTTCAATGTAATAATGAAATAAATGAAAATATATATCACAATATGATTTTCTCCATTTAAATGTTTTGCGATTACTTTGTTATTACAGCTTAAATGAAAGTATGTTCAAGAAATTTTTTACTTTTTCTACTTCCATGAGGACCATTTGATTTATGATATATGAAAGAGACATTAGCATCTCCCTTTTATTTGTAAATATGTATTATGTATTCTCATTTTATGACATGTTTTACATTCTTGAGAGGATCTCCTCATTATGGATTTATGGAACAAAGAGAAATGTAACATAATAACTACAAAATCTTATGTATCCCATGCTGTCATCAAGCCATTTCACAAAAAGGAGGTAAAAAAATTAATAAATGATTACCAAACCATTGTGTTGTTGCCATTAGTTAAAAAAATCTAGATTAAAATGGAATACAAATAATTTCAAATACAAAGATGTCTTTCCTATCAGCCTTCAGTTATTTATTAGTAAAATTCTTCATTTTCTCCGAAGCAGTGACCTGCGGTTTCAGAAGTTCTCATTGGAGCCAACTACAGTCCCCTGAATCTAGATTTTGTCAATGGTCATCTATATGGTGGCACTGATGGATCCTTATGTTCTGGTCATGTTGTTACATCCATCCTCTTTACTGTCAAAGCTTCGCAATCATTGACTGGGTCTTCGGTTTCCTTGATCTTCCCAATATCGATTTGCACCTCTGGACTGTAGTAGAATGTCATACGGATGATGTGGATGATGTGTCTGTGTGATTTTGTCTTGCTGATGAAGGTTCATAATCTTAGACTTTGTATGTAACATCCGATAAGTGATGAA
Source organism: Schistocerca gregaria (assembly GCF_023897955.1). Lineage (NCBI taxonomy): Eukaryota > Metazoa > Arthropoda > Insecta > Orthoptera > Acrididae > Schistocerca > Schistocerca gregaria. The sequence continues at coordinate 1,012,302,894 of NC_064920.1, read as the reverse complement.
GGATATGACATAGCTCAAAGTAGTGCTTTAGTAACTTATACGATAGTTACACTTTCCATACGGGAGTAGAAATCTGTACCAAGTCTTCCGGTCTGTATCCCACTTACTACAGCACTCCTAGTCTTTACCCTGGGCATCCAGGGTCTGTATACGAACCAACTAACTTGCTTCTTCAGCTCTGCTGTTGAGGTGTTTCACACCATAAATCTGAGTGTCATCTGTTTGAAGCAGGAATAGTGTATATATTGTTGTTTTGGCCTCACAACTGTGGAGTATGAAGAACGGTGCGAAGCATGTAGCATCTTACTTCACTTTTTTGTGTGCAGATGTCATGACGGGAAGTACTCTATCCCAGTCTCTCTGTTCTATATCACCGTACATTGAGACTGTGTCTGCTAAAGTCTTATTAAAGTGTACTGTGAGGCCATTCATTAGTGGGTGGTAGGCAGCTGTCATCTTGTGGATAATATTACAACATGAAATTCTGTGATACTCATCTTGAATGGAAAACTTTCCCACAATCAGAGATCATCATGTGTGTTCCTCCGTGCTTCAAAATTATTTCTTCTACAAGTAACTTCACAGTTTTTGGAGCTTTGTAGTTGGCACAGCATTGGTCATCCATTGATTCTCATTTGTTGGCTTCAAGAAGCACCCACTGAGATCCTGTTTGGTGGAAGGGCAGTGCTGCAGGCAGGATTTGTACCCAAGGCCCTGGAGGTAAATGAGGCACTTACTTCCATCACTGGTATTCCTCACAGTGGCTTCCATAGTGTCAAATGGATTGGTGGGCACCTGACCAGTGATACCTGTGTCTCATTCTGCCTAAAGCCTTCATGAATCCCAGGTGACCAGGTGCTGGAGGATCATGGAAATACTTCAGGATAGAGTGCCATAGATTAGTGAGAATGATCAGCAACCATTTCCACACCATTGGATCATAGTTCCTCTTATAAAGAGATCCATTTATTAATTGGATTTCTCCTTTGATCAGTTCCTCCTCTTTCAAGGCTTATTTGGTTTTCAATATTGTCAGATCTTTCCTCGGCTCACCAGCAATGTCATTTGATGTGGAGATGATAGAGAATTTGTCCATGGCACTGTTTTCTACTAAAGGATTTTATGAAATCCAGTTGACATCCTTGTGTTTATGTCTGTTTTTGTATATCACTGTGACATTGTACTCCTCAAGCCTCAGTTTCCATCTCACCAATCAACTTGACAGGTCCTACAAGCTAGTCATCCAGAATAGAGAATGATCGTTCATCACAATGGTGAATGGTTTCCCAAATAAATACAGCCAGAAATTGTTGACGTTCCAAACAATTGCAGTTGTAGAGTAGTTCATCTTGGATCTCGAGAGTACTTTTCTCTGGAAGTTTAAGCTATTACCTTTTCCAGCCCCCTTCCTGAATTTGTATCACAACTGCCCCTATTTCAAAGCCCCTAGTTCTGTCATGGAATTCTTGTCATATAGTGCTAGAGCCTCTTTAAAGACAAGGAAAGATCGGTGTTGCACCTCTTTTCAGGAAAATTTGGCACCTCCTTGCATTAGTTCTTGCAAGGAATGTGCCTTCATCCAGAAGCCCTTTATGAATTGTTTGTAATACAAGCACACTCCGAGAAAACTTCACACATCAGGAATGTGCTAAGGAATCAGAAAATCAGTGACTGTTCTTACTTTCTGAGGATCAGGATGGATGCCATTGTCATTTGCTAGGTGCCCCAAAATTTTTATTTCTTGGACAACAAAAAGGCACTACTTTGAATTTGGGCTGAGGCCTGCAGTCTGGACATGATACAACATGCTTAACAGACAGCCTAGATGGTCTCCAAATGTCTTTGATAAAATGAGTGTCATCCAGAAGGCAGACACACATTGACCATTTAGGGCATTGGAGCAGGTTTCCATCATATGATCGAAGGTGGGTGGAGTGTTCTGCAGTTGATGTAGCATAATTTTACTCTCAATAGAGGCTTTCAGGAATTTCTGCCTCATGAACCTCAGATTGCCAGTAGCCTGTCTGCATGTCCAAAGTTGAGACATACTGGGCCCTTTCAAGCACTCTATGGTCTCATCAGAGGAGAGGATCAAGGCTTCTCCGAAGTTCCAGTGATGTCATCTTGTAGCATTTTTTCCACTTCCTCCTAGATTGTGTGTTGTTCAGCCAATAGCACAGTATATGAGGGCTGCTAATGATGCACAATGTTGATATGTTTTGCCATGGGTCACATGGTCTGTCTTTCCTCCTCCCCAGATATGGAAACTTGAAAAATTGATGCAGTATGGCTATCACACACTGACATTGTTAGTTGATCATGTCAGATCCTGTGGGCAGTTCAGTAGTAGCTTGCTGCCCTACATTGTATATAGTAGTAGCATTTTGCACCTGACAAAACCTTTGCACAGTTTAACAGAGCATCTCAATTGATGACAGAAACTAGTCTCATTGAAGACCATGGGATAACATTGTCTTCCATGGCAAACAACCACCCAGAGCAATGCTTGTTATGTGTGTTTGCCGGAATAGCTTCATCAATTTGGAGCAGTCTGTCACTGCATGCTGTGCCCCATTTAAGAATAAATTCCGTTAATTCGATGCAGTAGGTGATAATTATTGTTGCAATTCATGTTTCTATCAGCCATACATAGTTTCCATTTGCAATGTTCAGCACTGCCACTTTCATATCCTAGGACATAGCCTGTTTTAGCTGGCAATGTTACAGAAAATAAGCCCATGAGTGTGACTAGTAACTTGACAGGTTGGCTGTCAGTGATGACATCAGTGAAATTTCCTGCCATCTTGGTAAATCCTGCCCATGGAGGATTTTCATCTGTAGCAGCCTTGCCTAGTTTTCCTGCATTTGACAGCAAGGTGAGTGCCAGGTACCTCTGTATGGCACTGAATGGCGTGTTGAGCAGAGACCTCATTCAGGGTTTGGAGATGAGTTACAACTTACAGGTTGACTATATTGTCTGAAGTTGACTATGTCTGATCATCTGCAGGATGTTGTACTTGGTGGTGGTGTGTGTTTGTGCCTGTGCTGCTTGGATGCTGTGATTTGACAGCAGTGGCATGGGTCTCAGTTGGTCGAGTCCATTCTTCAAGGAATTTCAACCGATGGTGGAGACTGTTACCAAAGATCAATAAACCTCTCCTTTGACATAATCTATTACCTTCTGCCATATGAGTTCAACATTCATTGGTGCTCTCTCTTGTGTAATCAGTCTGATATTTCTGGCTGCCATACACTGCTGTATCTCTTCTCTTACTCTGTGGCGTGAGAGACTGACTGAATGAGTATGGTCTTTCACGACTGCTGTAGGGAAACACATTTGGCAGTTGGTCATACCGCTTTCATCCACTATTTTCTGTTGTGTGTCCTCAATTTGCTGGAATCACTTGATGAATTGTGATGTCACTGTGACGTCATTTACAAGAACAATGTGGTATCTGGCTTCTGTCATTCCCTTCATCAAATATAAGGTTTTGTCGGCTTCTGTCGAAGTTGATTTTATGGTATGATAGAGATCCAGAACATTCTGTATGTTCAGCTGTGTTGTTTGTTCATGACTTCGGGCTCTACACCCATTTGTTGTTCTGCTTAGTGGTCTCACTGCTGGTGTTGCTGAACATTTTCTTCACTTGGTGCTGGGCTTTGCCCCAGCTATTGAACTTCTCTTCATTGTTCTCAAAGCACTGCTGGGCTGCCATCCAAGTAAAGCAATTCTTTTGCCAGATGTATCATGTCTTCCCACTTGTTGTGCTGCCTAATTGGAGCCAAGGTGATGTAAATGTTTTGTAATATCTGACGTCTCCACCAAATGGTCTCATGTCATAATCAGAATCAAATCCAAATCCGAAAGTAGGGTTGTCAGTGGAATAAAACACTTAGCACTGAAAGCACACATATTAAGATCACCAACATAAAGCTAGAACAAAACTGATTTCCTGGACAATGTGTGCAGCTATTTTTACAAACATGAAATATTCCACAATGCTAGTATTTATACGTACACGAAATATTCCTGAATATACAAGTACTGCAAAGCTAAGATATTTCAGGAACCTCCCAAAACTGACAAATACTAAATGAGAAGTAATTGTTGGTTGTCGGGTTTGAACTGCAGCATACCAGCCAGAGATGCTAATCACTATACTGCACACACACCACAGTTCATGGCAATATTGTGCAGATAATACTAATAAAGCATAAAAGCAGTTATTCCTCCCAGACTCGATCCATGAGTGATGGAAAGGAACATGAAAACTTCTTACTCCAAAAAGTATCCTTTACCATGTAATTCAGTGATTCACAAATTGTCACTGGATATGTAGTTGTACTGATACAGTTATTACTCAAGATGAGTATTTTGTTCTACCATATGATTTTTAAGCCATATGGTAAGTATTGTTTGTGCTGAAATGTGATTCAAAGTTTTGAAACTTCCTGAAGTCTTTACTTCTGAACTTTGGATCCATAACTTTTACTGTAATAGTTCAGATACCGTCCTACCATACCAACTGTTCACTGTCCTGCAGGCAGAGATGTGCTATGTTGTTGATTGTGTATCACTTCGTTTCACGATATGGGATTTGTTTGTTATCCTCAAACTGAATCCAGCAGCAATTTGTCATTGTCATTCTTTATGTGTCACATTTTGTTTTTCATGCAGTGTGTCATATAATGGCCTCATATTGCGCTCTCTCTCTCTCTCTCTCTCTCTCTCTCTCTCTCTCTCTCTCTCTCTCTCTCTCTCTCTCTCTCTCTCTCTCCCCCCCCCCCCCTCCCCCTCCCTCCCTCTCTCTCCCCTCCTTCCTCTCTCCCCCGCCCGCTCTCTCCCCTGCCCGCTCTCTCCCCTGCCCGCTCTCTCCCCCTCCCGCTCTCTCCCCCGCCCGCTCTCTCCCCCTCTGCCTCTCCCCCTCATATAAATTTTGGGTGAATGATGATAACTGAAAGTCAAACTTTGATACTGATGTCATGACACATGTTTTTAATTAGTTTTTACTTAGAAATCTTTATGAAAGACACTTTTTGGTTAGGCCACAGCTATTTTACTTGTGAGAATAGTGTGAATGAAAAAATTACTTTTTTTTTTTTTTTTTTTTTTTTTTCAGGCTTTGCAGAATCGACTAGAGAAGACAGCAAAGCTGCACACTAGTCTCCTGGAGCAGCTGGATAAAGTGAAAGATGAAAATGATGATCTACGATTTCAGGTAATGTTGTAATGATTGAAAGAATTTGTCACTTACTTTGAATATAATGCAGTAAACATACAGTCATTCATTACTAAAATGTTATATTTGTTACATCACATGACTTCTTCTCGTTGCCAATGATTCATTTCAAAAGAAACAGATGTTCAGTTTACAAACAATGGAACAACTGTAATGTAGAACCCAAATACATTGTGTTTAAGGGATATTGTTTTCTTTCTTTGACAGCTTGCAGAAAAGAGTATAGAGCTGGAGGGAACCAAGGCACGCATGCGAGTATTACAGCAGCGGCAAGGCAAGGCAGCTGAAACAAACACTGCAGCAGTGTCAACAGAAACAGATGATGAGCAGCCTCCTCTACTTCCCCCAGAGGAAACATGCAATCCAATCCTGCCTCTACTAGCATTGCCAGTAGCTGGTTCAGATGACCACAACCACCAGCACCACAGCAGTAGTACTGAGTCAGCGCACGATCACACTGAACAGCGCCGTGTGCAGTCATCTAATTCTCCCCGTCGCAGGCCTAGCAAGATACCTTTACTGGGAACTAAATCGTACTGTGCACCCAGACCGCCATCTGGGAAGACAGGTGCTATCACGGCAGCACATTCTAATAAGAGCAGAGATTCTCTGTCAGCTAAATCTGGCCGGGAAAGTTCATGGAAAAGCAAGGCTGATGGTGCCTCTCTGAGTGGAAGCAAGAGCAGAGAACCTATTTCTGTGGTTAGGAACTCTTCTCTTTCAGCAAGAAACAACAGTAGAGAATCACTAAATGGTAGTAAATCTAGAGATTCCATTCTGAGCAAATCTCGTAGTGACTCAGTAAATGGCCGAAAAGTATCAGCCGTGGAAGTGACAATGGTTTCTACTAGGTCGAGAGATGGTCATAGTCAAAATAGTTTCTCATCAAATGCATCGAATACTAACAAGCGAGATTCTCTTTCTGGAAAAAGCAGAGAAGCTTCTTTCTCATCATCCAGTGGTTGGAAAGGAACTCAGCATCCAGTGAGGAGGGCCAGTAGTGCAAGCATCACAAGAGGCAACGTGATTGATCAAGCTGATCGTAACTCTAAGGTACGACCGACTAAGCTTTCGTTTTGGAGCAACTGGTTGAAAATTCTTGACAATGGTCCTTCTTAGAATATAGTTAAATTGGCACAATATGACATCAGTAGCTTTGTCGCACAGTGTTAATCAGACAGTTGAATATGATGATATATGTTAGTGTGTTTTTGACAGTTTCTTAATCATTTGAGTAGAATGAGAAGGAATGGAAGTATAGTTCCTCGTAAGTGGCTGATTTGATTTTTCAGATTTTTCTATACTAGGAAGAACAGCATATCAGAAGCACTGTTTGACTGATCTCAAGGAAACTTAGAATTTTTGTTACTCCTATGATTTGTTCATTAATAAATCTCATAAAATTGTATGTTTTTATGTATGAGTAACTCTGTCTGTAAAAACGCTCGTTTGTAGTATTGAAGCTTGTGTGTAACTTACAATCATTGTATGTGTTTCCTGCAAATACAGTACGTCCCTCATATATAACATACTTTGTAATTTAGATTGTATGTAATAATTATTTTCTGTTTGCTATATGTATATGCAATGTTTGAGCATGCACGCATTTAAAATTGTTTCCTAGCTCTTTATATTTATTTTTGAGCTGTTTCTTTCTGAGCACACAGTAATTTTGGCTTTTCTCTTTTTTATTTTGTTACAGTAAACTCACATTCCAATAACAAGAATGCCTTTCAATAAAAGAAAATAATCCACAGTTCTTATTATTTCACTTTTTCCATCTGTATCTCTTTTGGTGATGGTGGTGTTGGTGACGGTTGGCGAATTATGTATGTTTGCTGTGCCATTGTGAATAAAACTTTGAGAAGATGTAACCTGCTCCTCCACTACAAACATCAAACACCCTCTTATTGAGGTATTATTTGTCAGTTGTACAGTGAAAAAGTGTGATAGGAGACTAAGTAATACTTGTCTAACTTAAGTTACTTGTGGTAATGGAAACCAATCAGTTGTCAGGATTTCTGAAAATTTTAAGCTAAATCTGAATTGCATGTTTGTATGAAACTTTGTAGTGTGCATTTATTGTAATCTGGAAATGGTTTCAAAGTAAAGGGGATCCATATGAGATACTGGATTCTTTAAATATCCTGCCATTGCAGGCAAGCAAGAAACATAAGTACTAAATAATACCCCTCATTCCATTCTTGTCTCTCTCCATGTGCCATACATTCATTTTTGCACGAATTACGTTCAGCATCTGACTGACATTCGTTGGAGAGTACAGTGTTATTAAGTTTTCAAAAGTGTATTTAAATATGTTATTGGCAATTAGTTCAATGCAGTCATCTTTGGTAGCTTAACTTCCAGGCAGCAACTTTGTGTACTACACTTACAATACATATTTATGCATTTTTGCATGTGAATAAAGAAATGTAGTGTACAGTTATTTGATTTGTGCTACCCACTAAATTTTGTTACAATGCTTGTTGTCCATTTGCCATGTGACTAAATTATTAAATGTAAAGTGCCTAGACCTATCAGATACATGGAGAGCATTCTTAGATTCCAAAGTGTTCTTCGAAAATAATTTGGGTTACATATAGAACTTATTTTGAAATATGATGCAACAGGACTGTGAAGTATCCCCAACAACATCTGTATTTTTTTTTCCCTGTAACACCATTTCATATTTGAGGTATTGAAATCAAAACATCAATTTTATTGACAGTAATTTGGTTGCTTTTGTAGAATAGGTTTCAGTGTAATATATTCGTGTGTTTTCCACTAGTACATTAGCCTACAACAGCCATATTTGTTTAGGTACTCCTGCAGAAACTGTTGAGTCCTCATGAATGCTGATTATACTGAGTGTAAGAATGTTGAAGTTAATCACAGCAATGAGCTGAGTAAATTGTTAGAAGAAACATAACTGAGTGTTTGGAATATGACATTGTTACGCATCACATCTTGTGGTAGAGATGAGTAGTTGGAACATGATAAACGAGTTTCATTATTTTGCCTGTGTAAAAAAACCTAATATATGAAATGAAACATTTACGTCCCCCAAATACAGTAATAAAAGTAAGGATAACACATTTGCTACATAAAACAGATTTGTTCTCATAAATACTAATCCCTTAAAAAACTGTAAATCTTTTGATCTTCAAAAGCAAGATTGCTATTGCTTTTGGTCAATTGGAACTTTGTTTGCTTTGTATAATTTTTTTAGTCCCATCAGAATGGGCAAAGGTGGAAGAAACTTCAGCATCTAGGGTGATATGTAATGAGTACATACTGTAGTTAAAACAGATTTCAGGTTCTTTGACAAAATGAGTTTTCTGTACAAATTATCCATAATTCAGTTTTGGTGCAGTTACTTTGTCTTGTAGGGAGATTATTATTTTTGTCATAACTTCCACTTTATAATGTTCCCGAACATGCCAAAAGTAAACGAATGTATAGGCAATGTCGAGCTCTGGACTAGACACTAGATATTTGTTGTTTGCTGTTGGTACCCAGGGATTGAGATTTTTTTAATTATAATTATCCTTCTGGTATTTAAAGAAACAGAAACACTTTATACTTTTGCCAGCATGACCAAAAATTCAGTGAATTGATAGTAATAATGCAAATAACTGACAGAACAACTTTTCTTATCTGTTTTGTGAAGAGTTATTCAGCAGTAACTCTAGCATAGCAACTGTAAATTAGCTATGAATTGTAAATTCTTTATACAAATAGTCCAGAATGGTGGCTGTGTGTATTTGAGGATATTTTGTGTTCATTTTTATATTATTTTTCTGCACTAGCCAGCATGCTTATGATGCTGTTATCAATGCCCCCCCCCCCCCCCCCCCCCCACACACACACACTCTGTATATAATTTTCACATGCCCTTCAGTTCCTGCTACATCCAATGCCATCATATGTTAAATTCACTTTATTCATACATACAACTACAACCTTTGCAAGTTCCAGGCATGCCAAATAATCCTAAATATTGAATAATGAAATAAAGGTTAGGATTAAAAATTTAATCAAAACTGTATATTATGTAGCCTGGTCAGTTTGATTTATTGTAATTGTTTACTATTAAAAAAAATATGTATGTGTAGCTCATTTGGAAACCCACTTCTGACAACAAAGCTCATAAGTATGAATATTAATATTTCATTTTGACATGAAAAGGATGGATTGCTACTCACCACATAGAGGTCATGTAGAGTCATGGACATATACAATGAAAAGACTACTAAACTTTTTCTTTTTCTGAAGAAGACCTTTCTTGTCCAAAAATTCAAAGTTTAGTAATATTTTTATTGTGTCTGTCTGTGACGCACAACTCCTCTCTGTGGTGAGTAGCAGTCTATCGTTTCACACTGTTGTATTTCCATTCTGAACTTTGCATTATTTGATATTATACCGTGGTCACATGTGAAAAACTTCTCACTTGTCAGCACTCTTTCAATCATTAGTTAGTCAAAGAGCATGGAAAACCTTGCATTACAATGTCTTTTTGCCTGTTTTTCCTTTTGTATAGATGTAACTTGCATTGGTGGTGGCAACAGAAGTGATAACATACTGTAAAATTTCTGTTTGATTAAAAGAAATTATGTTTATTTTTAGGGGGAATATTTCAAAAGTTATTGAACTCCTTTCCACAACGTCTACTAGAATGTTACACTGGTTTGGAATAAATAGTGCATTTTTTGCTGGTATCCATTTTGATATGTGGAAAGGGGTTTGTACAGTGTAATATTGATGAACATTTCATAATTATTTTCAAATAAAGCAAGGCTAGGACAGGACACTTTTTTCCTTACAGAATGCCATAGCAAACACTTGTCATTTCAGAGTGAAGTTGATGTAAATGGTCCGCTTTTTGCAACACTTAATTTCACACTTCCATCATTTCGAGTGGTGTCAGTGCTGATAAGCTCCCACTGAGAGTATCATGTCCCTGTTACATGTTTCGTCACAGCAGATTTTCAATTTCTTGTTATGTTCTTACTTCAACATTGCTTGTATCATTTTTACTCTCATGAGTGTGTCATACTCACTATGATATTAAAAAAAATATTTTTGCTGAGCCATACCCATAATACTATGAAATAATGGAATGCAAATTAAAACTATACCTAGCAGTTTCTTAATCATTTGGCTTTAAAGATAATGTGGGGTAACTGATTATGTGTTTATTCCTTACTTCACATGTAATGACTCATCTATGAATAATTGTATTAAATACAAACCTTTTTTTAACATGTGCTGCAGTAGATCCTAATACTTTTTGCATTTAAGGCCTCTGCTAATACCCTCCTCCTCCTCCTCCTCCAATTCAATGTAAAGCCTTTTTTTCCAGCCTGGATCAACTTCACAATTTGCTGTTCTCTTTGTGACTCAAAAAATTTAATATAGCTTAACTCCTCGCTGTTGAAGCACAATTTTGAATGCACATGTGAAATTGCTTTTAATATAATAAGACAGTTGAAGAAGACATAAATTTGAAAAAGCACTTCCAAAATGGTTTTTTCAGATTCACAGACGACAATTATCGGAGAATTTCAAAATGAAAACTGCTTCCACATTTTCAACATTTTTATTTTTTGTGAACAAAAATCAGATGATGATGATACGAAAATTCTCACTTCAAATCAGTGAAAAAGAATGAGGATGAGCAACCACTCAGCTACAAGTGAAAGGTGTAGGAACACCCCCTCCCTCCAGACTTCCACTGTGTTTGGAAGCCATGTGTCCCATCTGTGATCTATAGGTGGTGTAAATGTATTTATTTTCCAGATGCTGATGCAAGAGCTGTTGAATCAGGAGTAAAAACATAAAAATTCTGAATTTAGTAGTGTCTAGCATTTGTATTCTTAGTTTGTCTTTTCTGACACTAGAGCGATAGCCAGTATGAAGGTGACCAGGCACATATCCATGCATCTCTTCTGGGGAGGCAAGGGAGTCACATATTGATTCTCCCACAGTCCCTCTCCCTCTTTCTCGAAATACTTAGTACTCATCTTCCCAAAAATTGCCGTTTGGAGAAACACAACACTTGAAAAGCATTCATCTGAAATTTTTAGGACATGTGTCACATAGCTGGTATAAGCAATACAACAGCAACAAACTCTCATAAAATGACTACACTGTAATTTATAAGATACAAAATTGAAGTGTGCCCTTGGTGTTATCAGTATTTTATTTAGCACTACAGTTGTGTACTCATATCTGCAGGCTACGTATGTGTGAGTGTATAAGTGACAAGAATACTATTCTTTCAGTCTTTCCACCTACATTCTGGAAGTCACTTGTTTTACTATTTTTTCTTACTGTAGGGTCTTTCCCTTTCTGGCTTCCTTCACAGAACTTTCCGTTATTTGCCAGTTCTGTTTGTGGGCTCTCAGACTGAGTCAGGTTTGTTGTTGTCAGCCAATATGGCCAGCATCGCCAGTTGCTTTGAAAAGAAAACTGCAACATATATTGCATACCAGAGACCAAAAGTGCACTGATGATAGTGCAAAGTATTTTTAACAAAATAGAAAAATAACTTGCAAATTATTCTAATTGCAAGCTAAAAGGGATGTGTAGGGGTGCAGAGTAGAAGTGAAAGAATGCAGTCAAAGTATGAGTGATATACTTATTTTTCATGTGTCTTTTCAGTTGTGATTGTGCCCTCCAGCTGGCATTTTTTGTTCATAGTTGTTTTATTTTCATACAAGCTGCTTCTGTAAACGCTGTCAGTATTTCAAGCTGATATAATTGGATAGATAAAAAAAATCTACTTATGAAGCAGCTGCAGTAGAAGATACACACAGAAGTTACAGAAATGTGCAAGCTTTCAGAGCCAGTGGCCCTTTTTTCTGACAGAAGGGTGGAAGGGAAAGGAAGGAGGTGAAGAAAAAGAACTTAACAGTTTTAGGAAGTGGGGAGAGTTACAGAAAAGTTACCCAGAATTCTGGGTCATGGAAGGCTTACTGGACAGGGTGAGAAGGGGCTCTGGATGATTTTTACGTAACTCTCCCTGTGTTATAAACCTCACCAGTTCTTTTCCTTCACCTCTCTTCCCTTTCCTTCGACCCTTCTGCCAGGATAAGAAGCCACTGGTTGTAAAAGCTTGCACATTTCTATCACTTTTATATTTGTTTTCTACTGCTGCTTGTTGGTGAATAGATTTTTTGTCTAGGTCTAGCCAATTACATTATATTTTCAAAAATTGGTTATTTTTGTTGATAAATTATACCTGTAATTGATTAATATTTTTTCACAACTGATGAGTGCTAAGAACATCTGTTTATGCCCACAACTGGACTCTTACTATAGTTCTCCTATTAATTTGTCTCAGCAAAACAAGTTCTAATGCAGCACAACAGAGTTTGTTATAAGACAACCTGTAAATAGAATGTTACCGTTCACGTAAAATTGTTAGTACTGATCATTCATAGCTTTTTAACTAGTAGAGTTTCCGCTTGATAGAAATCTAATTCCAAGAACTTGTAGGAAATTTCATTAAGCATTTATTCAATGCTCCAAGTGAAATAATGATAAGAAATGTTATATTTGTTACCTTTGGTGGCTGGAAGTGCTGTGGCAATATAATGCTCCTGATTTTATAGCAAATATTTTTTATGCTTAATGTAATGCATAGTATGAAAGAAATGATGGTGTTGACTGTTTTGCACATGATATTTTCACGCTTTCCACATACTTTTTAGAGAATAAATTTCACATGCTTTAGCATAAGCTATATCACCCTTGTTCTTGCGTGACAGAATCTTACGCTTCGGAATCAACTTGCACTTACTAATAATAGAACAATGTAGATATGCTGATATGGTATTTTAAATCTTGCTGTGGGTTTGTAGATGATCACTGGCTTCAAGGAACTTGATTGAAATAAAATAGATGTCTTTAAGTGCTTACTTAATACAACTAAGGGACTTCATGAGTACAGCAACCAGTAAGACTTGCTTAGTTTTCTAACTTCTCTAACTGGGACCACTTACATTTATTTTGGAACGGGAATTATCTTGTGATTAATTGTAATAGGGACACACATGGTTAAAATAGCTTTAACTGTTTCAACCCATCAAACTTATGCATCATGTTTGCAATCTGTGACATTTGTTTGCTTACTTTCTTGTGTCTGCTGACAGGTTTTAACAGCATCTGATAGTCTAGAGCCAAAACAGTGTTCTTCCGCAACAGGAGAGACACATGGCAGTCACCATGATGATCATCATGATGCAGATTCCTTTTCGGATTCCCTCAACCATTTTCCTGACCAAGAAGTGGAACTTTCACCAAAAACAAGTGATGAGATTGATTTCAAAAGTTTGACATCTCAACTTAACTTACAAAGCCAAGATGTAAACAGTGACAGTAACATTATTGTTGATGGCAACTCCTCCTCATCTGAATTTTTTGACAGTATCAATGACTCTGAAAGTGTATTGAATAATGAAATTGTATCTAGCAAAAATGTACACGTCCAAGACCATCACCTGCATACTTCATCACGATGTGAAGGATTGACAGAGTGTGATTCATTGGAGAACAGGGCACCTGAAATGATGATAGAAGCATTTCATACACCAACAAAATTTTTGTCAAAAGTAATTTCTACACGAAACTTTTGTATCGCACCAGGAGGTCAACATACTGAATACTGAAATTAATTTGAATTGTTTTCTTTTCTACTCTTCTAATGGTGAGACACTGTTTCATTCTATTTACAACCATGAACTACTGTGTGAAAAGACATTGATAGTTAATGTGCAGCATATGTCTATTACAAATGAAATTTTAACCTCAGATTAGTAGGAATATGGTGGTTAAGAATGCTGTTTGCATGATAGAATGCTGAAAGTATATGGGGATGCCATCTCTAATTAGTACTGCTTATGGTTACTGATGTAAAATTTTCTAAAAATACATCTGTTGTATTTATGGAATGGATGTTCTGAATTGGATGTTAGTAATTTGGTGACATAATATGGTGCTCTTTTGTAATCAATATTTTAATGGAGCATTTAATTGCATTTGCTGGTGTTTAGACTTTGCTTTTGTAAGATAATTTCCAAATCTTTGATGTAGTTTGACTTTTGGCTTTTGTTATGAAACCAAGCAAAGCATAAGCTTTTTGCCTTTGCTGACTGTAGTTATCCTAAAAAGAATCTTCACACTTTTTTGTCTTAAGTGAGATGAAGAATAGGTCAGATGCGCAGTACAGAAATTTGCAGAGAACAGGAAGTAAGTCACTCGGTATCCTCCTCCTCCCTTTTAGGAAACACTATCATTATTCCTTAGTTTCATTTGTAATGTGTTTCATGGGACCCCATGCATAAATTAAACATGTTTTGTATACTGGCTACATAACACCATGTATTCTGAATCCAAACAAAACATTCTTTTTAACACGTAAATAATTGAGGAGAGAGAAACATAAGATGAAGAGCTTTCCATTTATGAAAAATATGCCAATATCCTTTCTAGAAAAGAAATACACTGTCAGCTGCTAAATTTATTTGCTCTTTTGTATTGTTCTCTACTCATTTTCCCCAAGACAAATTAATTAAAAAAACACAGATGTCTAAGGTGAACTGTTGGTTATTAATTTGATTTTCATTCTCCTACAAAGTTTATTTATATTTTGAGGAATGTTAGCCAGGCTGAGGTCATGTGAGTTGTAGTGTTGTATCTGACATTGAAGAGATGCACCAAACATCTATAAACACGAGTAAAATGTTCAGTGTTTCAAGACACATCATTTTGACTGGATAAAATTGCTGTTACTGGCACAGTACTCCACACATATAGGTGAGGAAGCAACATCTGGAATCTTACCAAGAGGAGCCAGAATGATGCCTGCACCTCCTGTGGAAGATACCAGATATTGCTGTACCATCTGTATGAGTGGAACATTGTGCTAGTCATTGTGGTCATTAGTGTTACTCCTGATTATGGCCCAGACAACTGTAGAAGTCAAGTATTTATTTTGAAATGATATGACTATAAGCCCAAGGTGATTTTTTTCAGACAAACAACCACGAAACATTATGACAACACGAATCATTAAAACAGTGAGCTATGAACTGAACATAATGTTTTGTATTAACTCATTTATTTATGAATATTGGAGCGTTTCATGTGACTGGTAGTTCATACTTCAAGCAATGTGTGCTGTGTTAATGAGGTTGAGATAAGGAAAGAGGAGCATATTAATACATTAATACCAGTGGGAGAATAGAGGGAGGAAGGTGTGTGTGTGTGTGTGTGTGTGTGTGTGTGTGTGTGTGTGTGTGTGTGTGTGTGTGTGTGTGTGTGTGTGCGTGCGCGTGTGCGTGCGCGAGTCAAAGTGGCTGGTAAGTAGAGCAGTAGCTCTCACCCCCTCCCCTCCCACCCCCACCCCACCAACCCACACCTCTACCTTGCTCCTCTTCCATTTCAAAGTATTCATAATGTAGCATGCTAGATAGGTGTTCCGTAGATTCAGAGAATTCCAGCCTGACAGCACTCAGTTAAACAAAAACAGTAGCAGTTCTGAAAACTATTTATTGTGGATGTTCCAATGCTAATATAATTACTGGAATATCTTTTTGCAACTGTTAGTGTATTTTTCTTTTTATTACAGCTGTTATATTGGTGTTAAAATATACAGCTGTAAACCATGCTAAGATATCTGTTTTTATGATATTTAGTGTGTTTTCTTTACACACCTGACTTATTAAATCTGGCATATTTGTTACACAAAATCAATTACTTTCAAGTCGTGTCCTGGAGAAATAAGTATATATGGGGGCACTGTTAGAAGCAGTCATCAACAGCAAAATGCACATATAATGTTGTAATGAAAAAATAATTTCCCATTTTCAAATAAATTCATCTGGTGTTTTATATGTCTGGTGCTTACTTTTTATCAATTTGAAAATTGTTCTCCCATGAACTGGGAAGAAGAGAATATGCCACTTTGGATATGTTTGCACTGATACACTCTCTCTCTCTCTCTCTCTCTCTCTCTCTCTCTCTCTCTCTCTCTCTCTCTCTCTCTCTTTTCATTCCCTCCCCCTCCCTCTAAAACATTTCCTTTCTAAGTAGGAATGGTCTCTAATCACTGAATTGTAAGTACACACGTATTTGCCATAAAACTAGATGAGTACTTATTTTGTTGTTGATTTTTATGGAGATATCAAGGTATTTCAATAAGATGGCTGTTGGGTACTCTCATTTTCCTGTGTTTTAACATTTTTAGGACATCTTCCAATTATATTCCAGTCTTACGTTCAACAATGTAGGAAATGATAGATTGTTACTTATCATAAAGATGACACTTTAAGCTGCAGACAGGGACAATTAAATGATACTTACGAAGCTTTCAGCCACAGCCTTCATTGGAAAAAGAGAAAGTGAAAGCTTATGTGTGTCTATTAATTGCACCTGTCTGCAACTTAACGTGTAATTTTTATAAGTAGCAATCTGTCTTTTCCTACATTATTGATATTCCTAACTGGCATTTCCATTGTTTGATTTTGCCAACGTTATGTTCACTATTTTTGCTTTAATGGTTAATAGCACCCTCTCAATGGCACATTAACTGAAATACGTATTCAAAGGAGCTAGTTGTGATAGGCAAGTGACTGTAAAAACAGTTAACAAAAACATTTCCTCTGTAGTTTTGAGTACATATTAGTTTCAATCTGGCCCTGTATTTACAGACACTGCATGCATTTAAGGTATGTTTTGTTAGTTGTGCTAGATCATTTATGAACCAGTTTCTTAACACTGAATATACACAAGGCACTAATAAATGAGAGCCTTGGAAAAAGTTGCTAAATATACTTAAACCTGCATGTTAAATCTCAGAAAACTGAATTAGAAATATGTTATTGTTGCTGTTGGAACTCTTTCATATCAGTATACTTGAAATTACAATATTGAGATATGTTTCAGTTTCCTGATTTTTTATTATTTTTGTGTGTGTGTGTTTGTTTGTTCAAACTTTCGTTATGAGTTGGAACCCGTCTTTTCTTTGTCTGCTCCTTACTGAATTAAAACCTATGAAATGCTACTAAATTGCTTTAGACAGAAAATCTGTACTTAAGTATAGTACTCTGTTGTTATTTTTATTATTTCAGATTGTCATTCATGGATAATTGTGGTAATGTTTTTAACAGTATTTGTTAAAGTATTTATACTCCTTGTTCAGACAAGACTGAACTGCAATAAAATTTAGTTCCTGTAAGTATCATTAGATGGCTGTAGCAGCTGTTCACAGTATGAATGAGAAAAAATTATTGATGTGTGTATATTTTTGGAATTCAGTGTAAAAATCGTACGATTCTGTGAGGCTACCAACTTACAAACAAGGAACAAAAGAAAAAACAACGGTTTTTTTCAAAAGTTTCAATAGTGTTTCAGAAAATCATTGTTCCAATTTTTCTTAAGATGAGAGTGAAAATAAAATCATTCAACTAACACTTTCAATATGGTATGCAGTGTTGTAATGGATACTGGATTGGATAAAAGATGAAAATACTAGTTTCTTTTTTAGATTTGACTTCATCTGGAACCCGGAAGTGCTCAGTGAACATACTTATTTCGAGTCGTAAAAGGAGGCACAGTAATGAAATGCAACTTGGGATTGTTGTAGCAGATTTTGGTCACTGAGTAACCATCTTCTACACAGTGGATAAAGTTAACACATTTTAGTCATTATTTGACATAGTCTTTCTTGTACTATACACACCAGAAGTTGAAATTGAACTCTTTATTTGGTACAATGAAGACTTTCACTCAGTGACTGAAATGTAGACCTGCTACAGTAATCATGAGTTGCAACTGATTCCTGTATCTTCTTTCACCAGTTGATATTAGTTTTTACCAAGTTATTTAAATCATGATAGTAAAGCAATAAATTGATGTATCTAAGCATACCTTTAGTAGAGAGTTCATTTTCGTGTGTTGTGACATCTATCCCATTGTTGGTCGAAGAGTAGAGTGAGAGTGCTTATTTGTTGCTGCTATAGCCATCATAATTTAAACATTTGTGTTTGGTAAATGAATCAAAGAATACATTTTTACCTTCAAGTATGCAGCATTCTTATGATTTATTAAAAGCAGCATCTACCTTTACAACGAGACAAGGATTAATAGTAATATACTGTGGTAGTATCAGTACCCCCTCCACCCCCCTCCCCGCTAAACCTCCTTTCCTACACATACCATTTCCATCTCGAGAACAAAACATTACCAAAGGACATTGTTTTATTAGTAGTAATAACAGCTTATAAAACATGGTCTCCCCCAGTGTAGTTAAATGTTGACTGAGTGACTGGCAGGATCCAAAAGTATTACGTATGTATCTTTCCAAAGCTCATTAACATGAGTATATGCTGTATCTTTAGTCTCTCTTTTTTATTTATGTAAATTTTTTTCTTCTATGTCGTCCTCTATTTGTGGAAGTTGGTACAATTTATTGTAAACATGGACTGTGCTGTTTGAGTATGGCTCCAAGAACTATATTCTGTACATCCCATTACAAAGATTATAGCTGGCAAAGAACTCATATTTTTTTTCTAAAACTAGCTGATAGTCTGTGTTTTTTAAGCAAGTGATATGTAATATTACATTTAGAAAGATTGTCCACTCTTCGTGTCACTGAAGATAACATGACATATAAGATAAGAAATGCCAAAAATGTATCTTTGTAGTAGAAAAAGATTTGTATATCCCTTATCTCCAAGCTTCAGAGAATTTGATGGACTTGAACTTAAGACTTGGCTCGACTTTTTCTGGCTTTCAGTTGTTAGAACAACTGGTTGTAAAGCTCTGATGGTGCAATGAATGTTAGCTGCATGTAAGAATTAGGTTCCAGATTTTTATATCCGAAATACTCAAAAGTGGAATTTCACATCTGAATAGTGGTCATTTTTGTATAACTCAAGGAATAGCTCAGCAAGAATATGAAAATTCATTCCATTGGTGCTCAGGACAGGCTTGAGTGAATGTGTCTTGTATTATTGTTTACACGAATTCTGGTTATGAGCTTAAGTGGTTGCTTGGCATCTTGAGAGCTTGGCAAAGTATTTGTGGATTGTAATTATGTGTTGTTATACATGTGATATATTATACATTATACAATCACATACATTATAATGTTGTGTATATTTTTTATGTTTTGTGTATCATATGAACAGTGTAAATATTAAAAGTGTGTAAATTATTACCAATTGAACAAATAAATGTACTGAATATTAGCATTCCTAAATGTGTCTGTCATTACTCATCCTTAATATTCATTCTGAAAGAGGAGATTTCCTGAAGTTTATCATGTGTTGTATAGGGTATTGGTTCTGCTTCTCTGCTGTAATCATAATTGTGTCTTTGAAGTGAAAAAAATGGAGAAGCAAACTTAAATATTATATTCCACTCAATCGTACCCAATTTGGAAAGTTCAGCAGAGTTAAACCCAGTTAATGGTATCTGTTATATAGTCTACATAGCAGATAATTTTCATCTAAGGAAAACTTCTTTTATCAGGTAATTATATGAATGCACACTCTTAATGAAGAATTAGAAGAAGAAGAAGAAGAAGAAGAAGAAGAAGAAGAAGAAGAAGCAGAAGCATGAATTAATTACCCAGTTGGGATGGAAGATGGTGGATGACATGTCCATACAAAGACAAACAAATTATTACAATTTCAGTAGAATTGGATGATTTACCACCTCTGGCCCTTACTCAAGTAGTTACTCAACTTGGCATTGATTGATAGAATTGTTGGATGTCCTGCTGAGGGATATTGTGCCAGATTCTGTCCAATTGGTACAAATCCCAAGCTGGTTGGATGGCCCGCCTCTAATGCTCCACATGTCCTCAGTCGGGGAGAAAAATGATGGCTGTGCTGGCAAAGGCAGGGTTTGAAAAGCACGAAAGCAAGCAGTAGAAACTCTCGCTATGTGTGGGTGAATGTTATCTTGGTGAAATGTAAGCCCAGGATGGCTTGCAAGGGCAGCAAATGGGGCAGAGAATATCGCCAACATATCACTGTGCTGTAAGGATGCTGTAGATAACAACCAAAGGGGTTCTGCTGAGAAAAGAACGGCACCCTTGACCATCACTCCTGGTTGTTGGGCCATATGATGGATGACGGTACAGTTGGTATCCCACAGCTGTCTGGGGCATCTTGAGCCACATGCTTCGAATTGAGCCCTGATGACCAGTGAAGATGTGTCTAGAGATGCTCCGACAACAGTTGGATACCTACCGTACTGTTGCCAGTGGTATGGCCTGACATGGTCTGGTGTAACACTACGTTTCATAGCAGGACCACAGCAGTTGTCATTTGTGGCACCCTTACAGCACTGTGGTATGTCGACTGCACACAGTGAGAGTTTCTATTGCTTGTCTTCATTCTTGTTGAACCTTACCTTAGCTGTCGAGGTCACCAAATCTCTCCTCAACTGAGCACGTTTGGAGCAATAGGAGCAGGACCTCCAACCAGCTCAGGATTTTGACAGTTTAGTGCACCAATTGGGCAGAATCCAGCGCACTATGCCTCAGGAGGATATCCAACAACTCTATCAATAAGTGCCAAGCTGAATAACGGTTTGCATAAAAGACAGAGGTGGCCAAATGCATTATTGACTTGCACAATTTGTGAAGTGCTATTCCTCTTGAATAAATTGTTCAATTTTTCTGAAATTGTAAATGATTTGTTTATCTGTACACGTACATCACAGGTACAAATTTCTGTCCCATTAGGATAATTCCTTCACAGTACATTGTTTTTATCATTCAAAAAACTGAATACACGTCCTTAATCCTGTACTCTTATGTCATATGGTGTTCAGGATTCTTAAAGTTAGAAAATGCAAGACATAAGCACACAAGCAAATCTCTGGCAATGTTCTTAGTATTACACATAATTACTCATATTACAAGAAGTCAGTACTACAGAAAGCACACAGATAAACATTATACAGATCAATATTTACAACCATATCCATAATGGACCTTGAATCTGTGACACTTCCGTTACATCCTGCTCACCTTAGTGGTTTGGTTTCACTGAACTGCCAGTGCAATTCGTATCATTTTAAATTATTGTGGTTTAAAATCTGCTGTGGTGGTGGTGGTGGTGGTGGTGGTGCTGGCAACAACAGTGATGACGATGACTGTAATGATTTATGGTTAAGTCATATCATGTGAGAGTAATATAAAGAAGGTGAAGTCATGCTGCTTTTAATGTACTGTTTTTTGAGAGGTGAGAATTTTAAGTAAATAGAAACAACAGTAATTACAATAGTTAAGGCTGAAAAGCGAAGTTAATACCAATACTGTTGTTGTTAAAACAGCTTTGAGAGAGAATATACGTAATTTAATGAGCACTTGCTTCCTCTTTATATGTGTGAAAACAGAATTTCAATATCTTAAATGGTTCCGGAATATTATTGCCTTAATCAGCCTGAATAGTACAAGAAGAGGCTGGATGCCAATGGTGGCGCCTTATTTAATGCTGTAAAAAATTGCTGTAATATCTGGTGGAGTTATTAAAAGATGCAAAATAGTGTGAGTGAAGATTAAGTTTCAAAAGTGGAGCAAAGGTGGTAATTGGATAGTTTTGTAGACTATCATCTCAGGAGCTGTGGTGGCAGGCTACTTGGACAGTACTGCTGGTAAATTTGCTGATCATCTGTTACAATAAGGAAAAATTTCAGTTCTCCATCTGTATAATGGGAGAGTAACATGATTAAAACAAATGCTGGGACAAGATACTGTATGAGATTTTTTTTTCAACTATCTTTGTCAAAACTACATTGAGCAGTGAGCTAGATAACCATACCATGAGGGCAACATCTTACCAAGAGATATAAATGTTTCTATTCATTCACCATAAAGTAGAAAAACAGTGAACATAAGGCTCTTAAAGCATTGATAACTACAGGTGGTAGGAACTATAGGAAAACATATATGATTAGCAACCATATCAAGCATTCATTCTTCATGATGAAGATATGGAGTATCAGTGGAAGAACTTGAAAACCATCCTCCAACATGCTTTACACAGGTATTACGATCTTTCTGGAGGATGAAATCTTGTTTATGTGAATCAGCATGCATTCCACCAACAGTGATCTAGTAATATAAACTTACTCTTTTTAAAAGTGAAACCATATTTTGTTTAGACAGTTAGTAAGATTATATATAGCAATTGTGGGTGTTGTGACACTCTCAAGTAAGAGCTCACTATACAATATGTCGAATAATTATTCATCCCGTTAAGAGGATATTATCCTTGTATAAGTCATATTTACATATTTACAAGAACACAGGATTTTTCATTATTGTAATGATTCCTATCAAATTCATATCAATAGCCGGCTGTGATGGCCGAGCGGTTCTAGGTGCTTCAGTCCAGAACCATGCTGCTGCTACGGTCGCAGGTTCAAATCCTGCCTCTGGCATGGATGTGTGTGTTGTCCTTAGGTTAGTTAGGTTTAAGTAGTTCTAAGTCTAGGGGGCTGATGACCTCAGATGCTAAGTCCCTTAGTGCTTAGAGCCATTTGAAACATTTGAAATCATATCTATACTGTGCCTGCACCTAGTATGAAATTTGACAGCAGTAGTAAGCAACAGCAAATAAAGATTTTTAGAGTGCAAAAAGTAGATATACATCAATTAAGAGAGACGCCAAGCAAAGTGTTTTAAAGTTTGAACACTAGATCTATTACTTCACCTAACATGTTGTTTCTGATGGTATGAATCTCTCTTGTTTGGTTAGAGAACGTTTGAATGTATTTGAGTCTCTCTCTCTCTCTCTCTCTCTCTCTCTCTCTCTCTCTCTCTCCCGTCCCCCTTGTGACATTTGCCTGCTTTATTTCTTCATTGATAGTCTTCGAAAAACATATTTCATTGTTAAACTGCCTGAAAAACGGGAGGTGGAAGTCAAACACTGACTCCTGTAAATGATGTAGTTGACAGTTGCAGAATTGCGTTCCACAGTTCTTTACTTTCACTGTTCACAACCCCCCAATATTATACAATTTTATGGCCAGTTCAGTACTGGTAAATGTTGATTAGCCTCATTAACAGTTTGCAGGCAGCATTGCATAGTACTATAACAGTTTGCTGTTGAACATCTGTGATCAGTAAAAACCTAGCCACACAGTTCACAGTTCTTGCAGAATAATACAATATACTTTTCGAATGATTTAAACAGACATTTTCATTAATTGTTCTAACACACGCCCCGTTTGTGTTACATTTATTCCACTGTTAAGTTGATGCATTGTTGTTAATCTAATCAGCACATGTTTCACGTCTGAAAATCAGCTGTGGACTGACTGTCTTGGGACCAAACATCGGTCCTTTATATATCCTCACAATAACGGGCACTGGAACTATACATTGTTTGATGTTTACATTACAGAAATTACAATTCAAACATAACTCATTCAGTTAACTGAATACATCGAAAAATTCCTCCTTTTTAACAGTTCCTTCTACCACAAAGGTTAGGCTGAATTATTTGTTTAAATAATGAAATTAACAGATATAGTTATACAAACAATACTTTTGACAAATCTGGTAATTGTTTTGGAATTACTGATATGTTTTCGAATGGAGCCAAATAAATACTTTAAGACTCCTAGTAGCTCTTCTGTCAAATTTTTATAATTAGTACGGACTTTATATTTGTTTATTATTCAACAATAGAATCTAAGTCACAAAACAGTTACCCATTTTCCCCTTATAATGATCTGTAGCAAAAGATATTAACTAGGAATGGTCAAAATTAGGAAATTAATTACATACTATAAAACTAAGCCCAAAATTAGACCTGGTGCTATATTCTTTAAGACTGAGGACCAACCTTTCTCTTCTATGGAAATGCAGATTATACTCATGCATGTTAATAGTAATTATGCAAAAATGAAAATAAAATGAATTTAAGGAGGCAGATGGCAAAATGAGAGGAAGTAAAGAGATCACAGCTTGCTTCGTCACACCCTGCTACGGTGCTGTGATGCAAGGATTTGAGAGTGTACAGGGACTACAGATCTCTATAAGATAAACTGAGTGGAAGGAACCTTTTGTAGCTCTTACAAAAATTTATTGAGTAAAAATGTATTGAATGTGGGAATATTTGGCTGTTTTGTGGCTGCCTAAATGATGTGCCCTCTGCTTGCTTACTCCACTCTCTGTTGAGGATGCATTAACTCCTCCAGGTACTGCTTGCCTCAGTGATACTAATACATGGCTTTCAATCTTTCACATATGTCATTATACATCGTGACATTCTACCTAGGCATGTATGAACTATACTGTCATGGTAATGATCACCTCGAAAAACTTTTTACATCTGGACTTCAGAAGAGTAATTAAAGTTCATTTTGTAGTACTTGGAGAAGTAAGCACAATACTTGTGCTGATTTCAGTAGCATCTAATGGAATGAATCTTGTGCTAAACATCTTAACTGACTACTCTGTATTAGCTTGGATTTCTTTTCCAAAGTAATAATGACTTTAAATCAATAATGCGGTTAAACATCAGCTTATTTATATCAAATAACATTTTGTAAATGATCTAGAAAGTGAGTGTAAGATATGTGATTGTATACCTTATGTGGTGTATATACAATTGATCTGAAAGGTATGATTTTCTGGGGAATGTGTGTCATTAACTTTTTAAGACTAAGGGTTTCTCTAGAAGTTGGCTGTGTGACTATGAAACAGCTGAAAATCTCTTATTTTTTCTGATTTGTACAGTTTATTATCTCTCAAAGAGTACAGGAAGCAACTTCTTTTCCTCTCAGTGCCAATCTCAGAACATTATAATATGTGTCAAATTAATTAGCATTATTTTTTATTCATTTAGTAGCATCGAGGTAAACACACTCAAAACTATTAGCGAAGATGGTGTATGCAACTAATTCCTCTTTCCTTCTGTGTCAGTGGGATGCAGTGACTTATAATAAATCTGTGAGTGAATATTAAATACACCTATCACAATCTACAACCACAAATATTTTCAAATAGACACTGGTACACTAAGTATCAAACTAATAATCTAGAGAAGCACACTATATTTTGGTTTAGAAAATACTATTTGTAGCCTTTGCAACTTGGATGTTCCTTGCTTAAGAGGTAAGAAGGGAGCAGGAGGTCACTAAAGTCATATCATTGAATATCCTGAATTAATTCAATGGCCTGGTTTCTTTGCAAAGTATTACTGGAGGTAAATTATGAGGCTGTATGTAAACTGTTTTGTAGTCATCCCTCATATGTTATCAACAAATAATATTAAGATGAAAATGATCTGGAAAATGAGCGTAAGCATTAAAAAATATATATATTTTCTACCTATCCCAACAATGTTCTCTTTCTTCCCTCTCTACCAAAAGCAGAGTAAAGTATTTTCTAATTTTTAAGTCTTTCTATCAGCAATATAAGGAATTTCACCTCCTTATGGTATGCATTTGCCAACCATTCTGCTCTCTATAATGTAACTGTTTTCTTGACTAATTTTTCCTAGTATAGTTTGGCTATGTTACAGTATTTAAAAAATCATATGCTTTCAGTACCTCAGGACTTACACTTTTTGGAATGTTACATAGATTTTTTAGTTTTTAATAACGATACATTCAATCCTCTGTTCAGTATTTTCATGTGATTGTTGTTTTGTTTTTACAGTGTCAATTGACAATACTGCAAAAGAAGTAATTTATGGGTTTCAGGATTTTGGCAGCCACTTCATTTAATTTTCAAAACACATAGTGAGTCATCTAAGCTGTAAACCCCAATTACAGAATTTTTAGAACTGTTTGTGATGATATAATATTTTTTCACCCACATAAACTATAAGGAATACATCCTAAATGACAAATGCACAGGCTATTCAGAAAGTTACTCCCAGCTTGCCATGAAATGGAAGCCACTGTGAAAATTTGATGAAGCTTTGCACAGATGTGTTGAGCAGTGTCTCTAGTACATCTGCCGATCATGTCACACCACTCTTTCCAGCTCTGAGAATGTAAACATGCCTAGAAAATAGTGTCTCCCACCAAGTACGAGGCCATGGTGAGAAATATTTCCTGAAGTTATGCAGCCCACATAACATAACTGTCATGCATTTTGTTCATCAAGAAAATTCTCAGCCACATTCTGCAGGGGCAAAGAAGATGCTCATGCAGCATTTTTGATGGAAAGTGTTTGATCACCCATAATACAGCCTGTAAAAGGCTTCCCCTGAGTTTCATCTCTGCTCACATGAACCTCTGACTGTGAATACAACATTTTCGATTTTCACAGTGGTTTCCATTTCGTGGCTGATCGGAAGCTACTTTTCGAATCTTTTTTTCCAAATAGAACAATAGTATTTTCTCACAGATCTGTAACATTGGGAGTTTACTCTTGGTAATACTGAAAGTAATTCCAGAGAATTACTTTATTTAAAATTTCTCCATTTTGAACATCAAACTGATCCTTGTCTTATAAAAAACTTCATTAGTTCATACTCAAAAAAGGACATTCATCATGTTAGTATAAGGAGTAGTCTAATAGAAAGAGGGAAAGATGAAATGCAGCTGTAAATTATGTCTGTGTATTTTACATGTGTCTACTGCTGATTATTTCACTAACGAAGAGCTATAAGGTATACTGCTTGTCTATAAGGAATGCAGGAGAAATGTGAATAGTACAGTAGAGCTGCAATATACACATATACTCTGATCAGCCAGAACATTATGACCACTGACTTACAATTGGCATAAGCTCATCCAGGTAATAGCAGTGTCACATGGTGAGGAATGACTGCTAGTCAGACTCCACCACGTACATGTAGTATCAGTGAGCACGCTGTCCATATGTGGGATGGTGAAGGCTCATGATCTGAGTTTCACCAAGGGCAGATTGTGATGGCCTGGAGGCTTGGCACGAACATTGCAGAAACTTCACAATTTGCCAGGTGTTCAAGAAGTGCTGTGGTGAGTGTCTTCAATGTGTGGCAAAACCAAGGTGAAACCATGTCCAGATGCAGTGGGGTTGGATAGCCACCCCTCGTTGTAGATGTTGGACATCATAGTCTGGGCAGACTGGTAAAACAGGGCAGGCAGTGAACTTTAGTGGAACTAATGTCAGACTTTAAAGCTGGGCAGAGTACAAGTATATCTGAGCACAAAGTAAATAGAACAACACCTAACAATAGGTCTCCGCAGCTGACGACCTATGCGTGTGCCAATGTTAACACCACAGCATAGGCAACTACGACTGAAATGGGCATGTGACCCTTGACACTGGACATTGGTACTGTGCTCCATGGTCTCATGAATCCTGATACCTCCTTCTTCATGCCAAAGGGAGGGTGCGAATCAGTCGTCTTTCATGGGAACAGCTCCTTGACACATGCACTGCAGGACAGAGACACGCTAGTGATGGCTCCATTATACTCTGGGGAACATTCACATGTGCATCCATGGGTCCAGTGGAGCTCTTCAAAGCACCATGATAGCCAAGGAGTATTGTATACCAGTTGAAGACCACATACACCCCTTCGTGGCAGTGGCATTTTTCAACAAGATAATTCTCTATTTCATAAGGCCAGGGGTGTGGTGGAGTGGTTCAAGGAACAATGATGAGTTCCAGTTGATGTGTTGACACCCCAACTAACCAGATCTGAATCTGATTGAACACATCTGGGAGGTGATTTGAACATGGTATCTGAGTTTACACTCCCCCCCTCCAGAATTCATGAGAATTATGTGACTTGTGTGTACAGATGTAATGCCAACTCCTTCCAGTGACCTACCAAGGCCTCATTGCTTCCATGCCACTATGTGTCACCACTGTTATCTGTGCCGAAGGAGGTCATACCAGCTATTAGGTATGTGGTCATAATGTTCTGGATGATCAGTGTAGCCTAACAGGATGTGTCTGAGGTTGATGGTGATTGTGGAAATGTCCAAAAAAAATATTATTGAAAGGAGAATGAGAGTCTTTGGTAAGGATAAATTGTATCCTGCGACAAGAAGATCTAAAGAAATTACTGAGCGGGGTGGTGCAGTGGTTAGCACACTGGACTCGGGAGGACGACGGTTCAAACCCGTCTCCGGCCGTCCTGATTTAGGTTTTCCGTGATTTCCTTAAATCGTTTCAGGCAAATTCTGGGATGGTTCCTTTGAAAGGGCATGGCCGACTTTCTTCCCCATCCTTCCCTAATCCGAGCTTGTGTTCCATCTCTAATGACCTCGTTGCCGACGGGACGTTAAACTTTAATCTCCTCCTCCTCTAAAGAAATTAATGTCTAAAAGATTTTGCTACTTGGGAACTTTAGTTACATATTATTATGGCAGCCCAAGTAGCTTTTACTGGATACAGCTCTATGCTTCAAAGGGACAAAGGTACCTGACAGTATTTTTCATCATATCCACAAAGTTTCTATAAACAACGGTCAGAAAATTCCACCAGTAGTACAGTTCCTCAGTGTTAGAAATTTGCTTCTCTGTTATGGAACCTTTTGAGAACCACTGTGTGAATGTCCTCATAGGTGGAAATTTTGTGACTTAATCAATACCTGGATTGCTTGGATATAGTCGTCTGTAATCAATGTTATTGGTCTTCCTTCCTAATCAGCATCACCACATATGTGCAGCCTTGGTCAGATTGTTGGAACCATTTCATTGAGGCTGAACACAACACTGTACTTGGTCCATACATCACCAGAATTGTACTGAGAGTCTATGAGCAGTTAACTGACAAGAATACTACTGTCCAGTTTACTTCAGCTTTGGAGTACATTTCCAGTTGCTGCAGCTTTTCACACTCTTGTAATTTACTTTTTGAAGTCCTGTCCTACATGGTGTTTGCTGAGGTGGTTACAAAAATTAAACATAAAATCTGTTATCTGTTGTTGTTGTTGTTGTTGTTGTTGTTGTTGTTGTCTTCAGTCCTGAGACTGGTCTCATGCAGCTCTCCATGCTACTCAATCCTGTGCAAGCTTCTTCATCTACCAGTACTTACTGCAACCTACATCCTTCTGAATCTGCTTAGTGTATTCATCTCTTGGTCTCCCTCTATGATTTTTACCCTCCACGCTGCCCCCCCAATGCTAAATTTGTGACCGCTTGATGCCTCAGAACATGTCCTACCAACCAGTCCCTTCTTCTTGTCAAGTTGTGCCACAAACTCCTCTTTTCCCCAATTCTACACAATACCTCCTCATTAGTTATGTGATCTATCCATCTAATCTTCAGCATTCTTCTGTGGCACCAAATTTCGAAAGCTTCTGTTCTCTTCTTGTCCAAACTATTTATCATCCGTGTTTCACTTCCATACTTTGCTGCACTCCATACAAATACTTTCAGAAACGACTTCCTGACACTTAAATCTATACTCGATGTTAACAAATCTCTGTTCTTCAGAAACGCTTTCCTTCCCATTGACAGTCTACATATCTTCTCTACTTCGACCATCATCAGTTATTTTGCACCCCAAATAGCAAAACTCATCTAGTACTTTAAGTGTCTCATTTCCTAATCTAATTCCCACAGCATCACTATTCAATTTGAGTACATTCCATTATTCTCGTTTTCCTTTAGTTGATGTTCATCTTATATCCTCCTTTCAAGACACTGCCCATTCCGTTCAACTGCTCTTCCAAGTTCTTTGCTGTCTCTGACATAATTACAATGTCATTGGCGAACCTCAAAGTTTTTATTTCTTCTCAGTGGATTTTGATACATACTCTGAATTTTTCTTTTGTTTCCTTTACTGCTTGCTCAATATACAGATTGAATAACATTGGGGAGAGGCTACAACCCTGTCTCACTCCCTTACCAACCACTGCTTCCCTTTCATGTCCCTCGACTCATAGCTGCCATCTGGTTTCTGTACAAATTGTAAATAGCCTTTCGCTCCCTGTATTTTACCCCTGCCACCTTTAGAATTTGAGAGTATTCCAGTCAACATTGTGAAAAGCTTTCTCTAAGTCTACAAATGCTAGAAATGTAGGTTTGCCTTTCCCTAATCTTTCTTCTGAGATAAGTCGTAGGGTCAGTATTACCTCACGTGTTCCAACATTTCAGCAGTATCCAAACTGATCTTCCCCGAGGTCGGCTTCAACCAGTTTTTCCATTCATCTGTAAAGAATACGCATTAGTATTTTGCAGCTGTGACTTATTAAACTGATAGTTTGGTAATTTTCTCATCTGTCAGAACCTGCTTTCTTTGGGATTGGAATTATTATATTCTTCTTGAAGTCTGAGGGTATTTCGCCTGTCTCATACATCTTGATCACCAGAGGGTAGAGTTTTGTCAGGACTGGCTCTCCCAAGGCCGTCAGTAGTTGCAATGCAATGTTGTCTACTCCCGGGGCCTTGTTTCAACTCAGGTCTTTCACTGCTCTGTCACACTCTTCACGCAATATCGTACCTCCCATTTCATCTTCATCTGCACCCTCTTCCATTTCCATAATATTGTCGTCAAGTAAATCCACCTCTATATATTCCTTCCACCTTTCTACTTTCCCTTTTTTGCTTAGAACTGGGTTTCCATCTGAGCTCTTGATATTCATACAAGTGGTTGTTTTTTCTCCAAAGGTCTCTTTAATTTTCCTGTAGGCAGTATCTATCTTACCCCTAGTGAGATAAGCCTCTACATCCTTACATTTGTCTTCTAGCCATCCCTGCTTAGCCATTTTGCACTTCCTGTTGATCTCATTTTTGAGATGTTTGTATTCCCTTTTGCCTGCTTCATTTACTGCATTTTTATATTTTCTCCTTTCATCAATTAAATTAAATATTTCTTCTGTTACCCAAGGATTTCTACTAGCCCTCATATTTTTACATATTTGATCCTCTGCTACCTTCACTACTTCATCCCTCAGAACTACCCATTCTTCTTCTACTGTATTTCTTTCTTCCATTCCTTTCAATTGATCCCTTATGCTCTCCATGAAACTCTGTACAACCTCTGGTTTAGTCAGTTTACCCAGGTCCCATCTCCTTAAATTCTCACCTTTTTGCAGTTTATTCAGTTTTAATCTACAGTTCATAACCAATAGATTGTGGTCAGAGTCCACATCTGCCCCTGCAAATGTCTTACAGTTTAAAAACTGGTTCCTGAATCTTTGTCTTACCATTATATAATCTATCTGATACTTTCTAATATCTCCAGGACTCTTCCATGTATACAACCTTCTTTTATGATTCTTGAACCAAGTGTTATCTACAGGGTGTTTCAAAAATGACCGGTATATTTGAAACGTCAATAAAAACTAAACGAGCAGCGATAGAAATACACCGTTTGTTGCAATATGCTTGGGACAACAGTACATTTTCAGGCGGACAAACTTTCGAAATTACAGTAGTTACAATTTTCAACAACAGATGGCGCTGCAAGTGATGTGAAAGATATAGAGGACAACGCAGTCTGTGGGTGCGCCATTCTGTACGTCGTATTTTTGCTGTAAGCGTGTGCTGTTCACAACGTGCAAGTGTGCTGTGGGCAACATGGTTTATTACTTAGAACAGAGGATTTTTCTGGTGTTGGAATTCCACCGCCTAGAACACAGTGTTGTTACAACAAGACCAAGTTTTCAGCGGAGTTTTAATGTAACCAAAGAACCGAAAAGTGATACAATAAAGGATCTGTTTGAAAAATTTCAACGGACTGGGACCGTGACGGATGAACATGCTGGAAAGGTAGGATGACCGCGTACGGCAACCACAGAGGGCAACACGTAGCTAGTGCAGCAGGTGATCCAACAGCTGCCTCGGGTTTCCGTTCGCCGTGTTGCAGCTGCAATCCAAATGATGCCAATGTCCACGTATCGTCTCATGCACCAGAGTTTAAACCTCTATCCATACAAAATTCAAACGCGGCAACCCCTCAGCGCCGCTACCATTGCTGCACGAGAGACATTCACTAACGATATAGTGCACAGGATTGATGACGGCGATATGCATGTGGGCAGCATTTGGTTTACTGAAGAAGCTTATTTTTACCTGGACGGCTTCGTCAATAAACAGAACTGGGGCATATGGGGAACTGAAAAGCCCCATGTTGCAGTTCCATCATCCCTGCATCCTCAAAAAGTACTGGTCTGGGCCGCCATTTCTTCCAAAGGAATCATTGGCCCATTTTTCAGATCCGAAATGATTACTGCATCACGCTATCTGGACATTCTTCATGAATTTGTGGCGGTACAAACTGCCTTAGACGACACTGCGAACACCTCGTGGTTTATGCAAGATGGTGCCCGGCCACATCGCATGGCCGACGTCTTTAATTTCCTGAATGAATATTTCGATGATCGTGTGATTGCTTTGGGCTATCTGGCTATCTGAAATATACAGGAGGCAGCGTGGATTGGCCTCCCTATTCGCCAGACATGAACCCCTGTGACTTCTGTGGGGACACTTGAAAGACCAGGTGTACCGCCAGAATCCAGAAACAATTGAACAGCTGAAGCAGTACATCTCATCTGCATGTGAAGCCATTCCGCCAGACACGTTGTCAAAGGTTTCGGGTAATTTCATTCAGAGACTACGCCATATTATTGCTACACATGGTGGATATGTGGAAAATAAAGTACTATAGAGTTTCCCAGACCGCAGCGCCATCTGTTGTTGACAATTGTAACTACTGTAATTTCGAAAGTTTGTCTGCCTGAAAATGTACTGTTGTCCCAAGCATATTGCAACAAACGGTGTATTTCTATCGCTGCTCGTTTAGTTTGTATTGCCGTTTCAAATATACCGGTCATTTTTGAAATACCCTGTATGATTAAGTTATGCTCGGTGCAAAATTCTACCAGATGGCTTATCTGATAGGTTTCTGATTAGAGAATGTTAAGATACATTGGAGATTTTTGCTTGTGGTGCGCTGTTCCTTTGTAGGAGAAACAAGTGACAGGAAGCAGTTGCTTGCATTTTTCAAAAATATGTTCAGTAGTAGAAAACGTGCAAAAAAAAAAAAAAAAAAAGTGGCTCAAATGGCTCTGAGCACTATGGACTTAACAGCTGAGGTCATCAGTCCACTAGAACGTAGAAATAGTTAAACCTACCTAACCTAAGGACATCACACACATCAATGCCCGAGGCAGGATTCGAACCTGCGACCATAGTGGTCGCGCAGTTCCAGAGTGCAGCACCTAGAACCGCTCGGCCACGCTCGCCAGGGAAGACATGCAATTGGACATACAGCGTGTAATGTAATTCCAGTGTGATGAAGCTACTCCACATTTTACCATATGCCTGAGCCAAAATCTCAACCACACTTCCCATAATCAATGGGTTGGTTGTGACGTGAATATTAGAACAGCCCTGTCCTAAAAATACTAATTTTTTGTTTGTATTGGGGGACATTTGAAAACACATCATGTATGAAATATTTTGCTTCAAACGGCCACTTTTGTCGGGGAGTAGTGACCTTCCTTCTTGGAGCACACGAAGATAACCCCGAAGAAAT
Source organism: Schistocerca gregaria (assembly GCF_023897955.1). NCBI lineage: Eukaryota > Metazoa > Arthropoda > Insecta > Orthoptera > Acrididae > Schistocerca > Schistocerca gregaria. Next base: position 1,012,269,189 of record NC_064920.1, on the reverse strand, counting down.
GCCAGAGGGACCACTTGTCTCTCCTGGTATCTGGGATCACACTTTTTATTTATTACTTAATTATCATGCATTTCTAAAAATATTGCCCGTGATCATAATAAATCACGGGGTTATGTTGCTGAGTGTGACTGGAAATACTGTGTTCCACGTAATAGTGACACAAACATATTTATTTGCTTGTCATGCTATTATTGGCAAACTGTCATTTCTTTTTATGGTGATTTAATTGTCACCCTACAATGAAGACAGTTTCAGACCTTTGTGGAACAATATCAAACTGAGTCCCTAAACTTTTTCGTGTCACTTATTTGTAAACACCCTTGTGAACTGCAGGAAACTACCTGTCCAAAACCTTGTTGCCTGAACACAGCCACCACTTTCCTAGACACTCCTCTCCTTCCTCACCAGCATAACATAAACTAGGACACAGTATATCTGGTCAGTTCACAGAAAGGGCACTACCTACGTCCTCACCCAACTTAATCTGAGCATTAGTCAGGACCACACATTCTTATCTGTATACAGCCTAGACTTGTGGCAGCTTGCTGTGACTACACTGAAATTTATATGCCAGAGTAATTGTAGTAGACGCTGAAAGATATTTCACCTATGGGCCCAAAACCACCAGTCAATGGTAAAATGCTTTATTTCCTGCTCTAGAAGTGAAAAATCAAATAGTATGAAATTTTCATCAAGTGTGAAGAAAGGTGATCTCCAGAAGTTCAATATCCTGTAATACACAGGCTAAAATGCTCAAGGACATGTCAAATGGTGATATGAGTGCTGTCTCATCCACAAAAAAAATTCTGTTTCATTTCTTCCAAAAGTTGAATTGTGTGTAACAAGACTGAAGATACAAACTATAGATTTGCCAGCTTGTGCAATCAGCCACTGACAAAAGTTCTTCTCTGGTCAGTTATTGGTGTACTAACTGACAGTGCTGTCCGTGTCTGTGGATGTGCGGATGGATATGTGTGTGTGTGTGTGTGTGCGAGTGTACACCTGTCCTTTTTTTCCCCTAAGGGAAGTCTTTCCGCTCCCGGGATTGGAATGACTCCTTACCCTCTCCCTTAAAACCCACATCCTTTCATTTTTCCCTCTCCTTCCCTCTTTCCTGACGAAGCAACTGCCAGTTGCGAAAGCTCATAATTCTGTGTGTGTGTTTGTGTGTTTTGTTCATGTGCCTGTCTGCTGGCGCTTTCCCGCTTGGTAAGTCTTGGAATCTTTGTTTTTAATATATTTTTCCCATGTGGAAGTTTCTTTCTATCATATAAGGCATGACCCTCTATTAAGAATCGTATCTAACAGCTTTATAGACTGCTAAAATTTCTGCTTAAAATTGTGGCCAAGAGTGGTACTTCTCTGTGACATTCTTGGAGAAGGAACCCAAAGGCTACAAGTGCTCCCTTACATTCTGTTGTAGCACAGCACCAGCACTGACAGTGCAGTATAATGTGTCTGAGAAAACTGCAAATGGGATATCAGTGATCAGATGTGCAAGGAGGTGCATGTGGCTTGTCTGATGCACGTAAAAATGTGCTGCCTCTAGTTTGTTAATTCAAGTAACAGGCATGAAACGATGGCTTATGGGGCCAGCAAGGATAGCATGGAGTGGTGCCTGGGTCTAAGATGTTGGGGTCAAAAACAATGGCAGAAGTTCATCAGCCCAAGGTAACGATGTACTTCACACACACACACACACACACACACACACACACACACACACACACACACACACAGTTTCTGGAGCCAGGAAATATGTAACTGTGATGGTGTGCTCAGCTGGTGGATACATACCAGTCATGGAAGCAACAAAATCCCATAAATATCACTTCATTATCACCAATAATGGATTTAGCCAGATTTATGAGGATTATTCAGTCTTTAAACCTTTGGAAAACTAGGGGTAGATGAATACTTATCGAGTACAGTAAAGTCTTTTCTATGCTTCTATGCATTTCATTACTATCTAGCCTTCATACTGTCCAACAACTTGAATTATATCATAATAATACTTCTCCATGGTAAACTGGGGTTTAATTCATTGTGAGTACCGCATGGTTTTTTTTTTTTCCAGCAAGATGTTTAGAACCCCCTTTCAGCACTCACAAACAACAATAAACACACATAGAGAGTAGCTTTGTTGGCAAACCTTTGTTCTTTGTTTCTTCAGTTGCATTTCAGATTCCCAAAGTACGTGCATTGTTAAACTGTTGTTTTGTGCACTTGTTTGTGTTTTAATTAAGAGTCCAAAATGAAAGAAAATCTTGCTGTGACTGTGGATCAGAAATTATGTGCTGTAATGTGACTGGATTCTAGGGTAGCACCAAAACTATTGCTCTGAACTTAGGGGTAGGGAAAAGCACAATTGGAGCCTGGAAGAAAAATGGACAGAAACTGAGAATTGGTGTGCTTCCAAATCTAGTGGAAATGGACTAAAACTAAGGAAGACAATGTTGAAAGGTAAGCATAAAGAAGTTGCGGAAGTTTTATTTTTGTGCCATGAACATTTAAGAGGAAAAGGTCTGTCCACTGATGGGCCAATAATGCAAGAAAAAGCACTCCAGTTTCAGCTGCAAATACAAAAAGAAGTCTTAGAATTTACTGCCGGTAATGGACGGTTGAATCAGCAGAAAAAAAATTCAGTATTCACCAGATTACAATTAGCAGGTAGCCTTTATCCACTGACAAAAAGGCTGGGCCATGGTCTTAAGATTCTCTTTCAATGTCAATTGATGAGGAGGAAATTTCTGGGGGACAGTTGTACCAATGCAGTTAGTGTGGTTTAAATTACAAGATGCTCCCTACAAAAATGCTTGCTTCAAAAAAGGAAACTGTGCCACATGCTTGCTTCAAAAAAGGAAACTGTGCCACCCAGATATAAGAATAGGAAGGAGGTACAACATTGGCTTGCAGTGATACAACAGGCAACCACAAGCTTAGGCATACATTAATAGGGAAATCATGAAAAACTAGAGTTTTAAAAATCCTGAAAAATAAGGAATTACTGCCCTTGTACTACACCAATCAAAAGAAAGTATGGATAAAATCACAAATCTTTAAAACCTGGTTCCAAAATGAATTCTTATCATCTGTAGGGAGGTATTTGAAAGATGGCAATTAACTGAGGAAACCTCTGCTGCTTCTAGATAATACATCTTCACATTATGCCAGTGACAAACTCATAGATGAAGGTGTCAGAGCATTATTTTACCACCAAATGTGACAGCTCTTTGTCATCTGATGGACCAGGACATCCTTGAAATGCTACGGAAGAAGAATTGCCATAGTCTCCTCTGTTTGTTGATATCTGCAATCCGATAATAATGAAGCATTTTTAATCATTCTGAAGAGCATTGAATTGCCAGATGTCATGAGATGGTTGGATGAAGTGTAGAAAGAGATTATGAACGTAATACCTGTAAGGTCTTGGAAAATTCTTTTGTACCATGAAGGCGGACATTTTAATTTTGAATCCATTTGTGAAACTAAAGTCAAAGATGAAAATCATGATATCATTGTGTTGCTCAAAAAATACTGGGCTCTGAGGATGCCAGTCCAGAATACATCCCTCCAGGTCCCATCTCCTTAAGTTCCCATCTTTCTGCAGTTTCTTCCGTTTTAATGTACAGTTCATAACCAATAGATTGTGTCAGAGTCCACATCTGCCCCTGGAAATGTCTTACAATTTAAAACCTGGTTCCTAAATCTCTGTCTTACCATTGTATAATGTATCTGATACCTTTTAGTATCCCAAGACTTCTTCCATGTATACAACCTTCTTTCATGATTCTTGAACCAATTGCTAGCTATGATTAAGTTAAGTTATGCTCTGCGCAAAATTCTACCAGGCGGCTTCCTCTTTCATTTCTCCCCCCCCCCCCCCCCCTCCAACCACCTATCCATATTCACCCACTTTGTTTTTTTTCTCTCCCTTTTCCTACTGACGAATTCCAGTCACCCAAGACTATTAAATTTTCGTCTCCCTTCACTATCTGAATAATTTCTTTTATCTCATCACACATTTCATCAATTTATTCGTCATCTGCAGAGCTAGTTGGCATATAAACTTGTAATACTTTAGTAGGTGTGGGCTTCGTGTCTATCTTGGCACACATAGGTGTCACTACCACACACACTTCAATCCTTGCAACACAGCAGGCAGCAATGTATTGCCTCATGGAGAGCTTGGTCTTTTCTGTGTTGGTTGTTCACAATGTTTCCAATGGATAGGTGTGGATCAATCTGTGAGCAGAGGTTGATACACACTCATGTCTGCAATTATGAAAAAAAAGGAGTTATTCCCATATAAAAATGTTATGTCTACCTAAAATAACCACAGCATGTGAGGTGGCACAGTGGTTAACATAATGGACTTACATTTGGAAGGATGACAGTACAAATCCTTGTCCATCCACCTGGATTTACGTTTTCTGTGATTTCCTAAACAGCTTAAGGCAAATGCAGGGATGGTTCCCTTGAAATGGTGTGGCTGATTACTTCCCCACCCTTGCCTAATATGAGCTTGTGTTCCATCTCTAATGACCTCATTGTTGAGGGGATGCTAAGCAGGACTTTTACCCACATTCATCTATTGAAGGGCTTTTGGCTGATAATTTAAATACAAACATTCATATGATGAGAGTGTGATTCTCAAAATGCATAGCTATGTATTAACATTGCCATTTGCATCTCATCTGTGAAATTTTGAAAAGAGAATATGCAGTGGAAAAAAAAAATGGTTGAAATAACTGTAGCACAGCTGCTAAAGTGACAGAAACCCTATACCCTGGATGAGTGCCACTTGTGTTTCTACTGACCAGGGACACAAAGTGACAGTTGCTCCCAATCAGCTGATCATTATCTGTTTTCTGTTTCTCCTGGTGACCAGAAGTTTGTATCAGGATTCCACAACTTTTCAGCCTGAGTGTTAGTTTGTTATATCACTGTAAACAAAACTACTATTGTTCACTTTTTTACTGCCTTGTTTGCTGTAATATCTATTATCTTCTCACAAGTATGAATCATGGTGTGTTGAAATTCTGTCTTTTATCCTGCACAGCAGCTTTGAGCCAAATTCTTCATGGAATGCTTCCTTTTTTAACGTTTTCTCATTTTTCTGGCCTTCCTTTCTTTTTGTCTTAGGTTCTTAGGAAGTAACTTTTTGGTTTTAGAAGAGTGGTATTCTTAATTTCTTGTTTTGTTTCCTCTTTTTAATCCAGAACTGTTGTTGTTATTGTTTTATTTATTGGTCCTGTTGTCTAAAAACCGGTTTAAGCATAAGACATTGGACAAGTCAAGTTATAAATATACAGCTGAAAGTCATTTCTAGGCATACATATTTATGGTTACAATAATACACTTTATACATAAATATTTAGGAAACACACTTCATAAATTTAAATATTCTTCAGTGGAGTCAAACCAATGATGCTGTAAATATGACTTTACAGATCTTCCAAAGGTAGTGACCTCAGTAATAGCTTTTATGTTTTTGGGAAGTTGGTTATAAAGTTTAATACCCATCTGAAAAGTACCTTTTTGGACAGAACTGTGCTGATTTGGTCTATACATAGGTTTCTGTTTTGTCTGGTAAAGTGATCATGTATTTCACATTTTTTTACAATCTGCAGTCCTTGCCTATTACATTTATTTTAAAGAATGGAAGGATTTTCATAATGTATACACATGGTAATGGAGAAATACCAGATTTCTTAAACAGAGGTTTACAAGAATCTCTAGGCTTGCACCCAAACAAGATTGTAATTGCACTTTTTTGTAGTTCAAACGTGCTATTAGCTGTTTTAGAGTTTCCCCAGAAGGTGCCCCCATATCTGAAACAAGAATGAAAGCATGCATGATATGCATTCATTACTGTTTTCTCACTACAGCATGATTTTAGTGAGCAAAGAAGGTAACATGTTTTGCTCAGTTCTATATTGAGACATTCAATATGCTTATTCCATTTGATGTTGCTTTGCAGCCAAAGTCCTAAAAATCTGGTTTCAGTACTGTGACCAACTAGTTCATCACTGACAGAGACCAATGGCATAAACATGTCCTTGTTAGGAGCATTGTGAAATTTTAGTGCAATGGTTTTTTAATTGTTTATTACAAGCTGATTATTCTGTGCCCAGCTGCTAAGTTGTTTCGTGACCATGTTTACTGACTGCTGTAACTGTTCATTGCTGTCTCCTTTTAGTAGGATTGTGGTGTCATTTGCAAATATGACTTTTTATGTGTATCAACATTTAAGTTTAGAACAATTATGTACAAAAGGAAAAGAATGGGTCCCATTACTGATCGTTGGGGTACACCACATTTGACAGTTTTTAGTTCGATATTTGTGTGCCGACATTGAATACCATATCTTTCAAGCTTTCATAGCAGAATTTTATGATCCACAATGTTAAAAGCTTTTGACAAGTCAATAAACACTGTTATTGATTCCTGTTTTTGGTCCATTAGGTTTAGGATGAAATTGATGCACTCATAAATAGCAGTTGTTGTTGACCTCTTATTTCTGAATCCATGTTGTTCATTACATAGGATGCTGTTTTCATTTACAAATTTCATAGTTTGTCATACATAACTTTTTCTAATACTTTAGAGATACAGGAGGAAAATGTGATGGGTCTGTAGTTATTTACATTATCTTTCTCATTTTTTTTATACACTGGAATAATTTTTAATGTTTTCAATACATCAGGGAAAGTGCCTGCCTGAAGTGAGCGGCCACAAAAGTGTGTGAGTATTTCAATTAGATTTGATGCACTCTTGTTTAATATCGTTGCAGGTATACCATCAATGCCTGCAGAATTGGAATTCTTTAGTCCTTTTATGGCTTTAGCTACTTCACCTTGTGAAACAGAACTGATGTACATTCATCCTCTACATGTACTTATTTTATATTAATTCACCTGGGTGCTCTTAAAGTTTGAGTGCAACATATGATCAGCAACACCTGTGAAAATTTTTTTAAATGTGTTGGCTACTTCTAACGGGTTTCCTACTTTTTTATTTGTTTGTCATAGTGTTATATTTTTCCAAGATTGTCTGTATTCTCGAGATTCTTTTTTTACAGCACTCCACGTAGCCTTTGATTTATTAGCTGAATTATAGATGTATTCATCATTATGAATTATTTTTGTGTTTTGAATGTAACAATGAAAACTGCTAGATATACATGGCAGAGAAATTGGCAAAGAATGAGATCTTGACTGAATCTATGTGACAGGTAAAGGACCATTAGGATGTAGTTTTTGGGCAGTCTCCCACATCCATGCTAGTGAAAGGTAGGCTGACTCTCCTCTGTCCCAAGGACACACCCTCAAAGAGTTACAACAAAAACACACACAATGAAATATTTGTGGTTTGCAGACATACAGTTCATACTATAGTACTCCTCTTAAATCAAATTAATGTTGTGATATTACGAAAGTGATCCAGCTAAAAAAAGAAGTAACAGATCCATGATAGGAAAGAATCCTCAGAAACTGACACTGCAATGACACCGGAATAGTGCCTGGAAAAAAGCACAGCTTGTGTTCAACATATGTACATCCGAAGTTTAGGCTATGGGAATCGAGAAGTTAGGTATGATAATATCGAACCCAACATAAAGTATTCACTCGTATGTAATGAATTAACTTTATTTTGATCTTGTCGGTACAAACACATCCGCTCGAATACAGAGTTCGGAACACACTGAGATCAATTGTTTTCAAAGAAATTCATTCTCAAAGATGAGGTGGTTGACTCTTGCAGTTGATAACCGTCACGGAGACCCCCGCTGGTAGTGCGGAGCATGGTAAGGATGATGAGAGTCATGTGTGCACCCAGGCGGTTGATGGCGCAGATGCACGTGACCGATCATGTCGTTGCAGGCACTAGTGCGAGGCGCGATCGGACCATTTCTCGATGTCTTGGTAGGTACGACCAGCGGAGGGAAGGAGGCGTGGAAGGCATCCACAGGTTGACCGTGCCATGCTGCTGATGGCACGATAGATGCAGAAGGTGGCGGCGTGTCAGTGGGGAGAACATCATCATGCCGAGGACGTGCGGCGCAGCGGGGTTTTGATCTGATCAAAGGCGCAGAGTGCATCGAAGATTCGATGCGATGTATTGCCAAAGTATTTGCTGGCAAGTGCTGCGGTAAGTGCAACATGTCCTGTAACAGTTTGTTATTGGCCATATGACATAAAGGAGCAAGCATGCTGTGGCTTAACATGTTGCATAAGAGATGCCAGATGAGCAACACTTGCGGTAATGACGGAGTTTTAGAGGCGCTTGATGTCGCAGCAGGGGAGAAAACAGCAAGCTGCACGTGACTGATCTTGCTGGCAGATGACTTCGGTGTAAACGGAAGTGTCACCTCAGAGTCCGTGGACGGTGAGTGTGTTACAGTGGTAGATGGCAGGATGTTCCGAGTGGAGTTGACAGTGTCGGTGTTTTGATGTGCTGAATTAAAGTGGGTTTCGCTCTGCTGTACTTGTCACTCAAACTGTCACACATAATGTCCATAATTATATGATGATATAAATAAAACAGAAAGAAACTTCCACATGGGAAAAATATATTAAAAACAAAGATTCCAAGACTTACCAAGCGGTAAAGCGCCGGCAGACAGGCACATGAACAAAACACACAAACACACACACAGAATTACGAGCTTTTGCAACTGGCAGTTGCTTCGTCAGGAAAGAGGGAAGGAGAGGGAAAAATGAAAGGATGTGGGTTTTAAGGGAGAGGGTAAGGAGTCATTCCAATCCCGGGAGCGGAAAGACTTCCCTTAGGGAAAAAAAGGACAGGTGTACACTCGCACACACACACACACATATCCAACCGCACATACACAGACACAAGCAGACATCAGCTTGTGCGGAAACTGGGTCGAACAAATTTGCACATGGCATGGAAGACGCGGTAGCCATGACAGGTATTTGTGAATTCGACCAGGCATGCAATTTAGCCGTAGTTCGGAGTTCTTGTGAACTGGGATTTGCAACATAGTCGCCATTTGTTGCAGTCCATTGTTTGCCATGATTGTCCAGTGTCCTACAGTGACAAATGTCACTGTAATAATTATCACACAAAAGCAAGTCAAAATTGTCCAAATTAATTGGCAAAGGAGCACTGCACTGTCCAGAAGTGAAATTACCAACGCGTTGAGCAGGTTTCAACAGACGACTTGTGCGCCTTGGTTGCATTGTCGATGTGTGAGAAGGTGACGAAAGTTAGCAAAAAGCACAATTCACACAAGAGTCTGGAATTCAAACACTAATTACACTTCTTGTACACTGCATCCAGATGCGGTGCGATGCGAAGTCGATGGACATAGAAATCCGACAAAGGGCTGCTGCATTGTTTGTCCATGGCGATGTTCCAGTACACATTTTTGGCATCATAAGCGGTGTTCACCAGTATGGGGATCGAGGTGTTACGCAAGGTAATATTGAACCCAACATAAAGTATTCACTCATTTGTAATGAATTAACTTTATTTTGATTATGTCTGTACAAACACATCCGCTCGAATACAGAGTTCAGGACACACTGAGTCACAGTTTTCAAAGAAGTTCATTCTCAAAGATGAGGCAGTCGACTCTTGCAGTCGATAACCACCTCAAGGCATTATCCAGACCAAGCTAACAAACAGGAAGCAATTATGAAAGAATCATATTTTAATAAAATCTACAATTCTAGTAGCAAAGTACATATCCTATTGACATATAATGACTTTTATAGACATACTGAGGAGATAAAAACATTACTTAATCTAAACTTTCAAAACACACACACTGAACACAAATAACTGCAGTATCTTCTTTTCATGGGGTGTTATCTTTCTCTTTTGACATATAATGACTTTTATAGACATACTGAGGAGATAAAAACATTACTTAATCTAAACTTTCAAAACACACACACTGAACACAAATAACTGCAGTATCTTCTTTTCATGGGGTGTTATCTTTCTCTTTTTTTACGCTCCAATCGTTCCAGAACAGTATTTATCTTTTTGCCAAGTCTATCAATAAACTGTTCCATGTTCGCTACTCGCATCTTCAGCCTGCAAAATTCAAATGTTATCTTACACTATATGTCTAGCTGGAGACAAAAGAAAAAATCTTTGGCCATTAATTTTATGTGTACTGAAAGTTGATAGTACATAAAACAGAAGAAGAATGCATGTATGCTAGTTTAAAGAATTACTGGATTGGTCACTAATGGAATGTAAATACTTCAGAAGGATTGCCTAACATCTAGAATTAAATTATCATGTGCTAAGATAAGAGAGCTTTGTTTTATTTATTTGATATCTGGAAAATGCAAATGAGGTTAAAAGAATAAAGCAAAAATGATCAAGAATAACATTATCAGGGAACAAATGAAAAATGTTAAAACTGATTATGAGGCAGATTATAAAAGGATACTTTTGAGTTGGGGCAGAAAGCCCCAGATGAAGATCAAAAAAAGTCCATAAAGAGTTGCCAATTTCTATGAAAATGATTCCATATACAAAATTAAACTACATTAAATTTCCTATAAATGAGGTCCTATTAATTTTAGTTCTAGGACTAATAGTTTCCACATTGAACAGATGGAAAAATTGTAGACTATTAAAAATGGTATTTTAATGGTATAAAATTAATATTTATTGTTAAATACATTGGGTTAAGAACAAATATTAAAGGTGTGTACTATGTATAAGTGCATTAGACCTGTATTATGACATAAAATGCATTTGTGGAGTGTAACAAGGTGGAGGGGGTATGGAAAGTAGAAGAGGAAGGGAAGTTAGGTCACTGAATTGTGGTCACGCACTTCTCTCCATCAAATGTCTGCAAAATGAAGGAAGATATAGTGACCCCTGGTGCATGGTGGGGTGGCTGTGAGACAGGATTGTGTGAGCCGGTGTTGCAGGCGAGTTGGGTGCTCAGATGGTTCTACAGAAAGGCAGCTGTAAATGTAACAAGTACTTTTATTGCTGCATCTGCCCTGCTTCATACAACAGATCAGTAGCTGGCTCACCGTTGAATTCCACTACGCTAGCTACCTGCATGCCCCACTATGCTGACATGTACTACACCGCACAGGCAGCCTTATTATATCCACCAACTGCACGGTATCTGTGTCAGCAGTGTCTTTTCAATGATGGCATGCCTGCTATGGTCCCAGCAACACCTTTGATGCCTGTCACATGGAGATGCCCACCCATTGATGGTGAGTGCTGTGTCTGGCGTGCAAGGGTGCAACATCGAGCCCCCTGGGCAGGAGCCAGCTGTGCTGCTAGAGATGACCTGGGATGGCCAGCTGATCATGCCACTCAGTCCATGGAGGGACTTAGTGTGTAGCACTGATGCACTGCTAAGGCCTTGAAGTGGTCACTTTTTCAGGCAAGCTCTTGTGACATTTTGTCCAGCACAGTCCCATCATCCTGGTTCGGCTGTGAGACACAGAATATTTCTATTACAAAAATGACCAGTGCTTACAGTCATCAGTACAAGTCACAATCTTAAGACACCATTGCCTTGTCCTTTCTGCATTAATCTGTGCAACAGTGTTTCAGCAAGCTAACCTATCTCACAACATTACACTGGCCATGTTGAATTATTTCAGTGACAACATCCCATGCATGCCTGCTATCAGCACTGATGCAATACACCACTCATGATCACACTAATATGCCCATTTTAGAACGTTACACTTCATTAACCCCTCTATTAACCAAACATGGTCCTCAGGTTGATATTGAAACTAGTTTCATATCACACTACACATCCATCCAAAATACAGAGAAATTTTATAACTAAAACATCTGGTGATGTGCCCACATGGGTCAGATACTCCCATCCAATCTCATTTTCTATGCTTCTTATGCTATTTGCTTATGAGTCTACTTATCACATTTGCTTTACGCTTCTGTCAATTTTACCTTTTGAAACTTTAAAAAACACATTTCTCTCCAATACTACAATATTCCTCATGCTTTTTCTAAATGTTACTACCACCTTGGAATCTCTCCTCATATTTCTTAATTTCACAACATCTCTCAAGGATCCCTTGCCTTGCTCATTATTTCAAACACTATGAAACATATTTCCTGCTAGGCCTCTTGCCATGCACACACAACTTTTAACTCTCTGTTCCACACTTACAAATTACAATTGACGCTCTTTTTTCTTAATAAATCATCCTTAACACATCACCTTTAACAATACATGGTCTGGCACTATTAAATTGTTACATTTGGCATCCCTTCTGTCTATCTGGTGATATTTTAACCCTCTATTGAAGGACAACTTTCAGAACTTTGTCCTTGTGACAACAGTTACCCTTTCCCTTAGGCTCATGTTGTACCCTTCACCCATATCATACTCATTGTATACACAAGACTGTGACTGTGCTGTAAACAGATCACTGTACACATCAGCTGCTTGCCCTGCAAGGCTGTGACCCAGTACTTGCACCCACACCACATTCTGAATCTCTGGCATACACTCCTTGACAGATTCAGCCCTGTTGACTTGGCTATCTGCTGTATGAACTCTTTATTTTCCCCCATTCTCACTGCTTCTGAGGAAATATACATGCCTGTACCACCTCCTGCCATAACATCTGCAACATGACCATCAACAGCTTCTTGTGCTTTCCCTTTAGTATCTAAAACAACTTTGCCTGCAGTTCCACTCTGCACAATGCAAAAATCACCAGCACATGAAATTCCCTGTGCTTCCAGCCCAGGCTCTAGAGTCTCAACACAACACCCGTTATCACCCAATGGGCAGATACTACTGCACTTAAATCACCCATTTTGCTGTCCTCATACTTAATCACTCTGGTACTGTCCAAACTCAATCCTGCTACCTCAGACTCCACAACTCCACATAATACTAGAGCTGATACTTCCACGTTACTCTTCTGAACATCACTGTATTATTATTCTCAGGAATTTGTTCATCACTGCTTCCTTTAAAAACCTTAATTTTCCCACCCAGTTGCCAAGAAGAAACAAAGAAAGAAAGAAAGTCTACACTCATCCCACCTATTGTTGAAAAAACTGCACCCGTGCAGTACTTGAGTCATCTTCTTCACCCATGGATGGTGGTTGTACATTTTGCTACTCCCCCAACTGTGGCCAAATGGCATGGTGATGAGCTTGAAGATCCCACTTCTGCCACCAAACTATAGTGCCCCATGGTGCAAGGTGGGGTGGGGCTATGAGACAGGATGGTGCAAGTGGGTGTTGGAGGCAGGTGGCTCCAGAGAAAGCCAGCTGCAAACATAACAGTTCTTTTGACACATCTGTGCTGCTTGATAAATGGGTCAGTAGCCAGCTGGCCACTGAATTCCACTGGGCTGGCTCTCTGCATGCCCCGCTATGCTGACACAGTACTCCACTACACCAGTGGCCTCATCACATAAACAGGCCATGCAGTGTCCATGCCAGTGTCATGTTCTTGATGATGGCATGTCTGCTACAGTACTGGGTGAAGCATGGTTGTGTCATGGCAGGGGATTCCCATCACATGCAGATGCTCATCTGGTGAGGGCAGATGGCAGCTAGTGTGCACAGGGTGTGATCCACTGCCCACTGGCATGAGTCAGGTGTGCTGCTAGAGATAATCTGGGATGGCCAGCTGTGCCATGGCACTAAGTCTGGGTAGGGCTTAGTGCATAGAGTTGTTGTCCTGCTGTGGCATCAGACAGGTTGGCGTGAAACAGGCACTGTGTAATTGTAAGAGGTACAGAGGTGAGCAAGTATGCTGGGGCTTACCCCAGTTCACTGCTACCAGTGCCTCAAGTTCATAACGCATCTGTGCTTGACATACAAAGGACTGAACCATAATTTGAGAGTGAAATTAAAAATGAAAATAACTTCTCCAAAGTTCATCAGTGTATGCTTCAGCATATTAATTTTAACATAGTAAGGTCCCAGAATGATGAAATAAATGTTATGCAAAACATATAATCTTAAGAAAAAAATAAGTGGCATTGAATAATAAGACTACAATGCTAAAATTGATCGTAATATGATATGAACGTCACAATTAAAAAGTTACAAGTCTCAAGTTGATGAGAGCAATATTTTGGTCAAAATTGGCATTTTTACGAAAAATTGATCCCAGACTCAGAAATATGAAAATTCATATGTAGCCTTAGTTTCATATAAAAACATTAACTATGTGACATCAAAAAGCTACCTCTACTAGTTTTCAAATTATTTACTAAAAACCAAAACTGGAACAAAAACGTCCTTATTCATGGTAGATTAAGTGTCATTTGCATTTGTAATAGAAGGTTCTAATTACAGCACTTTATTACAATAATGCAACAACACAGCTGCACCAAGTTTCAAAACTGTATTGTAAACAATCATAATTACAAGGAATCTTAAAGAGGCAGATCAGAGGTCATGTTCTACTGTTGGCAAGGCTTGACTCGAGTTGAGCTAAAATCTTCTCAAGAACTAAAGTAATCTTAACTCTATTTATATAAAAATTGAGAAGACTGTAAACAGTTGAATGATAGAGCTATTAATTAATACTTGTCTGAGGAAGGAGCCATTTAGGTACTGCTACCTGTGCCTGGGGTGGTTGACAGCAGATGTTTTATTTGGTGGTCTGCTGTACCTGTATATAAATACAGCCAGAGAGGCAGGAGGAAATACGCTTCACAGTGGGATATTAATCTGTCCACATCAGTAAAATCCTGTGTGTACTGTGCATCGGATGACGTCAGAGTCAGTTAGCTAGCAAAAGCATCTTCGGAAAAAGTAGGAAGTGAATTTATGAGGCCAGTACACGGTCTTGGATCACTTGGATTTCACAGAAGTAACCGTCTGTGTGCTGCTTGAACATTGACAAAACAGTGTGCCAAGTAGCAAGATTATTTTCCACTTTTAAGGCAAGCAGTTAACTTTGGTAATTAGAAGTCAGGGCGATAGACCATTTTACTTGGAACTTCCTGTAGAGGTCACCTCTGAACTGTTAATTGTTAATAGTACTATTTCTGATGGGGATGTTATTATTATTATTTTTAAGGACACTATTATATTTTGCATTTGTGAACTTTTACAGAATATGTCAATCTGTTAGAACTCAAAACTTTTATTTATAGTAATAGTTCCCAATTCTGCTGAGTAAATAGCAAATAGGATCATATTCTTTCAGTGAGTACAAAGAGTAATGTGAACTTGCAGACTGGAAATTGTGGTCAGTATGTTCTCCATCGCTTTCTGTATGACCACAGAAATAGTTTTCAGGATTTTTTGTAAACAGCAAAGGTAGGTGTAAGGCATGCACAGACAATTTAAGTGTCTTTCCATAAGGACACAGGAAAAGTATTGACCATAACAGAAGCATTGACCATTAGGATATTTACCTGCCACCCCATAATGCAACTTCTTATTGCAGGTCCATGTGGCATTCTCATCTGGCACAGCCCCATCCTCCTGGTTGGGCTGCGAGACTCAGAATATTTCTATTACAAAAATGACTATTACATGCACTCAGTAGCCATGCACTTGTTGTATGTATGTGCCACTACAACTACCAATCAGGTATCCTAAAACACCATTGCCACTGTCTGTGTGAGAAACCAGCCTTGCCCCTTGCTGCACTAGTCTGTGCAGTACTGTTGAGTAAATAGCAATTTGGAACATTTTCTTTCAGTATGTACAAAGAGTAATGTGGATTTGCAGACTGGAAATTATGGTCATGATGTTCTCCGTTGCTTTCTGGCTGTTCCCACACTGTGACTTTTACTCACTCTTCAGTTTACAGACAGACTATGCCTCCTCAGCATATCCTGGCCAGTACTCTTATGTGAGTAGGCAAGATAATTTCATCAAGACCATGTTTATGTAGTAGAGTTATTTTCAGTTAATCGAGTACTTATTTGCAGTTGTTAAGTGAGCTATTATGTAAAAATATTCAGCAGCTGAAGCTCTCATCTGTCTACCATGCTGAAGAACCTGTCCCCAGAGCAAAAAGCTGTCAATATATATTCCACAATGTTGATTTCATTGTCTCCACTATCATCAGCTGTAATACTTTTCACAGTGTGAGGGGTATCAAATGCATCACTCCTCCCTCAATTCTTTCAAATCTGAAGAGGCTGACCATTTAAATTAGCTCACTCTGTAACTGAAGTGGGTCACCTAGGTTTATGGAATTCAAGGCATTTGAACATGAGTCAAGCAATGCATTACAGCAGATTACTGTTAAGACTTGAAAATGATCAGTCATATTCCATCAGAAATATCCACATCGGCTTTGGAAGATGTGCTGTGGATGTGTGGTAAGTTGTTCCACTCAGTGCAGCCCATTCTAAAAGTGCCACCAGTTCCAGACTGGAAGAGATTTCTTTCATCTAAGAGTAACAAATTAATGGCGAGTGAAGTGCAGTAACTTTCGAGTCATTCATTAATTCACAACCAAATGACTGCATCACAATTACACAGCTTTACAATATGCTATCAACAACAGACAGCTGCAAGGACCACATTTACCAATACAAACCCTTTCTCACCAACACTACATAGCTCACTGAACATCTCACTTAAAAATTAAACAGTTCTCAGCCATCATTTACAGGAATGTATTTTACATAAAAGCTCACTTGACAATGCAAATAAGTATCCATTTAATAAACTGAAAATAACTCCACTGTATACATATGTGCTCAGTGAAGTTCTAGGGAAATGTAATCTGTCTGTAAACTGATAAGTAAGCAGGAACTCATGTTGGGGAAGTTGTCTTTTCCTGAAGAATGCTGCTGCTGTATGGATTCACTAAGACTGAGGCTCTAGCATTGTAGAACAGTGCACAAAGATTTATGTAAATTATGTCCATAGGCATTTCTTGCATTAATTCTATTACTAAATTGTGGAGATATTGATATGTACAACCACCAGTAGCAGGCAAGGACTGCAATATCTGAAACTTGATTGAAGATGGGAGTGCATTCCAAGCTGTGTCTGGGTATGGATGTGATTTTATATCATCACTCCTGTCTCATTACTGGTACATTCCTACCACCTCATAGTGAATTCTACCAATGCCGTGACCCCAGGTACAACTGTGACACACAATACCTTGATTTTCATCACAAATGGCCTACACTCACTAGCAATGCAGCCATATTTTGTTTGATTCTCAATGCTACCACCTCCATGCACCTCCACATCTGATTAATCTCATGTTAAATGCACTGACAGTATAATTACTGTGCTCAAAACCACTCAATTATAGAATGGGAGTGGGCCAGAACGTTAAGTGATACACCAACCACTGAACCAACAATCACCAAACCATGACAACGGCCAAAGACAGACAACCTACAGCCAGATTTTGCACAAGATTACCCTGTGAATTCACATTCCAATGCAGTGAATCAGTAACTGTGTCTAATAATGTTAAAGTTCACGAAATTGCCACACCCTGCCACAATCAGTGTTTTTTTGGAGCATTTGCACATTCCACATCTTTATTCTCATGAAGTCATGAGTGCTATCAACATGGGATGTCAAATTGATTCCATATTTTTAGATTTACAGAAGGCTTTTGACACTGTTAGTCACAAGTGACTTCTAATTGGACTGTGTTCCCATGGAGTATTGTCTCAACAGTATGACTGCATTTGTGATTCCCTGTCCAGAAAGTTGCAGTACATAGTAATTAATGGAAAATTATTGAGAGACAGGGAAATGACATCTAACCTTCCCCAAGGAAGTGTTATAAGCACTCACTGTTCCTGAACTACATTAAAAGACAACCTGAACAACCCGCTTAGATTGTTTGGATGATGTCTTATAACGTTATCAATTGATTAAAAGAAATTTCAAAACAATTCAAACAATATATCTGTATGGTGTAAAAAGTGTCAGTTGATTCTAAATAATGAAAAGTGTGAAGCCATCCACATGAGTACTAAAAGGGATCCACTAAATTTCAGTTACAGGATAAAATGCACAAACCTAAAGACTGTAAATTCAACTAAATACAATTAAAATAACTTAAATTGGAATGAGCACATAGATAATGTTGTGGGGAAAGCAAATAAGAGACTGTGATTTATTAACAGTACACTTATATAATGCAAAAGGTCTTCCAAAGAGACTGCTTGTACCACACTTGTCCGCCCTCCTCTGGAGTGTTGCTGCACAGTGTGGGATTCACATCAGACAGGACTGACAGGGCACATCAAAAAAATAAAGGCAGCTCATTTTATACTATCATGAAATAGGGGAGAGAGTGCCACAGATATGATATGCAAACTGGGATAGATTTCGTTAAAACAAAGGCATTTTTCATGAGAGTATGATCTTTCCTGAAATTTCATTCACCAATTTTTTCCTCAGATTGTGGAAATATTTTGTTGGATCCAACCTAGATAGAGATGAATGACCATAATAATAATAATAATAATAAAGCGAGAGAGAGAGATAAATCAGAGCTCACACAAACATAAGTGTTCATTTTTCCTGTGCGCTATTTGAGAGGCAAACAGTAAAGAAAGAGCTTGAAGGTGTTTCTGTGATCCCTCTGCCAGGCACTTAATTGTAAATTGCAGAAATTAACAACTCCAGCAATAAAATCAAATCACTATGGAATGTTGTTAGAAGGGAGACAGGAAAAGTAACCACTGGGCTAGGTAGTATTACTGTTAAAGAGAATGAGACCATCTTAACCAACAGTACACAGGTAGCCAATATATTTAACAATCACTCCTTAAGTGTAGGAGAATGAGACCATTTTAACCAACAGTACACGGTAGCCAATGTATTTAACAATCACTTCTTAAGTGTAGGAGAAAAAATTGGTGAAAATAGTTCAAAAGAAAAAGCCAGGCAGTACATGGAAGAGTCAGTTTTGAAAAACTTTAGTCAGATTAAGTTTCATCTAACAACCTCTTGTGAAATAAGGAAAATTATTAAATCTTTGAAAAATAAATGTTCTGTTGGAGTAGATGACATCCCTAACAAGTTATTAAAACAATGTGGAGCAGTTACAACTGATGTTTTGAGTCACATATGTAATGCAAGATCAGTTTGGATTCCATAGAAATATTGGAACACGTGAGGCAATACTGACCCTACAACTTATCTTGGAAGCTAGATTAAGGAAAGGCAAACCTATGTTTCTAGCATTTGTAGACTTAGAGAAAACTTTTGACAGTGTTGACTGGAATACTCTCTTTCAAATTCTGAAGGTGGCAGGGGTAAAATACAGAGAGTGAAAGGCTATTTACAATTTGTACAGAAACCAAATGGCAGTTATGAGACTTGAGGGGCATGAAAGGGAAGCAGTGGTTGGGAAGGGAGTGGGACAGGGTTGTAGCCTCTCCCTGATGTTATTCAATCTGTATATTGAGCAAACAGTGAAGGAAACAAAAGAAAAATTTGGAGTAGGTATTAAAATCCATGGAGAAGAAATAAAAACCTTGAGCTTTGCTGATGACATTGTAATTCTGTCAGAAACAGCAAAGGACTTGGAAGAGCAGTTGAACGGAATGGACAGAGTCTTGA
Source organism: Schistocerca gregaria (assembly GCF_023897955.1). Taxonomy (NCBI): domain Eukaryota; kingdom Metazoa; phylum Arthropoda; class Insecta; order Orthoptera; family Acrididae; genus Schistocerca; species Schistocerca gregaria. The sequence continues at coordinate 1,012,249,656 of NC_064920.1, read as the reverse complement.
AAGGACGATATAAGATGAACATCAACAAAAGCAAAGTGAGGTTAATGGAATGTAGTCTAACTAAGTTGGGAGCTGCTGAGGGTATTAGATTAGGAAATGAGACAAAGTAGTAAAGGAGTTTTGCTATTTGGGGAGCAAAATAACTGATGATGGTCGAAGTAGAGAGGATATAAAATGTAGACTGGCAATGGCAAGGAAAGCGTTTCTGAAGAAGAGAAATTTGTTAACATTGAGTACAGATTTAAGTGTCAGGAAGTCATTTCTGAAAGTATTTGTATGGAGTGTAGCCATGTATGGAAGTGAAACATAGATGATAAGTAGTTTGGACAAGAAGAGAATAGAAGCTTTTGAAATGTGGTGCTACAGAAGAATGCTGAAGATTAGATGGGTAGATCACGTAACTAATGAGGAGGTATTGAACAGAATTGGGGAGAAGAGGAGCTTGTGGCACAACTTGACTAGAAGAAGGGATCAATTGATAGGACATGTTCTGAGTCATTAAGGGATCACCAATTTAGCATTGCAGGGCAGCGTGGGAGTAAAAATTGTAGAGGGAAACCAAGAGACGAATACACTAAGCAGATTCAGAAGGATGTAGGTTGCAGTAGGTACTGGGAGATGAAGAAGCTTGCACAGTATCGAGTAGCATGGAGAGCTGTATCAAACCAGTCTCAGGACTGAAGACCACAAAAACAACAACAACAACAACATGTAATGCATCACTGAGTCGGGGTATTTTTCCAGACAGGTTTAAATATGCCATTGTCAGGCCTCTCTACAAAAAGGGGGAAACCACAGATGTCAATAATTACCGGCCAGTATCCTTGCTTACAGCATTTTCAAAAATCTTTGAGAAAGTAATGTACTCAAGAGTGGTTAGCCAACTCAACAGTAATGGGATACTTAGTAAATCACAGTTCAGATTTTAGAAATGCTGTTCCACTGAGAGAGCAATATACAATTTCACTGTCCACATAATACAGTCTTTTAATAGTAAAATGTCACCAGTAGGAATATTCTGTGACTTATCCAAAGCATTTGATTGTGTGAACTGTGACATTATGTTAGAGAAATTACAATTCTATGGTATAAATGGAACAGCATATGAGTGGTTTAAGTCATATCTACAGAACAGGAAGCCAAAAGTCTCTTTATATGCTTCAAGTGATTCAAAGGAGTTTGCCACTTCATCTAACTGGGGTGGAATTACATTAGGTGCTCCATAAGGTTCGATCATGAGTCCCCTCTTGTTCTTGACATATGTGAATGACCTCCTTTCTTATGTGAAACAAAATGCTGAACTGACCCTGTTTGCTAATGATACAAGCATAATTATTAATCCATTAAAAGAAAGTCCAATAGAAAATGATACAAATAAGGTCTTTGGAAAAGTTATTAATTGGTTTTCTGTGTATGGGCTTGCTCTGAACTTTGAAAAAACACAGTACATCCAATTTTTTGCTGCAAAAAGTACAATTCCTTCAATAAACATAACACATCAAAAGAAGTCAGTAGCTAGGGTAGAGCATACTAAGTTTTTGGGTGTACATATAGATGAGAATCTTAATTGGTAAAGTCATATTTTGGATCTCCTAAAGCGACTAGATTCAGCAACTTTTGCAGTCAGAATAATTGGCAATTTGGAGGATGTAGAAATTAGTAAGCTAACATACTTTGCATACTTCCACTCTCTGATGTCATACGGAATAATATTCTGGGGCAACTCAACACTTAGGCAAAAGGTATTCACAGCTCAAAAGAAAGTAGTTAGAATAATGTGTGGGGTTCAGAGTCACACATCTTGTACTCATCTGTTTAAAAGGTTAGGAATTCTTACAACCGTTTCACAGTACATTTACTCAATAATGAAATTTTCTCTCAACACCATGGACCAGTTTAAAATCAACAGCGACATTCATGATTACAATACCAGAAAAAAGAAAGACCTACACTATCCTTTACTTAACCTATCTTTGGCACAGAAAGGGGTAAAATATGCTGCTATAAAACTTTTTGATAAATTACCGGATGAAATAAAATGTCTGACAGACAGCAGTAATTGTTTCAAAAACATAACTAATGAACTAACTGAGTAATCATGCAGATGTAGATGTAGATGTAGATCTAATCCCCAAACAATCAGTTACTGTTCACATCAGTGTGTACTGACCCATCAAGTGGAACTAGTCACTAACTGTGGTATGTTTCACAAATTGTCCATGTGTCCCACAACATGTAATGTGTCTGAACTTACTTCCACCCACATCACACCTGCTGACACAGACTGTTGAGTGCAATGACATGCACTGGATTCCACATTAGTTACCTCAGCACAGTTTCCTGTGATTTCAAAATTGAATTGGCCAACTGTGATTACACTATCCTTTGGACCTTATTTACACAATTTGTGTAGAACAGAACAACTGGCACTATGGTTTGCTACTACATAGTGTATGTTCAGTTGCAACAAGAACACCAAATATGTCACACTCCTCAGTAATCTCATGGAACATACTGACTTAATCAGTGAAGTCATCTTGTCACCACCCACCAAAAATAAATACAATACAGCTAATACAGTTCTATTACAAAGGCTATCAAAAGTACAGAGCAACAATTATAACAAGCCTTGTATGGTGAAATGCTGTCTGTGGATGTATGTGGGGCCCTTTATCAGAATACTTGTACCATCAGCAAACATAACAGTTATTACAAATCTTCCAAAGTCTTCAGAGAATTGATTAGTTCTACCATAACCTCCTCACTAATGTGTAAAAAAATTAAACAAAAAAATTCTTGATCTAAAAGTATACATCCATAATGTACAAGGGCTCAAAACCAAACTTAATGAATTAGAAATTTTGTTATCAAGTGCAACTGAACTGTCAGACACACAGATATTATGTATTAATGAACATTTCATGAGGTCTTTTGAAATAGAAAGTGTTGTGATACCAAATTTTAAACTCGTAGGTCACTTCTCAAGAACATCTTACAAAGGTGGAGGTAATTGCATATTTGTAAAAGACAACATTACTGCTACACCTCTTGATATTTGCAATTCGTATAGTATTGAAAAAGATATAGAACTGTCAGGTATACAGCTTACAGATCTAAATGTTTATATAATAGCACTTTACAGGTCACCCTCTGGTAACATAGGGACTTTCTACAAAAATCTAGCACCAGTAATAGAAAATCTAACTAAAAGAAAATCATATAGTGTTCTAATATGTGGTGACTATAATATAGATTTTCTCTCAGAAAACTCTAGCCATCTAAGCATTAAAAATTTTATGAACAGCTACAACCTAGACCTAATGGTTAACACTCCAACCAGGATAACAAATCACAGTACCACTTGTCTGTATCAAGTAGCAAGCAATATAAATTGTACTGTATCCTCTGTCAAACTAGGATTTTCAGACCACAATGCATTAATTATGCAGGTCTGGTTGCAAAATAACAATCACGAACACAATAAAATCACTGTACAGAGGAGAAACTTCAATAAAACCCACATGCATACTTTCCTCTTTGATATACAAAATGAAAACTGGCAAAATGTATATGAGGCTCAAACAGTAGACAGCAAATATGAAGCATTCTTGGATATTTTCTGTTATTATTTTAATTGCCACTTTCCCTTACAAACAAAATGTATCAACAAAGATAGGAAACTCTCCAGCTGGATCACCCCAGGAATCATTAGATTATCACAAAGAAAAAGAGAACTTATTTACATTAGCAAATCCAAACTAGGCAGTAGTGAAGCATTTAAGTCATACTTTATTCTATATAAAAAGATATTAAGGAACGTAGTAAATACAGCCAAAAAGCTACAGAATGATAACTGCCTCAAATTATCATCAAATAAAAAGAAAAAGCATGAGGCAACTTATTAATATGAATACTAATAGGGGAATACAACTACAAAGTGATATTAGCTTAAAAATAAATGGAAAATTAGTCTCCAGTAGGAAAGAAACAGCAGAGGAATTCAAGAACTACTTTACAGAAACAGTAGAAAACCTGGCTAACCATCTTAAAAATAGCAGTCCCTTACAACTAGAACCAAACTTATGCTCTGAGACTCTATTTTTAAGGCCTACATCTGAAATTTAAATAGAAAAGACACTTCACAGCAAAATTTAAAAAAAATCATCTGCTGGACAAGATCAAATTCCATGCTTCCTCCTTCATAATTGCAGTAACTTTATCAGTAAACCCCTACCCCACATAATAAACTTCTCATTCCTGAATGGTGCATTTCCTGGTATGCTCAAAATTGCAAAAATTATACCTGTCCACAAAAAAGGAAGCAAAGAGGATCCCAGTAATTATCGACCCATTGCACTGCTTTCAACTTTTAGTAAAGTATTTGAATATATAATGGCCACAAGAATCATGTCCTTTCTAGACAAAGAAAATATCCTGTCACCTGCTCAGTTCGGCTTCCAAAGTAAGAAAGCTACAACTGATGCAATACAAGAATTTCTAGATCATGCACTGGAGCTTGTGGACAAAAAACTCCCAGCCATAGGTATCTTCCTAGATCTAACAAAGGCATTCAACATGGTTAATCATAGTATACTTTTGCAAAAGATGCATTCCTATGGAATAAGAGGAAATGCCTATGACAGGTTTAAAAGCTGTCTGGAAGATCGACAGCAGTATGTCGAATTAAATGAAACTAAGCTCTCAGGTACAGCTAGCACTGTACATTCCTCCATACATACCATAAAGCAAGGTGTTCCCCAAGGCTCCGTCCTGGGCCCCTTGCTGTTCTTACTTTACGTAAATGACCTTCCTCACAGCCTACCAGATGCAAAAACCCTTTTCTTTGCTGATGACACCTCTATACTCATATCTGCGCCCGAATAAATTCTCCAATCTAATATAGATAGGACCAGAGATCAAATAAGTTGATGGCTTCATAGTAACAGGCTGCTGCTTAATGCAAAACAGACAATTGGAATGACCTTCCACACGGCCCAAAACAGAAATCCATTACTACCAACTATATCACTGGAAAAAAATAATGTTAAACTTGAAAATGAAATAAAATTTTTGGGGGTCACTATTACTGATACGCTCACATGGAAAAGGCACATTGATGTTACCAGCACAAAACTTAGTAAAGTATGCTTCATGATTAGATCAATAAGGAATGTCACTAACACAAGTACCCTAACCACAATGTACCGTGCACTCTTTCACTCTGTACTTAACTACGGAATCATCTTCTGGGGCCAAAATTCTGAATCAATTAAGATATTCAAATTGCAGAAGAAGATAGCCAGAACAATTATGTTCAAAAAACAAAGAGACACTTGTAAACCATTATTTAAGAAACTAAATATTTTGCCCCTCCCATGCCAATACATACTAGAATTATTATTCTTTACCAAAAAAAGTATCAACAAAATTAGCAAAAATATGGATTACCATGATTATGACACAAGATCAAAAACCTCTCTAAGAATACTTAGCCACTCAACAAAACTGCACAGTGATGGTGTCAAGTGTATGGGAATAAAATTATATAATCATCTTCCAACTTTTATACAAGAAATCCAAGAAATAAATAAATTCAAACAGACAGTTAAGTCGTTTTTAATAAAAGACTGCTTTTATACCATCCAGGAATATTTGGAATCAAAATTGTCTTAGTGCCTGATAATGTATCAAAGCTGAATGTTGTTAAGTCAATTTTGTCACATCATGTAACAATTCTCTGTAAAGCTGTAACTTTAAGTAACATAATTTTGTAGGTAATGTAAAATAATCATTCTTCTGTGTTCTTGTTTACTGTTTTAGACTCATGTAAACTGTATATTTGTATTGACTTATCCCATATCAGTTTTACAAGCCATTGTACTGATTTGATCTACAGGACAAATAATAAATAAATAAAAATAAATAAAAATGTATTGCTGTATCTGTAGAGAATGCTTTAGGACACTAAATTGAGCAGTTGTTAAAAGCTTATTAGAAGAAAAGTTGATCAGTAGTCTTTTATACGATACCTTATCAAACATTTCTGAAACAAGAGGAGGAGGGACAATAGAAGGAGGGATATTGGTCTATTATTAGAGGTCATTTGATTACCTTCACCTTCATGAATGGGTTTTATTACTGCCTATTTCAGTCTTTCAGGAAATACACTTAACTCATCCTCACAATTCCTATAAGATGGTTAGTGATAGTAGTGGATTGTGTTATATCCCTATATTAATCATTTAAACCTGGTTCTTGAAACTTTGTAATTATGATTTTATGGATAGTTTGAATCTATCTTCATTCGTCTGGCAGTTCAGTTTCTTCAGCATTTCTGTGACACTCTCCCATGGATCAAACAAACCTGTGACCATTCATGCTGCCCTTCTCTTTTCATGTTCAGTATCCACTGTCAGTGCCATTTAATAGGGGAGAGTTTACCATTATCAGATTAAAAAACTGTAACTGTCAAAGGAATTTGGAAGTTTTTGGTCAACTGGCTTGAGTGATTGTTGGAACTGTATTTGATCTTTAGTTAACATTCCAAAAGTTTCAAGAATGACCTGTCTTTATTAGTTGCTTTACTGTTGACAGAAACTTGGATAAGGAATTTTTTGTCTCACATTAGAACACCCTGGTGCACAGCGGGACTTTACATGAGGCACAGTGAGGCAGATATATAAAACAAACAATGGAAAATCTAGGATGGAATAATGGCAATATTATGAAAAGGACAGTTGCTGCTCACCATATAGCAGAGATGCTAATCACCACAAAAAAGACTGTCAAACAAAGCTTTTGGTTAAACAGGCCTTCATCAGAATACACACACACACACACACACACACACACACACACACACATGGTCACAGTCTCTGGCTGCCAAGGCCAGACTGCGTGCAGCAGCGTATGATGAAAGGAGCAGACACAATGGTGGGGTAAGGAGGAGGCTGGGGAGAGGACTGGAAGGGATAGTAGGGTAAAGACCATACAGGGATGAGGTGGGGAGAGGGTAGGGCAGCTATGTGTAGTCAGGAGGATAATGGAAGGGAGGGGGAGGGGGCAGAGGCAGCAGAAAAGAAGTAAAAAGACTGTGGTGTGTTGGTAGAATAGAGGGCTGTGTAGTGCTGGAATGGGAACAGTGAAGAAAACAGGTAGGTAAAGGAAACTAATAATGAATAGTGAATGTTGAGGCCAGAAGGGTTGTGGGAACCTAGGATACATGGTAGGGAGAGTTCCGGTGTGCACAATTCAGAAAAGCTAGTGTTGGTGGGAAGCATCCATACAGTACAGGCTGTGGAGCAGGCATTGAAATGAAAAACTTTGTGTTGCATAGCTTGCTCAGCAACTGGATGCTCCAGCTGTTTCTTGGCCACAGCTTGTTGGTACAGACAGCTTGTTGCTTGTCATATCCACAAAGAATGCAGCACAGTGGTTGCAGCTTAGCTTGTAGATCACATGGCTGCTATACAGGTATCCCTATCTTTGATGAGGTAGGTGCTTGTGACTGGACTGGAGTAGGTGGTGGGAGGACATGTCTTGAGTCTAGGTTTATTACAGGGATATGAGATACGAGGCAAGGGGTTGGGAATGGGGGCTGTGTAGCAATGAACAACAATATTGTGTAGGTTTTCTGGGTTGCAAAATACCACTGTGGGAGGAGTGGAGAGGATAGTGGGTAGAACATTCTTCATTTCAGGACATGGCGAGAGGTATTAAAAACTCTGGCAGAGAATGTGATTCATTTACTCCAGTCCTGAGTGGTAATGAGTCATGAGGGGAATGCTCGTCTGTGGCCAGACAGTGTGACTATGGGAGGTGGTAGGTGACTAGCGAGATAAGGTACGGGACATCTGTTTTTATACAAGGCTGGGGACACACTTTCAGTCTGTGAAGGCCTCAGTGAAACCCTTGGTGTATTTTACGAGGGACTGCTCATCACTACAGAAGCAACAGCCACAGGTGACTAGGCTGTATAAAAGGGACTTCTTGGTATGGAATGGGTGGCAGCTGTCGAAGTGGAGGTATTGCTGGTGGTTGGTAGGTTTGATATGGATGGAGGTATCTTTGAGGTGGAGGTCAACATTGAGAGAGGTGGCTTGCTGGGTTGAGGAAGATCAGATGAAGCGATTGGGGGATATGCTGTTGAGATTCTGGAGGAATGTGTATAGGGTGTCCTCATCCTCAGTCCAGATCACAAAGATGTTGTCAATGAATGTTAACCAGTTGAGTTGTTTGAGATTCTGGGTGGTTAGAATGGATTCCTCTACATGGCCCATGAATAGGTTGCCATAAGATGGTGCCATGCAGGTGCCCATAGCCATGCCCCAGATTTGTTTGTAGGTGATGCCTTCAAAGGAGAAGTAATTGTGGGTGGGGATATAGTTGACCATGGCAACTAGGAAGGAGATCGTAGGTTTGGAATCCATTGGGCATTTTGAAGGTGGTGTTCAGCAGTGGCGAGGCCATGGGCAATATGAATATTAGTATAAAGGGAGGTGGCAGTGAGGAGCAGGGCACCGGAGATTTGGTGGAGGAAATGGTTCGTATCTTTTGTGGATAATAGGTTGAAGGTATTTGTCTATGAGAATGGAGATTCTCTCAGTGCAGGCATTATGAGGGCATCCTGGCTGGTTGGGTTTATGGACTTAAGGAAGCATGAAGAAGGAAGGAATGCAGGGAGTGTTAGGGGTGAGGAGAGGGATAGACTCTGGGGAGAAGTTCTGGGGTGGGTCTAAGGATTTGAGAAGAGACTGGAGAGCCTGCTGGATTTCTGGAATGGGGTCACTGTGGTAGGATTTTTAGGTGGATGAATCTGAAAGCTGGCAGAGTCCTTCTGCCAGGTGATTCTTGTGGTTCACAATAACAGTGGTGGAGCCTTTGTCAGCAGGTAGGATTATAAGGTCAGGATCAGTTTTTAGGTGGTGGTTTGCTGTTCTTTCTGTGGATGTAAGGTTAGCTTGCAGGTTGAGGGATTTGGGGAAAGATGGTGATGCAAGGTTTGAGGTTAAGAAATTCTGGAAAGTTAGCAGGGGGTGATTTGGGGGCAGTGGGGGTGGACCACAGCTGGATGGAGGAGTAAACTGAGTCAGGCAGGCTCAACATTTATCTTTGGTTGAATCTGACTGATAGGGTTAATGGCAAAAAAGTGGCTCCACTATAGGGACCAGGAGAACAAGAGATGGTCTTTAATGAATATTGCACAATTGAATTTGGGAGTGGAGCAGAACATTTGTTTTGGTGTATTTTTGCCAATTTTTTGGATGTATTTCTACATTACTTTTTACGCATTTTTAACTTCCACCACGAATCCTTGCTCCTTCCATCCGCATCATTCCAGAAAAGTTTCCTTATCCTTAGCCAGGACCCAGTCCCACATACTGTTCCTGTGTTGTTGCTTGGCTTTTGGAATCTCCCAAATGACCTTAGAATCAAATTACCCATCTCCAGTTGCAACTCCTCCTTCCACAATGACCTCCATCTGTTCAGATCCCCAGTCCTTAACCCACACCAAAACCCTATCAATTAGGGTCAAATCTTCTTGCAGTACCTGCTCTCCATCCACAAAATTCTCCTGCTATGCAATCCCAAATTCCTGGATCTCACATCACAGATGAAAACCCTTGCCCTCCAGGAACTAGACCAGCATGCACAATGCCATTTCAAAAAACTCTCCACCCTGTTCACTTCCGACTCCTGCCTTGTTCTACCACTATCTACAACCTCTAAAACAACCTCCAAACCTCCCCCACATCCCCTCATAGTTGACAGACCCTGCTTTCACAATTAATAAAATTTTCCAGGCTATTATGCCATGGTCAAATGGATTTCACCTTAAAACCCAATGTTTCGTCCCTTTCTGTGGAGGACAATTTCAAGGGGGATCGTAGCGTCTTTGAATGTCCAATTTACTTCCTGGCTTGCTATAGACAGCAGCAAAATTCTCTTTCTGCATGGTTCCAAGCAGAGGTGTGACATCACATTTTGAATATGTGAGCACAAGTGGCTATTGTCGACTGCCGTCATCCCCTGTTGCTATCACCCCATGGTGGTTAGTTAGTTATTTTAGTTAGTTAGTTATTTTTACTTGTTCCATGGATCATGAACACGATTCTTTCGTAATGATGTGGAACGTGTCAAAGTACACAAGATTCATTTATCCCAAATAATCATTGTTAGTCTTATATACGGTACAATTGTTAATGCTTACTGTATTTCTTTGGCCTATGTCTAAAAATTCATCTATGGAGTAGGAGTAGTTGTCATTCAGGAATTCCCTTAACTTACTTTTGAATGCCGATTGGTTGGCTGTCAGACTTTTGATATTGTTTGGCAATTGACCAAAAATATTTGTGGCCGTATAATTCACCCCCTTTTGTGCCAATGTCAAATTCAATGAACGGTAGTGAAGGTCACCCTGTCTCCTAGTATTGTAGCTGTGGACTGTGCTATTAATTCTGAAGTGATCTGGGTTACTAACAACAAATTTCATTAGGCTGTATATATATTGTGAAGCTACTGGCAATCTCCCTAATTCTTTAAATAATTGTCTACAAGATGATCTTGGATGAGCCCCAGACATTATTCTGATAACACGTTTTTGTGCAATAAATACCTTCTTTCTTAGTAATGAATTGCCCCAAAAGATGATTCCGTAAGAAAGCAACGAATAAAAATATGCATGGTAAGCTAACTTACTGATGTGCTTGTCTCCAAAATTTGCAATGACACTAATAGCATAGGTAGCTGAGCTCAATCGTTTCAGTAGATTGTCAATGTGTGTCTTCCAGTTTAAATTCTGATCAATACAGACACCCAGAAATGTTGAACAATCTGCTTTAGCTAAAGATTTTCCCCCACACTCTATATTTATTTCCGGTGTTATGCCTTTCCCTGTACTGAACTGTATGTACAGTGTTTTTTCAAAGTTCAATGAAAGTCCATTTGCGGAAAACCACCTAATAACTCTTTGAAAAACATTATTTGCATTTTCCTCAGCTGATTCTTGCTTTTTAGGCTTGATTACAATACTTGTGTCCTCTGCAAAGAGAACCAAGTTTGCATCTTCATGTATATAATTAGGCAAGTCATTAACATATATTAAAAACAATAAAGACCCCAAGACAGAACCCTGTGGTACCCCATTCTTGATACATCCCCAGTCTGAATAATCTGATGCCCTTTGTGTACTATGTGGGTTTACTGTGGAAGACTGCTATACATCTTCTTCAGCGATGGAATCCAGGTGACATTCAATTTCATGCACTCCTCCTTCATATTGAAATTCCTTAGGTGTTTTATAGTCTCTGTATAGCCTTTCATGGTATCTGCTTGTGTCTGCCAGAACTTGAGGCCTATCAAAATGAATATGGTGGCCTGCTGGCTGCAAAGCATGTTCTACAACAGCTGATCTGTTAATATCCTTTCTTCTGCAATTGCCCTTGTGCTCTTCTAGTTGTTTATTGACTGATCATTTTGTAGTACCCACATACACCTCCCCACAACTACATGGAATCCTATAAATTCCTGCTTTTTCCAGTGGTTGGCGAGCATCATTGGCTGATTTTAGATGTTCTTGTATCTTCTGCATGTGTTTGTAGATTACTGTGAAGTTCAACTTTATCAAGATTTTTTCCTTTGCGGTCAGTAACAACCTTAATGAAAGGCAGGAAAACTTTTGATTTCACTGGCACTCGAGCATCACTAAGTTCTACATGGTCTCAATGCTCTCTTTACCTTAGTGAACAAATAACCATTCTTGACCAATGCATTAATGCGATGTTTTAATTCTGCATCAAGCAGCCTTGGTTTACAGATTTTCCCCGTTCTATCTGCCAATGTTTTTATGATGCCTCACTTTTGTTGTGGGTGGTGATCCAAACCCCAGTGTAGGTAATGGTCTGTGCGCTTGGGTTTTCGGTAAACCATGTGACAACACTACCACCTTCTTTCTTGAAAACTAGCAGATAAAGAAAATTTTAATATGTGAGTATGAAAAATAGATACTATCAGTGATACAGGCTTACCTTCATGTGGATCTTACCTATGATCCTCTGTGGAAACGGAGATGACCTGGCTTTTTCTTTCAGTCACTACATACCCTTCTTTGCTCCAGTGACCTATAATAAACTGCTGCTAGAAAAAATGCAAATTATTTTGCATAATGTATGTACAGTCTTACTGGTATCTCATCTGCTTTTCCACTACTAATAAATTTTTTGGCTTTTCTGTTCCGCTATCATTTACCTCAATATCTGCCATTTTGGCATTAGTGTGTTGATTGAAAGGAGGGACCATATTACAATCTTCCACAGTGAAACAGTGTCAAAAGACTGAATTTAATGTTTCCGCCTTATCTCTGCATCCATTTTTGTACCAGCATGGACTGAATGGATGATTTTGAATCACTTACAGATTTTACTTAAAACTGAAACCTCTTAGGGTTTTTAGTCAGATTTGTTGGCAAAATGTTTCTTTCTAATTCACGGAACCCTTCTCTTGTTGCTCTTCTTAGTTCATTTTTGCTTCATTCAGCTTTTGTTTGTCAGCTAAGTTTGGGATTTTCTTAAATCTGTCATAAAGATCTCTTTGTTTATGTGACAACTCTCTAACCGGGCTATTACATCATGGTGCGTCTATCCCATCCCTTAAAACCGTCCTCAGAACGTATTTGCCAAAGATGTATTGTACGGTGCTTATCAATTTTGTCCGTTCGTGCTCCACCTCCACATCCTCATCCTCAGCACTGTGGTGTTGACTACTTGTATATACTGCAGTTTGTATCCTGTCACTTTTGCTTAGTAAAAATATTTTCCTAGCATTCTTAATAGTTCTCATAACACCCATGGAAACTAATGCTATCACAACCTTATCATCACCGACACCCTCCTCTGCTCTAACTAATTTGAAAAGTTCAGATCTCTTTGCTGCTAGGAGGTATAAGATGTTACCATTGTGAGTTGGTTCTCTATCTGCTCCAAGTAACTTTCATACAAAACAGAATAACATCACACAAATCTATGTCTCTGGCACCAGGTTTGGTCACATGACTCTTCCATTCAATATCTGTCAAGTTGAAGTCTCCCCCTATTATAGTGGCGTGATTAGGAACCTTGTTCATGTAATTCTGCAAGTTCTCTGAAGTGCTCTGCCACTACAACTCCTGACACAGGCAATATAGAAAAGCATCCAACTCCCATATTCAATGCATCTTTGATGCTTAACATCACACAGATTACTTCCAATCCAGAATTGGTAATAACCCTTTACTGTAATAAATATGCTGCAACTATTGGTGTCTAACCTATCTTTAAGTTAAATGTTCTAACCTATATTTATTTAATTGCATAGATAAAAAATCTAGCGGAGATTGAGGGCTGGTGGATAACGAGAAGAGAGGATATATTGAAGGGCAAGTTCCCATCTCTGGAGTTCTGACAGGTTGGTGTTAGTGGGAAGTATCCAGATAACCCGGATGGTGTAACACTGTGCCAAGATGTGCTGGCCGTGCACCAAGGCATGTTTAGCCACAGGGTGATACTCGTTACCAACAAACACTGTCTGCCTGTATCCATTCATGTGAATGGACAGTTTGTTGCTGGTCATTCTCACATAGAAAGATTCACAGTGTAGGCGGGTCAGTTGGTAAATCACATAGGTGCTTTACGCTTTCATTTGGTAAGTTACATCATCTTTGTTTTTAGATATAAAACTAAATAATTTTATCAATAAGTAATCTGTATCTAGGATTTTGTTACTATTCTTTTTGGTTTCAACCTTTTTTATGTTCTTAATAGTGTGTGGGCATTATTACCTTTAATAAGTGATGCTAAGTCTTGGACTTCACCATAGAGGCTCCTGATGTCTGCTAGTATCATATTAACCTTCACTATTTATGATCTGCAAGGACTAACTTTTTCTGAGTGTAATGTGGTCAATTGGTCTGTGACTTTTGCAGCTAATTCATCACTGATCACAATGAGGCAGTTACATGAACCTAAAAATCTGTCAAGTGCACTCCACACATAATTCTGCTACCCTAGTACTGCTTCTTGCATCCCTCATCTACTGCGGGATACCCCACAGTTCTCCACCCAACAGCGGAGGTTGAAAAATTTGCATTCATTGTCATTGAAATATTATCTTATCGCTGGCTTAGATCTCACACTCTGCTCCAAACCAGTGGACTACAATCGACTCAGGGTATAATGCTAAAAATAATGTGCCTAGCTTGCACTCCGTATGTCATGCTAGCTGTCTTTGGCAAATCAGCCAATCACTGAAAGGAACTGAGAATGGCCTCAGAACTCAACTAGCATGTGTCATTCTTGTTGACATGAGCCATGATTTGCAGCCAGTTACACCCAGGCACATTTGATAGACACCAGCAGAGTCTCCTCTCGGCCTGTGTCAATGACACCACCCAAGATAATATGTTGTGTTCTCCACACACACACACACACACACACACACACACACACACACACACACACACAAAAATAATAATAATAATAATAATAATAATAATAATAATAATATATCAATCCAGCCACAAATCTCTCTTGATACCTCTATGATCAGATCTTCAATAAGTGTACGTGTGGTACTGAGTCAAATGCCTCACATAAGTCAAGGAACATAGCATTTATCAGACTCCCTTGATGCATGGCTTTCAGGATGTCATGGGAGAAAAGTGTGAGTTGGGTTTCATATGATTTGTATTTTTGGAATTCTTGCTGGTTGTTGTAGAGATCATACTGTTCAACATAGGCTTCCTTGTTACATTTGAGCTCAGAATATGTTCTAAGATTCAACAGAAAATGGATGCCAAAAATACTGGATGGTATTTTTATGGATCATTTCTGCTACCCTCCTTGTAAATAGGTGTGACTTCTGCTTTCTTCTCACAAGGCTCTTCTGCAGATTATGATTAAAATATGGGCTAACTTAGATACAGATGTGGCACAGAATATGATAGGAACTAGATTAGGCTCTGGAGCTTTGATTAGTTTCATTTGACACTAAATTGTTTATTACTCATCTTTACAGTGGTGCAAGAATCTTCTTGGCTCCTGTCACTCTTCCTGGGTGAATTACTCTCAACTTTCACTATACTAATCTGGTGTTTGTGTGTTGTTACTTGGTGCCACCAACAGTTGACGCAGCTGTTTCTGTTCCAACAAGCTGGCTACTCTTTTGTGAATAATACGCAACTGTTCTTGATGATGCTTTAATTGAACTTATAGTTCTGTATTCTCTTGACCTAATAATACTTTCTGTTGTACCGCTTCCTTTACTTTGCTGGTAATGGAAGTTACCGCCAGTTTCATCATATGTAAGAGATTCTAGATTTTGTATTTACTCTCTTCTTGTGCTGGAATACCTAAAGTGTCTGTGTCCTTGGAGGTTCCGACTGACTGTCCTGTCACAGTGCAACTAATCACTCTCCTATCTAAGTCTACTAACAGTTTATGATGGCGAAGAAAGTCTGCCCCTATAATTTGCACTGGTTCATCCCCTATAACAAAGTTGTATTTGCACTGGAGTCCGAAATCTATTGTCAAATGTCTTACTTCACAATGATGAAAAGGTGTGTCATTAATAGCACATAGAAAGGTCTCTTTTGAATTTGCAGTCCAGACAAGCTTGCCTGATCGCAGTGTGCTAATTGCTGACCTAGCGTCCACCAGGAACCTGTGGCCTAGCTCTCAAACCCACACAAAAATTCTGGGATCCACAGGCTGATAGAGAGTAAGATTATTTGGTTCCAGTAATTTTCAGGTTTGCAGCCAGATCCCATCAACATTCAGCCACAATATTTCAGCCCAGAGGCATCCAACCATCCTGAGGTGAGTAGACAAAGTACTGAAGAGACCTGATGCAGTCATGGTATTTATAGCAAATTCCACACATGTGAATCGTACTGATGGTTTACGGCGCGTATGTTAGGTGATGACATGTGCGAGGCAGCCAAGCTGTGTGTGGTGCCTTCAGTGGTGAAGACAGATCAAACTAATCATTGAGTATTGACTGTGCATGTCAATTCTATTGTGACCACACTATTTTAATAATAGGATTCCAATTTTCATCAAGATGAAATCCGTTGTGACGATTCATTAAATTATAAGCAAGATGTATTTCCATGGATTATTCAATTACAAGTCCCACAAGCTGGACACCGGTGCTAAAATTTTGGTATTATTGTATTCCATTTAATGTCCCATGGAAAGGCAATGTTCTGCCACTGCTAATTTTAAAGGTTGCTGCAGACAGGTGTGTCTTTCATGTTCTTTACAGCGTTCCTGGACCGTTCGTGTCATCTGATCTATGCATGCAGAGCCACACTCACAGGGCATTTTATAAACACCCACCTTGTAAATCATATTTAACAGATCTAACTAAGGCCCTATTCTTTGGTGGTGGATGCAAGATGACATTAATATTATTCTTCCTAAGCAATCTGCCTATTTTGGAAGAAACATTCCCAGTATTTGGAAGGAAAGCAGTTGATTTATAGTCGTCATCAGTCTCCTCAGAGCATTGCTTCTTGTTATTATAATTGTGCATGGCCTTCTGTATTTGATGTGAAGTATAGCCATTCTCTTTAAAAACACTTTCCATATGCATTAATTCTTCATGAAGGCTATCAGCATCTGAAATTACATGTGCCCGATGAATTGAAGTACTGAGAATACCGGTGGTTAATGTGGGGTAATGGCAGCTGGACACCTGAAGATATAGATCTGTATGTGTGGGTTTTCTGTACACTGAATGTCCCAAAGACCCATCATTCTTATGGCATACTAACACGTCTACAAAGGGTAAAGTTCCATCTTTCTCAATCGCCATATTAAACTTGATGTTCTCATGTAAAGAGTTTAAATGAGAAAGGAATTTTTCCAGTTCTTGTCTGCCATGAGGCCATACAGCGAAAGTATCATCTACATTTCACCAGAAAACTGTGGGCTTTAAGACGGCAGACTCAGGAGTGTGAGTGTGGCCCTGCTTATGTAGGTCAGATGACACAAACAGTCCAGGAACGCTGTAAAGAACACAAAAGACACACCCATCTGCAGCAACCTTCAAACTCAGCAGTGGCAGAACATTGCATTTCCATGGGACATTCAACTGAATACAATAATACCAAAATTTTAGCACCAGTGTCCAGCTTCTGGGACTCTGTAATTAAAGAATCCATGGAAATACATCTTGATGATAATTTAATGACTCATGACAACAGCTTTCAGCATGATAAAAATTGGAATCCTATTATTAAAATGATGTGGTCACAATGGAACTGACATGCTCAGTCAATGCTCAGCAATTAGTTTGTTCTTACTTTCCCCTGAGGGCAGCACACACAACCTGGCTACCTCATGCATGTCATAGCTTAACGAATGTGCCATAAACCATCAGTATGATTCGCATGCACAGATTTTTCTATAAATACCATGACTGCATCAGGTCTTCTCCGTACTTTGTCTACTCACCTGAGGGTGGCCGGTCATCTCTGGGCCAAAGTATCATGGCAGAATGTTGGGATCTGGCTGCAAACCCGAAAATTACTGGAAGAAGAAATACACTGGGACAATTTCAGAAGTCACAAGATTATTTTGGTCAATTACCTCTTGCAGCCTGTTGACTTCATGCCTTACACGGTCCAATGTTCTTATAGTAGGCTGTTGTTGGTATTTGAAATTACATGGTGAAATACATTTGCGTGCCATTGAACTGTACTTCTTGTGATACCAAGGTATTTGTCACAGAAATAAGTTGCTCACATGTATTGTGTTATTTGATGGCCTTAAGATTACGTGCTGTATTTGTGAGAGGTCGACAGCTTCCACGACAGTTTGGTGAATTGCCATTACCCATCATCACTGTGGGTCCCACAGTCATGCGTTGCCTTGACAGCCTTGGACGAGGCCATAAGTGTTCATGTTTCACCAGGTCATCCACGTCCTTCTTGCTGTACAAACATAGCTGACTCTGTAACATAGGAAAAATATTTTATGCACAAGCCATATCATTATGTAGCTGAGATAACGCATGGATTCTGTCAGCCAGGTTCAATCTGACTTTTATTGGTTCCTGCTCTCTTGAAATAAGTGGGCTTTTAGTGTAGGTGGAAGTTTTAGTAGCCACACTCTCCATAAGGTGACACTGGAAAAGATGCCAGATGATATAGCTTGCCGAAGGTGTCACCATAGTTCTGTTTCCGATTTCTTCTTTGTACCAGTTCTATTTCTGATTTCTTCTTTGTACCAGTCCTTTCATATTTGATATTCAGATATCTTTGAAAAATGTAACAATAAAGCCTTTCTTGTCACATCAAGCTTGTTTGATGTAGGTGGAGAGGCAATAATATTGCTATTGAGCTGAGAATATTCTGGCAAATTTCCCAGCACTGATATAAACTTTTGAGTATCATCTGTTATTCTGTAGCTTTGTTGAATTAATTTGGCAATTTGAAACCATGTCTGAGGATCATTGGACTGGAACGCTGGTAATTTAGGAATGTTTCCTGGTCTCAGTGGCTTATCACTGATCACTGTCGGAAGGCCAGGTTCAGATGGCAAAAGTTCTTGGCACACCTGTGACATATTAGTGCACCCTGTGCTCATCTCACTCCCCTGTGTGGTTATAAACAGCGTGGAAGTAAATTTGAAGCATCCATCACTTGCCTCAAATGGTCATGAGGTATGCCGATGCAAGCAGAAATGTTAGGTTGAGTTCCACCGAAGTGGAATCTGACATGGTGGAGTCTTGTAATGAAAAAATCTGAAGTTGAAAGTGTTTCACATGCAACATCTTGTACAAGGTTTGAGGCACAATTTGACATGTTCGCTCCTACACTACACAAGAGTCACTGCTGGGTTTGTGTGCTACAACCCCCATATTCTGTGTAGTCTGTAGGTACATAATCCTGTAATCCTTCATTTTTTTCCTATGCTGATGGGATAAAAATGGTGTGCAATTCACCATTTATGTTTGCATCCTGAGTGTCAACTTCTGCTATTTGCTGGTGCTATAAGTTATCCATTGCAGGCCAATGTTAGGTGTTGTGCATTTCTTATTGTGAAGTATCTGCTGACCCGGGGTCACCACTATAGTTATGATATCTTAGTGGACCAGAACTAATGATGGTCAGACACAATGATGGACAACTACTTTACTGAATGCAGCTTCACACAACATAGGACACATGTCACTGCCATGATTTTACAACCTAAACAGTTATTTAGTTCTTTACTCTGTTACTTTAGTTTTTTGTCAGTAACTTGGTGAATTGTTCAGATAAATTTTCCATGTTGAACAGTTTTCCTTAACACAACAATTAAAAAAATATTATAGTTCACATGACTTAACCACTGTTTCCACTACAGTATAGAAGAAAAAAATCTGCTTGCTTTCTTCTCTTCTTTCCTTTTATCTTGATAATTTCTTACCACTACACGAGTATATGATTTCTCATGCATTTTCCTGCATTCCAGATTTTCTCCTGACTTATTCTCTTACATTCTTCATCAAACCAGCAATTCCTCAGTTGTTTTCCTTCTTTCTGTAGCACTTCTACTGCTGCCTTAATGACTGCATCCCTGCAAGTGTTCTATTCCTGGTCCAGATTATCACTTACATGAGGGGTGTATAATGCAAGATTCTCAGCAACCTTCTCAGAGTACGTTGTAGAGATGTCTTCATTTTTTAGCAATGATACCATATACTTACTTTGAGGTGTTCCTTTGACTTTTCTTGCATTGTATTGAGCTCTTAGTTTCACAATTACAAGGTAGTGATCTGAATCTACATTAACGCCTCTGTAAGTACATACATCTAGTAAGTTTGAGAAATGCCTGCCACCAATAATTACATGATCAGTTTCGTTGAAGGTAAGCTGATCAGGGCTACTCCATGTTGCTTTATGAATTTTTTGTGTGGGAACATAGTGATACCTACAGCCATGTCATGTGACAGTGCAAACTGAATGACTCTGTGGCATGGGGGCTGTGCTTTCATATTGCTGGGAGGTAATGGTCTTCTTTGCCAGTCTGTGCATTGAGCTCTCCAATAATTATTTTAGTGTCATACACAAGACATCTGTCATAAGTCCTCACGAGGTTCTCAAAGAAGGTGTCTTTATCCTGGTCATCTGATACTTCTGTGGGTGCATGTACATTGATCAATGAGTAGTTTCAGAATCGGGTCTTCAATCTCATATATGAGATTCTAGATGTTATTTCAGTGAATCCACTCACTAGATGTTTAAATTTTTTTCAGCATCGTCCATTCCCACAATTTTGAATTTTTTGCTTAAAATTTGGTTTTTGTGATGCATGGAAGTATGAGACTTAAAAGCTGATTAATGTGGCTATCCTGACATTTTCAATGTGTCCTAGCTCCAATCACGATGTTAAAAAAATAACCCAATTTTGTGTATACATTTCAGTTCCGATAATTCATGATCTCAATTGACGGTTGTAAATCAGATTTGTTGTATTTCTTGCATCTGAAATAACTTCTGGATCCAGTTCCCATATGTCATGCAATTTTTGTTGAGTTAATCAGATAAATAATCAGATAACAATATAGGGGAGATGCTGAGTTGTGATAGGTAAAACAAAAAGATTCACACACTTATAGCTTTCGGTCATTAAGGCCTTTGTCAGCAGAAGACACACACACACACACACACACACACACACACATATATATATATATATATATATATATATATATATATATATATATATATATATATATATTACACCAACAACCTGAAAACAGCTTTCGCATCCCGCAACTACCCTCCCAACCTGGTACAGAAGCAGATAACCAGAGCCACTTCCTCATCCCCTCAAACCCAGAACCTCCCACAGAAGAACCCCAAAAGTGCCCCACTTGTGACAGAATACTTCCCGGGACTGGATCAGACCTTGAATGTGGCTCTCCAGCAGGGATACGACTTCCTAAAATCCTGCCCCGAAATGAGATCCATCCTTCATGAAATTCTCCCCACTCCACCAAGAGTGTCTTTCCGCCGTCCACCTAACCTTCGTAACCTCTTGGTTCATCCCTATGAAATCCCCGAACCACCTTCCCTACCCTCTGGCTCCTACCCTTGCAACCGCCCCCGGTGTGAAACCTGTCCTATGCACCCTCCCACCACCACCTACTCCAGTCCTGTAACCCAGAAGGTGTACACGATCAAAGGGAGAGCCACGTGTGAAAGCACCCACGTGATTTACCAACTGACCAGCCTGCACTGTGACGCTTTCTATGTGGGAATGACCAGCAACAAACTGTCCATTCACATGAATGGACACAGGCAGACAGTGTTTGTTGGTAATGAGGATCACCCTGTGGCTAAACATGCCTTGATGCACGGCCAGCACATCTTGGCACAGTGTTACACCGTCCGAGTTATCTGGATGCTTCCCACCAACACCAACCTATCCGAACTCCAGAGATGGGAACTCGCCCTTCAGTATATCCTCTCTTCTCGATATCCGCCAGGCCTCAACCTCCGCTAATTTCAAGTTGCCGCCGCTCATACCTCACCTGTCTTTCAACAACTTCTTTGTCTCTGTACTTCCGCCTCGACTGACATCTCTGCCCTTACTCTTTGCCTTTAAATATGTCTGCTTGTGTCTGTGTATGTGCAGATGGATATGTGTGTGTGTGCGAGTGTACACCTGTCCTTTTTTTCCCCTAAGGGAAGTCTTTCCGCTCCCGGGATTGGAATGACTCCTTACCCTCTCCCTTAAAACCCACATCCTTTCATTTTTCCCTCTCCTTCCCTCTTTCCTGACGAAGCAACTGCCAGTTGCGAAAGCTCGTAATTCTGTGTGTGTGTTTGTGTGTTTTGTTCATGTGCCTGTCTGCCGGCGCTTTCCCGCTTGGTAAGTCTTGGAATCTTTGTTTTTAATATACCACACCCTCAAGCAAACACAACTTGCGCACAAGTCTGCAGTCTCAGAGAGCTGAAACTACACTGCGAGCAGCAGCACCAGTCCATGATGGGAGTGGCGACTGAGAGGGGGTAAGGAGGAGGCTGGGGGAGGGATGGGAAGGGATAGTATGATGAGAGTGGCAGACAGTGAAGTGTTGCAGTTTAGACAGAGGGCAAGAGAGAAGGTGTGGAGGGGGGAGGGGGTAAGTAGGGGAAAGGAGAGAAATAAAAAGAAATTAAAAGACTGGGTGTGGCAGTGAAATGACGGCTCTGTAGAGCTGGAATGGGAACAGTGACTAACAGTGACTAACGAAGTTTAAGGCCAGGAGGGTAATGGGAACATAGGATGTATCACAGGGAAAAATCCCAACTGTGCAATTCAGAAAAGCTGGTGTTGGTGGGAAGGATCCATATGGCACAGGCTGTGAAGCAGTCACTGAAATGAGGGATATTATGTTTGGTAGCATGTTCAGCAACAGGGTGGTCCACTTGTTTATTGGCCACAGTTTGTCGGTGGCCATTCATGCGGACAGACAGCTTGTTGGTTGTCATGCCTACATTCCATCCTGGATTTTTCATTATTCGATTTGAAATAATCAGATAAACAACATAGCTGAAACAGTCAGAATACTTTTAAAATATGTTTATTGTATCACAACACTGATAAACGTACACTGGTTTTGTGCCTAAAACATAATTGTAGGACTGATATAAAAACTGAAGCAATACTAACTCAATTTGGCTACTGTTGTGGCTGCTTATATAGGTTTCAGCAATTGCAAACTTACATTATATGTTGGTTCAATCAAACTTATTTAATTTTACAATTAAGATTTCAATGCTTTTACAAAACAAGTAATAGAACTTGGTTTTACAATTCACTGCATCATTATCATGTTGAAATATTATAATTTCATATCAAAATTATGTGCAATGCATATCTATATGAAAGTCTTAATCATTTTCATTAGTTAGTTTACAAATACAGTTTGGTTTTAGTTCCTGACATAACTCCTTTGTCTTTACAGTTGGCTTTGTTGTAATTACCCTCACTTTTCTATGTACCTCGAACTTTTTATTAGAGGGACAGCATTACCACCCTGAGTTCACTCTGACCTTGTCTTCCCTTGTACAGGATGTGTAGCAATTCAATCACATGCCACTCACAGTCAAGTGGATGAGTAGTGTTGGACTGAGTACTGAAGGATCTCTTAATTCCTGCAGAGGAGACAGGTTCCACAGGAGAGGATAGTACTTGAGGTACCTCTGGTATGACTCTCTGGAGACCTTCCAACATGTCCACAGCAGTTTCCAACTGCTTGAGTGAGTCCCATAGTCATTAATTCAGTTTCTGAATGTTAGTACAGAAGTACTTTCTGCCTTATCATTAGTTTCACATAAATTATAAAGAAGGTATTTTGTATAAAAAATTATAGTTTTTGAACTGCACAGTGCATCTGCTCGCTGTGGCCCTACCAAGCTGCCTGCTCTGATACAAAAATCCAGTCAATGTGGTGTCTCAAAGTTATCTGCATCTACTGAAGAAAGGGACAGACTACTCTTGCTACGAGCACACATATACAGTCACAAAGTCCCTCCCAAGGATCAGGTTACACTTGACATGTTGATCTGCCCAGCTACAAAAATATTATTGAGCCACATCATGAATCGACATATTGTGCCTGGCTTTTGTGCACACTTATCTTCGACTAGAGTGTGTCTGTAGGTAGCTTCTAAGAGGTCACTGGCAAGGAGGCAGATGGTGCCTAGCTGGCAAACTCCTGGCTTATGTGGAGCACCTGATGGTCTGCGATTGGTGGCTGTGCTTTCGATGACAGGCATGTTTGACGCATTCCGCCATAGCAGGTGGTTTCACAGGAAACCTTTTCCACTGCAGCCTAAGAACTGGTACTACAAACTGCCCTCTGTTCCAAAGTTCTATGCTACTTGCTGCCACAGAACTGCTAGCTGGATGTTTATGTCTCTCCATTAATACCCAATGAGGAGCTTTGAAGTGGTTGCTTGTGTTTAGCATTTCAGCAGAACTGTTGTAACTGCACTAATGACACATTACACCAGCTGAGTGTCTTGCAGGGTGTGCTGACAAGGGTAATGCTCATTAACTGGACAGACCTCTGAGAGACACCGATACCCACTAATTGTCATCTTGCTACTTAAATCATTTAATTTTTCTGCCAAGGTTTAGCCTCCCATAGTAAAACTTCCTTCTAATTACATGCTTGTTGTTTATTGCATTGGTCCTTTGGTGGGACATGTGGATAAGGCGTGTGATCAAAAATGGTTCAAATGGCTCTGAGCACTGTGGGACATAATATTGGAGGTCATCAGTCCACTAAACTTAGAACTACTTAAACCTAACTAATCTAAGGACATAAACACATATCCATGCCCGAGGCAGGATTCGAACCTGTGACCTTAGCAGCAGTGCGGTTCTGGACTGAAGTGCCTAGAACCACTTGGCCAAAGGACGTGTGATCTTACATTTAGTACATATTGCTATTGTGAATAACATCAAGTTTTGGTGTGACTTTTGAAACTCCATGTGGGTTCTTGTGGCTATCCTTATGGAGTTGGCCCAGCCTGAGCTCTCTAAGTATTAATGGGATTGTGTATTGAAGACTGGTAGTATAGGTCTTGCAATCAAAAATTTTCTACTTCTTGTAAATCAAGCAATATTTTAGTAACTTATTGCATCTCTCTGCTATATCCATTAGTACCAGAAAGATTTTACTTGTCATTTCTTACATTGTAAAACAGAGTGGTACTGAAGGAAGTGGGCAGCTAATCCCTAAATCCAATTCCCACAGTGTGAAATTCAGCTATTTGTTGCCACACTATGTTTTGTGTGTTACTTTTATTGTGTTTGTAATAATACTCTTGTGTACGTTTTAGACAGTTAATTCACATTACTTGGTCATGTTCTTGTGGAGTGTCATGGGTTCTACTGCCATGCAAAAACCACTTGCGATACCAGAAGGCTGTTTGGAATTTCTTTTTATAGATGTTGTATTCATCTTTTTTCTAAATGTTATTTAAATTGATTTAAATGCTGTAGGATGTGCCCAGTTAAAGTTCAGTTGGGTGTTACTGTGAGTTTGTGTACACTGTTTCATGCAGTGCTAAAAGCTTTTCAGAGTTGTATGATTTTATTTAAAACCTGTACAATTCAGATTACATAATTTTGCTATCAAATGCTCGCTGATGTGAAGAACATTTGCACTGCTTTCAGTTCAGAAATTGGTAACTATACTTTTTGGTTTTGGAGGACCATCCTTTTAAAGTTTGCTGATTTATGTGAAATCTTGATAAACTGTAATTCAAATATGCATTAATGAATTATGTTCAGTTCCCATTTCCCCATGACCTTCCTAGTAGAAGCCTGTTGAGGCATCTCAGTTATGCTAGATGCCACTAAGAATGGTAAAAATGACAGAAGAATAAGTACATCGAGTTCACAACATACTTCTACTGGCAGATAAGCCTTCCCATTTTACCTAATACTAGCAGCAAACCAAACTGATGTTACAAATGGGTCAACTCATGAGTGCTAATGTAATCTTCGTATCAGTCATTAAACTTGATGATGAACTGCTGTGAAAACAGTTATCAGCCAAAAAGACTTATATGGTGTGCACTGATATTTGCTAATAACACCAGAATCCAACGAAAACACGATAGCTGCACCATTGACTGCACAGTAAATTCAAAACATCATAGGAAGGACCGCTGACAATGTTTGCATAGATTATATGTCAATGAGATTACTTTGTCAAAGGCCAATCCCAGTATTCTACAAAACAGTGAATTTGGGGATTTGTGCCTTTTTGTTGTGCATGGGTATTTTGCTTGTGGAAGGCAGGTTAATGAATGTGGATGTACTGCAGGAATATTATCATTCTTTTATAATACCAGGTAAGCATCATTTGACACAAATAAAGAGAGGACATTGAATTCTCTCGCATTATGTACTCAGACCCCACATGAACCATGGACCTTGCCGTTGGTGGGGAGGCTTGTGTGCCTCAGTGATAAAGATGGCCGTACCGTAGGTGCAACCACAACGGAGCAGTATCTGTTGAGAGGCCAGACAAACAGGTGGTTCCTGAAGAGGGGCAGCAGCCTTTTCAGTAGTTGCAGGGGCAACGGTCTGGATGATTGACTGATCTGGCCTTGCAACATTAACCAAAACGGCCTTGCTGTGCTGGTACTGCGAACGGCTGAAAGCAAGGGGAAACTACAACCGTAATTTTTCCCGAGGACATGCAGCTTTACTGTATGATTAAATGATGATGGCGTCCTCTTGGGTAAAATAT
The DNA here is from genome assembly GCF_023897955.1 of Schistocerca gregaria. Lineage (NCBI taxonomy): Eukaryota > Metazoa > Arthropoda > Insecta > Orthoptera > Acrididae > Schistocerca > Schistocerca gregaria. The sequence goes on along the minus strand of NC_064920.1, from coordinate 1,012,223,373 downwards.
TCCGGAGGTAAAATAGTCCCCCATTCGGATCTCCGGGCGGGGACTACTCAGGAGGACATTGTTATCAGGAGAAAGAAAACTGGCGTTCTACAGATCGGAGTGTGGAATGTCAGATCCCTTAACCAGGCAGGTAGATTAGAAAATTTATGGAAATGGATAGGTTAAAGTTAGATATAGTGGGAATTAGCGAAGTTTGGTGGCAGGGGGAACAAGACTTTTGGTCAGGTGAATACAGGGTTATAAACACAAAATCAAACAGGGGTAATGCAGAAGTAGGTTTAATAATGAATAAAAAAATAAGTTTGCGGGTAAGCTACTACAAACAGCATAGTGAACGCATTATTGTGGCCAAGATAGACACGAAGCCCATGCCTACTACAGTAGTACAAGTTTATATGCCAAATAGCTCTGCAGACGATGAAGAAATTGATGAAATGTATGATGAGATAAAAGAAATTATTCAGGTAGTGAAGGGAGACGAAAATTTAATAGTCACGGGTGACTGGAATTCGTCAGTAGGAAAAGGGAGAGAAGGAAACATAGTGGGTGAATATGGATTGGGGCTAAGAATTGAAAGAGGAAGCCGTCTGGTAGAATTTTGCACAGAGCATTACATAATCACAGCTAACACTTGGTTCAAGAATCATAAAAGAAGGTTGTATACATGGAAGAATCCTGGAGATACTAAAAGGTATCAGATAGATTATATAATGGTAAGACAGAGATTTAGGAATCAGGTTTTAAATTGTAGGACATTTCCAGGGGCAGATGTGGACTCTGACCACAATCTAATGGTTATGACCTGTAGATTAAAACTGAAGAAACTGCAAAAAGGTGGGAATTTAAGGACATGGGATCTGGATAAGCTGAAAGAACCAGAGGTTGTACAGAGTTTCAAAGAGAGCATAAGGGAACAATTGACAGGAATGGGGGAAAGAAAAAGTAGAAGAAAAATGGGTAGCTCTGAGGGATGAATTAGTGAAGGCAGCAGAGGATCAAGTAGGTAAAAAGACGAGGGCTGCTAGAAATCCTTGGGTAACAGAAGAAATATTGAATTTAATTGATGAAAGGAGAAAATATAAAAATGCAGTAAATGAAGCAGGCAAAAAGGAATGGAAACGTCTCAAAAATGAGAACGGCAAGAAGTGCAAAATGGCTAAGCAGGGATGGCTAGAGGACAAATGTAAGGATGTAGAGGCTTATCTCACTAGGAGTAAGATAGATACTGCCTACAGGAAAATTAAAGAGACCTTCGGAGAGAAGAGAAACACTTGTATGAATATCAAGGGCTCAGATGCCAACCCAGTTATAAGCAAAGAAGGGAAGGCAGAAAGATGGAAGGAGTATATAGAGGGTTTATACAAGGTCGATGTACTTGAGGACAATATTATGGAAATGGAAGAGGACGTAGATGAAGACGAAATGGGAGATAAGATACTGTGTGAAGATGTAAATAAAATAGAAAGAAACTTCCACATGGGAAAAATATATTAAAAACAAAGATTCCGAGACTTACCAAGCGAGAAAGCGCCGGTAGATAGGCACAATGAATAAAACACACAAACACACACACAGAATTTCGAGCTTTCGCAACCGGCAGCTGCTTCGTCAGGAAAGAGGGAAGGAAAAGAAAAGATGAAAGGATGTGGGTTTTAAGGGACACGGTAAGGAGTCATTCCAATCCCGGGAGCGGAAAGACTTATCTTAGGGGCCTAAAAGGATAGGTATACTCTCGTGCACACACACACACACACACACACACACACACACACACACACACACACACAAACACACACACACACACACACACACATATCTCCATACATACATACACAGACACAAGCAGACATATTTAAAGGCAAAGAGTATGGGCAGAGATGTAAGTCAAGGCGGAAGTGTGGAGGCAAAGATGATGTTGAATGACAGGTGAGGTATGAGTGACGGCAACTTGAAATTAGCGGAGATTGAGGCCTGGTGGAGAACGAGAAGAGAGGATATATTGAAGGGCAAGTTCCCATCTCGGGAGTTCGGATAGGTTGGTGTTAGTGGGAAGTATCCAGATAACCCGGATGGTGTAACACTGTGCCAAGATGTGCTGGCTGTGCACCAAGGCATGTTTAGCCACAACAACAACAACAACAACAACAAAAACAACAACATGTACTCAGAAACTATATTTCTGAACAGAGGAGTGAGAGACCTATATGTGAACAAATGTATACAGTTAGTGAAACTTACAAAGGTTGTTTTCTTTACTGAACTACATGGTAGCAAATATTAAGACCATATTAATTATTTTTGATGGTACACCAACAGAAACATTAACACATGTAAGAAAGTGAATGCCTTTAAATTAAATTTATGGCAGAAACTTCCAGTAATTTTTTGCTGTCAGTAGCAGATACTCTAGGTCTGAACACTTTCTTAGCAGAGAGCCCACAGTTCCAAACAAAAGCCATCAAAAAGAAGTTAGATAACTAAATCTTCTATTGGTTCTCATTAGAACAACATTATAGAAACGAAAAGCACTAGTTTGCTTTTGTTCTACAGTATAACATTTATTGTGTTAAAAGGTTTTCAGCTTACAAGGCCACCTTCAGATATTTACTGAAGATGGCCTTGTAAGCTGAAAACTTGTTAACAGAATAAATGTAATACTTTAGAACAAAGCAAACTAGGACTTTTCATTTATCAAGCTAAATAAAATTCAGCTTTGTCCTAGCCCTCCAAAAAAGTTCTCAATGTTATCAACTCTATTAAAACTAGTTTGCTTCTCTTGTGTAGATGTATGGCATGCATTGACTTTTTTTGTTTTTTTCTCTTTTTTTAAATCAAATTTTTATGTTGCTGACAAAATGAAACTTTTCATAGAAACTTGGTCTTTTCCAAATGCTCAACGGGCGCTCAAAAAGTTTTGCGCAGTAGTCTCTATTTTTTTTACTTTTTGCAGGAGGATAATGAAATTTTTTGTGAACGTACTTGGAACATTTAGCTATACATTGAGCCTAATCCATGAAGCCTCCATAAACTGTGACGCATCTGACCCAACACTCTTTCCATGATGTAAATGCACTTTGGTAAAATTCTGGGGATTGACTTTTACACCATTGCTTGACATAGGAAATGAGGTCTTTCTCACTATCAAATGTTTTACCTCCCAGGTGGACCTTCAGAGGTAAAAATTAGATGGAGCCAAGTCCGGACTGCAGGGAGGATGAGGGGTTGAATTTCCAAAAACACATACATTTTTTATTTGTAACCAAGAAGTCAAATACTAGTTTTCATAGATGTAGCTTTAAAATGCTTTAGTAGGTCTTTAATAATGATTTATTTTCAAAAAAACTTTCAACCATAATTTTACACCCTTAGTGATTGAATTTCCAAAAAATGAACAAGTTTTTCTTTTTATTTAACACTGAGAAACAAAATACCAGTTCTAGCTTAAAATTGCCTTAATAGTAACATATTTTCAAAAAGTCTTTCATCCCCCTCCCCTCATCCCCCTGTACGCCCCTCTCCTTCCTCATTTGGAGTGCAATTTTTAATAATCCCTTCTTAAATGATACCTACAGTATAAGACCCACACCCTCTCCAGATTTCAAGTTTCTGTCCTTGGCTAGGCAATGATGAAACAGTGAATCATTCAGGTCCTATTTCACCCATAGTGAAACACACATTTTTTTGTTTCTGACCAAGAATCCAACACCAATTTTCAAAGATTTAGCTCCAAAAATGCTTTTGCAATGAAATACTTTCATAAAATGTTTCACCCCCTATTTCCCTCCTATACAGGTTGAATTCTCAAAAACAATGACACACTTTTTTTTTTAATTTTTATCAGAGAAGCTAAATATAAATTTTTATAGCTTCAGTTTAAACAATGCTTGCATAATGAAATATTTCCATAAAAAGTTTCATCCCTAATTTCACCACCATAGGGACTGAATTTCCAAAAACAGTGAAACACATTTCTTTTTTCTAACTGAGACCCAAATTCGAATTTTCATAGATTTCACTTTAACAATGCTTTCATAATGAAATTATTACATAAAAAATCTCATCCTCTATTTCAATCCCTTAGGGACTGAACTTCCAAAAACACTGAAAAACATATCTTTTCATTTGTAACTGAGAGGTCAAATACCAATGTTCAGAGATGTAGCTTTAAAAATATTTTAGTAGTTCTTTATAATGATGTTGTCAGAAAAGCTTTCAACCACTATTTCACCCACAATGGGGTTAAATTTCAAGAAATACTGAAACAAATATTCCTTTATTTCTGATCAAGAATTCAAATACCAATTTTCGTGGGTCTAGCTCCAAAATAATCTTAATAGCAACATATTTTCAAAACCCCCTCACCTCCATTTTCACCTGCTTAGGGATGGAATACCAAAAAATCTCTTCTTAAACTATGTCTTTGGTGATTTGGGCAAGCGATGATGAGTCACTGAACGAGTAAGTCAGTCAATCAGGACACCAACTGTTATAGATAAAGATAAATGTTCAAGTAGTTATGATGAAATCAGCAGAAAAATAATGAAATGTTGTTCAGCTGAATTTAATAATGTATTGAACAATGGATGGTCTGGTCAGGCCCTAGTACCTGGAGACAGTAGCCTTGTGTGTGTAAATTGTTGGTGGATGAATGTGCAAGAGTTCTACTTCTGAGGAAAAACTCTGTCTGGAAGCTTGAATATTTATAGTATTCTTAAATTTGTGCTCATCTGTAGGACAATGCCTTCTCTATGTGGTGGGTAACAATGTATTGAATTACTTGTGAAATTAATATTTTCACTGTGTTAATTTCCCAGAGAGACTTAAACATACTGTTTCAAATCACTTCAGAGGAAAGGAGACAAAATATTGGTAAAGAGTTACTGATTCACCAGATTACTGTAAGTAGCCTCAAAAAAAATTTACAATATTACGTACAACAGATTTTATAAACATTCAATACAGGAAAAAACACTCAGTAGCAAATAGTTCAGATTTCAACTGATTGGATATATTTACCTTGACAGATGATATACTACAATGAATAAACCAGAAATTACTACCATTAGAAATATTTTGTACTTGACTAAAACCTCTTATTGAACTGTGATATCCCAATGGAAAAGTTATAATATTATGGAGTAGTGGACAAAACAGGCTTATGGTTTTTATCTTATCTTAGTGATGGAATGCAATGTGTGCCAGTTACATCAAATATGTAACAATAAGCACTCGGAATTTGAAGAAATCAGTGATGGTGTACCAGACAGTTTGGTTTAGAGTCTGCTGTTGTTTTTGATATACATAAATGATCTTTCACTTGCAGTTTCAGGAGGTGTTCTTTTTGCAGATGATATTCAACATAGTAATAGGAATAAACAATAATACCAATTCATTTACTGGAAAGGCAGCTCATGAAATATACAAGAAATGTAAACAGGTAGTTCTAGGCAAATGGATTATCATTAAATTTTGACAAGACTCAGTACAAATAGTTCAGTAATTTTTAAATCAATCCATGCACTGTAAAACAGGTTTTGTCAAACAATGAAATACAGGACGTAGAAAGGGTAATATTGTTGGGATTGTAGATAGATCACAACTTTAACTGGGAAACCCACTTCCTGTAATAAATGAAGCGCCTGAAATCAGCTATGTTTGCACTGTGCATGATCACTTGTGATGGGATTTTAAGATGCAAATTCTGGTCATAAAAGGGGGAAAATGTTCCAAAAATACATACAAAAAGGTGCAAAAAGGCACTGATAAAATTACATTATTTGGGTTTAAGCCAACTACATTAATGTTCGTTGTCTCAGTTACAATGTTACATTATAGTGGATTACATACATCACTTCAATATTTTTCACACTAAGTCACTGGCACTTTAAGCTCAATAACTCCTTATATATGGAGAAACTTCACTCACATCCACAAAAAGTAATTGAGCATATCTTGTCTGTACCCACAAAGGAAGTTCAGTAAAAGTTGCAAATGTTTCCAAATCTGGATTGTTCTTCAAATTTATCTTTAGCAAATCCATCAAGGAAGTCCCTCATGCTCATTAACATCTCCCACTGTTCCTCCTTCCCCAACCTTCTTCTTCCAAACTCTGAATCACATCAGGCAAATATTTAGTCATACAATGCAAAAATTTTCAAATCTAGGTCTTTATTGTTGACTAATTGTTGGGGCTGCTTGATGGCTTCTGTGTCCATTGAGTCCAGAGCACAACTATAGTATTTGATTTTATCAAAGTTTTCGCACAACAAAAAAATATAGGAACCATTAAATTCAACCCAGCACTGTCCGCCTCCATTGCTAAGTGGTCAGCATGGCTGAATGCGATGTAAGGGGCCCACATTTACTCCCTGCTGCATAAGAAATTTTCTCTGCTCATGGAGTGGATGTTGTGTTGTCTTCATCCTTACATCATCCTCATGACACGCAAGTCGTCAAAAAGACTTGCACCAGGCAACTGGTCTGCCCAATGGGAGACCCTCATCACATAACATTTTATTTCATTTCATGCCAGCACTAACTGAATTTAGACTTCAACTGCTGCATTATCACAGCTTAAATTTTACTTAATTTCACAGCTGCAGGTTGACTATTGTTACTGAGGTTGACTATTACTGCTGAGGTTGGCCATTGTTGCTTGGGGTATGCATAATTACTAGTGCATTCCACAAATTAGATTTCAATATTTATTGACCATTGTTGAATAGTGATTAGACAAAAATCTTAAAATCTTATGCAAGAAGAGAAAAAAAAATCAAAATGCAGATGAAAATGGGGGGAGGGGGAAGGAAGGTGCTTATGTGTGGAATAGATGTAGTAAGCTCACAAAAAGGTGCAAAAAGATCCAATAAACTGTGCTTATTTTGCTTTATTTCATGTCCCCAAATGCATCCATTGACCTGTCCAAAAACAGCTATATTTTTAGGAAGATATTGAATTTTAAAATCCTTTCTTTAATTGAGCTGCTTGGGGGAACACAATGGTGAGCACCATCACCGTGTATTTAGCGTGCACAATGCACTAAACTTACTAGTAATTCCAAATTCACTCGACAGATGTCAGGAAGGAGATTAATGGTAAGCGCCACTGTCCATCTGTTGCGGAAACGTAATGGTAAGTGACAGAGAGAATGGCGGCAAGTAAAAACATCTCCGAGATTATTGCTACAGTGAACATGGCAGAAGACGAGGAATATACTTCCAATGATACTAATATCTTCGAGAGGGATCCAGAATACATTCCTAACGATTCAGATGAGTCAGAGGTATATTATTTTATAAATATACTGTCTTTAGTACGTTTCATGAACATAATGGTAAGTGCATGCACATACTATTATGTTCCTGAAGTACAATTGAAAATTACGTTCACCAACAAGTACAAGATGTGTACAGTCCAGGTCAGTGGTGTGAGATCATCAAGAAGTCGGCTAAGGAGTGTCCATTGCTTGTATATAATATGAAAAGAGAGGATTTCTATTAAAAACGACACTCTAAAGAAGCGTTTGTCTTCAGAAAGAAGAAAGTTGATGGTCAAGATGTCAACTTAAGGAAAGTATGTAGGTGGAAAGTGACCTCTGAATATCCATCATCTTTATTCATCAGCGAGACATTTTGTCATGACATTTGGCATGAAATAAGCTTCAGGAAATGTGGAAGGCAAGGACCAGTTCCTACGCTTCGACTTAAATACAATGGGCCAAGGCCTATTGAAAAGAGGAAAGTTGCTGACGTCTTGCCGTTCCTAAATTACATACTTCCTGGCCACAATGAGTTTTTCCTCTCACTAAAGCCAACAGTTTTGGATGAAAAAGACATTAGTAATGAGAGTGATGAATGATTTTGCAGTTTCAGTAAAGTGTTGAAAACTTACTGTAAAATTTAATATGTAATGTTATATCACTATGTGTTGTTAATGGTGTATGGTAACGTAATAATTTTTGTATATTTCATTTGTTTTAGTCACTTCTGAGTTTCATTTATGTCTGTATAGTAGAAGATAGATGTTAGAATCACTACAGAATAAAATGACTCTTCAAAAAAATTATTCAGATTTGCAGATCAATTGAAACTTTAGATGCGCTGTATCTCGAAACTGTGATTTTGGCACTTACCATTTTGTTCCCCCGAGCAGCTCAATTATTACTGCTATAGCTGACTTAAAAATGAAGAAACTACTTTATTCTGCATACTTCCACTCATAATCAGGTATAGAATCATTTTCTGGAGACAGTGTACAAGGACAGTATTTTCAAAATACAATAGTTTGTAATAAGAATTGTATCTGGTGTTAATTCTAGAACATCCTGCAGAGACCTGAAAACTCGGTATTTTGACACAAATACATGCACAATATATCATCACCAACATATTTCTTATTCCGAAAAAATAATGGAAAGCATTTATAAGACAAAGCCAAAAGTAACACCGACAAAGACTTTGTAGGGCTAAAATTATTACAGAACAGATACATGGATGCACATGTGTTCAGCAACCTACCAAAGCACATTAAATGTAATGTAGATAATGTGGTCAAGTTTAAGAGTGAATTGAAGAACTTTCTGTTTGGCACCTCCATCTGCTCCATTGAAAAGAATCTTTGCAAGAACTCTTAAATTTAATATCTTAGTTTAGTTCATAATTAGGAATTATCACTGTAATACAGTGATCTAAATTTATTTTACTGTGTAGCACTTAAATTAAATAAATGAAGTAAAATGTACATCTTTGATGTCTTTCCACACCCCAGAGACCATTCAATTTAACAACAGCTTGTTGTCACTTAACAATTTAGTTAAAATAACTGCACTGACATAAATGGAATATAGTGTTGTTGCATTTCCTAGGCAACATACTTACTCTTCAAATTCATCTACAGACACACCAGAATCTTCTTCTGGTTCCACATCTGTAAACCAATACGGTAATATGTTAATATTACTGTACATAAGATTTAACATAAATGAATGTCTCTAATACTAAAGTCTGTATTAAGTTAAATATTATCTGAGGCTTGAAAAATTTAAAAAATTGAATCAAAAATATTGGAAAACTTTAGAAATTCTCAATTAGGTACGAAATAAATCACACCAGAATGGTACTTTATTATAGAGAAATTCTCTGATTCAAAGTCAAAAATGCCTCTTTCATAAACTCATGGAAGCAAACCTCTCACAGAAATATGTCAAACTATCAATTTTTGTAGCAAAATTAACAAGTGCTTGAATAATACAGTAAAAGGTACTTTGTATTTTACAGACTGACAATTATTGGGGATAAGTGATGACGTCAAACTTTATACAATTTCAAGGGCATACCATACAAATTTGAATAGCTGTATGATGTTCGAATAATTTAAAATAATTTCAAACACATTTTACCCAGTAATGAATTACTTGCTCAATTATACTTTTATTTTGATTTTCAAATTGAATTTTGTTTAGCTACTGGGAGTTACCAAACTACCCCTATGACTAGGCCTTAATTAAAATCTGAGTCATAACCAACCTTCGTCTTCCTTGTCCACCCATCCCATATCACGTAACATTCTGTGTGTGTCATGTTCAGTTACTATTCTTTCTCCTGTGATGTCATATTTTGCAAAAAACATTTCTATCTCCAAGTCTGTAAATTTGCACCTTTAACAAAAATGAATGAAGCAAAAGTCAGAAATGAGATAAGTTACTGGAATTAATGCAGATTGTACTGATATTTTAACACACTCACTCTCGTAAAATTTCTCTGATATCATTATATGTGAGCTTCTTCTCTTTGTCCTTAGACTTTGGCTCATATGTGCTGTATACGCCAAACTTCTCCATCACATTTTTAAAGTGTCTTTTCAAAAAGTCAGTCAAATGTAAATCGTCATCCATAACAGCTATCTCAGCTTTTACTTCTGAATATGAATATACAATAATTGCAATAAACATATTCTGAAAATATAAGGCATTTGCTTCACAATTACATTCACCATGGCTGTGTAAACACTTATTCTTATAATTTTTTAAAGTTGCCTTACCAATAATATGAGGAAAACAAATACTACATATGCAATATAGTATATAGGGGCAAAAAACCAATCAGCTTTCTGAATTGATTCATAAATATTATATCCCATGATAGTCTGCAAAAGAGTCACCACAGATATTCCAATCCCTCTGAAGTCCCTTGCCTGAAAGATAAATAAATATTTGTGTTAATAGGACACCCACATATTAGTGAAAGAGCCATCAACATTTGTATCATTAGCCTATACTACTTGCTTCATTTCATAAATGGTCATTGCTGATAATTTGTGTCAATAAAGAAAAGCGAGAATATTTTTTTTACTTCTCCCTCCTCTCTCTCTCTCTCTCTCTCTCTCTCTCTCTCTCTCTCTCTCTCTCTATCTATCTATCTCTATCTCTCTCTCTCTCTCTCTCACTGACATGTTAAAAATTGGTCCCAGAAGCATGCTCAATTGGCATAATGCACTGTCCATCAAAGGCAGCGATTCAGTTTCAAATACCTTTCCATCAGACAGTTTTAACTTGTCACATATTCTCATATACTCAGGTGACATACATTCTGCATGGAGTAAAAAGTATTTATTGGAACTCCTCTGTGATTGCCATGCACTGTATTACAAACACAATTAAAATTAAAAACAGTTCAAGGAAACAGCTGCATTACTTCTAGTTAAAAAATATTATGCTCAGAAATAATTCCTCCAAAGCATTTCTGAACTGTAATCATCATCATCATCATCTTCTTCACCTCCACTCACCGGCAGAGTCAGCTTGGAATGCACGCCTCTCCATCACTTCTGGTATCCAACAACCTCTCTGCCATCACTGTGGCCCAGTCTTTTCCTCAGTTCTGAATGCTTTCTCCCACTCCTCTTTGCCACTTGTTCCTTAGAATTCTCATTTATCTCTTATAATTTTTTCCTTCTTGTGCATCTTACTAGGCACCATTTTCTTCATGCTCTTCACATACCCATACCATTTCAATCTTTTTTTCTGTCTTAGCCTGTAGCGTGTTTTATTTTTGTGTTATTTTCCTAACACTTTCATTTCCCTTCTTTCTCATGTATTTCTTTTTCCAACATCTATCCAACTTCTCAAAAAACTAATTTCAGTTTCATGCACTTTACTTGTTTTCCCCTTGGCCTCGTAGAGGTCCCATACACACTTTAAAAAGTGCCAGTAAATTGGGGTGTCTGGTGTCGACATGGTAAACCCAGCAATAAATAGCTACCACCAACCTGACCAAGAGCAGAGTTGTCCACCCAGTGGCGGAATATGTTGCTGCAGAGCTCAACATTTCAATGGCTGCTTCACAACCATGCCATGTGCATCCTTCTACCCACATCAGCTCTTCTGAACTATGCAGATGGGCATTTTCATTGCAACAGATCTCTCATTCCTGTAACCCTCATTACTGCAGTCTCCATTAGCCCTCTGCTCCATCTGTCTTCCCCATCAGAACCCTACTTCACTCACCCTGTTTCCACACTCTCATCCCAGTGTCTCTTCTTCCTCTGTCTGTCACCCCCTCCGAATACAGGAATTTGTGTGTGTGTGTGTGTGTGTGTGTGTGTGTGTGTGTGTGTGTGTGTCTGTGCACCTGGCAAACTTATTGTGTGAATGTATGAAAAATCTCTCATAAAAACAAGACAAGTATGTTCATGAAGAATGGAGCAGATAGATAATACAATATTTCTCATATCAAATGTACCAGTTACACATACGTTTTGTTCACTATATCCATCATGAAGAGATCCACAAGGATGGTGAACATGTCAACACATGGGAATATATAACACACAAATATTTTTTCAAAAAAAGAAGAGATATGCTATTGTTTATTCCACTGATACTAAATGAAATGGTTCCTATGAATATAGAAAAAGTCAAAAGATCTGAAACAATTTTCATTTACGAGATAGTAAAAAACTTGCCCCAAATGTGTTGACATACAACATTGGACATAAAACTTGGCCAGCAGCTGTCTGTTACAAGGTTTATGCCTGCACAGATCATGACATGGGATAAATAATGTGTCCACATTGATAATACTCTAAGTCCACCAATCTACACAATCTGGCATCATTATAGGCTGTGGCAATTCCTGGAGGAAGTCATGTCTTTTGTTTCAGTTGTTATGCTACATATACACCCATAGTCTAGCAGTAAACAGCATCTTGCAGTAATAACTGCTTGTTGCCTAAATGTTTATAGCACCTTCCATCTGAATGCAACCATTCTGAGTGTAACGGTAGCACCTCTACAATATATTTTACTTTCTGACAAGTCAGTAATGACAGTTCTGTCCCATAACATTTTGTGGCAGATCTCTTAGCAGACTGTCTGCCTTCGAATGCCATACGCATCAGACCCCTCCAGGGCCCAATTGGTGGCAGCTGGCAGTGGCTGCTCAGAGGAGCTGCACTCCTCACCCTGTGTCAAAAGCATCATCTACTGTTCATTGCTTTGGAGAGTATAAAATACTTTACTGTTGTTGAGTGATGCTCCACAAAAAATACCTACAGTATGATTTGCATTTCAAGCTCAATGGCAATGGAGGCAGACAACCCATTTTTATATGATGAATAATGTATTACATGAATATGCAGTGCTTGATTATGGCTCAAAATTAATTTTCTAGTTTGTTATTCAATCAGGTTCGCCGATTACATCGTAATTCTATCAGAGACAGCAAAGGTCTTGGAAGAGCAGTTGAACGGAATGGACAGTGTCTTGAAAGGATATAAGACGAACCTCAAAGTTTTTATTTCTTCTCCATGGATTTTAATACCTACTCTGAACTTTCTTTTGTTTCCTTTGCTGCTTGCTCTTATAACTGCCATCTGGTTTCTGTACAAATTGTAAATAGCCTTTCGCTCTCTGTATTTTACCCCTGCCACCTTCAGAATTTGAAAGTATTCCAGTCAACATTGTCAAAAGCTTTCTTTAAGTCTACAAATGCTAGAAATGTAGGTTTGCCTTTCCTTAATCTTTCTTCTAAGATAAGTCGTAATGTCGGTATTGCCTCACGTGTTCCAACATTTCTATGGATTCCAAACTGATCTTCTCCGAGGTCGGCTACCACCAGTTTTTCCATTCATCTTTAAAGAATTCGCAATGGTATTTTGCAGCTGTGACTTATTAAACCGATAGTTAGGTAATTTTCACATCTGTCAACACCTGCTTTCTTTGGGACTGGAATTATTATATTCTTCTTGAAGTCTGAGGGTATTTCGCCTGTCTCATACATCTTTCTCACCATATGGTAGAGTTTTGTCAGGGCTGGCTCTCCCAAGGCCGTCAGTAGTTCTAATGGAATGTTGTGTACTCCCGGGGCCTTGTTTCAACTCAGGTCTTTCAGTGCTCTGTCAAACTCTTCAGGCAGTATCGTATCTCCCACTTCATCTTCATCTACGTCCTCTTCCATGTCCATAATATTGTCCTCAAGAACATCGCCCTTGTATAGACCCTCTATATACTACTTCCACCTTTCTGCTTTCCCTTCTTTGCTTAGAACTGGGTTTCCATCAAAGCTCTTGATATTCACGCAAGTGGTTCTCCTTTCTCCAAAGGTCTCTTTAATTTTCCTGTAGGCAGCAGCTATCTTACCCCTAGTGAGATAAGCCTCTACATCCTTACATTTGTCCTCTAGCCATCCCTGCTTAGCCATTTTGCACTTCTTGCCGATCTCATTTTTGAGACGTTTGCATTCCTTTTTTGTCTGCTTCATTTACTGCATTTTTATATTTTCTCCTTTCATCAATTAAATTAAATATTTCTTCTGTTACCCAAGGGTTTCTACTAGCCCTCATCTTTTTACCTATTTGATCCTCAGCTACCTTCACTATTTCATCCCTCAAAGCTACTCATTCTTCTTCTACTGTACTTCTTTCCCCCATTCCTGTCAATTGTTCCCTTATGCTCTCCATGAAACTCTGTACAACCTCTGGTTTAGTCAGTTTATCCAGGCCCCATCTCCTTAAATTCCCACCTTTTTGCAGTTTCTTCAGTTTTAATCTACAGTTCATAAACAATAGATTGTGATCAGAGTCCACATCTGCCCCTGGAAAGTCTTACAATTTAAAACCTGGTTCCTAAATCTCTGTCTTACCATTATATAATCTATCTGATACCTTCTAGTATCTCCAGGATTCTTCCATGTATACAACCTTCTTTTATGATTCTTGAACGAAGTGTTAGCTATGATTAAGTTGCGCTCTGTGCAAAATTCTATGAGATGGCTTCCTCTTTCATTTCTCTCCCCCAATCCATATTCACCCACTATGTTTCCTTCTCTCTCTTTTCATACTCTCGAATTCCAGTCACCCATTACTATTAAATTTTCGTCTCCCTTCACTACCTGAATAATTTCTTTTATCTCATCATACATTTCATCAATTTCTTCATCATCTGCAGCGCTAGTTGGCATATAAACTTGTACTACTGTAGTAGGCATGGGCTTTGTGTCTATCTTGGCCACAATAATGCGTTCACTATGCTGTTTGTAGTAGCTTACCCGCAAACTTATTTTTTTATTCATTATTAAACCTACTCCTGCATTACCCCTGTTTGATTTTGTGTTTATAGCTCTGTATTCACCTGACTAAAAGTCTTGTTCCCCCTGCCACCAAACTTCGCTAATTCCCACTATATCTAACTTTAACCTATCTCTTTCCCTTTTTAAATTTTCTAATCTACCTGCCCGGTTAAGGGATCTGACGTTCCACGCTCCGATCCGTAGAATGCCAGTTTTCTTTTTCCTGATAATGACGTCCTCTCGAGTATGATAAAGCATCGAATAGAATTGGGGAGAAGAGGAGTTTGTGGCACAACTTGACAAAAGGAAGGCATCGGTTGGTAGGACATATTCTGAGGCATCAAGGAATCACAAATTTAGCATTGGAGGGCAGGGTGGAGGGTAAAAATTGTAGAGGGAGACCAAGAGATGAATACACCAAGCAGATTCAGAAGGATGTAGGTTGCAGTAAGTACTGGGAGATGAAGAAGCTTGCATAGGGTAGAGTAGCATGGAGAGCTGCATCAAACCAGTCTCAGGACTGAAGACCACAACAATAACAACAACCTCCCAATACTTTCTAATGTCACCTTTCAGACTATCTGTATTTAAGGCATTGAATTAGATTTAATCTAAAATTCCTCATTTTTGAAGCTTCCTGGTGTGTAAGAGGGCTGTTAGAGCCAGTGTTATACAATTTCAGGGGCGGGATATCAAAGCTAGTGATATTAGCTTCCACTTATACAGCATACGGTGTATGAAATATTGAGGTATATAATTTTCCATCATGATTACTGTACAATTTCTACAATACACACATGAATAAAACACTTACTTTGGTAGTTTGAAATGAAAACGTATTTCAATTGAATAAAAAGTAACTGAAGATCAATCTTCTCCTACACATCACGAATCAGTAAGATATCAAACACACTGCACCTTACAATTAATTGTGTCTATATGCAGTCTTGTGCAACATACAAATAGTATTTCACAACTACTGCAAGAACGCAAGAAAAAACACAGTTAACTAATTATTTGATGCTGACCAGTAATCATTTCATTTCAAGATTCAGAAGAGAAGAAACTGATAATTATGTTCATTAACATAGATACTAAAGTATAAATGTGGGCACTGTGCAATTCCACTTGTACTTCACATATTCAGATCCAGACTTCCAATGTAGCACATCGTCTCATGCTAGACCGGTTGACAAGATCAGATCACGCAAAATTCCAGCTACAAAAACAGTAGCCACTAGTGCAGTTGAGACTTTGCAACATCGTAGGCATTATTTGCCAATTCTGTTGTAATGGTAGATATTTGTGAGTGTGGGACTGATTGAGCCTGCTAAATTTGTTTTACTTTTCCTTGTCAGCTTGATGAAATAATCTGAATAATTCCCACTTAAGATAACATACTGGGTTAGTAAAGCAAACCCTTTTGAATCGAAAAAGGTTATTTCATGCATAACCTAAACCTACTCTCATCTTACACATTGCATGCTTCTGCCTAAGCTACAATTATGGCAATGAAAGAGTGTTTACTGCAGCAGTGCCTTGACTGCTTAGTTGTAAAGGGCTCACTTTCTAAAATGGTAGCTGATTTTGAAATCAGTTCCAATTTTGCTGCAAATGCTGTATCTTATCACTGCCTTTCACTACTACTTTAATTGAGCTGCTAACTGTCACTAGTAACTGGTGAATCTTAATCCTCCATGTCATATATCTCTTGGCGACCTTCCAGGAGTAGCTACAGTTGTCTGATTCATGAATATCATCTTAATCACCAACAAAAGAAACAAAAATCTCTGAAAAGATCTGAAGCAACTGCCAGTGGCAAGATTCTGTACCTTGTTCATCGTATCGTGATCAGACAAGATGGATAAATCATGAAAGCACTGAACATGCTTATTAGTGTGCATTTCTTATGGTATAACTTGAAGTGCAAAATATATGAAAGAGCACAACTGCACATTTGCCTATTTATTCTGGTTTGTTTATTCTTCAGTAGTAATACTTTAAATTTTTCCTTGTGAATCCAAAAGTTGAATTTTTACTCTGTGGCAGTGATGTATTAGTCTATTACCCATAATGTCTTCATATTTTGGTGGTATTCCTGACATTTTAGCTGTGTATGACACAAGACTGGATGTAGACACAGTCATTTGAGGTCTCACCATTTCTTGACATTATGGACATGATTGTCTTGCTCACATTTTTGGTTTTGTTAAAATAAGCTCTCACCAGAAGTCAAATGGAATAGCTAAGAAACTCATTTGCATTTTTCGGTGGTGTAATCTGGTGTTGGTTTGAAGCCATCCTTGAGACTGATGTCTGTTAGTGTAGCTCCACTGAGACCTGGTTGGAGCATGCTATGGAAAGCAGTGAGGACATTGTGAGCTAACCATGAACTTCTTTGTATTGCCAGTGCAGTTGAGGAAAGGCAATATTGTTGATGATGTTTAGCATCTCATGATCCTCACTTACTTTCAGCATTACTGCTGAGTGATCCTGCTAAATTCTCATAATATTCTCTTTACATACTAATTAAATAATCTGAATAGTTATCGTATTTATATGAGATAGGAATCATAAACTTAATTTTTTGATCTTTGGAAGATAATTCCACACTTAAACTACAACTGAATTTGTATTTCATGTTGTGAACTGTCTGCATCAACTATGATCAGAGTAAGGCAGAGGGCTAAATGTAACATTGTCATGTTTGCTCTGTGGCACCAAGCTTGTTTTATGATCTTGTGAACTGGTTTGTTGCTGGTTTAGCTCTCACTGGACCATCAATGTGTATCACTTCAGTTTTCCTCCTTTGTCTTTGAAAATAGCCAGAGTAAAATTCTGTAACAAAATTCTATGAAAACCTTTGCACTGCGCCAACTGATCAGCCTATTTTTATTTTTAATCGTTATCCTTCTTATGTAATCCAATAAGCTTCACTCAATTTAATTTGTCATTGTTACTACAATAATAATAATTATTATTATTCATTCACTCCCAAGAATTTTCCTATCCCTGTTTGTTACTGATGCACAATAGCAGTGAATCCAGAAAAATGGTATGTTGGTGTTTCACCATGCAGAATATGCACATTTAAGTTGGGGTCTCATTTCCAAGGAAATAGGAAAAGCTACTAATGAACAATAGCTTTGAGAGGCTGATGACACAGGCAGAACTCAGCAACAATTATGTTGGTTTAACACTGTGATGACAGATAGATCCATATCACAGTCTATTTATTAATCATCGATCGAACAGACAGTATTGACTCTGCCGTTGCTCCAAATAGCTACAAATTTGTGACCATGAGGATAATTTTGTTCCTCTGCTGTTTGAATGAGTTATGCCAATTGATAGATTATAATTTCTTTTTGCTTTTTATTCACACAGCTTAATACGAAACATCTGGGTAATCAAGTGTGTGTTTCACTTGTGACATTAAATTTCAAATACAATTTGTAAGCCTTCTGGCAACCTTGATCTAATACCTCAAAGCAGCAGGCTTTGTGGTCTGCTTTAAGAGTACCATGCAACAGCACACAAAAGAAGTCACTGGAATGATTCAAAGGAACTATCAGTGACATGGATTTGAATTCTTTTCAAAATTTAGGGACCAAACAAGAACAAATATTCAGAAAGCAATCAACAGGCTTATTATTATGGATTACATATGTAGATCTCACGATGAAAAACATACGAATGCACAGAATTACACATTGCCCACATTTACAATATAGTATCTATGTTAATGAATATAATTTTCAGTTTCTTATCTTCTCAAATGAACTGATTACTGAGTGGAACCAGACTGTGTTTCTTCTTGCTTCGATCCCCACCAAAATATTTCTGCATTCTCATATTAGTTATGAAATTCTATCTGTACATGGCACAAGTATGCATGCAGACACATTCAATTTTGAGGCGCAATGCATTTCATATCTTACTGCTGTGTGATGTGTGAGGGAATATTGATTTCCAGTTACTTTTTATTCCATTGAAATAAGTGTTCATTGTGAACTATCAAAGTAAGAGTTTTATTTGTTTGTATTTAGGAGAAATTGTACAGTATTTAAAATTATATACCTCAATATTTCAGATGTTGTATGCTGCATGAGCAGAAACTGATGTCGCTGTCTTTGCTATCCCTGTGCTGAAATTGTATAACACTGGCTTTAAGAGCCCCCCCTTCCATACCAGAACACTTAAAAAATTTGGGAGTCTACAATAAATCTAATCGAATAGCTTATACACTATGTGATCAAAAGTATCTGGACACCCCCAAAAACATACATTTTTCATATTAGGTGCATTGTGCTGCCACCTACTGCCAGGTACTCCATATAAGCAACCTCACACATTAAACATCATGAGAGAGCAGAATGGGGTGCTCTGCAGAACTCATGGACTTCGAACATGGTCAGGTGATTGGGTGTCACTTGTGCCATGCATCTGTACGCGAGATTTCCACACTCCTAAACATCCCTAGGTCGACTGTTTACAATGTAACAGTGAAGTGGAAACATGAAGGGACATGTACGGCACAAAAGCATACAGGCCGACCTCATCTATTGACTGATAGAGACCGCTGACGGTTGAAGAGGGTCATAATGTGCAATAGGCAGACATGGATACACAGGAATTCCAAACTGCATCAGGATCCACTGCAAGTACTATGACAGTTAGGCGGGTGGTGAGAATACTTGGGTTTCATGGTCAAGCAGCTGCTCATAAGCTACACATCAAGATGGTAAATGCCAAATGATGCCTTGCTTGGTGTAAGGAACGTAAACATTGGACGATTGAAAAGTGGAAAAATGTTGTGTGGAGTGACGAACCACGGTACACAGATGTAAGGAGTGTGAACACCAGGCAGTTGCACAGGGGAAAAATGTTGTGTGGAGTGATGAATCATGGTACACAATGCGGTGATCTGATGGTAAGGTGTTGGTATGGCGAATGCCTGGTGAATGCCATGTGCCAGTGTGTGTAATGCCAGCAGTAAAATTCCGAGGCAGTGGTGTTATGGTGTTGTTGTGTTTTTCATGGAGGGGCCTTGCACCACTTGTTGTTTTCACTATCACAGCACAGGCCTACATTGATGTTTTAAGCACCTTCTTGTTTCTGACTGTTGAAGAGCAATTCAGGGATGGTGATTGCATCTTTCAACACAATCAAGCACCTGTTCATAATGCATCGCCTGTGGCAGAGTGGCTACATGACAATAACATCCCTGTAACAGACTGGCCTGCACGGAGTCCTGACCTGAATCTTTTAGAATATCTTTTGGATGTTTTGGAATGCTGACTTCATGCCAGACCTCACCACCGACATCGATACCACTCCTCAGTGCTGCAGTCTGTGAAGAATGGGCTGCCATTCACCAAGAAACCTTCCAGCACCTGATTGATTGAACATATGCCTGCAAGAGTGGCAGCTGTTATCAGGGCTAAGGGTGGGTCAACAACATATGGAATTCCAGCAATACCGATAGAGGACGCCATGAACTTGTAAGTCATTTTCAGCCAGTTGTCTGGATATTTTTGATCACATAGTGTATATAGATAGTATAAAAGGTGATGTCAGAAAGTATCAGGAGGCAATCCTTCACAAAAATCAAACACTTTCATGCTTCTCCTCTGAGAGCCCTTATAAGATGACCAGAACAAAGCATTTCACTACATAGCTGCCCCTAGCACTTCTAAGACCTGGCAACATGATTGAAAATATTTGGCAACACTGTGACAGTGCATTTACCTCTGCATGTGGTCCCAAATTCCCTTAAATTCACTTGGCATTCCCTTTCCATTTCAGTGACTTATGCTATGTGATCCTCATTTCAGATGGGTCATTGTAGCAGAAAATTTAATTTTTGGACACTAGGAATGCCATACTTCACATAAGTAACAACTGTTCTTATCCAGAATGAGATTTTCACTCTGCAGTGGAGTGTGGGCTGATATGAAACCTCCTGGCAGCTTAAAACTGTGTGCCAGAGCAAGACTCGAACTCGGGACCTTTGCCTTTTGTGGGCAAGTGCTCTACCAACTGAACTACCCAAGCATGACTCACACTCTGTCCTCACAGCTTTACTCCTGCCAGTACCTCATCTCCTATCTTCCAAACTTTACAGAAGCTCTCCTACGAACCTTGCAGAACTAGATCTCCAGAAAGAAACAATATTGCACAGCCATGGCTTTGCCACAGCCCAGGAGATGTTTCCAGAATGAGATTTTCACTCTGTAGCGGAGTGTGCACTGATATGAAACTTCCTGGCAGATTAAAACTGTGTGCCAGACCGAGACTCGAACTCGGGATCTTTGCCTTTTGCGGGCAAGTGCTCCGGCACACAGTTTTAATCTGCCAGGAAATTTCATATCAGTGCACACTCTGCTGCAGAATGAAAATCTCATTCTGGAAATATCTCCCAGGCTGTGGCAAAGCCACATCTCTGAAATATCCTTTCTCTTGGAGTGCTAGTTCTGCAAGGTTCGCAGGAGTGCTTCTGTAAAGTTTGGAAGGTAGGAGATGAGGTACCAGCAGAAGTAAAGCTGTGAAGACGGAACATGAGTCGTGCTTGGGAAGCTCAGTTGGTAGAGAACTTGCTCACGAAAAGCAAAGGTCCTGAGTTTGAATCTTGGTCCGGCACACAGTTTTAATCTGCCAGGAAGTTTCAAGTTTCAACTTTTCTTATCTTTAACATTGCTTTGTGAGGTTCAGAGACCAATATTGTGATGAGAGAATCCAGCTCCTAGCTGTGTTTGTAAGGGACATCCTCCTCTAGCATTACTTTTCCTCAACAGTAGTAGTTGATACCAGAAATATTTTTCAAATTTTGGACAGATCAATATTATCTCAGCCATTTTTCTGAAAAAAAAAAAATTGTATAATTTTATACAAAATATGTGATATTTCAATCTAAAATTTATGAAAAGGAATTACTTTGTTTTCGTTGTTTCAATCAATATGTACTAGCTCTGAATGTACAATTAAAATTGTTTTATTTTAGAAACATTTGAAATTACAAAATATTTAGCAAACTTAAAATTTCTATTATTAATTACACAATCCAGCAATTCATTTATAAAACAATAATCTAAACCAACAGAAATTCACTTGTCAAGAAAAACTGTAAACCCTTTGGAATATTGTTATTACGACAGAGTAAAGTAGTAGTATGTGTGCCTCTGATGTGACTTGACATATTTTTGTATTTTGGATGAACAATGTAGTTTGGATTTGTTAATGTGACAATTGAAAAGACAGTATGATATAGAACAATGTGAGAATAAATTATTGTGAAAACACAAATTCTGCAAAGACATTCTTCTAAATTATTTAGACCAACTGAACCACGAGAACCTAAAATGTGAGAATTTCAGCTTTAAGAATCAGACCTTTAGACATGAAGAACTGGGGCCAACTGTACGAGAAGACATATTTAAAAAGTTTATTGTAAATCTTACTCCTCTCAAATCTTCTGAAAAGACTTCACCATCTTGGACAGTAGCAACAACAAGTAAGGGAGGGGTAGATTACAGTCTCATTAGCTCAGTGATTCTCCACATGTGTTGTGATGGAAGGGTGACACAATTGTGTGTATGCTTTGTGTTTTTTATTAGTTCCATAAATTAACCTTTTGTAGAGCTATGTACTTGTAAAACTGTACAAGTCATTATGCCTCCAATCTAGACAAAATATATTTATAGAAAAAATAGGTTCCACAGCAAATACTCATAATAGCTTGCACAGTATATACAAGGTGTGATTGGAATGTTTTAAGAATGGGCTTGTAATTGTATAATGGTGGTACTTACATGCTACTGTGATGCATCTTGTAATTGTATAATGGTGGTACTTACATGCTACTGTGATGCATCTCCTTCAAAATAGTCTTCTTCTGACTGAACACACCGACTCTATTGATGTTTCCACTTTTGGAAACATTCCTGGAAATTTTTTTCTTGAAGTGTGTATTTGCCTGGATGTCTGAAATCGAGTCAAATCACTTCCGTTTCAGTAAAAAATTCGTTTTGGAAACAGGAAGGAGTCCACAGAGGCCAAATCAGGGGAATATGGCAGTTGTGGAAGCACAGGAATTTTGAATTTGGTCAAAAATTCAACGATGGAGAAGGCACAATGAGCTGGAGCATTGTCATTGTGTAGCACCCAGCTCCTGTCTTTTCACAATGCAAGACTTTTCTTCTGCGCCTTTTTGCGCAAACACTCAAGGACACATTTGTAGTATTCCTGGTTAATTGTCTGTCCTCCAGGGGTAAATTGATGATGCACAGTACTGGTAGAATAGAAAAAAATCACCAACGTTGTTTTCACCTTCGACCAACTGTGCTGTGCTTTTTCCGGCCGTGGTGAACCTGGAGTCTGCCACTGCGAAGACTGCACTTTGGTTTCAGGATCATATCCATATACCCACAATTCTTCATCTATAATTACCCTGTTTAACAAATCTGGGACGGCTGGATCATGGCTGATCTTCCCATAATTCATGGCAATTTTTAAATTTTTTGAACCAGACAAAAACATTTGACTGGCTCATACAATTATCTCCAAAAGTTGATTTAATAATTCATAAGTCTCAGAAGCTGATTTACCAGTTTTAAAATAAAATTTCACACAAACTCGTCGCTCTGTTTTTATGTCTATTTTCAAACAGACAGGATCTGGCAACAAGCTCTAACAGACTCACACTCAACCAGCTGCCACAATGAACTGAATAAAGGAAACAGTGTTTCCTGTCAGAGGGCATTCAAGGACAAGGCAATGACTCACCCCCCATCCTCTGTGTACCTGCCTGCCAAACCAGTAAGTGATAGTGGATCCATTCTTAAAACTTTCCAATTACACCTTGTACATATGGAAAATCCAGGATGAAATGTAAGAATATCATGAAAATGAAAGATGCCACTCACCATATGGCGGAGATGCTGAGTCGCAGATAGGCACAACTAAAAGACTGTCACAAATAAAGCTTTTGGCCAGTTAAAGCCTTCATCAAAAATAGATGACTGACACACACACACACACACACACGATCTATCAACCTGCCAGCACTTTCGTTTGGTAAGTAACAACATCTTTGTTTTTAGATATATCTGTCATCTATGTTTGATGAAAGGCCTTACTGGCTGAAAGCTTTATTTGTGACAGTCTTCTTGTTGTGCCTGTCTGTGACTCAGCATCTCTGCTGTAAGGTGAGCGGAAACTTTCCTTTTCATAATATTGTTACAGTATATACTTAGTGTTACATCATGATCAGTAATTTATAACGCAAACACCAGAGCTAAAAATACAATTTTGTGACATAAATCGTTATTACACATGAGTAGTTTTAATTCTTGTTTACTTCCTAACACTAATCTCTAATTCTAGTTTCTCTTAATATGGCACATGAAATTTATCACCCACAGGATGAACTTTTGCTCACTGTCACTCATGTACTCAGTCATACTTCAGAATTCTTCTTCTATTAGAAACGTTTTTAGGGTTGTAGGAAACATCTTCTAAGTTTTGAAGTTTTGTAAGTCTCTCAGTAATGCATGTATTAACTTTAATAAGTATTTAGGTTATTTTTTAAAATATGAAGTCTATGTGAAACATACCACAATTGTTTTCTGTTCCTTGTATTGTGAGGGGTGAATGATCTCATTGGTCCCCACTTTTGTGGGATCTCATAAAGTAGCTACAATTGTTTTGAGTTTATACAGTGATGAAAATGTCAAAATATTAACATCTTTGAAAAAGTTTCTACAATGTTCTTTTTGATTCCTTTTTAATATAATCTGAATGGCTTTCTTCCGTTTCTACAAATATTTGTTTCATTCCTGTGGAAGTTGAGTTCCACCATTCTGTGATTCCATATTGCATGTATGATTCAAAAAGAGGTCTTGCAATGCATACTGAGTCAGTTGTTTTATTACAAATATCATTGAGCTTAGCTTGTTGGAAACAGTATTTATCTACTGCTTCCAATTTAGCTTACTGTTTATTGTTATACCTAAAAACATACCTGAAGTTATTTCCTCCAGTTCTCTTTCACCTAGAAAAACATCTGCATGTTGTTCTTTTTGTTTAGTGATGAAAACCATGTACATAGTTTTTTTCAGATTAAGAATTAACTCATTATCCATGAGCTACTGTTCTGTATTATTGACTTATATGAGAGTGTTTTTCTCAAGTGCTTCAGAACTGTTGGAAAGATTTAGCATAGTCATATCATTTGCAGACCATATCTTACTTTCATTTCCATATGTTTGTACATTATTTCCAAATAAATTCAAGAAGATAGGTCCCACTGCAAAACCATATTTAATGTTTCTAACTTCTGATCTGTATAAATTGTTAATGGTTACATATGTGCTCTTCTTGATGAGATATGATGTTATCCAGTCTGCTGCTCGACCTCAAATAGCAGTGTACTGTACTCTCCTTGGCAGGACTGCATGATTAATTTTGTCAAACAACTTGGATAAGTCAAGAATAAATCCAAAAACTGCCGTCCTGTTAGCCAAGGCTTGTGCAATAAATTGTGTTGATGAGGTCTTAGTTCTAATCATGGTGTAGACCAGTGCACTCTAGGTTCCCATTTTCTGTGTTCTGTAAATTTCAATTCAGTAGCCTAAGCTGTGTCAGTGATCATAGATGTCTATTTTATGGATACCCAGTTTCTTCACTGCACAAACTTACCTGAAGAACTTTGAATCAACCGACATCAACTCGAATTTGTGTTTTTTTTTTTTTTTTGTTATTTTTTTTCATCATTTAGGACCCACACATAAGGAGAGCAGCTCCTCTGTGCTTAATCTGTGTAATAGCAATTAGGCAGCCGTGTAGACATTTGCTGATACTATCAGTAGCAACTTCCACCAACTATGGGTAGCTTCAAAAATGGACAATTTTGTTGGTTTAGATATAATTCAATGCCTTAAACATTACTCTTGATCAGTGTAAAGTCCTTCATGAACCCTTATGTGGACCACAAAATGTGCAGTGTGCCTGTGTTGTTATAGAGCATGCATTGCAAGGTGTTCAGAGGGCTTATCATATACATTTACCATAAAAAAATCAAACAATGACAGTAAAACTCATGACATCACTGTTTATGATTGTGGCTTCATGAAAATATATGGATTCTTGACGAAAAACTGCATGAAGTATCACTTCTAAAAGGAAAATAAATTATATATAAAGTGTTAATAGCAGCATTAAACAATGTAGTGAGGTATTCTGATTGAATAGTGAACTATAAAATTAATTTTAAGCCATAATCATGTCTTGTATATTAGTGAAATACACTCTAAGACAAAAAGAAAACAATGCTGCACCATGAGGGAATTACCTGAATGAGTCAGAAATTGGTAGATGATCTGTACATGTACAGACGAGCAAATGATAACAATTTCAATTTCAGTAAAATTGGAAGATTTATCCAAGAGAAAGGACTTCACAAATTGAGCAAATTAGTGAAGTGTTGGTGTACCTCTAGCAAGCAGTTATTCTGTTTGGCATTGAGAGTTGTCTTCCTGAGGGATGTTGTGCCAAATTCCACCTAAGTAGCACATCAGATACCCATGTTCATCAGTGGGCGCTGCTCATTATACTTCAGTTGTTCTCAGTTGGGGAGAGATTTGGGGACTTTCTTAGTCAAGGTAGGGTTTGGCAAGCATGAAGAATAACAGTAGAAACTTTGGCCATGCATGGGTGTGCATTGTGTTGAAATGTAAGCCCAGCATGGCTTGCCATGAAGGGGAAAAACATGTAGTGTAGAATATTCTCAGTGTAACACTGCACTGTAAGAGTGTCACGGTTAATAATAAATGGGGTCCCTGTATGAAATGAAGTGGTACCCCAGACCATCATTCCTGGTTCTCTGGCCGTATGGCAGCTGACAGTCAGGTTAGTATCCAATCAATGTCTGGTATTTCTTCAGACATTCTTTGCTGGTCATTAGGGCTTTATTTGAAGTGGTACTCATCAATGAAGACAATTCTACTCCAGTCAGTGAGATACCAGGCTAAAGGTGCCCAGCATCATTGCAAATGGGCTTGTTGGTATACAGAGGTCAACAGCAGTCAGAACAAGGTGAGTTGTGAACTCAGCCCTTGTTTCTGTGATCCACCTATTAGTGATCTTCAATGTCATTGAAACACCAGTTGCACATCAGACTGATGACAATGATGAATCCGGGGCTCCCTGGGTACATCTCTGAAGATTGCTCAGTCTCCTTATTCTGTCATAGCTCTAGGCTGATCAATTCCTTCTTGACCCTGTGTTCAGGCAAGGTTCCCCGTTTATGCCAATATTGTTGATGGTGGCATCACTCCTGTTCAAATGTCAAGCAATTTGCCAGTTACTCCAACTGGCCACTTTGAGCCCAACTACACGCCCTGTCTCCAATGCTGACATCTGCATGTATTGTTCATGCACTTGTCTGAAATGCACAGTTAATGTCCAACTGAGTACTTGGAGTGAACTTCACAAAGACTTTATGTCCTAGCATTGGCAGTCCCCTTTTCCTTCTCCTACCAGCTGCATGATGAAATTGTGCTGCAGCATCACACATTCACCTGTCAACCACCAGTTTTTATGGTTTTGTATTTTCCATCAATACTTGTATGAATATCAACTTGTGACCAGTTTGCTTTAGCCCTTCATGGTGTATCATTTTTTTGTCTTAGAGTCTACATTACTCATCATATAAATTTTTTTTCAGGGTGTATACGTGGACAAGGAAAAAAAAATTCCCGGATTTTCCGGTTAAAAATACACTTTCTCCCAGGTGACAGTGTATTTTCCCTTATCAATCCTTTGAATGGTAATGGTTTTATACAATGGCGTACAATATCCAGGCACTTTAGAAAATGAAACTCAGGGAAAAAGACACATTTTGGAAATATCTTTGATGTGTAGCAACATGTACGCTGCGTATATTCGTATTACGAGAGCATATATTGGAATTCCACTAAACACAGCATGTTACTTTCCGAATCATTGAAATCAAAATTTCGATGAACTTTCGTAAGCCGTTCATAGCTCACGTCATGTGATCTCGCCAGCGGATGATAGCGGATATTCAAAGCATGTTGTTGTTGTTGTGGTCTTCAGTCCAGAGACTGGTTTGATGCAGCTCTCCATGCTACTCTATACTGTGCAAGCTTCTTCATCTCCCAGTACCTACTGAAACCTACATCCTTCTGAATCTGCTTGGTGTATTCACCTCTTGGTCCCCCTCTACGATTTTTACCCTCCACACTGACCTCCAATACTAAATTGGTGATCCCTTGATGCCTCAGAACATGTCCTACCAACTGATCCCTTCTTCTGGTCAAGTTGTGTCACAAACTTCTCTTCTCCCCAAACCTATTCAGTACTTCCTCATTAGTTATGTGATCTACTCATCAAATCTTCAGCATTCTTCTGTAGCACCACATTTCGAAAGCTTCTATTATCTTCTTGTCCAAACTACACTCCTGGAAATGGAAAAAAGAACACATTGACACCGGTGTGTCAGACTCACCATACTTGCTCCGGACACTGCGAGAGGTCTGTACAAGCAATGATCACACGCACGGCACAGCGGACACACCAGGAACCGCGGTGTTGGCCGTCGAATGGCGCTAGCTGCGCAGCATTTGTGCACCGCCGCCGTCAGTGTGAGCCAGTTTGCCGTGGCATACGGAGATCCATCGCAGTCTTTAACACTGGTAGCATGCCGCGACAGCGTGGACGTGAACTGTATGTGCAGTTGAAGGACTTTGAGCGAGGGCGTATAGTGGGCATGCGGGAGGCCGGGTGGACGTACCGCCAAATTGCTCAACACGTGGGGCGTGAGGTCTCCACAGTACATCGATGTTGTCGCCAGTGGTCAGCGGAAGGTGCACGTGCCCGTCGACCTGGGACCGGACCGCAGCGACGCACGGATGCACGCCAAGACCGTAGGATCCTACGCAGTGCCGTAGGGGACCGCACTGCCACTTCCCAGCAAATCAGGGACACTGTTGCCCCTGGGGTATCGGCGAGGACCATTCGCAACCGTCTCCATGAAGCTGGGCTACGGTCCCGCACACCGTTACGCCGTCTTCCGCACACGCCCCAACATCGTGCAGCCCGCCTCCAGTGGTGTCGCAACAACCTTGAATGGAGGGACGAATGGAGACGTGTCGTCTTCAGCGATGAGAGTCGCTTCTGCCTTGGTGCCAATGATGGTCGTATGCGTGTTTGGCGCCGTGCAGGTGAGCGCCACAATCAGGACTGCATACGACGGAGGCACACACGGCATCATGGTGTGGGGAGCGATCTCCTACACTGGCCGTACACCTCTGGTGATCATCGAGGGAACACTGAATAGTGCACGGTACATCCAAACCGTCATCGAACCCATCGTTCTACCATTCCTAGACCAGCAAGGGAACTTGCTGTTCCAACAGGACAATGCACGTCCGCATGTATCCCGTGCCACCGAACGTGCTCTAGAAAGTGTAAGTCAACTACCCTGGCCAGCAAGATCTCCGGATCTGTCCCCCATTGAGCATGTTTGGGACTGGATGAAGCATCGTCTCACGCGGTCTGCACGTCCAGCACAAACACTGGTCCAACTGAGGCGCCAGGTGGAAATGGCATGGCAAGCCATTCCACAGGACTACATCCAGCATCTCTACGATCATCTCCATGGGAGAATAGCAGCCTGCATTGCTGCGAAATGTGGATATACACTGTACTAGTGCCGACATTGTGCATGCTCTGTTGCCTGTGTCTATGTGCCTGTGGCTCTGTCAGTGTGATCAAGTGATGTATCTGACCCCAGGAATGTGTCAATAAAGTTTCCCCTTCCTGGGACAATGAATTCCCGGTGTTCTTATTTCAATTTCCAGGAGTGTATTTATCGTCCATGTTTCACTTCCATACGTGGCTACACTCCATAAAAATACTTTTAGAAATGACTTCCTGACACTTAAATCTATACTCGATGTTAACAAATTTCTCTTCTTCAGAAACGCTTTCCTTGCCATTGCCAGTCTACATTTTATATCCTCTCTACTTCGACCATCATCAGTTATTTTGCTCCCCAAATAGTAAAACTCCTTTACTACTTTAAGTGTCTCATTTCCTAATGTAATTCCCTCAGCATCATCCGACTTAAATCAACTACATTCCATTATCCTCGTTTTGCTTCTGTTGATGTTCATCTTATATCCTCCTTTCAAGACACTGTCCATTCCATTCAACTGCTCTTCCAAGTACTTTGCTCTCTCTGACAGAATTACAATGTCATCGGCGAACCTCAAAGTTTTTATTTCTTCTCCTTGGATTTTAATACCTACTCCGAATTTTTCTTTTGTTTCCTTTACCGCTTGCTCAATATACAGATTGAATAACATCGAGGAGAGGCTACAACCCTGTCTTACACCCTTCCCAACCACTGCTTCCCTTTCATGCCCCTCGACTCTTATAACTGCCATCTGGTTTCTGTACAAATTGTAAATAGCTTTTCGCTCCCTGTATTTTACCCCTGCCACCTTTAGAATTTGAAAGAGAGTATTCCAGTCTACATTGTCAAAAGCTTTCTCTAAGTCTACAAATGCTAAAAACGTAGGTTTGCCTTTCCTTAATCTTTCTTCTAAGATAAGTCGTAAGGTTAGTATTCCCTCACGTGTTCCAGTATTTCTACGGAATCCAAACTGATCTTCCCCGAGGTCGGCTTCTACTAGTTTTTCCATTCGTCTGTAAAGAATTCGTGTTAGTATTTTGCAGCTGTGACTTATTAAACGGATAGTTCGGTAATTTTCATATCTGTCAACATCTGATTTCTTTGGGATTGGAATTATTATATTCTTCTTGAAGTCTGAGGGTATTTCGCGTGCCTCAAACATCTTGCTCACCAGATGGTAGAGTTTTGTCAGGACTGGATCTCCCAAGGCTGTCAGTAGTTCTAATGGAATGTTGTCTACTCCCAGGGCTTGTTTCGACTTAGGTCCTTCAGTGCTCTGTCAAACTCTTGAAAAGCATAGGACACGTGATGTAGTCAGCCAACAGCAACATCACTGTTAAGTAGCACGAACACACAAACAGGGAAAGTTAATAGTTTAAATTAATATACACAGTGTTGCTACAAGAAAAGTAAAACTTTCACATATAATATTGGTCTCAAGCTGCAAGAGAAGCTAAGCTTTCGCATATACTATTGATCTTTCTTGCGCGTGTTACACTTTAAGATATATCACACAAATGTGCCAGTAAAATTTTTAATAATAACATAAATGTCTGATCTTCAGGGTTCAAAATTCTAAAGGCTCGTCATCAAAGAGTTGATTTTTAAAATGTCCTGTGGTGCCTCTTCTGCTCCCAGTCGGCCGGTTTGACAGCCTGCCTCCGTTTTTTTTTTTTTTTTTAAAAAAAAAGAAAATCGCAATTAATAGCGGAAGGGATTATTTGTATTCGAGAGAACAAGAACTCTACAGAAAACCTCAACTCTTTACTGACTATTAGTTAATAACTTGCTGTTTTGGGTGCCATAAAATTAAATATAGGATATATAAAACCAATACTGACAAGAGATAAGCAAAAAATTACATATTTCTTCAAACCTTAGCTCCTAGCATTTTTTTCCTCTCTAATATTACTACAGATTTACATGGCGTGGTTTCCTTTCTGCGAAAAAATCTATTACCTCATCAAAGTTGGTCAAACGTTTTCTACATGACAAATCGAAATGTCGTTAGCTAATACTGAAAAAGCTGTTAATACAAATAATACCCAAGACTGATGTGTTTCTCGATCTGATTACGTCTATTTTGTCACTGTCTGCTAGATAAAACAAAATAGGCCTAATATGGCAGCAATTTTGTAACACACCAAATAAACCAGACTGTTTTGGCACAAATGGCCATTTTTATAACACGATAGAATATAATCCAATAAGTACCAATATCAAATGCCTATTAGGCCAACTACAAGGAAAAACCTTTATGTTAGGAAATAGTTTCACATTTCATTCACACTCACCAGCTTCTCAAGCATGAGATCGAAACGTAGTATTACGAACTTTTTTTATAAACGTGGAAACGTGTTATTCTTTCATAATTTGTGTGATGTCCCAGTTTCTTCTCCTTCCTCGTTCCAACAAACAAGCTTGTCATCACCAATTCTGTAGCTATTGCTGCCACTGTCAAAATTTGTCGCCGATTAACTTAACTAACCCTGCCAGAATCACAAGTTTAGTTATCCCGCGATTATTTTCCGGTTAGGCGTTATTACGTGTTCGAACAACACGTTTTCCGCGTTACTTCCAGAATAGAACTTACGCGGCTGCTAGCCAGGGACCGTACTCCTTACCAGTGTAGCGATCTGGCCAAAAATTTTCTGTCAAAATTTCGTTTTCTTGGATACACCGAGAAGATAGTACGTAAACTTTCTCACCTGTTATTCCTGTCAGTCGTTTATTTCCATTCTGAGTCTGAATCTATGGATTTAGCTAATAATTATAAGAACGCTGATCATTCGCAAACCCAATCAGCCACATATATCAGACAGCGATTGGCATTCATCCGTTCGGCTTTGCTCCCTCAGCTCGCATAGCTCCGTCCCCTTTTGTCTGCGGAAAGTTTATTTCTAGATAAAGAATAATCGATAGGCAAATGTGCGCTGGAAGCTAGGTGCTTTGCGAAACAAGTTTTTTTCCTCGAGAATATGAATTTGGCGCCCCCTTTTCCCGGTAGCATCTAGCTGCTTGCTGCGACTGCTTGCACAGCCAACAGCCACATTCCTGTTGCTAGAAGCGGGAGAATCAACTACTCAAACGTGACTCAACTGCGTATGCACAGGAGCCCGCTCGTAACTGCTGAAACAAATCGAATGTAAACAGTTGCGACTTCACACTCATTGGAGGCAATTTGTTGTTATGAAGTACTGCATAGTCTTCCTAAAGCCTTTGACACGTTTTCAATTGGCAGACGCTTGCATGAGCACTGTGTGTCGTGGTTGTATATGGTGTATTTCCTTTGCAATTTAAGTTATTTTCGTTTTTTTCTTTCGTTTATGTTTTATTGTTGAAGTATTATTCTCCAGTAGCGGGATACAGTAATATCCTTTGTTAGAGTATAGGTTCTTACCAGTCAAAATTAAAAAAAAAAATTAACTGAAAACTAAAACAATGAAAAATTCCCGGAATTCTAAAAATATCCCGGGTTTTTCCCGGTTTTCTCCCGGATGAAGAAATTCCCGGGTTTTTCCCGGATCTCCCGGTTGTTCCGGGTCGTATACACCCTGTTTTTATTTATTTGTTTATTTACATGTCGAGTTCTGTAGGACCAAATTGAGGAACAAATCTCCAAGGTCATGCAACGTGTCAATACGTGAGCTTAGAACATAAAAGTAATAACAGATAAAAATAAATGTTCATGAATCTGAAAAAAAAAGTCAGTCCATAAGTTTAAGTAAATGCTATCAGCAAATCAATATGAATCAGCTTAAGTTTTCAAGGAACTCCTCGACAGAATAGAAGTAGTGACCCATGAGGAAACTCTTCAGTTTCGATTTGAAAGCGCGTGAATTACTGCAAAGATTTTTTAATTTGAGTGACAGCTTATTGAAAATAGATGCAGCAGTATACTGCACACCTTTTTGCGCAAGAGTTAAGGAAGTCCGATCCAAATGGAGGTTTGATTTCTGCCGAGTATTAACCGAGCGAAAGCTGCTTATTCTTGGAAATAAACTAATATTGGTTATAAGAAACGACAATAAGGAATATAAATATTGAGAGGCCAATGTCAAAATACCCAGACTCGTGAACAGAGGTCGGCAAGAGGTTTGTGAACTCACACCACTTATTGCCCGAACCGGCCGTTTCTGAGCCAAAAATGTCATTCTAGAATGGGAAGAGTTATCCGAAAACATAATACCATATGGCATAAGTGAATGAAAATAAGCAAAGTAGACTAATTTACGTGTCGAAGTATCACTCACTTTTGATACTGTTTGAATAGTGAAAATGGCAGTATTAAGTCTTTGAACAAGATCCTGAACGTGGGGTTTCCACGACAGCTTACTATCTATCTGAACAACTAGAAATTTGAACTGTTCAGTTTCACTAATCATATTCCCGTTCTGTGAGATTAAAACATCAGATTTTGTCGAATGGCGTGTTAGAAACTGTAAAAACTGAGTCTTACTGTGATTTAACATTAGTTTATTTTCTACGAGCCATGAACTGAGGTCGTGTACTGCATTACTTGAAACCGAGTCAATGTTGCACACAACATCCTTTACTACCAAGCTAGCGTCATCAGCAAACAGAAATATTTTAGAGTTACCCGTAATACTAGAGAGTATATCATTTATATAAATAAGGAACAGGAGTGGCACCAACACTGATATCCCTGCCCCCCCCCCCCCCCCCCACACACACACACACTTGACAGTACCCCACTCAGATCCCACATCACAGCCGTTATCAACATTGTGAATAATGACCTTTTTCTGCCTGTTGCTAAAGTGAGAGGTGAACCAATTGTGAGCTACTCCCCTTATTCCATAATGGTCCAACTTCTGGAGCAATATTGTGAGATCAACACAGTCAAATGCCTTTGTTAAATCGAAAAATACGCCAAGCGTTCGAAACTTTTTGTTTAGCCCATCCAGTACCTCACAGAGAAAAGAGAATATAGCATTTTCAGTTGTCAAACGACTTCTAGAGCCGAACTGTACATTTGATAGCGAATCGTGTGATATAAAATGATCAATTAACCTTACATACACAGCCTTTTTGATAACTTTTGCAAACACTGCTGGCATAGAAATAGGGCTAAAATTATCGACATTATCCCTTTCTCCCTTTTTAGAAAGCGACTGTACTACTAAGTACTTTAATTGCTCAGGAAACTAACCATTCCTAAAGGAAAAATTACAAATATGGCTAAATAAAGGGCTAACATGTGCAGCACAGTACTTTAATATTCTGCTAGACACTCCATCATTACCATGAGAGTCCTTAGTCTTCAGTGATTTAATTATTGACTCAATCTCCCTCTTGTCTGTATCACAGAGGAGTATTTCAGATGTCAATTTCGGAAAGGCATTTGCTAAGAAATTTATATGATTTCCTGTAGAAACTAAATTTTTATTTAATTCATCAGCAATGCTCAGAAAATGATTGTTAAATACTGTACATATATCTGATTTATCAGTAACAGAAATATTGTTACTGCGAACTGACTTTATATCATCGACCTTGTGGTGCTGACCAGACACTTCCTTCACAACTGATCATATGGCTTTAATTTTATCCTGTGAATTAGCTATTCTATTTGCATACCATATACTTTTTGCCTTGCTAATAACATTTTTAAGCACCTTACAATACTGTTTGTAATGGGCTACTGTAGCTTGATTGTGACTACTTCTAACATTTTGATATAATTCCCACTTTGTTCTATATGATATCCTTATCTCACTAGTCAGCCAACCAGGCTGTCCATTGCTGCTAGTACCCTGTTTAGAATGCTCTAATGGAAAGCAACTCTCAAAGAGCATGAGAACTGTTATGGAAAGCATTGTATTTATCATCTATATTATCGGCACTATAAACATCTTGCCACTCTCGTTCCTTGACAAGTTTTAAAAAACTCTCTATTGCTGTTGGATTAACTTTCCTACATAGTTTGTACTTAAATATGACATTGGTTTGAGTACAAAAACCTTTTAGTGTTAAAATTTGTGTGTCATGGCCTGAAAGGCCTTTCACCCTTTTACTAACAGAATGCCCATCTAATAATGGAGAATGAATAAAAATATTGTCTATGACTGTGCTACTGTTCCCCTGCACCCAAGTTGAAAAAAAACACAGTTTGCATCAGATCATATGAATTTAGGAGATCTACCAACATCCTTTTTCTAGCACAATCATATACAAAATTAATATTGAAGTCACCACATATAATTACTTTCTGGTACTTCCTACAAAGTGAATCAAGAACCCTCTCTAGCTTAAGCAAAAATGCTCTAAAGTCAGAGTTAGGGGACCTATAAACAACAGCAATTAGAAGTTTAGTTTCACTAAATTCAACTAATGCTCCACAACTTTCAAATATCTGATCAGTGCAGTGTCGTGATACGTCTATGGACTCAAATGAACACTGTTTTTTATGTACAGAGCTACTCTCCCACCATGCAAGGAACTCCTTGAGACACAGCCAGCTAATCTGTAGCCTGGTAAAGGAAGCCTTTGACTTATCAAATTATTTAAGTGGCACACTGATATAGCAACAATTTCAGAGTTAATATCTATTAGCAGTTCACTAACTTTATCTCTAATACCTCTTATATTTTGATGAAATATGCTAATTCCTACTCTACCTGGAAACATTACATCCTCTGGAGGTGAGCACTTAGTTAGAGGCACTTCCTTTAAGCAGGTATACCTATCAGCTGACTTCAGTCTAAAGAAAGGTGCAGCTCTAATATCAATTACTACAGGAATTTTTCCATGAGTGACACCACTACTACCATGACCACCACCCACTAAACCATCACCTATAAGCTTAGCCAGCCTCCCCTTCCCATACCTATTGAGGTGCAGGCCATGCCTAGTGAAACCTCATCTACTGATAGACCCAATTGTCACCACTGAGATGTGATCCATGCCCTCCGCAATCAGTGCCCTCCCCAGCCCTACATTAACGTGCCTAACAACCGCATTAAGGTAAGGCCGATCATGATGCTGAAACAGTTGCACAAAATGCACATTTATGCCACCAGTTTGAGTAGCTATCTTAACCAAGTCACCCTGACTTCAAATTCCCCGTCCCTATCTAGACTGTTCCCTGCTCCACCCACTATCACTACCTGATCCTCCTTGGTAAAATTCTTACATAACTCCCCTATGCTTTCAGTCACTTGAGCTAAACCTGCACTAGGCTTCACAATGCTGGTGACCTGGTACTCACTCCCCAACACTTCCTGCAACTGCTGGCCCACACCTCTACCATGGGAACTACCTAGCAGCAGAACCTTCTTTCTGCTAGACTTTGCAACTAACCTAGGCCTCCTAATTGCTGAGGACTGCTGCAAGTTACCTACATCTACAGCTATACAAGGCTCCTCTCCACTCAATTCTGACAGTTGGTCATTTCTATTGCATGTATGCAAAGTAAAACTGTCTGAATACCTCCTCTTCCTAGCTACCTTCTTGCCAACTGCCAGTTCCCATTCCCCACCACCCTTCACCCTCCTCAACCTATCTACTTCCTCCTTTGCGCATTGTAACTGCACCTGAAGGGCACAGATCTTACGCTCCTGCTCCTCTATTAATTTGTTTCTACTACAGATTCTACATTCCCAGGAGAGGGTCTCCCTAAAATGACCACTGGCTTCCCCACTGCATTCCCCCCAATGAAAATACTTTGAACAAATCCCACACCATAATCTACTACTCACAAACCTATGACAGAACCCACACTTTTCACTCATGGTACAATTTTACAGTTACTGAAAAAAAACTATACATCTATGTTACCAAAGTTCAGTTACACCAGTGTCATCTGTCTCCATTGCTCTCAAGTGTGAAATGCAAGTCATACTGTAGATCACTCATACTGTGGATCACTCAACAACAGTAAGCATTTTATACTTTTCAAAGTAATGAG
Source organism: Schistocerca gregaria (assembly GCF_023897955.1). Classification (NCBI taxonomy): domain Eukaryota; kingdom Metazoa; phylum Arthropoda; class Insecta; order Orthoptera; family Acrididae; genus Schistocerca; species Schistocerca gregaria. The sequence goes on along the minus strand of NC_064920.1, from coordinate 1,012,186,160 downwards.
TGGTAGCCAATTCCTTTGACACAAGGTCTCGGCTCTGCTATGGCAGCTGCAGCTGGGTGCTAGCAAGTGGGTCCTAGAGAGATCTGACACATGGAGCATTCAAAGGCGGACAGTCTGCCAGGAAAACCACCACAAAAATATTATTGGACAGAACTGTCATTATTGATGTGTCAGAAAGTGCAATACATTGTACTGAACTTCGCCGGCCATTTTCTATGCATCTCCCTGTTTTAACATTTCCAATATTACTTAAAGTCCACTTTATTTGCTCCAAGGACAAGTTTCCAGCCACATTGTTATTAAGTGTAGTTACTGGCAACTGAAAATAAACAAGTCCATGAGCTAGAGGAAGTTTGCCCTATACCCTCATTTAACTGCTGTTCAATCCTTTCCTCTACAACTGACTAAATGACAACAAATGTGGTAAGACTTCTGAGCTATTAGCTACACATCCCTAGTTGGAATTTCAAGCTGCATTAAATCTGTGACCAGTGAATACTGTGTTTTCATAAAACAACCACACTAATTCCTCTTAACACTGTAAATAACAGGTTCCTATCCAGCTCTGTCAATTGTATTAATTTCTCTCTCAATTGGATTTTGGTAGATGGCATAACTGGATAACTTCTTACTTTGGCAACACACATCACATCACATCACTTGCCATTTCTTCTAACACAATTGTGAGTTCTTGAAATTTCCTGATATTATTTCTTCCTGTTGATACTGTTCAATAGCTACTTCTTTTGCACACTGCTTCCAATTGGAATTATTACCTTTTGTGTCCTAAAGTTGTCTAAGCACATAGGAACATACTTTTTCCCTTTAAAGCTTTACTTGGAAGTGATCTAGCTCTTTGTTTCTGGTGAGCAAATTGACCAAAAAGATAGTTCCTACAGGCTCTTGGGTGCTATCCAGAGAACTCCCCAGTTCCACCACAAATAGTTTCAGGGGAGTGCACTATCAACACTATGATAAGTGGTTTGGTGTAAACTCGGGGAACAGGATTTTTACCCTTGTAACTCATTCGTTAGCAGTGCTGTCACAGCCAACTTGTTGCACTGAGTCAACAATTTAAAAAGTTATGACCTAAAATCTACAACTCCCAAAAAGTAGCACAGGAAATCATTCCCAAGAATAACATCAAATCCTGTCCTCTTTTACTAAGCACTTCTATGACAAATTTATACTCTCCTTCACCAATCTCCATGTTGACATGACATGTTCCCAATGGATAAATAATTTCCGTATTCAATCCACTGATGTGGCAGTGAGATGGTTTCAGTGCTGTTTATTGCCATGGGGGTTTATCTGAGTGCCCATGTCTATTAAAATCATTACCAGTTTTCCTTTTATGTTGCCTTTAACAATCATGTTTGTTGCTCTGTTACTCCCTGAGATGTAATGAGATTAATCAATTTTAATGGAAGCACTGAAGAGTGGCAACACCAGTTCCTTTTCCATCTCCTCGATCTCAAAATCCGCCCTGACCCCTATTTAACATTATCCACAAATGGTCAAATTCAGCACTTCAGTGACCAATCTCTCTACAGTGAGAACAGTAGGGGAGTCCAAACCCTATCGGCTACGAGCACAGGGCATTTACGATGCCTACAATTGGTCTCTGCAGTGAAAATTTTATGGGAGCCACCCCCACAAGACATTTGACTAGACAAAATCGTTAGTGCCTTTTCTCTGCAGTGACAGGTGTACAGCCTCTTGCAAAGATGGGGGTGATGTAAATTTTTTTTCCACAGCTCTCGCCTCTGCCTTTTCAAGAAGCACATCAATTCTCCCTTTACCTGACAGCACAAAATAGGTATGGCACAAAACTGAGTGGATGAAGTCGGCAAAAGCTTCAAAATCTTCCCTAGTCCACTGACAGAAGGAGGACAGCTTGCCTTGCTAAATACTTACATCCTTTTTGCCAGTATATCATTAGTTAATCCTTTGGCCAAAACACCAAAACTGCTAACACTGTGCAGCAATTCTACTGAGTTTATGTAGAACCTTGCATCTCCAGTTAACTCCAGGTGCATGATATACAACTGAAACCCATCAGGCCAACATTTGGTGGTAAGAAGTTAACAGTGAGAAAACTGCTGAACACACTAAATTGCAATACAGAAAAAAGGATTTCAGCACATGTCACAGAATCTTCATTAGTTGATTGTTCACTTAAATCTACTGGTTGATGAGATAGCAACACTTGTCTTGCTTGCAATTGCTCCAGTAGTAGTAAGTTCTTCATAGCAAGGGTCACTATCTAATTCAGCAGAAGTAGATCACCACTGCTCATCTATGAAGTACTTTCCCTTTGTGAATGAGTAGTATGCATTTTTTCCACTAAAGTCAGTGCAAGAGATGCACAGGAAAATTTTACTCATCAACATAAAGATATATTGTGATTTCTCTCTTGGGCTTGGCACCTAAAACACAGAATTATTGTTTTCTTCTCCAATGCTTGTTGCATCTCCAGCAGTTTAGAGCTATAAAATGGTGTTTTTGCGTCACTTACAGTAGCTCTTTCGATGTTGAGATGAGGTTGAATCAATGGGATGCTAACATCCCAGATAGAAAGATGCAGGCCCTCATGGCTACTACATACTGTGTGTGGCTGGGTTGGCTTGTCTGTCAGCAGCATGAAGCATGATGAGGCTACTGGAGGTGATATTGTGGAATCTGCTGACCCCAATAGCACAGAGATCAGTGGTGGCAGGAAGCAGGCAGATAGTGGTGGACTGCGTTCCAACTCATGGCTCTGTCTGTTTCTCACTGGTCCTATGTAGCTTTTGATGCTTAATTCATGGTAAATGTTGCCACAAAAATTATGGCATCCCATATAGGTTGTAAGTGGGGGGATTCCACTAATGGCACTGGTTTGTGCAGGTGCAGAAAGGCTCTGGCCAGAACATATGAGGATATAAGCATCTGAAGGGAGTTCTTTTTAAACAAACGAGTTGATCTGGAAGCATATTCTTCAGTTCAGAGTTGGAAAGTGAGGCCATTAGCTAGCCAAGTGCTCATGTATACATGTTAAAACAAAGTCTGAACAATAAGGAGAGAGAAAATATGGTTCACATCATAGTTAGTTGAAAGCTGGAGCCAGACAGAGGGCCCAATCTTGGACTAATGTTTCAGCAATGGGCTGCAGCCAACATGCAATTTCTCTCCCTCACTCTTTATTAAATATTCAAAGTTTTGCACAACAACTTGGTCAGTATGTTCTATGAGAACAAGCAACCTCTGTTCAAGCAGCTATTCTACTCAGCACATAGGCAACAACAAATTGTACTCAAACATTACAGAGAAAAATTAAGTGAGAAAAAAATTAGAAATAACAATAAAAATTTGCAGAACCCTCTTGATTGGGTAGGTGATCTGGACATTAAAAACAATCCAGAATGAGATTTTCACTCTGCAGCGGAGGAGAGCTGTAAAGTTTGGAATGTAGGAGACGAGATACTGGCAGAAGTAAAGCTGTGAGGACCGGGAGTGAGTTGTGCTTCTGTAGCTCAGAAGGTAGAGCACTTGCCCGCGAAAGGCAAAGATCCTGAGTTTGAGTCTCGGTCCGGCACACAGTTTTAATCTGCCAGGAAGTTTCATTAAAAACAATAGTTGAGTTGTGCTAGAGCTGGAGCAGTGACTTTACTTCAAAGTATGAAGCTGTTTTTATCATAATATTCACACGGACATATGAACCAAAAAGTGTAAGTAAATTAGCACTAGCCATAATTTGTTGATGGTATTCTTTACAGAAGTTGTTTGATATTGCAGTTTCAGCCTTTTAATGGATAAGTTGACTTGTTCCACATCCCTGAAGGCTCTCCTTCATTATGGAATGTGAATGACTGACTAAATGAATGACTGAATGCATTACTGTGTCTCTCAACTCATTAAAATTTCACTTGTGAATCTTGTGATGTGTGACCTCCTTTAATTACAATTCATAGTTTATGGACGTGGTCAGAAAACTAAACGACCAATATATATTCATATAATATTTTTGTTAAAAGTACACTATTGCAGCTTTTATCTTATCTGATTCTTGTAAACATATTTACTGTTTATTTCTGTAACTTATTGTTTTTGTAAGTGGTGTCATGCAGTACTGTTGTTTTCACACACTAATTTTATTGATTTGTTTGCCACCTAAGTGATGGGAACCAGAAAGCATGCTACTTTTGCTTTCACTGATCTTACCTCTAATGAACTTGCCACAAGACTTTCTTACACCTTTATTCATTCACAGTGTTACAATAAAAAATGCCAACAACCATCTTACAGTATTTAACTGGTAGTCGCACCTTGCTTCGGAGAGACATATGTAGGGAGCACATATATCCAGTGCAGCACAATAAAATTGATGATAACCAAACAATATTGACCCAAAAATGTTGAACTAATGTGATGAGAAAAATAAAGAGCCAAATTTGTATTGTATATGTTGTTTTGCAAATATTTGCTTCTGGACCTATCTCAGACATTATGGCTGCAAGTCTGAATGGCATATAATTTCAGAACAAAAGAGTATGCTGGGATTCCTGTATAATGATAGCTGAATACTTTTATTTTACAACTTACCTTTGTTCCAAAAAGGCTATATCCCAGTTGGGCATATGCACAAATAGCAATGAAAAACAATAATCCAAAAGCAGCAAGATCTTTAGCACACTGAAAAGGAAAGATTGTTTTCTTTTGTTAGCTCAGTAATTACAAATTATAATATTTAATAATCAGGAAATGGCATGTGAAGGCTTTACAGTACCCGTTTAAGTGCTTCATTCAGTTGAGCTGTTGTGTGGGTTATGTTAATATACTTCAATACTTTTATCCACATGAAGAAAACAAGAAAGGCAGCTACAGCATTACACTGTTTTTCCCATAATGCTACATACTCTAAATTTGAGTATTCAGTTGTATTATCTATTAATTTTTCCAACACACCTCTTGTGATGACAAGTTTATGCAAGCTGTAGGCAATGGAGATGTATGACAACTGTATAAAAAGAGAAATACATTATTTAGGCCTACACCAATTCCTTGAATAATGAGGAAGTGAACATGCTTCTTTCTGTTAAAATAATCTGACAGAAAATGAATCAATTACAGAAGTTTTCTAAATTAAAATATTTCTCTTGTGAAATAATCAGTAAGAGAATATTATAAATACAATGCTACATTTGTATGGTTATGGAGATTCAACAATAATGTAGCTCATGTAACTTATGAGTTTCACTGAAGAGCTAGGTAATAAAATAACTAAGTGATCACAGACTACTTACGCAGGTCCCTTCAATTTCATCAGATATGTCATAGTATTTTTCATACAGTTTCTATTCAGTGACTTAGATCCATATACCTATGCAAGTCTATGCATGGAGTAAGATTTTAATTTGTCAGTGGTTTCACTGAGATATGAATCTGTTTCAGTGTGAACAATCTGGTAGATTAATCTAGAGAGAAGAGCTAAGTTTCTGCTTGCTAATGTTCACAAATGTCTTTGTCAATAGAACAAATAATGGCTGCAACTATAAAATGCTGTTTTGTCCTCTGTAGGCACTGGGTTCATATAATAATGATGCCAAATCATAGTGATTTATGTGTGAATCTCAAAACAGTTTCTCCCTCTTCCTTGTTCACATCAAACACCAAAGACAGAACAAAATCAAACACCAATGACAGAACAAAATCAAACAGTGAAAAATCCAGGTTGAAATACCAATAATATTATGAAAAGGATATATTGTGACTCACTGTAAATAAAGGACACTGAGTTGCAGACAGACACATTGAAAATATTGTTTGACAGTACTGTTGGCAGAATATCACTTTATTCCGTCAGTTGTTTCATTATATGCTATAGTGGCTTAGAGGAGTTTAAACTAAAAGCAAGGAAAAATTTTCCATCAGCTGGGGAATTAATAGCTCATGGATAGTACAGATGGTGTACATGTGCAGTTAATCATATAAAAATTGAAAGAAAATTGTATATATAAGTTCCTGAGCCGTTAAAATAGACAGGACTTGATAAAGGAAAATAAATGTAAACTTTGTAGAAGAGTATAAGTAAAGAACAGCCATCCACAACCTGAAGGTTAGTTTGACCAACACAGTGCTTTACTAGGTATGGTCCTGTTGTAGGTGATATGCCCATAACATTTTCTAACTTTGGAACTGGCTTATGTAGATAGATATTTAGTTAGTTCCATGTACTATAGATCATATTCACAGTAAATGTTATGATGAGGAACATCTTCGTTGAAAAAATTGATTACAGAGACAGGGGGCAATGATTTTTAGATGGCTATGTGTTGGTTATTTTCATGTTTATAGTGGATTAATTACATGCATTCAGGAATTCCTGTATAGTATAGAAGGAGTTGTTATGGAGAAACAATTGTAATCTGAATTCCAGTACACTACTGCCGTCTGTCAGACATTTCCTTTCAGTGGGCAGATTATCAAAGAGTTTTATAGCTGTGTATGACTCTGTTATTGTGAGGCTGTGATTAATTCTCATGTTAAGTGGGTACTCTTTCGTACAAGGAATATTTTTTGCATAAGTGAGGAGTTGGACAGCACTGGATGAAAATCTTTCTTTTGCTGATGCCCTGTCCCGCAGTTTCGTAGGGCCGGCATGGCTAGGACGGATTTGGCAAGGTGAATTTTTAGGGGTGGCTGAATGCTCGTCCTGCCGCCACCCCATACCCCCGGGATGGAATTAGTGTACCTCGCTCCCTGTGTCTAGTATAATTCATGAAATAGTCTGAACGTCTTCAGATGTCTGCGAGTCATGCAACTGAGGTGGAACATGGGGAGCAGCCAAGTATTCATCTAGTGGGATGTGGAAAACCACCTAAAAACCACATCCAGGCTGGCCAGTACACTGGGCGACATCAGTAATCCACCGGGCAGATTCGTTCCGGGGCTGGCGCACCTACCCGAGTCCAGGAAGCAGCGCATTAGCACTCTCGGCTAGCATGGTGGGTGATGAAAATATTAAAAATATATTAAATTAATGACTTGTATGTTCCCACATTGGACAATTGTTTTTAATGGAAAAGTAGCTGAACTTAATCATATTGGCAAGTTTAATATATGACTTTTCCAGTTTAAGTTTTGTTCAATATGCACACCCCAGAATATATTTATTATTTTTTATTGGTAAACTACAGGGTGTTTATAAATGAATATCTGGGTTTTAACACTTTATAATATGTCTGCAGCTCGTGGTCTCGCGGTACCGTTCTTGCTTCCCGAGCACGAGGTCCCGGGTTCGATTCCTGGCGGGGTCAGGGATTTTTCCTGCCTCGAGATGACTGGGTGTTGTTGTGATGTCTTCATCATCACCATTCATCCCCATTATGGTCAGAGGAAGGCAATGGCAAACCACCTCCATTAGGACCTTGCCTAGTAAGGCGGCGCAGGTCTACCGCGTCGCTTCCCTATGCTCTGTAAAGAAGTATGGGACTCATCATCATCAATATTTATTGTATTAAACTTACAGTTATAACTGATATGTCAAATGAAAGAGCAACTCACACATTTTTACCAAGAACCTTATAAATGTTCATTGTGAGCACTATTTGTCACTCGGCACACATCAAGTCTATAGCTGAGTTCTTCCTAAACGTTGAAAAGTGTCTCTTCAGTGATTGTAGCAACAGCTGCTTCTATCAGGTTTCTTAATTCAGGGACGTCTGCTGGTAGTGGAGGCACGTACACACAATCCTTGATGAAGCTCCAAAGGAAAAAAATCACATGGCATTAGGTCAGGTGAACGTGGAGGCCATGCAAAGCAAGCCCAGTCATTGGGCCCCTAGCGGCCTATTCAACGCTTGGGTACAGTGAAGTTCAACCAATCACATACTTTGCTATGCCAGTGCTCACATTGAACATTTATAAGGTTCTTGGTAAAACTGTTTGAGTTGCTTTTTCATTCAACATATCATTTATGACTATAAGTTTAATGCAATAGATATTATAAAGTGTTAAAACCCCGGTATTCATTTATAAACACCCTGTAGAGTCATAGAATGTGACAAAACTGGATGGGCTGTATGATGTTTTTCCTTTCTTTTTTTCAAATTTTAAAGGTAGTCCATTTGTGCAAAACTTGATAAGAACTATAACAAAAACATCATTTACTATATTCCCTGTGGATGCTTCATTGGTCAACTTGACAATAATGTTCACATCTTCTTCCAAAAAGGATTAATTTTTCTTCCTGATTCAAATAAAATGGAGGTCATTACAGAAACATATATATTAAGAACAGTTATAAGCCCATGATTGAACATTGCTATAAAAGATTTGATGAGTTTGAAAATGTGTTACGCACAATGAATTAAATTTGAAAATAAGTAGGCCAACACAATACTTTTTATATCTCAAAATACTGCTAGTTACCTATTTGGTTTTGTATAGATTACTTTGGTACAAAATGATAAGTATATTTCAATTGTATGTTTTTTTTGTTATTAATGAAAATGTGGATGCTTTTTTTTTCCATTGATCTGAAATCACACCCATATATGATTAAATCCAGGGTAGTTATCCAAGTAAAAAGGTAAGAAATAAGGTAAAAATATTCTCAAAAACATTTATTCATTCTCCCATAACATTAGGTTGATATTAAAATTCAGAAATTGTGAAAGCAGTCAGCATGACTGGATATCAACAAAAATGCTACTACATAATACCCCTTGAAGAGGACGCTTGGGGGGGAAAGCTTTAAAAATTGCTTTTCAACTTTGACGTTATCTGATACTAAAATGTAGACTTTCACGCCCGGAAATATCATGTCCATTATACTTGTCCGGGCTGTTATGCCGTGGTCGGTTGATGAATTTTGTCTCAATTCCCAACGTTTCGTCTCCGACTGCGGGAGACATCTTCAAGGGGGTCCGTAGGTCGATAGAAGGTCCAACACACCCACTGGCTCGCTACTGACTGCCGCTAAATTCCGTCTCCGCGAGCTCCCGCGCCACGGTCTGACGTCACGTGTTTTGAAAACGTCAGTGCAATTGGCCGCTGTCCGTCGCCGTCGATCGCCGTTGCCATCACCCAGTAGTGGACGGGTGGTACACATCTTCTGTAACACCGGCATCCATATACCGTTTAATTTCACGCCCTCCTCCTTTCGGTTGAAATTATTTGGGTGTTTAGCGATTTCGATTGCCTCCCTGTAGAGCCTTTCGAAGTATCCGCTTGTGGCCGCTAGTACTTGCGTCTCCTCGAATCGAATATTGTGGTTCCCTGGCTGTAAAGCATGCTCCGCAACAGCTGATCGTTCCGTTTCTCCTCTTCTACAGTTTCCCTTGTGCTCTTCCAAACGTTTAGAAACCGTTCTTTTAGTTGTACCCACATAAACATCACCACAGCTGCATGGGATCCTATACACTCCAGCTTTTTCCAAAGGTTTGCGAGCGTCCTTGGCAGGCTTAAGGTATTCCTGTATCATCCTGGTGGGCTTGTAAATTACGGTAATATTCCGCTTCGTCAAGATCCTTCCTATTCTTTCCGTTACATTTTTAACAAACGGCAGGAATACCTTAGATTTTGCAGTAGCCTGTACGTCAGTATGGTTTCTGCGTGGCTGCCTCAACGCACGTTTTATTTCGGCGGACGAATATCCGTTCTTCATTAATACATTGTGGAGATGTTCCATCTCAGCGTCGAGCAACTCAGGTTCACAAATATTTTTAGCCCTGTCCGCTAACGTCTTGATAACACCCCGCTTCTGTTGTGGGTGGCGGTTCGAATCCCGGTGCAAATAACGGTCTGTGTGCGTGGGTTTGCGGTATACTGAGTGGCCCAAACTACCATTTTCGTTTCTAAAAACAAGCACATCAAGGAAATGTAATTTGCCGTCTACCTCCTCCTCCATTGTAAACTGAATTCTCGAGTTTATGCTGTTTAGATGTTCGTGAAACCGGCTTAGTTCTTCCCTACCATGTCTCCACAGCACAAACGTGTCATCCACGTATCGGAACCATACATTTGGTTTTTTGCTGGCAGTACCTAAGGCCTGTTCTTCGAATTTCTCCATAAAGAAGTTTGCAATTACGGGACTTAGGGGGCTTCCCATAGCCACGCCATCCGTTTGCTCATAAAACTGTTCATTCCACTTGAAGTATGTGGTCGTCAAACAACACTTAAATAGTTCTATAATATCGGCAGGAAAAATTCGACTTAAATTCCACTTAATGATGTATTGGAACAGCTGGATCGAATTTTTCGAGGAGACGCAAGTACTAGCGGCCACAAGCGGATACTACGAAAGGCTCTACAGGGAGGCTATCGAAATCGCTAAACACCCAAATAATTTCAACCGAAAGGAGGAGGGCGTGAAATTAAACGGTATATGGATGCCGGTGTTACAGAAGATGTGTACCACCCGTCCACTATTGGGTGATGGCAACGGCGATCGACGGCGACGGACAGCGGCCAATTGCACTGACGTTTTCAAAACACGTGACGTCAGACCGTGGCGCGGGAGCTCGCGGAGACGGAATTTAGCGGCAGTCAGTAGCGAGCCAGTGGGTGTGTTGGACCTTCTATCGACCTACGGACCCCCTTGAAGATGTCTCCCGCAGTCGGAGACGAAACGTTGGGAATTGAGACAAAATTCATCAACCGACCACGGCATAACAGCCCGGACAAGTATAATGGATTTGATGTTATCTGTTATACATACCTCTGTTTGGTTATAAAATTTCATTTCTCTTCAATGGATTTACTGCAATGCTTTCATGATTTCTGTTTTTTAGTATTGGCAGGCATAACCGGAGGTGAACAAAATGTGTTTTGAAAGCCATATTTTTGGGATTGATTAGGTAAGGCATGGCCCAGAGCCAAAATAAGATTTGTCGAATGTAAGAAACCTCCAAAATGCTATCTCAAGTTGGCTGGTAGAACGAACATTTAGTAGGCTAGGACTCCAGCAAGGTAACCCCGTCCCTCAAGCATGTCACTGTTGAGTAGTATGCCAACTGGAATGCAGAATTCATAGCTCTGTGTAATGTTTTAGCACCTATAGGCTATAAGGAGGTCCTAATATTGGAGAGCGCATTCTTTCCACATCGAAAATTCATTCTTTCTTCCTTTTTTTCTAGTGCAGAAAATTGTACTTTTTCCACTGATGTGTTTGTGATTAAGTAAAGATGTACACATCTACAATATAGCATGGCTCGTTCTTCTGATACACAACAATAGCTCTGTCATGTTAAATTGAATGCATAACTACCAAGCCATTATGAGTTTTCTTTTTCCACAGACAAATGGATAATTATTGTTGTGATTCTGCTGTGCATCAACCTCGTTACAGTGAGCTCTGAATATGTTCTAACATTCTGCAATACACAGATGTCAATGATACAGAATGGTAGTTTTGTGGATCATTTGTGCTATTCTTTCTGTAGATGGGTGTGACCTGTGCTCTCTTCCAACTACTGGCCATAGGTTTTTGTTCAAGGGATGTATGGTTTATCATGGGTAAAATGGGGGTCCAGATCATTCCAAAATTCTATATAGAATTTCTAAAATACTGTCCAAAGGTGGCCAAACAGGCAGTTAAGTTAACCATTTTAAATTCTTAGGACAGGCGGTAGATGGAAGGTTTTGTTGAAAGTATTGCATTCAAGATGATGTGCAGAAAATGAGCCTCTGTCTTTGCAATAACAATGAACTCCACTGTGTTTGATACTACAACATGAGGCTTTGTTCACTTTGCTTACTTTCACTCTATTATCTCATATCATGTTATACAGGGTGCAACAGAAACAACTTACAGTTTTTAAACTTTCATTCACAGGACACTCACTAAGCACTGCTGTAATACCATGCACTTTTATGGGCACTATTCTCTGGAGTTTACTTGATCTGGAACACTAATCGGTGGAACACTGCATCGCATTGGTACAGGAATTTACAAGTTGACTTCCTTCAGTGCATAAACCGGAAAACATGAATTGTGTACAGGATGCGATTTTGCATAGTCCTCAGTGGTCAGCTTTGCGGCAACCTGTCTGATCTACATCTACATGGTTACTCTGCAATTCACACTCAAGTGCCTGGCAGAGGGTTCATCGAACCATTTTCATACTACTTCTTTACCATTCCACTCTCGAATGGCGCGTGTGAAAAAGGAACACCTAAATCTTTCCATTCAAGCTCTGATTTCTCTTAATTTATTATGATGATCATTTCTCCCTACGTAGGTGGGTGTCAACAAAATATTTTCGCATTCGGAAGAGATAGTTAGTGACTGAAATTTCGTAAATAGATCTCGCTGCAAAGAGAACCGCCTTTGTTTCAGTGACTGCCACCCCAACTCGCATATCATATCAGTGACACTCTCACCCCTATTGCGTGATAACACGAAACGAGCTGCCCTTCTTTGCACTTTTTCAATGTCCTCCATCAATCCTACCTGGTAAGAATCCCATACTGCGCAGCAATACACCAGCAGAGGATTGACAGGTGTAACATAGGCTGTCTGTTTAGTGGGTTTGTCGTATCTTCTAAGTGTTCTGCCAACAAAGCGCAGTCTTTGTTTCACCTTGTTTCACCTTCCCCACAATAGTATCTATGTGGTCTTTCCAATTTAAGTTTATTGTAATTGTAATTCCTAGGTATTTAGTCGAACTGACAGCCCTCAGATCTGTGCGATTTATTGTATACCCAAAATTTATCAGATTTCTTTTAGTACCCATGTGGATGACCTCGCACTTTTCTTTGTTTAGTGCCAATTGCCACTTTTTGCACCATACAGAAATTCTCTCTAGATCATTTTGTAATTGGAACTGATCATCTGATGATTTTACTAGACGGTAAATTACAGCATCATCTGCAAACAATCTAAGGGGGCTGCTCAGATTATCACCAATATCATTTAAGTAAATCAGGAACAGTACAGCACCTGTGACACTACCTTGCTGAGCGCCAGATATTAAATCTGTTCTATTCGATGATTTACCGTTTATAACTACGAACTGTGACCTCTCTGAGAGGAAATCACGAATCCAGTCACACAACTGAGACGATACTCCGCACGCACGCAATTTGATTAATAGTTGCTTGTGAGGAATGGTATCAAAAGCCTTCTGGAAATCTAGGAATATGGAATCGATCTGAGATCCCTTGTCGATAGCACTCATTACTTCATGGGAATAAAGAGCTAGCTGTGTTGCCCAAGAACGATATTTTCTGAATCGACGTTGGTTATGTATCAGTAAGTCATTTTCTTTAAGGTGATTCTTAATGTTCGAGTACAATATGTGCTCCAAAATTCCACTGCAAATCGAGGTTAGTGATATGGGCCTGTAATTCAATCAGTTACTCCTATTTCCTTTCTTGAATATTGGTGTGACCTGGGCTACTTTCCAGTCTTTAGGACCAGACCTTTCGTCAAGTGAGCGGTTGTATATGATTGCTAAGAAAGGCGCTATTGTGTCTACATACCCTGAAAGGAACATCTGGTCCGGGAGACTTGCCTTTGTTAAGTGATTTAAGTTGTTCCGCAACACCTAAGATATCTACTTTTATGTCACTCATGCTAACAGCTGTTCCGGTTTCGAATTCTGGAATATTTACTTCGTCTTCTTTTGTGAAGGAATTACGGAAAACTATATTTAGTAACTCCACTTTAGTGACATCATTACCAGTAACATTCCCATCGCTATTGCACAGTGACGGTATTGACCGGTTTTTGCCTCTGGTGTACTTTACACACGACCAGAATCTCTTTGGGTTATCTACCATATTTTGAGACAATGTTTCATTGTAGAAACTATTAGAAGCATCTCGCATTGACGTCCGCACTAAATTTCGAGCTTCCGTGAAACTTAGCCAGTCTTGGGGATTTTGCGTTCTTCTGAATTTGGTATGCTTTTTTCGTTGCTTCTGCAACAGTGTTCTGACGTGTTTAGTGTACCGTGGTGGATCAGTCCCGTCTCTTATTAACTTATGCGGTATGAATCTATCTATTGCTGTCGATACTGTATCTTTGAATTTGACCCATATCTGGTCTACACTTACATAATTAGTTTGGAAGGAATGGAGACTCTCTCTTAGGAACGCATCAAGCGAATTTTTATCTACTGTTTTAAATAGATATATTGTGCGTTTATTTATAGTCGTTTTGGTTGATATGGTTTTGAGCCTCGCTTCAGTGACCTTGTGTTCACTAATCCCTGTATCCGTCATGACGCTCTCTATGAGATCAGGATTATTTGTGGCTAAGAGGTCAAGTGCGTTTTTGCAACCATTTACAATTCGTGAGGGCTCATGAACTAATTGTTCAAAGCAATTCTCAGAGAAAGCATTTAGTACAATTTCGGAAGATGTTTTCTGTTTACCACCGGCTTTGAACATGTATTTTCGCTAACAAATAGAGGTTAGATTGAATTCTCCACCAATTATAACTGTGAGAGTGGGGTACTTACTTGTAATGAGAGTCAAGTTTTCTTCGAACCGTTCAGCTATTATATCATCTGAGTCTGGGGGTCGGTAGAAGGAGACAATTATTATTTTCGTATGGCTGTTGAGTATAACCTCTACCCATAGCAATTCGCAGGAATTATCTATTTCAACTTCACTACAAGATAAACTGCTACCAACAGACACAAACACACCACCACCTACTTTATTTAATTTATCCTTTCTGAACATGGTTTTGCACCTCCATAAAAATTTTGGTAGAATTTATCTCTGTCTTTAGCCAGTTTTCTGTGCCTATAAAGATTTCAGCTTCAGTGGTTTCCAGCACTTGAAGCTCTGCTATTTTTCCAACACAGCTACGACAATTTACGACGACAATACCACCTTTTGAGGGTGGAGCCATTTTTTATCTTTCCTGAAACTGTCTAACCAAAAAAAAAAAAAAAAACGCCCAGTCCACGCCACACAGCCTCTGCTACTCTTGTGGCCGCCTGTGTGTAGTGGACACCTGACCTATTTAGCGGAACCCGAAACCCCACTACTCTGTGGCGCAAGTCGAGGAATCTGCAGCCTACACGGTCGCAGAACCGTCTGAGTCTCTAACTCAGACCCTCCACTCGGCTCAGTACCAAAGGTCCGCAATCGGTCCTGTCGACGATGCTGCAGATGGTGAGCTCCGCCTTCATCTCGCTGGGAAGACTGGCAGTCTTTACCAACTCAGACAGCCACCGGAAACCAGAGAGAATCTCTTCCGATCCATAGCGACACACGTCGTTAGTGCCAACATGAGCCACTACCTGCAGTTGGCTGCACCCTGTACCCTTCATGGCATCCGGAAGGACCCTTTCGACATGTTGGATGACTGAGTCCCCCCAGTATGCACACGGAGTGCACATTGGCTTTCTTTCTGTCCTTAGCTGCTATATTCCTAAGGGGCGGGCTCCATCACCTGCCTAACAGTGTGTGGCGCGGCACGTTCCTTTTTACCGCCCTGCCAGTGCTCAGCAGTGTTCATTTGTCTAGCTAAAAGCTGTAGTAGAAAATACTAGATCACTGCTGTCTATTGCAGGTCGCAACATACATAGAATTGTCCGGTAAACGGGATGTGGCTAGCTACTGAAAGAAAAGTTTAGACTTAGCAATGTAAATTTTCAGGTGTATTTTTACGATAAAGATCACAGTTAATACTGCCAAGTCTGTACTAAGTGGCAAC
The DNA here is from genome assembly GCF_023897955.1 of Schistocerca gregaria. Taxonomy (NCBI): domain Eukaryota; kingdom Metazoa; phylum Arthropoda; class Insecta; order Orthoptera; family Acrididae; genus Schistocerca; species Schistocerca gregaria. The sequence continues at coordinate 1,012,170,502 of NC_064920.1, read as the reverse complement.
ACAATGTAAAGTTCACACGCACACCACAATCACACACGTAGCCAGTTTTTGGTATTTTACACCCGTTACCGAAGTTAATAAGAGTTCACCGGATCGTTTAGTTATGAAAATGCTCGCTCAAATGTTGTGCACTCTGCTCTACACATAATACCTATTCCAGTCTAGATCGCACAACACGCCACGCAGTTTTAACTAACAGTCAAAAGCAATAATTTTGATATTCTGCCCGAAATTCCACACGACTTTTACTATACCGGTCACTTAAATAAACTTTGTACTACTTCACGAACTCGTAATTAGCATTTTTCCGCGATTTTACAGTACTTCCGTCGGAGCTGCTTTCAATGAGATGTTACTAGTTCGAACCCTCAGCCCTGACTTCCCTAGATCACACCAAAGGCTTTGTTCCCTGCATAGATTGGCGCAAGCCTGCATTTTTCTGATTGGCTGATACCACAAACAGCAAATCAGGTTGCAGTATTATCCCGCGCTAACTCGCGCTTTACTTCAATGACCAATCATAGTAAAACATTTCTTTCTATGGGGCAATTGCTAAATAAATACATTTAGAAAAGTATCAAATATAAAATTATTCCATCTGAAATTACCGATTAATTTGTGTTTTACTCATGATTTATTAGTACCATAAACTGACTGCACATTTAATTATAGTGACTCCCCTGTAGAGTTTAACTGGTACTTCGTGAATAAACAAAACAATTTTCATTTACTTCTGTTCTTCTTCACTCATACAACACTCACACTGCTAATTACTACACATATAAAACAATTATAATTATGCAAATACATTAAATATTAATCAAACATAACTTTAGAATATTGTTTTGACTACGACTGCTAGCACTGTCCGTCAACTGCTGACCTCTGCCGCCTACTAGTACAACTACGTGCAGCTCTGTAACTCAGGTCCATGTCAGCTGTCCGGACCCCTCAGGAAGACAGTCCCTGCCGCAACAGACGAGGCCGCCCTTTCTGGCTCAGAAGTGCTTTTAGCAGTGGGCAGTACCTCAAACCTGTTACGGAGGCGTAAGGGTACAGCCTTGGCAGGCAGCACCAACTTTCGCCTTCCGTCCAGCGATTCGCGACCCCGCCACTGTTCGCGTCACCGCCAGGCAAGTGTCGACAGGCACGGACGTCCGAATCCGAGGGCACAGTGGCATCAGAGATCCCAGGCGATTCTACAGGTTCCAGAGAAGCCAAAGCGCTCGCCTAGGGTGTCCCAATGTCACCGCAGCCCAGGGAAACAGCCTGGAGCCTGTCGACCATGGGCAAAACGGTGGCTGAGTCCCCCTGAATCCGTACACAACAGACGCAGTCCCTATCAATCCCTAACAATTTTCTTCCTCTTTTATCTCACAAGCCGTTCAAAACAAACAGATGACAGATGACTACACGAATTTATACTATACGGGTAGTAAAACGCGATGCTGCAAAACTCAAATACTATAATACAACCGATATTTGTGAATTAAACTATGCAAGTACCCTAAAACACGCACAGAAATTAAGAATTAAACTATGAAACAAATAAGTGAGTTAAGAGTGTGATTTGCTGATGGCTGCTGCTAATCCAATGGCGGCAGGGAGCTCACTTGGATTCACAGATACCAGAGTTCACCATATTCTGCCTAAATATTTTGACTATCGTGTGTACAAGATCCAAGATGTCCGCAAGCTTACTGAGAGGGACAATGTGATGAGACTTCAATTTTGCAACAAGTTCTAGTAGCTTCTGTAAGTTGCAGAGTACACTATGAAGAGATTACTGTCAGATGAGACACTTTTCCACTGTTCTGGGTATGTAAACAAACAGAAGTGTCAGTTCTGGGCTGCACACAACCCATGTGAATTACTGGAGCATCCTACGCAAAGTGCAAAAGTGACAGTATTCCTTCAAGTGCATTACTGTCTGAATTTTTCTGAAAATCAGGGCCGTACTGTAAAAGTAAATTCTGAGCGTTACACAGCCATGTTTCAAGCATTTCTGTGTCCCATACTACACTTCCTTCCACAGGAACCCAAATGAAATGTTTCCCAGCAAAGTCATTTCTGGCTTTGGTAAGATCAAGTGGCTTTCTCATTCACCTGACCTGTGCACGCACTCTGACCAGAAGTGAGCAGTCGGACTAATCTGCACTATCAGTTCACGAATTTTGTGTAGGCTGTTGATGAGGTGTTGAGAATTCTACCTCTGCTGTCCCGCTACATGTATCCCACCATGGGACTTGTAGCTGACAACACTGACTCATTCAGAAAAAACTGCAAAATTCATTCAGTGAACAAAAATGATATACACTTGGATAACACTTCCTTAAGCATTGTATGGAAAGGAGTGCACTATTCAGCAAGATTCATTTTCAGTAGGCTGCCAGTAGAACTGAAAACATTGCACGATAAACCCATAGTACTCAAACCCAAGTTGAAAAGTTTCTTTGTGGTTCCTGCCTTCTCTTCTGTACAGGAGCTCTTCAGAGTAGATGAGATCTTTTATGTGAAATGTGTTATTTATTCTGTTGCACATTGTTTTTTTGTGTTTTATTGTTCTTTGTTTATAAATTTTCGTATCAGCATTCTGTGAACTATGTACTAACTCACTGTATGAGCTAGTAGCTTGAGCTCACATGGTCCTATAGAATGTGATAATAAAATAAATGAAGATTCCTCGGTGCCCTGTGGCCTTATTAGATTTAAATGATTTTAACTATCTCAATGCGACTAATATCTGTATCAATTCGAGAGAAGGAAAGTTGCTACTCACCATATAGAGGAAATTCTGAGCCGCGATAGGCACAATAAAAAGATTCACACAATCACAGCTTTCGGCCATTAAGGCCTTTGTCAGCAGTAGACACACATACACACACACACACTCAGGCAAGCGCAACTTGCACATACATCTGCAGTCTCAGAGAGCTGAAACTACACTGCTCTCTTGAGACTGCAGATGTGTGTGCAAGTTGTGTTTGCGTGAGAGTGTGTGTGCGTGTGTGTATAGGTGTCTACTGCTGACAAAGGCCTTAATGGCCGAAAGCTATGATTGTGTGAATCTTTTTATTGTGCCTATCGCAGCTCAGCATCTCCACTATATGGTGAGTAACAACTTTCCTTCTCTCGTATTGTTACATTCCATCCTGGATTTTCCATTGTTTAATATCTGTATCAATCATATTTGTAGTGGTGTTAGAATTAAAATGGAGTGTACCCCTGCAGCTTCCTTTATTAAGGAACATTTGAATGTGTGGACCAGTTTGTGTACTTTTGCTTCATTGCTCACAGTTTCACTACCAGTGGCAGTCATGAGCATTTGAATGCTAAACATTGATATCCTTGACTGCCATTATACATAACCAGAATTTCTTTGAGTTTTTGAGAGGCCTTCTACATCTGCATCTATGTCTACATCTATACCCCTCTAGCCACCTTACAGTGTGTGGCGGAGGGTGCTTTGTGTACCACTTCACTTCCCCTTTTCTGTTTCAGATGCATCTGGCTGGCGGGAAGAACGATTGTTGGCAAAATTCTTTGTGGGCTCAAATCTCTTTAACTTCATCTTCACAGTCTTTTCATGAGATATACATAGGAGGAAGCAATACATTAGTTGATACTTCTAGGAGCATATACTCTCAGAACTTTAACGATAGACCATAGTGTGATGCAGAATGCCTCTCTGCAGTGTCCCCAGCTGAAGATGACTGAGCATCTCTGTGGCACTTTCACACTTACCAAACAAAACAGCAATACATTTTACATTGGTGTAGGTACAGCTTAGATGAAAAGAAAATAAACTGCATTACACAGGTACCTGTTGTACACAACAGTTATGTCCGAGTCACTTTCCACTTAACAGTTTACTTGCATGTAACACTGCGTTCATAACAAACATACAAGAAAACTGGGGATTGTCAGTAGGAGAGCCAATTATTGTCAACAACAACTGAAGGACACAAAACAATGAAGAAGGTAGTGCATTCCAGAATGCTAGCTGGTGTACAGGTCCCTGCTAGGCTAGAAAAGCAGCAGTGGTGGAATCTGTCTGTGTGCTGCGCGCAGTGCTGTTCGTCGTGCGATAAAGCGTTCTCGTTAATGTTAAACAAGGAAGGGTACGAAATGTTTGCAGACACATTTCTATTTGCTTCTCGTTAATGAGTTTCCAGAGCTAAAATAAATGTAAAAACACTGCAGGGCATTAGGCATTATTTACGCCGCTGCCAGTAACACTCAACTGGGGTACGCCCGAAGTTACTTTTGCGCCTTAAGACTCCTCTCCGTTCAGAATGACACTCTTAGTTCTGTTTGGTAGAAACTTTTCAGTCCAGTCACACAACTGGTCTGATATTCTGTATGCTCATATTTTGCTCATTAGGCGGCACTGTGGAACTGTACTGAATGCCTTTCGGAAGTCATGGAACATGGCAGTTATCTGGACGCCATTACCTTCTGCTGTGTGGATCTTGAGGACAGAGTGAGATGGGAACCCGTGTTTGTTCCTACACAGTAGTTTTTGATCTCCAGAAATGTCATAACAGGCGAGCACAACGTGCTACAAAATAGCACAACCTGGACCATACTTAGGATGTGTGACGCCCCTCTGCAGTAATTTATTTTACGACCCTGGTCCTAAACTTCAGCATTACTATTTATTTTTGGACTACCGGCAAAAGAGCTGCATAATCATTAGCTCGATTCTAAACATTACTGAAATATTTAACTAACATAAAGCACTTGTGTGTGTGCGGTGGTCTTCAGTCCTGAGACTGGTTTGATGCAGCTCTCCATGCTACTCTATCCTGCGCAAGCTTCTTCATCTCCCAGTACCTACTGCAACCTGCATCCTTCTGAATCTGCTTAGTGTAGTCATCTCTTGGTCTCCCTCTATGATTTTTACCCTCCACGCTACCCTCCAATACTAAATTGGTGATCCCTTGATGCCTCAGAACATGTCCTACCAACCGATCCCTTCTTCTGGTCAAGTTGTGCCACTAGCTCCTCTTCCTAATTCCCTCAGCATCACCCGATTTAATTCGACTACATTCCATTATTCTCATTTTGGTTTTGTTGATGTTCATCTTATATCCTCCTTTCAAGACACTGTCCATTCTATTCAGCTGCTCTTCCAGGCCCTTTGCTGCCTCTGACAGAATTACAATGTCATCAGCGAAGCTCAAAGATTTTATTTCTTCACCATGGATTTTAGTACCTACTCCAAATTTTTCTTTTGTTTCCTTCACTGCTTACTCAATATACAGATTCAATAACATCGGGGACAGGCTACAACCCTATCTCACTCCATTCCCAACCACTGCTTCCCATTCATACGCCTTCTTCTCTTCTCCCCAATCCTATTCAATACTTCCTCATTAGTTATGTGATCTACCCATCTAATCTTCAGCATTCTTCTGTAACACCACATTTCGAAAACTTCTATTCTCTTCTTGTCCAAACTATTTATCGTCCATGTTTCACTTCCATACATGGCTGCACTCCATACAAATACTTTCAGAAATGACTTTCTGACACTCTATTTATACTCAATGTTAACAAATTTCCCTTATTCAGAAACACTTTCCTTGCCATTGACAGTGTACGTTTTATATTCTCTCTACTTCGACCATCATCAGTTATTTTGCTCCCCGAATAGGAAAACTCCTTTACTACTTTAAGTGTCTCGTTTCCTAATCTAATTCCCTCAGCATCACCTGACTTAATTCGACTACATTTCATTATCCTCGTTTTGCTTTTGTTGATGTTCATCTTATATCCCCCTTTCAAGACACTGTCCACTCCATTCAACTGCTCTTCCAAGTCCTTTGCTGTCTCTGACAGAATTACAATGTCATCGGCGAACCTCAAAGTTTTTATTTCTTCTCCCTGGATTAAAATACCTACTCCGAATTTTTCTTTTGTTTCCTTGCTCAATATACAGATTGAATAACATCGGGGAGAGGCTACAACCCTGTCTTACTCCCTTCCCAACTACTGCTTCTCTTTCATGTCCCTCGACTCTTATAACTGCCATCTGGTTTCTATACAAATTGTAAATAGCCTTTCGCTCCCTGTATTTTACCCCTGCCACCTTTAGAATTTGAAAAAAAAGTATACCAGTCAACATTGTCAAAAGCTTTCTCTAAGTCTACAAATGCTAGAAACGTAGGTTTGCCTTTCCTTAATCTTTCTTCTAAGATAAGTCGTAAGGTCAGTATTCCCTCACGTGTTCCAGTATTTCTACGGAATCCAAACTGATCTTCCCCGAGGTCGGCTTCTACTAGTTTTTCCATTCGTCTGTAAAGAATTCGTCTTAGTATTTTGCAGCTGTGACTTATTAAACTGATTTTTCAGTAATTTTCACATCTGTCAACACCTGATTTCTTTGGGATTGGAATTATTATATTCTTCTTGAAGTCTGAGGGTATTTCGCCTGTCTATACATCTTGCTCACCAGATGGTAGAGTTTTGTCAGGACTGGCTCTCCCAAGGCCGTCAGTAGTTCCAATGGAATGTTGTTTACTCCGGGGGCCTTGTTTCGACTCATGTCTTTCAGTGCTCTGTCAAACTCTTCGCGCAGTATCACATCTCCCATTTCATCCTTATCTACATCCTCTTCCATTTCCATAACATTGTCCTCAAGTACATCGCCCTCGTATAGACCCTCTATATACTCCTTCCACCTTTCTGCTTTCCCTTCTTTGTTTAGAACTGTGTTTCCATTTGAGCTCTTGATGTTCATACAAGTGGTTCTCTTATCTCCAAAGGTCTTTTTAATTTTCCTGTAGGCAGTATCTATCTTACCCCTAGTGAGATAAGCCTCTACATCCCTACATTTGTCCTCGAGCCATGCCTGCATAGCCATTTTGCACTTCCTGTCGATCTCATTTTTGAGAGGTTTGTATTCCGTTTTGCCTGCTTCATTTACTGCATTCTTATACACTCCTGGAAATGGAAAAAAGAACACATTGACACAGGTGTGTCAGACCCACCATACTTGCTCCGGACACTGCGAGAGGGCTGTACAAGCAATGATCACACGCACGGCACAGCGGACACACCAGGAACTGCGGTGTTGGCCGTCGAATGGCGCTAGCTGCGCAGCATTTGTGCACCGCCGCCGTCAGTGTCAGCCAGTTTGCCGTGGCATACGGAGCTCCATCGCAGTCTTTAACACTGATAGCATGCCGCGACAGCGTGGACGTGAACCGTATGTGCAGTTGGCGGACTTTGAGCGAGGGCGTATAGTGGGCATGCGGGAGGCCGGGTGGACGTACTGCCGAATTGCTCAACACGTGGGGCGTGAGGTCTCCACAGTACATCGATTTTGTCGCCAGTGGTCGGCGGAAGGTGCACGTGCCCGTCGACCTGGGACCGGACCACAGCGACGCACGGATGCACGCCAAGACCGTAGGATCCTACGCACTGCCGTAGGGGACCGCACCGCCACTTCCCAGCAAATTAGGGACACTGTTGCTCCTGGGGTAGCGGCGAGGACCATTCGCAACCGTCTCCATGAAGCTGGGCTACGGTCCCGCACACCGTTAGGCCGTCTTCCGCTCACGCCCCAACATCGTGTAGCCCACCTCCAGTGGTGTCGCGACAGGCGTGAATGGAGGGACGAATGGAGACGTGTCGTCTTCAGCGATGAGAGTCGCTTCTGCCTTGGTGCCAATGATGGTCGTATGCGTGTTTGGCGCCGTGCAGGTAAGCGCCACAATCAGGACTGCATACGACCGAGGCACACAGGGCCAACACCCGGCATCATGGTGTGGGGAGCGATCTCCTACACTGGCCGTACACCTCTGGTGATCGTCGAGGGGACACTGAATAGTGCACGGTACATCCAAACCGTCATCGAACCCATCGTTCTACCATTCCTAGACCGGCAAGGGAACTTGCTGTTCCAACAGGACAATGCACGTCCGCATGTATCCCGTGCCACCCAATGTGCTCTAGAAGGTGTAAGTCAACTACCCTGGCCAGCAAGATCTCCGGATCTGTCCCCCATCGAGCATGTTTGGGACTGGATGAAGTGTCGTCTCACGCGGTCTGCATGTCCAGCACGAACGCTGGTTCAACTGAGGCGCCAGGTGGAAATGGCATGGCAAGCCGTTCCACAGGACTACATCCAGCATCTCTATGATCGTCTCCATGAGAGAATAGGAGCCTGCATTGCTGCGAAAGGTGGATATACACTGTACTAGTGCAGACATTGTGCTTGCTCTGTTGCCTGAGTCTATGTGCCTGTGGTTCTGTCAGTGTGATCATGTGATGTATCTGACCCCAGGAATGTGTCAATAAAGTTTCCCCTTCCTGGGACAATGAATTCACGGTGTTCTTATTTCAGTTTCCAGGAGTGTATTTTCTCCTTTCATCAATCAAATTCAATATTTCTTCTGTTACCCAAGGATTTCTACTAGCCCTCGTCTTTTTACCTACTTGATCGTCTGCTGCCTTCTTGTGCAAGTCAAATATTCAACAAACCGTATACTAAAATTACTTCACTTAAATGTGCAACTTAATCAGTCCCAAATACAACATACAATATCATTTAAATGACCTTTTCCAAAATAAAGTGAACTTAGAGAAATGACTCCCTTCTCATCTTTGTATTTGCGAACTCATTCATCACTTCTTGAAAATCCAAACTGACTGTCATGCCTGATTCTATGGTTTGTGCTCCAAGACTGTCCAGTCGTTCTTGATCTTATGTTGTCTGTATGTAGCTAAAACAGAAAAGGGCATTTCTACAGACCAGTTTGTTGCTGGAGTAGGCTACAGCTGTAAATCTTGAGTGCTGTGTTCATATTTGGATATACATCACCAATTGTTTTGAAACCAACATTCTACAGAAAAATGGAAGAGAGAACACCTTTCCACTATCTTATTTTTTCCTATTAAAATCCTTTCTACCTTTTAAAATGTGTACATTCTTCACCGAAGTTGCTCTCTAGGTCATAATTACAGATGGCTCTAAGTTTCTCTGCAGTATCACAAATTTGAACACCTTCTAGTTCGGCGATAATTGAGAGGAACGAAAATCTTAAGTTACACTCTTTTTAGACATTAAATCTCTTTTGTTATTCATTCTGAAGAGACATTTTCACTCTTCTGCAGATCTCAACACAATCTGAATCAGATGATTCATTAAAAAATCTCTTGCACCCTATTTTGATTCTCGACAGCTGAAGAAGGTGGAACTGATTCCAAATTTCTCTTATCCATAAGTTTTTTCCAGCTCGATTCTTGGCAGCTGAAGAAAATGACACAAGCTCAACTAAAGACATTGCACAGGGAATACACATTTCAACAGAAGTAGAAATGTCTACATCTTCTGCTTGCAGTGTTGTCATTGGTTTGCCAAACTGTTGCAGGATAGAACACGACACAGATGTCATGAGAACTACCTCAATACTACTTAGCTTTCACATCTGACTCTACCACTTGCATTTTTTGAATTTGTTGTTAATGCAAAAAAAACACAGCTTTACACGAAACCTTACGTGCCCACCATCGTCTTGCAGATAGCGACTTCAGTCTCATACTCGCAGAATCAAAATTATTTCCAAGATATTCAATCAGCCTTTAGAATCTTCAAAGAAATTGTATAAACCTTGAATTAACCCAAAAAACAATATTTCTGCTGTGCATCATTCTACAGCTCGTGAGCTAGCTAGAATCAGCGAGTAAGCCGAACATGGAATGAAGAAAATTAGAGTTTCGGTCCTGGAGTCCTCCTTGCAAGTCTAATATGCACCAGCCCTGTTGGCTGCCTTATCGTATGATGATCTCGGCATTCTGTTTATTGTTTAGAACTAATTTCATCTGCACTTACACAGCTACACTGTTTTTTGTTACTGTTTTGAACCGCAACTTCACCTTTATGAAAAAAAAGCAAGAATAGAAAATCTTCGAGATAGTGTGTTGGAAACTGAAGATACAGTAGTCTTTCGCCTAATCACGCGGAAAGTCAAGCTGGACAACAAAAAAAAGCCACATAGTCCGGGGTTTTACAAATTCTGTCCTCTGACCCGAGAAGTACCAATAACGGATTTTTATTAATATTCCTTACTTCTAAAATCACTACTAGTAGTTTTCTTTCCTTACCTATTTTGAACTCTTTAATTGAAACACAAAGGACCACACGAAACAACAATTTCACAAGGCACGCACTTTGGCCATCTGATATCCAGCTGAAGAAACAAAGAACACAGGGTTGCCAACTGAGATGCTCTTTCCGTGTGTTCATTGTTGTTGTGAGCGCTTGCAAGTATCATTTTTTGAAGAATGGGTCCCCTAATTTATTCAATATTATAATTAGAAGCACAAAAGTAACATTTTGAAATGGCACACAGCACTTTTGCTGACGCCTGGTTGTCTAAAGCTTTGGAAAAGTATAGTACATGCAATAATTTGATCCTTATTTTATTACAGAGAAGTATTAGCTTAAGTACGTCAGATAGTCCGGAGCCCAGATAGTCACGCGCCAGATAGTGGCGAGTCCACTGTAGTTTGATTATATCGAATACAACAGAACTTATTTTACTGTGACCAGCTGGTATTCGAATTACATACGGTACTTTAATTTTAAGTTGAGAACCACATGAAAAGTTATGTTTTGTATGATGGCAACTAACCGTGAATGGATGAAGAACTGAACATCTCGCCGCACCCAATAACTCGTAGGTTGCATCCCTACGTTGAGTAAGGCTGTGTCAGAGTGCTCGCTGTCCATGCACTCAGATTGCTCTGATGCGCACTGCGGTCGGTTGTGGTCAGAGCGCGGGCCAGCGTTGCCAGCCGTACGTCCTGGATCGTACATGTACGATAACTAAAGTTGGTGCACGAAGAGACAATCCAGCCTTCGTATCGCCAGTCCGCTGCACAAGCTTTTGAAATGCTTACTATTGTTAAGATTTCATCTTTTTTATAATTTTAATTTTTATGGTTTATTTAATTTTTGACAATTTACATGCCAGTTTATCCAACCATGGGATTCCCCAGTTTCATTACGCTGCAGCTGCGTATATCAACTTAGGTTATTCACGATGAATCCCCTGGGGAATTCTCCATATTGACTGCTTTGCATCCTGCATGGTGCTCACATATATTACAGTTAACTTGTTGGCTCAAGTGAGGACAGTGAACGATTTATGTGGTGTTAACTAGTGCAAAATTTTGTCAGTGTAAACAGAAGATAGTGGTAATGGGCCTAGTATTCTCAAGAAATCTAGAGCAGGCGTGTTTAAAGGTGTAAGAGGCGTAAACAAAAAGTAGAAGTGTCTGGAAAACTAATTCTGAATTTTTAACTTGGTTGTACGCCGATGAATCGGACTCTGAAAAGGCTAGCTAAAGAATCTGCAACGTAATGTTCATGTCTGAATTTTAAAAATATTCTAAAAGTGAGAATCATGTCAAAAAAGTGAAGATTGTGTCATCTCAAACACAGACAGTTTTTAGTACACTTGTGAAATCAGCTACAACTGATGTGTCTTTAAAGAACCAGGCTCACATTGCTGAAATTAAATTGGCAGGATTCATGCCAGAACACGATCTTCTTTCAATGTTGTAGATAACCTGAAGGGCATAGTAAAGAGTTGCTTTCATGGCTCTAAAGTCGCCAATGCAATAAATACATTTGCGTCACATTAAATGTTCCCAGATAGTAAAGGATGTTCCCAGATAGTAAATAAAGTGGTAGGAAAGACCCGTAAGAACGAATGTGCAGAAAAACTGAGATATACAAAATTCAGCGTTCTTACTGATAAGTCAACAAACATAGTATCTGTTAAAATGTCGTGTCGTGTGTCGTGGTTAGATATTTTGATAAATTCACAAATAAAATAGAAAGTAAATTTTGAAATCTTAGTGAAATTTTTAAGGAGGGTGAATATGATAAGACAGACTAAGATACAACAGGTAAAACCATTCATTCTAATGTAATGCTTTCATTTTCTGAGTACAATGTTTCTGAAAACAATATTATAAGGTTTGCTTCTGATAGTTGTAATCCTATGATGGGGTCAAGAAACTCTGTTGCTATTTGATTCACTGGAAAATGTCCTGGACTAATTATTCTCAAATGTATATGTCACTCGCTTCGCATATATGCCAGTGAAGCTTGTAAGTATCTTCCCAGCCATTGTGAAGACCTAGCTTGGTATATCGTAACCATTTTAAAGCTAGTACTAAGAGACAGGTTTGAATTTCAAAACTTTGCAGATACCAAAATTCATAAATTGTTGCATCCATCACAGAGAAGATGGCTATTGTGGGCCGTTGTAGTGAGAATTTTAGAACAATGAAACGCTTTGTGTCTCTATTTTGGTTCTAAATACCTAGAGGAGAGGCTGATTACAGCAGAAGAAATTCATTGTTCCCTCAATGACAATTGTTTAAAATTATTTCATTTATTTCTGCCCTATCTTTTACCGAAAATCAAAGATTTAAATAAGTATTTCCAGAGTGGTAAGGTTGTTATTACTGGCTTGCGTGAAAAGATGGTAGTAGGAAATGTTGCATTGTTACATGGACTGGCAGCATGTCGTAACCAATAAATCGATTAACATTAACCCCAACAACAGGTCAAAGTTTCTTTCTTACAGCCAAATGTGTTTAGGAGTTGAAGTTATAAAGGACAGTCAGAAGCCTGAAATATTTAATGAATAGGATGCTGTGAAAGACTTTTAAGGCAGATGTAGGGCTTTCATGCAGATAGGATGTTCAGAACTGAAAAAGAGATATAGTTTTGTCGATTTATTGTCATTGCTTCCCGTTTTGATCCTAAAAGGGCTCCTTGAAATAAAGAAAGAGAAAAAACCTCCCTCTCTTATACCTCTGTGTTGAAATTGCCAAGAAAAGTCTCTCTGAATGATGATAAGCATCTACAACAAATCGATGATGACTCGAGGAAACTTTCTATCGTAAAAATAAACGAAAATATTGAGAACTGTTCAGAAGTGGACGTATTTTGGGGGAACATACTCAACATACAAAATTTCATTTGGCGAGAGAGAACTCCCAGCGCTTTCAGAGTTTGCGCTCTCATGTTTATCCCTTACAAATTCAAATGCTCACTGCAAAAGTGTTTTTAGTAAGGTAAGTCGTTATTTCCCCAGTGAATGGAAGTTTGCTTGCCAGCCAGTGTGTGAGGAGAAGCTGCTCATGCAAAAAATTTGTTTCTACTGAAAATACTCTCACTATCATCAAGCCGTCCACCTCCAGTTCTTCTGTTCCTGACCCTCCACAGGAAGAAGAAGATGTTGATGATGATGCATTCCATCTTTAAATCTTCTTCCAAGGTAACAGAATAACGAAGTAATTTTTATGTAATTTTATGGACCATATTTAATTTTTATAAATCTGTTCCTAAGAAAAAAATTAAAAATCAATAGCATTAAAATGTGGAGATGTTAACGCGAAACAACCGAACACGCCTATTTTTGTATGGTACCAGTAAAATCGCCGGCGGAGGCCAGACACGAGTTCTTCCCAATGCACGACGCTAGTCATAATAGCGCTCTAATTCCATTATCTTTTACGATAAGCAAGTAAGTGAAAAAAACGCAAAGAAAAGAATTGAAATTATGCTTCAAGTTCGTTGGAAGATGCTAATGCTTTTATTATGAAATACTAGATAATGATAGTATACATAATGGATAGGGTCTTGAAAGGAGGATATAAGATGACCATCAACAAAAGCAAAACGAGGATAATGGAATGTAGTCGAATTAAGTCGGGTGATGCTGAGGGAATTAGATTAGGAAGTGAGACAATTAAAGTAGTAAAGGAGTTTTGCTATTTGGGGAGAAAATAACGGACGATGGTCGAAGTAGAGAGGATATAAAATGTAGACTGGCAATGGCAAGAAAAGAGTTTCTGAAGAAGAGAAGTTTCTTAACATCGAGTATACATTTAAGCTTCAGGAAGTCATTTCTGAAAGTATTTGTATGGAGTGTAGCCATGTATGGAAGTGAATCATTGACGATAAATAGTTTGGACAAGAAGAGAATAGAAGCTTTCGAAATGTGGTGGTACAGAAGAATGCTGAAGATTAAATGGGTAGATCACATAACTAATGAGGAAGTATTGAATCGGATTGGGGAGAAGAGAAGTTTGTGGCACAACTTGACCAGAAGAAGGGGTCGGTTGGTAGGACATGTTCTGAGGCATCAAGGGATCACCAATTTAGTATTGGAGGGCAGCGTGGAGGGTAAAAATCGTAGAGGGAGACCAAGAGATGAATACACTAAGCAGATTCAGAAGGATGTAGGTTGCAGTAGGTACTGGGAGATGAAGAAGCTTGCACAGGATAGAGTAGCATGGAGAGCTGCATCAAACCAGTTTCAGGACTGAAGACCACAACAACAACATCAACAACAACATAATTTGCATTCCATTTTATGCTTAAGCGGGTGTGTGACACACATTATTTCTGACATCATATCTCATGAACTATTTGCTGTACAGTGATATTATGCTGCAGGTACAAATCAGTTATAGTATATGTAGACACTACATGCAAAATGTGTTGCGAATGACATTTTTCGTAATGAAGTGAAAAACTTAAAACATCACACATGATGAAGTTTTACAGCACACCAGTATAAGCAGAAGTTAGTTTTTGACACATCTAAGTGTCTATCCCGTCGTACCTTTCTGTACTATGAGCTGTACAGTAGTGCAGTTGCATTCAGTGATATATGCAGATACTGTCTGCAAAGTGTGTGGCGAATAGCATTAATAGTAAAGAAGTAAAAAATGAAAACGCCATGGCAAATGCTGAAGTTTGATCACATGAAGAGTGAAAATGTAGGAAGCGATAAACTTTTTTCCTTCCATCTTTTTGTGGGAGTTGTCAGCGAGAAATAGTTTCGTAAAACTTTGAAGTTCTGTGTGAAGTTCGTTTGAAGTTGGCATGTGTTATCATTTTCGAGTAATGGATGAACGAAGTTGGAATAATTGAGTGCCATCAGTTTCAAGACAAAAGTTTTGCTTCTAATTGTAATACTTATCTCATTGTGTTAAACTTAACTTTCTGTTAATGAGTAGGTTATGACAGCGTGGTAAATTTTTAAATTCGGTTAATACTTCGACGAAATACTGAAAATGAACTTTTTGTTGCCTTTGGAAGCCGTTAGATAGGCCAACTGCTACAAAATGTCCAGGACAGACACCCATAAAAGGATTTTATATTGCAGATTGCAGATACGTACGAACCCTTAACGAAATGTACGATAATTTCAATGCAGTTATGCGGATCCGGTAACGCTGAAAGGTTGGCAAAGCTGGTGCGGGGAGGGTGCAGCGATCCACCTATCGAATGGCGCTCGTTCAGAGCGAGTCAGCTGTTGTCCAGTAGATATGAGTTCTCACGACGATCAGCTGTTTGCCTTTATCTGCACTCGCTTCGAGTTAACGCAGGAAACAGAAATGCGAAATTAACTCTGAATGAAAAGACATCAGGGAATTTCACCATCTTTGCAAGGACTTGAGGTCCAGTGAAGACATTCAGTTACATTCGAATGTCTCACAACTGGAAACGTTACGCAAGCTCATTTAACTGAAAATCTCAAAAATTGATACGAACTAGAGAAAGCCCGTAAATTCAGAGGAAAGACTTATCAGCCTGTTTGAGGCAAGCACATTATTTATGAACTTAAATGCTTGTTCTGTCACTGTTTGCTATAACATTTTTTACAACAGAACATTATTTTTATGGTAGAAACCATTTACTTTATTTTATTATTTACTGTAACTATACATTTTCGAAAATCATAATAATCGTAAAACATGGAACTAGTAACTAAAATAAAAGCGAAAATATTGTAAACACGCTGTACAAGCAAGTGCGAGTCAATCGTCCACACCGAAATTTTTGCATTCTCATACATTTATGTAGCGCTAGAAACGTCGTTAGACGATTCTCCTGGTCCCAAAATTTAGTTGATAACTTCATTTTATGATATAGTATCTGCAATACATTGTGACACCACTGAACTGGGTGATGCAAGGATTGAGAGGGATAGATGTGGTGATGTTTCATCGTTTAATATCACAAGTTCAATCTCTTCAAACATTGTGCCAGCTACATTTTTCATTGAGTTTGTGTTCGAGCTGGGAATGTGTTGAACGAGTTCATAACTCAAGAATAAGTTGTCTTATAGCCGAGGTCGCGCTTGTCTCTCGTGTTACTGTCTCTGGTATGCTGATAATTTGTGACCGCAGCTACACCTTCATCTGTTTGTTTTCGTTTCTGTTTTCTCGCTGAATGTTTCTTCTACTCGATCCCCGTCACCAGGAAATGGTTCCTCTGACTCTTCAACATTTGATGATATAACAAATGTGTGCCAGGAAGAAATACCAAATGACTTGCACATGACCAGTTCCGATAATTCTTGGCTGAATCTGTGGCTCCTTTTATGTATTTGAGGTATTTACCACAGGAGCCTCTTAGATTCTTCAGGCTTGTTCAAACAGCCTCACCTGACAATCAAGCCATATGCAAACTGATGTATTTTTTCCAAATATTTGGCCACTGGTGATTCACAACATTCCATCGCTTTTTGATTCCGCGTGGCAAGGACAACCGTCTCCAGCGTAGTCAAATGTCTGTGTCAAGAACTGTGCGTTTTACAACCACAGTATTTACCTCAACCAGTAGAGGAAATTGAGAAGGTGTTGATGGAACGGTGGCAGTTTCGTAACTAAACTGGAAGCCTAGATGGGAAGCGTGTTAGAACAAAGTGTCCTAAAAGCAGTGGCTCAAATTATTTTCATTACAAAAACTTGTTTTCAATATCCTGCTTGCAGTTATTGATCACGATTAGAACTGCGTGGTTATCGACGTGGGCAGCTACGGCGGACATTGTGGCAGCACAAGTTTTTAAAACTGCATTTTTACGCGAATTCATACGTGGAAAATTTATTGTGTCTCTGCAGTCATTGCCTGGCTTGAACATGCCTGTCCCTCATGTGCTGATGGGTGACGAAGGGCTTATATTAGAAACCTAGCCGACAATCCCTTTCCCCAAATCAGCAGCCTTGGATGATCCTCCAAAGTCAATTTTCAGTAAAGAAATAGGCAGAAGCCATCGTGTTGTGGAAAATGCTATCGGTACACTCGCTCAAGAGTGATAAGTCTTTTTAAGCCCTACAGACTTAACAATTTGTACTCCGTAAGTTGTTGTCAAAGCAGCATATTTGTAGCTTAAATTGTACCTCAATGGTACCACTAGATTGTGCAAGTACATCATTATTTCGAACTGAACTGTATTGTACATTACAATATTCACCTAATTCTATAGGCCCTATTGTAAACCGCACATTTATTTATAAACAAAGGAAACATGTGTTTGGTATACACTTGCGTCAATTGTCTGCCTTGTTGTCGCCTTTTTACCAAACACATTTTTATACTCACAGTGTTGTATATTGTAGAGAGGTACATTTGCACGCACCAGCTCAATCACTCTTTCTGTTTCTGCCACCATCTTGTGCTCACTTGATGGCCATGGACATAGTAGAAAATCATAACCTGCCAGCTGTGCACCACAGACAACGGCAGTCTAGCGTAGGTGCCTGCCTCCTGTTTGTTCGGGACTGTGCCGTGGCATAGAGCACAAATACGGAATTGCTCCTCTGTAAGAAAGAAGAGAGTCTCCAGCACTCAAGGCATAAGAGACCAGCACTTCTACACATCGCCGACCCTGGATGTTGGGCGCTGTGCCGTCATACACTCGAAGATGTAGGATGCACAGCACAATGTTAGCACCCGGGGAGTGATGACAGAGAACTTTGAAGCCCAGCTTGAAGAGGTCTTTCGCGGATTGTAGGGACCATCTCACCCTCCAGTTCAACGTGGCCGATGTAAAGGACACTTCCATGACGCTGGGACACAGATCGAGGATGGCACACCAGATAGACGGCGTGTTGTACCGAAGTACAGTTCTCATTGTGGCACCAATTGAGCCAGAGGTGGTCGCCGAATATCTGGTCGCCAACTGCCTGGGTGTCGACTACGCCGGCTTGGCTGCCTTTGACTGTGACGATGTCCTGCTTGCGGAGTCCTTCTTGTGTACGGAGTAGAAGCTCCACTGAGACGTCAAAGCCCCTTTGCGCGAGTCCACGCACGTTTCACGTGGGACTCGTGCGTTTGTCCGCAAGGCAGTCTGAGGTGGTTGGCGGTCTCAACGGCTGTGCAGCCCACACGGCATTGGGTGTCGGCCATCCGCCTGCGACTACGCCATGCCTTGGAGGGCAAGGCGTTTATGCTGGTGCAAATGGCGTCTATATAGTCATAGAGAGCTGCTGACTGTTCTCAGCGACCCACTGGTGCTGCCCCCGGATGGCAGCAGACTCCGAGAGGGCCTCTCTGTCGAAAGCGACGTTACCATGAGCTGCCCATATCCCCGCAACCTGCTCCGACGTCTTCTGGAGGTGGCTTCCCATGGCAAGTGCCGCTCGAGCACCGCGACATCAGGCTGTACCTTTCCCAAGCCTGCATCGTCCAAAGCTGACCCTATCTTCTGCAGCGTTGTGATCACTGGAGGGTAGGACCCACCCAGCGGGGAGATGGGATGCTGGGTCCCCCATGGGCCACAGGAGTGTGGACGTAGCCCAAGGGGATATCTACTGGAAGGCGGAACCATCTCCTGAGGGCTGCTCGCACCACATTGTCTGCGTTGTTCAGGGCACTGGTGTGGGTGCAACTGAGGGCCAGCCCACGATACAGGCCTGGCAGCACCACGTGCACAAGGGCGTAGAGTTGCTGTTGCGTCTTCAGGGGAGCCGGAGTGACGATGTCCAGCTGTTCCTGAAGATGGTGGTGAGGACAGAAGTGGCACAGACCAGAAGAGGAATACTGCAGCCCCTTTACATCGACCACATTAAAAGTGAGTGGTACCATGGCCCCTACAATCCGCGAGAGACCTCTTCAAGCAGGGCTTCAAAGTGCGAGAGTTCTGTTATCTTCTCCTGGGTGCTAATATTGTGTTGTGCATCCTACAAAATCTTCGAGTGTATGATGGCACTGCCAGGGTTGGCGATGGGTAGAAGTGCTGGTCTCTTATGCCTTGACTGATGGGGACACTCTTCTTTCTTACAGAGGAGCATTTCCATCTTTGTGCACTTTGCCACAGTGTAGTCCTGGACAAGGCCTCACATACGCGTAGTGCTGGCTTGATGGCGTTGTTGGCCATGAAGGTGACAGTGTTGTCCACCATCACCTTCTTCTTGCAGCCCGAGGCTACTAAGGCGAGGGTGAAACACTTCTGTGCACTGATGTGTAGCCCCAGATGGGCAAAGGACCATAGAGGGTGCCCGAACAGGTTGCGCGCTCCATGTTTGACAGAGCCTTAATGTCCTCGTACATGGAAGACGTCATAGAAGTGGACTAGTAGTAAAATACGAGTTTAATGACAGATACAAGTTTCTGTCAACACTTTGCCAATGAGTTATTGAATGCCTGAACGCTGAAGCAATGAGCATGAAAATTATACTTAAAAAGATTTCGATGGAAACATTTTGCCATACTGTTCAATGCACATGTTACACCTCCCTAAATACGGCCCTGACTACAACCAACCGTCGTCAGAGATGAAGGCCTACAGTTTTGTGCGTCTGTTTGACGACACTTCTTGAAAACAGGAATAACCTGTACTTTTTTCCAATCATTAGGAACGCTTCGCTACTTTAGAGACCTAGAAGGGGATGAAATTCTTTAGTATATTCTGTGTAGACTAGAAATGGTATCCTGTCAGGTCCAGTGGCCTTTTCTCAGTTGAACGATTTCAGCTGCCTTTCTATTGCTTGATCACTTACTGTACTTCAAAATGTAACATTTTGTAGGTCGTGCGACGACTGAAAGGAGGGACTGCAGTCCGATCTTCCTCTGTAAAGCAATTTGAAAAAGGCCTTTAGTATTTCGGCCTTTTCTGAGCCATCCTCTGTTTGAACGCCATTATGGTCCAGAGTGTCTGGGCAGAAGACGTCGATCCCTTTACTGATTTAACGTAATACCAAAACTTATTAGGATTGTCTGTCAAGTCGGAAGACAGAATTTTTCTTTCTAATTCGTTTAACGCTTCACACATAGCCCTACTTACACTAATTTTGATTTCGTTTAATTTCTGCTCGTCTCCGAGGTTTTGGCTATGAATATTTGCAGTGAAGCTCTTTTTTCTTACGTAGCAGCTTTCTAGTATGGTGGGTCTATTCCATCCTTCAAAATTTTGCAGGGCGCATACCTGCTTTGCGCTTGGGCTTTGTCCATTGATGATGAACATTGTAACTGCTGGAGATTAAATTTTTGCGTTTACCTTTCACGTAACCTGAAATCTTTCGCCGGCCGGAGTGGCTGTGCGGTTCTAGGCGCTCCAGTCTGGAACCGGGAGACCGCTACGGTCGCGGGTTCGAATCCTGCCTCGGGCATGGATGTGTGTGATGTCCTTAGGTTAGTTAGGTTTAAGTAGTTCTAAGATCTAGGGGACTGATGACCTCAGAAGTTGAGTCCCATAGCGCTCAGAGCAGTTTCAACACTTTGAAATCTTTCTCTTATCGCTCTTCCTGAACAGCGAGATGGTCAATATGGTTCATGGGTGCATTACGTGTTCCAACCTCTCGCCATATGAGGGTACCTCCAGCATTTTCGAACATCATCCAGGTGTATGGTGTGCAGATGCATAATGTTGCACCCAAATCTTTGAACAAGGTACGAGGGTCACTCCAAAATAAATGCACACTATTTTTCTTAAAATACATCTTTTATTGTACATATCTGAGAGTTCTACAGTGTGTAGATACATCCTTTAGGAACAATATTTTCATTTCTCCACATACTTTCCATCCCTATAAACTGTCTTACGCTATCTTGGAACCAGCTCCTGTATACCCGCACGGTAAAATTCTGGACCAACCTGTTGGAGCCACTGTTTGGTAGAGTGCACAAGGGCGTCATTATCTTCAAACCTTGTTCCACGAAGAGAGTCTTTCAGTTTCTCAAAGAGATGATAGTCACATGGAGCCAGATCAGGACTGTAAGGCGGGTGTTTCAGTGTTGTCCATCCGAGTTTTGTGATCGCTTCCATGGTTTTTGACGGACATGTGTCCGTGCAACAGCAAAACATCCTGCTTTTGCCGATGTGGTCGAACATGACTCAGTGGAGCTTGGAGTTTCTTCAGTGTTGTCACATATGCATCAGAATTTATAGTGGTTCCACGTGGCATGATGTACACAAGCAACAGTCCTTCGGAATCGAAAAACACCGTAGCCATAAATTTTTCAGCAGAAGATGTGATTTTGAATTTTTTTCTCTTGGGTGAATTTGCATGATGCCTCTCCATTGATTGCCCATTCCTCTCTGGTGAAAAATGATGGAGCCATGTTTCATCACCTGTCACAATTCTTTCAAAAAATTCATCTCCACCATTCTCATACTGTTCCAAAAGTTCGCTGCAACCGTTTTTCTTGTTTCTTTGTGAGCCACTGTCAACATCCTGGGAACCCACCTGGCACAAACCTTTTTCAATGCCAACACTTTCAGTATTCTGCAAACACTTCCTTCCCGTATCCCAACGTAGTGTGACAATTCGTTCACTGTGATGCATCTGTCAGCAGTCACCAATTCGTTAACTCTCTGCACATTGTCTGGAGTGTGTGCAGTAGGAGGCTTGCCGCTGCGAGGACAATCCTGAAAATTGCCGTGCCCACTTTCATCACGTAACCTGCTTGCCCACCGACTAACTGTACTGCGATCGACAGCAGCATCTCCATACACCTTTCTCAACCTCTTATGGATGTTTCCCACTGTCTCGTTATCACAGCACAGGAATTCCATGACAGCACATTGCTTCTAACGAATGTCAAACGTAGCAGCCATCTTGAAGACATGCTGTGACGGCACCACTCACGGGAACAGGTTGAACTAAGTTTGAAAACAAGCGGGAAGGATGTATCTACACACTGTAAAACTTTTACACACGCAGAATGAAAACTGTATTTTTACAGAAATAGTGTGCACATCTTTTGGAGTGACCCTCGTACATTTGCTAGTCAACGTTGTTGTGACAGTGTACTCCATCCACACAAGCGTCTTTTCAAGGGTCCATGCAGTCCTGATTCCATTTTGATGAAAAATAATGCGTGACCGCGTCAGCGCACGTGGAGGAGCCCTTGGAACGAGAGACTATTCAGCTGTTGAACTGGCCTGCCCGTTCCTCTGACTTAAATCCCACGAAGCACGTATGAGATGTGTTGGGTAGACGTTGGTGTACAGCAAAGACTCCCAGCATTTGTCAGCCGCGCTAGTGGAGGAATGAAACGGCCTAACACATGAGCTCATTTACCAATGGTGCTATCGGCATGGGAGAATGTTGCAGAGCACGCATCGCAGTTCGTGGTGATCACATGCCCTATTAAGAACCATATCCAGCCTTTCATAATGTCCAGTGGATTATCATAAATCGCGGTGACTTGAGGGTGAAATTGTATTTGAATGAAAGTGCCGTTTCTGTTCGTCTCATTGTGTATTTCTTTCAGTTCCCTTCTGTACTATACTGTACTAAGTTATGTTCGAGTATAATGACTTTGCTGGAGACAAGAAATCTACTTTTAGGAATCAGCATGGGTTTCGAAAAAGACGATTTTGTGAAACCCAGCTCACGCTATTCGTCCACGAGACTCAGAGGGCCATAGTCACGGGTTCCCAGGTACATGCCGTGTTTCTTGACTTCCGCAAGGCGTTTAATACAGTCCCCCACAGTCGTTTAATGAACAAAGTAAGAGCATATGGACTATCAGACCAATTGTGCGATTGGATTGAAGAGTTCCTAGATAACAGAACGCAGCATGACATTCTCAATGGGAGAAGTCTTCTGAAGTAAGAGTGATTCAAGTGTGCCGCAGGGGAGTGTCATAGGACCGTTGGTTGGTTGGTTGGTTTGAGGAAGGAGACCAGACAGCGAGGTAATCGGTCTCATCGGATTAGGGAAGGACGGGGAAGGAAATCGGCCGTGCCCTTTCAAAGGAACCATCCCGGCATTTGCCTGGAGCGATATAGGGAAGTCACGGAAAACCTAAATCAGGTTGGCCGGACGCGGGATTGAACCGTCGTCCTCCCGAATGCGAGTCCAGTGTCTAACCACTGCGCCACCGCTCTGTAGGACCGTTGCTATTCACAATATATGTAAATGACCTTGTGGATAACATAAGAAGTTAACTGAGGCTTTTTGCGGATGATGCTGTAGTATATCGAGAGGTTGTAACAATAGAAAATTGTACTGAAATGCAGGAGGATCTGCAACGAACTGACGTTGGTGCAGGGATTGGCAACTGAATCTCAATGTAGACAAGTGTAATGTTCTGCGAATACACAGAAAGAAAGGTCCTTTATCATTTAGCTACAATATAGCAGGTCAGGAACTGGAAACAGTTAATTCCATAAATTAGGGAGTAGTCATTAAGAGTGATTTAAAATGGAATGACCATGTAAATTTAAGCGTCGGTAAAGCAGATGCCAGACTGAGATTCATTGGAAGAATCCTAAGGAAATGCAAGCCGAAAACAAAGGAAGTAGGTTACAGTACACCTGTTCGCCCACTGCTTGGAAACTGCTCACCAGTGTGGGATCCGTACCAAATAGGGTTGATAGAAGAGATAGAGAAGATCCAACGGAGAGCAGCGCGCTTCGTTACAGGATCATTTAGTAATCGAGAAAGCGTTACGGAGATGATAGATATACTCCAGTGGAAGACTCTGCAACAGAAACGCCCAGTGGCTCGGTACGGGCTTTTGTTGAAGTTTCGTGAACATACCTTCACCGAGGAGTCAAGCAGTATATTGCTCCCTCCTACATATATCTCGCGAAGAGACCATGAGGATAAAATCAGAGAGATTAAAGCCCACACGGAGGCATACCGTCAATCTTTCTTTCCAAGAACAATACGAGACTGGAGTAGAAGGGAGAACTGATAGAGGTACTCAAGGTACCCTCCGCCACACACCGTCAGGTTGCTTGCGGAGTATAGATGTAGATGTAGATGTACATTCATGGTCCAAGTTGCGTCAACCAATGTTACCTGACAGCAACATATCATACGAAAATTGCTTTCATCTTGAAGTTTACCACACGAGTATGTACATACTGGATAAAATTCGCTGCGGTAGATTGCAGATTGCACTACAAAATAGTATATTAAAGTGTTATATGGAAATTGTTGTATTTCATAATCATTCGGTCTATTGAGAAAATAATCATCATTTACAAGTTCGTGGAGAAACTTTTATGTAAAATATCAAACGAAGGAAGGTAGGTTATGGTTTAACATTCCACCAACCACGAGATCAGTGGAGAGCGTAAGCTCAGGTACCTTTTGAGAGAAATCATACAATCAGAATAAGATTAGTTTGCATAAAGTGCTAGTAAGTGGTGGCGACTTTTGAATGATGTCAGCAGTCACTAAATGTTACACCAATAAGAAAGGGCATTCCATTTTGCAAATACCTTACAAAACATTTGCTGCTTTTAGTGCAGATGAGCGAAAAAGCTGAGTAACACAAGAAATAAATGTTGTACGATGCTGTAACAGTACGCAGCTCGTGGTCGTGCGGTAGCGTTCTCGCTTCCCACGCCCGGGTTCCCGGGTTCGATTTACGGCGGGGTCAGGGATTTTCTCTGCCTCGTGATGACTGGGTGTTGTGTGCTGTCCTTAGGTTAGTTAGGTTTAAGTAGTTTTAAGTTCTAGGGGACTGATGACCGTAGCTGTTAAGTCCCATATTGCTCAGAGCCATTTGAACCATTTTTGCTGTAACAGCTATTTGAATAATGTAACGTAATACGCAGTGAAGTAACATGACTTTTGAACATGTAAAAAAATAAAGGTAATATACAGGATGTTCGAAAAACAGAAGGCATAATTTCAAGTATGTATCATCTACTAAAAATGTTCTTTACAACGTGTCTGTAAATATTTGGTTTCCGAATTATGGCCTTTAAAACAGTGGGATTCACTGAATGTTTATCTTCCGGCAGATGGCGCCACTGCAAACTAGTTGTGGAATTTTGTAATGCGATCAGATGTGTACTGTGCTTCATCTGTGAATAATGATTAAGCAGAAAAGTTCAGATCAGCAACACACTGCTGAAAGAACCACAGGTAGTACATAACTCATGCAGCTTAATCTGATGATGACCTGGCCTGTACATGTTGCAAATGGTTAGGATACAACTGTTGCTTTCACAACAGTCTCAAGACAGTTGTGTGAGGAATATTTACTTGCATCTCTGACCTTCGTGTGCTGATGGAAGGAATCGTCCATAGAATCCATAATCTCATCTTCTGTGTATGGACTTGTAGATCTCGGTCGTCCCCTCTCCAAATCAGGAGATGTAAACTTCTCATGAGCACGAAGACAGCGATAGAGACATTCAAATGTTTTCCAATCTGAACATCTTCACTGTGGCTACCTCTCTTGGCACCAACGACGAGTCAGTGGAGTGACCATTAACTAAATCATGGACATGTCATCATGAAGCTGACACAAGTAACGCAAAAATATTTTTTTCCTCAAATAGTTTTTTAAATATCGTTTGTTCTGCTTTACCGTAGATGAAGTACACTTCTGCCAGCTCCTGATCTGAGTTCATATTGAATGCCAAACTCAACAGTAAATGTAGAGTGCGCACAGAATAACGCGGCCGGTAGATGCGCAATCGGCAGGGCAAGAGTGGGGAGAGCTGAGGTCTTGGGGTCAGGCGCTGAAAGGAAAATGCCGAGCGCTGGGGGGAAATGCCATTCTAAACTGAAGCCTATGCTCACAAACGTTTTGTAAATATTGAGTGGGACCGCTCCCAGCCATATAGCATAGGACTTTTATACTATATAATAAAAAGCATATTGTTCGAAAACTATGGGTGATGCAAAAAAACTAAAGCTAGATTTGGATTTAGCTCATAAAAATCTATAAAGATCATCTATCAAAGGAAAAAAGTTTAAAAACAATTCGTTGGCCTGTGTTGTTTAATGGTAAGGCAGAGATGTTGAAACAAGATTTTAAACGGTAAAACACATAAAGGCGCAGATGTGGACTCTGACCACAATTTTTTTTTATTGTGGATTGTAGATTGAAACCGAAAATACTTCAAGATATGAGACTGAAGAATCTAAAACGGATAAGTTGAAAGGATCAGAGTTTGTTGAGAGTTTAAAGGGAGCATCAGGCAGCTACGGACTGAAAAGGACACAACAGAAGACGCCTGTGTAGACTTGAGAGATGGAATAGTGAGAGCAACAGGAACCATTGGGCAAAAGGACGAGGCCCAATAGAAATCCTTAGGTATAACACGAGATTCAGAATTGAACTGAAGAAAAGAGAAAATATAGAAACGCTCCAAGCGAAGTATTGGTTCAAATGGCTCTGAGCACTATGGGACTTACCATCTGAGGTCATCAGTCCCCTAGAACTTAGAACTACGTAAACCTAACTAACCTAAGGACTCGTTTATCGTCTGCATTTCTTCTTGGTGTAGCAATTTTAATGGCCACTAGTGTAAATGGTCGTATCTTTTGACTGCATTCACTTAGAAGCTTAAATGTTTCACACCGCCAAGGGACCGTAGACCTTAGTATTGACATAAATTTTAACATGATATCTCTACTTTCCTCAGCAAAATGGGTCCTGACAGACAGACAGACAGACAACATTGTGATCCTATTCCACTTTCACCGATTCACTTACGGAACCCTAAAAAAGCTTATTCCATGCAGTCGAATTAAATCGGGTGATGCTGAAATAATTAGGTCGGAAAACGAGACACTGAAAATACTAGGTGAATTCTGCTATTTAGGTAGCAAAATAACTGGTGATGGCACAAGTAGAGAGGATCTAAAATGCAGACTGGTAATGACAAGAAACTTGTTTCTGAAAAACAAACTTTCTGGCAAATTAAAACTCTGTACTGGACAAAGATTCGACCCTGGGACCTTTGCCTTCCGCTGCTAAGAGGCCAGGTACCTTAGCGACTGAACGGTCCTGCCAGGCACACAGCTTTAATCTGCCAGAGAGCTTCACATTTGTTAGCAGTGAAGTTTTAGGAAGTATTTGCTGAAAATATTTGTCAGGAATGTAACATACGGGAGTGAAAAGTGGACGTAAATAGCACAGACAAGACGAGAAGAAGAAATATTTTGTGTTTACGAAGAAATTACACAGCTGTACCAATATTTTTCATTGTAGACAATCGATTTCGTCCAACATTAGATCATCTTGGGGATTCAAAAGCAACTCAGCTATGAATTCTCTCACAGCTGCAATATCCTGTAATTTATAAACTGCTCCATTACCATTATCAACTGTCTATTCGCAACCTTCATGCCTTGTCAGAATGAGAGACGGTTTGACAACCATCTCTGGCTGCAAAGTCTATCTCTGATGCTGCCATGACATAGACAGTTAATAACGGTAATGGAACAGTCTACAAGTTACATTTGGTGGCGCAACTGAGAAAATGCTTAGGTTGGTTGCTTTTGATGTTGCTCTGATGTTGGACCGAATCGATTGTGTTCAATAACAAAGTGTGGTACAGCAGCTATGTATTTTATAATGCAGCTTTAAAGAAGAGGATAAAAGTTTTTGACCTCTAGTACTGCTACAGAAAGATGCTGAAAATTTGAAGGATAGATCTTATTACGAGGTACTGAATCGAGTTGGGGAGGAAAGAAATTTGTGACACGACTCCACTAAAAGAAGGGAGCGATTGATAGGGTAAACTGTAATGCACAAACAAATACTTAAAGGGTGATTATAATTAAACTTTCAAACCTCTGTAGAAATAACACCACTGGTCAGAATGACCCCAAATTGCAACGGAATACTATCGGAGAAAGGGGAAAACGTATGGCAGAAGAAAAATGAATGGTGACAAAATGCAGCAATAGATGGCGCCGTACGCATCATAATTTAGTAGTGCCCGACTGCAAATGAAAAATGAATCATACAACATTGCCTTGGGTGTACGTTTGATGTTAAACAAACTGTACTACTCAGTGTGCATGGGTGTACATGTGTGATAGTATTACTTACGAAAGACCATGAATAACAGGAAGGTCATATCACATCGGATGGGAAAAATCGGTTTTTAATTGTCCTGAGGCCAAAACCCGCATAAAAAACATCAATCACATCGGTTTTTAACTGTCTTAACTCCAAAAACCGCATAAAAAGCATCAATCACATCGGTTTTTAATTGCCCCGAGGCCAAAACCGCATAAAAAGCATCAATCAAAATCAAATCGCATTATTAATTTCCGTGTGACTGGCGCAAAAACATGTTCAGCATGTTGTCCACCGTTTTCTGCAACAAGTTGAAATCGAGAAACAGCACGTTCCACAACTGATCGAAGTGTTTCTGTGTTGCGCAATGTATGCCTTCAATGCAGCTAAGTTTACAATCGGAAGACTTAAAACAACATCTTTCAGACAGGTCCACAGCCATAGGTACCATGGATTAAGATCAGGTGATCGAAACGGCCAGACTGTAGGGAAATGGCGGCGGCGGCTGATAATTCTAGCATTTCCGAAATGGCGCTTCAGCAGCTACTTAACTGAATTTGCAATGTTTGGAGGTGCGCCATCTTGCACGAAAATGATCCCATCCACGCTGTTGGAGAGCTGGAATGACGTGGTTGCACAAAAGACACTCATAGTGCTTATCAGTGCCAGTACATGTAACCAGACCGGAAGAACCTGTCTCTTCAAAAAAATATGGCCCTACGATAAATGATGCCATAAACCTGCACCACACAGTGACCTTTACAGGATGAAGTGGTACTGGTTGATGTGCGTGTGGATTTTCCGTTTCCCGTATTCGACAGGCCTGTGTATTGACATATCCTATCAGATGGAAGTGGGCTTTGTCTGTCCACAAAATCTTCCATGGCCAATCATTGTCCACCTCCATGCGGGCAAGAAATTCTAAAGCAAGGATCTCTCTTGCTGGTAGGTCAACAGGAAGCAACTTGTGCACACGGGTAATTTTGAATGGATAGGAATGAAGGATGTTTCGAAGGATTTTACGTACCATGCTCAAGGGGATGTCCAAAGTTTGGGCAGTTCTCCCTGCACTACACTTTTGCAAACCACCATTCGTCTCCTACTGCATTGCTGTGGCCACTGCTTCCACTGACGTCGAATCAATTCGTTTCCTCCCTCTACCATGTTGCACACCAAAAGAATCCATCTTATCGAATTTCCGAACCATTTTCTCCAGACCCACGGCAGTCACTGGACCGACTCCTTTTCTCGGACCCTTCAGTGTCTGGAACTTCTGCAGAGCGACGTGTGCATAGCCATCATTCTTGTAATACAGCTTTACAAGCAGAGCGCGATCCTGCATTGAGACAGTCATGGCGAACGTCACAGACGCGAAAGTAGGAAAAGCCGTGTACCCGGCGTGTTTATACCAACTTCAGTAGGTCGTGAGCATGACAGGTGTTTTCATTTACGTATTCTGACACATACAGCTCTACCTATTGATCAACTTTCTCACTATTTTTTGTCTTCTGCCATACGATTCCCCCCTTCTCTGATAATATTCCGTTTCAAGTTGACGTCATTCTGACCAGTAGTGTTATTTCTAGAAATGTTTTGAAAATTTAACTTTATTTATAGTCACCCTGTACTTTGGCAATTGCGGATTGCAAAGCGAGAGGGTTTGGGTTCGATCCCCGGCTGGTCGGAGATTTTCTCCGCTCGGGGACTGGGGGTTGTGTTGTCCTTAAATTCGTGTCGTAATAATTGACCTTCCGTTGTGGGGCTGGATGAAAGGGCATCTCCTGAAAGCCAATAAATTGAAAACAATTGGCTATCGAGGGAAGCGTTACTGGTAGAAATTGTAGAGTAAGTGCAGTGAGCGGATTCAAATGGGTGTACGGTCGAGTCGGTATAAAATGAACCTTGACAGGTCACAGCGCTGCTGCCAGATTTCATTTGCGTAGCGCTAACGGCTACAGGTGAAAACAATAGTCGTCTGTATAGCTGTGGCAACACTGTGGCGTTGCCATAGAGGCGTTCACAAAATCACTTTACGTGATTGGTTGGGGAATGCGCGTGAAGCTGCGGCGCCCAGTCCACTGTAATTGTCAGGGATCAACTTGCATCGACTCTACAGTAGGGTGCAGTAAAGGCAGTTGCTCAGACACGTATAAGCTTGTCCACGTTACATTAGTGCGAAGAGCTGTATCAAATCAGCCTCCGGATTAAAGACCATAACGAGAACATTCAAATTCTGGCATATCCCTCTTCCCTCCGCCTTGTTTACACTACTTAAGGTAACGTTTGTTAAGCATTAATACATACCAGTAAAATCACCAAATCTATGTAATTCCAGAAGTGAAAGAGGTATTGTAATTTGAAAAACATAATTTCTATCACTTCTTCCATAGTGAAGAAAAGGACAAAAAATATAAATAAAAACTCAAAGCCCATTACAGCGTAATCTAATGGTTCAACATAACGTATTAACTTCATGGTTGTGAAGTCACGAGAGCTCAGGACACCACCCGTCGGCGGGAATTCAAAGAGCAGCCTGGAAACATAGTAAAAATACAATTATCAAATTTTAGTAACAATTGTAATGTTTTAGGAAGGCTTGTGAGGTCTGAAGCCTCTTACTTTATTACGCAGAATAAATTGATGTTTGCGTTATATACGGTAAAATCCAAAAATACAGCTCGGGTCGATCGGTTAATCCATAGATTCTTTTTCAAACTTGCCACAATATTTACTGTCTCATTTGGTACAATGGACAGATCTTGGTAATAGCCTCCTCCGTGATAATTTGAAATAGTTCCCATATAACTGATACCATCTAGTTCTTCACTGGAGGTATATCTCCAGCTGAAAATGCAGAAAATGGAAATTGGGTTAGGAGAACAATAACAGGTGATGGACGGATTATGAGAAATAAGTACTGTGGCAGTAAAAACATGTAAAAGTGTTTTAAAGACAGACATTGTCACCTACGCTGTAGTGTTCCTCGGCCCGAATGGCTCCTTTTCTTCTGCAGCAGAAGAGTATGCATCGTAACAGGTAGAAAAAGTTCTGGTGAATATGGCTGGTACTTCACAAGAATCATTTCGAACCCTTAGCTGCAACAGGAAAAGAAAATCACACTCAGGGTACACCATTGTGGGCCTTGATCTGCTTGAAAAAGAATAACGCGCTTAGGCACTCCGTGAATATCATTTCAATTACGTTGGAGTGAAAGCAGCTTATTCAAAACAGCATCCTAGTTATTTTAACGATAACAGGATCTAATTTCTTTCCTTTATGACGTCTTCGCAACAGACAGTCCTCTCAGCCTTGTGGCTTGCGTACCCCATTACTGACGCACTATGTTTTTAAGTCACAATAGAGCAATATTAACTGACGGTTTGCAACAAGCCACACAATGATCACATCCACTGTTTAATTGTACCGGCACTCATAAATACCTAGTACATATATTTCACAACAACATGGATACTACTATACATTGAGGCACTCATAAATACCTAGTACATATATTTCACAACAACATGGATACTACTATACATTGAGGCATAGGCTGCCCTAACGTATCCGTCGCCGGGGTGCGAGCATTATCATGGTGCCCTCCCCTCTCCTCCACAACAAATGGTAAAGTTGTCTAGTGGGGCTTCTACTTCACTTCTACTACTCAAAAATTTAGTGGCATGATTTCGTTTTAGGATTTAGGGAAAACACATATTACTGAATCTTCATTTATTATCTCACATACAAAAGAAAAGCAGTATTGCTTTTTCCATTTAAAAGGAGAACAACAATAAAAATCTACAGAAAATCCGGGCTTTTGTTTTCGCAAAATCGTTGACAATGCCACTGATTTCAAAACTGATATCATGTTCAATACTAATTAAAGATAAATAGGTTAGTCTACATTGCGACAACGTCGATCAGAGGTAATTTTTTTTATTATTTTTAATTTAGAAAAAGCGCTTTTACTGTGAGGTACTGTGACTGGTTATCTCTGATAAATTCTAAGTGCTGTAGACAAATTCGGAAATACAGACATTAAACTGTTGGAAAATAAGTAACTTAATATGTCCAATGGAGTTGTGCAATTGTTGTTGTTGTGGTCTTCAGTCCTGAGACTCGTTTGATGCAGCAAGCTTCTTCATCTCCCAGTACCTACTGCAACCGACATCCTCTGAATCTGCTTAGTGTATTCATCCCTTGCTCTCCCGAGCCCTTGATGCCTCAGAACGTGTTCTATCAACCGGTCCCTTCTTCTGTTCGAGTTGTGGCACAAATTCCTCTCCTCTCCAATTATATTCAGTACCTCCTCACTAGTTACGTTACTCTACCCATATAATCTTCAGGATTCTTCTGTAACACTATATTTCGAAATCTCCTATTCTCTTCTTGTCTAAACTGTTTCACTTCCATACATAGCTACCCTCCATGTAAATACTTTCAGAAAAGACTTCCTGACACTTAAATCTATACTCGAAGTTAACAAATTTCTCTTTTTCAAAAACGCTTTCCTTGCCATAGCTAGTCTACATCACTTATTTTGCTCCCCAAATACCAAAACTTATTCATCATCATCATCATCATCATCATAATTTAAGACTGATTATGCCTTTCAGCGTTCGGTCTGGAGCATAGCCCCCTTATAAAATTCCTCCATGATCCCCTATTCACTGCTAACATTGGTGCCTCTTCTGATGTTAAACCTATTACTTCAAAATCATTCTTAACCGAATCCAGGTACCTTCTCCTTGGTCTGCCCCGACTCCTCCTACCCTCTACTGCTTGGGTAACCTTGCTTCTCCCATGCGTGTAACATGACCCCACCATCTAAGCCTGTTCATCCTGACTGCTACATCTATAGAGTTCATTCCCAGTTTTTCTTTGATTTCCTCATTGTGGACACCCTAATGCCATTGTTCCCATCTACTAGTCCCTGCAGTCATCCTACAGGGTGTTTCAAAAGTGACCGGTATATTTGAAACGGCAACAAAAACTAAACGAGCAGCGATGGAAATACACCGTTTGTTGCAATATGCTTGGGACAACAGTACATTTTCAGGCAGACAAACTTTAGAAATTACAGTAGTTACAATTGTCAACAACAGATGGTGCTGCGGTCTGGGAAACTCTATAGTACGATATTTTCCACATATCCACCATGCATAGCAATAACATGGCGTAGTCTCTGAATGAAATTACCCGAAACCTATGACAACGTGTCTGGCAGAATGGCTTCACATGCAGATGAGATGTACTGCTTCAGCTGTTCAATTGTTTCTGGATTCTGGCAGTACACCTGATCTTTCAAGTGTCCGCACAGAAAGAAGTCACAGGGGTTCATGTCTGGCGAATAGGGAGGCCAATCCACGTCGCCTCCTGTATGTTTCGCATAGCCCAAAGCAATCACACGATCATCGAAATATTCATTCAGGAAATCAAAGACGTCGGCCGTGCGATGTGGCTGGGCACCATCTTGCATAAACCACGAGGTGTTCGCAGTGTCATCTAAGGCAGTTTGTACCGCCACAAATTCACGAAGAATGTCCAGATAGCGTGATGCAGTAATCGTTTCGGATCTGAAAAATGGGCCAATGATTCCTTTGGAAGAAATGGCGGCCCAGACCAGTACTTTTTGAGGATGCAGGGACGATGGGACTGCAACATGGGGCTTTTCGGTTCCCCATATGCGCCAGTTCTGTTTATTGACGAAGCCGTCCAGGTAAAAATAAGCTTCGTCAGTAAACCAAATGCTGCCCACATGCATATCGCCGTCATCAATCCTGTGCACTATATCGTTAACGAATGTCTCTCGTGCAGCAGTGGTAGCGGCGCTGAGGGGTTGCCGTGTTTGAATTTTGTATGGATAGAGGTGTAAATTCTGGCGCATGAGACGAGAAGTGGACGTTGGCGTCATTTGGACCGCAGCTGCAACACGGCGAACGGAAACCTGAGGCCGCTGTTGGATCACCTGCTGCACTAGCTGTGCGTTGCCCTCTGTGGTTGCCGTACGCGGTCGCCCTACCTTTCCAGCACGTTCATCCATCACGTTCCCCGTCCATTGAAATTTTTCAAACAGATCCTTTATTGTATCGCTTTTCGGTCCTTTGGTTACATTAAACCTCCGTTGAAAACTTCGTCTTGTTGCAACAACACTGTGTTCTAGGTGGTGGAATTCCAACACCAAAAAAATCCTCTGTTCTAAGGAATAAACCATGTTGTCCACAGCACACTTGCACGTTGTGAACAGCACAGGCTTACAGCAGAAAGACGACGTACAGAATGGCGCACCCACAGACTGCGTTGTCTTCTATATCTTTCACATCACTTGCAGCGCCATCTGATGTTGAAAATTGTAACTACTGTAATTTCGAAAGTTTGTCCGCCTGAAAATGTACTGTTGTCCCAAGCATATTGCAACAAATGGTGTATTGCTATGGCTGCTCGTTTAGTTTTTATTGCCGTTTTAAATATACCGGTCATTTTTTAAACACCCTGTAGCTACTTTCATATCCGTAACCTCAACCTTGATGATAAGGTAACCTGAATCCACCCAGCTTTCGCTCCCATACAACAAAGTTGGTCGAAAGATTGAACGGTGCACAGATAACTTAGTCTTGGTACTGACTTCCTTCTTGCAGAAGAGAGTAGATCGTAGCTGAGCACTCACTGCATTAGCTTTGCTACACCTCGCTTCCAGTTCTTTCACTATGTTGCCATCCTGTGAGAATATGCATCCTAAGTACTTGAAACTGTCCACCTGTTCTATCTTTGTTCCTCCTATTTTGCACTCAATCCGTTTATATTTCTTTCCCACTGACATTACTTTCGTTTTGGAGATGCTAATCTTCATACCATAGTCCTTACATTTCTGATCTAGCTCTGAAATATTACTTTGCAAACTTTCAATCGAATCTGCTATCACAACTAAGTCATCCGCATATGCAAGACTGCTTATTTTGTGTTCACATATCTTGATCTCACCCAGCCAGTCTATTGTTTTCAACATATGATCCATAAATAAAATGAACAACAGTGGAGACAGGTTGCAGCCTTGTCTTACCCCTGAACCATGAACTCAATTGACCGTCAACTCTAACTGATGCCTGACTATCCATGTAAAGACCTTTAATTGCTTGCAAAAGTTTGCCTCCTATTCCATAATCTCGTAGAACAGACAATAACTTTCTCCTAGGAACCCGGTCATATGTCTTTTCTAGATCTATAAAGTGTAGATAGATACAGTTCCCTGTTCCACTCATAACACTTCTCCATTATTTGCCGTAAGCTAAAGATCTGGTCCTGACAACCTTTAAGAGGCCTAAATCCACTCTGATTTACTCATCTGCTACTTTAAATGTCTCATTTCTGAATCTAATACCCTCAGCATTCCCTGAGTTAATTCGACGACAGTCTATTATCCTCGGTTTTCTTTAGTTGATGTTCATCTTTATTCTCCTTTCCAGGCACTGTCCATTCCATTCAGCTGCTCTTCCAGATCCTTTGCTGTCTCTTATAGAATTACAGTGTTGTCGGAAAACCTCAAAGTTTTCATTTCTTCTATATGGATTTCAATTCCTACTCCGTGTTACTCAGGACACGAATATTTTTTCTTTTTCCCTTGGTATGCTGTGGAAAGATTGTCGCCTGACTTGAAAGTGTATTGCATACCATGTGTCGTCTCCACTTCGTGCTGCAGGAAGGACCTCCTTGAGTGATCTCCGAAGAGTGCCAACTAAACTTCTTCCATTTTGTTTCAGCTCATCTGCCACTTTCAGGAGGTGAAGAAGTTGTCAGTCATGATGTTCTGTAAGGGCGACGGCCTGTAATCTGCTGTCGTGTAAGAGAACTGTTAGCAGTGCCCCAGACAGCAGTTTAGAAGGAGACGGGGGAATTCCAAACTGTATAATATTTTATTCTAGAGCTTCTCAGTGTCACTGCGTAGGTCTGCATGTCGCCAGTCCATAGAAAACGAAAAGCCGCGCTGTGTAAAGTATCCTCCACCTCCGAATACTTCGTATTTCACGTTGTTTTTGGCTCAAAGTATCATAATATACTCTAACATCTCATGAGTAACGTCGAGGCACGCCCAGAAGCTATTTAGTGTGTGAAAAGCGGTGTTACTGATAAAAAATTGAATTAAAATGCAACTGGCTGAAAAATGACCCACATGATACTATTGGTACAACAGGCAAATTTTTCACACTTCTAAGTGAGCTAGGGGTATGAAATTTTTGTGCATTGTACAACACCACAAATGATGAAAAGTGACGGGAGCGTTTGGTCCTGCAATGATTATGGAGGGGGCTACGACCCGCGAACAACCATCGTGGGTCAAAAATGACCCACAGGGTACTTCTAGTGTTAAGCGATCTTTCGATCTGTGACAGTGTAATAATGTGTTTCCTTACGTGATTGGAATGAAAAAGCGCCGCAGTTGTTTAAATATTCCACATCCTACATACGATTTCCTGACCAATTCTGTAAATTAACTAATTCCATACGCCAAACTGTATCCTGTAAATTGTTTAAATGAACAATATTCCACACATTGAAATTTCCTGGTGATCAAAACTGTGTGCCGGACCGAGACTCGAACTCGGGCCCATTGTCTTTCGCGTGCAAGTGCTCTACCGACTTTTTTAAAAATAGTGTACTCTAGTCTCTCTTCAGAATAGATTGAACAAACTAACAGTACATATATATTCACAATGCAACAGTTATTCAAGGTATAATTTAAACATATAAAAATGATTTTTAGTTTAACAAAAATATTAAAAATACATTAAATACAACAAAATATAACACTTTCTGTCTTTTTTTTTTTTGTCGATGCATGAGAACGTTGATAAGGGTGTTGCATCATGTGACAGGTAGGCATGGCACACCCCAACTTTGAGGGGGTTCAAGGAAGACGCTGTGGAGATAACCGGCAAAAGTTTGTCGGTAAGACGGTTTTCGGGTGAGGGTGCTATGCGCCGTCTCAACTTTGTAGCAGAAGTCGAGGACTGTATGCGGACCACTCTGAAAGAGGTATTCTAAAGCCTGTCCTCGAAACCAGATGAGTGTATGGTGCTTAGCAAGAGGGCAGTGAAATGTCTGGGGCAGCAACAAGAAATCTGGGGTTACCGTCGTTGGCAGGGCACGGAGGTAAAAGTCCACGATTCGTTGGATGAGGAGCCAAACGTTTCGTTTTAGGGGGTACTTAAGACGGTGCTCGTCGGTGTCTTCGAGCTGACAGTCAGGGCAGAGTGGGGAGGTGGCCAATCCTATGCGATAAAGTCGACTATTAGTCGGGAATTTGCCATAAACTAAAACATACCAGAGCGCAGACACAGACAACGGTAAAAAGGGCGCATGCACACACCCCCAAACCGTTCGCCAGTTAATGTCAGGGTGCTGTAGCACCATGGGTTCGCAAGGGTTGGACAGCGTAAACAAACGATAATAGTCTTTTGTACGGGGAGAACGGATGATTGGAAGATCGGCCCGAACGTAGCTGAGTTCTATGAAACAATTGGCTGCATGCTACAATAATGGAGAAATAGGTGCCACATTGATCGGTGCATCGAGAGAAGGTGGTCGGAGGATATCTAAGAGACTGAGTGTTTAGGACGGGACCGGCCCTCGCCAGTGCCACAACATAGTATGGACAAAGAGTGCAGAATATCGTGTTCGCACGTTGACGAGTCCGAGGGCACCTTTTGCAGGAGGCAGTGTTAAGTGTTTTGTAGTGGACTTTGAAAAGTGCCCCTGCTGACACGAAATATCCAAAGGTTGATTGGATGCAGCGACCAAGGTGTAACGGCACTGGTAGGATCTGGGCGGCGTGTACCAGTTTAGAGGCGACATACAGGTTGGCATAGGACACACGTTGGAGTTGGTTAAGTTAAGGTGCATTTGACCGCGAACATGGTGCCGAATCGACTTCAAAAGCCACCGGTAGGCGAGGGCCACTGTGCGGTATGTGGAGCCCATAAATTCGATACCCAAGTAACGAAGGGTGGTGCTGACTAGGAGCGTGGTCGGCACCATATCCTGAGGCCACGCTCAATGTGCATCATAGTCGATTTGCGGACATTTGGAATGCTACCCGAAATACGTCCATACTGGTGGATCCATTGGATTGCGTCATAGAGTTCCGTGGAGGAGCAGGTGAGAAAGAGGAGGTCGTCCGCATAAGCCCTGCAGTGGAAGGTGCAGTCACGTAAAGTGAGACCCTGCAGTCTAAAGTTAAGACCAGTGATGAGGGGCTCAAGTGCAATGGCGTATAGTAAAGTAGACATAGGGCATCCTTGACGCACAGAGCGGCGTATAGAAATAGGTCCTACAATTCTCCCATTGATTTCTACCATCGAAACCGCGGGAAGTAGTGTCCGGCGAATGGCATCGACAAAGAGTAATGGGAACCTCATACGTGTCGCTACCATGAGGAGGAATGGGTGTTGAATGCGATGAAAGGCACTCGTGAAATCGTTGGATACCAGTGCTGCACGAAGGCGACAAACTGCCGCCAGCGCGATGAGGTCACGGCATTCTCCTAGGGCTGTTTGTAGGGTGGCTCCACAACCACGTGCAATCTACTCTGGAGAAAGGACCGTAAATAAGACGGTGCATATGGGCGCTGCTAAGAGGCTTGCATAGATTTTATAGTCTGCATTCATTAATGTAAGGGGGCGCTATGCAGAGACATGAGGCCCTCCCTTCGCCTTAGGCACAGGTAGAAGAATGTCAGTGACGAATACAGGTGGAATTGGGAAGAACGGAGTGAAGAGTTCCTGAATCATTTCCAGCCAGCGAGGAAGCATTAACGTGGTGAACGCCCGGTAAAACTCCTCGGGGAGACCATCCGGTCCTGGTGATTTGTTCTTGGCCCCCTTGTTGATCGCATCTATCACCTCTTCTGCGGTGATTGCAGACATCATGGACGTTGACTCCACTACGGTGAGGGTCCGATCAGGGGGAGGATAGAGATAATCAGGAATTGGCGTTGCCATCGGTTCGTCGCCATAAAATTGGCGATAATGTTCAGCAAAGGCAGACACCACTGCCGCCTGGGTTGTGTGGTGAACACCGTCGGAGGTAGTGATGTTGGGGACGAAAAGTCGACGTAGATGA
The DNA here is from genome assembly GCF_023897955.1 of Schistocerca gregaria. Classification (NCBI taxonomy): domain Eukaryota; kingdom Metazoa; phylum Arthropoda; class Insecta; order Orthoptera; family Acrididae; genus Schistocerca; species Schistocerca gregaria. The sequence continues at coordinate 1,012,131,333 of NC_064920.1, read as the reverse complement.
CGATGGTCGGATGCGGCATGGATGGCGTTTCGTCGTGGAGGAGGTCCTGTCGTCGGGAACGCACCACGACAGTGTGGATCATTAAGAAGGGAGGCATTAAGCTTCCAGTAAGCTCTGCTGCGCCATACTGACTGTGGCAAAGCCAGGGAGCAAATAACGGCGCAATGGTCCGAAAATGCAAGGAGGCATCTTTCTGCTTGGGAGACGTCGTTGCCAAGGTGGGCAGATACATAAAACCGGTCCAGTCTACTCGCAGAATGTGCTGTATAATGGGTAAAACCGGGGGTATTGCCTTGAATTTTCTCCCAAACGTCCACTAGATGAAAATCTTCGATTAAAGTGAGCAGCGCCGGGGATGGAGAATAACCAGACATTTGGTCCTGCGGATGGAGGACGCAGTTGAAATAACCTCCCATGATAAGGCGATCATAGCGCCCAGAAAACAGAGGCGCCACGTCATCTCCAAAAGAAGTGGACTGTTGCGTCGTTCGTGGAGCCAGACGGAGCGTGGATATTGATGATGCGCAGGTCGAAGATGGTAAGATCCATGGCCCTACCAGAGGGAAGGATTGCCGTGTCCGTGAGTGGGATTCCTTGGCGTATGTAGAAAGCCACTCCACGCTCTGACTGATCACATGTGGACGTGTATGAGTCGTAGCGTAGACCGGTGGTAGCTGGCAACACGAACTTGCTGAAGAAGGGCGACGTCGACGTCAGAGGCCCGAAGCATGTCACTTAAGAGCTGCAGCTTGGGTGCAGTGCCGATCATGTTGATGTTCAGTGTGGCGAACCGGTACGTTTGTTTCAGTGGTGGTGGATGTGCATCTACCATCACCAAGGAGAGGGCACCGACAGGAAGACCCGTCCCATCATCTGCAGTGCCTCGCTTTTGATGTTAACAGGCAGCCTCGTTCTGGGGAGGCAACTCATCCGGAGGAGGGGGCGTACCTTTCTCAACGTCGTCGGCCCATGCTCCTGTGCCGTGACTCGTCCAATGTCCATGGGAATGACATCGTGGTGAGAGAGATCTGGAGCTGTCGGCGGGGAGACAGGAGTCTCAACCTGCGCACCGATCGTTTCATTGTGGGTGGCGACCTCCATGGTGGTCCCGTCCTGCGAAACGTCTTGTTGGTTGTGAAAGCTGTCCGCCTACCTCTGTGTGGAAATGTCGGCTGGTTGGGTGTCGTCTTCGTCGTCTGGGGGGCGACGCTTTGAGAGTCCGTGGGTGAACGGCGGCGGCGTTTGCGCCTACGCGGCGAGCGTTCTTTGCGCACGTGTTCCTTAGTGTCGGACGAAAGCGTCGGTAGGTACAATGAAATTGTCAAACAGGTGTTGTGAAGAAGTACTGTTCTCCTCAGCGTCCGGTGCGGGAGCTTGTTCGGCCGCAAGGTTGTCAGGTGGGACGTCTGCACCGTCCGTAGGTGACTGGGGCGGTGGGACGTGCCGATCGGAAGGACTGGACTAAACTGTAGACGTGGCAAGAGACGCTGCGTAAGTGACCGGTAGGGCGGTCATCGTGGGTGTGACGGACGCTTCCGATAACGGGAGCTGCGCGACACATCGTTGAATACATTCAGACCGTAAATGACCTTCTTTCCCGCAGCCGGAACAGGTGCGAGGTTGGCCGTCGTACATTATAACGGCACGTAGATAGGAAGGCACGTTTTTCTGCAACTCGATGCGGACCTGTCTGACACCGTTTAAAACGGGATAGATTTGGAATTGTACCCATCGTTCGGCGACATGTTCCAGAAGTTTGCCATAGGGACGAAGCGCCGAAATGACGACGTCTGCAGGTAGTTCGAACGGCAGTTCGAAGATCCTTATCGTTCGTGTGCCGAGACGGTAACGGTTCCGACGTTGCCGTCGGAATGACAGAAACGCGGTCCACGTTTTGCCTCTTGAAGCTCCTTGTCACACGCCGCATCGTTGATCATTTTGACGTATACGGTGTTGTATTGTATGTTAACCGGGGACTTAGAAACAACGGAGACGCTCCGTCCCCGCCGCAGCCGCAGTGGTCCACAACCCCATGTACCAGCACCATTATCTACTATAGAAGATGTAAGAAGAAGGGTTAGTGAAGGTGGTAGTAATCAAAAACTTATATTATTTATTCGTGGGAATGCTATATCTGGTGCACCAAGACGACTACCGCAGTCCACTTCACCCCTCCGCCGCCCCACACAGAACACAGGGTTATTGTGCGGTTTGACCCCAGATGGACCTCCCCAGGGAACGTCGCACACCAGAGTGTAACCCCTATGTTTGCATGGTAGAGTAACGGTGGTGTACGCGTACGTGGAGAACTTGTTTGCGCAGCAATCGCCGACGTAGTGTAACTGAGGCGGAATAAGGGGAACCAGCCCGCATTCGCCGAGGCAGAGTCGTATACGGTACTGCTAACTATGGACAGGTGGATACCAATTAGATCCGTTGGTGGTATTTTAACTTCGTCGCGAATAAATCATTCTACCTCCGGAGCCTTAGGTCGGGCGAAGTCGGAACAAAAGTTGAAACGTAATGTCTAGTTGTGCGCCATGGTGGTCTAGAAGGAAAACGGCACTTCCAGCGGCCGAAGTAAACAAACACACGGTGCGCGCCTCGCCTGCAGCGCTCTGGCGCGTGACCGCCTCGCAGCACTGCCGGTGGCAGATGCCCGACTGAGCTACCCAAGCACGACTCACGACCCGTCCTCACCGCTGTAATTCGGCCAGTGCCTCGTCTCAGACCTTCGCAACTCCACAGAAGCTTTCCTGCGAGAGCTCCCTCAGTTTTCCTCGGAGCCGAGTCCGGAACGTTCCGTAGTTTTACGCACTACTGCCAACGAATGCGATTTGCAATGTGGAGCACTACAATGAACGGATGCGGCAGTGTTAATGGTGATGATATGATGACGATGATGACACTGAAATCTAGAGTCCAGAAGAAAGCAGTGCTTGCGACTGACTTGTTAATGATTATGTCTGTTCTGAGTATTAAAACAAATTTTTACATGATTTTCAGTGTAATTCATGTCTCACTCATTGAATAACTCTGTCACATCGTGATTTACTTTTTTCTGTATTTCATACTCATTGATATAAAAAACAACCGTAACTTAATATGAACTTGCACAAATACGCTCTTTCAACAAATATGTTTACTTCCGTGCTTTTTACACCACAATGTAATTCATGTCTCACTCATTGAATAACTGTGTCACATCGTGATTTACTTTTTTCTGTATTTCATATCCATTGATATAAAAAAAGAGCAGTAACTTAATATGAACTTGCACAAATACGCTCTTTCAGCAAATGTGTTTACTTTCGTGCTATTTCCACCACAATAAGCGAGGACTGCGTGCCTGTTGGCACTACTGCGAGGAAACCTTTCCACTGTTATCCGTTGGCTTTCCTTTCGTTCCTTCTTGCCGCGCTTCCCCTTCATCCCAGGAAACTAGAAAAACTTTACAAGGAATAGTGACCCATGACCATGCGTATTATAAGTTTTACTTCTAGTTTGTATGGAAAAGACACATGCAAAACAAATTGTTACTCAGCAATCAAAAAAACTGTTGAATGTAATACTCAAGGAGAATAGATCTAATCTCCATGGTAATACATTAGACTCGTTATTTCCTAAATATGGTGCAGTGTTATCTAAAATTAGCGCTTCTGTTGGTAGATTTTTGTACTTTTTGGTTACAATTTAAATTTCTAAAATTTTGACTTAAACACAACATGCCTGTGACTTTCTTATTACTAAAAAAAGTTAAGTTTTTATTGTAATAATGACATTAATCAATCTTTACTTATTTACAATTCATAAAAATAGTTAGTTGATAAAGCCTACCTCGGGAATTAATTTTAACTACGTTTCGAATTTTGCACACCGAAGTACATGACAATGAACACGAGAAAGTCCAATGGAAATAAAATAATTTTTTTCTCATTGATATTAATTTTTGTTTCAATGGCTTTCAGTTACACAAAAATTGACATAACTCTTGCAATCGTATCCCTAAATAAATATGCCATCATTTAAAAAGAGAAGCAGTATACTCTATGGTTGGTTAGCCGAGAATTCGCCACGAACAAATTCCGTTCTTCGTATTTGTCGTCTCAGACTATCACAAAAGCGATACTCAGCCAAGAATAGATGGCCCCATCAAAAATGGCTCAAATGGCTCTGAGCTCTACGGGACTCATCTTATGAGGTCATCAGTCCCCTAGAACTTAGAACTACTCAAACCTAACCCAAGGACATCACACACATCCATCCCCGAGGCAGGATTCGAACCTGCGACCGTAGTGGTCGCACGGTTCTAGACTGCAGCGCCTAGAACCGCTCGGCCACCTGGGCCGGCGATGGCCCCTTCCTCCGATGCTTTCCGACAATTACCGAACTGAAATCGTAGCGCTGCCAACATATGCAGTCTAACAATGCGTGTTGCGGTATTATTTCAGTAGGTATTTAATAACGAAATAGCCACACATTTTAACATGAACACATATGCAACGCTCTGTAACGAAATCAGACGATCGTTACGGCGCTCTGTGCTCACAATTTATCAATAGCTCAGCGCAGGTGTGTTTTCGGCACTGCCAATAGCCCGCCTCCGTATGTAGTACCTACTTTTCTCTGTTCCTACGTGTAATATTGTGTGGTATTGTACTATCTACTTACCTACAACTATAAGGGATCGTGAGGAAGACAGCAACCGTTTGTGTACTCTTACTCCACCAAGAAAAATACCCAGAAAAGTCGGCTAGACAAGAAAAAAGGAACGAACAATCATCGCAGCATCGCTCACAAAATTGTAGACATCAGCGGTTAAAGAATATGGCTTTTAAGGACTGGCTTATGCCAGACACCAATGCTTCAACTAAAGCTAAGTGTGCATTTTGCCCAGGAACATCGATGGTAGTTGAAATATCTAATTTGAAAACTCATGCCATTACCAAAAAACATATAAACAGAAAACCTGGTTCTAGCATACAAACGCCAACATTAACATCCCTTGGATTCCAAAAAGGTATAACTCCAGAAAATAAAGAAAAAACACGTGCAGAAATTAAACTTGCAGTTTTTTTGTTTTTTTTCATAACATTGCATTTTCGGTTGCTAACCACTTGATACCTTTATTAAAAGAAGGTGTGACGGACTCTAAATTAATTAAGGAAATATAGCTCAAACGAACTAAAGTAAGGGCAGTGGTAAAGAACGTTCTTGAAGAAGATCATAAAGCAGAATTAGCCCAAAATTTACCAAAAATATAGTTTTGGTCAGAAAGGGCGAGATAACCGACATTTCGACGGTCAAAACTGCTGGCGTTGTGGTAAACTATTTTGATCAAGAAGCTCAAAAAATGTGTAGCACATTTTGGGAGTTGCACAACGTCTTCAAGGAAAGAACCGATGCTGATGATATTCCCACAGGCAGTGACGAGAGTTTATACAGATTTTTTATCGATTCATTCACCAGCTATATGTCCCACTGAAAAATGTTATAGGCTTTGGTTCAGATGGATGTAACGTCATGATGCGTGAAAACGACCCGGTAAAAACTAGATTACAACATGATTTTAAAGGAATCACAATAGTGAAATGTGTTTGTCTCTCAGCCCAGTTGTGTGCCAGCGAAGCATGTAAACATTTACCTGAAAGTGTAGAGCAACTAGCTCGTGGTATTTATTACTTTTTAAAACACCGTGATAAACGCCAGTTTGATTTTCGTAAGCTCCAGTCGTTTGTTGAAGTGGAGCCCCACAAAATTCTTAGGCAATCTAAGACAAGATGGCTTTCATTGTCAACAGCGAGCGAGTTTTCAGTACGGTTAATTTGATAAAAACAGACATAAGAAACCGGCTAACTGTGGAAAGTGTGAACGGGTCACTTCTTGATGCAGAGAGCATGAAAGGGCTAACACGTATTGGAAACTGCGTCCACTTTGAACCGACAAAAGACATGTATAGCCGTACGACTAGCGAAAAATTATACGGCGAAATAAATAAGAACGATTCAGAAAGGCTCAGGCTGTACCTGATATAATATCTGGAGACATAAACTAAGACTAGAAAATACAACAAAAAATTTCAAAGTTGTATGCAAATGTAGATTAGATGGTGCCACGATTGAGTGATCTGTGGTGTTGTCGTAGCCTAAGTCGCATCTCTAATGGCAGATCAGGAATGAAAAACGCTTCAACGTCACCAAACATTTGCCAAAGTAACAAAGAGATTTTCTGGCTAATGAGAGGGGAGTATATTCCAGGCAGCTAACAACACAGTTACCTAAAGTGCCTTAAAGATCATCTAACTATTAATAATATATCATGTATCTGTGTAATTTCATAAATTAATAAATTATCACCTAATTGTTATATCTCGTGGTTAAATTATTTATGAATGTGCGTTCTCATTTTACCTCAATTATAATGCGCTTATGCGAATCCTTGTTTCTTCTGAGACTGAAATAAAATTATATCATAGTTGTTAATCGATATTAAGTAAGCACTCACCGCATTTCACTTCGTCTCATCTAACCGCCTCAACACCCGAGACGAGTAATGTGTTCAGAATTTGGGACTTGTAAATATGGCCACCATAACATTTTATTAGTTTAACTCAAAATTTTTAAATTAACGAATGCCTGCTAAATTCACACTCATTTAGCATGTCTTATTTTTGGTTATATGACATTTTAAAAGCTTGATAAATGTACGAGGTTTGAAAGCCAAGGTACGAGATTTTTAGTTGTTTATGAACGAGGAAGAAAGTTCTATGGTAGGCAACCCTGACTCGATCTCCACGATATAGCCCTGACTAAGCACCATTTGAATTTCATCTGTTTCCAGAACTAAGGGAAAGTGATGAGATGTTGATAGAAACTGTTATTAGTTGATTTAACAGTGAGGCGGCAGAGTTCTGTGATTCTGGGATCCAAAAGCTGGTGCCACGACTTGACAAATAATTAAATATTCATGGTGACTTTTATGAAAAGTGAAAAAAAGCGTATATTGTAGTTTGTGATGCAATTTAGGTTCATAAATAAAGTATCTCGTAGTCCATTACAAATCGGTTGCCGGCCGAAGTGGCCGAGCGGTTTTAGGCGCTTCAGTCTGGAACCGCGCGACCACTACGGTCGCAGGTTCGAATCCTGCCTCGGGCATGGATGTGTGTGATGACCTTAGGTTAGTTAGGTTTAAGTAGTTCTAAGTTCTAGGGGACTGATGACCTAAGATGTTAAGTCCCATAGTGCTCAGAGCCACAAATCGGTTCTTAAGTAAAAAAAAAAAAAAAAAAAAAAAAAAAAAAAAAAAAAAAAAAAAACACCTTCGTATTACAACCCACTATGTGTCACTCACATAGGGATTGTGAAGATAAGATTAGAATAATTACAGCACGCACAGAGGGTTTTAGACAAGCGTTCTTCCCGTGCTCCCTATGTGAAAGGAGTGGGAAGAGACCTTAATAACTTGTACTATGGGATGCAATCTCTGCCATGTACCTCACGGTGGTTTGCAGAGTATAGATGTAGATGTAGCTGCCGTGAAACCATATATCTGCTTACTCACACACAAACTTATCGATGCATCATATAATAGAGACATCTACTTTCACCACATAAATCAACGTTTATGCGCTCGTAACCTCATTGGCAAAACATTTATGCCGTACACTGAAGTAGCACACCCTGTTACTCTAAAATAATTAACCATACTCAGAATAATGTTGTTCGGGAGAGAACCTTAGTGTGATGTGTCACTGAAGCTACTTATTTATGTAATAAATAAGTCAAAGATTACTTACGGCATGTTGTTAGCTTCTGACGCTAATCGGTGGTGAAAGGAGGAAAGTGGCGTCACAAAGTTAAAACGTTAGTAACTTTTGTAGCATGGCGTTTTTCCCTTCGTCTCATGTATTCGTGGAATTCCAGTAACAGGGGAGGGAGTGTACAGACTCGAGACAAACATAACTCACTTACACGCATCAGGCACCTCTTCAATAGCAACCGCCGCATTGTAGCTCTCGTCTCCAAGCGCAGGGACATCGTGGCACCCATCACACCCCAAAAGGTTAAAATTTAAACTACTTCACACACAAAATAGATTATAACCTAAACTAACCTAACTTCCTGGACACAGCAAAAACTGGCGAATGAGATCGGACACACTGTTATCCATTTGTCGGCCGACGATATCGGGCTGCCTCTGGCGACGGCGTCTGACGACCGTTGTCGCCACTGTGAACACAGCCCAAGCGTGTACATTTGTTTGTGCGAGACAGATTTTAGAATTTGCTGTTAAGTTTTATTGTGACACTGTGGTGGCCCACGTCCCTACCAAAGTCACCCACCCTCAACGCCAAATGCTTCCTCCACAGGCCGTCCTTCTTCTTTGCGAATCTCGCAGGCTCTACCGCTCCTTCCTCTGCACCCGTGACTGGAATACACTCATCTGCCACCAGCAGTTACGACGACACATCCAGAGCCTCCTTACAACAAAGAACCGCCAGGACTGGCGCCAGACATGCACATGCCTCAACTCCACCCTCCCTATCAACTCCTCCAAGTACTGGTCAACCTTCCAGCGCCTTATTGGTAGCCATCCCACCACGCATTACCCTATTCTCCACGACAATCGTCCCTTCCCTGACAACCTCAGTAAGGCTAACCATTTTGCTTCCCACCTCTCCGAGGTCTTCTCCATTCCTGACGATCCCCATTTTGATTACTCCCTCTTCCCCACCATCCTTGACCACACTGATACCTCTGTTCCACCGCTCGCTACTAGTTTACAGTACTTGGATAAGTTACCCCTCTCAGTCATAAACACTCCCATCACTGCACTCGACATAACACTCGTCCTCCGCTCCAAATTCAACACTGCCCCTGGTCGTGTTTGCATAACCTACCACTACCTAAAAGAATCCCCCCTCCCATCCTCCTGGCTGTCCTTGCTACCCTGTACAATGTCCTCCTCTCCACTGACTTTTACCCCAACCTGTGTAAGACATCCCATGTCCTGCTGTTCCCTAAACCCAACAAACCCCCTCTGATATTTCTTCCTGTCGTCCCATCTGCCTCACCTCTGTTCAGTAAGGTCTTCGAGACCATCCACTCCCACTGTATTCACCACCACCTTAACCAGCACCACCTCCTTCCCCTCACCCAGTGTGGCTTCCAGCCTTCCTTCTCAGCCGATGACCAGCTCCTTAACCTTACCAGTCGCTCCAATGTCTTTATTTCCCTTGACCTCCAGAATGCCTATGACTGTGTCTGGAATCCCTGGCTCCTCTACAAACTGCAGACCTATGCTCTCCCTATCAATTTCGTCCATCTCGTTGCTTCCTTCCTATCCCATCGTCCCTCCTATGTAACTATCCACAATTCCAACTTCCGTACCTTCTATCACTCTGCCAGCATGCCTCATGGCTCCACACTTTCCCCTCTCCTCTTCCTCCTGTACACTGCTGATATGTCCAAATCTCCCGTACCTTTTCATCTCCTCCAATTTGCTGATGACACTACATTATTGGTCCTTTGTCCTACCCTTCAATGGTCCCAACATACCCTCCAAACCCACTTCGATCAGTTCACTACTTGATGCAACCAGTGGTTCCTTTGTATCAACCCCTCTGAGACCCAGGTGATCGTCATAGGCCACACCACCTGCTCCTTCTGTCTCCAACATTTCTACCTAACCATGTTCGGCTGTCCTATCCACCTCACTCCTACCCTCAAATACCTTAACCTCACCCTTGCCCTCCACTTATCTGGACTTCCCATCTCCTTACAATCCAACACAAAACCCACAACAGACTCTGCCTCCTGAAACTCCTGTCCGGCTGGACATGGGGACTGCATCCCTCCACCATACTTCACACCCCATCCTCAGTTATGCCAGTGTCACTTGGATTTCCGCCCCTCCCATGTTCTATAAGGCCCTGCAAATCCTAGAACGCCATACACTCCGCCTCGCCTTCCATATCCATCTTCTGTCCCTCACGCGCACCCTCTATGACCTCATTCCCTTCTCCCACCTTCTCCTTGTCCTCGAACACATCCGCATCCTGTATATCATCTGCTGACTCGATCCCCCCCACCCCCTGGTGTCCACCTTCTTCTCCACCCCCAGCCCATTGCCACGCCTTTACCTTCGTATCCAGCCATTTCTCCATATCCACACCCTTCCCCTCCTTTCCCAATGCAACTTCCTGCTCCTACTCCCCTCAATGATGAGCTTCGCCCTGACATCTACGCCTCCTACCAACTCTAACCCCACGTTTGTCCTCCCTCCTCTTCAGGGCTCCCTCTCCTCCCCCTCCCTTCCCCTGAGCAGCTTACTCCCTCCTACACCCCCTCCTTCTCCTCTGCTCCCCTTCTATATCTCTGCACTCCCTGCTGCCTTGTCTTCCCTCTTCAACTCCTACCCTGCCCATCTCCTGCCTCTTGGTGCACCCCTTTTCCTCTTCCTCTCACCCCCATCTCCCTCCCCTCTTTTTCCCTCCTCTCTGACTTCCAGCCTCTCGGCAGGTTCCTACCAGCGGTTTTTATAGTTTGTGAGTGTTCTGTCGCTTCCAGTTGCCCCCCTTTTTTTTTAAGCGTCTCGCTCTGTGTATCTTCATACTGTGACGGACTTTTAACTTGCGTCTGACTCCTGTGATTTTAAGTGCGCAACAAATTGCCAGATGTGTTCTTTTAACTTTTTTTAATTTTTAACTGTCCCCCAATGCATGTCCCCATATTGGTGTATATTCTAACTCCCATCATCTCCATCTACTCTGTTTTATGTCCCCCTTTCATCCCCCTTTTTTTTGTAATCGTTCCCCTTTCATTTTTTTTGTACAATTGTTTGGCTGAAGAGCGCCGGACTGTGCTGCTGCCAGCCCCATGGGCAGGTGGATGAAATTACAACAAAGAAAGAAAATTATGTTTTATTTCTCAGGCAGATGCGAGAAAAAGATAGTAAAACAAACTCCCGCCCACAATACCTCGCTCTCTTTTCGGAATGCGAAACTCTTACTGCACATAAGAAGCGTGCCGCTGTAATAAGTGTTTTTTTCTGTTTCCATAGCATTTCATTTGATTAATATACACTCCTGGAAATGGAAAAAAGAACACATTGACACCGGTGTGTCAGACCCACCATACTTGCTCCGGACACTGCGAGAGGGCTGTACAAGCAATGATCACACGCACGGCACAGCGGACACACCAGGAACCGCGGTGTTGGCCGTCGAATGGCGCTAGCTGCGCAGCATTTGTGCACCGCCGCCGTCAGTGTCAGCCAGTTTGCCGTGGCATACGGAGCTCCATCGCAGTCTTTAATACTGGTAGCATGCCGCGACAGCGTGGACGTGAACCGTATGTGCAGTTGACGGACTTTGAGCGAGGGCGTATAGTGGGCATGCGGGAGGCCGGGTGGACGTACCTCCGAATTGCTCAACACGTGGGGCGTGAGGTCTCCACAGTACATCGATGTTGTCGCCAGTGGTCGGCGGAAGGTGCACGTGCCCGTCGACCTGGGACCGGACCGCAGCGACGCACGGATGCACGCCAAGACCGTAGGAACCTACGCAGTGCCGTAGGGGACCGCACCGCCACTTCCCAGCAAATTAGGGACACTGTTGCTCCTGGGGTATCGGCGAGGACCATTCACAACCGTCTCCATGAAGCTGGGCTACGGTCCCGCACACCGTTAGGCCGTCTTCCGCTCACCCCCCAACATCATGCAGCCCGCCTCCAGTGGTGTTGCGACAGGCATGAATGGAGGGACGAATGGAGATGTGTCGTCTTCAGCGATGAGAGTCGCTTCTGCCTTGGTGCCAGTGATGGTCGTATGTGTGTTTGGCGCCGTGCAGGTGAGCGCCACAATCAGGACTGCATACGACCGAGGCACACAGGGCCAACACCCGGCATCATGGTGTGGGGAGCGATCTCCTACACTGGCCGTACACCTCTGGTGATCGTCGAGGGGACACTGAATAGTGCATGGTACATCCAAACCGTCATCGAACCCATCGTTCTACCATTCCTAGACCGGCAAGGGAACTTGCTGTTCCAACAGGACAATGCACGTCCGCATGTATCCTGTGCCACCCAACGTTCTCTAGAAGGTGTAAGTCAACTACCCTGGCCAGCAAGATCTCCGGATCTGTCCCCCATTGAGCATGTTTGGGACTGGATGAAGCGTCGTCTCATGCGGTCTGCACGTCCAGCACGAATGCTGGTCCAACTGAGGCGCCAGGTGGAAATGGCATGGCAAGCCGTTCCACAGGACTACATCCAGCATCTCTACGATCGTCTCCATGGGAGAATAGCAGCCTGCATTGATGCGAAAGGTGGATATACACTGTACTAGTGCCGACATTGTGCATGCTCTGTTTCCTGTGTCTATGTGCCTGGGGTTCTGTCAGTGTGATCGTGTGATGTATCTGACCCCAGGAATGTGTCAATAAAGTTTCCCCTTCCTGGGACAATGAATTCACGGTGTTCTTATTTCAATTTCCAGGAGTGTATTATGGAATTGTTAACAGAAATTTCTTAATACTACTGGTGCTAACGAACGAAGGTGTTTTTCCCCCCACCAATCGCATGCTCCAGTGGCCACCACTACGACACAGTTAGGTAAAATATAAACTATTTTACATTAAACATATGTGGTGAAACACCGATACGAACAACGTCTGCCATTCTGTCACACTCTCAGTCAATCTTTTTTTTTCTTTATTGTTATTTTTAAACCTGTTTACAGGCAGGCCTGCAGCAGCATACTACGCCGCTCTTTGGCCGCAGAGAAACACAAAAGATACAAATGGAGACAATTAGAGAAAAAAATACGATGGACATATAAACGGAGACAAACACTTTGTAAAATACATGGAGCCCTTCATGGGCATAGAGTCCAAGATAAAATTTGTTCAGACACTCGGACACATACATAGCCAAAAATTGTCACACGTGAACGTAGGTGCACAAAACGAATAACACTGAACCACTTAAGCACAAAACGACGGCATACACAGAAACATGAGGAGTTGATCTCCAGCACGCGAATGTTCACTAACCGTGTACGAGTCCTGGGACCTGCCAAGAGAGGAGGAGGGGGGGTGGGAGAGAGAGAGGGGAGAGCAGATGCCATGGGCAGGGGAGATAGGGGGAAGGGAGGAAGAGGGAGGGGAAGCCTGGAGGAAGGGTAAGGGGGAAAAGGAAAGAGAAGGGAGGGAGGGTGCCTAAAGGAAATAACACAGGAAGGGGGGGAGGATCAAAGTTGATAGGAGGGGTCGATGGAGGGGAGTCTCAGTCAATCAAAATTTCTCGGAAAACACTTCAAACGCGATCTTTGACGAAAACGTCAAATAACTCCGTATACTGTCAAATGTTTGGCATAAATAGTGAAGTTCGACAAATTACTTGATCACATATGGAGGTTTCAAAAGTTAACACTCTGAGTACGGTCAATGTGGCTGCAAATACTCAGTGACTCGAGTTCAGGTAGTCATGAACTGCAGACAGCGGCAAGAGCCGGGGTTAAAATGATGGCCAACTGAGATGTTTTCCTGGCAGCGTGTAGAGCTGACATCTGCCGGCGACACCGAGCAGCAGTGCAGCACGCATCAGTTGTGTATTGGATCTCGCAATAAGAAATTCAGGAGGAAAATACTGAAAGTAGGAGATATCTCCTTATCGATATCACTTACTTATTTCCAGATGCTTATGGAAATTGGAATATGTGCCCATATCTGCTGACAGTTTGTGAATACAATACTTCACACCCAGCAACGCACTTGTTAAAGTATTTGTTATATATCGCAACTTCGACTATGGAAACGTCATTTTGCATTATTAGCCCGAACTAATTATAGTATGATGCGGACAACATGTAAATGACGTGGCTGGATTTTGACAATGGAATAGATCCTGTATTGAAACGGTTTTCGTATTACAGTACCCTGAGTGTTTGCTGCATGAATATTCGCATAAAAACAAATGAGGTGCGAGAGCGCCGGTCATACTGCAAAAAGTATGAAACTTTTACTTACACGTCTTGGCAGTTAGTGTCGTCACTTTCATACTTTCCAATTGGCTGGGGACAGACTTTGTATGTTTTACATAACAGATTTTGCCAAACTAGTTTCCCTGTATTCTAGTTCCCAATTTTGATAGGTTTCATGTGGGATAATCTGTATGTGCTCTTGAAAAGGCGTATCATGAGATATAATTTGTTGTGATTGCATCCTGGGAAGCGAGGCACCGAATTAATATTTATGAGTGTGCCACTCTCACTTTTCTAACTCACAGTTTAATTTTTCATTGTTTGTCACACAGAACATGACTGCAAAATGACTGATCAAAAAATCACCGACTGGTGTGTGTTACACAATTGTCAAGTATGGCAGTTTTTCATCTAACATTCACAAGTCATGTGGATAAAGCTCATAATATGAACACTTGATAGAACTGGAAAACATGTTTAACATTTCAAGGTAACTGAAATGCAGAGTTCGGTATGTTTCCCTGAAGTAAAAAATCCAGACTAAAATTGAAAACAGTTCATACAGTGTAATGCCTTTGTGGTACCCATATCATGGGATATATGGTTGTACACCACTTACCGTTCTTGCTAAAGAAGTTTGTATGACCTACAGGTATATAGAGTTCCCTCAAGTACTTACAGCAAGCAGATATCTTATAATTTTATCACAAACTTCCCCAGGAGATCAGAAATGAAGTTAAGTTGCTGTTGAAATGCAATTTCTATCACAGTATCTGAACGCCAAAAACAAAAGTATCAAGTATCATTGTTGATTTGCTTGAGAACTATTTATGATACACAAGTCTTAAGATGTGTAATAACCAAACATAGCACATGTACAAAATTAAACACACAGACATATACATAGATAAATCAGATAATTATTCACAAACACTTAAATAAATAATATACTCAAAAAATTAAACTCACTGATTGGTGAACAAAAACATAAGTGTCTTCTGTGTACAACAAATTTGAGAAAAATGTTCTTGTAAGGTAGCTACATGTAAGATTTTGTGGACCAAACAAAATACAGTCAAATACAAATTCAGAAGAGAACAATATCAATTGAAATTTTAGCGTTTCATTTCTGAGTAGATCCACTATTGCCTATTCTAAATTGTAGTTTAGAAATATCGTTTTTGATACTTTTTCACTTGGAATACGGGATCGTCTATCTGTTATTGTTTCATCTACATGCTGATAACTGACGATGGTCGAAGTAGAGAGGATATAAAATGTAGATTGGCAATGGCAAGGAAAGCGTTTCTGAAGAAGAAAAATTTGTTAACATCGAGCATGGATATAAATGTTAGGAAGTCGTTTGCCCCTGCTTTGAAAATATGCACTTACGTGGAACACGTGTGGCCATAATACAAAGACGTCGTTTAATTATTTGAAACAACGTGGGAAACAAAACATGATTTTCTTTCCACCACAGCAATAGATCTCGTGATCTGTGTATCAGTGGCATCTTCATATATTTATAAAGCTCGACTATGCTTGCAGCAGGTGGATTGTCTACACTTTGGAGCAAGCCTCTGAATATGTTTATTTTGAAAAATGCCACTATTGACTTCACTTTGCCCTTGCGTCTGTAATTGGTTCAAGGCTTACTTGCACAATTAAATTTAGTGTATGTTAAAAACAACATACTACCATTTGCACATCATCATTTTGCTGCTGCAAAAAGGTAAATATCGAAATAGATGACAGAGGATAGAAAAACAATTAAAATCGCTCAAAAGAGGATAGACAGCTGGACCTGATGGGATACCAGTTCGATTTTACACAGAGTACGCGAAAGAACGTGCCCCCTTTCTTGGAGCGGTGTACCGTAGGTCTCTAGAAGAGCGTAGCGTTCCAAAGGATTGGAAAAGGGCACAGGTCATCCCCGTTTTCAAGAAGGGACGTCGAACAGATGTGAGATGAGATGTACTGGAACAGAGTAACAAGGATTCGCAAAAGCGCTTTATACATTGAGGTTAAATGAGAATGCACACCAAAGCATATCAAAAAATAATTTTCCCACGAGATACAACAGTTAGTTGGCCGTGCGGTTCGAGGCGATTCTGTCCGGAACAGCGCGACTGCCACGGTCGCAGGTTCGAATCCTGCCTCGGGCATGGATGTGTGTGATGTCCTTAGGTTAGTTAGGTTTAAGTAGTTCTAAGTTCTAGGGGACTGATGACCTCAGATGTTAAGTCCCATAGTGCTCAGAGCCATTAAGGTACTTTAGTTAACTGTGAGTCGAATTCCGTCGGGTGATGCTGAGGGAATTAGATTAGGAAATGAGACATTTGAAGTAGTAAAGGAGTTTTGCTATTTGGGGAGCAAAATAACTGACGATGGTCGAAGTAGAGAGGATATAAAATGTAGATTGGCAATGGCAAGGAAAGCGTTTCTGAAGAAGAAAAATTTGTTAACATCGAGCATGGATATAAATGTTAGGAAGTCGTTTCTGAAAGTATTTCTATGGAGTGTAGCCATGTATGGAAGTGAAGCGTGGACGATAAATAGTTAAGACAAGAAGAGAATAGAAGCTTTCGAAATGTGGTGCTACAGACGAATGCTGAAGATTAGATGGGTAGATCACATAACTAATGAGGAAGTACTGAATAGGATTGGGGAGAAGTTTGTGGCACAACTTGACTAGAAGAAGGGATCGGTTGGTAGGACATGTTCTGAGACATCGAGGGATCACCAATTTAGTATTGGAGGGCAGTGTGGAGGTTAAAAATCGTATAGGGAGACCAAGAGATGAATACACTAAGCAGATTCAGAAAAATGTAGGTTGCAGTAGGTACTGGGAGATGAAGAAGCTTGCACAGGACAGAGTAGCATGGAGAGCTGCATCAAACCAGTCTCAGGACTGAAGACCACAACAACAACAACAACAACAGTTAACTGTGTTGTTTGCTGACTGGATTATATTCCCCTCTCATTGGCGGGAAAAACCTCTTCGTTGCTTTGGCGAATGTTTGGTGACGCTGAAGCTTTTTTTGTTCATGCTCTGCCATTAGAAGAGCGACTTAGGCCACGGCACCGCCATAGATCACTCATCTATGCCACCATCTAAACTACATTTGCATACAACTATGAAATTTTTTGTGGTATTTTCTAGTCTTGGTTTATGTCTCCAAATATAATATCAGGTACGTCCTCAGTCTCACGGACATCGTTCTTATTTATGTTGCCGTATATTTTTTCCCTAGTCATACGTCTATACATATCTTTTGTCGGTTCAAAATGGACCCAATTTCCAATACGTGTTAGCCCTTTCACGCTCTCTGCATCAAGAAGTGGCCCGTTCACACTTTCCACAGTTAGCCGGTTTCTTATGTCTGTTTTTATCAAATTAACCTTACAGAAAACTCGCCCGTAATCAGCATTTGTATGAGGTAGGGTCAGTGTGTAGTTATAGCATCATCATAATCATCATAATCATTATCATTAACACTTTCGCGTCCACTGCACACTGAACTTCTGTTCATTGTAGTGCTGCCCACTGCATATCGCATTCGTTGGCAGTAGTGCTTAAAACTACGGTACATTCCGGTCTCTTGCGACGAACTCTGAGGAAAACTGAGGGAGCTGAGGGAACTAGGAAAAACTGCCTATTGGCTTCTGTCTCGGGTTTTTCGGCCGACGTTCATCTGATGATTTTACTGAGGTTTCGCCAGCACGAGCGGCTGGCATTTGCGGCAGCGAGCTCGGCTCCAATTCACCATAAGCAATGGAGGGTGAAGCTTTGACAATGCCAGCCACTCGTGCTGGTCAAACGTCAGTAAAATCATCAGATGAACGTCGGCCGAAGAACTCGAGACAGGAGCCAATAGGCAGTTTGTCAACAAGTGGCCAAGAAAGCCTAAACTATTTCGAACTAGGAAAACTTCAAAAGGAACATTAAAATCCGCGAACATTCCTAAAACGTCTACTTTTCATGTTTCACACTCAATGTAGCCATAGTGTAAAGATCCATTTACGCTATAAATTATTACCCACAGTAAAAAATCATGTTATAAAATTTCCTATGTCGGAATCTCGTGTCCTCGTAGTTCGCACAGTAGACCACAAATCTCCCATTTGTGCGAGAAACCTCGTACGTTTGACAACACTGATGCCACTAAGGACGCCGATGCTCACGTGGACCGGAATCCGGAAACAATGCAGGTTTGTCGCATGAAGCCCACCTCGGCGCCGGTTTCTGCTGGCTCCACCCAACGGTCGTTTCCCACACTCTCCGTACAAAACTGGAGGCTGTATCCATTACAGAAGACGAGTATTTCCAGCATTCAGTTTACATAAAAGAAGGCACAAATAAATACGAGGGTCACTCCAAAAGTAATGCACACTTTTGTTTTTAAAAAAAATCCGTATTTTATTCTACATGTTTGAAAGTTTTACAGGGTGTAGATAATCCTTTAGGACAATATTTTCATTTCTCCACATAATTTCCATCCCTGTCAACTGCCTTACTCCATCGTGGAACCAGCGCCTGTATACCCACACGGTAGAATTCTGGACCAACCTGTTGGAGACACTGTTTGGCAGCGTGCACAAGGGAGTCATCATCTTCAAACCTTGTCCCACGAAGAGAGTCTTTCAGTTTCGCAAAGAGATGATAGTCACATGGAGCCAGGTCAGGACTGTAAGGCAGGTTTTTCAGAGTTGTCCATCCGAGTTTTGTGATCGCTTCGATGGTGTTTTGACTGTCATGTGGCCGTGCATTGTAGTGCAACAGCAAAACATCCTGCTTTTGACGATGTGGTCGAACACGACTCAGTCGAGCTTGAAGTTTCTTCAGTGCCATCACATATGCATCAGATTTTATGGTGGTTCCACTTGGCATGATGTACACAAGCAAGAGTCCTTCGGAATCTAAAAACATCGTAGCCATAACTTTTACAGCAGGTGGTGTGGTTTTGAATTTTTTTTTCTTGGGTGAATTTGCATGATGCCACTTCATTTATTGCCTCTTCGTCTCGGGTGAAAAATGATGGAGCCATGTTTCATCACCTGTCACAATTCTTCCAAGAAATTCATCTCCACCATTCTCGCACTGTTCCAAACGTTCGCTGCATACCGTTTTTCTTGTTTCTTTGTGAGCCACTGTCAACATTCTGGGAACCCACCTGGCACAAACCTTTTTTAACGCCAACACTTGTAGTATTCCGCAAACACTTCCTTCCCCTCTCCCAACGTAGCGTGACAATTCGCTCACTGTGATGCGTCTGTCAGCAGTCACCAATTCGTTAACACTCTGCACATTGTCTGGAGTGTGCGCAGTACGATGCCTGCCGCTGCGAGGACATTCCTCAATATTGCCGTGCCCGCTATCATCACGTAACCTGTTTGCCCACTGACTAACTGTACTGCTATCGACAGCAGCATCTCTATACACCTTTTTCAACCTCTTGTGGATGTTTCCCACTGTCTAGTTTTCACAGCACAGGAATTCTATGACAGCACGATGCGTCTGACGAACGTCAAGTGTAGCAGCCATCTTGAAGACAAGCTGAACGGCGCCACTCACGGGAACACGTTGAACTAAGTTTGAAAACAAGCGGGAAGGATGTATCTACACACTGTAAAACTTTCACACATGCAGAAAGAAAACCGTATTTTTACAAAAATAGTGTGCATTTCTTTTGGAGTGACCCTCGTATATGCGCCACAGGTGTTTAGAAGCCTGAGAGTACAAATTAGTAACTAGATGGGTGATCGATCGATCGTTCAGCATTCGGCACCCCCTGAAACCGACGCCCGGATCCGGTGCACCTCTAGCACCCCCGAGTACAGCCCCCTCTGCAATAATATGACAGAAGTCATGGGATACCTTTTAATATCGTGCCGGCCCTTCTTTCGCTTGACGTAGTGGAGCAACTAGACGTGGCATGCACTCAACAACTCGTTGCAAGTCTCCTGTAGAA
The DNA here is from genome assembly GCF_023897955.1 of Schistocerca gregaria. Classification (NCBI taxonomy): domain Eukaryota; kingdom Metazoa; phylum Arthropoda; class Insecta; order Orthoptera; family Acrididae; genus Schistocerca; species Schistocerca gregaria. Next base: position 1,012,111,378 of record NC_064920.1, on the reverse strand, counting down.
AGATTGATCCGTGCTGCCTCTACAGCCGCCCATAATTGCGAAAGCGTTGCTGGTGTAGAACGTCGTGCATGAACTGGCCTCTCGATTGTGTCTCATAAATGTTAGATGGGATTCATGTTGAGCGATGTGGCTGGCCAAATCTTTCGCTCAGATTATCCAGAATGTTCTTCAAACCAACTGTGAACAATTGTGGCCCAGTGACATCGTGCACTCTCATCCATAAAATTCCATCGTTGTTTTGGAACAGTCAGTGGTAGATTCAAATGAACCAGAGGACCCAGTCCATTCCATGTAAACACAGCCACACCATTATGGATCCACCAACAGCTTGCACAGTGCCTTGTTGACAACTTGGGTAAATTGAGACTCATCTGAGCAAGTCACAGTTTTCCAGAAGTCTATAACCCAACTGATATGGTCACAAACCCAGGAGAGGCGCTGTAGGCGATGTCATGCTGTTAGCAGAGGCACTCCCATCGATCGTCTGCTGACACAGCCCAATAACGCCAAATGTCACCGCACTGTCCCAAAGGTTGGATTCGTCGTATGTTCCATATTGATTTCTGCTATTATTTCACGCAGTGCTGCTTGTATGTTAACACCTGAATACTCTATGTAAAATAAGTTGTTGTTTATCACCAACACTGTTCAATATATGGTTCAAATGGCTCTGAGCATTATGGGACTTAACTGATGAGGTCATCAGTCCCCTAGAACTTAGAACCACTTAAACCTAATCAACCTAATGACATCACACACATCCATGCCCAAGGCAGGATTCGAACCTGCGACCGTATCGGTCGCGCGGTTCCAGACTGTAGCGCCTAGAACCGCTCGGCCACTCCGGCTGGCTGTTCAATATATACCTGGAGGAAATTATTAGTGAAAGTTTTGATGGAAGGAGAGGAGTTTGTATAGGGGGTCGGAGAGTGGAGTGCACAAGATTTGCGAAGACATGGTTGTGATGGCAGAGAGTGTAAGAGAGATGGAACAAATGTTAGATGATATAAACACAAAATTAGAAGAATGCGGAATGAAGACTAACAAGAAGAAAGCGAAAAACATGGTTATTGGAGGAATGGGGAGAAAATACCGCGTGAAAATAGGGGAAGAGGAAAAGGAGCAAATGAATAACTTCAATTACTTAGGGAAGTGTAACAATGGATGATATGTGTTGCTCAACAGAAATTAGGAAAAGAATTGCAATGGCAAAAGAAGGATTCAAGAGGAAACAGAAATTACTTTGTGGACCACTAAACAAAGATCTGAGGAAAAGACTTGCCAAATGTTACATCTGCAGTGTTGCACTATATGGTGCAGAGACCTGGATATTGAGGAAGGAAGATGAAAGAAGATTGGAGGCACTAGAAATGTGGATAGGGAGAAGAATTGAAAAAGTGTAATGGGAAGACCGAGTTAGGAATGAAGAAGTATTAAGAAGAGTTGAAGAAGAAAGAAACATGCTGAAAGTCATCAGAAAGAGAAAACGGAACTGGATTAGATATTGTTTGAGGAGGGACTGTTTATTGAAGGAAGAAATAGAAGGAAAGATGGAGGGAAAAAGGGGAAGAGGAAAAATAAGTTATCACATGCTGGACAATATCAAAGGAGACAAATATTAAAAAAAAAAAGACGGGTAATAGACAGACAAAAGTTGAAGGTGCTTAACCCTTGACAAGAACTGCCGTAAGCCAGAATACCATACTACTACTACTCTATGCAAACGTCCCTGCTCTCGGCCGCTAAGCAAAAAAAAAAAAAAAAAAAAAAAACTGCTGAGATCATCAGTCCCTAAGCTTACACACCACTTAACCTAAATTGTGCTAAGGACAAACACACACACCCATGCCCGAGGGAGGACTCGAACCTCCGCCGGGACCAGCCGCACAGCCCGTGACTGCAGCGCCCTGACTGCTCGGCTAATCCCGCGCGGCTCGTCGCTAAGCGAAGGCCATCGGCAAATGCGAGAGATAATGCCTGAAATTTGGTATTCTCGGCACACTCTTCACACTGTGGATCTCGGAATACTGAATTCCCTAACGATTTCTGAAATGGAATGTCCCAAGCATCTAGCTCCACCTACCTTTCCGCATCCACAGTCTGTTATTCCCGTCATGCGGCAATAATCACGTCGGAAACCTTTTCAAGTGAATAGAGTTGCCATCTGTCCCAGTATATCGGGACCATTACCATTATGGGCCTTCTCGTCCCGACAGCCCGGCAAGACTCAGCTTTGTCCTGGTTTTGCGAAATACTATTATGAGCTTGGCTCAAGTACTAAAGTAACACCACCTGTTACCGGAACATAATAAATGCAGCCCCAGTTAGTTTTATTTGTGTCGTTAAATGATTCAAATGGTTGTGAGCGCTATGGGACTCAACATCTGAGACCATCAGTCCCCTAGAACTTAGAACTACTTAAACCTAACTAACCTAAGGATATCACACACGTTCATGCCCAAAGCAGGATTCGAACCTGCAACCATAGCGGTCACGCGGTTCCATACTGAAGCGCCTAGAACCCCTCTTCCACAACGGCCGGCTTCTGTCGACAAGTGTATTTTGACAAGGTCGCCTCACAGATGACGTTGCAAGCTACGTATTCTCTATCAACGATGCAAGCACCTTCTAGAGCTAGCGCCATCATTCGATAAAATACCAGACTTCTCCAGTAGTACGGAGTTGGAACTATTTAAGCAGCCCGACGCGGAAGACTCGGGCAGGACCTATTTCAATAGCGATCTGATAAGACGAGTCTTTCTAAACGTAATACGAACAACGAGTGCAAATTGGTAATGTTTTTAGTGTTTACTGGAGGTCTATAAGCCGTGAAGTGCACTTCGATGACTAAAGTGTTACTGTTAACCATATCGTATAATAAATTTACCTTATCATTGCTGCAAAAAGGTGGGAATTTGAGGAGATGGGACCTGGATAAACTGAAAGAACCAGAGGTTGTAGAGACCTTCAGGGAGAGCATTAGGGAACGATTGACGAGAATGGGGGAAAGAAATACAGTAGAAGAAGAATGGGTAGATTTGAGAGATGAAATAGTGAAGATAGCAGAGGATCAAGTAGGTAAAAAGACGAAGGCTAATAGAAATCCTTGGGTAACAGAAGAAATATTGAATTTAATTGATGAAAGGAGAAAATATAAAAACGCAGTTAATGAAGCAGGCAAAAAGGAATACAAACGTTTCAAAAATGAAATAGACAGGAAGTGCAAAATGTCTAAGTAGGGATGGCTAGAGGACAAATGTAAGAATGTAGAGGCGCATATCACTAGGGGTAAGATAGATACTACCTACAGGAAAATTAGAGAGACCTTTGGAGAAAAGAGAACCACTTGCATGAATACCAAGAGCTCAGATGGAAGCCCAGTTCTAAGTAAAGAAGTGAAAGCAGAAATGTGGAAGGAGTATATAGGGGGTCTATACAAGAGCGATGTTCTTGAGAACAATATTATAGAAATGGAAGAGAATGTAGACGAAGATGAAATAAGAGATATCATACTGCGCGAAGAGTTTGACAGAGCACTGAAAGACCTAAGTCAAAACAAGGCCCAGGGAGTAGACAACATTCCATTAGAAATACTGACAGCCTTGAGAGAGCCAGACCTAACAAAACTCTGCCATCTAGTGAGCGAGATGTATGAGACAGGCGAAATACCCTCAGAAGAATACAATAATCCCAATCCCAAAGAAATCAGTTATTGACAGATGTGAAAACTACCTAACTATCAGTTTAATAAGCCACAGCTGCAAAATACTAACATGAATTCTTTACGAACAGATGGAAAAACTGGTAGAAGCCGACTTCGGGGAAGATCAGTTTGGATTCCGTAGAAATGTTGGAACATATGAGGTAGTACTGACCCTACGACTTATCTTAGAAAATAGATTAAGGAAAGATAAACCTACTTATCTAGCATTTGTAGACTTGGAGAAAGCTTTTGACAATGTTGACTGGAATACTCTCTTTCCAATCCTGAAGGCAGCAGTCGTAAAATACGGGGAGCGAAAGGCTATTTCCAATTTGTGCAGAAACCAGATGGCAGTTATATAGAGTCGAGGCGTATGAATGTGAAGCAGTGGTTGGGAATGGAGTGAGACAGGGTTGTAGCCTGTCCCCGATGTTATTGAATCTGTATATTGAGTAAGCAGTGAAGGAAACAAAACAAAAATTTTGAGTAGGTACTAAAATCCATGGAGAAGAAATAAAAACTTTGAGCTTCGCCGATGACATTGTAATTCTGTCAGAGGCAGCAAAGGACCTGGAAGAGCAGCTGAACAGAATGGACAGTGTCTTGAAAGGAGGGTATAAGATGAACATCAACAAAACCAAAACGAGAATAATGGAATGTAGTCGAATTAAATCGGGTGATGCTGAGGGAATTAGGAAGAGGAGCTTGTGGCACAAGTTGACTAGAAGAAGGGAGCGGTTGGTAGGACATGTTCTGAGACATCGAGGGATCACCAGTTTAGTACTGGAGGGCAGCGCGGAGGGTAAAAATCGTAGAGGGAGACCAAGAGATGAATACACTAAGCAGATTCAGAAGGATGTAGGCTGCAGTAGGTACTGAGAGATGAAGAAGCTTGCACAGGATAGAGTAGCATGGAGAGCTGCATCAAACCAGTCTCAGGACTGAAGACCATAACAACAACAACTGTGCACGTCGGCCGCAGCTATCCAACACTGTTTTATCACAAATCACAATGGAGCAACATCTCTAAATCAAGCGTTCAAGATATTCTCCATAATGTTTCTAAGAACAGAAATTGGTGTGTAATGTTTGTCTTGCATTCCTTGACTCCTGAACAAACATGACGACGAGTGGGCGCTTACCGCAACATGACTGAAACGTAAAATGTGGACAACCTTTTCTTGAAAAAAATCTTTGTGGCTGACAGGGTTTGAAGTTATCACTGCGAAGCTACTGGAAAACGATAAAGTGCAGAAATCCACATGAAGGGGTGAACGTCACAAAGAAAGGCTTTACTGGATTATTCCACGGTTATGTATGAATAGCCTATGCGTTATACTCAAGGGGGGGAGTGGAGATTACGTAGAACACACAAAGCATCGAAACCGCATTCTTAACGTTTCACTATTATTTTATTAAATCAGTCTCGAAAGTGTTTGATCTGATGGGCTATTATAAAGGCAAATGCATTTTTCGCTAGTTGCTGGATAAATTACTGAAACCAGTTTGTTTTAAAAAGACAGCAGTTGACTTTAGTCTATGTATACATCTATACCTCGACAGTCGTTTTAGGATGTGTGGTGGTGGGTTAAGCTTGAATTTCTTTGATATGCGTAGAACGAAGCAAGAAGTTGCCTGACTTCTTGGAAGGTATCTCCTCTGTATTTTATCGATAAATTTTGCATGATGCAAGACGCTCCCCTTACACGGCAAACGGCAAAAATTCGATATGATTCCTACCGAACATGTTGTACTCAAAATTTCAAATTGTCTTAGCCACATAGCTTATTGATTGCAACTAGGGCTGTTGATAAAATATCGAAATATGGATATTTTTTACAAAAAATATTGACCCATATGGGCGATGTTCAATTCACCGACATATCGATATCGAAATGGCAATGTCGAGTGGCGATATTTTTATTTTGTAGTATTGTATTATGGTCCACCCCCCCCCCCCCCCCCCCCGCCTCGCCATGAACCATGAGCCTTGGCGCTGGTGGGGAGGCTTGCGTGCCTCAGCGATACAGATGGCCGTACCATAGGAGCAACCACAACGGAGGGGTATCTATTGAGAGGCCAGACAAACGTGTGGATCCTAAAGAGGGGCAGCAGTAGTTGCAGGGGCGACAGTCTGGATGATTTCTATATATTCCTGTTAGTCTCACAACAGAAATACTAGACTGTTATTAGTGATTAGCTTTCTAGCTCAGTACTTAACAGACAATAAAACGATTGTTTTATTTTATCAATCATCAAATGGTCCTTGAAAGAGCTTGTAACACAGAAATGCTTGCTTTTATACAATGACAGCAGCAGGTTGACAACATATTTATGGTTTCCCGTAGGACGTTGAATCATGTAGCAGGCTACAGGACTGAATGAATATTTAGCCTAAATGAACTGATTGCTGCGGATTTTGTAGCACCTCTTTTCGGATAAACAAATATCCTATCGCAATATGACATAAAACATGATAGTTCTGGCTTTCATTACAACTGCTCAAAGCGGCACAAAAACAACATGATGCTACAACAACAACAACAACAACAACAAGCAGTCCTACTTAAATATGCGTAACTCTCCTCAACAGCAACGATAATTGAGCTTTCGAACAACATTTTTAAGTTTGTGCTCATCATTTACTTTCACTATAAAACCGGAACCAACGATCTGTTGAATGTACCTCTGATACATATAAAACGAAGAAGCAAGTAGGCCTATTTCCGAGCGTGAAACGTCGTTCGAGCCACAAGTAGAATAAGCGAATGCAGAACCTGTGTATGAATGCGCCTGCATCCACACGAAAAGACACTCGATAATTACAAAAATATGCTTCTTTACATTACAGTGCCTCCCCCCATGAACCATGGACCTTCCCGTTGGTGGGGAGGCTTGCGTGCCTCAGAGATACAGATGGCCGTACCGTAGGTGCAACCACAACGGAGGGGTATCTATTGAGAGGCCAGACAAACGTGTGGTTCCTGAAGAGGGGCAGCAGCCTTTTCAGTAGTTGCAGGGGCAACAGTCTGGATGATTGACTGATCTGGCCTTGTAACAATAACCAAAACGGCCTTGCTGTGATGGTACTGCGAATGGCTGAAAGCAAGGGGAAACAGCAGCCATAATTTCCCCCGAGGGCATGCAGCTTTACTGTATGATTATATGATGATGGCGTCCTCTCGGGTAAAATATTCTGGAAGTGAAATAGTCCCCCATTTGGATCTCCAGGCAAAGCCTACTCAGGAGGACATCGTTATCAGGGGAAACAAAACTGATATTCTATGGATCGGAGTGTGGAATGTCTGATCCCTTAATCGCGTAGGTAGGTTAGAAAACTTAAAAAGGGAAATAGATAGGTTAAAGTTAGATATAGTGGGGATTAGTGAAGTTTGGTGGCAGGAAGAACAAGACCTCTGGTCAGGTGAATACAGAGTTATAAATACACAATCAAATACGGGTAATGCAGGAGTTGGTTTAGGAACGAAAAAAAAGGAGTGCTGCTATGCAACTACGAACAGCATAGTGAACGTATTGCTGTAGACAAGATAGACACGAAGCCTTCGCCTACCACATTAGGGAAAGTTTATATGCCAACTAATTCGGCAGATGACGAAGAGATCGAAGAATTGTATGATGAGATAAAAGAAATTATTCATACACTGGAGGGAGACGAGAATTTAATGGTCATAGGGGACTGGAATTCGACAGTAGGCAAAGAAAGAGAAGGAAAAGTAGTAGGTGAATATGGAATGGGGTAATGAATGAGAGGAATCCGCCTGATAGCATTTTAATCATATCTAACACATGGTTAAAAATCATGAAACAAGGTTGTATGCATGGAAGAGGCCTATAGACACTGGAAGGTTTTAGATGGATTGTATGATGGTAAGACAGAGATTTATGGAGCAGATTTTAAATTGTAAGACATTTCTAGGGGCAGATGTGGATTCTGAACAGTAGATTAATGTTGAAGAAACTGCGAGAAGTTGGGAATTAAAGAAGATGGGATCTGGATAAACTGAAAGAGCCAGAGGTAGAAGAGAGTTTCAGGGAGACCATTAGGGAGCAATTGACAAGAATGGGGGAAAGAAATACAGTAGAAGAAGAGTGGGTAGCTTTGAGAGATGAAATAGTGAAGGCAGCAGAGGATCAAGTAGGTAAAAAGACGAGGGCTAGTAGAAATCCTTGGGTAACACAAGATATATTGAACTGAATGACGAAACGAGAAAATATAAAAATGCAGTAAATGAGAGAGACAAAAAGGAGATTGACAGGAAGTGCAAAATGGCTAAATAGAGTTGGCTGGAGGACAAAGGTAAGGACGTAGAGGCATGTATCACTAGGGGTAAGATAGAAACTGCCTACAGGAAAAGAGAACCTCTTGTATGAATATCAAGAGCTCAGATGGAAAACCAGTTCTAAGCAAAGAACGAAAGCGGAAAGGCGGAAGGAATATATAGAGGGTCTGTACAAGGGCGATGTACTTGAGGACAATATTATGGAAATGGAAGAGAATTTAGATGAAGATGAAATAGGAGAAATGATACTGCGCGAAGAGTTTGACAGAGCACTGATAGACCTAAGTCAAAACAAGGCGTCGGGAGTAGACAACATTCCATTAGAAATACTGACAGCCTTGAGAGAGCCAGGCCTAACAAAACTCTGCAATCTAGTGAGCAAGATGTATGAGACAGGCGAAATACCCTCAGACTTCAAGAAGTATATAATAATCCCAATCCCAAAGGAACCAGTTGTTGACAGATGTGAAAACTACCGAACTATCAGTTTAATAAGCCACGGATGCAAAATACTAACACGAATTCTTTACAGACAGATGGAAAAACTGGTAGAAGCCGACCTCGGGGAAGATCAGTTTGGGTTCCGTAGAAATGTTGGAACATATGAGGTAGTACTGACCCTACGACTTATGTTAGAAAATAAATTAAGGAAAGGTAAACCTACGTATCTACCATTTTTAGACTTAGAGAAAGCTTTTGACAATATTGACTGGAATACTTTCTTTCAAATTCTGAAATTGGCAGGGGTAAAATACAGGGAGCAAAAGGCTATTTACAATTTGTACAGAAACCAGATGGCAGTTATAAAAGTTGAGGGGCATGAAAGGGAAGCAGTGGTTGGGAAGGGAGTGAGACAGGGTTGTAGCCAATCTCCGATGGTTTTCAGTCTGTATATTGAGCAAGCAGTAAAGGAAACAATAGAAAAATTCGGAGTAGGTATTAAAACCCATGGAGAAGAATTAAAAACTTTGAGCTTCGCCGATGACATTGTAATTCTGTCAGAGACAGCAAAGGACTTAGAAGAGCAGTTGAATGGAATGGATAGTGTCTTGAAAGGAGGATTTAAGATGATCATCAACAAAAGCAAAACGAGGATAATGCGATGCAGTTGAACAAAATCGGGTGATGATGAGGCAATTAGATTAGGAAATGCGACGCTTAAAGTAGTAAATGAGTTTTGCTATTTGGAGAGCAAAATAACTGATGATGGTCGAAGTAGAGAGGATATAAATGTAGACTGGCAATGGCACGGAAAGCGTTTCTGAAGAAGAGACATTTGTTATCATCGAGAATAGATTTAAGTATCAGGAAGTCGTTTCTGAAAGTATTTGTATGGAGTGTAGCCATGTAAAGATGTGATACATGGATGATAAATAGTTTAGACAAGAAGAGAATATAAACTTTCGAAATGTAGTGCTACAGAACAATGCTGAAGATTAGATGGGTAGATCACATAACTAATGAGGAGGTACTGAATGGAATAGGGGAGAAGAGGAATTTGTGGTACAAGTTGACTAGAAAAAGGAATCGGTTGGTAAGGACATGTTCTGAGGCATCAAGGGATCTCCAATTTAGTATTGGGGGGCAGCGTGGAGGGTAAACACCATAGAGGGAGATGAAGAGATGAGATGAATAAGCTTGCGCAGGGTAGAGTACTCTGCATCGATTTTTCAGATTTTTGCGTCATTTGATCGCTTAGCTCTCGGATCGATTTTTCAAATTTCTCTGCGTTTTCTTTATTTTGTTGCAATAAGGCTTTCATGAGTTCTGCCAAATCAATTTGGTTAGTTGGAGGCAAACTAATTTCTGGCTTTGATGTGAGCCCGTTCGTCCTGTTTTGTCTTTCCTCTGAAGTATTCCCCAATGCATTTTCGGAGCCGTCCGACACGTTAATATTCGAAATCAAATTATCCCCTTGGTCCATGTTGCTTAAGTTGTTGGACCGTCTACTTTTAGCTTGGTTACGTGTCTGCATTAGTTCAATTTATACCCGGTACGCAACACACTAATCAAAATAAATGTATCCTCCAAAAATTACCACAGTCACACGAAAGGTACCCAACCTAGTACGCACTTTTTCACACGCAAAACAAATTTATATCTTTGATCAAGTCAGTGCAATTTACAAGCTAGAGAAAAAAAAACACATACATATAAAACACACAAATATAGAAAACAAAACAAGACAAACAACACAACGCCGTGAATCTTTTGAAAGTCTGCTCAGAAACAACGCAGGAGCTGTTTGAGCGCTGCTGTGAAAAAAATGAAGATTATACAACGCTCCTAATCTAACGTTTGAGAGATTCCAGAGTCTAGCGGAATCACAAACAGGGGCGCCATGTGTAATTTTGTTGTTTTAATTTGTTCTGAAAGCGGTGCTGATATTCAAGATCATAAAAGTGGGTTAAAAGCTGTGAGCTATCTGAGGAAGTTAACCTTGCATTACTGCGCAACTGTTTCACCAGGTATCCAGTGTAGCTTACCAAATTCCCAACCAGACTAACATTAATTAGAATCTTTTAGTACTCATCTTACAATAACTAGTGGTATATATATATATATATATATATATATATATATATAGATATATATATATATAATTTAAATAAAAAGAAATAAATCCGTTTATATTTGGACATTTATTTTAACACTGATCATTGTTCCGTTAAAATTTCAGCATATCAAACTTGATTTATAACTTAACTGGTGCCTTATTTAGGATTGTGTAAATGTGAGTTTGTAATCTTATGGAACACATCAAATAGGGAGCCAAGATTGGGAGGCTACATACAACACTGCATTCATAAAATAACACACGAAGAACGTTGAAACATATGCAAGAGGAAATTAACCACAACCAACCAATTCAACTTTCACCCAAAGAAGTTACGTTTGTACCGCAATCCTGTCCGTCATGAAATTACCACACACTGGTATACTAAATTCATACTAACTCTCTGTGAAATCTTCCCGAAAAGAATAGCTGAGGGCTACTTTGATGCTTACACCACATGCTTCATGTGGTCAACTTGGTTTACACAAAGAGTGTGACTCCACAATAATTTTGATAATTAAAATAAATTACTTCGAAACGCAATTTACAAAAGAAAAACCTCGAACTGATTACTATCGTCTTACTATTAACCTGATGGGTCAAACAATTGTATAAGCACGTGGTACTGGTCTCACAAAGTACACCCCACGTGGGTTGAACATAAAGATAAGTTGCTACATTGAAAAATATTGTTAAGGCGAGACGTTTTAATCTCACGCACATTCGCATTTATGATTGATGATCTTAGTTAGAGTTACTGATCAACATGTGGTTCCACTTTAATCACAAAGTAGTGACAAAGCAACTACTGGAAAATATTCTGAAGTTCACACTCGAAATATACTGCGTTGCAATTTAAGATAACATTAGATATTTTAGAGCAAAACCTGAAATCAAGGTGATTAAATTTTCAGTTAGGCTGAACTTAAGAAATCCATTGTCCTACGGACTTAGCAGGCACGCGCTTAGCCGGAGATCTTACCACTTCAGACGCTCGCCGCGGACAGACTGACCTGGGCTCCTACCGAGCGTGCTTAACCGATACAATCGGAAGTGAACAGAGAGGCAGCTTCCTATACCAACATGACAAGGGACGAACCATACTAAGGATAGAAACCTCTTTGCTTTTAGAAAGCATAGCTACCTGTTCCGACGTTGGGCCTACTGTTCTCTAGCATACAGGCTTGTATGCTACCATCAAGCATGCAAATAGAAATACATTTGCTCATTCATCCTCTCACACAGAAGGGAAGGGGGATGACAGAATCTTATCATATACAGTATATAAAAGAAAGCGGATGTAGGTTCCGTATGAGACTGTGTGACATGAATTACATATATACTGTGTTTTAAAGTGTAGTAGTGTGACAGATCGTTCTTGTTTATGTGTAGAAGTAACACGTTTCACTGCTCAGTCTCCTCCCAGATAGTCAGAAACACCACAGTAAATTTAGAAGAGGAATTTATGCCGTAAATGACAACAGATTTAAGAAAAAGAATGCAACAGAGACCTTTCAACATCATTGTCTTCGCAATTGTCACTAAACATTTGTTATCGTTCTTTTGAAATTCTGGTAGAAAGTAATTTTACTTTCACTGTGTGAAGAGGTCTTTCTCTTTTTTGAGCTTTCATTACGTCTAATCTTTAACTTTGACCGTGTGAAGCAAGCATACGTGGTACATAGAAGTCCGACTGCACTGGCGGGATGGGGGAGGGGGTAGCAGTGTGAACGTAACAACAAGATTTCCGATGTGAAGAAACAGCATACCAGTTGCGTCAAAAACAGTTTTTGCGGCAACTAGTGCGATATTTCTTCACATTGGCTTTCTTCAAAAATAGTTGTTGAAAATGATGATTAAAAATCTAAGTGACACAGATTGGTCTTTGCGGTGGGCGGAAACGTGTGAGAGGAATCGCTGACGTAATCGGCACACGGCGCTACCAACAAAAACTGCAACGTTTAACTTCACCATGTAATTTTCACACGACTGCTACTTCGGTGACGTTTCAGAAGCGAAAAATATAGAGAAGTCGACGTGAAGTGTTCCGGACAAATCGGATATGTGATGAAACAGAACGGCTGCCACTTACATGCAGTTACCATTGTTAGAAAAGTGGTTATTGCCAAGCGTGAATGTGCATCGTTTTCCTTTCAATCCTCGCTCTAAGATGAATAAGAAGGCAGCTACCGCTGATGTACAGCATATCTAATAATAAATCAATACCTAAGTATACAGCTGTAAAAACGGCAATATATTTACAATGTACAGCCGATATTTGTATAGGCAGGTAAGTAGACATTTTTTCCATCGACATATCAATATATTTCTTCGATGAAATGACGGTCAATATGTCATTATTTAAATATAGGTATATCGAATTCGCGATATTTTTAAAGATAACAACAGTCCTAGTTGGAACTGCCTTTCGCGTTTTGATTATACATTTTCAAAGGCACTTAAAAAAGTACAAAAGTCTTCATATTAAAAACTCTGCATGTACTGAACGTATGGGTCCATAGAACCTAGTCATCTGTCGTGAGTAACAGACAGTACAAACTAATAATTATTAGCACATTATCGGTATTCATTTTCATTAGTCATAATGTTTCTGTCTTCCATTGATTCTTTTACAAGTTTTACGTGTTCATTGGACCCATCATGTGTTAAGCAGTCTTTGTTATCTGTTCGTTTACTTTCTAGAATGGAGAACAAAGCTTTGTCAAATTTCGGAAGCATCGTTTTCATACTGCTCGTCTTTGTTACCACACCATAGAAGCAGTACACAGAATACTACAATCACTATAACACAACAGAAAACTCAAGAGACGCATGAGAAGCCCGCATTTACACGAAATGCGCGAACTTCATAGGTTTTTAATTACATAATTATATAATATCGTTTCTTCAAATCCTTTCACGCACAGTCGCCCAAAAAGAGATTTCATTACACATTAACCATGGAGATTGGAAAATTACGAAATTGCCAAGACAATGTTGTTTTGAACATATTCAACCAGTTAGCTAGGACATTGTCGTTAACTGCCTTGAATTCACATTGCTGCCCTTCGAAAATCAACAGTGTCGTTAATCACCGGCCTTGAACGACATTTTCCGTATTTACGTCGTTGTGAATATTGTTTCTGAGGAATCGCATAGAATATATATCGCTAAGAAAGTGGAAAAAAAGAATCCTAATCATACTATCGTTGATCGTTTCAATTGACTAGTAACCAAGGCAATATGTGGCAGATTTGAAACTAATTAATTTTATGCAACATTGTTACCTGTCTGAGGCGTGGCACTCCAAGCACCTTATTTTCGTTTAACACCTTTCTGTCTTGCCCTGCTATTTCTGCTTTCATTGTGGTAATTATGGAACTCCGGTAGAGGCCTTCAATCATTGGGTTTTCCAGAAACTTGAAATATAAGAATTTCTTGATTAGCAACGATTAGTGAGTATTTGTAGCTACTGATATGTTAAAAGTATTTTCCTTACCCCCCAAAAATGACGCATTGTTGACACACCATCAAATGTAACTACTCTTGTATTGTTCCCTACTGAAAATGGAGTCTGTAGAAACAGAAGTGACAAAAGCTCTGTGTAATAGTACGCTGACCGATTCACTGCACCAACCGTCACTAGAAGTAGGAAGGTAATTAAAGAATTGTTATTTATTCATAATACATATAAACATAAGCACACCGAACAAAGAATTAGTCACCTCGGGAGGCCGAACAAGAAACGCAACACGTTCAGCACTGTGTACATGACTGTTGTCATCTTGGAAGATTGGAATGTCCACAGCAGCATATTCATCAAGAAAATGTAGAAGAAAGAGCGGCACTTGGTCATCGAAAATATTGAAGTAAACATCCTGGTTCATGAAACTTCCTGACAGATTAAAACTGTGTGCCAGACCAGGAATCGAACACGGGACCTTTGCCTTTCACAGGCAAGTGCTCTAGTTCTGCAAGGTTCGCAGAAGACCGTCTGTGAAGTTTGGAAGGTAGGAGGCGAGGTACTGGCAGAATTGAAGCAGTGAGGACAGGTCGTGCGTCGTACTTGGGTAGCTCAGTTGGTAGAACACTTGCCCGAGGAAGGCAAAGGTCCCGAGTTAGTTTTAATCTGTCAGGAAGTTTCACATCAGCGCACACTCAGCGTTAGAGTGAAAATCTCATTCCAGAAACATACTGGTTCATGTTCACGGTATTCAAAACGAGTGCACGAAAAACACCATTTTGTTTTAGATGGCGAGAGAGGTCCGCCATGCCCACACTAGCATGTTGACCACAAAAATTTCTACTTTCACCTCTGCATTTGTTAGTTATTCGAATCAAGGAGATCATAGGAGGTGGAACCGTAATGCTGTCCATAAGTTTGGTGGAGATTATCGACTGATTTGAACCCATCAGAAGATAATAGTGGACATATACATACGAAGAAATCGCGGTTTTAGGGCAGAGGGAAAATGTGCCATGGAAGCGCCGTGGGAAAAAACCTTCTGCGACAGTGTAGATGGGTATTAAGGACAGTAGTCTTCTTCCATGCTATCTGTGACAAATCATACAAGGATAGATTATGTTAGTAGCGGGTATCATACAGCTCGATACCAATGTCATAGCCTGCTGCTTGTTATAAAGAGGCCATTCCTCGACGGTTTTAATAATGTTAGCCGCATTTGGACATTGAAATGAATCAATGGTAGCAAGTGAAAAAATGTGCCAGACTGAGAATCGAATACAAATTTCCCGATAACGCGAGTGGTCGGTTTCACAATTTCAGATATCTGTGCGCGCTTTCAATTCCACCCAGATTCTCCGCCTGTTGAACAGCTACCCACGAACCCTTCGCTTGACATTTCAGGTTCCCACGGGAGATCGGGCTTGGTGTGGATCTTTGGTCGTCTCACTGTATATATCCGGGAGAACAGACTAGATTAGATTAGTTTTTCGTTCCATAGGTCCCTGCTGAGGAGATCCTCGTGGATGTGGAACATGTCAATTTTTTAAAGCTGAAATAACAATAGTAATAGTATGAATATATACGATACATCATTTGTTTATATTAAAAAATTCGTCAATGGAGTAGAAGGAGTTGGCCACTAATAAGTCTTTCAGGCTCCTTTTAAACTGATCTTTATTTGTAACTAAATTTTTTATGTTCGCTGGCAAATTATTGAAGATGAGTGTTCCTGAATAGTGAACCCCTTTTTGAACTAAAGTAAGTGCTTTTAAGTCCTTGTGCAAATCATTTTTGTTCCTGGTATTGTATGTGTGAACTGAGCTGTTTGTTGGAAAAAGAGATATATTATTTAGGACAAATTCCATTAAGGAGTAAATATACTGAGAGGCAGTAATTACTATACCCAGTTCTTTGAAGAAGTTTCTACAGGACGTCTGTGAATTTACTCCACAAAAAATAAGTATTACACGCTTTTGGACTCTGAAAACTTTTGTTTGACTTGAAGAGTTACCCCAAAATATTATACCATATGACATTATGCAATGGAAGTAGGGAAAGCATGGAAGCTTTTTCATTTTTATGTCGCCTATGTCTGCTAACACTCGAATTGCAAATACAGATTTGTTAAGGCGTTTCTGCAGTTCTGTGGTGTGCTCCTCCCAACTGAATTTATTATCAAGTTGTAATCCCAGGAATTTAAGACTGTCAACCTCTTCTATCTGCTCTTCTTCATACTTTATGCATATCCTGGCTGGAAACCTCTTACAAGTTCTGAATTGCATATAGTGAATCTTTTCGAAGTTTAATGTCAGTGAGTTGGCTTTAAACCATTTATTAATATCCATGAAAATATCATTAGCAGATCTTTCTAGAACTACACTCGACATACTATTTATTGCAATACTTGTGTCATCTGCAAACAAAACGAACTCTGCTTCTGGCAGTGTAACTGATGAGAGATCATTAATGTACACAAGAAAAAGCAATGGCCTTAAGATGTATCCTTGTGGGACACCACATGTAATTTCTTCCCATTCTGATGATGACTGATGACTTATTTCACTAGTCCCTTGCACTGACACCCTTTGTTTCCTGTTAGCGAGGTATGACTTGAACCATTTTGCAGCACTGCCCATGACACCAATGAATTCTAATTTATTTAAAAGGATGTTGTGGTTCACACAATCAAATGCCCCTGACAAACCACAGAAAATACCTTCTGCTTGTAATTTGTTATTTAATGAATTAAGTACATTTTCGCTGTAGGTGTAAATAGCCGTCTCGATATCAGAACCCTTCAGAAATCCAGTCTGTGTTCTAGATAATATGTTATTTGTGGTCAGATGGTTGAAAAGCTGCCTGTACATTACTTTTTTTAAAATTATTGAGAATGTTGGCAAAAGTGACATCGGTCTATAGTTTGATGGTATCTCTTTATGCCCTTTCTTGAATAGAGGCTTAACATCTGCATATTTTAGCCAATCAGGAAATATCCCAGTTATAATTGACTGGTTACAGAAGTAACTTAGAATTGTACTAAACTCTCAAGAACATGCCTCAATTGACTTTGTTGATATTTCATCGTAACCACCAGAATGCTTTGTTTTTAAAGATTTTATTATGGAAGTTATATCTTTTGGTGAAGTGAGTGACATATTCATGTACCTGAAGCTATTTGTAAAGGCTAGTTTCAGATATCCAAGGGCATTATTTACTGATCCTGACAATCCCAATCTATCAGCAACGGATATAAAGTACTTATGAAATAGATTTGCTACACTATGCCCATTGATTACTGATGTGTCTCTACGCTTAATGCTATTTGCTCCTATTCCTTTCTGGTTCTACCAGTCTCCTCTTTCACTATATCTCATATAATTGTTCCCTGAAATTGCTATCTTTTTCTCATAGTGCATTTGTTTAGATGTCTGAATTACTTTTTTTTAAATATTTTACAGTATTCCTTGTATTTAGCTAAATCATCAGCATTGGAGATATTCTTGGTCGCCAGGAAATTTTTATTCCTTGTGTAATCCATGGTTTTATTATAGAATTCTGTTTAATATGAGTAACTTTTAGAGGAAAACAGTTTTCAAACATGGTACTGACATTGTTCATGAATGTATTATATTTTTGATTCATGCCATGAGAACTATAAACATCTTTCCAGTTCATATCTTTGAGCAGTTTCCTAAAACACTCAATTTCTGGTTGACTGACTACTCTCCTGTACTCAAACGCCTTATGAGAACCAGCGGCCACACAAATACCATTCAAAGGTTTTCATGACACTCACACACACACACAAATGCAACGACCAAAGATCCATTATTTCAGTGCAGATGCACACCTGGCCAAATCTTTTGCGGGAGTCCAAAATGGCGAGTGAAGCGTTCATGGGTAGGTGACGCTGCGCTAGTAGTGTGCAACATGCTCGGAATTCTGGTGAGATGGAAGTGTGCTCTGATGGCCGGAGCGACCCCTCGCGCTACACGGAAGGTCCGATTTCGAATATCGGTCTGGCACAAATTTTCACTTGTCATTGATTTATTTCAGTTCCTAATTGCGGCTAATGTAAGTGAAAACCTTTGAATAGTATATGCGTGGCCTCTGGATCAAACAAGGTATCTGTTCTTTCAGTAATGCCAAAGGAACAGACGCAACATACATACAGGGTGGTCCATTGATCGTGACCGGGCCAAATATCTCACGAAATAAGCGTCCAACGAAAAAACTACAAAGAACGAAACTTGTCTAGCTTGAAGGTGAAAACCAGATGGCGCTATGGTTGGCCCGCTAGATGGTGCTGTCATAGGTCAAACGGATATCAACTGCGTATTTTTTTATTACATATTCGTGTAGTATGTAAATAAATATGAATGTTTTTGTTGGACCACTTTTTTCGCTTTGTGATGGATGGCGCTGAAATAGTCACAAACATATGGCTCACAATTTTAGACGAACAATTGGTAACAGGTAGGTTTTTTAAAATTAAAACACAGATCGTAGGTACGTTTAAACATTTTATTTCGGTTGTTCCAATGAGATTCATGTGCCTTTGTGAAATTATCATTTCTGGGAACGCAGGCTGTTACAGCGTGATTACCTACAAATACGACATTAATGCAATAAATGCTCAAAATGATGTCCGTCAACCTCAATGCATTTGGCAATACGTTTAACGACATCTCTCTCAACAGCGATTAGTTGGCCTTCCGTAATGTTCGCACATGCATTGACAATGCGCTGACGCATGTTGTCAGGCGTTGTCGGTGGATCACGATAGCAAATATTCTTCAACTTTCGGCACAGAACGAAAACCGTGGACGTCAGATCCGGTGAACGTGCGGGCCATGGTATGGTGTTTCGACGACCAATCCACCTGTCATGAAATATGCTATTCAATACCTCTTCAACACCACGCGAGCTATGTGCCGGGCATCCATCATGTTGGAAGTACATCGCTATTCTATCATGCAGTGAAACATCT
Source organism: Schistocerca gregaria (assembly GCF_023897955.1). Lineage (NCBI taxonomy): Eukaryota > Metazoa > Arthropoda > Insecta > Orthoptera > Acrididae > Schistocerca > Schistocerca gregaria. Next base: position 1,012,092,361 of record NC_064920.1, on the reverse strand, counting down.
TGTAGTAACATCGGTAGAACATTACGTAGGAAATCACCATATATTACACTATTTAGATTGCCATCGATAAAATGGGGGCCAGCTATGCTTCCTCCCATAATGCAGCACCATACATTAACCTGCCAAGGTCGCCGATGTTCCAGTTGTCGCAGCCATCGTGGATTTTCCGTTGCCCAATAGCCCATATTATGCCGGCTTACGTTACCGCTGTTGGTGAATGACGCATCGTCGCTAAATAGAACTCGTGCAAATAATCTGTCATCGTCCCGTAACTTCTCTTGTGCCCAGTGGCAGAACTGTACACTACGTTCAAGATCGTCGCCATGCAATTCCTGGTGCATAGAAATATGGTACGGGTGCAGTCGATGTTGATGCAGCATTATCAACACCGACGTTTTTGAGATTCCCGATTCTCGCGCAATTTGTCTGCTACTGATGTGCGGATTAGCCGCGACAGCAGCTAAAACACCTACTTGGGCATCATCATTTGTTGCAGGTCGTGGTTGACGTTTCACATGTGGCTGAACACTTCCTGTTTCCTTAAATAACGTAACTATCCGGCGAACGGTCCGGACACTAGGATGATGTCGCCCAGGATATCGAGCAACATACATAGCACACGCCCGTTGCGCATTTTGATTACAATAGCCATACATGAACTCGTATCGACCTTTACCGCAACTGAAAAGCGGTCCATTTAACACGGGTAATGTATCACTGAGCAAATACCGTCCGCACTGGCGGAATGTTACGTAATACCATGTACCTATACGTTTGTGACTATTACAGCTCCATCTATCACAAAGCGAAGAAAGTGGTCTAACTAAGACATTCATATTTCTTTAAATACTACACGAATATGTAATAAAAATGAGGGTTCCTATTAAAAAACACTGTTGATATCCGTTTGACCTATGACAGCACCATCTAGCGGGGCAATCATAGCGCCATTTGGTTTCCCCCCTTCAAGCTAGGCGAGTTTCGTTCTTTGTAGGTTTTTCGTTTGATGCTTATTTCGTGAGATACTTGGCCCGGTTACTATCAATGGACCACCTTGTATATCAATAGGGTGTCGATGACCAGTGGTCCTGTCTTTCAGTGCCTATGTACATCATGACCGATCTCTTGGGGAAATCAGGAACTGTGAGTAAAGGGTTCAGGAGTAGTTTGTAATAGGTTGTAATATGGGTCGGATGGCAAGTGTGTTTTGATGGCTAGTTGGTTAAGATGACTGCTCGACTTAAGCGAGAAATCCAAGTTTGTGTCCCGGTCACGCACAAATTTTCAAATGTTACCATTGATTCATTGCAATCCCCAAATGCAGCTAACGCCATTAAAACCTTTGGACAATGTATTGCACGGTCCTTGGATGAAATAAGGTGTCTGTCATAATCTGTGCGGCAGTGTCAATATCTGCTGTATCCATAATTTGTATTATTTAGCATGTTGTATAGTGGGTTCAGAGTAAGGCAGAATCAGAATTTTATTATTATTATTACTCCCCCCATGAACCATGGACCTTGCCGTTGGTGGGGAGGCTTGCGTGCCTCAGCGATACAGATAACCGTACCGTAGGTGAAACCACAACGGAGGGGTATCTATTGAGAGGCCAGACAAACGTGTGGTTCCTGAAGAGGGGCAGCAGCCTTTTCAGTAGTTGCAGGGGCAACAGTCTGGATGATTGACTGATCTGGCCACGCAACAATAACCAATACGGCCTTGCTGTGCTGGTACTGCGAACGGCTGAAAGCAAGGGGAAACTACGGCCGTAATTTTTCCCGAGGGCATGCAGCTTTACTGTATGATTAAATGATGATGGCGTCCTCTTGGGTAAAATATTCCGGAGGTAAAATAGTCCCCAATTCGGATCTCCGGGCGGGGACTACTCAAGAGGATGTCGTTATCAGGAGAAAGAAAACTGGCGTTCTACGGATCGGGGCGTGGAATGTCATATCCCTTAATCGGGCAGGTAGGGTAGAAAATTTAAAAAGGGAAATGGATAGGTTAAAGTTAGATATAGTGGGAATTAATGAAGTTTGGTGACAGGAGAAACAAGACATCTGGTCAGGTGACTACAGGATTATAAACACAAAATCAAATAGGGGTAATGCAGGAGTAGGTTTAATAATGAATAGGAAAATAGGAATGCGGGTAAGCTACTACAAATAGCATAGTGAACGCATTATTGTGGCCAAGATAGATACGAAGCCCACACCTACCACAGTAGTACAAGTTTATATGCCAACTAGCTCTGCAGATGACGAAGAAATTGAAGAAATGTATGATCAAATAAAAGAAATTATTCAGATAATGAAGGGAGACGAAAATTTAATAGTCATGGGTGACTGGAATTTGGTAGTAGGAAAAGGGAGAGAAGGAAACGTAGTAGGTGAATATGGACTGGGGCAAAGAAATGAAATAGGAAGCCGCCTGGTAGAATTTTGCACAGAGCACAACTTAATCATAGCTAACACTTGGTTCAAGAATCATAAAAGAAGGCTGTATACGTGGAAGAAGCCTGGAGATACTGACAGGTTTCAGATAGATTATATAATGGTAAGACAGATATTTAGGAACCAGGTTTAAAATTGTAAGAAATTTCCAGAGGCAGATGTGGACTCTGACCATAATCTATTGGTTATGACCTGTAGATTGAAACTGAAGAAACTGCAAAAAGGTGGGAATTTAAGGAGATGGGGCCTGGATAAACTAAAAAAAAACCAGAGGTTGTACATAGTTTCAGGGAGAGCATAAAGGAGAAATTGACAGGTATGGGGGAAAGAAATACAGTAGAAGAAGAATGGGTAGCTTTGAGGGATGAAGTAGTGAAGGCAGCAGAGGATCAAGTTGGTAAAAAGGCGAGGGCTAGTAGAAATCCTTGGGTAACAGAAGAAATATTGAATTTAATTGATGAAAGAAAATATAAAAATGCAGTAAATGAAGCAGACAAAAAGGAATACAGACGTCTCAAAAATGAGATCGACAGGAAGTACAAAATGGCTAAGCAGGGATGGCTAGAGGACAAATGTAAGGATGTAGAGGCTTATCTCACTAGGGGTAAGATAGATACTGCCTACAGGAAAATTAAAGAGACCTTTGGAGAAAAGAGAACCACTTGTATGAACATCAAGAGCTCAGATGGCAACCCAGTTCTAAGCAAAGAAGGGAAAGCAGAAAGGTGGGAGGAGTATATAGAGGGTCTATACAAGGGCGATGTACTTGAGGACAATATTATGGAAATGGAAGAGGATGTAGATCAAGGTGAAATGCGAGATACGATACTGCGTGAGGTGTTTGACAGAGCACTGAAAGACCTGAGTCGAAACAAGGCCCCTGGAGTAGACAACATTCCATTGGAACTACTGACGGCCTTGGGAGAGCCAGTCCTGACAAAACTCTACCATCTGGTGAGCAAGATGTATGAGACAGGCGAAATACCCTCAGACTTCAAGAAGAATATAATAATTCCAATCCCAAAGAAAGCAGGTGTTGACAGATGTGAAAATTACCGAACTATCAGTTTAATAACTCACAGCTGCAAAATACTAACGCGAATTCTTTACAGACGAATGGAAAAACTAGTAGAAGCCGACCTCGGGGAAGATCAGTTTGGATTCCGTAGAAATGTTGGAACACGTGAGGCAATACTGATCCTATGACTTATCTTAAAAGGTAGATTAAGGAAGGGCAAACCTCCATTTCTAGCATTTGTAGACTTAGAGAAAGCTTTTGACAATGTTGACTGGAATACTTTCTTTCAAATTCTGAAGGTGGCAGGGGTAAATTACAGGGAGCGAAAGGCTATTTGCAATTTGTACAGAAACCAGATGGACATGAAAGGGAAGCAGTGGTTTGGAAGGGATTAAGACAGGGTTGTAGCCTATCCCCGATGTTATTCAATCTGTATATTGAGCAAGCAGTAAAGGACACAAAAGAAAAATTCGGAGTAGGTTTTAAAGTCCATGGAGAAGAATTAAAAACTTTGAGCTTCGCCGATGACATTGTAATTCTGTCAGAGACAGCAAAGGACTTAGAAGAGCAGTTAAATGGAATGGATAGTGTCTTGAAAGGAGGATTTAAGATGATCATCAACAAAAGCAAAACGAGGATAATGGGATGCAGTTGAACAAAATCTGGTGATGATGAGGCAATTAGATTAGGAAATGCGACGCTTAAAGTAGTAAATGAGTTTTGCTATTTGGGGAGCAAAATAACTGATGATGGTCGAAGTAGAGAGGATATAAAATGTAGACTGGCAATGGCAAGGAAAGCGTTTCTGAAGAAGAGAAATTTGTTAACATCGAGCATAGATTTAAGTGTCAGGAAGCAATTTCTGAAAGTATTTGTATGGAGTGTAGCCATGTATGGAAGTGAAACATGGGCGATAAATAGTTTGGACACGAAGAGAATAGAAACTTTTGAAATGTGGTGCTACAGAACAATGCTGAAGATTAGATGGGTAGATCACATAACTAATGAGGAAGTATTGAATAGGACTGGGGAGAAGAGAAGCTTGTGGCACAACTTGACCAGAAGAAGGGATCGGTTGGTAGGACATGTTCTGAGGCATCAAGGGATCACCAATTTAGTATTGGAGAGCAGCGTGGAGGGTAAAAATCGTAGGGGGAGACCAAGAGATGACTACACTAAGCAGATTCAGAAGGATGTAGGTTGCAGTAGGTACTGGGAGATGAAGAAGCTTGCACAGGATAGAGTAGCATGGAGAGCTGCATCAAACCAGTCTCACTACTGAAGACCACAACAACATTATTATTGTTACTATTATTATATTATTATTTTAAGTATGACTCTTTGGATTACACTGTTAGAGGGTCTCGGGAAAACACAAGAAAGGCTTCAGTCACAAAGGGTGCAGGCTGAACACAGGAAAAACGTAGATAGGGGAACCATTGGTGTAGCAGTTGTAAATTGTCGTAGCTATGTTGGGAAAGTACCAGAGCTCCAAGTGCTAATAGAAAGCACTGATTCTCAGATCGTTATAGGCACTGAAAGCTGGCTAAAGCCGAATTTTTTGCGAAGAACCTAACGGTATTCCGAAAGGATAGGCTAAACACGATTGGCGGAGGCGTGTTTTTTGCTGTCAGAAGTAGTTTAACTTGTCGCGAAATTGAAGTAGATACTTCCTGTAAGTTAGTATGGGCAGAGGTCATTGTTGGCAACCGGAATAAAATAATAATTGGATCCTTTTACCAACCTCCCAATTCAGATGATACAGTTGCTGAATGGTTCAAAGAAAACTTGAGTTTGATTTCAAACACGTACCCGAATCATACGATAATAGTTGGTGGTGACTTTAATTTACACCCGATATGTTGGCGAAAATACTTGTTTAATTCCGGAGATACGCATAAAGTATCATCCGAAATTTTGCTAAACGCATTCTCTGAAAATTATCTCGAGCAGTTAGTTCATGAGGCCACGCGAATATTAAACTGTTGTGAAAACACACTTGACCTCTTAGCAACAGATTATCCTGAGTTAATAAGGAGCATCAAAACCAATTCAGGGATTAGTGAACACAGGGCTGTCATAGCAAGATTGAATATTGTAATCCTCAAATCCTCGAAAAATAGCGGAAAATATACCTATTCAAATTAATAATATAAGTGTAGACCAGATGTGGCTTAAATTCAAAGAAATAGTATGGGCAGTAATTGAGAGATTTATACCAAATAAATTAACAAATGACGGAGCTGATCCTCCTTGGTACACAAAACGGGTTAGAACACTGTTGCAGAAATAACGAAACAAACATGCCAAATTTAAATAGACGCTAAATCCCAAAGATTTGCGGTCTTTTACAGAAGCTCGAAATTTAGCGCGGACTTCAATGCGAGACGCTTATAACAGTTTACTCAACGAAACTTTGTCTTGAAACCTGGCAGAAAATTCAAAGCGATTCTGGTCGTATGTGAAGTATGTTAGTGGCAAGTAACAATCAATGCCTTCTCTGCACGATAGCAATGGAGACACCATCGAAGACAGTGCTGCCAAAACAGATTTACTAAACACAGTCTTCCGAAATGCCTTCACAAAAGAAGACGAAGTAAATATTCCAGAATTCGAATCGAGAACAGCTGCCAACATGAGTAACGTAGAAGTTAATGTTCTCGGAGTACTGAAGCAACTTAAGTCACTTAATAAAAACAAGTCTTCTGGTCCAGACTGTATACCATTTAGGTTCCATTCGGAGTATGCTGATGCATTAGCTCCATACTTAACAAACATATACAACTCGACGATAGATTCGTACCCAAAGACTGGAAAGTTGCACAGGTCACACCAATATTCAAGAAAGGTATTAGTAGTAATCCACTAAATTACAAGCCCATATCGTTGACGTCTATATGCTGCAGGACTTTAGAACATATATTGTGTTCGAACATAATGAATTACCTCGAAGAGAACGGTCTATTGACAGACAGTCAACATGGGTTTAGAAAACATCGTTTCTGTGAAACACAACTAGCTCTTTATTCACATGAACTGCTGAGTGCTATTGACAAAGGATTTCAGATCGATTCCGTATTTCTGAATTTCCAGAAGGCTTTTGACACTGAACCACACAAGCGGCTCGTAGTGAAATTGCGTGATTATGGAATATCGTCTCAGTTATGTGACTGGATTTGTGATTTCCTGTCAGAGAGGTCACAGTTCGTTGTAATTGACGGAAAGTCATCGAGTAAAACAGAAGTGATTTCTGGCGCTCCCCATTGTAGTGTTATAGGCCCTTTGCTGTTCCTTATCTATATAAACGATTTGGGAGACAATCTGAGCAGCCGTCTTCGGTTGTTTGCAGATGACGCTGTCGTTTATCGACTAATAAAGCCATCAGAAGATCAAAACAAACTGCAAAACGATTTAGACGAAATATCAGAATGGTGCGAAAAGTGGCAGTTGACCTTAAATAACGAAAAGTGTGAGGTCATCCACATGAATGCTAAACGGAACGCGTTAAACTTCGGTTACACGATAAATCAGTCTAATCTAAATGCCGTAAATTCAATTAAATACATAGTTATTACAATTACGAACAATTTAAATTGGAAGGAACACACAGAAAATGTTGTGGGGAAGGCTAACCAAAGACTGCGTTTCACTGGAAGGACACTCAGAAAATGTAACAGATCTACTAAGGAGACTGCCTACACTACGCGTGTCCGTCCACTTTTAGAATACTGTTGCGCGGTGAGGGATCGTTACCAGATAGGATTGACTGAGTACATCAAAAAGTTCAAAGTAAGGCAGCACGTATTATCGAGAAATATGGGTGAGAGTGTCACAGAAATGATGCAGGATTTGGGATGGACATAATTAAAAGAAACGTGTTATTCGTTGCGACGGAATCTTCTCACGAAATTACAATCACCAACTTTCTCCTCCGAATGCGAAGATATTTTGTTGACACCGACTTACATAGGGAGGAACGATCACCAAGATAAAATAAGGGAAATCAGAGCAGTACGGAAAGATATAAGTGTTCAGTCTTCCCGCGCGCTATACGAGATTGGAATAATAGAGAATTGTGAAGGTGTTTCGATTAACCCCCTGCCAGGCACGTAAATGTGATTGCAGAGTATCAATGTAGATGTAGATGGTTAAGCCTTCAGTCAGCTAGCGTCCAGTGTCTGTGTTGTCGGACCCAACGAAGACGTACTGCTCGATGTACTGCTGTGAACAACGGCATTGTGATTGATAGCTGAGCCTTGATGTCAACTGCATACAGTTTCCTTCGCAGTCTTCGATTGAGAGGGACTCGCATTCACTGAGAGGATCAATTGCTGTGGGGTTCGAAATCCATTGTCATTGACAATGTGTGACACTCGTCTCCATTCCCTATTGGTTAAAATATTTTTAGACCACTGCTATAATATCATCTTACATGGCTGTAAACGGTACTTAATGTCATGTAGACTTGTTTGGTAGTCCGCTTTAATACATTAACATACGGGTCCAATTCATTTAGAGTGTGATCATGGACACGTTTAGTCCGCAGCTTGTTGTCTAGTGGCTAGCGCTGCTGCCTCTGGATCACGGGGTTCCAAGCTCGGTTCCCAGCGGGGATGAGGATCTTCTCTGCCCAGGGACTCGGTGTTTGTGTTGACCTCATCATTTCATCATCATCATTATTCGTGATAGTGGCTAAATTAGACTGTGTAAAAATTGGACTGTTTAAAAATTGGCACTTTGTATGGGCGCTTATGACCCCCCAGTTGAGTGCCGCACAAACAAAAACCTCATGGACACGTTCAAACACGATAGCATTTTTCTGCTGTTCCGTCACATCTCCACTTTGTCCCGTCTTACTCCATTGATTACCTACAACCGACTGGTACATACTCACCGCTTCATTACCATGACTTACATCAACGTTGAAGGGTCCTATGACTGTCTTGTACCTGTTATAGACCGTCTACAACACCCAAAAGTGTGCTCCGTTAAAGGGGTAACTAACATTTTGTTCAGTGAGCTTATTTCTACTATAAAATTTTTATTTACTAATACGTAACGAAAATATCTTATCTTGAGGTTAATTTGTCCATGTAAATAACACAGCTACAGGTAATCTCGGCATTTCATCCAGTATCATAAATACTAGCAAGGGGAACACTCCCAAAATACTGAACAAATAGTCAGATAATCGAATACAAACCGTTCCTCTGGAATAAAAGTAAACTCAGAGTAGCAGTAGTAAATTTACTGTTCCTGATATACGTAAAGGAGTGTGTCTTGAGCTCGCCAATTGGTAAAAGGATTCCTGTTGTTCAGTTGTGAACGTTTGAGAATGGCCCAAGAGCCGAAATCAGTCACGTAAAACACCCTGTTGCAACTACAGCTGCATTTGATAAAACAATAAAAATATATAAATCATTTACAAAAGACGATATGGAAATTTATAAAAAATAATATATGATGTCAGAGTTTATATACAGACCATTGAATCAAAATTGATCACATGAAACACAACTAATGTGATAGCTGAATACATTTGTAATTTCTTTATTGCTAACACAAACTCTTAAAATTATAAAAATAAACATTCTGTAATCAAAAATACCTGTTGGTGATTACAGAAACAGATATTACTGGTCTTTCATTAAATAAATCTTTCATTAAATAAACGCCAAATGTAAAATATCTTGCTCCATATGGATAATAAACGAAACTGGAATCAACTACTGGCAGGGCGATAGAAGAATCCATTTCATATTGCTTTGCGTGCTGGAGTGTTATTCGTTTTTTAGACAAAAAATGCTAGGTGATTCTGCATTCACTTACTACAGTTCAGTCTATGAAATAATTTTATGAATATTGCAGCATCGCTCATGGCCACACTTATGTGAGAAAATCCATCACTTGAATCACTGTATAATGCTGATAAATAAACGAATACGAGGGTCTTGAAACATCTTGAAAACTCTACATTTAAATGACAATGTTTTTGCTGTTTAATGCTATTAATGAATAATAATAAAAGTCTTTGTGTTGTGCTCTGTGAAGTACGCTTACTATAGTATAACATGTAAAACTGACTACCACTCGATTTTGCACACTCATTCGATTATTCAGGGACTAGGCTTGTATTATGGTGCATTTGTCTTCATGGGTACAGTCATAAGGTAGGAAAAATTAAAAGTATAGTTTAGAATGATCTGCATCTGTTAAGTAGTTTAATACTGTGGATTGAGGATTGTAAGTCTCGATTAATTCTACATATATGAATATTCCAGCAAAAATTGGCCTTCCTTTTCTTTACTATATATTGACTTGAAAGTTCTTTGAAATATATATTGTACTTTTATTACAACTTTGTAAATAATTGATACAATTATAGAAGCGGTATATATTCCTATATCATTTCGATAAAAAGAAATGAATTTTTTCCCCTGGACAGGCAGCTTTTTGTGCTTTCACCTTGAAAGGAACAGGATTGTTCCAACAGCCAAATACATATGTGATGCTCATCTGCTACGTTGTCGCTGGAATTAGCTTCCCTAACACTTACATCAGGAGCTCAAGCACATGGAAGTACGTGAGTATAAAACAGCGTGGAGTTCGCCACTGGTTAATAAAGCTGTACATGTTAGCTTCTTGTGCAATCAGAGGTGATCGTTTTGTGTACCAAATGCCAGACTGTACCATCTCACCAGGTGCTGTCCCACCATCATGATGATGAATGTTTAGATACGATTAGATTCAGTTTTCTTTCCATAGACCCAAAAATGAGATGAATCTCGTGGGTGTGGAAAAAGTCAGAAAGTGTAACATAAAAAAACATGAAACATTTGAATATACAGGGTGTTTCAAAAATGACCGGTATATTTGAAACGGCAATAAAAACTAAACGAGCAGCGATAGAAATACACCGTTTGTTGCAATATGCTTGGGACAACAGTACATTTTCAGGCAGACAAACTTTCGAAATTACAGTAGTTACAATTGTCAACAACAGATGGTGCTGCGGTCTGGGAAACTCTATAGTACGATATTTTCCACATATCCACCATGCGTAGCAATAACATGGCGTAGTCTCTGAATGAAATTACCCGAAACCTATGACAACGTGTCTGGCGGAATGGCTTCACATGCAGATGAGATGTACTGCTTCAGCTGTTCAATTGTTTCTGGATTCTGGCGGTACACCTGGTCTTTCAAGTGTCCCCACAGAAAGAAGTCACAGGGGTTCATGTCTGGCGAATAGGGAGGCTAATCCACGTCGCCTCCTGTTTGTTTCGGATAGCCCAAAGCAATCACACGATCATCGAAATATTCATTTAGGAAATTAAAGACGTCGGCCGTGCGATGTGGCCGGGCACCATCTTGCATAAACCACAAGGTGTTCGCAGTGTCGTCTAAGGCAGTTTATACCGCCACAAATTCATGAAGATTGTCCAGATAGAGTGATGCAGTAATCGTTTCGGATCTGAAAAATGGGCCAATGATTCCTTTGGAAGAAATGGCGGCCCAGACCAGTACTTTTTGAGGATGCAGGGACGATGGGACTGCAACATGGGGCTTTTCGGTTCCCCATATGCGCCAGTTCTGTTTATTGACGAAGCCGTCCAGGTAAAAATAAGCTTCGTCAGTAAACCAAATGCTGCCCACATGAATATCGCCGTCATCAATCCTGTGCACTATATCGTTAGCGAATGTCTCTCGTGTAGCAATGGTAGCGGCGCTGAGGGGTTGCCGCGTTTGAATTTTGTATGGATAAAGGTGTAAATTCTGGCGCATGAGACGAGAAGTGGACGTTGGCGTCATTTGGACCGCAGCTGCAACACGGCAAACGGAAACCCGAGGCCGCTGTTGGATCACCTGCTGCACTAGCTGCGCGTTGCCCTCTGTGGTTGCCGTACGCGGTCGCCCTACCTTTCCAGCACGTTCATTCGTCACGTTCCCAGTCCGTTGAAATTTTTCAAACAGATCCTTTATTGTATCGCTTTTCGGTCCTTTGGTTACATTAAACCTCCGTTGAAAACTTCGTCTTGTTGCAACAACACTATGTTCTAGGTGGTGGAATTCCAACACCAGAAAAATCCTCTGTTCTAAGGAATAAACCATGTTGTCCACAGCACACTTGCACGTTGTGAACAGCACACGCCTACAGCAGAAAGACGACTTACAGAATGGCGCACCCACAGACTGCGTTGTCTTCTATATGTTTCACATCACTTGCAGCGCCATCTGTTGTTGAAAATTGTAACTACTGTAATTTCGAAAGTTTGTCCGCCTGAAAATGTACTGTTGTCCCAAGCATATTGCAACAAACGGTGTATTTCTATAGCTGCTCGTTTACTTTTTATTGGCGTTTCAAATATACCGGTCATTTTTTGAAACACCCTGTAATACTCACCAATATGTTTATTTGTCAGGAGATTGTCAAAATTGGTGAATACATGGCAGTAAACTGTAACTGTAAATATTTACAGAATTAATACAATGCCAGAATGAAACATAGTTATTCACTTTTAATAAATTATCATACACAAAAAACTTAATCTTGACTGCTGTGGCCAAGTGCTGTCAGACCTGAAATCTAAGAGACATTTTTACTCAAGCAGGTCTAACAGTCGCTGTTAAGATCTATAGAGTAGAAGAGTTGCCTATCAAAAAGTCTTTCAGACTCTGTTTAAACTGTCCTTTATCTGAAGCTTGCTGGAAATTTATTGGCAATGTAAATTCCTGAATATTGGAATTCTTTTTGGACCAAGGTAAGTGATTTTATGTCTTTATGTAGATTGTCCTTATTCCTTGGATTGATACTATGTATTGAGATGTTGGTTGGAAATACAGATATATTACTTGCAACAAATTCCATTAAGAAATAAATACATTCAGAAGCAGTGGTTACAGTACAGAGTTCATTGAACAGGTTTCTACATGATGTTCTTGAATTTACACCGCAAATGAGTCTTATTACATGCTTTTGTACTTTAAAAACCTTTGCTTAGTTTGATGAGTTGCCCCAGGATACGATATGCATGTAATATAATTGAATGGAAGTTAGCAAAGTATTCAATTTTTTTTATATTTATATCTTCTACATCTAGCATAATTGTCACTGCAAATACAGACTTATTTAAGTGCTGCAGAAATTCTGTCATATGTCCTTCACACCTGAATTTATTAGCGAGTTGTAATCCCAGAAATGTAACACTTTTGTACACATGTTGGGAGGAAATCTCTTACATGTTCTGAGCTGCATGTAACGTGTGTTTTCAAAGTTTAATGACAGTGAATTTGTTGTAAAACATTTATTATGTTAGTCCAAATTTTATTAGCATCCATTTCTAAATCTATATTTGACTTGGTACTTATTGAGCTGTTTTTATCATCTGCAAACAAAACAAACTTTCAATCTGGCAATGTAAAAGATAAGAGGTAATTATCATGCACAATAAAAAGCAACAGACTCAAGATGGAAACTTGAGAAATACGACATGTAATTTATTCCCACTCAGATGAAGACTGCTTACTGCACAAGTACTTTGCAATGACATCCTTTGTTTCTTGTTAATTAGGTAAGACTCATACCGTCTCGTGGTACTTCTGGTGACACCGTAATATTCTAATTTACATAAGAGAATGCTGTGATTCACACAGTCAAAGGCTTTTGATAGGTCACAGAATATGCCAGTAGTCTCTAATTTATTATCTAATGAATTAAGTATGTTTTCACTGTATGTATAAATAGCTTTCTTTACATCAGAAACCTTAATGAACTCAAACTGTGACTTGGAAAACATATTATTTGCAGTCAGATCCTTAAGGAGACAATTGAATACAATCTTTTCAAATATTTTTGAAAAATCCAGCAAAAATGACATTGGTCAGTAGTTTGATGATATTTCTTTATCCTCCTACTCGTAATGAGGGTTAACTTCAGCATATTTTAGCCTGTCTGGAAATGTTTTGCTGATAAGAGATTGGTCACACAAGTAACTTAAAATAGAACTCAACTCACATGAGCACTTTTTGATTAACTTCATTCGTATTTTAACCATAACCACTGCAGCACTTAGATTTTAATGACTTTTTGATGGATGCTACTTCTTTGGGAGATGTAAGTTTTACTGAAGTTATTTGTACAGTCTGGTCTCAGATACTCGATTACTCTGTTTACCGAACTTGATAACCCCAAGCTGCCAGGAACAGAAACAGGTCTGCAACATTACCGGCTTTTATTACTAAAGTTTCATGTATTTTCCCTTCCTTTTCGGCCCCACCTATCTCTGTCTTCACTATGTCCCATAAAGCTTTTATTTTGTTGACTGATGTAATTATCTTTTTCTCATAATAAAGCCGTGTAGATTTCTGGATTACTTGCTTCAATATTTTGCAGTATTCTTTGTCATGCATTACAATGCTAACAACAGAGCTGTTCCTAGATAGTAGACACAGCCTCCTTTTAGCGATGCAGATGGTCTTATCGTACGTGCAACCATAATGGAGTGGTCCCTGTTGAGAGGTCAGACAAACGTATGGTTCCTGAAGAGGGGTAGCAGCCTTTTCAGTAGTTGCAGGGCAATAGTCTCGATGATTGACAGAACCGGGCTTGTAACATCAACCAAAGCAGCGTTGCTATGCTGGTGGTGCAAATGGATGAAAGCAAGGGGAAACAGCAGCCATAATTTCTTCCAAGGGCATGAAGCTTTACTGTACGGTTAAATGATGATGGCGTCCGTCGTGTTGGGTAAAATATTCCAGAGGTAAAATAGTCCCCCATTTGGTTCTCCAGGCGGGGACTATTCAGGAGGATGTCGTTATCAGGAGAAACAAAACTGGCGTTCCATGGATCGGAGCATGGAATGTCAGACCCATAAATCAGGCAGGTAAGGTAGAAAATATAATAAGGGAAATGGATAGATTAAAGTTAGATATAGTGGGAATTAGTGAAACAGAAAGAGCAGAACTTCTGGTCAGGTGAATAAAGTGTTATAAATACTAAATCAAATAGCGATAATGCAGTAGTAGATTTAATAATGAATAAAAGATAGAAATAGTCATAAGCTACTATGAACAGCATAGTGAATCCATTGTAGTAGCCAAGATAGAAACGAAGCCGCACCTACCATAGTAGTACAAGTTTACATGCCAACTAGCAGATGATGAAGAGATTGAAGAAATGTATGATGAGATAAAACAAATTATTCAAATAGTTAAAGGAGACGAAAATTTAATAGTCATAGGGAACTGGAATTCGATAGTAGGGAAAGAAAGAGATGGAAAAGTAGTAGGTGAAAATGGATTTGGGGTAAGAAATGAAAGAGGAAGCCGCTTGGTAGAATTTTGCACAGAGCATAACTGAATCGTCACTACAGTTGGTTTAAGAATCATGACAGAAGGTTCTACACTGGAAGAGAAATGGAGACACCAGAGGGTTTCAGATGGTAAGAAAGAGATTTAGGAACAAGGTTTTAATTTATAAGATATTTCCAGGGGCAGATGTGGACTCTGACCGCAGCTTATTTGTTATGAACTGGAGATTGAAACTGAAGAAACTGGAGAAAGGTAGGAATTCAAGGAGATGGGACCTGGATAAACTGAAAGAACTAGAGGTTGTAGGGAGTTTCAGAGGGAGCATTAGGGAACGATTGACAAGAACAGGGGAAATGCATATATCAGAAGAAAATGGGTAGCTTTGGAAGATGAAATAGAGAAGGTAGCAGAAGATCAACAAAAGAGATATTGAATTTAATTGATGAAAGGAGAAAATATAAAAATGCAGTAAATGAAGTAGGCGAAAAGGAATATGTACGTCTCAAAAATGAGATCGACAGGAAGAGCAATACAACTAAGGGGAAATGGCTAGACGACAAATGTAAGGATGTAGAGGCATATATCACCGATGGAAGATAGATGCCACCTTTGGAGAAAAGAGAACCATGAATATCAAGAGCTCAGATGGTAAACCAGTCCTAAGCAAAGAAGAGAAAGCCGAAAGGTGGAAGGAGTATATAGAGGATCTACAGAAGGGCGATGCACTTGAGGGCACTATTATGGAAATAGAAGAGGACGTAGGTGAAGATAAGTTTGGGGATATGATACTGCATGAAGAATTTGACAGAGCGCTGAAAGACGAAGTAAACACAAAGCCCCCGGAGTAGCCAACATTCCTTTAAAACTACTGATAGCGTTGGGCAAGTGTAGTGTTTCGGTATATTAGTAAACATCCAACACACTATTGGAGAGCCATCGACAAGAGATGCCCGTGAATAAATTGAATAAGGATAAATGTAGTGGGAAAGGGAAACTGTGTGTTTTCCTTTCTTGTATGCAGTGAATGTGGAGCAGTGTTGGAGCTGGTGAGAAGAGGACCAGTAAATTTGATGTTACAACCACTGCTTGTCCCGGAATCATTTGCGCCATGGTGCAGCAAGTGCCTAAATCCGAGAGCCATGGAGTAAACGACGCACCAACAAGGGCGTAATGAGCAACTGAACAGCGGTAGTTGTACTATCGGTGTTTTTTTCTCAGGTCCTACAGTACGCATGTACGGACGTTTTGAATGTACTCTAGAGAGTGGTATTACCAAAATAATTGTTAGTTGTGTTGTTAAAAGTAATAGTGAAAATATTGGGCAAAATATACCCCTGTTTGTGAGAAGTGTGCACTATTTATTCAGTAGTGTAGTAGAGAGAACTTGTGGAAGCATTCCTAAAATCTTCACCCCAGTTGGATCGACAGGGAGGTGGCACGGAGGGATCCGGACCATCAAAAAACTACTCTGAGAAGAGAGGATACTATTTTCATCTGACGGTGTATTGGGGTCAGCAAAATATTGCCCTGTTATATCGGTGAGGGACGCAACTTCCCGCTAGTGCTGGTATAAGACCCACCACAAATCTTACAAAATAAACAACAGCAAGGAAAGAAGGAAAAATAAACCCCGCAGGATGTATGAGACAGGCGAAATATCTTCAGACTTCATGAAGAATATAATAATTCCAATTCCAAAGAAAGCAGGTGCTGACAGGTGTGAAAATTATCGAACTATCAGTTTAATATGCCGCGGCTGCAAAATACTAACACGAATTCTCTACAGACGAATGGAAAAACTGGTAGAAGCCGACCTCAGGGAAGATCAGTTTGGATTCCGTAGAAATCTTGGAACACGTGAGGCAAAAATGACCCCACGACTTATCTTAGAAAATAGATTAAGGAAAGGCAAACCTACGTTTCTAGCATTTGTAGACTTAGAGAAAGTTTTTGACAATGTTGACTGGAATACTCTGTTTCAAATTCTTAAAGTGTCAGGGGGTAAAATACAGGGAGCGAAAGACGATCTACAATTTGTACGGAAACCAGATGGCAGTTTATAAAGAGGGCACGAAAGCGAAGCAGTGGTTGAAAAGGGAGTGAGACAGGGTTGTAGCCTATCGCCGATGTTATTTCATCTGTATACTGAAGAATCAGTAAAGGAAACCAAAGAAAAATTTGGAGCAGGAATTAAAATACAAGTAGAAGAAATAAAAACCTTGGGGTTTGCCGATGACATTGTAATTCTGTCAGAGACAGCAAAGGACTTGGAAGAACAGCTGAACGGAATGGACAGTGTCTTGAAATGAGGATATAAGATGAAAATCAACAAAAGCAAAACGAGGATAATGGAAGGACAGCGTGGAATGGCGCCTAGGCCTCAGTAGCTCAGTAATGCATCATTTTTGGGGGCAGGTCAGCTGTAGGAGTCCCTTAAGTTTCGTAACTTTCGTAACACAGATACTTCATTGCCAAAAACAAATACACCATGGCATCATGAAATATATACCTTGCCTATTTTTCGACATAGTCGCCACCGACATTGAGAAATTAGTCGTAGCATGTAATCAGTTTGGTAATACTTGGTGCCCTGCGATGCAGGGAATGGTCGCACATCCTGTTCCAGTTCAGCATTGTTTTCGAAGTGACATCAGGAGAATGTGGATTTCAATGCAGGGAAAAGGTGACAGTCTGATGGGGCAAGATTGGGGCTGTAGGCTGGGTTATCCAATGCCTCCCATCTGAAGTGCTGAATGAGATCGTGTGTAAGCCTTGCTGTGTGTGGTTTCGCGTTGTCATCCAAGGGCACATCACCTTCACTTAACAGCCCAGATCTGTTTCATAGAATATCAGACCTGAGTTTGGTGAGGTTGTCACAGTAGTGTGCCACATTGATGGTTCCTTCATGGAAGAAATCAAGGAGAATCACACCTTTCGCACCTCAGAACACTATGGCCATAATCTTTTCTTTGGAGGGGTGACACTTAAAATTTTGTTCCTCAATGGTAAACTGCTTGCTTCAACGTTATTGAGGTGGCCTTGGTATCTGGAGTAAAGTGGTGCATCCATGTCACATTGCTTGTGATGATTCAAAACATGGACTCATTTCCCTCTTGCATGTACCACAAAAAGTGATCAATGCTGTTTCCCATTCTTGCACTCTTATGATCCAGGGTCAGGTTCCTTAGCACCAATATTGCATACACATTTTAGTAACCCAAATTGTCATGAAGCATGTGATGGGCCTGAGCATGGCCAGTACTCTGTGTGGATGCCAAGTCGGAACCTTCCATAAGGCCATGTCCTGTACGCTAGCAATGTTGTTTTCATCTGTGGCTATGGCGAGACGCTCACTTGGACCTTCACCCTCCACACTCTGCCTTCCTTCTCTGAACATGCAACACCATCGACCAACCATGTGATCAGAGATGACCTCTTCACAATACACAAGCTGTAGACATTCAAGGATAACAGACACACTAGTGTTATGTGCCCATTCATACCGGATAACAGCACACACTTACATTGGGGACCACACTGTCAGTACAAATTCATCTGCCATCATGATGCATACACAAATAACCTCGAGCACGCCAACATGCTGCTATTCTCTCTTCTTGAGCTCCCTGTGTATTCGTCATTTCTCCTCTGCTGACATCCCTTCTGTCGTCGAACCACCAATGGGTGTGGATTCAAAAAAATGTTCAAATGTGTGTGAAATCTTATGGGACTTAACTGCTAAGGTCATCAGTCCCTAAGCTTACACACTACTTAACCTAAACTATCCTAAGGACAAACACACACACCCATGCCCGAGGGAGGACTCGAACCTCCGCTGGGTATCAGCCGCATAGTCCATGACTGCAGCGCCCTAGACCGCTCGACTAAGGTGTGGATTCATATGGCATTCATTTGATTACTTGGATAACCATATTCTCTTTCAGAAGCAATGACAAATTTACTTTCAGACTGTCCGTTGCAAGTGTGGCAATGCACTCACTCAACTGGAGCATACAAAATCCTGGGAACGACACTTTGTTAGTACCGTTGACATATTAAGCTGGGTTTTTGAGGATTCCACAGTCATCAAGCCTTTGGAAAAACATGCGTTGACCTCGCTCGTGTTTTTTTTTTTTTTTTTTTTTTTTCGGGATGACGATGCCACCAACACATAATCCACGTAAGCAAAGCACAAGTCTAGTCCACGCAAAATTTCATCAATAAAGAGGTGAAAAGTCTTTACTGCATTCTGTAGGTCATTTGGCACATATGGGAATTCAAGTAGTCCAAAGGTCGTAGTTATTGGAGTTTTATGGAGGTCCCCTGTTGCCATAGGTATTTTGTTATAGGGTTTTACTGCGTCCGACGTCGAGAAAATGGCATGCCACACCATGTAACATGCAAAAATCCCCGATAGGGCGAATAGGATATCGGTCGACTGAATCCTCTAAGTCGCCACAAGGGAGGCAGTCATTCGGATTCGTTGGTACCTGATGAAGGGGAGAAAACCCAGTTGATCTCTGACGGTTATTCCATGCCTGCTTCAGTCACTGCAGTGCGAAGTTTGTTGGGGGCCAGCTGTCCAGGCTACGAGAAAACAGTAGTGTAGGGCGTCGTCCTGATGTGATGCACTGTTGAGCAGCAGGGCGGTGACTTCACTCAAAACATGTCGCGTGGAGGTTGGGAACTCGTTTAGTAGGCTCTGTATTGTATGGGCTGGCATGCAACCTTCGATGATGTGACGAGGTCCGAAATGGTAGAGTTCCACACATGCAGGGTGAGGTCACAGGAGGACAGGAAATTTATCTCGATGACAGAGTGGATCACATCTGCGACTGTAAATCGCCACTTGAATGACATTCGTAAACCAGTGTTCAACTTTAATCATGAGCCCATTTTTAGCTATGAGGAACGATTTGGAGTCACTAAGGGGGGGGGGGGGGAGGCCACGAAGTTTGAATCACGGATTTTTCAATCTTTGTACACCTTTAGTAGGCCATTAAAACAACAAAATGTACTAGTAGTATGGTGCACTACTCTGGCAATTCCGAGAAAAACGCAAGAGAGGTTTTACGCGTCTATTACGTAATAGATATATCTGTGCATAGGTAGTGGACGTCAGAGTTTACGCTGGTCCAAGGATTAGTGTTGGAGCTTCGTAAGCCGCGCGTGCATGAGACTGTGGTTCGACTTCCACTCAAACCTTCATTTTTGTAGTACAAGTGTAAATAGTGTGATATTCAAAAATTTTGCATTTACACAGTTTGTTCTTGTTACATTGGCAACGTCTCACCGCGACGCCAAATGGGGCTTGCCTCTGTGTCTGCATCTCAAAGCGTCGAGGTCCTCTGCTGTTCTTAATATATTTTAATGACGTGGCATTCTATATTCAAGAAGATGCAAAGCTGGTACTTTTTTCCGATGATACAAGCATAGCTATCACACCCAACAGACAAGATTTAACTGGTGAAATTGTAAACGATGTTTTTCAGAAAATCATTAAGTGGCTCTCTGCAAATGGTCTCTCATTAAACTTTGACAAAACACATTATATACAGTTCCATGCAGTAAATGGAATGACACCATTAATAAATATAGACTTCGATCAGAAATCGGTAGCTAAGGTAGAATATCCAAAATTTCTAGGTGTATGCATTGATGACGGGTTGAACGGGAAAAAACACACTGAGGATTTGCTGAGACGTTTGAGTGCAGCTACTTATGCTATTAGGCTCATTGCAAATTTTGGCGATATACATCTGCGTAAATTAATTTACCACGCTTATTTTCATTCTCTGCTTTCGTATGGCATCATATTCTGGGGTAACTCATCATTGAGTAAAAGAGTGTTCATTGCACAAAAGCGTGTAATCAGAATAATTGCTGGAGCTCATCCAAGATCATCCTGCAGACACTTATTGAAAGAACTAGAGATCTTCACTGTATCCACACAATATATATATATATATATATATATATATATATATATATATATATATATATATATATATATTCACTTATGAAATTTGTTATTAACAATCCGAACGAATTCAAAAGTAATAGCAGTGTACATGGCTACAACACTAGGAGAAAGGATGATCTTCACTACTCAAGGTTAAATCTAACTTTGGCTCAGAAGGGGGTAAATTATGGAAATTAAAAGAATTTCTTAATGGCAACTCCTTCTACTCTTCTACTCATTAGATGAATTTTTGGATGTAGTAAGTGGGTAATTTCCCCAACCACCACAAAAAAATTAAGTGTCATGTAATATTTTGTGTAATGTAATATCTTGTATAGACACCTTTTATTAACCTGACACGTTTCACATCATTACGAAGTGTCGTATTCATGATCTGTAGAACAAGTACTAATCTAATCTAAAAGTAGTTCCAGGTACGTTACCAGATCGCATGTATAAAGGATTTCGCAAATCATGACAGGAACGCATTTTCGAGAAAACTCTATACGCTTTAATCATTTACTTGTGGATAGTTATAAATATGTTTGCTCTAATAATTAATTTAATTAAAATGGTATGCAGTCAAAGAACACGAAATTTGCTAAATCTGGGTGCAATACACAAGTTTTTTAAAAATTATATTACGTCTTAAATGTCATATAAATTAAACAGTATGAGCAGTGATGAGAAAAATATAGATTAAAAATTATGTTTGAGCAGGAATCGAATCGTCGCCTCGTATATATTCGTTTTATGTATCTCGAACGCTAATAACTTGGATCACCGTTTTTTTTTAATCTCATTTTGTTCGCTTTTGTTCGTTGCATCAGCTCGGGGCGGACGTCGTGACCTCCGTTTTAAGTTCGTTGTTGATCAAGTAACTCAGTTCTTTTATTACAGAGGACACCTAACCCTCTGACCGAACACGCTGAGTTACCGTGCCGGCTAGTGAACTCTAACGCCAGTCCCCTACGTAGAGATACATTAGTTACGTAATAGACACGTAGAACTTCTCTTCCGATTTTCAAGAAACTGTCAGAGTAGTGCACCTTACAAATTGCACACTATGTTGTTTTAATGGCCTACTAAATGCGTCAAAGTATGAAGTAAATATGTGAGCATAACGTCGTGGCCTCCCCTTGCAATCTGCGCGCTGTCGTGGTTGCCACAGAAGGCACCTGGGGAACACACGCAAGTTAGACCCGTTACCCAGAGAAACTGCACGTTAGTCGTCCTGTCTGTTATTACTGAACGTCACAATGGTTGGTGTTCGCGCTGCTGGCGGATTTACCTGCTGAGCGTGGGAGTCTGCCGTTCGCGTTTCTCGCACAGGAACGCACCTAAGTGCACTGTCGCCAAAACGAAGGTGGTAAAAACGCTGATTCCTGTCAGCCAAAGGCGACGAGTGCTCGCTGCGTGGTATTGTGCAGTCTCATCGATTGTTGACCTGCCGTGTCAACTAGTCGAGACAATAGGTGATGCAGTCTCGCCTGTCTCTGACGTGCGTTGTTGTAAACGCCTGCAGAGCGGCGCCCTCGGATGTTTTGTTCACTATCTGTGTCATCTTGCTCAGGTTCGCATCTTCCGCTATCGAGAGCAGCGTGCAATACATCTCCGGCAGGTCAGACGTTCTGCTTGAGGAACCAATTAGTTGTTGCAAATACACTTTTCCAACATCACAAACGAAGAAGGCCCCTGGAGACCTGAGGAGACAACAGATTGATTACATTCTAGTGAAAGCACGTTTTAGGAACCAGATAAAAAAATACAGGAGCTATCCATCTGCAGACATAGGCAGCGATCATAACCTGGTCCTGATGAAAAGTTCACTGAGATTCAAACGTTTGAAGAAGAAGCCAGTAAAACTTAAATGGGAACTAGAAAAACTGAAAACTGAGGGACTGGCAAAGCGCTATGCTCATGAAACAGACAACCTAGCTAAGAATTTTCAACATGATGGAGTAAGTGAAGACTGAGATCAAATTAAATCTGGTATATACATAGCAGCAGAAAAGATAGTTGGAAGAACTG
The DNA here is from genome assembly GCF_023897955.1 of Schistocerca gregaria. Classification (NCBI taxonomy): domain Eukaryota; kingdom Metazoa; phylum Arthropoda; class Insecta; order Orthoptera; family Acrididae; genus Schistocerca; species Schistocerca gregaria. The sequence continues at coordinate 1,012,069,587 of NC_064920.1, read as the reverse complement.
AAACCAAAAACAAGAAGAAATGGATTACAGCAGATATTATTGAGCTTATAGAAAACAGGAGATTATACAAAAATGCAACTGATGAACAAGGAAAAGCTGAATACAGAAGTCTAAGGAATTTAGTTAATAGAGAAGCTAGGAAAGCAAAAGAAAATTTTCTTGAAGAAATGTGCAGAGAAGTGGAAGAAAATATGCAAAACGGAAGAACTGACTGAGCCTACAGAACACCAAATCAATTTTTTTAACAAACGTAAAAGAGCAGTCTCAGACACAGAAAATAAATAGGGTAAAATGCTGTTCGGTGAAGACATGGTGAAGAGAGGAAAGAATACATAGAGGGGTTGTATGCCGGGACACCTCTTTCGGAGGAAGTAATACGAAGAGAAGAGCAAGTAAACGAAGATGACAATGGAGATGACATTCTGCAAGAAGAATTTGACAGAGCTCTAAAAGAACAACAGGGCAACAAGGCAACGGGTATTGATGACATCACTGCAGAACTAATTAAGAATGCTAGCGACAGCATGAAAATGATGCTGCTTAAACTTATTAGGTCCATCTATAACACAGGCGAATGCCGACAGACTTCCAGAAATGTATAATTGTTCCTATACCAAAGAAGGTAGCAGCTACAAAATGCGAACAGTACCGAACTCTAAGCCTAATATGACATGCATTAAAAATTCTCATAAAAATAATTCTGAAGAGAATTGAAGAGAAGGTGGGGTATATGTTGAGTGAAGATCAGTTGGGCTTCAGAAGGGGATTGGGAACAAGAGAGGCGATTCTGGCACTGAGACTCGTTATCGAAAAGCAATTACAGAAAAATAAACCAGCTTATATTGCCTTTGTAGACATGGAAAAGGCATCTGATAACGTTATCTGCCAAGAGATGTTCAGAGTGCTGAGGAAAAGTGGGATAAACTACAAAGACATCCGTGTGATACTCAGTTTCTATAAGAATAAGGTGGCAGTGTGATTCTTGAGTTTCTCCCGGCGTATTTGATAATCAAAATATCCACGGGTGTACTGCCGGTCTATAGTGTCCAACGGGCACAATATTTCGGCGATCAAACATGTCGCCATCATCAGGTGAACTGACGGACTGAGCTCCTGTGAACGTGCCGGCACGGAGATCCGTACGCTATGGCTGCTCAGGGGGAACTGGGTTCGGTCGAGGCGGCAACCGATTTAAATACCCTCCGCCCGCGGCGCGCTCCCTCCGCCGTCCGCGCCCCGCGCCACGGTCTCGCGGTGGAACAGATTGCGACGGCGTCTGAGATGACGTCGGTGTGATGGCTCTGTCCGCCGTGGTCGTCACAACTATACGTTTGCTCGATTTGCTCTTGATTAACCCAATCGCTGGTTCCCAAGCCTTGCTAAGATTATAGCCACAGTCACGGTTTATGAGGTCGTCATTGGTGCGAATTTCGATGGCCTCTCTAACAACGCTGTCCCAGTATCTCGACGTCTGTACCAGAATCCTCGTGCGGTCATACTCCATAGCGTGATTTTCCGACAAACAATGTTCAGCGACCGCCGACTTGCTCGGATACATTAGTCGAGTGTGCCTCTGGTGTTCACGGCATCTATCCTCGACAGTACGCATCGTCTGACCAATATACGACTTGCCACATTGACACGGAATCTGGTACACGCCAGCCTTCCTCAAACCGAGGTCATCTTTGGCGCTCCCCACCAGTGCACGAGTTTTATTCGGAGGACAAAACAGAGTTCTGACACGGTGTTTCTTCAGAATGCGGGCGATTTTCCCCGAGAGTGCGCCTGTGTATGGAATAAATGCAGTGCCTACCTCCTCCCTCGTGACTTCATCCATATCAACAGGTTGTGCTGCAGTGGTTGGGCGGACAGCACGTTGGATCTGCCACTCTGAGTACCCATTTTTTCGAAACACAGTTCTCAGATGTTCCAATTCCTGGGGTAGACTCTCTGTGTCAGAGATAGTGCGCGCCCTATGTACTAGAGTTTTAAGTACCCCATTCCTCTGTGAAGGGTGGTGGCAGCTGTCTGCGTGCAAATACAGATCAGTGTGTGTTGTCTTTCGATACACCCCATGACCTAGGGTGCCGTCAGCCCTTCTCCTGACCAAGACGTCAAGGAAAGGTAATTTACCCTCCTTTTCAGTCTCCATAGTGAATTTGATGTTGGGGTGTATGGAGTTTAGATGTGTAAGGAAGTCAAGGAGTTTATCCATACCATGTGGCCAGATGACGAACGTGTCGTCCACGTAACGGAAAAAGCAAGTGGGTTTCCATTCGGATGACGACAGGGCTTCCTCCTCGAAGTTCTCCATGTACAAATTCGAAACCACCGGTGAGAGTGGGCTACCCATGGCGACTCCCTCCGTTTGTTCGTAGTATTCTCCATTAAAAAGAAAATACGTGGAAGTCAAGACATGCCTAAAAAGTTCAGTGGTATTCTCGTCAAACCTCTGACCAATCAACTCTAGCGACTCTCGCAGGGGTACCCTCGTAAACAAGGAAACGACGTCAAAACTCACCATGATATCTGACTCATCCAACCTGAAGCTATCAAGGCGTTTAACAAAATCCACGGAATTACGGATGTGATGAGGGCATTTACCCACATAAGGACTTAATATTCCCGTCAGGTATTTGGCCAACAAATATGAAGGAGCCCTGATGTTGCTGACAATGGGGCGTAATGGTACCCCCTCTTTGTGAACCTTCGGGAATCCATATAGTTTAGGTGGTACCGGACCTTGGGGTAACAATTTCTTAGCGTCACCCTCCGGTAAATCTGCGTCCTTGAGAAGAACCCTCGTCTTGTTCTCCACCTTCTTTGTAGGGTCAACGCTGATCTTCCGGTAGGAATCGTCATTTAGCAGGCTCTGAATCTTATCAGTGTAGTCCTTACGGGAGACAACAACTGTAGCATTGCCTTTGTCAGCCGGTAAGACAACAATTTCAGAGCGTTCCCTCAGATCACGAATGGCCGCCCTCTCTTTACTGCTGATATTTGACTTCATCGGCTTGGATTTCGTCAACGCACGACAAGCTTCACGACGTATTTCCTCGGCTGATTCTGGCGGAAGTCGAGCTGCAACCTGTTCAACAGCACTAACAATTTCTGCGACCGGAGTGAACTTGGGGGTGGGAGCGAAGTTGAGACCTTTCTGCAAAACCGAGACCGCATCATCACTCAACACCATGCCACTCAAATTGATGACAGTCTTGCACGGAACCTGCAGAGATGGTTTGTCAAGGAGACGTGAGAACTTAGCTGTTTGACGTCCCGTAGCCTTCTTATGAGCGGAATCAGCTGACACCCAGGTGACACCATCAATCCAATCCCAAGAAAAAGAAGTGAACTTAGTAGCCAGTTGCCAGAGGAAGGCTGGCGTGTACCAGATTCCGTGTCAATGTGGCAAGTCGTATATTGGTCAGACGATGCGTACTGTCGAGGATCGATGCCGTGAACACCAGAGGCACACTCGACTAATGTATCCGAGCAAGTCGGCGGTCGCTGAACATTGTTTGTCGGAAAATCACGCTATGGAGTATGACCGCACGAGGATTCTGGTACAGACGTCGAGATACTGGGACAGCGTTGTTAGAGAGGCCATCGAAATTCGCACCAATGACGACCTCATAAACCGTGACTGTGGCTATAATCTTAGCAAGGCTTGGGAACCAGCGATTGGGTTAATCAAGAGTAAATCGAGCAAACGTATAGTTGTGACGACCACGGCGGACAGAGCCATCACACCCACGTCATCTCAGACGCCGTCGCAATCTGTTCCACCGCGAGACCGTGGCGCGGGGCGCGGACGGCGGAGGGAGCGCGCCGCGGGCGGAGGGTATTTAAATCGGCCGCCGCCGCGACCGAACCCAGTTCCCCCTGAGCAGCCATAGCGTACGGATCTCCGTGCCGGCACGTTCACAGGAGCTCAGTCCGTCAGTTCACCTGATGATGGCGACATGTTTGATCGCCGAAATATTGTGCCCGTTGGACACTATAGACCGGCAGTACACCCGTGGATATTTTGATTATAAGGTGGCAGTGATTAGGAACTGTCACCAGGAACAAGAAGCAAATATTAGAAAAGGGGTAAGGCAAGGCTGTGCTCTCTCTCCTCTAATATTCAGTGCTTGCGTCCAGGAAGCTATAGACTAAGTTCGAGAAACTACTGAGGTGGGGGATCAAAATTAATGGACAGAAGATAGACATGCTGCGTTATGCAGATGATATTGCTATAGTCGCGGAGACAAAAGAAGATCTAGAGGAAGTCCTCAGAACAATGGAAAAAATTCTGTGCAATCAGTATGGAATGAGAATAAACAAGAAAAAAACTAAAGTGATGGTACGCAGTACAGGAGCAGAATATGAACCTCTGAGAATGAGAATTGGAAGAGAGGAGCTGGAAGTGATAGTGGAATTTACTTACCTGGAATGCAAAATCACAAGAGATGGTAGAAGCCGGAAAGTAATTGCGAGCAGAACACAAAAGGCCAAAATTGCGTTTAGTCGGAGAAGGAACTTACTCACCAGCAGCAACATCAGTCTGAAAATAAGGAAACATATCATGAAAAGTTTCGTTTGGAGCGTGGCCCTATAAGGATGCGAAACTTGAACAGTTGGAAGAGAAGAGAGAAGACGGCTAGAGGCCCTGGAGATGTGGTGTTGTAGAAGGATGATGAAGATCAACTAGAGAGACAAAGTAACAAATGAAGAGGTGCTTAGAAGAGTACAGGAAACCAGATCTCTGTGGAGGCACACCCAAACAGGAAGAGACAAACTTGTAGGGCACATCCTACGACACAACAGTATCATTGGAACAACAGCAGAAGCAGCTATTCAAGGAAGGAATCGGCGGGAGCGGCCAAGGATATCATATATGCAATAGATCATGAATGACGTTGGATGTATCATACACCTGGAAATGAAGAGGAATGTTCCAAATGTTCAAATGTGTGTGAAATCTTATGGGACTTAACTGCTAAGGTCATCAGTCCCTAAGCTTACACACTACTTAACCTAAATTATCCTAAGGACAAACACACACACCCATGCCCGAGGGAGGACTCGAACCTCCGCCGGGACCAGCCTCACAGTACATGACTGCAGCGCCCAAGACCGCTCGGCTAATCCCGCGCGGCTGGAGAGGAAGGCAGACAGAAGAGAGGAATGGCGCTCTGCTGCAAACCAACCTCAAGGTTGAACACTAAAACAAAGAAAAAGAGCCGGCCGGATTGGCCGAGTGGTTCTAGGCGCTACAGTCTGGAACCGCGCGACAGCTACGGTCGCAGGTTCGAATCCTGCCTCGGGCATTGATGTGTGCGATGTCCTTAGGTTAGTTAGGTTTCAGTAGTTCTAAGTTCTAGGGGACTGATGGCCTCAGAAGTTAAGTCCCATAGTGCTCAGAGCCAACCAAAGAAAAAGAAGCTCAGACGTAGGAATGTGTCGGTGACGTCCGATACGGCCAAGGCGCGGAAGTGTGACGGCTTCCTGTTGGCAATTTCCTCCCTGTGCAACAATTTCCTAAGCTCTTCATGTTAGGGAGGGAAAGCCTTTTAGTAACTTGTACTTTCCTGTGGCAGGTGGGTCTGTCATAACGTTGCTACCTTCACTGGCGGAGTGGCTATCTAATAGTGCCATCGCATGTGCATATTTGATAGAGGTTTGCGTTATTACGGTGGTGACAAAATGGTTTTCTATGTGTGTGAACGAAAGTAACAGAAAATGTGCCCAGAAGGCTGGCGCTTTAAATGCCGCACGGTTCACCTGCACTGCTGGGACAGTCCCGGAGGGTGATGATTTCTGGCTGCATGGTTACGCCCGGGGCGCTTGTAGGGTGCTGCTGTGCTCGACCGGCAGCCAGTAAATGACGACAGGGAACCTGGACACATGCTTTCCTAGCGGCAGCTCTAGCAGTTTCATCGTAGGCGATCCCTCTGCTTCTGGCCGTGTTCGTAGCTGCTGCTGGTTTCACTGTTGGAGGCGACCATATCTTCCACGTGCTGCCGCTGCTGATGGCACGGTAGCTGCGGCAGTTATTGTATCACTTGTTCCTGGTGCTTATTTGTTGCTGTAGTTGTTCCAGTTGTTGTTGTTGGTGGTGGTTAGTGTTTAACGTCCCGTCGACAACGAGGTCATTAGAGACGGAGCGCAAGCTCGGGTTAGGGAAGGCAATCGGCCGTGCCCTTTCAAAGGAACCATCCCGGCATTTGCCTGAAGCGATTTAGGGAAATCACGGAAAACCTAAATCAGGATGGCCGGAGACGGGATTGAACCGTCGTCCTCCCGAATTCCAGTTGTTGTTGCTGTTGTAACTGCTCCATGACACTTGCTTTGGTGTCACCACTTATCATGCGCTTAAAAAGCCCTACACCTCACTTTAAGGTGAGAAACGTTCTTGATCTGCATAACAACACAAATAACCGTAATCAAACAATATGCTACTATCGTCCCTATCGTTAATTTCCATAATGCGCGTCCCACAACCGCACACACACTCATCCTTGAGCGGCAACAGGAAGCGATGTACTGTCTACTGGAGAGCGGGGTCTTTCTGGTCTTGTTCGTTCGCAGCATAGCCAAGGGATAGACAGAAGTGGAGTTACCTGTGATCTGGGGTAACTAAGCTTCATTTTATTTCTAAAGTGCTATATTTTACTTTCCCGCTGCCATTAGGTAGGGCCTCATTCTCTTGTACTTTTATAAATTCATTCAGTTATCGGTAACTACTTATAACAGAAGATACGTGGGACATGCATTAATTAAATATACAAACTGATGTAGGAAAAAAACTATATGTTTTACAAATCGAGATTCTTACTACTTATCAACACAATCCCCAACAATATTAATTAATTTGTTTCAATATTGAACTTGTTTTTTAATTATTCATACAAAGACGTCTTTTTCTTGTTGTTTGATCCACTTTTCCACAAATTCCTTCACATAACTGATCTGTATACAATTTGTATTTGGGTGTTTGCTTTTAAAGTCTTGTGTCATATATTTATATTCATGAATCGCACTACTCGTTTTAAGTAATGACTAATGCATTATGGCAGCTTAAACCATTTTAACCCTTTACCCGTTAAGCTGGTCCAAGACCAAAACCGGTAGAATTTGGGTTTAAAATAAAAACAGCTGATGGCTCAAATATGCAGTTTATACACTATTAACGGCTGTTGGCTCTCATCTTCCAGCGATGCTAAGTACGAAAATCCTCCTACAAACTGTTACATTTCTGTGTAAGCTTGACTCCCTAATTACTGAATGTACCTCACGTAAACAAAATGGTAAAAATTACATTACTATATAAATGACCTGGGTGACAATCTGAGCAGTTCTCTTGGACTGTTCGCAGATGATGCTGTAATTTACCGTCTAGTAAGGTCATCCGAAGACCAGTATCAGCTGCAAAGCGATTTAGAAAAGATTGCTGTATGGTGTGTCAGCTGGCAGTTGACGCTAAATAACGAAAAGTGTGAGATGATCCACATGAATTCCAAAGGAAATCCGTTGGAATTCGATTACTCGATAAATAGTACAATTCTCAAGGCTGTCAATTCAACTAAGTACCTGGGTGTTAAAATTACGAACAACTTCAGCTGGAAGGACCACATAGATAATATTGTCGGGAAGGCGAGCCAAAGGTTGCGTTTCATTGGCAGGACACTTAGAAGATGCAACAAGTCCACTAAAGAGACAGCTTACACTACACTCGTTCGTCCTCTGTTAGAATATTGCTGCGCGGTGTGGGATCCTTACCAGGTGGGATTGACGGAGGACATCGAAAGGGTGCAAAAAAGGGCAGCTCGTTTTGTATTATCGCGTTATAGGGGAGAGAGTGTGGCAGATATGATACACGAGTTGGGATGGAAGTCATTACAGCATAGACGTTTTTCGTCGCGGCGAGACCTTTTTACGAAATTTCAGTCACCAACTTTCTCTTCCGAATGCGAAAATATTTTGTTGAGCCCAACCTACATAGGTAGGAATGATCATCAAAATAAAATAAGAGAAATCAGAGCTCGAACAGAAAGGTTTAGGTGTTCGTTTTTCCCGCTCGCTGTTCGGGAGTGGAATAGTAGAGAGATAGTATGATTGTGGTTCGATGAACCCTCTGCCAAGCACTTAAATGTGAACTGCAGAGTAGTCACGTAGATGTAGATGTAGAAAGGAAAGAAGCTCAGCCGGCCGGAGTGGCCGAGCGGTTCTAGGCGCTACAGTATGGAACCGCGCGACCGCTACGGTCGCAGGTTCGAATCCTGCTTCGGGCATGGATGTGTGTGATGTCCTTAGGTTAGTTAGGTTTAGGTAGTTCTAAGTTCTAGGGGACTGATGTCCTCAGAAGTTAAGTCCCATAGTGCTCAGAGCCATTTGAACCATTTGAATGAACCTCAGAAATTAAAGACGATCATGTCGTTAGAGATGGAGAATACATACACATCAAAAAAAGTTTTGTATCACTTCGGCTCCGAGAGTTCCGGAATCTGTACAGAAAATTAGAAGAGAGATCAACGGAAACATAGTTGCTCATGAAAACCACAAAATGCATGTTGTACCACCATACAGCGAGACCTTCAGATGTGGTGGTCCAGATTGCTTTGTTGCATGCCTATATTCGTCGTGGCATACTATCTACAAGACACTGTTGGTCCAGATTGTCCCATTCCTCAACGGTTATTCGGCGTAGAACCCTCAGAGTGGTCGGTGGGTCATGTCGTCCATAAACAGCCCTTTTCAATCTCTCCCAGGCATGTTCGATATGGTTCATGTCTGAAGAACATGCTGGCCACTCTAGTCGAGCGAAGTCGTTATCCTGAAGGAAGTCATTCACAAGAGGTGCACGACTGGGCCGCGAATTGTCGTCCATGAAGACTAATGCCTCGCTAATATCTACATCTACATCTACATTCATACTCCGAAAGCCACCCAACGGTGTGTGGAGAAGGGCACTTAACGTGCCACTGTCATTACATCCCTTTTCTGTTCCAGCCGCGTATGGTTCGCGGAAAGAACGACTGTCTGAAAGCCTCCTTGCGCGCTCGAATCTCTCTAATTTTACATTCGTGATCTCCTCGGTAGGTATAATTACGGGGAAGCAATATATTCGATACCTCATCCAGAAACGCACCCTCTCGAAACCTGGCGAGCAAGCTTCACCGCGATGCAGAGCACCTCTCATGAAGAGTCTGCCAATTGAGTTTGCTAAACATCTCCGTAACGCTATCACGGTTACCAAATAACCCTGTGACGAAACACGCCGCTCTTCTTTGGATCTTCTCTATCTCCTCCGTCAACCCGATCTGGTACGGATCCCACACTGATGAGCAATACTCAAGTATAGGTCGAACGAGTGTTTTGTAAGCCACCACCTTTGTTGATGGACTACATTTTCTAAGGACTCTCCCAATGAATCTCAACCTGGTACCCGCCTTACCAACAATTAATTTTATATGACCATTCCACTTCAAATCGTTCCGCACTCATACCCCAAGATATTTTACAGAAGTAACTGCTACCAGTGTTTGTTCCGCTATCATATAATCATACAATAAAGGATCCTTCTTTCTACGTATTTGCAATACATTACATTTGTCTATGTTAAGGGTCAGTTGCCACTCCCTGCACCAAGTGCCTATCTGCTGCAGATCCTCCTGCATTTCGCTACAATTTTCTAATACTGCAACTTCTCTGTATCCTACAGCATCATCCGAGAAAAGCGGCATGGAACTTCCGACACTATCTACTAGGTCATTTATATATATTGTGAAAAGCAATGGTCCCACAACACTCCCCTGTGGCACGCCAGAGGTTACTTTAACGTCTGTAGACGTTTCTCCATTGATAACAACATGCTGTGTTCTGTTTGCTAAAAACTCTTCAATCCAGCCACACAGCTGGTCTGATATTCCGTAGGCTCTTACTTTATCAGGCGACAGTGCGGAACTGTATCGAACGCCTTCCGGAATCTAGGAAAATAGCATCTACCTGGGAGTCTGTATCTAACAATTTCTGGGTCTCATGAACAAATAAAGCATGTTGGGTCTCACACGATCGCTGTTTCGGGAATCCATGTTGATTCCTACAGAGTAGATTCTGGGTTTCCAAAAACGACATGAAACTCGAGCAAAAAACCTGTTCAAAAATTCTACAACAGATCGACGTCAGAGATATAGGTCTATAGTTTTGCGCATCTGCTCGACGATCCTTCTTGAAGACTGGGACTACCTGTGCTCTTTTCCAATCATTTGGGACCTTCCGTTCCTCTAGAGACTTGCGGTACACGGCTGTTAGAAGGGGGGCAAGTTCTTTCGCGTACTCTGTGTAGAATCGAATTGGTATGCCGTCAGGTCCAGTGGACTTTCCTCTGTTGAGTGATTGCAGTTGCTTTTCTATTCCTTGGACACTTATTTCGATGTCAGCCATTTTTTCGTTTGTGCGAGGATTTAGAGAAGGAACTGCAGTGCCGTCTTCCTCTGTGAAACAGCTTTGGAAAAAGGTGTTTAGTATTTCAGCTTTACGCGTGTCATCCCCTGTTTCAAAGCCATCATCGTCCCGGAATGTCTGGATATGCTATTTCGAGCCACTTACTGATTTAACGTAAGACCAGGACTTTCTAGGATTTTCTGTCAAGTCGGTACATAGAATTTTACTTTCGAATTCACTGAACGCTTCACGCATAGCCCTCCTTACGCTAACTTTGACATCGTTTAGGTTCTGTTTGTCTGAGAGGTTTTGCCTGCGTTTAAACTTGGAGTGAAGCTCTCTTTGCTTCCACAGTAGTTTCCTAACTTTGTTGTTGAACCACGGTGGGTTTTTCCCGTCCCTCACAGTTTTACTCGGCACGTACCTGTCTAAAACGCATTTTACGATTGCCTTAAACTTTTTCCATAAACACTCAACATTGTCAGTGTCGGAACAGAAATTTTCGTTTTGACCTGATAGGTAGTCTGAAATCTGCCTTCTATTACTCTTGCTAAACAGATAAACATTCCTCCTTTTTTTTATATTCCTATTAACTTCCATATTCAGGGATGCTGCAACGCCCTTATGATCACTGATTCCCTGTTCTGCACTTACAGAGTCGAAAAGTTCGGGTCTGTTTGTTATCAGTAGGTCTCCACGACTCGGTTCTCTGTTTAATTGCTCGAGGTAATTTTCGGATAGTACACTCAGTATTATGTCACTCGATGCTCTGTCCCTACAACCCGTCCTAAACATCTGAGTGTCCCAGTCTATATCTGCTAAATTGAAATCTCCACCTAAGACTATAATATGCTGAGAAAATTTATGTGAAATGTATTCCAAATTTTCTCTCAGTTGTTCTGCCACTAATGCTGCTGAGTCGGGAGGTTGGTAAAAGGAGCTAATTATTAACCTAGCTCGGTTGTTGAGTGTAACCTCCACCCATAATATTTCACAGGAACTATCCACTTCTACTTCACTACAGGATAATCTATTACTAACAGCGACAAACACGCCACCACCGGTTGCATGCAATCTATCCTTTCTAAACACCGTCTGTGCCTTTGTAAAAATTTTGGCTGAATTTATCTCTGGCTTCAGCCAGCTTTCTGTTCCTATAACGATTTCAGCTTCGGTGCTTTCTATCAGCGCTTGAAGTTCCGGTACTTTACCAATGCAGCTTCGACAGTTTACAATTACAATACCGATTGCTACTTGGTTCCCGCATGTCCTGACTTTGCCCCGCACCCTTTGAGGCTGTTGCCCTTTCTGTACTTGCCCGAGGTCATCTAACCTAAAAAAAAAAAACCGCCCAGTCCACGCCACACAGCCCCTGCTACCCGTGTAGCCGCTTGCTGCGTGTAGTGGACTCCTGACCTATCCAGCGGAACCCGAAACCCCACTACCCTATGGCGCAAGTCGAGGAATCTGCAGCCCACACGGTCGCAGAACCGTCTCAGCCTCTGATTCAGACCCTCCACTCGGCTCTGTACCAAAGGTCCGCAGTCAGTCCTGTCGACGATGCTGCAGATGGTGAGCTCTGCTTTCATCCCGCTAGCGAGACTGGCAGTCTTCACCAAATCAGATAGCCGCCGGAAGCCAGAGAGGATTTCCTCCGATCCATAGCGACACACATCATTGGTGCTTACATGAGCGACCACATGCAGATGGGTGCACCCTGTACCCTTCATGGCAACCGGAAGGACCCTTTCCACAACTGGAATGACTCCCCCCGGTATGCACACGGAGTGCACATTGGTTTTCTTCCCCTCTCTTGCTGCCATATCCCTAAGGGGCCCATTATGCTGCCGATATGGTCGCATTATCGGTCGGAGGATGGCATTCGCGTATCGTACAGCCGTTAAGGCGTCTTCAATGACCACCAACGATGTACGTCGGCCCCGCGTAATGCCACCTGAAACAGCAGGGAACCTTCACCTTGCTGCACTCGCTGGACAGTGTGTCTAAGGCGTTCAAGCCTGACCCGCATGCCTCCAAACACGCCTCTGACTGTTGTCTGGTTGAAGGTATAAGCGACGCTAATCAGTGAAGAGAACTTGATGCCAATCCTGAGCGGTCAATTCGCAATGTTGTTGGGCCCATATATACCGTGCTGCATGGTGTCGTGGTTGTAAAGGTGGACCTCGCTATGGACGGCGGGAGTGAAGTTGCGCATCATGCAGCCAATAGCGTACAGTTTGAATCGTAATACAACGTCTTGTGGCTGCACGAAAAGCATAATTCAACATAGTGGCGTTGCTGTCAGGGTTCCTCCGAGCCATAATCCGTCGGTAGCGGCCATCCACTGCAGTAGTAGCCGTTGGGCGGCCTGAGCGAGGCATGCCATTGACAGTTCTTGTCTCTCTGTATCTCCTCCATGTGCGGACAACGTCGCTTTGGTTCACTCCGAGACGGCTGGACACTTCCCTTGTTGAGAGCCCTTCCTGGCACAGAGTAATAATGCGGACGCGAACGAACCGCGGTATTGACCGTATAGGCATGGTTGAACTACAGACAACACGAGTCTTGTACTTCCTTCCTGGTGGAATGATTGGAACTGATCGGCAGTCGGATCCCCACCATCTAATATGCGCTGGTAATTCATGGTTGTTTACATCTTTGGGCGGGTTTAGTGACATCTCTGAACAGTCAAAGGGACTGTGTCTGTGATACAGTATCCACAGTCAACGTCTATCTTTAGGAGGTCTGGGAACCGGGGTGATGCAAAATTTTTTTGATATGTGTACTTGGATTGTTAAAGTATAGAGAAGTAAAATGGCAATGTTCTTTTGAAGTGAGCTATCTCGACATTTGCTACTGGCATTTGGGGAAACCGTGGCAAGGATAAAGTTGAATTACAGGACGGGGGTGTGAAACATCATCCCCTAAGTACAGTTCCAGTGTCTTACTATTGCGCCACCTTACTTGGTAACTAGTCTAACATGTATCTGGTAAACTAAATAGAGTCTGCAAACGAATGTACCAATGTGTTGAAAAGGAAAGTTTATTATCTGATTCTGACAGGGAGTCATGGGCTTTTAAAGAGAAAATCATTCAAAAAGTAAAGGTCACTCAGCAAGAATAGGAGAGATGCGTGTTTGGAGTTAGTAAAAGAATTAGGAAAATAATCATCTTGATCAGACAGCAGGCTAGGGAGAAAGATGTAAATAAAAGAGAACTGAAGTGCATAGTACATGTAGCCAGGTGAATGGTTAATGTGTGGACCAAGACAATGCTGATGGGAAGGAAGGGTTCATGATATTTTAAACTATGCAGGAGAATTATGGATGCAAAAAGTTGATGATTGTAATGCGTGAGAAAGTCCAAAGGATGCCTTTATCCAGAAGAGTAACCAAATGGCTGATGATGTCGGAGGCAACTCATAGAGTTGCGTGTAGATGAGTATGAAGCTCTGATTCATATGTAAGTACTGATTAATTTTGAGCAGTGCAGAAAGTTGTTGTGTCAACACCTTCCTAGTGGGGCAGATGGACCATTTCAAAAATGGCTCTGAGCACTATGGGACTTAACATCTGAGGTCATCAGTCCCCTAGACCTTAAAATTACTTAAACCTAACTAACCTAAGGACAACACACACGTCAATGCCCGGGGCAGGATTCGAACCTGTGACCGTAGTGGTCGCGCAGTTCCAGACCGTAGCACCTAGAACTGCTCGGTCACTCTGGCCGGCAGATGGGCCAGTGTGCTGCCTGCATAAACCTGATGTATGGGCTGGAAAAGGGCTGAAACGCCCTGATATAAGTCTCCAGACCATCGCAGTGGAGCGCTGTATCACCTCAAGGTCCACTATCCTGGTCCCTTGGTGGGTCCAGAAAAGGCGCCTTATCGTAATAGAACCTGGCCAAGTGAGTATAAATACTGCCCACTCCAGCACAACAATATGTGTCTTCGACTGCTGCCTGCAGGAGAAACTACCCCATTCCAGATGTCAACCCAATGTGGGCCATGCATCCTCTGCTAGCCACTTGGCTGTACATCGCACCTTGATCTGATGCTGCCGAGGCCTGACCTGGTGTCTTACAGTCTGCCCTCGACTGACTACAGGGTAGCTCCTCAGTTCACTGTCTGTGCCCAGGTGCATCTAGCACCCAACCTACTGTGAGCTGTGGTCTGACAGTCACACTTGCACTCTGGTGAGCTACTGTGTATTTTGCTAAGGCAAGCACAGCTGCCCAAGATCAACACACACCACCGAGATGCCATTTTCATCAATTGTATGAGTTTTGGCTGAATAATATATGATGTTAGCCAACGGCATTGTCGCAATGTAACACCGGTTCCCGTCGGATCACTAAAGTTAAGCATTGTCTGGCTGGGATAGTGCATGGATGGATAACCATCTGGTCTGCCGAGCACTGTAGGCAAGTGGGATGCACTCATCCCTTGTGAGGCAAACTGAGGATCTACTTGATTGAGAAGTAGCGGCTTCAGTTTCGTAAATTGACTGGGAGAGCCATGTGCTGACCATATGACCCTCCAACCCGCATCCAGTGGCGCCTGTGGGCTGAGGATGACACGGCGGCCAGACGGTACTGTTGGGCCTTTATGGCCTGTTAGGGCGGAGTTTAATATATGATGTTGACACTGCTGCAGTTCTGATTCCACAACCATCAAGAAACTGGTTCTTCACACCTAATGCCCACCTCACCATTCTGAGACATCATCCTGTCATTTACAGTATAAACACCTATCAAACCATCCTGGCGCCATAGTAGTGTGTACACCGCAGTTTAATGATTTTGCCAAATAAAAAAAACAGAGACTTTATTTAACAGCAGTGAAAGGTGTTATAGTAACTCCATCTTATGACAGCACAATATGTGAATTTTTCCATTAATCCTTATAAAGCAAGTTTCTTGGCACTTGTTTTGTACTTTTGTTATCTTCTTTTTCAATTTATACATATGTGGGTTACAATGGGAGCACATTATAAGATCATTTTACTTTTTCTTTTCCTTGTAGGCTAAATGATCGTCTGAGACATTAATTTCATCCTCTGTATCTATGTTTTAGTTTTGTGTCTCGCCACACGATGTAATCATGTAAATATAAAAACAGTGGTGATGCATAGTATCACATTTAACTTATGTCCTAATAAAACAAATACTTACCAAAATGCACAGTCACTAAAAATGATAGGTAAATGAAGAATTCTCTGATTGTTGCTTTTACCTCAGCTTCTTTCCCTCGTTTTTTAGCTGTTTGCCTTGTTGTCCATAAGTCTGGAAAATGAACAAATAACAGACCATTTTCAAAGAATCTTTTTTATTGTAAATCAGTAGCTGAATGTATCATCAAAAATACATCAGGCACAGAAAACAGATGTTACTGTCATTTCTAAGAGGTGCAAGAAATAATGTTTGTGGCTAATGTAAAGTCTCAATGGCTTCATATTATCCTGACAAAAATAAATCTCCCTTTAAATAAATCATACTCTACAATTTAAGTTGATTCAGCTGTGGGTTCTTGGTGACACATTGTATGTTCTATAAGTTAATAATTTTTTCTCTTTGCTTTACGAAACTTGCTTTTCAAATAGCCCAGGTTCGGTTGTAAGCCCATTTTCCAGTACACAACTGATTACACATGACATGCAAATAACTCCTTAATCTATCACTATTAAAGTAATCTCTGTAATTTCAGTGACTATTATAATTATGAAACAGATACGTCTTTAGTGCACAACTTCATGACATTCATTAAGATTACATTTACTCCATTGTTCAACATGCATTGGAACAGAAAAATGTGTATGCAAATGAGTTCTTGTGTAATTAGTTATTTATGAATGATGACATGAAAGTTTGAAACTGTCATCACCTTCTCTCCTGTGTAGTAATCGATCACATTTTTTACATACATCCTGCACCAAATCATCAAAAATGACTGAAAGTCGCCCACTTTGTTTCTTATCATGCACATTCTTATAGTTATTTTTAAAAGGTTTAAGGTTTCGATTTGAAGCTGTAGCATGATATGGACATTTTGTAAATATAGTATTATCATTCCCATATATTTCAGTTTGCTAATCATGGAGACAATTTATTTTCTTGTGTAAGTAATACACTCGACTTCTCTTGAATAACCTTGATTACTAATCAACAAAAACAATTTCAGTTATATCTACAAGAATTTTTATTACATTTATAGTAGCTATCATCTACCAAAAAAATTAATTAGTGACTGACCAAAAAGATTATCATTCAAATATGGATCTGACCAGGAAGTTCAGTCTGAATAACATTCCATCTTCGATTCTTCTGAATTGCAATATTTTTCATAAGTTTTGATTTACTAATTGCATCAGTTCTGCCAAATTGTATGGAACATCAATAAATAGAATCTGAACATTATCAGTAACCCTGTTTTTCTTGGTCCTTTTAGGAGGACTATATCATGAATGAAATCAAGGAGCTCTTCCATGAGAAGAATAAAGGGTTTTAGTTAACTGTAACATTTGGGGTGCATTCAAAAGGTATGGAGTCAGCCAACTTTACATTGAATAAGAAGTGAATTATAGCAGTTAGTTTTGACCTGAATGTCTGGTAACTATAACCTTATTCTCTATTAACCGAAGAAAAAGAAAGGAGTATTACTGTTAACAATATAAATGAACTATTAAGTTCCAATTAAGGATATGTAAAGATTATGAAAGCTGCAAATTTTTGTATTAGTGATTAAATTTGTTAACATTACTAATATTTACATTGTTTGAAAAAAATATATTTCCACTACGAAAATAATTTATCTATGTTTATAAACACATCAAATATAAGAATATTTAATTAAAATGTTCAGTGAAATACTCTAATTTAGGTATAGTAAGAAAAATAATGTAATTAAAATAAATATTCAAAAGATAAATGTTAAACAATAAATCTTAAAATTTGAGTCATATCGTCCTTGAATATAACTAATTGTATAAGTAAACAAGCAATATAAATCATGACCACATAATAATTCACCATGCCATAATCAAAAGACTTTGATGAATAATAACCCACTTTTAATAAACATTCTTGAAAGAAAAGGAATAATCACACAGAACCAACAAAAGTAACAAAAGACCTTACATTTGAAGAAAATAAACTGTGAAATTAACCAAATTTAGAAATAAGGTAACCTAAATGAAAACCTTAAATGGGTATGGTAATAATTAATTACTTTAAATGATAAGGTGAAGTAATCATGTGAGTAGTAGGAAAAACTAAGCAAGACAAAAGTCTACCAAAAAAATCAGCAACAAATAATAAACCAATTGTGGCAATATAAATATAATAACTCTCATCATGAAAAGAAAAGCTTCAATAAAAATTATTATCACTGGATGTTGTGCAATAAATGAAATAAAATGAATATGAAGCTATTAAACCAAATTAAAAATTAAACAATTAATTCACATCAAAGAAATCAGTTCAAGTATTTATGGTTTGAATAAAAAACTCAGTTAAAAAAAAGGCATTCGACATAAAGAAAATCTACAAGCATTAAAGCAAGCACAAGATAAAGGCATAAAATTCAGAACAGTGCCCATAAAACGAGATCTTGTGAATCCTTTAATTTATGGACTGCTGGGCTGCACATATAAATTATAATGCCTTATATAATGCATGCACCAATAAACAGAAGAAGCCTACTTTTGGATAAACTTTTGCCAAAAGCCTTTTCATTAATCCAAGCTTATGTGACATAAAAGAAGCTAAATTCTTCTTCATGTCAAATTCAAAACTGCTTCAAGATAAGTTATAAATATAGTATACAGTTAGTTAACAAAAAAGGAAACAGTAATTAAAAGTATCAAGTAAAACAAATTAATAAACAAACGCTAGCAGTAACAAGAGTATATGAATGAACCAAAGAAGATACAGAAGTAAGAGATCTTACAGCTGGAAGAACTCAAGAGGAAAAAGGAATATGAGCTCTCATAGCTACAAATGCAAAACAAGCAACACACTAATAAGCCTTGTTCCAAAAGAATTAGAAATAAGATCACAATAATATTAAATATGATTATATAATATATTTAGAATCGAAACAGTAGAAATTGAAAAGCACAAGTACACAAAATTTTTCAGCCTTCACCCAACTTTATTATTTCCGATTTAGATAATGCATTTTGGCTAATTGCCATCATCAGCTCTATCACAAGACAAAAAGTATAAACATCAGATATAAAACACCTTTGCTCATTGTGATTACTATAAGAATAATTTTATCTTCACAGGGAAAGGAATGACCATAGGATACACATTATTTCAGTAGATCACAAAATGAAAATTACTCACAATTATATCATACACATATAGTAATGTACATGTATAATACATACCAAATACTGTAAAATATCAGTACAAAACAAATTAACAAACAGCACATACTTGTAAGAAGAGTAGGCACATACTGGTGGCGACACAGTCACACATAAGAACATAAATTATTCAACTCCTTTTTCCTTCGTGCTAGATCTAACAATGGAAGTTAACTGAAATGCATAATCTACATCAGAAATAATAAAGTGTGACCACAAATAGAAATTTTTATATGGAAATGTACTGCAACAGCTGCTGATGAATACAAAGACATCCATTCTACTATTTCGAAATTAAAATACTAGCATCACCAACATGATTTGATAAAGCAGTTATGTACCTGCACTATGAGATGTTACATTTGGATAATAAATAACAAACCAATACATAACTAATCCTACCCCACCTCATGAAAGTAATAAAATCTGAACTAATAATTAAAAAGCTCATTGAAAGAATAAACATTTAATCAGTAATAATAAAACGCTTCTTTTCATGAGATACATGCTTCTCTGTAATAAATAGATAAAGAAGAAGTATATGCAACAAAAGATACAAAATAAGAGATAATCAATCTATAATAACCATTATTCCCATCAAAGAAACACTCAAATTTAAAAGCATTCACTTAACAAAGACTCTATAGTTAACCATCAAACAGTGAATATACAAAATAAAGATTAAAATTCATGATAAAAGTAAAAATTCATAATGAACAAATAGAAATAATACTTGGCCTAAGATGAAAAACCTCTTTTCACTGATCCCACATAATGATATTTTATCAAAGTAATTAGGCAAAATTAATGAAATAACTTTTCACCCTTCAACAAAAACGATTTAAAGGTAATCAATGTAAAAATGAAAGTTGATATTCATGCAAATATCTAATAGAACAAGTATACAAACAGGCACAATTAGATCTATGTTGAGATTAAGAAACATAATATTATAATACTTAAACAGACCTAACAAAAGACAAGAAAACTAATATTGGAAATCTAAAACAAGATCAAGAGATAATTCTATTGTTCAAACTTTCACCTAGCAAATTTAAAGAATGAGGAGCTGCTATAATTGATCATCTTACAAGGAATCATCAAAGTGTCTCACTAGATATAAGATTAAATGTGGCATTATTAATTAATAATCTTCACCAACCTAAAGCTTCATAAATAATATTTAATATACCAGAAGAACGTAAAACACGATCAACCATTAATGAAAGTGAATCTATACAACCCCATTAACTAATATATATTAACCTACCAATAACCATTGTTATATGCAAAACAGAAGATTATGTGAGATGTTGGGGTAGAAAGATGTAAAGTTCGCGTAATTTCCAAAGAATCTGTATCAGAATACAGATATATATTACCCTCCTCCCTTGAACTGCCACTCTTCCTGTCACGAAACAGATAAAAACGAATGCAGAAAAAACTATTTGGTCCCACTGGTGGACAATTCAAGATTTGGCACTCTTGTCAAAATTTAATAATACAAAGAATAATTAATATCTGTCAAAATTATCTGATAAGGACTAGGGAAGTAGAGGGGATATAAAATGTAGACTGGCAATGGCAAGGAAAGCGTTTCTGAAGAATAGAAATTTGTTAACATTGAGCATAGATTTAAGTGTCATTAAGTTGTTTCTGAAAGTATATGTATGGAGTGTAGATATGTATGGAAGTGAAACATGGACGATAACTAGTTTGGACAAGAAGAGAATAGAAGCTTTCGAAATGTGTTGCTACAGAAGAATGCTGAAGATTAGATGGGTAGATGACATAACTAATTAGGAGGTACTGAATAATATTGGGGAGAAGAGGAGCTTGTGACACAACTTGACTAGAAGAAGGGATCGGTTGGTAGGACATGTTCTGACGCATCAAGAAATCACCAATTTAGTATTGGAGGGCAACGTGGAGGGTAAAAATCATAGAGGGAGACCAAGAGATGAATACACTAAGCATATTCAGAAGGATGTAGGTTGCAGTAGGTATTGGGAGATGAAGAAGCTTGCACAGGATAGAGTAGCATGGAGAGCTGCATCAAACCAGTCTCTGGACTGAAGACCACAAGAACAACAACATTAAATGTGGATATTGTAAGCATAGAAATGATAGAGGAATTCTGGTATAACAGTTACATTTATTCACTTGAGCATTTTAAAATACTTCACCACATGACCCTATAACTGCATATAACATACAAGCACAGGGGCTTAATAGCATGAGCTGTTGCCTAAGTAAAAATGGAGTCCTACAATATACACTCCTAGAAATAGAAAAAAGAACACATTGACACCGGTGTGTCAGACCCACCATACTTGCTCCGGACACTGCGAGAGGGCTGTACAAGCCATGATCACACGCACGGCACAGCGGACACACCAGGAACCGCGGTGTTGGCCGTCGAATGGCGCTAGCTGCGCAGCATTTGTGCACCGCCGCCGTCAGTGTCAGCCAGTTTGCCGTGGCATACGGAGCTCCATCGCAGTCTTTAACACTGGTAGCATGCCGCGACAGCGTGGACGTGAACCGTATGTGCAGTTGACGGACTTTGAGCGAGGGCGTATAGTGGGCATGCGGGAGGCCGGGTGGACGTACTGCCGAATTGTTCAACACGTGGGGCGTGAGGTCTCCACAGTACATCGATGTTGTCGCCAGTGGTCGGCGGAAGGTGCACGTGCCCGTCGACCTAGGACCGGACCGCAGCGACGCACAGATGCACGCCAAGACCGTAGGATCCTACGCAGTGCCATAGGGGACTGCACCGCCACTTCCCAGCAAATTAGGGAAACTGTTGCTCCTGGGGTATCGGCGAGGACCATTCGCAACCGTCTCCATGAAGCTGGGCTACGGTCCCGCACGCCGTTAGGCCGTCTTCCGCTCACGCCCCAACATCGTGCAGCCCGCCTCCAGTGGTGTCGCGACAGGCGTGAATGGAGGGACGAATGGAGACGTGTCGTCTTCAGCGATGAGAGTCGCTTCTGCCTTGGTGCCAATGATGGTCGTATGCGTGTTTGGCGCCATGCAGGTGAGCGCCACAATCAGGACTGCATACGACCGAGGCACACAAGGCCAACACCCGGCATCATAGTGTGGGGAGCGATCTCCTACACTGGCCGTACACCTCTGGTGATCGTCGAGGGAACACTGAATAGTGCACGGTACATCCAAACCGTCATCGAACCCATCGTTCTACCATTCCTAGACCGGCAAGGGAACTTGCTGTTCCAACAGGACAATGCACGTCCGCATGTATCCCGTGCCACCCAACGTGCTCTAGAAGGTGTAAGTCAACTACCCTGGCCAGTAAGATCTCCGGATCTGTCCCCCATTGAGCATGTTTGGGACTGGATGAAGCGTCGTCTCACGTGGTCTGCACGTCCAGCACGAACGCTGGTCCAACTGAGGCGCCAGATGGAAATGGCATGGCAAGCCGTTCCACAGGACTACATCCAGCATCTCTACGATCGTCTCCATGGGAGAATAGCAGCCTGCATTGCTGCGAAAGGTGGATATACACTGTACTAGTGCCGACATTGTGCATGCTCTGTTGCCTGTGTCTATGTGCCTGTGGTTCTGTCAGTGTGATCATGTGATGTATCTGACCCCAGGAATGTGTCAATAAAGTGTCCCCTTCCTGGGACAATGAATTCACGGTGTTCTTATTTCAATTTCTAGGAGTGTATATATATATAATACAAAAATCAGTTGGTTCTACTGAGAAATTCGTCAATGGAGTAGAAGGAGTTGGCCACCAATAAATCATTTAGGCTTCTCTTAAACTGAATTTCATTGTTTGTTAAACTTTTTATGGCTGCTGGCAAGTTATTGAAAATGTGTGTTCCTGAATAATGCACGCCTTTTTGTAGAAGACTAAGTGACTTTAAATCCTTGTGAAAATTATTGTTATTTCTAGTATTGATTCCATAAATTGAGCTGTTGGTTTGAAAAAGTGATATATTTTTAATGACAAGTTTCATTAAGGAATAAACATATTGGGAAGCAGTAGTTAGTATCCCTAGTTCTCTAAACAGGCTTCTGTAGGATGTTCTTGAGTTCACACCACATATAACTCTTACTGCACGTTTTTGTGCTCAGAATACTTTAGCTTGGCTTGATGAATTGCCCCTAAAAAAAAATCCCATATGACATTATGGAATGAAAGTAAGTATAGTATGCCAGCTTTTTCATTTGTATATCCCCTATGTCTGACACAACTCGCATTGTAAATAGAGATTTGTTAAGACTCTTCAGCAGTTCTGTGGTCTGCTCCTGCCAGTTGAATTTTATTATCAGTTTATTATCAAGCTGTAATCCCAAGAATTTAACACTGTCCACTTCTGCTATCTGCTGAGAGCATCAGAATAAATAAACAAATCCCACACTTTGCCATTGCAGCAAATACTTTACCAACTGTGAGATCGGCTCATGAGTAGATGGCTTTGTGCACATGGTCGCACTGCAATTTTGGTTGTGCACGGAATGACACGCCAATCAAATTTTGTGCAGTATGCTGGACGACCCCACCAAAATGACACAAACAATTCTACTCCAATAGCAGGAATTGCCACCAACCAAATTTTACTAGCGCTCTTTCACGTCAGCCAGCAACTTGTCTGGTCCTCCAATCTGCTTGCGTTTTTGAAAGCGCGCCCGGGAAAACAGAGGCTTGAGAACAGCACCTGAGAAATGCAAAAAACGGCATGTGTATGTGGGCGCCAGACTGACGGAGCTCCCGCTGAAGCTGACATCTAAATCTGAGAAAGCCGCCCTCACGATGCAACCACTGAGCGCCCCACCGGCGGCCATCGAATTGTTGTCGGCAGTAAAGCTACGGTGAGGGGCCAGTGAGTCGTCTCTCACATGTGCTGACTGCGTGTAACGTCCATACAGCCAGATACGATGGCATGGCGCAGGAGGGTCCCTAGGGACCGCCTTTATCGACGACTCGGAATCCACAGTGTCTGGTAGTTCGAGTAAGAACGCACTACTTGACCTGCTACGATCTTCGTCAGCGCGCTACTGCCTGCAGAGTCACCAGAAGTACCCACAGACGAAAATATAGGAAAGAAACAAGTGCTATGACCCAAGTAATTTGATGAGAGCAAACGAAATTAGAGCTCTCATTATCAACTCACATGTTATTGTGTGACCTTACACGACCTCCTCCCATTGGGAACATTTCGAGTGGGTGTCAGTCACAATGAAAAATATATGAATGACTCACTCAGATTCGGAATAGCATGGTATTCACAAAAAAAAGTGAACTAACAGGTTACATACATTACTCTCAAGAATTTGACTTCCTGCCTTTCGATTTCACGCAGATTGTGTCTCAGATATAAGCCCCAGCTCATGATGTAGGCTCTTAAATGAGTCGATGTTGTCCCACATATTCCTACAGTAATGGCTGGTAACTACTGGTAGTTATGAGGAGCAAAATCTAATTATCTCGCTCTCGCCATACGGCACATCTAAGAACTGGTTCCTTTTAATGAGTCGTTCAAATAACTTGGTAGAGCTCTTGTATCCCAATGATACAAGAACCGGAAAGATTCATTTCCTGTTTTGTTCTCTCCTGAATTTCTTACAACCAGTATATCCCGAGAAATGCGTCATTGAATTCTTTATATAAACGGCAGGTTGCCACTACTCCACACATTCTTTCTGTTTTTGGGCTCTCAATATGTCCACGCATAAATTATAACTTTGCCCCCAATGGCCATGATACAGGAAATGAATGACTAAAATGCCACAGCCAGATGTTGGGGTGAAGCAGATTTTTATTCTCGCAGAAATTCTGGAATTTTGGCACTGAGTAAAATGCTTGCAACCAAATGCCAGTTCACTTCTCTGGATCGTTATTGATCCAGAATCAGACACTCTAGCAGTCTCCATATGCTCTGGGATTTCATTTCAAGTACTTTGACCAACAACTGCTGCATCACTGTGATGGTACTGGAACTCCGCATTGTACCTCCTATCTGGGCTGCAATTATGCGGGAGATCGGTTTACATCTTGGAGGATGTGCCCTGTGGTCTGTTACCTCGTGCCGACACTGTGCATGGCGAGCTTCTATGTGCTGCTTTGATTTCATCTGAATGTGAGGTGACCTTGTGGAACTCCTGTTACTGTTAAACAAGCCTTTCCTCCATCCTACCGAACCTTTGTGAGTTCCCCATAATTGCCTTCTGTCCCTCCATTGTGAGGAAGGTAATAGCACATTTTTGCTGTTTGCAGTACATCTGACTAGTCTGGCACGATTATTTCCCATGTCCGCTGTTTTCCTAGCACCTGCTGCTTCTACACTTGCTACAGCAGCCTTCTTCTTCACAACTAAAGGAGTGTGGGTCACTTTAATGCTGATCTTCTCTATTTGGGTTATGTACTCATCAATTTTGTTCAGTAGATTAATCGTCTCTTGTGTGTTCCGTCAAATCTCTTTCCCTCTTCACAGTTCATTTCTAATTCCTGAACTTTCTGCTCACATTTCCTTTCTGCTTCCTCTCGTTTCCTATCTGATTCCTGCATTTCATGCTCACGTTTCATTGCTACTTCCTCGCATTAAGTTTCTAATTCCTGCATTTCCTGCTCATATATCCTTTGTAATTCGTGCGTTTCTTACTAATGTTTCCTTTTTAATTCCTGCATTTCGTACTTTCTATACACTTTCTGTATGTTTCATCAACATTCATTCCACTCAGAATTTGAAACAGTAAATTCGGCTCCTGCTTGTGCTGTGTTCCTCATTGAGGTGACATGACATGCATTTCATGTGCGCAACTGCTCCGACATGGCAGGATTGTCTAATATTCTCTTTCGTTTATGTCATTACTGGTGTGGACACTAACATCATTATGCATTTCACGTTCGACTGTGTTTTCTTCCTCACTCAAACTGTGTATTTCGTCCGAATCATCACAATCTGTAATTAAATTCTTTCTTTTCTACTGTTTTCCCTGCTCCATGGGGAAACATACTATCTCGTACTCCGACTCGTTTCTGTTACTGTCCAGTACGAAGTCAATCATGCTAGGTCCTTCTAAATTGAGACCTACTCTGTAACACTCTCACCTTACTAAGTGTTAACATTCATGCAAAAAAAAAAAAATCCGTGCTTGATATCGAGTAAATAACGTGAAAAAAGAAAAAAAAACTTAAACTTTTCCTGTCCAGTAAACATGTTTTTATACAAATTCATCACAAGTGATTGATATCCCTTCCAAAATTAGACTACAACGCTTTTGGTAACGACAGTTATCAGCACAAAAAATGAAATGTGGTACAGAAACTAAATAGACTTGAACAAAAAATTACATGAAATTGGAAAGAAGACAAGTTAGTAAACTCGCGCTTCCAGCTTATTCTACCACGGAAGTAAAAGGATAAAAAAATTGCGAAATTTAATGAATTAAAATGACTGACTCTCAGTGTCAACCAGTGAGATCAATGGTAGGATCGCCATTTTGTGTGAGGTGCTGGGATGGAGAGGTGTAAAGTTCTAAAGTTCTATTAATTTCGAAAAAAACTGTATCAGAATACCGAAACACACTGTTGAGCCCCCCCCCCCCCCCCCCCCTTGAGCTCCCACTTCTGCCTCACAACAGATATAAACCAATGCAGAAAAACTATTTGATCCTGCTAGTGGACCGTTCAAGAGTTGTCACCCTCGTCTTAGTTTAATAATAACATGAACCAGGAGAGCTTCTGCAAAGTTTGGAAGGTAGGAGACGAGGTATTGGCAGAAGTGAAGCTGTGAGGCCGGGCGTGAGTCATGCTTGGATAGCTTAGTAGGTAGAGCACTTGCCCACAGAAGGCAAAGGTCCCGAGATCGAGTCTAGGTCCAGCAAACAGTTTTAATCTGCCAGGAAGTTCCAATGATTTAAGTTTTTCTTGTTACCTTTCTTATGAAGAGGTTTAACAATCGTACATTTTAATCAGTCTGGAAAAATGTCCTATACCAGGGATACATTGTATGTTTTACTCGGACATTTTTCATTAAGCTATAACAACTTTCCAAAATTATCTTTTAAATTCCATCAACATCACTTGAGCTTTTTTTTTACAGTTTTTATAATTCTATTAATTTCAGTGAAAGATGATGGTGTTGTTTCCAGTTGGTTAGAGTTTTCTGTAATGAGATTTTTAATACGTTCTCTTGCTGTTTCAGCTGAACCATTTAGTCTTATTTTTGCTGCTACATTTAAAAAGTGGTTGTTAAAAGTACTTGCAATGTGTGAATTTTCAGTGACACCATTGTCATTTAGTTTAACTGACATGGTATCGTGTAGACCGACTGGCTGTTCTATACCCCATTTGATGATATGCCGTATAGTTTTTATCTTATTATCTGAGTCATTAATTTCGGTTCAGATGTACATATATCTTGACATTTTAATGGCTTTCCTTAAAATATTACAATATTTTTTGTAGTATACGAGTTATGTTGCATCTTGACTTACTCTGGCCTATATATAAATTTCCCTGTTCCTCTTATATTAGATTTTAATTCCCTTAGTTACCATGGTCTACTGAGTTCCATTTTCTGGACAACTTTTAAGGAAAACCTCTTTGAAATATTGGTAAAGATGTATAATGGAATAAATTGAATTTGATGTTGTGTTGCCTCTTTTATCTTACTCTTAAAACATTGTGTTCCGTTCTCATTAATAAGCCTCACTGCATTGCACCAACCTCCCACAGTGCTCCACAGTTCTATATTTCTTATTTCTATTAATTGTGCATCATGAGCAGATAGCCCATTGACTACTGGGTACACATTAATTCTTTCCGAGCTAGCGGTATCTACAAGAATATTATCAGTAACTGTAGTACTATCTAGTTGCATACGAGTTCAGCGTAGTACCACCAAAATCTGTCACCACTGAGGTGATAATGCAGCTGCTTCTGGTGGAGGCGCTGCTGCTGTTGCTGGAGAAAATGATGATGACCACATGTGGGTTGTATCGGGAGAACAGTTGGCTCTCGAAGTATGGCAAATTCTAGGAGAAGCTTCTCCTCTCTGTTTGACTGGACTAATCAGCTGTAGATTGCTGCACAATCTCTACTTCAATTTACGATGGAAAACTTGATGTCTGACGCCATTCCAACATTAATGTGTTTCGATCAGCTAGTGGTCAAATAAAATTTACCTATGAAAAGCAACATCGCTTCGACAGCTAAGTAGATGAGCGAACCGATGGGATTTTTACACCCCTGCCCCTCCCACACCAGTTGTTGTCTACCAGTCATGAGACCCCACATCACTGTGGAGTGGCGGAAAGGAATAATATTTTGAATTTCCTGGCTGAAAGTAGGTAAAAAACTATATTTATAAGCAAGCGATCAGTAGCAGTGAGGCAGTGTTCCATAGATAATAAAGTGAGAGTAGTTTACTTCGATTCTGGTAAGGAAAGGGCATTATACAGTACACTATTTTTTAAATATGCTACGTAATCTACAATATGGATCTATGACCCAGAACTCCACACAGCACGTGTTTTGTAATAGCTGTAGCATCATCTGTCAATGATTCCTGTATGGGATCACAATCATCGAAAACGTTTCAGTATATTGGGACTTTTCTCATTATGTATCGGTTTGCTGCGCTATGATGCAATACATCTATCGAGTTACAATGAAAGTGTCACTTTAACATATCTACACCCTTAAATTTTCTCCCTAAAGAGGTGTTTTTGGGTGGAGAGTAACAACGTGTGTACAAAACAGAGGCAGTTTGCTTATCGTAGAATGCAAGTATTATTACAGATCTCTGATCACAAACGAAAATAGTCGATCTTGTGGTAAAATAAAAATTGCTCATATTGTTATTTGTCAAAATGTACTAGTCAGGCTACTGTTGTATCTTCATTATTCTGCAACAGTAATATATATATATATATATATATATATATATATATATATATATATATATATATATATATATATATATATATATTCAAAGATCACATATTGGTACTCCCAAAAATCTTGTTGCAGGGTTACGTGGTTGTGGCTGATCCGCGAAGCCACTGAATCAATGTAAATGATGCAAAGGCTAATGTCAGAAGCTCCCTGATGCTGACCACAGACGATGTGGTTCACTATGAGAAGAAGACAACAACGCCAGAAGACTGCAGCGAACTGCAGGAAGACCTGTAGAGGATTGATAATCGGTTGACAGTGAATGTATATAAATGTAGCTCAGTGCACATAAATAGTCCTAGAAATCCAGTACTGTATAGTTCCAATACTGACGACGAATCACTAGAAACAGTAACAATCGTAAAATACCTGGAAGTAGCTATGTGGAGTGACCTAAAGTGGAGTGACTACATAAAACAAGTGCCACATTGAAGGAATCTTAAGCAATTGTAAGCCATCCAAGAAAGAAGTAGCTTACAAAGCACTTATCTGACCGATTTTTTGAGTATTACTCATCCCTTTGCGACCTTCATGAGGCTGGATTAATAGGAGATGAAGACGAAATCCAAAGTGGAGTAACATGCATGGGGTCATTACAGACATGCCAAATAAACTCCAGTGGTAGGCACTGCAAGAGAGGCGTTGTGCATCACAGTAAGGTTTACTGTAGAAAATCAGACAGAGTACACTCCAGGCAACATAATGCTTCCTCCGTAATATGTCTCGAAAAATGACCACAACGAGGAAATCCAAAGAATTAGAAGTTTACCGACACTCATTCTTTCCACATGCCACTCGCGAACGGAACAGGAACAGAAGTTAAATGATTGATGTAGAACAAGTTTCATCTTCGGAATAAAATGTAATTAATGGGCACGTTTATAAAATAGCTTTTTTCGTAATACTAGTCATGATTTCCTTTTTATTTATCATTTTATAATAAGTTTTGGGAAATTATTCCGATTTTAAAGTGCATTGTTTATGTCTTATTCCATTTATTCGCGATGTGTTCCACGTGTTTGGTGTGGCTTTGTTCTGTTGCCTGTACTGTATATGTGGGACTGGTATCATGGCAGTCATACTGTACATGGAGCTTCTAATGTTGCCTATTGTAAACAGAAGAGAGGAGGATAGAAGCACTGATTACGTAAGGGTAGTGAGGCAAATCGTTCATTCCCTTTTCTACGGAATCAGTGAGTTATATACAGGGTGTTTCAAAAATGATCGGTATATTTGAAACGGCAGTAAAAACTAAACGAGCAGCGATAGAAATACACCGTTTTTTGCAATATGCTTGGGACAACAGTGCATTTTCAGGCGGACAAACTTTCGAAATTACAGTAGTTACATTTTTCAACATCAGATGGCGCTGTAAGTGATGTGAAACATATAGAAGACAACGCAGTCTGTGGGTGCGCCATTCTGTACGTCGTCTTTCTGCTGTAAGCGTGTGCTGTTCACAACGTGCAAGTGTGCTGTGGACAACATGGTTTATTCCTTAGAACAGAGGATTTTTCTGGTGTTGGAATTCCACCGCCTAGAACACAGTGTTGTTGCAACAAGATGAAGTTTTCAACGGAGGTTTAGTGTAACCAAAGGACCGAAAAGCGACACAATAAAGGATCTGTTTGAAAAATTTCAACGGACTGGGAACGTGACGGATGAACGTGCTGGAAAGGTAGGGCGACCAGGGACGGCAACCACAGAGGGCAACGTGCAGCTAGCGCAGCAGGTGATCCAACAGCGGCCTCGGGTTTCCGTTCGGCGTGTTGCAGCTGCGGTCCAAATGACGCCAACGTCCACGTATCGTCTCATGCGCCAGAGTTTACACCTCTATCCATACCAAAATTCAAACGCGGCAACCCCTCAGCGCCGCTACCATTGCTGCACGAGAGACATTCGCTAACGATATAGTGCACAGGATTGATGACGGCGATATGCATGTGGGCAGCATTTGGTTTACTGACGAAGCTTATTTTTACCTGGACGGCTTCGTCAATAAACAGAACTGGCGCATATGGGGAACCCATGTTGCAGTCCCATCGTCCCTGCATCCTCAAAAAGTACTGGTCTGGGCCGCCATTTCTTCCAAAGGAATCATTAGCCAATTTTTCAGATCCGAAACGATTACTGAATCACGCTATCTGGACATTCTTCGTGAATTTGTGGCGGTACAAACTGCCTTAGACGACACTGCGAACACCTCGTGGTTTATGCAAGATGGTGCCCGGCCACATCGCACGGCCGACGTCTTTAATTTCCTGAATGAATATTTCGATGATCGTGTGATTACTTTGGGCTATGCGAAACATACAGGAGGCGGCGTGGATTGGCCTCCCTATTCGCCAGACATGAACCCCTGTGACTTCTTTCTGTGGGGACACTTGAAAGACCAGGTGTACCGCCAGAATCCAGAAACAATTGAACAGCTGAAGCAGTACATCTCATCTGCATGTGAAGCCATTCCGCCAGACACGTTGTCAAAGGTTTCGGGTAATTTCATTCAGAGACTACGCCATATTATTGCTACGCATGGTGGATATGTGGAAAATATCGTACTATAGAGTTTCCCAGACCGCAGCGCCATCTGTTGTTGACAATTGTAACTACTGTAATTTAGAAAGTTTGTCTGCCTGAAAATGTACTGTTGTCCCAAGCATATTGCAACAAACGGTGTATTTCTATTGCTGCTCGTTTAGTTTGTATTACCGTTTCAAATATACCGGTCATTTTTGAAACTCCCTGTATGTGGTTTTAGAATTTCATTTTCTTGTTTTTACATCAATATACATAGTCAGTTTTCTATCTGATGGAATGGTACTGCTGCATCGTGATGAGATTCCAAGAGAATCCCCGAGAATGTTGCGCCACCCTACATCAAAACAAAGTACTTAAAATGCCCAGAATACCATTTATAACGCTGAGATGAGAAACCTCCTCTTGAATTGCGTATGTGTGTGTTCGAATAAATGAAAGTGTTGACTGGTAAACACCCAATACCTTGTCCACAATACCAGAGGAAACTGAAGATCATGGTGTCATGGCAGTAAACAGAAATGTTTATTTAACTGGTAGCAGTTTCCAGGATTGGCAAAAGAGACCTGGTCGGCCGTTCAGTGAGCATACATGTTTATATTTTTCTTGCAACAGTTGTCACGCCATGGACTTTAAGACCATGTAAGCTTTCAGTCCGTAATTAGTAAATAGCTGTTTTAGTTAGTCTGCAGTATTTGTCACAATAGAGAAATCATAGAAAACAGAACATATACACGACCTGTGTACCACAAAAATGGTCGCAAATCCCACATCTATGTCTCAGTCTTGCCAGTCACGATTTTCTTCGGCAGCGCACATCTGTCAACTGGTCACTCCTAGCCGAAAACCTAGTATATGCAGAATGGATGAAATAACTGTGCAAAGCTTCCAGTAAACATTTCAGTTGACCAGGGGCTCGTCCACTGCACGACAGATTCGTAAACAACAACAACAAAGTTGAAATTAAACAATTTAACAGTGTAATTTATCGTGTACATGTACTGTTTGCTATGATTTCTCTCCTGTAACAAATGCTGCAAACTAACTAAAACAATTATTTGCTAATTATGGATTGACAGCTTACTTGGTCTTCAGTCAGTGACTGACGACTGTTACTAGGAAAAAATAAACATGTATGCCCACTGGACGGCTGACAAGATCTTTTTTGCCAACCCTGAAAAATGCTGCAAGTAAAATAAACATTTCTGTCATGACACCATGATCTTCAGTTTTCTCTGCTATTGTAGAGAAGGTATTGAGTGTTTAATAAACAGTCAAGACTTTCATTTCTCAAAGTACCACATGGTATTCCTGTATACATTCTCCAGCACATTTCCTGACGTTTTGTCATTTACTTTTTTCACTTCTTTGTGGAAATTCGTTAGGAGCGAATTCGATTTTTCTAGATCATGGCGGGAACTGCTGTTCATTGTGCACTACTAGCCTCACATGGTACAATACAGGTATAATGCATTATTGTTTTTAAAGCTCTGCAGTCCTTTTATGGATCAGTATTGTGGAATAAATATTGAGCATGTGAGGATTCATCAAGCCATGGAATCACTGTCAGAGTGGGAATGCTCTGAATATAACAAACTCGTAGAATTCGTCTGCAGCTCGTGATTGCTTACTAATATTGTGCTCTGTAATCTGTGAGCATTTAATACATACTCGACATTAGATGTGTTGAGAAAAGATGATTTTTTAGAGAATTACACATGACAGTGATCGAAACCAGAACCTCACTGGAACCTTGCAGTTCGTGGCTATGATGCAGTTGGCAGAGTGAGCATAATACGCCACTTGTTTCATCGTAGTAATATTCATCTCAGAAGGCTTGACGCAGGGCTGGGCAGTTCAAGTGTTGGGAATAACTGGTTCAAGGACATGTATTATCTCCTCCTGGCATTGGACGCGATATGGCAATTCATGTGGATATATGCACACGTGCTGCCGGCAGATCACGCTGTTAAAGAGTCAGTACAGGCTGGACATCCAACTAGATACGACATGATGTGTGCTTTCGCTCGCTGTAGGCTGAGCAGCGTAGTGCATTCAAAAAGTTGTTACTTTTAGTTTATACTGGTGACGCTCGACCTTAGATGGAGCCATCTGTCAGTGCATGGTCAGTGGAGCAGTAGAGGCCCTGAACAGTATTTTCATAGATACAGAGCTGATGACACCTGTAACGTGTTTTACCATCTTGGGCATCCATGCCTTAATTGTGGTGGCTATGTCATAAGTTATAGCGATAAAGAAAGGGTGACATAAATGTATAGAGGCAGTCATCATAAATTAAACAATAAGGGTCTAAATATAAATGCGAAATCTGGTAAGCATTCAGGTTGTGCCAGTATGTGAGGCAAACAGAACAACAGCCCATCTCCAGCTTTGAATCTGAGACTAATGGGACAACACCCCATCTCCTGTTTTGAATTTCCCGCCGTATATACCTAAGGGAATTGGCCTAGAAGGAAGTGGGAGATCTGGCAACTGTACAATCTGAGAACGAACTCTCTTTGTTCCACTAGTTGTATCGATTCTTAATTATCACTTACTTCATTAATTATATTCAAATGCCCATTCAATGCAGTTGTTTGCTGTTATCAAATGGTTCAAATGGCTCTGAGCACTATGGGACTTAACTTCTGAGATCATCAGTCCCCTCGACTTAGAACTACTTAAACCTAACTATCATAAGGACATCACACACACACACACACACCCATGCCCGAGAAGGATTCGAACCTGCTACCATAGCAGCTGCGCGGTTCCGGACTGAAGCGCCTAGAACCGCTCGGCCACAAAGGCCGGCTTACTGTTATCCCTTGAGACTCTACACAGGCAAACTATTAGATGCAGTATGACATTTCAATGAAATTTCAACTTATCCTTAAGAGGAGGAAGTTATTACTTCATACCAGCATTTAGTATCACACGAAAGCAGAGAAGCACAAATGGCTACATTTCCTCCAGTTGCTAGACACTAGGAATGGTGAAACCTATTGGTTGATAGTTACCTAACCTTACGAATCAACATACAAACCAAAAGAGGAGCACGTTTAGTACACTTATATGTGAGCTGCAGCATCTCGGATACAAAAAAAAAACTATGAAAAAACCACTTTGATGTATTCTGAGGAGCAATGCATATTTCAAGGAGGACATCAAAAGTATGACACAGCTGAAAACCTGGTGAAATGACACCTATAAAGTAGAAATTTTGGGTAGGGTCTTCCTGTGTAGTCTATAGTTCCTCCATCTGGTGCATGGATTTAGACTACAGTAGCTGTGTTCAGATGCAAGCTAAGTTGGTGAGCCTTTGCTCACAGCTCAATGTGCGATGTGGTGCTGACTTCAGTCGTGCAGCTTGAGACTGTTGCCAGTGGGCATCACTGTGTGGGGGATCCAGGTGTGGGGATCAAGGGGATGCCCAGTATGTCCTTCATGGCTGCAGGTTGATCCACTGCGTGGCCGTCCTGATTATTGCCTGTGCTAAGGTAGACTCCTGACCCATTAGCAAGTGAGAGGTCGTTCCAAAGCGTGGTAGGCAGCGCAAGACTTTCCGGAGGAGGGGAGGGGGGAACGAGGCAACTGAAAATCCCCCCCCCCCCCAGTTCATCTGGTAAACAGGTTTCAGATGCTATCTCTGGTTGACAAAGCTCATGATCCAGATGAAGTCGCTTATCCTGTTTCTGAGGAAGCCTCTCTGCCAGCATGTTCCAGGTATTCACAGAGTGTGTGTGATTACTGGTAGTTGGGAGAGCCCTGTTAGGCTTGTAGTGGGGCGCCTTAGGGACATGGCAGCCAAGAACAGGGAGAAATCCAGTGAGCACTCTGTACTCATTAAGAGGAATCATTCGAGATGTGGAACGGATCCTTCTGGATACCATGAACAGCAAAAGTTGCAGTCAACTGCAGCTGATGCTTGTGATGGCTCATGTCGGCACTAATGATGTGTGTCGCTTTGGATCGCAAGAGATTCTTTCTCGTTTCGGGTGGCTACCTGAAATTGTAAAGACTGTCAGTCTTACTTGCTAGATGAAAGCAGAGCTCACCATCTGTAGCATCGTCGACAGAATTAATTGTGGACCTTTGGTACAGAACCGAATGGAGGATACTACACCAGCAGCGGGGTATGTATGGAGTGGACTTGTTGATCTTTTAGGTTAGAGATTCTAGGGAAACTGCAGAAAGAGGTTCAGTCTGAAAGGGTGCTGGTCAAACGCAAGACGATGGTAGATGGTTCAAATGGCTCTAAGCACTATGGGGCTTAACATCTGAGGTCATCAGTGACCTATACTTAGAACTACTTAAACCTAACTAACCTATGGACATCACATACATCCATGCCCGAGGCAGGGTTCGAACTTGTGACCGTAGCAGCAACGAGGTTCCGGACCAAAGCGACTAGAACCACTCGGCCACAGCGGCCGGCGACGATGGTAGACCTAGCAGCAATTGGTACTGTAGTTGTAAAATGTAGATGTGTGGGGAAGAAACAGAGAACGAAGTGCTAATAGAGAGCACTGAAGCTCAAATCGTTATAGGTGCTGAAGACTGGCTAAACCCGGAGATAATTTCAATCGAAATGTTTACAAAGGACATACTAGTGTTCAGGAAGGGTCGATTAAATAGAGTTAGCGGTGGCGTGTTTGCTACTGTTAAAAGTAGTTTATCTTATAGTGAAATTGAAGAAACAGTTCCTGTAAGTTAATATGGGTTGAAGTTATACGATACAGTTCTTGAACAATTCAAAGAAAACATGTGTCGCACTTCCAATAGGTACCGCACTCATAGAATTATAGCTGGCGGGGACTTTAACCTATCCTCGATATTCTCGCGAAAATGCATATTTAAATTCGCTGGTGGCCACTGAACGTCGTCCGAAATCTCACTGAATGCTTTCTTTGAAAATTATTTTGAACAATTAGTTGAGGAGCCCACTCTAACTATAATGAATGACAAACTTACTTCACCTCTAAGCAACAATCAGTCCAGAGCAAATAGCATCATGGCGGATACAGGGGTTAGTGACCACAAGGTCATTGTAACAAGACTGAATAACGTAACATCGATCCTATCAAACATAAGCCCAAAACATATCTGTTTAAAAAAGCAGATAATAATTCACTTGACGCCTTCGTTGGTGGCTTGAACTGATAGAGGTTCAAATGGCTCTGAGCACTATGGGACTTAACGGCTGAGGTCATCAGTCACCTAGAACTTAGAACTACTTAAACCTAACTAACCTAAGGACATCACACACATCCATGCCCGAGGCAGGATTCGAACCTGCGACCGTAGCGGTCGCGCGGTTTCAGACTGCAGCGCCTAGAACCGTTCGGCCACTCTGGCCGGCGAACTGGTGGAGGATTAGCACACTTGCTGCAGTTGACATTGACAAAGAAAATGTACTAAAAATAATTTTTGGTAAAAGTTATATTATAAAATACCTTGTTAGTATTAAAATACTTGCATCGTCCTTACTAGTTCCACTGTTCTTGCTCTCTATCATTTTCTATTTCCCACATTGTGTATGTTACGCATATTAAAAAAATTGTTGTTTGTCCTTTCTTTGACATCGGCCTGATGCATTTCAGTTATCACTTGGCAGCACATCGACATGCACCAACGAGCATTCGCCAATTGTCACCAACACTGGTGGAATAATGAACGCCCTACCATAAGAACTTTATATATGCTTTGTGGCCAAAATGGAGCACGTTGCAGAACATGAATTACCTACTGTCCATGGTGGTCACATACCCTATTAACAAACATGCCCCTCCTTTTATGATGTCCAAAGGAGCGTCAAAAATCGCGGTGACTTCAGTGTACTTTTGTCTTGTCTTTGAATAAAACTGTAATTTCTGTTCGTCTCATTGCGTATTTCCTTGACTTCTGCACTATTCTGTAGCAGTTCTTTCTACGTATGGTCCAAGTTTCATCGAGCTATGTTACTTGGCATTGACACATCCCCAAAAAGCACTTTCATCTTAAAGTTTTGCACACCAGTGTACTTTTAATCATCTATACATTCCATAACCTCATAACCGACTACGAATCTTGAATTCTCCCTATCGTGAACGTGATAGTATTTCCTATGCTGATTTTAATCATACTTTCTTTTCCTGTTCTAAACACAGCGTTGACAGACAGGTTTTTATGTAAGATTTGAGAGAAGCAGGCGTCCGTCTACCTCGTGTTTATACCAATATCCTTTACGGCTCTTATGTAAAGCATAGAATTTCAGGTTTCAGGAAATGAATATTTCAGATATATTACTAACTGCACGTTGTCTATGGTCCTTGTTATTTTTATGACTTTATGGTGCTTATCTTGCCACTTGGCAAGTAAAATAAACTAAAAAAGTTAAAAAAACTGCCTTTGAATGACAATCACGACTGTGACGTAAATAAAAGTGTCGTTTGTTGGACATCTTGTGCACTATTAACTTTCCATTAAAAGGAATGCAGTGGGGAAGACATTTATACCTGTCCTCATCTCACGGAAAATAGTTTCGAGCAAACTACGGACTACAATGTGTGCCGAAAGACGCATGAAATACGTACCAAGCAGTCGTGAATACCATTTTTTCTTCGGCCTCTGACTTTCGTCACGCGATATTTCTACATTAACAGCGCCAACCCCCTGTGGTGAGGCTTTGTGATGACGTTCTTGTCGTCGTTCCATTTTTCTGTCGACTGTGAAGTCAGTCGTGATTATATGTAGATACAAGTGGTATTCGAGGGTTTATTTACGTAGTTCTTCCCTTGAAATATTTCACAAAATAACATTTAACAGAAACACTGTCTTACATGGAATAAACACCCACTTTCGAGAAAATAGCCAAAGATTATCTAAATGACACGTTGGTGTACGTTTCAGGGTAGTACAAACCAATACGCTACATCTTTCTTCTACTTTAATGTCTCATCGATGATAATTCGGATTGGCAAAATCTGATATTAGTCTACCTCATTACATGATGTTTATGTTTGACGGAAATTCACCAATATACAGGTTAGTGGGTAGATACCGCTTGAAAAGTCAACATAATAACCGTGCAAATAATAGATAATGGTTTTCACAACAGTGCGAGAAAGAAACCACAGTTCCCATTCACATTTATGTTCAGTATCGCTTGTGGACAAGCGGATGTCTTTATCCAATCGTGAAAGAAAGAAACAAAATTTCGGTATTGGCTTTTACGGTTTTTTATGCTGTTTGTACATTGCACGGAAAAGAAGTCCTATTAACAGACTCCAGAAATTACTCATAATCCTAAGACACTACTAATTTATACTTTCACACTTCAAGCGAAACAAAATGTCATATACAGTGAAATAAATAATGGTATCAGTACTTCCGGTCGGAGGAGAACGCTAGTTTCAAGAACCTTTTCACTGCAAACTGTCGCCGATGTCACAACTAATTATTTTTTGGGTAATTTCCAAGAATGATTGACCATCGAAGTCACGGGTTTCAAACGATACATATCGAACATGAGACCGTAAATCGTACATGCGACTCAGATGGAAGGCGTTATGATCAATTATTTGAGATCGTCATTTTTATCTGTTTTGTGTCGTTCCCTTAGTTGCTCTAAATTGCATATCTACGCGAATTATTTGAGTTGCTAGGGAAACCCATGCGATTCATGTCAGTAGTGAGTGGGATGTCTGGTGTTCTTGACGTTCCTTCGGTGGATTCTCTCACACGGAAAAATGCAATTCCATGCTTATCCAGCGTAGAAAATTGTTCGACCTTCTGTCGCAAATACACTCCTGGAAATGGAAAAAAGAACACATTGACACCGGTGTGTCAGACCTACCATACTTGCTCCGGACACTGCGAGAGGGCTGTACAAGCAATGATCACGCGCACGGCACAGCGGACACACCAGGAACCGCGGTGTTGGCCGTCGAATGGCACTAGCTGCGCAGCATTTGTGCACCGCCGCCGTCAGTGTCAGCCAGTTTGCCGTGGCATACGGAGCTCCATCGCAGTCTTTAAAATAACACTGGTAGCATGCCGCGACAGCGTGGACGTGAACCGTATGTGCAGTTGACGGACTTTGAGCGAGGGCGTATAGTGGGCATGCGGGAGACCGGGTGGACGTACCGCCGAATTGCTCAACACTTGGGGCGTGAGGTCTCCACAGTACATCGATGTTGTCGCCAGTGGTCGGCGGAAGGTGCACGTGCCCGTCGACCTGGGACCGGACCGCAGCGACGCACGGATGCACGCCAAGACCGTAGGATCCTACGCAGTGCCGTAGGGGACCGTACCGCCACTTCCCAGCAAATTAGGGACACTGTTGTTCCTGGGGTATCGGCGAGGACCATTCGCAACCGTCTTCATGAAGCTGGGCTACGGTCCCGCACACCGTTAGGCCGTCTTCCGCTCACGTCCCAACATCGTGCAGCCCGCCTCCAGTGGTGTCGCGACAGGCGTGAATGGAGGGACGAATGGAGACGTGTCGTGTTCAGCGATGAGAGTCGCTTCTGCCTTGATGCCAATGATGGTCGTATGCGTGTTTGGCGCCATGCAGGTGAGCGCCACAATCAGGACTGCATACGACCGAGGCACACAGGGCCAACACCCGGCATCATGGTGTGGAGAGCGATCTCCTACACTGGCCGTACACCTCTGGTGATCGTCGAGGGGACACTGAATAGTGCACGGTACATCCAAACCGTCATCGAACCCATCGTTCTACCATTCCTAGACCGGCAAGGGAACTTGCTGTTCCAACAGAACAATGCACGTCCGCATGTATCCCGTGCCACCCAACGTGCTCTAGAAGGTGTAAGTCAACTACCCTGGCCAGCAAGATCTCTGGATCTGTCCCCCATTGAGCATGTTTGGGACTGGATGAAGCGTGGTCTCACGCGGTCTGCACGTCCAGCACGAACGCTGGTCCAACTGAGGCGCCAGGTGGAAATGGCATGGCAAGCCGTTCCACAGGACTACATCCAGCATCTCTACGATCGTCTCCATGGGAGAATAGCAGCCTGCATTGTTGCGAAAGGTGGATATACATTGAACTAGTGCCGACATTGTGCATGCTCTGTTGCCTGTGTCTATGTGCCTGTGGTTCTGTCAGTGTGATCATGTGATGTATCTGACCCCACGAATGTGTCAATAAAGTTTCCCCTTCCTGGGACAATGAATTCACGGTGTTCTTATTTCAATTTCCAGGAGTGTATATAGCACTACCGGACGTCGAAAGAAGCGACTGGACAGACTGTGGTGGTGCAAAGTGTGTAAAACGTGGTAAGAACAGTTTCCATGCTGAAATGCCGTTACAATTTCAGTGCGGACAGTGCGGAAAACGAACGAGTATCAGGAAGAATACATGGTTCGACTCTTCCAGATTATCCATCCAGACCAGCGTAATGGCCTTTTACATCATGACAAAACCGACAACGAGTATGGTAAGTCGTCTCCTTTGTAATTACAAGTATTTTTGTAACACTCTTATTTTGTCGTTGCTGTAGTGATCACCGTAAACATACTCATAACGCCCGCCATCAGAATCGCATGATCGATTAACGGTCGCATCTTCGATATATATCGTTTGAAACCCGCGACTTCGATAGGCAATCATTCTCGGATATTACCATTTTTTGTTCCTAGAGCTAAAAAACGTTTGTATTTACCGTAATCAGAAGATGTAACTAAACATATGGCTAGAATTACAAGTACGGCTGAAACAAATGATAAGGCGGTGGTTGAAGCAGAGGCAATTGAACAGAGGTTGTCGGCTGCAAAATCCTGGAAGGTATGACGTGTTTTTGGAAACTGTGTAATCCGTGGCCAGCTTCCAGTGAACCTGCGCCGGTTACAGAAGGTAGGAACTCAGAGGCCATCTCATTTAGTATTTCTATTAGTCTTCTGTTAGGACGAAAAACCCAAGAGACTACCACTACATCAAATCATAGACTTATATAGCACCGAAATGCACTAACAATACAGGCTGAAGGTATCAAATCAGAGAGATATCGAGCAGAACACAATTTAAACTCTTTCGAAAATAGTTTAGCGTGCGACTCTCATGAGAAATATTTGTAATATTTATGAAGTCATAAGTTCGCATAGAAGCTCTTTTGTATTTCGAACGCGGTAAAACTTTAGCAGATGTCCAAAAAAAGTTGCATGACATAAATATATGTATGCGACACTGAACTGTAGACAAGAAGTGTCTATTACTGAAATTATAATATTTTCCATACGGTACGATAATAATAAATTTAAAAAAGAAAAACAAACGTGAACTTCGGAATATGAGTTGGTAATACATTGAATACATAAGATGGCGGAACCAATGAGAGAATGGCATTAGATGAAAGTTATCATGACGATACCATTCTTTAATATGTGGATACGCGGCGGTATAATGAAATACCGGTAAATTGTGCAGAACATGATACTGAGCAAAACATGCAGTTCATGTTTAGCTGTGCTGTCAGATACCAATCAAGGGCCCTCTTAGGGTGATTTGTAGGGGGAGGGGGAGACGTGGGAGTATGGAGTGTTTTTAAAATTTTCGAAGACGGTTGGCGACTTGTAAGCAAGCATAAAAAAATTACGGTTACGACCCCCTTTAAAAACCTACGTACCGACTTTTAAATCATTGTCTTGAAAGAACAACACCTGATTGTATAGTTTCATTTTCCTGAGAGTTGGGGGACGGAGGAACGGTGGGCCCTCCTTTGTCCCCAGGTATTGGCGCCCTTGGTCCATACCTCAACTACCCCCACGGAAATCGCTATAAAAGGTGATTTAGCTACACTGTTGACCTCAAATATTTCCAGAGCCGTTTAAGACATTGTAATTCCTTTAAATCAAGATTAACTGTAAGAAAGTTGTCACGAAACGGCGTTTAGTTGTGTTAGTTACAGAAATACCAGCATCAGATTCACGCTTCCAAATAGAACATTGGTAATTTCTGTTGCTAGTGCCGTAGTTGTTAAAGAGACAAATTCAAATGTGTTGTTTATGTGTCAACTGCTGGTTAGTTAGAAAACACAAGTGGCTTTCACAGAATAGGAGATACTTCTTTACGGACACAGTAGAAGAAACGCGAAGAGAGCTGTTGAGTTACATATTTAACCCTTCACTCTCGACGTGTCTGGTTTCTCTGACCGCGCTTAAATTTTTGTGCTCTCTCTCCAAGGTCAGTTCTGGCGGACCGCTTCTGTATCCCCCCCCCCCCTTTTTCTCTTTAAATTGCCAACCCAACAACCTTTTGTTGTCGGTTGCATTATCGCCTTCTCTGTTGTTGATACGCGTTACTAACACGTGTAGGGTCTCCTAGACCCTGATGAACGACGTACCTGTTCTCTTCAGTACAGTACAAAACGTGTTCGTTGGAATGTGACGGTTTCAAAGGTCCTAAGTTTCATGAAATTGTTAATCAGTGGATGGAGGAAGATGTCAGTGATACAAGTCAGAAACCGACGAACAAGGCGGTTAATTTATAGTATTCAGTGGCCACAGTTCTGCTGGCGGAGGATAATTCAGAGGAAGAACTTCAGCACACTCTGGATGAGGACCTTTCTGTTTATCTTATAAAATTTTAAGTTCTGAGCAGTGATAAAGAAAAATGTGCATCACAGCACTAAACGTTAATTTTGCAGACATTCTTTCTGTACCTACCGAGGACACTTTTTATGTGAAGTTTAAACCCTGGAATTTAGTTTCATGTAACACTTTGCTTGCTACAGAGATACTATAATTTTCAGAACGTAAAATCAATTATGTATCAGTTTGTTTATGTGTACTATTTAAAAAACTGCACAAAAGTCTCTGATGTTTTCAAAGAGTACAACGCTGCAGGCTTTTTTGTACATTAAAATCAACAAAAAGTATATAAAAAATACATAAATAATTGTAAAAATAAATGTTATGTAAGTTAAATTAAAAATTTCGAATGATTTGCTTTTCCATACTTGGTTTAAACGTAGGGGTCACAGTGAACCCACTTTGGAGTATACATTACAGAAAAATCACCTCATGAGTTAAAACAGGGTTAACTTTTCTTGCCCCAGTTTCGTGTAATATTGTCTTGATAATCATCACTTTTAATCTAACTGCAACTGAAAAAATTCTTTTTCGTGCAGTATGCGTCTCGCTTTCACCGTTTGAAAGACATCACCAGTGCCAAATTTCGAAAACGCTCTCCTAAATGTGCTTTTGTTCTGGTTTTAGAGCAGTACTATTTACTGCCATTCGAAATTTGCTTTGCACAGCACTATAGCTCTAGCCAGGCTTAGCGGCGGGTGCCTGCAAGAGCTCTGATGCTCCACTCGTGCCTATTATTCGTTTTATGATTGACTGCAGAATTTGAGCTCATATTCTGGTTACATTGTAATACGAACATCGATGTGTTGTACCTTGCAGGAATCGTGGAAATGTT
Source organism: Schistocerca gregaria (assembly GCF_023897955.1). Lineage (NCBI taxonomy): Eukaryota > Metazoa > Arthropoda > Insecta > Orthoptera > Acrididae > Schistocerca > Schistocerca gregaria. The sequence goes on along the minus strand of NC_064920.1, from coordinate 1,012,025,888 downwards.
AGCTTTTATTTAATATTAGAATATTACATCTTAGTTGAAATGGGGGCGACATACGGTGTAATATTTAAGGTAAACCGTTCTTTTCTAGCTCTTTTCGGCGATTGTCAACTTAAAGGACGCATAAAAATCGGAGGGTAATTAGGAAAAAATTTCCTTTGCATAGTTTAAAGACACAGCCGGTATTTTCTGATTACTCGTTTCAACGCTATGATGTCAAATGCAAGTCTCCGTGATTTAGCTTATCATGTACCTATTGCGACGGAATAGACACTGGTGTTAAGCTTGAACTTTTGTTGGTTACATCATATGTGTTTACTAATGAATACTGCTTGCTTTTGTTAGTTACGAATTTGTAAAGCAATTGCGTTAGTAGCTACAATATGCGTATGTGAGTCTGTAGTGGAACATGGTAGTCACACCAGCTGGCAGCCACTGTTGTAATACGCCATAAGTGACTGTTCATCACCGACGAACGGCAGCTTCGTACTCGCATTCAGCATTACCGCGTTTAGTTTTTGTTAGTAGAGGGAAATAATATTGGAAGTTGCAATGAGTGAACATTTGATTTTAATTTAATCAACTGTGGATTCTCGGTGAAACATTGTAAATTAACTAAAGAATTACCGTTTTTTGCCCTTTTTCACTAATTTTATTATTAATTTTACAGCACAACCTAGGTATCGGGCTATAAGCCCATTTTCAAGCACATTACTGATTACCAAAGATGATAATACACGGTTAAATATTCTGACAAGGCAAAGATAATTATTTCAACTTCTTAAGGTATCAATCCACAGCTGAATGTAAAATTACGTCAATGACCATTTTAACATATTACATATGTAGTTACACAATTCAGCAATTACACTAAGCCGGCCGTTGCGGTCGAGCGGTTCTGGGCGCTTCAGTCCGCAACCGCGCGACCGCTACGGTCGCAGGTTCGAATCCTGCCTCGGGCATGAATGGGTGTGATGTCCTTAGATTAGTAAGGTTTAAGTAGTTCTACGTTCTAGGGGACCGATAACCTCAGCTGTTCAAGTCCCATAGTGCTCAGAGCCATTTGAACCAATTACACTAATGTGACAGAACTGAAGTTATGCATCAGCCAAGAACTTTTTGTCTACTGATGGTTTGAGGTCCATAGTTTTGCTTCTATCCTAGGGTTGTGATCTCATCTAAAAGAGGTGAATAACTGAACTGGATTTGATGGTTTAATAATAGGTGTGGGGAAGTACACATCTGTCTTTGAATTTCTAAAATTTCTAATTGGTTTAATTTAGCCCCCTTTTACTACATGTGTAAGACTTGTACATCTATTACGTATTTGTGGTTATTGTTCAAGAAATGTTCCCGAAAAGGCTGAATGAGATTTCTTCAATCTCCAGGCACTGTATTATTCTTTAAGTCTGGTGCGGATTGATCTCCTCGTCTGTCCAATGTAGCAAGACCGGCACAACTATGAAGTATCATTTGTTTTAAAACTCTTGTTCTCTTTTGCTAATTTGTTCTTGACAAATGTCCAAATAAGTTCAATGGCGTCCAGTTCGCGGTGCGCTACAGGCAACCCAGAAGTTTTATTTCCTTGTCCACTGATTGCAATACACTTTCGAAAACATATTCCTGCACCCTGATGTGCGATCGTGCGTGTTCCAGTAGACCAGCTTCAATTCAATAATAAAACACTTTCTCCATTTCGTAGGTGGATTTTTTCGTACGGATTTATCATCATGTGATAAACAATCGCAGATCTGTTCGGTGATTTTTCGAGAAGCTTTGAAACCACACTTCATAGTGTCTGGCATTCATTTCAGAATGATAATCTGCACCTCCTTTTCACCGATAAAACATACGCAAGCATACTGCACGAACCCATCTGCGTTCCCCATGTGGCACACTATAATCCTCTTTATAGAACCGGATGGTGTTTCAATTCCTCCTTTCCAGTCATTCCACTGTTTAACTTTTCCTCTAGAATTTGTTGATACATAAGGCATTTTTTGTTCCTGCCAACCAAACTTACTGGAATGATTTGCACCACGCCAACTTTCATCAGTGTAATAAATAGTCCATCGAGTGTTGCCAGAGTGTCTTATTTCCTGCAGGAGCTAACTGGTCCCTTTTTCTTGCAACCTGGTTATTTTTCATCAGCACAGGTTTTTTGTTGAACTTTTTGTATCTGAACCCCAACTTTCGAATAGCGCACCAAAGGGTTATTTCTCTCATATCATAAAAATGGTTCAAATGGCTCCGAGCTCAGTGGGACTTAACATCTGAGGTCATCAGTCCCCTAGAACTACTCGAACCTAACTAACCTAAAGATATCGCACACACCCATGCCCGAGGCAGGATTCGAACCTGCGACCGTAGCAGCTGCTCGGTTCCGGACGGAAGCGCCTAGAACCGCTCGGCCACAGCGGTCGGCTTCTCATATCAGAAAAATCTTCCATTTCAGGCTTCAACTTTTCCAACGCGGCTGCCGTTGCTGGAAACTGCGCTTCCTCATAGAAGTCGTGGATTTGTCTCCTTAAGATCCCCTGTGTAAACTCGTGCAATACACAGAACTCGTTCTTGGTGATACAAGACATGAGACATACAGAAGTTCTATTTACTGGCTGTGATACGGAACTGCTCGCGCCCTATTCTTTTTCGGCCTCAAAGTAAGCACGCGTACTGATCACCATTGACTTTCCACAACTTCGTAAATGATGCATGGTTTCACATAAGAATAAGGCAACTAATTATATTATGAGCGCTGTCCCGCACGACTACACAACAACGTATGGGAGCACGATTGTTTCTAATACGATGGGAAGCCGAGATGTAACACTACGACAATGAACAACGAAATGGAAATACTGTTCGGAGGTCCGGCAACTTAGCACATGCGACGCACAGAAACGCAAAAGTAAATAAATTAAAGATTTGATATTAGCGCTTTATGTAGATTTACGTGCATAAAAACATAACAGCCATGAAAGGCAACAATAGAGCTTGCATTTATACTTTCTGTCTTGTATCAGCATCGGGAATTGCAGCAGCCTACGCCCACCATTAGTAGAACATAACGACTATTTGAAAAGCAACGACAGTTCGTCTAGAAGTTGAGTATAGTTCTATCTTTAAACTGTGCAAAGGAAATTTTTCTCGTAATTGCGGTCTGCCTTGTATGACTGCTCAAATTTGACACTAGCCAACAAAAAAAAATTAATAGTCGAAAAAGCGCGCTTTCTCTTAAATATTACCACATATGCCGTCCCCTATTCAACTAAAATGTGATATTCAAACACCAAATAAAAGTAGACCTTCCCACGATTCCGGCAAGATATAGCACATCGATGTTCGCGTCATGTGATGTGACCAGAATGAGCTCAAAGTCAAGGATCAATCATTATGAAATGGGTAATGGTCTCCCGCAGCTCTTCTATCTATCTCTCTCTCTGTCTCTCTCTCTGTCTCTCTCTCTCCCTCCCTCCCTCCCTCTAACATTCGAAAATGGCAACGCCGATCGTCTGTAGTTGCCTAATTCGAGAGCCAGTTGATCGTCAATAGCGAGATGGCGTGTAGATTTTCTCAGTTTTTGTTCTCCTCCAGATGATGCAGTTATCTATAATGAAGTCCTATCTGATAGGAGCTGCATAATCATTAAGTCAAATCTTGAAAAGATTTAAACGTAGTGCAGAGATTGGCAACTTGCTCTAAATGTTCAGAAATGCAAAATTTGGCATGAAAAAACATAGTATCTTAGTCACTGTTGGAGTCGGCTAACTCATACCAATACCCGGGTGTAGAGAACTGGGTAAGTGTAATCAGTCGACAAAGGAGATTACATAAAAAAAAGAAATTGGTTCAAATGGCTATGAGCACTATGGGACTTAACTTCTGAGGTCATCAGTCCCCTAGAAATTAGAACTACTTAAACCTAACTAACCTAAGGACATCACACACATCAATGCCCGCGGCAGGATTCGAACCTGCGACCGTAACGTAACGGTCGCGCGGTTCCAGACTGTAGCGCCTAGAACCGCTCGGCCACCCCAGCCGCCATTGCTTACAAATCACTTGTGCGACCGGTTCTAGAATTTTACTCAAGTGTGTGGGATCCGTACCAGACAGGACTAACAGGGAATACTGAAGGGGTAGCACGAATGGTCACAGGTCTCTTTAATCCTTGGGAGAGTGTCACAGAGAACCGAACTGGAAGACTCTTGAACATAGACGTAAACTATTCCGAGAAAGTCTGTTTACAAAGTTTGAAGAAGCGGCTTTAAATGATGTCTCTAGCAATATTCTACAATTCCCAATGTATCGCTCAGATAGGGATCGTGAGGATAAGATTAAAATACACACACCAAAAAAGTTTTGCATGATCAAGGTTCCCACAATTCCTGAAGATAGACATTGACATGGATATTATATCACATACATATTCCCTTTGACTGTTCAGAGATGTCACTAAACTCGCCAAAAGATGTAAACAACTGTCTATTACACGGAGGGGGTCCGACAACCGACCAGTTCCAGACATTCCACCAGGAAGGAGGTACATGGTTCGTGTTGTCTGTAGTTCAACCATGCCTAGGCGGTCAGTTCCGCTGTTCGATAGAGACCGCATTGTTACATTGTGTCAGGAAGGGCTCTCAACAAGAGAAATGTCCAGGCGCCTCGGAGTGAACCAAAGCGACGTTGTTCGGACATGGAGAAGACACAGAGAGACAGGAACTGTCGATGACATGCCTCGCTCAGGCCACCCAAGGGCTACTACTGCAGTGGATGACCGCTACCTACTGGTTATGGCTCGGAGGAATCCTGACAGCAACGCCACTATGTTGAATAATGCTTTTCGTGCAACCACAAGACGTCATGTTACGGATCAAACTGTGCGCAATAGGCTGCATGATGGGCAACTTCACTCCCGACGTCCATGGCGTGATCCATCTTTGCAAACACGACACCATGCAGAACGGTATATATGGATCCAACAACATGCCGAATGGACCACTCAGGTTTGGCATCACGTTCTCTTCACCGCTGAGTGTCGCATATGCCTTCAACCAGACAATCATCAAAGACGTGTTTGGAGGCACCCCGGTCAGTCTGAAAGCCTTAGACACACTGTCCAGCGAGTGCAGCAAGGTGGAGGTTCCCTGATGTTTCGGGTGGCATTATGTGGGGCCGACGTACATCGTTGGTGGTCATGGAAGCCGCCGTAACGGCCGTACGATTCGTGAATGCCATCCTCCGGCCGATAGTGCAACCATATCGGCAACATATTGGCGATAATTCGCACCCACATCGTGCACATCTTGTGAATAACTTCCTTCAGGATGACGACATCAAAAATGATTCGATTGGCTCTAAGCACTATGGGACTTAACATCTGAGGTCATCAGTCCCCCTAGACTTAGAACTAAGTAAAATAACTAACCTAAGGACATCACACACATCCGTTCCCGAGGCAGGATTGGAACCTGCGACCGTAGCAGCCGAGTGGTTCCGGACTGAAGCGCCTAGACCCGCTCGGCCACCGCGGCCGGCGGTGACGACATCGATCGACTAGAGTGGCCAGCATGTTCTCCAGACGTGAACACCATCGAAAATGCCTGGGATAGATTGAAAAGGGCTGTTTATGGACGACGTGACCCACCAACCATTCTGAGGGATCTACGCCGAATCACCGTTTAGGAATGGGACAATCTGGACCAACAGTGCCTTGATGAACATGTGGATAGTATGCCACGACGAACACAGGCTTGCATCAATGCAAGAGGACGTGCTACTGAGTATTAGGGGTACCGGTGTGTACAGCAATCCGTACCACCACCTCTGGAGGTCTCGATGTATGGTGCTACAACATGGCATGTGTGGTTTTCATGAGCAATGAAAAGGGCGCAAATGATGTTTATGTTGATCTCTATTCCACTTTTCTGTACAGGTTCCGGATCTCTTCGAACCGAGGTGATGTAAAACTTTTTCTGATGTGTGTGAAATAAAAGAAATTATTCAGATAGTGAAGGGAGATGAAAATTTAATAGTCATGGGTGACTGGAATTCGAGTGTAGGAAAAGGGAGAGAAGGAAACGTAGTAGGTGGATATGGATTGGGGCTAAGAAATGAAAGAGGAAGCCGCCTGGTAGAATTTTGCACAGAGCACAACTTAATCGTAGCTAACACTTGGTTCAAGAATCAAAAAAGAAGGTTGTATACATGAAAGAACCCTGGAGATAGTAAAAGGTATCAGATAGATTATATAATGGTAAGGCAGAGATTTAGGAACCAGGTTTTAAATTGTAAGACATTTCCAGGGGCAGATGTGGACTCTGACCACAATCTATTGGTTATGACCTGTAGACTAAAACTGAAGAAACTGCAAAAAGGTGGGAGTTTAAGGAGATGGGACCTGGATAAACTGAAAGAACCAGAGGTTGTTTCAGGGAGAGCACAAGGGAACAATTGTTAGGAATGGGGGAAATAAATACAGCAAAAGAAGAATGGGTAGCTTTGAGGGATGAGGTAGTGAAGGCAGCAGAGGATCAAGTAGGTAAAAAGACGAGGGCTAGTAGAAATCCTTGGGTAACAGAAGAAATACTGAATTTAATTGATGAAGGGAGGAAATATAAAAATGCAATAAATGAAGCAGGCAAAAAGGAATACAAACGTCTCAAAAATTAAATCAACAGGAAGTGCAAAATGGCTAAGAAGGGATGGCTAGAGGACAAATGTAAGGATGAATAGGCTTATCTCACTAGGGGTAAGATAGATACTGCATACAGGAAAATTAAAGAGACATTTGGAGATAAGAGAACCACTTGTATGAACATCAAGAGCTCAGATGGAAATCCAGTTGTAATCAAAGAAGGGAAAGCAGAAAGGTGGAAGGAGTATATAGAGGGTCTATACAAGGACGATGTACTTGAGGACAATATTATGGAAATGGAAGAGGATGTAGATGAAGATGAAATGGGAGATACGCTACTGCGTGAAGAGTTTGACAGAGCACTGAAAGACCTGAGTGGAAACAAGGCCCCGGAGTAGACAACATTCCATTGGAACTACTGACGGCCTTGGGAGAGCCAGTCCTGACAAAACTCTACCAGCTGGTGAGCAAGATGTATGAAACAGGCGAAATACCCCCAGACTTCAAGAAATAATACAATAATTCCAATCCCAAAGACAGCAGGAGTTGACCTATGTGAAAATTACCGAACTATCAGTTTAATAAGTCACAGCTGCAAAATACTAACGCGAATTCTTTACAGACGAATGGAAAAACTCGTAGATACGGACCTCGGGGAGGATCAGTTTGGATTCCGTAGAAATGTTGGAACACGTGAGGCGATACTGACCTTACGACTTATCTTAGAAGAAAGATTAAGAAAAGGCAAACCTACGTTTCTAGCATTTGTAGACTTAGAGAAAGCTTTTGACAATGTTGACTGGAATACTCTCTTTCAAATTCTGAAGGTGGCAGGGGTAAAATACAGGGAGCGAAAGGCTATTTACAATTTGTACAGAAACCAGATGGCAGTCATAAAAGTCGAGGGGCATGAAAGGGAAGCAGTGGTTGGGAAAGGAGTTAGACAGGGTTGTAGCCTCTCCCCGATGTTATTCAATCTGTATACTGAGCAAGCAGTAAAGAAAACAAAAGAAAAATTTGGAGCAGGTATTAAAATTCATGGAGAAGAAGTAAAAATGTTGAGGTTCGCCGATGACATCGTAATTCTGTCAGAGACGGCAAAGGACTTGGAAGAGCAGTTGAAAGGAATGGATAGTGTCTTGAAAGGAGGATATAAGATGAACATCAACAAAAGCAAAATGAGGATAATGGAATGTAGTCGAATTAAGTCGGGTGATACTGAGGGAATTAGATTAGGAAATGAGACACTTAAAGTAGTAACGGAGTTTTGCTATTTGGGGAGCAAAATAACTGATGATGGTCGAAGTAGAGAGGATATAAAATGTAGACTGGCAATGGGAAGGAAAGCGTTTCTGAAGAAGAGAAATTTGTTAACATCGAGTATAGATTTAAGTGTCAGGAAGTCGTTTCTGGAACTATTTGTATGGAATGTAGCCATGTATGGAAGTGAAACATGGACGATAAATACACTCCTGGAAATTGAAATAAGAACACCGTGAATTCATTGTCCCAGGAAGGGGACACTTTATTGACACATTCCTGGGGTCAGATACATCACATGATCACACTGACAGAACCACAGGCACATAGACACAGGCAACAGAGCATGCACAATGTCGGCACTAGTACAGTGTATATCCACCTTTCGCAACAATGCAGGCTGCTATTCTCCCATGGAGACGATCGTAGAGATGCTGGATATAGTCCTGTGGAACGGCTTGCCATGCCATTTCCACCTGGCGCCTCAGTTGGACCAGCGTTCGTGCTGGACGTGCAGACCGCGTGAGACGACGCTTCATCCAGTCCCAAACATGCTCAATGGGGGACAGATCCGGAGATCCTGCTGGCCAGGGTAGTTGACTTACACCTTCTAGAGCACGTTGGGTGGCACGGGATACATGCGGACGTGCATTGTCCTGTTGGAACAGCAAGTTCCCTTGCCGGTCTAGGAATGGTAGAACGATGGGTTCGATGACGGTTTGGATGTACCGTGCACTATTCAGTGTCCCCTCGACGATCACCAGAGGTGTACGGCCAGTGTAGGAGATCGCTCCGAGGAGGTGTTGAAGAGGATTGGGGAGAAGAGAAGTTTGTTGCACAACTTGATTAGAAGAAGGGTCCGGTTGGTAGGACATGTTCTGAGGCATCAAGGGATCACCAATTTATTATTGGAGGGCAGCGTGGAGGGTAAAAATCGTAGAGGGAGACCAAGAGATGAATACACTAAGCAGATTCAGAAGGATGTAGGTTGCAGTAGGTACTGGGAGATGAAGCAAGTCGCACGGGATAGAGTAGCATGGAGAGCTGCATCAAACCAGTCTCAGGACTGAAGACAACAACAACAATTACTGCGCGCACAGATGCGTTCGAATAACCATTCTTGCCGCGATCCATCGTAAATGGAACAGGGAGAAACCTTAATAACTGGTACAGTTGGACTACCCTCTGCCATGCACCTCACGGTGGTTTGCAGAGTATAAATGGGGAAGTAGAGTTATTAGTTTTGGGAGCTGTACTCGAAGTAAAAATCTGTATCTTGCGGTATTGACTGTGCAGTTTATTTACTGAGCGTAAGTGTTTGTGTAAGTTGATAATAGAAAAACATGAAGAGAGAGAGATTTTCGCAGTGCCATGTGGATCGGGTTTCCAAACAACTCCAACAAGACGAGTTACACTGCAGGAAGAATGCGACTGAAAAAGGCAACTGAGTAACGGAGGCAAAGCAAATCCATAATCCACACTGTCCATAAATCTTTATAAATTCTTGAAGACAACGATGATGGAGTGTTACCCTGTACATGCTCCCTCGTTAGGAATGATTTGCGGAAGTGATACATATTCAATAGCTATGATACCAAGAAATGCAGTAATATCTTACAAAGAAAAACAATCTTTGTTAGAAAAACCCCAAAGTGCAATTCTCGAAGGAAAAATATTAAACAAAATAGCTCTTAACCAAACTAAAAGACATTGCTAAAGACGTTGTAAGCACACAGTCTATGAATTTTACGATAATGTCGAGTAGCCAACATCAGAAAAACTGAGAAAAAATTTAACTGAACAAATGAATTTTACTGGATCTGCTAGACCTGTGAAATGCTTGTGAAACTATATAGATTTGAATACAAGCGTCAGAATGACTTTACTTGACCGCAACGACATAGTGGCTTCCAGAATCAAATTTTTGCGCTCGATGAATTTGCAGGGTTCAAATGGCTCTGAACGCTGCGGGACTTAACTTCCAAGGTCATCAGTCCCCTAGAGCTTAGAACTAGTTAAGCCTAACTAATCTAAGGGCATCACACACATCCATGCCTTTTGCAGGATTCGAACCTGCAACCGTAGCGGTCGCGCGGTTCCAGACTGTAGCGCCTAGAATCGCTCGGCCACCACGGCCGGCGAATTTGCAGGGGACATGCGGCCTATATTTCATTTATATGAATATGGTTCCTGAAAGAACAGACATCAATGGGATCTTGCAGCTCTCGAAGAATAAAATTACAGTGAAAGCCAGAGCTTTGCAGCTGCTTACAGGCGTTGATGAATATCAACGGGGACAGTTGAAAATTTATGCCCTGACCAAGACTTTTTTTAAAAGACGTGATCCCACTGTCAAGCTGTCATTTTGACAAAAAATATGTCCATTCAAGGAATAATAATCAAGGGAAAGAGATAGGCCTACTAGATCAATAAGTCCATTCACCAATGATAAATCTGTTTCGTTATAGAAAATAAGATTATTCCGTACCAATACTGAAGCTTCTATAACAGGAACGAACATTGGTGTATAAATTAGTGATATACGAAAACAAACACACACTGTCCTAGCAGCCCATAAATGCCCAACAGTAACGACCGGCCACCATGTCATTCTTTTTTTAAAAAATTTGTTTCGCTCTAGCAACTTCGTTTTTTTCCTAGGTCGTGAGTAAAATGTCTTAGATAATGACAAAGCAAATAAAAATCTCTGTTGTACTAAAATAAATTACGGCCTACTTCATAAAAGTAAAAAAAATATTTCTTGAAAACGTAATAAGTATGCTCTTTCAACATCAGATCATGTATCATACCAATTACTTTTATTTTTTATATATTTTTTGAGATCACATAGGTCACCCTTCAGGCGAAAAATAATGATCTGTAATTACCGTCAATAACAAAACTTTAAGGGAATTAAATTAAATAAAACGCCCTCCTGGCAGAAAAAACAAAATGGCATCTGCTAGCCGCCAACTTTTGGGTAGACGCACTCTGAATCCCAAGGTAGTCAGGCATGTTCCAGGCACGTCTTCACAAAGAATATTCCATTTTACATTGGACTGAGTTTTGGTATTACACAATCTCACTGAAATCACCTTCTCATACCTGGGACACCCCACCTCCAGGGAGGATCACGAAGGCACCACCCAAAAAGTTGGCATAGTACTGACGGTATCGCGGATGGTGCAAGAGAAAAGTAAAGTGATCTTGCAAGAACGTCCAAAAATCAAGAATATTCTTATCACCTTCATGGAACAAATAAGAGATCGAGAGGCCTTTTATCCAGGTCTCACCGTTGGTCTTCGTGCGTGAGAACTACGTCTCATCTGGGAACAGAAAAGATTGCGGTGTAATGTCATTGGGAGCCATTCGTAGAAGAAAGGCAAGCAATCTCACTGAAATCACCTTCTCATACCTGGGGCACCCCACCTGCAGGGTGGATCGAAGAAGGCACCACCCAAAAAGTTGGCGGTGTGAGAAGTATGTCTCATCTGGGAACAGAAGAGAAGTGTGTCTCATCTGGGAACAGAAGAGATTGCGGTGTAATGGCATGGGGAGCCATACATAGAAGAAAGGCAAGCACCTTCTGAGTCAGCTGCCACACATCGGCAGGAGATCCACACATCAGTCTATGTTTGTCCATATCAAGCGTGTGACAACGAAGGCACAGCGGCAAATCTGTCATTTTTATGGCATGTAGACGAAGTTGTGTCATGTATTTTCCATTAACGACCAGACACCAGGTGGCACGAATGCTCGTGTCGAGGAGGACATGGTGCACAGAACGCCAAAGCACGGGCCACGCTATCGTAGGATATCGGCTTTCCACAACATCCTGTGCATGATTTCTCATCATTAGGCGGTATACATCACGTGCCATATGGTTCCTGGTACTAGGCAAGTCAGTATGGACGTAACTGTATTCGATGAAAAAGGTCCTAGCATGTGAGAGAGAGGAAGAAATTTGGGCTCGTGCAACGGGTGCCACTCGAGAGGGAGGGCCAGTTCGTCAATCAGGTTTCCCGATAATCCGGTTGGGCGGCGGGTCCACGATTTAACCATCGTACTTACACACCTAGGGCAGCTCCTCTCGAGGCCGCCATCTCGAGGAGGAAGTGTCAGGAAGTGTGCCGTAGCGGATTTCTAAGGTAAGACCCGCCCTTACAAAATAGCCGAACGCTGCCTGACGTCTGTGTGCGCCATTGCCTTTGGCATTGGTAAAATCTGTGCTAAATGGGGTATTCGCGAGACTAGATGAGTGTTAACAAAATCCACCTGTTGTAACATGTCCAATCCTTTCAGGAGGTTGACACGAACGTTCGTGCGGATAGCTTGAAGCAGGCGTTTATAGTTAAACGTGATCGTGCGCATTATCACGTGTGAAGGTGATCCCCAAACATTTGAGCTTGTCCACTAATGGCAATGGAGCCACACCCTCTGCAGGAAGACCTCTACCAACAAATATAGCATTAGATTTAGTCAGGTTCACATGGCTGCCCGCACCAGTCCCGTACTGGTGGGTCCATGCCAGTGCCTTTCGCACTTCATCCTTCGATAGAACCAAGAACACGACATCATCTGCATAGGTGCGGCAGATGAAAACATTACCCATCATCCGCTGGCTCCTCAAACTGAGCAACAGTGGCTCAAGGGCGATGGCGAAAAGGAGCATTGACAGCTGTCATCCTTGATGGACTGACGACATGACATTAATAGGGCCCGCCACACGGCCATTGAATGGTTCAAGTGGCTCTGAGCACTATGGGACTTAACATCTGTGGTCATCAGTCCCCTAGAACTTAGAACTACTTAAACCTAACTAACCTAAGGACATCACACACATCCATGCCCGAGGCAGGATTCGAACCTGCGACCATAGCAGTCCCGCGGTTCCGGACTGAGTGCCTGAACACGGTCATTGACTACCACACGCGACGCTACACCTCAGAGGTGCCACAGGACGATGTGTATAAACCTGTTAGGGAAGGCCATCTGTCGGCCTATGTTTTCTAGAAAGTCATGACTCATTAAGGCATCAAAGGCATGGTCGAAGTCCACTGGCCAGGGCTGTGATGTCACGGTAATCGCTGAGTGCCGTCTGAATGTTAATTTGACCACCAAAGCACGTTTGATCCAGAAAAATGACTTGAGAGGCGACTCACAAGAATCCGGGTAAAAATCTTGAAGTCAGAGTTTAACATGGTCAAAGGCCGATAATGTCCAACTCCTCGACCTCCCGATGCCTTAGGGACCGTGATAAGCAAGCCTTCTACCAATTCGGGTGGGAGGGGAAAGTCAGGGTTCATCAGTTCTTCATACATCGCAGTCCAATATGAGCCCATAATGTCGTGGAATGTGCAGTAAAACTCCAGCGGAAACCTGTTGGGACCTGGGGCTTTGTTCGCCACACCCTTATGAAGAGCATCAGTGACGTCGTTGTGAGAATCTCCACAGCAGCCCCGTCAAGGGTACATGTCAAGGAACGGAGGATATCAGTCGTTACCGCCATGTCCTGGATGAAACTTGGGTTACTCAAACCACTCACTAAAGTGCATCTGGCAGAATTAATGCAAAGTGGGGTCCTAAAGGTACCTGTTGGGAAACAGGCCAAATTGATCATTGTCCATGTTGGGTCAGTATGAAGACTGGTTTTCTTAAGGAAAGTAAATTAGTTTGCAGATGAAGCAAACCAAAGAAGTCAGAAGGTTACTGTTTGGAAGTGAACAAAGCTAAGTTTGACCAGTTATGCATTTTCAGCATGCTAATTTGCTTGAAATTCCAATATTTATATTTTTTACTGTGATATGAATGTTTGTCATGATTTACGTACGTTTACACTTCATACAAACATATAATACCTGGTGTTATCCATAATATGCAGGCCGCGGTGGCCGTGCGGTTCTAGGCGCTCCAGTCCGGAGCCGCGCTGCTGCTATGGTCGCAGGTTCGAATCCTGCCTCAGGCATGGGTGTGTGTGATGTTCTTAGGTTAGTTAGGTTTAAGTAGTTCTAAGTTCTAGGGGACTGATGACCACAGCAGTTGAGTCCCATAGTGCTCAGAGCCATTTGAACCATTTTGAGGCATATCCATAATAACTTTAAACACTGTAGTCTAGAGGTAACAAATTGAATGGCAAGGCTCTTAAAACATTTTCCAATTGCTTACGAAATTATTTCACTGCAAAAACGTAATTATATTGCTTTTAACCAAAGGAAAAGTTGTTTCTACGAGTAACAAAGTTGCATGTGACCATGAAGTGCGTGTGGCTCACGGTCTGGCAACAGCGCTCTAACAGCCACCCGCCAATACACATGACCAAAGCTATAAGAGGCGGCTGATGGGAACATTCGTTAACAACGCATCCTATTTACCGTTGCTTCCATCAGCCACTGCATCGAGTGTCAACTTGATATGCACGTGCAATAAGAAATTCGCATTATTGGGCCACTGGGAATACAAAGTGGCTGAGCCTGCTTGAACATCAGCGGCAGCGGTTTGTAAACATTTGATGCGCATTATTGGAGACTATGTGATTGGTTCTTACTCCATTGAAGAACCCTTAGTAGGTAGAGTCAGGGAAAGGTACAGTGGCCGATACGCAGTGACCAGTTTTCGTCCAAAGGGCTGGATGAGTTCATTCGTTTGTTCGGAAGGGGAGGCCGACAGTATTTACCCCGTTTCGTCTGGTCAGCGATTACAGAATTGAGGCGCACGCCTTGCAATCTTTCTTAAACGATTTCTCAGAAACTATACTGTAAAAAAATTTCGTTTTTGGGTTACTTTTAGCTTTATATGTCAACTTCATGATGATGTGCACATCATTCTGTTAATGGTCATAGTTACAGTGATATTTGCGTGGGAGTAGGACACTGTGCGAAATTCGAAAAAGTTTTCAATGAAAACTAGGGGTCGTTATGATTACATAATATGTTGCTGTATATGAAATTTAGCAAACGTATTGAATTTTCCTTTAGAAGTGGCCGGAGTTCTCTATCTCTCATCAATCTTAAGAAAATTGCTCTGATGTAGCACTCTCATTTGCGATCGCGCACTCCATCGATAAGGCCTGAGTGAAATATGCGTATACAACATTTCTCATATTTCATAGATGGTTTGAGATAGCGGTGGACCAACTCAGGTTTACACCAAACCGAGTTAACCAATTTGAAAGTTTGTGTAAACCAAGTTCAAATTGAGTTGGGATGAAAAAACTGATATAACATTCAGTGCCATTCTCTCTTTCTTATTTGTGCAGATTACGATTAAGTGCAGTGATCCAAAATGAGCTGCCCTCTTTTCCAATTGGTGACTATATATGAATACACCAATCAGCCAGAACATTACGACCACCTACCTCACAGCCAGTATGCCCACCTTTGGCACAGATAACAGCAGTGATGCATCATGGCATCAGAGCAAAGAGACCTTGGTAGGTCGCTAGAGGGAGTTAGCACGACATCAGCACACACAAGTCACCTAATTCCCGTAAATTCCGGGGAGGGGGCGATGAGCTCTGATGCCACATTCAGTCACATCTCAGACATTTTTGATCAGGTTCAGATCTGGAAAGTTTGGGGGCCAGCACGTCAACTGGAACTCGCCACTGTGTTCCCCGAACCACTCTATCAAACTCTTGGCCTTGTGACTTGGCACATTATCTTTTTGAAGAATGCCACTACCTTCAGGAAACATCATTGTCATGAAGGGGTGTATATTGTCTACAAACAGTATGCGATACTCCTTGGCCGTCATAGTGCTTTGCATGACCTCCACTGGACCTATGGATGTTGCCCAGAGCATAACTGAGCTGCCACCAGCTTGCCTCCATCCCACAGTACTGGTGTCAAGGAGCCTGGAAGACGATGGACTTGTGACCTCCCATCAGCATGATGAAGAAGGTATCAGAATTCATTACACTATGCAATGCTCTGCCATTGCGTCAATGTCCAGTGCCATTGGTCACGTGCTCATCTCAGTTGTAGTTGCCAACGTCACGATGTTAACATTGACAAATGGATGAGTCGTTAGCTGTGGAGGCCCATCATCTTTGGTGTACTGTGTGTTCTGACATGTGTACTCTGTCCAGCTCTGATGTTAGTTCTTCCACAGTTCGCCACTTGTCCTGATTTACTAGTCTGCACAGTCTACAACATCTGACATCTGTAATGGGGAGTGCCCACCCAACCCCATGATGTCTGGACTTGGTTTTACCTCGGTTTTACCATGTATTGAAGACACTCACCAGAGCACAACTCAAACACCAGATAAATCGTACAGTGCCTGAAATGCTTGTGCTGAGGCTCTGGGCCATCACAATCTGCCCTCGGTCAAACTCAAATAGATTGCTCGCCTTCAACACATGGTCAGCTCGCTCAGTGATACTACATGCACCGTGCGTGTGTCTGATTAGTAGTCATTCCTCGTCAGGTAATACTGCTATCGCCTGGACGAGTTTATATCGATAGCAAGCTGGTGGTCATAATGTTCTGACTGATCAGTGTATAGTCACGAGTGTAATGCACTGGTGCAATTTTTGATATTTCGACTTGAAATTTTGAAAATAATTGCGAAAAACCTGCAACAAACTGTGCAGACTTTGATGGTTATTGGGTGATCGTAAGGTCGCCAAATTGCTGTTCACGATTATGGCTGCATAACGCTGTATACAGAGCAATATTGGGACTTTTTGTTTGAAATTTTGAAAGTAGGCTTGTGAAACATCCGAAATTCGCAGGATAAATTTTGACAGCCATTACTGGATCGCACGATAGCGAAAATCCTGTTCAGGCACGTGATTGCACACCGCGCAACAGGCCGCAATCTCGAATCTTTTGACATGAAATTTTGAAGATGGTAATTTTCCCGGAATTTGCTGTAATGGTTTTTCGGCGATCTAACGATCTACAGGTAGCTAAATACCTCTTCACGAACGTTAATGGATGCCACACTAGAGGCTGATTTGAGAATACACTCATGAGACACTTTGAATGTTCTATAAGATTTTATTGGTGACTGGATTGTTTTAAGGTAGTCAAATGCCTTGTCATGTGCATGAACGATTGCTGTTGTATAGGCTGCGATTCAGAAATACACTCATGTAACCCCTGGAATGTGCTCTAAGGATTCTGACGATGATCGGTTGATCTTCAGGTAGATAGCGAAATACCAGGGCGCGAACATGAATGGTGTTAAGTTACCACTTTGTTATCGTTTCGCTGCCGCAAGTAATTGGCAATAACCCGAGAATGAATAAAGCTATGTTTAAAATAACAATGGCATTGTTTTTCTGGTGAAATTCTCTATCTGTTTGATATGTCACATGACCACGTTCCCATTTGAAATTTTGGAGTTGGATCCAAGATGGCGGCTTTCAAGATGGCCGCCATGTTGGTGGCATACCCTATAAAGTTTCGCCCTTCCCGTTCCTCGTGTGTAGGGACTCTGTTACCTTGTTTGCAACTCCATTTGGATTTTATCAGGGTGTTTCCGGACTTTTGGACCACCCTGTATATATGTATACCGAGTTAGCATGATGCTAATGTTCTGTGTAGACTCACTTGTAGATAATATTTAACAGAAGCTTTACGATTTTCGATCAAACAAAATAAATCATAGTAAGCTATTCCATTTTAAAGATCACAGTCACTGATGTTCTCTTCTGTAGGTATAGACTCAACTCAGTTCAATTCGGGTTCGATCAGCGCGACGGCCATTAAATTCCGACCTCGCGCGAAAACATCATCAATAGCGCCTGGCACTGTATGAACAGAACTCGATTTAGTAACAGTCTAACTCGGGTCGACTTGAAATCCTCTCAACCTGAGTTAACCCATTTTGGTAACTCGAACTGACCCATCTCTAGTTTGAGATATCGAAATGAAATCCTGGCAAATGATAGCACACAGAGTATTTTGTCACATGGTTATCATGCGAAATTTCATATCCAACGTGTTATTCCACTAACTGCAGACTTTTTCGATGGAAGAATGTAATTTTTAAGGGCCATCGTTAGCTGGTGAAATGAGGAAAGGTATTGTTTTGGGAAAACGTAAGTCAAGACAATACACGTTTATTTTCGTACTGATGTTGTGCTTTTTCATAGCTATTGACCTTACTTTTCTTTAGATCCTCAATAAACTTAATAACTACTGTTTCAGACTTCTTTTGCCACATCTGCGCAATATGTTAGTGAGGTGCCACTGTGTAAACTGAGCTGACAAAAGAAGGAAACTTTAAATGGCAAGAAGGGAAATGTGTAGGTTTTACTCAAAATTCGTCGCTAATGATGCTTCTCTAAAAATTAGAATTAGTTAATGAGCCAGGCGAAAATAAGTTGCTGCTTTTGTTGCATTTCCAGCCTAATTTTTTTAGATGCTAACCAAAGCAGAGGTGAAAGATCTTTTTGAATAGTCACGACGCAAGTTTTTGAGTGGAGGGGCCCCACTTAATATTTTCAAAACATGTGAGCAAATGCTTCAATTTAGAATGGCACTTCTCCTCCAGCGCTCGACATTTCCCTTACAGCGCCTGTCCGTAACCCCCCACCACTACCGCACTTCCTATGTGTGCTCTGTTGATTGTGCATCTTCCAGTCATATTATTGTGCACAGCTATTTCCAGGTCGCTGGATAGGATGTGGAGGTGTCATCAGTTGGCATATAGTTTTGCATGATTTGATGCTACTGGACGTTATACTCTGGGGTAAAGTCAAAGATGAAGTCTGTTTCAAGGATGGAGGTAAAGATAAGGGGAGATGGCGCTACAGACTTACGATGTGCATTGTTTGAAGCAGGCGCCGCCATGTTAGAAGTCCCAAAACATTAACAGACTGTTGTTCACATGGATATTGTTTATGATTTTGTTCGTAACGCCTGTCGTGTACACACCACTGTTGTTTTAAATATTAAATATACTGTGTTTACACTTATAACAAAGTATCAGGAAGGCTGTTTTAAACGTTCTTCTGATCTTAAGTACCTGTTTGATGCAGTAATACGATGCGTTTGCGCTCGTAAATATAACTTTCTTTTTGTTGATACATTTAAGACAAGCCAAAAGAGAAGTATGTGATGTGAAAAGCATGCTTTCGTAATACATTTAAATCATCTTTTATTGTATTTGTTTAGATATCTGATGCAGATAGAACTCAGAAAACAATGCTCACTTGAGTGGTATTGATTCTTACTAGTTACATTTTCAACTTTCAAATCATAGGCACAATGCGTTTAATGTTCATGTTTGCAAAGCACTTACCTATGGTTGCTTTGCTAGCCCATAAATGTTTGCAATTACTGAATCTCTTTAACAGTAGTCTATTCACTCCAATTTTCTGGAATATTTCTCGCCAGGTATTCTCTGTCTCAGTTATTCAGGAATAACCAGATTGAGTTTCCTTTTGAATTCCATATCGAGGTTTCAAAGTACATGAGCCTACACCAGTTTTGGAGATAAACCAACAATAATACTCGATTGCCATGCAACTACTGTTTTCATTTACTTATTCATACATGCTTCATTTGGCACAATGTACTTGTCAGATACAGTCTTGAACATGACTGTGCATAATAAGAGATATCATGTATACTTCTTTTTTGTAAAAAAGTCAAGGAGCTCAAACATATGTGCTAAAGTTTTTATGTACTTGAGAAAACGACTACGATCCACTTGGTGCTGAGGAAGAGCGATCAAGATTAATTTCATATTTAAAGCCTTTCCTTTTATGTTTCATTTTAAAATGTTGTAGCGTGTTTTTACTGGCTTTCCAACAATACTTGCCAGTCACTCACACATTGTGAATGAAGTTAGAACTGTTACACTGTTTAATAATAACGCGAGGCCGATATAAAACTGCTCCACACTGTGGACCCAAAGGAAGCAGTTTTTCTTGTAAGTTGCCCTTAAGTTACCAAGTTTATGCATGAAGCTATATCTTAAGTGAAATGAAGGCATCAAAAACGTCAGAGAATGAAGATGAACATTCCAGTCCTGTGTGGACACAAGTGCAGGGAAAAAAATTTGGGACGTATTTCTGATTTTTTCAAAAATATTATGGGCCATGAGTCTCGTTACAGGTGAAGATACTTAAGTGCTTACGATTGAGATATTTTCAGAATGTTCCATCACAGAAAGCAATACAGTAATGGAGGAGTTCAATCAAATAGCTCTCTATGGTACACAAAACTGACCTGATTGAACTTATCGGTGTAAATGTTGTTATGCAAAGAAGACCGTAGAAAAAAACAGATGAAGGTACATCTCATGTTTCTTCCTGTGGCTATAAGGTGTTTATTAATCAGGTGTGTCAAACACCTTCCTGGGCATTGCATGGCATCAGCAAAAGACATCTTATTACTCTTTAAAAGTCACTGGCTACTGCAGGGAAAGCACATGTGAACAGCAGAGGAAAGCATAACACTAGATCAAACAAGCTTAAAGGAGAAACTGTACCTAAAGCGCATCAACCTATACAGTCACTGAGAGTCAACCTATGCAGTCACTAACAACAAACGGTTCTGTTTACCAGAAGAACCTAACTTTCGAAAGCTACACCTGTTACATTCAGACGGTAATAACGAATTACGACATATGTTTTGGGTACCCCAGAACTGCCACAACTTCGGTGTGTGACTTATTTAGAGCCAATCATTACAAACTTGATTTACAGATAAACAATGAGAAACGAGCAACTCAAGTACAAACTTTGAATTCGCAGAAACATCTAAGGACTTACAATGGACTACATTAGAGGAAAGCAGATTTTTTTATGAGATTAAATTTTATGGATTTTTGAAGTCCAGAAATCCGACTCCTAATACCACAGCCAATGAAACATATAAATTCTCTCGTCCTGTTCTAACCTTTAAGGTTTCTGAGTAGAGCAAGAGAAATTTTTGTCTTTATCAGGTGTATATTTTTACAATTGCTCGATTCAGCAGAGATCAATTCTAGAGTTAACTCACTCTGCCTGGCAAATTATTTATATATATTGAGCTCAAGAGTGGTGATACAACTACTTTTTTTTACCAGTGGTGCTTGGATTTCCGCCCCACCAAATTCTGTCACTCTCTGCAAGTGCTTGAACTACAAGTTCTCTCCACTTAATTACTAGTGCTCAAGCACTGCGACTGGCTACCACCTTTCAGGCTAGAGAATTCCTTTGTTGTTTGTACAGGTGAAGGCTAGCTTTTTCTACTCTGGAAATTCGGCGGACGCTACCAAATTTCCGCTGGTAGTAAGAAAGTTAGATTACCATTATGCTTTGGACATACAAGATGTAATCACCTCACCGTCCTAGACTAACTCCTATGACTGGGTTAAAGCAGAACTAATCTGGCGAGTGTCAGTATTGCAGGAAGAGCGAATCCGACAGGTTCTCACACATATTGAACACAGAAAGCCTTCACAGTATTCGCTGCACCTATGGAGCAAAGTTGACACAGAAACCGTACTGGACAACTTCCTACATATGCTATGGAGCATTAATTTACCACCATCTGTGAAAGCAATCACAGCATCCCAAACTGATACTTCCCTGGACGTGGCAGCGGAATTGGTAGATAAAATTCAGGACACAGTGACGCCAACTCCTGTCATCATGGTCACTGCGAAGTGTGTCAGCATGACACCAACTGTTTCTCATGTAGATTATGACATCTTGGCGGTCAAGAAGATCTAATGATGCAGCAGATCGGCGAACTGTTATGTTGTCATGACTCAGGCAACGACAGAGACTGAAACTGATACCGCCAACGCTTGCCCATCAGATCATCAACGACCGCTTCTGAACCTCGGCTTGAGTAGCAAAGTATCTGTTGATATCACGGAAAAATCGCTGAGAAAGCACACAGATACACAACACCCTGACTTACCGAAATGCCATCGGCAGTTGCAATAGGCGCCTCCTCCTATTGCCGATCACTGTTTACCCACTTGTTTGTTTCTGATCGACAGTCCAGCTGGAAGTATTTAATAGAGCCTGGATCCGATTTCTGTATTTGCCCATAGAACATATTGCACAGAAGACTACCACCTGCATAATTCTGCCTGGCCACTGTGAACAACTTGGCACTCTGTGGCAAGAATTAGATCTGGTTTGCGTTGATCTTTCACATCGGATTTCACCCTTGCACACACTGGCAAAGCTGTTATTGTAGCTATTATAGCCTACTGCCGGACATCAAGAACATGCGCCTGGTTGATAACATCACCGGCCTGACAGCACCTGGGTTTCACCGAGATGCAGCCCACACACTGCCAAACTGATTCAAATCATGGACGGAGAGTATGCCATACTGTTGCCAGGATTTCCAGCCCTGACATGACCATGTGATGCGCCTAAGGGGATAATGCACGACACTGTTCATTATATCAAGGCAAGCAATGGGCCCTCAAATCTTCTAGATCACGATGTTTGGCTTCAGCCTTACGGGTGATCGTAAAGGCAAAGTTTGTATGATCCATGATTGAGTAATGCACACATCCAACAATCACTGATCCTCGCCGTTACATCTAATTCCGAAGAAGTGTGATATATGTCATCTGTTTGGCGATTATAGTGATCTTAACTCCAGAACAGTACCAGACAGATACCCTGTGCCATTGCTGCATTAATCGCAATGACGTACTGAGTGGTACCAATATCTTCATTCTATTAGACTGTCGTAAGACATATAAGAAGATACCGATGACAGAAGAGAATAACCCGAAGACAGCTATAATAGCTGCTTTTGGACTCTTTGAGAGGATGTTTATGGCATTTGTCTCCAGAACGCCACACAAACCTAGAAAAGGTTTATTGGTTTAGTTTTAGGTCTTTCTTTTTCTTCACCTATCTTGGCGACATTCCGATTTTTTGGCCTTGTTAGAGCAGCATGGTCAACATTTAGCAGAGAGTTCAAACGGCTGGAACGACATGGTGTGGTCCTCAGCACAGTTAAATGTATCTTCAGCCAATCACAAGTGGATTTCCTGGGGCAAAGAATATCACCAGCATGATCGCTACTGTTATCTGAGAAGGTGGTTCTTGCAGATCGCACAACCTAGCTCAGCCAAGGAATTGTGCTGATTTCTGGACATGGTGAATTTATACTGCCACAACTTGCCGCACTTGGCTAAGTTCCAAGAACCATTAACTGCAGCGGTTTCTTGTCCATAGAATAAAGGCAACTCGCCCATAACATGGACTGATGGTATGACCTTGGCATCTGAAGCAGCCAAAACGTGTGTCACAGACGCTACATTGCTTATTTAACCTTAGCCTCTTATCACTGCTAATTAATGCTAATCAGTGATGTGTGATGATGCATGGCAGCCACTAGTGTGCTTACGAAAGCTGTCACTCTTGCAAGGAAATGGAGAATGTATGACTAGAAACTTCTAGCTATATATGAGGCCATTAAATACGTCAGGCGTCAGCTGGAAGCCAGAGACTTTATCGTCTATACTGAGCACAAACTGTTAATGTAATCCTTTTGTCAGAACAACATGAACTTTCTGCCAAAGCAGCTCAACCAAATTGTGTTCACCTCACAGTTTAGCACTGATGTTTGACACGTTTCTGATATTAACAATGCGGTGGCCAGCCGTCTCTCTTGGGTCGGAAGCATCTCCAGCGCAATTGATTACACTAAGCTTGCCAAAGCACAAAAAATAGACCAGGAACTATAGGAACTACTAACAGTAGTACCATCAGCGTTAGACCTACAGCTAATTGAGATACCCTGAACCGATTTTAATCTTTATTGCGATATGTCCACTTCAAGGCCTCATTCTTTCCTATCAACAACATTCAGAAGACACACATTCGCGATTTTAGACGAATTTTGTCACCAAGGCATACAATCAACAACCCATCTGCTGACAGTTCGTTATGTGTTGCGGGGGATGCAAAAAGACTGCTGTGAATGGGCGAGGCGTTGCAGCGACCGTCTGCCGTTAAGTATTGTTGTGTCATACGCGCCGTGTGCTTGCAAATGTTACATTGTCAAACATTTCGCATTAAACACTAGAGGCTTTGTGTTTTATATTTGTGTTATGGTTTTGTTTATAGTTATAGTATAACTTGTGGGTACTTTTGCTTGCAGATTAATGTTGAGTTCTACATCTACATGACTACTCTGCAATTCACATTTAAGTGCTTGGCAGAGGGTTCTTCGAACCACAATCATACTATCTCTCTACTATTCCACTCCCTATCAGCGCGCCGGAAAAACGAACACCTAAACCTTTCTGTTCGAGCTCTGATTTCTCTTATTTTATTTTGATGATAATTCCTACCTGTATAGGTTGGGCTCAACAAAATATTTTCGCATTCGGAAGAGAAAGTTGGTGATTGAAATTTCGTAAAAAGATCTCGTCGCGACGAAGAAGTCTTTGCTGTAATGACTTCCATCCCAATTCGCTTATCATATCAGCCACACTCTCTTCCCTATTACGTGATAATACAAAACGAGCTGCCCTTTTTTGCACCCTTTCGATGTTGTTAGCTTGTATTCTCAGAACCTACCATTTTTCTTCGCCGTCTCTCCTGTGACCGCCGGCCCATGTGACCGAGCGGTTGTGGGCACTTCAGTCTGGAACCGCGCGACCGCCACGGTCGCAGGTTCGAATCCTGCCTCGGCATGGATTTGTGTGATGTCCTTACGTTAGTTAGGTTTAAGTAGTTCTAAGTTCTAGGGGACTGATGACCTCGATGTCCCATTGTGCTTAGAGTCGTTTGAACCATTTCTCCTGTGACCGCAGTCGATAAAGTTTGTCACTGGTTGCACGGGAGATTTTACCGTGTAGCCCAGTTTGCTGTACTGACATACATGCGGGATTAAATTGTCGAACGACAATTACCCGTTTTGTACCGACATCTTGGTTCTTCATTTTGTAAAATACAAATCCCATAGCATACATCTATAACAACCATTACAAATTGCCTGCATGGAGCTCTTGTTGCCTCTATTACCTTCGTTTCCCTGCCGTCAGCGACCTGTCGGTCTTCGTTTATTAGTACAGTAAATAACTCATCAGTATTAACGCAGCCTCATGTCATGAATAGCTTGACCATCAATATCTTCGCATTTTGTATATTTAAATCTCATGTAAACCTCAATTAATATTGTAAATATTCGTAATAATCTTTTTTTTTAAATTGTGTAGGCTGATGTTCGTTGATATGGTTGCTCAAGTGTCCGTCGCTGTGTGGGAAGAATGAAATAACAAAAATTGGGTATTCCGATTTTAACTCTTGCCCTGAGAAGCATTGGGCTTACAAAACCACGCACTGAGATCTATGAATCAATAATTCAAATCACATGAGGCGTAGAAATTGCTATAATTTCATCTCGAGGCTGTCGACTTTGTTCTCATACCCAACATGTTATAATCTCTGCCACAGCATTATCTTTGCGTATTACCTTAATTGTAAACAATCATAGTTGTCTAATGATGCTTGTTTTTAGTTGTAATGTCATACGGTGAAGTTTATTTTTATTTTGTGGATCATGTGGAAGTGCCATAAATGTGGAAAACCCGTGTACTTTGGTGAGTGGAGCTCTGCATCACACCAACTTTGTAGGAAATTTTGTGTGTTTGACAAGTACCTAAGCGTCTCCGCCGACCTGTCAGTTATCCTATCTGTCAGACTATGTAACACTCGTACAATTGTGCGTCAGTTGCACATATTGCTTCTTTGACTCGAATTTATGACTTTTGAATGAAATCATTTAAATCTATATTTAAAATAGGTCTTTCTGCCATGGCTGCCGTAAATTCACTACGCCCACGTAATGTTTTCTGCCACTTGCCGTACCGATGTCTTGCCAAAGTAGGCCAGCTGACTGCAGAAAGGAATCTGAGTTATGGTGTAGCGGTTCTTCTAAGCAATTTGCTATGAATGTACGAATAAAGATGTGAGATAGGTATTAAACACAGCTGACATTCCTTATCTCAGTTTTGAGTTCTTCTCAACATTTCGGCAGTCATAAGGGCGTTTTAATAACCTCAAAAGTCGTAAATATCTTTAATTAAAAGAAAGCGAACTTTTAATATAGTTCCTTTATATTTATTATTATGTTAAAATTGTTCACTTCCTTATACTGATAGTTATAAGTAGCTTAAAGAACGAAAAATGATCAGTAACTGCTCCGTATTACAAAGAAGAATGGTTTCCTCTCACAATATACAAGCAGTGTTGAGTTTCACGATTTTTGTGCCAGTAATGTGAAATTATTTCATAGCTAATTACGTTCGTGCAACCAGATGTTGATGAAATTTCAAGACCTGTTGACCTTAAACAGTTTCAGTGTCAAATGCATGGATCATGTATTTCATAACTTTTGCAAGAGG
Organism: Schistocerca gregaria; assembly: GCF_023897955.1. Lineage (NCBI taxonomy): Eukaryota > Metazoa > Arthropoda > Insecta > Orthoptera > Acrididae > Schistocerca > Schistocerca gregaria. The sequence continues at coordinate 1,011,999,661 of NC_064920.1, read as the reverse complement.
AAAACTTCATTGTCTAACAATTTCCTTTTCTGACGAGTATATGAATGAGTACTAAGTTCAGTTAAAAATGTTGCCTCTTTAGAATACCAATGCTTTTATATTTATTTCGTAATGTTCTCTATTACACAGCTCCACTTTATGGGCAGTTTTGAGAAATTGTATTGAGTACTGTCTTTTAATGCTTCCTCATAATAGTAGCTGTGAAACTCTTGCATGGGATTCCTTGGTATGCTCTGCTTGTGTTGAAGACCAAAACCTACACTTTTGTTTAGTTTGTGATATGTGCATTAGATCTGGTGGCTTTTGTTGTGATTCCTTTTATATCTTCCTTCATCAAATGGTAATTATTGGGTCAGCATGTCTAGATATCTGGTATTGCCAACACATAAGATTTTATGCTAGCAAGAGTAATTCATAGCCATCAGCACCCTTACCTCCTGCTCATTATTACTGATCTGTAGTTAACATGTTGTTATGTCATATATATTATTATTATTGTTACTATTTGCAGAACATGATTTTGTATGCCTTTTCAACTTCTTGAAGCGTAATGAATAGTCCATTAAATTTTGGGCATGAGTTTGTATATTACTGTGTGTAGAAGAAAAGACAGCAGACAATTAGGGGAACACTCATACTTTTTGAGTTTAGTCCAAAATTACAATTGTTCAGAAAGGACTGTCTTCTTTGCCAACTTTTTAGTGATTATATCTAGTCCGTTTATCTCCAGTGGCAGTAGTCATTAGCCAATTAGTATTCAGTTAATACATTGAAAGTTCTGTGCAGAAATGTTGTATGCAGTTAAGAAATGTTGGATCATTTTAGTGCTTGAAAAAATGATCCTATTATAGAGGAGAAGTAGGGATGACCAGTTTGAAACCATCTGGATTTTTGTAAGTGCTTTCTGAGAAGGTACAGGTAATCCAGTGTGTGAAAGAAGTGCTGCATTGGTTATTTGCTTGTGGTCGTTGTAATTTAGCAATCATTGAAGAGATTGAAGGTCTTCATAATAGAGCTACACAGCCAGTGATTCAATCCAGTTCAGTTTATTAGCATAATAATGCAGGATTTGTTGTAGCTGATAGTACATTTATTTATCACACCCATTTATACATTCATTTATCCAGTGATGATATGGATATGTCATTATAGTAAAATAAAAATAAGTAGCTCCAAAATATGCATAAACATAGAACACAACATCTAAGTATGCTTTAAGAATACAGGACAGGTGGTAGGCAATGACTTTGTTTAAAGAGCCATACGAACATTTGCCTGAAGTGACTTAGGAAACCATAAATCAGGATGGCCAGACAGACCAAGCTCCATCTTCCCAAATATAAGGTCAGCATCTTAATACCAGTTGGTTCCTAATGTTGTACAGTGTTCTTTGATATAGGAAACACTTTTGTGATTAGGCCTGTATATTAGTAAATAAAATGTTCTTATGTGCTACATGAAGCCATACATTTAACGACAATCAAAATATAAATAGTTTAATAAAAGAAGTTTTATTATATTTTCGCATATACAGTAATTTTCAAAATAAGCACTTCGGTTCCCTATGATGATGCAAATGAGCCACTCTGCTTTGAATGCTGAGGCTTCATGTATTCCTTGATACCACAACACTATTTCTAATTAACATTTTTTGAGTTTTTTTAAAATGTGGAATTCCGATAGTTTTGTATTTCCTCTGGTAATGCACTGTATAGAATATTAGTCTAATAAATAACACTTTTTTAGTAAATGGTTTTTATGTTTATTTCTCTGTGAACATAAGTCTTTTTCTTGTTTCATCATCATGTGCTTGACTGTTCACCAGAAAATTCCTGATGTGTCTTCAGAAACCACATTAGATACATGATAGAGTCATAATTTTAAATTCAATAAAAAAAAGTCAGGCTCCAGTGCTGAGAGATGGTGGCCATGAGTGTACTGGTGTGAATATGTGTGTTTTCTATTTTGGTAGTAGTACTTTCTCTGAGAGCTAAATATTTTAGTAGTCTTGACTTGGTAGTCTTGACTCGATGCCTCCTCTGTGTTGAGAGTAGCAGTCGATCATTTCCTGTCATGTTGAAAAGGATACTTACATGATTCTCTGTGTGTAAGAGCCTTGATTGTTCTTACTGCTCTTTATAGAAGTATAAATGAATGTTTAGCCAGGCTGCTATTTTCCCTTCTCCCACAAAAAAACCATTATGCCATAACTTAATATTATACAGGTAAGAGTGGCAAGTGGGCCATGTTGTTGTTGTGGTCTTCAGTCCTGAGACTGGTTGGATGCAGCTCTCCATGCTACTCTATCTAATGCAAGCATCTTCATCTCCCAGTATCTACTGCAACCTACATCCTTCTGAATCTGCTTAGTGTAGTCATCGCTTGGTCTCCCTCTACGATTTTTACCCTCCACGCTGCCCTCCAATACTAAATTGGTGATCCCTTGATGCCTCAGAACATGTCCTACCAACCGATCCCTTCTTCTGGTCAAGTTGTGTCACAAACTACTCTTCTCCCCAATCCTATTCAGTACTTCCTCATTAGTTATGTGATCTACCCATCTAATCTTCAGCGTTCTTCTGTAGCACCACATTTCGAAAGCTTCTATTCTCTTCTTGTCCAAACTATTTATCGTCCATGTTTCACTTCCATACATGGCTTCACTCCATACAAATACTTTCAGAAATGTCTTCCTGACATTTAAATCTATACTCGATATTAACAAATTTCTCTTCTTCAGAAACGCTTTCCTTGCCATTGCCAGTCTACATTTTATATCCTCTCTACTTCGACCATCATCAGTTATTTTGCTCCCCAAATAGCAAAACTCCATTACTACTTTAAGTGTCTCATTTCCTAATCTAATTCCCTCAGCATCACCCGACTTTATTCGACTACATTCCATTATCCTCATTTTGCTTTTGTTGATGTTCATCTTATATCCTCCTTTCAAGACACTATCCATTCCGTTCAACTGCTCTTCCAAGTCCTTTGCCGTCTCTGACAGAATTATGATGTCATCGGCAAACCTCAACATTTTTACTTCTTCTCCATGAATTTTAATACCTACTCCAAACTTTTCTTTTGTTTTCTTTACTGCTTGCTCAGTATACAGATTGAATAACATCGGGGAGAGGCCACAACCCTGTCTAACTCCTTTCCCAACCGCTGCTTCCCTTTCATGCCCCTCGACTCTTATGATTGCCATCTGGTTTCTGTACAAATTGTAAATAGCCTTTCGCTCCCTGTATTTTACCCTTGCCACCTTCAGAATTTGAAAGAGAGTATTCCAGTCAACATTGTCAAAAGCTTTCTCTAAGTCTACAAATGCTAGAAACGTAGGTTTGCCTTTTCTTAATCTTTCTTCTAAGATAAGTCATAAGGTCAGTATCGCCTCACGTGTTTCAACATTTCTACGGAATCCAAACTGATCCTCCCCGAGGTCCGTATCTACGAGTTTTTCCATTCGTCTGTAAAGAATTCGCGTTAGTATTTTGCAGCTGTGACTTATTAAACTGATAGTTTGGTAATTTTCACATCGGTCAACACCTGCTTTCTTTGGGATTGGAATTATTGTATTCTTCTTGAAGTCCGAGGGTATTTCGCCTGTCTCATACATCTTGCTCACCAGCTGGTAGAGTTTTGTTATGACTGGCTCTCCCAAGGCCGTCAGTAGTTCTAATGGAATGTTGTCTACTCCGGGGGCCTTGTTTCGACTCAGGTCTTTCAGTGGTCTGTCAAACTCTTCACGCAGTATCTTATCTCCCATTTCGTCTTCATCTACATCCTCTTCCATTTCCTTAATATTGTCCTCAAGTACATCGCCCTTGTATAAACCTTCTATATACTCTTTCCACCTTTCTGCCTTCCCTTCTTTATTCAGAACTGGGTTGCCATCTGAGCTCTTGATATTCATACATGTGGTTCTATTCTCTCCAAAGGTCTCTTTAATTTTCCTGTAGGCAGTATCTATCTTACCCCTAGTGAGATAAGCTTCTACATCCTTACATTTGTCCTCTAGCCATCCCTGCTTAGCCATTTTGCACTTCCTGTCGATCTCATTTTTGAGACGTTTGTATTCCTTTTTGCCTGCTTCATTTACTGCATTTTTATATTTTCTCCTTTCATCAATTAAATTCAATATTTCTTCTGTTACCCAAGGATTTCTAGTAGCCCTCGTCTTTTTACCTACTTTATCTTTTGCTGCCTTCATGACTTCATCCCTCAGAGCTACCCATTCTTCTTCTTCTGTGTTCCTTTCCCCCATTCCTGTCAATTGTTCTGTTATACTCTCTTTGAAACTCTGTACAACCTCTGGTTCTTTCAGCTTATCCAGATCCCATGTCCTTAAATTCCCACCTTTTTGCAGTTTCTTCAGTTTTAACCTACAGGTCATAACCAATAGATTGTGGTCAGAGTCCACATCTGCCCCTGGAAATGTCCTACAGTTTAAAACCTGATTTTTAAATCTCTGCCTTACTATTATATAATCTATCTGATACCTTTTAGTATCTCCAGGATTCTTCCCAGTATACAGCTTCTTTTATGATTCTTGAACCAAGTGTTAGCTATGATTAACTTGTGCGCTGTGCAAAATTCTACCAGGTGGCTTCCTCTTTCATTTCTTTGCCCCAGTCCATATTCTCCAAACTACGTTTCCTTCTCTCCCTTTTCCTACTACCGAATTCCAGTCACCCATGACTATTAAATTTTCGTCACCCTGCACTATCTGAATAATTTCTTTTATTTCATCATACATTTCTTCAATTTCTTCGTCATCTGCAGAGCTAGTTGGCATATAAACTTGTAATACTGTAGTAGTAACACTGTTTTAATATATTGAATGTCATCCAGTCATACTCTTAAAAAATTAGTGGACCTGTTTTCGCAGTCTTACACTGCCCAACGACTGTTCGGTTGATTCCTCATTTGTTTCTTGTTTTTTCACAATTAACCTGTTATCCCTAAACCATGTAGTCGCTTCTTCTGTTATTACAGTGACTCTTTCCTGTTAAGTCATTCATTCATTTAGCTAAGAGATTGGTGTCACTGGCAAACAATATTATATCTGGTGCTGATAAATGGATTGATATGTCATTTACAAATATTAATAACAGTATTGCTTCCGGAACAGAGTACCGTGGCCCCCAATACACAAGGCGTGTTTTTTAAACTTCACTCTATTTTTCAACATAGTTGTGAAGTTTGTTCAAACACGTTTCATACCTCTCAACCAATTTTAATACCCTCTTTAGAAAAACTTGCCGCCTGCTCCGATAACCGAGAGATGGTAATCGCTTGGCACAAGACCAGGTGGGTGGTCTAAAACTTCCTAATGAAAACTGTCCAATAAATCACAGGTCTGACCTGCAATGCGAGGTCTTGCATTGTCATTATCAGCATGCCACATCTTTGGTTTTGAATCGCTTTGTATATCTTTCTCAGGGTTTGACAGTATGTTTCTGCATTGATAGTGGTTCCTCATTGCATGAAGTTGACCAACAAAATGCCATGCCGATCCCAAAACACCGACGCCATGATTTTGCACTGGGACTGAGTCTGTTTGGCCTTCACCTTTACAGGCGAGTGTTTGTGTCTCCATTCCATGCTCTGTTGCTTCAATTCGGGTGTGATATACGAAACCCATGTTTCGTCTCCAGTTGCGATCTGACTCAAGAAGCCTTCACCTTCTTCTTGATAACGAGCCAAGAACTTCATCGCACAGTCAAATCTTTGATTTTTTGTGGTCCTCTGTTAGGAGTTCCAGGACCCAACGGGAGCACAGTTTCCCTCGTTTCAGAGACCTGTTATTGTCAAGCACCTGTTCTCACGAATCCTCATTTCAGCTGAAGCCACCAAATCGTCTGTAATCAAAGAAGGGCAACCGGAGCGGTCCTCGTTGTGGACATTGTCACGGCCTCCTTTGAATTCTTGTACCCACTTACATACTTTGCTTTCCCTCATAACAGTTTCACCATACACTTCGCAAATGAATTTCTGTAGCAGACAGGTTCCTTGCTGACAAAAACCATATCACTGAGCGAACCTCACACGCGGTTGGCGAGTTGATAGTCTTAAACATTTTGAAAGCACTGAACCGTACAGGTTAGCTACAGAGCTGAAACTGAGCACAGTTGTTCCCGAGGCATGCCGGTACATGATGCCTGTGCTCGTTGCGGTATGCATGCGAACTACTAGCGTCTACAACAAAATGGACCTTACTGAAAAAACACACTTCGTATGTCATAATTTTATGTGATGAGTGAACTACATGCTCCAGTTACGTTAGTGTAACTACCACCATACAGTAACCACGTACAGTTGGCAGCTCTAGCAGTGGTGTGTGTATAAAGCATGCCGGATGGACATGGAAAACAATGCAGTTGTTGTTGTAAAATGGAAACAGAGTGCTTTATCTGATGTCTGAAAGGCATGATCATAGGCTTTTGGGCCAAGGGCGAAAGCATTTACAAGACAACTAAGTTTGTAAACTATTGGCATGTTGCCATGGTTACAGTATACCACACTTTGCAAAATTGCGCTAACCAAAACTGGAAGTGAGGCAACCGTGGTGTGCCACGGGCAATAGATGACAGCAGTGAACAATAGCTGTGGAGGTATGTACAGGTGAGTAGATGTGCAACTATTGAGCAATTGACTGCCCAGATGAACCAAGGGGCTACCAATAGTGTCTTCTCAGTGACTGTTTTGCGAACAGCGTTGCTTCTTATGGGCCTTCACAGCGGGCACCTGGTTGAAGTAACCATGCTGACTGCTGTTCATTGGCGATCAAGGCTGGAATTTACATGGCAGTACCTCAATTGGATGTCCACTGAGTGGCAACAGGTGGCCTTTTCAGATGAATCATGTTTTATGTTCCATCGGACAGATGGTCGTCGGTGTGTACAGCATGAAATGTCTGAAAGCAAATACCCTGTAAAAATTGTTGGAAGGGTCCAGGCTGGAGGAGATAGTATTATGCTCTGGGGAATGTTTTTGTGGTACTCTCTGGGAGATCTCATCATTCTGGAAGGTACAATGGATGAGCCCAAGTATGCATCTGTCTGTTGGGACTGTGTCCAATCGTACATGCAGTGTTTTTCCTCAGCACCCATAGCATGTAGCAGCAGGACAATGCAAAGTGTCACACAGCTGCCAGTGTATAGGTGCATTGTTTGAAGAGCAGCAGGATGAGTTTACCATTCACTCCTGGCCACCAAACTTCTTGGATTTAAACTTGAGTATATGTGTGGCAACCTGGATTGAGGTGTTTGTCCCATGGTAACCCAGTCGAGAAACCTAGCACAGCTGGCCATGGCACTGGAGTTGGTGTGGCCCCACGTTTCTTTCGGTACCTCTCTTCATACATGGTTCACTTTGGTTCACACTGTAAAATGTGGTTATTCAGACTTTTGGAAGGTGGTCACATTAATGTGACTGGACATTGTATATCTGTATATTCTGTCTGTACGCCATGATATCTACCAAATGGATGGTATTTGAACCAGCTGTGTACCACTCCACAAATCTGATAGCAATATAGTTTCCCTAGCCTCAGTTTATGGTCAGTGACATCAAATGTCTTACATAGATCTAAGCAGACCACAATTTAATTCATTGTTGTCTATGAGATTTATGACCATTTGTAAAAAGTGATAGATATCTATGTCATTTCACTTATTTTTCTCAAAATCCGTGTTCTTCATTAACCAGTAACTGGCTTTTATTCAGAAAATGTGTTTTTCTTTCCATAATCCTCTATTATTTTGAAACACCAGATAACAATAATATAGGTCTGTAATTACTTACGTGAGACTGATCATTTTTTATAAAGTGACTTGAAAACTGATTTTTTCTTTTCTTTTTCTGGAATGATTCCTATACTAAACGATACATAAATGGTAGTGGCAAGATGGAAATCTGTGTTTCTTACATTGTTGTTTTATGACTTTGCCTGGAATCTAGCCAGTGCCTCATGACACTTTTTGTTTATTTTCAGTGTGATTATAGCATCTTGTACCTTCAGTACAGTTGTAGGATAGAGAGAGTCATTCGTGTTGGAACTACATTTATTTTGAACTTTGTTTCTTGCTATATTTATGTAATAATTGTTGAATGTGTCAGCTATGTACAGTGGGTCCTTACCTTCAATTCTACTAATAACTTTTTTGTCTATATTCTTATCTACTATGATACTCCCAGGTTGGTTTTGTTTTATTACTATCTTTCATGATGTATGAGTCATTATCAAGCTTTCCAGCTGCTGTTTTAACTTTCTTACACAGTTTTCTGTAAATTTCACATTTAACTTCAACATATCAGTATTATTTACACATTTATTTTTTGTTACAGTGGCACCTGATTTCCTTATTCCCTGGGGTACCCAATTGTTTGCTTTTATTTTATTTTAGACCAGTGTATTGAATTGAAATTGGAGCATCATAACAGTCCGTATAAAATCCAAGAAATGATTTTTTTTTTATCTACATCACAGCCTGATTTCTTGGTCTAATGTATATTTTTCAGCATGTGATTAAAAATCCATATGCGCCATTATTACCAAGTTTCCTCTCTCTCTATTTATCACTGATCACTAGATTCTTATTGCATATAATATTTAAACTCAGTGTGACTGCCTTATAGCCAGAGAACTCAGTGTCTGTTATTACAGTGATATACTATTATTTGTTCTCGTTGACATATAATTCGTCAATTGTTGTTTCAGACCCATTTATACATCTATTGTCTTCATGCACAGTTCCTGTCATAAGACAAGCACCAGTTGATTGTTGCTCAATACAGATAGTTTTATGATTAAAATGTCCAAGAACAGTTGTATCTTGTAGCTGATATTTCTAAGTTAATTTAGCAGCATTTCAAAGTTTTGCTGGAAAACAGTAAAATTACTTGATAATGACACACACACACACACACACACACATACACACACACACACACACGCACAAAATTACGAGCTTTCACAACTGGCGGTTGCTTCGTCAGGAAAGAGGGAAGGAGAAGGAAAGATGAAAGGATGTGGGTTTTAAGGGAGAGGGTAAGGAGCCATTCCAACCCCAGGAGCGGAAAGACTTACCTTAGGGGAAAAAAAGATAGGTATATACTCGCGTACACACTCACACGTATCCATCCATACATATACAGACACAAGCAGACATATTTAAAGGTGTGTGTGTGCGAGTATATACCTATCCTTTTTTCCCCCTAAGGTAAGTCTTTCCGCTCCCGGGATTGGCATGGCTCCTTACCCTCTCCCTTAAAACCCACATCCTTTCATCTCTCCTTCTCCTTCCCTCTTTCCTGACGAAGCAACCGCCAGTTGCGAAAGCTCATAATTTTGTGTGTGTGTTTGTGTGTTATTTTATTGTGCCTGTCAACCGGCGCTTTCCCGCTTGGTAAGTCGTGGAATCTTTGTTTTTAATATATTTTTTCCCATGTGGAAGTTTCTTATATGTCTGCTTGTGTCTGTGTATGTGCGGATGGATATATGTGTGTGTGCGAGTGTACACCTGTCCTTTTTTTCCCCCTAAGGGAAGTCTTTCCGCTCCCGGGATTGGAATGACTCCTTACCCTCACCCTTAAAACCCACATCCTTTCGTCTTTCCCTCTCCTTCCCTCTTTCCTGAAGAAGCAACCGTCTGTTGCGAAAGCTAGAAATTCTCTGTGTGTGTGTTTGTGTGTTTTATTTATTGTGCCTATCTAACGGCGCTTTCCCGCTTGGTAAGTCTTGGAATCGTTGTTTTTACCTACTGCAACCTACATCCTTCTGAATCTGCTTAGTGTATTCATCTCTTGCTCTCCCTCTACGATTTTTACCCTACATGCTGCCCTCCAATGCTAAATTTGTGATCCCTTGATGCCTCAAAACATGTCCTACCAACCGATCCCTTCTTCTAGTCAAGTTGTGCCACAAACTTCTCTTCTGCCCAATCCTATTCAATACCTCCTAATTAGTTACGTGATGTATCCACCTTATCTTCAGCATTCTTCTGTAGCACCACATTTCGAAAGCTTCTATTCTCTTCTTGTCCAAACTAGTTATCGTCCCTGTTTCACTTCGATACATGGCTACACTCCAAACAAATACTTTCAGAAACGACTTCCTGATACATAAATCTATATTCGATATTAACAACTTTCTCTTCTTCAGAAACGCTTTCCTTACCATTGCCAGTCTACATTTTATATCCTCTCTACTTCGACCATCATCAGTTATTTTACTTCCTAAATAGCAAAACTCCTTTACTACTTTAAGTGTCTCATTTCCTAATCTAATTCCCTCAGCATCACCTGATTTAATTTGACTGCATTCCATTATCCTCATTTTGCTTTTGTTAATGTTCATCTTATATCTTCCTTTCAAGACACTGTCCATTCCGTTCAACTGCTCTTCCAAGTCCTTTGCCATCTCTAACAGAATTACAATGTCATCGGCGAACCTCAAAGTTTTTACTTCTTCTCCATGAATTTTAATACCTACTCCAAATTTTTCTTTTGTTTCCTTTAGTGCTTGCTCAGTATACAGATTGAATAACATCGGGGAGAGGCTACAACCCTGTCTCACTCCTTTCCCAACCACTGCTTCCCTTTCATGCCCCTCGACTCTTATGATTGCCATCTGGTTTCTGTACAAATTGTAAATAGCCTTTCGCTCCCTGTATTTTACCCCTGCCACCTTCAGAATTTGAAAGAGAGTATTCCAGTCAACATTGTCAAAAGCTTTCTCTAAGTCTACAAATGCTAGAAACGTAGGTTTGCCTTTTCTTAATCTCTCTCCTAAGATAAGTTGTGAGGTCAGTATCACCTCACATGTTCCAACATTTCTACGGAATCCAAACTGATCCTCCCCGAGGTCCGTATCTATGAGTTTTTCCATTTGTCTGTAAAGAATTCGCGTTAGTATTTTGCAGCTGTGACTTATTAAACTGATAGTTCGGTAATTTTCACATCTGTCAACACCTGCTTTCTTTGGAATTGGAATTATTATATTCTTCTTGAAGTCTGAGGGTATTTCGCCTGTCTCATACATCTTGCTCACCAGATGGTAGAGTTTTGTCAGGACTGGCTCTCCCAAGGCCGTCAGTAGTTCCAATGGAATGTTGTCTACTCCAGGGGCCTTATTTCGGTGGATGAATCAGCAATGGTTAGTGGTGTGAGGATGCAGAAGACAGTGGAAACCATTGCATTAAAGCTGTATAAGGTGTATCCACTAGTCACGTGGCCTGTAATTGAAAAAGTGTGATGATGATCCCTCTATTGGCAGAAGGTTCTGGATTAGTCCCCCATTCTGATCTGCAGGAAGAGACTGCCAAGGGGGAGGTGACCACGAGAAAACGATTGAATAACCAATGAAAGGGCAACATTCTATGGAGTGTGAGAAATTGGAATGGGGTAAGGAAGCTGGAAGACATGAAAAGGGATATGCTAAGACTCAATATAGTGGGGGATCAGGGAAGTGAAATGGAAAGATGACAAGAATTTCTGGTCTGATGAATATCAACAGCAGGTGAAACTGATATAACAAGAGCTGGATTCATTATGAGTAAGAAGGTATGGCAAACTGAGCGTTATTTTGAGCATTTCAGTGGTAAGGCTGTTCTCAGCTGATTCAACAGCAAATCAATGCTGACAACAATAGTTCAGGTACATGCTGAAGTCCCAAGCTGAAGATGATGATATAGAGGCTATTGAATAGATAACTCAGTATCTAAAGGGGGATAAAACTCCAATAACTACTGTTCTAGAGGAAGGAATAGAAGAGAATATGAGCATCGTAGTAGGGATGAGAGAGGAGAAAAACTGACCGACTTCTCCAGTAGATTTCAATTAGTAATAGCAAGTTCACTGTTAAAAATCACAAAAGCCTGAAGTTTATGTGGAAAAGGCCCAGAGACACTAGCAGATTCCAGCTGGATTAAATCATCATCAGGCAGAGGTTCTGAAATCAGATATTCATTTATAAGGCATACCCATGAGCAGAATTAGACTCAGATCACAATTTACTAATGATAAAGAGCAGGCTGAAGTTTAAGAGAATCGTATGGAAGAATCAGTGCACAAAGAAATGGCATACTGAAGTACTAAGAAAGGATGAGACGCATTTGAACTCTTGAGTTCGCCTATCTGTCCACACAGGTGGCAAGTCCAGCTACTGTTCGCCCTGGGGTTGAACACTCACCCAAGGTTGAGTGGGAGGCCGCCTCAGGGTGTGGCAGGCAGCAAAAGACCTCCCAGGGGCTGCACATAAGGCCACTCCGTTTAGTCTGACAAACAGCTTCTAGGTGCTGTCTATGTCTGACACTTAATCAATAGAGACAATGGGTTTCCTCTTAGCAGGACGTGGAATCCGGTACTATCCCGCATCAAAATTGGACGTTCTTCGGTGCGACCATGAGTGCGATATATCGTTGCCGCAAAGTTCTACCAGGGGCGGCGCCCCTTCCCTGTCTTGGAGGGCAGCAACTGTGACGGGCGGGGCACGCGCTGTGTACTGCACGGTGGGCTATATAGGACGTCGTTTTGCAGCCAGGCGTTAGTTCTCAGCGGGACTCATCAGCAAGCAGCATTCTCCCGAAGATGGCGACCAGTTGGATCGCCGAAATATCGAGTCAAGTTGATTTTAGGATCCGGCAGCAAACCCAAAGAGATTTTCAAGACTTATTACGCCGGGAAAGCCTACGAAGTCACATATGTCTGACACTGTTCCTCAGCCAGATGCAGTTGCTTGTCCTGTTTCAGAGGGAAACTCTCAGCCTGCAAGATCTGGGCTATCAGTAGGTTGGGATTATTGGTAGGTGGGAGCTCCAGTGTAGTACATTGTGAGGCCCCTTAGGAAGATTGCTGCCAAGGAGTGGAAGAAAGCTGATATGAACTCTGGATGCATGCTGGGTGGAGTCATTCCAGGTGTAGAAACGGTCCTTCCAGATCCCATGAAGAGCACAGGGTGGAGACAGTTGCAGGTGGTGGCTGACGTCGGTACTAATGATGTGTGTTACTTTGGATCAGAAGCGATTCTCTCTGGTTTTGAGCAGCTAACAGAACTGTTACAGGCTGGCTGCCAGTCTTGGTTGCGAGATGAAACCAGGGCTCACAATTTGCAGCATAGTCAACAGGACCAACTGTGGAACTCTGCTACAGAGCCGAGTGGAGGGTCTGAATCAGAGGCTCAGATGGTTCTGTGACCGTGTAGGCTGCAAATTCCTTGACTTGCGCCTTGGGGTGGTTGGTTTTCACTTTCCACTGAATTCATCAGGAGTTGACTACAAGTAGGAGGCGGCTGCATGGGTAGCAAGGGCTGTGTAGTGTGGACTGGGTGTTTTTTTTTAGATTAGAGGGTCCCAGGGAAATACAAAAAGGGCTTCAGTCTCATAGGGTACCGGGTGAACATAGGAAGAACACAGATAAAGAAACCATTAGTACAACAGTTGTAAATTGTCATAGTTGTGTTGGGAAAGTACCAGTGCTCCAAGCGCTAATAGAAAGCAGTGATGCTCAAATCTTTATAGGCACTGAAAATTGGTGGCTAAAGCCAGGGATAAGTTCAGATGAAATTTTTATGAAGAATTTAACAGTGTTCTGAAAGGAAAGGGTAAACGCAGTTGGTGCTGGCGTGTTCATTGATGTTAGAAGTAGTTAATGTTGTACCGATATTGAAGCAGATAGTTCCCGTTAGTCAGTATAGGCAGAAGTCATTTTTTGCAACCGTAATAAAATAGTAATTCGACCTTTTTACCGACCTCCCGACCCATATGATGCAATTGCTGAAAGATTCAAAGAAAACTTGAGTTTAATTTCAAACATACACCCAACACATACATGTTGGTGGGGACTTTAATTTAAATTGGTATGTTGGTGAAAATACATGTATACATCTGGAGGTACACATAAAACATCATCCAAAATTGCGCTAAATGCGTTCTCTGACAATTATTTTGAGCAGTTAATTCATGAACCCATGCGAATAGTAAACTGTTGTGAAAACACACTTGAGCTCTTATCAACAAATAATCCTGAACTAATAGTGAGCATCAAACCAAATACAGGATTAGTGAACACAGGTCTGTCATAGCGAGATTGAATATTAACAGTGTAAGTGTTGATCAGATGTGGCTTGAATTCAGAGAAATAGTATTGACAGCAATTGAGAGACTTTTATCAAATAAATTAACAAATGATGGAGCTGATCCCCCTTGGTACACAAAATGGGTCAGAACAATGTTGCAGAAACAATGAAAAAGCTTGCCAAATTCAAACAAATGCAAAATCTCCAAGATTGGCAATCTTTTACAGAAGCTTGAAATTTAGCACAGACATCAGTGCAATATGCTTATAGTAGTTTCCACAATGAAACTTTGTCTCGAAACCTGGCAGAAAATCCAAAGAGATTCTAGTCATATGTAAAGTATACTAGCAGTAAGATACAGTCTATGACTTCTCTGCATGAGGGCAATGGAAATACTATCGACAACAGTGCTGCCAAAGTAGAGTTAATAAACAGAGCCTGCCGGAATTCCGTCACAAAAGAAGATGAAGTACATATTCCAGAATTTGTATCGCGAACAGCTATCAACATGAATAAATTAGAAGCAGACATCCTTGGAGTAGTGAAGCAACTAAAATCACTTAATAAAAGCAAGTCTTCTGGTCCAAACCGTACACCAAGTAGGTTCCTTTCAGAGTATGCTGATGCAATAGCTCCATACTTAACAATCATACACAACTGCTTGCTCGATGGAAGATCCATACCCAAAGACAGTTCACACCAGTATTCAAGAAAGGTAGTAGGCAGAATCCACTAAATTACAGGCCCGTATCATTAATGTCGATATACAGCAGGATTTTGGAACATCATGAAATACATCAGAGAGAATGGGTCTGTTGACACACAGTCAGCATGGATTTAGAAAACATCATTCTTGTGAAACACAATTAGCTATAAAGCACTCAGCACTTTTGACAAGGCATTTCAAATTGATTGTATATTTCTAGATTTCCAAAAGGCTGTTGACACTGTACCACAAAGCGGCATGTAGTGAAATGGCGTGCTTTTGGAATATCATCTCAGTTATGTGACTGTATTTGTTATTTCCTGACAGAAAGTCCTCGAGTAAAACAGAAGTGATTTCTGGCATTACCCAAGGTAGTGTTACAGGCCATCTGCTGTTCCTAATCTATATAAATGATTTAGGAGACAATCTGAACAGCCATCTTAGGTTGTTTACAGATTATGGTGTTGTTTATTGTCTAGTAAAATCATCTGAAAATCACAATGAACTGCAAAATGATTTAGAAAACATATCTGAATGGTCCGACAATGGGCAGTTGATCCTGAATAATGCAAATTGTGAGGTCATTCATGTGAGTACTAAAAGAAATCTGTTAAACTTCAGTTATACATTAAATCATTCAAATCTAAAGGCCGTTTATTCAACTAAATATCTAGGAATTGCTATTATGAACAATTTAAATTGCAAAGAACACGTAGAAAATGTTGTGGGAGAAGGCAAACCAAAGACTCCGTTTTATTGGCAGAACACTTAGAAAATGTAACAGATCTACTAAAGCAACTGCCTCCACTACACTTGTCCAGCCTCTTTTGAAGTACTGCTGCGCAGCCTGAGGGTTCTTACCAGATACGATTTACAGGATACATCGAGAAAGTTCAAAGAAGTGCAGCATGTTTTCTATTATGCGAAATAGGGGAGAGAGTATCACTGACATGATACAGGATTTGGGGTGGACACCATTAGAGCAAAGGTGTTTTTTGTTGCAGCAGAATCTAAAAATTTCAATCACCAATGTTCTCCTTGGAATGTGAAAATATTTTGTTTATACTGGCTTACATAGGGAGAAATGATTATCATAATTAAATAAAGGAAATCAGAGCTGTCACAGAAAGATATAGGTGTTCGTTTTTCCCACATGCAGTTTGAGATTGGAATAATAGAGAATTGTTGTGAAGATGGTTTGATGAACCTTTTGCCAGGCACTTAAGTGTGACTTACAGTATGTTCGTGTAGATGTAGAAGTTTACCAAACGTGAGGCTATTATGGTAAGGAGCAACGCAGTAAGCAGTTCAGTTGACAAGAAGTGAACATTTCTAAAAACAGCAATCACAGGTGTTGGAACGACAAATGTAGGCACAAGAAAATAACTACAAAGAAACCTTGGGTAAGAGAAGTAGTACTTCAATTGATATATGAAAGAATGGTGTACAAAAATGTTCAGGGAAAGACAGGGATGTAGGAATATAAATCACTTTGGAATGAAATAAATAGGAAATGCAGGGAAGCCAAGGCAAAATAACAGTAGGAAAAAGACAAGAAACAGAAAGAGAAATATTCGTCAGAAGGACTATTCAGCCATTATTCAACAATCAGTGTTGAAATACAAAGAAAGGGTTGTTACTTTAAGAGTCCAATGGGGATTCCACTGTTAAATGCAGAGGAAAGAGTGGATGGGTGGAAAGAGTACACTGAAGGCCTCTATGATAACAGGAATTGACAGGGAAGAGAGAGGGTAGTCAGAATTTGAAAGAACTTTGGAAGTCTTAAGATCAGATAGGGTGGAAAGGATAGATACCATTCCATCAGAATTTTTAAAATCATAGGGAGAAATGGCACCAAAACAATGTTGGTATGTAGAATCTATGAGACTGGTGGCGTACCATCAGGGTTTCTGAAAAATATCATCTATACACTTCAGAAGATAGCAAGAGCTGATAAGTGCGAGAACTATTGCCCAATCAGCTTAACATCTCATGCATCCATGTTGCTGATGAGAATAATATACAGAAGAACAGAAAAGAAAGTCGAGGCTCTCTTAGATGACAATCAGTTTGGCCTTAGGTAAGTTAAAGGCACCAGAGAAGCAGTCCTGACACTATGATGATGGAAGCAAGAATGAACAAAAATCAAGACACTGTTGCAGCACTTGTTAACCTGCAAGAAATTTATCATCAAAATTGGTGGTCAGTGACCGAGCGAGGTGGCGCAGTGGTTAGACACTGGACTCGCATTCGGAAGGACGACGGTTCAATCCCGCGTCTGGCCATCCTGATTTAGGTTTTCCGTGATTTCCCTAAATCACTCCAGGCAAATGCCGAGATGGTTCCTCTGAAAGGGCACGGCCGACTTCCTTCCCCATCCTTCCCTACTCCGATGAGACCGATGACCACGCTGTTTGGTCTTCTTCCCAAAACCAGCCAGCCAGCGGTGGTCAGTGAGCAGATGAAATTAAGGTGCTAATATGCTAACTTGGAAGCAAAACATGACAGATGAAGCAAGGCAAAACGACCATACCAGTCCAAGAGAAGACCACTAATATTAAACATAGGTCTTAATTTAAGGAAGAAATTTTTGAGAGTATACATTTGGACCTCAGCTTTGTATGGCAGTGGATCATGGACAACAGGAAAACTGGAACACTAGGGAATTAAAGCATTTGAGATGTGGTGCTATAGAAAAATATTAAAAATTAGGTGGACTGATTAGGTAAGGAATGAGGAGATTCTGAGCAGACTCAGTGAAGAATGGAGCATATGGAAAACACTGACAAGAAAAGGGGATTGGATTATAGGACACATGTTAAGGCTTCAGGGAATACCTTCCATGGTACTAGAGGGAGCTGTAGAGGGCAAGAACTGTAGAGAAAGAACAGAGATTGAAGTACATCTAACAAATAACTGATGACATAGGTTGCATTGCTACTCTGAGATAAGAATGTTGAGACAGGAGAGGAATTTGCGGCAGGCCACATCAAATTAGTTAGAAGAGTGATGACAAAAAAAAAAAAACATTTTAATTCAAGTTAAATTATCAATTAGAGCCACCAAACGGGCTGCCTAAGCCCTGTACATTTTGTTAGGTAACTGTTAACTGATTATTGTGTGTTGACTTTGGTGCATTATTTACTATTCTGTTTGCATGATGCTGCTTGGCAATAAAAACTTGCAGAGATAGGTTTATGGAACTATTTTCCTTGTGGATTGAAGGCTAACACTTCCATCACATATGATGATTGTGCAATAAAGACCATTTGGAACTTTAGGAAGACTGAATCTACCTGTTTACCGTAATACACTATCTACAAAAAATTGTTTGAAAAAATTAAATTAGTTTCATATGTTTAGTTTTTCCTTAATATGATTCTATTGTTGAAAAGTACCTTCTTTTCCTTCAGGAATGCCAAAATGTTTGAGTTAACAGTGTGGTCTGGATGAAGTGTAATTGTGTCTTATTAAGTGGGTATACACTGGACTACAAATGCATTTGGTCACCAGACAATCCAACTTCTTTTTTTTTCTATTGTTACTTCTTTCAACTCTGACAGTGATTTCTTAACGTGAAGCTGCACCATCATTCAGATTGTACATTCAACTATACGTCAGTGGAAGGCAAAGGTACACTAGAGTAGAGTCAGCAGAAGAAGATCCCTGACAACTGGCAGCACTGTAAGAGCTTTTCTACTGCGAAGTGCTTATGGTTGCAGATGAAAACAGTAGTCGCCTTTAGATTTGCAACAACACTGGGGTGTTGCCATAGAGATGTATAAAAAATCATGTGAAGTAATTGGTTAAGGTAGATGCCTGAAGCAGCAGCACCAAGCCCACTGCAACTGCCGGGGATCTTCTTTTGCTGACTTGACCATGCCTCCAATAGGATTATGCACGATAAAACACTATGGTGGTCAGTCTGGCGTTCAAATTCATGACAACTTTATCTTTTTATGTACGATCCTATAATGAATGCACATTGGTGGTGGTGATCCAGTTATAAATGGGGGTGGTCAGCACTTGTTTCCACTTCTGTGGGACTATTTACTGCCTGAAGTGTTCTTGATAAATAGCTAAGAAACTAGTCTCGAAATGAAGTAAAATCTAATAGAAGTTCTCTCTGGACCTAGTCCCTCATTCAGTTTGAGTAGTGTAAGGTACTTTTCAACATTTGGAATGTTTATTTCAGCATTTCTCATTTGTGGATGTGTGTGTGGTGGTTAAACATACATGTGGTGATGGGATCATTGTGTACCCTATTTGGCATGTATTTTTCCAAAGGAAAATTTGTTTAGTGTTTTAGCTGTGACCACAATCTTCTACATTTATTGGATTTGATGTGAATATTAATTCATCCTTTTAGAAAAAATGTTAGTGACTAGTTAGCAGCTGTACCAAAGAGATATACTTCCCTACTTTTTCTTTTTGGTGACATTCATTGCTATAACAGCATCATGTGAGTCTTCATGTGTAGGCACCACTGATGATACAAACCATTTCCCAGGTATGTTGCTGGGATTTTGGGTCTTCTTGGCACAATATTTCAGTATTATCAGGTACTTACTGGCATACTGAGTTACACACGGAAAATGCTTCTCCTTGTATATGCTGATCATATGGATGTGCTGATCATGTGGATGGTCAGTGTAGTTCTATACCTTTGAATTTGGACTGTCGTCGAAGATTCTACAATCTTTGTGTCTTAATGAGCCAGATGGTAGAAACATCCAGCAAGTAATTGAAGTTCACAATATGCAACAAGCAGAATTAGTTCTTTTTGCGGATGACACTAGTATTTAATCAGTCCAAGTATACATACAGCAACAGAAGACATGATAAACATTATTGTTAAACATACCATTGAGTGGTTTTCTGCGAATGTTTTTACCCTCAATTTTAAAGTTTAAATATTCAGTTTTACACACCTAGAGGTACTACGACAGTGATAAGTGTAAGGAAATAGTAAATGGGGGGAAACTTCGAAATTCTTAAGTGTATATGTTGATGAGAATTTAAACTGGAAAAGGCACATTTTGGAACTTCTAAAACAACATAGTCAGTCACATTTGCTCTTAAAGTAATTGCAAATCTGGGGAAGAGACAAATCGGCAAGGTCAAGTATTTTGCATATTTTTATTCAGTAAAGTCATATAGTATAATGTTCTGGGGTAACTCATCTTTAAGAAAAGAGGTCTTCATTGCTCAAAAACATGCTTAAGTGTAATATGTGGTGCTCATCCACAATCGTCTTACATATACCTGTTTAAGGAATTAGGCTGTTGACTACTGCTTCACAATATATTTACTTGCTCATGAAGTTTGTTGTAAATAATCCACTACTCATTCCACATAATTACAATTTATCGTGCAAATGATCCATGGAACATGAAATCAACCAAACAAAAAAACTACTGTTAGTTGCTGTTGTCAGTATCAAGTTCCAGTTGAATTTATTGTGGTCTTTGTTAAACATAATATCTTGTGCTTGTTGATACAAACATTCCATTTCCAGAGGAGTCTAATCAATTTGTTGTATGTTCTATATGCTGAAAATTTTCCCTACTTTGTACTTTGTGGTTCAGTGTAAGAGCAACTGCTTTCTCGGAGGGAGGTGAGCTGAGAGAATTTGTTATGAATGCTCCAGTAATGAATAGCTAGTATTCTACTATACTCAGTCTTCATATTTGACAGATTTTAATAACCATTTTCTAAGCTATTGATCTTTTGTCTGGTATCTCATGCCTAGAACAAAATAAAAAAAAAGTATATCTATGTATATTATGACATCCTAAAGTGCACACTAGACATTCCTAGGGTTATGTGATACATTTCCGCTATATAACACAGGTTAAGAAATCTACAGCCTAGCTTTCTGAAAAACTGATGAATCCTTGGGTTTACTCTCTGTGCTGATCTCCAGACATAAGAAATCTGTTTTATTCTTTGGAACAGTGCGTCAAGTTGATTGCTTTGCTGAGACACCATAAATATGATTAGTTTTTTTTCTTCAAATAATTTTCGGGTGTGTAGCCGATTCCTGTCGACATTGTGCCATGATATTTCAGCCTGCAGATGTGCAGCCTCCTTCAGGGGAGTAGACAACTACTGAAGAGTCTAAGTGTATTCACAGTATTTATGCTGACTCTTGCATGTGTGAAATGTGCTGGTGTCTTTTGGCAAATGTGTCAGGTGATAACATGCATGGGACAGTACATTTGTATGTACTGCCCTCAGTGGTGGAAGTGAAAGATGAATCTAACCATTGAGTATCGAATGACCTTGTCATTTTAGCTCTAAAAACAAATGAGACTTTGGTAACAAGTGCATGTAGTGTTGCACTAGTGTTGTACTTCATTTCTGTTACTGACAGCTTGGGGTTATCAGGTTCGGTGAATAGTGGAATAGCCGGCCGATGTGGCCGTGTGGCTCTAGGCGCTTCAGTCTGGAACTGCGTGACCGCTACGGTTGCAGGTTCGAATCCTGCCTTGGGCATGGATGTGTGTGATGTCCTTAGGTTAGTTAGGTTTAAGTAGTTCTAAGTTCTAGGGGACTGAAGACCACAGATGTTAAGTCCCATAGTGCTCAGAGCCATTTGAACAGTTGAATAGAGTGTGTCAGTCCAGTCTTTTTTTTTTTTTTTTCTCCATAAAATGGAAATGACACTCATGTCTCCCAAAGAAGTAGCATCCATCATAAAATTCTTAAAATCTAAGTATTCTAATGGGTTTGATAATATATCAATGAAGTCATATCAATGAAGTTAGTTGAGTTCTATCTTAAGTTATTTGTGTAATCAGTCTCTTACCAGTGGAACACTTCCAGACTGGCTAAAATATGTTGAAGTTAAGCCTCTTGACAAGAAGGGGGAAAAGAGATGTCATCAGACTTTCGACCAATTTCACTTTTGCCGGCTTTCTCAAAAATAGTTGAAAATGCATTTCCTTAAGCATCTGACTGCAAGTAGTATATCGCCCAAGTTACAGTTTGGATTTCTTAAGAGTTCTGATATAGAGAAAGCTATTTACACTTACAGTGAGAATGTACTTAATTCATTAGATAATAATAAGTAAATTAGAATATTATGGTGTCACCAGCAGTGCTGTGAAATGGTTTGAGTCTTCTCTAACTAACAGGAAACAAAGGGTGTTGCTGGGAAATACCTGTGCAGTAAGCAGTCAGTCTTCATCTGATTGGGAGTTTAATTACATGTGGTGTTCCTCAAGGTTCTGCCTTGGGTCCATTGCTTTTTCCTGTGTACGTTAATGACCTCTCAATCTGTTACATTGCCAGTTGCTAGGTTTGTTTTGTTTACAGATGATACAAACATTGCAATAAGTAGCAAGTCAAAGTAGAGATTTAGAAATAGCTGCTAATCAAATTTTCACTGACATTAGTAAATAGTTTTAAGCTAATTCACTGTCATTAAACTTTGAAAAGGTGCACCCTATGCAGTTCAGAACCTGTATGAGATTTCCTTCCAGCATATGTATAACATGTAAAGACATGCAGGCTGAAGAGGTTGACAGTGTTAAATTTCTGGGATTACAATTTGATAACAAATTCAGTTGGCAAGGGCATACCACATAATTGATTAAGCACCTAAACAAGTATGTATTTGCAGTGAGAATATCAGCTGTAGTAAGTATATATATATTAAAAACAAAGATTCCAAGACTTACCAAGCGGGAAAGCGCTGGTAGATAGGCACAATAAATAAAACACACAAACACACACACAGAATTTCGAGCTTTCGCAACCGGCGGCTGCTTCGTCAGGAAAGAGGGAAGGAAAAGGAAAGATGAAAGGATGTGGGTTTTAAGGGGGAAGGTAAGGAGTCATTCCAATCCCGGGAGCGGAAAGACTTACCTTAGGGGGAAAAAAGGATAGGTATATACTCGCGCGCGCACGCACACACACACACACACACACACACACACACACACACACACACACACACACACACACACACACACACAAGCAGACATATTTAAAGGCAAAGAGTATGGGCAGAGATGTAAGTCGAGGCGGAAGTGTGGAGGCAAAGATGATGTTGAATGACAGGTGAGGTATGAGTGGTGGCAACTTGAAATTAGCGGAGATTGAGGCCTGGTGGATAACGAGAAGAGAGGATATATTGAAGGGCAAGTTCCCATCTCCGGAGTTCGGATAGGTTGCTGTTGGTGGGAAGTATCCAGATAACTCGGACGGTGTAACAGTGTCCAAGATGTGCTGGCCGTGCACCAAGGCATGTTTAGTCACAGGGTGATCCTCGTTACCAACAAACACTGTCTGCCTGTGTCCATTTATGCGAATGGACAGTTTGTTGCTGGTCATTCCCACATAGAAAGCGTCACAGTGTAGGCAGGTCAGTTGGTAAATCACGTGGGTGCTTTCACACTTGGCTCTGCCTTTGATCGTGTACACCTTCCGGGTTACAGGACTGGAGTAGGTGGTGGTGGGAGGGTGCATAGGACAGGTTTTACACCGTGGGTGGTTGCAAGGGTAGGAGCCAGAGGGTAGGGAAGGTGGTTTGGGGATTTCATAGGGATGAACCAAGAGGTTACGAAGGTTAGGTGGACGGCGGAAAGACACTCTTGGTGGAGTGGGGAGGATTTCCTGAAGGATGGATCTCATTTCGGGGCAGGATTTTAGGAAGTCGTATCCCTGCTGGAGAGTCACATTCAGAGTCTGCTCCAGTCCGGGGAAGTATCCTGTCACAAGTGGGGCACTTTTAGGGGTGGTTCTGTGAGAGGTTCTGGGTTTGAGGGGATGTGGAAGTGGCTCTGGTTATTTGCTTCTGTACCAGGTCGAGAGGGTAGTTGCGGGATGCGAAAGCTGTTTTCAGGTTGTTGGTGTAATGGTCCAGGGATTCAGGACTGGAGCAGACTCGTTTGCCACGAAGGCCTAGGCTGTAGGGAAGGGACCGTTTGATATGGAATGGGTGGCAGCTGTCATAATGGAGGTACTGTTGCTTGTTGGTGGGCTTGATGTGGACAGATGTGTGAAGCTGGCCATTGGACAGATGGAGGTCAACGTCAAGGAAAGTGGCATGGGATTTGGAGTAGGACCAGGTGAATCTGATGGAACCAAAGGACTTGAGGTTGGAGAGGAAATTCTGGAGTTGTTCTTCACTGTGAGTCCAGATCATGAAGATGTCATCAATAAATCTGTACCAAACTTTGGGTTGGCAGGCTTGGGTAACCAAGAAGGCTTCCTCTAAGCGACCCATAAATAGGTTGGCATACGAGGGGGCCATCCTGGTACCCATGGCTGTTCCCTTTAATTGTTGGTATGTCTGGCCTTCAAAAGTGAAGAAGTTGTGGGTCAGGATGAAGCTGGCTAAGGTGACGAGGAAAGAGGTTTTAGGTAGGGTGGCAGGTGATCGGCGTGAAAGGAAGTGCTCCATTGGAGTGAGGCCCTGGACATGCGAGATATTTGTGTATAGGGAAGTGGCATCAATGATTACAAGGATGGTTTCCGGGGGCAACAGACTGGGTACGGATTCCAGGCGTTCGAGAAAGTGGTTGCTGTCTTTGATGAAGGATGGGAGACTGCATGTAATGGGTTGAAGGTGTTGATCTACGTAGGCGGAGATATGTTCCGTGGGGGCTTGGTAACCAGCTGCAATGGGACGGCCAGGATGTTTGGGTTTGTGAATTTTAGGAAGTAGGTAGAAGGTAGAAGGTAGGAGTGCGAGGTGTCGGTGGGGTCAGGAGTTTGATGGAGTCAGGTGAAAGGTTTTGTAGGGGGCCTAAGGTTCTGAGGATTCCTTGAAGCTCCGCCTGGACATCAGGAATGCGATTACCTTGGCAAACTTTGTATGTAGAGTTGTCTGAAAGCTGACGCAGTCCCTCAGCCACATACTCCCGACGATCAAGTACCACGGTCATGGAACCTTTGTCAGCCGGAAGAATGATGATGGATCGGTCAGCTTTCAGATCACGGATAGCCTGGGCTTCGGCTGTGGTGATGTTGGGAGTAAGATTAAGGTTTTTCAAGAAAGATTGAGAGGCAAGGCTGGAAGCGAGAAATTCCTGGAAGGTTTGGAGAGGGTGATTTTGAGGAAGAGGAGGTGGGTCGCACTGTGATGAAGGACGGAACTGTTCCAGGCAGGGTTCAATTTGGATAGTGTCTTGGGGAGTTGGATCATTAGGAGTGGGATCAGGATTATTTTTCTTCGTGGCAAAGTGATATTTACAGCAGAGACTACGAGTGTAGGACAGTAAATCTTTGACAAGGGCAGTTTGGTTGAACCTGGGAGTGGGGCTGAAGGTGAGGCCTTTGGATAGGACAGAGGTTTCGGATTTGGAGAGAGGTTTGGAGGAAAGGTTAACTACTGAATTGGGGTGTTGTGGTTCCAGATTGTGTTGACTAGAATTTTGAGGTGTTGGGGGGAGTGGAGCTGGATGGGAGAGACTGGGTCTGTGTGCAATGAGAGGAGGTTGAGGTTTGTTGGAAAGGTTGTGGAGGGTGAGTGAGTTGCCTTTCCGGAGGTGGGAAACCAGGAGATTGGATAGTGTTTTGAGGTGGAGGGTGGCATGCTGTTCTAATTTGCGGTTGGTCTGTAGGAGGATGCTATTAACAGCTGGTGTGGATGTGGGAGAGGAAAGATTGAGGACTTTGATTTGGGATAGGAGTTGACGGGTGTGTTCATTGGCCGAGTCGATGTATAGGTGAAGGATTAGGCGGGTGAGGGCTATGGATTGTGCAGTTTGGAACTGGTATAAGGACTGATGGAAAGGGGGATTGCAGCCAGAGATGGGAACTTTAAGTGTGAGGCCTTTGGGGGTAATGCGAAATGTCAGACAAGCCTGAGTAAATTAAATATGGGAGCGTTATCTGGCTAGGGTGAAGGCATGTTTGCGGAAGGAATGTAAATAAAATTTAATGGGGTCGTTGTAGGGATGTCGTGAGGTTGACATGGTATTAGAAGGTGGAAAGGGTAATATGAGGTTAAAGTGAAAATAAATAGAAATATATATAGGGAGAGATAAAGGTGTGAAAAAAAGTCGAAAAAGTGTTGGTTTGAGATGAGCTATGTTGATCCTGTGCTGAACTTAGGCTGGTGAAGAACAATGGGTGCAAAGGTTAGGTAGTTGTGTTGTCTCCAAAACACGTTAAAGGGTGGGGAAATTCAGGAAAATTTCGAAAAAGCTTTCTCGAAGAAAGTTTCGAAAAAAAAAGTGAAATTTTGAAAACAGTTGCGAAAAAAATTTCCCGAAAAAAATCTCGAAAAAATCTCGAAAAAATTTTCCGAAAAAAATCTTGTAAAAAATGCGTGTAAATCTATTCAAAGGACTGGTTGTGTACTGGCAGGTTATGAGAATGAGGCTAACAATTGTTTGATGAAGAAATAATAACGTTTAAACCTGTGGGAAGCTGCTAAAAAATGATCGGTTATGTGGGAAAAACGGGAATGCAAATAAAACGAAAGTTGTTGGAAATAGCTGAGATGGTTGTTTAATGGGTGAAAGGAACTGAAGCTGTGAAATAGTATTCACGAGTTTACACGAAATGTTTGTAAACTTGGAACAGTGGATTTTATAGCATCGGTTATGTTGAAAGCGTTAAAAATTTTTAGGTTATGGTTTGGAAGTAAATTACGAATTATTGAGTATAATTAGGCAGGATAAAATGTATGGTAAGTTACGGAAAAAGGGAAGATGAATACAAAGTGAAACTACTTGTACAAACAAAAAGAAAAAGTAAGATGATAGAGAAGATTTCGAATTGCAACAGAGACAATAACAAACGTAATTGTTGGGTTCAAATTAATGATGATGTAAATAAAATAGAAAGAAACTTCCACATGGGAAAAATATATTAAAAACAAAGATTCCGAGACTTACCAAGCGGGAAAGCGCTGGTAGATAGGCACAATAAATAAAACGCACAAACACACACACAGAATTTCGATCTTTCGCAACCGGCGGCTGCTTCGTCAGGAAAGAGGGAAGGAAAAGAAAAGATGAAAGGATGTGGGTTTTAAGGGGGAGGGTAAGGAGTCATTTCAATCCCGGGAGCGGAAAGACTTACCGTAGGGGGAAAAAAGGATAGGTATATACTCGCGCATGCACACACACACACACACACACACACACACATATATATATATATATCCATCCATACATACACAGACACAAGCAGACATATTTAAAGGCAAAGAGTATGGGCAGAGATGTAAGTCGAGACGGAAGTATGGAGGCAAAGGTGATGTTGAATGACAGGTGAGGTATGAGTGGCGGCAACTTGAAATTAGCGGAGATTGAGGCCTGGTGGATAACGAGAAGAGAGGATATATTGAAGGGCAAGTTCCCATCTCCAGAGTTCGGATAGGTTGGTGTTGGTGGAAAGTACCCAGATAACTCGGACGGTGTAACACTGTGCCAAGATGTGCTGGCCGTGCACCAAGGCATGTTTAGCCACAGGGTGATCCTCATTACCAACAAACACTGTCTGCCTGTGTCCATTCATGCTGGTCATTCCCACATAGAAAGCATCACAGTGTAGGCAGGTCAGTTGGTAAATCACGTGAGTGCTTTCACACATGGCTCTGCCTTTGATCGTGTACTCCTTCCGGGGGGAAAAAGGATTGGTATACACTCGCGTGCGCACGCACGCACGCACGCACGCACACACACAAACACACACACACACACACACACACACACACACACACACACACACACACACATATCCATCCGCACATACACAGACACCACGCGGGAAAGCACCGTGTGTGTGTGTGTGTGTGTGTGTGTGTGTGTGTGTGTGTGTGTGTGTGTGTGTGTGTGCGCGCGTGTTTGCGCGTGCGTGCGTGAGTATATACTTATCCTTTTTTCTCCCTAAGGTAAGTCTTTCTGCTCCCGGGATTGGAATGACTCCTTACCCTCTCCCTTAAAACCCACATCCTTTCATCTTTCCTTCTCCTTCCCTCTTCCCTGACGAAGCAACTGCCGGTTGCGAAAGCTCAAAATTTTGTGTGTACGATTGTGTGTTATTTTATTGTGCCTGTCTACCGGCACTTTCCCGCTTGGTAAGTCTTGGAATCTTTGTTTTTAATAGATAGATAGAGAGAGAGAGAGAGAGAGAGAGAGAGGGAAACATTCCACATGGGAAAAATATATTTAAAAACAAAGATGATGTAACAAAGGTGTTGGTACATTAATAGAAACAATTGTTTCTGTCAATGTACCAATGCTTTCGTTTGGTAAGTTACATCATCTTTATAAACTTGCATATTTTTCTTTCGTTCTATTATGTCATACGGGATTATATTCTGGGGTAACTCATCAAACTGTGCAGAAGTTTTTAGCATGCAAAAGCATGTAATAAGAGCCATTTGTGGTATAAATACAAGAACATCATTTAGAAACCTGTTGAGGAACTTTGTGTTCTAACCACTGCTTCTCAGTATATTTATTCCTTAATGGAATTTGTTGTAAGTAATTATGTATCTATTTCCAGCAAATAGCTCAATACATAGTATCAATACTAGGAATAAGAACAGTCTGCATGAAGACCTAAAATCACTTACCTTGGTTCAAAAAGGAGTCCAATATTCAGGAACACACGTTTTCAATAAATTGACAACCATTAAAATCTTGGTTTCAGATGAAGCACTGTTCAAACAGAGTTTGAAAGACTTTTTCATAGGCAACTCCTTCTACTCTATAGATGAATATCTTAAGAGAGACGGTTAGGCCAGCATAAGTAAAAATGTCTGTTAGATTTCAGTTTTGACAGCAATTGGTAACAACAGTCAAGATTAGGTATTTTGTGTATGATGAATGTTGTGCTTAAAAAATTTTCACTCTGACAGTGTATTAATTCTGTAAATATTAGCTGTTTCAGTTTATTCTATTGTATTAACCTAATTTGACAATCTCCTGACAAATGATCAGAGTAGTAAGTATTATATTCAAATGTTTATGTTATACTGTCCGCCCCTGGTAGCTGGGTGGTCAGCTTGATGGAATGTCATACCTAACGGTGCAGGTTCGAATCCCGGCTGGGTCGGAGATTTTCTCCACTCAGGGAGTGGGTGTTGTGTTGCCCTGATCATTGTCATTTCATCCCCATTGACCCGCAAGCCACTGAAGTGGTGTCAACTTGAAAGACTGGTGAACGGTGTACTCAACAGTAGGCCCTAGCAACACGGCATTTCTATTTTTTGTGTTATATTTTCTAACATGTTCCACATTCACGAGAATCATCTCATTTTTTGGGTCTATGGAATGAAAACTGAATCTAATCTAACCTAAATCTAATCTAACCTGTGACTGGATAGTTTATTTATAAGATTCCAATTTTATGCAGTTGAAAACTATTGTTGCAGTTTATAAGATTATTGGCAAGATGTATTTCCACCGATTCTTTGATTACTGAATCCCAAAAACTGGAAAAAGGATCTAAAATTTTTGTTCTATTATATTCTATTGATTGTCCCAGTGTTCAGCTACTGCAGATTTTGACAGTTGCCGGAGACAGATGTATCTTTTGTGTCCTGTATAATGCTCCAGGACAGATCATGTTGTCTGGCTTATATATGTAGCACCACACTCACAAGGTATTTTGTAAACGTCTGCTTTTTTCAGTTGTAAGTCATCTTTAACAGAACTAATCATAACGGAACTAACCAGGGTGAAGCTTTTTGTTGGATAGAAGATAACTGTCATTTTATTTTTCTTAAGCAATCTGCCTATTTTGAAAGACACATTCCCGGCATATGGAAGGAACACATTTGATTTATAGTCATCATCAGTATCTTCAGTTCATTGTTTCTTGTTATTATAGCTGTGCATGACCTCCCTTATTTGGCATGAAGTGTGGCCATTCTCATTATAAATCTTCGCCAAGTGTTCTAATTCTGCATGGAGCTTTTCACTGTGTGATATTACATGCACCCGTATCTTAAGGTATTAAGAACACTGGTGGTTTGTGCAGTGTGATTAAAGATCTTTGTGTGTGGGTTTTCTGTACACAGAATGGCCCAATGACCCATCATTCTTATGGCATATTAGCATGTCTAGAAAGGGTAAAGTTCCATCTTTCTCAATCTCCGTCATAAACATAATGGTCTCATATAATGAGTTTGAGTGACAAAGGAATTTCTCTAGTTCTTGTATGCTATGAGGTCATGCAACAAAAGTATCAGCTACATAACACCAGATAACTCTGGGCTTTGAAACAGCAGACTCAAGTGCTTTCTCCTCACAGTCCTCCATAAAAAGTCCTAAAGGTCCTAATCTTTTTATGGAGGACATTGAGGAGAAAACACTTGAGTCTGCTGTTTTAAAGGTCATGGTTATCTGACGCTATGTAGATGATACTTTGGCTGTATGTCCTAATAGCAGACAAGAACTGGATAAATTCAATGTCACTTAAATTCATTACATGAGAACATTAAGATTATGATGGAGACTCAGAAAGATTAGGCTGTACCCTTTCTAGACGTGCTGGTACATTGCAAGAATGATGGGTCATTGGGACATTCTGCGTACAGAAAATCCACACCCACAGATCTATATCTCCTGGCATCTAGCTGCCATCGCCCTGCACGAACTTCCAGTGTTCTCAGTACCTTAATACATTGGGTAATGAAAATGTCCACACAGAATTAGAACAGTTGGAGAAGGTTTGTAAAGAGAATGGCTACACTTAACACCAAATAAGGATGGCCATGCACAGCTATAACAGCAAGAAGCAATGAACTGAGGACACTGATGACAACTATAAATCAACTGCGTTTCTTCCATATGCTGGGAATGTGTTTTCTGAAATAGGCAGATTGCTTAGGAAAAATAAAATCAGTGTTACCTTTCATCTACTAGTGAAGAGCCTGGCCATGGTTGGATCCAGAAGACGACTTACCTCTGAAAAAGACGAGCATTTACGCAATTTCCTGTGAGTGTGGTGCTGCATATATAGGCCAGAGGACACGAACTATCCAGGAGTGTAGTACAGAACATGAAAGATACACCCGTCTTCAGCAACTGTCAAAACCAGCAGTAGCAGAACACTGTATTTCCATGTGACACTCACTGGAATACAATAGAACAAACATTTTAGCTCCAGTTTCCAGTTTTTGGGAGTTAGTAATCAAACAATTGGTGGAAATACGTCTAGCCGATAACCTTATAAACTGCGATATCAGCTTTCAACTGGTTAAAAATTGGATTTCTATAATTAAATTTATCCGGGGTCATTCAATACTCAATAGTTAGGTCTTCTTTCACTTCCACCACCGAGAGCAGTACACACAACTCTACTGTCCCATGCGTGCCATCATCTGACGCTTGTGCTGAAAGATACCAGCATGTTTTGCTTGCGTGAGATTTGGCATAAACACTGTGAATGCACCTGGACTCTTCAGTAGTTGTCTACTTACCTGAAGGTGGCCAGACATCTCTGGGCCGAAATATCATGGCAGAATGTAGATGTGTTCCAGCTGCAAACCCGAAAATTATTAGTAGAAGTTCAAGTACGCTGAGAAAATTTCAGAAGTTACGGGATTAGTTTTCTTCAGTACTTTCACCAGTCTCTGAAAAGAAATGAGTCTTCCCAGTCAAGAGACATTCTTGGTGCATATATGGGTGAAAATTTCCAGCTGTCTGTAATCTGTCCTTTTGATTGCTATTGGTATGACCTGCTCCACCAGCAGTGATTCCTTGTGAAATTCATATTGAGTGCCCATTGGATTAATTTCCCCCTTGTTACACTATTTCTCTTTTATTTGTATGTTAGTTGCGATACACATAAGGTTTAGCGGAAGTTGTTTCTTGCATGATGCTATAAACAGTACTGTGTCTTATCCATAAAAACTATTTCCAATTTTAACAGCTGAACGGAAGCAGTCATTGGGATATGACTGGCATCCAGAGTGCCTGAGATGTGAAGAATGTGGCAAGCGTTTAAATCCAGGTCAGCATGCTGAGGTAAGTTTCTTAAAATATTGTTTCCTAGTAGTTAAGCTGTAACTGTTTCACAAATGAGGCACATATACTTCAGAACAAGTTCGCACTCATGGCTCATTTAACAACAAAGTTACAGCACAATTGGAATAATAGAAGACATCCGAAAGACTATTCCGTTGCTGAAGAAAACAGAATTCTGACAGTGGTCGGAAGGCACTTGCAGTGAACTCTCTGACCGTGTACGTAACAGAGAGGAAGTGGGCAGAAAAGAAAGTGAAGTGCAATGTCAGGGAGTAGCAAGGATTAATTTGGCCACTGTCAGAGATTTAAAAGCATTCAAATTAAAATTATGTTGATAAGCAGAGAATATGTGGGAAATGCATCAAGAAATGAGTTATTGGAACACTATGCGAGAATCAGAGTATGAAGAAAGTACTGTAGGAAAAAGGAGGACTTACAGATTTTATTTCAACAAAATCCTTCTGAGAAATGAGTTTAAGAAATTATAAAGGCAAAGGGCAAGTACTGTTGGGAATTCTCTCTGAGAAAATTAGAATGACATAAAAAGCAGTACATGCAGTTAATCAAAATAAATGACGGTTTGTATGCAGATTACGAAGTTATGAGTCATGTGATGTGAATGCTATGTAACATAAACAGATGGGGAAGCGATGAGAGATAGACTAACTGTAATGAGCAGTGATATAGAAGCAGAAAGGGAATGAGGGAACTGTAAAATACAAACATCGTGTGGCAAAGGAGGAGAGAGAGAAAAGTATGAGTCACAAATGAGAGGTTTATTGTTGTCGTGGTAAAGTGTTGGCTGTTCTGGGTGAAGGAACTATCAAAAAATTAAAGGAATAAATATTTTGAGTGATAAAGGTAATAGCTTTGATGAGTAAAAAATTACAAGAAAGCTAAAAATGTCATTTAGAAAAATATTCTCTCAGTGGCAGTGAGAACACTCAAACACTGAAATTAACCTGTGGAAACGTTTTCAATTAGGAACTAAAATACCATGTGTAACTTGAATATTCATGTCAAATAATCAAGACAGTGATAGATAAATGCTGGTCTACATCTACATATACACTTATACTCCGCAAGCCACCCAACGGTGTGTGGCAGAGGGCACTTTACGTGCCACTGTCATTACCTCTCTTTCCTGTTCCAGTCTCGTATGGTTCGCGGGAAGAACGACTGTCTGAAAGCCGCCGTGCGCGCTCTAATCTCTCTAATTTTACATTTGTCATCTCCTTGGGACGTATAAGTAGGGGGAAGCAATATATTCGATACCTCATCCAGAAATGCACCCTCTCGAAACCTTGCGAGCAAGCTACACCGCTATGCAGAGTGCCTCTCTTGCAGAGTTTGCCACTTGAGTTTGTTAAACATCTCCATAACGCTATCACGGTTACTAAATAACCCTGTGACGAAATGCGCCGCTCTTCTTTGGATCTTCTCTATCTCCTCCGTCAACCCGATCTGGTATGGATCCCACACTGATAAGCAATACTCAAGTATAAGTCGAACAAGTGTTTTGTAAGCCACCTCCTTTGTTGATGGACTACATTTTCTAAGGACTCTCCCAATGAATCTCAATCTGGTACCCGCCTTACCAACAATTAATTTTATATGATCATTCCACTTCAAATCATTCCGCACGCATACTCCCAGATATTTTACAGAAGTAACTGCTACCAGTGTTTGTTCAGCTATCATATAATTATACAATAAAGGATCCTTCTTTCTATGTATTCACAATACATTACATTTGTCTATGTTAAGGGTCAGTTGCCACTAACCTGCACCCAGTGCCTATTCTCTGCAGATCTTCCTGCATTTCGCTACAATTTTCTAATGCTAAAACTTCTCTGTATACTACAGCATCATCCGCGAAAAGCCGCATGGAACTTCCGATACTATCTACTAGGTCATTTATATATATTGTGAAAAGCAATGGTCCCACAACACTCCCCTGTGGCATGCCAGAGGTTACTTAAACGTCTGTAGACGTCTCTCCATTGATAACAACATGCTGTGTTCTGTTTGCTAAAAACTCTTCAATCCAGCCACACAGCTGGTCTGATATTCCGTAGGTTCTTACTTTGTTTATCAGGCGACAGTGCGGAACTGTATCGAACGCCTTCCGGAAGTCAAGAAAAGTAGCATATACCTGGGAGCCTGTATCTAATATTTTCTGGGTCTCACGAACAAATAAAGCAAGTTGGGTCCCACACGATCGCTGTTTCTGGAATCCATGTTGATTCCTACAGAGTAGATTCTGGGTTTCCAAAAACGACATGATACTAGAGCAAAAAACATGTTCTAAAATTCTACAACAGATCGACGTCAGAGATATAGGTCTATAGTTTTGCGCATCTGCTCGACGACCCCTCTTGAAGACTGGGACTACCTGTGCTCTTTTCCAATCATTTGGAACCTTCCGTTCCTCTAGAGACTTGCGGTACATGGCTGTTAAGGGGGGCAAGTTCTTTCACGTACTCTGTGTAGAATTGAATTAGTATCCCGTCAGGTCCAGTGGACTTTCCTCTGTTGAGTGATTCCAGTTGCGTTTCTATTCCTTGGACACTTATTTCGATGTCAGCCATTTTTTCGGTTGTGCAAGGATTTAGAGAAGGAACTGCAGTGCGGTCTTCCTCTGGAAAAAGGAATTTAGTATTTCAGCTTTACGCGTGTCATCCTCTGTTTCAATGCCATCATCATCCCGGAGTGTCTGGATATGCTGTTTCGAGCCACTTACTGATTTAACGTAAAACCAGAACTTCCTAGGATTTTCTGTCAAGTCGGTATATAGAATTATACTTTCGAATTCACTGGATGCTTCACGCATAGCCATCCTTACGCTAACTTTGACATCGTTTAGCTTCTGTTTGTCTGAGAGGTTTTGGCTGCGTTTAAACTTGGAGTGAAGCTCTCTTTGCTTTCGCAGTAGTTTCCTAACTTTGTTGTTGTACCACGGTGGGTTTTTCCCGTTTCTCACAGTTTTACTCGGCACGTACCTGTCTAAAACGCATTCTACGATTGCCTTGAACTTTTTCCATAAACCCTCAACATTGTCAGTGTCGGAACAGAAATTTTTGTTTTGATCTGTTAGGTAGTCTGAAATCTGCCTTCTATTACTCTTGCTAAACAGATAAACCTTCCTCCCTTTTTTTATATTCCTGTTAACTTCCATATTCAGGGATGCTGCAACGGCCTTATGATCACTGATTCCCTGTTCTGCACATACAGAGTCAAAAAGTTCGGGTCTGTTTGTTATCAGTAGGTCCAAGATGTTATCTCCACGAGTCGGTTCTCTGTTTAATTGCTCGAGGTAATTTTCGGATAGTGCACTCAGTATAATGTCACTTGATGCTCTGTCCCTACCACCCGTCCTTAACATCTGAGTGTCCCAGTCTATATCTGGTAAATTGAAATCTCCACCTAAGACTATAACATGCTGTGAAAATTTATGTGAAATGTATTCCAAATTTTCTCTCAGTTGTTCTGCCACTAATGCTGCTGAGTCGGGAGGTTGGTAAAAGGAGCCAATTATTAACCTAGTTCAGTTGTTGAGTGTAACCTCCACCCATAATAATTCACAGGAACTACCCACTTCTACTTCACTACAGGATAAACTACTACTAACAGTGACGAACACTCCACCACTGGTTGCGTGCAATCTATCCTTTCTAAACACCGTCTGTACCTCTGTAAAAATTTCGGCAGAATTTATCTCTGGCTTCAGCCAGCTTTCTGTACCTATAACGATTTCAGCTTCGGTGCTTTTTATCAGCGCTTGAAGTTCCAGTACTTTACCAACGCAGCTTCGATCGTTTACAATTACAGTACCGATTGCTGCTTGGTCCCTGCATGTCCTGACTTTGCCCCGCACCCGTTGAGGCTGTTGCTCTTTCTGTACTTGTCCGAGGCCATCTAACCTTAAAAAAAGCCGCCCAGCCCATGCCACACAACCCCTGCTACCCGTGTAGCCGCTTGTTGCGTGTAGTGGACTCTTGACCTATCCAGTGGAACCCAAAACCCCACCACCCTATGGCGCAAGTCGAGAAATCTGCAGCCCACATGGTCGCAGAACCGTCTCAGCCTCTGATTCAGACCCTCCACTCGGCTCTGTACCAAAAGTCCGCAGTCAGTCCTGTCGACGATGCTGCAGATGGTGAGCTCTGCTTGCATCCCGCTAGCGAGACTGGCAGTCTTCACCAAATCAGATAGTGTGTTCTTCACCAAAACAGATAGAGTGTAAATAAGCCAGTTCACCACTGTGGTCTGCCCTTTTTGTGTAAACTTATTATTTTTTTTTTTATTATGACAAAGTTCATTGCCTAATCATTCAGAACCATCTTGACTGTTTCTCACATTTTTGTGACATTCCTTGTTTTCACAGGACGAAAAATGTTACTAATAAGTGGAAATACACAAATTTCAGCCTTTTTTGATTAATTAATAATAATTAATAATTTATGACTTTCTTCTCATAATTTTGTTTTTGACATTCCTTATGATGAGCATCTTCTGTTCAGCATAAAGGAGTACCATACTGCCATGTGCCCTGTTATGGAGCTTTATTTGGACCACAACTCTTTGGGCATGGAACTCGTGTGGAATCTCATACAAGTTTTGGAAAGGTAGAGAATCGATCTGGTGGACCAAATCTACCCAGGTAATTTACTACTTATACAGAAAGTTGCAGGAATGCTTCCATTTTGATATTTCCAAGAATGTTTTGTAATATTTTTATGTTACAGGTCACACATAGAATCCAAATTGAAAATATTTAATCAATTTTATGACGGAAAAAGTGGTGAAATAAGAAGTAGAGAGGTATGTAGAATATATAGGCATTTTAACTGTGTGTCTATATATTGTTACACAAGCTTTATTTTCTTCGCTGATATTAGCAGTCACAGTCCCTTATAGCTTCAGCTGTAGTAGACATGCACCCTTGGTGTAGTAGATGTCAACAGCTTGTAGAAACTAGGAAAGAAAAATTAAAAATAGATGTTGAGTTACATGTTAGGCTTATTCCTTATATCAATAACTGAATGTGAAAATGAAGGGAATTTGTTTTCAGGTGCTGTATTTATACAATCTTCTGATGAATCCCTTTTGTCATGGTGAATGTTTGAATTTTATAGGCAGCTTGTGAGCTTCTCCTTGTGTGCCTCTTCACGAGTCTGAGTTTTTCTAATTTTATCTGTCTCATTGTGATTTTGTTATTATGTTCTTTGATTTGTTTCATGGTGTATTCTTAGAATTTGAACAAAAATGCTTTTCATGATAGACATTAGGCAGTGTTCCCATTTTCAGTTTGGATAAATGGCTCTGTCAAATAACATAACCCTTGAACTTTCTGCCTTCCATTAATGCTGTTTATTAACAGAGGAAAGGTACTTGGATGGCCTGTTTGCAGGTGAGCTACTCTTTATAAGATTTCTCCCAGTTAGCTTTTTTGATATTCAAATTTTTGCTGTCATTTCATGTTAAGTGACTCAAAAACACTCATATATTTTCACAGATTGGAATGTCTGTGTAAAAGAGAGAGAGAGAGAGAGAGAGAGAGAGAGAGAGAGAGAGAGAGAGAGAGGGGGGGGGGGGGGGGGGGGCAGATGTAGTCACTGTACTTACCATCAGGAAGTTCAGCCCCCAGCACAGCATTTTGCCCTTGTGTACAGTTGGATCCCATTTTAGCCACAGTTGAATAACTTGTCCCAATTTCCTCTTTCCAAACCATCTGCTTTCTTTCTCCAAAAAGTCGTAATATGTCAGCATAAAATGTGTTCCGTAATTCTATAACAGATTGACTTTAACGATGTAGACCTATATTTACATGTATCTGCCCTAAGAGCCTTCTTAAAAGTGGAGATGACTTGCATTTTTTCCCCAGTTACTAGGTATCCTTCATGCTCCAGCAAACTGTGGTAAATTGCTACTAGAAGGGGAGCAAGTTCTTTCGCATAATCTCTGTAGAATATTACTGGTATCTCATCTGGTCATGATGCCTTTTCACTACAAAACGATTGTAGTTGTTTTTCTATTCCATGATCTGTCATTTTGGAGTTCGTGTTGTAAAGGAGGGACTATACTATGATCCTCTGCGGTGAAATAATTATGGAAGACCACATTCAGCATTTTGTCATTCTCTTTGCTATCTTCCATATCAGTACCAGTATGGTCACTGAGTAACTGAATAGACGATTTTGAACCACTTACCAATTTTGCATAAGACCAAAACCTCTTACAGTTTTTAGTCAGATCGCTTAACAAAATGTTACTTTCAAAGCCATTGGGAACTTCTCTCATTGCTCTCCTTACTTTCATTTTTGCTTCATTCAACTTTTGTTTGTCAGCTAGGTTTTGACTTCTCTATCATATGCGCTGAAGCTCTATTTGTTTATATAACAGTTTTCTTTCACAGCTAATGAACCATGATGGGCCTTTTCCATCCCATAACCTTCCTCGGAACATATTTATCTAAGGCGAACAATGCTTTTGAATTTTTTTTTCCATTTGTACTTCACATGTTTGTTTTCATACTCTGCAGTTTGTATCCCGTGACTCCCGCTAAGCAAAAACTTTTTCTGCCTTTCTTAACATTCCTTGTAATACCCATGATCATAGATGCTATCATAACCTTATGGTCACTGATATCCTCCTCTGCATTAATTAATTCAAAAGTTCTGGCCTGTTTATTGCTAATAGGTCTAAGATGTTACTTTCTCGAGTTGGCTCTGTGACTATCTGTTCGAAGGAATTTTCGTACAAGACATTCAGAATAATGTCACACGAATCCCATCTCTGACACCAATTTTGATAGCATGACTCGTACATTCTGTATCTGGCGAGTTGGTCTCTCCCTATTGCAACAGCATGAGCAGGAAACTTGTTCACAAAATAATGCAAGTTCTCTCTGAAGTGCTCTGCTGCTACAGGTCCTAATCCAGGTGGTTTATAAAAGTATTTTGACCCATTTTTTATGTTTACCTTCACTCAGATTAATTCTTCTTTGGAATCCTTGATAACCTCTCCGATGCTATTGAGTTCTTTATTGGAATAAAGTGCCGATGCTATTGGCGACTAACCTATCCATACAATAAATATTCCATTCTGAATTTAGAATTTCATTTCCATTCACTTCTGGTTTCAACTAATTGTCTGTTGCTAATATTATCTGGGCAGTATAACTTTCAATGTTGTTGTTGTTGTCTTCAGTCCTGAGACTGGTTTGATGCAGCTCTCCATGCTACTCTATCCTGTGCAAGCTGCTTCATCTCCCAGTACCTACTGCAGCCTACATCCTTCTGAATCTGCTTAGTGTATTCATCTCTCGGTCTCCCTCTACGATTTTTACCCTCCACGCTGCCCTCCAATGCTAAATTTGTGATCCCTTGATGCCTCAAAACATGTCCTACCAACCGATCCCTTCTTCTAGTCAAGTTGTGCCACAAACCTCTCTTCTCCCCAATCCTATTCAATACCTCCTCATTAGTTACGTGATCTATCCACCTTATCTTCAGTATTCTTCTGTAGCACCACATTTCGAAAGCTTCTATTCTCTTCTTGTCCAAACTAGTTATCGTCCATGTTTCACTTCCATACATGGCTACACTCCAAACAAATACTTTCAGAAATGACTTCCTGACACTTAAATCTATATTCGATGTTAACAAATTTCTCTTCTTCAGAAACACTTTCCTTGCCATTGCCAGTCTACATTTTATATCCTCTCTACTTCGACCATCATCAGTTATTTTACTTCCTAAATAGCAAAACTCCTTTACTACTTTAAGTGTCTCATTTCCTAACCTAATTCCCTCAGCATCACCCGATTTAATTTGACTACATTCCATTATCCTCGTTTTGCTTTTGTTAATGTTCATCTTATATCCTCCTTTCAAGACACTGTCCATTCCGTTCAACTGCTCTTCCAAGTCCTTTGCCGTCTCTGACAGAATTACAATGTCATCGGCGAACCTCAAAGTTTTTACTTCGTCTCCATGAATTTTAATACCTACTCCAAATTTTTCTTTTGTTTCCTTTACTGCTTGCTCAATATACAGATTGAATAACATCGGGGAGAGGCTACAACCCTGTCTCACTCCTTTCCCAACCACTGCTTCCCTTTCATGCCCCTCGACTCTTATTACTGCCATCTGGTTTCTGTACAAATTATAAATAGCCTTTCGCTCCCTG
Organism: Schistocerca gregaria; assembly: GCF_023897955.1. Taxonomy (NCBI): domain Eukaryota; kingdom Metazoa; phylum Arthropoda; class Insecta; order Orthoptera; family Acrididae; genus Schistocerca; species Schistocerca gregaria. The sequence continues at coordinate 1,011,959,739 of NC_064920.1, read as the reverse complement.
TATTTTACCCCTGCCACCTTTAGAATTTGAAAAAGAGTATTCCAGTCAACATTGTCAAAAGCTTTCTCTAAGTCTACAAATGCTAGAAACGTAGGTTTGCCTTTTCTTAATCTTTCTTCTAAGATAAGTCGTAAGGTCAGTATTGCCTCACGTGTTCCAACATTTCGACGGAATCCAAACTGATCCTCCCCGAGGTCTGCATCTACCAGTTTTTCCATTCGTCTGTAAAGAATTCGCATTAGTATTTTGCAGCCGTGGCTTATTAAACTGATAGTTCGGTAATTTTCACATCTGTCAGCACCTGCTTTCTTTGGGATTGGAATTATTATATTCTTCTTGAAGTCTGAGGGTATTTCGCCTGTCTCATACATCTTGCTCACCAGCTGGTAGAGTTTTGTCGTGACTGGCTCTCCCAAGGCCGTCAGTAGTTCTAATGGAATGTTGTCTACTCCGGGGGCCTTGTTTCGACTCAGGTCTTTCAGTGCTCTGTCAAACTCTTCACGCAGTATCGTATCTCCCATTTCGTCTTCATCTACATCCTCTTCTATTTCCATAATATTGTCCTCAAGTACATCGCCCTTGTATAAACCTTCTATATACTCCTTCCACCTTTCTGCCTTCCCTTCTTTGCTTAGAACTGGGCTGCCATCTGAGCTCTTGATATTCATACACGTGGTTCTCTTCTCTCCAAAGGTCTCTTTAATTTTCCTGTAGGCAGTATCTATCTTACCCGTAGTGAGATAAGCTTCTACATCCTTACATTTGTCCTCTAGCCATCCCTGTTTAGCCATTTTGCACTTCCTGTCGATCTCATTTTTGAGACGTTTGTATTCCTTTTTGCCTGCTTCATTTACAGCATTTTTATATTTTCTCCTTTCATCAATTAAATTCAATATTTCTTCTGTTACTCAAGGATTTCTAGCAGCCCTCGTCTTTGTACCTACTTTATCCTCTGCTGCCTTCACTACTACATCCCTCAGAGCTACCCATTCTTCTTCTACTGTATTTCTTTCCCCTATTCCTGTCAATTGTTCCCTTATGCTCTCTCTGAAACTCTGTACAACCTCTGGTTCTTTCAGTTTATCCAGGTCCCATCTCCTTAATTTCCCACATTTTTGCAGTTTCTTCAGTTTTAATCTACAGGTCATAACCAATAGATTGTGGTCAGAGTCCACATCTGCCTCTGGAAATGTCTTACAACTTAAAACCTGGTTCCTAAATCTCTGTCTTACCATTATATAATCTATCTGATACCTTTTAGTATCTCCAGGGTTCTTCCACGTATACAACAACTTTCAATAAGGAATACTAATTCTGGGACTTTACCATAGATTCTTGTGAATTTTATAAATTTTGTGTCAACCTTTACTATTTCTGATCTGTAGGGATGAGGGTATTTTGAGAAGAATGTGGCTGACGTATCTTCACCACGCAGTTCATCTCTGATCCCAAGAGACAATTCCTCTAACCTAAAAAAACTCCCATGCTCATGCCACATGTGCTACTAGCCTAGTAGTCACTTCCTGATGTGGTGCATGAGAGACCTCTTAAGGGGAACCCACAGCTCTCCACCCGATAGCGGAAGTTGAGAAATTTGCAGCCAGTGGTGTCGCAAAATCATCTGAGCCTCTGTTTTAAACCTTCCACCTTGCTCCATACCAGAAGAGCATGATTGACCCTGAATACAATGCAACAAATAGCAATCTTAACATGCACCATGCATTTGATGTTAACTGTCTTCACCAAAGCAGCCAACCACCTGCAGGAACCGAGGATGACCTCAGAACACAAGTGGCATACATCATTCGTGCTTGCATGAGCCATGATTTGCAGCCGCTGCAGTCATTGTACTCAATAACTGCAAACAGAGACTCCTCCATGTCTCGTAGGAGACCTCTAAACAAACACATCAAGTGCACACTGGCATTCATTCCCGACCTGCGTATATTTCTGTGGGGGGCTCCATTATCCACTTAACGTTGCAGCTTCCAATGACTAACATACCTGCCCTTCACTTTTAATTTTAGTCCTATTTTAGCACTTGCTGCATTTTAGTGACACTCGTCCGTTGTTGTTTCCGTTCGGGCGCTACAGACTACACTGTTGAGCGCCCATATCCACCATATCCATCCATCCATCCATCTGCACTTGTCTAGAATGGGTAGGAATATCACCCACTGGCCCAACAGGACAGGCATCCTGTACTGGCTCGGAACAGTGGGTACTGCCTTGTAAACTTCTGGTAAAGGCTGGTTCACGGTAAGCCAGTACCTTAGTCGAGTAGCAAGTGATTTAGTAACTCCACTTGGTGGCTAAATGTCAAGTAAACAAGTGCGCATTCACATATGATATACTGCAGACAACCATGTAGGTGGGGCAACCACAGCTGTGAGTATTCATCTTGGGTATTAATAACCACTTCAGCTGTATTTAGTCCTTCATTACTGGATCATGTCAGTTTCATGACACAGTTTCAAGCCACATCTTCAGGTGAACATATGATTAAAACATTGAAACAGAAAAACACGGAATCTTTTTACCCAACATTCATTGTCCGTCAAAACAAAACACCGCCAAAAGATAGTATGTCATAGATTAAAAACTACCTGATTCCAATGTAGTGGATGGGTCCAAAATGAATCGTACCATAGTGATCACTTCTCCGATCTATATGGAACCGCGTACAACGGATGCGGACGTGTGCTCTGTCATACTACTGTGCTATAGATCGGAGGCCACAGATGCAGGTCAGTGACATCAGAATCATCCTATTGGGTGCATTGAGTTAGGTTTCCATGGGATCTGAGATAGTAATTGAAGCACCATGACAGCGGTGAACTACATGTACATTATTGCAGACCACCTGCACCCCTTCGAGCCTGAAATCTTCTACAATGGCAGTGATAGCTTCCAGCAGGATAATTGTCCATTTACAATGCCAGAATCATGCTACTGTGGTTTTGAGAAGCATGATAGCGAACTCACATTGATGTCTTGGCCAGCCAATGCACCCGATCTGTACCCATTGTACCCCATTTCAGGTGCCAGCTGCATGCCCACAAACCACCATCCTATAACTTTCAGTAATCGGGTGACCTGTGTGTAGAATTATTGTGCCACATACCTCTGGTCTAGTAGGATCCATGCCAAGCAGAACTGCTGCTGTATTATGTTTGAAAAGTGGACCAGAATGCTATTTAACAAATGTTCATAATGTTTTGGCTCAACAGTGTGTGCTGTCATCAAATCCTGTTTAGACGCAATGGAAAATCCAGGACAGAATATAATAATTATGAGAAGGAAAGCTGCTTCTCACCATATAGCGTAGATGCTGAGTCGCAGATAGGCACAACAAAAAGACTCTCACAATTAAAGCTTTCGGCCATTAAGGCAACACTAGACACACACACACACACACACACACACACACACACACACACACACACACACACACACACACACACACACCCTCGCAAATATAACTCACACACATGACTGCAGTCTCAGGCAACTGAAACAGCACTGCAAGCAGCAGCACCAGTGGAGTGGCGACTGGGTGGGATGGGGGTAAGGTGGGGGCTGGGGTAAGGTGGAGGCTGGGGCAAGGGAGGGGGGATATTATGGTGGAGGTGGCAGACAGTGAAGTGCTGCAGGTCAGACAGGGGGTAGGAGAGAGGTGGAGTTGGGTGGGGCGGAAAGTAGCGGAAAAGTAGAGATATAAAAAGATAGGGTGTGGTGGTGGAATGACGGCTGTGTAGTGCTGGAATGGGAACAGGGAAGGGGCTGGATGGGTGAGGACAGTGACTAACGAAGGTTGAGGCCAGGAGGGTTACGGAAACTTAGGATGTATTGCAGGGAAAGTTCCCACCTGTGCAATTCAGAAAAGCTGGTGTTGTTGAGGAGGATCCATACAGCACAGGCTGTGACAGTCATTGAAATGAAGGATGTTGGGTTTGGCAGTGCGTTCAGCTAGAGGGTGGTCCACTTGTTTCTTGGCCACAGTTTGTTGGTGGCCATTTATGAGGACAGACAGCTTGTTGGTTGTCATGCCTACATAATATGCACCACAGTGGTTCCAGCTGAGCTTGTAGACCACATGACTGATTTCACAGGTAGCCCTGCCTGGGATGGGATAGGTGAGGTTAGTGACCAGACTGGAGTAGGTTGTGGTTGGAGGATGTATGGGACAGGTCTTGTATCTATGTATATTACAGACATATAAGACATGGGAGATTTGTTTTTGTACAAGGTTGGGAGGATAATTATGGTATCACTGAATCCTTCACTGACCGTCAAAGAAATCTCCTGTGCCTTATCTTTCCAGTCTCTCACCACCACCCAAAGCCCCACTATTTGGCCACAGAGGAGCATTGCCTTCATAACTCAGTACCATTCAGGACTGGAGCAATTGAAGTACTTTATCCGGCAGGGTTTCGAGTACCTCTCGTCGTGCCTGAAATGAGAAATGTCCTGCCCATTATCCTTCCCACCTCTCCCACAGTGGTATTCTGCTGCCCAACGAACCTACACAATATACTCGTCCATCCTTACACAACTCCTGCTCCCAATTCCTTACCTTATGGCTCATACCCCTGTATTAGAGCTAGATGCAGGACTTGTCCCATAAATCTTCAAACCACCCCATTTCGGTCACTGGCATCACTTATCCAATCAAATGCAGGGCTACCTGTGAAACCAGTCATGTAGTCTACAAGCTAAGCTGCAACTACTGTGCTGCATTCTATGTAGGCATGATAACCAACAAGTTGTCTGTCCTCATGAATGGCCACCAACAAACTGTGGCCAAGAAACAAGTGGACCACCCTCTTGCTGAACAAGCTGCCAAACATGACATCCTTCATTTCAGTGACTGCTTCACAGCCTGTGCCATATGGATCCTCCCAACCAACACCAGCTTTTCTGAATTGCACAGGTGGGAACTTTCTCTGTAATACATCCTACGTTCCTGTAACGCTCCTGGCCTCAACCTCCATTAGTGACTGTCCTCACCCATCCAGCCCCTTCCCTGTTCCTGTTCCAGCACTACACAGCCATCATTCCACCACTTACCTGGTCTTTTTATTTCTCTCCTTTTCCGTTACCCCCCCCCCCCTCCATCCACTTCCCGACCATACTACCCTCCCCCTCTCACCCTCCTCCTTACCCCCACCCAGTCGCCGCTCCCATTGTGCACTGGTGCCGCTGCTCGCAGTGTGGTTTCAGTTGCCTGAAACTGCAGTCGTGTGTGTATGAGTTGTGTCTGTGTGTGTGTGTGTGTGTGTGTGTGTGTGTGTGTGTGTGTGTGTGTGAGTGAGTGAGTGAGTGAGTGTGTGTGTGTTCGCACATATGTGTGTCTAGTGTTGACGAAAGCCTTAATGGCCAAAAGCTTTAGTTGTGAGAGTCTTTTTATTGTGCTTTTCTGCGGCTCAGCATCTCTGCTATATAGTGAGTAGCAACTTTCCTTTTCGTATATGTTACATTCCACCCTGTTTAGATACAGTTGCATGTGGTCTTGTGCCTCCAGAGTCAGTAGTAGTGGCAATGATTGTAGCTGGAGCTTATGTTGCTCATCCACAAGAAACAGATGACTGAAAACTGAGAGTGAAAAGAAGAAAGACAATAATGCGTATTACAGACAGTAGACAGTAGACAGTATTCACATGTGTCTAGTATTGCACCAGTTGTAAGTGAGCTGGTGTGGGGTGTCGCTGCTTGCCCGGCTACTGTTCAGTTTACTGGATTGGTCGGACTAAACTATTTTGCTTACTAACTTTATTAAATGATGTCTTTCAGACACTTTTAGTTACTGAATCATTCGTCACTTGACTAAATTACTGGCCTAGTGTGAACCAGCCTTAAGTCATTGGTGCAAGTTCCCACTTTCGCCTTTTGCCCAGAGACATGCAAACCTATTATCATATACCATTCACTACTGAGTGAAGATGGTTTGGTTAGATGTTATTTATTCAAAGTTACAGCAACAACAACTAGGTCACCAGGGGATTCCAACAGCACCAAAAATATTGAAGGTCTTGTGTCTAGTGCCCTGATGTCACCACAGGTATCAGCAGCAGCTTAATATAACTCCCTCCCTCCCTCCCTCCCTCCCTCCCTCCCTCCCTCCCTCCCTCCCCCCCCCCCCCCCCCCTCTCTCTCTCTCTCTCTCTCTCTCTCTCTCTCTCTCTCTCTCTCTCTCTCTCTCTCTCTCTCTCTCTCTCAGTATCATACCATAGCATAGTGCATAGCATTGTCTATCTTTCATCTGGCAGTGTGACACCCATACTAACAACAGAATAGTATATGTACGAGTTAAGCAACTCCATTACTCCAGATACCCATTGAGGTGTTGTTCAAAGAGAGACTAGTTCCATCGCATTATTGCTATAGAATGTAACAGATGTTCCTTTAAAATATTTTCAAATTAAATTAAATTTTAAATAAAACCATAAATGGCTATTTCAGTTAAAATGGGAAGTATTCTGGAAAAAAAGTGAATGGCAAATAAGCTATGAGAAAACTCTTTAGATGCAAAGATTGATAACTTACAGAAAATATATTAAGTGCATTAATACGGAAATGCTGGTTCAGCTGATTTTTCAAATGTAATAGATGATGAATGGTTATACTTCCTTCGCCATAGCCCACAGAACTAAATTCACTTTCATTATTCATTGCTAAATTCCAGGTGTGTTCATTCACTGCTGGCACCTACAATATAAAATAACTGTTCAAGTTATGTACAGACAAAAGTCTTTACGTACAGACATGAATTATATTTCCAGATTTTTTTTCCAATCTGTCTGTTGTTTTCTCACATCTTTTGATTAAGACTTTGAACCATTTTAGTGTAGATCCTGCATATCCTACTGCTAACCAAGCAACTTCTTCTTGCCATTGTAGAGTACAGCTGTTTACAAGTCCTTTTGTTTATCCTTCCTGTAAACCCAGATTTTGGCTACTTGAGTAATTCTGAATGTACGCTGAATGTCTGTATGGTATTATTTTCATGGGCAATATTTATTCTGTCCTTGGTCTAAATTCTATTGCACTCATTTGACAACTGTTTTGATAAAAAGTAGATACAAGTACTTCTAACTGTGAAATGTTTACTTTTCCCACAGGTAAATGGTCGACTTGTTTTAGAAGGTGCCCTGCGAATACATTGGGGAGTGTTAGGAATGATTCATCTCAAGGAAGATGATGATCAGCGCACTGTTGTAACTATAAGGAAACGTAATTCTTGCCGAAGTGATGGTTTTAATGGAGTTGATTTTGAGGTAATAACATATTTGTGTTTACATTTGTCTGATGACCTGTTTGTTAATGGGGCAGTAACTGGCTTCAAGAATCTATCAGAGTGAAGATACAGAATGCTGTGTTCCTACAGTAAACCTGCCAAAAGTCTTGCATTCACAAATTTGAAACCAAGCATTTATTAGTACCAGTAAATAGTAAAGTGAATGGGATGTGAAAGGCAATAAGGAAGAAGGAGATCTGATACTTTACAACAAAGCCAAGAGATGTGTTGTAACAACTTTTTTTTTACTGCATTTTTGCATATAAAAGTATTGACTCCCTTATTACTTAAGAATATTCTATAGTTCACTTGCAATGGTCATTCTTGCTAGTAGTATGGTATTCTGCCTTACGGCAGGTCTTGTCATGGGTTAAGCCTCTTCCACTTTTGTCTGTCCATAGCCAGTCTTTTCATTTCTGAACATTTGTCTCCTTTGATATTGTCCAGCATTTGATTTCTTCTTTTTCCTCTTCCCCTTTTCCCCTCCACCATTCCTTCTATTCCTTTCTTCAATAAACAGTCCCTCCTCAAACAATGTCCGATCCAGTTTCATTTTCTCTTTCTGATGACTTTCATCATGTTTCTTTCTTCTCCAGCTCTTCTTAATACTTCTTCATTCCTTACTCGATCTTCCCATTTCACGTTTTCCATGCCCACATCTGTAGTGCCTCCAATCTTGTTTCATCTTCCTTCCTCAGTGTCCTTAGTGCAATGCTCCAGATGTAACATTTGGCAAATCTTTTCCTCAGATCTTCGTTTAGTGGTCCACAAAGTAATTTCTGTTTCCTCGTGAATCCTTCTTTTGCCATTGCAATTCTTTTCCTAATTTCTGTTGAGCAATACATATCATCCATTATTACACTTCCCAAGTAATTGATGTTATTCATGTGCTCTATTTCCTCTCCCTCTATTTTCATACAGCATTCTCTCCCCTTTCCTCCCATTACCATGCTTTTTGTTTTCTTCTTGTTAATCTACATTCCATATTCTTCTGATTTTGTGTTTAGATCATCTAACATTTGTTCCATCTCTCTTGTACTCTCTGCAATCACAACAATCGTCTGCAAATCTTATACACTCCACTTTCCAACCCCATATACAGGCTCATCTCCTTCCATCAAAACTTTCACTAATAACTTACTTCAGATATATATTGAACAGTGTCGGTGATAAACAACAACCTCGTCTTACACCTCTTCCGAGTTCAATTTCTTCACTCATCAAACCTCCTATTTGTACTCTTGCTCTCTGGTTCCAATATAAATTTCTTATTAGCCATCTATCTCTCCAGTCAACCCTATGTTTCCTGAGGGTTTCCATCAGTTTGTCCCATCTGAAACTGTCAAAAGCCTTCTCAAGATCAGTGAACACAACATACACCTTACTTTTCTTCTCCATGTACCTCTCCCCTATCTCTCTCAGTAGCTCAATGGCATCTCTAGTTCCCACTCCTCACATGAAACCAAATTGTTCATATCCTACGCAATTCAGCTTTCCATATAGTCTTCTGTTGAGCGTCCTCAGCAAGACTTTGGCTGCATGACTTTAACAGTTCCACGGGAATCTCATCAATTCCCATTGCCATTCCATTTTTCATCTCCTTCATAGATTCTTCAATCTCACTAGTTGGTATTGCATTTCCTTTGTCATCATCTGCAACTGTATCTTCTTCTTCCATCCCAAGGTCTTCTTCACTTCGTCAGCTGTCTGCAGCGTATAGCCATTCTATATATTCTTTCATCTTCTCATTGCTTATTCTTGCTAATTAGGATATTTCTTACGTGTAATTATAGGCATTATGGTTCCTCATTTTAGCATTATGATTGTATTTTGCCGTGAATTAATGTTATTTTGATTCAAGATGTTTTACTCATATGTTGTTCAAACAAGAATTACCTTTAAAACAAATACTATACCTATTTACACCATTTGAACAGATAGATATTAATTTTTAATTGGGATTTAAGTTTCTTCATCCATAGAAAAGAATGTAGGTGTAAACTGTTATTATCACATAACGAAATGGAAAATCTAGGATGGAATGTAACAATATTATGAAAAGGATAATTGCTAGTCCCCATATAATGGAGATGCTGAGCCACAGATAGACGGAACAAAAAGACTGTCAAAAAGTGAGCTTTCAGCCAACAAGGCCTTCGTCAAGATAGAGGTTCCCCTACATATAATTTACTTTTAGATTTTTTTTCCTGATCATTAAAGTTTTGATATGTTTATGACTTTAATTAAAGAAAAGGCTGCTGACTGTGAGCTTCATTGATAAATCAATGAAGTGTGGCTGGATTTCACAATGTGTCATATAAATCTCCAGTAAGAACAAAGTATAAACTTGGACTACCAGTAAAAGCAGTGTTTCTGCTGATGTGCATTGCTGTCTGCAATTTATTGGACACTGTGCCCTGAATTTCTTGTGGAGGTGTGAACTCAGTACTGTACTTTTTGATTTATTCACTTACTTGTTGTCATTTTCTATCTTTTATTTAAAAAAATAATTACAGTAAAACCCCCTTTTTACACTTTTCAGCAGACTGACCCAAAAAGTGTAAAATGCAGGAAAGTGTAAAATACAGGACAGCATAGGAAACACAAAAAGTGAAAGTGAAGAAAGTACTGTTACTGTCATTCTCTTTACGTTGTTCAAAATATGAAATTAAAACAATTTAAATTATGCCTGTTTAGAAAAATCTGAAGTAATTAATTGTTTTTGTTCTTTCTAACAGCAGTTAACTCTACTCTTTCATGAACCCAAATTTAAAATGGTATTTTTGTTCTAATGTGAGACTTAATATTGATAATCATTATAAAGTTATGTCAAATTAAACTGGTAACAAAGCATTGGTGAAACGCTAAAATTGGCAGTCTTCATAAACAGAGAACAATAGATAAGAAATATACAGCTTGTTGTCAACATCACTTGGTCCTATGTGAGGAGGAGGGTGAAAATGGTCATCATGTTATGGAGCATCTTGAGGAGAAATGTTTGTGTGTGACTTAAGGTTGTACCAATCTAAGACAGCATGCCTAGTACAGATTAGCGCATTTCATGTGGAAGTAATGACAATTCGTGAAAGCCCATTATAGACACCACTTCAAAAGTAATGTTAATTTGTATAAATGGCTATGAAATTAATGTGAAGCTATTGTAATACTATCCAGTGAGTAGAAGAAAGGTTTCTACTAAAGTCACTGCCATTGAACCATGAATGTCATTAAGGCAGTGACTCAGCATACTTTCCAAACCTTCCAAACACTGTGAACCTATATTACAGGTGGCTGTGACCTAACAAGCCAACTGTGAAAATGCTGCGTTACATGATCAGTTACTCTGTCTATAGCCTGCATTTTCTGCTTCATTCCAAGGCTGACTTTGAGCAGGAATGTTGTTGTTGTTGCTGTGGTCTTCAGTCAAGAGTCGGGTTTGATGCAGCTCTCCATGCTACTCTATCCTGTGCAAGCCGCTTCACCTCTGAGTAAATACTGCAGCCTACATCCTTCTGAATCTGATTGGTGTATTCATCTTTAGGTCTCTTTCTATGATTTTTACCCTCCACGCTTCCCTCCAATACTAAATTGGTGATCCCTTGAGGCCTCACAACATGTCGTACCAACTGATCCCATCTTCTAGTCAAGTTGTGCCACAAATTCTTCTCCTCAGTTCTATTCAGTACCTCCTCATTAGTTATGTGATCTACCCACCTAATCTTCAGCATTCTTCTGTAGCACCACATTTTGAAAGCTTCTATACTCTTCTTGTTTAAACTATCTATTGTTCATGTTTCACTTCCATACTCCATAGAAGTACTTGCAGAAAAGACTATCTGACACTTAACCCTATATTTGATGTTATCACATTTCCCTTCTTCATAAATGCTTTCCTCCCCATAGCCAGTCTACATTTTATATCCTCTCTTTTCGAACATCATCAGTTATTTTGCTTCCGAAATAGCAAAATCATTTACTACTTTAATTGTCTCATTTCCTAATCTAATTCCCTCAGCATCATCTGATTTAATTCGACTATGTTCCATTATCCTTGTTTTGCTTTTGTTGATGTTCATCTTATATCCTCCTTTCAAGACACTGTCCATTCTGTTCAACTGCTCTTCCAGGTTCTTTGCTGTCTTTGATAGAATTACAATGTCATTGGCAAACCTCAAATTTTTATTTCTTCTCCATGGATTTTAATTCCTACTCCACATTTTTTTTGCCTTTACTGTTTGCTCAATATACAGATTGAATAATCAGGGTCAGGCTACAACACTGCCTCACTCCTTTCTCAGCCATTGCTTCCCTTTCATACCTCTCGACTCTGATAACTGACATTTGCTGTTTGTACAAATTGTACCAGTAAATAGCCTCTCGCTCCCTATATTTTACCCCTGCCAACTTCAGAATTTGAAAGAGAGTATTCCAGTCAACATTGTCAAAAGCTTTCTCTGAGTCTAGAAATGCTAGAAACGTAGGTTTGTCCTTCCTTAACCTAGCTTATAAGCTAGGGTGAGTATTGCCTCGTGTTATCCAACATTTCTACGGAATCCAAACTGATCTTCCTTTAGTTCAGCTTCTACCAGTTTTTCCATTTGTCTGTAAAGAATTTGTGTTAGTATTTTGCAGCTGTGACTTATTAAACTGATAGTATACGCATCTACATCCTTACATTTGTCATTTTGCACTTCCTGTCGATCTCATTTTTCAGACGTTTGTATTCCTTTTCACCTGCTTCATTTACTGCATGTTTATATTTTCTCCTGTCATCAGTTAAATTCAATTTCTCTTCTGTTACCCAAGGATTTCTACTAGCCCTCCCCCTTTTACCTACTTGATCTTCTGCTGCCTTCACTTTTTCATCTTCAAAGCTACCCATTCTTCGTCTACTGTGCTTCTTTCCCCTGTTCTTGTCAACTGTTCCTTGATGCCCTCTCTGAAACTCTCTACAACCTCTGGTTCTTTCAGATTATCCATGTCCTATCTCCTTGAAACCCTACCTTTTTGCAGTTTCTTCAGTTTTAATCTACAGTTCATAACCAGTAAAGTATGCTCAGAGTCCACATCTGCCCCTGGAAATGTCTTACAGTTTAAAACCTGGTTCCTAAATCTCTGTTTTACCGTTATATAATCTATCTGAAAGTTTCTAGTGTCTCCAGGCCTCTTCCACATATACAAGCTTCTTTTATGAATCTTAAACCAAGTGTTAGCTATGATTAAGTTATGCTCTGTGCAAAATTCTACCAGGCAGCTTCCTCTTCCATTCCGTACCCCGAGTACATATTCACCTACTACTTTTCCTTCTCTTCCTTTTCGTTCTATCGAATTCCAATCCTGCATCACTCTTAAATTTTCATCTTGCTTAACTATCTGAATATGAATCACTTTTTGCATAAATCTGTATAAAAATCAATGGTAAATGTCATGAAAGCATCAAAGAAAACTTAAAACGCGAGAAATATTGTCACACAGAATCATTAATGATGGGAAAGCATTGTATTGAGAGAACTGGACTTCTATTGGTACCAACAAAAATAAACATAAAAACAGGAAAACATAAAATGTGGGAATGTAAAACTTGGGTTTACAAACTAATCAAACAATGGAAAATCTTGCCTGAGACTGCATCACTTGTGTGTGTGTGAGTTTCATTGGTGCGCGCATTTGTGCATGAATATGTGTGTGTATTGTCAACGAAGGCCAATGGCCGAAAGTTTTGATTGTCAGAGTGTTTTTGTCGTGCCTATCTGCGACTCAGAATTTCCTCTACATAGTGTTGTTTACAAACTAATGTCAGCAGATGAACTCAAGACAGAAGCCGACAGACAATTTGTCAATAAGTGGCAATGGATGCCTTAACAATTTTTTATTGTAAATCTTACATTGTGAAGAAGTGGCATTCTTGTGTATGGATGTGAGTTAGCACGAAGCAATCTGTTTCATCACAGCATATCATTTATCTTTTCACACATTCAAGCTGAATAGGTTTGTGATCAGCTGAGAGCATACACTTGGATTAAGACACTATATTGAAGTAACTTATGCAAGTAATTCAGTAGATTTCTAAAATAGTTACACACACTTTTTCTGATGCAGATCTTTCCTATACCATGAATTACGAAGGTTGTGAATCCACTGTAAGCCTGTCACTATATTTTTCCTACTGTTCCAAACTTGAAATAGGCTCTCGCATGATGTTGCACGACTAGAAATTCCACAATAATGGATCATGTAAACTGTATTGAAATCTCTAACCCATAATGGTGTATTTTCTGAAAAAAGAAATAATTTAAATAAGATGCTGAATCAGGACTTGCTTTATACCTGATATTGATGATACTCCACTAAATTGTCTGATTTATCAAGTCTTCACGTTGATCAAAAATTTTTATCCTTTGTAGTATCTGAGTTCTATGTAATCATTTACAAAAATGTTTCATACAGAATGTGAAATAACCAATAGAAACCTCTTCAAAAACAACCTCATTGTATTGTACATTGTATGGCTGTTGAGAAATAATACTGTGCTATTGGGTTAACTTTGCTTTTCGTCAGTTGGCCAAATGAGAAATGCTTTATGAGTGAAATAAGTGAAGACGCTTTATCAATGTATGAGGTAATATTATGCAAGTATTACATATAAATGCATCAGATAATTCATCTGATATCAGATATTTTAATTCAATGAGTTATCTTGGTTTCAATATATAAGAAACTATCAGCCTCAATTGCAGTAATGAAACCAACCTTTACCTAGGTTTCAGTCCAAATAATTGAGCCTTATTCAGAAGATATACCTGAATCTATAATTTGTCTAAGAGGGCATGGTCTAGAAATAAATCTAAAACAGCCTAGACTAGAGTGATGCAACGCTCAATGTTTGACCGGTCACAGCTCGCTTGTTGACGTGGGGACCGAGCCGCTAGTGTCCGGCCCCATATGACTCGGCTCGGTCACGTACTCGCCCCATGTCTGATGTCCAGATTCCAGACACGCAGATAACCGAGCATGACCGGTCACCGCTGACGTCTCGCCTCGCCTCCCCCGGCTCGCTGCACTGTACTGTACAAATCCAAAGCATCTCTCTCTCTCTCTCTCTCTCTCTCTCTCTCTCTCTCTCTCTCTCTCACACACACACACACACACCCACACACAAAATGTATTTATCTCTCTCTCTCTCTCTCTCTCTCTCTCTCTCTCTCTCTCTCTCTCTCTCTCTCTTTTATCCCCCTGTGGGTTCGGGGTAAGAATAGGCCCACGGTATTCCTGCCTGTCGTAAGAGGCGACTAAAAGGAGTCTCAAACGTTTTGGCCTTGTGAGATGGTCCCCTAACGGGTTTGACCTCCATCCTTCTAAATTTTCCGAAGAGCGAGCCGATTGGGGAAGGGCGCCTTACAAGGAGCGATGTGTCCATCCTGCATTACCATCTCTAGCCAGGTTTGTCGTCATCGCTTAGCAGTCCCGCTCACCTACCATCTCTTGGGCGTGGATTTGTTCTTGGGTGCAGTTTATTGCAGTCTGCTATGCTGTGTCGCTTTATGCGCCAATGACGATATTGGACTACATCACCTGAAATCCAGCACGGTAGCCAGTCCGTTGTGGTGGGGCCGCCATGTACCCTGTTGGTTGTAGCCCCCTGACTACACAGGGATCGCTCTGCTGATGCCAGCGCCGTTAACTCCCCACATATGCCAAGGAGTAGATGCCTATCTCCTTGGGGCATTGGGACTCCCGGCAATGGCCATCCTGCCAGGTGGTCGTTGCTGAGGCTGGGTGGCGCCTGTGGGGAGGGCCCTTGGTCGGAGTAGGTGGCATCAGGGCGGATGACCCGCAATGAAGTGTGGTACATCATCTCTTGCTGGCGGCCAGCCGCCAGCAGTCTCTAAGCTTTCCAGGGCTCAATACAACGCAACTACATATGACCCCAAATCGTTCCCCTCCCTGGCCACACCATGGGAGGAACGAAAGACTAAGGATGCCAGTGAAACATACTCGCCCCGCTACCTGGTGTGTACGAGAACTGATGGTGAATCCTTTACATCCATGAAGCCTCAGTTCTTCGTCGAGCACTTAGAGGACAAGTTCGGGGAGGTGGAGGGCTTGTCCAAAATGCGCTCGGGCTCGGTTTTGATCAAATCGGCGTCCTCCGCCCAGTCCCGCCGGTTACTCGATTGTAACAAGCTGGGGGATGTTCCGGTTACAATCACGCCCCATAAGAGTCTTAATATGGTCCAGGGCATAATATTCCATCGGGACCTTCTATTGCAGTCCGATGACGAGCTTCGCGCCAATTTAGAGCGGCGAGGTGTTCACTTCGTCCGGCGCGTACATCGTGGTCCAAGGGATAAGCAGGTTGCCACGGGTGCCTTCATCTTGGCCTTTGAGGGTGATACTTTACCTGAGAAGGTCAAGGTGATGGTCTATCGTTGTGACGTCAAGCCATATATCCCTCCCCCGATGCGGTGCTTTAAGTGCTGGATGTTCGGGCATATGTCTTCCCGCTGTACTTCCAGCCTCACATGTCGAGATTGTGGACGCCCGTCACATCCCAATACTCCATGTGCTCCGCCTCCCATCTGTGTAAACTGCGGAGAGCACCACTCGCCTTGCTCGCCGGACTGCAGGATCTTCCAGAAAGAGCGCAAAATCATGGAGTATAAGACCCTGGACCGCCTGACATACACTGATTCCAGGCAGAAGTTCGAACGCCTCCATCCTGTTCGAATGACTGCCTCTTACGCCGCGGCTACTACTGTTATGCCCCCATTAGCTCTCCCTCAGACTGCCACCTCTCAGAGCCGGAATGCTACACCTGCCCCCTTGATGGTGGGGGGCACTTCACTCCCTGCTGCTCCTGCACTACCTGCCTCAGGAACAGCAACCCCCCAACCATCGGGGACATCAGTCCCCACTTCTAAGCTGGGGAAGCCTCAAACTTCCTCGGCTCGAATAGCACGGAAAGGGTCCCTTGGGTCCCTTCCTTCCCAGGTTTCCGCCTCTGGGAAGGGTGACGTCAGCCAATGGAAGAAAAGCAGACCAGCGGCTGGTCGCAGGGCTTCCCGCTCCTCCTCCGTCCCGGAGACTGACTCGCTGGAGCCCTCCCAGCCAATGAAACCCAAGGACCAGAGAGACAAGACGAAGAAGAAGACCTCTAAGGCCAAGGGACACGCGGTGGCATCCACCCCACTGCTCCCTACAGGCCCTGCGTCCGAGGATAAGGTGGAGATCCGGGCGTCCGCTGAGGACCTAGATCTCGCCGGACCCTCAGACACCATGGAAGCAGATACATAAATGACCTGGTGGATGACATCGGAAGTTCACTGAGGCTTTTTGCAGATGATGCTGTGGTGTATCGAGAGGTTGCAACAATGGAAAATTGTACTGAAATGCAGGAGGATCTGCAGCGAATTGACGCATGGTGCACGGAATGGCAATTGAATCTCAATGTAGCGAAGTGTAATGTGATGCGAATACATAGAACGATAGGTCCCTTATCATTTAGCTACAAAATAGCAGGTCAGCAACTGGAAGCAGTTAATTCCATAAATTATCTGGGAGTACGCATTAGGAGTGATTTAAAATGGAATGATCATATAAAGTTGATCGTCGGTAAAGCAGATGCCAGACTGAGATTCATTGGAAGAATCCTAAGGAAATGCAATCCGACAACAAAGGAAGTAGGTTACAGTACGCTTGTTCGCCCAATGCTTGAATACTGCTCAGCAGTGTGGGATCCGCACCAGGTAGGGTTGATAGAAGAGATAGAGAAGATCCAATGGAGAGCAGCGCGCTTCGTTACAGGATCATTTAGTAATTGCGAAAGCGTTACGGAGATGATAGATAAACTCCAGTGGAAGACTCTGCAGGAGAGACGCTCAGTAGCTCGGTACGGGCTTTTGTTGAAGTTTCGAGAACATACCTTCACCGAAGAGTCAAGCAGTATATTGCTCCCTCCTACGTATATCTAGCGAAGAGACCATGAGGATAAAATCAGAGAGATTAGAGCCCACACAGAAGCATACCGACAGTCCTTCTTTCCACGTACAATACGAGACTGGAATAGAAGGGAGAACCGATAGAGGTACTCAGGGTACCCTCCGCCACACACCGTCAGGTGGCTTGCGGAGTACGGATGTAGATGTAGTAGATGTACTGGTCCTCCATCGGTGGCAGCAGGTGACCTAGTGGCGTGATCTGCCTCCTTGGTCCTTTCACGCCTTTTTCGGACATGGACAAAGCGATACTCCAGTGGAACTGCAGCGCTTTTTTCCACCACCTTGCTGAGCTTCGCCAACTCATCAGCAGTCACCCTTTCCTCTGCATTGCCCTACAGGAAACTTGGTTTCCGGCAATGCGGACCCCTGCCCTACGTGGGTATTGGGGTTATTACAAGAACCGGGCAGCTTATGAGAGGGTATCTGGTGGAGTCTGCGTCTACATCCTTAACTCTGTCTACAGCGAATGTGTACCTCTTCACACACCTTTAGAGGCTGTCGCTGCAAGGATGTGGACGCCTCTGCCTATTACTGTCTGCAGTTTGTATCTTCCGCCAGATGGTGATGTCTCGCGTCATGTGTTGGCAGCATTGATAGCACAACTGCCTCCTCCTTTTGTGTTACTGGGCGACCTTAACGCCCATAACCCCCTGTGGGGTAGTGCCGCGATTACTGGCTGGGGTAGAGATGTCGAGACTCTTCTCTCGCAGCTTGACCTCTGCCTCTTAAACACGGGAGAGCCGACACATTTCAGCGTAGTCCATGGCACATTTTCGGCCATCGACCTTTCTATCTGCAGCCCCGGACTTTCACCATCCATCCACTGGAGTGTCCATGACGACTTATGTGGTAGTGACCATTTCCCCATCTTTCTGTCACTACCACAGCGTCACTCGTCTGAACGCCCCTCCAGATGGGCTCTGAATAAGGCTGATTGGGGCTTGTTCTCCTCTCTCGCCACTATTGCACCTCCTTCCCATGACACCATTGATGCGGTAGTTCAGTCGGTCACCACCGGCATCGTTTCTGCGGCGGCATCTGCGATTCCATGTTCATCCGGGTCCCCTCGGCAGAGGACTGTGCCTTGGTGGGCGCCCGAGATCGCAGAGGCGATTAGAGATCGCCGGCGGGCTCTTCAACGCCATAAGCGGCACCCGTCCTTGGAGAACCTCATCGTTTTTAAACAGCTCCGTGCCCGTGCCCGACGCCTTATTCGCCAACGGAAGCAGGAGTGCTGGGAACGGTATGTTTCCACCGTTGGCGTCCGTACCTCTGCATTGCAGGTTTGGGCTAAGATTAGGCGACTCCATGGCTATCGGCCACCTGTCTCTGTCCCTGGGCTTTCGCTGAATGGAGTGGTGTGTTCTGACTCCGACACAATTGCGGACCGGTTAGCAGCGCATTTTGCTCAGTGTTCCGCATCTACGAATTACCCACTGGCCTTCCGCTCCCGGAAAGAGCGGTTGGAAAGTTGGAGGCTTTCCTTTCACACGCGCCACGCGGAGTCGCACAATGCTCCTTTCAGCGACTGGGAATTCCAGAGTGCACTATCTGTTTGCCCTGATACGGCTCCTGGGCCAGACCGCATCCACAGCCAGATGCTGAAACTCCTCTCTGTGAATTGCCAGCGACGCCTCCTAGAAGTTTTCAACCGCATCTGGGTTGAGGGTGTGTTCCCGTCTCAATGGCGAGAAAGCATCGTCCTCCCCGTGTTGAAACCTGGCAAGAACCCGCTGGAGGTGGACAGCTACCGCCCCATAAGCCTCACCAACGTTCTTTGCAAGTTGCTGGAACGTATGGTGAGCCGGAGGTTGAGTTGGCTCCTCGAGTCTCGCGGCCTTCTGGCTCCGTCTCAGGGTGGGTTCCGTAAAGGCCGCTCTGCCGTCGATAATCTGGTCTACTTAGAGTCTACCGTCCGTACAGCCTTTGCACGCCGCCAACATCTGGTTGCCGTCTTCTTCGACATGCGGAAGTCGTACGATACGACTTGGCGATATCACATCCTGGCCACACTTCATGGGTGGGGTCTTATTCAGAATTTTCTGTCGTCTCGTTCCTTCCGCGTGCAAGTTGCTGCGTCCCATAGTTCCTCCCGGGTCCAGGAGAACGGGGTCCCACAGGGGTCTGTCCTCAGTGTCTCCCTGTTTTTAATTGCGATCAATGGGCTCGCTGAGGCGGTGGGATCGTCCGTCGCAGCTTCGTTGTATGCAGACGACTTCTGCCTCTACTACAGCTCCGCTGGCATTGCAGTTGCTGAGCGCCAGCTGCAGGGCTCTATCCGCAAGGCGCAGTCGTGGGCTGTAGCGCACGGCTTCCAGTTTTCGGCCGCTAAGACCTGCGTTATGCATTTCTGCCGGCGTCGCACGGTTCACCCTGAGCCACGCCTTTACCTTGACGGTGAACCTCTTGCTGTGGTAGAGACGCATCGGTTTTTGGGACTGGTATTTGATGCCCGGTTGACTTGGCTGCCTCATATTAGGCAGCTTAAACAAACATGCTGACGGCATTTAAACGCTCTCCGTTGCCTTAGCCACACCGGATGGGGTGCCGATTGGTCCACCCTTCTCCGGCTGTATCAAGCGCTGATCCAGTCCCGCCTTGATTATGGGTGTGTGGCTTATGGTTCGGCATCGCCATCAGCATTGCAATTGCTGGATCCCATCCATCACTGCGGGATCCGACTCGCCACAGGAGCATTTCGGACAAGCCCTGTTGACAGCTTACTTGTGGAGGCTGGTGTTCCTCCATTGCGGATTCGGCGCGACCGACTTCTGGCCGCTTATGCTGCCCACGTTTGTAGTTTGCCAGGGCATCCCAACTACCGTCTCCTGTTCCCGCACTCGATCGTCCATCTTCCAGACAGGCGGCCCCGGTCAGGGTGTACGATCGCGGTTCGCATCCGGGCTCTACTGTGTGGGATTGAGTTTTTTCCTCTCCCGCCTGTTTTCCGGGCCAATCTGCCCCCTTGGTGTGTGCGCCGACCATGCATTCGGCTGGATTTGGCACAGGGTCCGAAAGACTCGGTCCCTCCTCTGGCCCTCCGCCGCCGCTTTGTTTCTCTCCTTGCCGAGTTTCCCGGATCTGCCGTGGCCTATACCGACGGTTCGATGGTCTCTGGTCGCACTGGTTACGCTCTTACTCTAGAGGATCATTGTGAGCAACGGTTGCTGGCACCCGGGAACAGTGTATACACTGCCGAGTTGGTTGCCATCTATCGCGCCCTAGAGTATATCCGCTCCCGCTCAGGTGAGTCCTTTGTCATCTGTAGTGACTCCCTGAGTGGTTTACGAGCTCTTGACCAGTGCTTTCCTCGTTCCCGTCTGGTGATGGCCATCCATGAGTCGCTCCATGCTCTTGCCCGTTGCGGCCGCTCCGTGGTCTTTGTTTGGACCCCAGGTCATGTCGGCATCCCGGGCAATGAGCGGGTTGACACGCTGGCTAAACAGGCAGTGAGTTCACCGGCTCTGGAACTTGGCCTTATGGAGTGTGATCTCCTGTCGCTTTTGCGCCAGAAAGTGCTTGGTGCCTGGGGTGACGAGTGGCGCACCCTGCCCACGCCCAACAAACTTCGGGCGGTGAAGGAGACGACCGATGTGTGGCGCTCCTCCATGCGGGCCTCTCGGAAGGACTCTGTCGTCCTCTGCCGGCTGCGCGTTGGCCACACGTGGCTGACGCACGGCCATTTGTTGCGCCGGGAGGGCCCACCGCTATTTCGCTGCGGGGCAGCTCTGACGGTGGTCCACATTTTGGTGGACTGCCCGCTTTTAACAGGACTCAGGCAGACGTTTGCGCTGCCTGATACCCTCCCTGCCCTTTTATGTGATGACGTTGCTATGGCGGACCTCGTGTTGAGTTTTATTCGGGCAGGGGGTTTTTATCGTATGATTTGAGTGTTTGTCCTTTTATTTCCTGTATTGACTTGGGCCTTTGGCCTGTGGTTTTAAACTGTGGGTTTAATGTCATTTGGTGGTTGGCTTTTCCTAATTTTCATGGTCAGCCAACCACCTTCACACTCGGTGTGATTTTAGTTCCGTTTGTCTGGTCTTTGTCTGTCTTTCTTGTATTGTGTCGTCCCTTGTCTCAGTTCTCCGTTTTTAATGACTGACAGTTTTTATTTCGTGTGATTTTATCGTGGAACAAGGGACCGATGACCTTAGCAGTCTGGTCCCTTCAATCCCACACCCAACCAACCAATCTCTCTTTTAATACAAAAGTGACGTAAGAACGGGTGCGTAACACAGCTAAATTCATAGAGCACACTTTCTTCTGTAATATTTACTTCCGTCTTCCTGCCGTCCGGGAATTTTGTTGTAAATAAAACATTGATCACAAGAGACCAATCTGTGTTAATGTAATGTGTTGTAAGGCTCAAATAGTGCACCTGATTATGCGAATCAGTCCACATATAAACTGTCACAGCACATGTTTTATTAATAACTTCCGCAATAACAGAAGGCATTGTGCTGTTTCGTACTACATCAGTTTGTTGTTTGACATGTCTGGTTATAGTAGAGGGATGTGGCATGACATCTGCCACGTTAACTTCTCCATAATGCGCACCTAGATGTATTAATGCTTGGCCTAGTTCTCTGAAACCTTCACCGCAAACAGCATTAAAAAGTCTCATATCTTTCGCACACACTGTAACACACTTTGCTGTAATACTGTTTTTTTATTACTGCCTGTATCCATGAAGGAGCTGTATCTTTGTGAGGTTTCTTGCAACTGTGTTTCTTTAAATGAGTGGTTCCCGATTAGAAACACAATAATGTGGAGCAGTTTATGCACGATACGTACTCGGTAGATGCACTGTTTTCGTCTACAACCAACAAAAATGTGCTCCATACTTGGCTTTTTAGACCTTCCTGTTTCTTCAATGTATAAACATTGGTTTCAATCTTACGTCTTACTGCACTGGCTTCCTTGCACTGCATGATTACAGAGAGAGAGAGAGAGAGAGAGAGAGAGAGAGAGAGAGAGAGAGAGACCACAAATGAGAAGCCCGTACTGGCTGCAGTCTCACAAGGATAGTGACACGTGTAATGTGTTTGAAGTTACGTGCTACATCTTCAGTCACTACATCTATGCTCGGTCACTACAACTAGTGTGGGCAGCCTATCCAGTTAGGGTGTGCTCGCCCCATCCCGTATTTTGTGCTCGCTTACTCGGTCATGCAGCACTCTAGCCCAGACCATGCCCTCTTAGACAAATTATAGATTCAGGTATATCTTCTGAAAAAGGCTCAATTATTTGGGCTGAAACTGAGGTAATGGTTGGTTTCATTACCACAATCGAGGCTGATAGTTTCTTATATATCAGATTATCATGACTGCTGACTGTGCTGCAATGTTGAAAGTACAAAAATATCTTGGTTTCATTGCAATGCCTATTAAATATGTTACTAGCTGACACTAACCTATTACCAAGTTTTATGACCATGGTTTGTCTGGGGAAACTGAGTATCCATTGACAGGGCTCCTGAAAACATGCTATGTCCCTTCCCACTGCGTCAAGGATATTACGGATTTTGTTCATTACTAATGAGCTCCTCCTACTGTTTAACTGTAGTAGACTTAACATACTAGGTATACATAGTGTGTACGAAGCACTTTGGTGCAGAGGGAGAGATCAGTGTAGACTCTTCCAGTCCATGTGTTTTCTAACTACACTCTAAACTTCCCTTCTCCTGGGTAAAAATGTGTAGAAGTAGGTCACACAGCCCTCTTACATCAATCCGTAGTTTACACAGACGGAGTGTCTGTGGCGCCTGGTGTGGGCTGTGTGACCAGCTGACCAAGTAAAAAATCACATTACTGCCTGCAGCATTGCTCCGTCTTCTAGACTAGTATTTTTCTACATGTGGCTGGTGATCCCCAGGACAGTCACAAAGTCTTGCTTGGAGATGAAGAGGGGGTTACAGGTTGCAAGAGGAAGTAGATTGCAATATGGCTGATAACATATATTTCATGATAATGATTTGCCATGGTTTAAACGTCACATGGAAGTGACAAAGCCTTAGAAAGCACATTGTAAAGTTACGATATTTATTTGTAGTAATGAATATGAATTTAATTAAAACCTATTGAACACTTCATATACGCAAAGACTTGCAGCAGTGAGAAGTGACACAGTGTCTACCAAACTCATCCTACATCTGTGGAACGGATCTGGGGCTGCGAGAGACATTAAACTTGTGGGGAGAGGGAAAGGACCACATTAACTTCCAGGTGGGAATGGCAGTGCAGGGGCAGCATCTTGTGCCATACTTACAACTTAGTTTTCATGTTGATCATTGGCTGTGATAAAATCACATGGAACTAGAACAGATCATGAAAGTGCATTTAAAAGTTGCTCAGGTTAGCTAGGATTGGCAGCAGTGAGATGAGGTGTGAAGTACTGAAATTCCTACCAAGCGAATGTAGGATGCTTGAGCTCACCTCAGATTGTAATTGATATATTGTGTGTTGACATTCTTTCTATTTTCATAGCTCAGTGATTTCATTGGGATTCCCACAAAATAGCCATTTCTCATTTCTGTTTGTGTTGTTAATTGTGATTATGTGAAGTCATAATTTTGATAGTGCTTTATAAAAAAAGAGTTGAAAAATAGCATCTAAAATCTAATATAATAATTTGTAAATAAATGTCCAAAATACTCTAACAATCAATTAATAAGAAATGTTGTTTTCTTTTGAAACTGGATGAAAGTAAATAAAACAACCAGACCAGTGCATGTCCGAACAGTAGAGGTCCCATAATACAAAAACATGTTGTTGTTGTCTTCAGTCCTGAGACTGGTTTGATGCAGCTCTCCATGCTACTCTATCCTGTGCAAGCTGCTTCCTCTCCCAGTACCTACTGCAACCTACATCCTTCCGAATCTGCTTAGTGTATTCATCTCTTGGTCTCCCTCTATGATTTTTACCCTCCACGCTGCCCTCCAATGCTAAATTTGTGATCCCTTGATGCCTCAAAACATGTCCTACCAACCGATCCCTTCTTCTAGTCAAGTTGTGCCACAAAGTTCTCTTCTCCCCAATCCTATTCAATACCTCCTCATTAGTTACGTGATCTACCCATCTAATCTTCAGCATTCTTCTGTAGCACCACATTTCGAAAGCTTCTATTATCTTCTTGTCCAAACTAGTTATCGTCCATGTTTCACTTCCATAAATGGCTACACTCCAAACAAATACTTTCAGAAACGACTTCCTGATACATAAATCTATATTCGATGTTAACAAATTTCTCTTCTTCAGAAACGCTTTCCTTGCCATTGCCAGTCTACATTTTATATCCTCTCTACTTCGACCATCATCAGTTATTTTACTTCCTAAATAGCAAAACTCCTTTACTACTTGAAGTGTCTCATTTCCTAATCTAATTCCCTCAGCATCACCCGATTTAATTTGACTACATTCCATTATCCTCGTTTTGCTTTTGTTGATGTTCATCTTATATCCTTTTTTCAAGAAACTGTCCATTCCGTTCAACTGCTCTTCCAAGTCCTTTGCCGTCTCTGACAGAATTACAATGTCATCGGCGAACCTCAAAGTTTTTACTTCTTCTCCATGAATTTTAATACCTACCCCAAATTTTTCTTTTGTTTCCTTTACTGCTTGCTCAATATACAGATTGAATAACATCTGGGAGAGGCTACAACCCTGTCTCACTCCTTTCCCAACCATTGCTTCCCTTTCATGCCCCTCGACTCTTATGATTGCCATCTGGTTTCTGTACAAATTGTAAATAGCCTTTCGCTCCCTGTATTTTACCCCTGCCACCTTCAGAATTTGAAAGAGAGTATTCCAGTCAACATTGTCAAAAGCTTTCTCTAAGTCTACAAATGCTAGAAACGTAGGTTTGCCTTTTCTTAATCTTTCTTCTAAGATAAGTCGTAAGGTCAGTATTGCCTCACGGGTTCCAACATTTCTACGGAATCCAAACTGATCCTCCCCGAGGTCCGCATCTACCAGTTTTTCCATTCGTCTGTAAAGAATTTGCGTTAGTATTTTGCAGCTGTGACTTATTAAACTGATAGTTCGGTAATTTTCATATCTGTCAACACCTGCTTTCTTTGGGATTGGAATTATTATATTCTTCTTGAAGTCTGAGGGTATTTCACCTGTCTCATACATCTTGCTCACCAGCTGGTAGAATTTTGTCATGACTGGCTCTCCCAAGGCCGTCAGTAGTACTAATGAAATGTTGTCTACTCCGGGGGCCTTGTTTCGACTCAGGTCTTTCAGTGCTCTGTCAAACTCTTCACGCAGTATCTTATCTCCCATTTAGTCTTCATCTACATTCTCTTCCATTTCAATAATATTGTCCTCAAGTACATCGCCCTTGTATAAACCTTCTATATACTCCTTCCACCTTTCTGCCTTCCCTTCTTTGCTTAGAACTGGGTTGCCATCTGAGCTCTTGATATTCATACACGTGGTTCTCTTCTCTCCAAAGGTCCCTTTAATTTTCCTGTAGGCAGTATCTATGTTACCCCTAGTGAGATAAGCTTCTACATCCTTACATTTGTCCTCTAGCCATCCCTGCTTAGCCATTTTGCACTTCCTGTCGATCTCATTTTTGAGACGTTTGTATTCCTTTCTGCCTGCTTCATTTACTGCATTTTTATATTTTCTCCTTTCATCAATTAAATTTAATATTTCTTCTGTTACCCAAGGATTTCTAGCAGCCCTCGTCTTTTTACCTACGTTATCCTCTGTTGCCTTCACTACTTCATCGCTCAAAGCTACCCATTTTTCTTCTATTGTGTTTCTTTCCCCCATTCCTGTCAATTGTTCCCTTATGCTCTCATTGAAACTCTGTACAACCTCTGGTTCTTTCAGCTTATCCAGATCCCATGTCCTTAAATTCCCACCTTTTTGCAGTTTCTTAAGTTTTAACCTACAGGTCATAACCAATAGATTGTGGTCAGAGTCCACATCTGCCCCTCGAAATGTCCTACAATTTAAAACCTGATTCCTAAATCTCTGTCTTACCATTATATAATCTATCTGATACCTTTTAGTATCTCCAGGATTCTTCCATGTATACCACCGTCTTTTATGATTCTTGAACCAAGTGTTAGCTACAAAAACATAGGCATAATAAAAGTCAGATTTGTTTTATATAAAAATTACTTAATTCTGAATTGAATAACACACAGAATTTTTAATAATAAATACCCTGTGTTAACGATGAGTAAACGCAAAACCTGAAAACTGTTTTCAGGAACCAATTGATAACTAAATGAACAAAATCCAGCAAAGTAATTTTAAGAAATTGTGCGTAAGGAGGAATGCCATAGAATAGCATGTGACTTATTGCTCAAATGTAGCAGCTGAAGAGTCCTATCTAAGTCAGAAGGTAGTCTTTGGAATGGTTACCAAAGGCTAAAAGCAAAGGCACTGGACAGACTCATTGTACGAAACATTGCTCATTGAGTGATTCAACCTTTTACAAAATTATGTTGTGTGTTGCTCATTAAGTAATGTTTGACTTTACTTTGTTCATTGTAATAATAATGCTGATGTAAACATTACAATATTTATTCTTCCGCATTTCCTGTTGTCTCACTGTTCTTTCTCTCCTGTGATACGTAAGCCACATAAGCATTTTCAAAAATCTTCGAGAAAGTAATGTACTCGAGAGTGGTTAGCCATCTCAGCAGTAATAGGATACTTAGTAAATCACAGTTCAGATTTCAAAAATGCTGTTCCACTGAGACAACAATATACAATTTCACTGTCCACGTAATAGAGTCATTAAATAGTAAAATGTCACCAATAGGAATTTTCTGTGACTTGTCCAAAGCATTTGATTCTGTGAACCATGACATTATGTTACAGAAATTACAATTCTATGATATAAATGGAATAGCATATGAGTGGTTTGAGTCATACTTACAGAACAGGAAGTAAAAAGTTTCCTTATATGGGTTAAGTGATTTAAATAAGTTTGCCACTTCATCTAACTGGGATGAAATTACATTAGGTGTTCCATAGGGTTCAATCATGGGTCCCCTTCTGTTCTTGATATATGTGAACGACCTCCCTGCCTGTCTGAAACAGCAAGCTGAATTGACACTGTTTGCTGGTGATACAAGCATCATTATTAATCCAGTAAAAGAAATGCCAATTGAAAATGATACAAATAAGGTCTTCGGAAAAGTCGTGAATTGGTTTTCTGCAAATGGGCAGCAACTTTTGCAAACAGAATAATTGATAATTTTGAGGATACAGAAATTAGAAAGCTAACATACATTGCATGCTTTCACTCTCCGATGTCATATGGAATAATATTTTGGGGTAACTCAACATTTAGACAAAAAATATTCACTGCTCAAAAGAAAGTGGGTAGAACGATGTGTGGGGTGGGGTTCTAGTGGCACATCTTGTAGGCATCTTTTTAAAAGATTGTGATTTCTTACAACAGCCTCACAGTACATTTACTCACTAATGAAATTTGTTTTCAACAACATGGACCAGTTTAAAAACAACAGTGACAGTCATGATTATTATACCGGAATAAAGACAGACTTACGCTGTTCTTTACTCAACCTATTTTTGGCACAGAAAGGGTTAAAATAACTTTAAAAATTTTCGACTAATTACCAGGTGAAATAAAATGTCTGTCAGCAGTAATAGCTTAAAAAATAAATTGAAATCATATCTCTTTGACACGTACTTCTATAGCACAGATGAATTCTTGAATAGGAATAAATAAATCTATAAATATAGTATATGCATTTTGTGCCATTTAAAGGAATGGGGTAAATAATAGCAATATTAATCTTTAACTCTGTATTGTAATATATACATATTAAAAAATCTTGTTTCATATGTGCATTTCTTGTGCACTTGACATGTTCCACATCGTGATGGCTACCGTACCATGCGATTGATCAATGGAACACGCAACCAACTAACTTACTAACTAACAGATATCATCAAGAGTAAAGTCAATAACAATAATTCAGTGATTATGCACAAATGCACAGAGCTTTATTGGCACAACTGCACTTTGATTATTAATTACTAATGTCTCTCATTTGTATTATTTAAAAACATACGTGACACTACCAGAATTTTATTGTTTTTAATGGTTTACATTCAAAGAGTGACACCAGCCATATTGGTACAAAATGGCATATGGCACTAATAATTTCAAAGATTCCGTTTCCAGCCATGGATATTCATCTTTTCTCTTCATCCATAAGACGCCAGTCTTTTGCGAATTTAATTCCATTTTAAGCTTCCCGTCAGCAGCAAATCTATAAGTGTTTCTTTCTTCCTCATGATCTGTTCAGCTATTGTAGTGACATACCCAAACATAGTTTATTAACCATCTGTGCCCATAGTAAGCTTCAGAGTTCAATTCTGAAAAGTAACTTAATATTTTATCTTCAAAATTATGCAAGTTCTGTATCATGCAAAGAATGTGAGAAGTTACTACGACCAACTGCTCCATTGCAATTTCTTCCAGTTTTCTGAACATTGGGGAAAGGTTCAGGCATCTCCTCTATTAAAGATGTTGAGCACAAATGAAGTTTTGCAAGAAATCCTTTGATTTTTATCCTTAGCCATTATAATGCAGTTATAATGCCTCCCTTGGAGGCTCTTGTTTAAAATATTTAGATGATTAAAAATATCAATAAGAAATGCTAATTTTAATACCCAAACAGGATCACAAAAATGACTTGCATAGTCAGATTTAGAATCTTGTAAGAATATTAACAATTCAGCTTTTAGTTCCAGGACTTGTCTCTGTATCTTTCCTTTGGAAACCATCCTACACGTGTGATCAAGGAGATTTTGATGGAGCAAACCCATGTCTTCACAAATGATTCTAAGCAGTCATGTTTGCAATACTTTACCTTTAATAGAGTTCACAACTTTGATTCCCTCTTTACGTACACAATTATAAATCAAAAGATAAAACCATGGCCACCAGAACTTGTTGATGAAGAAAGCAGTGTATCCATGAAACATTTGCGATTATTTATTTTAATTTTGTAATGAGATCACTGTTGTTGCCAGTCATAGCTTTAGCACCATCACTAAAAATGGTTATACGTTGTGTCCAATCAGTCTCGTAGCTGTGAGTGCTTTCTAAAACCATATCATACAAACAGTAGCCAGTAGTGTTTGTAGGAAGTGCTTTGCAAAATAAAATGTCTCCCTTGTGCATGTCTTCAAAGTGTACATATACCATAAACTGCACATAGTCTCAAATATCAATAAATTCATGAAATTGAGAAGCAAAGTGTGGGGTACTCTTTAATTTTTTGATTAATTGTTCCCTAATGTCACCTTCCATATCACTGATATTGCGTACATTGGTATTGTCAGGAAGTTCTACGCTTTCTAGCGAGTTTGCCTGTTACTTAACTAACATAATTTCAACCATATCCAAGACTGCTTACAAAATAAAATTCTTGGCATCTGTATGTGTCTTCCCTGCTTAGTGAGTCAGTGTGTGATGCAGTAACTAGCTAATGACATGTTCTCTTTGATACTGGATACCTAAAATCAGTTGAAATATTATTAAATCAGAAAAACAAATAAATGTTCAGTAACTTAATATTTTTATCAACAAATAACAGTACTATTTTATTACCTAAATTGTAGAAGTTTGCTGCTGGTAAAGGGTTTTCAGTTTCCTTTCAAATAAATCCAGCAGCTTATGAGCTTCCTTGGATTGTTTAGTTGAGAGAATACACACAAACTACGACAGTGTCATACTCTTAAGTGAATTTACTTCGCTGTAAATTGTACACTTTGATTTGTAATGTAAATGGATATATTAAAAAATGTACTCACCAAGCAGTGGGAGGAGGACACACAAACACAAAAAGTTTAACTTTTACAAGCTTTTGAAGCCAATGGCTCACTCTTCTGGCAGGAGAGTTGAAGGGGAAGAAAGAGGGGTGAAGGAAAAGTGTTGGAGAGGGGAGACTTACTGGATGGGATGAGAAGGAAAGAGTCTTTCCTTGTCATTCCATATAGTAAGTCTCCCCTGACACACAGTTCTGGGTGATTTTTCTGAAGAGGTTTTATTGCAGTGAAGGTTCCTTGTGAGCTGTAAAATATTACAAGCCATAATACTAAGCAAGGACACAGGCAATGGATGTGAGGGTTGCCAAGTGGTGCAGGCAATTATACCTGTTGACCACTCTGGCTAGGATCGCGGAGCACCTATTTTGCAATCGTTTGCAGGCACACAGGAAGATCTTGGGAAGCTAATATGGCATCTGAAAAGGCAGATCTATTGATGGCACAATCAATAGATCACTTGGACTTTATTATGGCTCCAGAAGTAAATACATAACAGCAATCATGAGCGACATCACAGGTGCTTTCGACTGTGTATGGTGGCCTGAGATGTTTAAGCATCTTGGGGATCTTTGGCTCCCAAAGCATGTACAATAGCTTCATAGATTATTGTTGTGGATGTACTGTTGAATGGTACACAGGGAAACAAGTAGTTAAAAAGATAACAAAAGGCTGCTTGCAAGACACTGCAATGGTCCTGTCTTATCGTGCGTAACTGTTGAACCTCTCACATATCTCCTCAGTGGGGAGAATATTGTTAATAGCATAGTGCCATATGCAGGTGACATCTTGGTGGTGGTATTCAGGACTTCTCAGGCAAAGCTGAATGGAAGGGTTGTTGGTGTGCTCAGGCAGATGTAGCGATGACGTGTTGCTGATTTCATTTGTACTGAGATTGCAGTACATGTGGGGTGCTTATTTGCTTCCACCACCCTGAGTGGAATGTTTGCCAACCTGTAGTCTTATATAGTTGTTATTCCCTGCACAGAAAACAGCACTTAGATTTTGAGTCTGTATTCTTGAGGCTGTAAGAA
The DNA here is from genome assembly GCF_023897955.1 of Schistocerca gregaria. NCBI lineage: Eukaryota > Metazoa > Arthropoda > Insecta > Orthoptera > Acrididae > Schistocerca > Schistocerca gregaria. The sequence goes on along the minus strand of NC_064920.1, from coordinate 1,011,928,577 downwards.
ACTCTTAGCGAGGAACTGTTATTTCGGCAGTAATTAAATTTCCAATAAGTTTGTTTACGTGGGATGCCACCCACTTTTTATTAGCAGAACATGAGAAACTGCACAATTGCATTCCACTTTAGAGTCACAAATGATTTCTATATTTCAACAAATTAATGAACTACATATTTCCATAATTAGTATCACACTGTTTTCAACTGTATGTCCAAATAACCACACATTGCTAATAAAGTCTTAACTAACACCGACTGCAGCAGACAACATGCTGTCCTCCAAGGCTTCCCAACCAGCTCTATTGACAAACCATAGATTACTAACAAAGATTTAACTAACACTGTCTGCAACAGACAACATGTCCGTCCTCTGACACTGCCAAACCAGCTCTGATTTATACACTATACATTGCAACTAAGCCTTAACTGATATGGTGGCAAACAGGTTTGTCCTCTGACACTGCCAAACTAGCTCTGATCTTACAGCCATAAGTACATCGCCCGACAACCAATTTAGGCTTACCGAAGCTTACCGAAGTGCTTCGTCTGCCTTTTCATTTAGCAGTTGTTTCTTATTCTGCTTGTTATTAATATTTGTGAAATAATGGAATGACGGCACACTATTGAGAGATGCTTTAATTTGAAATTCAAGAAAATATAATGTTTAATTTGTTTAGTATTAATAATAGAAGATTGTCATTTTGGCACGCGACTTCCGAAAGCAGCAGCTAATCATGGGGAAGGTCCAAAATTTAGGTGGTCTTTCTCATGATATTCTCACCTAACAAACCGTCAGTACCTCACAACACATTACATTGTCTTGCAAATGCTGCCTTCTCAACTGCTCTAAGAAAGGCTTCATGTTCCTGAATATGATGGCTATAAAGCCAGAAATATTACACCCAACTGCAGACTGCTAATGAAGGTGCGAGCAGATGGAATAGGTTCCCTAGTATGTCAGTGGCTCGAAGACTCCTTAGGTATCAGAACACAGTGTGTTGTTCTTGCAGCGATTATTCTACAGAGACCAGGGTATCATCAGTTGTGCCCCAGAGAAGTGTGATAGGGCCACTATTATTTTCTATATACATAAATGATCTGGCAGAAAAGGTGGGCAGCAGTCTATGGTTATATGCTGCTGATGCTGTGGTGTGTATGAAGGTGTTAAAGATCAAAGTTTCTAATTTGTGTGGTGAATGGTAGCTGGCTCTAAATGTAGAAAAATGTAAGTTATGTGGGTGAGTAGGAAAAACAAACCCATAAGGTTCAGATACAGCATTAGTTGTGTCCTGCTTGACACAGTTGTGTCATTTAAATATCTGGGTGTAACGTTGTGATATGAGATGGAATGAAGATTATGGTAGGGAAGGCAAGTGGTTGACTTCGGTTTATTGGGAGAATTTAAGGAAAGTGTGGCTCACCTGTAAAGCAGACCACATATATTATGCTAGTGCAACCTACTCTAGAGTACTGTTCTAGTACTTAGGATCTGCATCAGGTCAGATTAAAGGAAGACATCGAAGCAATTCAGAGGCAGGCTGCTAGATTTGTTAGTGGCAGATTCAAACAACACACAAATGCTACATAGGTGCTTTGAGAACTCAAATGCGAATCACTGGATGGAAAGCGACATTCTTTTTGCAAAATGCTCTTGAGGAAATTTAGAGAACTGGTATTTGAAGCTGACTGCTGCCAACATACATTTAACAAAAGGACTTTGAAGATAACATAAAAGAAATTAGGGTTCATATGGAGGCATAGAGACAGTTGCTTTCCCCTTTGCTCTATATATGAGTGGAACAGGAAAGGAAACAACTAATAGTGGTACAGGGTATCACTACTAGCATGCTTCATACTGAGGCTGACAGGGTATTTACATAGATGTGGATGTAGATGTAGAAATAGACCAAACACAGTAGAAAAAGATGAGAGTATCCTAAAAATCAATAAAAACAGACACCACCCCACTTTTCAGGAAAACTACCACCCACACAAAGCACAACCACACGTGAAACAGCTACTTACTGACCAGATAAATGTTGGAACCATACGCAATCATTGAACAAATCGTGTGAAAAATGAAAAAATTATAAAATTGGAACCCTTGTCTTTTCACATCTACCCATCCGGAAAACTGTGCGTGTTAAACTGCCACTTCTGGGGTGGGGAGGTGCACCATTCACAGATCAGATATGCCTGGCGGATTAATGACAGGGGCTTAATATGCTGACCAGGTAGGATGCCATTTTTAGGCAGTTTCCCACATCCCAAACATACAATAGTGGTGCTATATAGTGTTATGTTTCTCACCAAGAAGTATGTAGTGCTGCAGTGCAGTGTGGAATTATGCAAAAAACAATAATGCAAAATTAGGGAACACCTCAAATATGGGCAAGCATATATGCCCTGATGTGATCAAAAATGAGACATAAAATACCATAAGTAAAATAACATGTTTTGTAATGAACTGTTTTTAGAAAATTGAAAGTATCATTCATTATAGGCCACTGATGATGTTTTATATCAATAAAATGAAACATGTTTAGTGACAAAAATATGTGTTTCCTAGTAGTTACACAGGCGAATTTAAAATAACTTAAACAAATACCACAGAATGGAATATTATATGAAGTTAATTTAGGATCAGACTGCATTATGACTGTTGGAAACAAGTTAAGAAAACATTGTTTACAAATGCTGAAATCTTAATAAAGATCATGTTCTTGTTTAATTCCATATGTTGTTTTTACCCCCACACTTCCTCTCTTTTATGAGAAGTGAATTTTCTAATACTTTTTGCTGTCTCACTTATATTGACTTTGCTGATCATTTTTGTTATTTTTTATTTCCGTTTGTCTTAGGTGGACTTTGAAAGTTTTGATGATGATATTTACAATCATTTGGCTGATGTGACAGATGAGAACAAAGAACAAGAAACATCCTGTGATGAACTGTCATCCCCTGACAGTAGTAATGCAAATCATGAATTAAAACATGGTGCTCAAACTTTACCACCAAAACTTGATGTCAAACAAATTGATTGGGATGAGCTTGATGACCTCCTGCAGGTATGCACTTCAGATAAGTTAAGAAATTTTGGGTCTAGTGTTGTTTGATTTGTAGTGATAAATTTTTGTTTATTACAGGTGGAGCGGAAAAGAGATGAGTCTGAGAAGATATATCAAACAATGCCAGTCAGTCTCCCAAGTGTTTCTACACAGTCAAGTGTAGATTTCTCAGATGAAACAACACATGGGAACACATTCTCTACACAGTCCAGTGTTGACACAGTTGACAGCTTCACTAGTGAAGAAACAGGATCCGCAACAGATTCCGCAGGTGTAGACAGCACAGCTGCTACTCGTGGTAGCAACAGCAGCCATACTAACAGTGGTGATGGTGATGCAAATGGAGATCGATCCAGTTTAGATAAGATACCAGCAGACCTTGCAAGTCTGGATAAGTTTCCTAGCCTTGAAAAAAATCTGAACAGGTCTATGAGTGGTCCAGACTGTCTGGAAAGACATTGGGATCAGGGATGTAAAATGGATGCAACCACACCAGTAATTCCTGAAGCAAGTAATGATGATGTTTTTAGCAGTTCAGGTGGAGACGCTAAAAATCAGAGTGAAAGTGGCCCTGATGTTGTCTTAAGAAGAGCAGCTAAAACAGGATCAACAGCAATCCGGCGCCGTCCGGGAATGCGATCCCGCACTAAATTGAAGAGAAGGTGCTCAATTAATGGCCACTTCTACAACCGAGAAACAAGCTTTTTCACTCCACCTCATGGCAGCCAAATGAGTGTCTGGGTCACATCTCTTGTTAATACACAGGAAGTTATTAATTTGTTACTCGAGAAATACAAAGTGGATAGCAAGCCAAGTAATTTTGCACTCTTTGTAGTCAGAGATAATGGTGGTAAGTGACATAATTTCTGCAATATTTGTGTTTGCACCACATTACATTAAGAATTACATTTACTTTAGTGCATTTTCCCACCCAAAACCTGTTGTCATTAGTATTCTAAGAGAGGAAGGATATTGCTTCAAATATGCATCTTAAGGCTGTGCTGAATCAGTTATGTAGTTTTCTCCAGGATAATTATTTCTTATTACTATACATCTCTTGTTGAGGTGAGGCTAAAGGGACTATTAATGTCACATGGTAGTTTTCTAAAATCCTAAAATCAACAGGACTTAATATTTTGGCAATCCATCTGTCTGCCATCTTTAAGAGAGATGCTGCTGCTGCTGACGAATCCTGTTGAAAACTGATGGCGAGGGTGGAAACCATTATCCTGTATAGGACCCTGTACTCAGGGTGTATATGACCCTGGATAACTGGGAGATCCGGGAAAAACTAGAATTTCTTAGAATTCTGGAAATTTTTCATTGTTTTAGTTTTCAGTTAAATTTTTGTAACTTTGACTCCTAAGAACCAACACTCTAACAAAGGATATTACTGTATCTCATGACGTCAGCAATAAAACATGAACAAGAGAGAGAAAACAAACAAACAATCAAACTTAAGTTTCAAAGGAAATGCGCCATATACAACAACAAAACACAGTGCTCATACAAGCGACTGCTGCTAACAGCAAAATGTGTCAAAGGTCTTAGGAAGACTATGTAATGCTTAATAATAACAAATTGCCTCCAATGAGCATGACGTCACAACTGTTTACATTAGATCGGCAATTTCAGGGGGGAGGGGCACCAAATTCACATTTTTGAGGGAAACAACCTTGTCTCACAAAGCAGCTAGCGTCCAGTGCACGTTGGTTTATCGATTATTCATATGATTTTGAAACACATCCCTGCTGATTTTTGAATATTTTTTAACACATTTTAAGCTGATTTCTAAATGAATCATAAGTTGATTTTTGAATATGTGCATAGTGTATGTGATGTCTCTGCCAAGAGAATCCCTGTTGCTTCTAGAAATTAACTTTCCTGCAGACAAAAGTGGATGGAGCTATACAAGCTGAGTAGAATAAAGCCGAGCGGGTGAACCGCAATCGCTGTCTATGTGGTTGACTGGATTTGCGTATGATCGGCATTATTATAATTACTAGTGAAATCCATAGATTCAGACTACCAGAGTGGAAATAAATGACTAACAGGAATAACAGGTAAGAAAGATCGCATATTGTCTTCTTGGTGTACCCAAGAAAGTGACATTTTGACAGAAAATTTTTGGCCAGACCGCTACACTAGTAAGGGCCACTCGTACAGTCCCCAGCTAGCACCCGCTTAAGCTCTATTCAGGGAGTAGTGCGGAAAACATGTTGTACGACCACGTAATAATGCCTAACCAGAGAATGAATGCAGCATAACTAAACAGGTGATTGTGGCAGGGTTAGTGAAGTTAACCGGAGAATGAGTTTTAACACTGGCAGGAATAGTTGCAGAATTAGTGATGACAAGATTGAGTGTTAGAATGAGGGAGGAGAAGAAACGGGGACATCACACAAAATAAGCAAGAATATGGCGATTCCACATGTATCTAAAAATTTCATACAACTGCTTTCAATCTCATGCTTTACAAGCTGGAGCTTATGAATGAAGTGGGAAACGATTTCCTAACATAAAACATTTTGCTTGTGGGAGGTGTAATAGGAATTTCATATTGGTACTTCGTGAATTGTATTCTGTCATGTTATAAAAATAATCATTTGTGTCAAAACAGTCACATTTATTTGGTGTGTGTTACAGTTGCTGCTATATTAGGCAGGCCTATTTCGTGTTATGTAGCCGACAGTGACAAAATACACATAATGAGATTGAGAAACCACACCAGTCTTGGTTGCTATTTGTATGAACAGCTTTTCAGTTTTAGACGACGATATTTCGTTTTTTCATGTAGCAAAACGTGTAACGAACTTTGATGAGGTAATAGATTCTTTCCCAGAAAGGAAAGCACGCCATGTAAAGCTGTAGCAAGATTAGAGAGAAAAAATTCTATGACTTAAGGATTGAAGAAATGTGTACTGTCATGCTTATCTCTTGTCATTACTGATTTTATCTATCCTATATTCAATTTTATGTCACACAAAACATCAAGTTATTAGCTAATAGACAATAAAGAGTGCAAAAAGAAAAAGAAGGCTAGGATGTCAAACCAGGCAACTGGGAACAGGAGAGGCACCACAGGACATTTTAATTTCCACTGTCCTGAATATAGTTTGATGGCATCCATTACAAAATATTACACATTTGAATTCCACAGAGTGAAATACAGTGATGTGTGATGGAAGACTGCTGTGTGAAGAGGCATGGCACTGCACTTTGGCACACTTAAGACCAAATAACGTGTCTTACATTTCCTCGAACACATATCATTGATGTATCAAACTCTTCAGAAAGATGTATGCTACGAACTGAGCAACTTTTTGAAAAGTTTTTTTTTTTTTTTTTTTTTTTTTAAATTTTTTGCGTCCTACCTTAAACTCTCATGGGAGGGGAGGGGGAGGGGAGGGAGAGGTTTGTGCCACTATTTATATCATACTTGACAGTACTCGACACAACTTGGCTGCAGTCCCATGTGAAACAGAAATCCAATGAGGTTCCAGCAAATGCGGAAGAATACATAGTGCAATGTTTACATCAGGTTTGTTCTTATGATGAACAGATCATAGTATTGCCCCGGTTCAGTAATATCGTAGATATTGGGCTGATGCACAGAGCAGTCTGAGATGTAGTGGGGAGGTAGGTAGTCTCCACATGACCTGTGTTTACATGTAGTGATTTTTCTGTTTCCTTTTTGTTTATTGCTCTCACATCAAATGAAAATAAAACAGATTTCTGTGGCCGGGAGCTATCAAGTGAATGAAAATACATTTACATAATTACGGAAGGCTAAAATATGATATTAGTTTCAGATTTTATTTTATTTGCACCTTTCTGACAGTCAAGCACCGCCTTGCAAAACAATGAAGTTATTTTTGTCAGTTTGCTGAACAAATGTGGCTTTTATTAATGTTTTCCGCTGAGGCAGTCAATTTATTTGAAACGAAGTGTTTAATTCCACAGTATTGGCTAGTTTGATCTGTTTGCTGCATTTCAAGTGCACATTTTCATCTTCTAGCACGTCTTCTAAAGAAAATGTACATCTGACTCTGGACATAAGAATGTGCACTTTAAGTCGAATTATGCATTTTAGTATGGGTCACGAAATTCCGATGCTCTTGAAATATCCTCTGATGTCTTGTTTCTTTTATGACATAATGTAAGGTCTTTTAATATTTTACACGTAGGAACATACAGGCTTCCTGCGTCATCATGGCTGCACAAGTGCGGTGACGCCCATCATCTGGCACTCTCTGGCAACTGCTGAAATGAACCTATTTCTAACAGGTTGTGGGAAAATGTTGTGAATGGTTCTTTGAAAAGCGTTACTTTCAAAGTAAATTTCCTTTTACACAAGATGAACTATGTACGAGAATGTACAATTAATTTCTTAAATCACAGAGCATTTGACTCTCATTTAAAAATCAACTCTTTGAGGTCAACCATTTAGAATAATTTCGAGCTCAAAATATCAGACATTAATGTCATCGTTAAAAAATTTACTGGCACATTTGTGTGATGTATCTTGAAGTGTAACACGCGCAAAAAAGATCAACATTATATGTGAAAGCTTAGTTTCTCTTGCAGCTTATTAATCTTTGAGACCAATATTATATGTGAAAGGTTTTCTTTTCTTGTAGCAACATTATGTAAACTAATTTAAATCATTAAATTTTCCTATTTGTTTGTTTGTGCTACTTAACAGTGATGTTGCTATTGGCTGACTACATCATGTGTCCTATGCTCTGTCACTTAACACGAAGAAAGTAAATTTCCACCCAAGAGAAAGTGTATTTTTAACCAGGAAATCCAGGAAAAATCTGAGAATCTCATTTCCTTGTCCGCATATACACCCTGTGTACTGTACAGGGTGCATGCAACACCCATCACTGGTGTTGCTCCTAAGGGTGGGCTTCTGGCACTGTCTGCACTAGACACCAGCAGCAAAAATGTAATGCAGTCAAAGGCTATTCTCAAACATTCAAGGTAGTCTCACCAAAGAACTTTGTGCGTTAATGCCGGATAATACAGGGTTCCTCATTCTGTTAATAGGAAAACCTTTGTCTTGTAGTGATCCATGCCATTCATGGAAGGGCATGTAGACACGTACTTTAGATATAGAGCTCAGACTAGAGATGAGCGTGATTGCAGATAGTTTGTAAACACATGCTGTGAGAAGTATTACTCAGCAAGTGTGAGTCTATCTTCTTTAGAGCATTTGTAATCTCCATGGAGCAAGGAGGAATGAAGGAGCTCTGGTACTATGGAAGATTTGCAGCACAAAGGAAGACAGATACAATGTATATAAGCGATTGTTGTTATATACTATTCATAGAATGTTAATGAAAGGCCTTTGAGACAGTAATATTAGTTGGTTTCCATGTAACAAGTAACCTTCTTCTGAAAGTTTGTGACAGTATTCGGAGTTAATTGAAACCTATCTACACTTTACTTAAGTAGAGAAGCAGTGTTGTGTTTTATAGTCACTTCACTTATAGAAATCTGCACAAAGAAAGAAGTTCGATGCCGAGGAAGAACAGGTTACAACATAGCTGGACACTGAGGTAAATCTTGAGAGTTGCAAGGCTGAATGTCTACACCAGTCTAATAAGGTAGTGTTAAGGCGGCAGTGTAAGGTGTAGCTGCGTGGAGTAATAGGTTGGGAACAAACATTGCTCAAGCAGTTAAAATATCACCGCATCAAAACATCACCACACTAGCTTAATACAGCTGTTATCAGCCAATAATAAACACTCCAGTCTCTGTTAATCAGCTGTTGCCAGCCAAATTAAGTTGACTCAAAATTAACACTGCCCCAAAAACTGGATGTACCAGTAACTGTCAGGATCTCATCAGATTTCATCCTGTGTCCCTTGTTTAAAGAATACTCTGCTGCCGCCAATTTTCAGGCTCTCATAACCTCTTGTGACTGATTTATTGATTGACTTTTTATTGGTCCAGTTTTATCATATAGCACAAATTGTACAATTGATATTGGACAGGTCAAAGATAAGTTACAATAGCACATAGTATTAGCAAAATAGTAGGCAAATTAAAATTGGGTACGTATTACAACTAATTTTGTTACATATTCATAAATTCTCTGACAGAATAGGAACAGTGCTTTGTTAGAAATGCCTTTAGTTTAGCTTTAAATATTCGATGAGTGGTATTTTTTATTTCCTCTGATATCTTATTGTGTAGTATTACACCAGTGTTAATTATGCTCCTCTGATAGGTGGTTGTTCTGTGATAGGTTTGATGTATATTTAATTCCATTCTGATATTAGAGTTGTGTACATTTTTGTTCTGTAGAAGTTTGGCTGTTTTCAGGAGGTAGTCCCTAGTGAACAAGATAGTTTCATAAACAAATAAACTTGGAACATTTAGAACACCAAACTCAGTAAAATGGGATTTGCAGGACTCCATCTTTTTAAGGCCACAAATTATTCTTAAAGTTCTTTTTTGCATTCTAAAAACCTTTACACTGTGAGTTGTGTATCCCCAGAAAATGATCCCATATCAGATTAGTGAGTGGAACTGTGCATAGTATGCCTACAGTACTGTTGTTTCGCTTGTTGTAGCCTTTAAAATTCTTAGGCCATAGCACACAGATGATACTTTTCTACACAAGTTATTTATATGTGTGCCCCACTTTAAATCTTGCTGAACCCAAAGACCCAAGAATTTTGTGACACTTACATTTTCTAGGGGATCATTTTTTAATTGGGCTTGAATAGACATTTGATTAGTTGGAGGAATTAAATGAAAATCGACACACACCATTTTTTCAGTATTTATAATGAGTTTGTTTTTGTGAAGCACTCAGAAAGTCTTTTCGTAGAACTTTCTGCTGTGAACCCCAAAGTTTCTGGACTGGATCCAGTGAGCAATATGCTGGTGTCATCAGCAAACAGGATAGTTTTTGTGGGACTCATATATTCAACTAAGTCATCCACATAAATCAAGAAGAGTAGTGGACCTAAGATTGAGCCCTGTGGTACACCATATTTTATTGGTAATTCGCTAGAAAGAAGGGAGTTGTTTCTTGTTTTATTCATTTTGTTGAATTCATACTGAAGTGATACTTTCTGCCTGTGGTTTTTTAGGTATGAACACAACCAGCTATGTGCTACACCTCTTACTCCTCGTCTTGTAATTTTTCGAGCAGAGTGTTATGGTCCAGGACGTCGAAGGCTTTTGATAGATCTGGAAAAATACCTGCAGCAAATTTATGTTGATCAAGGGATTTTAAAATGCAGTCTAAGAATTCGAAAATTGCTGTCTTTGTTTGATTTACACTTTCTAAAACCATGTTGTTGTACTGTAAGAGGTGCATATTTATTTATGAAACTTAAAATCCTGTCATAGAAGAGTTTTTCTAGAATTTTTGAGAAGGAACTTAACTGTGACATGAGTCGGCAGTTTGATATTTTTTCAGAAGAACCTTTTTTTAGTAGTGGTGAAACTTTTGCTATTTTAAAAATATCTGGAACTACACCAGTTTGTAAAGAGAAGTTGAAAATTTTTGCCAAGGGGTTTGCTATGTGGTGAGCACATGCTTTTAATATGAAATCAGGTACTTCATCAGGAGCACTTGACAATGATGCATCTGTTCTAAACTGTGTAATTACACTCAACAATCTTTAGTGCCACCGGCCCAAGTGTGTGAGGACAGTCTTTAATTGTGATATACCTTTTGTACTGGTGTCTTCTATGGGTGGTACAACGAGCCAATCTTGGAGCAACACTGGTGGTGAGTAGCCCATGTGCTGTCCATGGTAAAAGGGCCCATGTAGGACTATGGTTTCTAGTCTTTTATCAGTTTTCAGTGAGACTCAGCAGTAAGAGTAGCGTCTCTCCTCAAGATGGGGTGCAGATGGACCCCTGAAATATCAAGTCATGTTGATTTTAGGATCCGGCAGCAAACCTGGAGGAGACTACCAAGAATTATTAAGCCAGGAAAGCCTATGCAAGTTTTTTAATGATAAAGTTGCAATTTGGTAATAATCTGGGAAATTTACTTTTAATGATAGATGTTGCTAGCTTTTGAAAGAAGTTATATTTATTCTCAGGAGCAAACTACTCGCAAGACAGTACAAAAATATAGCTGGGCTGTTGTAGCAAAAGTGCGAGTTCTGGATATTGAGACAGCCAAGTCTGTAGAGATGGCAGAATGGGCTACCTGATGGAAGTTATATCATCTCTGGATTTGGAGGATACTACAGTCTTCCACACAAAATTTGGTGCATAGGGATTGCTTTTGTGTATGGGGGGAGGGGAGGGGGGGGATTAGTGATGAATCTAGCTCAGCCCATGTAGTGTAATCATGTCAGCAGTGGTGGTTTAGGCTTGGTAGCAGTGTTATATCATTCTCATTGGCTGCTAGAAAAAGCATTGTTGGAGCACTGCTACATGCAGAGACCTGAGGCCAGTTGTAGCAGCCATTAGATGAGGTTGGAAATCTAGGGCAGTAGTGATGGCAGTGGAAGTGTCAGTAACTGATGTCTGTGTATGTGTGAAGTTGGGCCTGGTGGTGACTAGGCTGGCCTCTGTAAGGTTAAATTTGAGTACCCAAATTTAATATGAAAATGGATTCCAGTCATAATATGGAAAAGGCCCAGCCCTGTAAACATTGTGCCATCATTTTTTTAGTTGGGGTTTGATTCCAAACAGGGCTATTAATGGGGTAGGATCTGTCTCCAGGAAAAGCTTCGTCCCATGAATGTGTTGATGAGTGTAAGGTCCTGCAATAATTATTGCTATTGCTTCTTTTTCATTTGTGAATAATTTTGTTATGTTGCCATAAACATCTTTGACGCATAAGTTAATGAATGGTCTGGAGGACTGTCATTGTTGTTGTGTGAGAATGGCTCCCATGGTGTAGTGTGTTTCTGTTTTCCATGGAAGTATGTGGTGACAAATTACGGCAATTGTAGTGCCACCTTGAGCTGCTGTTTGGTGTGGTCCTTTTTTTTCGGCAGCTGATTCAGTGATTAAGCAACATCTGAGACACCAGGAATGAAGTATGCCAAGTAGATAGACGACGTCAGCCAATAATGACTGTAACTCTCTCAAGACTGAAAGCCATAGCAAAATATCTATTTTCTCTACATGCTGGTGGGCATTGAGCTGAATTTTTTTTTTATTTTTAAGTTTTTTTTAAGATTACATTTTATTACAGTTGCTTGCTCCATGCTACATTAAACATGCAAATTTTACAAATATCCTTTCTGTATAGTTCCTGTAATAATGACTTAATTTAAATAATGTGCACAAAATGGTATAGACTACATTAGTTGTTTCTAAAATCTTTGGAAAACCACCCGAGTACTTTCTACAGCAGAAGTAAACACTTACAGCTGTATACTTGAAAAGGTACGTTGATTATCACCACTTTATGTAATTCATCATCGACTGGCAGTTGTAAATATGGATCAATAAGTCTCTCTATGAAAAGTAGTAGGTGCATTTGAGACTGCTAAAAAGAACCTCAGTTGAGGAAGGAGATATGAATTGATCACATACTCAGATTTATTACAGATTCAGAGCCACCATAGAGACATGTTCTACCATCACCATTACAAGTGACTGCTAAAACTGTGGCTCTGGCACTAGCAGTAATCAATTATATGACACAAGGTCCACTAAAGAGTTCAATCAGTTGTGATATTTTCCCTAATAGTGTGAGGGACTGTCTTTTTTTTGTTTTGTTTTTGGTTTTTGTGTGTGTGTGTGGGGGGGGGGGGGGGGGAGGGGGGGGGAGAGAGACATGCAGGGCTGTTGAGGGAAACAAAGAAGTGTGTCCGAAATGAGGATGTCCAACTCACTCCACGAGCAAATAAACTTTTTTGGAAGAGATCTTCCAGAGCTTACAAAGGTATGATATCTGATACTGAATTCACATTTTACTGAACTGAGAAATCAAACACAATAAAGTTCAGAAATATTATTAACAGTATGAGTGAACCATTAAAGGTGCTTTCCTATGTGAAATCAGTATTGTAAATTTCCTTTTAATAAAAACTTGCTGGTGACCATAGTTTAATAATCTGAGGTGCCAAGCTTCAAATTTTGGCACTCCTTGGTGTACAAATGTTTTTAAATTTACTGAACATACAGATGAAGCTGAATCTACTTCAAATGTCATTGGCAGTGACTTAATTTGTAAAGCAATGAACAGATAATGTGGATCCCAGATGCTGTTGTACATAATTGAAATCAAATATTAGTTTATCCTTTGGTACTTTGTGGCCAACTTTGTGACAAGCAAACATTCCATCATACTTAGTATCAAGTGACATTGGTAATGCTGGAGAAGGTAAACGTGATTTAAGATTTGTTGCCCTCTGTGCCTAGCGATGACACAGAAGGCAAAATGTGCCTTTTGTCAACTCTGATGTAGTGGCAGGGGCTGGGTAGAACATTGGAACATATTCAACACAGCAATCTGCAGTTGGGTTGGCAGCGTCTGCTGCTGTAGGAATTCTAAGCTAACGATAATGACAAGTTTCTGTGCAAATTGTGCTGTCAAGAAGCCACAACTCTCTGTGAATGGTAAGGAACTGAGGCAGCCATTGGCTTCAATTTTCATAAAAAGTGTAACATACCAGAAGACCATTGGAGAAAAGAAGCACATTGTTAATCTGATGTTGTTAATTGGAAGGTTATACATTGAAGGCCGAGCTACCACTCCTCTGATGCTAGATTAGATTAGATTAATACTTGTTCCATAGATCATGAATACGACACTTCGTAATGATGTGGAACGTGTCAGGTTAATGAAAGATGTCTGTACAAGATATTACATTACACAAAATATTGCATGACACTAATGCTTAAGTTAGTTTTTTTTCCATCCCTTGATTTATATCTAAAAATTCAGCCAATGAGTAGAAGGAGTTGTCATCTAGAAATTATTTTAATTTATTTTTAAATGTTGGTTGACTATCTGTCAGGCTTTTGATGCTGTTTGGTAGGTGACCAAAGACTTTTGTGGCAGCATAATTTACCCCCTTCTGTGTCAAAGTCAGATTTAACCCTGCATAGCGAAGATCATCCTTTCTCCTGGTGTTATAGCTATGCACACTGCTATTTACTTTTGAACTGGGCTGGATTATTAACAACAAATTTCATAAGTGAATATATATACTGTGAGGTTACTGTGGGGATCCCTAGATCCTTAAATAGATGTCTGCAAGATGACCGTGGGTGGGCTCCAGCAATTATTCTGATTACACGTTTTTGAGCAATGAATACTTTTCTACTCAACGATGAATTACCCCAGAATATGATACCATACGAAAGCAGTGAATGAAAGTAGGCATAGTAAGCTAATTTACTGAGATTCTTATCACTAAAATTTGCAATAACCCTAATAGCATACGTAGACAAACTCAGACGTTTCAGCAGACCATCAATGTGTTGTTTCCACTTTAACCTCTCATCAATGGACACACCTAAAAATTTTGAAAATTCTACTTTAGCTACAGACTTCTGTTCAAAGTCTATGTTTATTACTGGAGTTGTGCCATTTACTGTACGGAACTGTATGTACTGTGTTTTATCAAAATTTAGAGAGAGTCCGTTTGCTGAGAACCACTTAATAATTTTGTGAAAAACATAATTGACCATTACATCACTTAGTTCTTGGTTTTTGGATGTTATTACTATACTTGTATCATCAGCAAAAAGAACTAACTTTGCATCCTCATCAATATGGAATGGTAAGTCATTAATGTATATCAAGAACAGTAAAGGACCTAAGACCGAACCCTGTGGGACCCCGTGCTTGATAGCCCCCCAGTTTGAGGAATCAGCTGTTGTATTAACATTACATGAACCACTTATTTCAACTTTCTGCATTCTTCCAGTTAAGTATGAATTAAACCATTTGTGCACTGCCCCCCTCAAACCATAATGATTTAGCTTATCTAAAAGAATTCCATGATTTACACAGTCAAAGGCCTTTGAGAGATCACAAAAAATACCAATGGATGATGTCCGGTTATTCAGAGCATTTAATATTTGATCAATGAAAGCGTATATAGCATTTTCTGTTGAAAAGCCTTTCTGGAAACCAAACTGACATTTTGTTAGTACTTTATTTTTACATATATGGGAGGCTACTCTTGAATACATTACTTTCTCAAAAATTTTTGATAGAGCTGTCAGAAGAGAGATTGGGCGATAGTTGTTGACATCCGACGTATCCCCCTTTTTATGCAATGGTTTTACAATGGCATATTTCAGTCTATCGGGGAAAACACATACGTGGCTGAGAATCCTACTTATCTGTGGGGACCAAGCTTTAAGTATCTTGCTGGAAATGCCATCAATTCCATAAGAGCTTTTACTTTTCAGTGAGTTTATTATTTTACTGATTTCAGAGGGAGAGGTTTGTGGAAATACAGTTGTTTCAAACTGCACAGGTATGGCCTCTTCTATTAGAAGCCTTGCCTCTTCTAGTGAAGATCTAGATCCTACTTTCTCCACAACATTTAAAAAATGATTACTGAAAATATTTCCAATTTCATATTGTTTGTTAGTACACTTGTCATTCAGTTTTATGGCACTAAAGTCTTCCTGTGCTCTTGGTTGCCCTGTTTCCCTTTCAATAATATTCCAAATTGATTTAATTTTATTATCAGAGTTACTGATCTCAGACATGATACACATGCTTCTGGACTTTTTAATAACTTTTCTTAGTACCGCACAATAGTTTTTATAATATTGAACAATTTCGGGGTCAGTACTCCCTCTTGCTGTTAGATACAGTTCTCTATTACGGTTGCAAGATATTCTTATTCCTGTAGTTAGCCAAGGTTTTTTATATGTTTCCTTGGAATTATGTTTCACTGTTTTCTTGGGAAAACATTTTTCAAATACCCTTAAAAATCTATCGTGAAATAAGTTATATTTCAAGTTTGCATCGGGTTCCATATACACTTCATCCCAGTCTAGCTCCTTTAGTCATTCCCTAAAGTTTGCACTATTTATATTGGTAATTGAACGCACTGCTTTGAAATTCTGATTTGATATACTGCATGGAGCTATGCCATGTACTGTAACCAGCTGTGCACCATGATCTGAAAGACCATTCTCAACAGGATAAGCATTTATGTCCTTAAACTTATCTTGGTCTATAAAAAAGTTATCTATCAATGTCCTGCTGTTCTTTGTTATCCGAGTAGGAAAATCAATGACGGAGCTCAAATTGAAAGAACTGAGTAATACTACAAGGTCATTCTTCCTATCACACTCTTTCAGGGAATCAACATTGAAATCCCCACAAATGATAATTTGCTTCCCCTTGTCTGACAGATAGCACAACAAAGCATCCAAGTTTTCTAGAAATAGCTGGAAATTCCCTGAGGGGGACCTATACACTGTTACAATTATGAAAGTGCCATCATTTAGTTTTAGATCAGTGGCACATGCTTCCATATGTTGCTCTACACAAATTTTTTTAGTTTCTAAATGTTTTGTGCTGTGGAAGCTTTTGACATATATGGCAACTCCTCCTCTCATCATATTATCTCTACTTACATGTGCAGCTAATTTGTACCCATTGATGCTAACCTTTTGCATATCAGTGACAATGTGATGCTCAGACAGGCATAGTACATCTATTACATTCTCAGTTTCTATATCTTCTAAACAAAGCAGAAGCTCATCAATTTTATTCTTCAATCCCCCAATATTTTGATGAAATATACTAACATTTTTCATTTTACTTTTGTGAGTATCTTGAACTTTTTTAACATCTTTAGTACTTGCCTGGCCGAGTTTCCCTCTGGACACTGATCTTACACTAAAAAAGAGTTACCACCATGAGATGTAGTTCCTCCCACCTTTAAATTTCCTGCTATCAGCCCAGCCAGTTTAACCTTCCCCTTCTTGTTGAGGTGTAGGCCATGTCTAGTATAGTCCCACCTACAAAGTGAAGTAAGGGAACATGTGCCAAAAGAGCATGAATTGATGACCGTGTTTTCAGTAATAATAAGAACTCCTTGTTCTTGTAATTGTCACTGCATCATTTATATAGGGTGTTAACTAATATGTGGGGAACCTCGGGGAAGTGTTTGGAGGACTTAAAAAGAAGCAAAAACAATTTCACATACACATATAGTCATTTTTTTTTAATTTTCTTAGTTACAGACACTTTCGTACTGTTACATGTTTGCTTCATTTCAGTCTTTTTGTTTTCAAGTTTCCAGCTTGGTCCTATTGGTATTTTTTCTTTTCTTATGTTGTCTTCTGATGGCTAAATGAAATGCTCAAAATGTCTACCATTAGTGTTGTCTGTCAGTAGCTTCTAAATGCTATATCATGGATCGTCATACTTGCTCCTGTATTCCAGGTGTCTCCTGTATCTACTGAAATTGTTCTTGAACACAGTGGACAGAGATTGCCAATATTCGCAGTAAGTCTTGAATATAATATGTTCTTTAAATGCTGGAAATTTGAAAACAAAATGACAAACAAAGTAAACATGTAACAACAAAACAGAATCTGTAATGAAGAAAATTAAAATAATTAACCATATGTATGTATGAATTTTTTTGGTTCTTTTTCCCCAGAGGTTTCCCACATATTAGTTAACACTCTGTATTTGCAGCTGAAGACTGGGCCAAGGATGCATTGAGTCAATTTGGATGTCTTGTCACAACCGTTGCTGGTCTGCAGTATGCAGTTGTTAGCACAATTGGCTTGCATTTGGGAGGGCAGTGGTTCAAACTCGCTTCCATTGTTCCTGATTTAGGCTTTTGGTTGACTTCCCTAACTCACTTAGGCAAAAGCTGGGATGGTTTCTTCAAAAGTGCACGGCTGCTGTCCTCCTCTGTCCTTTCCTAATCTGAGCTTGTGCTCCATCTCTAATGACCTCATTGTCGATGGGACATTAAACACTAATCTCCTCCTCCTCCTCCTCCTCCTCCTCCTCCAGTGTGCAATTTATGTATGGAACACAATTGTTCACAAACCATTACAAAAATATGGCAAGACCATCTTAGCACAAATCATTGTTCTCTAAGTTGGTAGCTGTGGATGGTATGCCATAATGTAGCCAGGCAGTCATAGCACTGCACTGCCCACAATTCCTAATGAGGAACCATTAGTTTACAGTTGGTTCCTCGTTGTAGAACTGGGCTGCCATAGCCGTGGCTACAGTTTCGTAATGGAAGTGAATGAAACTTGTATTTTTAGGCAGATTGGCAAATATGAGCAGAGTAACATGTAACAGTGGCAGTAATAACTGAATTAAGCAGACATGTGACTAAGTTCGGTGGCATACAGAAGTGGCATACAATGATGGTACAGTGTTCAAGTGATCTCCTGGAGTGTGCAGGATAGTAATGTGACTTCATTTGGATGGCTGCTTCTGGGTTCTTGCTGTCAGAAAGAGAGGATCTCTCTGCCACGTAGAAGATTATGTTGTCTGGCATGTCATTGCTAAATTCAGATGTACTAGTCTAGGTATTTTAAAGTTTAATTGATTTTTATTCAGTGTTATATATATATTATTATATATTGCATATCTCAGTATGTAAGGTACCTCTAGTTATTTCTCATTTTGCTATAATAATGTGCTGTAAATTCTTTAAGTGTTCATGTCTTTTACTCTATAAGGTATTTCCACTTCACAAAAAATAATAAGAAAAAACTTAATGTACCTTACATACTGAGAGATGCAATATACAATACATGTCATTGTGTAACATACTGTTATTTCATATCTCAGTATGTGGGTACCTCTAGTTAGTTCTTATTTATTGCTCGTGAACTGGCGAATAATGGGACTAGGAAATTGAAAGATACAAACTGGTGCATTATTGTTGTTTATTATATCATTATTCTGGGTTGCAGTCACTGATTTTATCCAGAAATTGAATCTTTGTAATAATGAAAGAATAATAATGCTTTAGTTAGTATTTATCAACTACATTTTGATAAATGTCGCATATTTGTTTTTCTGTTTTTTGTGTGTTTGTATGTCGCTCTGCCAGACTGCAGATATGTACTTTTCATATTAAGTGTCTGTAAGTCAAGCAGACTAATAATATCTGCTACAGGCGGATCAATTCAGGACGTGGAGAGAACTTGTTAGTGAGTCACTTGAACATATTTGCATCACTTTTTTTATGACTTGAAAGTATCTCATAATCTTCATGATGTTACACAGATTTAGATATTCCCAGTTAAAGAGCGAAGAAAGGAGGTTGAAAGAGATAATTAGTGAAGAAAAATAGTTGAAGAAATTTCTTTTCTTGTCTGTTTAAGAAAGGCGACGTTTACGTGAAGATGAATACCCTTTGTTGGTACGAGTTATGTTGGGTCCACATGAAGATGTTGCAAAGCTGTTTTTAATGGATAAACAGAATACAGAAGAAATCAGCAATGAAGTGGCTCAGTTTCTAAATCTCAGCATTACAGAATGCCGTGCTATTCTTATGCGTTATCAGGAAGAGGAAGAGCGAGAAACAAAACGCATCAAAGCTAAGTAAGAGACACACATTCACCCTAATTTTAAAATTCTTATTGTTATTAGTGTGCTATTTGACAGCTATGAATCATGTTGATCTATTTATAACTTTTTGAGTACAATTTAAACTTTTCCAGATATCGGGAGATGCGTAGACGAATAAGGCAAAGAATGGATGATCTTAAGGTAAGGTTATGATATTTTGATTTTTCTTTCTTGGTTTGGACTGGGTGGATAGCAGCTGTGAGGAAGATCTGCACATATACTCCACTTTGCTGCAAGTTTATTTTTTCTGTGTAAATTGTTGTTAAAAAGTCAGCAATATAGTAGAACTAAATGAAGAAATGTACTGTTAGGTGTGCTTGGTTTGAAATAAGTGCTATCTGCAAGCTGAACACTGTGTTAGTTTTGAGTGGCTTGTAACTTCAGTAGAAAATTTGTGAAACCTCTCTGCAACAGAAAGCAATGTCAGCATATAGTGTCATGCTTCCACAGTGCAATAGTTTTGGCTCTGGAAGCTGTTCTGTGTGGTGTATTACTGATTACAATAAGTTTGTATTAGTGTTTGAAGTAACTTGATGAGGTCAGATTATGTTATTTTCTGATAGATCTGCATGTATTGAAGTGTTATGTAAGTATTCTATGAGATATTGATTAATTACTTGTAATGCTTTATGTAACCTGCATTTGAAGCTGGATTTATATGTAAGGCAGCATTCTACTCAGTTCTGCATATTAGGAGCAAATGATTATTAATTAACTAATGTAACATAACTAATACCATCTGAGAAGAAAAAAAAGTAACATTGCTCTGACAGTTTTAGTTTTATGGGCACATGAGTATTTCTGTAACTGTTTTCTTTGGTTGCAGTCATGTGTGAAGAAGTGGGTAAAAGGCATCATTTTCGTGTACAGAAACATTATTTCACTCCCAGATCTGTGATGTAAGCGAATTACCTTACATCCTTCATTTACTTACATTTACTTATGTTGTACTACCAAAAATGTTTGATGGACACAAAGCAATTAGGAGATTATTTGCCCTTTGCATGTAGTTAAATTTCTCATGATGTAAGGGAAGGAGGTGAGAGTTGGACTCATAAATTATTAGATACACACACTCCTCAGAAAGTCCGCAGCTCATGGTCTAGGCGAGTGTTGCTGCCTCTGGATCACGGGGTCTCAGGTCTGATTCCCGGCCGGGTTGGTTGGTTTTCCCTGCCCAGGGACTGGGTGTTTGTGTTGTCCTCATCATTTCAATTGGGACTTTGTAGTTGAGTGGCCTACAAACCAAACATTGTTGTTGTTGTCATCATCATCATCATCATCATCATCATCAACCCCCCCCCCCCCCCCCCCTCTCCCTCCTTTTCCTCTCTTCGCAGAAGTCACTATACCCCATGTTCTTTCATCAAGTAAGTCTTGGCATTAGGATGCTTCTTGTAACATAGAACATTTGAAAATATTTTCAGCAGTACAAGTCTTACATTTTTCAAACACTTTTTGTGAAACACTACCTCATAATTAAATGCAGATGCTTTCATTTATAAATGAGATTTTACTTTTAGCATGAACACTTGCAGCACAACAAGCATTGCACTAACAATGGAATATGTTTTCCTACTTCAGAGCCAACTGAAATTATGTAGGTAGTTAACCTATGACTGTGTCAATGGTGTTTTGTGAGATATATGGTGGAGTACGTTTGGAGGAGTGGCTGTTTATTATTTCTTAAGCATCTTCTTTACAAACAAGAAATAAAGACCTGCAAGATTTAATGATTAATAGTGAAAATCTTACATACTCTGCCTGTTAGTACTAAAATCACTTTCTTTATGTGTCAGTTACTACCTTTGTATTTTGCTTGTGTCTGGTCATGATGCCATATTCTGTTTTTTTTTAGTGCTTATTTATTTTCTTATACACTTCTTATTTTCTTACACTATTGAAACTAACAAGAAGCTCTTAACACAGTTTGTTAGGAATGAGAGTACAGGATACGTACACTCATAAAATGGACCTTTTCACTGTTTCTACGCAGAGTTAGTCATGGAATTAGTGCTGTTTGGTCATTTTGTCACATGTCTTATTTGTATGTCACAACTCTATATATTTGTAGTGTAAGATGAATAAAAACATAAAGGATTTAAGATACGGTTTTAGGTAAAGACTGTTCTGAGCATTGTGCTGACAGATTTTGGTCTCTAGTAATATGGAGGGAAATGTGTTACACTATTTAAAAAAGTTGCCCAAATAGCTATCTTTGCTTTCATATACATTTGTACCCATACCAGAAGAACATGTGTTTGTCAACAGAGATGATGCAGGCATTTCTGTATTTGAAAAAGACATTTTTATATTTTCTTTTTTAAATTTATTCATTGTAATGACTGGGCAAAAGGATTATCAGACCTAGAGCATTACTTTGATAAATTATAAATTCACGCGATTAAACTTTTTTTTAAGTACTGTACCATATTGTGTGCAGATAACACCACATGTTTCATCTAACTGTTGTAATGATGATTGTTCACTTTGCCAGGGGTTGTATGTTCTTGCTACCCTGTGAGATGTTCATGTGCAGCAATCAGATCAGACCACATTTCCAACAAGCTTTTCACCATATTAACAAGAAATGGTTTATCAGGGCTCCAAAATGGTTTTCATGGTTTAATCTACCAAGGATAAGTACTGGAAAAAAGATTGGCAATAATACTCTTTTTGTGGTGAATCATTAACTGAAATTTTACGTCATAGAATATGAGATAATCACACTTCATATTTCAATATAAACTGCACGTTCATCTTTGCCCAAGACTTCTATAGAAGGTGTGTTTCTTGGTACATTAATATTTCACATGCAAATAAATTTATTACATGACTGGAAACCGACTAGAATGCTGCTGAATAGTTTTTGACTTTATGGATTTAGAATTGCACACTATTTTGAATCTTTTTTCAGTACTAGTGGAAATATACTAAGATTTATGTTGGAGGCTATCTGAAAGAAAAAGAAATATTATTTGAGACAATATTAAATTTTCTTATGAAGAAATACTAATTGAAAATTGGTTAATAATATCATTAATATTGTCATTAATTTCATTGAAAAGCCTCTATTTATTGCAAGTTAGTCTCTTTTATATGTAGTACAATGTTTTATATTGTATGGTCAAAGATGAAACTGCAGATCTCACTGTCATGGGAACTGTCAATTCAGCTTTTTTGTATTTTTGGATAGTAATTCCAGTCATCTAGTAGTGTATAGTTACAAGTCTGTAAGGCTTAGCTGAAATACTTAGTTCCTTTCATATAATAATAAGTAATAATTATTTGCATACATTTTTGAGCTGTTTGTGCATTATCTGTTTTTGAGATATATACGGTTTTCATATGTTATTGTTATGTTAGGGGCATGTTTTAGACAGGCCATTTGTTAATACTCTGGGCTGTTTGTTAAAAACTCCTTCAGCCATCAGAAGAAATAAACATTTTTGTGTATCTCTTTCTGTTTCAAATGGTGCTGTGTGTGTATATGTCGAGATAGTTAATATTCCTTTTCTTTTTCAAAGTATAACTTTTCGATGTCTAATAAGACACCAGAAAGTCCTGAGTGTAATGCAAAGAATGGAAGGGGTAAATGTAACCACTCACTATATATTGGAGACCGTGAGCAGTTGAGTTGCTAGGCACACTTGCAGAGAGAGTTGCCTGAGCACTGGATTTTTACATCTGTGTGTGTGTGTGTGTGTGTGTGTGTGTGTGTGTGTCAGTAGAAAGAGCATTATCTGGAAGCTTTCAATTTTATTTATGTCTGCTGCTCAACACTTCAGCGACACAGTGAGTGGTTACCTTTATTTTTAGATGTATCATTCATTTATTTTCTCCTGATAGAGAGAGAGAGAGAGAGAGAGAGAGAGAGAGAGAGAGAGAGAGAGAGAGAGTGCACATGTTATAATAACAATAAAATAATAGATAAAATTTGTAAAAGGACCATTGTGTGTTAAAAATAGGATGCTTGCAGAGGATAATGTAGAGTGTAATGTGCATATATGAAAGCATCATTTTACAGAAATATTTTATTTCACTTAATTTTTGATACTGAAGCATACATGCTGTTGTTGTTTGAAGCATTAAATCATTAATGATAAAACATTTGAAAATAACTGAAAAGTCTAAGATCTTGTTGAAACTTCAAATTTTTGATTGACCTGTTATGGATACTAACATACATCACATATATTTTAGAGACTTGTAATTTCACTTACAATGAAAATTTAAATTTTTATGTAAAGCAGGGACCTTTTGCATTTACCTTGTCTTACAGCATTTCATGGGACAGTGAAAGATTGGGGTGTAGAAACAGTTATTCTGTTTTGTGTGTCACCATACACTCCCCATTACAGCTAAATCATTATGTATATGGTTGAAGTACACACATTGAAGTATCACTTGTTACAGGACTGTAATACTGCTGTTGATATATATGGGCGAAGAACTGTTAGTTCAAAAGAATGAAAAAGAGTAAACTTTTTGACAGTCATGAAACAGTTTTTTATGATTGACAAATAAAATAAAATCTGGATATTAATTAAGCTTTAATATACATTTAAAACAGATTGCTGTGAGAAGCAAATTTTGCATTTCATTTATAGAGCTAGAAGTGACGTAATAATATTGTCATACTTTCAAATTTTCAGTGTAAGTGAAAACAGTTATTTGTTAATATATCTCAGACAGAAGAAGAAATGTCTGGTTCAAAGCAACATAATACTAAAGTAATTGCATTTTGTACCTTGCAGTTATGTTAACATTTGTAGAAGCCTGTTATCTGTTGAGTAACTGACTGATGCAATGACTTAAGTGTGAATGAGATGACTATTTCTCATCTGTTGTGTTGTGTGCTGGATTATTGTACAGCAGCAGGATCTGTTTGAATTACGATTGTGCTGCTTCACTTGTTTCTGAAATCACACGATTGCATTTAGCATAAAGGAACTGGATGGTGTGTGCTGGAATCATGGACTGAAGTTGTTAATTATATTAATGTAGGAATGAAGGAAATAAGAGTGTGTGCGTGGTTTGTCACATTTCACTGTTTTTGTTTTTGTAAGAGGTACAGTACTGATTACTAACAAATATGCGGTACAACAAATTCAGTACATGGAATTGAATCTCTGTTTAATCGTGCAAGTATATTAAGTGTAATACCTTGCATATGAAGTTTACAGTGACAGCTGTGATTTGTTTTGAAATACATGTGCTATTGAAGGAATAATGTGGACTGTTATTAGTGAGTAATCAATTTACAGCCTATTGTGTTCTGTAGCATATGGAATGTGCTTTTGTCTGTAGTATTAGAAAACTGAATGGTCGCATATAGAATTCTTTGTGCTGTTACTTCAATAAATGTGTGTCATATTTTGAATGAAAATATCTAATCTATTTAGTTTGTTCCCTTGGTTAGATATCTTACAACATAGCCTGATAAAATTAAGAGAGAAGAGTTTTTTCCCCAGGGTCTTATTTACAGGGGATAAATAACTTGCTTTTCTCTCTGTAAAATTGTTTCAGTGGTATTTAAATTTATGTAAATGAAGCAAAGGCACCCACTCACCTATAGCTCTGAGTGATGTGTCACACATAGGAACGTACAACAGAAAACAGTATTTTCACTAACTTTGGAGCTTTTGCTCTTTCTCTACCATGCAGACATCCAAACATTGCCAGACTGCGTGTTTCTGTGTACCACACATCAATCAGGTGAGTGGTTGTTTTTCCTTTATTTTAAGTCTTATTTCATTCAGGAATTTCCATTGAATTTTTGTTTTTGATGTACATAATTGTAAACAATTTCGTCTTTGTGAATTATGAAAGTAATGTGGATTAATTATTTTGTGTGGTATTTACTAAGATATAGATTGATGTATGTTGTAACCAAATATATCTTGCAATTATCTGTTTTTATTATAAATCATCTGTCTGCCATTCCATTTCTATGATAGACTTTTCTGTATGAAAGTAAAGCAAGAATTGCACTGCCAGCCAAACTGCAGTTTTCTAAGAAAAATGTAATCGTTGTACAAATCTGTTGAGTTACGTATTAAAGAAACAACGTGCCCATGACTGCATAAAAAACTTTACCTGCATTTAATTTATCAGTGTACATTTTATACCGCATTGTATAAATATCTTTTCTTGTAGTATTAATTTTGATTTTACAGTAAAGTTAACAGAAAATAATGTATATTTTTCTTTATTCATCTTCCTTGTTTGTGCGGGTTCTGTTTTTGATGAAGGTGTTGTTGACCAAAAGCTCACTTCCTGACAGTTCTTTTTGTTGGGCCTGTCTGCGACTCAGCATCTCCACTATTTGATGAGTAGCATCTACCCTTTTCGTAATATAATTAAACGGACAGAAACATGAAGATATGGAGAAGCTTTCATCACGCTTTTTGTCAATATTAGGCAGCTTACAGACCACTGGTGCACACACGCTAGCCCTTTCATTGATGTGAAAGGTATCTGGCACATTAAGAATCATTTCATCACAAGTTCTTTGATACCACTGTTACAAGATATCTAATTCAGGTAAACGTACAAATACATTGGAGGCTCTGTTCGCATTACAAAAGTAGTGTACATTGTCACCCCAGTGAAGACCACTTTTAGTATCACCATACATCTTGTTATTTTACTGGATGATGCATTGATACACACCTTGTGTTATTTTACTGGATGATACATTAATACACACAAAAGAATTTTACTAAACTGATTGAAGCTACATCTACATCTACATCTACATCTACATGACTACTCTGCAATTCACATTTAAGTGCTTGGCAGAGGGTTCATCGAACCACAATCATACTATCTCTCTACTATTCCACTCCCGAACAGCGAGCGGGAAAAACGAACACCTAAACCTTTCTGTTCGAGCTCTGATTTCTCTTATTTTATTTTGATGATCATTCCTACCTATGTAGGTTGGGCTCAACAAAATATTTTCGCATTCGGAAGAGAAAGTTGGTGACTGAAATTTCGTAAAAAGGTCTTGCCGCGACGAAAAACGTCTATGCTGTAATGACTTCCATCCCAACTCGTGTATCATATCTGCCACACTCTCTCCCCTATAACGCGATAATACAAAACGAGCTGCCCTTCTTTGCACCCTCTCGATGTCCTCCGTCAATCCCACCTGGTAAGGATCCCACACCGCGCAGCAATATTCTAACAGAGGACGAACGAGTGTAGTGTAAGCTGTCTCTTTAGTGGACTTGTTGCATCTTCTAAGTGTCCTGCCAATGAAACGCAACCTTTGGCTCGCCTTCCCGACAATATTATCTATGTGGTCCTTCCAACTGAAGTTGTTTGTAATTTTAACACCCAGGTACTTAGTTGAATTGACAGCCTTGAGAATTGTACTATTTATCGAGTAATCGAATTCCAACGGATTTCTTTTGGAACTCATGTGGATCATCTCACACTTTTCGTTATTTAGCGTCAACTGCCACCTGACACACCATACAGCAATCTTTTCTAAATCGCTTTGCAGCTGATACTGGTCTTCGGATGACCTTACTAGACGGTAAATTACAGCATCATCTGCGAACAACCTAAGAGAACTGCTCAGATTGTCACCCAGGTCATTTATATAGATCAGGAACAGTAGAGGTCCCAGGACGCTTCCCTGGAGAACACCTGATATCACTTCAGTTTTACTCGATGATTTGCCGTCTATTACTATGAACTGCGACCTTCCTGACAGGAAATCTCGAATCCAGTCGCACAACTGAGACGATACCCCATAGCTCCGCAGCTTGATTAGAAGTCGCTTGTGAGGAACGGTGTCAAAAGCTTTCCGGAAATCTAGAAATACGGAGTCAACTTGAGATCCCCTGTCGATAGCGGCCATTACTTCGTGCGAATAAAGAGCTAGCTGCGTTGCACAAGAGCGATGTTTTCTGAAGCCATGCTGATTACGTGTCAATAGATCGTTCCCTTCGAGGTGATTCATAATGTTTGAATACAGTATATGCTCCAAAACCCTACTGCAAACCGACGTCAGTGATATAGGTCTGTAGTTAAATGGATTACTCCTACTACCCTTCTTGAACACTGGTGCGACCTGCGCAATTTTCCAATCTGTAGGTACAGATCTATCGGTGAGCGAGCGGTTGTATATGAGTGCTAAGTAGGGAGCTATAGTACCAGCGTAATCTGAAAGGAACCTAATCGGTATACAATCTGGACCTGAAGACTTGCCCGTATCAAGCGATTTGAGTTGCTTCGCAACCCCTAAGGTATCTACTTCTAAGAAACTCATGCTAGCAGATGTTCGTGTTTCAAATTCTGGAATATTCCATTCGTCTTCCCTGGTGAAGGAATTTCGGAAAACTGCGTTCAATAACTCCGCTTTAGCGGCGCAGTCGTCGATAACAGTACCATCGGCACTGCGCAGCGAAGGTATTGACTGCGTCTTGCCGCTTGTGTACTTTACATACGACCAGAATTTCTTCGGATTTTCTACCAAATTTCGAGACAATGTTTCGTTGTGGAACCTATTAAAGGCATCTCGCATCGAAGTACGTGCCAAATTTCGCGCGTCTGTAAATTTTAGCCCATCTTCAGGATTTCGCGTTCTTCTGAACTTCGCATGCTTTTTCCGTTGCCTCTGCAACAGCGTTCGGA
Organism: Schistocerca gregaria; assembly: GCF_023897955.1. NCBI lineage: Eukaryota > Metazoa > Arthropoda > Insecta > Orthoptera > Acrididae > Schistocerca > Schistocerca gregaria. Next base: position 1,011,900,339 of record NC_064920.1, on the reverse strand, counting down.
CCTTTTTTGTGTACCATGGGGGATCCGTTCCATCTCTTACCAATTTATGAGGTATGAATATCTCAATTGCTGTTGCTACTATATCTTTGAATTTGAGCCACATCTCGTCTACATTTGCATAGTCAGTTCGGAAGGAATGGAAATTGTTTTTTAGGAAGGCTTCTAGTGGCACTTTATCCGCTTTTTTAAATAAAATTATTTTGCGTTTGTTTCTGATGTATTTGGAAGAAATGGTATTGAGCCTAGCTACAATGACCTTGTGATCACTAATCCCTGTATCAGTCATGATGCTCTCTATCAGCTCTGGATTGTTTGTGGCCAAGAGGTCAAGTGTGTTTTCGCAACCATTTACAATTCGCGTGGGTTCGTGGACTAACTGCTCTAAATAATTTTCGGAGAATGCATTTAGGACAATCTCGGAAGACGTTTTGTGCCTACCACCGGTTTTGAACAAGTATTTTTGCCAACATACCGAGGGTAGGTTGAAGTCCCCACCAACTATAACCGTATGAGTGGGGTATTTATTTGTTACGAGACTCAAACTTTCTCTGAACTGTTCCGCAACTGTATCATCGGAGTCTGGGGGTCGGTAGAAGGAGCCAATTATTAACTTAATTCGGCTGTTAAGTATAACCTCCACCCACACCAATTCGCACAGAGTATCTACTTCGACTTCACTACAAGATAAACCACTACTGACAGACACCAACACTCCACCACCAATTCTGCCTAATCTATCTTTCCTGAACATCGTCTGAGACTTCGTAAAAATTTCTGCAGAACTTATTTCAGGACTACAGAAGCGTACGAATATTTTGTAAATAGTTACTAGAGAAATTTTGTTTCATTTGTCATGAAGTGCAGTAGGTAGTTTCATCAGCAGTGATAGAGAAAATCATTACCATATTGCCTTTCCTAAAACCAAACACAGGGTGTCTGAAGTGATTGAAATCAGAAAACTCAACACAAAGAAAATATTGAGATATTTCTACAGGTTTATTACAGCTGAACTATTCCAGTAGTGGAAATGAAGCATTATTTCAAGTAAAAGGTTGTTCTTTTTAGGCAACAGCTTTTGTGTCATAGGGAACTGTTGATCATTTAGCTTCCCCTTTAGCCATTGGCTGTGTGATAGTAAAAGCTTAGGGCAAATTTTTTTTTGTGGTATCCTACTCTTGGTAATGAACAGAAGACTCCAAATTGTCACTTGATGTCGGGTTCTTCAAGGTTATCTGGCTGTTTACCCATAATATCGTGGCTACTAACTTCTCCCCATTCCCCCTCAAAGAAATTACCAATGGTTCCAAAAGTTATAAGTGCTGTTTTGTGCTTTTATGTTTCTGTTGGTCCCACTGGGGGTTTAACCTCCTCAAGGTATGCACTGGCCAAGATACAAAGACTGCAATCTTCATGTACATATTTAGAATTTGCATACTTTTGCCTACAAAAATATGGAAATAGACCAGCAAAGTGACAGATTTCCAAAGTCAGAAAATATTATGACCCTAATTAATGCAAAGTTAATGTGCAGATGATTTTATTTGTTTGAGGAAGATATAGTGATGGACCATGGAATGCGATCAAATATCGTAACATTGACAATAAGAGAGATCAAAAACGCTACTACCTCCACTCTTATTACCATTAGTGACATTAGTGACTGTGTTTGATTTTTCTTTATCAGTATGTTCTTGCGATGTATGTCAAGAATAGTTAGGTTGAAAACTGTGTAGTCTCTCCCACTATATGTTTCAATTTCCATACTTAAAATTTGACAAGATACCATATAAATGATTAATGGAAAATCTCATATAAAGATGTGAAACAAATACTAACCAAGAGATAGAGGGGCTGGCCAGTACTTACCTCAGCTCAGTACAGGCGATAGATACACAAAACGGAACAGAAAATTGACATTCCTAGCTTTCGGAACTTCGTTCCTTCAACAGGAGGAGAAAATTTGACGTATGACTTATGACATTCAAAATGTGGGTCAGTAAACTGTTGAGTGTTCTTACTTCTTATTATCAGTTTGCATGGCCAATGTGCAAACACTGTATCTATGTGTAGAGGAATGACTAAATATGTTTCTGCATCATCTCTGTACGTCTTCATCATTATGAGCCATTTATCACCCATTCTTGGGCATGAGTCTCTTCCAGACTTCACTACTAATGCAATACTTCCCACCAACACCAGCTTTTCTGAATTGAGCAGGTGGGAACTTTCCCTGCAATACATCCTATGTTCCCGTAACTCCTGGCCTCAACCTTCGTTACTCACTGTCCTCACCCATCCAGCCTCCTCCCTGTTCCCATTCCAGTACTACACAGCCATCATTTCACCGCCACACCCAGTCTTTTAATTTCTTTTTATTTCTCTCCTTTCTGCTACTTACCCCTCCCCCCTCTGCATCTTCTCTCCTGCCCTCAGTCTAAACTGCAACACTTCACTATCTGCCACTCCCACCATACTATCCATCCCCCTCCCCACCCCAGCCTCCTCTTTACCCCCACCCAGTCGCCACTCCCATCATGCACTGGTGCTGCTGCCCACAGTGTGGTTTCAGTTGTCTTAGACTGCAGATGTGTGTGCAAGTTGCGTTTGCGTGTGCGTGTCTACTACTGACAAAGGCTTTAATGGCCGAAAGCTTTAATTGTGTGAATATTTTTGTTGTGCCTATCGTGAGTCAGCATCTCCGCTATTTGGTGAGTAACAGCTTTCCTTCTCTAGTATTGTTACAGTTTCAGTTGTCTTAGACTGCAGATGTGTGTGCAAGTTGCGTTTGCGTGTACGTGTCTACTACTGACAACAGGTCCAATTTGTATGGTTTTAATACAGACATTTCCATAGTACCTTCCACATTGTAACACTGGGCATATTCATTTCTCATTGATTTATGTAAGACTGCTGAACTTGTTCAATTGCTGCTTGAGAGACTACTGGCCAACCCTGACTCAACATCTTCTGTGATACACAGCCAGTGTCAGTGAAACAATTGTACCAATTAGTAACAGTTTGAGTTTGAGGTGGTAGCTTGCAATATGTATTCCTGAACTTTTTCTGAACTGTTGTAGTGGATTTGCATTCTTGATACATAGAACAACACTGTGCACACTCTACACTGCTATGCAACTCTGTGATGACTGTTGAAATAACTCATTCATACATGCTACCTAGCAGGAACATTGGGAACTAACAGTGCTAGGTGGGAATAAAATTTGAAGGTGTACAGCATTCAATGCTGTATCGGGTATTTCTGTAAGTTATTTATCCTTACCACAATTAAATGTTACTTTTGTATAATAATATACAGAAAGTTCTATATGAAGATGGTATCTGTTCTTTTGGACATGTCCGAAAGAACAGATACCGTCTTCATATAGATAAGGCTTACTGGCCAATGATCTTCTTTAGAGCGGATGCACTCATTGCTCAAACTCTTACGGGAATTGGTAGATTGACTGCCGCGAGTAGTGAGTATAGTTGGCAGGGTCACTGCAAATGTAGTGTGTGGACAGTAAGTTGGTAATGTAGGTCTCATGGCGAGGGTGCCAGATATGAGTCCCTGCAGTCGCATTATCCACTGTGTCCTCAATGGCTGAGTTAGTGTGTCTGCCATGTAATCAGGAGATCCCAGGTTTGAGTCCGACTCGGGGCACACATTTTCAACTGTTGCTGTTGATATTTATCAATACATGTAAGCAGTTAATGGTTTGGATTTCATTACAGAAAGTTCTGGATGAAAATTATGAATTATTTAGGAATAAAGGAGATGACTGACCGAAAGGCAGAAGCACTGCATCATTGATAGGCATACAAACAAAAGGTATGGAGTTTGGCTACCTTTTGGATTACACTCCCTTTTTCTAGCTGTAGGAAAGACACACACACACATATACTCTCTCTCTCTCTCTCTCTCTCTCTCTCTCTCTCTCTCTCTCTCTCTCTCTCTCTCTCATTTGCACACAGCTGTCTCCCTACATTGTGCTCAGTTGACTACCAGCTCACTGCTGGTCTATGGTGGGTGTACTGGGTTGAGGTAGGGGTGTGGGGTGGGGGAAGTGAGGAATGGAGAGAGGTGAGAGGCAGGAAGGGGGTTGGGGGGGGGGGGGGGAGCATCTAGCAGCTCGTGGGTGAGAGGGGACCCATCTGGCAGGTAGAGGTGGCAAGTGGCAGATGATTGGGCACCCACTTTCATAGGCTTAAGTGTGAAATAACAGCACACAGATAGCTGATGTGGGAACACAATTTGGGTGGGGGTACTGGAGCAGCTCCCCCCCCCCCTCCCCCCCTCCCCTCACACACACTGTTGAGTGGTGAGTGGCAGGGTGTGTGGGGGGGGGGGGGGGCAGTTACCATAAGTGTAGGTCTGAAAGTTTACAGGAGCGAAAGATATGCTGTAAGGATAAATCACCTCTGCACAGCTCAGAAGAGCTGGTGGGGTGGCAGGGGTTGTGAAGCAGCCATTGAAATCTTTTGTGTTATTCTCTGCAGCATGTTGTGTCACTGAGTGGTCCACCTTGTTTTTGGCAATAGTTTGGAAGTGGCCATTAATTCTAGGTGACAGCTGTGCAGTGGTTGCAGCAGAACTGGTATATAACATTGCTGCTTTCACAGGTGGCCCAGCCTCTGATGGGGTAGGATAACCCTGTGATGGGCTGGAGTAGGTGGTGCTGGATGGGTGGATTGGGCAGGTCTTGTATCTGGGTCTTCTACAGGGGTATGATCCCTGTGGCAGGGGATTAGGGTTATTTGGGATGGGAGTGGCATATTTATAAACACCATGTTTTAATAAAGCACACACTTCCCTGTTGAACCCATCTGTCCATTCTAAGCAATTCTGATTTTTGTCAACAATTATAATACAGTTCTTTGCTGCTCACCATATAGAGCAGATTTTTAGTCTTAGGCAGGCTAGACAGGCACAACAGAAAGGTTGCTTTACATTTGAGCTTTTGGCCAAAAAGCCTTCTTTTAAAGTAAAAAACACAAATTTTCACACAAGCACAACTCACACACTTGGTCAAGACGTAGGTCTCTAAGGCCTGAAACAGTGGTCGTGTGTGTGCGCGCTGCTTGAGGAGGAGGTGTTTTAAGCCAAAAGCTGAACTGTAAAGCAGTCTTTTTATCATGCCTGTCTGCAACTCAACGGCTCCTCTACATTGTGAGTAGCAATCTATCCTTTTAAAATAATATTTTTGTTATTTCAGACTGGATTTTCCATTGTGTGGTAACACAATTCAGGCATTTCTTGTGCATGCTTCTGTTTCTGAGTTGGATTTCTTTAGACAATTGCAGTCTATTCAGACCTTGCCATCTTTCTTCACTTCTATCCCTGTCGTAAGCCTTTCTTATACCAATGAATTCAATTATGATGTCTTTCCCAAATTCCCATTTCCTTTTTTACAACCTGTCTGACTGTAAATATGACATCTATAGGTGATCTTCCAGGTCACAGCCTTATTATTATTATTATTATTATTATTCAATTAATTGTGCCAGCTTATTTCTTAAAGTGCCTGTCCACTGGTTGTTTTTAGTGGCTGTAAGAATACAAATTTTATACTTTTTTAGTATTATTTGAATACATAATCATCAGTCAGTCACAAGAATCAGTCACAACTATAAAATATTGAGGGGTATATGCACAAAGTCATTTGAAGTGGAACCATTATATAAATCTAATTCTGTGGAATGCAGCTGCTGGGCCAATGTTTTTCAAACTGGTGGTATGTTGTCAAGCAATATCTCCAATGTATTCCCTCTCCCAGGTGTGTAATGTGGCAGTATGGTAAGTGACAATGTCAATATTGTATATCAATGTGATTCCTTTCAGAGTATGTCCATACTTATCTACGTCTGCATCTACATCCATACTCCACAAGCCACTGTACAGTGCATGGCGGAGGGTACACCTACCACTACTAGTAATTTTCTTTCCTGTTCCACTCATGCCAATAGAGCAAAGGAGAAACAACTGTCTACATGCCTCTGTACCAGCTCTGATTTCTCTTATCTTCATGGTCCTTATGCGAAATGTACATTGGCGGCAGTGAAAATGTTCTGCTGTCAGCTTCAAATGTCAGTTTTCTAAATTTTCTCGGTGTTTCCCTCGAACAGAACGTCACCTACCCTCCAGGGATTCCCTTTTGAGTTGACAAAGCATCTCTGTAACTCTTTCATGTTGTTTGTACGTACCAGTAACAAATCTAGCAGACCACTTCTGAATCACTTTGATGTCTTCCTTTAATCTGATCTGGTCCAGATCCCAGACACCAGAGCAGTACTCAAGAATGGGCAATACTTGTGACCTACGTTGACAAGCCAAAACATTATGACCACTGATTGCTCGAGGTTGTAGGCTGCCTAGTTGCACTGATGGTACATGACATTGTTAGAGAATTATAAGGATGGAGCAGAGATGAATGGAGAATCATTGTGGCAACAATAGTGACGCAAATGCAAAAACTCACTGACTTAAGCAACTTTGACAAAAGCCAGATTGTTGTGGCCCTTCGCCTTGGAGGGAGCATCTCTGGAATGCCAAAGCTGGTTGACCATTCGTGTGCTACTGCCATGAGCATACATGGAAAATAGTTGACGAATGCTGAAACCACTAGTTGGTGTCAAGAAGTTGCACATCCATACCTCATTACGAAACACAGGGACTGGATGCTTGCCACTCTCTAAAGCAGGATAAGTGGCGATCTGACAGAATACGGTGCTGTTGCAGGCACAAGTGATTTGCAGCTCACTATTCAGTGCACAGTTTTGAACATGATGTTCTGCAGCAGAGGAGCTGTACGTGTTCCCATGTTGATCCAACAACATAATCAGTTATGCTGTCATCCAGGCGTATGACTGCTCGTAACATGCAGCAGGCACGGATGCAGGCAGGTGGGAGCAATATTATGTTATGGGGGACATTCACCTGGGCTTCTGTGGGACGTGCAGTGGTATTCGATGGCGCCATGACACTTGTGAACTTCGTGAACATTAACCCCGTATGCCTGATGTCTTCCCCAAACGCGATGGCATCGTGCAGCAGGATAATTGTCCATGTCACAAGGCCAGAATTGTGCTGCAGTGGTTTGAGGAGCAGGATAGTAAAATCATGTTAATGTCTTTGCCATCAAATGTGGCTTATCTGAATTGAGTGCAACCCATGTGGGACGATATCGGGCACGAGCTCTGTGCCCACAAACCTGTAAATTATGGGTAGTGTGTGATATGTGTGTAGTCATGTGGCGCCACAAACTTATCAAATACTTTTCAAATCCACGCCATGCAGAATCACTGCTGAATTGTGCTGCAGAAGTGGACCATGACACTTTTAGGTCGGTGTCTATAATGTTTTGGCTCATCAGTGTATATACTGTCTCCTGTACAGATGAACCACATTATCCTAAAATTCTCCCAATAAACTGGAGTCAACTACTAGTCTTCCTTACTACAATCCTTACATGCTTTGTTCCATTTCAGATCGCTTTGCTGTGTTACGCCTAGATGTTCAGTCAATGTGGCTGTATCAAGCGTTCACACTACCAATGCTATATTTGAACATTATGGAATTGTTTTTCTGACTCATCTGCATTAACTTACATTTAGAACAAGCTGTCATTTACCACACCAACTAGAAATTTTGTCTAGCCAGCTTGTATCCTCTTACTGTCACTCAATGATGACCCTTTCCTGTACACCACTGCATCATGAGCAAATAGCCATAGATTGCTGCTCACCCTCTTCATCAAATCATTTATGTATATAGAAAATTACTGTTATCTTATCACACTTCCCTGGAGCTGTACTGACAACACCCTCATCTCTGATGAACACCCACCATCAAGGACAATATACTGGGTTCTGTTTGAGAAATCTTCCTACCAGCCACATATCTGGGAACCTGTTTCATATGCTCATACCCTCATTAACAGTCTGTGGTGGGGCATGGTGTCAAATGCGTTTTGGAAATCCAGGAATATGAACTGTGCCTACTTAACAATCTTATGCAATCACTCACTCAATGGAAGATCCATAGCTGAAGTTGCACAGGTCACACCAATACTTAAGAAAGGAAATGAAAGTAATTCACTGAATTGCAGACTCATATCACTGACATTGATTTACCGTAGGATTTTGAAACAAATACTATATTTGACCATTGTAAATTACCTAGAAGAAAATGATTTATTAAAACCTAGTGCTTATTCAGAAAATATTGTTCTTGTGAACACAACTAACTCTTTATTCGTTCAAAGTAAGAAAACTGTTAACAAGGGCTCTCAAATTGATTCCATATTTCGAGATTTCCAGAAGGTTTTTGACACTGTTCCTCATGAGCAGAACTGCATGCACGTTGTGTACCATCTCAGTTGTGCAACTAGATTCATGATTTCCTGTTAGAAAGACCACAGTTTGCAGTAACTGACAGAAACTCATTGAATGAAACGGAAGTGATAACCTGGCATTCTCCAAGGAAGTGTTATAGGTTCTCTGCTGTTCCTAATCTATATAAAAGATTTAGGAGACAATCTGAGCAGTTCTGTTAACCTCTTTGATTCTTTGCAGGTGATGCTCTCGTTTACCATCTAGCAAAGTCATCAGAAGGTTAAAACTAATTGCGAAATGTTACACAAGATACACGTATGGTACGAGAAATTATAATAAAAAATGAAAAATGTGAGGTCATCCACACAAGCGCTGAAAGGATTCCATTAAATTTCAGTTACACAATAAATCACACAGATCTAAATGATGACAGTTCAGTTAAATTCCTAGAGGTTAACAATAATGAACAACTTAAATTGACACCATCATGTAGAGTATGTTGTGGGGAAGGAGAACCAAAGACTGTGTTTTATTCACAGAACACTTAAAAGATGCATCAGGTGTGCTGAAGAGACTGCTTATACTCTTCTTGTCTATCTACTTCTGGATTATTGCTGCATGGTAGTGGATACTTACCAGATAGAATTGATGGAGGTCTTCAAGGAAGGGCAGCTCGATTTGTATCGTTTGGAAATAAGGGATAGAGCATCACTCATACAGGGGGGGCAGTCATTAAAACAAAGGTGCTTTTCCCTGTGTTGAGATATTTTTATGAAATTTAAATCTTCAACTTTCTCTTCTGGGTGTGAAAATATTTTCTTGACACCCACCTACATAGAGAGAAATGAACATTATAATAAAGAGAAATCAGAGCTTGCATGGAAGGATTGAAGCGTTTGTTTTTGCTGTGCTCTGTTTGAGAGTGGAACCGTAGAGAACAGTCTTAGGGTGATACAGTGAATCCTTAAGTATAAATTGTAAAGTAGTCATGTAGATGTATGTGTTGTTGAGTTTGGAGTGTATCAATAGAAGCTCCCCAGTCAGCTCGTGCACTGTAGATGTATGGTTGATCTGGAAGAGGACTGTGTGTCAAAAGTTTCAAGTGCCAGTCTGACACAGGATTTTAACTTACCACCGATATTTAGCAGTGTGTGGACTCTGCTAAAGGTGAGAAACATTTGTCCACACTAGCATGTTTCTGTGTGCTATAACTTTCTGAAAATGATTTCATCAATGTACAGATAGGCAGATGGAGCATCTGAGAATGTTGTATGAGGAATAAGGTAAGAATATGAAAATGTAAGATCACTATTGATACTTAAAAATAAATTCTCACTGGATCCACTGTATTTTTGTATTCTCATCAAAGTTTTATCTCCAAATAATACTAAGGAATAACAAGGCTAAAAAGTGCATTCCATCCAATAATTCAGACTATATGAAAGCTCAGATTTCATAGTTTGCTACCATATAACTGCAAAAATTTCATATAGAGTAACATCACTCGTCCACAAATTGTTGGTGATTTTCATTCCTAGCCATCCTTTTGGCATCCTTTTATAGGATTATTGATTTGCTATGAAATTCTTTTTACCATTATAATACAATTGTATTATTTGTATTAAATTAAAAATGTTTGTTATAATGGGACTTGAAACCAGATATCTGCATTTTGCCAGCATTGTACTACCAGTTGTTGTGTTGGACATCTCACAAACAATCCCAAAGTTTCAAATCATCCCCTGTTTACATTCATACATTCCAAGCTGACAGAGACGTTCATGTTACACTGCTGGGATACTGCATCTGGCAGGAAAACTACAGTGGAGTGTATTACTTAACAACAGTGTCAAGGGCATTGCAGAAATGGTATTATTCTTCTCTCTAGCTAGAGTGTACATTGCAATAAACATTTGTAATAAGTTAAAATTGAATTATGGGGTAAGACTCAAACATGAATCCCTGTTTTTTGCACACATTGCACTATCAGCTGCAGTATCTGATGTGCCACACAAACTCAAATGTTTCAAACTGTCATTTGTTTCTCTATATACAATATCAGTCCATCAGCATTCCAGGAGAGCATTTATGATTTGTACAGAGCATGTGGCCTCATTGTGGCTAGTGAGCTTTCTTTTCCGTTACAGTGTTGTAGAGAGTGCCTATATTATTGTGATCACTGGCAGTGAGTTTACAGAAACCCTTAGTACAATTTCAATAGACTCAGAACAAGGGAGGGGAGCACAAGACAATATTTACAGACTGTACTGACCCTATTTCATAGAATATATCACGACCCATTAAGGCTTAAGGTGTGACTAAATGCAAACTGAAACTACAAATTATTGCTGAAGTTTCATTGAACCTCAATAATACATTAAAATGAACTCCACCTGTAAATGACGGGATATTAAACCCTAACCTTCCTTCCTTTCTTCTTTCTTTTTTGAGCTTCTTTAGTGACAAAAGCAGGTAAACCACAGCTATCTTCTGTGATCGAAAGTCAAAGTGGGCAACAGAATACAGGAAATGTCTATTGGCCATGTCGAAGACACAAGCACCTATGTCTCAAATGTCTGAAAATGTTCATAGTAACAGAACTTTTACTACTAAGAACCAAGATCTTAAACTTGTGTATGTGTTATTTAGAGCCAGAAAATAGATATCAGATAATTAGTGATTGTGTAGTTGATTGTGTGTTCCAGGTCATCAATGAACAGCAAATCAGTACTTTCACAGCATTAAAGAATAGTTGGCATAAAAATATGATTTGGTAGCATAAAATTAATCTCACATATGAATAATATAGTTAAGCTAGCATGTAAGTTTATTGATATCTTTGTTCAGTGGCACAACAATGTTGTAATTAAGTTTTCCATTTGTTACTTGGAGTTTTGTCCTTGGGAATAAGAATTGAATTTCAGAGCTGAATAAGATAGCATGTCATGGGGAAAATAAGTGAAGGAGAAAAGGTAGTGGAGAAAACCTAAAACCTATAGCTGTTTATGGGAAGAATGTTGCAAGGGAATGTGTCAGTCATTAAGAGGCTTGCACTGGATAGAGTACCATGGAGAGCCACATCAAATCAGTCTTTGGACTGAAGACCACAACAATGAGAAGTCATTTCAAACAAGATCAGTTGATATGAGCTTAATCACGTGCTGAGGAAGGTCACCATTCTTTAAATGGAGACCATCTATACTCTATAATCCAGGGAGATCCATGACACTTAAGTCAGGAACTAGCAAAAGTGATGCATTATAGTGAGTCAACCATCATGTCCATGGAAAGGCTTAAAAATGTGCTGAACAGGAATGCTCTCATGAGGTGATCATTAGTATAACACTGACTGATCATTATCATTTAGGTTGAATAACATTAATGCTTCTTATGCCATTTATGAAAAACTGTATCAAAGCACAGCACTGGTTGTTTTTCAAACTAAATTAAAAAACTTTAGCTCAAAAAAAAAAAAAAGATAATGTATTGAGATAAGAAGTCATGGAAGTACCTCAGCACAGAGAGAGAGTCACAGGTAATGAAGCAGAATGTATTACTGATAAATATCTAGAATGAGATTTTCACTCTGCAGTGGAGTGTGCGCTGATATGAAACTTCCTAGCAGATTAAAACTGTGTGCCCGACCGAGACTCGAACTCAGGACCTTTGCCTTTCGCGGGCAAGTGCTCTACCATCTGAGCTACCGAAGCACGACTCACGCCCGGTTACATGGTTTCATATCAGCGCACACTCCGCTGCAGAGTGAAAATCTCATTCTGGAAACATCCCTCAGGCTGTGGCTAAGCCATGTCTCCGCTATATCTTTTCTTTCAGGAGTGCTAGTTCTGCAAGGTTCACAGAAGAGCTTCTGTAAAGTTTGGAAGGTAGGAGACGAGATACTGGCAGAAGTAAAGCTGTGAGTACTGGGCGTGAGTCGTGCTTCGGTAGCTCAGATGGTAGAGCACTTGCCCGCAAAATGCAAAGGTCCCGAGTTCGAGTCTTGGTCGGGCACACAATTTTAATCTGCCAGGAAGTTTCATATCAGCGCACACTCCGCTGCAGAGTGAAAATCTCATTCTGGAAACATCCCCCCGGCTGTGGCTAAGCCATGTCTCCGCTATATCCTTTCTTTCAGGAGTGCTAGTTCTGCAAGGTTCGCAGAAGAGCTTCTGTGGAGTTTGGAACGTAGGAGACGAGATACTGGCAGAAGTAAAGCTGTGAGTACTGGGCGTGAGTCGTGCTTCGGTAGCTCAGATGGTAGAGCACTTGCCCGCGAAAGGCAAAGGTCCCAAGTTCGAGTCTCGGTCGGGCACACAGTTTTAATCTGCCAGGAAGTTTGATAAATATCTATGTTATTCATGTCAAAAAAAACTTACATTGCAGCCTGATAAAGCTATAAACTTTGTGAATTTTGTAGTATAAATATAAGATTAAAATTTTATTTGGATTAATAGAATCAGATCAGTTTAAATAAACAACATTTATGAAGGTGCTATGAGTGGAAGAAGAACTGGCATATGTTTAATACTGTTGCTGTCTGTTGGAATATAAAATTCATTTCTAGATTTTGTTGATCTTGATTACTAGATAATACTGAGGGTCTAATTACCAAATGACCACAATCCATCCACATGTAATGAGTGAATGTTCAAAAAATAGAAATGTTTGGTGTTTCTTATCGTATACTGCTGCAGTGGGGGAAGCTTTTGAGGTTGTCATCTACAGCATATATGAGGATTAAGTGGGTGCCATTTTTGATTCTTGTGGTTTGTAGCAGTTGTGACCAAATACCAAATGGTATGTTACCTATGTTTCTTCGAACAATGTTTAGAAATGATTGCTTGTGTATGACTTTCAAATTTACGCGCCCGATTACAGAGGATGAGTGATTTAAACTCACTGGCTTTACAGTTTATGGGAAGCCTTATTTTTTCTAAAAAGGATGTGCTGTTTTAGATTGAAAGAGAACATAAGTTGACACTGTTAAGAGAGAATTTTGATAATGGTAGTTGTTGAGTCTGTGAAGTACTAGAGAAGATACAAGTACACTCGCTTGCATGAGCTGGGTTCCACATTCCAGAAAGACAAAACCCCATCACAGGTTGCCTAAAGAATCTCATATTTACCAAGATAAGCTGGTGTTTGAAGGATAGGGGAAAGTACTTCCAGTGTCAATCACAGAGGTCATCATCCAGTATCAGAATGTCAGTCCAATAGGTAATACTATGTCATCAGCCATAAACTTTCACATATCCCATAAAAAGCAACAGAATCAGCTCCACTTGAAAATAAAAAAAAGCTTAAAGCTGACTGATGATGTGAAAGTTTTTGGAATATATCTTCAGGATGATCTCAAATGTAACACACACATTCAGTCTCTAACAGGTAAACTCATCTATTTTCTACATGCTGCAGATACTGAACTCAAGCTATAATAGAGAAACAGTACTGCAGGCATATCGTGCACATTTCCAATCTGTAATCAGATATGGAATCATATTGTAGGGAAATTCACCATTTAGCCAAACTATATTCGAAACACAAAAATGAGGTTAGAATCACCTGCAACAAAAAGAGAGAAGATGCATGTTGTTCTCTTTTCCAAACACTAAAGATCTTCAACCTTCTGTGCCTGTATTACATGAAGCAATAGTCTTCATAAGAGAATATTTAACAACTACGAATGCTTATAAACAAAACACCTCTGTACATAATCATGAAACAAGAAATTGCAATATTCATATCTATCATGTCAGAATATCTGCCTACCACTAAGAAACGTAAATAATGTAGAAGAGACCCACCTATTCAGAAGGGGCAGAAAGTGTAACTTTTTGAAAATTATTATTGAGAACAGTTTATTTCCTTGAAAGGTTTGTATTTGTTGGGAGCTAAGAATCTATAGAGACCAGTTACAGCCGGCCCACAATTTGAGCATGTGTTGCTGAGCTAGCATTGCTCTTACGGTAGGATTTCTGAAGAAAGGATGCTTTAAGGTGGACTGTGTTCATGACTCTCAGCCAATAGGGGTATGTAGAAGGGTCACATGGTGCCTGAAATGCTGCCATGCCAGGGACCGGAGCAGTGGCTTCCTTCTCTTTCTTGGTAGCCCTTGACTAGCTAGCATGTATCTTTTCTGCTCTCCTAAGCCTATTCTGGATTCTCAGTCAGAATGACTACCCTTTTAAGAAGGGAGTCGAGCTCCCAGTGCCACATGTAGTCCGTGCCACATGTAGTCCTAGTCAATGTCTTTGTTGAATAAACCTTGATAGGTGGATCTGAAATAAAATACCTGTAATTATTTCGACTACCCAGAAACTTTACAAATGTCTGCTTGTGTCTGTGTATGTGCAGATGGATATGTGTGTGTGTGTGTGCGCTAGTGTACACCTGTCCTTTTTTCCCTCTAAGGTAAGTCTTTCCGCTCCCGGGATTGGAATGACTCCTTACCCTCTCCCTTAAAACCCACATCCTTTCGTCTTTCCCTCTCCTTCCCTCTTTCCTGAAGAAGCATCCGTCGGTTGCGAAAGCTAGAAATTCTGTGTGTGTGTTTGTGTGTTTTATTTATTGTGCCTGTCTACGGGCACTTTCCCGCTTGGTAAGTCTTAGAATCTTTGTTTTTAATATATTTTTCCCATGTGGAAGTTTCTTTCTATTTTATTTACATCAATATTTTTAGTAAATGTTACTAAGATTGAAGGTGTAATCATGATTAATTTCTATATTGTCTTTGTGTATAAATGTGTTCATATGTTTGAATTGGCTAACTGCATTGTCTGTATGAATCATTTGTGGAATATCAATTATTCATGTAGTAAATGTTCCTTAGAGTGAATGTGAAATCATGGTTAATATCTGTATTGTCCTTGGGTGAAAAATTTGTAATGTTTATCTCTGCATTATATTTTGACTTGTCCTGTATCTACACAAGTTGTCACAGGAGGGAAAAAAATCAATCAATCAATAATGAAATATAACCCCTGGGGTTCTGTTATATTTATAATCACTGAAAAATGTGCTTGTGTAACATTGACAATGATGTTAGTGAAATTACTGTATGTATGTTGTGTATGTAATTTTAGACTTGATGACAGTAATGGACATGGATTACACTCATAATAACGATTTGTGATGAATGCTATATGATGTTTTATCTGTTGTTACAACCATAATAGAACTCCAGAGGCTTTATTTTATTTTTGATAACATCATAATGTCTGTGATATGAATGTTTGATTGACATTTTGTTTAATATGACGTTGATCAATATGGTTGAAACCAATAGCTGCTAATCTTGCTGACTATTACCCTCCTTCAGCTGTGATGAATGAGCATTAAGATGTTGATTGCCATGTGATTGCTGACTGACACAGATAATGTTCATCTGCTGGCAGCCACCCACTCAATTCTGGCTAACGTAGAATGTAGTGCAGTATTCTGCATTAATGTGTATTTTCTGATTGAGTTCACACCTGTACGTCGGAAACTGGGTAGAATATTTTGCTCAACACATTGAAATTTTGTTGACATAAATGGCTCGAATTCTGTCAAAAAGTTGCATTAATAAGTGTCCTTTATTTATTGGTGGTGACTAGTTTCAGACGTTATGTCCATTTTAAAACCACCCTATAAAAACAAATTTATAGTAGATGTTACAATAATTGCACAATTGAGGCATGATTATGTTGAGCAATATAGAGAAAATTAATACTTGAAGACACCAACAGTTACCAGGTAAAAGTGCCAGAGGCTGCTAGTAGCAGTGTGTGCAATGGACCAAAATGTTTATGTAAACAAATGTTCTACTGTAATGATAACATTGCAAATTACTCAGTGACAAATAAAATAACTTAAAACCACTTTTTGGTCTTAATCAGCTCAAAATCTATTAAAATAATACTGAACCATGTAAAAATATGGTTCTACATACAGCATAATTTGCAAGTTATGTAACAGTGAAAATTGCCAACAGGCAAAACAAATTTAAAAATTACGACAAAGAATAAAATGAAATGCAGATATCTCCATAGTATTCATAAAAGACCCTAGAGCATCCTAGATGATGTACCATGATGTCATAGTAAAATATTGTACAATATCATGTTCATAGTTATGGATAGTATATTTCTTGTCATCTAATGAAAGAATTAATATGAAATTAAACACAGTTATTAAAATGATGAAGTATCTACAGAGTATCAGAAAAAGGACCTTATAACATACCCTGAGGCAGAACATATAACTAAATTTAATGTACAAAACTGTCTTTAATTACAAACAATAAAACTTCTTATAGGGGGGTAAGCCACACATAGCACAATCAACCTTCACACATCATCTCACAGCACGGCACACAGAAACAACAGGCTACAAAATCTGCTCATGCTAAAGTTGTTCAGTATTCTACTGTGAAAATTATGTAAGTTTATAATATACAGTATTAGATAAACAAAAGCAGTGAATGAGAGGCGTGCTAAATATGCTACCTCCATCTGTGCCAAGGTACACAAAACATGGAATTCTCTTCATAGCAGTAGGAAGCAGGCACCAACATGCAAATATATAAGAACCAGATATCAGCTCAAAAACATACATCTATAGTGAATATGAACATAATTATAGACTTGCTATGCAGCACCATATTTGGTTTGGACTAATATCGGGTTTTTGCATGTTTGTGGTTGTTATTGTTGTGAGTAATGTCCCATATTTTTATACCTTGGGACAGATGGATGTAACATGTTAAGCACACATGCTGCACACTGTTTTAGTGTATCAGAAAATTATAGGACATACTTATGTCAGGATGCACATAAAGTCTGGAAACACTTTCAATTATTTATTGCACAAGAGCCAAACATTGTACAAATATTATACATACGTCATTTTGAAGGGAAATCATGAAAGTTTTTTTTTTTTATGTATACCGCCACAGCATAGTCTGATAATGTGCCGATAGTCAGCACTAGTCACAAACATGGCAAGTTAAGTGCGGAGTGAGAATTCTGTATGTTGGAGTTTGACAAAAACAAGTGTGCTGCACCTGTTCAATGGATGTTTAGAACCAAGTATGGTACAAGGGAGGCCATTTACCAATGGCACAACAAATTCGTTATGGTGGGTTGCTTGTGCCCTGCAAAGAGAAGCGGATGTCCCAGTGTGAGTGAAGTGAATGTGGAGTGTGTACGGGAGACATTCATAAGGAGTCCAAAGAATCGGTGTGACATGCATCCTGTGAACTCAAAATGGCTCCAATGACAGTGTGGAAGGTCCGGCAACAGAAGCTGTCTATGAAACCATTCAAATTGAAGCTAGCGCAGAAACTCAATGACAATGACAAAGACAAGCATTTTGAGTTTTGTTCACAGTTGCAACAATTGATGAGGATGGGGATGGCATTGTTGACCGCTTAATTTTTAGCGACAAAGCCACTTTTCCACTAATGGGAAAGTGAACAGGCATAATTGTCAAATCTGGGGTACAAAGCATCCACACAAATGCATTGAATATGAGCATGATTCCCCAAAGGTAAATGTTTTTTGTGCCATGTCACATCAAAAACTGTACGGGCCATTCTTCTTCGCCGAGAGCGCTGTCACTGGATATTCATAGTTGGACATGTTGCAGCAATAGCTGATGCCTCAAATGCAATCGGACTCTCCGTTCATCTTTCAGCAGGATGGGGCTCCACGTCATTTTCATCGTGAATTTCGTGGGTACCTGAACACGGAGCTGCCGCATCGATGAATTGGCTGTGCTACAGAAGGGGACAGCTGTTTCATGAAATGGCCTCCCCGATCACCAGATCTCACTCTGTGTGACTCTTTTCTGTGGAGCCACATTAAAGATCTCGTGTATTTACCGCCTCTACCACTTGATGTAGCAGAGCTCTGAGAGAAAATATGGGTAGTGACTGCCATGCTGGGATGGATATGGCAAGAACTTTGGGTTCGCATATCTAATGTTTGTAAAAAACTTTCAGAGCTTCTCTTCAAAGTGCAGTATGTATGACATTTGTCCAATGTTTAGTTCTTGCATAATAAATAATCAAAAGCGTTCCCGGACTTGATATACACCCTGTACTTTTATCTGTAGAATAGTGAGCAACTTTAGCATGAGCATATTTTGTAATCTATGGTTTCTGTAAGTCTTGTCATGAGACGTGTTTTGTGTCTGTAGGCATGTTATTTCACTGACATGTAAAGGCTGGTTGTGGTATGGATGACCTTAGCATGCTTACTCCCTATAAGAAGTTTTATTATTTGTAATTAAAGGCACATTTTTGTACATTTAATGTAGTTATATGTTCTGCATCAGAGGATGTTATAAGGTCTCTTTCTTAATACTCTGTAGATATTTCATCATTTTAATAATTATATTTTATTTAATATTGATTCTTTCATTAGATGACAAGAAATATACCATCTGTTAGTACTGACACAGTTTTGTACAATATTTTACTATGACTTGATGTTGCATCATCTAGGACACTATAGAGTTTTTTATGAATGCTATGGAAATATTTGTATTTTGTTTTATTCTATATTATAATTTTTAAGATGGTTTTGCCCGTTGGAAATCTGACCTGTATCCTTGTTATGTAACTTGCAAATTATTATGTAAGTGGTGCCACATTTTCAGATTGTTTGGTATTATTTTAGTGGAGTTTAAGCTGATGATGACCAAAAGGTGGTTTTAAGTTATTTTATTTGCCATTGAGTAATCTGCACTGTTGTCATTACAATAGAAGAACATTTGTTTACATAATAAACATTTTGATCCGCTGCACACACTGCTAATAACAGCCTCTGGCACTTTTACCTGGTAACTGTTGGTGTCTTCTAGCATTAGTTTTCTCTGTACTGCTCAGCGTAATTTGTGTATTGTGTTTTGAAGTACCTGTATTGCCATTCAGGTTCATCTGCTGTGGCTTCTTCCAAGAATGTGCATTTGACTGTATTTTAATTACTTATGAAGATGGTACGTAACCTTTTAATAACATGAACTAATGCCTATATTCATGCCTCATTTGTATAATTATTGTAACATGTACTGTAACTTTGTTTTTATAGGAGGGTTTAAAAATGGACATGATGTGTGAAACTAGTCACTACCAATAAATAAATGATACTTCTTAATGTGGCTTTTGACGGATTTCCAAACATTTATTTCAATAAATAGTAATTACGTGCAGCTTGCTGGAGATCTCTAAAAAAAAAAAGAGGCTTTTGACTTTGTTTTTGAAACTTTACACCACATCAAAAGATATGCTGTACTAAACAAAGTGGAGGATGTGGCGGTTGGTGAGCAACGGCATCAGGCATGATCATTTGCTGTGCCTGCCAGTGAGCTCATAGTAGTAAAAATGTTTTAAAGAAGGTCCTTTTCAAGTGTGGGATTGAGTTATAACAGTCTTTTGGCAACAATAAAACAGCACTGGGCTGAAGATTTAATTGTTGCATTTTGTCACAAATGGTAGTGCATAACTTACACATTAAACTTTCGTGGTGGGGCGTCTCCAATGATTTCATTATCACAGACGATTCTTGCCACGTAATGTCACTTACTCCACTAAAGACTTTTTGGTAGTTTCCTCGAATCGCCAATGGCGATCTCGCCTCTCCTCATCATCTTTTTCTGAGGAATGTGAGCTGCTGGAGGAAATTTCGTTCCCAACAGCTTGTAGTGGTGGTTCGTAAGTGTCGATGTTGTTGTGTGCGCTACCTTTTTTGTCGCCTGGTTGTGATGGGGTGCTAGCAACGGTGCTAGTGGGTGGGACCACTTGTGTTACCGACGAGTTGCTGGCTGTGGAGTTGGAGGGGGCGGCGGCAGCTGGCTGTTTCAGGTCGTCGCCCAGGTAGAAGGGCGGCGGGCAGCGGTACAGCCGGTTCAGTTTGGCGACGTCGCCGCGGCTGAAGCGCTCGCGCTGGCCCATGACGGCGACGGCGGCCGGGTCGCGCGGCTCCAGCGTCAGGCTGGAGCCGTCCCTGGAGAAGGCGCGCGCCCGGTAGTGCATCACGCTGCCGTAATCGTAGGGCAGCCCCAGCGTGCGCGTCTGCGACGCCGGCCGCTTCTTGAAGTTGAACTCTCGACCTGCGGGCATCCAAGTGTTAGGCTAATGCATAAGTTCGTGGCGTTTTTGTTTTGAATGTTGGTTCCTGTTGCATTTTTTGACTGTAGTTCACTGTCGCTGTTTTAGGTTGCATATTGTCATTTTGTCATTTGGAGATGGCGAGTGGAGCTGTGGACGCTGGAAAATGGAGTGCAAAATGGTCTGTTTGATTCCAGTAGAGGGGTGACATCCGGCCATTGTGGCCAAGAGGTTCTAGGCGCTTCAATCTGGAACCGCGCGACCGCTACGGTCGCAGGTTCGAATCCTGCCTCGGGCATGGATGAGTGTGATGTCCTTAGGTTGGTTAGGTTTAAGTAGTTCTAAGGTCTAGGGGACCGATGACGTCAGATGTTAAGTGCCATAGTGCTCAGAACCATTTGAACCGTTTGAACAGGGGTGACAGCAGTGAAGACAGCGGGAAACATCTGCACCATGTTTGGGGATTATGCCACTGGACAGAGCACGGCAAGATAATGATTTTCTCGTTTTAAGGAGGATCATTGTGACATGGAGTAGATTGGCTGTTTACGTTCAAGAAGACCTTCGGGGTTCGATGAATATCTTTTAAAAGCATTAATCCACAATGGTCTACGTCAGTTACTCGAGAACTGACAAATGTGATGAACTGTGGTTATTGCACCATCGTGCGACATTTGCATGACCAGCAAGAAGAGATGCACTTGCTGAGCCGGCCCAGTGGCCGAGCGGTTCTAGGCGCTTCAGTCCTGAGCTACGTGACTGCTACGGTCGCAGGTTCGAATCCTGCCTCGGGCATGGATGTGTGTGATGTCCTTAGGTTAGTTCGGTTTAAGTAGTTCAACATCTACATCTACATACATACTCCGCAATCCACCATACGGTGCGTGGCGGAGGGTACCTCTTACCACAACTAGCATCTTCTCTTCATGTTCCACTCCCATACAGAACGAGGGAAAAATGACTGCCTATATGCCTCTGTACGAGCCCTAATCTCTTTTATCTTATCTTCGTGGTCTTTCCGCGAAATATAAGTTGGCAGCAGTAAAGTTGTACTGCAGTCAGCCTCAAATGCTGGTTCTCTAAATTTCCTCAGTAGCGATTCGCGAAAAGAACGCCTCCTTTCCTCCAGAGACTCCTGTCCGAGTTCCTGAAGCATTTCCGTAACACTCGCGTGATGATCAAACCTACCAGTAACAAATCTAGCAGTCCACCTCTGAATTGCTTCTATGTCCTCCCTCAATCCGACCTGATAGGGAACCCATACGCTCGAGCAGTACTCAAGAATAGGTCGTATTAGTGTTTTATAAGCGGTCTCCTTTACAGATGAACCACATCTTCCCAAAATTCTACCAATGAACCGAACACGACTATCCGCCTTCCCTAAAACTGCTATTACATGTTTGTCCCACTTCATATCGCTGTGCAGTGTTACGCCCAAACATTTAATCGATGTTACTGTGTCAAGCGCTACACTACTAACGAAGTATTCAACCATTACGGGATTCTTTTTCTTATTCATCTGCATTAATTTACATTTGTCTATATTTAGAGTTAGCTGCCATTTTTGCACCAATCACAAATCCTGTCCAAGTCATCTTGTATCCTCCTACACTCACTCAATGGCGACACCTTCCCGTATATCACAGCATCATCAGCAAATAGCCGCACATTGCTATCCACCCTATCCAAAAGATCACTTATGTAGATAGAAAGCAGCAGCGGACCTACCACACTTCCCTGGGGCACTCCAGATGATACCCTTACCTCCGATGAACACTCACCATCGAGGACAACGTACTGGGTTCTATTACTCGAGCCACTTACATATTTGGGAACCAGTCCGATATGCTCGTACCTTAGTTAGGAGGCTGCAGTGGGGCACCGAGTCAAACGCTTTCCGGAAGTCAAGGAATATGACATCCGTCTGATACCCTTCATCCATGGTTCGCAAGATATCATGTGAAAAAAGTGCGAGTTGCGTTTCGCAGGAGCGATGCTTTCTAAAGCCATGCTGATGCATGGACAGCAACTTCTCTGTCTCAAGGAAATTCATTACATTCGAACTGAGAATATGTTCGAGAATCCTGCAACAAACAGATGTTAAGGATATTGGTCTGTAATTTTGAGGATCCATCCTTCTACCCTTCTTATACACAGGCGTCACCTGCGCTTTTTTTCCAGTCGCTCGGGATAAATGCAAGCTAAGTAAGGAGCCAATGCAGTAGAGTACTCTCTGTAAATTATTTATTTTCAACCCATTCAGCTGCTTCACAACCCCAGGGATGTCTATCACTATGTCTTACATACGGGAATCTGTACGAGACTCAAACGGCGGTATGTTTGTACGATCCTTCTGCGTGAAAGATTCTAGGGGAACTGATGACCGCAGATGTTAAGTCCCATAGAGCTCAGAGCCATTTGAATCATTTGATTTGCACTTACTGATTGTTGTGATTCGTGGCTTAGAGCATGCGGTACCCATACACCCGATTTTTGAACAGATGCATCTCTTCTTGCTCGTCATCAACCGGCTCGTGAACAACACCGACCAGTCCTATCCTTTATCGTTACTGGTGACGAGAAATTGTATCTTTAAACTGACATAAAGAAAACAAAAGAAAGGTTGAACCCAAAGAAAGCAACAGTTTCCGCCTCCCCCGCTCCCCGTACAAAGACCTGCGCACATCCACAGAAGATAATGTTATGCACCTGGTGGAACAGCGGCGGTGTTGTGTACCACGAATTGCTAACCAGAGGTGTAACCATCACTGTTGACATTTATTGTCAACAACTGAGACGTCTTGTAGACGCATACCAAGAAAAACGACCAGATAGATTGCGTGAATTGTTGCTACTCTGCGATAACGCCCTCCCGCCTTCTACTAGACACAAAAACCGCTGTACGGTAGTTGGGTTGGGAAGTCATTCTGCACCCACCTTATTCACCGGATCTTGCGCCTGCGGATTTTCATCTATTCTGCTATCTATCGAACAATCTTCAAGGAACTTCCTTTCCGGATGAAAATGCGCTCCGAACATGGTTCGACGACATCTTAAAACCACGTGATTTCCACAGTTGCGGAATCGAAAAATTAATCCAGCGTTGACAGATTGATGTAAACAGTGAAAGAGAATATATCATTGATGACTAAAATCTGTTTGTGTGTCTGTTGTGTTTGTTAAACTCACGGAACAATGTTACAAACTAATGCACCAACCTAGCACTTTGAATGACGTAGAGGGATCGTCCCTAGATGTAGAAGCACTATTTTATGGTGGTCAGAACACTTCGCTAATGCCTCCTCCCCATCAAATCCCTCGTATATGACAACATTGCAAATTACTCAATGGCAAATAAAATAACTTAAAATCACTTTTTGGTCTTCATTAGCTCAAAATCCACTAAAATAATACCAAACCATGTGAAAATATGGCACCACTTACAGTATAATTTGCAAATTACGTAACAAGAATGCAGCTCAAATTGCCAATGGGCAAAACAATGTTAAAAATTACAATATAGCACAAAATAAAATATAATTATCTCGTTATAAACACATTTTTATCAACTCTCGTAACGTGATAACTTAGTCGTAAGCCTTTGTTGGGAGGGAGATCCCGAAGCTTAATACAGTTGTGCTGCCCAATTGGTAAGGATTTCCTCCCTCGCGTACAATCTCACTTTTTGTATAATGAACAAATCTCTCACTCTACAGCGGAGTTTGTGCTGTTTTGAGTCTTCATGGTAGATTAAAATTGTGGTGGATTGGAATCGAACATGGAACCTTGCCCTTCACGTGCGAGGTTTTCAAAACGCATAATGTCCACTGGTGGACAAACTTGAGTTTGAAATGAAATCATGTATTTCCACACACTCTCTACACGCTTCTACAATCAGACCCCATCAAAATGCATTTTACACTTGCAAAATAAGCTTTCAGAAGTAGAAAATATAACAAATAGCATTTTGTTCTCTAACAGGAATGAATGAAACTGACTCAATTTACTTCATTTTCATGTTTTATTAAGCAATGTTGTTTGTAATGTCACACTGGTGGACTAATGTGAAAAGTTTTAACTGACCAACAATGGCAAGTTGGTATTCGTTTTCAGAGTTATAGCATTTTTTTTCATTCTGATTTAGAAATATAGAAGTCAGATGTAAAAACTTAGTTCTGTTAAGGCGGGGAGAATAATAAAGTGTGGGCGTGTGACAGATGGAGATTAAATGAATCGTGGAACAAGAAGATGAATGAAGAAGAAATAACAAAGGGAACCCAACAAACCGCATTTAGCTCATAATCTTCGCCACAGATAAAAGTATAGAAGTGTTAAACTTGGCGAATCTGCCGACTATTCTGCGGTTCCTGAACGACCCTTCCAGAGCTGTCTAAATGTGCTCTTAAGAGTGTCTGTCATTACATGCACGCAATGAGAGGGACACCTGTCATGTCGGTACCACACTGACTGCCGTATGTCACGTCCAGCGGCATATCTTACGAATTCGGGATATCTGAATGTACTTAGATTCCAATCAATAAAACAGGGACCAATGATGTGGGTGTTGAAGAACACGTATCAAACGTTGATAGACCAAATGCGTTTTTTATCCACTTCGAGTCACTGTGGGTTTTCAACTGACGATTAGTACGTAATGCGAAGACTGACTTCAGACTGACTTCCCCATGGTATGTAATGGTGCTTCTCCTTAAATATATTATACTAGTACTGACATGTGATTACATTTTCACGCAATTTGGGTGCATAGATCCTGAGAAATCAGTACCCAGAACAACCACCTCTACCCGAATAACGGCTTTGATACACCTGGGCTTTAAGTCAAACAGAGCTTGGATGGTGTGTACAGGTACAGATGCACACGCAGCTTCGACACGATCCCACAGTTCATCAAGAGTAGTGACTGGCTTAGTGTGACGAGCCAGTTGCTCGGCCACCATTGACCAGACTTTTCAGTTGGTGAGAGATCTGGAGAACGTGCTGGCCAGGGCAGCAGTCGAACATTTTCTGTATCCAGAAAGGCCCGTACAGGACCTGCAACATGCGGTCGTGCATTATCATGCTGAAATGTAAGGTTTCGCAGGGATAGAATGAAGGGTAGAGCCACGGGTCATAACACATCTGAAATGTAACGTCCACTGTTCAAAGTGCCGTCAATGCGAAGAAGAGGTGACCGAGACGTGTAACCAATGGCACCCCATAGCATCACGCCGGGTGATACGCCAGTATGGCGATGGCGAATACACGCTTCCAATGTGCGTTCACCGCGATGTCGCCAAACACGGATGTGACCATCATGATGCTGTAAACAGAACCTGGAATCATCCGAAAAAATGACGTTTTGCCATTCGTGCACCCAGGTTCGTCGTTGAGTCGAACTGTTCGTGCAGATGGTTGTTGTCTTGCAAACGTCCCCATCTGTTGACTCAGGGATCGAGACGTGGCTGCACGATCCGTTACAGCCATGCAGGTAAGATGCCTGTCATCTCGACTGCTAGTGATACGAGGCCGTTGGGATGCAGTATGGCGTTCCGTATTACTCTTCTGAACCCACCGATTCCACATTCTGCTAACAGTCATTGGATCTCGACCAACAATAGCAGCAGTGTCGCGATACGATAAACCGCAATCGCGATAGGCTACAATCCGACCTTTATCAAAGTCGGAAACGTGATGGTACGCATTTCTCCTTCTTACACGAGGCATCACACCAGAATTTCACGAGGCAACGCCGGTCAACTGCTGTCTGTATATGAGAAATCGATTTGAAACTTTCCTCATGTCAGCACGTTGTAGGTGTCGCCACCGACGCCACCCTTTTGTGAATGCTCTGAAAAGCTAATCATTTACATATCACAGCATCTTCTTCCAGTCGGATAAATTTCGCGTATGTAGCACGTCATCTTCGTGGTGCAGCAATTTTAATGGCGAGTAGTGTATATAATGTGTGTGAGTGTGTGTGTGTGTGCGTAAGCTGCACAATTGCTGGACTAGTATCGGAAATCTTCAGCAAAATCTTATAAGTACTGTTTTTTAACATAGGCCAAAGAAATGTGCTGATGGGATTCATGTAATTATTAAGTTATGTGACTGTTCTAACCAACTTATCAATTTTTCATGTTGGCAACTCCACATGCTGATGTTACTGAAGATGGGTATGTGACCGAAACTACCCTGACTCTTAACATCTAAGTTATCCTAAATCTTACAGATTTACCTCTGTCAAAACTCTCCTTCTTACTAAACTTACTGCCGGCCTTTGTGGCCCAGCGGTTCTAGGCGCTTCAGTCCGGAACCGCGCTGCTGCTGCGGTCGTAGGATCGAATGCTGCCTCGGTTATGAATGTGTGTGATGTACTTAGGTAAGTCAGGTTTAAGCAGTTCTAAGTCTAGGGGACTGATGACTTTAGATGTTAATTCCCATAGTGCTCAGAGCCATTTGAACTAAACTCACTGCCTACCTTGCTGGACCAACGCTCCTAGCCTTTGCTCTGTTTATAACAGTGTATGTCGGGAGACAGATAGAGAGAGAGAGAGAGAGAGAGAGAGAGAGAGAGAGAGAGAAGGGGATGTGAGATCTGGGGTTGGCTGTTGGCAGACAGCCTGCTCCTATGGAATAGCACCTATCTTACGGTACCCGTACGACTGAGGATCTCCATCAACAGTGTCACTCCATGGGACGCTGTGCGGTCATTGCATGTGCCACTTAGAGATATTTGAAATTCGTCAGAACACTAGCGCGTAGTATGGTGAACAGAGACCACATGCCACCACACGTCCTCCCCTGCAGCCAGATACTGGCGATGAACACATTTCTTCTACTATCAGATTTCGAACCACCTACCTGAGAGTCGAGCGCCACCACACAGCCATATGTTAGATACTCTGGCTACGGAGGTGGCTTGAAGTGATTTTAAGAAACCACATGTTACTTACTGGTCCTACGGGGATATGAAACCCAACCCTCACAATGGTCTGTTAAGTGTCTTAGCTTCTGTGTATCCTCGGTTACTTACATAGCCAGCCAGTGCAGATATTTAAAAAAAAATTAATTCACAATATTGCAGAATTCATAAACAAGGCGAAAGGGTACCGGCAAAAATGTGTCAGATACAATTTTTTTTTTTGTCGCAGCTTAATGTCTCCTCGTTCGTGAGACTACACAAATACGCGCTTTGGCACTCGATAGAAAAACTGAAACAACTTGCGCTCGATAATGTGCAGGGCTTCTTTGTTTCAGATTCTTTACTCAGGTCTATCACGAAGTGTCCATTGTTCTCCCACTGAACACGCAGTTTCTGTCTTGCAATTCTGGTCTTAGTTTTTTAAATTTTTAATCAAATGGTGTACAGAGCCTAAAAATTACATGAATAGATGTTTTCTGTGTTTACATATTTCGTTTGGCACCCCCTTATTCTGCCTGAATTGGAGGCAGTTTGTAATTCAGTAACGAAACTTGCAGATTTATTGTTTCTATTGGAACCGTTATTACTATTATTGTTGTTTTGTAGTTATCACCACCGTCGTTGCCATTCTACATAGGACCGATTGCGGTGAATCAGAGTTAGTGTTTGCTGTTAAATACATAATATAAACGTCGAATTTTTGAAATACCATCCGTAGTGCACGAAGCTGTACGTTATTTTTACTTCCCATTAGTCAAGAAATTTAGATTTATAAAGAGAGAGCGGACAGCTGTTACGGCGCTTTATTCGGGAGGGACGACAATCAAATCGTTGTCCTGCTGGTCTGATTGTTTCCGGGGCGTCCACTTAGGACGAAGTGTTAGTGTGTATTGAACCGGGGACCTAGAAACGACGGAGAGGCCGTGCGGTTCTAGGCGCTGCAGTTTGGAACCGAACGACCGCTACGGTCGCAGGTTCGAATCCTGCCTCGGGCATGGATGTGTGTGATGTCCTTAGGTTAGTTAGGTTTAAGTAGTTCTAAGTTCTAGGGGACTATGACCTCAGATGTTAAGTCCCATAGTGCTCAGAGCCATTTGAACCATTTTTGACCGTCGTAAATAAAGCAGGTGCGATAGCACATACAAGTCTCACAGAAATTAAAACAACAAATAAAAGGGTGTGAGCTATGTTACATTAAAAGAATTCAGGAACGCAACTTCAAAAACGTTAAAAACCTGTTTTGACAGAACACAGAGAAACTGTGTGATTGTGAAACTGTTGCGTTCACTTGTTGCAGTTTATGTGAGAAACTATTATGTTTTCATCATTTCCTTGGCACCGATCACATCCACATTTACACGAACACCTTAATTGGCCAACGAGGCATATCTCACTCACTCACCAGGCGCACAAATTATGTGCGCCGATAAGAGATTCCTGTCATATTACACAGACACACGCACTGTCACTAATGCCGTACGTGGCACCCCGCCTCCTCCCCCCTCCTCCTGTGTTTTACGGTGGAGGATTCGGTTGAATCGTCGCTTTGTCATCAAATGTTTGCGGTTCCCATTCGAAATCCTCTTCCTTTCGGCTGCTAACAGAGTAGTTGTACAGAATCAACTGTCATTGTAGGCCCCTTCCTTACACATTGCTGTTGCAAACGGACGTTACACCGCGACACAGGCACAGATTTGAATACAGCGAACAGCGAAAATAAATCAATAAAACAATGGTTCTAGTGAGGTTCGAAAATGACTCGCTCGCTTTGCAGTGCAGCATCGTGACGACCACGACACCGTTACACTTTCCGGCTCCTCTATGTTGCATTTCTTATTTGTGGACCATTCACTGTTTCTATTTTGCTTTTTTTTTCATAGTTCAGTACATGTTCTTCCTTTTTTCGTGTTTGATTTACGTTAAGCTTTTGACAGGTTGTCCACTGGGCCCTCTTAGCACTAAATCTGAGAGGGTTGCGATGGGGAGTTTCTCTTGTTAGTTTGATCGTTTAATATCTTTTCACGAGTAGTTCTTCCATTTCTCTGAGAGTTTTCGTGTAACAACCTCGTTCACTGGCCGAACGGTTCTAGGCGCTTCAGTCTGGAACCGCGCTGCTACTACGGTCGCAGCTTCGAACCGTACCTCGGGCATTGATGTCTGTGATATCCTTAGGTTAGTTAGGTTTATGTAGTTCCAAGTTCTAGGGGACTGATGACCTTAGAAGTCTCATAGTAACTAGTGCCATTTGAACCATTTGAACCTCTTTCACTAGTCCGCACTTGAGGTGAAAAGTAATTTTTCGTTTCGAGACCGCTTTGAACCTAGACAAATTCAATGGCACTAATGTAGAAGATGGGGAACTTTGTGGCCGTGGTTCTGTGCTAATGACTCCACTAGGTAATGCATTTCCTGTGCTTTGTGCCCTTTCGATACGTTGAAAGTTCCGCTTTTCAAATATTCTATTCAAATTCTACACCGTTTTCCCTTCAACCAAACCAAAATTTCACAGTCCCTTGTAGAAGCTGTTCCATCTTTATTTTAACTGTAGGAAATAATGCAACTCATTTTCCGTTACAGAAAGCGTTACCCGTTCTGATATGTGGTAGCAACCGACTAGCGAACCGGTATTTAAATGCACTTGTATTCATTTCTTGTAGTTAACCTATGCACTTTTAACATAGTACAAGATACAACCATTCATACGTCACTTTTGTTGTTCAGTGGGGTGTTAACTTACACAGTACTCCATGAATAGGACTAAACACACCAATAACAGCTGAAGACATTACATGAAGACTTGGATAAAAAGCGACCCAGTGAATCCGGTCACGATACAATTCATCTACATCTACATGATTACTCGGCTATTCTCAATAAAGTGCCTGGCAGAGGTTTCAATGAACCACCTTCAAGCTGTCTCTCTACCTTTCCACTCTTGAACGGCACGCTGGAAAAACGAGCACTTAAATTTCTCTTTGCGAGCCCTGATTTCTCTTATTTTATCGTGATAATCATTTCTCCCTATGTAGGTGGGTGGCAACAGAATGTTTCCGCAATCAGAAGAGAAAACTGGTGATTGAAATTTCACGAGAAGATCCCGTCGCAACGAAAAACGCCTTTGTTTTAATGAATGCCACTCCAATTCACGTATCATGTCTGTGGCACTCTCTCCTCTACTTCGCGATAATACAAAACGAGCTGCCCTTCTTTGTACTTTTTCGATGTCATCCGTCAGTCCCACCTGCTGCGGATCCCACACCGCACAGCAGTACTCCAGAATAGGTCGGACAAGCGTAGTGTAAGCAGTCTCTTTAGTAGACCTGTTGCACCTTCTAAGTGTTCTGCCAATGAATCGCAGTCTTTGGTTTGCTTTACCCACAATATTATCTATGTGATCATTCCAATTTACGTTATTTCTAATTGTAATCCCTAAGTATTTAGTTGAATTTACAGCCTTCAGATTTGTGTCACTTACCGTGTAATCGAAATTTAGCTGACTGCTTTTAGTACTCAAGTGAATAACTTCACACTTTTCCTTATTCAGAGTAAATTGCCACTTTTCGCACTATACAGATATTTTATCTAAATCATTTTGCAAGTCGTTTTGATCATCTGATGACTTTACAAAGCGGTAAATGACAGCATCATCTGCAAACAATCTATTACGTACCGCCACCTAATTTCCCCTGGACAACTCGTATTTCATTGCCGAATTTCTACTTAAAAAATGGTAGCCAATAAGATGCAACGTGTTCAGTAATGTTAACACTGATCTTGTATATTTATCTTGTAAACTGATTCATCCCACATTGCTTCGATAAAAGACCCGCTCAAAAGATATATGTTCAAAAATGTTCAAATGTGTGTGAATTCCTAAGGGACCAAACTGCTTAGGTCACCCGTCCCTAGACTTACACACTACATAAACTAACTTATGCTAAGAACAACACACACACCCATGCCCGAGGTATGACTCGAACCTACGGCGGGAGCGACCACTCCGCGCGGCAGTGATCTATGGAACATGTAGCTAACTAACCAACTAACTAATATTAACTTTTCACTTCGAACGTTATTTCCGTACAATGCGTCGTCTTCGAAATATTTAGATATGTCATGTTAGAACAATCACCCTGTATAAGGGAAGATTAGCAGGTTTCCCGTTTAGAAATTGCATATCAATGTTGTTGTTTGAGAGAAGGTTGCGTTATGCCTCGTGTAAGAAAGATAAATATCTGTGAGCATATGTCGGATTTGACAGCGGTAGAATCGTGGTATATCGGTACTATCGTTTATCGTCGTACCACGGTGCTGCTGCTTATATTAGTCGGAATCACACAACTGTCATGCCAATACATAATTTATAAGTTCAGGAGTTCATACTGAACGCCAGGGCCGTCATGGAACGCACCTAGCGTCCGAAAAGACACATATTGTCCGATCGGCCATGCAGGAACGAACACTCTCATCACGTACCTTGAATCATATACTTACATGGATATGGTGTCTGTTCGGACATGCCCGAAAGAACGGACACCATACCCATATAAGTATATAGTTCTGGCAACACCGGTCATGACCTTTTTCTGTGCGGATGCACACATATTCACAGAACTCTTACTCTTGGTACAACAAACGAGTTAGAAAACTGCTGTGGAAGCAAACGGAACTTCACAGCAAACATAAACATAGCCAAAGCCTTGCAGACAAACAAAAATTACGCGAAGCGAAATGTAGTGTGAGGAGGGCTATGCGAGAGGCTTTCAATGAATTCGAAAGTAAAGTTCTATGTACTGACTTGGCAGAAAATCCTAAGAAATTTTGGTCATATGTCAAAGCATTAGGTGGATCAAAACAAAATGTCCAGACACTCTGTGACCAAAATGGTACTGAAACAGAGGATGACAGACTAAAGGCCGAAATACTAAATGTCTTCTTCCAAAGCTCTGTCATAGAGGAAGACTGCACTGTGCTTCCTTCTCTAGATTGTCGCACAGTTGACATAATGGTTGATATCGAAATAGACGACAGAGGGATAGAGAAACAATTAAAATCGCTCAAAAGAGGAAAGGCCGCTGGTCCTGATGGGATACCAGTTCGATTTTACACAGATACGCGAAGGAACTTGCCCCCCTTCTTGCAGCGGTGTGCCGTAGGTCTCTAGAAGAGCGAAGCGTTCCAAAGGATTGGAAAAGGGCACAGGTCATCCCCGTTTTCAAGAAGGGACGCCGAACAGATGTGCAGAACTATAGACCTATATCTCTAACGTCGATCAGTTGTAGAATTTTGGAACACGTATTATGTTCGAGTATAATGACTTTTCTCTAGACTAGAAATCTACTCTGTAGGAATCAGTATGGGTTTCGAAAAAGACGATCGCGTGAAACCCAGCTCGCGCTATTCGTCCACGAGACTCAGAGGGCCATAGACACGGGTTCCCAGGTAGATGCAGTGTTTCTTGACTTCCGCAAGACGTACGACATAGTTCCCCACAGTCGTTTAATGAACAAAGTAAGTGCATGTGAACTATCAGACCAATTGTGTGATTGGATTGAAGAGTTCCTAGATAACAGAACGCAGCATGTCATTCTCAATGGAGAGAAGTCTTCCGAAGTAAGAGTGATTTCAGGTGTGCCGCAGGGGAGTGTCATAGGACCGTTGCTATTCACAATATACATAAATGACCTGGTGGATGACATCGGAAGTTCACTGAGGCTTTTTGCAGATGATGCTGTGGTGTATCGAGAGGTTGCAACAATGGAAAATTGTACTGAAATGCAGGAGGATCTGCAGCGAATTGACGCATGGTGCACGGAATGGCAATTGAATCTCAATGTAGACAAGTGTAATGTAATGCGAATACATAGAAAGATAGGTCCCTTATCATTTAGCTACAAAATAGCAGGTCAGCAACTGGAAACAGTTAATTTCATAAATTATCTGGGAGTACGCATTATGAGTGATTTAAAATGGAATGATCATATAAAGTTGATCGTCGGTAAAGCAGATACCAGACTGAGATTCATTGGAAGAATCCTCTAAGGAAATGCAATCCGACAACAAAGGAAGTAGGTTACAGTACGCTAGTTCGCCCACTGCTTGAATACTGCTCAGCAGTGTGGGATCCGCACCAGATAGGGTTGATAGAAGAGATAGAGAAGATCCAACGGAGAGCAGCGCGCTTCGTTACAGGATCATTTAGTAATCGCGAAAGCTTTACGGAGATGATAGATAAACTCCAGTGGAAGACTCTGCAGGAGAGACGCTCAGTAGCTCGATACGGGCTTTTGTTTAAGTTTCGAGAACATACCTTCACCGAAGCGTCAAGCAGTATATTGCTCCCTCCTACGTATATCTAGCGAAGAGACCATGAGGATAAAATCAGAGAGATTAGAGCCCACACAGAAGCATACCGACAATCCTCCTTTCCACGTACAATACGAGACTGGAATAGAAGGGAGAACCGATAGAGGTACTCAAGGTACCCTTCGCCACACACCGACAGGTGGCTTGCGGAGTATGGCTGTAAATGTAGATGTAGATGTAGACCTGGTAAGAATGTCTACCACGAGTAAGGAGTGTGTTGGGGTGGGGCACTAGGAATGTAGTTTGTGGACATACAAAAGTGATAATGTGGGTCTCGCCGGAGGCGTGCGCGAGATAGTCCCTGCAGTCGCGCTTTCTTCTGTGCCCTCGGTGGTTCAGATGGATAGAGCGTCTACCATGTAAGCAGGAGAGTCCGGGTTCGAGTCCCGGTCGGGGCAAACATTTCCACCTGTCCCCGTTGATATATATCAACGCCCGTAAGCAGCTGACGGTATTAATACAATTACAATTTCGTACCTTGACTCAGGAAACGGGCTTGTTTACATCAAGGCAAGTGTCCGTAATGTCGGTGCGACGGCGTCTGGAGCGCCACAGACCGTCACACGGCGACCGTTGTGGCTACTTTCTTGGCGCATCTCTAGAGAAAGACGCGTAGACAGTGCTGCTTCCGGCGTCAACACTGTGCGCTGAAGTAATATTGAGCCGTCTTTTCAGACGAGTGCCGGTTCTGTGTACGGCATAACAAATGGACATATGCATACTTGGTGTCTGCAAGGTGAATGAAAGTTGCCACATTGCATTCGTCGTTGTCTTACAGACACAGCGCCTCGCGTGCTGGTGAGGACTGCCACTCGGCACACAACACGATCGCTTCTCGTTGACATAGTTGGTAGTTCCGACAGATGGCGTTATGTTCCATATGTCTTTTACGCATGAAGTTATGAATCATCAC
Source organism: Schistocerca gregaria (assembly GCF_023897955.1). Lineage (NCBI taxonomy): Eukaryota > Metazoa > Arthropoda > Insecta > Orthoptera > Acrididae > Schistocerca > Schistocerca gregaria. The sequence continues at coordinate 1,011,865,716 of NC_064920.1, read as the reverse complement.
GGACATCTTAATCATTTAGATTTACAATTGAAGTTTGAGATCCATACTATTCACTCTGATATTTTTAGAAAGCCCTCAATCGGCAATGCAATTATTTATGCTTCATAATGTCATGTGTATCAGCACAAACTAAGTTTTTTTTTTTTTTTTAGATCAATGACTGACCGCCTCTGCAGCGCCCCCTCTGCACTTTACCTATAAACAGAGAACTTGATAACTTAAAGCTTATTGCACGGATGATAGATAGGTTATGTGAAAAAAAGTTGTCGCGCAACGGAAACAATGTGCATTCGAATCTTTTGTCACCACCACAGAGATGTATAAAGCTTCCTTTTGTGGGGAAATTATCGTATCAGTTAGCTAAGCTCTTCAAAGCTCTCGATGTCCTTTTCACAGCAAAATAATGTTCACAACTGTTCCGTGCATAATGTGCGGCCTGCTTAGGACTGGTATTCTTCCTCTGGGGTTTGAAAATGAATCCTGAGTCTGCCTTAAATTCTACATTTGCCAAACTGGAAGGATATTTAGAACGAGATGCAGCCAGAATTTGTTAACTAAGAAACGTCAAGTAAAGGAGAACTGTGCGTTTGCTCAACATCTGATTACAGGGCACCAGCCAAACATACAAGCTTTGCATCTTACATTGTGCTCGTAAACGCAGAAAGCTTCATTTATTGGAAGAGTTGGAAATCCTTAAAAATATGTGTAAGGTCGACGAACAACTGCTGAGCAATTAGTTCACTAGTAGGAACCAAAGCTATTATGATTCAGCGATATCAGCTTTTGAATTTTTTACGTACTTTGTTTGTGCTCTTCTAATAGGTTTCCATTTCAGTTTATTAATTCTCCCTCCCCCCGGTTGATTATATTTTTCAAGTGAAGACTTACTTTTCTAAGAATTTGTTTTATCACAGGTTACTGGGATGACGTCCATCTTTGGTGGTTATATTGCGGTCTCATTGAGTTACGGCTGGTGGCAGTATTTCATCTATAAAGTTTCACTTTATGTGCGACTGTGTTTTGATTAAATGTAACCTCTTAATTTTATCACAGTGATTCAGGCATCTTTACATGTATTTTGTAAGCATTAAATATACTGACTGTCTATAACTGCTCTGAGCGCCACCTACGTGTGTCCTCTGCAGTCATTGTGTGCAAGCCTCATTCCATTGCTCCCGTGTGTGTCCGTGTGACGCTCCTGTCCTGAAGCTGCGGCGGAATCTCTTTGCGTTCTGTTTAAATGTGTATACTTCTTTCTTGTGAGTGGTGCTAGTACAACTTCATTAAGATATGTTCCGTTCAGTATAATTATTTATTTAACGTTCTATCCCATCGTTACATAATATTATGTTAGTTGTTTTTGACTGGGCCGCAGCGGGTTTATCTGTTTTGATACGTGCTTCAGTGTAGCACAGGGTCGTTTATGATTTTTAAAATGTTGCAGATGGAAAACTTTGTTAGTAACAATTCTTTATCCACATTTAGAATCGTTCATGCTAGAACTATAAGCTAATTTTTGATTCTTTTTGTTAGCCCTATAGGTAATCTGAAGATGCCCCAAAAAGCCGCAATGCGTTAATACTAAAAGAATAAATTGCAACCAAGACTGTTTTCAATTCAAAGGTCTTTTTTTGCGTACAAAAATACTCTATCAGATAAATGCATGAACTTAAGTGAACAAAATTTGCAGCAATCGGTTGTTGTATATTGCTTTAGGAAGAAATAGAAATATTATAGAAGTTTGGTACCGCATATTTATATTGTTTTGCTGCCTCAATATGCACGTTTAGTGATATGATACTGTATGAATGCATGCATGTTTTACGATTATTTAGAGCATGAGAAGCTCGGTTGTTGTATATTGCTTTAGGAAGAAATAGAAATATTATAGAAGTTTGGTACCGCATATTTATATTGTTTTGCTGCCTCAATATGCACGTTTAGTGATATGATACTGTATGAATGCATGCATGTTTTACGATTATTTAGAGCATGAGAAGCCATGTTCAAGTGATATGTTGTGTAAAGCAACATTACACGGACTTGTTTTACAACAAGGTGACAAAACCTGTCACTTAACTGGCTTAGGTCAAATGTCGTTGAAAATGAAATTTGGAGAGTAGAAAGAAGAACTAAATGCGGAAACGTTTTGTAGAAACAGTAACAGTGCAGGAAGTAAAACAAAGAACCTGAAATAGTCGGCTTTGTAACTAGGAAAGAATGGCACAAGCAAGAGCAGCAAGTGAAGCATTTTATGAAAATAGAAAACAGAGAAGGAAGATAAGAAAAGGGTAGTTTGAGAAAACGACTTCTAGAAGTTAAAGGAATAATTTAATGAGAACGGGGACTTAAAGGTGTACAAAGATGGAAGCGAGGAGAGAAAAAGGAAGTGGAGTTGTACTCGTGATGTGAGTCCTAAATGGGCTGCATTATGCGTTAGTCCATGTTATAAATCCCAAAAATCACATATCACATAGGAAGAGTGCTTCCCATCTTAAAATTGAGCTGGGTGCTAGCAAGTGAGACAGAGGGTTCCTTAGCTGAAATAGAATCCACGTATAAACAGAACTGTGAAACTACGTAATCACTAATCAAGCCGACTGTATTGTCGAAATAAAGAATGAAATTATCCTTTCGTTTGAAGGACTCTGTACCATACAGTCACGATGCAAAATATTCGCAGCTGCTCGTTAATTGTTATTTATAGGTTGAATTTGAGGTGGAAACCGTAACTTAACCCCAAGGACTACCATATTTCACGTGACAGTGTGGCCTAGGAGCAGCCTAGTCAGTAATTACCTGGCTGGATGCGCTCCCAGTGCACGGTGACGTGGCGGTCGCGGTCGGCGCGTGTGTGCTCGTGCCAGAAGCCGAGAGTGTGCAGCAGCTCGTGCTGGACCGTGCCGCGGCGGGCGCAGCCCGGCTGCCGCAGGTACACCGACATCGCACCTGCCCCTGCCATGTAGCCTACTGGCGACGCACATCTGTAACACAGCACAGCCGGACACTCAGGCGCTCATGCTACGTAACAACTTGACGGAGTTACAAGGGAAAGACACATGTAAAGACAATTGTTAGAAGAGAAACTTTTCACTGGGGAAACTGCTTTGGAAGCAACATAATTTCTCTGAAATATTCGTCTTCAACCTGTGTGCACTTGTTCCATCTCCTGACAAGCTTCCTGGAAGAAACTTTGTGGGATTGTGTATATCCACTATTGCACTGCCTCCAAACCTCGTCATCTAACCAAAACTTCGACTCACAAAACTGCTCCGTAATCGGACCAAAAAGCTAAAAATCCCTTAGAGCTAGACTAGTATTAGTGGGATAGTATAATCTTTGCTCTGTTTATGACCATAGGAAAGAGAAAGAAAGGGAGAGAGAGAGAGAGAGAGAGAGAGAGAGAGAGAGAGAGAGAGAGAGAGAGAGAGAGAGAGAGAGAGAGAGAGGAAGAGAGAGAGAGAGAGAGAGAGAGTTAAGTGAAGGGGGCCGGGGGGAGGGGAAAGGATGAAACCCGTTACTGGTCCTTAGCTTGCTCCTCTGGAATAGCAATGAGCTTAACGTCTCCAATCAATGTATAGATGTTCATCGAAGGTGTCACATGCCCTCACTTCGTGCATGAGACACTATGCTGTCAGGGCAAGTCCCACTTCTTTTTTTCTTTTTGGGTCATCATCCTTCTGACTGGTTTGATGCGGCCCTCCACGAATTCCTCTCCTTTGTCAAACTCTTGATCTCAGAGCAGCACTTGTTCCTCACATTCTCAATTATTTATTGAATATCTTCCCGTACAGTTTTTACCCACTACAGGTCCTTCAAGTACCATGGTAGTTATTTCCTGATGTCTTAACACCTCTTTCTTGTCAGTGCTTTCCAAATGTTCCTTTCTTCGTCGATTCTGTGGAGAACCTTCTCTTTCCTTATCTTATCAGCTCACTTAATTCACAGTATCCTTCCGTGAAACTACTTTCTAAACTCTTCGATTCTGTTCTTTTCCTGTTTTCCGACAGCCCATGACGGCCCCTCCCGCCAGAGGTTCGAGTCCTCCCTCGGGCTTGGGTGTGTGTGTTGTTCTTAGTATAAGTTAGTTTAAGAAGTGTGTAAGTCCAGGGCCGATGACCTCAGCAGTTTGGTCCTTTAGGAATTCACACACATTTGAACATTTTTGAGCAGTCCACGATTCATTCCATAGGATGCTGTGCTCCAAACGTACGTTCACAGAAATTACTTTCTCAAACAAAGGTTCATATTTCAAACTACCAGATTTGCTTGAAAGTGAAACGTTTTGTTAGCCTGTACTGTTGTTCTTCCATTACGCTCCTTGCTTCGTCTGTCCTCCGTTACTTCACTTCCAAGGTAACAGAAATGCTTCACATGGCTACTACGTAGTCCCCAGTCTTTGTGTTAAATTTATCGCTAATCTCATTTCTGCTATTTCTCCTTATTTTCGTCTTTCTTCAGTTTACTCTCAATCCATATTCAGTACTCGTTAGACTGTCGATTTCATTCAATAGTTTCTGTAGTTCTTCTTCAGTGTCGTTGAGATATCAGTATCAACAGTGAATCTTATCATTGATATCCCTTCACCCTGAATTTTAATCTCACTCTTGTATCTTTCTTTTATTTCCATAATTTCTTTTCGATAAGTAGATTGAAGACTACGCCTCTGTCTTACACCCATTTGAATCCGAGTAGCTCACTTTTGGTCTTTCATACTTATTGTCCCCTCTTTATTCTAGTTTATATTGCAAATTATCCATCTTTCCTCATAGCTTACTCGTATTCCTCTCAGAATTTCGAACAAATATTACCATTTTACACTGCTGAACGCTTTTTGTAGGTCGACAAATTATTTTAACGTGTCTTGATTTTTCTTCACTCTTGCTTCCGTAATCAATAGCAACTTCAGAATTTTCCCTCTGGTGCTCTACCTAACATTTCCGTAAGCCAATCTGATCGTCATCTAATAGATCCTCAACTGCTACAGCCGCTGAGAATCGAAGTCTTGAATGTACTGGATTATGTTCCCAGAATTATGTGGGCGGCCATTTTCCTGAAGAAAACCGAACCTTTGGAAACCTTTCCTCTCCTCTTCGATCTCACTTTGAATTACAGCTTTGGTCGCAGCTGACGCTACGCACTGTTTGATATTCACAATTGTAATGAATCAGCAGTGATCTTTTTGTGTCCTAAAACGCTGTCATCAGTTATGCTGAAGAATCTTGGCTTTTGAATTTTTTTGCTCTAGGCGAAGATGGGTGTTTCCACACGATGATCTCGCGCTCCCTATGTGGTTCGTACTGATATAGCTATGTCTCGTCAAGTGTTACTATGTGTCTGAAGAAATCTTTTCCTTTCTCTTCAAAACGCTTTAAATGTAATTTCATCAGTTTTCAAACGTTTGTGTTCATGTTTGTCAGCGTGTTACTCAAGGAGCACAAATTTTGCGATAGTCTGGAGATTCAAGGACGATTTCAAATGCTGAACCGCGGCTAACGTTTAACTCATATGTAGCATCATAGATTCTAGTATGATGATGATCACGAATCGTTCGCTTAGCTTTCCTGATGTTGCCCTTCGTTTTCATACTGCAGAGTCTATGCGAAAGCTCTTCGTCACAGAGAGATATATGTCCAGCTTTAAAGCAGTTTATCCAAACTTTAATTTTTTGGTCAGGAAGAGAGCTACCACCATACTGCAGCTGCATTCTGCTAATAATCTCTGTAACTTTAGTTCCTTCACAGTACAGAGCACAGGATTGTCCTATTTAACTCGAGTGCACAGAACCTTAGCCTCAGTGCTGAAAAGAATTACAGAACAGTGATTCTTCTGAAGCGGACTATAACACAGACTAGTTCAAGAACTGTAACCGTTGCTTTTAACCACTTTTTGAACGACCTTTGGAGCAGTAAACAGTACATCCGTTTACAATAGCTAATAGACAAAGATTCTCCGCTCGATGCCCCTTACGACCGTACTTTAGATGATAAGCGTAGGTGTGGTACTGAGTCAAATGCTTTTCGAAAATCAAGAAATACTGCATCTACCTGACTGCCTTGATCCAAAGACTTCAGTATGTCAAGTGAGAAAAGTGTGAGCTGGGTTTCACAAGATCAGTGTTTTCGGATTCCATGTTGGTTGACGTGGAGGAGACCATTCTGTTGGAGATGCCACAGTTCGTTTGAACTGAGAATGTTTTCCCAATTCTACAACAAATGGATGGAAGGATACTGGATTGTAGTTTTGTGGATCACTTCTGCAGGAATTGACCTGTGCTTTCTTTCAACGACTGCGCAGAGTTTTTTGTTCGAGGGATCTACGGTAGGCTGTAGTCAAAAGACGGGATAACTAAACCGTAAATTCGGTGTAGAATTTGATGGAGATTGGATCTGTCCCTGGAGATTTTCTCAATTTTAGCGATTTCAGCTGTTTCTCAGCACCACTGACATTAATATCTACATCACTCATCTTTGCAGTAGTGAGAGAATTAAACAGGACTTTCATTTGTAAAGGAACATTTGGAAACCGCGTTCAGCATTTCTGCTTTTGCTTTGCTACCCTCAGTTTCAGTCCCGTCTCGTTCGTGAGTGTCTGGACACTAACTTTGGTAACACTAAACAGCCGTTAATATGATCTGAATTTCTTTCGGTTTTGTGCAAGATCCTTCGATAATATTCTGCTATGGTAGTCGTTGAAGCCTCACGCCTTAACAGCCAAACGCGTTTCATTCAGCTTCTACCTACACTGACGTCCAAAATTAAAGAAACAAACGGATATTTAATAAGGTTGCGTTTATTTTGCCACAAAAAAGTATAAACCGTTGATAATAAAGTAGAAAAAATGTAAAGAATACACAACTTAATCAACTGCAACATGCAAAACGGTAGACAAAAATGTTCTTCGTGTGTTACAACTTAAGAGACATGCACACACATTCATACAAATGATTAATGTGCACACTACGGGGTGCGACCACTTCTGGCAGCAATAGAAGCCTGAAACAATGGAATATGCTGTGAATAATGCCACCAATCTCATGTTGAGGCAACGCCCATTCTTCCTGCAGAGCTGCTCACAAGTATTGGAGAGTGGTTGGTGTATGCTGACATGATGCAACGCGTCTCCCTAGTGCATCCCAGACATTCTCTATGAGATTAAATTAGGGAGAGCGTGCAGGTCACGCCATGCGTGCAATATCTTACGTTTCCAAAAAAAATATCGAGCATTTTCGTCCATCGATACGAAGTCTGGGCTCATAGCATCTTGCAACAACCGCGCATGAGATCCCAAGATCTCCTTACGGAACCTGACAGCAGGTTCACTCGTACAGTTTCATTATGAGGTGTTAGAGCGGTCAACAGAATCCCTGTCCACACCATTAGGGATCCTCCTCAATATCGATCTCTTTCCACAATGTTTGGGTCCAGAAATCGTGTTCCATGTGTCCTCCGACGCGAATCCGTCGAGAATCGCTCTCCAGATCAAATCGGGACTCGTCTGTGAAGAGAACATTGGCCCACTGTTCGGCCGTTGAGGTGGTATGCTGACGGCTCTATTCGAGACGTTCCCTTCTTTGAAGACTCGCCAGAGATAAGCAGACAGCAGGTCTCTAACAAAGACCACTCTGACGTAGCCTTCTGTTCAACACGTCCGGGGGATGCTGCGAGGTCAGATTACAGTTGCAATGTAGTACTAGGGAGGTACCGTAGTGACCTTACAACCAAATAATAGTCCACTCTTTCTGATGTCACACGTGGCTGGTCCCGTCCTGGTCTCCGGGATACAATTTCGGTCTCTATAAACAGTCGCCTCATCCGAGAAAAACAGAGAGATTCACATTAAGCCATCGGGCCACATCAGTTTGCGACTCCCCTGCTTCCATTGTTCCTAGGGTCCTCCACAGCAGATAATCTGTAGGCGTGTTCTCTGTGCCATACTGCACCGTCTGTGACTGTGTACACAGTGGCTGTGGAAGTGGGACTATCCGCCAAACACCACCTCGCTTGATAGATGCTCTGACGTCATTGCTGGCATGGTTGTCCGTTGATCGGAATGCCATCTTCCGTGCAGAACACGATTGTACGGTCATCTGTTGTATGATTATATCGTGAATTAGTCACAGAACGGGGAAATAGCAGTTTGTTGCTTTAATTTTGGACACCGGCATTCCTCTAGTCCCATGCTTTGTTTTACACCTATTATGCAATAGTCTGTGTTTCTTTCGAAGCTATTTTAACAGTAACTGTATACCATGGTGATTCCAAGTATTCTTCTAAACCTGAGTTTCAGTTCCCCCAAACACGCCTCTCTATTGTACACCCATGTCATGCACTAACCGCAATGCCACAGTGGATGTCGCTCATTCTGCTTCTGTCGAACTCCTTCACGTGATACAGCGTCCTCTGATGACGACAAGGGGTACTGTTAGATTAGATTACATTAGATTAATTATTCATTCCGTAGACGCACAAAAGAGGGAATCCTCCTGGGTGTGCAACCTGTCAGGTAAACACATTATAAAAATGTAATTAGAAAAACTCGAGTTTCATTAATTTTAATGATCCTCAGTCAATAAACAGTAAATTATGTACATTAATTAAAATTAAAATTCTAATATTTACAGTTTTAAAACTTACATCTGCTTTCATTAAATCCATCATTCACACAGTAACTAGTAACTTTGCTATTACAACCAAGTATTGCCAAAAATTAAATGATTCATTTCAATGATTCTCAGTTAGGAACAGTAAAATTATGTACAAGATTTAAAATTAAATTTCCACTATTTACTGACTTAAGACTTACATCTGCTTTCCGTACATCCATCATTCACACGGTAGGTCTCTCGCAATTTCATTTGACGACAGCCTGGGCAACACTGGCCGTTCCAGTTGTACAAGCGACGACGCTGATACGCTTTCGTGTGCCTAATCTCGCTGCGATGTTTATCACTTATTACTAAACAAGTGTTCTGTTCATTAGCGTTGTTGTTTTTACGTTTTATAATTTTCACAACAGTTTGTTAATTTTTTTCTCCATAGGACAGTATTCATATTTCAAGCGGTAGAACGGGCATTAGCCGATTGTAGAAGAATGAACTGAAGGTTTTGACGCAGCAACAAGTAACATAAATCGAATCGAAATAAAAACGACTGTACCTGTCGTTTATATGCAGAGCCACAATGAAACACCGTCGTCACACACAGACATTACCGTTGATTCCATCGCCTGAAATCAAAGTGTAGAAAGATTAGGGTTTAGCGTCCCGTCGACAACGATGTCATTGGAGACGGTGCACGAGACCGGATTGTTTCAAGGAGGGGGAAGCAAATCGGCGGTGCCCCTTTTCAAAGGAACCATCCGGGAACTATTTAGGGAAATCACGGAAAACGTAATTCAGGGTGGTTGGAGACGGATTTGAACCGTCCTCCTCCCGAACGCGAAACCAGTGTACTAACCGCTGCGCCACCTGGCTCGATACCTGTAATCGGCAACGACTCAGGTACACTGCACATGCCAAGCAAGTCATCAACCCATCTCTTTACGTATATAAAGAATTACATTGACACAGAGACTAGGCTTTCACATTTTTTATGTGGGACAAATTTCCCCAGGACTCAGTTAAAAATAGGTCCTGTCCCTCAGTTCCGAACAAGGTTTCCGGGAGATTTATGTCGATTGTAAGGTAAATTCCGGGAATGCAAAGCACCTCTCAGATATTCCCAATTAGGAGTCCTTCTACCGCACTATCAGTTAGTCTGGTATTAGGCTGAAAAATAAACTGTAACTCGTAACTCTACTACCGATTAAAACTGGAACAGCCTAATTTACCTTTAGGCATAGTGAATGAAACGTACGGAAAGAAAACGTCATCGAACGTTCCCGTGGTGTCTCATTGCAGTATTTGTTTATTAAAATAATTTTCTGTGGCTACTGTATTTTGAGACTGGAAGATCTAATAAATTCCTTCTGACTGGTATTCGGTATCTGATAAGGATATTACGGGAGTCATTGTAGAATTATATAGAAGCGAATTAGTAGTCTTTTGCTTAATACGCAGGGCTAGCCCGATATAAAAAGCACATGTCGCTATATGTGAGTTCAGGACGCAACCTCAAAGTCGCGTGCGTTAATCGACCATTTGTAACGAGATGTACCTGGCGTTCAAACGTCATTGTCTAGGCCGCATCTCCATTTCGCTTCGCTAAGAAACACCCCCGTGCGATCGAAATATACTTCACGCTGAAAAGCTGAAGTGTTTTCAGAATTTGTGGACAGGAACTGTACTGATATGAAATATTGTCTCTATTTCATATTAGGATTGTTTTAAAGAGAAAGTAAGAACCGGCATGTGCTATCTTGTGATACAAAATACACGTACATAAAAGTGGTCTGACTATAGGTATACAGGTTGGTCAGAAACAGTCTGAAAGGCATGTAAGGGTGTTGAAGGGGATGTTATTCTGAGAAATAACTGATAAGAAAAGAATTCAGTACGTTGCGCCTTTCAGAGTTGATTAACACTGAAGTTAGCAAAGCAGACCGTTGCGCGTGCAAAATATCAAATTATTAGTGTTCAACATTATCTGATATCGCTAAACTTCATTCTGTCCCTTATGTGTAGAGGTATATCATCCTTGGGCAACGCATTACTAATGTCAAGTAACAAGAGAAATGGTGAAACTGCCTGCTCCTTCTAGTTCTTGTATCGAGGCAAGAATTTTGATTTCTTGCAAAGAAATCACACAACGAAATCACATTAGTTGGGGAACAATTGACTGTAATCTGTTCCTGAGTGTGAAATTGGAATGGTGAGTTACGAAATACTAAACAGACTGAAGTCAATGTAACATGATGAGATTAACAGTGAACAATCTGTGATATTCATCTAGGCTAGGTAACATAACTGGATACATAGTGCGATTAAGAGTAACGATAATAGTGTACCGTACTTGTTATGTGACTTAAATATTTTACTAGACGAGAACTGATAAAAACCTGTGTCTGGAACATAAATACACTCCTGGAAATTGAAATAAGAACACTGTGAATTCATTGTCCCAGGAAGGGGAAACTTTATTGACACATTCCTGGGGTCTGATACATCACATGATCACACTGACAGAACCACAGGCACATAGACATAGGCAACAGAGCATGCACAATGTCGGCACTAGTACAGTGTATATCCACCTTTTTCAGCAATGCAGGCTGCTATTCTCCCATGGAGACGATCGTAGAGATGCTGGATGTAGTCCTGTGGAACGGCTTGCCATGCCATTTCCACCTGGCGCCTCAGTTGGACCAGCGTTCGTGCTGGACGTGCAGACCACGTGAGACGACGCTTCATCCAGTCTAGGAATGGTAGAACGATGGGTTCGATGACGGTTTGGATGTACCGTGCACTATTCAGTGTCCCCTCGACGATCACCAGAGGTGTACAGCCAGTGTAGGAGATCGCTCCCCACACCATGATGCCGGGTGTTGGCCCTGTGTGCCTCGGTCGTATGCAGTCCTGATTGTGGCGCTCACCTGCACAGCGCCAAACACGTATACGACCATCATTGGCACCAAGGCAGAAGCGACTCTCATCGCTGAAGACGACACGTCTTCATTCGTCCCTCCATTCACGCCTGTCGCGACACGACTGGAGGCGGGCTGCACGATGTTGGGGCGTGAGCGGAAGACGGCCTAACGGTGTGCGGGACCGTAGCCCAGCTTCATGGAGACGGTTGCGAATGGTCCTCGCCGATACCCCATGAGCAACAGTGTCCCTAATTTGCTGGGAAGTGGCGGTGCGGTCCCCTACGACACTGCGTAGGATCCAACGGTCTTGGCGTGCATCCGTGCGTCGCTGCGGTCCGGTCCCAGGTCAACGGGCACGTGCACCTTCCGCCGACCACTGGCTACAACATCGATGTACTGTGGAGACCTCACGCCCCACGTGTTGAGCAATTCGGCGGTACGTCCACTCGGCCTCCCGCATGCCCACTATACGCCCTCGCTCAAAGTCCGTCAACTGCACATACGGTTCACGTCCACGCTGTCGCGGCATGCTACCAGTGTTAAAGACTGCGATGGAGCTCCGTATGCCACGGCAAACTGGCTGACACTGACGGCGGCGGTGCACAAATGCTGCGCAGCTAGCGCCATTCGACGGCCAACACCGCGGTTCCTGGTGTGTCCGGTGTGCCGTGCGTGTGATCATTGCTTGTACAGCCCTCTCGCAGTGTCCGGAGCAAGTATGGTGGGTCTGACACACCGGTGTCAATGTGTTCTTTTTTCCATTTCCAGGAGTGTATTACTTGATTGGAAGACGCGTCGTGTTATCTTGTGATGGAGAGTCGTCGACAGTTGCACAAATAATTCCAGGCGTGCCCCAAGAAGTGTGTTGGGACGCTTGCTGCTCTCGCTGCGTATTAACGATGCGACAGCAAATTTTAATAGTGTCCAAAGATCTTGATGAGGTGCAAAGAATGGCAGTCTACTTTAAATGTTGAGAAATGTAAAATGCACCTCACATGCCGCAAAAGCATAGTGTCCTATGGGTACAGTATCAGGGGATCATGAATCACACAGGGCTTAATCACTCATAGGTATACCTGGGTGTAACAGTTTATGGAGTTATGAGATGGAATGACAACATAGGCTTAGTCGTAGTCATTGCAGCTGGCAGACTTAGGTTCACAGGTGGCTAACTCAAAAAGAAAACAAAAGGAAAAAAAAGACTCATCAACGAGGATTTATTAGGACGAAAATCGGTGGATATGATGTACATAGTACAGACAAAGAAATAGTTACAGTTTCAGAAAAACTGGATGTTTTATTCAAAAGAAACAGCTTCACAAACTGAGTAAATCAGTGACGCATTGGTCCACTTCTGGTCGTTATGCAAGCTGTTGCAGCGCGAAGTGGCTGCGTGGTTAGAGGCGCCATGTCACGGACTGTGTGGCCCCTCCCGCCGTAGGTTCGAGTCTTCCCTCAGGCATGGGTGTGTGTGGTGTTGTTAGCATAAGTTAGTTTAAGTAGTGTGTAAGTCTATGGACCTATAATCTCAGCAGTTTGGTCCCTTAGGAATTCACACACATTTGAACATTTTTTTGCAAGCTGTTATTCGGCTAGGCATTGATTGATAGAGTTTTTGGATGTTCAAATTGCGCGTTACATCAACAGAATCCCGAGCAGGCTGGAGTGTCCTGCCAATAATAATCTAACTGGGTAGAGATCCGATAACCTTGCTGGCCAAGGTAGGGTCTGGCAAGCACAAAGATACACAGTAGAAACTCTGGCCATGTGTGGGGGAATTATCGTGCTGAAATATAACGCCAATATGGGTGCCATGAAGAGCAACAAATCGAGGCGTAGAATCGTCGACAGAGCTGGTCGTTGTGGCCGAGCGGTTCTAGGCGCTTTAGTCGTCCGGAACCGCGCGACTGCTACAGTCACAGGTTCGAATCCTGCCTCAGGCATGGATGTGTGTGATGTTCTTAGGTTAGTTAGGTTTAAGTAGTTTTAAGTCTAGCGGACTGATGACCTCAGATGTTAAGTCCCATAGTGCACACAGCCATTTGAACCGTTTTTCTTTCGAGTTTTTTTTTTTTTTTTTGAATCGTTGACATACCTCGGATGACAACCAAAGGCATCGTGTTATGAAAAGAAATGACACTCCCAGAACATCACTCTGGTTCTCGGGCCGTATCCCACCGCCGTCTGGAGCGTCCCCAGACAAGTGCGCGCTAGTCATCGGGGCTCAATTTGATGGGCGCCTCATAAATGAAGACAATTCTATTCCAGTCAATGAGATTCCAGGCTGAAGACGTGTCTGGAGACGCCCCGTTCGGTGGGATACCAACCTGACTGTCACCAACTATACGGCACGACAGTCAGGAATGTTGGTCTGGGGTGTCATTTCTTTTCATAGCAGAACCCCTTTGCTTGTTATCCGCAGCACCCTTACAGAGCAACAGTGAGCCATCCTGGGCTTACATATCAGCAAGATTATGCTCGCCCACACATGGTGAGAGTTTCTACTGCTTGCCTTCGTGCTTGGCAAACACTCCCTTGGCCTGCACGGTCGCCAGGTGTCTCCCGAATTGAGAACGTTTGGAGCATTATGGGCAGGGCCCTCCAACCATCTCGGGAATCTGTCGATCTAACGCGCCAATTAGAATTTGATACTATATTTCTCAGGAGGACATCCAGTAACTTTTATCAGTCAATGCCAAACCGAATAACTGCTTGTACGAGTAAAGTAAAGATACACCGTACGCCAGAGGAACAGAAGAGTTTTGGCGAGCAAGTTGGCAACATTGATGTTACCCATGAACCCTTAGCATTCTCCTCGCGGTCGTTCGGCAGTTGAACATTGCTTCTGGTTGGAGTAGGTCGTGTTTAAAATGGCTGCGCCGATTCAGAATCCCGCCAACGCGAAGTGCGCTCCGACATACGTTTTCTTCGTGCAAAAGGTCAGCGAGCAGCGGATATTCACAAAGAAATTGTTTCTGTTTATGGGAACATTATGAATCGACAAAATGTAACGAAATGGTGTCGTCATTTCTCTGAAGGTAGGACCGATGTTCATGACGAACAAAGAACAGGTCGGCCATCTATGATCTTTGAACCCCTCTTCGGAGAACGGAGGAAGCAATTCGTGCGAATAGACGCCTCACATTGAAAGAATTGCATCAGATCATACCGGACGTGTCAATGACAACTCTTTATGACGTTGTGACTGTCAAGTTAGGGTACAGGAAATTGTGCGCGCGCTGGGTTCCAAAACTGTTAACGGAAGAACACAAAAAGAAAAGGATGGGCTTTCCTCTCGACTTCCTCACACGCTATGCTGAAGCAGGTGATGATTTCCGTGATCACATTGTGACAGGTGACGAGACGTGGGCTTATCACCATACACCTGAATCCAAGCAACAATCAATGCAACGGCGCCATTCGAATTCACCAAAAGCCAAGAAATGCAAACCGTCGATTTCAGCGAAGAAAATCATGGCTTCCGTTTTTTGGGACAGACAAGGCATTATTCTGTTGGAATTTATGCCTCCTGAAACGACAATTAATGCTGCTGCATATTGCCCAGACTTTGAAACGTCTTCGAAGGGCAATTCAAAACAAACGCAGGGGAATGCTGACAAGTGGAGTCAGCTTGCTTCATAACAACGCTCGGCCTCACACAGCGCTCGTAACCAAAGAACTACTCAAACAATTCAAATGGGACGTACTGGACCATCCGACATACAGCCCGGATCTTGCGCCCACCGACTTCCATGTCTTCCGTTACCTGAAGCCACATCTAGGTGGAAAATCATTCCGCGACGATGCAGGGATCAAAGATGAAGTTGAAATGTGGTTCCGACAACAGGCGGCAACCTTCTATGACTGTGGGATACAAAAGCTTGTGCACCGACTTAACAAATGTTTGGATAATGGGGGTGATTATGTCGAAAAATAACAAATAATCGAGTTAATAAGATGTTACTGACGTTTTCTAAATACATGTTCTATTTAAGGACTGCGAGCCATTGTATCTTTACTTTCCGAAATGCCCTCGTATAAGGGCCAGAGATGGACCAACGCGCTATCGACTTGCTCTGTTTGTGAAGCTCTTTCTCTTGAAGGTTTATCTGAAATTTTAATCATCTGTTTGTCTGTGTGTGTACATGACATCTACTGGTTTCCATCCCATTCGGATAATTCCTTCGCGGTGCGTCGTTTTCTTTTTTGTCTTAAGAGTGTGTACTGGGGAAATGCAATCAGTCTAGAAAGGAGATTGTTTCCGGGACGCTCGTGCGACCCATCCTAGTACATTGATCAAGTGAGTGGACTTACAGCAAATAGGTCTAACAGGGCTACCGAACCAATGTGAAGAAGGGCAATACCGGATGCTGACACGTTTAGATTAGAGATTAGATTTACTTTCATTCCAATTGATCAGTAGTGAGGAGGTCCTCCAGGGTGTAGAACATGTCAGAAAAACAACAATACATGACAAATATTTACAACTCAAACAAATAAGCTAACGTACCATTCCACAGGTCCGAAGTGGCATGGTCATCATTTTTAATGAACGCTGTATGCAAGAATCATTGTACAAATACTAAAACACTGAATTTAAAATAAAAAAGTTTTTCATTTATTTCTAAAGTAATAAACGTGTAATACAATTACTAAATACTTATTTACAATGAACACATTACTGCACTGAAATTGTGCAGAAGTTATATTCTACTTATATATATATATATATAATACACAAATCAGTTCGTTCTACTGAGAAATTCATCAATGGAGTAGAAGGAGTTGGTCAGCAATAAATCCTTTAGGCTTCTCTTAAACTGAATTTCATTGGTTGTTAAGCTTTTTATGGTTGCCGGCAATTTATTGAAAATGTGTGTTCCTGAATAAATGCACACCTTTTTGTACAAGACTAAGTGACTTTAAATCCTTGTGAAGATTATTCTTATTTCTAGTACTGATTCCATGAATTGAGCTGTTGGTTTGAAAAAGTGATCTATTTTTAATGACAAATTTCATTTAGGAATAAATATATTGGGAAGCAGCAGATAGTATTCCTAGTTCCCTAAACAGGCTTCTGCAGGATGTTCTTGAGTTCACACCACATATAACTCTTACTGCACATTTTTGTGCCCAGAAAACTTTAGCTTGGCTTGATGAATTGCCCCAAAAAATAATCCCATATGACATTATGGAATGAAAGTAAGTATAGTACGCCAGCTTTTTTTATTTTTATATACCCTATGTCTGACACAATTCGCATTGCAAATACAGATTTGTTAAGACGCTTCAGCAGTTCTGTGGTGTGCTCCTCCCAGTTGAATTTATTATCAAGCTGTAATCCCAAGAATTTAACAGTGTCCAATTCTTCTATCCGCTTGTCATCGTATGTTAGGCATATACTCGTCGGACACCCCTTACAATTTCTGAACTGCGTGTAGTGACAAAGCAGCGGGCGAGGCGACTCACCCGCGGCCGGCGTTCCTCAGCAGCAGGTATGTGCGCTGCGTGGTGCGACGGCGGAAGCGGACGCACGTCTCCTTCTGCAGGTCTGCGATGGCCGCCTCCAGCGCCTTGCGCTGCGCCGCGGTGAACTCTGACGACACCTCGTAGTAGAGCGTCGCGTTCGGCCACAGCTGGCTGTCGTCTGCCACCAGGTTGCGCTCCTGCACAACAACGCCACAAAAACAGCCGTAGGAGATGTTCCAGTAGCGGCAGCAAGTAACGAGCACGCCGTACAAAAACAGGAGTAAAATACAGGGAACGGAGGCTATTTGCAACCTTGTATAGAAACAAGTCGGCAGTTACAAGAGGCGAGTGGCGCGAAAGGGAAGCAGTGGTCAAGAAGGGAGTGAGACAGGATTGTAGCCTATTTACGATGTTATTCAATCTGTACACTGATCAAGCAGTTAAGGAAACCAGAGATAAATTTGGAGTAGAAGTTAAAGTTCAGAGATAAGAAAGGAAACGTTGAGGTTTGTCAATGAAATTGTAGCTCAGTGAGGTGCCGGGGTGGAGAAGTGTTTGTACCTCTTTAATTCTGACGAATTTTGCATGAGAACGAGACATGCACTCGGCCCCCTTCTTACCTATCACCTAATTAATTATGCACACAACGCTAACGAAGGGAAAAGATGTTGGGCTCTGCTAGTTGGTAAAATAAGGAGTGCACACTCACAGTAATTTAATAAAAAATCATAATCTACTCAGAGAAAAAAGAGAACTTTATCATAATAAAGAACAGGAAACGGGATCTGCATATATCTACGAAATGATATGCGGCTTAAATTAACAAGGGTCATTCCAAAAGAAATGCACACTATTTTTGTAAAAATACAATTTTCATTCTGCATGTGTGAAAGTTTTACAGTGTGTAGATACATCCTTCCCCCTTGTTTTCAAACTTAGTTGAACCTGTGGCGCCGTCACAGCATGTCTTCAACATGGCTGCTACACTTGACGTTCGTCAGCAGCAGCATGCTGCCATTGAATTCCTGTGCTGTGTAAACGAAACAGTGGGAAACATCCACAAGAGGTTGGAAAGGTGTATGGAGATGCTGCTGTCGATCGCAGTACAGTTAGTCGGTGGGCAAGCAGGTTACGTGATGAAAGTGGGCACGGCAATTTTCAGGATTGCCCTCGCTGCGGCAGGCCTCGTACTGCACACACTCCAGACAACGTGCAGAGAGTTAACGAATTGGTGACTGCTGACAGACGCATCACAGTGCACGGATTGTCACGCTACGTTGGAATAGGGGAAGGAAGTGTTTGCAGAATACTGAAAGTGTTGGCGTTAAAAAAGGTTTGTGCCAGGTGGGTTCCCAGGATGTTGACAGTGGCTCACAAAGAAACAAGAAAAATGGTATGCAGCGAACTTTTGGAACAGTACGAGAATGTTGGAGATGAATTTCTTGGAAGAATTGTGACAGATGATGAAGAAACATGGCTCCATCATTTTTCACCAGAGACGAAGAGGCAATCAGTGGAGTGGCATCATGCAAATTCACCCAAGAAAAAAAAAATTCAAAAACACCTTCTGCTGGAAAAGTTATGGTTGCAGTGTTTTTCGATTCCGAAGGGCACTTGCTTGTGGACATCATGCCAAGTGGAACCACCATAAATTCTGATGCATATGTGACGACACTGAAGAAACTTCAAGCTCGACTGAGTCGTGTTCGACCACATCGGCAAAGCAGGATGTTTTGTCTTGCACGACAATGCACGGCCACATGTCAGTCAAAAAACCATAGAAGCGATCACAAAACTCGGGTGGACAACACTGAAACACCCGCCTTACAGTCCTGACCTGACTCCATGTGACTATCTCTTTGGGAAACTGAAAGACTCTCTTCGTGGAACAAGGTTTGAAGATGATGACTCCCTTGTGCACTCTGCCAAACAGTGGCTCCAGCAGGTTGGTCCAGAATTTTACCGTGCGGGTATACAGGCGCTGTTTCCAGGATGGCGTAAGGCGGTTAAGAGTATGGAAATTATGTGGAGAAATGAAAATTTTGTTCCCAAAGGATGTATCTACACACTGCAAACCTTTCAGACATGTAGAATAAAAGATGGATTTTTAAAAAAAAGGCATTTCTTTTGGAGTGACCCTCGGTCAATGAGATTTATTATACATCAGAACATAAAGGCACATGATTATCGACACAAACAGTAGGTTAAAGGATAGGGTATTCTGAACTATTATGCGAATAAGAGTTGGCTCGAGAACTAGGATTCCTACTCTCTGTGATACAATAACTTGACGATAATTAATCAAATATTACCCTCTCGACTATATTGCAGTATCGCGATTAGCAGTGAGAGCTCACATGGGATCACATGGAGAAATAAGCAAGGCGGACTTGTGGCAAAGCGAATGCGCGTGCTGCCGAGGACTTCCGTATACAATTGATAAGTCCTACAACGCCGGAGCCGCAAAATACTTCACCAGTCCCGAAATTTGTAGCAGGTCGTCGCTAGGCAGCTTTCTGATGATGTAGGCGCCGACTTCTGGTGTGCATCAACTCTGTTTCAACCCCTGCTGGCCTCGAAGGTTGTCCGAGAATTCTAAGTTCTTCCGAAAACGAGCGACCAAGTCGCAAGACTGTCCGACTCCGACGACGATCAGATCCCGCATCCACTGCGCCCGTGCAACGCAAGAGCAAAGCCAACAGTGCTCAACTCTCTACTCTCCTGGAAAACCGCGAATTAGCATTCCCCCACACTGTCTCAGAACATCATTCGCGCCAATAGCGACCGTTCCCTCCAATTTCGAGCAGGGCTTTATGACGTCAACTAGCCTCAGTTTAAGTTGACCAACCATGCCTCTGCTATTCAGCTGAGGGCACTGATTGGCTACGAAAACAACCTGCCTAGACCACTGGCCATCGGGCGCCAGACAGTCGCACCCAGCAGGGCACAGCCCACAAGTATTCTCAGAATCAAGAGGACAGTGCAGTCAGTCGGGGCCAGGACTGCGGCGACACTCAGACGTCTCGCAGGTCGTGTCGCCCTGCATACAATAGGCGAAACTCGACCAATGTCAGTCGTTCCGCCAAGCGCTTAAGCCCATAGAACGAACCCCTGAGAATTCGGGGAAGTGCAGCCCCCAACCGGAAATGCAGTGTGCCGCGTCCTCCGATGCTTGCCTGGCACAGGACACACAGGAAAGTAACCCAACAAGCATAGGAATCAAGTGAAAAGTATTTTTGAACTCTCAGTACAAATACTCTCATTACAATAACCTTATTCGGTCTGTTACTACCGTGCAATGACATAGAACATTAATAAAATTGATGAAAATGAGAGGCGATGTGCAAAAGAGGACATGGAACCTCTCAACTCTGCCAGAGACAACAATACTTTGAAGAGCAGTTGATCGGGATGGACAATGTCTTCAAAAGAGGACATAAGACGAACAACAAAAAAAGCAAGACAGGAATAAAGGAATGTCGTCGAATTAAATCAGATTATGCTAAGGGAATTAAATTAGGAAACGAGACACTTGAACCAGTAGTAAGGTTTTGCCATTTTGGCAGCAAAATAACTGTTGATACCGAAGTAGAGGATATAAAACATAGACTGGCAATGGCGTGAAAGGCGTTTCTGAAGAAAAGAAATTTGTTAACTTTGAATATAGACTTAACTGTTACGATTTTTTTTGTGAAGGTATTTATTTGGAGTGTAAGTATGTATGGGAGTGAAACAAGGACGTCAAACGGTTTAGACAAGAAGGAGCAGAAGATTTTGAAATGTGGTGCTACAGAAGAAAGCTGAAGATCATGTGGGTACATAGCGTAACAAATACGGAGATATTGAATGGATTTCCTTTACTTCATGTCTGCGGCCACAAATTTTTTGTTATCAGACTAGCGGTTCCGGTCTATAATGACCATCTTCAGATCTGTTTTATAAAAACGTCTCCTGATATACTGGAGTGGTAATGGCATCATCAAGTGTTAAGCAGAAAATCAGCACCAACATCGTCAAATATTTATAAATAACATTATGTACAAGACTCATCTTGTCAAGAGCACTACTGATGTTAAACGCAAAATCAGCACCAGCATCGTCAATTGTATATAAATAACAGCATATGCAAGAGTCATCTTGTCAGCAGCAGTGATAAGAAATTTGTGACTATAGACGTGAAGTAGAGGAAATTTATTCTATATCCTGGTCACTGTTCGATTCGCACCCATGCCATAACTTGTGAAAGATACTGACTGGAATTGAGGAGACAAGAGTTTTGTGGCACAACTTGACGAAAAGAAGTGATCGGTTGATAGGGCACATTCTGAGACTTGAAGGGATCACCATTATAGTACTGGAGGGAAGTGTGAGGGGGTAAAAATTGTAGAGGGAGTGAAAGAGGTGAGTACAGTAATCAGATTCAGAAGGGTGTAGGCTGCATATGTATATGGAGGTGAAGAGATTTGCACAGGGTAGAGTAGCATGGAGAGTTGCACACAGCAACAAAATCTCAGCCCAGGAGACATCTCACTAATACCGCCTAACAACTGGATACAAAATTACAGACAATGTCCCTAACATCGATTTGCTGCAGAATCCTCGAACGTATTCTCAGTCCGAACATGATAAATTTGCTGGAGACCAAGAAGCTTATGTCCACGAATCAGCACGGTTTTAGTATGCTTAGCCCGTGCGAAATTCAGCTTACTCTTTTCTCACATGATATACTGCGAACTTTGGATGAAGGGCAGCAGGCATAGTCGATATTACTGGAGTTCCGGAAAGAATTTGACGTCGTGTCCCATAGCAGAATGTTAACGAAGGTGCGAGCATATGCAGTAGGTTCACAAGTATGTGAGTAGCTTTAAGACTTTTTAAGCAGCAGAACCCAGTATGTTGTGCACGACGGCGAGTGTTCACCAGAGATAAGGTGTCGAAGTTGAGTGACTGTAGGAAGACACAAGATGACTTAGACAAAATTTATAGTTAATGTGAAGAACGGCAGCTAGCTCTAAATATAGGAAAATGTAAGTTAATGGGAATAAGTAGGAAAAACAGACTCGTAATATTCGGATACAGCGTTAGTAGAGTAGCGTCGTTTAAATTTTTGTGCGTAGCGTAGCGAAGCGATTTGAAATGGAACGAGCATGTGAGGATTGTGGTAGGGGGACGAATGACAGTCTTCGATTTATTGGGAGAATTTCAGGGAAGTGTGGTATGAATATAGGACACTAGTGCGACCCAGTCTTGAGTACTGCATCCGTATAAGATCAGATTAAAAGACGTCCAGGCAGATGTTATGGTGATGCTTCGCGAACTCAGATGGGTATCCCTAGAAGGAAGGCGACGTTCTTCTCGAGGAACACTATTGAGAAAATTTAGAGAACTGGCGTTCGACTGCAAAACGATTCTGCTGCTGCAAACATACATTTCGCGTAAAGAACATGAGGATAAGATCCGAGAAATTAGGGTTCATAGGGAGGCTTACGGACAGTCGCTTCTCCCTCGCTCTATCTGCGAGTGGAACAGGAAAGGAAATAACTAGTAGTGGTACAGCGTACATTCCGCCAGGCTCCGTACGGTATCTTGCGGAGTGTGAATGTAGATGTAGAAGTAAATAGTGCTCTCAGTTCGGCGAGATAGGGATTCTACAATTTTCTTCAGGTATGTCTTAGCGAAGATCTGCATGAAAGGGGGACTGAGAGTGCCTCTAATGACGTCATAATCTCGCATGCAACCCTAGCTGTTCGTCGTGCGATTTCCAGTGGTAAGTGGGCTGCTTCTGTGTTGGCAGCGCTGTGTAGCGCTTTGCATTGCATGTCTGACCTGGCTTTCTTTGTAAGAGACGCTGTGGTTGGACTCGTTGCGGGAAGTTTATTGCCAGTAGTGTTGGGCAGTTGGAAGTTAGTCGCCAGCAGTGATGGGAGTACTGTTGGGCAGTTGGAGGTGAGCAGCCAGCAGTAATGGATGTTAAATGTGAGAAGTTAGCAATGTTGGAGGGTAGAGGTCTGAAATGTTAGCGTAGACTAACGATCTGTACATGTTCGACTCGGAGATTGAATATTATTCGTGATTATATAACTTCGTAATAGATGTCAATGACCATTTATATTCGTGTCTCAACTGGATGTCACATTATTAAGGTAAAAAAAAAAACCAAATTATTTGGTTTGCAAGAAAAACTTTCCTTTGCTGACCACATGCCTATTAGTAGTTAGTGGCTTTAGTAGTTAGAATTTTTTATTTAGCTGGCAATATTGACGCTCGCTGTATTGCAGTAGTTCACGTAATGTAGATATTTGTGAGATAATTGCTTAATGAGATTTTTGGTTTTTGTTAGGATTTCTTTTTAGTCGGGGCCATTCTTTTGAATTAATTATTTCAAATCGGCTTATCTTTTTCTTTTTTTGAGCAGTCAGATTGCGTTGCGCTAGAATATTGTGGGTCTCAGTTATTGAGCAATTTAAGTACAGACTAATAAATGTAAATAAAGATGTTTCACAGTATGAACTTTTGCACAAACACGTAAACCGTCATGTATTCTGTTTTTCACACAAGTTACATTACACTGTATAGCAGTGGTTCCCAAAGTTATTTACCGTTAACCCCGAAAGTTTTCAGATGTCATCCAATACGCTGAATAATTAAACATTTAGAGCATAAAAATTAACACTTCTTTTTTTAAAGTGACAAATTATTTGTAATACGAGGGACATTCAATAAGTAATGAACTCTTGTTTCCTTCGACCAATTTAGGTTGAAATGTACGAAATTTGTTGAGGACTCCGTGGAATATTTCGTTTCAGACCCTATAGTTTCATGAAGTTCCGATAGATGGCGGCACTATACATACCTGCAAAATGGCGTCCGTAATGGAGGTGCGTTCCAAGCAGAGAGCTGTCATTAAGTTCCTTCTGGAGAAAAACCAGAGCATTTCAAGTATTCATAGGCGCTTGCAGAATGTCTATGGAGACCTAGCAGTGAACAAAAGCACAGCGAGTGGTCGTGTGAGGTGTGTCTGCTCATCCAACAAGGTCGCGCAAACATACCCATCTCACGTGAGCCGGTCGGCCGCACACTGCTGTGACTCCTGCAATGTTGGAACCTGCAGACACTCTAATTCGTGATGATCGACTGATCACTATCAAACACTTCGCTCCTCAGCTGGACTGTCTCTGTTGATAGTGGTGAACACTCGTCCACCTGTTGGTGGACATACAGGCCATCCGTTCAGCCCAAGGAAGGATGCCCCCTGCGGCAAGCAGTACGTGGATGATGAGGAAGTTATTGATGCATCAAGACGTTGGGTCCGACGCCGACCAGTAGAGTGGTACCACGTGGGCATACAGGCCTTCTTACTAAGATGGTGTAAGGGCTTCGTATCGAACGGAGATTATGTTGAAAAAGTAAGGTTTTGTAGGTAAAAGAGTGGCGAATAATGTGGTGTATCGGAATCCTGAATAAAACCATACTGCCTTTAGGAAAATTGTGTTGCATTACTTATTGAATGCCTATCTTAGATAATGTACAGACAATAGATAAACACGCTTTTTTATGTTTTTCACTAAATCAGGATACAATGGGGTGCCTAGTTTTGCTTATTTCTAACAATATTTTTTGTATTTGTTTATTGCACATCGTAAGTCACTTTATTTTGCATTGCTACCGTCGTGGAAGGTCTATTTTCACACTTTTAACTTCCGGGGAAAGGAATCTGGATTCTTAAAAAGTTCTTACGAGAATAATAGTAATCACAGACCTCTCACTAAATTAATGCCTATTCAGTTCAAAGAAAATCTATTTGTAGTGTGTTGCCTTCACGAGGTCCAAGAAATGTGCTTTAGCTCGAGTTTCACTACCTGAACAAAAAAAAAAAAAAAAAAAAAAAAAAAAAAAAAAAAAAAAAAAAAATAGGTTCAGGTGGCTCTGAGCAGTATGGTACTGGACATCTGAGGTCATCAGTCCCCTAGAACTTAGAACTACATAAACCTAACTAACCTAAGGACATCACACACATCCATGCCCGAGGCAGGATTCGAACCTGCGACCGTAGCGGTCGCGTGGCTCCAGACTGAAGCGCCTAGAACTGCTCGGCCACTTCGGCCGGCCACTATCTGAAAATATTCCCTCATTCATTGGAACCGGTCTTGGGACCAAGATAATTATTTACGCCCATTTTGTAACTCACATAAAAGAATTTGTATTAGAATTTATTACAGATCACGGGTGATAAATATTATCACTGGATGGACATCAAAAGAAATAAATGGAAGAGTAAAAATGGACTAGAGTGCTCTTGGGTAAGCTAAATAAGATTTCAAAACGAAGTTTTCAATGTGTATGAAACGAGACGTTTACAAACTGTTCGTATACCCACTTTTTACCCTTGGCAGTGAGGCATGGTCTTTTAACACGAACGCCATTCGAAATTTGAGGGGCCGGCCGTTGTGACCGAGCGGTTCTAGGCGCTTCAGTCCGGAACCACGCTGCTGCTACGGTCGCAGGTACGAATCCTACCTCGGGCATGGATGTGTGTGATGTCCTTAGGTTAGTTATGTTTATGTAGTTCTAAGTCTAGGGGACTGATGACCTCAGATCTTAAGTCCCATAGTGCTCAGAACCATTTGAATCATCTTTTTGAAATTTGAGAGTAGCTCAGCGACCAATGGAGAGATGCGTCTTGCAGGTTACATCTACATCTACATGGTTACTCTGCAATTCACACTTAGGTGCCGGCAGAGGGTTAATCGAACCAATTCGTACTACTTCTCTACCATTCCACTCTCGCATGGCGCGTGGGAAAAAGGAACACCTAGATCTTTCCGTTCGAGCTCTGATTTCTCTTATTTTATTAGAATGATCATTTCTCCCTAAGTAGGCGGGTGTCAACAAAATATTTTCGCATTCGGAAGAGAAAGTTGGCGACTGAAATTTTGTGAATAGATCTCGCCTCAAAGAAAATCGTCTTTGTTTCAGTGACTGCCACTCCAACTCGCGTATCATATCAGTGAAACTCTCACCCCTGTTGCGCGGTAACACGAAACGAGCTGCCCTTCTTGGCACTATTACAATGTCCTCCGTCAATCCTAGCTGGTAAGGATGCTACACCGTGCAGCAATATTCCAGCAGAGGACGGACAAGTGTAATGTAGGCTGTCTCTTTAGTGGGTTTGTCCCATCTTCTAAGTGTTCTGCCAACAAAGCGCAGTCTTTGTTTCGTCTTCCCCACGATGTAATCTATGTGGTATTTCCAATTTAAGTTGCTCGTAATTATTATTCATAGCTATTTAGTCGAATTGACAGCCCTTACTGGGACTGACAGGAATTGAAAGAAATGGATTAGGGAATAGACTAAAATGAAAGACATAAGTATTAAAGTGACAGTAAAAAGTGTAATGAAGTGAATATTAGCCAGAAAGATGGTTAACAGATGGCCAAAGGAAGTTCTTATCTGGATTCCAAGATATAACAGAAGACTGTAACGACAAACAAACGCCGGCCGCAGGCGCTACAGTCTGGAACCGCGCGACCGCTATGGTCGCAGGTTCGAATCCTTCCTCGGGCATGGATGTGTGTGATGTCCTTAGGTTAGCTAGGTTTAAGTAGTTCTAAGTTCTAGAGGACTGATGACCTCAGAAGTTAAGTCCCATAGTGCTCAGAGCCATTTCAACCATTTTGAACAAACTAGCGGAAGGTAGGCAGATGGCATTACGAGATACGAGGAACAACCGGAATTCGCATCACTGAATATCGCAATGTATGGAAATTTCTAGACGAGGCTTTATCCATCAGTGGACGACTGATGACACGAGGGGCGTTCAGCAAGTAATGCAACACTTTTTTCCTGAAAGCAAGTTGGTTTTATTTAGGATTGCAAATACATAATATTATTCCCCACTCTTTTGGCTTCCAAACTCTATTTTTCCCTTCTGCTTGGAACGCACCTCCGTTACAGACGCTATTTTGAAGGCTACGTATAATAGCGCCATTTCCTATCGGAACTTCATAAAACTACTGGGGATGAAGCGGGAATATTCCATGTCGTTCCGTAGCAAATTCTCCATTTTTTCAGCCGAAACTGGCCCAGAGCAAGTTGTGTTGCATTACTTATTGAACTACCCTCGTCAATTAAAGTTTATAATAATGATATTTTTTTAAATAGATAACGGTCACCAAATCTTCACAAAACCCTTTTTTTTTTACCCCTCATGAAGTTTCATTTTACCCTTCAGCAGGCAATTACCTCCAGGTTGGAAACCACTGCTATAGAGGAAATGAGAAGAGTGAATAAAAACTACAATCTTCAGCAATGTTACTTTAAACGCAACTTATCTTCAAAGTGATTACTTCCTTCATTTTCGAGCTTATGTGAAATATGCAGCCCTGGAGCTTGGTATAACGTCAAAAATACAGCTAATATATCACGTGGTACAGAAAAACAATGGTTCAGAAGGGGAAAATAGTAAGTAAAAATCACATCACTACAAAGGAGCATGCGTTTATTTTGAAAATCTAAGTTTTTTTCCATCTACTGTTGCTTACAGAGTGGTGGTTCTTTATTTGAGAATAATTTATTATTTGTCCACATATTATCCATATTTGTGACTTTTTTTGAATTGATTTCATCCATACCTTACCATAAGTACATGTCTCAAAAAACCGGGTATGATCATCTGCCATTTCCAAAAGTGCTTATACACTTCTCTGTGATTTGCACAGCATAGGAACAAAAGTCATCTGATAAAATATTTGAACTATTTTATATCCTTAACAATAATCTGAAATCCAGAATGAGATTTTCACTCTGCAGCGGAGTGTGCGCTGATATGAAACTTCCTGGCAGATTAAAACTGTGTGCCCGACCGAGACACGAACTCGGGACCTTTGCCTTTCGCGGGCAAGTGCTCGGTAGCTCAGTTGGTAGAGCACTTGCCCGCGAAAGGCAAAGGTCCCGAGTTCGAGTCTCGGTCGGGCACACAGTTTTAATCTGCCAGGAAGTTTCAATAATCTGAAATATTAAATCGCATGGTTGCTGGAAGATGCCTCTGCACAATGAGTAGGTAGAAGTTAATGCCCCGCGTGCAGTGAACTCACCACCACTAACAATATGTGCTGTACATTTATCGTACACTTTAATGAATTTAATAAACAATGCGATACGTAACCTCATCTGTAGAACAGTACACGTAAATCATTCCGAGAGGTTTCTTGCATGTTGATGAACGTACTCTAAATACCTAAAGTGCACTTGTCTATGAAGCGTTTTCTCATAAATCAACGTCAGGTACTTTATACAACAGCCCTTAAACAACACTTATTTTTAATACTCATTATTTTCAGTTTTTTCTAGCCTCTAATATCTACGAAACTGACACATTGTAATGTGCACCATGCATTTGTCTATAATGACCAAGTCTGCTGTCTAGAGGAGATGTCTGAAACTCGTCCGATAACAATTACTTACAGCCCACAAATGAGCTGAAAACATATTCAGTTACATAAATGATTCTTATTGTGGTATGCAGTAAATAAAAGAAATATATCCAATACAAAGTATTTGGTATTTAGATGAAAAACATAGATATACACAACTTTTCAGGTATTTTTAAGATTTAGACTTTACGCCACATAAACAAAACTACAAAACTATTCACGAACGTACACAAAGCCTATGGCACAGAGTTAAGGAAATACTGTTAATACAGTTGTACGTGCATACAGTGTCCAGCACAATATCTGTACATAATTTTTTCATGGAATTTACGTAAGATTTTCTTATTTAAGGTTTTTGTATACTTGCAATTAAGAGCTTCCTTACATGGTAACAACAGCTGAGACCAGGTGACATCTTACTTTGTTTGAAAGTAGACAGTGTTTTTAAGTTCCTTATGCTGTACGCAAGTTTGTTATAAAATACACATCCAGCTATTTCAGGACCTTTTTCACTCAACTTAAGTCTATTTATATACACTCTAGGACAAAAAAATTATATATATATATGAAACGACACACTACAAATGAAATCTGTAGATGTGATGTATATGTACAGACAAATAAATCTTTACAGATTCATAACATTGGATAATTTATTCAAGAGAATTCATGAATCGAACAAGTCAGTAACGCGATGACCAGCAAAGACGTGTCTCGAGATGCCCTGGACAGCGGTTGGAAACTAACCTGTCACGTATCATGCGGCCCGACAACCAAGAGTGATGTTGGGGGGTGCCATTTCATTTCGTAGCGTAGCCACTTTGGTTGCCATCAACAGGGGCCTTACAGCACGGCGGTGAGTCGATGATATTCTACGCCTCGTTTTGTTGCCCTTGATGGCAAGACATCCTGGAATTACATATCACCAATAAAATGTCCACCCGCACACGACGAGAGTTGTCTTCGCGCTTGCCCAAACCTACCTTGGCCAGCAAGGTAACTGACAGAACCACAGGCACATAGACACAGGCAACAGAGCATGCACAATGTCGGCACTAGTACAGTGTATATCCACCTTTCGCAGCAATGCAGGCTGCTATTCTCCCATGGAGACGATCGTAGAGATGCTGGATGTAGTCCTGTGGAACGGCTTGCCATGCCATTTCCACCTGGCGCCTTAGTTGGACCAGCGTTCGTGCTGGACGTGCAGACCGCGTGAGACGACGCTTCATCCAGTCCCAAACATGCTCAATGGGGGACAGATCCGGAGATCTTGCTGGCCAGGGTAGTTGACTTACACCTTCTAGAGCACGTTGGGTGGCACGGGATACATGCGGACATGCATTATCCTGTTCGAACAGCAAGTTCCCTTGCCGGTCTAGGAATGGTAGAACGATGGGTTCGATGACGGTTTGGATGTACCGTGCACTATTCAGTGTCCCCTCGACGATCACCAGAGGTGTACGGCCAGTGTAGGAGATCGCTCCCCACACCATGATGCCGGGTGTTGGCCCTGTGTGCCTCGGTCGTATGCAGTCCTGATTGTGGCGCTCACCTGCACGGCGCCAAACACGCATACGACCATCATTGGCAGCAAGGCAGAAGCGACTCATATCGCTGAAGACGACACGTCTCCATTCGTCCCTCCATCGACGCCTGTCGCGACACCACTGGAGGCGGGCTGCACGATGTTGGGGCGTGAGCGGAAGACGGCCTAACGGTGTGAGGGTTCCGTAGCCGAGCTTCATGGAGACGGTTGCGAATGGTCCTCGCCGATACCCCAGGAGCAACAGTGTCCCTAATTTGCTGGGAAGTGGCGGTGCGGTCCCCTACGGCACTGCGTAGGATCCTACGGTCTTGGCGTGCATCCGTGCGTCGCTGCGGTCCGGTCTCAGGTCGACGGGCACGTGCACCTTCCGCCGACCACTGGCGACAACATCGATGTACTGTGGAGACCTCACGCCCCACGTGTTGAGCAATTCGGCGGTGCGTCCACCCGGCCTCCTGCATATCCACTATACGCCCTCGCTCAAAGTCCGTCAACTGCACATACCGTTCACGTCCACGCTGTCGCGGCATGCTACCAGTGTTAAAGACTGCGATGGAGCTCCGTATGCCACGGCAAACTGGCTGACACTGACGGCGGCGGTGCACAAATGCTGCGCAGCTAGCGCCATTCGACGGCCAACACCGCGGTTCCTGGTGTGTCCGCTGTGCCGTGCGTGTGATCATTGCTTGTACAGCCCTCTCGCAGTGTCCGGAGCAAGTATGGTGGATCTGACACACCGGTGTCAATGTGTTCTTTTTTCCATTTCCAGGAGTGTATTTTCTTTCTTTGTGTGTGAGGAATGCTTCCAGAAAGTTTGGCCGTACCTTTTTGTAACACCCTGTATACATTATATTCGTCTTTCTTGGTGCTGGATATCTTCTATGGTACCAGAGCTCCTTCTTATCTTTATTCTGAACTCTATATTTGCTGTACATGATACATGCCCTTCCATGAATGGCAAGGATCACTACAAGCTTCCTCAGATAATTCCATGTAACAGGCTCCACATATACACTACTCCCCTGCCGTGACGTACGTCATCGACTGACAGCCTGATACTAGTTCTACACCGTCCACAGCACTCCAAAGAAGCAACCAATGTGTTCATTCGTAAGCTTAGTTTTCTTCATCCGTGGTTCGTCAGTTCAAGATATTTAACGTGTTTTGATATTACAGTACAGGAACAAAAAAGACACAATTCATATTGACTGATGAGCCAAAACATTATGACCAACTCTCACCGCGAGGATGAATGCCGTCTGGTGGCTTTGCGAACGCAACACGTAATGAAAGCATACATCGAAGAGATAAAAGTCATGGGATAGCGATATGCAGACATACAGATAGCGATAGTATCGTGTGCACAAGGTATTAAAGGGGAAAGTGCATTGGTGGAGCTGTCATTTGCACTCAGATGATTTATAGTTTAAAGTTTCTGATGTGATTGTGGCCGAACGACAGGATTTAACAGACTTTGAACGCTGAAAGGTAGTTGGAGCTACACTTCTGCAAATTGAAATAAGAACACCGTGAATTCATTGTCCCAGGAAGGGGAAACTTTATTGACACATTCCTGGGGTCATATACATCACATGATCACACTGACAGAACCACAGGCACATAGACACAGGCAACAGAGCATGCACAATGTCGGCACTAGAACAGTGTATATCCA
Source organism: Schistocerca gregaria (assembly GCF_023897955.1). NCBI lineage: Eukaryota > Metazoa > Arthropoda > Insecta > Orthoptera > Acrididae > Schistocerca > Schistocerca gregaria. The sequence goes on along the minus strand of NC_064920.1, from coordinate 1,011,834,065 downwards.
CCTTTCGCAGCAATGCAGGGTGCTATTCTCCCATTGAGAAGATCGTAGAGATGCTGGATGTAGTCCTGTGGAACGGCTTGCCATGCCATTTCCACCTGGCGCCTCAGTTGAACCAGCGTTCGTGCTGGACGTGCAGACCGCGTGAGACGACGCTTCATCCAGTCCCAAACATGCTCAATGGGGGACAGATCCGGAGATCTTGCTGGCCAGGGCAGTTGACGTACACCTTCCAGGTTGTGTGGCACGGGATACATGCGGACGTGCATTGTCCTGTTGGAACAGTAAGTTCCCTTGCCGGTCTAGGAATGGTAGAACGATGGGTTCGATGACGGTTTGGATGTACCGTGCACTATTCAGTGTCCCCTCGACGATCACCAGAGGTGTACGGCTAGTGTAGGAGATCGCTCCCCACACCATGATGCCGGGTGTTGGCCCTGTGTGCCTCGGTCGTATGCAGTCCTGATTGTGGCGCTCACCTGCACGGCGCCAAACACGCATACGACCATCATTGGCACCAAGGCAGAAGCGACTCTCATCGCTGAAGACGACACGTCTCCATTCGTCCCTCCATTGACGCCTGTCGCGACACCACTGGAGGCGGGCTGCACGATGTTGGGGCGTGAGCGGAAGACGGCCTAACGGGGTGCGGGACCGTAGCCCAGCTTCATGGAGACGGTTGCGAATGGTTCTCGCCGATACCCCAGGAGCAACAGTGTCCCTAATTTGCTGGGAAGTGGCGGTTCGGTCCCCTACGGCACTGCGTAGGATCCTACGGTCTTGGCGTGCATCCGTGCGTCGCTGCGGTCCGGTCCCAGGTCGACGTGCACTTGCACCTTCCGCCGACCACTGGCGACAACATCGATGTACTGTGGAGACCTCACGCCCCACGTGTTGAGCAATTCGGCGGTACGTCCACCCGGCCTCCCGCATGCCCACTATACGCCCTCGCTCAAAGTCCGTCAACTGCACATACGGTTCACGTCCACGCTGTCGCGGCATGCTACCAGTGTTAAAGACTGCGATGGAGCTCCGTATGCCACGGCAAACTGGCTGACACTGACGGCGGCGGTGCACAAATGCTGCGCAGCTAGCGCCATTCGACGGCCAATACCGCGGTTCCTGGTGTGTCCGCTGTGCCGTGCGTGTGATCATTGCTTGTACAGCCCTCTCGCAGTGTCCGGAGCAAGTATGGTGGGTCTGACACACCGGTATCAATGTGTTCTTTTTTCCATTTCCAGGAGTGTAGATATATGGGATACTCCATTTCGGAAATCGTTAGGGAATTCAATATTCCGAGATCCGCAGTGTCCAGAGCGTGCCTAGAATACCAGGTAATACCTCTCACCACGGACAACGCAGTGGCCGACGGCCTTCACTGAACGACTGAGAGCAGCGGCGTTTCCGTTGAGCTGTCAGTGTTAACAGACAAGGAACACTGCGTGAAATTCAGAAATCAATGTGGCACATACGACGAACGTACCCCTTAGGGCTATGGCAGCAGATGGCCGACGCGAGTGCCTTTGCTAACAGCACGACGTCGACTGTAGCGCCTCTCCAGTGCCCGTGAGTGTATTGGTTGTGCCCTAGACGAGCGGGAAACCGTGGATTGGTCAGAAGGCTCCCCATTTCAGTTGATAACAGCTGACGGTAGGGTTCGAGTGTGGCGCAGACCCTACGAAGCCATGGACTCAAGTTGTCAACAAGGCACTGTGCAGGCTGCTGGTGGCTCCATAATGATGTGGGCTGTCTTTACACTGGAATGGACTGGGTTTTCTGGTCCAACTGGACCAGTCCTTGACTGCAAATGGTTATGTTCGGCTGCTTGGAGATCGTTTGCAGCCATTCATAGAATTCAGGTTCCCAAAAAACAATGTCATGTTACTGGGCCGCATTTGTTCTCGATTGGTTTGAAGAACATTCTGTACAATTCGACCGAATGATTTTGCCACCCAGATGGCCTGACCTGAATCACTTCGCACATTTATGGGACATAATCGAAAAATTATTTCGTGCACGAAATCTTACACCGACAACACTTGAGTAGTTATGGACGGCTCATGGCTCAATATTTCTGCAGGGAACTTCCATCGACTTACTGAGTCCTTGCAAAGTCGAGTTGATGCACTAAGCCTGGCGAAAAGTGGTCTGTCACGCTATTGGGAGTTATCCCATGACTTTCTTCACTTCATTGTGTATGTGAGGGCAGGAACGAATGGGAAGTGTTCCTAGCGGTCATAAGGGCTGCAAATGGGGCAGTACAGTGACAAAAGAGTTTTTGGGAAGGTACAGGTTTTTACGGTCTTGCACCTGGGAACGAGCATCTCGGAAATGCCAAAGTTGGTCGGCAGCTTGGATACTACTGTCGTCAACATCTATGTAAAGTGGTTGAGAAATGGTGAAACCACGAGTATGCGACAGGTCGTTGTACGTTGTTGCAATTTTGCCCACATTACTTTTTATGTTACTCCCAGTCGCAATCAATCAGACAAGAACATTCGGTAGCAGAAAAGTAGGAACAGAGGACCGTGCACTGAACTGTATAGCAGATGGTTTCACAGCGTAGGAACGCGCCTGCTACTGGTGGCTGAACCATGCTGGAGTACCGTATGGACAACTGGGAACCACATATGGAGTGTGGCGCGAAACAGTACAATGTTGTAAGCTAATCTTTATGATTTGAACATTGATATGCTCCTCCGACCATACCGTTAACATATTTGCACTGATAAAAAGTTTATAATAATTTTACGCACTCAGTAAATGAAGAAAAAACGTAAATTAGAAAAATATTTTAACTTATTCGTTATTGGTGGAGGGGGATGGATCAATCAGAAGATTGCAGTGAGGAAGCAGGCAGGAAACTGTTACTGTAACTCTTACTGTAAGTCTTCTACCACGTACGAGCGGGCCAACATGCGTCAGGACGGTAAAGTGCAATACGGTGCCGATAATTATTCGTCGCAATAAACAGCGCCTCGGAAAACGTTTGTAACAGCTCACTTGAAGTTTTGTGTCACGTACGAGCACTGTAACTGGCGCTTGGACGATACAGTGTAACGAGTTATCCAAAATCATTTGTCGTGTTGAACAGTGCGTTGGTGAATGGCCGTTTTGAACATCTTGTAATAAGACCGTGTCTCATTGCCGTGCTCTGAATATAGTTAGCTGCCTTGGATTTCGATTTAATGAATGAACATTATCAGGTTCTTACTTGCGTTTCTTGATTACCTCCAAACTTAAATGAATACAAATCAAGTTGCTTAAAATGTTTTTATAACTTCATTTCGTAGCACTGGGTTTTCTCCCACATTTTATTGTTTGTACGTCGGCTGCTGCGACTATAGGGAGAAGAACACAATACAGACGAGATTTACGACTTTAGAAGACGCGAGGTAAGCAAAATCGCATTTTATGAAGCTCACCGTGTAACGGATGTATAGGCGACCATTATAATAATAAACAACCGTCCCCAATTCTCTCTCACAGTCTCTTTTGTTTTACGTTGCACTTGGCGTCCCTAACTGGGGAAACGTTCAACAGACTGTGCTTAATCGGTGTGTCAGGAAGCGTGAATGGTCAGTGGACACAGTGTGAACTTCGCAAAATAGGGATTAGACAGTGATTAAAACGGAGAAATCTTAAATCAGTGCATAAAAAACTGTGATTTTGAATAGTAGCAGGAAACATTTTTTGAACTCTGATTGTATGAATGGTGATGATTGAGCAAGTTATTTTCACCGTTATTAAGTGTTGACGATAAATGAACGGGCAGATAGTTCAGGAAATGACTGATGAACTGAAGCTGATACTTAGAAATAAGGCACGTTAGAACTGTTGTGATAGAACAATTGGCAGTGCAAAGGGAACTGGACAAGTAAAGATGTGGACATCGGACGGCGAGAACATTTGGAGTACCGCGACGACGAACGAGTCATACAGGCGGCTAACAAAGCAGATCTACAGCGGCATCATTGTTTTCGAACACACCAGGCCAAACTGCTTGACGGCAAGGAGGTGCCGCTTTTTAGAAATATTAACTTAGAAATTTTGTAATTTTAAATTTTTGTACATTGTGAATCAGTAATAGAGTAAAATGGCTTCATCTATTGAAAATATGGATAACGCACCAATCACTCAATTGAATGTTGGTAGTAATGAAGAGAATAATGATGAATTAGATAATGTTAATGTGGGTAATGAGATCACTAGCCAGGCAGATATTCGTAGTTCTGAAAACAGTATTAATGAATTTATCAATAATGATGATAGTAATTTTCTACCATTGAGTAAATCTCAGGATGTAGCATATCATGACACTGTTGGAATAAATTAGGAACAGTGTAAGTCAGGTTGACGCAACAGAATTACCAAATTATCAAGCAGTGATGATGAGGTTAGCGTTGGAACACCAGAAGAACGTGGTCTTGAGAATATTATGCATGCACTAAGACAGACGTCAAAGGCAAATTATAGGAATAATATAAGGCTGACTAAAAGAATTAGTAATATTCGTGAGTCTAATAAAATTTTGAGTAGGAAAATTGACCAAACTAATAATTAATCAAAACAAACTAATGAGAACTTTACCAAGGAAATTAGATAGACTAGTGAGTTATGGAAAACTAGAAAGGATCTATCAAAGAAAATTGATGAGCAAGTTGATCTGCTGACCAAATATTGTGAAGAATTAAAAAGGAAGTTAGGGTCGAATTATCTAAATTTAAGGGTGAAACGATAGGTATGGAGGAAATGCTTAGCACAGAAAATCAAAAGACAAACACCAGAATTGATCAGCTGAACAGTTCATTTGAAGAAACGATAGGGAAATTGTCAGAAAGGATTATTGCAATGAAAATAAAATCAAAAAACATCATGCTCAAATTAGTGAGCTAACGGCTAGAGTTGATCAGTTAACGACAAAGGCAGATAATACTGCTCAGTATTGACATAACAGCATAATATCCTTCAATGCCAAATAAATAAAACAGTAGGTGACAACACCCATTAAGTAAAACGGGAAGCGGTAGACAAACAAATTAAACTTGTGTCGGATTGGAATGCCACTGAAATATCATGTAGTCAATACTGTAGTCCATTGGTATTGGTGTTAAAGAAAGGTAGATTTGTAAGAATAACCACGGATGTGAGAGCAATAAATAAAGTTATTATTCCACAAATGGATAGACCAGAAATATTAAAGGTGCTGCTTCAAAAGTTTAATAATATTCAGATTTTAGCAAGTACCGATCTGACGGCCAGCTTCTAGTAGATATCACTGGTGAAAAATGTAGTAACTATGCTATTTGTGTTTTCGTGGATCGGTGTTATCATGTTAATGTTGTGTCCTTTGGGCTAAATATTTGTGTATCAGCATTTATCAGGATGTTAGATGGTGTATTGGGAGAGGTATTACTATTGAAGGCGACACATTATGTTGATGCTGCACTGACTCTGGCAAGTAGTTGGAAACAACACAATGAAGTTTTGGATCAGGTGTTGAGTAACTTTTCTGATAATATCAAAGTTAATATTAAAAAAATCTGTATTTCGACGAACAGAAATTAAAGTTTTGGGACATATCATTTCAACAGATGGTATTAGGCCAAATCCTGAAAAGATACAAGCGATATAGGAGGCACCAGAAACCAGAAAAGAAAAATAGGTTAAAGCTTTTCTTGGATTATGTAATCTTTATAGAAGGTCTGCAAATAATAAGGCATGAATGCACAGGTATTGTTGGAATTAACTAGAAAATGTACCTTTTGGATCTGGACAGTGCAATGTAAACAGGAATTTTTCAAAATTAAGGAAAGCTCATTTACCTTTCTGTAAAGACATGTACATTGCTACATACAGTTAAGAATATGGAATTTCAGGCAGAACATTTCAAGCCATAAACACCTCAGATGGATACGAATGAAATACAGTTAGTTTTATGAGTAAAATAATGAATAAATGGGAAAGGCAATGTTCTGTTATAGAAAAATGGGCTTTAGGCATTGCGTCGACATTTGATAAATTTAGAGATTATTTGGTGGCAGGAAGGTTACGTTTTACAAACATTATAAAGCTCTGTTATTTTTATGAGACTGTAGGTTGACTCATTGTCGACTTACAATGTGGGCTGTATTGACACAAGAGTATACTTCTGAAATTAGATACCGACCTGGAAAGTAAAATGTGGCAGACGCCTTATCCTGTTAACCAATTGGTATAGAGAGAGCAGCAGAAAAGATATCAATGTATTGGTGTTAAAAAATTGTTCCATTTTAAATCTATGTGCAAAGAATTTTAAGAGATATGAGAGGAGAAACAGAATAATGATGATGTTCTAACAATGATTAAGGCTGAATGGGGAGTTACATAATTAAGGATGGGGTGTTGTTCATCAATCCAGAATTTAAAAAAAAAATCGTTCAAATGGCTCTGAGCACTATAGGACTTAACATCTCTGGTCATCAGTCCCCTATAACTTAGAACTAGTTAAACCTAACTAACCTAAGGACATCACACGCATCCATGCCCGAGGCAGGATTCGAACCTGCGACCGTAGCAGTCACGCGGTTCCGGACTGTGCGCCTAGAACCGCGAGACCACCGCGGCCGGCAATCCAGAAACAAATGACTGTAAAATATATCTGCTGGAACATGTCGCTGAGTATTTTTCAGTACACTCGCATTAGTTAAGGTTATTATAATCCCAAAAAGTATGCAAACAAACATAAAGAAACATGTATATTTAATAACATGGAAAAGAGAGTGAGGAAAGTATTGAAGAAATGTGATTTGTGCCAGAAAACTAAAGATTCGAATCATCGGACGAAAGGGCTTATGCACAGCGTTATTCGGAGCTCGCTATTACAAATAGCTGCTGTGGAAGTCTATGGATGTCTTCTGAAGACAATGGGGGAATATAAGCCTATGTGTTAGTAGCTTTGGATGTTGTATATAAGTCATTACATTTACTCCGAGGACAAAATGTCACTGGATGAGATCAGAGAGCTAGCACTAAACGATGCCTCAAGCAAGTAGGTTAAAAGAAGAAGTGGAAAAGGGTCAGGAAAAGTACAACAAGGGAAAGAAGGCCAGCGAAAGAGATGATTTGGGATGGTCAAGACAAGAACAAAGTCTTGAAAAATAATAATGGGGTAAAGAAATTTTATGAAATATGTCAGGGCCATGTAAAATTGTTAGTTTAGCTCATCCTAATGTGACAGGACTAGTGACTCTTGTAACAAACGTGTCAAAATGAGTCTACAATAATGTAGAACTCAAACATTTTTGTAAACAGAGAGTTACTTGTTTTATTGTTACGCTAGGAAACTGACTGACTCACGAGTCAATACAGCGAAAAAAGGTCAGTAAGTAATGTAAATAGTGGAAAGCCATATGTTAAGTTCATTTTGTAATACTGTGTTTGTATAATATGACATTGATCACAGTTTGTGTTGATCTTATCTTGGACTGTGAAAGCCAGTCTAGCAGCTAACAGCAGTTCTAAGAAGTGCTTATAGTGGCTTGGGCCATTGAACTGACAGTGCGTCAGCTGACATGGCAATGTCGCCTGTATCAATGGCATAATGGAAAGTAGGTGATGCATTGATGTATGATGGGCGCCGAGCCCTAATATGTTAAGTTGAATCTTTAGTTTTCTGGCACAAATCATATTTCTCAATACTTTCTTCACCCTCTTTTCCATTTTATTAAATATACATATTTCCTTAAGTTTGTTTGCATACTTTTTTAGGATTATAATGTTGATAAACAAAACAATATGAAATATGTAATATATGAAATATATGTAAACATTAGTATGATGTTATGTTTCTCTATATAAAATATGCAATCGTGTAATTGTTTCGAGAACAGTATTATGTAAAATATATATATTATATGTATCAAATATTTGTTTTGTTTGATGTACGTTACATGTAACGAAATTCTAAAAGAGCTGTACATGACACAAACCACACGAAAATCAACAAAAGACTCTGGGACAGCCACAAGAGATGAAATCAGTAAATATGCTGCAGAGGTGTCGTGAGCTGTAAAATCAATAAGATTTTTTATTATTTGAAATGTATATTCATATTAAATCTTACTAACTGTAAATTGAATCTGTATTGAAAACCAAGAAGCCATTACTCTTTATAATTAAATATTTATCTATTCGTGATTTCGACAGTAGAGAGAAGCACCTTAAATATTGAGAATAAAATACTAAGGTTCTAAAATGTGCAAGTAATGCTGTATTACGATTGAACGTAGCTTTAGTTTTCTCATTATTTAAACTTATTTTTGGCTAGGGGATGTGTGACATTTCTGCCACACTTTTCGCCAACTTTACGTTTTTATTTTACTTGTACTCGTTATCAGTCAGACAAGAACATTCAGTAACACCAAGGTTGGGAGAGGGCACCGTGCATTTAATTGTGCAGCAGATGGTTTCAGAGTGTGAGGACGCAGCTTCTAGCGGTGGTTGTATCATGCTGGAATACTATATAGACAGCCAGGAATCACATACTGAGCGTGGCGCGAAATGGTACAGATTTGTTAGTTAATATTTACTAACTGATATGTTCCAACCATACCGTCAACAGTAGTTGCACTGATAAAAGATTAATAATAATTTCATAAAGTCATTAACTAAAGTAAAAATGTAAATGAGAAGAACACTTTAACCTAGTCATTATTGGTGGAAGACGATGGCCACTGAGAAGAGTACAACTGAATAAGCAGGCCCCAAATTGTTACTAAGAGTCTTCTACCGGCTACGAGCTAGGGTCATGCGCCAGGATGGACAAGTTGTATATGATGCCGATAATTGTTACTTGTTGTCAACGTATCTCTGAAAACGTTTGTGTGTAACAACGGACTAGAAGCCTTATATGAGGTACAAGCGCTTTGGGCGATATGTCGTAACTGTTGGGACAGTCAGTTCGCAATTTTTCACAAACACAACTTTTATTTATGTAAGTTTACAAGATTGATGACTGAACAACAAAAGAAAGGTAACAATGCCAGTAAAAGTCTCCTAATTGAGGGAAACAAAAGTTCACTTCTAATTTTCCACAAAGGTTCGTGGTAACACACACACACACACACACACACACACACACACACGCACACACACAGACACATTAGTAAAAGTCCAATTCAGAGAAGAAGATGTAATCTTCAGTGGTCGAAGTCCACGAGGTCGGCATCCGGAGTGAACTGAACTTCTGCGCTGGTTCAAGCCCCTAAATAGCTGTCTCCAGCCAATCAGGTTTTGTCGTAGCGATACTTCCTGCAGACCGTGGCTCGAGCTCCCCGTGCAGGAATTAGTGCTCGGAATGTCTGTTTCCATTACCTTGTGTGTAAATAGCCGGTGCTTTTGGTATGCCTTGGACAGCCCCGTCCTCTGTGGTGTAACATGGGTTGTCGGCCCTCAGGAGCTACATTGGCTCTGGCATAACAGTAACGAGTTACCGAAAATCGTTTGCTGTGTTTAACAGTGCGTTGCTGAATGGCTGCGTTAAGTTTTAAACATTTAGTAATACTGTGAATCATTAGATTATGTCTGGTTGCGGTGCTCTGAATATAGTTAGCTGCCGCGGTATTTGTTATAACGAGTGAACATTATCAGCCCCTTACTTGCGTTTCCTGATAACCGCCAAACGTTAATGAATAAAAACGAAGTGGCATCCTACGTTTTGATAATTTAATTTTGTAGCACAGGGCTTTTTCTCACACTGCCGCTTCAACTTAGCACAGCTTGTTATTTGCACGTCGAATCCTTTATGGAGAAGATCCCAAATGGGACGAGATCTACGAGACAGCTTTGAAGGTGCGAAGTAAGCGAACCAAAGTCAGTAACGACAGGAAAGTGAAAGGGAATACCCTCTTAAACTGCAGTACTGATAGAACCTGACATTTCTGCAAAATGGGTAGGGCCTTTTATGAAACCCATCGTTCAACGGGTAGCTAGGCGAACGTTGTAACGATAATACACCGACGCTACTTCTCCGTTACACACTGTTTTTGCTAAAACGTTACGTCCACGCCTCATAACGGAATGAGATCGGAAGCCTGCCCGCTCTGTCGAGCAGGACCGGAACCCCCCCACCCCCCACCCCCCATGGCATATATGATCATCCAATTACAATTGCAAAGGACACAAAATCATTGAGATTGGACTGTGAATCGATGGAAATGTGTGGCCTGGTAAGATGAATCACAATTCTTACAGCATCCGGTTGATAGCCCATGTCCGGATACGCTCGCATCCAGACGAATGATTGCTCGAAACGTTCTCCGCGCCACGGACACAGGGCAGTAGCGGAAGTATTATGCTTCGGAGTACATTCACCTGGGCTTCCATGAGACCTAAGGTAGTCATCGAAGGCACCATGGCAGCTCTGAAGATATGGCAGATATGATGACCCAATGGCATCATCAATCACGAATGCAGTCGACACTGGATCATCGAAATTTCACCGTTGATCAAAGGATGAATCGCGTTTCTCGTTGACCCAAATCGAATGCGAAGGTCTTTTATACTAATTTGACATTTTATGGTCTGAATACCTCCTTTGAAATACGCGGCGTTATGAGTCGTCCACAAAACTATGTTAAAAATCGTTCACCTTCACCGTCAAACAAAGGGCACAAAATCGCCTGCTCGTTCTCTCTGCGGTCTTCTCTCTTTTCTCTGTTCTACCAGTGCTAATTCTCATTTGTTAGTCTTCAGTTTCTTCCTAAGTAAGTTTAACAAGTTGCACACCAAAATGAGATTGCTCCATTTCCTCTCAGCGCAGGTGAATCGAACTGGACACAAAAAACAAGGTCAGCAAAGTTAGCTTGAAAAAAAAAAGTATAAGGAAACGTTCCACCCACAGAGTTGCAGAAACGGAAAAGAACTATTGTGATTTATAACTTCTGAGGTGGTATTGTTTTGAGATTTGCAGCCAATCACTTGTTGGATTCCAGGCGAGACCAGGTAAGATCACTGTATAGAGCACCTGAAGAAGACGAACAAGAAAGTCGCAAAAACATTGGGCTTAAAATGGATTCGTCAACATGGCTGGAACAGGAAAAAAAATTATGAGAGGGACTAGTTCCTCCTTACGGCTAGGAGGAGCGATGCGCTTGAAGCCCCGTTTATTAGCCAGCATCAGTGGCCTTGGGTCACCCTGCAGCCTCGTGAGCCAAGTTACTCCTCGGTCACGCGTGTGCGACTTAAACATGCCAACACTGCCTCTGTCCTAAGCTTGAAACGAAAATGAGATACCAGAAATAATGGAAGCAAATACGACGTGTGATAAATGAAAATCACAGACGCAACATCGATCACATATCTGTAAGGCTTAAAGAGTCAAAAGACAAATTTTGTTTTGCAAAACAACAACAGTATTATTCGTAAGTTAGAATTTGTTCGGATACTGAAAAGCCTGAGAGAAAGGGTAAACGGCTTTCAGGTAGGCAACGACCTGTGACGAAGTTCTTATATTTGAAGACTATCATCGCAGTAATATTCGCTTCTGTAAATGCAGAGGTACGTGATTGTATACCTTATGGCGGAAGAAAGTTTGATCGCCAGTATTAACCACCAAAGGAAGGAAAGGTGGTGGTGTCAACTTCCTGATCTCAAAACTTTACCCCAAACTCCTGCGCTAAATGCAAAATCTTCCATGAGTGAGAGAATGTGACACTCTTAATGTTGATATGTCCAGTGAATGAAGATATCAAATTCGTCGGCAACCTTGGTGCTACTCGAGAAGAGTTGACTGTACGGCTGTACTTGTTTTCACCGTGTACCTTTCTCTTCTCGCTGTTGTCAACAATATAAGCGCATTATTGAACTCTACACACGCTCATCATAGCAGCCTACATGAACAACTACGCTTAATGCACAACTCTCACACTTCGTAAAGGGGAAGTGACTCTGTGCGCGAAGTAGGAAATTTTTTCCAGCTATGTGGCTGAACCTACATCTCGTGGTACGACTTTCTCGCTGTATTACACTCCTTGGCATTTAATATTCATGTTCATAGAGAAAAGCCAAGCAGTCAAAGATAAGAAAATACAGGGTAAACGAAATATCAGTCATTATAAGAAGTGAACTAGCGCTCGTCACAGAGCGGTTTTTCCTCTGGACGAGATTTTGTATGGTTTCAGTCGCGCTCGCCGGTTTCCTCCGTTTGAGTCGGCAGTGGGAGAATTTCGAATAGCCGGTCTTCTTTGTCTCGGGTATCACCGCTTCCTCGAATCCCATGTGTGGATTGAAGGGTCTCTTTAACTAAACACATTGTTTAATACGAGGAAAATATTAATAATCTCCTCCTTCTTCAACGAGTAGTCACGGTGTACTCACGGAATAGAGATTGGCTTGTTTTAGTAAGCGTGTTAACCACTGAGGAGCTGGTATTAAATTAATTTTTTCGGATGCAAATATGCTATTTTTGATTCCAGAATAGTTGTTTCTGACGGTTCTGCTATACTGTATGCATCTGATAGTTTTCTCCGTGACCTTATATCGTATCAGCCAATGCTTCGTTGTTAAGACTCATTGTACACCTACAAATATACACTATTCGACATTGTAACTATTTTACGAGAAGCACATAACAAATGAATTTCGGTATGGTTCCCAATACAATAGATCTACGAATACTTTCATTTCACTGTATTTCATTGAGACCCTCAGATGAAAGACATACAATCGAGTATCTCCTATTTCGGTAGAAATTTATTGTGGGAGAAGCATAAAATTCCGGGTGTTCCGTCATTCATGGCCACAAGATCATCTCGAAAACTACTTTTAAATGTACTGCTATTCCGCTATTTCTTCCCGGACATATAAAATAATCATATCGTTGACATATTTACAAACACACACACACACACACACACACACACACACACACACACATGCAGAGCAAAGCTGCTAACTTTTTCGTCTTAAATTTCTTTTGACCCGTTAAAGACATATGTAATTTTTTTTTTTTTTGTGTAGACGAACAGTGATCGATGACTCATGAGACAAGCGAGAATGTGTTCTCGAAACTTCGTTAAAAATGGTTCAAATGGCTCTGAGCACTATGGGACTTAACTTCTGAGGTCATCAGTCCCCTAGAACTTAGAACTACTTAAACCTAACTAACCCAAGGACATGACACGCATCCATGCCCGAGGCAGGATTCGAACCTGCGACCGTAGCGGTCGCACGGTTCCAGAGTGTAGCGCCTAGAACCGCTCAACCACCCTGGCCGGCAAACTTCGTTAATAACCGAAATACGGCTCTACTTTTTCTATATAGAACTGAGATATCTTTTGCCACCATATTAGCACATCAGCAGCAAATTCAGTGATGTAACTTCTTTGCAGATCTGGAGAGAAATCACAGAGTAAATTACGTTGAATGTAGGTGGTGTTCGTGCTGCAATTGTGGCTATTGAATGGCCTTGTATCTGGAAGTTTGCGCAAATCTCCAAAGAAACTTGCGCTATCGAGGCAATAGGTACGTGATGCTTACGCTAGTCTCGACGAAAACCTGTGTCACGACGAAAACCTGTGTCATTGAGGCAAGAGACACGTCAATGGTGTGCTGCCCTTCGGAGTTAAATGAAGTGCATCAGTCTGTTATAAGCAATTCTGCTATTCACATACGGTATGTTGACGTTTAAACGTCCAGCTATCGATTTGTTAGAAATGCATTAATCATTCTCAGCAGTACAATTCCGTCTGCTAACGAAAAATTGGTTGACAAGCTGTTAATTTATGGTGAATTTCACTAAAATGCAACAAGAACATCGGAACTATATGCTAATGAAACCGGAAATGGAGTAAATGATTTTTGTACTAGAAACACCCTCTGCCACTTACCTACACCTAAAGTTACACTCTGCAAACCACTGTGAAGTTCATGGCAGTGGGCACTTCCCACTGTACCACATATCTGGGTATCTTCCCATTCAATTCAGGTATGGAGGGCAGAAAGAATAACTGTCTGAATTCCCTTTTCATGCGCCATAATTATTTTAATTTTGACTTCGCGGTTCCACACAGGACCCACATATACAGGGTTGTACTACCTAACTGGATTCATCAAAACTGATTTTTGACATTTCTTAAAGCAGGCTTTCGTGAGATAGTTGGCATCATTCTTCAAATGTCTGGCAGTCGAAATTTTCTGTGACGCTCTCCCGAGATTCGAACAGGTCTTTCACAATTCGTGCTTCGCTTCTTTGTATAAATTTCAGTACCGCCTATTACTGCTATTTGGTAGGGATCACACGCACTTGAACAATATTGTAAGTCGCGTCGCACGAGTCTTTCGCAAGTAATCTTCTTTTTATACTCGTAGCACTTTCTTGTCGTCCTACCAATGGGTCCATGTCCGCCACCGGTTTGACCTACGACTGAGCATATGTGGACAAACTGTTTCATATGACTGAGCAAGGAGGCGTAGCGGTTATCACTCTGGACTCGCATTCCACCTTCGTCCATCCAGAGTTAGGTTTCCCGTGATTTTTCTAAATCGCTCAAGGCAAATGCAGGGATAGATTCTTCGAAAGGGCACGGTCGATTTCTTTCTGCCATCCGAGCTTGTGCTCCGTCTCTAATGAGCTCGTTATCGACGGGACGTTAAGCCGTAATTTTCCTTCCCTCCGTCTCTCATCCCTAGATATTGTTATATACAGGTTATTTGTGTAAGTTGACTGATTAAACTCGTGCCTCTTTTATATTGTAATTATAGGACACTGTTCGTACGTTTTTATGGGTTTGCGCCACAATCTGAAAAAAAATAGAACCCTTATAGGATCGCTTTATTGTCTGATTCTCCGTCTGTCTTGATTTTTAAGAACCCGTTTTCTCAGGAACGGGTAGACGCTTTAAGCTCAAATTTAGTCACATATTAAGTTCTATGGTTCCTTGGCGGTGTCAAAATTTTAAGCTTCCAAATCAATTCAGTCAGAAGAAACGGCCATTTATGTCACATATTTTGCTACTCGAGAACTCATTCATCAAAACTTGTAGGATTATTTCTGATGATCTAGAATTATGAAATTTTGCAAGAAGCAACTTTTCATACTACAGGTAAAGGAAAAAATACGAAATTTTTAAATTTGTAATTACACAACAAGAAAAAATGTTTTTTGTTATTTTTTTTATCCGTCTGTCAGTCTGTCGCTCTATCAAGGCCGGCCGGAGTGGCCGAGCGGTTTTAGGTGCTTCAGTCTGGAACCACGCGACCGCTACTGTCGCAGGTTCGAATCCTGCCTCGGGCATGGATGTGTGTGATGTCCTTAGCTTAGTTACGTTTAAGTAGTTCTAAGTTCTAGGGGACTGATGACCTCAGAAGTTAAGTCCTACAGTGCTCATACCCATTTTTGAACCTCTGTCAAGATCCTTACTCTCTGCACCAGGCTAGAGTATCAAGTTAAAACTACGGTCTATGGTCCCTTGGAAGTGTAAAAAATTTAAGCTTCTAAGTCAATGCTCTGAAAAGATTCGGCCATTTACATCAAAGATTCTGAAAATCTAACTTGCTCTTCAAAACCGTTAGTGTACTTTCCGTTGACCTAGAATCATGATATGTGGCAAAAAGCAATGATTCACAGAGAAGTAAAGTAAAAAGTCTGAAACTTGTTAAATTATAATTGTATCACAAAGAAAATATCTTTTTGCCATTTGAATATACATTGCATTCATTGCATTAGACGGATATTACTACATACAAACATAAAATATAACTTGCAGTCATGTTTTAGTAAGTAAATAAAAAATGTTTTGTCAGAATCTTTTCTCTCTAGATACATGAACTGAAGTCTGCTGCTCACTTCTTTCTGTATGTCCGGGCCAGTCGGAGGAACTGCTGTAGAGATTTTGATACGGTCTTCGAATTTCCGGAACGAATATCTTGCCAGTATCGATATCGATAACAGGCAAATATCATTGATATTCTCGACTTCCAGGATGGATTGACTATATATAAAATTAAGTTTGTACGGTAACCTCAGTGGGCCAGTCCTGCTCGCCTTGACCAGTTTTTGCTTTGTTTTGTGAAGTGCACTATTGCATTTTTCTGAAAAGGTAACACAAGTTGTCAATTTCTGCACCACTTTGAAATCTTGTGTAGATGTGGCTGCGTATTTGTCTAGATTTTTTCGGCTAGAACTTCATCACACGAACGGTGGTCATAAAGTTTTAATTAGCACCTCAAGAAAATAAACAAACTTAGTTGATTTTTTGTTTATTTGTAGATACATTTCTGCAGTCCTCACACACAGTCAAGTGACAGCGACACTGTGCCGCAGCACAACATTATGGGAAGAGAAAACAAAACATCACAGCTCACTGATAATGCGGAGTCCGGGTGAGGTGAAATCAAACAGTTTTAATTATGAACCCGAAAAAATTACGAAATTGCTGAAATAATTTTACTTTCTCGAAGTGATACTTAAAACTTCATTAGGTTTCCTTTTAGATATCTACACGATCTACAAAAAGCCCGAGGTTATTATTAACATAGTCTTCTACACCATTTGTATACAACATGAATAGCAAGGGTTCCAAAAGATTTCCCTGGGTCGCGCCTGAAGTTAGCTAAACATCTGTCAACGACTCTCCACCAAATAGAAATATGCTGAGGTGACAGCTCACGGGATAGCGACATGCACATATACAGATGGCGGTAGTATCGCGTACACAAGATATACACTCCTGGAAATTGAAATAAGAACACCGTGAATTCATTGTCCCAGGAAGGGGAAACTTTATTGACACATTCCTGGGGTCAGATACATCACATGATCACACTGGCAGAACCACAGGCACATAGACACAGGCAACAGAGCATGCACAATGTTGGCACTAGTACAGTGTATATCCACCTTTCGCAGCAATGCAGGCTGCTATTCTCCCATGGAGACGATCGTAGAGATGCTGGATGTAGTCCTGTGGAACGGCTTGCCATGCCATTTCCACCTGGCGCCTCTGTTGGACCAGTGTTCGTGCTGGACGTGCAGACCGCGTGAGACGACGCTTCATCCAGTCCCAAACATGCTCAATGGGGGACAGATCCGGAGATCTTGCTGGCCAGGATAGTTGACTTACACCTTCTAGAACACGTTGGGTGGCACGGGATACATGCGAACGTGTATTGTCCTGTTGGAACAGCAAGTTCCCTTGCCGGTCTAGGAATTTTAGAACGATGGGTTCGATGACGGTTTGGATGTACCGTGCACTATTCAGCGTCCCCTCGACGATCACCAGAGGTGTATGGCCAGTGTAGGAGATCGCTCCCCACACCATGATGCCGGGTGTTGGCCCTGTGTGCCTCGGTCGTATGCAGTCCTGACTGTGGCGCTCACCTGCACGGCGCCAAACACGTATACGACCATCATTGGCACCAAGGCAGAAGCGACTCTCATCGCTGAAGACGACACGTCTCCATTCGTCCCTCCATTCACGCCTGTCACGACACCACTGGAGGCGGGCTGCACGATGTTGGGGCGTGAGCGGAAGACGGCCTAACGGTGTGCGGGACCGTAGCCCAGCTTCATGGAGACGGTTGCGAATGGTCCTCGCCGATACCCCAGGAGCAACAGTGTCCCTAATTTGCTGGGAAGTGGCGGTGCGGTCCCCTACGGCAATGCGTAGGATCCTACGGTCTTGGCGTGCATCCGTGCGTCGCTGCGGTCCGGTCCAGGTCGACGGGCACGTGCACCTTCCGCCGACCACTGGCGACAACATCGATGTACTGTGGAGACCTCACGCCCCACGTGTTGAGCAATTCGGCGGTACGTCCACCCGGCCTCCCGCATGCCCACTATACGCCCTCGCTCAAAGTCCGTCAACTGCACATACGGTTCACGTCCACGCTGTCGCGGCATGCTACCAGTGTTAAAGACTGCGATGGAGCTCCGTATGCCACGGCAAACTGGCTGACACTGACGGCGGCGGTGCACAAATGCTACGCAGCTAGCGCCATTCGACGGCCAACACCGCGGTTCCTGGTCTGTCCGCTGTGCCGTGCGTGTGATCATTGTGTGTACAGCCCTCTCGCAGTGTCCGGAGCAAGTATGGTGGGTCTGACACACCGGTGTCAATGTGTACTTTTTTCCATTTCCAGGAGTGTATAAGGGCAGTGCATTGACGCAGCTGTCATTTTACTCAGGTGATTCATGTGAAAAGGTTTCCGACGTGATTATGTTGGCATGACGGAATCAACGGACTCTGAACGCGCAATGGTAGTTGGAGCTAGACGCCTTGGACATTCCATTTCTGAAATCGTTAGGGAATCCAGTGTTCCGAGATCCACAGTGTCAGCAGTATGCCGAGAATATCACGTTTCACATTATCTCTAACCGCGGGCAACGCAGAGGCCGACGGCCTTCACTTAACGACCCGGAGCAGGACCGCAGAAAGCAATGTAGGACGTTGGACGAACTTATCCGTTAGGACAGTGTGGCGAAATCTGGCGTTAATGAGCTATGGCAGCAGCCTGACCCGAGTCCCTTTCCTAACAGCACGACATCGCCTGCATCGCCTCTCCTGGGCTCGTGACCATATCAGTCGGCCCCCAGACGGCTGGAAAACCGTGGCCTCGTCAGATGAGTCCCGATTTCGGTTGATAAGAGCTGACGATAGGGTCTGAATGTGGCCCAGACCCCACTAAGCCATGGACCCAAGATGTCAACAAGTCACTGTGCAAGCTGGTGGTGGCTCCATAATGGTTGGGCTTTGTTTACATCGAATGGATTGGGTCCTCCGGACCAGCTGAACCAATCATTGACTGGAAATGTTATGTTCGGCTATTTGGAGAAGATTTGTAGCCATTCATGGACCTCATGTTCCCTAACAACGTTGGATTTTTTTATGGTGAGACAATGCACCATTTCCCCGGACAACAACTGTTTGCAGTTGGATAATTCGAGCTAATGATTTGACCAACCAGATTTCCCGACATGAATCACATCGAACATTTATAGGACACGATCATGAGGTCAGTTCGTGGGCAAAATTCTGAACCGACGACACGTCTGCACTTATGGTCAGGTGTAGATGCAGAATGGTTCAATATTTCTTCAGGGGACTTCCAACGAGTTTTTGAGTCCATGCCACGTCGAGTTTCTGCACTAAGCCGGGCAAAAGGAGGTTCCGACACGATATTATTCGGTATGCCGTCTTTTGTCACCTCAGCGTTTTATGCGTCGTCCCCACTACGAAATTTTCAATCAAGTCACAAATTTCATTTTATACGCCATACGACAGTATTTTCATTAATAAGTGCTAGTGTGGTACTGAGTGAAATACTTTTTGAAAGTACATAAATATTGCATTCTTGGGCATGAGAGAGGTCGTTCTTCTCGATGTATCTCATTATGTCTGACTCAGAATATGTTCCAGCATTTTATAGCATACATCAGTCCAGAAAGTTCAGAGACTGGATTAATAACAAACACAGAAAACTTAAGATGGTCATTTATCATTTGAGGTGTTCTACATAGTTTCCCATTACTTGAATGCAGCACACAGAACGTTCATAAAACCACATGAAATTGTCACAAAAGATCATCCATGGGTGATGTTCAATTTGTGTGCCACACTGACTTGAATGTCGGTTACGATGTTAAAGCGTTCACCTATCATTTGAGTTTCTGCACTTCGTGGTAGGTTCGTGTTCGTAACACCAACTGTCGTCACCCATAACAATTTTTTCTAAGAGAATTGTGCGCATTTTGCATTTCAGTCAATTCGCGGCGTGGGTTATGGTCGGGAGTGAAGGTGTGAGGGACATACTCAGCACACAGTTTTCCCTTCTTCAAAACATTGTGGAGTACGACGTGTGTGAGAAAAGTAATGGTACTGACAACACTGCACGCGACCTGGCAACGCTGTGTTATTCTACTTGTGTAGACTGGTGTACTCATCCCTTCCAAATGTTCAGTCCGAGTTTCAGCTCCGTACAGCCATCACGTGAAGTTGTGTTTTTTTCGTGTGCTTCTAAACTGGAACAGCGGAATTTAGAGCAACGTTATGCCATCAAGTTTTGCGTTAAACTTGGGGTACCCGCGAGTGTGACCTTTGAAAAGTGAAAACAGGCGTTTGAGGAACATTTCGTACGAAGAGCACAAGTTTTCCGATGGCACAAACATGTTCGGAAGGCCGAGAACACGTTGAAGATGAACCTCGCTCGGGGACACCTTCAACTTCAAAACCGAACAAAGTCAAACGTGTGAACGCTCTTGTGAGATCAGATCGGTATTTGCCAACACCATCATCGTATTATACGAAGATGTGCTTTAAAGACTCAGTCCGTGCGATTATTGGCTTTGGGGTTACCTGAAGTCGCAAGTGTATCGCGATCGACCGACATCTCTAGGGATGTTGAAAGACAACATCCGACGCCAATGCCTCACCATAACTCCGGACATGCTTTACAGTGCTGTTCACAACATTATTCGTCGATTACAGCTATTGTTGAGGAATGATGGTGGACATAATGAGCATTTTCTGTAAAGAACATTATCTTTGCTTTGTCTTACTTTGTTATGCTAATTATTACTATTCTGATCAGATGAAGCGCCATCTGTCGGACATTTTTGAACTTTTGTATTTTTTTGGTTCTAATAAAACCCCATGTCATTCCAAGCATGTGTGTCAATTTGTACCCCTCTATCTACATTGTTCCGTGATTTATTCAGTTTTCAAATTTATACTGACTTTTTGATCACCCGGTATTTCACGTATGAAAATGGTATGGTATTATCTAATGAACTAGCTATCGACGACATTTAGGTTCGAAAATGAAAATAACATAAACAGCAAGAGTCCGAACACGTTTACCTGGCAGACGACTGAAGATACTTCGACATCTGTCGACGACTCCCTATCCAGTGTAACATCCTGAATCCAGTCTCCAACCACCGCAATATGGGGCGTCCGGCGGCAAGAGCCGGAAGCTGAGAGCAGCGCGTTGCGACTGACCTGGCGGCCGCGGAGGACGCTGGCCACCTGCGAGGGCTGCAGGATGATGTCGCCCTCGAAGAAGCCGGCCTGCTCCGGGTCCGCCAGGGGCGCGGCGCCGCCCTGCGGGCCCCACAGCCACACGCAGAGGCCGAGCCACACACAGAGGCAGCGGCAGAGGCGGACGCCTCCCGCGGCCATCGCCGGCCGCTCACTGCGGCCCCCCGGGACCATTAAGCTATCGGCGCCCATGATACGCCGGGCGTTAATGCGTCCGCGACACCCGTATCTGGGCCGGCACAGCTAGGCCGCTTGCGCAAAGCCCGCCGGCCACGCCGCACCGTCCGGCTCTAGCGCGCTGCTGCCGCGCGCTTCTAGTTGGAGTGCGGCTACTCGCGGAGATCCAGTGTGGACTGTAATCACCGCACGACAGGGAAACTTGGCAGATATTCGAGTGCTTTAATGTGGGAAAAAATTAGTTCGAATTTTGGCCACCAGGTGGAAATCTGGCGCTGTACAGCATCTCGTCCGACGTCTCCTGTCCCCACATTGAACAAAGTGTGTAAATGGTGGTTAATAGTAACATCAACATTCGCCCTTTTTTGACCATTTCTCCTTTCTAATCCCTTACATATGGAAACATTTTGCATTCACAGCCCCAAGTTTGCAACTGGTGTCGAAAATTAGATTTTTTTTCCGGCGTAAATCGGTATGGTTGGCTGAATTGTGGGTGGGGATTAAACAGTGAGATCATCAGCCCCAACAGATTAGGGAAGGATTGGGAAGAAAGTCGATCGTGCCTTTCAAAGGAACCATCCTGGCATTTGCCTGAAGCGATTTAGGGAAATCAAGCAAAACCTAAGTCAGAATGGCCGGACGCGGGTTTGAACCGTCGTCCTCCCGAATGCGAGTTCAGTGTGCTAGCCATTGTGCCAACTCGCTCGATATTAACGCGTTAGAATAGATACCAAGTTTTGCTGCCACACGATAACTACAGTCCACAGTGGACCTCCGAGACTGGCTGCATTTTAATTATAACTATCTGGTTCGGCCGGCCGCGGTGGCCGAGCGTTCTAGGCGCTCAGTCCGGAACCGCGCGACTGCTACGGTCGCAGTTTCGAATCCTGCCTCAGGCATGGATGTGTATGATGTCCTTAGGTTAGAGGCCATGAGGATCAAATCAGAGAGATTAAAGCCCACACAGAGGCGTACCGACAATCCTTCTTTCCACGAAGAATACGAGACTGGAATAGAAGGGAGAACCAATAGAGGTACTGAAGGTACCCTACGCCACACACCGTCAGGTGGCTTGCAGAGTATGGATGTAGATGTAGATGTGGATGTGGTTTGGTTTAAGTAGTTCTAAGTTCTAGGGGCCTGATGACCTCAGATGTTAAGTCCCATAGTGCTCAGAGCCATTTGAACCACCTGGTATGTGAGTGCTTCACTGACGAGAGTCTCGTTTACCAGTTTATGAGCAATAGCAACAGGAGACGCACCTCCAGAATTTCCGAAGAAGAAGCACACTGGGCAAAATATTAGTCACTCGTAGGAGAGATCACGCTATTACCGTCAAGTAACACGTCATGCTTCATAGTAACCTCAGTTTGGCGAGGAAGGCACTCCATAAGTTACTGCAGATACGTCATATACGCAGAGTATAGAAGTAAGTTGAGGGGACCTTCCTTTGGCGAAGGACCAGAGGACGTGTGCCAGGACATCCCCCCTCTCCCCCCCCCCCCCCCCCCCGCGCGCCCATCTTCACCCCGCCCCCCTCACCCTCTTTGCATATCTAAAGCGTCTAGTGCAGCAGCAGCCGCTTTGCTGTGTTCTCTGTGTCTGCTTCTTTACTCACTACCCCATTTCGCCTTTCTATCGGGTTTGCTTTAGATTCGTTAGTTTTCAAATTAACAATAAATTGTTCATCTTACGGTTGTGACGGCAGAATGCAGAACTATGTTTACGTACAGACGGGGCCGAAGACATCACACCTTTGACGGACCTGCCTCAGCATTGTACACTCACGTTGTAGTCATAGTGCTTTACTACTTCTGCATATTCTTGGCGTCTGCTGAAATGGATTGCCATCGCGCAAATATATGTTATGGAAGACTATGATCAGATGGAAAAAATTTGATAAATAATGTAGCTCAGTCTGCAGAGAAGAAGAACGGAAAGGTTTGCTTCACTTTAAAAAATTTCAAAATACGTTAACATTGCGTTCATACGAGGGTTATTCGAAAAGTGAGGAACGATCGGTGGCGTAATGGAAACCACATTGAAAATACGATGATGTTTTGCACAGGCGTGTTGGGCAGTGTCTCTAATATACCCGTCGATCGTATTACGTCGTTATTTTTGGTTCTGAGCACACAGGGAGCACAAAAAGATACCTAGAACAATAGTGTCTCCCGCCAAGTGCCAGGGCCTGGTGAGAACTTTCGCCTGAAGCTATGCAGCCAAACTTACATAACTGTCGTGCGTTTTCTTCTTCAAGACAATTCTCAGGCGCATTCTGCAGGGCAATAAAGATGCTCCTTAATCGTTTTCAATTGGAAATGTTTGATTTCCCGCAATACAGACCATAATTGTCTCCCTCTGAGTACATGAACCGCTGGCTATGAAGATAACATTTTGGCACAGCAATGAGCTGTAGGCCAGTGTAGAAATTTGGCGGAAAGTGTTGGCGGCTGTCTTCTATAACGAGGGTATTGGAAAGTTGGTACAACGCCATGATAAACGTCTAAGTCGGATCGGCGACTATGGAGATAAGTAGCTGGAAGTTGTAGCTAACGTTTGCAAATAAAACAGTTTTTACTTTCACTGTGGTTTCCATTTCACGACCTATCGTTCCTTACTTCCCGAATAGCCCTTGTACTTTATTGGAATAATAAGAGGAAACCAGGAAGTGCGAAGAAACTTAAAACTGTGATCTCATCCCCAATTCCAGTTATTATATCGTAAAACAACAGTTTTATTTTAATTTCTTATGCTTCTCTGTAAGTGAATGTATTAATAGCACTTATATTAAACGTTCGCTTTAGTTAGTAGACAGTAACACAATTTTTTTTTCATTTCCTACGCTTTCCTGTAAAAGATATTAAAAGCATAAGTACCGTTGCCTCCTAAACGCAGAGCTGCAGTGTTCAACTGCAAAACAAGTTTTACTTTCCTATTGTTCATTTCGATTGTTTTTCTGTAGAAGAGTGTTAACGGAATGTATGTTTGTTATGTCTGCTGCACTTATACCAAGTACAGTTCATTTTGACTGAGCTCAGTGATATCACTCATGCGTCATTCAAAACAACCAGTAACAAACAGAACACGTGAACAGTTCGCAGGGCGTTCAGATAAAACGGCAGCTGTAAACTAAACAAGCTATACATAAACAAGGGAATAAATTCAGTAACAAAGGTAACGTCATAAGCAAAATAATATAGGTACCGTTTTTTTCTGAAACCAGGCAGCATAGAGTAAAAAAAAATACAGTGAGCGTCATGAGCTGATGTCACCCAGTGTCTTTTCATTTAATTAAGCTTTTTCTTTCATTTCCACCTTTGGTTTGTATCGGCAGCATATGAAGAAAAGAAACACGAAACTGGTCCGCACTTCGCTTAGCAGGAGCTAAAGCCGCGGCTGCGACACATTTTTCACTGCAAACTTTTCAAAATATGTGTGGTGTTGTAATTTACTTGGAAATACCACAATAACTATGGGCCATACAGAAAAGAAAACAAGTTCATTATCGGGCTGCAATGTGTCGTTATAAAATGTGGAAAAATAATATTTTACTACTTAAGAGTTTCCTCAAAATCGAATGAAAAATACTGCATAGCCGAGAACACACACGAATCTCAAAATAGTTGTTTTTATATTTTTACGTGCACTGAAAGTTGTACTGAGAAACTAACTAAAAAGACGAATGTAGCTTTGCTTCATCTACGGTAAATTTTTTTTAGGCGAATTGGATGTTATGAAATTTCATTCCCTGTATATCACTGACTTCTTCTTCTTCTCGCATGGTGTCTGTATATTATTGATTCAATAATAAATTTCATTTAATAGCAACCTGAGGACACAACTCATCGGCACTATACATTATGCTCGTTACTAGCACTTCGTTTGTGATAAGAATTGCACTCACTGTTGTATCTTAAATATGGAAATATGTTGCTGTGTCAACAGGATGAATAGTTCATTGAGTGTAATCATTATATACAAATGTCTTTTATATGAGATTATTATGCCAAAAATATTTATGTTACAAGGGTCACTTTTACGGCATACAATTTAGTGGATCGCCATGCTTTACAACGTAGCATCACGTAGACTAGTTCTCCTCATGCCATACCCAATGAAGTTCGTTTGTTGATAGTAAGCACAACATGTTGCCAAAACAGAACTAATCTTCTATTAATTGTAATCTCTGACTCCTTCCATTGACTACATTGCACATTTTCGTTTATTTCAATCTTTGATATTATACCCTTTGGCATTCTTAAGTTACGTGTTCTTTGATGACATTTTACGTTTTAACTGTCAGCAGCTTTTACGCAACCTGTTATATATTGGATTCTAACATACTTGTGTGATTTATAGCATTAGCCAAATTACGTGTGATTTACATACCACTGTAGAACATCGTTGGATTGCTGTGCTGCTGATTCTTTTGTGAGTAGCACGTTTTCTTAATCCATCTCATGTATACCTTTGGAAGTTCTCACTATAATTTTTATGTATATAAGTACAATTCTTACATTTTTCTTCCTTTTCGTCTGCCTACACTACATATGTTTTCTGTTTTTGTTATTTAGTTTTTCAGTGATGATGGAAATAAAAACAGAATCCGGTAGAGAATAAAGTTGGATGTGTACAGCTGGTGGCTATAAAAATGCTTTTTTTTTCAAAACGTTCTATAGGATTAAGATAAACGCGAAAGCTTCATGAACCACGACCATACGACCTGGATCATTCACCAGCTTCCTGGTTCTTGCTCACGGTAATGTGAATGAGTGGGTTCGTGTTATGGTTCTAGAAACACTCCGAAAATATCACAGAAACACCTTCCGTTAGATCTACGACCTCCACACATCGTGAGTTAAGCGCTCTCGACGCTTTGAATTATTTAGAGAGACAAAATCACGACTCGTTTGACAACGCTACACAGCCCCTGTCTGCTACTCTTCAGCTCATGTTATGTTTGGCACATTGAAGACTAGCAGCGTTATATGTCACTGTGAGCAATGGCCTTTTGTGAGCGACCCGACTCCAAATCTTCACACCATGACCTAGGGAGATGGCGCAGTGACTAGAGACTGGACTCGCATTTCCAAGTCCGACCATCCTGATTTAGGTTTTCCGTGATTTCTCTAAATTCCTCCAGACTAATGCCGGGGTCGTTTCTTTGAAAGGGCACGGCTGACTTCCTTCCCTAATCAGATAAGACCAATGACCTCGCTGTCTGATCTCCTCTCTCTAACAACCCAACCTCCCTTCCAAACCATGCAGTTTCCTTCTCAATAGTCGCTAGGAAACTGGTTGAGATAGGCACGTATTCTCTGACAGCAATGATTCCTGTCGGTTTCGAAACGGATAGTTGCTGGTATGGTGTGGCCGTCGTCTGCAGTCCCTTTCGAGTAGGATATTTTAACTGAAGGAACTGCAAAAAGGTGGGAAGTTAAGGAGATGGGATCTGGATAAACTGACTAAACCAGAAGTTGTACGGAGTTTCAGGGAGAGCGTAAGGGAACAAACGGCAAGAATGGGGGAAAGAAATACAGTAGAAGAAGAATGGGTAACTTTGAGGGATGAAGTAGTGAAGGCAGCAGGGGATAAAGTAGGTAAAAAGACGAGGGCTAGTAGAAACCCATGGGTAACAGAAGAAATATTGAATTTAACTGATAAAAGGAGAAAATATAAAAATGCAGTAAATGAAGCAGGCAAAAAGGAATGCAAACGTCTCAAAAATGAGATCGACAGGATGTGCAAAATGGCTAAGCAGGGATGGCTAGAGGATAAATGTAAGGATGTAGAGGCTTATATCACGAGGGGTAGGATAGATACT
Source organism: Schistocerca gregaria (assembly GCF_023897955.1). Taxonomy (NCBI): domain Eukaryota; kingdom Metazoa; phylum Arthropoda; class Insecta; order Orthoptera; family Acrididae; genus Schistocerca; species Schistocerca gregaria. The sequence goes on along the minus strand of NC_064920.1, from coordinate 1,011,807,047 downwards.
GCCTATAGGAAAATTAAAGAGACCTTTGGAGAAAAGAGAACCACTTGTATGAATATTAAGAGCTCAGATGGAAACCCAGTTCTAAGCAAAGAAGGGAAAGCAGAACGGTAGAGGGAGTATACACAGGGTCTATACAAGGACGATGTACTTGAGGACAATATTATGGAAATGGAAGAGGATGTAGATGAAGATGAAATGGGAGATAAGATACTGCGTGAAAAGTTTGACAGAGCACTGAAAGACCTGAGTCTAAACAAGGCCCCGGGAGTAGACAACATTCTGTTGGAACTATTGACGGCCTTGGGAGAGCCAGTCCTGACAAAACTCTACCATCTGGTGAGCAAGATGTATGAGACAGGTGAAATACCCTCAGACTTCAAGAAGAATATAATAATTCCAATCCCAAAGAAAGCAGATGTTGACAGATGTGAAAATTACCGAACTATCAGTTTAATAAGTCACGGCTGCAAAATACTAACGCGAGTTCTTTAAAGGCGATGGAAAAACTAGTAGAAGCCGACCTAGAGGGAGATCAGTTTGGATTCCGTAGAAATATTGGAACACGTGAGGCAATACTGACCCTACGACTTATCTTAGAAGCTAGATTAAGGAAAGGCAAACCTACATTTCTAGCATTTGTAGACTTAGAGAAAGCTTTTGACAATGTTGACTGGAATATTCTCTTTCAAATTCTGAAGGTGGCAAGGGTAAAATATAGGGAGCGAAAGGATATTTACAATTTGTATAGAAACCAAATGGCAGTTATAAGAGTTGAGGAGCATGAAAGGGAAGCAGTGGTTCGGAAGGGAGTGAGACAGGGTTGTAGCCTCTCCCCGACGTTATTCAATTTGTATATTGAGCAAGCAGTGAAGGAAACAAAAGAAAAATTCAGAGTAGGTATTAAAATCCACGGAGAAGAAATAAAAACTTTGAGGTTCGCCGATGACATTGTAATTCAGTCAGAGACAGCGAAGGACTCAGAAGAGCAGTTGAATGGAATGGATAGTGTCTGGAAAGGAGGATATAAGACGAACATCAACAAAAGCTAAACGAGGATAATGGAATGTAGTCGAATTAAGTCGGGTGATGCTGAGGGAATTAGATTAGGAAATGAGACACTTAAAGTAGTAAAGGAGTTTTGCTATTTGGGGAGTAAAATAACTGATGATGGTCGAAGTAGAGAGGATGGGAAGGAAAGCGTTTCTAAAGAAGAGAAATTTGTTAACATCGAGTATAGATCTAAGTGTCAGGAAGTCGTTTCTGGAAGTATTTGTATGGAATGTAGCCATGTATGGAAGTGAAACGATAAATAGTTTGGACAGGAAGAGGGTAGAAGCTTTCGAAATGTGGTGCTACAGAAGAATGCTGAAGATTAGATGGGTAGATCACATAACTAATGAGGAGGTGTTGAAGAGGGTTGGGGAGAAGAGAAGTTTGTGGCACAACTTGATTAGAAGAAGGGTCCGGTTGGTAGAACATGTTCTGAGGCATCAAGGGATCACAGATTTAGCATTGGAGGGCAGTGTGGAGGGTAAAAATTGTAGAGGGAGACCAAGAGATGAATACACGAAGCAGATTCAGAAGGATGTAGGTTGCAGTAGATACTGGGAGATGAAGAAGCTTTCACACGATAGAGTAGCATGGAGAGCTGCATCAAACCAGTCTCAGGACTGAAGCTCACAACAACAACAACATTTTTACGCTCACTGGCGTTACACCAGGTTGCATGATCGAGTGATACATGTCTGTAAACGTGTTGGACAGCGCTCGTCCATCCACTAACCGATAGGGCAATTACATTCAAGGTGTTGTCATTGGAAGGTCCACTCAATCTAGCTCTTTCCTGCTGTTCTCAAACGTATCTTCTTGGGCCCATCTCACTTCACTGATTCCATATAACCAACTGCACATACACAACGCCTCACTGCCATGACTCACGTCATCGGTGGTGGGTCACATACTCATCTGGTACCAGTTGTGCACCAATTACAGCACTCGAAAGTGACCAGCGTACTCTTTTAAGGGAGTGAATAAGTTTGTCAGGCTATTTATTTATTTTCCGTGTCCAGATACACATACAAATGGAAGAACATCAGGATGTGTATAATAATAATGGAAGAATATTGACTGTAATACAATCTAAAAAAAACATACATACCACGAAGGAATTATCAGAATGGGACGCAAATCGGTAGATGTGATGTGCCAGTACAAGTAAACAAACGATTGCAATTAAAAATATGGATGATTTAATCAAGAGAAAGAGCTTCGCAAATTGAGCAAGTCAATAACGTGTTGGTCCACCTTTGGCCCTTGTGGAAAAAGTTGTATTGCTTGGTACTGATTGATTGAGTTGTTGTACATGCTCATGAGGGATATCGTACCATATTTTGTCCAATTGTCGAGTTACATCATCAAAATTCCATGCCGGTTGGAGGACCCGACAACCAGGAGTCATTGTCTGCAGTGCCATTTCTGATCCCTTTGATTGTCATTCGCACAATCCTTACCACACAGCGGTAGGTCGATGATATTCTACACATCGGTTTGTTGCTCTTCGCAGCTAGCCATCCTGGGCTTATATTTCAGCAAGATGATGCTCGCCCGCAAACGGCGAGAGTTACTACTGCTCGTCTTCGTGCTTGCCAAGCCTTACCTTGGCCACCTAGGTCGCCGGATCTCTCTCCAGTTGAGAACGTTTGGACCATTTTAGGCATGGACCCTCCAACAAATTCGAGATTTTGATGATCTAACGTGCAAATTGGATAGAATTTAGCGCCATATCCCTAAGGAGGAGGTCCAACATCTCAACCAGTCAATGCGAAGCCGAATAACGTCTTGCATAACAGCCAGACGTGGACCAACGCGTTATTGACTTGCTCAATTTGTGAAGTTCTTTGTGTTGAATAAATCATTCAATTTTTCTGAAATTATAAGTATTTGCTTGTGTGTCCTATATATCACATCTACCGATTTTCGTCGCGTTCGGATAATTCCTTTGTGGGGCGTAATTTTTTTCTCTTAGAACGCAATATGAGCTAATGGACGATCAATTTCAAATGTCTAAATAGTGAAGGTAAGGTTAACAAACTGAGCCTCGCATGTTCATTGCATATAATTTGCCTACAATGTTGGTTACTTAAACGTTTTGCTAATCAGATAAATCAGATTATGGACTTGTTACAAGTGAGTATGACGATAGCGCAAAGTAAAAAAAAAAAAAAAAAAAAAAAGTTCAAATGGCTCTGAGCACTATGGGACTTAACTTCTGAGGTCATCAGTCCCCTAGAACTTAGAAATACTTAAACCAAACTAACCTAAGGACGTCACACACATCCATGCCCGACGCAGGATTCGAACCTGCGACCGTAGTGGTCGGCAGTTCCAGACTGTAGCGCCTAGAACCGCTCGGCCACTCCGGCCGGCGAAGTAGGTTCGCCGATGACATTGTAAGTCTGTCAGAGACAGCAAAGGACTTGGAAAAGCAATTGAACGGAATGGACAGTGTCTTGAAACTAGGGTATAAGATGAACATCAATGAAAGGACATGCGACATCGTGAAATATTCCCGCTTCAGACTCTAAAGTCTTATGAAGTTCCGATAGGTTGGTTGTTTGATTTGGGGGACGGGACCAAACAGCGAGGTCGTCATCGGTCCCATCGGATTAGGGAATGATGGAGGAGGAAGTCGATTGTCAACTTTCAAAGGAACCATCCCGGCATTTGCCAGAAGTAATTTAGGGAGGCCGCGAGGAGTAGCCGCGCAGTTTAAGGCGTCCCGCACGGACTGCGCAGCCCCTCCCGCCGGAGGTTCGAGTCCTCCCTCGGGCATGGGTGTGTGTGTTTTTCTTAGCATAAGCTAGTTTAAGTAGTGTGTAAGTCTAGGGACCGATGAGCCCTGCAGTTTCATCCCTTATAAATTCACACACACTTTTTTTGATTTAGGGGTTGGGTTGATTTGGGGGAAGAGACCAACTGCGTGGTCATCGGTCTCATCGGATTAGGGAAGGATGGGGAAGGATGTCTGCCGTGCCCTTTCAAAGGAACCATCCCGGCATTTGCCTGAAGAGATTTAGGGAAATCACGGAAAACCTAAATCAGGATGGCCAGACGCGGGATTGAACCGTCGTCCTCCCGAATGCGAGTCCAGTGTTTTTGATTTAGGGAAATGACGGAAAACCTAAATCAGGACTACCGGACGCGGGTTTCAACTGCAGTCCTCCCGAATGCCAGTCAAGTGTATTAAAAACTGCGCCATCTCGATTGGTGGTTCCAACAGATAGTGGCGCTATAAATACACACCTGGAAATGGAAAAAAGAACACATTGACACCGGTGTGTTAGACCCACCATACTTGCTACGGACACTGCGAGAGGGCTGTACAAGCAATGATCAAACGCACGGCACAGCGGACAGACCAGGAACCGCGGTGTTGGCCGTCGAATGGCGCTAGCTGCGCAGCATTTGTGCACCGCCGCCGTCAGTGTCAGCCAGTTTACCGTGGCATACGGAGCTCCATCGCAGTCTTTAACACTGGTAGCATGCCGCGACAGCGTGGATGTGAACCGTATGTGCAGTTGACGGACTTTGAGCGAGGGCGTATAGTGGGCATGCGGGAGGCCGGGTGGACGTACCGCCGAATTGCTCAACATGTGGGGAGTCAGGTCTCCACAGTATATCGATGTTGTCGCCAGTGGTCGGCGGAAGGTGCACGTGCCCGTCGACCTGGGACCGGACCGCAGCGACGCACGGATGCACGCCAAGACCGTAGGATCCTACGCAGTGCCGTAGGGGACCGTACCGCCACTTCCCAGCAAATTAGGGACACTGTTGCTCCTGGGGTATCGGCGAGGACCATTCGCAACCGTCTCCATGAAGCTGGGCTACGGTCCCGCACACCGTTAGGCCGTCTTCCGCTCACGCCCCAACATCGTGCAGCCCGGCTCCAGTGGTGTCGCGACAGGCGTGAATGGAGGGACGAATGGAGACGTGTCGTCTTCAGCGATGAGAGTCGCTTCTGCCTTGGTGCCAATGATGGTCGTATGCGTGTTTGGCGCCGTGCAGGTGAGCGCCACAATCAGGACTGCATACGACCGAGGCACACAGGGCCAACACCCAGCATTATGGTGTGGGGAGCGATCTCCTACACTGGCCGTACACCTCTGGTGATCGTCGAGGGGACACTGAATAGTGCACGGTACATCCAAACCGTCATCGAACCCATCGTTCTACCATTCCTAGACCGGCAAGGGAACTTGCTGTTCCAACAGGACAATGCACGTCCGCATGTATCCCATGCCACCCAACGTGCTCTAGAAGGTGTAAGTCAACTACCCTGGCCAGCAAAATCTCCGGATCTGTCCCCCATTGAGCATGTTTGGGACTGGATGAAGCGTCGTCTCACGCAGTCTGCACGTCCAGCACGAACGCTGGTCCAACTGAGGCGCCAGGTGGAAATGGCATGGCAAGCCGTTCCACAGGACTACATCCAGCATCTCTACGATCGTCTCCATGGAAGAATAGCAGCCTGCATTTCTGCGAAAGGTGGATATACACTGTACTAGTGCCGACATTGTGCATGCTCTGTTGCCTGTGTCTATGTGCCTGTGGTTGTGTCAGTGTGATCATGTGATGTATCTGACCCCAGGAATGTGTCAATAAAGTTTCCCCTTCCTGGGACAACGAATTCACTGTGTTCTTATTTCAATTTCCAGGAGTGTAGACCTCAGAATGGTATTTTGATAGAAAATGCTACTTTGAGTTTTGTATTCAATCCTGGTAAAGCGTAAATTTAGTTCAGATGTTGCATGGTGATCGTGAATAGAGCTGTTATTTATGTTGTGCATAATTTATTGGTAAATGTACTCATATGGCACAGTCACTGGTGATGTGAATTCATTTATGCCATTCATGCCATTCATTTGTGCCATCAACAGCGGGAGGACAGTAATAAAAAAGCAGAGTACCGTTGTTTGAGTTTGAGGCTTCTGAGTTTGATTGTACTACCTTCCGGTGCCCGGCAGTCTCCGCAGTAGCACGCCTTAACACTTGGCTGGTCGAAATCCCTCGCCTCATTTGCATCTACGGCTTGGCGTTGGCCCCTGCGCGGAAGTAAGCGTCAGAAGATTAACGTGTTTGCTGCGCCGGTAATTTGTGTCTGCATTTGTAACAGAGAGCCAGGCCACTGACCTTAGTGGCAACAAAGAGAAGGAAATAGCAGCAGGTACTTTTCCGTGCTGGTAAAGGAAGGGGAATCTCTTAAAGAAAATTACGTCAGACGTCGATCGTTACCAGCACCTGCAGGTTTCGCTAATAGCACTGTTTCCAGTGTTAAGTTAAACACATCTTTGCAGGTCTACTGGTCCAAAAAAAAAAGTTTTTGTATTTATGGTTTAACCTTCGAGCTATCATATTTCTTTTTTTAAAGGATTTGGCTAACAGAAAAACGTTGCCAACAGCTCGGCACAAAAATAAAAACATTTACACCGAGAAATCACAATACAAAGAATTTGAACAATAAATTAATATTATTTTACAGTATCCTCATAGGCACAATACATGGAGCTAAATAATTTTCATATGATATCAATTTTTGAAATAAAAAAATAAAAGAACTCAAAGGGATTGGGGAACTTACACTTGGATATTAAAGAGTAGCTATAGCCACAGAATGAGCACCAGATTTTATAAACACGCTGTTTCGTACAAAGTCAACAGGACTGTGCATTTTAAGCTGAAACGTCCCTTTAGAAAAATTAGGTATGACTATGCTGGTAAACCTCTACGTTATTTATTTTCAAACAGCTGAGCAAAACTGAACGTGCTCAGACATTTCTCTCTTTACTTACTCTGATCAACACTAAACTCAACACTTTTTTTAGCGCAACGCAATCTGACTTTCAATAATCCCTTCAAAAGAATGGCCCTGACTAATAATACTGCGCCAATACTGCCAGCTAAATAAAAGATTCTAACTACCAAAGACACTAACTATTGATATGCATAGTTAGTAAATGAAAGATTTTGATGGAGAACAAACAAAGTATTTACCTTAATAGTGTTCAAAAGTCATAATATATATATCAGTTCATGACATCCAGTCTTACAAATTTCCTTTTTCTGACGGACACATGTCCAGATTGTCCGCTCTCAAAACTCTGCCATGTCTCTCCCCACATCCACCACTGCTGGCGGCTCACTTTCAACTGTGCGACGCTACGCGCTGTTCATATCTGCAGCCGCAGAGTGAAAATCTCATTCTGGAAACATCCCCCAGGCTGTGGCTAAGCCATGTCTCCGCAATATCCTTTCTTGCAGGAGTGCTATTTCTGCAAGGTTCTCAGGAGAGCTTCTGTAAAGTTTAGAAGGTAGGGGACGAGGTACTGGCAGAAGTAAAGCTGTGAGGACGGGGCGTGAGTCGTGCTTGGGTAGCTCAGTTGGTAGAGCACTTGCCCGCGAAAGGCAAAGGTCCCGAGTTCGAGTCTCGGTCCGGCACACAGTTTTAATCTGCCAGGATGTTTCATATCAGCGCACACTCCGCTGCAGAGTGAAAATCTCATTCAATAAGTGTCAGGGTTTCATTGAACACAGTGCAACCAACATAGCTTTTCAGTACGAATATATGGGGGTCTGCAGTGGCCTCGTTGTGCTTAAGAAACATGTCCCACCTGGTCACTTAATTTGGCCTGCCCAGACACAGTTGTCTACCCTACAAAATCGCACTCGTAACACTGAATACACTTTCCTGTAACCGTCGTAGCTGATAACACTACAACTAACATCACTTGAGCCCTGCTGTGCTGCGTTCTCTAGACCCATGAAGCCAGGCGCCGTCTGCTGCTCCAGACTGGAACGATCCCCGTGTTGACCTCAAGCCAGTCTACCTCACTCCTCTGATCCAATCTTCCGGCTACGCACGTCCAACATGCCGGTTCCTCTCTCCAAGTCACTAGCAGAGTTGCTTCTTCGGTGGCCATCTCGATATTGCTCCGCTCCACTGAGGCGCGCCACTGACCGTTGCTCCACCCGTAAACCAAACGCACTGGACACGTCCCAACGGTGCATGGGAAAACAAATGTGCCGTAATTAACGACACAGTACCTACAGCTGCTTTAATTCCTTCTTTCACTTATTAAAAAAACTCTACAATCTGCAGGGTGACTCCATGATGATAACACAAACTTTCATGGACGATGGAAAAGAATAAACGTTTGTGGTAAGTGACCCTGCGCAGGAAGCGACTGAGTCGGAACTGATTAGCGAAAATCGTTCTTTAAAATGAACAATAACGGTTTCGACCGCAAGAAACCTTTACTTTTGTGGTTACCGGTTTCGGTCAGTTACCCCGTTAGGCCCCGCACACTATGTGTTCAAAAGTATCCGGACTCCTGGCTTAAATGACTTAAAAGTTCGTGGTGCCCTCCATCAGTAATGCTGGAATTCAATATGGTGTTGGTCCACCCTTAGTCTTGATGACAGCTTTCACCCTCGCAGGCATACGTTCAATAAGGGGCTGGAAAGTTTCTTGGGGAATGGGAGCCCATTCTTCACGAAGTGCCGCACTGAGGAGAGGTAACGATGTCGCTCGGTGAGGTCTGGCACGAAGTCGGCTTTCCAAAACATCCCAGAGGTGTTGTATAGGAGTGAGGTCAGGGCTCTGTGCAGGCCAGTCCATTAGAGGAATGTCATTATCGTGTAACTATTCCGTCAGGGGCCGTGCATTACGACCAGGTGCTCGATCGTGTTGAAATATGCAATCGCCATCCCCGAATTGCTTTTCAACAGTGGGAAGCAAGAAGGTGACTGAAACATCAATGTAAGCCTGTGCTGTTATAGTGCTTCACAAAACAGCAAGGGGTACAAGCCCCCCCCCCCCCCCCCATGAAAAACACGACCACACCATAACACCACCACCTCCGAATTTTACTTTTGTCACTACACACACTGGCAGATGACGTTTACCGGGCGTTCACCATACCCACACCCTGCCATCGGATCGCCACATTGTGTACCGTGATTCGTCAGTCCACACAACGGTTTTCCACTATTCAGTCGTCCAATGTTTACTCTTTTTACTCCCTTACACCAAGCGAGGCGTCGTTTGGCTTATGAGCAGCTGCTCGACCATGAAATCCAAATTTTCTTACCTCCCTCCTAAATTTAATAGTCCTTGCTGTGGATCCTAATGCAGTTTGGAATTCCTGTGTGATGGTCTGTATAGATGTCTGCCTATTACACATTACGACCTACTTCTACTGTCGGCGGTCTCTGTCTGTCAACAAACGAGGTCGGTCTGTACGCTTTTGTGCTGTAGGTGTCCCTTCACGTTTCCACATTATTATCACATCGGAAACAGTCGACCTAGGGATGTTTAGGAGTATGGAAATCTCGCGTACAGACGTATGACACAACTGACACCCAGACCACGTTCGATGTCCGTGAGTTCCGCGGAGCGCCCCATTCTGCTCTCTCACGATGTCTAATGTCTATGGCATCGCTGATATGGAATACCTGGCAATAGGTGGCAGCACAATGTACTTAGTATGAAAAACGTATGTTCCTGGGGTTGTCCGGATACTTTTGATCACATAGAGTACCATGTTGATAGCCGGTGGCGTAGCAGGAGTTATGAAGTCTACGAACAACTGCTGAACAGTTGACGTACGTTGAGTTCATAACGCCTGCTCCGTTCACCGCCACCACCTACCAACATGGCATGACGTCTGAAGATGGGCAGTAACTGACCGAAACCGGTAACCACAAAAATAAAGACAACCTTGTAGGGAGGTCAACCACAGCTATGAGTAGACGTCTTGAGTATTAATAACCGCCCCAGCTGTATTTAGTCCTTTGTTATTGGATCACTAACGGTTTCGTGGCACTACAAGCCACATCTTCAGATGAACGGATAACTTTTCCGCTCTAATGTGTTAACCATTTGTTACTTAAGACAAAAATAAAAGTTTCTTGCGGTCGAGACTGTTAACATTAATTTTAAAGTACTAAGAAAAACCGCCATTCTCCACGAGAACTGTTCTCAAAAATTCCTGAAAATCGTTATGATACCTCTGGCAGTAGAATACAAGTACCGGTACTGTAGTTGGTAAGACCGTAGACTAGCCAACTGTTAGAGGTGATAGTATGGACAAAAACAATAAATAAATGTCTAGTAAGCATAGTCTTTAAAATGCATACCTTAAGAGCTATGGGCACTTGATCAGTAGGAGAGATGCATTTCACAGTAGCGAAGATGAGTTAGGGCTCACATGTCTTACGATATATATTTTCGAGCCACACTTTTCTAGGATTTTTTCTTGTTTTGTTCTACGCTACCACCTCGGAAAGTTGTCTAATCTACAATCTTAGCAAAAACAGTACCATAGTACATGTATTCCACTGCTAGAGGTATCAGAACGATTTCTCGCTTATAACTTTCGACTCGGTCTTTTCCGGACCACTATCCCTTACTTCAAATTTACCCTTCTCCATCTTTCCTGAAATTCGTAACATTATCACAGAATCCCCATGTATAATAACCTGCAGTTTCTGCTGTAGAGTAAAATTTGGTTTAATAGTCTAGGGCAGCTACCTTAAGGAACTTAGAATTCTTTCAGTGAATTCAGAGAGTTATTTACAGAAAATAATTTAATTGTGTTTTAAACGCATTCCCCGTTGTGTGGTCTAATACATTCCGGGAAATGGAAAAAAGAACACATTGACACCGGTGTGTCAGACCCACCATACTTGCTCCGGAACAATGATCACACGCACGGCACAGCGGACACACCAGGAACCGCGGTGTTGACCGTCGAATGGCGCTAGCTGCGCAGCATTTGTGCACCGCCGCCGTCAGTATCAGCCAGTTTGCCGTGGCATACGGAGCTCCATCGCAGTCTTTAACACTGGTAGCATGCCGCGACAGCGTGGACGTGAACCGTATGTGCAGTTGACGGACTTTGAGCGAGGGCGTATAGTGGGCATGCGGGAGGCCGGGTGGACGTACCGCCGAATTGCTCAACACGTGGGGCGTGAGGTCTCCACAGTACATCGATGTTGTCGTCAGGGGTCGGCGGAAGGTATAGGTGCCCGTCGACCTGGGACCGGACCGCAGCGACGCACAGATGTACGCCAAGACCGTTGGATCCTACGCAGTGCCGTAAGGGGACCGAACCGCCACTTCCCAGCAAATTAGGGACACTGTTGCTCCTGGGGTATCGGCGAGGACCATTCGCAACCGTCTCCATGAAGCTGGGCTACGGTCCCGCACACCGTTAGGCCGTCTTCCGCTCACGCCCCAACATCGTGCAGCCCGGCTCCAGTGGTGTCGCGACAGGCGTGAATGGAGGGACGAATGGAGACGTGTCGTCTTCAGCGATGAGAGTCGCTTCTGCCTTGGTGCCAATGATGGTCGTATGCGTGTTTGGCGCCGTGCAGGTGAGTGCCACAATCAGGACTGCATACGACCGAGGCACACAGGGCCAACACCCGGCATCATGGTGTGGGGAGCAATCTCCTACACTGGTCGTACACCTCTGGTGATCGTCGAGGGGACACTGAATAGTGCACGGTATATCCAAACCGTCATCGAACCCATCGTTCTACCATACCTAGACCGGCAAGGGAACTTGCTGTTCCAACAGGACAATGCACGTCCGCATGTATCCCGTGCCACCCAACGTGCTCTAGAAGGTGTAAGTCAACTACCCTGGCCAGCAAGATCTCCGGATCTGTCCCCCATTGAGCAAGTTTGGGACTGGATGAAGCGTCGTCTCACACAGTCTGCACGTCCAGCACGAACGATGGTCCAGCTGAGGCGCCAGGTGGAAACAGCATGGCAAGCCGTTCCACAGGACTACATCCAGCATCTCTACGATCGTCTCCATGGAAGAATAGCAGCCTGAATTTCTGCGAAAGGTGGATATACACTGTACTAGTGCCGACATTGTGCATGCTCTGTTGCCTGTGTCTATGTGCCTATGGTTCTGTCAGTGTGATCATGTGATGTATCTGACCCCAGGAATGTGTCAATAAAGTTTCCCCTTCCTGGGACAATGAATTCACGGTGTTCTTATTTCAATTTCCAGGAGTGTATATTCTGGCAATTCGTTGTACCACTTTGTGGCCGGGAAGGAAGAAGGAATCAAGATTAGGTTTAAAGTTCCTTTCGACATCGAGGTGATTAGAGATGGCGAGCAAATTCGGATCGTGTCAAGGATAGGGAAGGAAATCGGCCATACCCTTTCAAAGGAACCATTCCGGAATTTGCCTTGAGCGATTTAGGGAAATCACGGAAAACCTGAATCTGGACGACCGGCTTGGGTTTGAACCGTAGTCCTCCCGTACGCTAGTCCAGTGTGCTAACCACTGAGCCACCTCGCTCGATTTGATCAGTGATATTTGATTTGTGCCTCTTACTTTTAATTTTGTTCTTTGTCTGTAATAGCTGTGCTTATTTATTGTTCTGCAATTATGGCATTTCATAACATTTTGGTATGTCGCCCTGGTTGTTTTCAATAAAAGTGATATATCGTTATATACAGGGTGTTCCAGGAGGGAAGGTCAATATTCAGAGATATGACAGAAGTGACCATTTTAAGCAAAAACTTCGAATGGATATACACCCTATTCCGTATGGTTTCCGCTACAGGACATATTTAATGTACCTTCTTATTTATTTTTTGTGTTATTCAATACATTGTCAAGTTAACATATGTACAACAGCTAGAAAAGGTTACAACATGATTTTACAAAGAATCAATTGAAAACTACGTATTTGTAACACATTCACCTGTAAGAATTATGGTACACTTCAGTTTATAGCCGTTGTCAGTTCACAATAAATGTTCAGATATTTCAACGACAACTTCACTGCATTTGTGCTAACTTGTGAGAATATGCTGGCTTGTCTAAGTGCCTCTGCACGTTACCTAATGCGAGCAGCAGCGTCCGTGATGATCCCAAGCAGTTCATCTCACGTGTTCGCATATCGTTTGTAGACCTCAGACTTCGTCCAACCCCATAAATAAAAATCTGATGGTGTAAGGTCAGGTGATCTTCAAGTCAGTTAAATGAACTACCACTACAAATCCAGCGATTAGGGTAAGAGTAGTTGATATGTTCCCTCACACGTGCGGTAAAATGTGTTCATCTCGGAAACTATCCCGAAGAGGGCATACGTCGATATGTAGCTTTTTCCTGTCATATCCCTGAATATTTACCATTCCTTCTGGGACACCTCATATAAAATACGTATACAGCCAGACATTTATTTTGTATAAGAGCATCACGATGGGTCTTCAGGTAGCCTAGAGAATGTATAACAGCTCTCTTGTTTAACGTCAGTATTTTGTTGAGATGCACATGAACAGCACAGCCCCACAGTTATGTCCTATAATTCGTGAATACGAATTTTGTTCCTTTGTATACCGTTTTCAGTGTAGGTAGAAAATTATGAAGTAAATCGACATTTTTGTTAGCGTGCTAGCAGAAGGCTGATTATTTGTCGTGCACTAGCTGCTGCCTCCTAGTTGGCAATTAAATACTCTCTCAGGCTGCGTAGTAGGTCATCGATTAGTTGCTGCAAACACTCACGTACGAGCGTGTGACATTTCCACACGCAAAGCTCACTTGATCTTAACACAGTGTTTTACGGTAGCGTTAGCGCGAAAGCTATTCTCATCGGTACCGCATGAGTGCTGTAAAATGAAGGCACATCATCTCTCAGTAGTGCGAAACGCAGACACTGAATCGTTCTCTAGCTGACAGAGCTGGCGCACATCCTGTTCGAATTCCTCGGTCAGGGCACATCGATGGATTCGGGAGATGTTGTCGTACACAGTTCGCTAGGGACTTCCCAGCTACAAGTGAGCACCGACACAAACATCGAGATTACTATAGCTCAGTTTGTGGTGTCAATGTCGAACGGCAACGTGATCATTGGCGCCGGTCCACTAATACTTAAAGCTGCTTGTCCGAAGAATGATAACTGAAATATACGAGTACAATGGAACTACGTTTTTTCCGGCCTCCCTAGTCCGGATATCTAGCTCTTCCGTCTAATTTATTTATTTTAGGACAGCATCTCTACAGAATTAGATATTCGGAAGTAATAACGGCAATAATCTACGATGACAATTTCCATCAACCTGACATGGCAAGTGACGTGTCACTTGTGGGGTCAGGTACATGGCACGGCGTGGCATAACTCAACATCAATAATAGTGATAAGCCATTATAGCTGCTTCCTGTGAGAAACAACAGAGGATCCAACATTTAGCCTTGTGGAATTCCATTAAAAATTTCCCATGTCTACAGGTGATGAATTGTGAAGTACAATTTTCTGCATCGACTTTTTAGATATGATGCGAGCCTTATGTCAGATATACACACACCAAAAAAAGTTTTGATCCCTCCCCCCCCCCCCCCCCCCCCCGTTCCCAGAACTTCTGAAAATAGACACTGTGGGTATTGTATTAGGGACACAGTACCTTTGACTGTTCAGAGATGTTACTAAAGTCGCCCAAAGATGTAAACATGCATGAGCAGCGCCTATTAGAGGGAGGGGGTCCGACAGCCGATCAGTTACAGTCATTCCACCAGGAAGGAGGTACACGGCTCGTGTTGTGTGTAGCTTTATACGAGGAAGGGCTCTCAACAAGGGAAGTGTCCAGGTGTCTCGGAGTGAATCAAAGCGATGTTGTTCGGACATAGAGGAGATACAGACAGACAGGAACTGTCGATGACATGCCTTGCTCAGGGCGCCCAAGGGCTACTGCTGCAGTGGAAGACCGCTACCTACGGATTATGGCTGGATGGAACCTTGACAGCAACACCACCATGTTGAATAATGCATTTCGTGCAGCCACAGGACGTCGTGTTATGACTCAAACTGTGAGCAATATGTTGCATGATGCGCAACTTCACTTTCGACGTGCATGGTGAGGTCCATCTTTGCAACAACGACACCATGCAGCGCGGTACAGATGGGGCCAACAACATGCCGAATGGACGAATGGACCGCTCAAGATTGGTATCACGTACTACTCACCGATGAGTGTCGCATATCCCTTCAACCAGACGTCGGAGACGTGTTTGGAGACAACCCGGTCAGGCTGAACGTCTTAGACACATTGTCCAGCGAGTGGAGCAAGAGGGAGGTTCCCTGCTGTCTTGGGGTGGCATTGTGTGGGGCCGACGTACTCCGCTGGTAGTCACGGAAGGCGCCGTAACGGCTGTACAATACGTGGATTCAATCCTCCGACCGACAGAGCAACCATATCGGCAGGATATTGGCGAGGTATTCGTGTACGTGGACGACAATTCTCGCCCCCATCGTGCACATCTTGTGAACGACTTCCTTCAGGATAACGACGACGCTCGACTAGAGTGGCCAACATGTTCTCCAGGCATGAACCTTATCGAACATGCCTGGGATAGATTTAAAAGAGCTGTTTATGGTCGACGTGACCCACCAACCACTGTGACGGAACTACGCCGAATCGTCGTTAAGGAGTGAGACAATCTGGACTAACAGTGCCTTGATGAACGAATACAGGCATGTATCAGTGCAAGAGGACGTGCTGCTGGGTTTTAGAGGTACCGATGTGTACAGCAATCTGGACTCGCTGTATGGTGGTACAACATGCAATGTGTGGTTTTCATGAGCAATAAAAAGGGCGGAAATGACGTTTATGTTGATCTCTATTCCAATTTTCTCTACCGTTTCCGGGACTCTCAGAACCGAGGTGATGCAAAACTTTTTTTGATATGTGTACTATTAATTACATAATACGCAGTTTAGATAAGAGAAAATACTGACTAGAGCTGCTACTTTGTTTAAGCATTGTAGAATTTGCCGAGTAGGATTGTAGACAGCAATGTCGATTGAGTAAAGCTTCTGAAAACCAAAATTTGATTTGCTGTATATTGTTATTATCAAAATGGGACACTACTCTAGAGCACTCCACTTTTTGAAAAACTTTATAAAATTATGCCAATAGTGAAACAGGTTAGTAATTATTATTCATCACTCCTATGAATTTTCTTATCAAGGGGCTTAATTACTGCATATTTTAATCTCTCTAGAAATGTAATCCGACTCATTGATGCATTACCTGTTTGAGAGGAGATGATACTTATTTCATGACGAGAACTATTCAGAATTTGACTGTAAATATCGTCAAATCTTTCATTTTAAATTTATTATCTTTTTTCAACAAGATAACCCAAGACCACAAGTTACCTGTGCTATGACCTACCTCGATGCAAAGAGTGTTCGACTGTTGTCCTGGTCAGTATGTTCCCTATATCTGTCATCGGTTGAAAATTTTGGTCAGAGATTGCTATGAGATCGTCAAGTGCCACCTCTCACATTTCACTACAACTGATGAAGCAGCATGGAATGATGTTGTTCGACTCGATGCTCACCTGGGGTAGAACCATTGTTGCCGCCAGAGGTAGTAGCTCTGTGTACTAAAT
The DNA here is from genome assembly GCF_023897955.1 of Schistocerca gregaria. Classification (NCBI taxonomy): domain Eukaryota; kingdom Metazoa; phylum Arthropoda; class Insecta; order Orthoptera; family Acrididae; genus Schistocerca; species Schistocerca gregaria. Next base: position 1,011,790,571 of record NC_064920.1, on the reverse strand, counting down.
TCCACAAACTTTATACTCTCTGGTCACCAATAAATTTCGTAATGTATTCTTCCTACTATAGTGTGCCCTCGTAGGTAGGTGGTGTCGACACAGTCGCTCAGTAGCTCAGCTTGTATAGGTCTGGCTACTATATATGTACAATAACCAGAGTGAAGTATTCAACGATCAACTTAAAGAAGGGGTATCACGTGATGACAGATCATGTCGTGGGGAACAATTTTTGTTGTAAACAAAATGTTTGCTGATGCTTCCCGGCGACACTGAGACTTGTTATGCCCCTGATACTCGGCAGGGCGTAGGCACTCCGCTACGTTTGTATGCAGTATGTATTGCCTATCATCCAGTCATCTGCAATGCGTGAAAGGCGGACTTTCAGATTTGACAGTGGCCTAATCACAGAACAGAAAATTCGGCTGCAATCCATGCTCCAAAATTTAGTTCGCATGCGCAAAGTCTGCCCTATTGAAACCTAGCAAATAGCTGTGTCTGAAGCCAAAGGCGAACGAATAGGTTTTGTTTATTTTATTAACTGTGCATTTTAGGTGTTGGCCGTACCTAAAAGTTAATTGTCGTTTGATCAACGGTTTAAGTTATAAATATATAGTGAGCAGTGGGAAAGTAATGACTGTTTCACACGAAGCTGCTGTCAGCAACACTTGAAAAAAATGAATCATCCGATTTTCTTATTATAAACTATAAAAGTTATTAAAAACTCCTAGAGTTAATTTTTCGGTAGAGATTATCGTTTGCCTTCAAAAAATCGAAAATGATTTGTTTCGCATTTGCGCCTTTTTCTTCGCTAGTGTATATAATACCTTTCGTCCGATTCTGGGTAAACCAGTGTAGGCACAACATTAATTTCTTTCGTATCTTATAGTTTCATATCACAGCTCGATGAGGAAGCGTTTATTTTTTATATATTGGTCATCGTTACTGTGATAATTTCCTAGTATTTTTCAGCATAAAACTTTATGGGTTCGCAGTGGAAACTGTGGTTGCTGGCTACTTTACATTTGGTTCATTTTAGGTGATATGAGGGTTGAATGAAACTAATGTCTCCACCTTCGTTAACTGGGTTTGGATGGGAATATTTTAATAAATAAAACGCAGAAACAATCCTTAGAATGTGATCTTTAATTACCATTATTCACTCTTCCACAAAAAAACCAGCTAATCGAATACATTTCTGCCAAGGATGAACAAGTTTCCTGAAGCCGCCACGGAAGAAGTCGACACTCTGATGTGACTTCGTAGGCTTTCCCGGCGTAATAAGTCTTGAAAATCTCTTCGGGTTTGCTGCCGGATCCTAAAATCAACTTGACTTGATATTTCGGCGATCCAACTGGTCGCCATCTTCAGGAGAATGCTGCTTGCTGATGAGTCCCGCTGAGAACTAACGCCTGGCTGCAACACGACGTCCTATATAGCCCACCGTGCAGAACACGGCGCGTGCGCCGACCGTCACAGTTGCTGCCCTCCAAGACAGGGAAGGGGCGCCGCCCCTGGTAGAACTTTGCGGCAACGATATATCGCACTCATGGTCGCACTGAAGAACGTTCAATTTTGATGCGGGATAGTACCGGATTCCACGTCCTGCTAAGAGGAAACCCCTTGTCTCTATTGATTAAATTATCCGCCAACCTAATTTCAATTGCCTCTTTATAAACACTATTCCAAAAACTGGAAATGTTGGCAACTACCACCGTTTCGTCATATTTCATGCCGTGTCCCTCATTTAAACAGTGTTCTGCTACTGCCGATTTTTCCGGCTGTTGTAGCCTCGTATGGCGTCGGTGTTCCACACACCTGTCATGAACTGTGCGAATCGAACGACCAATGTAAGTTTTCCCACACTGACACGGAATTTTGTATACACCGGGTTTCCTAAGCCCCATATCATCTTTTACAGAGCCAAGTAGTGCCCTAATCTTAGAAGGCGGTCGGAACACACTTTTGATGTTAAAATTCCTTAAAATTCGTCCAATCTTAAACGATATACCTCCTGCATAGGGAAGAAAGGCCACCGATCCATGTTCCTCTTCATGCACCTCCAGAGATGGTCCAAACTCCATAGCCCGACGAATCTGCTTCTCGGAGTATCCATTATCCTTAAAAACAGCCATCAAATGCGCAAGTTCTTGGGTTAAGCTGTCCGCGTCGGAAATGGCATATGCTCTCCGTACCAAAGTCCTGAGGACGCCACTGCGTTGATAGGGTGGATGACAACTTGTAGAATGCAGATACCGATCTGTGTGCGTCGGCTTTCGGTGAACACTGTGTCCCAAAGTACCATACGAGGCTACAACAGCCGGAAAAATCGGCAGTAGCAGAACACTGTTTAAATGAGGGACACGGCATGAAATATGACGAAACGGTGGTAGTTGCCAACATTTCCAGTTTTTGGAATAGTGTTTATAAAGAGGCAATTGAAATTAGGTTGGCGGATAATTTAATCAATAGAGACAAGGGGTTTCCTCTTAGCAGGACGTGGAATCCGGTACTATCCCGCATCAAAATTGAACGTTCTTCAGTGCGACCATGAGTGCGATATATCGTTGCCGCAAAGTTCTACCAGGGGCGGCGCCCCTTCCCTGTCTTGGAGGGCAGCAACTGTGACGGTCGGCGCACGCGCCGTGTACTGCACGGTGGGCTATATAGGACGTCGTGTTGCAGCCAGGCGTTAGTTCTCAGCGGGACTCATCAGCAAGCAGCATTCTCCTGAAGATGGCGACCAGTTGGATCGCCGAAATATCGAGTCAAGTTGATTTTAGGATCCGGCAGCAAACCCGAAGAGATTTTCAGTCGACACTCTGTTTCCGAAACCACAATGTCACAGTTCTCTCAGCGTCTTCATCAAAAACATAATGGTGTCACGCAGATCGTCTTTCATTATCGGGAACAGTTTGAAGTCAGACGGAGATAAATCTGGACTGTATGGAGGATGCCGTACGGTGGTGAGATTCATTCTCTGAAGTTCTGCTGTGGTGCCACGTGAAGTGTGTAGTTTAGCATTGTCATGCTGCAGGAAAACATTTCCATTTTCTTTTCGGACCCTTGTTAGCTGTCGTTTCTGAGTACGCAGCGTTTTGATGTAACGCTCTGAATTTATTGTTGTTCCACGATCAAGGAAATCAACACAGATAAAAGCATCTGAGTCCCAGAACACTATGCCCATGATTATTCCAGCTGAGGGCTGCGCCTTGAACTTCTTTTTCTGGGGCGAGTCTTTGTGTCGATATTCCATAGACTGACGTTTCGTCTCCGGGTCGTAATGGTGTACCCACGTTTCGTCTTCTGCCACAATTGAATGGAGAAAGACGTCACATTCATTCTCGTAAAGCGAGAGGAGTTCCTGGCAAATTTCAAGTCTGTGAGCTTTCATTTCAGGAGTCAGCATCCAGGGTACCCATCGTGCACAGATCTACCGATATTCCATCAAAGCAATAATGTGACCCGCACGTTCTTGTGAAACGCCCATTGTGCATGCAATTTCTCTCTGAGTGATACGACGATCGTCCTGTGTCAGTCTGTGAACATTCTGCTTGTGAAACTCGGTGGTTGCTGTCACAGGACGTCCAGCTCTTTGTTTGTCACGCAGATCAGGTGTTCCCGCCTCAACATCTTTAATCTTACTCGTCCAATGACGTACAGTACTCACATCAATACACTCACCATTCTCTGATGTATCGCCTCTGGGGTGACACGTTCTGCTGTCAAGAATTCAATGACTGCACTTTGCTTCAATTGCTCCGACCGTCTGCACTGGGTTCCATGCTTTACACTGTAACAACACAACCCTTCAATGCTAAGGCGTCCCGCCAACAGGAGCTGTAGGGAAGAGGCTAGGGAACAAGCCAGTACCTGCCGCATACCAATGCTGCCTACCGTTGAAGAGTTACGAAGGTGGAGGCATTACTTTTCAGTCAACCCTCGTACGTTACTTTGTCCGAAACCTGGTTAAAGTATCGAAATTGTTTTTTTAAAGTTGGAAAGAAAGCCACATCTCATTACGGTATGGAAAACATAGAAGTTAAAGTATTTTATTCGAGCGTGGTGCCTGACGGCCACACGTGGAAGTAGCCCGCAGCTCAACCGTGAACAGTTCGTGCAAGAATACGCATGTTTCGCAAATCAGTAATCGCGATTTGTTTTTGTACTTACTGCTCGATGAAGAAAAAGACATTCCACATCAACAGTTAATAATGGAAAAGCTGAGACACATCTCAAATTTAGAACAAAACTTGACAGAAGTTTCTTTACGATACATACTGTCATCATTTATTAAACGAATATGATTAATATTACATATTACGTTAGACTGAACTTAGAGGCCTGGGCCTAATGTGTATAAATTAAATTTTAATCCCACCTAGTGCCTACGTTTAAAGTAATACCTATGTTAACTCGAAATAAATTCCTGACTGCAAATATCTTGGCATCACCTGAATAAGGTACAGAAATACTTCCTTTTATGACAGGAAAATCTGTGCCGGACCGGGACTCGAAGTCCGGTTTCCCGCTTATAGCGACTGGTTAAGGCGACCAACCGGTATTCGCCAATTTGTTCCGAATTACCTTCGGACTGCTGTCAGTAGTTATTAATGACTGTTCATCCAGACAAGCAAGTAAATAATAGCTGTGTGTCACTTTCAGATTAAAAATATGAATGAAAATTCCAACACTGAAACAAACATTGAAACTCCTGCAATGTGTACCATAAGCGATGTTTCTGTTGGAAGTGAAAGTGATTTATCAGATCAAAGCCGCAGAAAAGAAAAATTAAGAAGTAAAATAAAATTACTGCAAAGAAAAAACCGGTATTTTCAAAGTAAAGTAGCTTCATTGTCATATGTAGCTAAAACCAGTGGCATTCACAGCTTGCACATGTGAACAATAATACCATTTCTATGCCGACGACCTGCAGCTCTGCCTAAGCGTCAGACCTGAAGATATAAACATTGCAATCGCTCAGATGAACGATGATCTGTCTTCAGTGGTGACATGGGCGAAAAAGCTGGGGTTTAAACTAATTGCAAAAAAAGACACAAGTAGTCTTAATAGCTCATCAGAAATTGATAAGTTCAGGTTTCCGCGAACGGCTGCCTCCTATTCTGCTCGATGGTATTCCAATACCATATCAGAAAACAGTTAAGAACTTGGGTGTAACTTTGGATGAGCATCTCAACTGGGCAGAGAATACAGTCGCAGTGTGCCGAAAGACGTCTGCTTGTCTCTATGCTCTCAAAAAGTTTCGGAACGTATTTCCAAAGGACGTGAAACGACAACTCGTGCAAGCACTCGTTCTACCGAACCTCCACTACTGTGATGTAATTCAATAAGGCATGAGTAGTGAAAACAAAAGACGATTAGAACTAACCATGAACGCCTGTGTGCGTTACACCTGTAACATTTGCCGATATGATCATGTTAGTGCTTCATACTCGCAGCTAGGGTGGCTGCGGCAGGACAAACTGCGCGGCTACCACACTCTATATCTACTTCACCGGCTCCTTATCGCGCAAGCACCCCAGTACCTTGCTTCAGAGATTAAACACTTTTCATGCCATCATAATGTAAACACGAAGTCACTTTTATTTGTATCCTAACTGTGTCCACTCACAAAACATAACATTTGCAAACTCCTTCTCTGTTGCCGCTGTCAGCCTCTGGAACAAACTGCCACTTTGCGCAAAATTCAATCACCTGCTGCTTTTAAGAAGAGGTCGAAGCGTTTCCTACTATCATCCTCATAACGAGTTCCACAAAGTTAATGTACAAGGCCAATCTTCCCCTCTGTCAAATAGCAAAGCTAGGGTCTCCTATCTTGCTCCTTTCTCTTCTTCCTCTTCTTCTGTCTCCATTAGCTACTCAATCTTCTATTCCTTTATATTTCATTAATTATGTTTCCTCATGTCCCTATTCTTCTCCTCCCTTCACCATCAGTCTTCCTCATACCCCCTGCTGCTAGCACTCCTAACTAATATATATATATATATATATATATATATATATATATATATATATATATATATATAAAACAGAAAGAAACTTCCACATGGGAAAAATATATTAAAAACAAAGATTCCAAGACTTACCAAGCGGGAAAGCGCCGGCAGACAGGCACATGAACAAAACACACAAACACACACAGAATTACGAGCTTTCGCAACTGGCAGTTGCTTCGTCAGGAAAGAGGGAGGGAGAGGGAAAAATGAAAGGATGTGGGTTTTAAGGGAGAGGGTAAGGAGTCATTCCAATCCCGGGAGCGGAAAGACTTCCCTTAGGGGAAAAAAAGGACAGGTGTACACTCGCACACACACACACATATCCATCCGCACATACACTTAGTGCGTATGGATATGTGCGGATAGTGCGGATGGATATGTGTGTGTGTGTGCGAGTGTACACCTGTCCTTTTTTTCCCCTAAGGGAAGTCTTTCCGCTCCCGGGATTGGAATGACTCCTTACCCTCTCCCTTAAAACCCACATCCTTTCATTTTTCCCTCTCCCTCCCTCTTTCCTGACGAAGCAACTGCCAGTTGCGAAAGCTCGTAATTCTGTGTGTGTTTGTGTGTTTTGTTCATGTGCCTGTCTGCCGGCGCTTTCCCGCTTGGTAAGTCTTGGAATCTTTGTTTTTAATATATATATATATATATATATATATATATATATATATATATATATATATATATATATACAGGGTGATTCAAAAAGAATACCACAACTTTAAACATGTGTATTTAATGAAAGAAACATAATATAACCTTCTGTTATACATCATTACAAAGAGTATTTAAAAAGGTTTTTTTTTCACTCAAAAACAAGTTCAGAGATGTTCAATATGGCCCCCTCCAGACACTCGAGCAATATCAACCCGATACTACAACTCGTTCCACACTCTCTGTAGCATATCAGGCGTAACAATTTGGATAGCTGCTGTTATTTCTCGTTTCAAATCATCAATGGTGGCTGGGAGAGGTGGCCGAAACACCATATCCTTAACATACCCCCATAAGAAAAAATCGCAGGGGGTAAGATCAGGGCTTCTTGGAGGCCAGTGATGAAGTGCTCTGTCACGGGCTGCCTGGCGGCCGATCCATCGCCTCGGGTAGTTGACGTTCAGACGATAAGGTTTCATAACTAACCTTTTTCGTAGGACTATCCATACAGTTGATTGTGGAATTTGCAGCTCTGTGCTAGATCTGTGAGTCGATTTTCCTGGGCTGCGAACAAATGCCTGCTGGATGCGTGCTACATGTTCATCACTCGTTCTAGGCCGTCCAGAACTTTTCCCTTTGCACAAACACCCATTCTCTGTAAACTGTTTATACCAACGTTTAATACACCACCTATCAGGAGGTTTAACACCATACTTCGTTCGAAATGCACGCTGAACAACTGTAGTCGATTCACTTCTGCCGTACTCAATAATACAAAAAGCTTTTTGTTGAGCGGTCGCCATCTTAGCATCAACTGACGCTGACGCCTAGTCAACAGCGCCTCAAGCGAACAAATGTACAACTTTATAGCTCCCTTAATTCGCCGACAGATAGTGCTTAGCTCTGCCTTTTTTTGTCGTTGCAGAGTTTTAAATTCCTAAAGTTGTGGTATTCTTTTTGAATCACCCTGTATATGTATATATGATCTGATGGGCCTAATCTTGCCAGGTTAAAGAAGTAGAATAGTTCCGTTTGGTAAGAAGGTCCATTTCGAGCCGTAATAGTAAGCAGCTATCGTTTCACATTTACTTGGTTTCAATATGGCGTCGAGCGCAACGCTTGACTTCACACATATCAAAGGAGCCGACTTCTGATTTTCTTTCTGTATATGCGCCGTTCTGAGGCTCGATGTTGAACTGCATGGGCAGGTGGAGCCAGGCACAGTAGTCGTCATGGTTACCACGGCAAGAGAGGATCGCCATATTTTCCACTGAGCACATCGTAACCCCTTCTCATCTGCGTCTGCCCACATGTGTGGGACTAGGACAGGAGTGAGCTCCGTCCCAGTACCAGTACCAAAGGTACCAAGTACCATTTACAACAGTTGTTGGCTAGTTTGCCAGAGAAGGGCACAAACGTCGATATGATACCTACGGATCAGAGCATGCATCCATATTAGTAAGTGGACTCATATTGCCAAGTTCTTTATAAACTGGACTGGACTTTTTAATCATCGAAATACTATCACATGCCCTGTGAACCCGTGAAGTTTCATTCCATTCCTCCTCCCCTTCTGTTTGGTTCACTTTTTTTGTCAGACAGTGTACGAAGTATTGTCCTCTGGGACAAGAGAACCGCTATTAGATGGCTCGCTGATGAAATGACAAATTAGATCAGGTGATAAGTGATAGCGGTTTTAGGAACTGAATATCAGCTGTTCACAACGCGGTAAGATGGTAAATATGAAAAAAGAGATTGGTAACTAGCGCCGTACAAAGGACGGTAATTATGTAAACTGAAGGTGGAGGGGGGATGAAGAAAGGGAAGGGAAGGAACTATTGATATCAACTGCATCGGAACTTTGTGCATTGGCAGGGGCAACAAGTAAAAATATGTACAGGACGAGGATTCTAATCCCGGGAGCACCTGCTTACTAGGCAGTTGCGTTGACCGCTGTGCCACCCAGAAAATTGCGCCAGCTATCCCGCCATGCTTCTTGGCCGATCTCCATTCTCACCAAGCGCCACCTACCCGCAGTCTCTGCCCACATCCCCAATGCTCGCTGCTTTGACTTTCTCACAGGAGGTCGAACATAATTGTACATCCACACTGAAGGTTGTGCATTCATTCCCCATAGAGGTGAATCAGGGATGTGAATATGTGGTATCTGTTATTTCGGGCATGTCCGCAAGAATAGCCACCACGTAGAATCCGCAGCTGTAATACATAGTATGTAAGTTGAAGATGGAGTTCGGATGAAGGAAAGGGCATTGATAGTTCCTTCCCTTCCCTTTTCTTCATCCCAGTCACCACCTTCAATTTGTATAACATGTATCACAGCTGAAGATTCCGCGTGGTGTCTGTTCCTTCGTAGATGTCTGAATGAACAGATATCACGCATACATATAAAGGAAGATAAACTTGGTAATTGAGAGCAACGGTGAAGCAGAAGATGATTTTTAGGTATTTGGAATGCAGAGATCTGATACGCAACGTATTAATGAGAACACTAATGATCAAAGAAATTATTTTATAACAAAAGGAAAATACATGTTGCCTCTTTCATAAGCACCTAAGAAAATGTTTAATATGAAATGTTTACTATGAGGCGCAGCCTTATATTGGTGCGAAACACGGATTCAGTGAAGAGGAAAACTCATTTAGTATCCTCCTAGTTGTGATTGTGGAGGAGGATAGAAGCAGTGAACGAGGGAGAGAGAGAGGGATGAGGTATGAGGAGGCACACCTTCAGTGGATGCGAAAAAGGAATTAGCTACTAAGGTTAATCAAAACCAGAAAAAAAAATGTCAGCGACGTTTGAGAGGAGTTAACTACGTAATAGAGGCGAGCGCAGATGTGAAGTGCTTCTTTCGCCCGCACCCCGGAGCTCAAATGCCGTCAGCACAGAGCATATGGCCGAGCGGTTCTAGGCGCTTTAGTCCGAAACCGCGCTGCTGCTACGGTCGCAGGTTCGAATCTTGCCTCGGGCATGGATGTGTGTGATGCCCTTAGGTTAGTTAGGTTTAAGTAGTTGTAAGTCTAGGGGACTCATCACCTCCGATGTTAAATCCCATAGTGCTCCGAGCCATTTGAACCACAGAGCATAGAAAGTATGCTTTTTGGACAGCACGCGCGTAGCCACGGCCAGAATCCACGCATTCTTGGCGATATGAGGCGCGGGGGACCAATTGTTCGTCGTACTTTTCCCGCGGATTTAATTGGAAACATTTTCGGCAGCCTGAGTTAATTCTCTGCCAGCTGCCCGCGTAAAATGACCCTAAAAAAGGATCGACAGCCATGCTTTGACGCTCTAGACAGGGTTAAAACTTCTCCCGATACCAAAGGGAATAGAGAAATTCCGGGATCCAACCACTCGCCTCCAGCTGACTCCTCGTAACTTATGCCGATAATATCCATGTCGACAAAACAGGAATGCACTTCTAAATCTAGAGAGGAAAACTGACACAAAAATCACACTCGATACACCGTAGAGACGGATGTAATTCATTCGCTGCACTGAATACTTTGCCAAGTCTGTCTCTTTCACTAAAACACCAACCCTCCTAATAACGACTTGGCTTCGCAACTTAGTTTGAGGAGTCTGGCTGCTAATAGTGAGCGCACAGTAGCTAAAAGACAACACTCTCCCGCCTCGCCAGTTCTCTAAGAAAATACTTCGTAGAGCCCTAAGTCTCCAGATACAGAAATCAGTAATATTCCAGACTAAGCACCTCCACTCCAGAAAAACCACTGCTTCAACACATGGGAGGGTTACCGATCGACTAATCGATGTCCCTTGCTCGAAACCACATCACAAAATTCTTTAACGGCTATCCATTTCAGCCAATCAGAATCAGGAGCAGAATGCTGATATTCTGATTGGCCATTTCCAATTTTTTCGACAGACCTTCTGCAAGATGTGGTTCCTGTCAGGAACTTTCAGTTTTTCGCTGGCTGGAGTTGCCGAGCGGGTCTAGGCGCAACAGTCTGGAACCGCGAGACCGCTACGATCGCAGGTTCGAATCCTGCCTCGGACATTGATGTGTGTGATGTCCTTAGGTTAGTCAGGTTTAAGTAGTTCTAAGTTCTAGGGTTGACTGGAATACTCTTTTTCAAATTCTAAAGGTGGCAGGGGTAAAATACAGGGAGCGAAAGGCTATTTACAATTTGTACAGAAACGAGATGGCAGTCATAAGAGTCGAGGGGCATGAAAGGGAAGCAGTGGTTGGGAAAGGAGTGAGACAGGGTTGTAGCCGCTCCCCGATGTTATTCAATCTGTATATTGAGCAAGCAGTAAAGGAAACAAAAGAAAAATTCGGAGTAGGTATTAAAATTCATGGAGACGAAGTAAAAACTTTGAGGTTCGTCGATGACATTGTAATTCTGTCAGAGACGGCAAAGGACTTGGAAGAGCAGTTGAACGGAATGGACAGTGTCTTGAAAGGAGGATATAAGATGAACATCAACAAAAGCAAAACGAGGATAATGGAATGTAGTCAAATTAAATCGCGTGATGCTGAGGGAATTAGATTAGTAAATGAGACACTTAAAGTAGTAAAGGAGTTTTGCTATTTAGGAAGTAAAATAACTGATGATGGTCGAAGTAGAGAGGACATAAAATGTAGACTGGCAATGGGAAGGAAAGCGTTTCTGAAGAAGAGAAATTTGTTGACATCGAATATAGATTTATGTATCAGGAAGTCATTTCTGAAAGTATTTGTTTGGAGTGTAGCCATGTATGGAAGTGAAACATGGACGATAACTAGTTTGGACAAGAAGAGAATAGAAGCTTTCGAAATGTGGTGCTACAGAAGAATACTGAAGATAAGGTGGATAGATCACGTAACTAATGAGGAGGTATTGAATAGGATTGGGGAGAAGAGAAGTTTGTGGCACAACTTGACTACGAGAAGGGATCGGTTGGTAGGACATGTTTTGAGGCATCAAGGGATCACAAATTTAGCGTTGGAGGGCAGCGTGGAGGGTAAAAATCGTAGAGGGAGACCGAGAGATGAGTACACTAAGCAGATTCAGAAGGATGTAGGTACTGGGAGATGAAGCAGCTTGCACAGGATAGAGTAGCATGGAGAGCTGCATCAAACCAGTCTCAGGACTGAAGACCACAACAACAACAAGTTCTAGGGGACTGATGACCTCAGATGTTGAGTCCCATAGTGCTCAGAGCCATTTGAACCATTTTTTTGGACGAATATGTGACGACACCGAAGAACGTCAAGCTCGACTTCGACCACATCGGTAAAAGCAGGATGTTTTGCTGTTGCACTACACTGCACGGCCACATGTCAGTCAAAAACCCATGGAAGCGATTACAAAACTCGGGTGGACAACACTGAAACAACCGCCTTACAGTCCTGACCTGGATCCATGTGACTCTCATCTCTTTGGGAAACTGAAAGACTCTCTCCGTGGAAGAAGGTTTGAAGATGATGACTCCCTTGTGCACGCTGCCAAACAGTGGCTAGAACAGGTTGGTCCAGAATTTTACCGTGCGGGTATACAGGCGCTGGTTCGAAGATGGCGCAAGGCAGTTGAGAGGGATAGAAATTATGTGGAGAAATGAATATATTGTTACTAAAGGATGCATCTACACACTGTAAAACATGTAGACTAAAAGACAGATTTTTTTTAAAAAAGTGTGTATATCTTTTGGAGTGACCCTCCTAATTTTTTAGGGGTTACTGCCCTCTCAGGTGGATCGGAACAGGCACAGCGCCACAATGTCGACTGCAGGAGCGGCAAGGGAAAGCCGGGTGGAGGCGGCAGTCCGTGACGCGGATACGGGACCCCCTGGCGCAGGTGCGTGCGGCCGCGTGCTCGTGAATCACCGCCCCCGCTGCCCCCACCCCCCTCTGCCGCCCCTTCCTTTGTTCCCATCCGCCCCCGCGTCGCTCTACCTTGGCGTCGGCGTCGGCGCGCAGGCGGCGTCCGTAGCAACCCTGAGCGGCGGGCCGGCGCCGACGCCGCCGAGCTGACCAGCGTCCAGACGCCACTGCCGCCGCGGCTGTCCGCGGACTGGGATGCCGAGCTGCCCGCACCATGGCCACACCTGCTGCACGGTGCGTACCTGCCCCGCTTTCTCTCCACGCACTCTGTTGTCACACTCGGGGGCCCAGCACTGCACGCATGCGACTGTAAACACGCTCCCGATCTATTAAACATGTAGTCTCCGGCCTTTGCAGTCACGACAGACTGTAAAATATCCAACAGCTCTGGGAGTAACTACCAGTGACACACAATACGTTAACAGCAATGTAAGCGAATTAGAGAGCAAAAACAACATGTTATGTGGCACCAGTAAACAAACACCCAATTCCTCAAAGTATTGTACTCTCATCTGTAAAACAGCTTAAAACGTCTGATTACTTTAAAGTGATTAATTTGTTGAATATTTGACGTCACGTATGTAAGAGAGAAAAACACTTTAGAAAAGGTTCACAATTTTGTTGGAGGTAGCTAAGTGTTCTCAGTATGAAACACTTAACGAATACAGCCCGTGCAACTTGCGCTCTGATTTGAACGGAGACAAATTTTTCATGCATCTCAATGTTTATGACGTGATATTTCTTGAAATATGCGTCTACAGTGATGTAATTTTGAAGACACAGTCAGTATTATAGATACTGTCTGGAAAGTGTGTTGCAAATAGAGTTACTTGTAAAAAACGTAATAAATTTAAACATCATGCTTGATGTTGAAGTTGTACTGCATAATAGACGAAAATGTAATAATTGATAAATCTTTTTCACTTTATTATTTCGGGAGTGGCAGTAGCGAGGAAAAGTTTCGACAAGACTTTACTTTCGTGTAAAATTAGCTGCAAGTCGCTAAGCGCTCTCATTACTGGGTATGTTCTGGATAATTTGTGCGTTGTGAATTCCGCTGCCTCAACACATATACACACTTTCTAACTGTAATACTTCCTTTAATGTGTTAAACCTTTTAACACAGGATTATACATTTTAATGAGTGGAATTTTTGAATTCGGTCAATAATTATATGAAACAATGAAAGTCAAAGTTTTGTTGCCCCTGCAAGCCTTTAGATAAGTAGTCTTCAATTGGTTCCGCGTGATCGTTCATGGGGCTAGTCGTTTAGTAATATAGTTTAGAGAGGAAGTGAAATATTACTTTCTCCTCAACACAGTCATTTCTTACGTGTTTAAATTCTAGTTATGATATCCGTACTCCGAAAAGTCTTAGCTTTTTGGACTGGTGGTTTTCCTGAGCAGCATTAACCAATTTTGTATTCCATTCATTCATTTTCACGGCAATACTTTGTGTTTCATTCTTTTTTTCGAGGAACTTATAAGTCGCTTTCGTAGCTTCTACAGGTGCTGTGTGAAATGTAGCAGCGCAACTACTACTCAACTGGGGTCGCACAGCTTTCCAGCACTTTCCTGGAACGATTATGATCACCGATATTGAGTTTCACGTACTGCCCAGTTTAAATATGACGCAGAGACTAAAACAGTTCCATTAGTGACCATTTTTTTTCGAAGGCGGCATACAGTGTCATCCGTGCCCTCTATAATCATTACAGGTTTGCAATTTTTTTTTTAACGGCTCATAATATTTGTCTTACGAGAAGTTCCTAGCAGAGGTTTAGTGATTGCGATAATTAACAGCATTTTCGCAATATTTTACCCCCTGTGCTGAATAAATCAGTGTTTACTGTTTTCAATAATTTCGTTCAAAAATTATCCTTTCGTAAGATCAGTGATTTCTATAAAGAACGTTCCGACGACTTCTCGACACTTGCTGTGTACTAGGGAATACTTTATTGGGAGCACTGATACTTTTATAATGGTGTGCACTATCATTATTTTTAGCATAGAAAGTCTGAAATCGCCGCATGGAAAGCTGACCAAATTTCAAAAGTTATTAATAGAAGAGTGCTTTTAGTGTCTATGGGTCTTCCGTACGTATTAATTAATACAAAACAACGGAAATAAGTCAGTTCTACAGGTATCTAGGAAACGATTGTTCTGGCTTCCAGCCAAAAGCACTTCACGTACTTAGAAACACAATTAATTTAAATACTTAGTAAAACTGAGAATACACACTAATTTATGGTTAGTAAAATCTACTTATCGCTTCATTACATGATATACGCACCTAATACATGTCAGAATCATGGAGGTGATTGCTTACTTGTTTACTTTACGTTTCTACTTTGCCAAAAAGCAGATGTAATTGCTGTAACCATTAGTTTTGTTTTAAAAACTGACAAAGGAAACTGTTATTTATCAAAAGTTGGTGTTTGGTACAATATTCAGAACTTTGTGTATGAAATAGCCAGCGCAATTAACTATTAATTCAGATCGATGTCGTAACGTGGTGGAACACCACAACGGGGAAATTACTGCCCATCGCATAGTCATCGATCCTTAAAGGATCTGTAATCCCAGTAAACCTCAAATGATATAATGACATGTAATGTTGTACGCTCAAGCATTTTCTGACGTAAGCATATGGTTGCAATTATCCAATTAACAGCGTCTGCACTCCACTCTCTCTGCCGATGTGAATTTATACAGGATTTTTTCCTTAACAGTTACTTTTAGATAACAATTTTGGACCAACGAATTTACTCGTGATGCCAGAATCGTTCTATGTTTACGCATCATATACGGTATTTACGGTAAGGGTCAGCGCCCCTCTTCGCTTTATTGTCTAATGAACTCCTAGGGCTGTCAGAAGACACAATTTCAGTAAACCTGTGGTAAGCACGAAGAAGAGACACATAACGAACTGTATAGTATTCACTATTTCGGGTAGCGCAATAATCGAGGCATTGCTGAAGTATGCGAGAGATCTTATTGAAGCCCTTCCTTTATTCTATAAATTCCTCCTGATGAATGGCGGTATAGTTGCGATTATTTTCCACGTCTGTCGACACTGCCTTCGCTGATGTTGTTGAGATGTGACAACAAACGTTGAATAGTAAGAAAATCGACTTTATTTTTAACTTCCCGAACCAAGATGGCAGCAATTCGTAGCGTAATGTGAATTTGTTTGCCTACCGCTGCGTCATCCATCCCGACACTCACTGCCTATTTCAGCGGTGATTATGGAAGAAGTTTCAATGATGATGTACAGTCTAAGATTTCCCAGCAGAACTGTTCTGTCAGAATGGGATTTTTGGGCATTCTAATGTAACTGACTGTAAATAATGAAAAATGTGAGGTCATTCACACGAGCACCAAAAAGAATCAGTTGAATTTCGGTCACACGATAAATCACACAAATCTAAAAGCTGTCAGTTCAAATAAATACCAAGAGATTACAATTGAGAACAACTTAAACTGGAACGATGACAAAGAAAATGTTGTCGGATAAATGAATCACTGGCTGCGTTTTATTGGCAGAAAAGTTAGAAGATACATAACCTCTAGGCCTGCTACAGAGATTGCCTTCACAAGGCTCGTACGTCCTCTTGTGGAATATTGTTGCGCTGTACAACTTAAACTGGAACGATGGCAAAGAAAATGTTGTGGGAAAAGTGAACCAAAGGCTGCGTTTTATTGGCAGAAAACTTAAAAGACCTCTGGGACTGCTACAGAGATTGGCTTCCCTAGGCTCGTACGTCCTCTTGTGGAGTATTGCTGCGCGGTATGGGACCCTTACCAAATAGTACTGACGGAGGATATCGAAAAAATTCAAAGAACGGCAGATCGTTTTGTATTATTGCAAACAGGGATGAGCGTATCACGGATACGACACACGAGTTGTGGTGGCTATCACGAAAACAAAGGCACTTTTTGTTGCGGAACGATCATTTTACGAAATTTCAATTACCAACTTTCTCTTCCAAATGCAAAAATATTGTTTTGAATCCCAAATATACAGGGAGCAATAATCAACGGATTAAAATATGCGAAATCAAAGCTCACACGCAAAGATGTGTGTTCGTTTTTCTTGCGCGCTGTTCCGGAATGGAACGGTAGAGAAACAGTCTGAGACAGTTCAGTGAACCCTCTGCTAGGCATTTAAGTGTAGTCATGTAGACGTAGACAGAAAACTACAAAACAAGACAGTCTTTTGACTAGTTTGCTGCTACTCGCAGTCCCTTCATCACAGGGTAACACCTAAACCTTACACCTCAATTGTTCCCTGCTTATACGTATTCTAATCAGTGATTTTCCTTAAAATTTTTGCTCACTACGGCTCCCTGTAGTACTATGGGAGTTATTCCCTGGTGTCGTTACACATATCCTATAATACTGTCCCTTCTTCTAGTTTTTTTTTTCACATATTTCTCTCCTCGACGATTCTATGGGGAATCTCCTCATTCTTTACCTCATCAGTCCACCTGATTTTCAACATTCTTCTGCAGTGGCACATCTCAAGCGCTTCATTTCTATTCAGTTTCGGTTTTCTCACAGTCCTCGTTTCACCTTCATACAACGCTGTTCTCAATTTACTTCTCAAATTAAAACTTTTATTCGGTCTTAGTAGACTAATTTTGGGGAGGAATGCCCTCTTTAGCTGTACTGATGTGCGTCATACTCGTTCTTGCTTTGTCCGCAGTGCCTTATTTTGCTTCCTAGTACACACAATACCTTCAGTTCTCCCATTCAGAGATACTCTATTTTATGTTTTTGTATTTCGACATAACTGTCGTCAAGGAAAGCGACTGAATACAATTTAAATTGTTTATTTGACACCACTAACGGTGGTCAAGCCAAAGTCACTAAAACAATAAAATTTTTAAAAGGTGACATTACTAGTTTCGACGCACTGGGTCGTCACTTTCAAATGTATCACTAACCTTGTTTTGTGCTAGCCCCAAATGGTAGTACATCGTCTTTATAAGATGTCATTAGCAGAACACAGTACGATTGCGTGCTGCGTTCTAGTTTTGGGCCTGCTGCGCGTCATAAGATTACGACATGAGAGCCTTTGTTTGCGAAATAATCCTTGCACCACTGTAGGACATAATGCAAGGGTATATAATACCTTTCATCCCGAAGCAGTTTTCATCCACACTGCATTAAGGCGTGAAATGACTGGTCAACCAAAAATTGTCATGACGTCTTTTGACCCATTTCTGCTGCCTTTTCTTCAGTTTACTGGTATTAGTGTAATTTTCATAATTTTTGAAAAAAGTCTGGTTGCAATTATTAATGTAGTTTTCCAAATTAGCGTTTACATTTGAAAATAACGACTCAGTGCATCGAAACTAGTAATGTAACCTTTCACAAAATTTATTGTTTTAGTGACTATGGCTTGATGATCGTTTGTGATCTCAAATAAACATTTTAATTTAAGTTTGCACCTAATCACACATCTACTGCTCCTCAATATTTTCGACTTTTTTTGCTTTACTATTCACATTCTATGTTAAATAGATCATTTCATTCAGCATCTCCTTCCAATATTTCCTTCATTGTTTCTTCGATGGGCAGTTTCATGAGTAGTGGAGAGACACCGCATTCTAGTTGCTAATCTCTTTTGGTTTTCCAAATTTGTCGTTCGCCCCCACTCAGTCCTTGCAAATATTGTCTATTACCAATCTTTCCCTACAGAGTAGATCTGTCTCCTTCGAATTACGTAAATATTGCACCAGAACATGATAGGGCTTTCTCAAAACCGACAAATATTTTCATCAGCAAGAGTGACGTTAGAACGGCCTCTCTGTTGCTTTTACCTTTTCTAAAGTCAACCTGATCGTCTTCTAACGTATCTTCAGTTTTCTTTTTTGTTTCGCTCTATATTTTTCTGCTCAGCTGCTTGGATGAATTAGCTAAAACACTGACTGTACGAAACTCCTCGCATTTAACAGCAGTTGCTATCTTTGGGATTATGTGGATGCTTTTTTCTGGGAGTCCGATGGTATGTTTCCAGGTCCATAGACCCTTAGCGTTAACCTGAATAATCGTTTGGTTGCACTTATTCCAATGATTTAACAAATCCTGTCTGCCTTGATTCATCACCAATCTTCCAAATCTCTTTCAAATTCTGACTCTAATTCTAGATTTCTCTGTCTACTCCAAACCGAACCTCATTTTTTCTTTAAGCACGTCAGAAAACATTCCACCCCCCTCCCTCCTCCAAGTCCCCTTCCCTCCCCCATCCCTTACCAGGGCCCCCGCCCCCGCCCACACACTCGTCTGTCTGCCTGTAAAAGTCATCGATGTACTTTTTCTGGCTACTCTCTACCTTCTCTACGTTTAACAATAAAATAATTTTTGCGCTCTTAATACTGACACTTTTGCTTTTAAATTCTCAGATTTTTTTGTGCTGAATCTATCTCGTCGACAACCATTTAGATTTCTTCCATTTCCCTTCATCCATATCACTTGCGACTTCTTGCACTTCCTATTTGATTTCATTTCTGAGTGACTTACGTTACTGTACTTCTTCATTTTCCTTAAAATTTTTGTGTCTCCGTCTCTCGTAGTTCAGTTGAAGTATTTCATCAGTTAGGCTTAATTATATTTATTTTTAAGTACTGGTCGCACATTATCGTGATTGACAAAGTGCCTGTCCCGGGTTCTTTGGCAGGCTTTCGTCTAATTTTCCTGATATTCAACACGAGTGGCTGGCATTGTCTAGGCTTCACTCTCCACTTGTAGTGGTGGAATGGAGTCGAGCTCTCGGCCGCAAGTTACATGTACATCGCGCGCCAACGTCCAACGGCTTTTCCGGTGCGGTTCTTTCTTTGCCACCTGCAACAGTCGTTCGCTGCAACACGGGAATCCAGGATCCGTTCACCTTGAGGCTTTCTTCTTTCTTGTTGAAACTATCCTCATGTTTGTGTATTTCGATATTTTCTCTGAAAAAGCGGGTGTGATAGCTCTCCTCCACAGCCAGAACTTGCGTGTCGGCGAATTTTATTATGTGGTCGGCCTCACACAGAGCGTACTCCGTCACAGCCGATTTCTCCACCTGCCCCAACCTGGAGTTCCACTTATGTTCTGTTCAAATGGTTCACATGGCTCTGAGCACTATGGGACTTAACTTCTGAGGTCGTCAGTCCCCTAGAACTTAGAACTACTTAAACCTAACTAACCTAAGGACATCAGACACATCCATGCCCAAGGCAGGATTCGAACCTGCGACCGTAGCGGTCGCTCGGTTCCAGACTGTAGCGCCTAGAACCTCTCGGCCACCTCGACCGTCAGTCATCGTAAAAAGTAAAGAACGTTTTATCTGACAAGCCACGCAATTTCCCCCTCACCCCCATCGCTGTCACCGCGCCATAGATTCTCTTAATCGTTAACAGTGAACAGAGACGGTGGTTTACTAATTAAGTCCAAAATTAATGATCCCAACAAATGTGAGGTTTGTAGAGTAATACAGTTTCTGAACGCAAAAAATTATTTCCTCTCTATCGAAATTTACAGACAGTTAAAGGAAACGATGGTGGAAAAGTGATAAATGAATCTTTAGTTCTAAAATAGGGGACGAAAGAATACTCATTATGAAGAACGAGCTGATCGGCCATCAGTTTTGGCTGACGAACTCAAATCAATGACTGAGGAAAACTACTTAAATTCGTCATAAATGATCCACCAAAGTTTGAGAAGAATAATATTGCCCATACCTAAAACAGTGGAGGAAACATCTTCTTTATTAAACGTTATTGAAGCTGTCAATGGCGCAGAAAGGAGTTCAATATGCAGTAACAAAACTGTTTGATCAGTTGCTCGATAACACAAAATGTCTGACAGCTAGCAAAGCAAGTTTTAAAAAAATAGTTTAAGTGTAGTTGCATGCGTAGGACTGAAAAATAGTGTGTTCATTAAAGTTAACAATAGACATGTCCACATATCCTATAAACTGGCTCCTTCCACATTATTTCGGCTAAAGAATCGTTCAAATGATCTGCGGAACACGTAACTAACAGGACAGAAGCTTCACTATTAGTGGATTGAGCTTGTGCTTTCCTTTCCGGCTGGCGAGGAATTTCGAACCACTTTGTTACTGGTAACGAGACCAGGATTTCACATCAAAGTCCAGAAATAAGTGTCGGTCTACGGAAAAGAATCATTCATGATCCCAACAAAACAAATAAAGCCACACATACACCGAGCAGCAAAAAAGACATGGCTACAGCGTTTTGGGATCGAAAGGGCGCCCTACTCATCAACTATATTCCTAAAAGAGAAACCATCACTGCAGTGGCCAACAGAACCTTCACTGGCTACGACGGGCCGTTAGAAACAAACGGCGTGGAATGCAGTCCAATTGCACTGTGCTTCTTAACGATAATGCTCGCCCGCATTTGCTACTTTAAGGAAAGATACTTTTGCAGTTTAATGGGGAAGTTATTGAATATCTGTCTTAGAGCCTGGACTTGGGCCCGACTGATTACTATATTTTACCCTAATTGAAAGATGTTTCGGACAGAAAGTATTACGGAAATGACAAAGAACTGCAAGAAGACGTTAGTGGCCGATGGATGGTTTAAATCACTCACAGGTAAGTGATAATGTGACGACAGCAACTGACAAAATAAATAAATTTGACAAACTGTGGAAACAGCGGCCGCCATGCGAAGAATATGGCAGCGAAACAGGTTAAGTCTCCTCTTTCAATATTAATCAATTAATATTACATCCAACCGCCAATTAAGGAGACAGTTCCTTTTCGTTTACTACTCTTATTTTGTCAGTAAAAATGTAGCAACAATCCAGCGTTTTTATTCCAGTCAAACATAAATCGATTTATGTCTGGTTAATGCAAGATAAAGGTAATTAGTATTTTAGGAGGCCATTTTTCCTTACATAATTTTTTTTCTTTTAAGGAAAGATTTTTACCGTACACCCAACTGTGTAATTGCTTTTCCCCTATTATCGGAACTAATTACTCCTCAAGTAATGATCTGACTGAAACATCGAATGTTTATCGTACTCTCAACTAAGTAACTACTTTGGATTCCTAGAGGATTTTCTAAGGGGGGGGGGGGAATGAAAGGTACGAAACTTATTTTATTATCAAATATCATATATCTTTGGGATAACTTGAAAAATAATTTACTCAACACTCTTTCTGATTTTTATGCTGAAAACGAATATTCTTTTTAATTATCTTTCCTTGCAAACACTCGCTGTCTTCGAATACCAGTGTTCCCCGATTCAATTTATTCTTGGGCTTTCCTAATTAAACGTACTGCTTGTTACCGTCACTTTTAACCTATTACACACTGTAGTAGATCTCTCCCAATTACAGCACTGGTGTCTCATTGAGTATTCCAAATAGACTAATTACAAGTTACTAGTGGATATTAGGAATAGCCCGTTAATTTTTTTCCAAATAAAAAGTAATGGTGGTCCTCACTGCCTACAACTAGAAAAGGTCAGCTCGCATACGGGGTAACTAAAACTGCTTCTATGTTGTACTCAGTATTATCAGCATTTTACAATTCCCCCTAACTTCATACTATACTTCGTACAAATTTTATACGAACTTCATGGAATACTGCCACCTGCATATTTTGAAAATACTAACCGTAGCATCTGTTTCACCATCAAAATACAAGAGTCTATTCCAGCACACAAAAGAACCTACCACTACAATACCAGAAAAACAGCCCATTCTCACTGGACGCTATGGGTCTTACAGATAGCTACTAATTCCAGATGACGCTCGAAACAATCACAGATCAAACGACTTTCCCTCCAACACATCTCCAAATTCGTTCGGGACGTACTTTATTTCGTGATTGATTAATGACCACTATTTTTCCCATAACATAGTATTCCTTGACTCGGATTAAATATTATATAATATGTATTTTAAATGATACAACAGTGAAAATGCAGTAAGCGATAAACTTTCTTCCCTTTCATCGTTTAGTTGTGGGTCAGCGAGAAGAAGTTTCCAAAAAGTTTGAAATTATGTGTAGAGATTGTTAAAAGTCGCTAGCGTTCTCATTATCAAATACTGGATGAGTATAGTCTGGGTAATTTTTGTGTTGTGAGTTACAGTGCCTCAAGAGATACACACTGATTTTTACTGTAATACTTGACTTGCTGGGTTAAACCTGTAACATAAGATTATAGCTGTTAATGAGCAGACTATGACAGCATTTTAAATTGTTCAGTTTTATACGTAATTGCATGAGGTACCGAAAATCAAATTTTTGTTGCTCCTGGAAGCTGTTAGATAGGCAACCTGCAACTGGGATTACGTTGCAGGTTAGCCTTTTAGTATTACACATTGCGCAACACAATTAGAGGCTCACTTTTTCGAAACCCCTTAATTGCTCCAATTGCGAGGCAGAAGCTTCAAATTTGGCTCATAGGTGCCTACAACCAACCTATATAATGGTGTAAAAGTGTGGCGTCCGCGACGTCACCCCCTGACCTGACTAAGCTCGATGTGTCGACACATGAGGAAAAAAAAATGCCGGACCTCATAACTTCTTGTGAGGTGTAAGGTGGGTTAATGATGTCACATTGGCACCGAATTTCACAAAAATTCTGCCCAACGCCACCTTGAATGCGTCACAGGACGGGAAGGTCATCACACCCCTTCTCTTGACGCCTCTCCGTTGGAGATCAAAACCGCGCCGCCCAGTGTTCGAATCGTGCGGTTTTTATGGACGGCCCAGAAAAACATTTCAGCCAAACCTCCGCTCGGAATTGACTCCAAAAGGCCTCAGCATCAGTGAAGCTATCCATTTCCTTCGGTGTTGATTTCCACACATTTCGCGGTCGAAAACGACAGTTCGCAGTGCAATGAGTAGCAGGACGACACTCTGGACAACCTTCGACGCTCCTGACACCCCCCAGATGACTCAACCGTCCCCTGAGGACATGATGGACCAGCAGCCCCACTGAACATGATAGCAGGCTTTCGGAGTGCAGTGCGACCGCCATTTTTGCTCTGATGTACAGGGTGGGACCACCAGGGACCGTTCGAAACCATTTGACGAAATTTGAACGGGATCCGAAGCAGCTCTCTGGCGCCCTCCTGTGGCGGGATCATTGGAGGGGGGAGATTGACAGATGTGTGAATAAAAGTGTCTCTCAGAGTTTGGCAACGCCATTTTTGCCATCGGCCCACCTTTTTTGAGCATTTTAAAAATGTACAGTCCGTGACAGGGTCATGGGCTCCTGGAAGCAGGATAGGCTGCTGCTCTAGCCCCAGCTACCGGGCATACAGAATAGGAGAGGTGTCGCTGGTGGTCTTTGTGCTCAACCAAAGTGCGTGGGTGACTAAGGGTATTGCCGAACTAGAGCACCTTAGAGGGACCCTTTGCCGATTTATTCACGCATGTGTCAATGTCTTACAACCCTGTGATCACGCCACAAGAGGGCGCGTAACAGGAGGGCTGATAAAACGTAAGCACCCTTTGTTGCTTTGGACCACGTTCAGACTTAGTCGAATGGTTTTTGATCAGTTACTATTGGTTCCACCCCATACACCAGAGCAAAAATTGCGATCATGCTGCGCTCCGAGGGGTGTAATCATATTCAAATGGACTGCTGGCATACGATGTCATTAGATAAGAGTTGAATCATCCGGGGGTGCCAACACTGTGACAGATTGTCAAGAACGTCGTCCTGTTGTTCATCGCACTGCGAAATGTCCTTTTGGACCGCGAAATGTTTGGGAATCAATGGCCCATGGAAAGGGGTGGTTTCGTTCACGCCGTTCATGCCACACCCTGGACTTTTCGTGTTGATTCTGAGCGATGGTGGGTATGAAATGATTTCCTCGGCCACTCCAGAAGAAAACCGTGTTATTTCATCTCCGGGCATCATGGTTCTGAGCTCCACCAGAGGTCTCAAGAGAAGGGGCGAAACGCGGTTAAGAGGAGGTGTGACGACCTTTCCATCGCGTGACATGTTCACGGTACCGATGGACAGAATTTTGATGAAATGTGGTGCCAGTTTGACATCGTTACCCACCTTACCCCTCATATGAACTTAAGCTCACCTTTTGCTCACTTGTGTGAAACCTTGCTGTTTAACGCGTCCCCGAGCCAGAGGGTGACGTTGCAGAGGCGCACTCTTTTTCATCATTACGGAGAAACATTGTAGGCACCATTCAGCCAAATTTCAGACTTATACGTCGCAAGGGATTATAATTAAATGGTTTCGAAAAAGTAACCCTTTAATTGTGTTACGCAAATGTAGATACTACACTGACCAACATACCCAGTCGACTCAAAACAAAAAAATTCATCTATCCTGAAAACCATCATTTTCGTTACCACAAACCGTAAAGACACACAGAACTGCGTATTTGCTTTTTATAACGATTGCTCACATATAGTAGCTGCCAATTGAGTTTACAGCGAGCTGCTTCGAAACCGTAGTCGTTCAACAGCGTCCATCGCGCTTATTCGAGAATTATTGTATCATTCATTAGCTCGGATAAGCAGGAAACTCCTTCCTTCGCTATAAATTTCGACAAAATTGCGACTTCTAATCAAGCTGCGGAGCTATGGGGTATCGTCTCAGTTGTGCGACTGGATTCGTGATTTCCTGTCAGGAAGGTGGCAGTTCGTAGTAATAGACGGCAAATCATCGAGTAAAACTGAAGTGATATCAGGTGTTCCCCAGGGAAGCGTCCTGGGACCGCTACTGTTCCTGATCTATATAAATGACCTGGGTGACAATCTGAGCAGTTCTCTTAGACTGTTCGCAGATGATGCTGTAATTTACCGTCTAGTAAGGTCATCCGAAGACCAGTATCAGCTGCAAAGCGATTTAGAAAAGATTGCTGTATGGTGTGTCAGGTGGCAGTTGACGCTAAATAACGAAAAGTGTGAGATGATCCACATGAGTTCCAAAAGAAATCCGTTGGAATTCGATTACTCGATAAATAGTACAATTCTCAAGGCTGTCAATTCAACTAAGTACCTGGGTGTTAAAATTACGAACAACTTCAGTTGGAAGGACCACATAGATAATATTGTCGGAAAGGCGAGCCAAAGGTTGCGTTTCATTGGCAGGACACTTAGAAGATGCAACAAGTCCACTAAAGAGACAGCTTACACTACACTCGTTCGTCCTCTGTTAGAATATTGCTGCGCGGTGTGGGATCCTTACCAGGTGGGATTGAAGGAGGACATCGAGAGGGTGCAAAGAAGGGCAGCTCGTTTTGTATTATCGCGTTATAGGGGAGAGAGTGTGGCAGATATGATACACGAGTTGGGATGGAAGTCATTACAGCATAGACGTTTTCCGTCGCGGGGAGACCTTTTTACGAAATTTCAGTCACCAACTTTCTCTTCCGAATGCGAAAATATTTTGTTGAGCCCAACCTACATAGGTAGGAATGATCATCAAAATCAAATAAGAGAAATCAGAGCTCGAACAGAAAGGTTTAGGTGTTCGTTTTTCCCGCTCGCTGTTCGGGAGTGGAATAGTAGAGAGATAGTATGATTGTGGTTCGATGAACCCTCTGCCAAGCACTTAAATGTGAATTGCAGAGTAGTCATGTAGATGTAGATGTAGATGTAGATAAAATAATATTTTTATATTAATTTAATAAGTATAAAAATTCAAAATTCACATAGTTTCAATTTAAAAAAAATTTCATTAATATTCAGCCTAACATTTTTCTGTAGCTCAGGTGGTGCGGCACATGTCTTAGGTGACGTATTATACTTATTTTGGTCAGTCACATGTTATAACAGCAAGTGGACCGGAGATAATGTAGCAATTCGATGTTCAACAACAACAAACAATGAACACTCCTGCCTATGAGCTACAGAAGTCACCTTCCCACACACGTACGTCCGCTCACCGTATTTGACAGTGCACATTTATCAGCGTAGGCGCAGTAACACGACCATGGAACAATACAAGAATGGCAGGAGGTGACTTAGTCTGGACATCTTGGTATACGTCGTGTAACTTAAGCCTGAAAATGAATCAGGTGTAGCGTCTCTCCTTCCAAACGAACAGCATTCACACACCGCTGGTGATTCTCGCAAGGGGAATATTTACATGAGATTCAATGGCATACGTGTCTGACGTCTTTCATAGGCGAATGTTATAGAAACCTCCCGTCCGATCATTTTTAACGGAGTGTTTCTTGGTAATGAGAGTGGTTGTGTGGCGTCCAATTCCTATTGAGCACACGTATGTACCTATATGTGTTCCATCTGTTATTAAGAAGCGTGGACGCCGGAGACGATGCGTATCATAGGTTCAGTGACGCCGACTCTATTGGTAACTACACCAGGAGATCGCCGACCACTGCAGGAGAGCTATGAAAATGGCCACACAATCCCCTCAGAGGAGCGCAAGTCAGATCCTCTTCGCGCAGCCACCTCAGACAGCAAAATAAGCTACTGTCCCGCTGGACTCTGGTTAGAGTAGTGCTCTACTGTATTGGACTCTGCTGAATTCATCCTCTCGCCTTGCTGTACTGCCACGGGGCTTCGCAGTGCTCGACGGTAGGTGATACACTATGAAACATTTCCTCAGGATATCTGTATACCGTAGCCTATGTCGTGTGAAAAACTCCGAACTTGCTCACGTTATTTACAAGTGTCATTATTGCACCTTCTGACAGACAATGACCTTCTACTTCGCTAATTTTTCTTGTGGACTTAAAAACTTTTCCCAGATACAAATATCCGTCAATTTTTGTTGTATTAATGTTTGATGGTCAGTAAATACTGAAACAGTAAAAGTGTTTATTTGTCTGTTCTACGTTACAGCGATGTAGACTACAGTGAGCGAGATGTATGCAAAGTTCATCTATCTCCAACCAAATTCCGTGATTTACAGTCAACATTTGGGTCAGATAGGTCTCCCAGGACTTTATTCTCTATGAGCCGATGTCAGGACGTTTCGCTATCGTCATCATAGTGAAACGAGGTGGGTGGTACCTGCTACTAGGTACGTGACTTTAATTACATTTTTGAAGAGTGTAATGCAGCCCGTCGAGGGAGACTTACTAACACAACGGAAAGTGAAACTGGGATCGCTTTCTGAACTTCTACGAGAAAACTAGGTATTATATAGAATGATATTTACATATATGTTTCATTTTTCATCTGACACGCGCTAATGGCATTACAAATGCAAGGCAGTTTGTTAAATAAAAATTTAGTATAACGTAATAAGCTGATAATTAAGTTGATTGCGAATGAGCGAAGGGCTACGACAGGTGTAGTGGAAATTGCTGTTTCCGTTCACATTCGTATTCAGTCTGATTTAAAACTGCGATTAATCCGAGACAACTGCCTATATGGGAATATTTGGCAGCGCAATTAGTGAGTCTTGAACAGTAAGAATAAAGCTGTAAGAATAATCGGTTTTCATTCTATCGCCTGGTACAATATGTTACGACGCCAGATCAGTTCTTATACTGTCAGTCCTGGTAGTGCCAGCACGGTAACAGGGGACCCAGACTCTGTAATCAAAACCTGAGTAAAGTTTTCATCAAGGGAATCTGAGATAAGTCATGCGACAGACGCACAGAACAGCAGAAAAAAACGGGTAGAAAAAAGTAGTAGGGCAGTAAGTGAATCTGCAGCATAATGATTAACAGTACAGTTTCGAATTTTGTAGCTGTGAACCTCTCAGTGCAGCAAGCATGTCCACTGTCTATCAGTTTATGCGTTATTGCAGTCGAACTGCTACTTTTCAAGTTGCGCACGACGTTACAAGGGTTGAAAGCAATACATAAGTGGAGGGGAAAGCAAAAGGACTTGGGGGAGAGAAAAGAGTCAAAGAGGGGGCAGGTGGGGAAAAAGAAATGGGATGGAAGGGGGAGAGGGAGCTGGAAAAAGGACAGGGGGACGGAGGGGGAGGTGAGGATCAGAGTTGATAGGAGGGATAAATGGAGGGAGAGAGGACATCATCCGGGAGAGGGAAAGGAGACAAAGGGTGTAGAGGTGGAGGGTAGGGGGGGGGCGTGGCAGCGGTGAAGGTGCGGCAGTGGGCAGGGTCGGAGTGGAGTGGAGCAACCAAGGGATGGTGGGGATCAAGTCAGTGGGCGGTGTAGAGGACCTGATTATGTTTGAGGAAATGGAGCAGATGGGGGAAAGAAATCAGGTCATAGAGGACCCGAGTGGGGGCAGGAGGCATATACAGAAGGCGCATGGTGCTCAAGGTTCTGGAGGGACTTACAGAATTTGGTGGGGGGGGGGGGGGGGCGAATAACTTAAATTTTTCTTTTTTGCTTACAAGAAGAGGATTATTTTTTTAGTTTCACTAACTGGAACTTCTGCTATTTTCATAAAATAATGCTTAAGTTAGCTGGATACAGGACTAATGCTGGGAAAGTACATGTCTAATGAACTGACTTATTTAAACAGGGTGGTCCATTGGTAGTGACAGAGCCAAATATCTCACGAACTTAGCATCAAACGAAAAAATAATAAGAACAAATCTGTTTGAGCATGGTAGGGGGAAAACAGAAGGCACTGCGGATGGCCAACTAGATGGTGCTGCCATAGGTCAAGTTGGCAGAAACTTTTTTTTTTCAAATCGGTACCCACATTTCTTACTGCATATTCGTATAGTACATAAATAAATAGGAATGTATGATTTGGAACATTTGTTTTGCTTTGTGATGGATGGCGCTGTAATATTATCACAAATGTAGTAATACACTTGATAGCACTGTGTGCAATTCATTACTTAAATTAGGTGTGATTGGACACTTGTCACACATTCTCGAGGGATGGATACCCTGGCTTCTAAATGGAAGGATTACATTTCCTGAACGACATTCAGAGTCAATCGACGCTTTTGGAAGAGCCACCTGCTGTTGCCGTCTGCTGTCACTGCTGCCAGCCACCTGTCTGTCACCTGCCGTCCACAGTTCCTAGCCTCCGCTGTGACCGCCGCCACTGCGGCTGCTGCCGCCCCCCTCCGATTTTAGTTCTTAGTGGACAACGCCTTCAGTCATGGACATCCCCACTTCCACCATCATTTACACCTCCTCTTCCCCTGCACCCACTGTAACCTCGTGGAGTGTCTCCTTTAGGCTTAACCCATCTACTCCACCTCCCCTCCTCACAGTCTCCTCCCCTTCTATCTCTTCCTCATTCCTGTATCCCCACTTGTATGTTGCCCCCGTCTCCACCCTCGCCCATGGCTCAACCCCTGCCCCTGCTTCTGCCACCCCTCCCAGTGCTATCGCCCACTGAGAAGACTTTCCTCTTCTCTCCACCTGTCCTGTTACAACTACTCCTGCTTTCCCTACTAGAGTCACCGCCCACTGCGCCACATTCACCACAACAGAAAGCCCCACCTCCATTCCCTGTGCCACTGCCTCACAAGAGGGGCCTGCCTCTCAACACCTCCCAATCCATCCAGTCACTCACCCCTCCTCCCAGGCCACATCCACCAAAAAACCTCCCAAGCGCCCAAGTGGCAACCTCACCCCCACCTACACCTCCAAAAAACCACTGCCCGCTGTCTTCCCTCTGCTCCTGCCATGGACACAACCCCTCCTCCCAGATACCCAGCACACACCCTGTATACCTTCGGCCTTTCCAACCCAGATCGGAAATTCCTAGATGTGCATATCCTCACCCTCGAAATCTGTAAATACATCCCCAGTGCCCCCATTGCCCAGCTTGTCCCCCACAGAGACTCTGCCCTCTTCAAATCCTCCTCTCCCTCTTTCCATACTGATCCCCACCGGCACCTTCCCCACATCACCTTTGGCCCACATGTGTCCTTCATCCCTTTCCTTACATCATCCTCTCCTCATCAGCCCCAACTTAGGTTAGGTTAGGCTAGGTTAGGTTTCTCATTGTCCACCAACCCTCATTGCTATGATCACAAAACTCAGCCCTGTGATCATGGAGGCAGAGGTGTTGTCAAAACTGAAGGCCCACCTCACCCTGGAAATCTGCTCGGGTCACCATATTTAAACTCCTCTGGCCCTGCCTTCCTCATGCGTGTTTTTACTGAGTCCACCTTCTCTATAGGTCACCTCTCCACTTCTTAGGGAGCTCTGATTTTCAACCACCACCACCACCCTGTCGACCCTTCCAGTTCCCCTCCTCAATCCTACCACTGTCAGCCCTGTCTCCTGTACAAAGACCACCTCACCTAAAACTACAAGAACGCCCCCACCTGTCCCGATTGTGAAGCCTCCCACTTCCTTAAACAGTGTCTCCTAACCTTGCCTTTCCTCCTTCCTGCAACACCTGCAACGAACCATACCCCACCTCCTCCTCCAAATGCAAAACGAAACCCCCTCCCACCAGACTCTAACCTTACTGTCCCCATTCGCCCCATAGACCAGTCCATCCAACCCAACAATTTCCTCCGCCCTCCCCCTATGGCTGAAGACATCATCCATTTCCTGGCCATCGTCCTGCAGAACATCCATCCCTTCCAAGGCCCCCACTCCCTCCAGCAGATTTTCCTTGCCGCATGCTCTGTTTTCCATTTGAATACCTATGCCATCTACTCCCACAGCCAGGCCCACTGTACCTTCACCTCCATAGACACCTTCGTTTAAGTTCCCCTCTCCTTCCCTCTGCTTGCTTCAACCCTCCCACCTCTTACACATCAACAGTATTGTCTCCTCTACCGAAACATTCGCTCCCTCCCTGCCAACAAATATCTCTTCATGCCTACTTTATCCCACCACCAGGTCGACTCCTTCATCCTTAATGACACCTTCCTCCAATCTCTCCATGTTGTTCACACATCTCCCTATCTCCTTCACCTCACCGACAATCCCCTTCCTCTTGCCCGAGGTGGGATCACTATAGGCTGCCTCAAGCATCTCCCTGTCTGGCCACAAGCCCTCCTCAATGACCCAACTGAACACCTTCTCCTCAGCATCTTATTTCCCTCCCTCACAGTCACCTGTACCACCATCTAATCTGCCCCACAGCTTCTCTCCCCTACGACTTCATTTCCCATGTTGACCACACCTTATGCACCTATGAGATTGCCGCCAACCTTAACATCCACAGCCATGAACCTGCCACCCTTCAGTGGTGGCATCAGTTCCTTGCCACTATCCATGGTGATTTTGTTCATCTCCCACAACACACCTTCCTGAAAATAACTCCACCCTGGATGTTGTCCTTGCTTCTCCCAACCTCCTTGGTCATATTGCTGCAGACGTCCTTGATCCCATTGATAGTCACCACCTCCCCATCCTTCTCACCGTCTCCTCTGTCCATGGCCTCCCTGCAGCCCCCTGCCCAACTGCCCCTGCAAATTCCTACTGGGAATCCATTGCGTCACAGGTCAAAAGCCACCTCCTCACCTCTCACCATCCCACTGGAATCCCCCATGCCTCTTGCCTCCTTCAGAAAGTCATCACTGACGCTGTGGAGACCCATGTTCCTACCAAACTCATCCACCCTCACCACCCTATGCTTCCTCCACAGGCCATCCTCCTCCTTCATGAATCCTGCAGGCTCTACCACTCCTTCCTCTGCACCTGTGACTGGGATACCCTCATCCACCACTGGCAATTACAATGACACATCCAGGATCTGCTTCCAGCAAAGAAATGCCAGGACTGGCGCTGGACATGCACATGCCTCAACTCCATCCTCCCTGTCAACTCCTCCAAGTACTGGTCAGCCTTCCAGTGCCTTACTGCTAGCCATCCCACCCCACATTACCCTCTTCTCCACAACAACTGCCGCTTCCATGACAACCTCAGTAAGGTTAACCATCTTGGTTCCCACCTATCAGAGGTCTTCTCCATTCCTCATTTTGATTATTCCCTCTTTACCCCATCCTTGAACACACTGATACCTCTGTCATACCACTCGCCCTAGTTTCCAGTATTGGATCAGTTACCCTGCTCAGACATCAACAGTCCCATCACTGTACACGACATCACACTCATTCTCTGCTCCAAATGCAACACCACCCCTGGTTACGATGGTGTCACCTGCTGCCACCTCAAGAAATCTCCCCCTCCCCCCCGGTCCTTCCTGGCTGGCCTTGCTACCCTTTACAACATCCTCCTCTTCGTTGGCTTTTACCTTGACCTATGGAAGACTTCCTGTGTCCCTAAACCCAACAAACACCCTCTGACACCTCTTCCTATCGTCCAATCTGCCTCACCTCCGTGTTCAGTAAGGTCTTCCAGTCCATACTCTCCTACCGTATTTATCGCCACTTTAACCAGCACCACCTCCTTCCTCTTACCCAGTGTGGCTTTTGACCCTCCTTCATAGTTGACGATCAACTCCTTAACCTTACCAATTTTCTTTTCTTCCAGCTTATCTCCCATCGCTCCACTATCTTTGTTTCCCTCAACCTCCAGAATGCCTATGGCCATGTAAGGCATCCTGGATTCCTCATCAAACTACAAACCTATGTTACCCGTATCAGTTTTGTCTGTCTCGTTGCTACCTTCCTCTTGCATCATCCCTGCTATGTCATTATCCACAATTCCCACTCCTGCACTTCCTATCCTTCTACCAGGGTACATGAAGGCTCCATCCTTTCCCCTCTCCTCTATCTCCTGTGAACTTCTGATATGCCCAAACCTCCCCCTCCTGCTCATCTCCTCCAATTTGCTGACGACACCGCCTTCCTGGCCCTTTATCCTACCCTTACACAGTCCCAATGTACCCTCCAAACCCACCTTGACCAGTTCACCACTCGATGCAACCAGTGGTTCCTTCATATCAACCTCTCCAACACCCAGGCAATCATCATAGGCCACACCACCCACTACTTCTCTCTCCATGATTTCTAACTAACCATTTATAGTCGTCCTATCCAACTCACTCCTACCCTAAAAAACCTTGGCCTCACCCTTGACCGCCACCTCACCTGGACTCCCCATCTCCTTATGACCCAATACAAAGCCCACAGTAGACTCTGCCTCCTGAAACTCCTGTCTGCCTAGACATGTGGACTACATCCTTCCACAGTCATTCACACCTACAAATCCTTGATCCGCTCCATCCTTTGTTATGCCAATGTCGCTCAGATTTCTGCCCCTCCAAGATTCTATAAAGCCCTCCAAATCTTCTAACGCCATACACTCCACCTCACCTTCCATAGCCATCTTCTGTCCCCCATGCATATCCTCTACAATCTCATCCCTTTCCTGCACCTTCTTCTTTTCCTTGAACACATCAACACCCTGTATATCGTCCACTGACTCGATCCCCCCACCTCCTGGTGTCCCCTTCCTCTCCACCCCCAGCCTGTTAATGTGCCTTTACCGTTGTGTCCCGCCCTCTCTCCATCTCCTCACCCTCCACCTCCTTTCCTAACACAACTTCCAGCACTTACGCCTCCCGAATGATGAATTTACTCTTACATCCACCCTTCCCACTACGTCTAAGCCCACCATCCTCTCCCTACTCCTCAGGGCTCCCTCTCCCCTCCCCTTCCCTTCCCCTGAGTGGTTTTCCCCCTCCTACACTCCCTCCCTCTCTCGTGCCCCCCTTCTGTGTCTCTGTGCCCCCTCCTGCCTTGTCCCCCTCTTCATCTCCTGCCCTGCCCATCTCCTTCCTCTTGATTCGCTCACTACCCCCCTTTCCTCTTCCTCCCAGCCCCCTTCTCCATTGAACCTTCCACTCCTCTTTTCCTGCCTCTCTGACCTCCAGTCCCTTGGCAAGTCCCTACCAGCTGTTTTTATTCTTCGTGAGTGTTTCCGATGTTCTCACTGTTTCTTTTTTTTTAAGTGTCTCGCTCTGTGTGATTTTTATACTGTGGCCGACTTTTAACTTGTGTTTGACTTCAGTGTATTTTAAGTGCGCAACGAATTGCCAGCTGTGTTCTTTTAAATTTATGTCGAATTTTTAACTTCCACCAGTGCATGTGCCTATATTAGTGTATATTTTAACTCCCATTATCTTCATTTAGTGTGTTTTTATCTCCCTTTTTGTGTAAGAGTTCACCTTTTCATGTTTTTTTTTGTAAAGCCGCGTGGCTGCAGAGCCACTGCCAGCACTCCCCTGCCCATATGGGGCAGGGGTATGAAATACAATAAAGAAAGAAAATGCTTGTCTTTACTTCGCCTTGTATCTTTTAATCCTTACAATGTGTGGTTTTTAGTGTAAAATACTTTCTTAGATTTTTGTCTCCATTTTATATCGCCCCTTTTTGTCTGCTTTCCTCCATTATATTCCTCTTGTTTTATATCTATATTCCACCATGTTGTCTCCTTTATATTGTTTTAAATGTCCTCCTGTACACTTGTCAGGTTTCTCTGCTGAAGAGCAGCGCCTATGCTGCTGCCACCCCATCCCAGATGGGGTATTGAAAATACAATAAAGGGAAAAAATCGCTTGTCCAGCCACAATAATTACGCAGGAGACATAACCTTGTTACAACGGAACATTTACCAGTCGCAGAAAAGCTATATATATGGTGTTTACTTAAGGCTATTGTGATCAAAGTGGCCAAACCGCTTATGCTCAAACGCCGCCTTTGAAAAATTATACAAGACTGTGCTTAAACTGACACACAATATATTTTTATCGCAACGCAATCTGACTTTCAAAAATCCTTACAAAAGAATGGCCCTGACTAACATTAACCTATACCTTTCACAAATCACTTACCTCACAAAAATCTTCGTTACTCAAGCTACTGCAATACAGCTAGCGCCACTACTGCCAGCTAAATAAAAGATTCGAACTACTGAAGGCACTAACTACTGATAGGCATAGTTAGCAAATGAAAGATTTTGATAGAGAACAAACAATGTATTTACCTTACTAGTGTTCAAAAGTCATAATGTGTATAGTAGTTCATGACATCCAGTCTTACAAATTTCAAAACTCCGCCATCTCTCTCCCCACATCCACCACTGCCGGCGGGTCACCTCCAACTGCACAACGCTACGCGCTGTTAACATCCAGCTGCCTAACATTACAATGGCGAGTATTACAACAATGCCAACCAGCCACTGACTGCACACAGCACAACCAGTGATTTTCATACAGAGCGCTACGTGGCGGCGGCGTTACCAATATAAGAACCTAAACAGCCTACTTACAGTGCTATGTATGTTGATCATTATTCTGACAGAAAGCATCCAAGTGTCGGGACCTTTCGTCGGATAGTTAATGTATTTAAAGAACCCGGAGGTGTTCGTCCAAAGAAGAAGGCGGAGTCAAGAACTGCAACAAATGGAGATACCCAAATAAGAGTTTTAGCTGCAGTTCAGGCTAGTCCGCCCACCAATATCAGATAAAGTGGACGGGAATTTCAAAAACGTCTACTTCGTCATACATTTCACCCTTACCATATTTCTATGCACCAGGAATTACATGGCGATGATTTTGAACGTCTTGTAAATTTTTGCCACTGGATACAAAATGAATTTCAAGACCGTAACATGTTTTTTTCAAGAGTTCTATTCACTTACGAAGCATGATTCACAAACACAGGTAACGTAAACTGGAATAATATGCACTAATTGACAACGGAAAATCCACGATGGCTGCGAAAAGTGGAACATCAGCGATCTTGACTGTGGAATTGTGGGAGGACATGTAATTGGACCTTATTTTATCGATCGCAATCTAAATGGTTCAATGTATGCCGAATTTCAAAAACGTCTACTTCGTCATACATTTCACCCTTACCATATTTCTATGCACCAGGAATTACATGGCGATGATTTTGAACGTCTTGTAAATTTTTGCCACTGGATACAAAATGAATTTCAAGACCGTAACATGTTTTTTTCAAGAGTTCTATTCAGTTACGAAGCATGATTCACAAACACAGGTAACGTAAACTGGAATAATATGCACTAATTGACAACGGAAAATCCACGATGGCTGCGAAAAGTGGAACATCAGCGATCTTGACTGTGGAATTGTGGGAGGACATGTAATTGGACCTTATTTTATCGATCGCAATCTAAATGGTTCAATGTATGCCGATTTCTTAATTAACGTTTTATCGATTCTACTACAAGATGTTTTCACATCATGACCGAATGGCGATGTACTTTCAACATGTTCTCTGCCTCGTGATGACTGGGTGTTGTGTGATGTCCTTAGGTTAGTTAGGTTTAAGTAGTTCTAAGTTCTAGGAGACTGATGACCAATAGATGTTAAGTCGCATGCAGTAGAGGCGGTATTGAACTGAATATTTAATGACAGGTGGATTGGTCGTAGAAGCACCATATCATGGCCTGCACGTTCACCGGGCCTTACATCTCCGGTCTTCTTTCTTTGGGGATAAATGAAAGATATTTGTTATTGGGATCCACCGACAACGCCTGAAAACATGCGTCAGCGCATTGTCAATGCATGTGCGACAATTACTGAAGGTGATCTACTCGCTGTTCAGAGGAAGGTCGTTAAGCGTATTACCAAATGCATTGAAGTTGAAGGACATCATTTTGAGCATTTATTACATTAATGGGGTTATTACGGTTGCTCACACAGTAACAGCATGCATTCCCATAGTTTATGATAAGGTCGAAAAAGTATATGTACCACACTGGAACAACAAAAATAAAGTCCAAACGTAACTACTTTTTGTGTTTTAATTTAAAAAACCACATTGTTACCAACTGCTCATCTAAATGGCTGAGGCATATTATAAGTGTTGGAATATTACAGTGCCATCCATCACAAAGCGAAGCAAATCTTCCAAATCAGACATTCATATTTATTTTCGTACTATACGAATATGTAATAAAATGGGGGTACCTACTTTAAAAAATGCAGTTTCTATCAGTTTAACCTTTGGCAACGCCATCTAGTGGGCCATCCATAGCGCATCTGTTTTGCCCCGTCACGCTCGAAGAGATTTGTTCTTCTTATTTATTCGTTTGACGCTAATTTCGTGAAATATTTGGCCCGGTCACTACCAATGACACGCAAGTCGCCGAAGTGGCCTTTTAACCTAGAATTCACCTCTCAATGATGTGGAAGCTCACTAGAAACGACACATGGTTCTAATTCCATGTTCAATTATAGGTTCCTTTTCTCCAATTGGGTATCTGGGGTATGTTAGGGATAAGGAAGTCACCGAAGTGGCGTCCTATTGAAAGACTTGCACCAGACCACTGAGTAACACAAAATTATTATTACCGTTAATTTTTCTGCTGAGACGATGTAGTTTGACGTGTCACATTTATGGAGTGCTGCGCGAAGCCCTTATATTGACAGTATGAGTATCGGGGTTTCCATCAGTGCACTGTTTTTATAGACTCCAGCCCTCGCTGATCAATAATTCCATCACGAACACACCGCTATGTTTGTTGACACGTAGGTTGCTAGTGGCAGGAGAAATTTTCCTTTGCTTATAATAGGGAGGTTGGATCCACTCAAGACGAGCTATACTTTTACTGAGCTGCTAATAAACAGCAATATGACTAATATCAGAACTTTTGTTTACTACATAGCGCGCTATTTAATCATAATCAGAGCGAAGAAACGTTCATTCGTTCTCTGTCCCATTCCCGCTTATGGCAGTTAGATCTGTATATATCATGGAAGACAAGTGCTTCGCTAGTGACAACAGCTTGCTTTTCCTTTAGAGTGCACTGCCTTTCTGTTTTAATAGTTAATGTGTGACCGCTATCACGTCGGCATATGACTTAACAGGGATGACAATATGTAACGCGCTCGCCCGCTTACTGACCTCTGGTAAGTCGAACTGTTCGAATTGCCATTTCGACAGGAACGATCTTTCTCGAACATAGCGGCTGTATTGCATTCAATTACTCATGAGTACAAATAAATTTGTACGAAAAGTTCCGAGGAACTGGGTCCTTATGAACCTCCCAGAAGTTGCTGCTGCACCGGCAGAAAACGATGGCACCAAAAGACGCAAATGAGGCTGTATAACGAAACACCTATTATTAATAGCATGCAAAAAGATGTACAATTATAATTCACGATAATGGGGTGCCTATTTAGTACAGGAATTAAATTCTGTGTACTAGTGTAGGTTGTAGACATGCGGACGACGGTATATGGAACTTTGGGCCTGGCTGTGAGTCGTGCGCGGATAGAGAAAGCGACCAAGACAACTGCTCCCATGAAGCAGGAAATCCGGCTTCGATTCCAGCTCCGGCACAAATTTTAGTTGTCGTCAGTCCAGTATGCAGCCGAAGGTTGTCTGCATCCGCAACTGCGTATACATTTTACTTAATTATAATTTCATTTAGATCAGTTCGCATTTCTCCACTGCCACCGTTAACCCAACGTCTAGTACTGACATACTTTAGGAGCTGATTTTGCTTGTAACCTTTATTTGGATTGCTAAAATGATGCACATTATAGCAAACCTATAGGAATGGTGCTGCATCACTCAACAATTTGAACACAGTTCATAGTAAATGCACTGAGTGTCAGCGCTCGTATCAACATACCAGGCAGATTTTAATCACTGTCATATCATCTTCTATCTGAGATAATAAACTGGGCGAGAAATTTCGTATCAATATTTATTATATGTGAGCTCTGATTATCTGACATGACTAAATACATTTTGCCTAATCGTGGGGTTATTATAATCTAACATTCTGCGTGGTGTCTGTTTGTTCTAAGTCGTGTCTCCCTACAACTTTCGCGAAACGACGCTCTGAGCGCGTTTAGGGAATTGACTAGTTTGAACCTGGTACCTGTTGCTGGTAAGGAGACGCCAGACCCCACATGACATGTAGAGTTCAATGAGACTAACGATGATATAATCAAATACTTAATGATTTCAGCGTCAGCTCCACTGCACTCCCTGTAAACGAATATTAATACTAAGTGGGTTATGCACTCTCTTGCGGCATCGCGTGCATTCATTACCTTGTCGTTCGTTAGGCAGCGTCAGGGGGTAGCGGGCGGCGCAGCTCTGCACACCTCGCCGTCTCGGAAGCAACACTTTCTAACTTCACCTTACCACAATTTACCGAAGTTGGTTTTAGAAAAGCTATGTGGCTGTGTTTTCAACTGACCAATCAGGGTTTCAATGTTAACCTTAAGCTCCGCCTACAAAAATTCTGTCTATCCAATGAGAAACGTTATACTTTTCGTGGTGGGGCAATGTTTTTAACGTTTGCAAAATAACAGAGATGAGCATAGTCTCATGCTAAAACGTTCAGCTGGTGTGGTCCTTTTAGTGTTATCGTAAGATCTATACTGTTCTTCTGGAGGGCTCTATCTTTTAACGTGGGCTGGGGGGTGGTCCTGGTGGTCGGCTGGAAACGTGGGTAACAGTCCCTTATCGTAGGGCCTCCTAACCTTCATGACTCTGCTCTCGGTTTCTGTTCTCGTTTCTACCCTCGGAACAGCGTCTGTTTCACAGTGGGAAGGTATGACATGCATTTAGGCGTTCTTGTGTTAGTCTGTGGTATTCCATTTGCTCACTCGTTGATCGTATTACTTTGGTTAATTTAATGTCAGGATTTATTCGGAGCTATGTGACATACTGCCGGATTTTCTATCATGTAAGGGTTTTCATGGAAGGTGTTGGATTTGCCTGACACTTTATAATAATGTCATTTGCTTTAGGAACTATCTGGCGGATTAAAACTGTGGGCGAGGCCGGGATCTCTGCACACATCACTGAGTGGTAAATACAACAGTTGGCTACAGGCTGTCGATTACCAAAAATGTGCTCATACCACCGTGATAGTCAAACAGACAGTTCTTATGCCTATGTCTGCATACTACCTCACTGAGTAGTTGCAAAGTGAAATAGTTCAAAATTCCTTCAGTAAAGAAAGTGAGATATGTTAGCCTTGGCCAGAGGGCACCTACTTACAGACGAACCTAAGGGCACTTTCTCATAAGGACTAGTCTATCAGGCTACTAACGAAAGAATGATCTTTAAGGAACACGAGCACAAAAGCTATTCTTCGCCCGTCAGTAGTGAAAATATCAACTCCGACCAGCTCCAGCTGTGTTATACTCTGTACACGTCTCTAGATAGATCGCTTCGGCGGCAAAAGTGGAAATAGTGTCAGAGAATTTAAGTGTACAGGACGTCAACATAGAGAGTGCAAAAGGAATTACACTGTTAAACGCAAAGGAAAGAGAGAGTATGTAAATCTGACGAGGGGAACACGTCAAGTGCGGTAACCAGATTTGTCAGAAACTTTGTTCAGTGGAAGAGGAGCCAAAATAAGATAAAACGTGTCTCAGCTTATCTATAGATATTCGATTATTTCTAAAAAAAATGACGATCAACATTTTTCGAGGTACTTCAGGTGCCTTTCAGCGAGTAAATAAATCAACCGAAGCGGCGGCACTGTTTTGTGGAATCTGATATATGTCCGTAGAAGATTACTACACGAATGTTTCCAATGTATGTTGAAATAACATGTCCTTATTCCTCTACTAATTTTATAGCTGTGAACGAAATTAAATAAATAAATAAGTAAATAAATGAGGAAGCTATATGAAATTGTTTTCGATAAAATTCAAGTAGTGTGTCTTGATTAACAATCAACTGCAAGCACCAATTCTCGGTAAAGCGATCCGTTACGCTTGGTCTGCTGCGAAATTACTGTCAGCGTGTGAAAGCATCACTAATGTTCGCGAAATTACTGTTAACGTGTGAAACCATCACCAATGTTAGCGACGTTTCTTTCCCGTGTGAGATTCATGCTAAGAAATGTCTCTGTGGCAGAGATGTATTCGCGTAATGCTTGTCGCGTTCGAATTTTCTATTTTTCGATGGTTTCTACGAGCCGACATGGATAGATAAATGAGAAATAAGTAGATAAATAAAAATAATAATCAGATTTCGAACTCGGAGCGCAAAACTGACAGTCCGCGACTCTATCCACTGTGCCGCAATTTCGGCTGAGATTGTCGTCCACTGCAAGACATGTTAAGTGCTTCGAAAACTTTGACTGTCGTTTTCTCTTAACTGTTTGCGGGTAAGCCGAGACACGTGTTCGCTTTTTTTTAACTCCTCTTCCAGTCAGCGAAGTTTCTGGGAAATCGGGTTATGACACTTGTGGTGTTCTCCTCGAGAGCACTTTGTCGACCTCTCCAGAGGACGGGCAGGATCTAGTCAGAGTTAAAATGAGCCTTGGAAGCCTAGCGATCAAACAACGATGGATAACATTCCCTTGTAATGTATAAAATCATGGGGAGACGTGACAACCAATCCATTGTATAACTTAGTGAATAGAATATACAGTGTATGAGACTGGAGATATACCATCAGAGCTTCTGGAGAATATTAACTACAGTCCCGAAGTGGAAAATAAATGTGAGATATATTGTGCAATCTGCTTCACAAAAGAAAGGAAAGGAGAACTTTCAATCATTTTAGCTTTAGGTGACGTAAAGGCATGTGACGTAGGCTCGGTAATGGAAGGGACAACTGTAGAATGTGTCGACCTAAAAAATGCGTTCCACAAAGTAATCCCCACATAAACAGGTATACACTACTGACGAAGACAGGTGATATACAATAACTAGAAGTGGTAAGAGGAAACAAAACGTACAACAGATTCTCGGTTTAAGGATAATAGGGAACGCAAGCAGAGATACGGACTCTCTCCTCTGTCGTTCAAGCTGTATATCGAAGAACCAATGAAATAAATAAAGAGATTCAATTGTGTTACTAATAACCAGAGTGAAATGACATCAGCGATAAGAGCCGCTGACGACTCTGTGAAAGTGAAGAAGAATTAGCTGCTATCCTCTATGAAACTGATGACGAATTCCAGGACCTGTTGAATAGAACAAAGACTGTTGAAAATATAATATGAATTAAGAGTAAAGCTAAGAAAGACGAAAGCGTTGGGGGGCAAAAGAAATGAGATTATCGCCTAACTTAATTTCATCTTTGAGGGCCACGTAGTATAAGAATTGAAGGAATTTTCGTATCCTGAACGTAAGACATCGCATTGCGAATGAAGCAAGGATAGGCACAGGCAAAAATAGAGCGTTCTTTGCCAGAATACACTGAAGAGCCAAAGAAACTGGTACACCTGCTTAATATTGTGTAGGGACCCCGCGAGCACACCGAAGTGCCGCAACACGACGTGGCATAAAGTCGATTAATGTCTGAAGTGGTGCTGCAGGGAACTGATATCATGAATCTTCTAGGACTGTCCATTAATCTGTAAGAGTACGAGGGTGTGGAGACCTCTTCTGAACAGCATGTTGCAAGGCGTACCAGATACTCTTAATAATGTTCATATCTGGGGAGTTTGGTATCCAGTGAAAGTGTTTAAACTCAGAATAGTGTTCATGGAGCCACTCTGTAGCAATTCTAGACGTGTGGGGTGTCGCATTGTCCTACTGGAATTGCCCAAGTCCGTCGGAATGCAACATGGGCGTCAAAGGGTGCAGGTGATCAGACAGGAGGCTTATGTACCTGTCGCATATCATTCCAACTGCACACGCCCCACACCATTACTGAGTCTCCATCAGCTTGAACAGTACCCTGCTGACATGCAGCGTCCATGGATTCATGAGGTTGTCTCCATATCCGTGTGCATCCATCCGGTCGATACAATTTGAAACGAGACTCGCCCGACCAGGCAACATGTTTCCAGTCATCAACAGTCCAATGTCGGTGTCGATGGGCACAGGCGAGGAGTAAGCATTGTGTCTTGCAGTCATCAAGGGTACA
Source organism: Schistocerca gregaria (assembly GCF_023897955.1). Classification (NCBI taxonomy): domain Eukaryota; kingdom Metazoa; phylum Arthropoda; class Insecta; order Orthoptera; family Acrididae; genus Schistocerca; species Schistocerca gregaria. The sequence continues at coordinate 1,011,747,455 of NC_064920.1, read as the reverse complement.
TGAGAGTTGGCCTTCGGCTCCGAAAGCCCATATCGATGACGATTTGTTGAATTGTTCGCACGCTGACACTTGATGACCCAGCATTGAAATCTGCAGCAGTTTGCGGAAGGGCTGCACTTCTGTGACGTTGAAAGATTCTGTTTAGTGGTCCCGTTCTTGCAGGATCATTTTCCAGCTGCAGCGATGTCGGAGATTTGCTGGTTTGCCCTATTCCTGATATTCACTATACACTCGTGAAATGGTCGTACGGGAAGATCTCCACTGCATCGCTACCCTGGAGATGCTGTGTCCCGTCGCTCGTGAGCCGACAGTAACAGAACATTCAAACTCACTTATACCTACCTCGATAACCTGCCATTGCAGCAGCAGTAACCGATCTAACAACTCCGCCAGACGCTTGTTGTCTTATGTAGACGTTTCAGAACGCAGCACCGTATTCTGCCTGTTTACACATCTCTGTATTTCAGTACGCAAGCCTATACCAGTTTCTTTGGCGTTTCAGCGTAGTTACTAGAAGAAGAAAAGATATCGAAGGTGCTAACTACTTGTCTTTCACAATTATTTCTGATACTCATTGAAGTTATTAATTCATTATTTTCATCAGAGCGCCACAAATAATGACCTCACGAAACAGGTCGTCCAGACAACTAGTGAGCACGTTTCAATTATAAAAGAAAACTGGAACAAATAAGCAAAGAGTTGGTACCTTGCTAGTATATTGTGGTTTGCTTTAGTTTTGCTTTTGCCTTTGAACCTCATTGTTCATACGGTCAGTAACTTCTGTTTTACTCTGTTCGCCATCTGATGTGATACTTATGGAAGGAAACTGCTACTACAGGTTAAGGAAAAACATGGTAACACTTCAGCTGAATAGTGACTAAAATTGGAACAACTTTTACACTCAAAATTGGTCATTGTAAAATTCCAAATCTGAACTGGAATCACTGATACGATGTAGGGTTATACCGGTGGTATATGCTCGTCTCCTTTCCTTAGATACAGTCGCCTCAGTGTTTAGATATTCGTATATTCCATTAATCCTCAACTTTGGAATTAAAAAAAAAACACAGTACATTGGCTATTTCTAGCAGGATAGAACCACATTTTAGAAATTCAACTTTACTTTGGCTACTTATCCAGCATGATTCCATATTTTTACCTTTTGATGTTTTTGTGGAGGTATGAGTATGTATTTGCGCAGTAACTGGTAGAGCTGTCAGCTACCACATCAGGCCATGAAAGAACAAACAACATCGGCTCACGAAAAAGATCAGCGGATTCCCTCGTTATTTGTACACATTAGATGGCCACTTCCAACACACGCCATAATATCATCAAATGATTATCAACTATCGGAACAGATCCTAAGGGCCAAATTCTCCCTTTAAAAGTTCTTGTACCTCTATCGGTCCAAGGGTTCCTCCTTCCAGTCTTCTAAAACGCCCAGATAGCTTAGGTCGTTCACCATGTCATCGCACAAAGGCTTTTGGTCTACCAAAAGAACACGTTTTCCCACGCACAGCTCTGAGTATTGAATTTCTAGTTTGTAACCCTGTTTACACCCACAATTAACAACGAGTTTTTGAAATGTACATACCGAAAACGCTTCTGGTGTGGTAGATATTTCCTCTTTCTGTTTGAGATCTTAAAAAGAACACAGTTTGGGCAACAAGTGGGCTAACTGGAATACGGAATTTTTGAAATACGTGTAATATTCGTAACTGCATGAGAAATCACAATTTCGACATCGGCTTACATGTATGTAGTGGCAAATCAACGAATGTAACTGATCCATATCGGTGTACTGTGCCTCGAGCACTGAAACACAAAAGCCTGCAAACTCTTTTCTTTGAATACAAATAATGTGCACATCTGACGATATGGGAGGGTGTGTAATCCATGGTGCCTGCTTCGTCATGCTATTATAAACTTACATTGAATGAAGAAAGTTAAGATAGATATTCTAGACATAATTTGATTAAATGTCTAATTTTTAAAATCAAAATTAGGCTGTAATCAGCTGAAACTTGTAACATTCCTGTTATCAAACGTTATATCAATCCTTGTTAATAAAAAACAACAAAACTTATTGAGCAACAAAGTTTCAGAACCTGAAATGCTTATAATCTAAAGTACAATGTCAGATTATTAAGTTGAAGGCGTTGTATCTAAGTGGAAAATTTAACAAAAACAATCACTCTAGATCGCAAATGGTTATGTTTTTGTGAAATTGTGATACACGATCGCTTTTGTTCTAGTTAAGACTTCAAAAATCATAAGTTGGAAATCTCTCAGTCATTGTAGATGCTTCCGTAAATTAAGGCGAAATGCACATTGTAAAACATAAACTCCATCCATTCAGTTACGCGTAGCCAAAACAAAATAATTATTACAAGAATGTGAAATGTGCCGTCGGTGCCACTTTAGACCAAGGTTTCCCAAACTTTGATTCGCGGAACACTGCTGTTCCGCTGAGGTTGAATAAGTGCACCCCAAAAAACAATTAATACAACGAACCTTGTTTTGTTCGACATTCTGACGATACTAATTATTTTTTAATATTTCGTCGCAACTTCCATGGTATTAGATATGATTTAAAATTGAAGTAATTGCTAAAGTAAAAAAGTTTCTTATTTTTTTAAATTTCAGTTAACCTTTGAGAAAAACAAGGTGTTCCGTCAAAGTACCAGGATTCTCAAAATGTTCTGTCCCTGCTCTTGAGTACATCAGCTCAACACAACGGCTAATACATACAACACTCATTGCTTTTTAACAAGTTGTGGAATATGAAGACACGAAATCTCAACTTTCGACTTTTTTCGGTGCCAAGAAAAGATATAAATTTATCTGTCTGACGATCTTGTACATCGTGGCAGATGATAGGTAAGAAAACCATCGGACTATGCGACAGATTCGGAAGTTTCAAGCCGTAACGAAAATGTCACTAACTGCAGCGGGCCCACCCCTTCCTAAGCTGCTTAATAAATTAATGGGATGTTCCCCACTGTGAAACAACACTGCGTCAGACACGCTGACCCTGGAAGTTGTTCTCTGCTAATCGTTGCACGCGGGGGGCTACATTGAACACTTACCGAGTAACTGCTCTAGCAGTTTTCCCCTGTTTCTTCCCTAGCTCAGTTGAAGGGAGTTTGCTTAGCACGTTTCTTCTAAAGTTGTCTTGATGTCCTGGTCGGATGTCTCTTTCACAGGCCGCAGATCGTACCTTAAGACGTTCAACAGACAGTGAAATACGATATGGTTTATAGGAGCATTTCGACGTAACTACAATGAAAGTTTGGAAATACCAGGGTGCCACCTGATTTATTGCTTTAGTCTCCAATCAGGAAACGAGTTCTTATAACGAATACTATTTGAGAGCCAATCTAAAATCAGTGTTTACGTTAAGATTCACGGGGTGTAATTACAACTTATCGAGCTTCATGATAATTCACTTAAAAAATCTCTACGCGATTTCGACAACAGTACGACACCGTACATAAACGTTTTCCGAAGTAGGTTTAAACTTGAAATCACATTACGCGGACGTAATAATAGCACGTGACACAAAATGTTGCCTGCCTGATATCTAGTCGTAGACTGGGTTTTACAAAATTTTCGAAGGCAGCATTCTACTTCAGATCACTTTTGATACAATAAAATAATCACTCACAAATACAACATGTTGCCAGTGTGAATAGCCTGCCTACTGACAATTTCTGAGACAGAATGAAGCTTTACATCGCTTTTAAGGAAATGAGACGAGTACTTATATAGCAAACATACCGCCAGCATGAAAGCTAGTAACTAGCTGCCTAGTGAGGTCTGCCTACTGTTTCGAGCTTGCCCCGTAGGGCCCCCTTGCGATTGCTCGATCTAATTCACCAACCATTTACAACATTAAATAAAATATCTGATTAAGTTTTACTGTCAGTGTAGGCAAACTGTAATTAGAAAATTGTCAGTGTGGATAAGGTTTTCAGCACTGTTAGAACCGTGTCAAAATGGTTCTCATGTTTGTTGTCCCCCTGTTACTTGTGAAGTGGGATGGGCTAACGCCCTTGCTCTCTTTCTAACCCACAGCAGCGCCAGCCTTCATATACTGTATGATAAAACGTTGACTCAAATGTGGCATAAAGGCCACGTATCCCCAAAACTAAAACGTTTTTAAGACGTTTTTATCCAAAAATTTCAAAAAATTAAAAATAAAACAACCTCCAATTTCATTAACGCTTTATCGATACTGTTACAATAAAGGTTCCATACTGTCTTCACTTATCAAGGTTCAAAACTGCATTATTATTTTCAATTTGATGTGCCCGTCCCTTCTGTCGGATAACATTCATAACCAGTACACATAATAATCAGTGTTAATGATCTGGCTGTGCTATTTTTTATGACTATAATCACCGATTTCTTCCGACGGTCATATGATTTCTACATACAAAGTGTAATAAATTTCATTAATTTCACTTTACAGCCACATTATTTGTCAATTTGTGGATTTTTTTTGTACTTGTAGAATCAGCAAGTGACTCACGGGCTGGTGATGACATTGAGATGCATGTAGTATCCCTTCTCAATTCCTTTATGGATGGGAAGGGCGGAACGGTTAAACCCAATACCGATACTTAATTACTCAATAACCGGTATTTTTCGATATTTGTTTGGGCTTGGTTATAACACCTTTTTCCATATTTTACCAGTAACCAGGTAGAAAACAGGCATATCAATTTGACAGCTAAAATTTTTTGCTTTTAAATAAAAAGTTTTTTTCAAAAACGAGTAATGTTTATGCGTAAAATTTCCATTGCTTTGAAATGTTGGGTGTTACCGAATTTGGGAAAAGAAATCATCATTATTGAAGTAACAATATCTACAAGTAAAAAGTAGCAAGAAACACAAGAAATAAGGATCGGTAGAGCATTGCAGAGACAATTTAGTACCTGTTGGCGTGTGGCGTGATCTGTTGGATGGCATGCGTGTACGCTTTGTGTGTAAGACTTGCCCCCACGTTGTCGTCCTCGAACATCAGTTTTACTGCAGAATGGCACGCTCCGTAGTTTGGAAGTATTTGCTGAAGCACGTTAGCAATGTAGTACAATGCTCTGTTTGCTTTAAAAGATCAGGAACGATAGCAGGCACATCAAAACTGCGATATCATATTAGGAGGAAAGATCCACAATGTTCCTTTGAGGAGAAGGTAAATTTGATTGGGATAAGAACTGAACCCATAACTTTTTGGTAGCTTGAGGGTGAAAAATTGATACCATCCAAAAGGGAATAATGCAAGAAAGTTATCAAATTGTGACCTTTCGCTCTCGCTGACGCCGCATCCGTCTCCTTCACCTTCGCAATTTTTGCTGGAGACAGTGAGACCGATTTCTGCCACAGCCTCAATCTCATATCGATCCTTGTCTCCTCTCTTTCACCTTCATTAGAATTCATCAATCTTTATCCGAAGTCTAGGTTTGTCGCTGGAAGTAAAAGCAGTCAGAAAGTGGCTTATTTCAGAAACCGGCTATTTTGAGCGGTTTTAGTAGTCTGGTTAAACTGGAGAGGAAAAGAATTGGAGTAGCCGAAAACCGGTTGTTCCAGCGATAAGCGTCAGGCCCTACATTTCTCTTGAAAATCATAATACATTAAATATACGTTAAACAAGACATATTAAACGTATATGGTAATACAATATTCCTGAAAAACACAATTATAACTCTTGTATTACTTACTTTACTTTATTATGTAATGACACAAAACAAATTGCGTTAACGTAAGTGATACATTAGTTTCTTATTCAGTGAGAGAATAGTCGCTGGTTTGTTGATGAACAGTACATGGAATCTTACGTCTCTGTGACGCACGCTAGCCGGCGATGCGTCATCTAGGTCACTGCTGCGTCCTTGAGGGCACAACTCATGGCTGTCAGCGCACCGCCTCCAGTGAGACGTGACATTAGCCCGCGCCACAAGTCCAGAGGTGCCACTGAGCACTCAGCTTATTCGACATTTCTTTCTCTTTGAAAATTCTGTTCTGGTCTTTCCTTAATCTGTATGTAGAAGAAGACAACATTCGTGGCCAACGCCACACAGCATTAGCAAAACAATGAAATGACTTTGCAATACACTATGCAGCATTAGTCTAAACGATTCATCGAATTTCAGAGCGCTATTTGTTTACAAGGCATACAAAGACAGGGGATACATGAAAAGATAGGTACACTTCAAAATTTCTAGTACAATCTACAGATGTTCAATGTGTACGCCCTTGGTCACCCAGTACACATCCAAACGGCATGCCAGATCTGTAGATACACAGATGATCTGTTGATGTCCGTCAGAGCAACATTGATGTGTTCCTACAGTTCTTTTAGCGTTATTGGCATTCGGGTGCATGAGCTTTGTCCTTAACGTAACTCAGAAACTAATCGCATGGAGTGTGGCGTGAGATCTTGACGATTTGGGGAGCTATGGTCACAGAGGAACATCAGCTAGACCAGTGCGCCCTATCCAGCGATGTGGTAGTTCTCTGTTGAGAAAGGCACGAACAGTTGTGCTCTAGTGAAGTAGATTCCAACTCTGTTGAAAGATGAAAGTCGAGAAATCAGCAGTCAGTTGTAGCAACAACCACAACTACAACTGCCACATATCCAGGTACACGGAACCTATCATCGTCTACTCGATGAAGAAAAAAGGGCCATACATCTTTGGCTTGGACACAGAACAGAAGACATTCACTTTTGGCTAATCCATTTCCAATTCCACACGGACTTGCAAGTGTTCATTACCCCACACTCTCACACTGGAACGATTCATTTTCCCGACGGATGGATAGTTGCCTCGTCGCTGAATAGGAATGTTTCCGCAAAGTCATCATCACCTTCCATAGCTTGTTGCACTCGGGTACTAAACTCCAACTGGTGTGCATAATATCTGGAGTTAGGTGTTCTACAGTGGCAAACAGCAGAGTCTGAAACGTGAACTTGAGACATGCTTCTTTAGCTTCAGCAGTAGTCATCCAATATCATGTGCTGCTGACAGATCAAGAAAGGCCACCCATGTCTTCAGTTTCTTCTGGAATCGAGTCTCAATATAGGACGTCAAGGCTAGATCATGTTCACAGCAGCTGCGCTGGCTTCTGAACCCAGCATGATATGTTGCAGTTGTATTATTTATTATTAATTGGACTCTGTTATGGATAAGTCGTTCGAGTAGTTTGAAGCACACACTCAGAGGGCATTGGGCTGTAACTTGAGGAGTCATCTACTGGCTTTCCCGACTTGGAGATTACTGATGTATGAGCGATCTTGAACTATTGAGGTACTTTTTCAGTCTTGAGAATATCGTTGTAGAACCTCTTCAGCCACCTCCTTCATCCATGTTCTCCAACAAGTTTTATAAATTCAGGGAATATTCCGTCCAGTCTTGCTTCTTTCCTCATTTTCAGTATTTTGATACCCTCATTTGTATCTCTTTCGTTAAAAGGATCTGATGAGGTGGTGTTACAATGAAGGTAGCTATTCACTTCATCCTTTATCTTTTCCTTGGCGGTTGAGTCTACAGGAACCCTCTAACCTCTTGATTCTCTGATATGTTGGGATTATCTTCACTTGCTGATGGCAAAAATTGGTTGTAGGGCCAAGTTTCCTTAATAGCGTCCAGGCCTTTCAGTTTAAATGAGTAAAATCTAAAGTTCAAACTAAGTCCATCCATTTCCAATTTCTCGCTTCATTTAGCTCTTCTAGTTTTCTTTTACCAGTATTAGGGTTTTCATCCTGTTGGTATTCTGCCTACAAGTTTTCTGCTGCGTCACCCAGGCAAGGAATGTAATGTTTTTGAGCCCTCGTGGTACTGCACGCTTGGCTGCATGGCTGCACTAATAATGACAATCTCTCGTAGTTTTCTACTTTTTGGAGCTATTCATTGAAGTTTCTGTCGACCTCCTGAGTACCCTATACTGATCCCAGTTACCTTTCCTGAAATTCCTTCTTGGCTACTTAATGGAAATTATCACAGATATTTCAATCCCTACGTGGGGCGATGATGGCTCCTTCGGAAGCTTTTTAGGACTGTTCTAGTGTGACTCAAAGGAAGTGTGTTTTCATCGGTAGAAGGGAAGCACAGGTCAGGATTGGTATGAATGTGCCATCTAGCAGAACGAAAGGTTTTCATTTCTTTAGAGTCATAACTAAGATAGAGATTTTTTCCTTCTGTCAACTCTACTAGTTTTTCTCCATTTTCACTACTGTTTTTATAACCCCAGGTCGTGTGTGATGGCTATTGGAGTGTGATACATATGGAAGGAAGGGAGTTGGCCAATGAACGATTGGTAGTTTGTAGACTTAGACCATAGTTAAATTCCATCAACTCCAGAGTGATCACTTTGATGGTATTGATCTCTCGGCAAATAACTCTAAAAATCGGGGAGGCTATTTCTTACACATATGATAGAACCACGTACCATTAATGGCAGGTATCATATCGCTTTGTATCCTGCAACCTTACTTTTTCTTATTATCTTCATCTATATGGGATTCTTGAAGAGCTTTGATATCGGTGTTGTGATCAGTGGACAGTTTGCTCAGGTAGTCACATTTGACTTTTGATAGTCCTTCTACATTGATCGGTAAAATATGGATACTTGTCCCAAAATTCCTCGTCATCTTTGTTTGACTCTGAGATGAGCCCAAGTTACAGTTCGTTTTCGTGTGCTGTTGTCTTGAATAGCCATGAGAAATCTTTGATCTAGTATGGCTGCCGATGGTGTAGACCTTTCGCTGTCCTTCTTTAGTAGTCCGTTGCCCGGGTTACACCATCTTGGATGTTGTCTACAGGCATTATGTTTAAAGTTTGTTGGAAGTCGCTCAGTGTTCGCATTATGAAACACTGGATGAGTATAATCTAAGCAATTTGCGCTCCGCTTTAAGAAAAGTAAATTTTTGATGCATCTCAAAATTTATGGCACCATATCTCCTGAATTAAGTGTCGATCAGTGATATAATTTTGCAGACACATGCAGCGGTATATGTGAATACTCTCTGCAAAATGTGTTGCGAACATAGTTAGTGGCAAAGAACTAATAAATTAAAAGTCTTGCCTGATGCTAACGTTTTACTGTACGTACTGTAAAACATGTAGTAAGCGATAAACTTTTTTTCCTTTCGTCATTTTGTCGGAGGAATCAGCAGCGAAAAGTTTCGGAGGGATTCGAAATTACCTGTATTAGAATAAGGCACCTGAACACAAAATCTGAAACAGTGGGTTGGGTCTTCATCTTCTTGAACTACAGTGAGCAGCTACGAATGCAGTAGGATATCGTAACTTTTAATATTAAGTCTATGAAGGTGGCTGTTATCATAACATACGCTATATAAAGGTATCAAGTAAGAAAAAGCATAAGGCATAATTTTACGAAAAGATCAAAAATCGATTTCGATTGTCTCGCACAAACAACTGGCCCGAAAATTACAAAAACCGATACAAGAGAGTGTGTATCAGCCTGACTGGTGACCACCTTCCGGTGTTTGACTGCTGGTGATACGTTTCAAAATTTTAATGCACCTCTTTAAAGTTCATTATTCATGGGTCTCATGGTACCAGAAGTATGCAATGCTTTGGTAGAAGCACCGACATATTTCATTAAGGGAAGTTTGAAATAATACAAATTATATTTTTGTTCACCAGCACACTCCACTATCAATTCAATTTCTTTGCCTCGCATTTGCCTTAGATTCGAAGAAGTCGGAACTTTTTTGTGTGCTTCGTCACACGTGATTCTTAGATCATCGGCAAGAGAATGCCAGCTGTTTTCGTCGGATTCCGATCTTTGTAGACATTACTTTCGTCACCCCGCGGCTCTGGTCATAGATGAATCGCATTTATAAAATTGATAGGTCTCTCGTTCGTTAACTTTTCCATTGCTGTACACAACCATTTTACTACAACGAACAACTGCAGTATATTTGGCTTTGTATACGCGTGCAAACTTTCGAACAAAAGCGAAACGATATTGTTTTCTCTGGGATACGAAACTGGAGCGCTATCTGTGAGACAAGTAGGAAACAAAGGCGAGAACGAAAGGGAAGCTTATACAGACAAGGACAAAGATAGATATTGCTCTGCAATACGAAATATTCTGCACCCTTAGTGTGCAACACTAGCAACCCCATGGTAATAGGTCGGCAGCTACTTACAACAGCCAACAAAATCACCAATAAGTTTTACGCAGCCTCATCGAAAAACAGTAGTCTATTGCAACCACAGCAGCAATGTTGACGGCAGCCCTCCGGGGCCAAATAATACGATAAACAATGGCCCGCCTACTCGCACCTTAACATACAAAGCGAAGCCGAACACGCGGTTCCCTTTGCCCAGGCTCAAAGACATCCCTGCTTCGAAGACATCGATAGCGGCAGAAATAAACATCTGCGTGTATGTAAACATCGATTTGTCAAAGACGGAGGAGTAACGAACCATACAGATGCTGCCTTTCTTTCATTGCAGAGCAAATATTGAAATGGCGAGTGAAACGGCAGGAAGCTTGGGAGGGGGAGTGCTTGTGTGTTTGTGACCGATGTTCTTTTGAGCTGATTTCCAAAAAAGAATTGTTTCTTTTCTCTTTTGTTGAATTCCGCCAACAATTTCCCGGGTGCGCCGCCAGTATGGAACAGCCGGCATCCCTTGAGTGAGCCAGGTGCAAGAAGAGTAAGACGTACACAAAGCGGAACACACTTGCTATGCAACAGAGATCTAAATAAATAACTAGGTCTCGCTCCGAGCAGTTGTCCACTGACACATAAAAGCAGAATAAAAATAAATTAAAGCAGAAAAGCCTTAATAAAATTTCGGTCTTAAAGAATATTAAGTGTTAAAACAAGTACAATGAGTAAAACATGAGCATTCACCGTCAAGTAGTAACGTAGTTAACATATCTCCACCTGCCCTGCTAGTACTAAAAGCTAGAAAACATTAGTAGACAGTAGGAGCCGCTCTAACCTACACCCAAGGTTACTTGAACTACAGTGCTCGCAATTAGGTGACTTTAATTAGCTTGGCATCACATAAGTATGCCAGTAGGCAGCTCCAACGTCTATGACTACACCCATCGGCGGAAGCCATAGCTTAAAGCAGGGATATAACACCTTTATATCTAAACGGGCACTAGCCTGACTGGCAGTAAAACCATCCCTACGTTGTTAGCCATCATGAAAAACAACGCCTTAGTCTGATTAATCACTACATAATGAGGACAATTCTCGATGTAGGGACCGCCACTGAGACGTTGACCACGGCAACAACAAACACTCGCCCGTTTTTCATTACATACTACATCAGTTCACCTTAATAACTATGGACACGTCCGTAACACAAACAACACGGACAAATATGGAACATGTCCAAGCAACTTGTACAAATATAAAACATGTTCATACAATACCTACAAGAATCTCTGTTCTTAACCCTAGACTACCAAACCTGTGTAAAACTTATGACTTCAGTAGCCTGTAAAACAGGACATTTTCTACTTCATTTGGTATGTATCATACCACTGGAGATCTAATAATTATAATTAACTTCCTTTTAATAAAATTGGAGTAGTAAACTTTACGTTGGTTTAGCAGCATGTAACATTTTTGCCCTTTAATGGTCTACGGTTGAAACCAACCAAAATGCACAATGGCTCTCCTGAGGCCACACACTAATCAACAGAAATGTAATACCAAAATCGCAATTGAAACACTCAAGACAAGTACAGCCTCGCCTACCAACTACCAAGATCGAAACAAATTAAAGTACAGCACTTCAAATTTACTACCTTCTCTGACCTGGCCCTCATAAAACCAACGTTCTCAGATAACACCACCGAGTGGTCATCTAACACACATTGGACCTTCGGTCTTAATTTAATTGCTTGAGATTCCGCACAGTACTCACGCGAGACTTGCAGGTCACCCTCTCGAAAGACATGCAGACTTATTTCTACGTCGATTAAATCACTACTGTTATGTCGCTGCGATATGGAATCAATCACATTTGGAACAGAATCTACAAGATCCAACCACAAGCTAATACGAGATACTAGGCAGATAAACTATAGCCCGCTCATCTCTCGCATCATTGGAGTACCGAAGCTCACAAAACACATGTGTGCCTAATCACCGATCATATTTGACAGTGTAACCACTCACAATGGAGGTATAAAGATCGCCAGCGGAACAACTCACAAAGTAACTACAACCGTTTCCCGAGCATGTGATACAAGATGCACTGAAGAGCCCAAGAAACTGGTACACCTGCCTAACATCATGTAGGGCCCCCACGAGCACGCAGCAGATCCGTAGCACGACGTTGCATGGACTCAACTAATATCTGAAGTAGTGCTGGAGGGAATTGACGCCATGAATCTTGCAAGGCTGTCCATATATCTGTAAGGGTAAATATTCATGTCTGGGGAGTTTGGTGGCCAGCAGTGTTTAAACTCAGCAGATTGTTCCTGAAGCCACTCTGTAGCAATTATGGAGGTGTGGGTTGTCGCATTGTCCTGCTGGAATTGACCAAGTCCGTCGGAATGCACAATGGACATGAATGGATGCAGGTGATGAGACAGGTTGCTTACGTCCGCGTCACCTGCCAGAGTCGTATCAGGGATCCCACATCAATCCAACTGCACATGAACAGAGTCTCCACCAGCTTGATCATTTCCCTGCTGACATTCAGGTTCCATGGATTCATGAGGTTGCCTCTATACCCGTACACATCCATCTGCTCGATACAATTTGAAACGAGACTCGTCCGACCAGGCAACATGTTTCCAGTCATCAACAGTCCATTGTCGATGTTGACAGGCCCAGGCGAGGCATAAAGCTTTGGTCGTGAAGTCATAAAGTATACACGAGTAGGCCTTGGGCACCGAAAGCCCATATCGATGATGATTCGTTGAATCGTTTCCACACTGACACTTGTTGATCGCCCAGCATAGAAATGTGGAGCAATTTGCAGAAGGATTGCACTTCTGTCACGTTGAATGATTCTCTTCAGCCGTCGTTGGCCCCGTTCTTGATGGATTTTTATCCGGTCGCAGCGATGTCGGAGATATGATGTTGTAACGGGTTCCTGATATTCAAGGTACACTAGTGGATAGTTCCTGTGAATTATTATGGGTGGAGGCTACACTCAACAACCGACCTAGGTCAATAGTTGGCTCCTTTTACCGACCTCCCGACTCAGCAGCATTAGTGGCAGAAAAACTGAGAGAAAATTTGGAAAACATTTCACATAAATTTTCTCAGCATGTTATAGTCTTAGGTGGAGATTTCAATTTACCAGATATAGACTGGGACACTCAGATGTTTAGGACGGGTGGTAGGGACAGAGCATCGAGAGACATTATACTGAGTGCACTATCCGAAAATTACCTCGAGCAATTAAACAGAGAACCGACTCGTGGAGATAACGTCTTGGACCTACTGATAACAAACAGACCCGAACGTTTCGACTCTGTAAGTGCAGAACAGGAAATCAGTGATCATAAGGCCGTTGCAGCATCCCTGAATATGGAAGTTAATAGGAATATAAAAAAAGGTTTCAGACTACCTAACAGATCCCAACGAAAAATTCTGTTCCGACACTGACAATGTTGAGTGTTTATGGAAAAAGTTCAAGGCATCGTAAAATGCGCTTTAGGCAGGTACGTGCCGAGTAAAACTCTGAGGGACGGGAAAAACCCACCGTGGTTCAACAACAAAGTTAGGAAACTACTGCGAAAGCAAAGAGAGCTTCACTCCAAGTGTAAAGGCAGCCAATACCTCTCAGACAAACAGAAGCTAAACAATGTCAAAGTTAGCAACCTTTCAATGTCGCACAGTACCTGCCCGGTTTAGATTTCCCAGTGAAATACACTACCGAAAAAAAAATAGTACGCCCTTTTTAGTGGTTTCCAGTTCACTCAAGATTTATTGTTGCATAAGTGCATATGGAGTATATGAAATGATCAACGTCACAAACGGTTCTGAGGTTCCACGTATCGACCCACGCTGCAACACCCATTGAAATGTCCCCTTTGAAAAATTATGAACGACTGTGGTGGTAAACGTCTACGTTATTTGATTTTCTAACAGCTGAGCAAAACTCAATGTACTCAAACAGTTTTCTCTTTACCTATTCTGATCATCACTAAACTAACACAATATATTTTTAGCGCAACGCAATCTGAATTTCAGTAATCCCTACAAAAGAGTGGCTCTGACTAACAATAACCTATACCTTTCATGAATCAGTTACCTCACAAAAATCTTCGTTACTCGAACTACCGCAATACAGCGAGCGCCAATACTGCCAGCTAAATAAAAGTTTCTAACTACTGAAGGCCTTAACTACTGATAGGCATAGTTAGCAAATAAAAGTTTTTGATAGAGAACAAACAATGTATTTACCTTAACAGCGTTCATATATATATGTGACATCCAATTAAACATATTTCCTTGTTGTGACGGACACACGTCCAGACCGTCCTCTCAAAACTCTGCCAGCCAGCCACAGACTGCACAAAGCACAGTCAGTGATTTTCATACAGAATGCTACGTGGCGTTACCAACAGAAAAACTTAAACAGCCTACTTACACCATATCAGTATATATTGCAGACTGCACAAGCGAAAATACAGGCTGTGACTCTAGCATCCAGTCAATCGTACAGATGGTGAATACTGCCCTGGGGTACATTATACCACGCCTGCACCACTTGTTCACGTAGCTGTGTAAGAGTTGTTGGTTGACGAGTAGCACGGTCTCTTCTCGTCCCATCGTATCCCACACGTGCTCGCTTGGAGAGAAGTTCGGAGCTCGTGCTGGCCATAGAAATTGCTGCACGTCTTGCAGAGCACGTTGAGTTTCACAGGCAGTGTGTGGGAGAGCATTATCTTGTAGGAAAAACGCATCACCTTCCTGTTGCAAAAATGGCAAAAGAAAGAGTCTAACAACATTTTGCACTTACCGACCGCTGGTTAGCGTCCCCTCCAGAAACACCGAAAGTGAACGAGAGATGTAGCTTATCACACCCCAGATCTTAAAGCCTGATTCAAATGGTTCAAATGGCTCTGAGAGCTATGGGACTTAACGTCTGAGGTCATCAGTCCCCTTTAACGCAGAGCTACTTAAACCTAACTAACCTAAGGACATCACACACATCCATGACCGAGGCAGGATTCGTAGCGGATTCCGTAGCGGTCGCGTGTTTCCAGATTGAAGCGCTTAGAACCGCTCGGCCACAACGGCCGGGTTTAAAGCCTGGGGTGGGTCCAGTGTGTCTTGAACGAATGCACTCTACGAGACAGAGAAGAGTCATACTCGCAACAACCATCGCTTTTGTGCAGGCAGAACCTGCTTTCACCGCTGAAGTCCATGGAGCGCCATTCCATTTCCCAAGTGAACCTCTGGCAGCACCAGTCGAGACCTGCATGTCGATGCTGTGGCTTGAATAGAAGAGGGACTAAGGGTGTGCGTGCCCGAGTCCCACTGCTAATAAACGGTTCGCAACAGTTCGTGTTGACAAGTCTGGGCTCACAGGCCCTCTTATTTGTGCTTTGGTAGCCGTACGACCTGCCACTGCTTTCCTCACGATACGACGATCCTGGTGGTCGTCTGTGCTGCATGGACGTCCAGAACCTCGTCTACGTGGTGAGAATGCTCCCGTGACCACTGATACCAGCATCGTTGCACAACTAATGAGCACCTCCAACTTGTTTGCTAATTGTCTGAAAGGACCATCTCAACAGTTGAAAGACTAAAATCTAACCCATTGCAAACTCGCTCAGTTGGCTGCAGGAAGCACAAGTGCGCCTCCTTGGTGTCTTTATCTGCTTGCTTCACACGTTTGCCCCACACTGAGCCTTCTGGGTGTCAGTATTCACTATTAAAGGGTAGATACAGATGGCGCTCTGGCAGCTATTCCACTACGCTAGTCCGGCCTCTGGGGCCGTGCGGTTCTAGGAGCTTCAGTCCGGAACCGCGCTGCTATCGGAGGTTCGAATCCTGCCTCGGGCATGGATTTTTGTAATGTCCTTAGGTTAGTTACGTGTAAGTAATTCTAAGTCTAGGGAACTAATGAGCTCAGATGTTAAGTCCCATAGCGCTTAGAGCCATTTGAACCACCACGCTATTTGTTGGCAGATGAAGTTGCAACTATTATCAGTACATCTACTCTCCCCCCAGGCGTCAAATGCCGTCTTCGGATCAAAAACGACATCGTATTCCCAGGTGTACTATTTCTTGTATCTAGCAGTGTCCAAAAAATGTCCAAATGTGTGTGAATCTTATGAAACTTAATTGCTAAGGTCATCAGTCCCTAACCTTACACACTACTTAACCTAAATTATCCTAAGGACAAACACATGTACCCCTGCCCGAGGGAGGACTCGAATCTCCGCCGGGAAGCAGCCGCACAGTCCATGACTGCAGCGCCCTAGACCGGTCGGCTAATCCCGCGCAGCTATTCAGCAGTGTATATTGACCAAATTGCCATTAACGATGCGTGTAACTTCCTAATATTAGGCCTACTTGTGTTGACTACACCATAAATGCTCGCCGTTTTATAGACTCCAACATGAGAAAACGTCTCACGTCTTCGTTGATATATGAGGAACAAACGGAGCTCACCCTTCCCAAAATGAAAAACACAAAAGTTTTTTTTTATAAGAATGGAGAAATACCGTGGATAGGAAACCTTGTCCATTCGTAAGACTTGAGAGTGTGAGGTATTTTTGACGCAGCTGGGAGCTAATTCCCGGAACAGTAAAGATCTCAGCTTTGATACAGAACTCGCGCCCGCAGATGACTAGCCAGGGTCCCCCGCGGCGTAATCTCGGCTTGCAGCAACAGCAGAGCACTCACTTATGTATGCTGCGCGCCAAGTCACGGCACGCCTTAACACCCTCAGAATGGAATATGTAATGGCGACATTTCGCGCACGTTGACGGAGATCGATGAGCAGAACGGCGCACCCTAAACACGGTAGCTGGGCAACCGGCCGGCCGGACACTGGTCAGCTCTTCCACAAACCTGCTGTTCAATAACTCGCCCTGTCGTGTCCTGCGCTTTCCGCGAAATTCTCATTACGCCCTTCGGCGACCTACTGTCGTAGCTCAC
The DNA here is from genome assembly GCF_023897955.1 of Schistocerca gregaria. Taxonomy (NCBI): domain Eukaryota; kingdom Metazoa; phylum Arthropoda; class Insecta; order Orthoptera; family Acrididae; genus Schistocerca; species Schistocerca gregaria. The sequence continues at coordinate 1,011,730,321 of NC_064920.1, read as the reverse complement.
GCTGGCGGCACTGCCATGACCACATTATTTGCTGTCTAGATGTACTGACGGTAAGGGAGTGCTGTGCTTCTCAATACTTTTCGGACTTACGCCTCCAGCCAGCTTTCTAACAAAATTTTAAACTTTCTTATTCCATCTAGAAATAATAGCATTCACTGTATGTGTGTTGCAGTCATTATCTGAAATTAAGCTGTAAGAGAAAAACAGAAAAGAACGACACACCACGAAGGAATTGTTCGAACGAGAAGGAAATCGGTAGATGTGATGTACATGCCGAGATAAAAAAAAATGGTTACAACTTCACAAAAATTCGATGAATTACTCAAGAAAAAGCTCTCCATAAATTGAACAAATCAATAACGTGTTGGTCCACTTCTGGCCCTTTTGTAGGCAATTACTCGGCTTCACATTGAGTTGCTGGACGTCCTCTTGACAGATATCGTCCCAAACTCTACGCAAGTGCTGCGTTAGATCGTCAAAATCCCGAGCTGGTTGGAGGGGCCTGCCATAATGCTCCGAATGTTCTCAGTTGGGGAGGGAGACTTTGACAAGGAAGAAGACAAGAAGTAGATGCTCGAGCTGTGTGTGGTCGGGCATTATTTTGCTGAAATGTAAGCCCAGAATGGCTTGCCACGAAGGGTAACAAAACGGGATGTGAAATATCGTCGACGGACCGCTGTGCTGTAAGGGCGCCGCACATAACAACCAAGGGGGTCCTGCTATGAAATCAAATTGCACCCCACACCACCATTCCTTGCTGTCGAGCCGTAGGTTTGTATTCCACTGCTGTGCAGAGTGTCGCCATATACGTCTTCGCTTTTCATCGGGATTCATTTCGAAGCAGGACCCATCACTGAAGACAATTCTACTAGATTACAGGCCGAATGTGCCCAACGCTTTTTGGTGTACAGAGGTTGTTGTGACTGACAAATCGCAATTTTTCACAGACACAACTTTTATTTCTGGAAGTTTACAAGGTTGATGACTGAACAACAAACGAAAGGTAACAATAACGATGCCAGTAAAAGTCTCTTACTTGATACAAACAAAACTTCACTTGTAATTTTTCACAAAGGTTCGTGGTAACGCACACACTAGTAAAAGTCCAGTTCAGAGACGAAGACGTAATCCTCAGCGTTCAAAGTCCACGAGGTCGGCATCCGGAGTGAACTGAAATTCGGGGCTGGTTCAAGCCCCTAAATAGCTGTCTCCAGCCAATCAGGTTTTGGCGTAGTAATACTTCCTGCAGGCCGTGGCTCGAGCTCCCCCTGCAGGAAGTAGTGCTCAGAATGACTGTTTCCATTATCTTGTTTGTAAATAGCCGATGTTTACCATGGTGCTTTAGGTACGCGTTGGACACAGACAAACCCCGTCCTCTGTGGTGTAATATGGGTTGCCGGCCCTCAGGGGCTACCTTGGCTCCGGTGTATCAGAGGTCAATGATTTGTCGGCGGAAAGGGCGCCATGATGTCAGCACCCTTTCTGTGAGCCATCTGTTAATGATCGTTCTGGTCACTGAAGCACCAATTGAACGTCGAATCTATGATAATGATGAGTCCGGGGATTCTGAGTGCCTCTCTCACGATTGCTCAGTCCTCTCGTTCTCTCGTCCTCTCAAGGTCGACCGCCTACTTCTTGACGCGGTGTTCGTTCGTGGTTCATCCAATCCTGCCAAAATCGTCGAATAGTGGCATGGCTCCCATTCAAATATCGAGCGATTCGCCAATTACTCCAATCGGTATCTTTAAGTCCACCTCACGTCCTATCTCAAATGCTGACATCTGCATGTATTGTTCACACGCCTGTCTGCGAGACGTAGGTGTTGTCCAACCACAGCATGAAATGCACAAAGATTTTATGCCCTGGTATCAACATGTCCCCTGTTAAATATCCTTGCAGCTGCTTCGTGAAATTGCGCTGCAGCATCGTACATTCACCTAGCGGCCGCCAAAGTTTACAATTTTATATTCTTCGTCGGTATCTGCATGTATATAAATTTGTGACTATTTCCATAACTCCTTCAAGGTGCTTCGTTATTATCTGTTAGAGACTACAAAAATTACTCCAGAAAAATAAGGTTTTTCCGAATGTGGAAAAGTATTCCATGGTACAACAAGGTCATATCGCTGATACATGAACAAGGAGATATCGCTGAACTACTGTCATCCAAACTGTCAACAGAGAGACTGTATAAATATAAACCGACTAAAGTCAGATGTCCCCGACGTACAGCTAAGGAGAGACTAGCAATTCTAAAAAAAGGACAGGATATGGCAGAAACGGTACTACATAGCACCTGATGGCACTTGATGACGGCGATATGCCGAAATCGGCTCATCGTGAATGATTTATAAAGTAAAAACCATAAAGTGCATTGTACCTGTCATATACATAACAATCATGTTATTAGAAGACATATTTGGTACTGCGGGCCCCAAAGAACAAAACAATTGCATAAAGAGCTTCTTTTTTCACGGAACATTGCATATTGAAGAACTACTTCTAGGGGGTTATAGGCAATATGCCACCAGCTCGTTTCCATATCTCCTTTCCTTTACTTCCTTCACAACCAGCGCTTTACATGTTTTCCTCTCCGTGAATTACAATTAAGCAAATATAAAGACTTTGTTTGCTGTATGAGGTACACGAACGTAGGTCTTATTTACGTTTTTGTACTTAAAGGAAACATGGAGCACAACTTTGCAGAAGTCCTAGCTAATTTAATCGTGTAGTACTGTAAATCTTGGAAAAAAACCAATGTCCAACATGTAAAATTTCTGTCTCAATCGCTGGATAGACGCACGTGTACATGCAAGATGTATCCAAAAATTTGAATGATGTAGCAACAAGTAACTCACGAATGGAGTTAAACACAAGGGCATGTGCAAGCACATGGAGAGACATGTTGAAGTGCGCCACAAAGCGTCGAGGCTAAAGCAGACATGTCATGTGCGACTGATTGCGCGTAGTGTCTGGAAAGTTCCTGGAACGACTCGTCGCGTTGTGAAAGGAACAACGTATAAATTTCAAGTTTTACTGCTATAGCAGCGAACAGAAAATGGATTTCAAACGCTTTCGGGACCAGAGGAACGTGTATCTCTTGCGCAACACTAATGTAAACGTGCATAGCGACAGACTGCAAACGGCAAGTGTGACAGATGTTGACTCAAAATGGGTTACTGTCTCTGATATCGGTGAGATTGTGGATTAGTAAAGATCGAGAAAATACCTGGAGAAGATGTGTTGCCATTTCGGGTTACACCACTAGACTAATGGGGAAAAAGGCAACAAAAATGGTAATTACTGTTGATTTTCCGGGCACGTGTGCTGGAAACCCACATTCCTCGTGTATCCATCACCACATGTAAAGGAAGGAAGGAAGAGTAGGATTCAACTTTCTGTAGACTACCATGTCAGTGGATGCGCGGTTTGGAAAAAGACGGAGAAAGAAACTGACAATGTCCTATTTCAGAGGAACCATCCTGGCATTTTCTTTACACTTTCAGGGAAACCACAGAAATCTTAACCTGGGTGACTTCAGGGAGATTTGAATAAGCTGTCCTTGCAAATGAGAGTCGGATGTCTAAACCATTGTGTCACTTCATTCGGTATACAACAATCATCATCACAGAAAGGGAAAGTAAGAGGGGCGTTCAATAAGTAATGAAACGCAATTTTTTATCGGTCAGTTTCGGCTGAAACCATGCGAAACTTGTAGTGGGACATCGTGGAATATTCCCTCTTCGGCCACTGTAGTTCCGTTAGGTGTAGGCGCTGTATGTAGCCTTCAAAATGGCGTCTGTAACAGAGGCGCGTCCAAGCAGAGAGGAGTCATTGAGCTTCTTTAACGGAAAACCAGACCACCGCAGAATGCTTACGGAGACCTGGGAGTGAACAAAAGCACGGCGAATCATTGGGCGAGCCGTCTGTCGAACATCGCAACGAGGTGGCGGAAATCTGCGCGATCTCCTGCGTGCCGGCCGGCCGCATACAGTTGTGACTCCTACAATGTTGGGTCGTGCGGACACTCTCATACAACTTTTGTATGTCCATCCTTTTAGCAGGAGGTCTCTGGGACGACGGCCATTTACTATAGCGACTAAAAATAAAACACCTACAGCTGTCCTTATGATTTGATTTTATTTTGTCGCTACCAGCAATGAATCGTTGAAACTTGTAGCGACAAAATAAAATAAAATCATAAGAACGGCTGTAGGTGTTCTTATTTTTAGTCACTCTCATATAAGGTGATCGACGTGTAACGCCGGAAATGCATATTCTCCTATACTATAAATGTTTTACTTATTTTGTTACCTGAAGCGATGACATTTCTGTGTCTTTATATATTGTAATTGTTTTACAATTTGTATGTATATATATATATTTATGCATTTATGTCGATGCATAATTGGTTTGTTTTGTAAATATTATTTGTATTTTACGCTGGGTATTGCCTAGGGAAAACTATGCTATCGAACGATTACATCGATAGGTCGTGTGGAGAACCAAAGTGTTTAGGATCTTTGGTAGTGTTGGCTCTGCCGCGTGGAGCGCGGGTAGAGCAGAGTCTGGTTGTAGTAGGGCGTTGGAGGAGGTGTGTGTGTGACGCTCCAGCGAGTTGCCGCACTTTCGGGGTTTGGCAGCATGTAATTGCGCTCGACTTGCTATGATAGTTTCTGACACGGTGTCGCGGACGAGAAGCATTAGCTGGCGCACATCAAGAGCCCATTTCGCCTGGTGACCGTGTCGAGAAGAAGGCGCGCCAACATCCAGCTTCTGCAACAGCGACAGCCGACAATAAGTGATTGACGCCACCTCCTCGATCTACGACTTCAAACCTTCAATCAACCAACAAGGAAGACTGGAAGCACGTAAAGTTTTAGAACTGTATGGCAGACCTCAGATTTTCAAACTGTTCCATTTGCATCACAAAAATACAGCAACTTGCCATGAACCTTTGTTGCTCATTGTCCCAATTGCATTACCAAGTAGGTCCCTTCCTTTTCCGGAATGAACCCGAGTTTTGTTGAAATTCAAACGCCAGCATTAAAATAATATCATTCCATTTCACTATTTTAATTTCAAAGTTCAGTTAAAGTATTCATAGGTGGCTACCATATCCAAACAGAATAATATTTAGATTACAGAAGCACAAATGAAGAATGCGAGTTTTGTTACCAGATTTTAGCTTACCTGTGACTGCAGCTCAGCTTGGTACATACTAAATTTTACTATTGTTAATTGTTCAAAATCATTTAATTCAAGTTCAAAGTTAAATCTCTTAGTTCCAAATTGCGTAGATTCAAGTTGCTTTTGAGATGATTGTTGAGATGGCCCAAGACTAACCTTATTTTATTTAATTTCGTAGTGCTTCAGAAACAAAGTCCACTATTAATTTCAGTCACTAAATTAACTTTCAATTTTCCGGTTTTATTAATTCTTTTGCTAAATTAAGTCAGAGTGTAGCGAAATTTATTACTACTGAGAAACATTCAGTTTTCACACAACACATGTCAACCTTCAGTTGCCACGATTTAGTGCTAATTATATGTGCATTAAACTTTCTTTTTCAGTTATTATAGTAGTTGTCCATAGGACTGGCGATATAATTTTCCGCAAATCTCAAATATCTAATTAACGCCAGTTAATTGTTAACGTGACGACCGCAGATTTACTTTCTTTAATAACTTTACCCATTTTTAAAACTAATTTCCAACAGTTTCATTTGCATTTTTCCTTTCATTTAGATGTAACCCTTTCCTCCCTCTTTACCGATAGATTAACTTCGGTGACGATTGCTTTTCCCAAATTTCCATTAGGTACACGCGGTTTAATTTTTCACTGTCATTAAGATCGATAAGTGAGGGGGAAGTTACAGACGGATCACAATCAAATACCTTCGTGCCAACTGGACGTCCCTGTTGGTTGTGTTAACACAATCGTCCAACATTTCGGGTACTCAAAGGTGTGTGCCCGCCTCCTAACAGAAGACTATAAAGAGCAACGAAGGACCATCTGTGCAGAATTGCTTGCGAGTGACGAGGCTGATCGTGGCAATATTTTGTAAAACATCGTCACAGGCGATGAAACTTGGGTTCATCATTTCTGACCGGAAACAAAACGGCAACTGAAGAAGTGTAGCAACATCACCTCTCCTCTGAAGAAATAGCTCAAGGCCCCGCCCTCAGGCCGTAAAGTCATGGCGACGATCTTCTGGGTAGTCAAACGGTTATTCTGTTTGATGTCCTCCCTCGCGGTGCAGCGGTGCTCTGCAGTGTATCGTGCTACCCTCAGGAAACTGGAGAAACGAATTCAGCGTATTCGTCGCCTCAAAAATGCAGACGAACTTCTCGTTCTCCATGAGAACGCAAGGCCTCACAAAAGACTGTGCACCCGACAGGAGCTCGCAAAACTTCATTGGACTGTTCTTCCTCATCTACCCAACAACACGGATCTCGCACCTTCCGACTTCTGTCTATTAGGCCCAATGAAGGATGTACACCACGGGAAGCCCTACATGGAGGTTGCTGATGCAGCAAGACGTTGGCTCTGACGTCGACCAGTAGAGTGGTTCCATGACACCATAGAGGCACTCCCAGTAACGCAGCATAAGGCCGTTGCACTGAACGGAGACTTCTTGGAAAATTGGAGTTTTATAGCTAAAAGAGTGGTAGGCAGTATGGTGTATTAGAATCCTGAATAACACCAACTTACTTTCAGAAAAAATGTGTTGCATTACCTACTGAACGCCCTTCGTATAAAAACTCTGCTCGCAGATTACACGAATGGCACTCCGACTGGATCACTACAAGTACTGCACTTCAGGTATAAAGCATGTTCCGAATAACTCGAGGTACGGAGCATCTATTAATAGGTCATGGCCCACATCCCAAACATGTACATAGAGTGAAATGCAGTAACGTACCAATCTGTGAAAGTGAAGAAGGAGGTTCTGCTGATCATGTTGTTTTCAGTTATCTCCATTTCCATGCAGAGATGGAATTATGGCAATTAGATTGTTACGTGAAAGCACTTGTAAAGTATGAAAATTTATGGACTGCAGTCAGTTTAATTGTACGCATTAAAGAAACAGATTCTCACTTGTCTTTAAGATCAAGTGGACGCTTTAAATATCACGCTAACGCTAACAGAAGAATTAGGTAGAAGACTAACAAGAAGAGAGCGGTAGTCACAACTAAAACGCAGTTAAGATAGACTATTAATTACAAGTCCAGCCGGCCGCTGTGGCGCTGCAGTCCGGAACCGCGCTGCTGCTACAGTCGCAGGTTCGAATCCTGCCTCGGGCATGGATGTGTGTGATGTCTTTAGGTTAGTTAGGTTTAAGTAGTTCTAAGTTCTAGGGGACTGATGACCTCAGATGTTAAGTCCCATAGTGCTTAGAGCCATTTGAACTATTTGAACCAGTCAGGGCTTCGCACGTGTAGTACCAAGTACCCACGGCCAGATGACTTTTCTGGCGTAGCGGTAATAAATTATATACACAAACCTTCCGCGTGAATTCATCTATTAGTCAAAACAGTAACAAAATACCTACATTAGTTGCTGGCATTTGCCTTCACATACGCACAGAATAACGTGGCGTGGGAGTTTAAATTGTGTGTATGTGTACACAGAATGAATCGAATGCGCTGCTGGGTATGCGTATATACTCGATGATTGCCCAGGCACGAACATACCAGAGTAGAACCATGTAGTAATAATAGGTCTAAATGTAGATATAGCTGTAGTTAGTCGGCAAACCTTGAGCTATTCTGCGGCAGCCAGTAACATCTGTAGTAATCCAAACTGAAAGCTAGTCACTTAGGGCCTTACGAATATTCCTTTTATTTTATGTAGTTTTATTTAATCATATTTTAAACATTCCATTTGTTGCTTCATTACATATTAACATCATCTTTGTATTAACCCTAGCAATACCAAGGCATTTTCCATAACGTGTAGTACTTTCATGCCCACCCGAAAAAAATAAGAGAGAACAAAATTTGTGAATAGTTGTTGAATATATTAACAACATACATTTTAAAGAGGTACAGATGTGTAAGTAGTGCCGAGAACCTTTTAGCACACTCTTTGTAATATCAACGTACTTTCAATAACATGTACTACCGATTTTATGAACACCACCAAAAAAATTTAAAACTGCAAATATCATTCGATTTTACACTTAACATACTTTTCAAAGAGATCTTGATGGGTAAGTAAGCACCTGAACATGGAAATACTCAATACGACATTCAGGGGGAAAAGTTACGCCTACTTTTGGGTAAAGTTTACGTAAAAATGTAAAACATATACGAAATGTGGTAGAAGAAATCTTTAAAAACCCTAAATATTTTTACATAATTTTAAAATATGAAGTAACTGACTAGACTAGATTACAATACTTCCAAACTGTGGGGAACCCCCTGCCCTCTCCCCTGTGTATTGCGAGAGTTAACGTACATTGTATTTATTGCAAGTTAACGTGATTACTGAATATATATGACCTGTTTGGAGTTCCTAGATAATACGTCCAAGATTTATAGCAATAAACAGGATAAAACTGAAAGTCATCATCGTCATTATCGTCATCGCACAGGATAGGACCTAGTGCTACCAAGATTAGAGCGAGCAGCTACCGAAGTCGCTGTGGACCGTTGAATAGATAACTTTTCTATTTTCTACGGACGCTCATTTCAAACACACGTGGCATTAATGCTTCCATCGAGTCAGAGAAAAGTTTCACCGTCAGTCTCCAGCTTTGCTGTGAACGTTATTGCGGCCAACGGAGATTATGCCGAATGTCAATGTAGAGATGCTTTTTCTCTCTTCTTTGTTCTGTGTTATATAGGAGCATCCATCGAATTTTCGCGCAAATTCTGTAACATTAAATCTCTCTTTCTCGGCGCTCTTGTCGTTGCACGAAGTCCGCTCTTTTCCATGATGTAGAACATTTACTTTTACTGATATATGCTCTTCCTGTCGTCACAGCCTTCAGTTGGTATAAGGGAGGTAAGAACTGTGCGCCACCTGTATGTGAATCGTGTAAGTTTTGTTCTGTGTGTTGTAGTATTTTAACTGTTTGTGTACCGTATTTTCTAAGACAGAGATTGGGGATCAACCCGGCGTTTGTGTAAACGAGCGTAGAAAACCGCCTAAAATCCATACTGAAGCTGGGTTGCCAGGTGTCCGGTAATTCAGCGGCGTGTTCGTTGTTCGGTACTGAAGTATGAGTGGTCCGGTATTTTTAAAATTCCATTGATATCACTAATCTGTTTATTGATTAGCAAAATCCTCTCGAATTACATAATATTATGGTCACATTAAAAGAGAATACTGTATAGCGTAAGAACGACTCTTTCTTCGGAACAAAAGCTAAACAAAAAACGTTAAAACTAAATGAGGGTGAGCGGAATAAATTCAAGAATGAAGCTCTCAAAGCCTACAAAACAGCCGAGTGTTATCTTAAAAAGTGATCTGCCTACGAAAACTCTCCTTCTAAGATTTTCAGACACGTAAATGTAGGTAAAGTGACTGTGGCATATGAAAAATGTGTACAAATGGGTATTGAAGAAGACATTGACAATGATAGTTTACATGAAGATATCTGTATATTAAATAATATTTTCCAACAATTACAAAGTCAAGGATCTATGTCCACACAAATGTCTTTGAGGAAAACGTTTTAAATAGAGAAGAAACGTCTAAGATAAATAATTGTCAAAAAGATAATGGTGATTTCATGCAGCAATGCCTCTGTGGAACGAGTCTTGAGTCACATTAATCATTTATGGTCCGACGCCAGAAACAAATCGACTGTGGTAAAAGTAGAATTATGCATTCGTTGGAATTTGAAATTTACAACACGCAACGACTTTTATCAAAACATTAAAGGTGACAAAACTCTGTTAAAAACTGTAACTAGCAACAATAAATATAATTTTTAATGTTTACTAAGTGTTTTATTGGCTTCACCCTCAGCCCACAGCTCAGCAAACCCTTTCACCAGGCACTGTTCGGTAATTTTATCATTGTAATGTAGCAACCCCGCTCTCAGGTGTTCCAGGCCAATGTTCGTTAATCAACCTCGCGTATTCGATCGGGATATGGGCAACCTCCCTGCACCACAAGCTAGCGGGTTAATCATTGACGTACGCGAACAGATCAATTCTGTAGCATTAAATACACCTCTTAATGACATAACTCTGTAAGCAAGCCACTACACTGTCTGTAGATCATTTAGAATGGCGTTACGTCTTTTCGAGCCACACGGAGCGCCAATCGGAATCACGAGACCCAGCCACGTGTGGCAGTGGTAATTACGTTAATGAACAGCAGAGGCCTCCGTATGAGATGTAGGGCGCCGGGAACTGTGCTGTCAAGCCCTCAGCCGCACTATTGTGGCCTCAGAGTGAATGGCGCCGACGTCGTCATTCTGCCACAACGTCGCCTTCGATGTTTCATATTAATTTCGCAATATTCGCGCTACCCGATACTGAAACAACTACACAATCTGTCCATGATTGCTTCCGTCTTAGGAACTCCGCTGAAACTTCAAAGAAATCAGGACGTTTAGTCCGAAAGCTTCAGAGGAATTCACATATTTACGATTTAGCTCTAATAGGAAAATTTTAATTACAGCAAAAACTGTTATTTACCTTTTTTAATTTATTGCCTTCCGGACATTGCCCTTACGGCCATTCACCAAGTACGGAACGTCTCTCTGGAAGTACGTAATGTATTTTAACACAGAACAACTTAGCATGAAATTTCAGCAAATGATGTACACAATCGGTTGCAAAACGTTTATTGTAATAAGCCTTGACCAGGTTTCAATACCACTAAGGGTATATTCTTCAGAAGAAATACAGTCACATTACGTTAAAATTATGAGAATACATTATGAGCTAAAACGCTCAAGTCAAACAGAAGAAAGTATGGTAGTCGCCTTCTTAGCAGACCAGACGCAGTCACAAAAGGGAGATCGGAGCGTACTGAGACGATAAAACCTAAGATGCAATACCGTCAGTTCAAAGTAATTGTTGCAATTATTTTTGTCTCACCAAGGTTGTTTTGTCAGATTAAAGACCACTACTACTTCATCTCTTCATTTACTTTTTCTTTATAACAGTTGCAGCTAGTCTTTCCAGCGATTCATAATTTGGGCCCTGGTGATGGTACAGGGGAATTCGTCGATAGTAGTATTTCACACTAAGCTCCACCCAAACATCGGCTTCTTCATTGCCTCTAATTTCTCTGTGACCATTCATCCAGAATATGAGGTATGTTTTATTCATCATTCTTTCCGCCTTCATCCCCAATTATTTGGTGGATATATCGCAATCTACCTCTTCCTCTACAATTTTTACCCTTCACAGCTGCCTCTAGTACCATGAAGCTATTCCCTGATGTCTTAACAGATGTCCTATGATCCTGTCCCTTCTTGTCAGTGCTTTCCATATGGTCCTTTTCTCACCGATTATGAAGAACCTGCTCGTTCCTTACCTTATCAGTCCACTTAATTTTCAACATTCTTCTGTAGAACATATCGAATACTTCGATTCTCTTCTGTTCCTGCTTTCCCATAGTCCTTGTTTCACTACCAGACAATGCTGTGCTCCAAACGTACATTCTCAGAAATTTCTTCCTCAAATTAAAGACTTTGTTTGATACTAGCAGACTTCTCTTGAGCAGGAATGCCCTTTTTGGCAGAGCTAGTCTACTTTTTGTGTCCTCCTCGCTCCTTGCTCCCTCCGTTTTGCCGCCTAGGTAGAAAATTCCTTAACTTCATCTCCCTCGTGGTCACCAATTCCGATGTTAAGTTTTTCGGTATTCTCATTTCTGCTAATTATGATTACCTTTATCTTTCTTTGCTTTACTCCCAATCCATATTCTTTACTCATTACACTGTTCATTCCATTCAATAGATCCTGTCATTCCTCTTCTTTTTTACTCAGGACAGCAGTGTCATCAGCGAATCTTATTATTGATATTCTTTCACCTTGAATTTTAATTCCATTCTTGAACCTTCCTTTTATTTCCGTCTTTGCTTCATCTATATACAGATCGAACAATAGAGACGAAAGATTACGTTGCCGTCTTACAGCCTTTTCAGTCCGAGCACTTTGTTCTTCGTCTCCCCCTCTAGATTCTTGTACATGTTACATATTGCCCCTCTTTCCTTACATCTTACCCTTATCTTTTTCAGAATTTCGAACATCTTACACCATTTTACACTGTCGAACGCTTTTTCCAGGTCGACAAATCCTTTGACTGTGTTTTGATTTTTTCAGGTCTTGCTTCCATTATCAGCCGCAATGTCAGTACTGCATTTCTGCTACCTTTGTCTTTCATGCAGCCAAACTGATCGTCATATAATGGATCTTTAATTTTCTTTTCCACTCTTCTGCATATTATTGCTGTCAGCGACTTGGATGCATGAACAGTTAAGCTGACTATTCGATAATTCTCGCACTTTTCGTCTCTTGAAATCTTCGGAATTGTGTGGACGATGTTTTTCCGAAAGTCTCATACATTCTGCACAGCACCGTAAACAGTCTCTTTGTTGCCACTAATCCGAATGATTTTAGTTAAAAATGGCTCTGAGCACTATGGGACTTAACATCTGAGGTCATCAGTCCCCTAGAACTTAGAACCACTTAAACCTAACTAACCGCAGGACATCACACACATCCATGCCCGAGGCAGGATTTGAGCCTGCGATCACATCGGTCGCGCGGTTCCAGACTGAAGCGACTATAACCGCTCGGCCACCCCGGCCGACAATGATTTTAGTAACTCCGATGTAATCTTATCTAACCCTTCTGCCTTCTTTGATCTTATGTCTTCCAAATCTGTTTTATATTCTGACTCCCCTATCACTTCCCTACCGACTCCTGTGTCTTCTTCTTCATCCACGTCATCAGACAAATCCTCTGCCTCACAGAGGCCTTCAATGTACACTTTTCACCTATCCGCTCTCTCCTCTGCATTTGACAGTGGAATTCCCATTGCACTCTTAATGTTATCTCCCTTTTTCTACTTTTCTATATGCTGAGTCAGTCCTTCCGACAATAATTTCTTTTCCGGTTTCAGACGGGTACTATGGTGCTTTAATTGCATCAGCGCCGACGATGAGTGCAGTGATAACGGGAGAAAGGCGGAAAACAGGTACTTTTCCTCCTTAGGGTCTATCTCAGTAGTTTCCTTCAATGATTTACGGAATCCATGGAGATCCTAACTATAAAACCACACTGCCCTGGTTCAGAAGTAGCAAAAAAGACCTCCAACGCTTACAGGTCAAACCAAAAGATGCATGTGGTAGGGATATCTTCTTCAAGAAGATACTGACGAACGGACTACACACTGACGAGCCACCAAAAACAACATGCTGTGTCCTTGGACGGAAGGAGAGGAAGCACGCCCGCTTACAAAGAATGAAGCCAATCAGGGCTTCAAAGGAAGCAAAGATCACTGGCAAATGCAACAATCCTTAACGTGGCTACAAATGGCACCAGCTAAATATTAAAAGAGCAGGATTTTTTCTGTTTTATTGAATGAAGCTTATGTTTCATTTCTGTATATATCGATGCGTATAAGGCGTTTGTCGCCCATATTTAGGTACTAAATGTTTACAGTTTCCGATTATACAAAACTACAAGCTGCTTAACCTACAGATACTTATTATGAATAAAATGTAGACAATAAGGTGCAAGAATGAGTATCACCTTCTTGTTCCCTTCCTCACTGCCAACCCCACCAGCAGAAAAATTACTTTATATTTCACATTCTCACAGTATAACTTGCTAGCTTTAGGTGCAGCATGAGTGAAGTCGAATGATAAAATCTAAAGTCATCGCTATGCATTGAAATTAAATATAACATTAACATAATGTGGTTGATAGCAACAAAATAGAAATTAATATTTCGCATCAATCACGGATATCACAGTTATCAGGCATGGCCGCAGTTAATAAAAATAGGTGCTTCAAAAACTGCCTATCAATCATACACTGATTAATACTGACAGAGCAGTTTGGAAAAGATGAAAGGAAAAATGACACGAACCTCTCTCCCTTCCCGAAAAAAAAGAAGAAGCTGCAAAGAATTAACATAGCTTGCAATCATAATATAGCTAAAGGAACGTATGGAAGAGGTAAAACAAAAGCTACGGAGCTATTGTAGATTATATTCTTAAATACTGGTTAGAATGTTAGCATCTTTAGAATGGATGAAAGACGAATAATGCACCAAAAACTTTCCTACGAGGAGTGTGCAAATTAACTGTCGAAATAAGAAGAGAGCTAAGTAAAGTGCGAAGAAATGGTATGAACTGTATTCACACAAATTAATTGTTACACTGCGCACACTTAATGAAGAAAATTGGTCAAAATGCGACTTGCAAAATGAGCCGCTGCAGAAGCGAAGAAGGAGAAGTGACATTGTGCACACGCAATGCAAGAAAAGTGATCAAAGTTGGAGTTGCAAAGTAAGCCATTCGAGACGAGAAAAAGGAGGAGGACGGAAATACTGCTGACATGATTGATCCTTATTTTGCTTTTCTTTTTCTAACCAGGTTTTCCTGACCAGCGCATCATGGTCTTCTCCATTTTTGTTACTGGATTTAAATCGTACTCTGGAATGAATGCTGTGCATCGATTTTTCATAGGGGCTTACCTAAGATATTCTCGGAATCACACACTTCTTAGAGAGTAAAATCGATCTGAATAACTAAACACTAATGTTGTCTTCGTAAAAATGTATCGGCAAATGAAAGTCCTTTGACCTCACCAAAATGCAAATTCTCTGTTCTTCTGTCCTCTGAACCACAATTGTTGGGCATCGCTAACGATGTTCTATGAAAACAGGGCTACAATTAAGATCCCCTGCGATTACTTATGTACCCTCCGCTGGTACGAAATATTGTGAAGTGAATTTTTTTCTAATGGCAGGTGATGAGTCTATGGCCAACAGCAGCCCTAAGCTGGGAGCTGATAATAAAGTGGACGTTAAGTATCGCAACTTCTGGCATGATCTCACAAAGCTTGTTCAACACGATTACCAACTTCTCTGATACCTCCAGTATTTGACTATACGCCTAACCAGGTTCGCAATATTTTGCATAGCATCATTTAAACTCTTGTGCTTTGTAAACGTCACGCGGAAAACTGCGTTGGTTCAGATACTTCAAGTTTTCGCGAGATAAATGTAACGTCACCGAGTGATTGGTTTGAGCAGTTACCTCCATACTTTAACGACCGTTCCCAAAAATTCATATATTAAGTAACATGTAGACCTAATCCCTCATCACTGTAATATTATCTGGTGCGAAATCAAGATCCAGTGTTGATGGTGCAGATGTGCTGAAATGTGTTTCGATGAAGCATTCAAGGAAAAATTGTCTTTTTGCAACATAAATAAAGGCGGATGTGAGATTTTGGGAGGATTGGGGTCACACCCTGTCTGCAGAGTTACACATGATGCTCGCACCGAATGAATCTAAGGGCAACCGAAGATTTCCCGCTCTGAGATCGTAACGTCATGTTTTTATGTCCAGTACGGAGTACAAACTTTTGAATTGCATCGCCAGTCTTTCACAGCGGCCTGGCTGAATAAAATCTTCAATCCACGTCATTTCGAATAACTTCCTCAAGCATTCGACATCTGTCTCCTTTATCGTCATCAGGAGTAACAACTATTGACTGCCGGTGTTAACACGGTATTACGTTTATATAGGCGAGACAGCGGCACCTGACACGTTCCAGAGGACTCCCAAAATAACGTATGCCAGAGTAGGGCGGGTTGGATTTTCTCGAACATCTTCGCAAATCCTATATAAACCCCGTAAATTCCAAGGTCACATTACGTGTCCTCCTCCCTCCACCACATATCCTGTCCCAAAGAACCTTCGACGGGATCCTTTTCTTGACCCTGAATTCCGTCTTGACATCACTCATTGCACCAGTTGCAGCCATAGCTCCAATGTTCTTTCCTTGTCTCCAGTACCTCTCCTGTTCAAGCTTTCACTTACTCATCATAACATATAAGCTTTCACGCCCGGCATCTTCAGTAATTAAAATTTCCTGGCTAAATTGCCGTGCTCCATATATAAAACTTGTTCTCCTTCCTGACGTTTCGTTGCCTACTGCGGGCAACATCTTCTGAGGTGAGTCGGCGACTGGCTGCTAGGCGCTGGTGGTCCCGCTTATATAGAGCGCTTAGATGGCGCCACCACTCGTCACGTGCTTTGGACTTTAAAACTATCTCTGGCTACTGCCATCTCTCTCGATTACAGGTAATCGATTGCCACTTCGTTGGTACAAAGTCGACCGCCATATCTTGTCTAGTTTTAATCCTTCTTCTTTTCTACTGAAATTATTTGCGTGCTTGTAGATCTCTATAGCTTCTCTATAGATGCGAGTATAATAATTGAGGTCCTAGCTATCACGTTTGTCTCACTAAATTTTATTTCGTGATCATCGTCTTTGAAAACGTGTTCCGCTACAGCTGATTTGTCAATCTGTCCCAATCTACATTTCCTTTTGTGTTCCGTTAGGCGCGTATTAATAATCCTTTTAGTTGTGCCAATATAAACCATGCCTTTTGCCATTTGCGAACAGCTTTCAAGAGAAATGTGTACACTGACAAGGAAATAGATCGAGCACTCCTCTCTAGAAGAAAAGTTTCCGAAAATACACGACAACAACAACCGTCGGCTGGAAAAGTTTTTCTTCTATTTATTCATAACATCACGGACCGTATTGGTAAAGTTTTGGCCAAGTTTCAAGTGGAGAGAATCTATCAACCTACCAAGAAAACTAGTGAAAGTTTAAAATCGGTGAAAGACGCACGACATCTCTTGTCTACCCCAGGTGTGTATAAAATTCCGTGTAGCTGTGGCATGGTTTGTATTGGCTCTTACTCATTTCATATCCCAGTCTAACAAATGGTTCAAATGGCTCTCAGCACTATGGGACTTAACATCTGAGGTCATCAGTCCCCTAGAACTTGGAACTACTTAAACCTAACCACCCTAAGGACATGACACACATCCATGCCCGAGGCAGGATTCGAACTTGCGACTGTAGTGGTCGCGCGTTTCTAGACTGAAGCGCCTAGAACCGCTCGGACACTTCGGCCGGCTCCTAACATCATGGCCCATATATGACTACTGAAATATTTGTATTATCCTACTGCTCCTCGTTCCTCCCGCCTTCCTTCCTATCGACACAATATTTACTGAGGTCTGACATCTGCGGACTTTTAACGTCATGATCGTCTACACCATCGTCGTACCAGCAGCAACACAGTCGTCATCTATGTTTTAAAATGACTCATGAAAATAAATTATTTTTATTGAATTTTAATACTATTATTTTAATTTTATTAATTGTAAAAAGAATATACATTTTAACATAATTTGGCTCAAGATCAACAATACAGCTACCGCCAGGCCACCTTCCCTCTTCCATGTGACAGGAATAAAATAATAAGTAAAGAAAAAAGAACAGCTCCGACAGTCACTAATTTTACTGCCGATGAAGATGGTGTGCAGACCTGTTGAAAGACTGAGGATTTTGTTCGAAATAATGCAGCTTAGAAACCAAGATTTTCTTCAGATTGACACTGCCTGACAAAAAAAAGTGAAGCAGTCAGAAAGCAAAGAGGAAATTAAATGGAACTTCACAGTTTGAGAGGGTAAGTCATCTTCTTTCAGTGATTATAAAATAGATTCATATCTGCAAAGAACTGTATGAGCCCACTTATCAGTATGACATTACAGCCCTTTTGGCCAGTATGGATGCACTGAATCGGTTGGGAAGGGTGTCATAAAGTTGTTTTCTGAGACAAGATGGGCCAAACCATTGTAAATGTTATTTGACATCCTGGATGTTCGCACCGAGACGTAATTGTCGTTCTAGCTGGTCCCACGCGTGTTTCATTAGGATAAGGTGGGAGGATCTTGGTGTAGTATCTCACTATCAGGGCAGAGAACTCGTAGTAACATTTGCCAAGTTTGGAAGAGGATTGTCCTGTTGAAAAATGCCACCACAATTCTGTCGCATGAGACATAACATATGAGGATGTAGGATGTGGTGACGTACAAGCTGTGCCGTCGTAATTCCCTCAGACACAACTAGCAGTGACCCGAGGTCATGGCCGATGGCTCCTCATATAATGATGCCAGGAGCATCACCGCTGTGTCTCTTCAAAACAGTGGAAGCATGGGACCGCTCCCCAGGCCGCCAACATACTCACGTAGGCTGGCTCATCTAAGTTAGTGCAGAACCGCGATTCATTACGGAAAACAAAGTGACGCCATTCAACAGTAGTCCATACCTGGCGATCACGGAAGCGCTCCAAACGGAGTCTACGCATGAGACGTCAGTTTCTTAGCCCGGCTGTTACTAGTCTCCGAACAGTGGTGCAGGAGGCTGCAGAACGTTTCAAGGAATCCATAACTCGTTCTTGGATGGCAGGCGTGTGACTGAATAGGTTGCGATGATCTTGGTACACAATACGGCGATCCTTCCCTCGCTTGAAAGACGTTGTCGACTGGAACCTTGAAGACGAGTGTGGCTGCCTTCAGTCCATCATCAGGCGACTGCCACATCGGAATGCTCCACAAGCCTAGATCTTACTCGATTCGACTGGGTGACTAAATAGACACCCACACTGAGGTATCTTTCAAACTATGTCAGGTGCTGATAACACTGTCACAAACGAGTACGCGGCATCTCCGTGTCGTTCACTTTGCTCACTCAACACCTGAAGCTGTTCACACTCCTTACATACCCTACTAGGCGTGGTAAAAACACTTAACACGGACAACACTAATGCACGAAGGTCGCCGATCTACCTGCCACAGAGAATTGCTATTCTAAAAATGTACATACCCATTATTGGTGTGTCCGTGCCCGAAGCTATATTGACATCCGACCATGTCCTTCTGTTCCTTCACTTTTTTTTCAGGCATTGTGTGAATACTTGTAGTAATTTGTAAATACACAGTTGACAGATTGAAGGGAACTGGACAGACTATTGAGTCTTGATATTTGGGTATTGATCTTTGAAAATAAGGGAAGTAGCATGTACAGGATTTGTCAAGATTTTCAAGGAAAACAGACCGCGCTACCGTGCAGGCGTCGTTTCGACAGTCCTGTGAAAGGTTCTAGGCGCTGTTGCTTCCATTACATAAGCAGAACAGCTTGCTCATACCAGCAGTAAGTAGTTTTACTTCTGATGACGACGGCGGACACAGGCGTCGAAAACTCGATGGTTTGATCCGAAATGACGCTCCTTGAAAACCGAAAATGTGTCATTCAGCCATGAGGACGGACTTCTTAAGTCTGCATTTTAACACACACCGTACATCGAAACGTGACCTCGTCGACATCTCAAATAGGGAAATCAGAAGAGTCTGCGTTGTCCTTACATACATTCGACGTGAGCAGATTGTATAACGGCAGAGACTATTCTGAAGCAATGACGTAATATACGTTTGCGACGTCGTGGCTGGGGACAGGGAGATGGGAAGTCCAGTCAGGGACTTGCCCAGTCAGCCACTCGCGATGGTGACGTAGAGTAGAGCACGCGCTTCCTGGCCGGGCAGTCCGGTGTTTGCTGGCGTGACGTGACGTGCTGGCGCGCCAGCGGTCTGAAGGACGACCCCGGCGACTGTCAGTCTGGCTCGACCTCTAACGAGCGGCCCGGTCTCTTCGATCTCCACGAAACGCGCTCCACCTGCTAATTGCATGCATATGAATGCGCATGCCAAGGCAGCCGCAGCCGAATAACAAGTAGGCTGCCTCAGAAATATCTGCACCAGTGAGGCGCCAGATGGTGACCTCCTGCTCAAGCTGAAGGGCGGAACTTTTCTTTCAACTGTGGTGATGCCTACAGTGACTACCTGGAACGTTTCAACGCTTTGATGTGTGATGAGAATAAGATTTGATGAGCGGGAAGAATATCCCAATAGGCAACTTCCGTTCGGCATAGACGCTCTGGCTGTTGATTGAACATTGTGTCAGATACAGGGGTTGGACAGGAATACGGAAACACCGCGAGAAATACGTGCTTGAGTATACATGGAGATGCTAGCCAAACCTATAGGTTGCGCTGCTGTATTTGACCACGAACGGCAACTGACCAACGTTGTCAGTACTTTGCAACCGATGCTCAGAACAGTCTTCTGTGTAGTTCTGAGTGCATTACGTCGGAGCTATGTGAATTCGAACGTGTGCAAAATGCCGATGTTTCCACAAGCAAGGGAGCCGAAGTGTTTCGTGTTACTAGAGACGCCGTATACAAGGCTTACACCGCATCCAGGGAAAGCGGAAAAGCACCATTCACTAAATTACTACTTGGACGAAAGTGTGTGCTGGGTGATCGTGACGGATGTCATTGTAGAGAACTGTGACGAAAAATAATCGAACGACAGCTGCAGAAGTAACTGCAGAACTGAATGTTGCGCTCGTGAACCACATCGCCACCAAAACAACACGAAAGGAAGCTACTTAAGCAGGGGATTCCAGAGCGATCTGGAATTCCAGAACCACTCGTCGGTGATGGAAATCTCAGTAACAGTAAAACTGAAACCAGTTAGTCAAGGGAAGGCAGGATTCGGTTACGATTGTGGACGGAGCCGTATTCAGTTACTATTGGTTGCCTTTTACAGTTACACACAATTAATTCTAAACCAGTAATTCCAGGCTCAACAATAAATAAAAATACCACACGTTATTAATGAACGAATAAACAACTGTGTAAATAATAGTGTTTTCCGTGAGTTACAATTTAGCAAATCACCATTAAATGCAGATACAGCAGATAATGTTTTAAAAGCAAGCCACTGTGTTCTGAGCAGAAGGCCTTACACGCCAGGAATGGCAGTAAATTAAGAATTGTTTAACACTCGCTGCAACTTAGTAATTACAGATATTGAAATATTAAAGGTAAGTCACCACGAACACAGCAGAAGGCATCAGACGCCAGGAATGACAGTAAATATGGTTTTAAGGATTACTGCTAAAATACAAATACCAAATTAGAGTTTTAAGGCAAATGACCACAATCACGGCTGAAGCCCTTACAACCCAGGAACGACAATAATAAAAAAAATTAGGATCCTGCTGTAAAACAGCATATACAATAGCAAACGTTAATTTAAAAAAACAAGCAACTGATCACCAAACGGGTGAAATAAGATGATGGTAAACTTTGTAACACAACCCTTAACATCCACTGAACACTACACTGCTAGGTTTACTCCAGAAGGCGACCAGAACTAGTAACTATACATATTTAACCTTTAATGTAGGTCTTACAAGGAATTGTAATAAATAATACAATAATAAAACACAAGGATCAGTACATGAGTTCCTTAAAGGGTTCTGAGGCAGATAATATCTGTCGCAGGCATGGGCTCAAGGAACGTTACACTGAACTACTGGCCATCAGACCTCCTTTTAGAACACACATGTCTTACAAGAACCAAGGGGCCACAAACAGTAATCCAGGAATCGACGTCTGAGAAGATCCGGCAACAAACACTTTCGCGAGCGATCAGACAGGAAGCTAAGAGTTGCATTCACTTCACAAGATGGTAACTCACACTAGCGGCAGTCTAACGAATGACTAATGATAATCTTGCTGAAGCTACCTGAAGTCCGATAAACCAAATGCAACGATGAAACAACACGCCAAAGCCGGAACAGACGGTCTGCACTACGTCCACAAAATACTGTGTTTAGACTGCCTGGAACGAGAGAGGAACCACTACCACCAGAGTAGAAGAGTCACCCACCGGTCTACAATCAAGAAAGGTGTCAAAACTACACGCTTTTCCAGACAGCAGCGGCAAGGCGAGGAAACGTACACTGGCGTTACATACACTAAAACCCAGGGCAGGTAATTGGGTCGTTAGCGAAAACCAGGCAAGAAAAATTACTGCTGGTTGAACTTAACAAATTGTAACAAGTTGTACGCAGTAAACAGCAATAAGAAGTCGAGGAAAGCTAATCAGATCCGCTTTCCCCAAGCACTACACTCGCTGCTCTCCGCATCGGCGACATTACGAGCAGCAACCCAGGTCACTGGAGAATCGCGATGAATCACAATGGAGGAGATCTCTATACTTGGACTGAAATGCACTCATCTTAAAGCTTGCTGGGTCCGGTTTACGACGAGGCCCTGCGCCCTCGTGACCGCAGCCCTTCCATCCGGCAGTCCATGCGAGCCGCCAGCCCTCCCAGCGTGTCCTGGCACTGCGCCGACCTGGCTCCTCCTGAGTCCCCGACCGAACTGGCGCACTGGCACGACCCGGAAAACCAACGATGTCGCCCCAAAGATAGGGCAACAGTTAACACATACCGATAACCGCCGCTGCTGCCACTAGCGGACATGACACGCTTGCGGAACCGAGTGGCGCCAGTCAACACGAGAAGAAGACAAACAACTGCAACGATGCCGTCTGGCCTCTAAGAGCGGGTGGAAACCTGCCAACAGCACCAACGTGATCTGCAGCATGGCTCAAAAATATGGTGCTGAAGCCTTGAAACCTGGACTATGGAGTAATGGAATGTAATTTGGTCGTATGAGTCTTGTTTCACGCTGTTTCCAACTTATGGCAGAGTTTACATCCCAAAAGTGAAACATGGCAGAGACTCGGTGATGGTTTGGGCCCCCGTATCGTGATAGTCCATGGGGCCCATGGTTATTCTGCAAGGTCGCATAATGCCAAAGATTAACATTTTGGCTGATCAGCTCTGTTTCATAGAACTATGTTGGTTCCCCAATGGTGATGCTGTGTTCCAAAACAACAGAACCCCTGTACACACAGCTCGCATCATTCATGGCTGGTTCTGTGAGCACGAGGATGGGTTCTCGCATCTCCCCTGGCCACCACGGAACCTTTGTAGTGTACTTTGGAGAGAAAGGTCAGCGATCACTGTCGATCTCCATTGTCGTTACCTGAACTTGCCACTAATTTATAGTAAGAATGATATAAGATTCCCTTGAAAACCGTACAGAGTTGTATTTATCAGTTCCGAGACCACTGGAAACTTCTCTGAATGTCAATGCGTTTTGTACATCGTATTAAGCATGGTGTTCAGAAAAAACGTAACACCTTCAACGACTAGAGATAGGTCGTTCATATTCAAAGGACGTGTACCTTAGTATGTTCTACAGAAATGATTAGCATTTGATCCATGTCTACCAGTTGAGTTCTAAGTGAACACCGACATCGCGGCGCAACACCCCCAACCCATAAAATATGACTGCTGCTCTCGTTGTCGCTATAAAGCGAAAGTAATGGATCAGTGTGACTTGAGCAGACGTGCAGGGTGCCTCACAGACGTCTGTGCGAACCGTACCGTCAAGTCAGTAAGTTTGAAAGAGGGCGCGTTATTGGCTTGAGAGAATGTGAAGCATCCATCCGGGAAACTGCTGCTCGTGTGGGGTGAAGTGTTTCGGCGATGCAAGGGGTGTGTGCTGCATGGTTCACGGAAGGCCATAGAACACGACGAGAGGTCGACACCGCATCCTAATGGCAATGCAGGACAAATCTTCGTCCGCCTCGGCTCAAGCGCAGCAGTGGAACAGTGAAGCACATCGTACATTATCAGGGGTGACAGTCGATCGCCTACCATGGCGTTTGTAACGATGTCACTAGAGGTAGGAATGACATTAGATAGTGTTTTCGGACCAATCCAGGTTGTTTTTGTTTCAAAATGACGGCCGCATTTTAGTTTGCCGTAAACACTGGTAGCGGCATCGCAGTGACTGCGTTTGCACAATACATACAGCGCCATCTCAAAGCCTTATGGTGTGGGGTGCCATTGGGTACAACCACAAATGACAGTTGGTGCGTGTCCAGGTCAGGTGAGAAGTGTAATCTACGTGAATGATATCCCGCGACGCTTAGCCATACCCTATCTGCGCAACATCCCAGACGCCATTTTCCACCAAGACAATGCACGATCATATGTTGCTGCACGAACACGTGCTTTCTTGGTATCATAGGAAGTCAGTCTCTTGCTCTGGTCGCCAGATCACCTGACTTGTCGCCAATCTAAAATGTGTGGGTATGATAAAACAACGGGTTCAGCACTGTGACCCAATGCTAACCATCACAGATGAACTTTGGAACGAGGTGGATGCAGCTATATCGCAAGGTGCCATTCGCGTCTTATACATGTCCATGCCATCATGCACGAAACAAGTTATCAGGGCCCATAGTGGACTGTGTGCCTATTTGGCAACAGGACACATGCTGAACCGAGGTAACTGAAATGCTAATCATATCTGCAGACCACACTAATGTACATGTCGTGTGGATATGAACGTCCTGTCTCTAGTCGCTCAAGGTGTTCTATTTTTTCTGAACATGGGTGTATTTCCATATTCTTCTCCATCCTCTGTAACATCTCGCTTTTGGGCGTGGTGGTGGTGGTGTCTTTTGTTTTGTTATTTTGCTAGAGATATTTGAAAAAGCCTTGGGAAAGGCCGAGGGAAGAGTTGCTGCGTTTAGCACTTCAGACTTGGCCTCAATACTAACTACACACAGAGCAGTGCACGAACTCTAACTGAAACTGAACAAAATACATTTTTAGATGTATACCACCAAAGCTGCTATTTATTAACCAGCTGATCAGTTGCAGGCTATTCCACATGCAATACGGGAAACTACCTAACAAAAATGTACGAAGTTGTACTGAAGGTGACAGTGAACTTTTGGAAAATTTATTGTGATTTGTTTAAAATTAATTATGTAGCTGGTCGAACACTTTTAATATTACAGTTAATTGTAAATTTATTGCCAACTCCCGACAATGTACGGTGAACTTTTGCAAACTAGAATCTGATACAGATATATAGTAAATAACACATAAAGTAAGCCTTAATCGTTCCTATTGAAACACCGCCATCTCCAAGCGCCTTTCTTTTTTAAATAAGCCGATCAAAGCGGATGGAACAACCTCTAAAACTGACGAAAGTTACTTCCCGCAGCCCGTTAGCAGGGTCGAAGGTTCCGTGTCGGTCATGGACTTGCAAAATGGAATTGGGATACGCAGGGCCCTTACATAACCCATTCATCTCTCAATTTATTTTCTTTTTCTGTTTCATGAATCAGTTTACATTAATGTCATGATGATAACGGTTTAGGCACACAACCAGAAAAATAAATTTGTTATTACGTAGCAGCACAGATCCTAATACCAATCACGCGCCCTTAGTTCAGATGGTATAGTTTACTGGCAAGTGCTGATCAACGGGACTTCCGTATTTAAATCTTTTCAGGCAGGTATTAGATGCTCCTGCATCTTTATGCCCGTCGTGGCCTAACTCAACAGGACTTGTTACGAGCTTTCCAGTTTGCAAAGATTCAAATCCTGTTGGCTCACACCGTTGATAACTACCTCATAAACACAATATTGGAGCTTTATTTTTGTTGTGTCAAGATCGTTAACATTATGTTTGCAGAATACCTAACTTGTTTCATAGTGTATATCGATTCTGTTAATGGTATTTCACGAGCATTATAATTTCTTCCTTTTAATACGCGTTTATTGGTGCTGAGTATATCTTCAGTACACCATTTCTTTAATTAAAGTTAAAAGCAGTTCTAAACAAAACATAAGTTACGCTATAAACAATAACTTACTACATTCCCTGCTTTTAACTTTAAATAAAAAAGGTGTACTGAAGATTTATCATTGGTCTAGACAGACAAATTTAACAGAGTACTTCAAAATGACATAATACCGAAAATGTGGAACAGTATGAATATCAGTTAAAAACTAACAGTAGCAAGCAGCGTCAATTCATTTAAGAAATACTTGGCTACTGTGGACTTGAGTTCAGTTTTGTACGAAATTAGGTTTCTTTTCATCCGACTGAATCCTAATATAACAAAAAAGCCGTAACATTTTTTTTTACAATTAACTATTTATCTTTTTAATAATTTATATTTCTTGTACGTTTCATCTCTTAATATTTGAAGTTTAGTTTTAAGTCGTTGGCCTGAGTAGTATACCTGTATATCGTACCTGGTATGATAGGCCCCTTGGCGCTTCTTCTTTTTGCGCAAAACCTAGTGAATCAGAAACAAAATTCTATCACTACCTCTACATATTAAGCAGGGTCAAATGAAAAAGATTGTGAAAGTCTTGCTCAAAGATTGAGATTAGGCACTATCAGAAGAAGAAGTTTCATCAGCTGGAAACCAAATTAAGAGAACGCTAGTTTCTCGAAGCTTACATTTGAAAAGTGTTATATATTTAAGTATTCCCTTTAGAACGGACGTCATAGCTAAATCATCCGATACTTTAGCTAATTTTATGTTGGCGTGTCCCTTGATTCACCTAAATTTTTTCTTCATTCCGAATTTTTTTTCGGTGCTCGCTTTTATAATATCAACTACTTAAGATCAATTACTTAATGTTACTATGTCTCTTGATGTATGACGGGCGTTCAGTAAGTAATGGAACAAATTTTTCTAAATCCAAATTGGTTTTATTCAGGATTCCAATACATTATATTATTCGCCACCATTTTGGCTATAAAATCCTAATTTCCAACACAGTCTAGGCTCAAAGCAACGGCCTTACGCCTCCTTAGTGAGGGGGCCTGCATGCATGCGCGGGGCACCACCTTACTCGTCGATGTCGGAGCCAGCGTCTTACTGCATCAGTAACCTCCACATCAACGTACTACTTCCCGTGGAGTGCATCCTTCAGCTGGCCAAACAGATCGAAGCTCTTTACCGTCTTCTGTTAGGTGGTGAGGAACCCAGCAGGTACAAACCTTTGAGTACACCAATTGGTGAACTAGCGCGTCAGCACTACCAACAGAGACGCCCAAATGAGCAGCGAAGTGGTTGATCGTGGTCCGTCGATAATTTCGAATAACAGTGTCCGCACGTTCCGACATTGTAGGAGTCACAGCTGTGGCCAGCCGGTACGAAGGAGATCGGACAGGGTTGTGCGACCTTGTTGTGATGATGAGAGATGCCACGTCCAACAACTCACCGTGCTTTTGCTGACTGCAAAGTCTCCACAGACATTTGCTTATGAGTATCTGAGATGTTCTGGTTTATCGTCAAAAGAAACTCGGTGACAGCTCTCTTCCAGCAACACACCTCCGTTACAGACGCCACCTATTGGAACTTCATGAAGCTATAGGCGCTGAAGCGGAAATATTATACAGTGTCCCACAGCAAATTCCGCAATTTTACGCCTCAAACTGGCCGAGAAACAAATATGTTGCATTACTTATTGAACGCCTCTCGTACATGTACATTTCGGCCGCTCGGGATTAGTCGAGCCGTCTCAGGCGCTGTAGTCATGGACTGTGCGGCTGATCCCGGCAGAGGTTCGAGTCCTCCCTCGGGCATGGGTGTGTGTGTTTGTCCTTAGGATAATTTAGGTTATGTAGTGTGAAAGCTTAGGGACTGATGACCTTGCAGTTAAGTCCCATAAGATTTCACACACATTTGAACATCTTATTTTGTACTTTTACTTCTTTCCGCGTTTTTCGGTTTTCCATTGTGGCTTTCGTAATGCTAGTTACCGGTGGATTCGTTGTAATCAAAATAAAGGGTGTTTATAAATGAATATCGGGGTTTTAACGCTTAATAATATTTATTAAATTAAACTTACAGTTATAAATGGTATGTCAAATGAAAGAGTTACCCAAACAGATTTACCATGAACCTAAAAAATGATCAATTTGAGCACAGTGTGTCACACAGCACACGTCAAGTCTATAGCCGAGTTCTTCTCAAACGTTCATAAGTGTGCCTTCAGAGATGAATCGACCTTTGACCTTAGTGGACATGTTAACACTCACAATGTGCGCATCTGGGGCTCAGAAAATCCTCACGAGGTGGTACAAATGCAACGAGATTCCCCTAAAGTGACTGTTTCTTGTGCCGTATCCCGGCGGAAAATTTATGGGCCTTTCTTTTTTGGTGAACCTACTGTAACTGGCACTTCTTACCTTGGTACACTAGAGAAATGGCTCTTCCCTCAGTTGGAAGAAGATGAGCCAGAGAACTTCACTTTCCAGCAAGATGGCGCGCCACCTCACTGGCATAGCGAAGTACGCGATTAGTTGAACTTCACTGTACCCAAGCGCTGGATAGGCCGCAAGGGGCCCAATGAAAGGGCTTCCACGTTCAACCGACGTATCACCAAGCGGTTTTTTCCTTTGGGCTTCATCAAGGATCGCGCGTACGTGCCTCCGCTCCAGCATACCTCCCTGAATTAGGAAACCGGATTGAAGCAGTTATTGCTACAGTCACTGAAGACATACTCATTAACGTTCGGGAAGAACTCGGCTATAGACTTGATGTGTGCCGTGTGACAAATGGTGCTCACATAGAACATTTATAAGGTTCTTGGTAAAACTGTTTGAGTTGCTCTTTCATTTGACATATCATTTATAACTGTAAGTTTAATGTAATAAATAATATAAAGGGTTAAAACCCTATATTCATTTATAAACAACCTGTATTTTTTGCTCTATTGTTCTGTGCATCCCGTAAAATTGCATCTGTAGTAGAGGTTTCGGCAGAAAAACCACAAATCTTAGTAGGAAGCGAAACCAGTCGTTTGTAACAAGAGCTAAGACACAGGAACGAAACCGCCACTATGCCACTTGATGAAGTGATGGATAGAGTGCCTGAGTTTTGGTAGCAACGGTATGACTGCTCGTCATCCACGCCTGCTTAGCGTGCTCGACGAGAATGCAGGACTCTGGGTCAGTGGCGCACGGGCGGCTGGCGTGGCGTGATGGGGGAGGCAGCTGCGTGTGCCTCAGGGTCACGGAAGCGCCGGCCCACCTGCTCATCCACGCCTGCGTACCTCCAAGTTTAAGGACAGCCAGCGTGGCAATCACAGCACCTCGTGGGTAAGCAAGACTGCGTACACTTAAACACAGTATAAATTGCGAACCACTGTAGGGGACATTTTGCTCTTGATCTGTCTGTTATTCTTCTAACTCTTTCAGTTTCTACATTCGAACATCGATATAGGACAAACATTATAGAGTACTGCCAATATACAGGGTGTTACAAAAGGCACCACCAAACTTTCAGGAAACATTCCTCACACACAAAGAAAGAAAAGATGTTATGTCGACATGTGTCCGGAAACGCTTAATTTCCATGTTAGGGCTCATTTTAGTTTCGTCAGTATGTACTGTACTTCCTCGATTCACCGCCAGTTGGCCCAATTGAAGGAAGGTAATGTTGACTTCGGTGCCTGGGTTGACATGCGACTCATTGCTCTACAGTACTAGCATCAAGCACATCAGTACGTAGCATCAACAGGTTAGTGTTTATCACGAACGTGGTTTTGCAGTCAGTGCAATGTTTACAAATGCGGAGTTGGCAGATACCCACTTGATGTATGGATTAGCACGGGGCAATAGCCGTGGCGAGGTACGTTTGTATCGAGACAGATTTCCACAACGAAGGTGTCCCGACAGGAAGACGTTCGAAGCAATTTAACAGCGTCTTAGGGAGCACGGAACATTCCAGCCTATGACTCGCGACTGGGGAAGACGTAGAACGACGAGGGCACCTGCAATGGACGAGGCAATTCTTCGTGCAGTTTACGATAACCCTAATGTCTGCGTCAGAGAAGTGGTAACGTTGACCACGTCACTGTATGGAGAGTGCTACGGGAGAACCAATTGTTTCCGTGCCATTTACAGCGTGTGCAGCCGGTATCAGCAGCTGATTGGCCTCCACGGGTACACTTCTGCGAATGGTTCATCCAACAATGTGGCAATCCTCATTTCACTGCAAATGTTCTCTTTATGGATGAGGCTAAATTCCAACGTGATCAAGTTGTAAATTTTCACAATCAACATGGTGGGCTGACGAGAAGCCGCACGAAATTGTGCAATCACGTCATCAACACAGATTTTCTGTGAACGTTTGGGCAGGCATTGTTGGTGATGTCTTGATTGGGCCCCATGTTGTTCTACCTACGCTCAATGGAGCACGTTATCATGATTTCATACAGGAAACTCTACCTGTGCTGCTAGAACATGTGCCTTTACAAGTACGACACAACATGTGGTTCATACACGATGGAGCTCCTGCGCATTTCAGCCGAAGTGTTCGTACGCTTCACAACAACAGAGTCGGTGACCAATGGATTGGTAGAGGCGCACCAATTCCATGGCCTCCACGCTCTCCTGACCTCAAACTCTTCGTGTTCGTATTGTGGACGGCTGTGATATAATACGCCATTTTCCAGGGCTGCATCAGGGATTCCATGCGATGGAGGGTGGATGCATGTATCCTCGCTAACGGAGGACATTTTGAACATTTCCTGTAACAAAGTGTTTGAAGTCACGCTGGTACGTTCTGTTGCTGTGTGTTTCCATTCCATGATTAATGTGATTTGAAGAGAAGTAATAAAATGAGCTCTGACATTGAAAGTAAGCGTTTCCGGACACCTGTCCACATAACATATTTTCTTTCTTTGTGTATGAGGAATGTTTCCTGAAAGTTTGGCAGTACCTTTTTGTAACACCCTGTATAGCTATTAGAAAATGATATAGTGACTTAAAATATCGCATAGTTCTCCTTATTAGTTCCTAATAGCTTTGGCATTGAAAAACATCCCGAATTCCCTGTTCTGACAAGAAGCGTCCCGATGGACCACTACCTTGGCTGTAAGTTTTAATAACCTCAAATGTTGAACAAAGACAAATTATGGTAACTAAAACGGCGGAGTATCTCCAAGGCTGTGCCACTGTTGTGGTTCAACACCTCCACTGGTAAACATTCTAGCTGCTGCTTTTACAGAGTAACAATTATTGAACTATATGAAAAAAGTTAAATTAGTTACAAACTACGGCTTGCAAACTCTTTATTCAACGTCGCTACAGATATTCGGATTTAGGTTACATGTTCGATATGCCTGACATCATTGGCGATGATATGGTGCAGACGACTAACGAAATTCTGAGTGTCGGAAAATCGACGCTGTTGATGACTTCATAAAAGGCTGTTTTCAGCTCAGAAATGGTTTTGGGGTTATTACTGCACACCTTGTCTCTAATATAGCCCCACGACGAGGAGTCGCGTGTGCTCAGATCCGAAGAATATGGCGGTCAATCGAGGCCCAGGCCAGTGGCCTCTGGGTACTCCAGGCCAGAATGAGTCCCAAGACTGCTCCTCCGAGACATCGAACACTCTCCCGCTTCGATGGGGTCGAGCTCCGCCTTGCACGAACCACAAATTGTCAAAATCAAGGTCACTTTGGATAATGAGGATGAAATCAACTTTCAAAACCTTCAGGTACCGTTCTGCAATAACCGTTTCATAACGGATTATTGCACCGATTATTCCGTAAGTGGTCACTTCGTACCACACAGGCACCCGTTGAGGGCGAAGAGACTTCTCGATAGCGAAATTCGGATTCTCAGTCCGCCAGATGCGCCAGTTTTGCTTATTGACGACCCCACCCAAATGAGAGAGGGCTTCGTCGCTGAAACAAGCCATGCATGCACATTATACACTCCTGGAAATGGAAAAAAGAACACATTGACACCGGTGTGTCAGACCCACCATACTTGCTCCGGATACTGCAAGAGGGCTGTATGAGCAATGATCACACGCACGGCACAGCGGACACACCAGGAACCGCGGTGTTGGCCGTCGAATGGCGCTGGCTGCGCAGCATTTGTGCACCTCCGCCGTCAGTGTCAGCCAGTTTGCCGTCTCATACCGAGCTCCATCGCAGTCTTTAACACTGGTAACATGCCGCGACAGCGTGGACGTGAACCGTATGGGCAGCTGACGGACTTTGAGCAAGGGCGTGTAGTGGGCATGCGGGAGGCCGGGTGGACGTACCGCCGAATTGCTCAACACGTGGGGCGTCAGGTCTCCACAGTACATCGATGTTGTCGCCAGTGGTCTGCGGAAGGTGCACGTGCCCGTCGACCTGGGACCGGACCGCAGCGACGCACGGATACACGCCAAGACAGTAGGATCCTACGCAGTGCCGTAGGGGACCGCACCGCCACTTCCCAGTAAATTAGGGACACTGTTGCTCCTGGGGTATCTGCGAGGACCATTCGCAACCGTCTCCATGAAGCTGGGCTACGGTCCCGCACACCGTTAGGCCGTCTTCCGCTCACGCCCCAACATCGTGCAGCCCGCCTCCAGTGGTGTCGCGACAGGCGTGAATGGAGGGACGAATGGAGACGTGTCGTCTTCAGCGATGAGAGTCGCTTCTGCCTTGGTGCCAATGATGGTCGTATGCGTGTTTGGTGCCGTGCAGGTGAGCGCCACAATCAGGACTGCATACGACCGAGGCACACAGGGCCAACACCCGGCATCATGGTGTGGGGAGCGATCTCCTACACTGGCCGTACACCTCTGGTGATCGTCGAGGGGACACTGAATAGTGCACGGTACATCCAAACCGTCATCGAACCCATCGTTCTACCATTCCTAGACCGGCAAGGGAACTTGCTGTTCCAACAGGACAATGCACGTCCGCATGTATCCCGTGCCACCTAACGTGCTCTAGAAGGTGTAAGTCACCTACCCTGGCCAGCAAGATCTCCGGATCTGTCCCCCATTGAGCATGTTTGGGACTGGATGAAGCGTCGTCTCACGCGGTCTGCACGTCCAGCACGAACGCTGGTCCAACTGAGGCGCCAGGTGGAAATAGCATGGCAAGCCGGTCCACAGGACTACATCCAGCATCTCTACGATCGTCTCCATGGGAGAACAGCAGCCTGCATTGCTGCGAAAGGTGGATATACACTGTACTAGTGCCGACATTGTGCATGCTCTGTTGCCTGTGTCTATGCGCCTGTGGTTCTGTCAGTGTGATCATGTGATGTATCTGACCCCAGGAATGTGTCAATAAAGTTTCCCCTTCCTGGGGCAATGAATTCACGGTGTTCTTATTTCAATTTCCAGGAGTGTAGTTGCCATCATACCCCGCAGCCAGCCGTGTTGTTTGAACGTCCTAGACGCAAACCCTTCAGAAGATATGACAATTTTATTTCATATAGTTCTATAATTTTCACCTTGTTCATTCAGAAGTTACCCAGGATGTCCCTCCTAAGAGTCGCCAGGCGCATATTGCTTCGTGTTTCTGCAGATATTTGCTATTAAGTTTCTGAAAAGTGCAGCTGGAGCCAGCCCAATGAAGTAGTGCTCATCACTTCTTTTACCCAGTGATTTGTTTCCCAGTACGACCAAAATATTTTTAAGCAGGAATTTTGCGCGCACATTCGATAGGACAGTCCAAATTTAATCTAGTGCGTTGTTCGTTTTACCGATATGTATTAACAGGAACATTAAAACACGAAGAACAACCAGTATATTCCAGTCAACTGGTGTTCAAAACAGCCGTTTTCGTAACAAAATTGTAAAAGTTCTTTTCTCAACGGTTCAATTTGTCTTCAGCGGTGCTGAATCCGTATTTCATGTTTGCTGGCTTGTGGAAGGTCGGCTTCAAAATGAAAACCGCAAAAACCTCAAAATTTTCGCACTTTTTAAAATTATTCTCTTCTGTGTTGGAAATTACGCGTCTTTGTAAGATGACTGTTCCATGCAAAATTAAAGTACACAAAATTTTTTACAAAATGCACTAGTCAGGTCTGATTTTATGACGAACGGTATTCGCTCTAGAGCGCGCTGGAAAGCAGCCTGTTTTTGGCCCTTCCCTGAAAAGTCAGTTACGCCCACTCCCACCCCCTCTCCCTTCCGGAATTCGAAAAATGCACGTATTATCAATTAAAGAAGGCCTCGTACCACTCGAAAATACATTAATGTTCCTACAAGGGACATCTGCAACATTCTATTTTCTCATAAAGGGGTGGGGGGGAGGGGGGGAGGAAAAAATCAAAGCGAAAATCACGTAAAACGACCCCCAGTAAAACGACCCCTCCCACCTGTCTGTCTCACATCGTCGCTATACTTTCGCTGTATTTCGCTTAAAAGAGGTTGTTCATTTTGTATCCCGCCTTGAAGGCGGCACGTGGGTCTTCTCCCGTAAACTGATGTGTAGGCCAAATGTAGGAAGTGAGTAGGAGCAGGAAAAGGTGAAATGCTTGGTACTGCAATTACGTTATAACTCTTTAACTTAACTTTGCGTACAGGTGAACACGTAAGTGCGAAGACGTTCATCCATCAAATCTAACAGCTACTAGTAGTTGGACAAACTATCACTGAAGTAACACGGTCTTTAATTGTTAGCCCCCCTATGAAGTGAAAACAATGTTGCTAGATCGTCTCCTCGGAGTCAAATAGGCTGAATCTGGAGCGGAAATGGTATATCACAGAACAAGAAAAAAGAGGAACCCAACTCTCGTGTTAAAAGTGGGAAACACAGACCGACAGCAGCGCCTCAAGTGGTATGGAGATGAACTAAAATATGAAAACATTGCAGGTTGCATCCCCCCCCCCCCCTAGTTTAC
The DNA here is from genome assembly GCF_023897955.1 of Schistocerca gregaria. Taxonomy (NCBI): domain Eukaryota; kingdom Metazoa; phylum Arthropoda; class Insecta; order Orthoptera; family Acrididae; genus Schistocerca; species Schistocerca gregaria. The sequence goes on along the minus strand of NC_064920.1, from coordinate 1,011,695,860 downwards.
TTACGTTGTAGGTTTTTTTTCTATTAATTCTATTACCTTATTTTTCTGGGAGTGCTATGTAATTATTTTGGCTGGCATCATAATAAAATAATTGAAACACAGCTATAGCACACTGTACTACAGCAGAGAGAAACTTATTCAGTAATATTTTCAGTCTATTTTTGACGTTTGCGTCTGACAGACAAGAAAACATGGTAGGAGCAGCGACTGTCGGGCGCAAACGCAGACAAGAAAACATGGTAGGAGCAGCGACTGTCAGGCGCAAACGTCAAAAATAGACTTTTAAAATGGCATGCTTATATTGTTATCTATCAATATGTAAAAGCTCCAGCATGTTTTATGGATCGTAAGAACCAAATGCAACACTTTAAACTGAGAGTAAGTCGAAACAAGCTTGTAGTGTAAATAATTGAAGCAACAAAAAAAAAATAATATCGAAGCAGCTAAATTGGACTACAAATATTCTGAATAATGTCATAATTTTTACGTCATACAAGCTGCTGGATCAATGGAGAAAAGAAAGCCTATTATTAAGAGAGTAAGCAGCAGTTAAAGAGGTTCAATTAAGAAATATTTATCACAGTATTAATTAACGAAGACTTCTAAAATTTGTTTCAGGCCTACAAGTTCTGAGTAACTGCCCAGAAAACTTGCACTACTGACCATTAATTTCTTAAAAAGGTTCCTAAATCTTACTGTTGTAAATGCTTCAACACAGAAACGAAAACATCAATACTAAGTGCCAAAAGCACGAAAGGTGGATAAAAACAGTGAAATGAAAACAAAACTTACTTTTGATTTCTCAAGCACACAAGAAAATTTTTCTTTTAACTGTTATAAAGCTTTAAACCGTTTACTGAATTTGTCTTTAACAATAGTAAAGTCTTTTATTACTAATGGTGCGTTTCCAATCTTTCACGTAATTGTAAATCAATAGAGGTACACATTACCTTAAAATATAGTGTTCAGAAAAATGGGCCTTGCAAAACCTTATTTCCTCTGGAAACTTAAACACTGAATAGAATGTTTTCTCCAATTGTTCCTGGTGTCCACATTTACCTAAGAATGCATACAACTGACTATGAACATTTGCTACAAAGGACATTAAGCTGTCACTAGCATACAATAATTTTGGGTTTAAAGCATCATATTCATTAAAACCTGTAAATACATGATGCTCTGTGGGTCTTGGTGAGAACAGAGTTGTTTTACAGTCACTACAGTTGGTTTTAGGTGTTACACCCATCTTTCGTAGAATGTAACCAGCTGCATATGCTAGTGCTTGTCTGTCATTTCTTACATCAGCCCCCCCCCCCCCCCCCACTACCAGCAGCAGTTTCATTATCAGAAAGGGCACAATATAAAGCACTTTGATCTATAATGGAATGGTCTGTTGTGGAGACAAGAAACTTGTCATCACTAGCACCCAAAAATTACCTTAAATTGCTTAATGCCATGCATCTATTATCCTCACAATTACCTAGTGACTTCGTAGGTAAGGACATGTTATTGACTATAACTGTTTTCAATGTTGCTTTGAACTGAAAGCAAGTTGGACTGGACTCAGTAGATTTCTCACAGCAGAGTTCTTCAGTGCTCTCTGGTTGGTTGCACTCTGGTCACAAACTGTACAAACGACCTTTAGTCCTGTTTCTTGCAATTGCTTTATGACATATGTAATAAGACTGTTTAAAGTGATACTTGAAAATGAGTTGTGAGTGAAATGATAAGCAACAACCTGCTTCCAGCTTTTGTGTATGCCTCTAACCATGAAAACTAATGCATGATTTGCATGAACATTTGACCTCCCTAAATGCCCTAAATCTTGAAACCCTGAAATTTCTTGTTTGCTTGCTTTATAATGCAACACTCTATCTAAAGACATTTCATCAAACAACAAAGCACAATATTTTTCACTATTGTTCATTACTTCAACTTCTGCTTTCATTACATTCATGACCGAAGTATTCAATCCTGGTTCAAAAGCTATAGAAGACAACAGACATTTCAGATACATCACAGAAGGAAGATAAAAATGAACTAACAAATATTTGTATAGGCAGGGACTTCGTTTGTATAAGGATAAAGCAAATACTTTGTCCTCAGGTGTCCATCGCCTTGCATCTGCTGATCGATGAGCATTTCATATTTGGCTGTTTATGAAATCTTTGGCAACAGAGTTTAAATTAGATTCTATGACAGAGAAAGTATTGCTGTTGTATAAATCTTTAAGTGCTTTCAGTACTGATTTTTCATGATGTAGCTTTGCATTCAGTTTTGATAGCCTTGTTAGAGTATTCCTATGAATCTTGTACATTTTTGATTTTGTTGGACTTAAGTTTGCTTTTGAAACCCTTGTACCTAAAACCCCACTTTCCTCATTACAAAATGTTTCAGATAAGAATTTGTACTCACTATCTGCAGATTCATTTTGAGGGGACATACAAAATTTAAGAGGTGCTTCACTCAATGAGTTACTCTGCTCAGCACAACTAGTGCTAGGTAATTCTCTAACACCAGTTTCACCTATGGTATTGGCACCTGTGTAATAAAGATTTTCCATGGTACCACTAGTGCTTGGTAAATCTAATTCGCTATTAACACCAGTTGCACCTGATCCACTTCTGGTACAAACACCTACATGAGAACTACTTGCCACAGCACAACTAAGGCTTTATAGTTCATTAACACCAGTTTCACTTCTGGTATTAGCAGCTGTAAAATGAACAGTTGCCATAGCACCACTAGTGCTTGGTAGGCCCAATTCACTATTAACAACAGTGTCACCTGATTCACTACCGATTTTGGCAATTTCACAAGGAACACCTGCCACATGTTTTGGAAGCACACCCCTGTTTAGCCTATGCCTACTTTTATTCATAAAATCTTCTTCGAAAAAATGATCTTCACAAACAAAATAAGAAGCACAGTTCACATCTGGTGACAGTTTACAAACATTCCTCCACTTTAGAAGCAACTCTTGAGGTTGCTTTGGAAACCTGTAGAAACGCGTATTGCAAATTTTCTCCGTTGAACCCACGAAATAGCCAGTTGAACAGCCAGGGAACTTGCAGGAGTATTTCAACGTCAATCTGTTGTGTTGAATATTCTGAAAAAAATAAACGTCTTCATTAAAGAAAACTACTACAGACATATCAAAGTTATTTAAATAAACAAACAGAAACCACACTGCTAAATTCATGATAGAAGAGAATGCATTTATAAGCTACAAGATTATTTAATGAAAAATTAAATGTCTTACCTTACAATTAATTGTGCACACTTTTCAGCAGGAAGTTTCTTCAATTCCACGGTGAGCTTTCTGAATTTAAAGTAAAAAATCTGTTTATTATGAAGATGAGTAGTATGTAAATATGAAACAAATAGAAAGACTACTGTAACCGAGGACCACAGACTTCATTGCAGAGCAAGACGATAGAATATTTCAATACAACCACCATTGGAGTTTAGACAGCTCTCATTGGTCAGTTCCAGCTTCGTTTGACCCCTAGCGCCTGTAGTGGTCTGGGATGGAACTACATGGCTTGTTACCTCTTCGCCCATATAGCTTTCACCCCCGTGTCGTATATCACCACAGCGCTGGCTAGAGGGCGCTGTCGGTGTCTGTCGTATTGCCAACTTAAGAACTTGCACCTACGCCGTGGAATCGTAGCTATCGATACCACAGTTTAGAATAAACTGATGGAAAAGTGTGTTTGATGAAAACATTAACAAGTTATGTTTACGACATTAGGTGAATAACAGTGAATAGAAAGGTGAATATGAAACGTGTGTAGTAATGTATAAGTGCCATGAAATGAGTGAATACCGAGCCCAAATTTGAGTCATCTCTTCGAGTAGGTTCTTCATCCAGAAAAGAAAGAATGCATTTAGGGACAGAATATGGATACAAAAGCCAGGTAAGTTGTAAACTTATAGAGGATAGTAAATCGAATTTCTGCGCCATGGCTCAAATACGTACAGAAACGCTGAGAAAAAAAAGACTTCTACAATTTTGTTACGGAAAAACCATCATATGACTGGTCCACGCCGACTGCTACCGCCAACCATCAGCGCTGCTCAGTCACTGCTGGACAACTGGTTACTCTTTTTGTTTTACTGTCCCTGTTAATACATATCGCCATAACAAATACCGCACTAGACTAATATGGGACGGCTGTATCGAATTAGCATGTAAAATTCCACTTTAAAAATAACTTTGTTTGCAACAGGAAACGAATCGACGATCTCTGTGGACACTGACACTGACTCCAGCAACATATTGCAAAAACGAAACTGAAGAAATCTGCCAAACATCAGAGAGAACGCGACTGAGAAGTCTTAGGAGAGACACATTGTATGTACAAGGTGTTTCGCCATTGACGTTACAGTCTTCCAGGGCTGTAGAGGGGACATGGAAGATAAAGTTTTGTCAAGAAACCAATGCCCGCAAACTTAGCGTTTGAATGTAATGTAAGTTTGAAGTCTGGACCACTTTCAAATCTCGCGCTTCCGTCTACGCACGTGGTAGAGACAATTAGTTCTACTTGTTTGCTCTACGGGAGCCTTATGGTATGGGGAATGTTAGGAGTACTCCCCATCGATTTCTTTTGCTCGTGACGAAAGACCCCCTCTTCAAAATCGAGAGACTGACACGTCCTTGGAGCACCACAGTCAACCCTCCTACGAGGGCTGCTTTTCTTCCCGACCTCCGATCGGTTGCAAAATTGAAACCTAAGTCAAAGTCCGGTGAAGGTTTGCGCAGACGTGTTACACAGTGTCTCTGATATGCCCGTCTACCGCACCACTTGGAATCTTTAGAGTTCCGAGTGCACCGTGCCCATGTAAGGATCCCTCGAAAATAGTATCTCCCATCAAGTGTGAAGTCCTACTGAGGGGTTTCGCCTGATTTCATGCAGGACACATAGCAACTGTAATGCGTTTCCTTCTGCATGACAATTCTCGGCCGCATGCCGCAGGTGCAACGAAAAACTTCCTGCAGCGATTTCGATGGGAAGTGTTTAATCACCCACCACTTGGCTCCCTCTAATAAACATCTCCTTTGTCTCAATATCTCGTTTGATAGAAGAGTTAGGAAAATTAAAATAGTCTACTACAAAAATTTGTGCTCCTCTGTGTGCCATCGTTTCCTAAAAACCTCGGTTTGATATCTTGAACCATACACGAAGTAAAAGAAGTGTTATGTCTTAGGCGACTCACACAAAGCGTGTGAAAGAACTACCGTAAAAATTTATAGAGTTATTAGAGGAGATAAAAAGATATACTTTTGTCATGTGACACAGATATCACAGTCGCATCTTTCCTCACGGTAGTCCTTGAAGGGTTTGGTGCCAAACTTCCTTAGGGCAATGTTCGCAGTTATTTCGATTGATTTGTAAGCAACAGGTTAATACTCCAATCTGATTTCCAGCACTTAGATCTTACTGCTAGCAAGGGCAAGTTACCCTTAGGGTTTTTTTGTCCCGTCAGTCTTCTGTCTGGATTGAGGCGGCCCACTACGAGTTCCTCTTTTGCGCGAAACTCTTCATCTCAAAGAAGCACTTAAACCCTACATCCTAAATTATTTTCTGGATGTGTTGCACTCTATGTGCTCCCCTATAGAGTTTTTACTTTCTACAGTTTCCTCTAGTACCATGCAGTTTATTCCCTGATGCCTTAATACACGTCCCCTCAACCTGTCCCTTCTTCTTTTTCGTGTTTTCCAGACTTTCCTTTCTTCACCTACCCTGCAGAGAACCTCCTCAATTAAAATCCTGCCAGTATTGTGGAAAAGGGCCAACAATATGGCGCTGCAGTGTTCTCGTGCGGAGTGTCATCGTGTTAAGACGTGTGTCACCGTATGTACATCCTATAGATACTTTGACAGCTATGATCCCTAAATACTAGAGGAAGCGTGCGCCTTTTTATGGTGCATATGAACCTGCTGAATGACAATTACTTGAGATACAAGGCTGACCTGGTGACCAAGCATCTGCAGCATTATGACATCAAGTGTCAGGAGTATCCATCTAAGCCCCTGACAAATCCGATTGAACGTAATGAGTGGGGCCCTGTTGGCTGAAGTTTCACAGAATCAGTGCCCACCACGCAGTATTGTCCATGTACAAAAGACGCTTGTCCACCAGTCAAAGGTGCTACGGCAAACCATGATGGAGGGCTTCATGCGTTTTAGGTGAAACAGTCGTGCATTTTACGTTGCCACACGAGGTCCCACAACCTATATTGATGTTCTGTGTTAAGTCAGCGGAGGGATGGAAAGTCCCACCAGCCGGTGTTTCGGAATATTTTGTGATCCTATACTGTGTCATTTGTCGCAAAGTTGACAGGGTATCTTTTGTGTGACCCATATTGCCACATGTAATTCTCTGATGCCCAGCTTTGTTTATTAATGTTTATTTATCACATGCCACAATTCAGAAATGCACTGCCGCAGAAAAATGCAACGCCCTTCAGAACAAGCTCATTTCATTGACAAGTGAAGTGACAGCTAGTTCATCACCATAGGAGTAGATGATAACAAATTCAGACCAAATTAAACACACACGCCATAATAAAGGATGTCCAAACAGTCGTAATAGTACGCAGCGTGTAGGGCACGTTGCGTCGCTACAGCCGTATGTGGATGTGCATTGTCCTGCTGAAAAAACACATCACTTTCCTGGCAAAGAAACTACTGTAGCAGGGGGTTAAGAAGCTGTACAATGTAGCGGACTTTGGTTAATTTAGTCAGCAGGAATACCTGATGTGACCGCAAGTTGTAACTAATACCACCGAGCGAGGTGGCGCAGTGGTTAGCATCCTGGACTCGCTTTCGGGAGAATGACGGTTAAATCCCGCGTCCGGCCGTCCTGATTTAGATTTTCTGTGATTTCCCTAAATCGCTCCAGGCAAAGGTTCAAATGGTTCAAATGGCTCTGAGCACTATGGAACTTAACATCTATGGTCATCAGTCCCCTAGAACTTAGAACTACTTAAACCTAACTAACCTAAGGACATCGCACTACACCCAGCCATCACGAGGCAGAGAAAATCCCTGTCCCCGCCGGGAATCGAACCCGGGAACCCGGATCAGGCAAAGGACGGGATGGTTCCTTTGAAAGGGCACGCCCGACTTCCTTCTCCATCCTTCCCTAATCCTATGAGACCGATGACCTCGCAGTTTGGTCTCCTTCCCAAATCAACCCAACCCAACTCTACCACAACACCAGAGTAGCCATGCTTGGTGGTGGCGTGGTGTTAGTGATGACCCGGACAGAGGCACACGTAATAGTGATACCGCTGCAAGTAGACGGTTCCCAGTGGCCCCTGATGGCTAACACAGCGAATTTTGAAGTTAGTACTAACAAAATTCCTGCCCACATGTTTCCAAAGTTGTTTCGTCTACGGTGCAGAAGGTTTGCTGGTAAGCCCTTACACATCTTCCATAGAGTCCCGATCTCTGCCCATGAGACTGACACATTTTTTGAGTCCTGAAGAAAGACAATCGTGGCCACTGATTTGCTTCAGATTAAGAGATGCACGCCTGGATACAATCATTGCATGGAAGACAACCGCAAACCTGTTTTCCATGAAGGCATTGACCGACTCAGCTCACAGCCCCTATCTGTTGTGACGATTACTTTATGAAACATAAACAGTTTACTTGATTTTTTCCATCGTACTCGTTTTTATTTGACTGCCTTTTATTGTTATTCAGTTATGGGGACACAGCCTGTTTCATAGGCAAATCGATAGGTTTTTATGTGGCATCCAGTAAAGCAATTCCTCTGTAGCTATTGGACACAACGGAACTATTCTTCTTAAATATGAGGAATATAATTCCGGTTTTCCAGTCTGCATATACGGTTTCCGTCTTCCAAATGGTTTCTGTTAAAGACCGTAATCTGATTCAATTTCTGGTCCTCTACTTCGTAATAACTCAGCGAGTAACTGGTCTCCACTGAAAGCCTTTTCATTCTTAGTTTCTCTATTGCCTGATGTGTTTCTTTTACTGATGGTGTAGTGAGTTCTATAGTAACTGTATCAGGTCCTTCGAATTTAAAATAAGACTGTGGATCATTGCAGTAGAGTAGTTATGAAAAGTATATCATCCATCTTTTTTCCATGCCACTCTTGTTGGTCAGTATTTTCCATCATCCTCGTTTTCATTTGACTGCCTTTTATTGTTATTCAGTTATGGGGATCAGCCTGCTTCATAGGCGAATCGATAGGATTTAATGTGGCATCCAGTAAAGCAATTCCTCTGTAGCTATTGGACACAACGGAACCATTCTTCTTAAATATGGGGAATATAATTCCTGTTTTCCAGTTTGAAGATACGGTTTCCGTCTTCCAAATTGTTTCTATTTGTGAATTTCCCAAAAGACTTTTTAAAAATATTTTGACACATATCCCTTATCCTGTGGACACCTAAGTTGTTAAATAATCAGTTGCAGTTTGTCATCATCAGAAAATCTTTTCGATGTCCCACTATAAGCCACATGGTGTAGTGTTGTGTGATGTGGCAGACACTCTGTCTTTCGGCGCCACATTCACAGGTGGGGAAGGTACCAGGCTATGTTCTACTTACCAGTACACCTGATACGTTGGTCCTAGTTTGGTTACGTGTTGACCATGTGTCAAGCGGAAATTCGAAGCCGGCTGGGCTGGCTGGCATTTCATATTGGACTGCTTGGAACCATACTTCCTCCACTCGTTACTGAGTTAAAATCAGCTGTGCAGCCTGTTCCTTCATGTGTCACTGATATCCATATTTATTGATAGTTGTGAGTTTTGAAGAAGCATGTTGCACTCCCTGAGAAGTCCACTGGATCACCGTATAAATAGAGGTGGAATATGGCTTATAATAGGTCGCCAGTGATTTATGTAGATACAGAGTGTGTCTCAGTTGGATGTCGACCATTTGTACAAGCGTGCTGTACAGCCATTAAGGAGCATAATATTCTGTGGTAGCGTAAACCACTCTCGAGGTACAAGACCGAAGCATGACAGCAAAAGATACGGACAAAATGACTTTTTTTTCTTGTGTTTGTGCGTGTATGACGGAATTTCTCGTTTTTAGTTTTCTCAGAAACATTAGTTAGGCCTCGTTTAAAGGACAGTTCTATCACGTGTGACTATTTATTAACCCTATATTACTAAACCCTCCTAAAATTTACGGTGGCAGCTGATACCAATTCGCGGTTCGCGCCAATGTGACATTGTCAGTAAGGAATGAAACAGGACATTTCGTACTTAATTTGTATGCGTCATACCATTGGTGGCCTTATAATTGTAATTAACTAGTGCAACTATAAATTATAGCCTCCGTTCAATAAAATATGAAGTAGTAAAATTTACAGTGGTTTAGTGACAATGGAACATTTTCATCCGCTTTGGTGTTCGGGGTTTAAAAACACGTTCCGATCAGCTATCTTTATTTTTCTATTTTTGTACAACATGTTATCGGTGTCAGAATTACCTAACTCCCTCTTAACAGCAGTGACATAAGATGGATTTTATGTAATTTGACACCAACGTTTAAAAAAAAAATGAAGTACTCAGTAGGCAGGCAGAACGACCATGAGACTGTATTTGTATTGTCCTTCTTTGCCGGCCGCGGTGGTCTCGCGGTTCTAGGCGCGCAGTCCGGAACCGTGCGACTGCTACGGTCGCAGGTTCGAATCCTGCCTCGGGCATGGATGTGTGTGATGTCCTTAGGTTAGTTAGGTTTAAGTAGTTCTAAGTTCTAGGGGACTGATAACCACAGCAGTTGAGTCCCATAGTGCTCAGAGCCATTTGAACAATTTTTTGTCCTTCTTTACTGTTGTTACCAGCATATATATATATATATAGGGCAGGACATACACATACTCAAGAAAAAGGTTTGCATCGGCCCAGTTTCCAGAACGCCTGAAGATAGACGTTGACTGTGGATACTGAATCACAAACACAGTCCATTTGACTAGTTAGAGATGTCACTAAACCCGCCCAAATATGTAAGCAACCATGCATGAGCAACGCCTATTAGACGGAGGGGGTCCGACAGTCGATCAGTTCCAGTCATTCCACCAGGAAGGAGGTACATGGCTCATGTTGTCTATAGTTCAACTATGCCTAGATGGTCAATACCGCGGTTCGATCGCGTCCGCATTATTACTTTGTGCCAGGAAGGGCTCTCAACAAGAGAAGTGTCCAGGCGTCTCGGAGTGAACCAAAGCGATGTTGTTCGGATGTGGAGGAAATACAGAAGGACAGGAACTGTCAATGACATGCCTCGCTCAGGCCGCCCAAGGGCTACCACTGCAGTTGATGACTGCTACCTACGGATTATGGCTCGAAGGAACCCTGACAGCAACGCCACCATGTTGAATAATGTTTTTGTCGCAGCTACAGGACATCGTGTTACCACTCATATAATCATTCAATAAAGGATTCTTCTTTCTATGTATTCGCAATACATTACATTTGTCTATGTTAAGGGTCAGTTGCCACTCCCTACACCAAGTGCCTATCCGCTGCAGATCTTCCTGGATTTCGCTACAATTTTATAATGCTGCAACTTCTCTGTATACTACAGCATCATCCGCGAAAAGCCGCATGGAACTTCCGACACTATCTACTAGGTCATTTATATATATTGTGAAAAGCAATGGTCCCATAACACTCCACTGTGGCACGCCAGAGGTTACTTTAACGTCTGTAGACGTCTCTCCATTGATAACAATGGGAATGTGAGGATAGGCACGCTCCACCGTAAGGGATGATTGCCGTATTGTGCACCAAGAACATTACAAACCCTTCATATTTACGCCTGCCATCCGCGAACAACTAATGGGCTCCCTGCAACAATATGTGCCATTCTGCACCAAAGGTCGGAAACTAGCAGCTGCAGGATAACGAATTACCGCCCCATGCACCAAAATGCAAACGGCTGCTTTTGGAATTGTGCCGTGACCGCCAAGCATGGACTACCATTCATGGTGTTGCATGGGTTCAGCGATGAATCGTGATTTCTCCACTACCCCGGATGATCGTCGTTGGCGAGTGTGGCAGCCATCCGGGGACAGGTCGCATTCTTCCCATGTTTTGAAGGGCACAGTGGTGTTAATCCTGTCATGATGGCGTAGGGGACAGTCGAGTTACTTCAGGTGACGGCTAGTAGTATTTGAGGACACAATGGTACACAGGCACATCCTGCGTCCTCATGTGTTACCTCTTAACAGAAAGTGTCATGGTGCAATTTTTGAACAGGACAACGCTTGTCCACACAAGGAACGTTTCTTAAGCACCGTCTGTGTGATGCTGAGTACTCCCTCGATCAGCTAGTTCCCAGATCTGTCCCAGATAGAACATGTCTGAGACAACCTCAGAAGTCAACTCCATCCCAGGGACGGAGGAAGGGTGAGTAGCCAGAAAACCAAGGATTAGTTACAACTGTTGTGGACCAGCCCGTCTAAGGAGGGTAGAGAACGACTCTATGGATACCAAAAATTGTTGTATGTTTAGTCCTCCAGTTACGTAAAACACCGTTTTTTCGAAGTTCCCAAACATGTTTCACCACCTCTGTGCCATCACAGTGGGTTTCTGTTTTATCTAATCTTCACACTCGGTCTGCATGGCTTTCCAGGGCCACTTGTATGTTATTTATTACAGGTAGCTTGTCATGTTTTTGTGTGACAAGTCCTTTTATTTTCAACATCGTGGCGAGGCGTTGAGAAGCACACGTAAATAGAACACTTATTTTCACAAAATAAACAGGTTGTGAATAAAGAAGTATTAATTATCAACTATTGGTGGTTGAACTGTGACGTACCATGAATAGTTACGAGCTACAGGGTGCCAGCTCCACAAAATATATTGGTTACAAATTGTTAACACCAGCAGCATGCATTTATATACTTTTAGTATATTAAAACATGGGTGAATTTGTACTGGGCTATATTGTTTGGAGTTACCACAAGATTGCAAGCTGCGGTATATAGATACCGACATAGCACGCATACTGGGAGAAAGATACAATTTACCAACCGTCATTAACACTGCTAAGGGGATGCGAATTAAATAAAGATAGTAATGTGGGAACACGTATCCAAAAATCTTCTTGCTCTTAAACGGTAGGCTGATAAATTATCTGGTTGATTCGATAGTAATTCTCTTCTTCAGGCCCAGCAGCAAAATATACGTCTGATAACTATATGATTATTACAGAAGATTCACCAAATAGCTGCTTATAGTAAGTAATATTTATTCACAACAGACGGTTTTGGCTTTATCGCCATTTCAAGTACGCCGTGACTGATGTGAGGTCCATATTACGTCCTAAGGGAACCGTCTTTTTACTGTCACTGTTTTAAGAAGATAGTAGATGATGTCAGTATGTGAAAATAAAATGTGAATTGCGATGTGAGACTAGTTTCACAGTTCCACTGTTACGACGCTATATGTTTACATACATCGATAATACAATGAACAGCCGTAACTTTATGACCACTGACCTACTATCGATATAAACCACCGAGGCGATAGCAGCGCAACCTAGCGAGAAATGACTCCACTCAGACTCACGCACGGTGCACGTAGAATCAGTGAGAGTTCTGTCCGTGTTTGGAATGGGAAAGGCGCGCCATCTATCTGAGTTTGACCGAGGGCAGATTGCGAAGACCCGGATGCTCGGTACGAGCATTTCGGAAACTGCACAACTTGTCGGGCATTCGAGAAGTGCTGTGGTGCCTTCAACACGTGACGAAACCAAGGTGAAACCACAGCCAGACGTCGTGGGGTTGTGCGGCCACAGGCCATTACAGATGTCGGACGTCGTAGGCTAGGCAGACTGGTAAAAAGCAAGACAGCCGGCTAACTGAGGCAGAACTAACAGTAGACATTAATGCTGGGCAGAGTACAACTGTATGTGAACACACAGTGCACGGGACACTCATGACGACGGGCCTCCGCATCTGACGATCCATACATGTTCAATGTTGATTCCACAACATCGGCAACTAGGATTGAAATGAGCATGTGACCTTCAGCACTGGACGTTGGTACAGTGGCAGAGCGTTGCATGGTCTGATGAATGCCGATACCTTCAGCATTATGGCGATGGGAGGCCAGTATTCGCCGTCTTCCAGGGAACCGCTCCTTGATACCAGTACTGCGGGACGGAGACAAGCTGGCGGGGCTCCATTATGCTCTGGGGAACATTCACGTGGGCCTCCATGGGTCCATGATGACCAAGGAGTATCGTACCCTGGTTACAGACCACGTACACCCCTTCATGACGATCATGTATCCCGACAGCAGTGGCATTTTTCAACAAGATATAACGCTGTGTTGCAAGACCACGAGCGTGATGGAGTGGTTCGCCGAACACAGTGGCGAGTTCCAATTGATGTGCTGCGCCCCAACCGACCATATCTGAAACCTATCGAATAAAAAAATGGTACAAATGGCTCTGAGCACTATGGGACTTAACATCTATGGTCATCAGTCCCCTAGAACTTAGAACTACTTAAACCTAATTAACCTAAGGACATCACACAACACTCAGCCATCACGAGGCAGAGAAAATCCCTGACCCCGCCGGGAACCTATCGAACACATCTGGGACGTGACTAAATGTGGCGTCAGAGCCCATCGCCCTTCTCCCTGGAATTTACAGAAATTAGATGACTTGTGTGTGTGTGTAGATGTGATGAGTGTTTTTATTCGGTTATAATAGACTGGAAAAAGGGAGATTAACTTTTGAGAAGTTTTCCTTTTCCGAAGGACAGTACGATTGACAGCTGTTGGGAAGTTAGCCAGGTGTTCGTAATAGATATTATATCTCCTTTTGTGAAAGGCAGAAGTACATTTCCAAGACAGAGCAGCCCTTTCGACAACTTTTATTATACTTCACCACCCAACCACTAACAGACGTCGTTAAGTAATAGTGTCTTATTTACTTGCAGTTGTCTTCTCCGTGGTATCGGACTTCTTCACTGGAATTTGTAATACGTATTTGTGCTGAAATAAGTTAAAATAAACACCCATTCTTCGATCATAACCACTATATTTCAGTAGTTTCTCCAGCTTCTTTAAACACGTCTGAATACTGCCTATACAGAAGGGGGAAAGATGCTTCAGAAAAATGAATGTCACAATCCTGAGTTGTTTTCTCACGAAGTATGCCTCCTTTATATTCAGAGGCGTACAATGCATGTTGTCAATTAATCACGAAAATTGCCCTGGTGAGCAACGAAAAAAAAAGAGCAGTATATCTTGATAGTCAATATAAGAACAAGAACAAGAAAAACTGAGAATTATCACTCATCTGACGTATAGGATACACTACAGTTTCGTGGCACGTTGGGTAATTTCATTTCCTGTAGCCTTTTTTGCTGTATTTGAAGCACAACACAAATAATTTTTATTTTCCTTAAGAAAAAATCTTTAAAAGTTTTAGTATTTGCAGAGGGTCGTGAACTGTACATAATGTAAGACTGGACCGGTAGTCCTGTATTTTTTCTTTAATTTAATAAGCTTCAGAGAAATTCACATAGGAATGAGACAGAAGAGTACTTTCATCTTCGGAGAGTTTTAATCGAGCTTCAAGATACGTCTTGAATAAGCAACAAACCATGCCTCTTATCTCTGGCATTTATTTCTGTAGCAAAATACCACGATAAAGTGCTTTGCTTATAAGTAGCGGGGCTAGAGAAACATTGTATCCCCTGTTTAAGGTGATTAATTCGTCTGAGTAATGGGGTCACACGATATCGAGTTGAGTGACTAACGGGACCTTGAAGGTTTCTAAGGGCATGAAAATAGGCCACTTAATCTACACGTGAACTATGTTGATAAAAGACGAATTTTCTTCTAGTCTCTCCTTGAGAGTAACTCGTGTCAGTAAAGCATTTATTTCGCAAAATGTTTGATCCCTAAACTTCATCCCGCCGTTTCATGAGTCATTATCACGATATCTGTTATGTTCGCCAATTATAATTATGTCATCACTGAACCTGTTTTTATCCATATACTATTCTTACATACCGTCATCATTCATCTCTCTCCCCACGTTGGAAATGTCTTAGCCTACTACTCTGGTTGAGGTACAAGGTTTTACTAATCAGTGGTTGTGAGGCTATCAGTAAATAAGTATGTACTATCTCTGATATTTAAGTGAGCCAGACGGATAATCGATTATGGAAAAGTATTGTAGTAATTTTCTTTTTATATAACTGTTCCTAAAAATTATATTATTGAAAACAATACCGCTCCCGCCAAATGTCTCTTAACAAACAAACAAAACTTTTTTGGTAGAAGGTATGGAATATGGTCCACTCAGTCTGCTGAACGAAATTGCTGAACAGTTTCCCTTAGGAAGAGGCGCCAGAAAGGCAGTTGTGGCGTTCTACTTGATAACGGAAGCAAGCCTGAAGAAATCTCGACACGGTTATAGGATTTGTCGCCCCAGAAAAAGCGTTCGACAATGTAACATGGTTCAAGATGTTCGCAGTTCCCAGAAAGATAGGTGTAGCTTTTAGGAAAGACGAATAATATATAGTATGGAATAATAAGAATGACAGATCAAAAACGAAAAGCTCGATTAAAAACGGTGTAACACAGGGATGAAGTCTTTCGCCCTTATTGTTGAACCTACTCCTATACGTCGGAGGACTAATGAGCGAAATGAAGGAAAGGTTCAGGAGCGCGATTAAAATTCAGGATGAAAGGATATCAGTGATACAATTTGCTGATGATATTGCTATCCTCTTAGAAAGTGAAGAAGACTTACAGGATTTGTTGAATTGAATGAACAGTTTAATGAGCACAGAATATGGATTGAGAGTAAATCGAAGAAAGGATAAGGAATGAAGTGCAGCAGAAATTAGATTAGCGATAAACATCACATCAAAATTAGGGGCCAAAAAGTAGACGAAGTGAAGGAATCCTGCTACCTTGGAAGCAAAATAACATATGACGAATGAATGGTTGAGGAAATAAAAAGCATACCAGCACAGGCAAAGAAGACATCCCTGGTCAAACGAAGTCTACTAGTAAAAAAAATAGGCCTTAATTTCAGGAAGAAACTTCTGAGGATTTACGTTGGAGCACAGAATTATATGGTTGTGAATCATTTACTCTAGAAAAGAAGAGAATCGAAGCGAATGAGATGTGGAGCTACAGTTGGATGTTGAAAGTTAGGTTGGCTGATAAGATAGTAAATGAGGTGGTTCACCGCAGAATCGGTAAGGAGAGGAACACGTGGGAAAAACTGACAAGGAGGAGAGACAGGACGATAGGACATTTGTTAAGATATTACAGAATAACTTGCATGGTGCTAGACCATCTGTAGACGTAACACTGTAGGGGAAGGCAGAGCTTGTAATATACTCAATAAACAGTTGAGGACGTTCGGTGCACGTGCAACTCTGGCTTGAAAAGGTTGGCACAGAAGAGGAATTTGTTGTGGGCTGTATCAAGTCAGACTGACGATCGTCGTCCTCCAAAGAGAATAAGAGGAAGATAAAATAGGTTTGAACTCCCATAGAAGACGGCGTCGTTATGGAAGGAACACAAGCTTGTATCTGTGGAAGTTTAGGGTAGGTTATTTACCGTATACGTTCCGTAGATCGTTTGAAATGATGTGGAACGAGTTAGTTTATTGGATGCTCGTATATCATGAAATTTGTGGAGACCGAAAATCTCCTCATTAGGAATCAACATGGGTTCCGAAAACAACAATCGTGTGAAACAGCTCGCTGTGTTGTTCCACAAGACCCAGAGAGCAGTAGATATAGGCGTCCAGTTAGGTACCGCGTTCATTGACTTCCGGAAGGCGTTCGACATAGTTCCGCATTGCTACCCAATGAGCGAAATACGAACGCACGGAATATCAGACCAACTGTGTAACTGCACTAAAGAGTTTATAGCAAACAGAACACAGCATGTCATTCTAAACCGAGAGAAGCCTACAGACGTAAAAGTAAATTCGTACTTGCTCCAAGGGAGTGTTATAAGACCATTAATCTTGGGAAAATGTATAAACGACCTAGCAGAGAATGTCGGAACGGTGCTGCTGTCTGCATAGAAGTCGCAACGCTAGAAAATGGTAGCGAAATACAGGAAAACTGGAGGGGATTGACACTTGGTGCAGGGTGTGCCAACTGACTCTCTACTTAAACAAATGTATCGTATCGTGAATACATAGACAGAAAACCCTTTTATTGTATGATTACACGATTGCAGAACAGTCACTGGACGCAGTTACTTTCACAAAATATCTATGAGTATACGTACAGAGCGGCCTGAAGTGGAAAAAAATGGTTCAAATGGGTCTGAACACTATGGGACTTAACATCTTAGGTCATCAGTCCCCTAGAACTTTGAACTACTTAAACCTAACTAACCTAAGGACATCACACAACACACAGCCATCACGAGGCAGAGAAAATCCCTGACCCCGCCGGGAATCGAACCCGGGTGAAGTGGAAAGACCACATAAAATTAATCACAAATAATGCAGATGCCAGACTGAGATTCACTGGAAGAATCCTGAGAAAATGTAGTCGTTCAACAACGAAAATAGTTTAGAAAACACTCATTCGGCCAAAACTAGAATATTGCTCGTCATTCTGGGATCCGCATCAGAAGGATTTATAGAGGAAATAGAAAAGAGGCAAAGGACAGCAGCACGTTACATTACGGGTTCATTTACTAAGCGCGAAAACGTCATGAGATGCTGTCAACTCCAGACACAAGGTAGGCGTTCTATATCACAGTATGATGTCTTCAGTCCAAAGGCTCGTTTGATGTAGTTCTCCATGCTAATCTATGCTGTACAAACCTCTTCATCTCCGAGTGACTACTACAACCAACATCCCTCTGAATCTGCTTACTGTACTCGTTTCTTGGTCTCCCACACACTTCTCTCCAATACTAAGTTGGTGATCTCTTGATGCCTCAGAACGTGTTCTACAAACCGATCCCTTCTTTTAGTCAAGTTGTACCAGAAATTTCTCTACTCCCCTTTATACTCACTACCTCCTCATTGATTACGTGATCTACCTATCTAATTGTCAGCATTCTTCTGTAGCACCACGTTTCAAAAGTTTCTATTCTCTTCTTGTCTGAATTGTTAATTGTCCATGTTTAACTTCCATACATACCTGCAACCCATACAAATACTTTCAGAAAGAACTTCCTGACACTTAAGTATATACTCGATGTTAACAAATGTCTATTCTTTAGAAATGCTATGCTTGCCATTGCCAACCCGGATTTCATATTCTCCCTACTTCCACCATCATCAGTTATTTTGCTTCCCACATAGCGAAACACATTTACTACTTTAAGTGTCTCATTTCCTAAGCTAATTAGCCGGCCGCAGTGGCCAAGCGATTCTAGGAGCTTCAGTCTGGAACCGGGCGACCGCTACGGTCGCAGGTTTGAATCCTGCCTCAGGCATGGTTGTGTGTGATGTCCTTAGGTTAGTTAGGTTTAACTAGTTCTACGTTCTAGGGGTCTGATGACCTCAGATGTTAAGTCACATAGTGCTCAGAGTCATTTGAACCATTTGAACCTAAGCTAATTCCCTCAACATCATGTGATGCTCCGTTCAACTGCCCTTCCAAGTCCTTTACTGTCTCTGACAGAATTACAATGTGAAATTTCCTGGCAGATTAAAACTGCGTACCGGAGTGAGACTCGAACTCGGCACCTTTGCCTTTCACGGGCAAGTCTCGGTCCGGCACGCACTTTTAATCTGCCAGGAAGTTTCACATCAGCGCAACTTCTCTGCAGAGTGAAAACCTCATTCTAGAATTACAGTGTCATCGACATACCTAAAAGTTTTTAATTCTTCTACATTAACTTTAATTCCTACTCCAATTTTTTCTTTTGTTTCCTTTACTGCTTGCTCAGTATACAGATTGAATAACATCGGAGATGGGCTACAATTCTGTTTCATTCCCTTCTCAACCACTGCTTCTCGTTCTTGCCCTTGACGCTTATAACTGCTGTCTGGTTTCTGTGCAAATTGTAAGTAGCCTTTCGCTCCCATGCCATCTTCAGAATTTGAAAGAGAGTATTTCAGTCTATATTGACAAAAGCTTTCTCTAAATCTACAAATGATAGAAATGTAGCTTTGTATTTCCTTAATCTATCTTCTAAGATAAGTCGTAGGGCCAGTATTGCCTCACTTGTTCGAACATTTCTCCGGAATTCAAAATGATCTCCCCCGAGATCGGTTTCTACCAGTTTTTCCCCATTCTTCTGTAAATGATTCTTGTTAGTATTTTGCAGACGGGACCTATAAAACTGATAGTTCGGTAATTTTCACACCTGTCAACACCTGCTTTCATTGGAATTGGGATTATTATATTCTTCTTTTAGTCAAAGGGTATTTCGCCTATCTCATACATTTTGCTCATCAGATGAAAGACTTTTGTCATGGCTGGCTCTTCCAAGGCTATTTCTAGCTCCAAAAGAATGTTGTCTGCTCCCGTGGCCTTGTTTTGACTTAAATCTTTCATTAAGACTGTAACCGGAATTCCACTGTTGAATGCAGAGGAGAGAGCGGATAGGTGGAAAGAGTAGCAAATCAAAGACTGCGATTCCTTGACAGAACACTTAGAAGGTGCAACAGGTCTACTAAAGAGACTGCTTACACCACGCTTTTCCGCCCTATTCTGGAGTATTGCTGTGCGGTATGGGCTCCGCATCAGGTGTGACAGACGGATGACATCGAAAAAGTACAAAGAAGGGCAGCTCGTTTTGTATTATCGCGAAATAGGGGAGATAGTGTCACAGACATGATGCGTGAATTTGAGTGGCAATCATTAAAACAAAGGCGTTTTTCGTTGCGACGGGATTTTCTCATGAAATTTCAATCACCAGTTTTCTCCTCCGATTGCGAAAACGTTCTGTTGGCGACCACCTACATAGGGAGAAATGACCATCACGATAACATAAGAGAAATTAGGGCTCGCATAGAAAAATTTAAGTGCTCGTTTTTCCCGTGTGCCGTTCGAGAGTGGAGCGGTAGAGAGACAGCATGAAGGTGGTTCACTGAACCCTCTTCCAGACACTTTATTGTGAATAGCAGAGAAATCACGTAGAAGTAGACTAAAAAGTACATTGAAGGTCTCAATGAGCGTGAAGATTTGTGTGATGTGACAGAAGAAGAAACAGGAGTCGATTTATAAGAGATAGGTGATCCAGTATTAGAATCAAAATTAAAAAGAGCTTTGGAGGACTTAAGATCAAATAAGGCAGAAGTAATAGATAACATTCTACCAGAATTTCTAAAATCATTGGGGGAAGTGGAAACATAACGACGATTCACGTCGGTGTGTAAAATTTATGAGTCTGGCGATGTATCATCTGACTTTCGGAAAAATCTTGTCCCAACAATTCCGAAGACTGCATGAACCGGGAAGTGTGAGAATTTCTGCACAATCATTTAACAGCTCATGTATGCAAGTTGCTGATAAGAATAATATACAGAAGAACACAAAATAAAATTGAGGCTGTGTTAGATGACGTTCAGTTTGGTTTTACGAAAGGTAAAGACACCAGAGAAGCAGTTCTGACGTTGCGGTTGATAATGGAAGCAAAACTAAAGAAAAACCAAGACACTCTCATAGGATTTGTCGACCTGGAAAAAGCGTTCGATAATGTAAAATGGCGCAAAATGTTCGAAATTATAGAAAAATAGGGGTAAGCAATAAGGAGAGACGGGTGATATATAATAGGTACAAGATACAAAAGGGGGTAATAAGAGTGGAAAACCAAGAACGGAGTGCTCGGATTAAAAAAAGTGTAAAGTGATGTAGTCTTTCGCGCCTACTGTTCAATCAGTAAATTGAAAAAGCAATGATAGAAATAAAAGAAAGGTACAGGAATGCAATTAAAACTCCAGGTGAAAGGATATCAGTGGTATCAGTGATACGATTTGCTGATGACATTGCTATCCTCAATGATAGTGAAGAAGAATTACATGATCTACTGATTAGAATGGACGGTCTAATGAGTACAGAATATGGACTGAGAGTTAATCGAAGAAAGACGAAAATAATGAGAAGCAGCAGAAACGAGAACAGCGAGAAACTTAGCATCAGGATTGATGGTCACAAAGTAGATGAAGTTAACAAATTCTGCTGCCTAAGCAGCAAAATAACTAATGACTGGCGGAACAAGGAGGACATCAAAAGCAGACTAACACTGGCAAAAAGGGTATTCCTGGAAAAGGGAAGTCTACTAGTACGAAATATAGGACTTAAATTGAGGTAGAAATTTCTGCGAGTATACGTTCTGAACACAGCATTCTATGGTAGTAAAATATGGACAGTGGGAAAAGCGGAACAGAAGAGAATCGAAGCATTTGAGTTGTGGTGCTAGATTGTTGAAAAGTAGGTGGACTGATAAAGTAAGGAATGAAAAGGTTCTGTGCAGAGTCGGAGAGGAAAAGAATATATGGAAAACACTGAAAGGACACGATGATAGGACATCCATTAAGACATCGGGGAATAACTTCCGTATCACTCGAGGGAGCTGTAGAGAGTAAAAACTGTAGAGGAAAACAGAGATTGGAATACATCCATCAAATAATTGAGGACGTAGATTGCAAATAATTGAGGACGTAGATTGCAAGTGCTACTCTGACATGAAGATGTTGGCACAGAAGAGAAATTCGTGACCGGGCGCATCAGACCAGTCGGAAGATCGACGACTCAAAACAATAAAAAAGGAAATAAATAAAAAACACAATATAAAAGTTGGAACAACACGCAAGTATTAACGAGACGCTTCGGGGTCTCAGATGAGAATTACTGGAGGGAAGGCGACGTTATTTCCAAGGGGGACGATTGAGAAAATTTCGAAAAACTGCGTTTGACGCTAACTGCAGAATGATTCCACTGCCGTCGATATAAATTTTACGTAAGGAACACGAAGATAAGATACGAGTAATTAGGGCCCATACGGAGGCATATACACACATCAAAAGAAGTTTAGCATCACCTCGGTTCCGAGAGTTCCGGAACCTGTACAGAAAATTGGAATAGAGATCAACATAAACATAATTTCCACCCTTTTATTGCTCATGAAAACCACACATTGCATGTTGTACCATCATACAGCGAGACCTTCAGAGGTGGTGGTCCAGATTGCTGTACACACCGGTACCTCTATGATCAAGTAGCTCGTCCTCCTGCATTGATACATGCCTGCATTCGTCGTGGCATACTACCCACAATTTCATCAAGTCACTGTTGGTTCAGATTGTCCACTTATCAACGGCGATTCGGTGGAGATCCCTTAGAGTGGTTGGTTGGTCACGTCGTCCATAAACAGTCCTTTTCAATCTATCCTAGGCATGTAAGATGGGGTTCACGTCTGGAGAAGATGCTGGCTACTCTAGTCGAGCGATGTCGTTATCCTGAAGGAAGTCATTCACAAGATGTTCACGATGGGGGCGCGAATTGTCGTCCATGAAGATGAATTCCTCGCCAATATGCTGTCGATATGGTTGCACTATCGGTCGGAGAATACCATTCACGCATCGTGCAGCCGTTACGGCGCCTTCCGTGTCCACCAGCGACGTATGTCGGTCCCACATTATGCCACCGCAAAACAGCAGGGAACCTCCACCTTGCTACACTCGCTGGACAGTGAGTCTAAGGCGTTCAGCCTGACCCGGTTGCCCCCAAACACGTCTCCGACGATTGTCTGGTTGAAGGCATATGCGACACTCATCAATGAATAGAAAGTGATGCCAATCCTTGGCGGTCCATTCGGCATGTCGTTGGGCCCATCTGTAGCGCGCTGCATGGTGTCGTGGTTGCAAAGATGGACCTCGCCATGGACATCGGGTGTGAGCACAGTTTGAGTCGTAACACGCAGTCCTGTGGCTGCACGAAAAGCATTATTCAACATGGTGACCTTGCTGTCAGGATTCCTCCGACTCATAATCCGTAGGTAGCGGTCGTTCACTGCAGTAGTAGCCATTGGGCGATGAGAGCAAGCATGTCATCGACAGTCCCTGTCTCTCTGTATCTCCTCCAAGTCCGAACAACATCACTTCCGTTCACTCCGGGACTCCTGGACACTTCCCTTGTTGAGTGCCCTTCCTGGCACGAAGTAACAATACAGACGCGATCGAAGCGCGGTATTGACTGGCGGACCCCCTCCGTCTAATAGGCGCTGCTCATGCATGGTTTTTTACCTCTTTGAGCGGGTTTAGTGCATCTCTGAACAGTCAAAGGGACTGTGTCTGTGACACAATATCCACAGTCAACGTCTATCTTCAGGAGTTCTGGGAACCAGGATTATGCAAAACATTTTTTGATGTGTGTAGGTAGTCGTTTTTCCCTCGCTCTGTTTGCAAATGGAACGGGAAAGGAAACGACGGGCAGTGGTACAGGTATGCTCCGTCACGCATCGTATGATGGCTTGCGGAGTTAAGTATGTATGTAGATGTAGACGTATTAGCCATTAGCCTGGTGTCTCCTGGTTTCTGTCCCGTGTGCTTGTACGGTAAGGTGGCAGTTGTGGTGTTGCGCTGCAGCCGCCTGCAGGGCAACACGGCACCCTGCGGTTGCCCCGGAAGCCAGCAGGGCAGGCGCGCTTGGCTTAGCATGGTGGGTCGATGGTGGTCAGTGTCCGGCCACCGTGCTGCGCTGCGGCCGCTCGTTTCGATCGCCCCGAGGCCGGGCAGAGCAATTGCCCCGCACGTCATCCGCTTTAGGCACGGTGGCAGAATGGGAGCGCAGGTATTTCTAGCGACCGCCCGCCCAGCCGCCGTCACAAGCTGTTAGTGCCATTCACGAAGTTTTGCAGTGCATCAGCATTTTGTGGATTACGAGTAGCATTCAGTTTAAAAAATGTAGGATTTGTTGTAGGGCATCGTGAATTATTCCTGCTTCAGCCCCTATAGTTTCATGAAGTTCCAGTAAGTAGCGGCCTTAAATGTTGTCTTCCAAATGGAGTCTGTAACAGAGGTACGTTCCAAGCATTGAGCTACCATTGAGTCTCTTTTGGCGGAAAACCTGAGCATCGTAGGATACATAGGCGCTTACAGACTGTCTACGGAAACCTGGCCTTGAGCAAAAGCGCGATGAGTCGTTGGGCGAGGCATCTGTCATCACCGCAACAAGATCACGCAGATCTGTCCGATTTCCCGCGTGCCAGCCGGCCGCACGTAGTTGTGGCTCCTGCAGGTCGGAACTCACGGATACTCTCAGTCGAGATGAGGGACTGATCACGATCAACCACCACGCTGCTCAACTGGACGTCTCTGCTGGTAGTGCTGGCAGATGGGGTACTCAAAGGTGTGTGCCCGCTGGGTTCGTCGCCACCTAACAGAAAAACATAAAGAGCTCGATCTGTCTGCCCTAATGCAGCATGCACACTGCGGATAGCAGTACATGGATGGTGTGGAGGTTATTGATGCAGCAAGACCTTGGCTCCGACTTCGACCAGTGGAATGGTACCAATTGGGTATATACGCCGTCCTAGTGTGGTGGCGTAAGACCGTCGCATTGAACGGAGATTATGTTAAAAATAGGGTTTTGAAGTCAATAGATAACATAGTACACTACTGGCCATTAAAATTACTACACCAAGAAGAAATGCAGGTCATAAACGGGTATTCATTGGACAAATATATTATACTAGAACTGACATGTGATTACATTTTCACGCAATTTGGGTGGATAGATCCTGAGAAACCAGTACCCAGAACAACCACCTCTGGCCCTAATAACGGCCTGGATACGCGTGGGCATTGAGTCAAACAGAGCTTGGATGGCGTGTACAGATACACCTGCTCATGCAGCTTCAACACGATACCACAGTTCATCAAGAGTAGTGACTGGCGTATTGTGACGAGCCAGTTGCTCGGCCACCATTGACCAGACGTTTTCAATTGGTGAGAGATCTGGAGAATGTGCTGGCCAGGGTAGCAGTTGAACATTTTCTGTAGCCAGAAAGGCCTGTACATGCGGTCGTACATTATCCTGCGGAAATGTAGGGTTTCGCAGGGATCGAATTAAGGGTAGAGCCACGGGTCGTAACACATCTGAAATGTAGCGTTCACTGTTCAAAGTGCCGTCAGTGCGAACAAGAGGTGACCGAGACGTGTAACCAATGGCACCCCATACCATCACGCCGGGTGCTACGCCAGTATGGCGATGACAAATACACGATTCCAACGTGTGTTCACCGCGATGTCGCCAAACACAGATGCAACCATCATGATGCTGTAAACAGGACCTGTATTCATCCGAAAAAATGACGTTTTGCCATTCGTCGTTAAGTACACCATCCCAGGCGCTCCTGTCTGTGATGCAGCGTCAAGGGTGACAGCAGCCATGGTCTCCGAGCTGACAGTCCATGCTGCTGCAAACGTCGTCGAACTGTTCGTGCAGATGGTTGTTGTCCTGCAAACGTCCCCATCTGTTGACTCAGGGATCGAGACGTGGATGCACGATCCGTAACAGCCATGCGGATAAGATGCCTGTCATCTCGACTGCTAGTGATACGAGGCCGTTAGGATCCAGCACGGCGTTTCCTATTACGCTCCTGAACCCACCGGTTGCATATTCTGCTAACAGTCATTGGATCTCGACCAACGCGAGCAGCAATGTCGTGATACGATAAACCGCAATCGCGGTAGGCTACAGTCCGACTTTTATCAAAGTCGGAAACGTGATGGTACGCATTTCTCTCCTTACACGAGGCATCACAACAACGTTTCACCAGGCAACGCAGGTCAACTGCTGTTTGTGTATGAGAAATCGCTTTGGAACTTACCTAATGTCAGCACGTTGTAGGTGTCGCCATCGTGAATGCTCTGAAAAGCTGATAATTTGCATATCACAGCATCTTCTACCTGTTGGTTAAATTTCGCGTCTGTAGCACGTCATCTTCGTGTTGTAGCAATTTTAATGACCACTAGTGTATATCGGAATCCTGAGTAAACCGACTTCTTTTCAGAAAGAAATTTTCTTGCAGTACTTATTGAATACCCCTTCTATTTTCGTATTTCTCTAAGCACGTCCAACGTTACTTGACGCTAATCCAGGGGGTCAGGTTAGAATAGGAGGAGCAGAAGATGAACTTCATCTCCTCTGGCCTCCCAGGTCTCCACATCTCACGCCTTGTGACTTCTGTCTGTGGTGTTACATAAAAGACTGCGTTTTTATCCCCCCAATGCCTCACTCTCTTGAAAGTCTGCTACATTGCATTGATGAAGCTGTGAATTCCATAACGAGAGACCAGCTGCTTTGTGTATGGCAGGAAATGAGGCACCGTTTTGATATATCTGTCGTGGAACACTTAATGCTCATATATGGGAAACTATCAGCCTCGATCTCGGAAATGAAACCAACCTTTACCTAAGTTTCAGCCCAAGTAACTGAGCCAACTTCAGAAGATATACCTGAATCTATAGTTTGTCTAAGAGAGCATGGTCTAGAAATAAAACTAAAACATCATGAGTAGACATAGTCTCATTTTAAAAATGTGATACATGACTACTAAGTCAACACCAAGACTTGACTGAAGCTCTGGCATGCTTCTCGTCTCTATGGACGCCGTGCGGTGGACCTCGGGAGCTCACGTGAATCTAACTAGGACTAGATAACGCGCTGCAAATCAACATGGCGGGGAACATAGCGCATGTCTGAGACCATGACTGACAAAGATAAAAGACCAACGCAGTTTTATCTTAAAACAAATAACTTGTAGAAAGGTTGAAAATCTTAAACATAAAGCCTTTGCCCCAGACGACTTCATCCTCGTCCATTTGTGGCATGCACATGGACAAATTAGTAGCTATATTTTATTTCTTTTTAATCCTTCCCTGTGAAGAACATACCTTTTCCCATGTCAAGTGTCCATAACATTTTCCTACGTGTCTTTTCGGGTTAAGCACGTTTTATCATATCATATCTATTTAATAATATCTTTGTAGCGCATAGTGAAATTGACCTCTGTCGGTCGATAGAGTATGAGGGCGATGAAAGGACGTTGCACGTCCGTTCACCCAATTAACATATTTTTTTTTACACCTAAAACATAATTTGACCTTTGCTGGTCATTTTCTGTTACATGGCGATCACATTGAGTTGTTCATTCACTCAAGCGTTATTTTTAGTAATAATATAAAATTAATCTTGATTGTATTCTTCATTCAGTGCGTGCACTGTACCCTAAATACCTAAGCTCCCGAAAACTTTTTAGACTCGCTGTACTTGAAAAGTCTTAAGTGGAAAAGCTTTCCTTAGCTTTGCGTAACGACACTTTCCCATCTGGGATAAGTGTTGCTTGGAGACACCCGTTATAGACGAATGTGTGTGTAGCGTTTTGTGATGTTTTTCTGTCGTCCTTGACGAGCTAGAAGACGGAACCAGGTGGTTACAACCTCTAGTAAATAATAACGAGCCGTCAATTTGGACATCCATGTGTGGTCAAAGAACAAATATCGACTGAGTCCTGCCACGTCTCATGCCGCGAAAAAATGGAGGGCCTTGGATGGGGGCGGCGGGGGGGGGGGGGGGGGGGGGTTAGGAGGGGTCGGGTATTTGAACAAATTCAAGTAATGATCAAGAGCTGGGCGTCGTCATTTTTCTTCTCAATTCATGATATATAATTTCTTAGACTACAGCTACTCAAACCATCCATCGCTTCCCATCGAGTCAGAGATTCGCCTACAGAAAAGGGTCTGTTGATTGTACCAAATGCCTTGATGTATGGCGCGCGGAGTTGGAGTGAGGGTAAATCGACATCTCTAATATTTAGATTACAGTTCTGTGAGGTCATTCTAAAATTCACCAGGTATGGGAGCCCCGCGATTTAACTCAGTTGTTGAATAATACTCAAATTTTAAGTAGGAAAAGTGTAGTCTTCTGGTATGATACAACTGTACCCTCACTTTTCGTATCTGAATTAAGATCAAACGAACACCCGTCCCGATAGCAGCGAGTAAACTCCATTACGCAAGGAACATTATCTTGCGTAAATCTTCTGGCAGAACTGCACGCAAGCTCGGCCGCTTGAATAACAGAGTCAGACGTCATTCATCGATGAGAGGTCATCGGCCAGAAATGGAGCGGTTGACAGTAGCGTATGTCAATGTCCTACAGCAAAGTGCTTCGCGGCGGTAACTAACTGCTAGGTGTCACAAAACTCGCGTGCACAGGAAGACGGATTTTAGTAAACTACATGCTCATCTGCACTATGCGCTTTTATACACTGAAGAGTCAGTTGCGCTTCGAACGATCAAAACGACGGCCAAATGCACCAACCTGGCTTAAAAGTCTACCGTGGTAAAGTTAGCATTTAACACGGTTCAACCGTGTGGATGTTAGCAAAATATGTGTTAAAGTGCACCGACCTCGATCAAATTTAAACGCTGCACGTGATTGCAGTTAAATTTTACCGTTGCTCACACACAGTTTTCTCGAGATGACCAGAGTTTTATGAGAATACGGTAGTATGATGGTGGCGCGTTTCGATGTACTGAGACAGACTCAAGGCATTGTATAGAGTACCCTAAACGCAAGATAAACACAGAAAGTTTATCAAATTATAAATCAGAGCAGGACTAAATTGTTCCTCCACATGAGACCGCATAGTCTGTTTTTTTTTTTTTTTTTTTAGGAAGGGGATCACAAGGCAATCAGTCTTTCTTTTATTTTTATGATACGTGAAGCTCAGACCTTAAATATGAGTCTCGCGAAGCATCTCGATGCAGCTCTCAAAAAATTCTCGAGGAAACCTACTTCCATCAAAGTTTACCGACCACGTTCAATATGCTAAAACAAGGTTGAAGTTATTCAGTAATCAGTGTGGCACTGCTGCAGTGTGACTGCCTGCTGCATGAGGGTCCTAGATTCGATTCCAGGCGAATAAAACTTTTTTAAACAGGTGCATGTTCCATGAGCATTTACGTGCAGCGTAACATAGAACAAGATACAAAAAATTTTATGTTTAGTTTTTAATTATAAAGTTATGATTAACAGTCTTTTATAAAAGACCCGTAATTGAGAACATTTTTAAAAGGAAACGATTCTTGTGTGCACTGTATATTCTAGTTAGAAACAGAAACATGTGAATTTTTCATGAAAATGGCAATTAGATATGTTAATTAGGGCATATTTAATGAATTCTATATTTAAATAATGTAAGTCTTCGAAATGAAAGGAAAAAACAAAAAAATAATAATCGAAACGAGACACTGTACATTTCTTCTTTTATACTTTAGCCATCATTTCTTTCATTTTCCAGAAGAATATCCATCTCGTGCTTCGAAAAATCTGGTGTTCCTCTTTTGTTTACCATTTAGCCAAACATAAACGAAGAGACTACCAGCAAAGTATAAACACACGTTTGCTTGTTAACGAAAGTGAGACCATATGACAATGGCGTTACTCACGAGCAATTGCCACGATAACTTATGTCTACAGGGAGACCGTGTGCCAATTCGTATCTCTATCAACATCTTTTCCCAACCAGGGCGCCTTCAATTGCAGTACACTGACTTAGCACGTGTGGCTGACGACGGTTTGCTGACCGGTGATTGGCGTTGATGCATTTACGAGGTAGTTCCATGCAGCCATGAGCGTAATGTCTGTGTTCATTTGTGATACGTTTAAAATGTACGCCAGACTGAAAATTAAATACAGAAACTTGTGTTTCGGCGGCAGTAGTGTCCCAACAAACACACTTTAACGAAGACGTCAATTGTCTAGCGAATATTCCCTAATACATGCGACATTCAGCCACAAGGGAGTTATCTCTGATAACCACTAAAACGTCGTTTAGTAAGTGTCATATGGTCAGTTGGTGAACGAGAACATGATAGTTATTAGTTTATTAGTTACATTTTACAGAGATGAGGTGAACAGTTGTAGATATGGATATCACTGTTCTTCTCATATTCCATCGATTATTTATAAGGAACTTCATTAGCGAATATATGTATCATGACGCCGCAGTTGAAATGCACAGCTCTTTGAAGAGGTACCTACATGACATCCACAGAAAATGCCTTGCTCCTTTGAAGAAATACCTACCTGACGTCCGCAGCTGATAACCACATATTATTCTTATTGGTCGCTTTTCCGTAATCAATACTTTATTTCTCAGTGACGAGTTACCCAGAAAATTATTCCATTGGACATTATAGAGGGTAAATATGCAAAATATACCTGGAGGTTAATTAGTTTGTTTGCAAGACAAGCAATCAAACCAAGAGCAAAAATGGTTTAACTTAATTGTGTGAAAGCTCAGTAATATGCTTCTTCCGGTTCTGTTTTTCATCAATATAGAACATTATATCCTATTTATTGTCTCCTGCCCATCTGCTGCATCTGATTATATTTGTTGTACAGAACTGAATATAGTGTGGCTTTTTTTCAAAATTTAGGGAGCGTCCTTTTCAGAGAACCACTTAATAATTCTTTGGAAAATATCATTTACCATCTCTTACGTTGCTTTCTCTCTGATGGAATTTATTATAACACTAGTATCGTCTGCAAAAAGTTGCAACTCTGCTTGTTGAATGATAGTTGGGAGGTCATTCACATACACTCCTGGAAATGGAAAAAAGAACACATTGACACCGGGGTGTCAGACCCACCATACTTGCTCCGGACACTGCGAGAGGGCTGTACAAACAATGATGACACGCACGGCACAGCGGACACACCAGGAACCGCGGTGTTGGCCGTCGAATGGCGCTAGCTGCGCAGCATTTGTGCACCGCCGCCGTCAGTGTCAGCCAGTTTGCCGTGGCATACGGAGCTCCATCGCAGTCTTTAACACTGGTAGCATGCCGCGACAGCGTGGACGTAAACCGTATGTGCAGTTGACGGACTTTGAGCGAGGGCGTATAGTGGGCATGCGGGAGGCCGGGTGGACGTACCGCCGAAGGGGCGTGAGGTCTCCACAGTACATCGATGTTGTCGCCAGTGGTCGGCGGAAGGTGCACGTGCCCGTCGACCTGGGACCGGACCGCAGTGACGCACGGATGCACGCCAAGACCGTAGGATCCTACGCAGTGCCGTAGGGGACCGCACCGCCACTTCCCAGCAAATTAGGGACACTGTTGCTCCTGGGGTATCGGCGAGGACCATTCGCAACCGTCTCCATGAAGCTGGGCTACGGTCCCGCACACCGTTAGGCCGTCTTCCGCTCACGCCCCAACATCGTGCAGCCCGCCTCCAGTGGTGTCGCGACAGGCGTGAATGGAGGGACGAATGGAGACGTGTCGTCTTCAGCGATGAGAGTCGCTTCTGCCTTGGTGCCAATGATGGTCGTATGCGTGTTTGGCGCCGTGCAGGTGAGCGCCACAATCAGGACTGCATACGACCGAGGCACACAGGGCCAACACCCGGCATCATGGTGTGGGGAGCGATCTCCTACACTGGCCGTACACCTCTGGTGGCGTCGAGGGGACACTGAATAGTGCACGGTACATCCAAACCGTCATCGAACCCATCGTTCTACCATTCCTAGACCGGCAAGGGAACTTGCTGTTCCAACAGGACAATGCACGTCCGCATGTATCCCGTGCCACCCAACGTGCTCTAGAAGGTGTAAGTCAACTACCCTGGCCAGCAAGATCTCCGGATCTGTCCCCCATTGAGCATGTTTTGGACTGAATGAAGCGTCGTCTCACGCGGTCTGCACGTCCAGCACGAACGCTGGTCCAACTGAGGCACCAGGTGGAAATGGCATGGCAAGCCGTTCCACAGGACTACATCCAGCATCTCTACGATCGTCTCCATGGGAGAATAGCAGCCTGCATTGCTGCGAAAGGTGGATATACACTGTACTAGTGCCGACATTGTGCATGCTCTGTTGCCTGTGTCTATGTGCCTGTGGTTCTGTCAGTGTGATCATGTGACGTATCTGACCCCAGGAATGTGTCAATAAAGTTTCTCCTTCCGGGGACAATGAATTCACGGTGTTCTTATTTCAATTTCCTGGAGTGTATATAAGGAAAAGGAGCGGATCCGAAATTGAACCCTGTGGGACTACCTTTTTTTTTATTTCTCCTGAGTCATTAAAATCCTCTACCCTTTCGACATTCTCTGAATTCTTGAACATAGCGGTTTGCAATCTGTTTGTTGAGTATAAGTCAAACCTGCCATCAGTTCCATAAAAAGGGTTTTTCTAAGAGAGTGAAATGGTCTACACACTGAAACACCTTGGAAAGATCATGAAAAATACCAACTGACGATATTTTATTCTTTAAGGATTGTAGTATTAGATGAAAGAATGTGTAAACATCATTCGCACTCGAGAAACCCCTGGGAATCCAAACTGTAATATGCTAAATAAATTGTTTCCCTAAGTACATGTGGAGTGCGTACTGTAAGACCTTCGGTACACACACCATCAGATTATTTGACTTGTCGCTCTAACGAAGTAGGCGAGTGTCAGTAATATGTCTCGTGGTCTTATCATGGCGTGTTAATCTTCTGCCGTTAGGTCACACGATAGTGATGCCACTTGCACGCTTAGAGTTGCAGATTGACGGTGACCAACTTTAAACAGAACTTGATTAATTTTCACACACATTTATTAAAATAATAACAACATAAAATTACTTAACTTATCTGGATGCTATTTACAATTGACATTCTGAAGTTCCTTTGGTATTGGTACGCTAATCTTATTCTCACATATCTCTGATACTTGACAAAGTGTCTATGCATTTCTCTTCATGGCTATGAACAGGAATATGGTAATCTTATTAGGCTCAGACTGCAACTTGGCTATAGACTGGTACAGACAAATGTAGAACTCGTACAGACTGGTACAGACAAATGCAGACTGATGCAGACTGACTAGTCGGAGGTCTGTACACTCGTTATAATACCTCGAGCGTTCAGGTATCACTGCGCGAGTGTAATCCGCGAGGAGAAAAGGTTCTACGTTAGCAGCAATCTCACTGACTGCGTTAGATATTAATACGCTGATCGGCGGAAGCAGAATTTGGTCCGTCTTGAATTAATAACCTGATACCCACCCTCAGTTGGGATTATCAGTTGGAATGTACATCACAGCTCTCTGCAGGCTCTCTGCCTCCCCTCCCTAGAATGTGGTCCTCATATTTTCTGGTGCACACTCTCTCAGTTGGTGTGCAAGCCACGAACTAGGACCGATTTATTCCAAGTTCCTAAAGTCTCAGTCGGCCCAATGTCCATTCAGCATTTGTTACGTTCAGTTCTTCATGAGTTTCAGGATGGTGTCATTTTTTACACTGACAGCTCTATAACCATGGATAAGATGGGACATTCTTTTACATCCCCTACTGGTCAGGAGCACTGTTTGTTTCCAGGGACGTGTAGTGTTTTTTACAGTGAGATTGATTGCAGTTAACAGAGCCCTACACTTTATTGAGAGAGCCTCCCTTGACCACATTTTAAAAATATGAAGTGATTCAATGAGCAGTCTTCAGGCCATTGACCGATGTTACTATTATCACCCTCTGGTCTGTGGTATTTATGTCTTTCTCTTTGTACTTAGACATATTGACTGCTTAGTTGTCTTCCTCTGAGTCCCAAGTCGTGTGGGTATCCCAGGGAATGAACTAGCTGACCGTTTGGCTGCAGGAGCGATTAATTGCACCCAATTCGATTTGCTGGTCCCAGGTGCGGATGTGCGAGTGCAAATAAGATGTCTGGTCACTCAGAGATGGAGTAATATCTTGTTGGGTACTGCCCCCTCTAGTAAACTCCGCAGCATCAATGAGACTACAGTGGTGTGGCGCTCTTCCTTCCATTCCTCCCAGAAGGAATCCACTGTCCTATGTCGCCTCTGCATTGATCATACCAGAGCAGCTCATAGTTTTACTTGCTATAACAAGCCACCCACACATTTTAATTCTGGAGGTTTACAAACTGTAGCTCATATGCTGATGGAATGCTCTATTCTTCTGGCCCTCATGCTAAGCATGACCTTCTGAATTATTTGCCTCAAATACTGACAGACGGCACACAGACGGTTGGTTTCGTTCTCAGTTCCCTCTGTGAAAGTAGTTTTTATTTTGTGATGTAAGGTTTCAATCTACTTTTGACGCAGAGGCGGGATGGCTCGGATTGGGGCGTCTCCTGTTGCATGCTGGGTCTGGGGACCCCTGAAACTACCTCCTTGACCAGCTTACTCTTCCATCGCTCTCGTACTCTGTTTTAATTGTTTTAGACGCATTTTGTCGCCTTATCTGCCTTTTCTGTTTTATAGATAGCACTGTCTTAAACAGTGGGTGTTCTTTGACGCCTATCCCCCACTGTTTCATGGGTAGGAAGGTTTTGGGAGGGACACCTCCCATCACGCGCAGAGCCCAGATGACGCCCAATTGCCGTCTTACCTATTTCTCTCCTCTTGTTTTATTACTGACATCCAACTGACGCCCGTTATATTTTTAGCCTTTTCAGTTTTGCTTATCTGAATCTGAATCTGTTGTCACTTTTCATTGCGCTAGCAGGGATCAGATGTGACGTTTGACTTTACTCACCATGGGATGAACCTTGGGAGAACCCACGTCTACTCTCACATAAGTACCAGCCCAATCCATACACTCCTCTGTAAACTCTTTCTCAGCTCTGACATCAGTACTGCGTTCAATGCCGCGGTCTCACCCTCCTATGTACTTTCATCATCACAACATGTACTTCGCGGATGCCACTAATTCAGGTTGAACTTACCTGGATCGAGGAGGAGATGACCTTGGCATTTAGTCCATTAACACCCAATCAACCAACCAACTTACAAAAAGCGTTACAAGTCTTTCAGTTTCTGTATGATGAAGAACAGCAATAATACAATTCCACATCTCCATCTACATACATACCCCGCAATCCACCCAACGGTGCGTGCCGGAGGGTACCTCGTACCACAACTAGTTATCTTTTCTCCCTGTTCCACTCCCAAACAGAACGAGGGAAAAATGACTGCCTATATGCCTCTGTACGAGCCCTAATCTCTCTTATCTTATCTTTGTGGTCTTTACGCGAAATGTAAGTTGGCGGCAGTAAAATTGTACTGCAATCAGCCTCAAATGCTGGGTCTCCAAATTACCTCCGTAGCGATTGACGAAAAGAACCCCTTCTTTCCTCTAGAGACTCCCACCCGAATTCCTGAAGCATTTCCGTAACACTAGCGTGATGATCAAACCTACCAGTAACAAATCTAGCAGCCCACCTCTGAATTGCTTCTATGTCCTCCCTCAATCCGACCTGATAGGGATCCCAAACGCTCGAGCAGTACTCCATAATAGGTCGTATTAGCGTTTTATACGCCGTCTCCTTTACAGATGAACCACATCTTCCCAAAATTCTACCAATGAACCGAAGACGACTATCCGCCTTCCCCACAACTGCCATTACATGCTTTTTCCATTTCATATCGCTCTGCAATGTTACGATCACCTCCCAGGACTTCATTAGGTAGGAAACACAAGTTAAAAGTGAATTATAGGACACCTTCTTGGTGTAAGCGATATCACTGATTCAAGTTGACCTCTGTACTCCTGAACTCGTTCAAAGGAAACTGCTTGTTATCTACTGCCGAGTTTGTTTACGCAGCAAGAACGATGTACTTTCTACGACTGGCCATTGCTATACGACAGCGTGCATGGACTAGCAGCATGAAGTGTGAGCTAGAACACACGAGGAGGAGCTCTAGTTCATGTGCGTACACTGTTTTCCCTCCAATCTAAGCAGGTCCAAGAGGATTTAATCGAACATACAGGTAAGCAACAACTGGATGGTTCGAGCGGTTCACAGTTCTAATTTGCAACAGCGCGTTTAGCGCTGTCCCTCTGGCAGTGCAGACCGGAACGCTGTGCTCGGCACGTTGCAGACGGGCGCCGCGGCTGCTCGTGTGTCTGCTGGCGGCGCTGCTGCTGGCCACGCCTTCCCAGAGCAACCTGCCGCTGATAGACCTCTCGACGCAGATGCGCGCCCTGCTGTTGCCCAGCGACGCGCCCGTCGGCTCCGTCGTGTACCGCGTGCTCGCCACTGACTCCGACACGCGCTGCGACTACCCCCTGCACTTCGACATCACCAGCGGTGAGTACCGTCTCAAATCACTGTCGTCCTTCCAACTTGATTCACGGACACATACACTACTGGCCATTAAAATTGCTACACCACGAAGATGACGTGCTACAGACGCGAAATTTAACCGACAAGAAGAAGATGCTGTGATATGCAATTGATTAGCTTTTCAGAGCATTCACACAAGGTTGGCGCCGGTGGCGACACCTACAACGTGCTGACATGAGGAAAGTCTCCAACCCATTTCTCATACACAAACAGCAGTTGACCGCCGTTGCCTGGTGAAACGTTGTTATGATGCCTCGTCTAAGGAGGAGAAATGCGTACCATCACTTTTCCGACTTTCATAAAGGTCGGATTGTTGCCTATGGTGATTGTGGTTTATCGTATCGCGACATTGCTGCTCGCGTTGGTCGAGATCAAATGACTGTTAGCAGAATATGGAATCGGTGAGTTCAGGAGGAACGCCGTGCTGGATCCCAACGGCCTCGTATCACTAGCAGTCGCGATGACAGGCATCTTATCCGCAAGGCTGTAAAGGATCGTGCAGCCACGTCTCGATCCCTGAATCAACAGATGGGGATGTTTCCAAGACAACAACCATCTGCACGAACAGTTCGACGACGTTTGCAGCAGCAGGGACCACCAGCTCGGAGACCATGGCTGCCGTTACCCTTGACGCTGTATCACAGACAGGAGCGCCTGCGATTGTGTACTCAACGATGTACCTAGGCGCTCGAATGGCAATACGTCATTATTTAGGATGAATCCAGGATCTGTTTACAGCATCATGATGGTCGCATCCGTGTTAGGCGACATAGCAGCGAACGCACATTGGAAGAGTGTATTCGTCATCGCCATACTGGTGTATCACCTGGCGTGATGGTATGGGGTGCCATTGGTTACACGTCTGGGTCATCTCTCGTTCGCATTGACGGCACTTTGAACAGTGGACGTTACATGTAAGATGTGTTACTACCCGTGGCTCTACCCTTAATTCGATCCCTGCGGAACCCTATATTTCTGCAGTATAATGCACGACCTCACGTTGCAGGTTCTGTAGGGTCCTTTCTGGATACAGAAAATGTTCGACTGCTGCCCTGGCCAGCACATTCTCCAGACCTCTCACCAATTGAAAACGTCTGGTCAATGGTGGCCGAGCAACTGGCTCGTCACAATACGCCAGTCACTACTCTTGATTAACTGTGGTATCGGGTTGAAGCTGCATGGGCAGCTGTACCTGTACACGCCATCCAAGCTCTGTTGACTCAATGCCGAGGCGTATCAAGGCCGTTATTACGGTCAGAGGTGGTTGTTCTGGGTACTGATTTCTCAGGGTCTGTGCACCCAAACTGCGTGAAAATGTAATCACATGTCAGTTCTAGTATAACATATTTGTCCAATGAATACCTGTTTATGATCTGCATTTCTTCTTGGTGTACCAATTTTAATGGCCAGTAGTGTAATTTTCTATTCTAATTTCAATGCCTGAAAAAAAGTGCAATCCCCAGAAGGGAAGAACAAAACAAAATGAATCTTCACAGGGTGAGAGGGTGTGTTATGTTATTTGAGTGATTACAAATTAAATCAAATTTAAAAATAACTTGGACGCACTTAGGAGTATGATGTTGCACGCCTCTGACCTTGAAACATGCACTTGTTCAGTTGGCTTGGTTGTCATAAAGCTGTTGTATCTTTTCCTGAGCCAAGGTGCCCCACAACTACTGCAACCGAGCTTGCTCCACACAAGTTTATCGGTGACAGATCAGAGGACATTACTGGCCACAGCAGCATCTCAACATCACGCAAACAGTTCAGAGAAACGTGAAATGTGTGGAGGGACGAGCAATGTCCTTTTGCAAAATAAAGTAAGAATACTTTTTCATATATTAAACACAAGCGGACATACCGTTGTGCTGTCAGTCACTACCAGCTTTGACCTGAGGTCGTATGCGATGGCTCCGGACATCAGACGCCAGGGGTAACACTGCTGTGCCCCTCCAAAATATTGGAAGAGTGGGAACTCTCCCGAGGTCCATGTCATACTCGCTGACAGTACAGAAGCACTTCCATTCCTGAACGCATTGCGATCCCATTCACCAAATTTCCAAGCTTCCTGATCAGGGCACCACTCCAAACACAACCGTTTGTGTTGTGGTGTTAATGGCAATGTGGCTAAAAGTGGGCAGTCCAGCAACAGATGGATGACTGTCATTTGTGAGCGACAGCGACGTGGGTCCTCGCGATGGAGGAGGTAAACATACGTTAGCCTCCTATGGCCAATGCGGAGCCAGCAGAGGACAACTGATTTCCTGAAAGACGCCGGCATGGAAGACTTCCACACATTCGTAATCTCCTTAATGACTCACAGATTGTTGTGCATACCGTTATGTCATTCTGTCTCCCAAAGCTGAAAAACCCTGTGGCGTAAGACAGAACGCAGGTCAGGTTCAGTGAAGCCGATCTCCATAGCGGTTTCTGCGGAGTCTGTTTGGCCAGGCCTGGGAATCCGACGTGACCTGAGGTCCAGACACACACCACTGAACGACTGGACCGTTACAGGGCAGAAATGTTCTTCTGGATGTTCACTTCCAAAGAATGACGAGGGTAGCACTGGTCGATAGCTTGTAGGCTACTCAAGGAGTCAGCACACAGAAGAAACGACTCCCCAGGGCATGAGCAGATGTGCTCGAGAGCATGAGATATAGCCACCAGCTCTGCAGTGAAAACACTGAAGCCATCGGGCAAGGAATGCTGTTTAATATGTCCTCCATTGACATACGCAAAGCCGACGTGACCATAAGCCATCGAGCCGTCGGTGTAAATCACTTCATAGCCTCGGTACGTGTCAAGAATCGACGGGAAGTGGCAACGGAGAGCCGCGGGGTTAACTGAGTACTTGGGCCATGTGATAGGACCACGCGAAGCCACGGCCTGGGTGTACACCATGTAGTTGTACGTGAATGGACCTCAAGTATAGGTGTAAAGACAAGGACTCCAGTTCGGATAGAAGGGGTCAGATACGAACTGCAATTGTAAGCCCTGACCAGGGCCACCAATGCGCGAGATGAATTGCTGTGGGTGGGAAAAGGCGGCAATTCGGATTCGCAGGAGAACTACGAACGTGTGCAACATAACTGGCGAGCAGTTGTGCACGCCTAACCTTCAATGGAAGGACCTCAGCCTCCACCAGGATGCTGATCACTGGACTCGTCCTAAAAGCTCTCGTCGCTAGTCGAACGCCACAGTGGTCCCCTTCGTCGAGTAAACGCAACCCTGAGCGCACCACCGAACCATAAACCACACTCCCATAGTCATGGCGGAATGGACAAGGGCTCTGTAGACCTGCAGCAGCGTAGAGTGATCTGCACCCCAGTTGGTGTTGCTCAGGCAGCGGAGGGCATCGAGGTGCTGCCAGCACTTCCGCTTAAGCTGACGAAGGTGAGGAAGCCAAGTCAATCGGGCGGCGATAACCAGTCCCAAGAATCGATATGTCTCCACTACAGTGAGTGGATCGTCATTAAGGTAAAGTTCTGGTTCCAAATGAACGGTACGACGCCGACAGAGGTGCATAACTTTGCGACCGAAAACTGGAAACCGTGGGCTAGAGCCAATGACTGCGCCGTTTGGATGGCTCCCTGTAGGCGCCACTCAGCAACACGAATACTGGTGGAGCAGTAAGAAATGCAGAAGTTGTCTGCATACAGAGAAGGTGCAATGGAGGAGCCTACAGCTGCTGCTAGACCGTTAATGGCCACTAAAAATAGAGAAACAATACAGAGCACTGCGGGCCCCCCATTCTCCTGGATGTGGTGGTGGGAGGGGGGAGGGGGGGGGGAACTTAGGGAGGAACTAACTTGGACACAGAAAGACGAAGCGACAGGAAGTTTTGGATAAAAATCGGGAGCGGGCCTCAGAGAACCCACTCACATAATGTGGCAAGGATATGATGTCGCCAGGTGGCATCATACGTTTTCGTAAATAAAAAAAGATGGCAACAAGGAGTTGGCGTCTGGAAAAAGCTGTTCAGATGGCAGATTCTAGGGACCCAAGATTATCAGTGGTAGAGCAACCCTGGCGGAAACTGCCATGGCGTGGAGCCAGTAGGCCACATGACTCCAGGACCCAACCTAACCGGCGACACACCATACATCCTAGCAGCTTACAAGGTACTTTAGTGAGGCTGATGGGCCGATAGCTATCCACATCAATCAGGTTTTTACCAGATTTGAGCACTGATGTGATGGTGCTGTCCCACCATTGCTATCGAAGGACGACATCGCACCAGATCCGGTTGAAGATGACAAGGAGATGTTGCTTGTAGTCAGGCGAGAGACGTTTCAGCGTCTGACTGTGGATCCGACCTGGCCCATTAGCTGTGTTGGGGCAATGTTCAAGAGCAATGATGAGCTCCCATTCTGTAAATGGGGCGTTATAGGGTTCACTATGGCGTGTAGTGAACAAGAAGACTTCCCTTCTATCTGCCATTTGAGCATTCGAATGGCTATGGGGGAGGGGGGGGGGGGTGATTCTCCGATGCAGAGGCTCGAGCATAGTGCTCAGCAAAGTGCTCAGCAATTGTGTTTGCATCGGTAGATAACAAGCCATCGATGGTAACGCCAGGGACACCTGTTGGGGTCTGGTACCCAAAACCACGTCTGATCTTCTTACAAACATGGGAAGGTGACTTATGGCACCCAATGGTTGAGATGTACCTCTCCCAACATTCCTGTTTCCAGCTTTTGACAAGCTGGCGAACGCGGGCATGGAGCCGTTTTAAGGCTATTAGGTGCTCTAGAGAAGCATGCCGCTTATGTCGCTGTAGAGTTCGCCAACGCTCTTTAATTGACTCAGCGGTTTCCGGCAACCACCAAGGTACCGACTTTCGCCAGGGCACCCCAAAGAACGAGGGATCGCATTTTCCGCCGCAGAAACGATCGTTGTAGTTACCTGCTCAAGCACAACATCGAAGGCACCATGTGGGGGAGATTCAGAGGTGACAGCAGAGGCGAAGGCTTCCCAGTCTGCCTTGTTGAAAGCCCATCTGGGTAGCCGTCCGTGGACATGGCGCTGGGGGAGTGACAGCAAGATGGGGATGTGGTCACTACCTAACAGGTCGTCAAGTGCTCTCCGGTGGATAGATGGGAGAAGTCCTGGGCTGCAAAGTATAAATCAACGGCCGAGTAACTACCTTGAGCCACACTGAAATGTGTGGCGGCCACAGTATTTAAGACGCAGAGGTCAAACCAACACAGTAAAGTTTCGACATCTCGGCCTTGGCCAGTAAGCACAGTGCAACCCCACAAGGAGTTATGTGTGTTAAAATCTCTCACAAGTAGAAAAGGTTTATGGAGTTGAGCCAATGCATTCAGGGATAGTGCACCATCTGGAGGAAGATATACGCTGCAGACAGTTATTTCTTGCATCGTCC
Organism: Schistocerca gregaria; assembly: GCF_023897955.1. Taxonomy (NCBI): domain Eukaryota; kingdom Metazoa; phylum Arthropoda; class Insecta; order Orthoptera; family Acrididae; genus Schistocerca; species Schistocerca gregaria. The sequence continues at coordinate 1,011,654,376 of NC_064920.1, read as the reverse complement.
TTATCCTGACAGCCACAGCTTCAAGATGGCCAGATTGCCAGGAACCACGTTTCCTGGAGAGCAATGCAGAAAGCAGGTGTAAAGCTTAACAATTGCTGTAGCTCAGCCAGGTGGTGGAAAAAACCGCCGCAGTCCCACTGGAGGATACTATGATCGAGGTTCTGGGAAGGCATGGAACATTCAGTGAAGCAGTTTGCGCCTCAGGGTCGCCTGCCGCCACCGACTTATTTCCTGAGCAGTCTATATGCATTGTGCCTGAGGGTCCAGCTTGATCTAGGTCCTCTGCGGATGCCAGAATCTCCACCCCATCCTCAGATGCAGAGCTTTTAGGTAGTGGTGGTGTGGATGGCACTGCAGTTCCCTTGGTCTTGGGGGTCTTCTTTTTGGGTTTCTCTCGCTGCTCCTTGGGTTTCTCTGGCTGGGAGGGCTTCACTGATTCAGTCTCAGGGACTGAGGATGATCGTGAAGCCCTACGACCAGCTGCTTTTGGACACTTCAGCCACTGGTGGGTGTTATCTTTCCCACTAGCAGAAACCTGGGAAGGCAGTGACCCAAAGGACCCCTTGCTAGCGAAAGGAGCTGAAGAAGACTTATGCTTCTCTGGATGATAAGTGGAGACTGGTGTCCCCAATGGTTGGGAGGGGGGGCGGCAGTATTCCCGAGGTAGGTGGTGTGGGAGCAACAGAGAGGTAAGTGTCCCCCACCACCAAGGGGGTAGGTGTAGTCCTCCAGCTCTGAGAGCCAACTGGAATTCGTGGAACTGATAGGGCTACAACTCTTCTCTTAGTGGTGGCATAAGAGGAGGTCATGGCCACAGCATGGAGGCGCTCAAATTTCCTCTTAGACTCACTGTAGGCCTGTCGGCCCAGAGTCTTATATTCCATGATTTTCCTTTCTTGTTGTAAAATGCTGCAGTGTGCTCTCCGCAGTTGACACAGATGGGAGGTGGGGTACATGGAGCATTGGGATGCAAAGGACATCCACAGTCTCGACATGTGACACTGGAAGTACAGCAGGACGACATATGGCCAAACTTCCAGCACATAAAGCACCGCATTGGGCAAGGGATATATAGCTTGAGATCACAGCAGTAGACCATCACCTTGACCTTCTTGGGCAATGTGTCACCTCCGAAGGTGAAGATGAAGGCACCAGTGGCAACCTCGGACCCCTATGATCGCGCCAGACGAAATGAACACCTCAGCGCTCTAAGTTGGCATGCAGCTCGTCGTCAGACTTCAAAAGAAAGTCACTGTGGAATGTAATACCCTGGACAATACTTAATTTCTTATGCAGTGTGATGGTAACGGGAACACCGCCCAGTGTGTCACAAGCGAATAATGCCCATGACTGGACAGAAGATACCGTTTTTATCAAAACTCACGCTGACCGCATTTTGAAGAAACCCTCCATCTCCCCAATCTTGTCCTCTAAATGATCAACAAAAAACTGAGGCTTCATTGAAACAAAGGAGTCCCCATTAGCTCTTCCACATACAAGGTACCAGGGCAAATAAGGTTCACTGCCATACTTAGCCTGGTGTTCCTCCCATGGTGTGGCCAGGGAGGGGAATGATTTAGGGTCATACTTCCTAGCGTTGTAATGAGACTTGGAACACTTAGAGAGTGCTGGTTTGTTATTACCAGCAAGTTGACGTGGTACGCTTCACCGCATGTTATGCGCCCTGATGCCACCCACTCTGACCAGGGGCCCTCCCCACGGGCGCCACCCAGCCGCACCAAAGGTCACCTGGCAGGATGGCCATTGCGAGGAGTCCCAATACCCCAGGGTGTTGGGCATCTACCCCTTGGCATACGTGTTGATTGACCATCATCATGTTTATGGAAGTATTCACAGCTCCATGTTAGGTGAAATATAAAATCATTAAAGCCACATGATAAAACAACTAATTAAACACTTTTATCGAATCTAATATAAATTATATCATGAATCTATAAAAACTGTGCTAGGTAGTGCGCTCATTCATGTTATAACTTCAATCGGCGATAGCGCTATCTAATTCATGGTTTTATCGTCTGATATTAACGATTTTATTTTTCGCCTAACATACTTCTGTGAATATTTTTATGAACCTGATGATGGTCAGTCGACGGAAACCGGTAATGTAAACAGAGAATTTTATCAGTAACTGAAGACGGTAAAATGAAATTTTTCAAACTTATAAGACCCACGGGGCAACACTTGATAAAAATATTTTATGCATGGGCACAGTTAATTTTAAAATACATTATTTCAATGCCATAACCTGTTCCGGGGAATCATGGCCATCTTGAGATGATTAAAATTTCTGATTACATCAAATACGAACAAACAAAAATTAATTTTTACGGTTCCGTACCTCATTTTTTTTAAACGAGACCTTTACAGGATGACTGTGTTGTCTGTCTGTCTGTTCGTCCGTCTGTCTGTCTGTTAAGACTCCTTTTCTCAAGAACGAGTAGAGATATAAAGTTGAAAAATATGTAAGAATCTGCCAACTGGTTGCACAGATTTTCTATATACCTTGACCAGGTTTCGTCACCTCTAAGGGTGACTTCATCAGAAGGTAAGGTAATTACCTAAAATGAACATGTCAGATTAAATATCTTAACTAATAAAAGTTTACATTAATGTAAACGAGTGTAAAACAAATAGTACTTACATGAAGAACATATCGTCAAAGATGTACAGTGATTAAAGAGCTGAGTTGCTCAAGTCATACATTAAAATATAAGACATAATGTTCTTCATGTTTGGTCTTAGACCGTCATCCAAAGGTTGAAACACAGAGCAATATAGTGCACAAGAAAGTTAAGAAATTATAAAAAGGCAAAAAACGAACGTCAAAACTTACAAGATTAAAAACAATTAAAGTAAATACATCTGTCATGACATTATCTGACAGCGGATACACCTCAGGTGTTATAAAATGCAATAAATTCCAGTACAGGAAGTTCTACACATACGGTGTACTCAGTAGCGATATCAGTTAACAGGACAGTATATATACTAAAGAGAAGGCTAAGAGTACTAAGTACTGTCAAAGTACAAATACTGAAGAGTTGGTCAAAGAACTTCGCTAAACTTTTACATCATGTGATACAAAGTATATCAGAAAGTGAAAAACATCGTTGCCATTACAAATACAGAAAAACCTCTATCCCACGATAAGAACGTACAAACAGCTGGAATACCTAGACGCTAAACAACTGCATAATCTTGCATAATAATCCATGATGTGCGTAAAAGCAAACATCAGTCGCAACATTAAGGTAATGCTCATGATATTCACAATATAAAATTGGTTGAAATTGGTTAAAAATAGATACATATTGTCAGCTAGCATTCATTTACACGCTAGTTACGTTAATCAAACATTATCATAAGATAAAGATTACATATGAAGGACCACATCATATGTGATTGTCACATTAGACTGCTTATTTTAAAAACCAGATCTAACACTAATATTACTATCACGAAAATGTAACCAACCACAGCATAATCAAATGAGTGACCAAATTTAGATTTATGGACTGTTAATATAAAGTGTACATAACCGAAATGATGATCACACAGTTTTCTTTTTAAAAACTTAATGGAGCCAGAAAGTATTGAATAATGCGCCCCAGCAGGGTGTTTTTCTGTATTTGTAATGGTGGAATCCCTTTCCGGAAGGCGAAAGAAAATTGCCATTGCCGGTCAAGCGAGGATACGATGTTCCTGGATTGGAAGTGGCAGGATGTTTTGACAAAATCCTTTTTATTTGTAACACGTGCAACTACTTTAGCACTGGTCACAGTGATTAAGGAAAATATCTTCCACCAACACACGGCACTAGCCATACAACATTCTTAATGTTCAGCTAATTCTCAAATAAAATTAAAAATTTACATTCCAAAACGGAGAAAAAATTAAAACGGGCAATATAAAAAATTAAGCCTCTTGTGGAATTAAATTACTGCTTGCTCCAGGACCTCAAGAATAACTTCAGAAAATTTAAATTTAATAAGAACGGAGGAGCACACCAAAATACAAGTATAAGCATAAACAGAACGAGGCCAGCAAAATGCCGTCATAAGAATTAACCCTCTTGCAGAATTAAATTAGGCTCTCAAGAACAACTTCAGAAAATTTAAAATTTAATACTGAACAGAGAAAGCACACCAAAACCTAAATATTAGGGCTTCATTTTCAACCTCTGGGAACTATGGCCGAGCTCACCCAGTATTATTGCTACTCAATAACAGGATAACTACTGGATTTACATTTGAAACCAGCACGGCCATAGCCGTAGACAATGATTTAAAGTATAGGTTGATACACTGACACTTACAACAGACACTTCATGGCTCTGAGCACTATGGGACTCAACTGCTGTGGTCATTAGTCCCCTAGAACTTAGAACTACTTAAACCTAACTAACCTAAGGACATCACACACATCCATGCCCGAAGCAGGATTTGAACCTGTTACCGCAGCAGTCGCACGGTTCTGGACTGCGCGCCTAGAACCGCGAGACCACCGCGGCCGGCAGACACTTCAAATTGGCAGCCTAATCACAGCAAATATTTGTTATTTTCCGAGCAGTTAAGGCACCCACCGATTACAAGGACACTAACTCCACCAGTTCATAACTGGGTAGGATGGCATGCATGATCGGCAACACCCAAGATCACACTAAAGCATGAATCACAATATGGTTACCGAATACTGTCGTTCTCAAAGTACTAGAAGACAACTGTTTGCCTGTCTAGTCCACAGACAGGGATATCACTGGCCGCACACACACCACTTCGCCAGGAAGCAATTTGGTCCTTGTCTACATCATACTAGAAATACACTACTGTCAATAAAATTGCTACACCACGAAGATCACGGGCTACAGACGCGAAATTTCACTGACAGGAAGAAGAAGCTGTGACATGCAAATGATTAGCTTTTCAGAGCATTCACACAAGGGTGGCGCAGGTGGTGACACTACAACAAGCTGACATGAGGAAAGTTTCCAACCGATTTCTCATGCACAAACAGCAGCTGACCGGCGTTACCTGGTGAAACGTTGTTGTGGTGCCTCGTGTAAGGATCAGAAATGCGTACCATCACGTTTCCGACTCTGCTAAGGATCGGATTGTAGCCTATCGCAATTGCGGTTTATCGTATAGTGACATTGCTACTCGCGTTGGTCGAGATCCAATGACTGTTAGGAGAATATGGAATTGGTGGGTTCAGGAGGGTAGTACGGAACGCCGTGCTGGATCCCAACGGCCTCGTATCACTAGCAGTCGAGATAACAGGCATCTTATCCGCCCGGCTGCAACGGATCGTGCAACCCCGTCTCTATCCCTGAGTCAACAGATGGGGACGTTTGGAAGACAACAACCACCTGCACGAACAGTTTGACGACGTTTGCAGCAGCATGGACTATCAGCTCGGAGACCATGGTTGCGGTTACCCTTGGCGCTGCATCAGAGACAGGAGCCCCTGCGATGGTGTACTTAACGACGAACCTTGGTGCACGAAAGGCAAAACGTCAGTTTTTCGGATGAATCCAGGTTCTGTTTACAGCATCATGATGGTCGCATCCGTGTTTGGGGACATTGCGGTGAACGCACAATGGAAGCGTGTATTCGTCACCATTTGTTCGCACTGACGGCACTTTGAACAGTGGACGTTACATTTCAGATGTGTTACGAACCGTGGCTCTACCCTTCATTCGATCCCTGCGAAACCCTACATTTCTGCAGTATAGTGCACGACTGCATGTTGCTGGTCCTGTGAGGTCCTTTCTGGATACAGAAAATGTGCCACTGCTGCCCTGGTCAGCAAATTATCTAGGTCTCTCACCAACTGAAAACGTGTGGTCAATGGTGGCCGAGCAACTAGCTCGTCACAATACGCCAGTCACTACTCTTGATGAACTGTGATATCGTGTTGAATCTGCATGGGCAGCTGTACCTGTATACGGCCAGAGGTGGTTGTTCTGGGTACTGATTTCTCAGGATCTGTGCACCCAAACTGCGTGAAAATGTAATCACACGTCAGATCTAGTATAATATATTTGTCCAATGAATACCCGTTTATCATCTGCATTTCTTCTTGGTGTAGCAATTTTAATGGCCAGTAGTGTAATTAAGTTTGCACTTGCACTACTCTGGTTTCCTTATATACTGGTGGTGTGTTGCAGCGCCCGCGGAGGGCAGCGACCCGGTGCTGCGCGCGGAGGACGTGCCGTGCACGTGCGCCGACAAGGCGTGCCGCGCCAACGTGGTGCTGGCGCGGCCGCTGGAGGCGGGGCGCGTCTACGAGCTGCGACTGCGCGTGCGCGACACCACGGGAGACGCCACCACCGTGCCGTCCAGCGTGCGCGCCACCAACGCCACCACGCCCCTGCAAACCATCTTCCCGCACGTGCCCACGCTCGTCATGGTGCCCGAGGTGTGTACGCCCACCGCGTACCTACTTCTCTACTGACCTTCAGCCATACAGCGCTGCACGAGCCTAGGAAACTGACAGTTATACACCATCAAGCAGCAATACTATATTTGGCAAAATTTGTAGAGATGTTCACCACGTACCGGATATCAAACGATTATACTCTTAAGCCGTCGGCACACGGACCGTGCATCCGAAGCTTGAGCGTTTCTGACGTCATAGCGTGGCGTAACACGTTCGGGAGTCTTTCCGAACGTGCAGAGCAATATCTGGCATGTCAGATATTCGGAGCGTGCGTCTGAGCGTCGACCAATGAGATGTCACAACGACACCTACAACACAGGGTACAGAGTTGTGAGGCGCCATATTGGCATTCATTTCCAGCCTATATATATATATATATATATATATATATATATATGCGCCATATTGGCATTCATTTCCAGCCTCTTTCTGAGCACCAGAAAATTGAGAATCACTGGAAAACCCGTTGTTAACCGTGTGATTCGTTCCATTAAAATAATGAGAAACATCATATTCGTGGCAAAAGAATTATTGCAACTTGCGTATTATGAGAGGCGTATTTGAAGGTAGCGACACACTGAAGATCCACCCAAAACGCATTGTTCTTGGTACAATTTATTATAATTAAATTTCAATTAGTAATATAGTTATCTACGATTGACGTTTTCAGCAAGGGGTAACATAATATGATTAGATACAAGGCGAGTGTTGATGGTTTAGCGTAACGAGTAGAGTAACTGTCCAGGTTTGGTTTAGTGTAACGAGTAGCCGGCACGTAACTCAGCGTGTTCGATCAGAGCGTTAGCTGCCCTCTGTAATAAAAAAACTGAGTTAATGGATCAACGACGAACTGACACGAATGTTTTGTGACATCCGCCCCGAGCAGATGCACCGGAAAATTTTTTTTCCTAACATTCGCGTTTTTATTAGGTCCTGATACTTTATTGTTAGTTCAATATAAGTATATGCTATAATATTTCATGTTATGTAAATATAAGTTCACCTGTTTTTACACTCCTGGAAATGGAAAAAAGAACACATTGACACCGGTGTGTCAGACCCACCATACTTGCTCCGGACACTGCGAGAGGGCTGTACAAGCAATGATCACACGCACGGCACAGCGGACACACCAGGAACCGCGGTGTTGGCCGTCGAATGGCGCTAGCTGCGCAGCATTTGTGCACCGCCGAGGTCAGTGTCAGCTCCATCGCAGTCTTTAACACTGGTAGCATGCCGCGACAGCGTGGACGTGAACCGTATGTGCAGTTGACTGACTTTGAGCGAGGGCGTATAGTGGGCATGCGGGAGGCCGGGTGGACGTACCGCCGAATTGCTCAACACGTGGGGCGTGAGGTCAGATACATCACATGATCACACTGACAGAACCACAGGCACATAGACACAGCCAACAGAGCATGCACAATGTCGGCACTAGTACAGTGTATATCCACCTTTCGCAGCAATGCAGGCTGCTATTCTCCCATGGAAACGATCGTAGAGATGCTGGATGTAGTCCTGTGGAACGGCTTGCCATGCCATTTCCACCTGGCGCCTCAGTTGGACCAGCGTTCGTGCTGGACGTGCAGACCGCGTGAGACGACGCTTCATTCAGTCCCAAACATGCTCAATGGGGGACAGATCCGGAGATCTTGCTGGCCAAGGTAGTTGACTTACACCTTCTAGAGCACGTTGGGTGGCACGGGATACATGCGGACGTGCATTGTCCTGTTGGAACAGCAAGTTCCCTTGCCGGTCTAGGAATGGTAGAACGATGGGTTCGATGACGGTTTGGATGTACCGTGCACTATTCAGTGTCCCCTCGACGATCACCAGAGGTGTACGGCCAGTGTAGAAGAGCGCTCCCCACACCATGATGCCGGATGTTGGCCCTGTGTGCCTCGGTCGTATGCAGTCCTGATTGTGGCGCTCACCTGCACGGCGCCAAACACGCATACGACCATCATTGGCACCAAGGCAGAAGCGACTGCCATCGCTGAAGACGAGACGTCTCCATTCGTCCCTCCATTCACGCCTGTCGCGACACCACTGGAGGCGGGCTGCACAGCGGGCTGCACAGCCCTCTCGCAGTGTCCGGAGCAAGTATGGTGGGTCTGGCACACCGGTGTCAATGTGTTCTTTTTTCCATTTCCAGGAGTGCATGTAAAATTTCGATTTTTTTCCTTTCATTCTGGAGCTCAATAGTACCATTAACCCAATAGTGCCTGAATTATTTTTCTTATCTTTTTCATTTAATACTTTTACCTCTTTCGTTACGTAGAAAACCATGCAGCCATCCGGGTTCCCGGGTTCGATTCCCGGCGGGGTCAGGAATTTTCTCTGCCTCGTGATGGCTGGGTGTTGTGTGATGTCCTTAGGTTAGTTAGGTTTAAGTAGTTCTAAGTTCTAGGGGACTGATGACCTAAGATGTTAAGTTCCATAGTGCTCAGAGCCATTTGAACCATTTTGAACCATGCAGCCAAAGGCCAAAAGCAATTTATTTCACTACATCATTTCCTTTTAAGTTTTTGTATTGTAACAAACAGTTCGTTCATTCTATCAAACCAGAGCTCATGTGCTACAGTACTAGAATCATGCGTTCCACCACGTCCTGTCTGTGTTGTCACATATTCTCAAGTATATCTGCATGGTCTTTCTTCGAAAATTAATATGAGCGATAATATTCCAATTTTTGTAGTTGAGTAACGAGGCATTTTGTGCTGTGATGTCCAGTAACCGATTGAAAAGATTATTTTACCCATTATGGTTGGAGAACAGTGCAGTGCTTCGGTAATTATACTGCAGAAGATACTGCAACTGGCCACCTCACTCGTGGCTGGTTGCAGTATTTCAGCTGAAAAAAGGCCTGTACCATTTCCGATTATGACTGGTTAGCCTTTATTGATTCACATTTTCATCCGTTTCATCTGTTTCACACATATGCTTGTTGTATTCTGTCAGGATGGAAGGTCAAAAAACTTCAGTGTGCTTCCTTGGCAGCAGAGAATATATTTTAACATTAGTTACTGGGTTCATATCAATTGTATTTGGCGCCGCAGAAACATTGGAGTTGTCACTCCACTTACGCAGAAAAAGACAATTTTCTTTTTCTGTAACAGAATGACTAGTAGTGCTTTTATCATTCTCTATGTTATTCATATTTGGAACGGGGCGGTTTTGTGGGATAATATTTTCCCATATAGTCCTAGTGCTAGTATCCCCAAAACAGCAGTTGTTTCAACAGAATAATGCACAAGAATTTCTAAGGTGCTATCATTAGCACTTAACGTTGGCTTATGTAATACTGAATCTTTTTGTGGTGCATATATGTTTCAAAAATATAAATGAATGACAAGTGATTATCGGTTTATTATGAAGCTATTTACTGTTTGTAACCTAACTGATAAAGTATTTTAATAGTTATAGTTACTCTTAGTCTGTGGTGTGATGAGATTCAGGCTGCAGAAGAATCGTTTAAATTTAATCGCCAATTATTATTCCTAGTTGTGGACTGCTTATCACAACTATTACTACAAGCGTGAGAGAACAGATTTTCAACAATACTTGAAACAAGCATAAAAGGTTTATAGAAGTTTGAAGTTATCCAAAAACAGGGTAAAAGTGCGGTACTGTCACATGTACCATTACCGTAACTCTGGGAACAAATGGGTTAATAGCTATAACACCAGGAACGAAAATAGCTTCCACTATTTTATTTGTGCAGTTCACCTAATTATACCAAATATGGTTGAATTTGTCCCAGGCGCTCATGAGTTATGCTTCTATGTTATGCCTTTTCACCTCCAAACCTTTAACCAAAGGAGCGCTGTCAAAGTAATTTTTTCCAGATAAAAGAGAAGAACAGCGGGTTTTCTTACAGGTTCATTTAACGAGCGCGGAAGTGTCACAGAGATGCTCAGCCCAATCCAGTGGCAGACGCTGACAGAGAGGCGTACTGCATCACGGTGGGATAAACTATTAAAGTTCCGAGAGCGAACGTTCCTAGAAGCGTTAACTCACATATTGCTTCCTCCTTCATATATCTCGGGAAAACTTTCTCCAACTCATGGCAGGGACGGTATAGTAACCAGTAATATACAATGAAGAAACAATCTTGGTTGAGGAGCTGTAATTATTATTTATTCACCAATGTTTGTAAATAAACAATAATTGCAACCCTACAGCCAATAATGTTTCTTCATCTCGAGAAAAGACCACGAACATAAAATTAGAGAGACTCGAACACAGAGGCTTACCAGCAGTCGTTCTTCCCACGAAACATTTTCGATTATAAAGTACACTCCGCCACATACTGTAAGGTTATTTGTGGAGTATATATGTAGATGTAGAAACGTGTGGCATTTTTGGTAGAAATGCCTTCAGGCGTTGATAAATATGCTGTCTATGCAACCCCCTCTTCCTAACCCAACTCTGCGTTCAGTTGCCTCCTACCACAAATAAAAAGAGTGCCGGTCACTCCTGCACACAGTCTACCTAAGAGGTGGACGAAGGCTGTCCAGAAAGTAAGTTCCGATTGATCGCGAAATGGAAACCACAGTGAAAATCAGAAATGTTTTATTCGTAACAGTTACCTACACCTTCCAGCTATTTCTCTGCGTGGTCGCTCTCCTGACTTAGACATTTGTCGTTGCGTTGTACCAGCTTTCCAGTACCCTCATCATAAAAGGCAGCCGCGAGTGCTTTCCGCTAATTCTCTGCGCTGGCCTACAGCTCGTTGTCTGTGCCAAAATGTTGTCTTCATAGCCAGCGGTTCATGTGTGCAGAGATGAAGGAGACAATTACGGGCTCTATTGTGGGTAATCAAACATTTCCAATTGAAAACGATGCAGGAGCATCTTCATTGTCCCTGCAGAATGCGGCTGAGAATTGTCTTGAAGAAGAAACCGCACGACAATTATGTAATATTGGGTGCATAGCTTAAGGCGAAATTTCTCACCAGGCCCTCGTACTTGGCGGGAGACACTATTCTCTAGACATCTTTACGCGCTCACCGTGAGCTCGGAAATGAGAAGAGCGACGGGATTCTATCTAGGATCATACTAGAGACACTGCCCAACACATCTGTGCAAAGCTTTATCGGATTTTCATAGTCGTTTCCATTTCGCGACCGATAGGAACTTACTTTCTGGACACCCCTCGTACGTGGCTGCTTTTACCCCCGAGGAGCGACGGTGGGTGTGGGGGCGAGAAAACTATTCACAACTTTACCTTTCTCTTTTACAGAAAGGGTCAAAATATACCAGCCCAAAAAAAATTGAATTGTAGATGCTGGAAGTTTAAAAACGTTATCATTTCTGCGTGACAAAGTCTTGTAATCCATAGATGGAATTTCGGAGTAGACGGTATATACGAGGTTTGCAACTTAAATAGTGGCAACTATTTATTCACAACCGATACAAAACAATTACAAAAATGGCTCTGATCACCATGGGACTTAACTTCTGAGGTCATCAGTCCCCTAGAACTCTGAACTACTTAAACCTAAATAACCTAAAGACATCACAGACATCCATGCCCGAGGCAGGACTCGAATCTGCGACCGTAGCAGTCGCGCGGTTCCAGACTGTAGCGCCTAGAACCTCTCGGCCACTACGCCCGGCTAAAGAGTTACAAGTTTGCACCTTTTACTGTCCTTCAAAGTAGTCACCAGCGTTGTGTAGAGCCCGTTCCCAGCGATGTGGAAGGCGTAGTATACCGTTAGCAGAGCCTGTTCTGTTGATGGTGTGAATGGAGCGGTCTACTGCCTGTCGAATCTCTGGAAGAGTTCTGAAGCGAATGCCACGAAGTCGTTACTTCATCTTCGGAATCAAACCAAAGTATGGGGAGTATGGTGGATGGTACAGTACTTCCCAGTCCCATCGACCGAACAGAGGAGCCACAGCTTGCTCTGTATGCGCGCGCACATTGTCGTGCAAAATGATGGCTGGGTTGCGCAGAAAGTGCCGCCGCTTCTTTCGCAAAGCTGGTCGCAGGTGATGCTCCAAAAACGAACAGTAATACTGTGCACTGACGGTCTGCCGTGGAGGAACGTAATGCGTTAGGATAACACCATCACAGTCGTACACGAGAATCACCGTAACTTTAGACTGCTCCATTCGCACCATCAACAGAACAGGCACTGCTCACGGCATACTACGCCTTCCACATCTCTGGCAACGGGTTCTATACAACTCTTGTGACTACTTTGGAGGACGGTAACAGGTGCAAACAAGTAATTCTCTTGTATCGGTTGTGAATAAATAGTTGCTGCTATTTAAGTTGCAACCCTCGTATGTCATTGTGTTATATTAATCAAATTGTAGTTTGTAGATTAAAATTTTTAAAAATGTTACATAAATGGCCAGAATGACCTATGTTTTCGAAGAGAAAATTTATGTTACTGTAATTCTTCTGACATTTTCCAGGTCATGGCTACTTGTCACGAAATTTTTCCACAAAACATGCAAAAAAATTAACTAAATCAAACTATCCCTCTCAGTCTAACTTTTCCCAGGAGGTTGTGTGTTGAATTTATATACCCGTAAAACCGACTCTTCGTACTCACTGCTAAACGATTGGATATCATAAAAAAATCAAATGAACGCATTTTTCGAACTAGTGATACAGCAGTTACCTGATGCCTCTTTTGCATTGCTCGAATGGTTTTTAAGGGGCGTCAGTATTTAAGGCTTTTCCGTTATAAAAGTAAGCAGGTGTTGGAGCACGTACAGGATGTTCGGAAATTCCCGTTACAAACTTTTAGGCCTTGTAGAGGGGAGTGAGTTCTGGAATGGGATGATGGGCCCTGTTTCAACATTTCTAAGGACGTACATTATTTTACTTTTACATATTACAATATAATTCACTTTCGCTGGTTTTATTTGTATTGATGTGTGTTACAGGACACCAAGCCAGGAACGGCGATCGAATACGTCCTCGTAACGAATCACCCTAAATGGAAAATCCATCCAGTGCTGGAGATATGGGTAAATATCAGATATTACATATTGTATGTGCATAGTTATCATTGTAGATATATATGTAGGATGGAAACCTCACTAAAACAAGTACGATTATAGGCTTCCAACTAATTGCAAAAAATCTGTGGATGTTTCTGTGTTACAATTAAACAATCAGTGACTGGAAATTGAAGGCAGTAAACAGGAGAAAAAATGACATGGTATATATGTGGGACTAACACAAATCAAAAAAAAAAAAAATTAGTCACCTCGGTTATGAGAGTTCCGGAACCTGTACAGAAAATTGGAATGGAGATCAACATAAACACCATTTCCGAACATTTTATTGCTCATGAGAACCACACTTTGCATGATGAACCACCATACAGCGAGACCTTCAGAGGTGATGGTCCAGATTGCTGTACACACCGCTACCCATAATGCCCAGTAGCACGTCATCTTGCATTGATGCATGCCTGAATTCGTCTCGGCATACTATCCACAAGTTCATCAAGGCACTGTCGGTCCAGATTGTCCCACTCCTCAACGGCGATTCGGTGTAGATCCCTCAAAGTGGTTGCTGGGTCTCGTCGTCCATAAACACCCCTCTTCAATTCATCCCAGGCATGTTCGATAGGGTACATGTCTGGAGAACATGCTGGCCACTCTAGTCGAGCGATGTTGTTATCCTGCAGGAAGTCATTCTCAAGATGTGCACGATGGGGGCACGAATTGTCGTCCATGAAGACGAATGTCTCGCCAATATGCTGCCGATATGGTTGCACTATAGGTCGGAGGATGGCATCCACGTATCGCACAGCCGTTACGGCCCTTGCATGACTACCTGCGACGCATGTCGGCCCCACATAGTGCCAGCCGTTCAGCCTGATCGGGTTGCCTGCAAACACGTCTCCGACGATTGTGTGGTTGAAAGCAGATGCGACACTCATCGTTGAAGAGAAAGTGATGCAAATCCTGACCTGTCCATTCGGCATTTTGTAGGGTCCATCTGTACCGTGGTGCATGGCGTCCTGGTTGCAAAGATGGACCTCGACATGGACGTTTGGAGTGAAGTTGCGCATCATGCAGCCTATTGAGCACACGACGTCGTGTGGCTGCACAAAAAGCGCTATTCAACATGGTGGCGTTGCTGTCAGGATTCCTCCGACCCACAATCCGTAGGTAGCGGGCATCCACTGCAGTAGTAGCCTTTGGGCGGCCTGAGTGAGGCATGTCCTTATAAAGTGAAGATATCACTGTACACCTAACAGGGCCGCAAGGTATCATCTCCTCGAAGAAAAACGGAGCGAGAATGAAGGAACTTGTCAAACAGAGACACATAAGCTGAGTACATTGTATGTGCTTGCACAACATGTGGCGGTGCAGAACCTCATATACGACAGCTCTGTGCATTCTCTGCGCGGTGAGAGTAAAATGTACCTCGTCCAACCAAAGAATATTTCCCAGCTACATGTCATCCATTTCATGCATGCCAAAAAACGAATGTCAAAGACACGGCATTGTAGCCAACCTTGGCGCTTCATTTGGTGCGCGTCGTGAATCTTGGAGGGATACCAGTGTAAAATTCACCGCAAAATATTTTGAACTTTAGACCATAGGAGACCCAATTTCCGTCACATAGCTCGAGCAGTGGCTGCAGAATTTGACGCATGTGCTGCACGGTAGGCTAGCAGCAACTTCATCAACTATAATGGGAATAGGTCGCCTTCCTCTCCCTGCTGCACCACCTAGTTCACCTGTTTCTTCAAATGTCTTGCTCCTACCTTGTAGCCCTTTTATTGGCATGGGGCACCTTCGCAGTTGTTACAGCCGGCGATATTCCCGCGTGCAGCGCTGCTATTGCTTTCGTTCTGATAAAACAATTTTACCAGCAGTGCATTGTTTTTTTCTGAATTGCCATTGCGTTTCATACGGAAATCTTCAACCTTCATTACCCTTTACATAAATGTCATTTTACAAAAGGAAACAACACTTGTCGAAGAGCGATAAACAGCATACTGACGTCAAAACAAGAAACATTTCACATTCAGACTGCTTGCTGCGCCATATTTTCACCTGGTGGCAGAAAGTGAAATTATTTTCAGGATCCTCCACGAGAGCGACGATGACCCTCACTGTAGCGCTCGGAACACCGTCAGTTTAATTATAGCCACCACAATACGTGCCCATAACGCCACCAGGTGGCATCTAATCTCGAGGTAGCCAATGCTCGTAACGTTTCGGCTCATCACTGTGATTGTATTATACTATGCTGTTCTATTAGAAAAAATATTGATTTTGTTTGCTTCAAACACTTCCTCATCGCCAATGATCGTCGCTTACACTTGCAGTCGAAAGTATTTCGATACGCAATGTTCAAACTAAAGATATGTACTGCTAATGTCCTATTTGTGAATGGCCAGTTACAACTAACATGGAAAGGCTGACAAATACACTCCTGGAAATTGAAATAAGAACACCGTGAATTCATTGCCCCAGGAAGGGGAAACTTTATTGACACATTCCTGGGGTCAGATACATCACATGATCACACTGACAGAACCACTGGCACATAGACACAGGCAACAGAGCATGCACAATGTCGGCACTAGTACAGTGTATATCCACCTTTCGCAGCAATGCAGGCTGCTATTCTCCCATGGAGACGATCGTAGAGATGCTGGATGTAGTCCTGTGGAACGGCTTGCCATGCCAATTCCACCTGGCGCCTCAGTTGGACCAGCGTTCGTGCTGGACGTGAAGACTGCGTGAGACGACGCTTCATCCAGTCCCAAACATGCTCAATGGGGGACAGATCCGGAGATCTTGCTGGCCAGGGTAGTTGACTTACACCTTCTAGAGCACGTTGGGTGGCATGGGATACATGCGGACGTGCATTGTCCTGTTGGAACAGCAAGTTCCCTTGCCGGTCTAGGAATGGTAGAACGATGGGTTCGATGACGGTTTGGATGTACCGTGCACTATTCAGTGTCCCCTCGACGATCACCAGAGGTGTACGGCCAGTGTAGGAGATCGCTCCCCACACCATGATGCCGGGTGTAGGCCCTGTGTGCCTCGGTCGTATGCAGTCCTGATTGTGGCGCTCACCTGCACGGCGCCAAACACGCATACGACCATCATTGGCACCAAGGCAGAAGCGACTCTCATCGCTGAAGACGACATGTCTCCATTCGTCCCTCCATTGACGCATGTCGCGACACCACTGGAGGCGGGCTGCACGATGTTGGGGCGTTAGCGGAAGACGGCCTAACGGTGTGCGGGACCGTAGCCCAGCTTCATGGAGACGGTTGCGAATGGTCCTCGCCGATACTCCAGGAGCAACAGTGTCCCTAATTTGCTGGGAAGTGGCGGTGCGGTCCCCTACGGCACTGCGTAGGATCCTATGGTCTTGGCGTGCATCCGTGCGTCGCTGCGGTCCGGTCCCAGGTCGACGGGCACGTGCACCTTCCGCCGACCATTGGCGACAACATCGATGTACTGTGGAGACCTCACGCCCCATGTGTTGAGCAATTCGGCGGTACGTCCACCCGGCCTCCCGCATGCCCACTATACGCCCTCGCTCAAAGTCCGTCAGCTGCACATACGATTCACATCCACGTTGTCGCGGCATGCTACCAGTGTTAAAGACTGCGATGGAGCTCCGTATGCCACGGCAAACTGGCTGACACTGACGGCGGCGGTGCACAAATGCTGCGCAGCTAGCGCCATTCGACGGCCAACACCGCGGTTCCTGGTGTGTCCGCTGTGCCGTGCGTGTGATCATTGCTTGTACAGCGTTCTCGCAGTGTCCGGAGCAAGTATGGTGGGTCTGACTCACCGGTGTCAATGTGTTCTTTTTTCCATTTCCAGGAGTGTATATTGAAAATTGTAGGTTTTCGTTAGTAAGGGTGAGGTGCAGGGTGGGTAGTTATTCAAATAAATAAATACGCAGAGGCATTTTCTTATTGTTAGCTGCCGCGCGGGGCAGCCGCTCTTTCTTAGTAACCTTGTCACGGCCCGCGCGGCTCCCCCCGTCGGAGGTTCGAGTCCTCCCTCCCTGGGTGTGTGTGTTGTCCTTAGCGTAAGTTACTTTAAGTTAGATTAAGTGTGACTTTGGTCGCATAAGACCTCATCACAAATTTCCAAATTAAAAAGAAATGGTTCAAATGGCTCAGAGCACTATGGGACTTAACATCTTAGGTCATCAGTCCCCTAGAACTTGAAGCTACTTAAACCTAACTAACCTAAGGACATCACACACATCCATGCCCGAGGCAGGATTCGAACCTGCGACCGTAGCAGTCCCGCGGTTCCGGACTGCAGCGCCTAGAACCGCAAGACCACCGCGGCCGGCTCCAGATTTATTGTTAGTTGGTAAAACATGCATTTTTTCGTGTCTCAGTTGTCAGTAGTTTTTCACACTGCCTAACCAAATGATTGAATTAGTTTTGAAAGTTTTCTGAAGTGTAACTTGCCCGGAGAGCTACGGTTTCCTGTTTTTCCGCAGGGCTCTCCACTGTTCAGCCTGGGCAATACCTCTTTGGAGTCTGCGTCGACCATCAGGGCGGATATCATACTCGCTGGAGAACTCGACTTCGAGAAGCAAACGATGTACATGCTAACTGTGATGGCAATGGTGAGTGCAGTGTGTGTTTGTTTTCTCTTTTGTAAGGCATCAAGTCACAACATACAGCTATATAAATAATAGAAACGACTGAACGGACACAGTTAATACAACGTTAAGCTATCGGCGAATGTATCCTGATGAATTGCTTCAATGAGACTTTTCAGTTTTGTCTGGGGAAGTAGAGCGCTTAATTTCGTCAGTGGTGACGGAGGATTAAATATACACAAGATTTAACGCTATAGAAACGACTGTAGTTACTCGGTCAAGTTCAAGATGGATGAGTGAGTGATAAAGGAGAGCTGCTAAAATGTTCGGTAAACAATGCTTTAACAAAACTAGCAAAGGAAATTGAGTTATAATTTTAGACTACTCCGTCCTTGCTACTGAACAATTTATGTACGATGAATTTAAATTTAAATCGTTTACATCATGCTCGGCAGAAAATAGTGATAGTTGAGCAACAATAACGCCAACAAAATACTATGAAACCTTGGGTCACGCAATTTTTAAGGTCACATCAGTAAGAGAATTTTAAGCATAAGCTTCTGTGTCCGTCTGGAAAATGGCTACTCAATCTTTATCTGCATACAGGATGAGAAATTAGACCGTATTAACGTCTTCCGATTATCATTGGTCCACGAAATAGTGTCCTGCCGCCATATGTGTTGTGCTAAAGTATTCTTGATGGGGGCGAGACATTTGAAAATTTACACTCAGCTGTCAATGTCCAATTCACCTTTAACTCTTCCCAGCCGAGAACACTGGGAATAAATTTGCGTTAACGCATTTTTTTCACACAGAGTGTAGGGCGAACCTACTGAACCGAATGACTAAATGGATACGCACTCTTGCTTCCACTGACTCATTCACCGCAGATTCTCAGAGCCATCGGCGCTACTTATGATCTTTGCATGTCATTCGCTAGTGCTGTATCCGCGACGGTGGGTGGACTTGTGTGACTTTGGCGAAACCTTGTGAAACTCTCAACCCAGCGCGCTTGGTCGCTATAACACTCGCCAGACTCACATCCAGTGCTACACATGTTAAGGCATCTGTGGTCTCAGTGGGCCTTCGGTGAGGCTAGCATATCTATAACGTGCTGAGTAGATTCTTGTCTGCCGTTTATGCTGGACATATATGAACTGGGAGTCACTTTCTGCAAATGGGACGCTCGTCAACGTTACTAAGAGAGTGGAAGAAGGGAATTTCTCTACTGCACCGTAACGTGATGTGAGCATGTACCAACTTTACTTCGTCTCTGAATTATCGTCATATTTCGTTTTCAATTTTCAATAATTCGAATAGTAACAGTGAGTTGCTTTGAAAAATTACGAGTGCCAACTTAGTTTGTGCGTATAGTACCGCTTACACGTGTCTCAAAATCTCGCGCTCGTTCTCGCAAGTCACCCCAGGAGGTCACAATATTGAATCTACTGGGCAACAACGAGCGGCAGTGACGCCTAACTGTGCAGCTGGGGGTGGCTAGCCTAGAGTGCGAACCCAATAACGTCTCATCAAATCAAAGAAAAGAGAAAATTAGTATAAATTAGTAATAAATAATTAAAGTAAAACATCAACGGCTACAGTTGAAGTTTATAAGGAAGAAATAGAGGCTTCATATAGAGACAAGGCTGATAATACGGCAAAATAAACAAATCTTGTTTATTTTATGTATGTCCTTCCTACATATCTTCTTCCAGTGGACATATAACTGAATACCTTTACCGGAAATCTTTCTCCCCCCCCCCCCCCCCTATGATCAACATGTTCCTTCAGTTTTCTCCTATTTCCTTTTACTTTTTCGTTTAAGTTATATACTCATAATCATTCCTTACGTCCTCCTTTCATAAACCATCTTCTCTTGTACATCCTTGCACTCTTCTTAGGAACGTGACTTCTTGAGCCTGCATTCTACTTTCTTGGTGTTGTGTTGTCACCCATGATGCACTTCCATAAATAAGGGTTTTTTTTTAAACTTCACCTGGGTTTCTATCCTGACTTTCTTCTGCAAATTTTTTAGAATAGTTCCACACATGGGAGTAACTTTATTTCATTTTTGGACTACATCATGATTATATTCACATGTGTCGTCACATCTTTAACGTTTAAAATGTTAAACTTGCTCCAAGTGTTCGTTATTCAAGACTACTTTCGATCTTACTGGCTGTGCACTTTGTAATTCCATGACTTTCGTTTTATCTTCAGACAGTTTTAGGTTGTATTCTGAGTTCATCTGCTGCAACTTAGGAGACTCCCACCTGAAGTCCATTTTCATTCTCCAAAACCACTGTTTGCTCATCTACATATAGGAGTACGTTAATCTAATGTCACAACCTAAAAATACTCATTTTTATTCACTATAATCCGGGGAAATATAGCATTTTTACCCCTTTATTTGTGTTCATTGACATTATTGTGACTATGTTGGTGACGGTGACGTTATTTCGGTGTTCGCATATAAACTCTTGATAGCATTTACGAGGTGAGATAGACAACCTGATTTAGCCATTATATTCCACAGCATTTCTCTGTTCACATTACCAAGTAATCTGGGTTTCCTAATTAAATTCTCTTCTCTTTTCTTAAATTGTTATAGTATAAAAACATTGACAGTAGTTGATTGTCCCTTTCTAAAACAAGAACTTAATGCTACCAAACACTGAAAAGGAATATCAAAAGCAGGCACCATAGGAAGATGGCCGCCCTCTGATTAGGTGACGCTTCTGAGCCAGTGCTTATCTAACAGAGCATGCCATCTGTCCATGATTCCCTCTCACTTCCAGTGGAGTCGTAGTAAAACACTTCTCATGTACATTTAATGGCATTCAATTCTAGTGCAAACTTCGTGGGGTGCACATAAGAGATAGGTGGATTGGTTTGTCGTCTCGGAAGCTGAAGCTCGTTTTTGTGTGCAAAGTTTTAACCCTCACTACATATTTGAACTTTTGCGCACAGACCAACTATGAGGCAGGTTCTAATGTTTCGCTGAAAGGTTTAGTACCAATTAATTAATAAATATAAACGTAGCTACCACTTGTTCGATTCCTTGCAGCCCTGACATAATAAATGAATATTAATATAATTTGCTCATTTTTACTCAAATTCCTAACGTTGCGCGATGGCTGATGCTAGATATACGCATACGTGTGGAACCACACATCTAAAGCCTAGTTTACACGACGACACTAGGTTGCAGGCAACTGCGCATGCGCTCCGCGCGTTTGCGCAACTCGTCAGTGAAACTAAACACTTTCAGTGTTTTCCAACTTTGGCGACACTAGTTGCATGAGTTTTGAGCTTATGTGTGTTCGTATAGTGTAGACAAATAGAAGCTAAACAGAAGCTAAACGATGTCAAAGTTAGCGTAAGGAGGGCTATGCGTGAAGCGTTCAGTGAATTAGAAAGTAAAATTCTATATACCGACTTGACAGAAAATCCTAGGAAGTTCTGGTCTTACGTTAAATCAGTAAGTGGCTCGAAACATCATATCCAGACACTCCGGGATGATGATGGCACTGAAACAGAGGATGACACGCGTAAAGCTGAAATACTAAACATCTTTTACCAAAGCTGTTTCACAGAGGAAGACCGCACTGCAGTTCCTTCTATAAATCCTCGCACAAACTAAAAAATGGCTGACGTCGAAATAAGTGTCCAAGAAATAGGAAAGCAACTGGAATCACTCAACAGAGGAAAGTCCACTGGACCTGATGGGATACCGATTCGATTCTACACAAAGTACGCGAAAGAACTTGCCCCCCTTCTAACAGCCGTGTACCGCAAGTCTCTAGAGAAACGGAAGGTTCCAAATGATTGGAAAAGAGCACAGGTAGTCCCAGTCTTCAAGAAGGGTCGTCGAACACATGCGCAAAACTGACATCGATCTGTTGTAGAATTTTAGAACATGTTTTTTCCTCGCGTATCATGTCATTTCTGGATACCCAGAATCTAATCTGCAGGAATCAACATGGACTCCGGAACCAGCCATCGTGTGAGACCAACTCGCCTTATTTGTTTATGAGACCCAGAAAACATTAGATACAGGCTCCCAGGTAGATGCTATTTTCCTTGACTTCCGGAAGGCGTTCGATACAGTTCCTCACTGTCGCCTGATAAACAAAGTAATAGCCTACGGAGTATCAGACCAGTTGTGTGGCTGGATTTAAGAGTTAGCAAACAGAACACAGCATGTTGTTATCAATGGAGATACGTCTACAGACGTAAAAGTAACCTCTGGCGGGCCACAGGGGAGTGTTAGTGGACTATTGCTTTTCACTATGTATATAAATGAAATAGTAGATAGTGTCGGAAGTTCCATGCGGCTTTTCGCGGATGATGCTGTAGTATACAGAGAAGTTGCAGCATTAGAAAATTGTAGTGTAATGCAGGAAGATCTGCATCGGATAGGCACTTGGTGCAGGGAGTGGCAACTTACCCTTAACATAGACAAATGTAATGTATTGCGAATACATAGAAAGAAAGATCCTTTATTGTTTGATTATATCATAGCGGAACAAACACTGGTAGCAGTTACTTCTGTAAAATATATGGGAGTATGCGTGCGGAACGATTTGAAGTGGAATGGTCATATAAAATTAATCGTTGGTAAGGCGGGTACCAGGTAGAGATTCATTGGGAGAGTCCTTAGAAAATGTAGTCCATCAACAAAGGAGGTGGCTTACAAAACACTCGTTCGACCTATACTTGAGTATTGCTCATCAGTGTCGGATCCGTACCAGATCGGGTTGACGGAGGAGATAGAGAAGATCCAAAGAAGAGCGGCGCGTTTCGTCACAGGGTTATTTGGTAACCGTGATAGCGTTACGGAGACGTTTAGCAAACTCAAGAGGCAGACTCTTCAAGAGAGGCGCTCTGCATCGCGGTGTAGCTTGCTGTCCAGGTTTCGAGAGGGTGCGTTTCTGGATGAGGTATCGAATATATTGCTTCCCCGTAATTATACCTACCGAGGAGATCACGAATGTAAAATTAGAGAGATTCGAGCGCGCACGCAGGCTTTTCGGCAGTCGTTCTTCCCGCGAACCATACGCGACTGGAACCGGAAAGGGAGGTAATGATAGTGGCACATAAAGTGCCCTCCGCCACATACCGTTGGGTGGCTTGCGGAGTATAAATGTAGATGAAGAAATATATATGCAGAGAGGAACGGAGAATAATGTTCGTATTTTGGATATCTATGCTTTGCATAGGTGTTTGTGGGATTTCAATGATGCTGATTACAAAAATAAGCAGTACATTGCTGCTCCTGAGACCTTCACGAGCGATCAGAACACAGATAGTTTGACAGTATGTGAGATGCAGGGCAAAATGTATTGAATTAGAAGCACATATATAACTGGATTAAGAAAAATACAAGCAAATGTAACTCTAGCTATGGAAATTCTCTCGTCTACAAGACTAAAATCCCATCGTTCGAGTTGGCCGACTCTTTTTTTTTTTAGGGATATTGTTGACAGAAGAGAAGGCTACACAAATCAAGTAGCTACATTCTTTATCCAATATTCATCTATTTAAAACGTCGCAGCGGTGCTCCCCGTTCACGCATCTTTGAATTTTGAAATATTGCCATTGTACAGATCTTCAAGAAAGTAGTCTGCAAACCATTCCCTTCTTGATGCGGCCTGCTTCGAATAATTACTGCCGTTAATGTTAATAATTATTACTTTAATGTTAATAATTATTGTTGTTAATGGAAAAGCGTCGTCAACTAAATCCGCATCTTTTAGCATGCCGACTGTTCTCGATTGTAATGCACGCAATGTGATATGTAATTTCAGTTTTGGCGACAGTGCTTCAATTACATAATTACCTCAATTTAGAAGAAACGTAAACAGTTATGGTGACATTCTAAGATAAGTTAAAGAACTTTTTGGATCTTCCGTTATAAATTATTTCAGCAAGGACGCTGAACAACCGAGCTCATGTTTTTTCTTCATCCAGTCACGAATCGAAACAGGTTTCTTATTTTTTTCTTATGCAGCGATTCCATGCAACAAGCTTTAATTCCATCTCAACTCGTGCGACGTGCAGCTGCCAAAACTTTCATTTCAGACACGACTGAGGAATCCACAAAACGACGAAACTGAAGTGTGTGCTGCTTTCGCCGTGTCTGCAGTCAAATACAAAACCATCTGCGTGCAACTCGTTCCACACAAAGAGTGGCGTAACCCAATGTGGTCGTGTAAACGAGGCTTAAAACAAAAACGGGCGGATAAACAGAAATTTAAAGTCAAGTAGTACGAGATGGAAAAGCAGGTAAAGTTGTGAGGCTCTATTATCAACGTGGCGATTGCTTTGGAAGGCTCCGTCTTGGGTACAACTCGCAATCTGTAAATGGAAATGGGGTTATGTAAGATATCAAACCGAGAAATACCAGGGAAAAACAGCAGTTTCTTTGAGCACAGCTTTATTGATTCTCGAGTTATGTCACATTTTATACAGAAGAAGGCAAATTCTGGTGACAAGAAACATTAACTTTACAGCACGTGCTGGGGATGTTGTTAAGCAATTTGTAAGATTGTTGTTATCTAGCTCATACATTCCTCGTTTCTAGTTGGTGTGAGGACTGGCAGCTAGCTCCAGATGAAGAAAAATGTAAGTTAATGGAGATGAGTAGGAAAAACAAGCCCACAATCTTCGCGTCCATCATTAGTAGTGTGCCGCTTGACACAGCCTAGTCGATTAATATCTAGGCGCAACGTCACAAAGCAATATGAAATGGAACGAGGATATGAGGATTGTAGTAGGGAAAGCGACTTTGGTTTATTGGGAGACGTGGTTCATCTGTAAGGAAGATCGCATATAGGACACTAGTGCAATCCATTCTTGAGCCCTGTCGACTGTTTGGGATCCGCACCAGGTCGGGTTAAAGGATGGCATGTAAATCAGACGTGTGCTGCTAGATTTGTTACCGGCAGGTTCCAACAGCACGCGGATATTACGGAGATGCTTCGGGAACTAAAATGGGAGTCCCTGGAGCAAAGGCGACGTTCTTTTGGAGAAACACTATAGACAAAATTTAGAGAACCAACATTTGAAGCGGACTGCAGAAAGATTCTACTGTCGCCAAAGTACATTTCGAGTAAGAAATACGAAGATAAGATAAGAGAAATTAGGATTTATACGTAGGAATATAGACAGACGTTTTCCCTCACTTTATTTGCGAATGGAAGAGGAAAGGAAATGACCAGTAGTGGTACAGAGTACCCTACCCCACGCACTCTACCGTGTCTTGCGGAGTATGTAATTAGATGTAGATGTAGATTTAGACTTTAACCGACATACGTGTATGTACCGGAAGATGGGCACGAACATCAACACTCCGCGGCCTGAGCTGCGCCAGGCTTCTACTCTTCGTCACGTACACAACTGCCTCCGCTTGTCTTTACGGATAGAAATCTAACGGACTAAAATCCGGAAACGTAGCGTTCACATCACTGGACCTTTCCCATCTAGCCCTCTGCAGGGAAACTGGATATCCAGGCGTTCCCGTGCTTCTAATGAGGTGGAGTACAGCAGTGCAACAAGGAAGTTGGGTATGCCCGTCTTTAGATAGGTGCAACGGGGGCACATCTTCATCTAACAGTTACAAAGAACGGGCTGCTGTTTGTGAAGCAGTCACGGACTGTGCGGCTGGTCCCGGCGGAGGTTCGAGTCCTCCCTCGGGCATGGGTGTGTGTGTTTGTCCTTAGGATAATTTAGGTTAAGTAGTGTGTAAGCTAAGGGACTGATGAACTTAGCAGTTGAGTCCCATAGTATTTCATACACATTTGAACAGTTTGTTTGTGAAGCCTAATTGAAGAAGGGCCCAACAATACGAGGAACCCATACTCCAAAGCAAACTATCACTCCCGATGTGCTAACTACCTCTAGACTGCCATGGTGTGGCGCCAACAAATTATGCTTGCAAAAGGCAACCTTCACAAGAGCATACTACCGACATCTCTTCACGTGGTCATGGGAGGCTGTCAAAAAAAACCTGTTGCGGGTAGGTGTCCAATGGAGACTGTTTGTTTCACGACAACGGCCGAGCTCATTCTTGCGCGGACCACAATCATACATGCTGCTTCTTCGGACTATCAAATTTCGCATCGCCAATCTCCTCTCTCAAACCACTACCCCATCCTCCCTCATACACTCTCCTGATATGGCACGCACTGACTTCTTCGCATTTTCTCTGATGAAGAAACCTTTGCGCGGCAGGAATTTCCAGAGTGACGACAAGGCAATTTTCGAACAGGAATGAATGCTGTACAGCCTAAATGTAGACTTCTACAACCGAGATCTTCGCCAAGTCATCCATCATTGGAAAGAAAAGTGCCGTGAGTTCCTGAAGTAATAATTAAAAGTCACGCACAACGGCATGCGAAAATGTGTGAAAATATTGTAATGAATAAATAGTTAGTAAGAGAGGAATTTTTGTGCTCCCAGCTGCATATTAAATATTTTATAATATTTTACTAAACAGAGCAGAAACAAGACTGGACAATAATTTAGGCGAACATGAAAGTGGTTTTAGAAACGGCGGATCACATTCTGAACAAATATTAAATCCAAAGTTAATCATTCGCCGCAGATTACTAAATTCAAAATATATTGTAGTAATGTTCATTGATTTAAAAAGGTCTTTGATTCTGTTGACAGAGAACTATAGGTAAAATAGTCCAAGAATTTAGTGTAAAGCCTAATTCAGGAAATCTAATTTCCAAAACACTTACACACTATGTACAGTGTAGATTATGGGAGAAATATTCCAGCCCTTCGAAATAAACACAGGTGTTCGGCAAGGTTATGGTCTACCACCAATTCTTTTTAATTTTATTCTAAAAAAAAACAGTGAGGATTTGAAATGAAAAACTATATGAATATCAGGTTTTACCAATAAGCTTGGGAAGAGGAAACAAATGATTTTGTTATACTGTTACACTATGTGATCAAAAGTATCCGGACACGACCAAAAACATACGTTTTTCATATTAGGTGCATTGTGCTGCCAGGTTCTCAATATCAGCGACCTCAGTAGTCATTAGACATCGTGAAAGAGCAGAACGGGGCGCTCCGAGGAACTCACGGACTTCGAAAGTGGTCAGGTGATCCGGTGTCACTTGTTTCATGCGTCTGTACGCGAGATTTCCACACTCCGATGTTATAGCCGAGTGGAAACGTGAAGGGACACATACAGCGCAAAAGCGTACAGGCCGACCTCGTCTGTTGACTGCAAGAGACCGCCGACAGTTGAAGAGGGTCATAATGTGTAATAGGCAGACATCTATCCAGACCATCACACAGGAATTGCAAACTGCATCAGGATCCACGGAAAGTACTATGATAGTTATACGGAAGATGAGAAAACTTTGATTTCAAGGTCGAGCGGCTGCTGATAAGCCACACATCACGCCGGTAAATGCCAAACAACGCCTCGATTGGTGTAAGGAGGGTAGACATTGGATGATTGAATAGTGAAAAAACACTGTGAGGAGTGACGAATCACGGTACAGCATGTGTAGTGTCAATAGTAAAATTCGGAGATGATGGTGTTATGGTGTGGTCGTGTTTTTCATGGAGGGGGCTTGCGCCCCTTGTTGTTTTGCGTGGCATTATCACAGCACAGGCCTACACTAATGTTTTAAGCACTTTCTTGCTTCCCACTGTTGAAGAACAATTCGGGGATCGCGATTGCATCTTTCAGCACGATCGAGCACCTGTTCACAATGCACGGCCTGTGGCGGAATGGTTACACGACAATAACATCCCTCTAATGGACTGGCCTGCACAGAGTCCTGACATGAATCATATAGAACACCTTTGGGATGTTTTGGAACGCCGACTTCGTGCCAGGCCTCATCGACCCTCATCGATACCTCTCCTTTCCGCGAAGAATGGGCTGCCATTCCCCAAGAAACCCTCCAGCACGTGACAAAACGTATGCCTGCGAGAGTGGAAGCTGTCATCAAGGCTTAGGGTAGGCCGACACCATACTGAATTCCAGGATTACCGATGGAGGACGCCACGAAATTGTAAGTTATTTTCAGCCAGGTGTCCGGATACTTTTAATCACATAGTGTATATTGTGTGATTCAAAATGGTTCAAATGGCTCTGAGCACTATGGGACTTAACATCTATGGTCATCCGTCCCCTAGAACTTAGAACTACTTAAACCTAACTAACCTAAGGAAAGCACACAACACCCAGTCATCACGAGGCAGAGAAAATCCCTGACCCCGCCGCGAATCTAACCCGGGAACCCGGGCGTGGGAAGCGAGAACGCTACCGCACGACCACGAGCTGTGGACTATATTGTGTGAAAAAGTGACATTTTCTGTAATACAGATCAAACTTTTAAAAATAAATGCCCAGTAGGACAGGCTTAAGAATTTTTAACAAACATTAGAAATGCACCGAAATTTCTGAAAATATGTATTAGCCCAGTAGAGAAGGTTAAATTTATTGGCGAAATAGTCCAAGGAAATGGTCTGGAAAAACCTGCTACACAGGAAAGGAAATGAAATTGGAAAGACAAATGGTATAACTAAAGACCTATTCAATAAAAAAAGTCTTGTTCAAATAACTTAGGGTTTGCTGCCGGGTGAAGTCGTCGACGATCGCCGATATTTCGACAGGAGCACACCCTGCCATTCTCAAGGCACAAATGCAAGGAGGAAGCAATGTGCAAGGGAATTTAATACCTCTGTTCGCAGAGGAGAAACAAAGAAGCTACCACACACAGAACAAGTGTCAACACAAACAAAGACAACCAACATCAGAAATATCGATAGTGACTATTAATCAACAGGTGAGATAGCCACTAATTCTATCCCTCTGTTTTTTTGACGAGAGACAGAGCCGGGTTCCAAGCAGCATTTAAACAAAATCGACCATCTCTGCTTATAAGGTTGCTTGATAGTTTGATTTCAACAGCTTCCTTAATAGCAGTATCCCAATAGCTGGACGTGCAAGCCAGAAACTCCGTGTTGTTGTATTTCATAGGAAGATCGGTGTCAAGGCAATGTTGTGAAATAGCGGATTTGCTCGGCTGTTGAAAGCGTGTGTGACGCTTATGTTCAATACACCTGTCTTCCACAGTCCTGATTGTCTGAACAATATATGACATGCCAAAGCTGCAAGGTATACGATAGACACCAGCCTTACGCAAACCAAGATCATCTTTTACGGACGCCAACAGGGTCTTAATCTTAGAAGGTGGTCGAAAAACACATTTCACATCATATTTCCGCAAAATACGGCCAGTCCTGTTGGACATGCTTCCTGCGTAAGGCAAAAAGGCCGTAGACTTAGATGCTACTTCGTTGCTATCGTCAATCACGCATTGCACAGAAGGCTGATAGCGCAACGCACGTTTGATCTGTCTCTCACTGTAACCATTCCGACGAAAGGTGACTTCCAGATGTGATAGCTCAGCTGCCAAACTATCAAGCATCCTTATAAACAGAGATTGTGGATTTTGTTTAAATGCTGCTTGGTATCCGGCTCTGTCTCTCAACGAAAAACAGAGGGACAGAATTAGTGCTACCTCACCTGTTGATTAATAATCACTATCGATATTTCTGATGTTGGCTATCTTTGTTTGTGTTGACACTTGTTCTGTGTGTGGTATCTTCTTTGTTTCTCCTCTGCGAACCGAGGTATTAAATTCCCTTGAACATCGCTTCCTCCATGAAGTTGTGCCTTGAGAATGGCAGGGTGTGCGCTCCTGTCGAAATATCTTCTGCCTGGAATCTCATTGACTGGAGTAGAACTGTCTTCAATGAAGAGTCCCACTTCGAACTGAGCCTCGATGACCCGTCAAAACTAGTCTGGAGATGCCCCAGACAGTGGAGCAAAACAAACTGACTATCGCCCTAGATACAGCCCGATACGCAGGAGTAATGGTCTAGGATGCCATTTCTATTCATAGCAGGATCCCTTTGGCAATCTTACAACACAGCGCGGTATGTCGACGACATTCTGCGCTCCGTTTTGTTGCCCTTCACGGCAAGCCATCCTGGACTTACATTGCAGCAAGATACTGATCGTCCGCGCACGGCGAGAATTTGTACTGCTCGTCTTAGTGCTTGCCAAACACTACCTCGGACAGGTCGGTCGCCAGATGCCTCCCCAGTTGAGAACGTTTGGGCCATTACTGGCAGAGGTCTCTATCAGGGACCAAATTTTGCATGATATCACTCAGGAGGACATCCAACAAATTTGTCAATCGATGTCAAGCCGAATAACTGCTCTCATAAGCACCAGAAGTGAACCAATACGCTATTGACTTGCTTAGTTTTTGAAGCTCGTTCTCTTCAATAAATCATCAAACTTTTCTGAAATTTTAATTATTTGTTTGTCTGTACGTGAATATCACGTCTACCAGCTTCCTTCTTTTTTCTGTCTTACAGCGTAATATACGAGGGCGAGTCAAATGAAAACATTAAATATTTTTTAAAATATTATTTATTGTGCAGAAGTGGTACAAAGCTGTATCACTTTTCAACATAATCTCCCCTACGCTCAATGAAAGTACTCCAGCGCTTACAAAGTGCATAAATTTCCTTTTGAAAAAAAATCTTTTGGTAGTCCACACAACCACTCACGCACCGCGTGGCGTACCTCTACATCAGAACGGAACTTCTTCCCTCCCATTGTGTCTTTGGGTGGTCCAAACATATCGAAATCGCTTGGTAATGAGGAATGGCGCCATTCCTTGCTCGCTCTCTTCGTTTCTGGTTGGTGGAAGTGAACCCAGGTTTCTTCCCCAGTAACGATTCTTGCAAGGGAGCCTTCACCTTCTCGTTCCAAGCGCCAAAGAAGTTCTTCACAAGCATCAACATGTCGTTCTCTCATTTCAGGAGTTAGCTGCCGTGGCACCCATCTTGCAGACACTTTTTGAAACTGGAGCACATCATGCTCAAAGTGGTGTGCTGACCCATGACTAATCTGTAGCCGGCTGGGGTGGCCGAGCGGTTCTAGGCGCTACAGTCTGGAACCGCGCGACCGCTACGGTCGTGGGTCCGAATCCTGCCTTGGGCATGGATGTGTGTGATGTCCTTAGCTTAGTTAGGTTTAACTAGTTATAAGTTCTAGGGGACTGATGACCTCAGAAGTTAAGTCCCATAGTGCTCAGAGCCATTTGAACCATTTGAACTAATCTGTAAACATGCTGCAATGTCATTCAGTGTCACTCGGCGGTTTTCCTTCACTATCGCTTCAACTGCTGCAATGTTCTGTGGAGTCACAATTCGTTGTGCCTGGCCTAGACGAGGAGAACCTTCCACTGAAGTCACACCATTTGCGAACTTCCTACTCCATTCGTAGACTTGCTGCTGTGACAAACATGCATCACCGTACTGAACCTTCATTCGTCGATGAATTACAATAGGTTTCACATCTTCACTACGCAAAAACCGAAAAACAGAACGCTGTTCTTCCCTGGTGCAAGTCGCAAGTGGGGCGGCCATCTTTATACTGATACTGCGAGGGTATGTGTGCATCAGCACTATGCTGCCACCTACAGGCCATTCTGCACGCTGTTTGTAGCACGCTTACCAACTTAAGGAGGGGTAGGACGTCAAACGGGGCGACTTGGAGCAGGAGAGGCACCACAAAACATTTTAATTTCCACTGTCTATACTTTTACAAATAAATTCATAAAACTTTGTCAGCAAGACCAGGAATGATTCACAATTCACACCCATAGCAGTGGAAGTTCGAAAACTGTGGTGTGCGTACTGTAAGACCTTCGGTACACACACCATTAGATTATTTGACTTGTCGCTCTAATGAGGTAGGCGAGTGTCAGCAATATGTCTCGTGGTCTTATTGTGGCGTGTTTATCTTGTGCCGTTAGGTCAGACGATAGAAATGCCACTTGCAGGCTTAGAGTAGCAGATTGACGGTGACCAACTTTAAACAGAACTTGATTAAATTTCACACACATTTATTAAAATAATAAAAATCATAGATATTACGTAACTTGATTCTGGATGCTGTTCACAATTGACAATCTGAAGTTCCTTTGGTCTTGGTACGTTAATCCTATTCTCACATATCTCTGATACTTGACAAAGTGGCTATACATTTCTCTTCATGGCTATCTACAGGAATATGATAATCTTATTAGGCGCACACTGCAACTTGACTACAGACTAATGCAAATTGGTACACTTGTTATAATACCTCATGCGTTCAGGTATCACTGCACGAGTGTGATCCGCGAGGAGAAAAGGTTCTACGTTAGCAGCAATCTCATTGGCTGCGTTACATATTAATATGCGGATCGGCGGAAGCAGAAATTGGTCCGTCTCTAAGTCTCTCGTAGTGTGGAGATGGACGAGCGCTGCACCTGCGCTGTTGTGATAGTGGGGCGCGCTCTAGTGGGAAAGTTGTGAACGCTCTGACTACGCGGAACTATGTACACAACAAAAACATAACGAAATGGTCTTTTTTTTCATGTGAAATTTCATCATTTTTTTCACTTACTAATGGCAGTATTTTTTGCTGTAGGTACACTTTTGTTCATAAGTAAGAGAGATTCTTCGGTGAATTTTGCACAGCATACGAACCATACTTAAAGGTGTATGAAACTCTAGAATTTTCGGAATCTATTGAAAACTGTGGTAAAAAGTAAGGTAATTAACTATAAAATTTATATTTTTTGTAAACATGAAGTTTAAAATATAACAGTTCATTCGTTTTTTCATAAATTAAATAAATTCTAGAGTTTCATACGCCTGTAAGTATGGTATGCATGCTGCGAAAAATTCATCAAAGAATCTCTCTAACATATGAAGAAAAGTGTACCTATATCAACAAATGCTGCCATTAGTAAGGGAAAAAAATGATGAAATTTGACATTAAAAAAAATTACTTCGTTATGTTTTCGAACTTCCACTGCAATGAGTGTGAATCCTGAATGCTTCCTAGTGATGCTGGCAAAGTTTTATGAATTTATTTGTAAAAGTATAGACACTGGAAATTAAAATTTCCTGTGATGCCTATCGTGCTCCAAGTCGGCCCGTTTGACCCCCCCCTTAAAGGATAACGGCGCGAAATTTCGATTTGTTATTCGAAATTTAAAGTTTTCATTTGACTCACCCTCGTAAAAGCCGAAGAAACAACTAACAGAGACGAATTTAGGGGAAAATCATTGACACGTTGTAGAATTGTAGGGTAGGCAAGTGAAAAAAGTGGACTGAAGGGGTCAGAAGATAGGAAGAAATAAACGTAGTGAACAGATGAAAGAACAGTGGAAGAAAAGAAAAGAACAACGAATAAGGAATTGAAATTTGCGGACGGTCCGCCGGCCGCGGTGGCCGAGCGGCTCTAGGCGCTACAGTCTAGAACTACACGACCGCTACGGTCGCAGGTTCGAATCCTGCCTGGGTCATGAATGTGTGTGATGTCCTTAGGTTAGTTAGATTTAAGTAGTTCTAAGTTCTAGGGGATTGATGACCTCAGAAGTTTAGCAAGATAGCGCTCAGAGCCATTTGAACCTTTAAAAAAAAAATAGCTCTGAGCACTATGGGACTTAACATCTGTGGTCATCAGTCCCCTAGAACTTATAACTACTTAAACCTAACTAACCTAAGGACATCACACACATCCATGCCCGAGGCAGGATTCGAACCTGCGACCGTAGCGGTGACGCGGTTCCAAACTGAAGCACTTAGAACCGCACAGCCACAACGGCCGGCGAACCTTTTTTTTTTTTTTTACCCCTTCTGAAAAGAAAAAGAAGTCTGTATCCCTGATTCAAGGCGGGGACAAGTGTATCCTGTAAGGCCCACTCCGTTCTACCACATCGCTCTTCGTTCTTTAGGATATCTATGCTACGTTGAATAACCCGGGAGGTGAGCCGTAACTTGAATCGTGTTACCTAGTTGCTGGGAACGAAGTTTTTCCTACGCCTCGGCCGCTCAGCTGGTGAGGCGTGACACCACTGCCCTTTTGTTGACAGAACGCCTACGCGGACCCTGAGCTGGACACGCGCAACGTAGCGACGGCGAGCGTCGCGGTGGCCGTGCTCGACGTGCAGGACTCACCACCATACTTCACGCACGCGCCGCCGCTCACCAGGCTCACCAGCGCCGTCAAGCAGGTACGTCGCCCTCTCGTCCACACTGCACGCTGTCATTCACACTGCGGACAGAAGAACAGAGGACACAACTGTATTCACCATATGTAGAGAATGAAAAGGTTTCCACAATGAGATTTTCAGTCAGCAGCGGAGTGTGCGCTGATATGAAACTTCCTGGCAGATTAAAACTGTGTGCCCGACCGAGACTCGACCTCGGGACCTTTGCCTTTCGTGGGAAACATCCCCCAGGCTGTGGATAAGCCGTGTCTCCTCAGTATCCTTTCTTTCAAGAGTGCTAGTTCTGCAAGGTTCATGCCGGCATGGTAGCTCAGCGTAATCGGTCAGAGGTTTAGCTTCCCTCTGTAATAAAAAAAAATGAGTGAATCGATTAATCGATCAACAACGAACTTAACCAGATGTCTTACGACGGCCGCCCCGAGCAGATGAAACGAACACAAGCGAACAAAATGAGATAAATAAAAAAAGATGGTAGAGCACTTGTCCGCGAAAGGCAAAGGCCCCAAGTTCGAGTCTCGGTTGGGCACACAGTTTTAATCTGCCATGAAGTTTCAATAAAAAGGTACATTGCAAATTGTGTCCCGAATAAAGTGAGTATGGTATGTTTTTGGCTGTGAGATCCCAACTGAGATCTTCTAATAATTTCCGGGTATACAGCCGAATTCCGTTGACATTCTGCCACGATATTTCGGCCCAGAGACGTCCGGCCATCATCAGGTGACTACACAACTACTGAAGAGCCCAGTATTTTTTCTTTATTGTGATTTCATTCCCCTGCCTCACATGGGCAGGGGAGGGCTGTCAGCAGCACAATCCGCCGCTCTTCAGCCGAGTGACACTACAACTAAAACAAGAATAAAAGGACACATACGTAAGGAGATAAAAAAGGGGAACATAAAATAGAGTAAGGGGAGAAAATGGAGGTAAAATATACACTGACATGGAGACGTTCATGGGAGACAGTTAAAAAAAGTCACCAGAAAGTTAAAAAACACAGTTGGCGATTCTTAAAACACAGAGAAGACACTTAATGCGCAGGTACAGGTTAAAAGTCGGCCACAGTAGTAAAAACACTCCAGAACAGCACACTTAAAACCCACTTGGAGCACACACGACGAACAATAAAACTGGCAGGTGGGACCTGTCAAGGGAAAAGGTCAGAGAGTATGGAAAAGGAGGGGAGAGCATGGGGCAGCTGGGGAAGCGACGGGATGAAGAGAGGAGGGGCATCAGTGGGTTCATGAAGAGGCAGGGGACACGTGGGGCAGGAGAGGAAGAGGGAATGTAGGGCAGGAGGGAGCGCAGAGACACTGGAAGGAGGCACAAGAGATAGAGGGGGAGTAGGAGGGGGAAGCCGCTCAGGAGGAGGGAGGAGGAGGAAAGGGAGCCCAGAGGAGGAGGCAGGAAGAAGGGGTAGAGTTGGTAGGAAGGGTAGATGTCAGGGCAAAGCTCATCGTCCGGGAGGGCTAGATGGTGAAAGTTGTGTTGGGAAAGGAGATGGAGGGTGTGGAGATGGAGAGAGGGTGGGACACAACGGTAAAGGCGCGGCAACTGGTTGGGGGTGGAGAGGATGGGACAAACCAGGGGGTGAGGGGGATCAAGGCGGCGGTCGATATATAGTGTGCGGATGTGTTCAAGGAAAAGGAGAAGGTGGGGGAAGGGGATGAGGTCGTAGAGGATGCGCGTGGGGGATGGAAGGCTAATATGGAAGGCGAGGCGGAGCGCATGGCGTTCGAGGATTTGGAGGGCTATATAGAACCAGGGAGGGGCGGAAATTCAAGCGACGCTGGCATAACAGAGGATGGGGCGGATCAAGGATTTGTAGGTGTGAAGGATGGTGGAAGGATGCAGACCCCACGTCCGGCCGGACAGGAGTTTCAGGAGGCGGAGGCGGTTGTGAGCTTTGTTTTGGATGGTAAGGAGATGGGGAGTCCAGGTGATTTGGCGGCCGAGTGTGAGGGCAAGGTATTCGAGGGCAGGAGTGAGGTGGATAGGACGGCCATAAATGGTGAGGTAGAACTCATGGAGGCGGAAGGAGCGGGTGGTACGGCCTATGATGATCGCCTGGGTCTTGGAGGGGTTAACACGGAGGAACCACTGGTTGCACCAGGCAGTGAATTGGTCAAGGTGGGTTTGGAGGGTACGTTGGGACAGTTGAAGGGTAGGATAAAGGGCTAGGAAGGCGGTGTCATCAGAGAACTGGAGAAGATGACTGAAGTGCACAGGTGCAGTCGTGGTATTTATGCCGAATCTCGCGCATTCGAAATGTACTGGCATCCTACAGCGCATGCGTCAGGTGTTGACATGCGCGGCATAGCCGAGTTGTACGTGCTGCCCTCGGTGGTGAGATCATCTAGTCATTGAGTATCGAATGGCGCCGTCGATTCCGCTGGATTGAATAATTTTGATAACAGGATTCTAATTTTTATCCAGCTGATAGCCGTTGTCACGATTTATAAGATTATCAGCAAGACGTATTTCCACCGAATCTTTAATTACCGACTCACACAGATCTGTATCTCCAGGCGTCAAGCTGCCATCACCCAGCACATACAGCCGGCGTTCTCAGTACCTTAATACATCGAGCGCAAGTAATATCGGATGATGAAAACCTCCACGCAGAATTAGAACACTTGGAGAAGGTTTTTAAAGAGAATGGCAACACTTCACGCCAAATAAGGAAAGCCATGCGCAACTGTCATAACAAGAAGCAACGCACTGATGACGACTATAAATCAACTGCGTTCCTTCCATACGCCGGGAATTTGTCGTCGAAAATAGCCAGATTACTGAAGAAAAATAAAATCAAGGTTGTCTTCCGTCCACCAGCAAAGAACCGGGCCCTGGTTGGATCCGTTTACAACTGAAGAAAGCAGGCGTCTACAGAATTCCCTGTGAATGTGGCTCTGCATATATTGACCAGATAACAAGAACTGTACATGAACGATGTACATACAGAACCTGAAAGATACACCTGTCTGCGGCAACCGTCAAAATCGGCAGTAGCAGAGCACTGTATTTCTTTGGGACATTCAATGGAATACAATGGAACAAAAATCTTAGCTCCGATTTCCGGATTTTGGGATTCT
Source organism: Schistocerca gregaria (assembly GCF_023897955.1). Lineage (NCBI taxonomy): Eukaryota > Metazoa > Arthropoda > Insecta > Orthoptera > Acrididae > Schistocerca > Schistocerca gregaria. The sequence continues at coordinate 1,011,617,133 of NC_064920.1, read as the reverse complement.
GTCATAAAAAAATCTGTGGAAATACGTCTTGCCGATAATCTTATAGGATGCCAGTACATTTCGCTTTCGCGAGATTCGGCATAAAAACCGCGACTGCACCTGGGCTCTTCAGTAGTTGTGTACTCACCTGATGATGGCCGGACGTCTCTGGGCCGAAATATCGTGGCAGAATGTCGACGGGATCCGGCTGCATACCTGAAAATTATTAGAAGAAGACATAAGCCGGTAAAATTTCAGAAGTCACCCCAGATGAGATGTTCGGCTCCTGGTGAAAGTCTTTTTCTTTGTCACCACTTCGTTCACTTGCGTGTTGCTGAAGATAACAACAAACACTCCCACTCCCTAGCAGAGAAAATACCCGACCCGGCCGGGAATCGAACCCAGGCCCCACCGTCAATAGTATGCGACGCTAGCGTGAAGATCACGAACTGTTGAGAAAGCTTGAGTTGTCTCAAATCACGAACCAGTGGAAGTGTTCATGTGCATTAAGGCAGACGGCAGTGCTGCGCTGGCTCGCTGTTTGTACTGGGTGGTTATACTAAAGTATAGTTACTCACAGAGGTCCAGTGTGGACTGTAATTATCGTACGGCACCGAAACTTGATGGTATTCTAATGCGTTAATGTGGAACCAATTCACATTGTAAAAAAATTAGTTCCAACTTTGGCCACTAAGTGCAAACCTGGCGCTGCGAATGGAAGAAAGACGTACAAAAATGTCCACAGGGAAAATGTTCGGATCGAAAGACATTTAGACATTTGCAACGCTGCCTGTGCCGCTCATGGGAAGTTCGTATCTCCTGCACTGGAGAGGAGAGGATCAAAATCTGTAACTCCATATGTAGGGAAGGATATTCTGGTTTGTGTGCACACGAAGGAGGGTGCTGCAAGTGAATGTTTTTCATACGACTGTCTGGATGCTTTTCAATGGTTTCTGATCGGGTCATTTTTGCTATGGGTGCCTCTCCTGGTACAAACGACATCCCAGTACAGCATTTTATCGTCCGCCTTGCCGTACATGAAGTGAACTTCTGTCGGCTATTGATACGAGTAAACGTTGAACGACAGACACAGCTCCCATGCACCCTTAGCCTTGGAATTAGCTGTCCCGCTAATATGTTCTGTCACGGCGATTACCTGCTGGAAGAAATACGTTCCGGTGAATATCGTTGTTTTTAAGGCCATAACTCGGAAGCTAGTCATTTTCAGACACACACTGTAATGAATTTTTTTATTGCCTACATGTGGGAAATATGTACCTGAAATTGTGCCACTATTTTTGAAACACCCTGTACTGCATTCATAGCTGATGCTGCTGTCTGCTGCCCCGATGATCAGTCATTTGCCATCACCCTCTTTTTCCCAATCAACATTAACTGCCCTCCATGTTACCGAGCAAAGTGGCACGGTGGGTGAGGCACTGCTTTCATTTTCGACTCGAACGGGGTTCAGATCCCGTGCGGACATCCAGATTTTGTATTTCAGCGCATTCCACAAACGGCATTAGACAAATGGCGGAATTGTTCCTTTCAAAAGAATTCCAGGTGAAATTAATAGCTACACAGAGTAGCAGACAATAAAGCATTCGGGAAACGTTAATGACTGTAAAGCTCTCATGATTATCAGAATGAATACAAGAAAAAAAAATGCACTAAAAATGCTAACAGCTTCATAATTTCCCATGATCCAACTAACCCAATCGTTAAGCCAATTTTAGCATTACGAAACTGATCACTGTGAGACACGGCTTCAGCAATTGCTGTATAACTTATGATTGGTTGTCACAACCACATTTACCTTTTACGTATCGAATTAGTTTACGTATAATAAATATGGAGCGCATAATCATCAATTCCCGGGGATACGATGTTTTTTGTGCCATCTGTAAGACTAAAATTTAGTTCTTGTGGCATGACACGTCTCGAAACTGACAATTTTAGAATCTTGTCCCCCTACCCCCTTATAAATTTCTGCGGACGCCCATGTTGCGGGTTACAATTTTGAACATCTTACAACCGAATGATCAAACAGAAATTGTTATGGGGAGGGCAGGACACTTAGAACAGCACCAAATCAACTACCTCTGTCCCCTTTTGGAATGCTGCTTCACGGAAAGAGACCGTTAACATGTAGAACTGAAGGGAAACATCGAAAAAGTTCAAACACGGACATCTCGATTTGTATTATCGCGATAAACGGGACGGAGTGTCACTGATATCATACGAGAGTTGGGGTGGCATTCATTAAAACAGAGGCGATTTTTGTTGCTGCGAGGTCTTTCACGAAATTTCAGTCACCAACTTTCTCCCCTGAGCGTGAAAATATTTTGAATGTCCCACCTACATATCGTAATAAAATAAGATTGATCAGAGGTTTAGATGTTCACTTTTCTCACGTGTCATTCGAGAATAGAACGGCAGAGAAGTATGAACCTCTTCCCAAACTCTTAAATGTGCATTGCAAAATAATCATGTAGATCATCAAATAGAATTAGATATTCGTAGAGCCGAAGATGGTGGAGTAATTCAGTATGTTTTAAAACCGTAAAAATTACCATTCAACACCATCGATCATGACAGGATTCTGTTTCATGCCGCGAAAAGTACTACTGATTTTGGGAATCAGCACAGTTCCGCGTCAGTTTGAGTAAGTTACTCCAGTCTCTTGGTACGTCCCGCAAAATACGAAGAGGCGCTAAATTAGGCTGATGCATCAGCTACATAACAGGTTTTGGTTGACCTATCCAGTGTTCCCAAAGTCGACAGACGTAGTGGCGCAAAAACAGTGAATAGTGCTAGAGCTTTATCACGCCAGAACCAGAGGTTGCTGTGCTCTACAAGCTGTAGTTTATCCAGTATTTCCATAAAGCTAGTACGCAGGAAACGTTCTTCCTCAGTCCTAGCTTGTGCTACCGAGCGAGGTGGCGCAGTGGTTAGACACTGGACTCGCATTCGGGAAGACGACGGTTCAATCCCGCGTCCGGCCATCCTGATTTAGGTTTTCCGTGATTTCCCTAAATAGCTCCAGGCAAATGCCGGGATGGTTCCTTTCAAAGGGCACGGCCGACTTCCTTCCCCGTCCTTCCCTAATCCGATGAGACCGATGACCTCGCTGTCTGGTCTCCTTCCCCAAACCAACCCAACCCAACCCTAGCTTGTGCTCCGTCTCCAATGACATCGTCGTCGACTATCCTAATCTATATCCCGCTTCTCTAATTTCATCCATTATACCTCAAATATTAGACAGCAGGAACTTTCGACAAGCAGGAGAATAGCAAAATTGATGAATCCAATTTTCGGAGATTATATTCGAACGAAGAGCTGGAAATCAAAATTTCGTAAACTATCAGCCATAACTGCCGTATGCGTTACTGCCTAAAACTGCAGGGTTAAATGTGTTCGCAATTACAGATTGATTAAGTCACGCGATGGCTGGTATTAAATACATCCAGCCTCGCGACGGGGGAAAGGAGGAGACAGAAAGTTTTATGACTGACAACGTAACCACCATACACGTTAATTGAGCACCTGACTGACAAACGGTGAGGGACCGTGGGACACAAACAGAGAATAATCTTTTTTGTGAAGGGACATCCCCATTTTACTCACAACCCTTCTTTTATCAGTTGTGAGGTGGTTACGATCATGGTAAGCAACGCACTGTAGCCAACTTGTAGTAAGTTATTGTTTTGTTTTTAAGTTTTTATTGTACCTTAGTAGTTGTCGATATATGAGATTCTGGATCCACATGGACTGTGGTCTGTCTGAAATCAATGACATGATTATACACAGCTGTACATGGGTGACGGAGTACCGGTACATTTTGCTGCTGATGTAACACGACGTCTAACGTGTCAATATGATCGAAGAAGCGTACGTCCAGCAAGGTAACATGTCAAGTGCTGAGGTAGTATTTCATTTCGTTTTAAAGTCGGCATAGGCGAAATATAAGCCGAATCAGATGGGTACTTAATCGAGAAGTTTACATTTCAAACACATTTATACTAACTAGGGTAATATTTCATACTGAAGTCAATGGCAGCTCATAACCAAACATCCGCAGCTACCTCGCAAACAGCTCGTTTGTGGACCTCCGTTTAGTAGAACGTTTTTGCTTCTGTTATCGTATGCTTTTAGCCCTCTTAGTTTCTGCTGTTATTTGTGATTAGCGACCTGCCGCGACTTCGCACGGGTGGCACAATGTATCTACAGCCGGATGACGTGTAGTGTTATAAACAAACCTTCCTTGTGAATCACTATGTACGAGGGTTGTTCAATAAGTAATGCAACACATTTATTTTCTGAAGCATGTTAGTTTTTTGAGGATTCCAATACACCATATTATTCCCTACTTCTTTGGCTGCGAAGCCCTGTTTTTTAATGTGACGGCCTGACGCCTCCTTACTGGGAGGGACTGTTGCCCGCATGGTACCACTCTACTAGCCGGCGCCAGAGCCATCACCCAAGTTCTGCTTCCCTCAAAGTGCTTCGCCGGCCGCGGTGGTCTCGCGGTTCTAGGCGCACAGTCCGGAGCCGTGCGACTGCTACGGTCGCAGGTTCGAATCCTGCCTCGGGCATGGATGTGTGTGATGTCCTTAGGTTAGTTAGGTTTAAGTAGTTTTAAGTTCTAGGGGACTAATGACCACAGCAATTGAGTTCCATAGTGCTCAGAGCCAGAGTGCTTCCTTCATTGGGCCAAACAGATGGAAGTCGGAAGGCGCCAAACACGGGCTATACGGTGGATCAGGACTAACAGTCCAACGAAGTACGGTTCGCAGACTTGACTGGGGCTCAAATGGTTTAAATGGCTCTAAGCACCATGGGACTTAACATCTGAGGTCACCAGTCCCCTAGAACTTAGAACTACTTACACCTAACTAATTTAACGACATCACACACATCCATGCCCTTGGTAGGATTCGAGCCCGCGACCGTAGCAGCAGCGCGGTTCCGGACTGAAGCGACTATAATCGCTCGGCCACAGCGGCCGGCGCTTGAGTGAGGCCATGTGTTGTCGTGGAGAAGATGAAGTTCGTTTGTATTTTTGTGGCGACGGATGCAATGATGTAGTTTCTTCGGTTTCCTGAGGGTAGCGCTGAACACTTCGGAATTGATCGTTGCACCATACACAATAACCCCTTCAGAGTCCCAGAAGACGTGCGCCATTACTTTACCGGCTGCGAGTGCGGCGTTGAACTTGATGAGAGATGAACTCTTTGGAGGAGAGATAGGTTGGCGCCACTCCATGGATTGCCGCTTTGTTTCGGGTTCAAATTCATGAACCCATGTTTTACCCCTGTGACGAAGTTTGATAAAAAATATTGTCACGATTAGTCTCGTAACTCGGAAGCAATTCCGCACAGATGGTCCTTCTTTGCTCTTTATAGTCTTATGTTAGGTGGCGAAGAATCCAGCAGGCACACAATTTTGAGTTCTCCAGCTGGTGGATGAGTGTGTCAGCACTGCCAACAGAGGTCCAGCTGAGCAGCGAGGTGTTTGATTCTGATCCATCGCTAGCCTGAGATGGGAGTGTCCGCATGTGACAGCTGTGAGCGGCTGGCCGGAACGCGGAGATCGGACAGGTTTTATGCGACCTAATTGCAATGATAGCAGACGCCTCGCCCAACGACTCACCTTGCTTTTGTTTACTTCGCGGTCTCCGTAGACATTCTGCAAGCGCCTATGAATATCTGCGATGCTCTGGTTTCCCGTCTCAAGAATCTCAACGACAGCTCTCTGCCTGGAACGCACCTCCGTTACAGACACCATTATGAAGGCTACGTATAACTAAGCCACCAGTCGCAACTTCATGAAACTATAGAGACTGAAGCGGGTATATTCACCCGAAATTGGCAAAGAAAAAAAGAATGGGTTGCATCACTTATTCAACGCCCCTCGTATTAGTGAGAAACCTATCAAAATTTCAACAGTAGTTCTTGAGATTAGCCTACACATACAGACAGAAAACCGCACCGGGGAACTAAAAGATAAAATTTATAAGATTCACAAAGACCTTCCTCGTGGATCAGTTGTCTATTAGTAAAAGAGGTGTTAAAATCCTTTTACATACGTACAGAAAAAAATGTGGCGGTGGTCTTTATGATATACTCCGAAGCGCTAAAGAAACTGGCACAGGCATGCGTATTCAAATACACAGATATGCAAACAGGTAGAATACGGCGCTGCGGTCGGTAACGCCTGTATAAGACAAAAGTGTCTGGCGCAGTTGTTAGGTCGGATGCTGCTGCTACAATGGCAGGTTATCAAGATGTAAGTGTCCGCCCCTGGTAGCTGAATGGTCAGCGTGACGGATTGTCAATCCTCTGGGCCCGGGTTCTATTCCCGATTGGGTCGGGGAATTTTCTGCGCCCAGGGACTGAGTGTTATGCTGTCCTCATCATCATCCTACAATTCTCATTGACGGCAGGTGGCCGAAGTGGCGTCAAATTGAAAGACCGGCACCCAGCAAACGGTCTTCCCGACGGGGGGTCCTAGCCATGCGATTAAATAAAAAAGATGTGAGTTTGACCGTGGTGTTACAGATGGCGCACGAGCGACGGGCCACAGCATCTCCGAGGCAGCGATGAAGTGGGGATTTTCCCGTAAGAGCATTTCACGAGTGTACCGTTAATATCAGGAATCCGGTAAAATATCAAATCTCCGACATCGCTGCGGCCAGGAAAAGATCCTGCAAGAACGAGACCAACGACTACTGAAAAGAATCGTTGAACGTGACAGAAGTGCAAGATATCCGCACATTATAACATCGATATGTGCTTTCGGAGCCGAAGGCCCACTCGTTTACCTTTTATGACAGCACGACAGCATGACAGCATGATACAAAGCTTTACGCCTTGCCTGGGCCCTTCAACACCGACATTGGACTGTTGATGATTGGAAACATGTTGCCTGGTGGGACGAGTCTCGTTTCAAATTGTATCGAGCGGATGGACGTATACGGGTACGGAGACAACCTCATAATCCATAGAGCCTGCATGTCAGCAGGGGACTGTTCAAGGGTGGTGGAGGCTCTGTAATGGCGTAGGGTGTGTACAGTTGAAGTGATATAGGACCCATGTTCAAATGTGTGTGAAATCTTATGGGACTGAACTGCTAATGTCGTCAGTCCCTAAGCTTACACACTACTTAACCTAAACGATGCTAAGGACAAACACACACAGCCATGCCCGAGGGAGGACTCGAACCTCCGCCGGGACCAGCCGCACAGTCCATGACTGCAGCGCCTAGACCGCTCGGCTAATCCCGCGCGGCCTCTGACAAGTGACACGTAGGTAAGCATCCTGTCTATCACCTGCAACCATTGAAGTCCACGCTGCATTCCGACGGACTTGGGCAATTCCAGAATTAGCACAGCGTGGCTCTAGGAACACTCTTCTGAGTTTAAACACTTCACTGGCCAACAGATTCCCCAGACATGAACAGTGTTGAGCATATCTGGGATGGCTTGCAACGTGCTCTTACGCTTTTGTGAATAACCCGGCAGCATTCATGGTGTCAGTTCCCTCTAGCAGTTCTTCAGACATTATCGAGCCCATACCACGCCGTGTTTCGGCACATCTACGCAGTCACGGGGGCACCATACGATGTCAGGCAGGTGTACCAGTTTCACACACACGCTATACGTGCGTGAATCAAGTGACGTGATTCCACAGCTAGCTGACAACTTCCCGTCCTGTCTGCAGGGAGACGCAGTGGTCCGCGTGCAGGCGGAAGACGGCGACCGCGGACAGCCGCGAGAGATGCGGTACGGCCTCGTCTCGGAGGGTACGCCGCTGATCGCCTTCTTCTCCGTCGACGAGCGATCAGGTCAGCTGTGCGCCCCACACTCAGCCTGCTCACCGCATTACGATTTTCTCGTGCACCTCTTTCCCCTCTCTGTTTCCTGTACCATTATTCCATTCACATCCCGTCTCCCCATGTAGATTACCGTACTTCTGTAATACCACATTTAGTTAGTCAGTTAGTGACTTAAAACTTCCGCAGGTTATTTCAACGATTCTTTTATCGAAATTACGTAGAACCACTCAGTTTAGAGGATATGTATACGTGATTAGTATTAACATTAATAAACACATTATTGATGGTTTTGGGACAGAAACCAGCCACAAATTTACTTTCAGTTCCTTTATTCAAAGGGTACCGTTACCGGTTTCGAATCGTTGTGATTCATCCTCAGACGGTTTACACGCTTTATTTATGACATGTGGTGTGTGTTTTACATATTAACTGTTGTAGAATGTCCGTTTGGAGTGCTTGTTTTCATAACATTCGCCTGACAGATGTGAAATACATAACCACTGCATTCTTATTGTAGCACACGTAAATTTTTCTCAGTAAACACTTTAGACTTGTCACTGAGAAGATTTCTACCACACACCACATGTTTCGATACATATTTGTATGTTTTGATACATATTTCTATGTATCAAAACATGTGGTGCGTGGTAGAAATCTTCTCAGTGACAAATCTAGTGTTCACTGAGAAAAATTTACGTGTGCTACAATAAGAATGCAGTGGAAATGTATTCACATCTGTCGGGCGAATGTTACGAAAACAAACACTCCAAACGGACATTCTACAACAATTAATATGTAAAAAACACACCATATGTCATAAATAAACCGTGTAAACCATCTGAGGACGAATCACAACGATTTGAAACTGGTAACAGTACCCTTTGAATAAAGGAACTGAAAGTAAATTTGTGGCTGGTTGCAGTCCCAAAACCATCAACATTTGTCTTCAAACAACAGCCACGATCTCCATCATGTCATCATATGACAAAATTGCACAGAACACATTATTATTGTAGATTGTTTTTAATCTTACTCAAACAACTGCGCTTTTTTATTACTTGTTACCAGTTTTTAAGCAGAAATTCGTCAGTGGGATGGAAGAAGTTGTCCAGGAGACATTATTCTAAATTACACTACTGTTTGTGACAACTGCAACAAGCAGAAGGAATGGTCTGAATCGATCCAAAATCGGTGTACGTGTAGAACAGCGAAACCTTACAAGTGCTTAAGACTGCGGAGAGATGGCATGTATGATGCCCAGCATTGCCTCATTTTGTGAGACTGGATAGGTCGGTGTCATGCCAAGTTCAGTCCGTACAGGTCCAGCAAACAAGGTGGAGGCATGCAAATACACTCCTGGAAATGGAAAAAAGAACACATTGACACTGATGTGTCAGACCCACCATACTTGCTCTCGACACTGCGAGAGGGCTGTAAAAGCAATGATCACACGCACGGCACAGCGGACACACCAGGAACCGCGGTGTTGGCCGTCGAATGGCGCTAGCTGCGCAGCATTTGTGCACCGCCGCCGTCAGTGTCAGCCAGTTTGCCGTGGCATACGGAGCTCCATCGCAGTCTTTAACACTGGTAGCATGCCGCGACAGCGTGGACGTGAACCGTATGTGCAGTTGACGGACTTTGAGCGAGGGCGTATAGTGGGCATGCGGGAGGCCGGGTGGACGTACCGCCGAATTGCTCAACACGTGGGGCGTGAGGTCTCCACAGTACATCGATGTTGTCGCCAGTGGTCGGCGGAAGGTGCACGTGCCCGTCGACCTGGGACCGGACCGCAGCGACGCACGGATGCACGCCAAGACCGTAGGATCCTACGCAGTGCCGTAGGGGACCGCACCGCCACTTCCCAGCAAATTAGGGACACTGTTGCTCCTGGGGTATCGGCTAGGACCATTCGCAACCGTCTCCATGAAACTGCGCTACGGTCCCGCACACCGTTCGGCCGTCTTCCGCTCACGCCCCAACATCGTGCAGCCCGCCTCCAGTGGTGTAGCGACAGGCGTGAATGGAGGGACGAATGGAGACGTGTCGTCTTCAGCGATGAGAGTCGCTTCTGCCTTGGTGCCAGTGATGGTCGTATGCGTGTTTGGCGCCGTGCAGGTGAGCGCCACAATCAGGACTGCATACGACCGAGGCACACAGGGCCAACACCCGGCATCATGGTGTGGGGAGCGATCTCCTACACTGGCCGTACACCTCTGGTGATCGTCGAGGGGACACTGAGTAGTGCACGGTACATCCAAACCGTCATCTAACCTATCGTTCTACCATTCCTAGACCGGAAAGGGAACTTGCTGTTCCAACAGGACAATGCACGTCCGCATGTATCCCGTGCCACCCAACGTGCTCTAGAAGGTGTAAGTCAACTACCCTGGCCAGCAAGATCTCCGGATCTGTCCCCCATTGAGCATGTTTGGGACTGGATGAATCGTCGTCTCACGCGGTCTGCACGTACAGCACGAACGCTGGTCCAACTGAGGCGCCAGGTGGAAATGGCATGGCAAGCCGTTCCACAGGACTACATCCAGCATCTCTAGATCGTCTCCATGGGAGAATAGCAGCCTGCATTGCTGCGAAAGGTGGATATACACTGTACTAGTGCCGACATTGTGCATGCTCTGTTGCCTGTGTCTATGTGCCTGTGGTTCTGTCAGTGTGATCATGTGATGTATCTGACCCCAGGAATGTGTCAATAAAGTTTCCTCTTCCTGGGACAATGAATTCACGGTGTTCTTATTTCAATTTCCAGGAGTGTAGATTAGAATAGATTAGTACTTGTCCCATAGATCATGAATACGACACTTCGTAATGATATGGAACGTGTCAGGTTACTAAAGGGTATCTATACAAGATATTACATTACGCAAAATATTACGTGACACTTAATGTTTTTAATTTTTTTGCGGGGGTTGGGGAAATTACCCATTTACTATATCCAAAAATTCATCTAATGAGTAGAAGGAGTTGCCATTAAGAAATTCTTTTAATTTCCTTTTAAATGCTATATGGCTATCTGTCAGACTTCTGATGCTATTAGGTAAGTGACCAGAGACTTTTGTGGCAGCATAATTTACTCTTTTCTGAGCCAAAGTTAGATTTAACCTTGAGTAGTGAAGATCATCCTTTCTCCTAGTGTTGTAGCCATATACACTGCTATTACTTTTGAATTCGTTCGGATTGTTAATAACAAATTTCACAAGTGAATATATATATTGTGAGGTTACAGTGAAGATCTCTAGCTCTTTAAATAAGTGTCTGGAGGATGATCTTGGATGAGCTCCAACAATTATTCTGATTACACGCTTTTGTGCAATGAACACTCTTTTACTCAAAGATGAGCTACCCCAGAATATGATGCCATATGAAAGCAGAGAATGAAAATAAACGTGGTAAGCTAATTTACTCAGATGTATATCGCCAAAATTTGCAATGACCCTAATAACATAAGTAGCTGAACTCAAACGTTTCAGCATATCCTCAGTGTGTTTTTTCCAGTTCAACCCCTCATCAATGCACAGACCTAGAAATTTTGAATATTCTACCTTAGCTACTGATTTCTGATCGAAGTCTATATTTATTAATGGGGTCATTCCATTTACTGTGTGGAACTGTATGTACTTTGTTTTGTCAAAGTTTAATGAGAGCTCATTTACAGAGAACAACTTAATGATTTTCTGAAAAACATCGTTTACAATTTCACCAGTTAATTCTTGTCTGTTGGGTGTGAAAGCTATACTTGTATCATCGGCAAAAAGTACCAGCTTTGCATCTCCGTGAATATAGAATGGCAAGTCATTAATATATATTAAGAACAGCGGAGGACCCAAGACCGAACCTTGCGGCACTCCATTCTTGATTGTTCCCCAGTTTGAGAAATCACCAGTTTTTTGCATATTATGTGAACTGCTTATTTCAACTTTCTGCACTCTTCCAGTTAGGTATGATTTAAACCATTTGAGCACTGTCCCATTCATACCACAGTACTTGAGCTTACCTAGAAGTATTCCATAATTTATACAGTCAAAAGCCTTTGATAGATCACAAAAAAAACCAATGGGTGACTTCCGGTTACTCAGAGAATTTAATATTTCATTAGTGAAAGTATATATAGCATTTTCCGTTGAAAAACCTTTCTGGAAACCAAACGGACATTTTGTTAAAACTTTATTTTTACAGAGGTGTGAAGCTACTCTACAATGCATTCCTTTTTCAAGAATGTTGGATAAGGCAGTCAGAAGAGGCATTGGGCGGTAGTTGTTGACATCAGACGTATCCCCTTTTTTATGCAGTGGTTTAACAATGGCATACTTCAGTCTATCTGGGAAAATACCCTGCTTCAGAGACCTATTACATATGTGGTTAGGAATCCCACTTATTTCTTGGGAACAAGCTTTTATTATCCTGCTGGAAATGACATCAATTCCATGTGAGCTATTATACTGTGCTGGTACGTCTCTTTAATGTCAAGGCATGCAACATGAGCATGTAATTAAGCTTGAGGGGGGAGAGGGGAGGGACCAGAGTGATTGGTCTTTGTATACAAGTTTACCATACCAATACATTGCGGCGTCCGCCACCTTAGATGAGTGATCAATGCGTCTGACTACCGTGCAGCAGACGCGGGTTCGATTCCCAGGTGGGTCGGCGATTTTGTACACTCGGGGGCTGAATGTTGTGTTGTCCACGTTATCTTCATCGATACGTAAGTCACGCAGTATGACGAACATCCCCAGGTGGCGACTCCTGGGCGACAATGCCATACGATCATTTCGTTTTATTTCATCGAGGCACATACAGGGCATGCTGCTATGTCAGTGATGTATGTGTGGAAACAGTGGATAGAAGGGGTTGGTACACAACGATGAATGGGCACTGGACCATACAATGTGTTCAAGCACGGGTTAACACCCATCTCGTCTGCGTAGCTGTAACTTACATTACAATTTAGTTTACAGTGTTAGCTCGAAGCTCGATCAGTGCAGTGGGTGTGGGAATGTCTACGTTGACAGCGCTGATCTAGTGGCATGCAAGCCCATTGTGTTGGTTTCCATAGATCACAAACCAGTAAACCCTCAAATGACAGAGGGCACGTGAATGTCGTCATTGCTGTACTGAATGGCCAAATGTATCGTTTTCAGACAAATCCTGCTTCAATTTTCCTACGGCGATGGCTATGAATGTGTTACATGCTACTGCGGTGACCGCAGTCAGACAAATTGCATTGTTGGCGGTATAGAGGACAAACAAAAATTGTGACGCTTTGGGGCGCCATTTGCTATAACACGTGATTTCATCCCCTACGTATTGCGGGCAGTCCGAACAGCAACCGTTACGCAGCGGAGGTTTTAGTTCACTAGGCACTGCTCCTCCTGCAGACAACTCCATATGCCATATTTCAGCAGGAAAATGCATGGCTTCATGTGGCAAGGAATGTGCAAATATCCTACAAAGAAAGATGGGTACCAATACTTCCCTGGCCTACAGGTTCGCCTAACATGATATCTGTCAAATGTGTGTGGGATACAGTCGGTCAGCAACGTCTTTGTTTTGGTCCTCCACCAACCACTGTTGATGCTTTGTGGGTCCACCAACAAACAAAGTGGCGCGAGTTTCTCAGCAGCATATCTAGATACCTTTTGATTCCATACCTTGATATTTAGAGGCTCTGACTGCAGCATGTGGGCCGGCTGGTGTGGCTGAGCGCTTCAGTCTGGAACCGCGCGACCGCTTCGGTCGCAGGTTCGAATCCTGCCTCGGGCATGGATGTGTGTAATGTCCTTAGGTTAGTTAGGTTTAACTAGTTCTAAGTTCTAGGGGACTGATGACCTTAGATGTTAAGTCCCATAGTACTCAGAGCCATTTGAACCATTTTGCAGCATGTGGAGGCTTCTCATCATACTGAATACCCACAGTCAAAGTGCATGTACAGCTCTGAAATTCTAATAATTTGTGTACTGTCATGTTCCTAATCCGCGGAATAAATTTATTTTAATCACATGCCTCCTTCTCAGTGTTGCAATTTTCACAAACAGGAGTGTAGACTTAAAACTTGCTTCGCTACCTGTCAGATATTTTATGTTATTGGGCAAATGATCTGCATGTTGAAATCTTTTCTGAGCTACTTACAGCTTTAATAATGGGTAAATAAGATCACTTCTCCATGTAGTGTTGTACGTATTGACATCACTGTTCGTCTCAAATTTTGATGTATTATTTGAGACGAATTTAGTAAGTGAATGTATACATATTGTGACAGCACAGTTAAAATACCTAGCTCAATGAAGACGTACTTATGGTACATAATGCTAGTTAAACATCAGGCGTTATTCTTAGTGCTCGCTTTTGTGCAATCAATACTTTTTCCCTAAGTGATGACTTACGCCAGAAAATTGTTGCGTATGACACTACTGACTGGAAATATGCGAAATCTGTCATGAGGTTGAAACGTTTGTCTCGAAGATTAGAAATTATATGAAGAGCAAGAGTAGCTGAACTTAATTGTTTGAGAAGCCCAATAATATGCTTCTTCCAGTCCAAGTTTGTTTCATCAATATGTACACCCAAAAATTTGGAGCAATCTACTCTATTCACTGATTCCTGGGCATATCATACTTCGATTGTCAGTATGACTATTTGTTGTACAGAGCTCAATTTAATGTGTTTTTTCACAGAGTAGGGAGAGTTCATGTTTGAATAACTACTTAATACTTTTTGGAAAACTATCATTTACCAATCCTTCTGTAACATTTTCTCTGATAGAATTTCTTATAACACAAGTATCATCTGCAAAAAGTACAATTTTGCTTGTTAAATGTTACACGGGGTTGTAATTCACATATATAAGGAATAGGAGTGGACCAAAAATTGAACCCTGTTGGACTCCCTTCGTGAATTTTTTTCCTGTGTCACTTACATTTTCTACATTTACGACACTTTTGAATTATTCAGCACAATCTTTTGCATTCTGCTTGTTAAATATGATCCAAACCATCTGTGTGTAAAGCCATCAGCTCCCTAAAACTTGAGTTTTTCTAAGAGAGTAACATAATCTACACAATCGAATGCCTTGGAAAGATCAGAAAAAATACCCACTGACGATATATTATTTAAAGCTTGTACTGTTTGATGACTGAATGTACAAGTAGCGTTCTCAGGCGAGCAATCCTTCTGCAATCCAAACTGTGATATGCTAAGTAAATTTTTTCCCCTAAGTGTGCGACTATTCTCGAGTACATTACTTTTTCAAATATTCTGGAAAAAGATCTCAATAAGGAAACTGGACTATAATTGTTTAAGCCTGTCTTGTCACCTTTTTTATGAAGTGGCTTAACAGCTGCATATTTTAACCTGTCTGGAAAAATTCCCCGTCCAGTGATGCATTGCATATATTACTAAGGACATTGCTTATGAATATGGAACAACTTCTCAAAGCTCTGTCTGAAATTTTATCAACCCCACATGAGCTTTTGTTATTTATAATTTTTTTAACTGTATTAATTTCAGTGAAGGCTGTTGGTGCTATTTATAGTTACTTAAAGTTTTGTGGAATGATATTTTTCACATATTCTGTTGCTTCTTCAACTGAACTATTTAATTCTACATTTGCTGCTACGTTTAGAAACTGATTGTTT
Organism: Schistocerca gregaria; assembly: GCF_023897955.1. Lineage (NCBI taxonomy): Eukaryota > Metazoa > Arthropoda > Insecta > Orthoptera > Acrididae > Schistocerca > Schistocerca gregaria. The sequence continues at coordinate 1,011,601,669 of NC_064920.1, read as the reverse complement.
AAATTACTTGCAAACTGTGAATTATCAGTCGCAACATTGTCATTTAGTTTAACTTTATGGAATCTTGTAACTGACTGGCTGTCCTGTCTCCAACTTGGCAAAGTCCCACATAGTTTTAATCATATTCTCTGCCTTATTTATTTCTATCATGACAAGCATACTGCTGGACATTTCAATGACTTCTTTAGTATACTATAGTATTATTCGTAGTACACAAGTACTGTCTGATATTGACTTACTCTGGCCCTTACATAAATTGCCCTCTTTGTATTACATGAGATTTTAATTCCCTTAGTTATCTAAGGTTTACTTAGTTTTTATTTTTTTTTAGAAAAGCAACTTTCAAATACTGAGACAAATTTTCTATGGAATAAACTGAATCTGACATTAGCATCTCTTTCTACATATACCTCACATCGTACCACACCTTTCTCTTAAAACATTATGTCCTGTGCTCATTAATAAGCGTCATTGCTTTGTATGAACCTGACTCTGCGTTGTAAGGTGCCATACTGTTTGTTTCCAGTAATTGTGCATCAGATAGTCCATTAGCAACTGGGTAAACAATGATTGTTTCGGCCTGGGCGCTGTCTGTTAAAATGCTATCAGTCAGTGCCCTGCTAGTTTGATGCACATGTGTTGGAAAACTGAGTACTGGAATTGGACTGAAACACCCAAATAACGATTCTAGGTCATTTTTCCTGTCCATATCCTTTAAGAAACCTATATTGAAATCTTCTCAGTAACAACTCAAAACCGCATGCTTCTACGTTCTGATCAACACAAAATCTATTTGTTTCAATATTTTTGACTTTATATCTAACTTTTACATATGTTGCAACTCTACCTTCTTCCCTGTGGTTACATGGTGTTCAGAGAGGCACAGAACATCTAGGCATACAATAAGCTCATCTGTCTTGTTTTCCAACCCCCTAATGTTCTCTTGAAACAACTTAATTTTATTTTCTGGAAACTGTTACACATTTAGTGGTCTTGCACTGCTCTAATTTCTTTCAATACTCTCCGTCTGTATCCTGATTCTAACCTAAAAAATGTGTCCCTTTGATTCCAGTAAACACAGGGATTTTGTCTTGTGCGCTAGCGGTCCCCCTTACACTTTCTGTAAGGGGCTCAGCTAATCTTTCCTGTCACCTGCTATTCAGGTGCAAGTGTGTCCCCATCTCCCAATTTCTGCAACAGGCACGGTACAGATATGAGACTTTGTTTTAGTCAAAGTCTATTGGCTCAGCTATATCACCAGGCCAGGCTGTTTCCTGCCCCTCCTGCTGTAAGTACATTATCTTCGCCATTACCTTAGTACGTCCCCTCCTCCCCTCCTTTTCCTCACTGTCCACTCTTCATTTCCACAAAACTCCGTGTTGCGGACGAACGGTATCAGGAACTTCTCGCTGCTTGCTAATATTTACCACCAGTAGAGCTTTTTTCTTGAAGAAATGCTTATTCACCTGCGCCAGTCTGTTTCTGAGTTCTCACAGGCTTGGACCATATTGCATAGCTTTGCTTCCTATGTGTCTGGATTATTCGCCCCTTTTAGTATTGCTTCCGCAGTTCTCTCTGTGCTAAATTTCCTAGATGCTACTCTCATTGGGAAACAACAAAAATAATATGACAATCGAGTTACGAACGAGCAACCACTTTATTTCAAACAGAAAACAAGAGAAAATAAGACATTGGTGTTCATAGTAACAAGGACAACATTTTTCTTTTAAATTTCCTAGTGGTTCAGCGAATTAAATATTTCGCAGTAATGGGAGATATTCGCATAATCATATGTATGGCAGCATAAAACAAATATCCTCCCAGTGATAAAAAAATGACTGACGAGGGAATCCTCCATACTGTAAATCCCAGATTTTGATGCGCTTCAAATATTTTGTAGAGGCACTTAGCCTGGGTACCTGGCTATCTGGTTTTGTTAACGACGAGTCTTGGTTTTTGAGAAAATCGATTTTGAAGTTCATTGTATACCCGTAACATAACATATATTTCGAGCAAGTCAGCGTAGCGCAGCGGTAAAGGTTCACGGCTACCGCGCTGGAGGCACCGTATTCGAATCCTGCTTGCGGAGTCGATTTTCGGCGTATTTAATGGCATTTGCGATTTTGCGTTTTGATTCTTCGTTCCAATCCTGTACTTGTGGATCTTCTTCTGGCTGCACTACTGCAGAAACGCTTGGTTCTTCCATTTCACAGACTTTTTCGAACACTCGGCAGTAGAGGCGCTCTGCGAGCACCTGACGCTGCAGTTAGATGCGAACGTAAAGGAATGCAACTCACACCCTCATTGACCGCAAACAGGAGCTGGGGTTCCCGTTACGGCTAATGGTATCCACGGGAGAGCGGACGATACTGGAGGGAGACCGATTTCAGGTAGTACAAGAAGCGACAGTTGTACGAACATTTGGAACTCCAACTGCGAACCAGAAACGGAATGAATATTTGAAAAAAAATAACTGAATATATCTTTATAATTTCTCACACCTTACACTGTTTCTTGGTATTCTATGAAATAAAATTGAAAAATTCAGTCGATTTAATAAAGAAAAAAAGTAATGTACATTATGTTACGGGTATACAAAGCACACAATGAACTTCAAACTCGTTTTTCTCAAAAACCAAGGCCCGTCGCTAAAAACATGATAGCCAGGTTCTCAGAGTAAGTGCCTCTACAATGTATTTGAAGCGCATCAAAACCCGTGGTTTACAGTATGGAGGATCCCCTTGTGAGCTTTACATCGGTACTATGACGTTCATAATGAGTAGCAAAGACTTTATAAGAATAAGGTATTATTTCCCTAAGACGGGTCTTGCCTTCCTCCAGACTAACTGGTGAAACGTATCTGGACAATCTTATGTAACGTGTAACTGTGAAGTAGATGTCACGAGAGAGAGACACGCCAATGTCGAAGGAGAGAAGCGGTAACAGTAGAATAGCTTGATCGTGGACTACACATTGGATGTCACTTGAGTAACAAATCCATTTCAACGCTTCTAAATCTGCCCACGTCGACTGTTGGTGATGTGACTGCGAAGCGGGAACGCGAAGGAACCGGAAGGTCAGTAACTAGTCATTGGATGTCACCTGAGTAACAAATCCATCATGGATGTTTCAATCCTAAACCTGCCAAAACAGTCTGGAATTGGAAACACCAAGGAACAACTATAGCTAAACCAAAACCAGGCAGATATCATATACTGACGGGCAGAGGGCGTGTAGCACTGCAGCGACTCGTTATAAAAAAATCACATGAAGGCAGCGAAAGGACTCACTCCAGAGTTCCAAAGAGCTATCAGCAAAGAGCTAACACGACGAGTGTGTGTATGAAGTTAAAAATAATGGATTACAGTGCTCCTCAAAGCCCACACATGCGGTGCCATTGTACAGAGTAAGACTGGAAAAGACTGATTTGAAGTGATGAATCCTGCAGTACCCTGAGGCAATCCGATGGAAGGGTTAGCATTTGGCAAAGCTTGGAGAGTATTACCTGTCATCATGCGTATTACCAACACTGAAGTATGGAGGAGGTGGGACGTTAAAACAGTGTATTTCAGTTTTTAACAACCATATGCTATTTGAAACGGCCAGCCAGGGTAGCCGATAGCGCTGACGCGCTGCTTCCTGGACTCTGGTAGGCGCGCCGGCCCCAGATTGAATCCACCCGGCGGATTAACAAGGAGGGCCGTTGTCCGGGCCATCTTGGATGTGGTTTTTAGGCGGTTTTCCTCATCCTGATAGGTGAATACCGGGCTGGTCCCCACTTTTCGCATCAGTTACACAGCTCACAGACATCTGAACACATTCGCACTATTCCATGGATTACACTAGACGCAGACAGTTGAGGTACACTACTTCCTTCCAGGGGGTACAGGCTGGCGACAGGAAAGGCAACCGGCCACCCCTTCAGAATTAACATGCCACATCCAATTAACCAGCAGATCCCACAAGTCAGGATAAATGCTTGGAAAGAGAGAGATATGCTATTTGAAACGACTTTATTTCATTTCTGTTTGGGTTACAGCTATTTTCTTACAAAAGCAAGCGAATAGCTACATAGCCTACTTAGAGCCTTAATTTTCATAGTTAATTAGTAGCGCCCAGATTTTAATGACAATTCATATTTTTTTCTGAACTATAGGCTGAATTTTAGAACAATTTATACACAAATCTAGGCATTTTACTGTCGAAAAATGTATTTTGATTGTGCATCTAAAGTCATATTTCAACAAATTTTAGTAATAGGTAATATTGCGGCCAACGTTTAATATAATAGGTCATATTTCAGTCAACTTTTGCCAAAAACGCATGTACCGTTTTTCTCGTATCTTACGGGACACACGAATAAGAAAATGAATACGTTGCTCATGAGACAATATTTAACGTGCTATTATGAAAGATAAACAGATAAATTAGTACACAGCTTTATTTCTCAGGACTGTAGCAGAAAATCGGTGTACCACAACAGTCGTTACGCGAACATAAAATATGTTGTGCAGAGTCGACAATACGGTCTCAGAGCCAACAAAAGGCGGCTTCTGCCGTAACAATCATCGCAGTCCAGTCGCACAGGTGTTCCCAGTAACCAGTTTGAATACAGCCTTTGCCTTGTTCAACATGCCTAAAGCAAAGTGCTCCGACAGCGTGAAGTTGCGAGGACATGTTCGAGAATTTTGAGAGAAGTTCTTTAGTACTGATGGGAAAATATTATTTAGTGATGTTAGTGCAGAAAAGCGCTTTAACGTGCAACAACACTATAATACCGCTAAACACAGCATCTGTGTGAAACGATGTGCTGAAAATAACAGCAGGCAAACGCTGTTATTTGAACAGACAGGTCAATCGTCGTCATTTTTCAAGTATTTGTGGGAGATGATGGTGTCCTGCAACATCCCATTGGAGAAGCTGAAGAATCCACACTTCAGACGGTTCTTGGAGAAATACACAACACATCCAGTTCCAGATGAATCTATACTAAGAAAGAACTATTTACCCGTATGCTACAATGATGTGCTCAACAAAATACGAATTACTATTGATGAGCAAAAGATCTTGCTGTCGATAGATGAAACTACGGATATCAGTACGCGATATATTGCAAATGTTGCTGTTGGTGTTCTAAAAGTTGATGGCCCTGGAGATATGTTCCTACTAACGTGTGAAGCTCTCGACAGAGTAAACAATTCGACGATTGCTATTTTGTTTGACAACCCTCTGAAGCTACTGTGGCAGGATGGTATGTAAACGTTTTGCTGCTTCTGACAGATCGTGCTTCGTACTGTATATAGCTGAAGCAGCCAAAGGGCTTCAGATTCTCTACCCCATATGGTGTACGCCACTTGACTTGCACATGCGTTGCACAGAGTTGCCGAAGAGGTGCGATCAAATTACCCTGGCGTGGACAAATTAATTTCCTGTGGCAAGAAAATCTATATGAAGGCTCCGCTACGGGTGCAGAAATTTAAGGAACAAGCACCTTCAATGCCCCTCCCGCCTAAACCAGTTCTTATACGAAGGGGTTCTTGGCTTAATTCTGCTGAGTATTTCTGCATCAACTACACCCAAATAAAAACAATCTGCTGTGAGCTTGATAGCTATGAATCAAGTGCTACCAAAATTGTGAAAGAAGTCTTTACAGATACATTGTCTCGAAACTTGGCATACATCAACGCCAATTTTTCAGCAATATCAAAAGCCATCAAACGACTGGAAGCTGTTGGCACTCAGCTATGTGAGGCCCTGAGTATTGTGCAACATGTGCAGAGTGAGTTGGGTCGAGCATGTGGTCATGTAGCTGACAAAGTGAAAACCAAATTGCAAAGTGTTCTTCAACGGAATCATGGATATTCTACACTGTGCAAAATTAGTGACAGTCTTTCAGGGAATGCGGCAACATTTGAAGATACTGAAACAAAGCTGAACTCCAGTGACCTTGCTACCTTCAAATACGCTCCAGTGACGTCTTGTGAAATGGAGAGGAGCTTTTCCAGGTACAAAACTATCCTCAGCGACAACCGTAGATCTTTGACAATTGCAAACCTGAAAATGCACCTTGTGATCCAATGCAACTTTGCAGATACTGAAGATTGACATACAGTATTAAATAATGTGAAACACTTAAAATACAATGTAGAAATAAAAACATTGTTTTGCTGTTTCGACAGATGATCTTTTCACTGTACGTTGTGTTTAGAAAATAAAACATTCAGACATTCAAAATATAGGCGCAAATTAGCCACAAACCTTACAGAAAGAAAGAACTATACTTGCAATATTTTGAGAAGTGAATTTTGTATTACTTTATGGTGAATACAAAATTAAATAAACAAACAAGAATGCTTTAAATAAACTTCTATTAAGTCATATTTTATTTTTAAGGTCATATTTTTGTAAGTTTTAGGTCATAACTGCTTGCATATTTCACTGATTTTTTTAGGTAATTAAAATCCGGGCCCTATTAATTAGTTACGAGGTTCGTTTTAAAAGTTCTCGGAACAGAATAGAAAAAAGTACTTACATCACTGCAACTTTTTTTATTTTTCAATGTAGTCTCCTTGTAGATTAATGCAATTGGTCCAACGATGTTGATCCCATCTCGAAAACGAGTTTCTTCCAGGCCTGCAAAATACACTCCTGGAAATTGAAATAAGAACACCGTGAATTCATTGTTCCAGGAAGGGGAAACTTTATTGACACATTCCTGGGGTCAGATACATCACATGATCACACTGACAGAACCACAGGCACATAGACACAGGCAACAGAGCATGCACAATGTCGGCACTAGTACAGTGTATATCCACCTTTCGCAGCAATGCAGGCTGATATTCTCCCATGGAGACGACCTTCTAGAGCACGTTGGGTGGCACGGGATACATGCGGATGTGCATTGTCCTGTTGGAACAGCAAGTTCCCTTTCCGGTCTAGGAATGGTAGAACGATGGGTTCGATGACGGTTTGGATGTACCGTGCACTATTCAGTGTCCCCTCCACGATCACCAGAGGTGTATGGCAGTGTAGGAGATCGCTCCCCACACCATGATGCCGGGTGTTGGCCCTGTGTGCCTCGGTCGTATGCAGTCCTGATTGTGGCGCTCACCTGCAAGGCGCCAAACACGCATACGACCATCATTGGCACCAAGGCAGAAGCGACTCTCATCGCTGAAGACGACACGTCTCCATTCGTCCCTCCATTCACGCCTGTCGCCACACCACTGGAGGCGGGCTGCACGATGTTGGGGCGTGAGCGGAAGACGGCCTAACGGTGTGCGGGACCGTAGCCCAGCTTCATGGAGACGGTTGCAAATGATCCTCGCCGATACCCCAGGAGCAACAGTGTCCCTAATTTGCTGGGAAGTGGCGGTGCGGTCCCCTACGGCACTGCGTAGGATCCTACGGTCTTGGCGTGCATCCGTGCGTCGCTACGGTCCGGTCCCAGGTCAACGGGCACGTGCACCTTCCGCCGACCACTGGCGACAACATCGATGTACTGTGGAGACCTCACGCCCCACGTGTTGAGCAATTCGGCGGTACGTCTACCCGGCCTCCCGCATGCCCACTATACGCCCTCGCTCAAATTCCGTCAACTGCACATACGGTTCACGTCCACGCTGTCGCGGCATGCTACCAGTGTTAAAGACTGCGATGGAGCTCCGTATGCCACGGCAAACTGGCTGACACTGACGGCGGCGGTGCACAAATGCTGCGCAGCTAGCGCCATTCGACGACCAACACCGCGGTTTCTGGTGTGTCCACTGTGCCGTGCATGTGATCATTGCTTGTACAGCCCTCTCGCAGTGTCCGGAGCAAGTATGGTGCGTCGGACACACCGGTGTCAATGTGTTCTTTTTTCCATTTCCAGGAGTGTATTTTGCTCCCCAAATAGCAAAACTCCTTTATTACTTTAAGTGTCTCATTTCCTAATCTAATTCTCCCAGCATCACCCGACTTAATTCGACTACATTCAATTATCTTTGTTTTCCTTTTATTGATGTTCATCTTATACCCTAGTTTCAAGACACTGTCCATTCCGTTCAATTGCTCTTCCAAGTCCTTTGCTGTCTCTGACAGACTTACAATGTCATCGGCGAACCTCAAAGTTTTTATTTCTTCTCCATGGATTTTAATGCCTACTCCAAATTTTTCTTTTGTTTCCTTCACTGCTTGCTCAGTATACAGATTGAATAACATCGGGGATAGGCTACAACCCTGTCTCACTCCATTCCCAACCACTACTACCCTTTCATGCCCCTCAACTCTTTTAACTGCCATCTGGTTTCTGAACAAATTGTAAATAGCCTTTCGCTCCCAGTATTTTACCCCTGTCACCTTCAGAATTTGAAAGAGAGTATTCCAGTCAACATTGTCATAAGCTTTCTCTAAGTCTACAAATGCTAGAAACGTAGGTTTGGCCCCCCCCCCCTTAATCTAGCTTCTAAGATAAGTCGTAGGGTCAGTATTGCCTCACGTATTCCAATATTTCTACGGAGTCCAAACTGATCTTCCCCGCGGTCGGCTTCTACCAGTTTTTCCATTCGTCTATAGAGAATACGCGGTAGTATTTTGCATCCGTGATTTATTAGACTGATTGTTCGGTAATTTTCACATCTGTCAGCACCTGATTTCTTTGGGATCGGAATTATTATATCCTTCTTGAAGTCTGAGGGTATTTCACCTGTTTCATACATCTTGCTCACCAGATGGTAGAGTTTTGTCAGGACTGGCTCTCCCAAGGCCGTCAGTAGTTCTAATGGAATGTTGTCTACTCCTGGTGCCTTTTTTCGACTCAGGTCTTTCAGTGCTCTGTCAGACTCTTCACGCAGTATCGTATCTCCCATTTCATCTTCATCTTTATCCTCTTCGATTCCCATAATATTGTCCTCAAGTTCATTGCCCTTGTATATGCCCTCTATATACTCCCTCCACCTTTCGTCTTCCCTTCTTTGTTTAGAACTGGATTTCCATCTCAACTCTTGATATAAATACAAGTTGTTCTCTGTTCTCCAAAGACCTCTTCAAATTTCCTGTAGGCAGCATCTATCTTACCCCTAGTGAGATAAGCCTCTACATCCTTACATTTGTCCTCTGGCCATCCCTGTTTAGCCATTTTGCACTTCCTGTCGATCTCGTTTTTGAGACGTTTGTATTCCTTTTTGCCTGCTTCATTTACTGCATTTTTATTTTTTCTTATTTCATCAATTAAATTCAGTATTTCTTGTGTCACCCAAGGATTTCTACTAGCCCTCGTCTTTTTACCTACTAGGTCCTCTGCTGCATTCACTACTTCATCTCTCAAAGCTACCCATTCTTCTTCTACTGTATTTCTTTCCCCCATTCCTGTCAATTGTTCCATTATGCTCTCCCTGAAACTCTGTACAACCTCTGGTTTAGTCAGTCTATCCAGGTCCCATCTCCTTAAATTCCCACCTTTTTGCAGTTTCTTTAGTTTTAATCTACAGTTCATAACCAATAGATTGTGATCAGAGTCCACATCTGCCTCTGGAAATGTCTTAAAATTTAAAACCTGGTTCGTAAATCTCTGTCTTACCATTATGTAATCTATCTGATACCTTTTAGTATCTCCAGGGTTCTTCCATGTATACAACCTGCTTTCATGATTCTTAAACCAAGTGTTAGCTATGATTAAGTTGTGCTCTGTGCAAAATTCTATCAGGCGGGTTCCTCTTTCATTTCTTAGCCCCAATCCATATTCACCAACTACGTTTCCTTCTCTCCCTTTTCCTACTACTGAATTCCAGTCACCCATGACTATTAAATTTTCCTCTCCCTTCACTATCTGAATAATTTTTTTTATTTCATCATACATTTCTTCAATTTCTTCGTCATCTGCAGAGCTAGTTGGCATATAAACTTGCACTACTGTAGTAGGCATGGGCTTCGTGTCTATCTTGGCCACAATAATGCGTTCGCTATGCTGTTTGTAGTAGCTTACCCGCACTCTTATTTTTTTATTCATTATTAAACCGACTCCTGCATTACCTCTATTTGATTTTGTATTTATATCCCTGACCAGAAGTTTTGTTCCTCCTGCCACCGAACTTCACTAATTCCCACTATATCTAACTTTAACCTATCCGTTTCCCTTTTTAAATTTTCTAACCTACCTGCCCGATTAAGGGATCTGACATTCCACGCTCCGATCCGTAGAACGCCAGTTTTCTTTCGCCTGATAACGACGTCATCCTGAGTAGTCCCCGCCCGGAGATCCGAATGGGGGACTATTTTGCCTCCGGAATATTTTACCCAAGAGTACGCCATCATCATTTAACCATATAGTAAAGCTGCATGCCCTCGGGAAAAATTACGGCCGTAGTTTCCCCTTGCTTTCATCCGTTCGCAGTACTAGCACATGTTACAAGGCCACATCAGTCAATCATCCAGACTGTTACCCCTGCAACTACTGAAAAGGCTGCTACCCCTCTTCAGGAACCACACGTTTGTCTGGCCTCTCAACAGATACCCCTCTGTTGTGGTTGTACCTACAGCACGGCTATCTGTATCGCTGAGGCACGCAAGCCTCCCCACCAACGGCAAGGTCCATGGTTCTTTGGGGGGCACCAAAATGTACACCCAAAAATTTGGAGCATTCTGTCCGATTTACTGACTCCTGGTCTGCTCTACATTAGTTGTTGGTGTGATTCTATTTGTTGTTGACAGCTGAATGTCGTCTGTTTTCTCAAAATTTAAGAAGAATCCATTTTCAGAGACCCATTTAGTAATTCATTGAAAAATATCATTAACGTTATTCGATCTGCTGTTTGCAGCTGTTTAGGGCAAGGCAACACAATGGACTGTATACGTCCATATTAGACATCAAAATAAGCGTGTATGCGAACCTGCGGGGCGGTGTGGCGTGCACCGGCTAATGTATTCCATCGCGATAGGCGGCGGCGAAGGCGTGCTGAGCGATAAGGCTCCGGCCAGCCCTTATTGCCAGCCAACCAAGGACCTGGCTCTCCTTAGGAACGGCCTGGCCGCTCAATACCGCCGGCCATTGGCCAGCAAGCAAAGTACTACGTGTCGCTCGTCCACCTGGAAGCGCACCGCTCTGGCGAAGCACTCAACACGCTGAAAACGGTTTTTTCAACAACTGTGACACGGTAGTTCAATATAAGAATATGACGTACCAATATCACATCGTACAACCGCACGTCCCAACTGGAAAAGCGCAATTGTGTGCTCCATATTTAAGAATAATGTTTCCCGTTGTGTGCGATAACTACTGGATGTCATTTACAAAATCCTATCGATGTGCCTATTGAACAGGTTGATCCCAATAACTGAAGAACTAGTTACGGACTATCAATACTGTTTCCGCAGAAGCTATTTTATTTAACTTCGTCTTAGAGAAGATCAATAGTTTAGTAAAACTAATCCACAAGGGATCCATATGCAGTAGATGAACATTAATAGACATGCCTAAGCAGATGTTGTAGCATTAACTAGCAATTTCAAAATAAAATTAATCAGAATGATAGTCAATTATTACAAAATCGATGAGGAAACAGGATTATGTGTTAATGAAGAAAAGACAGAATATCTGGTCATAAGTAAGAAAATACCTTCGGTTCTGGATGGATTCATTTTCAAACCTGTTAACCGTTTCAAGTACTTAAGCAATACAGAGATAGATGCTCGTCTACCAACGGCGAACAAAACATTTTTTAGTTTTATCAAAATCTTAAAGAAAAATGACTTAGCACTAACTGCAAAATCCGTGTGTATCAGTCGACTGTTATACCGGTAAGACTATTCTGATGTGAATCATTAATATACTTGAAAAACTTAATATTCTAAAGGAAAATATGAAGAAAAATGTTTGGACAGCTATATGATAAAAATGACAGGGAGTGGAGAAAAGAAACTGAATTATTAAGAGGGCTCTACAAACACCGTAACATGTTCGAAGAGAAGGGTGAACTGGGCAGGCCGTATGACAACAATGGTGATGAATAGACTACCTAGAATAGCATTCTGCAGGAGAATAAATGGAACGACGAGACAAAGACGAGCGCCCAAAATTTGGCGGTGAGATAACATGCAGGAGGACACAGTTAGGATGAACATAAACGCCAAGTGGATAAACAGTGCGCTTGACAGAACGGAACAGAAGAGGTTCCCAGAACAGATGTATGGCCGATAAGGCCCTTGCCACGTGTAAGACAAAGTAAGTACAAGAGTCTAACTCAGCTGCATGAGAATGCCAAAAGATTACGGTTTAAAGTCTTGTTGTCGATGAGGCCATCAGAGACGGGTCACAAATTCGAACTGGGAAGGATGGACAAGGAAATGAGCACTGTCATTCTTGAAATGACCACCACGGTATTCGCCTTAATCGATATGGAGAAACAATGGTAGATGTAAAGCTGGCTGGTCGGAATGGGCTAGAACTACCACCGTCCCGAATGCGAGTCGAGTATCTTAACCTCTGCCCACTCAGGTGATGTCCTAAATGATACACTTCCTTACCGATAAAAACTGATCTTAATCAATGAAAAAACAAGAAACGACTGGTAGACGAAATGGGGTTGGACTAAGATCTAAAATGTTGTGCAATATTTCTGGCTACTAAAATATCTAGGCGCTACAGTCTGGAACCGAGCGACCGCTACGGTCGCAAGTTCGAGTCCTGCCTCAGGCATGGATGTGTGTGATGTCCTTAGGTTGGTTAGATTTAATTAGTTCTAAGTTCTAGGCGACTTACGACCTCAGAAGTTAAGTCGTATAGTGCTCAGAGCCATACTAAAATATCGTAATCTCCGTGGTTTCGTTGTTGTTCTTGTTGTCTTCAGTCCATAGACTGGTTTGATGCAGCTCTCCGTGCTACTCTATCCTCTGCAAACTTCTTCATCTCCCAGTACCTACTACAACCTACGTCCTTCTGAATCTGCTTATTGTATTCATCTCTTGGTCTCCCTCTACGATTTTTACCCTCCACGCTGCCCTCCAATATTAAATTGGTGATCCCTTGATGCCTCAGAACATGTCCTACCAACCGATCCCTTCTTCTAGTCAAGTTGTGCCACAAATTTCTCCCCAATTCTATTCAATACCTCCTCATTAGTTATGTGATCTACCCATCTAATCTTTAGCATTCTTCTGTAGCACCGCATTTCGAAAGCTTCTATTCTCTTCTTGTCCAAACTATTTATCGTCCATGTTTCACTTCCATACATACACTACATACAAATACTTTCAGGAAAGACTTCCTGACACTTAAATATATACTCGATGTTAACAAACTTCTCTTCTTCAGAAACGCATTCCTTGCCATAGCCAGTCTGCATTTTATATCTTCTCTACTTCGACCATCGTTAGTTATTTTGCTCCCCAAAGAGCAAAACTCATTTATTACTTTAAGTGTCTCATTTCATACCTAATTCCATCAGCGTCACCCGATTTAATTCGACTACATTCCATTATCATCGTTTTGCTTTTGTTGGTGTCCATCATATATATTCCTTTCAAGACACTGTCCATTCCCTTCAACTGCTCTTCCAGGTCCTTTGCTGTTTCTGATAGAATTATAATGTCACCAGCGAACCTCCATGGTTTATTGATTAGAAAAACGGCATACGATTCATAACAAAGATTAAGTGCAAGCGTTTAAATCAAGGCCTGTTCTGAATAGGTTTGAGGAAATCTCTGTGATACGATTTATGAATGAAGAAGAACAACACATTCCTCTATTTGTAGTTTATGGTGGTGTCATGTTTCAGTCATTTATTCAAACTTGCATTTCTTTGTAAATGACAATAAACGAAATGCGGCGCCGGCCGCTGTGGCCCAGCGGTTCTAGGCGCTTCAATCTGGAACAGCGCTGCTGCTACGGTCGCAGGTTAGAATCCTGCCTCGGGCATGGATGTGTGTGATGTCCTTAGGTTATTTAGGTTTGAGTAGTTCTAAGTCTAGGGGACTGATGACCTCAGATGTTAAGTCCCATTGTGCTTAGAGCCATTTGAACCATTTTTGAACGATTGCCCTTTAAGAATGATACTAAGTAAATTTGATCGTGTTGGCCAAATGCCAATAAAGAAAAGAAAAAATCTCTCCTTTTGGTTATAAAGATTGAGAAGTGGACTGCTAAATATCTTTTCATGCGGTTGCTAGAAAACCTTATATCCTGTGTGTAAGACATCGCCTATGAGTAAAGACAGCCGGGGAGCAATACTATTAATTACCTATGAAGCTTTCGTTGTGCCTTTTGCGGAATCAAATATTCCTGAGAGGCTTAAGTAATAGGCCCTGACAGCGTAACATCAGCAGCACTACTCGTTCGATTGAGCTGAGCAGTCGTTCTCTGGAAGAAGACGAAGTATCCGCACATTCCTATAGACCCGATGTAACAATACCACAATTAGACACAGGGTATTCATTGCGCAGGTTGGAAGGTTTCCTCATTATACGATTTATGCAATGAAGATGAAGACGTGAAGTATCTGCTATTTTCGTGCTCCAGATACAACAAAAATCTTTTATCCGAGCATGGTTAAGGCAGAGATTACGTTTACTGCCGTTCTCAAAGAAATGATAGTTTGAATAAGTGACTGAAACGCTAGTATCTAATGCCTAAACTCGAATCTCATGTTGCAAATGTTTGAGAAACTTGGCATTAACAACGGCCTCACAGTATACTGCCTGATGAAATTTGTTGTGAAAAACCAGTCACAATTCGAAAAATAACAGTAGCGTCCATAAATACCACATTAGGAATAACAGTGGCTTCCACTAACCACAATTTAGTTTTACTCTTGCACAGAACGGAAGGCAAGTATGCAGCTATAAAAATATTTGACCACCTCCCTTGTGTCTTTAAGTGCTGTAAGCAATGAATACAATTAAAAAACTTATTTCTGCGTAATAACTTCCGCTCCATAGATGAATTTCCGAACGTATAATTTTGTGTGTGTGCTTGAATTGGACTTAATAAATTTTATTCTAGATTAAAATTAAAGCAGAAATACATTAATGTAAACAGTCGGCACGTTCTCACATTTTCAATGAGAGAATGTATAGCACATGTAATCCTGTTGGCATGGTGCACATCATAACGAGTTTTCCCAGATACGATACACGAAACATGACACAACCCGCCAGCCAAGGAAAGATTAAACTTCCCATTACTAATGTAGTCTTTGGGTCAACCAAGAGCACTTAGAATAGTTTGCCGTCGAGCCCCAGTTGAAAAACTGAGAGGTGAGTGGTGCATTGCGAAATATATGTGCATTCTCCGTCTTTATATACCTCTAACAATTGTTCCACAAATTTCCGCCATTTCTGACTTCGGAGCTGGCAGGTTGCCGACGTGCAGTTTCTAGCAGAAGTAGTTGCTTTCAAACACCGTATCGTTTACTGCTCATTACGTCGGGCTTCATCTACTTCTGGCGTATTACACGAGACTGTGATTGCCTGGGAGAGGAATTTCTTAAAAGCCAAGGGTCGTCGGACGTTCGCAAGCTGCTATAATTAGTGTATTATATCAGTGCCAAGGTCGCATGCTGCAGTCATTAGTACACTATACTACTCATTGCTGCATACGAACATTCGTCGACCTCTGGCTTTTAAGAAATTTCCTCTCGCAGGCGCCTGGAAATCACAGTCTGTTATTTCCGAATACTTTTGAAACTGAAGAAACTGAACTTTTGAACTTTTGAAACTGAAGAAACTGAAGAAACGGCAAAAATGTGGGAAATTAAGGAGATGGGACCTGGATAAACTGAAAGAACCAGAGGTTGTACAGAGTTTCAGAGAGAGCATAAGGGAACAATTGACAGGAATAGGGGAAAGAAATACAGTAGAAGAAGAATGGGTAGCTCTGAGGGATGTAGTAGTGAAGGCAGCAGAGGATAAAGTAGGTACAAAGACGAGGGCTGCTAGAAATCCTTGGGTAACAGAAGAAATATTGAATTTAATTGATGAAAGGAGAAAATATAAAAATGCAGTAAATGAAGCAGGCAAAAAGGAATACAAACGTCTCAAAAATGAGATCGACAGGAAGTGCAAAATGGCTAAACAGGGATGGCTAGAGGACAAATGTAAGGATGTAGAAGCTTATCTCACTAGGGGTAAGATAGATATTGCCTACAGGAAAATTAAAGAGACCTTTGGAGAGAAGAGAACCACGTGTATGAATATCAAGAGCTCAGATGGCAGCCCAGTTCTAAGCAAAGAAGGGAAGGCAGAAAGGTGGAAGGAGCATATAGAAGGTTTATACAAGGGCGATGTACTGGAGGACAATATTATGGAAATAGAAAAGGATGTAGATGAAGAAGAAATGGGAGATACGATACTGCGTGAAGAGTTTGACAGAGCACTGAAAGACCTGAGTCGAAAGAAGGCCCCTGGAGTAGACAACATTCCATTAGAACTACTGACGGCCTTGGGAGAGCCAGTCATGACAAAACTCTACCATCTGGTGAGCAAGATGTATGAAACAGTAGAAATACCCTCAGACTTCAAGAAGGATATAATAATTCCAATCCCAAAGAAAGCAGGTGCTGACAGATGTGAAAATTACCGAACTATCAGTTTAATAAGCCACGGCTGCAAAATACTAACGCGAATTCTTTACAGACGAATGGAAAAACTGGTAGATGCAGACCTCGGGGAGGATCAGTTTGGATTCCGTCGAAATGTTGGAACACGTGAGGCAATACTGACCTTACGACTTATCTTAGAAGAAAGATTAAGAAAAGGCAAACCTACGTTTCTAGCATTTGTAGACTTAGAGAAAGCTTTTGACAATGTTGACTGGAATACTCTTTTTCAAATTCTAAAGGTGGCAGGGGTAAAATACAGGGAGCGAAAGGCTATTTATAATTTGTACAGAAACCAGATGGCAGTAATAAGAGTCGAGGGGCATGAAAGGGAAGCAGTGGTTGGGAAAGGAGTGAGACAGGGTTGTAGCCTCTCCCCGATGTTATTCAATCTGTATATTGAGCAAGCAGTAAAGGAAACAAAAGAAAAATTTGGAGTAGGTATTAAAATTCATGGAGACGAAGTAAAAACTTTGAGGTTCGCCGATGACATTGTAATTCTGTCAGAGACGGCAAAGGACTTGGAAGAGCAGTTGAACGGAATGGACAGTGTCTTGAAAGGAGGATATAAGATGAACATCAACAAAAGCAAAACGAGGATAATGGAATGTAGTCAAATGAAATCGGGTGATGCTGAGGGAATTAGATTAGGAAATGAGACACTTAAAGTAGTAAAGGAGTTTTGCTATTTAGGAAGTAAAATAACTGATGATGGTCGAAGTAGAGAGGATATAAAATGTAGACTGGCAATGGCAAGGAAAGCATTTCTGAAGAAGAGAAATTTGTTAACATCGAATATAGATTTATGTATCGGGAAGTCGTTTCTGAAAGTATTTGTTTGGAGTGTAGCCATGTATTGAAGTGAAACATGGACGATAACTAGTTTGGACAATAAGAGAATAGAAGCTTTCGAAATGTGGTGCTACAGAAGAATACTGAAGATAAGGTGGATAGATCACGTAACTAATGAGGAGGTATTGAATAGGATTGGGGAGAAGAGAAGTTTGTGGCACAACTTGACTAGAAGAAGGGATCGGTTGGTAGGACATGTTTTGAGGCACCAAGAGATCACAAATTTAGCATTGGAGGGCAGCGTGGAGGGTAAAAATCGTAGAGGGAGACCGAGAGATGAGTACACTAAGCAGATTCAGAAGGATGTAGATTGCAGTAGGTACTGGGAGATGAAGCAGCTTGCACAGGATAGAGTAGCATGGAGAGCTGCATCAAACCAGTCTCAGGACTGAAGACAACAACAACAACAACAACAACTTTTGAAACTGGCACCTTTCCCTATTCTATCCACACGATAATCCAACAGCGTCTCTCGCATCCTCGGCAGCTCTTCTGTATTTTCGTGTTTCTCTTTTTCTCCTTTTTCCCATCAGTATATTGACTAAGCTGATGTTGAACATCACTGTTTCCTCTCCTGTGCCAATCTCCTCTTATCAGTGTAGCACTTACATTCAACGTTGTCAATTATTTGTCCTATATATTTCAGTCTCTTGCTTGTTTTAAAATGCTTGCTCCTTCTGATTCCCTCTAGCGCATCTGAAGTGATTCCCAGATGTCTTAGCACGTGCGCTGTTACTTTTTCCGTTATTCTTATTATTAGTTTTCACATCATTCTTTCCTCGTTGATTTTGTGGAGAATCTCCTCATTCCTCAACGTAATTTTCAGCATCCTTTTGGAGCACCACATCTAAAACGCATATTCTGTTTCATATGGCATCCAATTTGGAGGGACCGCGAAGGTAAGCTGAAAGAAATTAAAGCTCGTATTGAAGAATATAGACAGTCGTTTTGCGATTGAAACAGGAAACGGAACGATTAGCAACAGCAGGATGAAGGAGAAATGCCCTGTCATGGTATCATATTTATTTCTACATTGTAAAGCCGTAGCAATAAATCGCCTCTGGGCTGGTATTTAAGGTACCAGCTAAATTCACGCGAAAGTCATAAGTAAGGATGTCTAATTTAAAATTAGTGGAACGAAACTGTGTCAAGATACACTGGAAAGCTGCAGAGATATGAATGAAGACTGCTGTTTGCTCATATACTGACACATAAATTAATTTCTTCCTCATGTTAATGGTTCAAATGGCTCCGAGCACTATGGGACTTAACTTCTGAGGTCATCAGTTCCCCAGAACTTAGAACTATTTAAAACTAACTAACCTAAGGACGTCACACACATCTATGCCCGAGGCAGGATTCGAACCTGCGAACGTACCGCCGCGCGGTTACGGACTGTAGCACCTAGAACAGCTCGGCCACCCGCTCATGCTAATCTCTTGCCCTAACGCACGTAGAATTACAAATAACCAAGCGAGGTGGCACTATAATTAAAAGACTGGACTTGCATTACATAGAACCAGGGTGCAAATACTCGTGCAGCCGCCGCAATTTGTACCATACTTACATAAACGATCTCAAGGGGTAAGGTGAGCAGCAATCTGCGACTCTTGGCTGAAGACGCTGTAGCGTACGAAAGTGTCGCAGTTGGGTGACTGTCCGAGGATTTATGACTAGACAGAATTTCTAAATGTGGAAAAATGTAAGTTAATGCAAATGAGTACTGCTCAAGCGTGTGGGAACCCCATCAGGTCGGATGAAGGGAAGACATCGGAGCAATTCAGAGGCGTGCAAAAATTGCGAGTGTTACTAAAATGCTCCTAGAACTCAAATGGCAATCCCAGGAGGAAAGTCGGCGTTATTTTTGCGAAACGGTACTGAGAAAGTTTAGAGAACAGGCATTTGCGAGAGACTACAGAACAGTTTTACTGCCAGCAATCAGCATCTCACGTAAGGACTGCGAAGATAAATGAAAGATATGTATGGCTAGTACGGAACCATATAGGCAGTCGTCTTTTACACGCTTCATTTACGAGTGCGACAGGAAAAGGAATGGCTGGCAGTAAGTACCCTCAGCCATGCACCTTATAATGGCATGCAGAGTATGTATGTAGATGTAGTTATGCAGTTGTGCAAACACAATTAATGAAATGCATGAAACAGTTTTAAGTTGCGACGTAAAGTGGCGCACGAGACCTGCGAGTATTGTGTGAGTTACTGAGCACGTCTTTTTAGCCGCTAATAATAACATTCAGCTTCTTGTGAAAACTTAATTTTTATGGGTTTCTAGCACAGCCTATCATCAGTACATCAGATAAAAGGATTTAACACAAAATATAGTGTCAAACAATATCTATCGTAACATTGATGCTGACTGATGTATACGGTGACGCAATAGTCTGTGTTAAGTTTTTTTTTTTTTATTCTCGTGATGGGAAGTTTAAACAACCCTCGGGAGTGTTATTGGTGGCGAAAACGAATTGCTCGCTATTCCTGAGAGATTAAAAATTGAACGTATCACGGTGAAATTGATGACTGGCCTCAAACAAATCCTCCGAAAGGTAAGTAATGCTCGCCGCTGGTGTAATGGGAGGAATCTATGCATACTGAGTGTGTCGGGTCATTGGCCGCAACCTCAGCTCCTTCTGCACGCAGTCCGGCGCTCGCCAGAGGGCAGCGACCCCTGCCACGTCAGACCGATAGCGTAATGTACGTGGGAAAACCACGAACAGGCCAGCCCTTTAAGGGAGTCAGTGGTGGGAGCGAGCCAGCTGCTAACAACGCTAACAGGGCTATACTCGGTTCGGAAAATGTGAAAAATCACTTTTATATTGACTATTGCGAAAGTATAAGAATAGATCCTCATCTCTTGTGCTGTAGTCTTCTTTTGAAAACTTTTATTTATTTACCAAGATTGCTATGTTAATACAGTAGTCGATTACTACTTCCAGCAATAAAAACTACCACCTTCAGACTCATAAAACCGGGCAGTGGTAGTTACATCATACATCTCTCACAGGTAGAGCATACAACGTGAGTAATAAAATGTAAGTAAATAGCCTTTACTTGTGTGTGTGTTATGGTAAATACAAACCTGGGAATGTGAACTGACAACCTAAATGTTCTACTGAGCTCAAATCTACATCACTTACATGAGATTGAAAAGAATCATGTGTGTGGAAACAGATCTTATTCATAAGGAAATAAATAAGCAAACCAATAATTTCAGGCTCAGTAGATTTGGTCAGAGTGAATTGTTTCAAAAAGAAAAGATAGCTGCATAAAAAAATTGTAATGTTGACCTGTGTAAGAATGTAACCTAAAACACACGAAAATTTCTGCACTGACATATGGCTCTGGCAAAGTAAAGAAACTGACAGAACCTACATTACGCAAAAGTAACAAAACAATCACGTATTATGAATCTCACCTGCTAAATGAACTAATGGCAGAAACAGCAACACAGCAAGACTCCGCAACAGCGAAAAAATACTGCTGAAAACTAATTACAGTTCTTTCAGGAAAGTTGAGTTCATAATCTTGATGCACAATGCCAATGAAACACATGACCAAACTGAAATTTCAGTTGGGAAGGAACTTATAAAAGAAATTATAGACCCTAATATGACCATTCATTTAATCTAATAACCCCCATGATACAGTAAATTAACTCAGATCAATCAATAGAATAATTATCAAAAACTCGACTGTGGCGAGGGTGAAGTTGACCAACGATACAAGTCTACAAAAATAAAAATAAACTTTTTACCTCATCAAATAATACCTTGTTATTCATTACAAAACCTTTTTTATGTCTGTATGCTATCCAATTCATCATTCCCCCTCATAATAAATGTGCAAGTCTCATAGTTCCAAAAGAGCGTCCACGCATTCCACTGTCCACTCAGCGAATCCCTACCTGCTGCAAACCGCAGCTTTCCACTACTGACTGTCAAAGATTCTATGACTTCACGATGCTGTCATCGCAGACACAGATAGTGTTGCCTAACAACTGTTTCTCTGGCCATAATGCTTCAAAAATATCATTTTGCTTTACAAATATTAACACATCCAGTAACATCGTCAAAAAATAGCCCTCTTAAAAAAGTTATTGTGACAAAGTGGTTTAAATCACTCTAAGATGTAATGACACGGTCCATTCGCATTGATGTGCCCATCGCCTATGTTCGACGTCGATGTACATGGTGTTTATAAATGAATATCGGGCTTTTAACGCTTTATAATACTTATTATATTAAACTTACATTTATAAATGATATGTCAAATGAAAGAGCAACTCAAACAGTTTTACCAAGAACCTTACAAATGTTCAATGTGAGCATCACTTGTCGCACGGCACACATCAAGTCTCTAGCCGAGTTCTTCCCAAACGTTCATAAGTGTGTCTTCAGTGATTGTAGCAACAGCTGCTTCAATCCAGGTTCTTAATCCAGGGAGGTCTGCTGGTATCGGAGGAACGCACACGCGATCCTATCCTTGATGAAGCCCCAAAGGAAAAAATCGCGTGGCGTTAGGTCGGGTGAACGTGGAGGCCATGCAAAGCAAGCTCTGTCATTGGGCCCCTTGCGGCCTGTCCAGTGCTTGGCCTCTTCGCTACTACCGCTGTCTAGCGGATTGCAGCGGAAACACTGCACGCTGTGCATGCACACTGGTCCAAACAGAGTTGCTCTTTCATTTGACATATCATTTATAACTGTAAGTTTAATGCAATAAATAATAAAAAGCGTTAAAACCCCGATATTCATTTATAAACACCCTGTATAATAACAACTCACAGATAGCAGGTGGCAGGGGGGGGGGTATATAAAGAGTTTCAGGTGCGAGGGAGGGGCGGGAGGGGGGGAAGGGGGAAGCAGAAAACATTGCAGTCGTTGTAATGCAGAAATGGAGCGATTTATCTCACGTCCAAAAGGACACGCTGCTTTTTGGGACAGAGCTGGAAGCTTTCACAAAACGGCTAAGTCCGTACACTGTCCACGTGTTGAAATGGTTAAAGTACACCGTGCATAGCAAAAATAGCAAAATGGCGCTACTCAAAACCGGCCCCGAGGCATTTTGGTGCGCCACAGGCCTTAGATGACAGGGGTGAACGACAGCTGCGAAGATGTGGGCAAATAGACGAGCAATTCTTGAGTAACTGACTACCCAGATGAACCAAGGAGTTACCAACAGTGTCTTCAGCAATTGTTCAGTGACCATAGCAGCATGTGGGTTCCGAAGCAGGTGCCTGGCTTGTGCACCCTTGCTGACTGCAGCTCATTGGCGATGTGGGCTGGAATTTGCACACCAAAACGTCAACTGGACGTCTGCTAAGTTGTGATAGGTGGCCTTTTCCGATGAATCACGTTTTGTGCTCCACCGAACACATGGCTTTTGATGTGTGCGGCATGAAACGTCTAAAGCCAACAGCCTACAACAATCGTTGGAAGGATCCAGGTTGGAGGAAGGAGCATTACGGTCTGGGGAATATTTCGGTGCCATTCCCAGGATGATCTCGTCATTTTGGGATGGCACAGTCAACACAAGTATGCATCTACCCTTGGGAACCATGCCCTCCCCTAGATGCATTTGCTTCGACATTCTGTGGGGCCATCTCTATCGTGCTGTTCGCGCCATAGTTCCTGAACCGATAAACCTAACGCAGTTGGCCACGGTGATGAAGTCATCATGGCTCTACATGCCTGCCAGTACCTTCCAGAACTTCTTTGACTCTCTTACTACACGTCTCGCAGCAGTCCGCACTGCAAAAGGTGATTATTCAGGCTTTTGATAGGTGGTCACTTTAATTTGACTGGACAGCATATCACTGCCCCCGTTTACGGATCTGAACAGGGTAGTTTATATTGCCGAAACTACACGCATGCTCATAAATTAAGGATAATACTGATACATGGTGAAACATCGCTCTGGTGAGCGGTTTGCAGGTTTAAATCACCTCGGGGTATGACCATGCAGTGCATTTGACCTGCGGTCGTCGCACGGTGGCGCTGGCAGCAGTCCACATATGCAGAGGTGTGTTGTTGCATGTCAGAGTATAGTGCAGCGAGTAAGTGCGCAGACGTTTTCAGACGTGCTAATGGTAGCTGTGTGTTGAAAATGGCTCAAACAACACATATTGATGGCGTTATGAATGGTAGAATACTAGGGTGACTGGAGGCTTAATGTCCTTGAAAGGGACCTGTATGGAGGCCGTGGTTTGATGGTGTAGGGTGGGATTATGATTGGTGCACTTACACCCCTCCATGTCCTTGACAGAGGAACTGTAACGGGTCAGTTGTATCAGGACACCGTTTTGCACCAGCATGTCTGCCTTTTCGGGGGTGCAGTGGGTCCCACCTTCCTCCTGATGGATGATAACGCACGGCCCCACCGAGCTGCCATCGTGGAAATGTACCTTGAACAGAACATATCAGGCGAATGGAGTGGCCTACCTGTTCTCCAGACCTAAACCCCATCGAGCACGTCTGGGATGTTCTCGATCGATGTATCGCTACATGTCTTCAAACCCCTAAGACACTTCAGGAGCTCCAACAAGCACTGGTGAGAGAATGGAAGGCTATAACCCCAGCATATGCTCGACCACCTGATTCAGTGTATGCCAACCCATTGTGCGGCCTGGGTACTTGTATATGGTGATCATATCCGATATCGATGTCGGGATATATGCGCAGGAAACAGTGGCGTTTTGTAACACATGTGTTTCGAGACGGTTTTCTCAATACCGTGAACTTACATATCTGTGTGTGTGTTCCCTATGTGCCTATGCTATTAGCGCCAGTTTTGTGTAGTGCCACGTTGTGTGGCACCACATTCTGCAATTATCCTTAATTTATGAGCATGAGTGTAGTAAGCCACTAACACGTTAACGTGGCTATCTTGGCAAATAAATATTTGTTTCATAAGAGACTACAGTACAAATTATGACCTTCTGCACAGATTGTTCACGTCAGGTAACCTCAACATTTGTTATTATTTTCAGTACGTTGAGACTGATCATTCCACCAAAAGCCTTCTTCTCCGAGTTTGCTAAATAGCGAAGACGCAATGGTTTACGTGCTCGGAGAAGCTGGTTGGAATGCCAGTAGTGAAACAAATTTTAATCTGCACTCTTGATACAGTAGTTGTTCACCTTCTTAAATTGTGACAAGTACAAATCAGACAACAAAGTTACAAACCAGGTGGTCATTGCAGAAATAGTTTTAAAAGTATCGTGGAACATCTTCTTCTGGGGTACTCCACCACTGGTAGACAACGTTGGTAGCACGAAATATGAGTAGCAATAGCGATCATCAAGTCGGTTCAAGAATAACGTTTAAATGCTATTCTTGATGTGAAGGCTTAGGTTTTCCATTTGTGTTCTGCATAATATCAGGCGAATACCAGGATGGTATTTGAACAGGCCATGATCGCTTTCCGTCTCTGTCCTACCTATTTCTGTGATATTGCAGAGCTGCTAAAGTCTAACATTCTCTCTTTTCTTTC
Source organism: Schistocerca gregaria (assembly GCF_023897955.1). Lineage (NCBI taxonomy): Eukaryota > Metazoa > Arthropoda > Insecta > Orthoptera > Acrididae > Schistocerca > Schistocerca gregaria. Next base: position 1,011,576,743 of record NC_064920.1, on the reverse strand, counting down.
TTTGTGCAAGTAGGGGAAAGGGGAGAGAGGAAAATGAGTGGTATTGGTCAGTTAAAGTAATTCGTAATGAAAGGCAATGCTGGCAGGGACTGTTTAAATGATTGACTGTGTGTGGGCATAATTTTTTAGTGTTCTAACAACATTCATTTTTCAAAAGAAAAAGCAGACATAAATTATGCTAAACAAGTTACTGACTGAATACTGTAAACAACTAACAAGTGGTTTATGACTACAATGGAAAAGGATCATGTGTGGCAGAAGAGAGTCAAGTACACTGGCCCTAAAATGTGGATAACGCAATGTGAACTGATCAGACGCTGAGCAGACTTTGATTGATGATATCCAGTGTAGCTTCTCTACGTAAGTGCAGCTGAGAGAAAGTGGCGATTGAGATCTGTATGCCCTGACAATGCCGGAGCGGCAGTTCGTTACCCAGTTTGCTTCGTGTGGCGATGTAACTTGCAGCTGGCGAGTTGTGTGCGGCGGAGGTGAGACTTGGAGGCAGCAACTGTGAATCGATCGCGGCCACGAAAGAAATGCAAAACTCTCACGGTCTAGGGATCAGACAGACGGATCGCAATTTACTCTCTACCAGAGCCCTGAAATCATGGTAGATTTCAGTGTGTGACACACCTTTTCGCTGGTCGTATCAAGGATTAATTTGGCTCGCTTATACAACAGAGAGCACAAGGATACCAAACGTCGAGACTGGTAAACCAAAAACGAATAAGTGTGCCCTCGGCAAACGAGTAGTCCGAAACATTTGAAGTCACACTGGCAGTACAGTAAGAACTTCACCACAGGCTCCCCAGTCTAAACTATTCGCAAGTGAAGACAGTCTCAGGACAGGTCCTCGTCTGTAGCAGGATATCTAGGCGATATTCCAGTTCCATGTCCGACCTAGGATGTCCTTATTAAAGTGCGCTATTGCTGCTTTCTACAACCAATTGTGTTTAGTCACTGATCCATACATTACTCATTTGGAGAAACACCCTTCCAGCGACAGCATACCGATACAAGTGAAATTCACACATAGGTGTCCCGAATTACTTTTGAAAAATTTCGGAACACATCCAGAAAAATCTTGATTGTCACGAAAAAGGAGGGAGGGGGGGGGGGGGTGTAGACGGGATGTCACCTTAAATGAGTGCGTCGTCTGTAGCACACAGGTTAATGTGTGTGTGTGTGAAATCTTATGGGACTTAACTGCTAAGGTCATCAGTCCCTAAGCTTACACACTACTTAACCTAAATTATCCTAAGGACAAACACGCACACACACACACACACACACACACACACACACACACACACACACACGCACACACACCCATGCCCGAGGGACGACTCGAACCTCCGCCGGGATCAGTCGCACAGTCCATGACTGCAGCGCACACAGGTTATCTATGCGATATTCCAGTTCCATGTCCGACCTAGGATGTCCTTATGAAAGTGCGCTATTACTGCTCTGATGCGAGTTCACAGTTCGTGGAAGTCCCGCCCGAAGAAAAAATGTAAAGGAGGGAGGGGGGGGGGGGGGTGTAGACGGGATGTCACCTTAAATGAGTGCGTCGTCTGTAGCACACAGGTTAATGTGTGTGTGTGTGAAATCTTATGGGACTTAACTGCTAAGGTCATCAGTCCCTAAGCTTACACACTACTTAACCTAAATTATCCTAAGGACAAACACGCACACACACACACACACACACACACACACACACACACACACACACGCACACACACCCATGCCCGAGGGACGACTCGAACCTCCGCCGGGATCAGTCGCACAGTCCATGACTGCAGCGCACACAGGTTATCTATGCGATATTCCAGTTCCATGTCCGACCTAGGATGTCCTTATTAAAGTGCGCTATTACTGCTCTGATGCGAGTTCACAGTTCGTGGAAGTCCCGCCCGAAGAAAAAATGTAAAGGAGTTCCGCAGGACCGGGCATCAGATCTGGTCTGTACAAACCATTCCACACACTGTGCCAACTGCTGGAGGTTGCTCAGTGAATAACTACCGTGGGTAAATAAGAAAAAAAAACAGTTTTATGTGTGTGTGAACAGTACGCCGCAAACAGGATGTTTCGACGTATTCTCTTTTCTAAAATATACGTGTTTAAAAGTGCAAGGACAATTTTGGAACATACTGTATGCACATAGGAAAGCGGCTAAGAGCGCTTGCCGCTGCAATTTTGGTAGGCTACAACGAAAAAACTATATAGTTAGGTCCTCCTTTAATGATTTTTTAACTAAGGTGAAACGTACTCTTACAAGAATCAATGAATTACTGTGCTGATAAACCCCTTACGTTATTTGATTTTCAGACAGCTGAGCAGAACTGAACGTACTCAAACATTGCGCTCTTTACTTATTCTGATCAACACTAAACTGACACACAATATTTTTAGCGCAACGCAATCTGACTTTCAGTAATCCCTACAAAAGAATGGCCCTGACTAATAATAAACTATACCCTTCATGAATCACTTACCACACAAAAATCTTCGTTACTCGAACTACTGCAATACAGCGAGCGCCAATACTGCCAGCTAAATAAAAGATTCTAACTACGGAAGTCACTAACTACTGATAGGCATTGTTAGCAAATGAAAGATTTTGATAGAGAACAAACAATGTATTTACCTTAATATATATATATATATATATATATATATATATATATATATATATATATCAGGTCATGACATCCAGTCTTACAAATTTACTCTTTCTGATGGACACACGTCCAGATCGTCCGCTCTCAAAATTCTACCATCTCTCTCGCCACATCCACCACTGCTGGCGGCTCACCTCCAACTGCGCACCGCTACACGCTGTTCATATCCAACTGCCCAACAGTACAATAGCGAATATTTCTACAATGCCAATCAGCCACAGACTGCACACAGCACTGCCAGTGATTTCCATACAGAGCGTTAGTGGTGTTACCAACATAAAAAGCTAAACAGTCTACTTACAAAGGTTTATTACAATATATTTCAAGTCAATCGAATTTCCACATGCAGGAAGAAATGTTCAGGTTTATCCCGGGCAGTTGTATAAAAATCCCTCCAGCATGCCTTTGTAGGCCCTCAAAACTAGGACCAACTCGGGGAAATGTGGACGTATTGCAGCCCTAGTTGGATGTGCAAAGGTGAGCGCATTGGTTCCCTTAAGAGTATATGAAGAAGAAAGGGACATTATCTCGTTTTAGCGACAGTTGCATTCCGTTTTGTAGGCAATGTGTGATGATGTGCACAAATACCACATCATTTGAATATTCAGCCATTTATTTGTGTGAAAGGTAAATATTTTGTACAGAAAACTACGTCACCAGCTACCATACGTACGCTCGACGTTTTCAGTTTTACAGGTAGTGTCATAAATATTAAAAATTCACAAGCACAAATTTTGAGGACTATCTGTATGGCGTTAAGAATCAGTATTGAGCTATAAAAGATTATTTAATATTTATTACTCCATATTAAAATCATGTTATATAAAAACGTTTTTTTATTTAAATAGTTATTTTCTGTTTTTTAGTGTTGTATGTGTGAAATTTTTCAGTTGATTTCAAACATTTTGATGCGATTACAGCAGGACTTGTGGTAAACTTAAGAATTATTTCAGTTTCTCTTCAAATGAGTCAACCAATATAGTGCTTCCTCATAGACATACATCGTGAAAAGACGACTAACGTAAAAACTAGAAAGAATCGAGCTCACAGAGAAGCTTAGCAGCAAAAAAAAAACTGGGAAATAGCAGTGGTACAACAAGTGTCTACTCTCCGTCACACACCAATAGGAAAAGAATTAATATCACATTGTTATCCAGTTGTGACCTAAGTTAAAAGTTTAAAGACTATAGCTTATCAGGAAGTTAGTTTAAAATCAGTTGGAAAGTTTGTGCCGAACAGACAGACTGACCGAAAAATAAAGTACCGTGAGCCACACAACAGACTCGAAGGTGAATTAATATTGCAGTGTAATCCAGTTCCGAGTTACGTTGACAGTTTGAAGTCTTTAGCTTATCGGGAAATTATTTTAAAATTAATTGCAAAATTTGTGCGGAGCAGACAGTACCCTCCGCCACACATCAAGCTCGAAAGCGAGTTAATATTACAGTATCATCCATCATTGAGCTACGTTGAAAGCTTAAAGTCTCCAGCTTAACGGGAAACTAGTTTAATATCAATTGAAAAATTTGTACCGAAAAAAAAAAACAAGAAACCGACCTAATTAAAACGTATTAAAAAGTGATTGTTCATTTATATATACACCAATTTACGGGGCAGCACCAGGTATTAAACTTTTAAAACCAACCAAAAATTGATATTTAATGTTGCAAGTAAGAAAGTTCGTATTTCAGTAAGAAAATATACACATATTGACTGCATTTTATTTTTAGAAATACACTTTATATTCACGTCTCCTTGATAATAAGATACTTTATTTGCCTCTAAAAGAGTTGTCAGCCCTAGTCATGTTTCATGTATAACCGAAATGGCTGAAAAAGTGTGTAAATAAAATCGCTCAAACGCGGTGAATAAGTAAAACGTTATGTAACGTCCGCATCCGACGGAGACACGTTCCAGTCGGTTGTCTCACACTGAATGAAACAACTCCAACACGACGAGTCTGTGAAAACATTCATGTAGCTGACATGGCCGCTGAGACCAGTTTCATTCGGGTGTTTCATTCAACTGAAAAAACCAACTGAACGAAAAACAAACGACTGACCAATTGATTGCTAAAAGCAGTCGATTGTCGCCGCGCGGAGTAGCCGTGCGGTCAAGTCGTCTTGTCACGGTTCGCGCGGCTCTCGCCGTCGGAGGTTCGAGTCCTCCCTCCGGCATGGGTGTGTTTGTTGTCCTTAGCGCAAGTTGTTTAAGTTAGATTATGTAGTGCGTAATCCTAGGGACCGATGACCTCAGCAGTTTGGTCCCATATTCCTCACCTCAAATTTCCAAAATTTGCAATCGATCGTCCCATCACTAGTACTGATGCAATACGTGAATCAAACTTGAGGTTGTTGGCTACAAAATGCCATACCTACAGATTCTGTAAGTTATCTCAATAAATTTCTGTATCGTTCCAAAGTTGTAAAGTCCTTTTTGACTCACCTTGTGCTTGATTCGGGGCGCAGTTTGACGACCACCGGCATGGAGAACTTTGCATGCCGCCAGGTGAGGTCCGCCTGCAGAAGCCGCTGCGGGAGCTGTTGTCGGTGACGCATGCGCACCAGCCCATCGTGCTGACCGTGGTGGCCGAGGAGGCGAAGACCGACATCCAGGAGCCGCCGGCGCTGTCCGCCACCGCGGAGATAGCCCTGCTGCTTTCGCCACCCGACAACTCGCCCCCGTACTTCGAGACCACGAGGTTCGCTGACTGGCACTGCCCAACTTAACCACTAGCTTTTACGTCTGCACTTTGATTTATTGTAATACCTAAGAGATACACTTATTCACTTTTTTTCATTATTGTCAGTTCGCTCACCTGCCCCGTGGGGGCAGGGGTGGGCTGATAGCGGCACAATTCGCCGCTCTTCATCGAAGACAGTACATAAAATACCATAGCAGAACATTAAATATGCAAAATAATGGGATAAAAGATGAAATGTACACATGAGAAGGACGAAGCAATTGGAGTTAAAATATTCAAAAGAAGGGGCAGTTGGATGAAGCATGTTTACATAAAATACACATACAGTTAAATTGGTACTCGATGGACATGCAGCACGTTAACACTGGCGGCACGAACAGCACAATTAAAAACGGCGTTCACAGTATGAGACGACGACACTGAACACACACAGAGGGGGGGGGGGGGGGGGGGGGGAGGCGAGGGGGGGGGGCGGCTGGCAGCAACGTAATAGGCTGCTCTACAGTCCACAGGAAAGTTAAAAAACATAATGAGAATAGAAACAAATAAGAAAAACAGGCGATGAAACGGTGACATTGTAAAAAATTGTAAAATGGCGGAAATTTGTGGAATTTAAAATATAAAAACACTGTGGTGATGATGCAGATGAAGACACACAAGAAGCAGACAGGCACAATTAAAAAAACACGGTGACAGTCTGGTTTCTGTTCGCGTGAGATAAAAAAAACACAACTAGCGACAGTATGGCGGCTGTTCGCAACATTCGCAGGGGACGCACAACACTGAACACTCACTTACAACAGTACTAGACAGGTGACACGGCGGCAGATGGGGGGGGGGGGGGAAGGTCTGTGAGGGAGGAAAGGGGGGGAGGAGAGGAAAAGAAAAAAAGGGGGAGCTGATGGAGGGAGGGGACATAGAAAAGAGGGGAGGAGCGGTTATTCACATTTTCACGCATCCATTTATTTGTTTTGTCACCTTTGCTCTAAATGGGAAGTTACACACAATCTGATCAAACGTATACGGATACTCCTGTGAAAACACGGAAGTGACCACTGTACGAGGGACCTTCAATAAGTACCGCGACACATTTTTTCTCGGCCAATTACGGTTGAACAAATGCAGAATTTCTTGTGGGAATGGGGGAACATTCTCGCTTCAGCTCCTGTAATTTAATGAAGTTCCGGTAGGCAATGGCGCTATTATACGTATCCTTCAAAATAGCGCCTGTAACAGAGGTGCGTTCCACGCAGCGAGATGTCACTGAGTTTCTTTTGGCAGAAGACCAGAGCTTCGCAGATATTCATAGGCGCTTGCAGAATGTCTGTGGAGAACTGGGAGTGAACAAAAGCACAGTGAGTCGTTCAGCGAGGCACCTGTCATTTTCGCAGCTAGGTCGCCCGAACCTGTCCGATCTCCTACATCCCGACCGGCCGCACAGAGGTGTGACTCCTACAGTGTTGGGGACTTCCTAGTGTTCGTCGCCACAAAAATGGAAACGAACTTTACTTCTCCATGACAACGCAAGGCCTCATACAAGTCTGCGCACCTGATAGGAGCTCACAAAATTTTATTGGACTGTTCATCTTCATCCGCCCTACAGCCCGCATCTCGCACCTTCCGATTTCCATCTGATTCACCCAATGAAGTGTGCACTCCGCGGGAAGGAATGCGTGAGCGACGAGGAGGTCACTGATGCAGCAAGACGTTGGCTCCGAAATCGACCAGTAGAATGGTACCATGAGGGCATACAAGCCCTCCCAGTAAGGTGGCGTAAACCGTCGAATAGAACAGGAATTATGTTGAGAAATAGACAGTGGAAGGGGAAACGAGGAGAGTTATCAATATCTGGGAGGAATTAAAGGAAATGGCCAAACACAGAGGATGGATGGCGAGCTCTCCTGAATGCTTTATGCCCCCATAGGAGTCAAATGAATCAAAAGAGTGGGGAATAATATGGTTTGTTGAAACCCTGAATAAAACCAACCTGGTTTCAGAAAAAAATGTGTTGTCTTACTTATTGAACTTTCCTTGTATGTTACGAGACGGGTACCCGCCAGTGTAAAAGGAGATGGGGAGTATTGTGTAGTCAATAGGAAGCAGTAGCGGCAAGATGGGTAGATTAGAAGAGCTCAGTGACTTCGAATGTCATTGGAAGTCATCTGAGTAACAAATCCGTAAGCGACATTTCGACCCTTCTAAAGATGTCCAAGTCGATTGTCGTTGGCGTGATTCTGAAGTGGAAACCCGAAGGAACAGCCACAGTGAAACCATTAAAGTTAAGGGTGATTGTAACAACTCGCATGAAAGCAGAGGAATGAATGACTTCTGAGTTCAAAAGTGCTACGAGCAATCCAGCTAGCACAATGAGAGTGTGAAGGAAGTTGAAAAGAATAGGATACAACGGTCAAGCAGCTTTTCATGTAAGCCACACATTGCTGTACTCAGTGCTAAGCGATGCTTGAGGTGGTGGAAATAGTGACGCCACTGGACAGTGAATCACTGACAACGAATGATTTGGAGTAACGAGTCACGTTACATAGTGTGACAATCGGTTGTAAGGGTTTGGGTTTGACGAAATCTAGAAAACATTTCCCACCATCGTTTGTCAACTGTGCTGACATGGTATGCGTGTGCCACAGCAAAGTATTAGAAATAAAAAAAATTACAATCAAACCAATTAACTTAATAAAAATGCTAATAAAAGCCTTATGATTAGATTTAGAAAAATAAAAAACCTTAGCATTTTTGACAAGATTCGAACCTTCGACCTTCTACACGTTAATTTTATACACTAACCACTATGCTTCAGCAAGCTATTGTATTTATGACTCTGGTGTCCCAATGGCAAAAATTGACAGCCTTCAAAAATTCGGTTTCACCCAATGTTGTGCGAAGCTTATCTAATGTAAGCCAATCTCGATAATTGTAATAACTGTATAAATAACGCTCATTCGCGTTTTGTGCGGAAGAATCCAGCAGTGTTTGGTCAGTACTGTGGATGAAATGTGCGTATTTCGTTAGTATCGTAGTGTATGCGAATGTATGTACACTAAAGCGTCAAAGAAACTGGTATAGCCATCCATATTCAAATATACAGATATGTAAACATGTAGAATACAGCGCGGCGGTCGGCATTGCCTGGCGCAGTACCTGGCGCAGTTGTTCATCTCAGATATGCCTAGATTTACCAGCAACGAAGAGATTCGAGTAATGCTGAGACATCCCACTATATATCAAATCATCAAACAAAAATCAACCTCATTCTACAATGCATGCCATAACTCACCATTCCATCTCATCAGCTCACTCGAATAAGAACAGCACCCCCATCACAACACACCCATCACCACCATTCATCGTCAGTCCAGATGACAAACAGAAACTATCAGCATAAAGCAAACAAAAAGTAACCTCACAACCATCTAAATCGCCACCACCACCAACATCATAATTCGAGGACAGAATCCCCAAGCCATTACTCACCACTAAGCGTTATTCGTTATTTCAGGTTAGTCATGCGGAAGACAGAGCGTCAAAGGACGCTGGATCATCCTATACAAAATGGATGTAGAACCCAGCCAATTCGATGTCCGCAGTTGTTAGATCAGTTACTGCTGCTACAATGGCGGGTTAGCAAGATTTAAGTGAGTTTGAACGTGGTGTTACAGTTGGCGCACGAGGTAGCGATGAAGTGCGGATTTTCGTGTACGGCCATTTCACGAGTGTTCTTTGAATATCAGGAATCAGATAAAACATCACATCTTCACATCTTCGACATCGCTGCGGACAGAAAAAGATCTTGCAAGAACGGGACCAACGAATACTGAAGAGGATCATTCCATGTGACAGAAGTACAACCCTTTAGATTTCAATGCTGCATCATCAACAAGTGTCAGCGTGCGAACCCTCAACGAAACAACATCGCTATGGGCTTTTGGAGCCGAAGGTCCAGTAGGATACTCTTGACGACTACATGACACAAAGCTTTACGCCTCGCCTCGGTCCACCAACACCGACATTGGACTGTTGATGACTATAAACATGTTGCCTGATCGGAAGAGTCTTGTTTCAAATTGTATCTGGCGGATGGACGTGTATGGCTATGGAGACAAACTCATGAGTCCATGGACCCTGAATGTCAGTAGAGAACTGTTCGGGCTGGTGGAGGCTCTGTAATGGTGTCGGGCGTGTGCAATTGGACTGATACGGGACCACAGATACTTCTAGATACGACTCTGACAGTTAACACGTACATAATCATCCTGTTTGATCACCTGCTTCCATTCAATGATAATTAAATCAAGACCTTAAGCTGTCCACAGGCGTTGATAGACATCAACGGGGACAGCTGAAAACGTGTGCCCTGATCGGAACTCGAACCTGGGATTACCTGCTTACATGACAGATGCTCTATCCATCTGAGCCACCGATAGCACAGAGGATAGCGCGTCTGCAGGGACTTATCCCGTGCAAGCTCCCCATGAGACCCACATTCCCAACTCAATGGCCACACACTACATTTGTAGTTCCCCTGCCCATTACACTCATTACTGGCGGAAGACAATCTTACCGAATACCGTAAGAGACCGGGCAATGTGTGTGCATCCGCACAGAAGAAGGTCAATGGCCGGTTAGCCTTAACTGTATGAAGATAGTATCTATTCTTCCGGACAGCGAATAATGGAATAATTCACAGATGCGAATATAGACGACCGTCAGCTGTACCCCCTCCGCCAATTCATTTCTGTATACAGAGAACAACAATGGTCCTACCAGATTTCCCTGGGGCACTCCTGACGATAACCTTGTCTCTGACGAACACTTAAAATGGTTCAAATGCCTCTGAGCACTATGGGACTTAACATCTGTGGGCATCAGTCCCCTAAAACTTAGAACTACTTAAACCTAACTAACCTAAGAACATCACACACATCCATGCCTGAGGCAGGATTCGAACTTGGGACCGTTGCGGTCGCGCAGATCCAGACAGAAACGCCTAGAACCACTCCGCCACACGGGCCGAGTGATGGACACTCACCATCAAGGACAACATACTGGGTTCTATTACTTAAGAACTCTTCGAGCCACTCACGTATCAGTGAACTTATTCCATATGCTCGTACCTTCATTAACTGCCTGCACCGTGTCAAACACCGTCCAGAAATTTAGAAATACTGTATCTGTCTGTTGCCCTTCATTCATAGTTCGCAGTACATCATGCAAGAAAAGGGCAGTGAGGTGTCAGGTCAGAGGGGTGTTCTGAACACAATTTCGACACAAAGCAGCTCAATAGGCTGTGGAGTGGAAGGGGTAGGCTAGCAATAGAACAGTGCATTTCATTGACTAGACACTCATTTATTGAACACATAAGTCAGGTATTACCCCAAAGTAACAATCAGTACAAATTACAAAATAATATTCTTTTCCTTTAAGTCATTCAAACATTTAAGCAGGCAAATAGCAATCATTTAACTGAAAGCCTTTAAGAAAGCAAGACTAGAAAATTTGAATGATGAGTTAAAATCATATTTAAATACGCTCTGACAGAACACATATTTTAAGACGAAATACTTCCTTTAAGGAACCAGCGGTCAAAATTAATTACATAATCCTCAACAACCATATTACATCCAAGACATTTAAGATTAAACAGTAATATATAACATCAGAGAGCAGCAGTCCCAAGTTTTAAGCAGCACGTTTCAGGTGGACTGCACTGCAACAGCACAATACAAGTCCCTCAGAGGATCTCCCCACACAGGAAGTTATTGCCACAATCGACAAAGTATCAACATCATTCCATGTACAGACCTAAAACAAACTAAAAGCTCTCTTAAGTTTGGTAAGGTCAATTCAACATAACATACATTACAAGTCTAGCCCTAGGACGGCACCGACACCCCGCAATTTAGCACGCAAAAAACTACAGCGATGCACTCATCACGTATCCTTACAAAATCCAAAAACAGAGAGCCGGCTCCCCAATAGTGGAACATTTAACCTCGCACAGCGTGCGGGTTTGCGGGGTGCTGATCTCACCCTTAACATCAACACCATTTCAAATACTAGTCAGCCTACAATCTTGAACCACCATACACATTCCTTCAGTTACTGCATAGAAAGCCAAGCCAATGTGATAGGCAAACAGACCAGCATATGATAAAAGCTTAAGCAATTTCCTTACTAGACAACCCTTATGAATAGTAGACATTATTTTGTTTTTTAAACGTGAGAACATGCACAATCAAACGACAAACAACGCCAATCATAAGAACAGTAGCACATAAGTAAGTAACAATAGTAACTTCTGCTTAGATTGGCTACAAGTCAGCGCGTGATTTAACACACCAGAGAACAGTCTTTACAACATAACCATCAATACAATAGCAAATTACTCACACGTGTGCTCCCTCACGATTTCGATACGCAAAGCCAAAGACAAAACGTGGAGAACGTATCACTTAGACCAACATAATGGTGCTCCCTCAGTTACGCCAAATAACTGACTCCCTTAGTTGCACAGCAAAGAACCAGACCTAATGAAACCACCACAGCTTTCGCCTCTAAATTGTCACAGTGCAAGTGAGACTCAATCACAATGTAATTTTACAGAACCAGTTCCCGTATAGTCAATACAAGTGCCTGATTTTCACCCGTCTATAACGGCAGGCAGCAACATCGTACGGAAAAGAGCGTAGACACAAGCTCTTACCAGTTCTCTTCTCCGAAAGCATCCACCTCAACTCACGGGAAGCACTGGGACATCCGATGCAAACATCGTTACTCCTTCACACAAATCACAGGACGCCCGCTTCCCGCTGCTTGCTACGGCGCCTTCCGTTCAGAGCTAACTTGTATATCTCCATGCGATAGATCCGGTCCCACACTCGCTGCGTCAACCCGCCAACCGTCTTCCACCACGTCCCGGAGCACACCCACCACAGGACCTCGCCTAGCTGCTTACCACCCTGACTGTGGCAGGGAAGATAAACCACCAGAGTGGCACTATCGATATGAGCCGACACGGCTCACGCACTATGAGCTTAAAGCGAGCGATGCTTTCTAAAACCATGCTAATTCGTGAACAAAAACTTCTCAGTCTCAGGAAACTTTATTATATTCATACTGGGAATATGTTCAAGGATTCTGCAGCAAACCGAAGATAGGGATATTGGTTTGTTATTTTTTTTTTTTTCAGGCGATGTTCACTCCCATTATACAGGGTGTTACAAAAAGGTACGGCCAACTTTCAGGAAACATTCCTCACTCACAAAGAAAGAAAATATGTTGTGTGGACATGTGTCCGGAAACGCTTACTTTCTATGTTAGAGCTCATTTTATTACTTCTCTTCAAATCACATTAATCATGGAATGGAAACACACAGCAACAGAACGTACCAGTGTGACTTCAAACACTTTGTTACAGGAAATGTTCAAAATGTCCTCCGTTAGCGAGCATACATGCATCCACCCTCCATCGCATGGAATCCCTGATGCGCTGATGCAGCCCTGGAGAATGGCTTATTGTATCACAGCCATCCACAATACGAGCACGAAGAGTCTCTACATTTGGTAACGGCTTTGCATAGACAAGAGCTTTCAAATGCCCCCATAAATGAAAGTCAAGAGGCTTGAGGTCAGGAGAGCGTGGAGGCCATGGAATTGGTCCGCCTCTACCAATCCATCGGTCACCGAATCTGTTGTTGAGAAGCGTACAAACACTTCGACTGGAATGTGCAGAAGCTCGATCGTGCATGAGCCACATGTTGTGTCGTACTTCTAAAGGCACATGTTCTAGCAGCACAGGTAGAGTATCCCGTATGAAATTATGATAACGTGCTCCATTGAGCGTAGGTAGAACAACATGGGGCCCAATCAAGACATCACCAACAATGCCTGCCCAAACCTTCACAGAAAATCTGTGTTGATGATTTGATTGCACAATTGCATGCGGATTCTCGTCAGCCCACTCATGTCGATTGTGAAAATTTACAATTTGATCACGTTGGAATGAAGCCTCATCCGTAAAAAGAACATTTGCACTGAAATGAGGATTGACACATTGTTGGATGAACCATTCGCAGAAGTGTACCCGTGGAGGCCAACCAGCTGCTGATAGTGCCTGCACACGCTGTACATGGTACGGAAACAACTAGTTCTCTCGTAGCACTTTCCATACAGTGACGTGGTCAACGTTACCTTGTACAGCAGCATCTTCTCCGCTGCAGACATTAGGGTTATCGTCAACTGCACAAAGAATTGCCTTGTCCATTGCAGGTTTCCTCGTCGTTCTAGGTCTTGCTCCCTAAGACGCCGATCAATTGCGAACGTTTTCCCGTCGGGACACCTTCGTTCTGGAAATCTGTCTTGATACAAACGTACCGCGCCACGGCTATAGCCCCGTGCTAATCCATACATCAAATGGGCATCTGCCAACTACGCATTTGTAAACATCGCACTGACTGCAAAACCACGTTCGTGATGAACACTAACCTGTTGATGCCACGTACTGATGTACTTCATGCTAGTACTTTAGAGAAATGAGTCGCATGTCAACACAAGCACCGAAGCCAACATTACCCTCCTTCAGTTGGGCCAACTCTCGGTGAATCGAGGAAGTACAGTACATACTGATGAAACTAAAATGAGCTCTAACATGGAAATTAAGCGTTTCCAGACACATGTCCACATAACATCTTTTCTTTATTTGTGTGTGAGGAATGTTTCCTGAAAGTTTGGCCGTACCTTTTTGTAACACCCTGTATACCGTTTCAGGCCTGGTAAGAACACCAACGCATCCTGTCCGCCATTCTACCTGTCTTTTAAATTCCCCGCAATGGTGTATAGGTGTACAAAGTTACACCGACATCCGACTATGTTCTCTGGGTGGTTCATTTTTCTTGTCAGACGGTGGAATTGATTGCGCCTATCGGACATTCGCCAGTATCGCTACGTGCAGTAGTCGGTAGCGTAGTAGGACTGTTTATAACACTATCAACTGAAGCACGTTATCTACCGACTCTCACACTACTGAATATTCTTTGCGGGCTTTTCAGTTGCTCCTCTGGCGTGCCAGTGATAAAAAGTGGAGGGAATACGTGATGTCGCGATAGCTTTCACGACTCGCGTGCATACGAGGAGCCTAGCGTGATAATGGGTTCGTATTCAATCACACAAATATACCACTACACTCACACATACATTTATATTATAGCACAGAATATAATACACTGTCTAATTATAATACTAAAATAATAGTAATAATAATTATAAAACCTCTACAACGTGCTGAAGAGGAATCTGTGGTGGCACAGGACTAATTTGCTCATATTGACATTAAAAAACCTATACAGGGTGGTCCATTGATAGTGGCCGGGCCAAATACCTCACTAAATAAGCATCAACTGAAAACAACTACACAGAACGAAACTCGTCTAGCTTGAAGGGGGAAACCAGATAGCACTATGGTTGGCCCGCTAGATGGCGCTGCCATGGGTCACACGGAAATCAATTGCGTTTTTTAAAAAATAGCAACCCCCATTTTTAATTGCATATTCGCGTAGTACGTAAAGAAATATGAATGTTTATTTGGACCACTTTTTTCGCTTTTTGATAGATGGCGCTGTAATAGTCACAAACTTATAAGTACGTAGTACCACGTAACATTCCGCCAGTGACGACGGTATTTGCATCGTGATATATTACCCGTCTTAAAATGGACCGTTTACCAATTGCAGAAAAAGTCGATATCGTGCTGATGTATGGTTATTGTGATCAAAATGCCCAACGGGCGTGTGCTATGTATGCTGCTCGGTATTCTGAACAACATCATCCAAGTGTCCGGACCGTTCACCGGATAGTTACGTTATTTAAGGAAACAGTAAGTGTTCAGCCACATGTGAAACGTCAACCAAGACCTGCAACAAAAGATGACTCCCAAGTAGGTGTTTTAGCTGCTGTCGCGGCTTATCCGCACATCAGTAGCAGAAAAATTGCGCCAGAATCGGGAATCTCAAAAACGTCGGTGTTGAGAATGCTACACCAACATCGATTGCACCCGTACCATATTTCTATGCACCAGGCATTGCATGGAGACGACTTTGAACGCCGTGTACAGTTCTGCCACTGGGCACAAGAGAAATTACGGGACGGGGACAGATGTTTTGCACGCGATCTATTTAGTGACGAAGCGTCATTCACCAACACCGGTAACGTAAACCGGCATAATATGCACAACGGGGCAACGAAAATCACGACGGCTGCGACAAGTGGAACATCAGCGACCTTGGCGGGTTAATGTATGGTACGGCATTATGGGGGGAAGGATAATTGGTCCCCATTTTATCGATGGTGATCTAAATGGTGCAATGTATGCTGATTTCCTATGTAATGTCCTACCGATGTTACTACAAGATGTTTCACTGCATGGCAAATTGGCGATGTACTTCCAACATGATGGATGTCCGGCACATAGATCGCGAGCGGTTGAAGCGGTATTGAATAGCATATTTCATGACAGGTGGATTGGTCGTCGAAGCACCATACCATGGCCCGCACGTTCACCGGATCTGACGTCCGCAGATTTCTTTCTGTCGGGAAAGTTGAAGGATATTTGCTACCGTGATCCACCGACAACGCTTGACAACATGCGTCAGCGCATTGTCAATGCATATGCGAACATTACGGAAGGCGAACTACTCACTGTTGAGAGGAATGTCGTTACACATATTGCCAAATGCATTGAGGTTGACGGACAGCATTTTGAGCTTTTATTGCATTAATGTCGTATTTACAGGTAATCACGCTGTAACAGCATGCGTTCTCAGAAATGATAAGTTCACAAAGGTACATGTATCACATTGGAACAACCGAAATAAAATGTCCAAACGTACTTACGTTCTGTATTTTAATTTAAAAAACCTACCTGTTACCAGCTGTTCGTCTAAAATTATGAGCCATATGTTTGTGACTATTACAGCGCCATCTACCACAAAGCGAAAAAAGTGGACCAACTGAAACGTTCATATTTCTCTACGTACTACACGAATATGTAATAAAAAATGGGGGTTCCAATTTTTAAAAAAATGCAGTTGATGTCCGTTTGACCTATGGCAGCGCCATCTAGCGGACCAACCATAGCGCCATCTGATTTCCCTCTTCAATCTAGACAAGTTTCGTTCTTTGTAATTTTTTCGTTTGACGCTGATTTCGTGAGATATTTGGCCCGGTCACGATCAATGGACCACCCTGTATAATGAAAACAGGGCATTTTACGATCAATAAGAAGGAGGCGGTAGTACAATCGATTTGGGTAAATATTTACTTGAGCCACCATGAATGTGGAAAATCATATAGTTATTGTGTATTTTGTCTTTAATTCAAATATAACGTGACTCTTTTTTTTCTTGTCAGATTTGTGACTCGTATATCTGAAAACAGCCCTCAAGGGACCACTTTGCAGTTCGATGACGAATATGTGACAGAAATCAGGGATGATGACATGGTAAGTAAGTATCACTGCGTTGATCGTATAATTTCAATAATATAGTGAAATTACTGTTAGCAGTTGTAAAGGGGGATTTCCTATTCCACATCGTAATGTTGTAAATGAAGCATGTCTTGCCCTTGACATGTGCTGTATTACAATTATATGTAGCAGTTATTTTATTTTCTCGATTCTTCTGTTCTGTGTACTGTATTTACTTATGTGTTGCTCTAGTAATATGGTTCAAATGGCTCTGAGCACTATGGGACTCAACTGCTGTGGTCATCAGTCCCCTAGAACTTAGAACTAATTAAACCTAACTAACCTACGGACATCACACACATCCATGCCCGAGGCAGGACTCGAGCCTGCGACCGCAGCAGCAGCGCGGCTCCGGACTGGAGCGCCTAGAACCGCATGACTCTAGTAATAAGACATCCTGTCTCCATTAAGACAACAGAAAGCTGGGCGCCTGTATTATGTAATGTTCTCATTCGAACGTTTAATACATCATTAATTCATAGTGTTTTACCAATCAAAGTTAAAATAAACTATTGTTAGGTCAGCCTAACAAAATGTTGGCCCACACATATCAACAATCACCAACCATCCTCACGCCTTACATCATTTTCTAAAATTTTTGAGAAGGTTAAATATTCAAAAACTGTCACCCACCTTTTCAGTAATTGAATATGTATTCACTCACAGTTTGGATTTCGAATGGTCTGCTGTGTTAAGGCATATAATATACTTTCACCGAGCACATAATACAGTTTTTAAATTGTGAAATATCATCAGTTGGGATGCTTCCACGAAGTTATCGACGGTATTCCATGGTGTTAATTATAATTTTCTATTACTACAATTACGTTTTTATGGAACACGTGGTTCTGCAGGTTCCCACTTTAAAAAACACGATACAGGAAAATTTTTCACTAGGATGCGCGAGTAATGCACAAAGGTACACCATACCATCTTGATGATATTGCTTACTGTTATTGCTCTGTGTTAATTATTTATCATTTATTTAAATCAGAAGGCAGAATTAGTCGTTTTGCATATGATACAAGCATTATTGTAAAAGAAACACGTAAACGACAAACAGTAAATGATATTTTTTTAAAGTTATTAACTGGTTATACATAACTTTGAAAAACCACAGGTCATCCACTTTCTCACTGAAAAAAAAGAAAAAAGAAAAAAACTACCTCAATATTAACGTAGTGCATCAACAAAAAAATTGAGTAGAAGGTTTTGAGTACATTATGGGCATATCGATGAAAATTTAAGTTGAAAAAACCATATATAGCTGCTACAGCATAAAGTTTCACCCACTTTTGACGTAAGAATAATTGTCAATTTTCTGGGTATGAACATCAGTGCGATGTTTTGCATAGATTCATTCATTCACTGACGTCCTATGGGATAATAATCTGGCATAACTCATCACTCACGGAAAAAGTATTCATTACACAAAGGAAAGTAATTACAATTATGTATGGGGTTTACATATGTACAGATATGAGCCAAAACATTATGACGGAAGCAGAAATGGCTGCGCAGATTATCGAGGCATTACAAGACTCAGTTCTATATCGAGACTATACGAAAAGATCCTTAAAACTACACTCATGCTCATAAATTAAGAATAATGCTGATACGTGGTGAAAGAACGCTCTGGTGAGCGGTTTGCGGGTTTAAATCACCTCGGGGTATGACCATGTGGTGCATTTGACCTGCGGTTATCACACGTTGGCGATGGCAGCAGTCCACATACGCAGAGGTGTGTTGGTGCATGTCAGAGTATGGTGCAGCGCGTAGGTGCGCGGAGGTTTCCAGACGTGCTAATGGTGACTGTGTGTTGAAAATGTCTTAGAGAACACATATTGATGACATTATGAGGGATAGAATACTAGGGCGATTGGAGGCTGGTCAAACGCAGCAGGTCGTAGCACGGGCCCTCCGTGTGCCACAAAGTGTGATCTCAAGATTATGGTAACGATTCCAGCAGACAGGAAACGTGTTCAGGCGCTACAGTACCAGACGTCCACAATGTACAACACCACAAGAAGACCGATACCTCACCATCAGTGCCCACATACAACCACGGAGTACTGCAGGTAGCCTTGCTCGGGAACTTAGCGCAGCCACTGGAACAGTTGTCTCCCCATACACAGTCTACAGACGAGTGAACCAGGAGCCAGATACCAACCCCTTAATGTCCTTGAAAGGGACCTGTATGGAGGTCGTCGTTTGATGGTGTGGGGTGGGATTATGATTGATGCACGTACACCTCTGCATGTCTTTGGCAGAGGAACTGTAATAGGTCAGGTGTATCGAGACATCATTTTGCACCAGTATGTCAGCCTTTTCAGGAGTGCAGTGGGTCCCACCTTCCTCCTGATGGATGATAACGCACTGCCCCACCGAGCTGCCATCGTGGAGGAGCACCTTGAAACAGAAGAAATCAGGTGAATAGAGTGGCCTGCCTGTTCTACATACCTAAACCCCATCGAGCACGCCTGGGATGCTCTCTGTCGACGTATCGCTGCATGTCTTCAAACCCCTAGGATACTTCAGGAGCTCCGACAGGCACTGGAATGGAAGGCTATACCCCAGCAGCTGCTCGACCACCTGATCCAGAGTATGCCAACCCATTGTGCGGCCTGTGTACGTGTGCATGGTGATAATATCTCGTATTTATGTTGGGGTATATGAGCAGGAAACAGTGGCGTTTTGTAGCACTTGTGTTCTGGGACGGTTTTCTCAACTTATCACCAATACCGTGGACTTACACGTATGTGTCGTGTGTGTTCCCTATGTGCCTATGCGCAGGAAACAGTGGCGTTTTGTAGCACATGTGTTCTGGGACGGTTTTCTCAACTTATCACCAATACCGTGGACTTACAGGTATGTGTCGTGTGTATTCCCTATGTGCCTATGTGCAGGAAACAGTGGAGTTTTGTAGCACATGTGTTCCGGGACGGTTTTCTCAACTTATCACCAATACCGTGGACTTACAGGTATGTGTCGTGTGTGTTCTCTATGTGCCTATGCGCAGGAAACAGTGGAGTTTTGTAGCACATGTGTTCCGGGACGGTTTTCTCAACTTATCACCAATACCGTGGACTTACAGATCTGTGTCGTGCGTGTTCCCTATGTGCCTATGCGCAGGAAACAGTGGCGTTTTGTAGCACATGTGTTCTGGGACGGTTTTCTCAACTTATCACCAATACCGTGGACTTACAGGTATGTGTCGTGTGTATTCCCTATGTGCCTATGCGCAGGAAACAGTGGAGTTTTGTAGTACATGTGTTTCGGGACAGTTTTCTCAACTTATCACCAATACCGTGGACTTACAGGTATGTGTCGTGTGTGTTCCCTATGTGCCTATGCGCAGGAAACAGTGGAGTTTTGTAGCACATGTGTTTCGGGACGGTTTTCTCAACTTATCACCAATACCGTGGACTTACAGGTATGTGTCGTGTGTATTCCCTATGTGCCTATGCGCAGGAAACAGTGGAGTTTTGTAGCACATGTGTTTCGGGACGGTTTTCTCAACTTATCACCAATACCGTGGACTTACAGGTATGTGTCGTGTGTATTCCCTATGTGCCTATGCGCAGGAAACAGTGGAGTTTTGTAGCACATGTGTTTCGGGACGGTTTTCTCAACTTATCACCAATACCGTGGACTTACAGGTATGTGTCATGTGTGTTCCCTATGTGCCTATGCGCAGGAAACAGTGGAGTTTTGTAACACATGTGTTCTGGGACGGTTTTCTCAACTTATCACCAATACTGTGGACTTACAGTTCTGTGTCGTGCGTGTTCCCTAGGTGCCTATGCGCAGGAAACAGTGGAGTTTTGTAACACATGTGTTCCGTGACGGTTTTCTCAACTTATCACCAATACCGTGGACTTACAGGTATGTGTCGTGTGTGTTCCCTATGTGCCTATGCGCAGGAAACAGTGGAGTTTTGTAGCACATGTGTTCCGGGACGGTTTTCTCAATTTATCACCAATACCGTGGACTAACAGGTATGTGTCATGTGTGTTTCCTATGTGCCTATGCGCAGGAAACAGTGGAGTTTTGTAGCACATGTGTTCCGCGACGGATTTCTCAACTTATCACCAATACCGTGGTCTTACAGGTATGTGTCGTGTGTGTTCCCTATGTGCCTATGCGCAGGAAACAGTGGAGTTTTGTAGCACATGTGTTCCGGGACGGTTTTCTCAACTTATCACCAATACCGTGGACTTACAGGTATGTGTCGTGTGTGTTTCCTATGTGCCTATGCGCAGGAAACAGTGGAGTTTTGTAGTACATGTGTTCCGGGACGGTTTTCTCAAGTTATCACCAATACCGTGGACTTACAGATCTGTGTCGTACGTGTTCCCTATGTTCCTATGCTATTAGCGCCACTTTTGTCTAGTGCCACGTTGTGTGGCGCCACATTCTGCAATTATCCTTAATTTATGAGCATGAGTGTATAGCTGAATGAGAAATTTAGGAACAAAACGGCTTCCGGCAGGCACGTCCTAAGCATTCGACAAGTGAGTCACAAGAGAGCGGCGCATAACACGGTTTTTGTGGACTTGAATAATGCCAGTGACAGTGCTCCGCTTTGTCTGATTTACAAACAATGAATAACCAGAACATTCATAAATGTTGTGTACAAGCTGTATTCAGATAACGCTTCTTGTGTTAAGTTAGAAAGCTACTACCACAGACATTTAAGGTTAGCGGAGGGCTGAGACAAGGATGTTGCTTTGCGTCTACGCTCTTTAAAATGTTTTTGGACGGAGCGATGAACAACTGGAAGATGAGGTGCAATATCGTGGGAATTAGGTTGCGGGAGACGCCAGTAAAGGACATCAAATGAAATGTTAATAATTCTTTCGCCAAACGAGTGAGTTGTTTATACTCATTTATTCTTTGTAATAGCCCCTATAATGTTCTTGACGGAGCAGTTTATCGATTGACATGTTAGTTTTCCCTGGTTAACAAGCGTAATGTAGATTGTTACTATTCACGATTCGATAGTGTTTGATCTATAGGCTTAACTATGAGTTACGCCTATAAAATGGTGAGCCTGGAAACAAAAAAGACAAGCATAGTGCATAGCGGACGGTTGACTTCGCATTACGAAGAGATACAGGACCAAATGGAGAAAAAACTTTCACGCTTACAAGAAGAGCTACAAAGACAGA
The DNA here is from genome assembly GCF_023897955.1 of Schistocerca gregaria. NCBI lineage: Eukaryota > Metazoa > Arthropoda > Insecta > Orthoptera > Acrididae > Schistocerca > Schistocerca gregaria. The sequence continues at coordinate 1,011,554,654 of NC_064920.1, read as the reverse complement.
TTTAAGGAACGCAACCATGAGACTCGTGCGACACAACGGGAAAGCGCGTAGAGAAACAGTATATGCGGCAGATGCTGGAACTACGACGTCTAACGAGGCCGACAGACCAAAGATTATTAGTGCCCAAATTATTACCGGAGAAACCTGAGCTTTGGTTCGCAGTTTTAAAATTAGCGTTTATACAGAACAAAGTCACGAATGACGATACAAAGTTTGCAGTTAATAGCCTGGACGCACAAGCGGTGGGCGTCATTTTGAAGCCTCCTGCACGCGGGCGTTATCGACACTTCATGGGACGTGGTGGTTCAAGACACGGGAAAGTCGTTAGACCAACGGATGAAGCACATCTTACAGTTCAAAGGTACCGGGGACAGGTAGCCTTCGGAATTCTGGTGACATCTCACGACCACGGTGGGAGAAACAGTCATGTGGGATAAGACCGCCGGCCGGAGTGGCCGAGCGGTTCTAGGCGCTACAGTTTGGAACCGCGCGACCGCTACGGTCGCTGGTTCGAATCCTGCCTCGGGCATGGATGTGTGTGATGTCCTTAGGTTAGTTAGGTTTAAGTAGTTCTAAGTTCTAGGGGAATGATGACCTCAGAAGTTAAGTCCCATAGTGCTTAGAGCCGTTTAAACCATTTTGGGATAAGACCGTTCGACGTGCGTCGCTGATGCATCTACGCTGCCAGTGAAGACAGCAACGGTCTCTTGCGGGAAAGACGACATTAATTCTGTGCCGATAGGGTGCACACAGAATTAGGGCACGCAAGCACCTGACAATAGAACAGGAAGCCGACGACCGCAACACAGCTGAGACTGCAGCTACACGACGGGGTTTTAGGAAGTCCGTCGCCGAACAGCTGCATGTGTAACTTCTTTATTTAAATCTGTGAATCTGCACTTAAATTGCCGAATGACTGAGAAGATGAAACTTCTACGTTATTTGATTCTGAAACAGCTGAGGAAAACTCAACGTACTGAGTCTACTTTCTCTTTACTTTCTCTTATCATGTCAACTCTGACCCACAATATTCTAGCGCAGCGCAACCTGACTGCTCAAAAAAAATTACAACCTGACTTCAAATAATTAAGACTTTTACATCTTCATTACGTGAACTACTGCAGTACAGCGGGCGTCAATACTGCCAGCTAAATAAAATATTATAATTACTAAAGCCACTAGCTACTAACAGGCACGTGGTTAGCAAAGAAAAGATTTTGCTGCAAACCAAATAATGTAGTTTTTCCCTTAATAATGCGACATCCAGTTCAAACACGAATATAAATCGTCATTGACATCCAGTACAAAGGTACATAATCATGAATAATTTTCAATCTCTAAGTCGGATACTTCCAGATCGTTCCATCAATGCTAACTTCTCATATTTAACACCCATTACTGCTGGCTGTTCACCTCCAACTGCCCAACAGTACTTCCATTTCTGCTGGCGACTAACTTCCAACTACGCAACACTGGCAGCGTAGATGCATCAGCGACACATGTCGAAGGGTTTTTTCCCAACAGTACTGGCGATTAACTTCCAACGAGTCCGACCAGCCACAGAGTCTCTTACAAAGTGCAGTCAGAGATCCAATGCAAAGCGCTACACATCGCTGTCAACACAGAAGCACCCCACTTACACACGCTTTGAAGTCACAATTGGAAGCGATGCAAAATCAATTATCAACGCTAGAATTGAAGAAAAAAAGGGTTCAAATGGCTCTTAGCACTATGGGACTTAACATCTGTGGTCATTAGTCCCCTAGAACTTAGAACTACTTAAACCTAACTAACCTAAGGACATCACACACATCCATGCCCGAGGCAGGATTCGAACCTGCGACCGTAGCGGTCACGCGGTTACAGACTGAAGCGCCTAGAGCCGCACGGCCACACCGTTCGGCTGAATTGAAGAAACTAGACAGTACGAGAAATGGTAAATCGGAACAACGGAGGCAAGGTCTTGAAGGCTGACTTTGCTGATTATCACGAAAAGTTCGGCATGTGGGCCATGAGATGCGTATTGCCTGCTCATTCCCAAACAGTTACAGCGGCCTGCAGTAGATGCAGCAGGCCACACAGCTACACAAGAATACTAGAGTAGTGACACAGAGATAGGCATTACTGCAACGGAGAGAGATATTGCAGTGACTGAAGGCAACAAAACTGCAGGGCTCAAGATCGGCCCAGTCATACAAGGGGACTCTTCTGTGCACACGCAGACTTCGAAGCGAACTTACCCGCTTACGTTGTCACATCGCTTGTATGTTTCAAACAGGAGGACAAATCAGTGCTACCTGATCGATTCTGGCTCGGACATTAGTGCACTGCCAGTGAAGCAGCACTTAACCGCCGCTAGCAACTCGCCAGTCATGGCATATAGAGAACACGAGGCGACCATGAATATTGGGTTCAGCAAGAGTGTTAAATGGAGATTCGTGGTGGCTGATGTGCAAAAAACCGATCCTTGAGGCAGATTTCGTCCACCACCAATAGCTGGGTTTACAGCTGAGCTCAGTGCAAGTTCAGTGGAGAAGTGAAGTCACGACGGGCGCAATAGGCACTAGTGCCAGCAACGCTGTCGCGTCACTGGTAGATGCGGTCACATTTAAGACGAAGCAGGAGATTCAGAGTAACGGACAGAAGTAGTATATACCACCACGCGTCATATCTAGACTACCGCAAGCCAACCAGTCCCCCTATGGTCCAGAAGACAAGCACCCAATCGGTTCACCGAGGAAAAGGTGGAGTCTGACCACATGTCGCAGGCAGGAATCGTACGAACGTTGGATAGACTGTGGACATGACCACTGCATTAGGAAGAGAGATGGCTCGTGGAGACCCTGCTAGGATTACTGGCGTGATTAATGCACAAACAATATCTGACCACTATCCTGTGTCAAACTTGCGGGACTATATAAATGTTTTATCTGGAGCTACGATCTTCATCGTAGTCAACTGTAAAAAAGCTTATAACCAGAGTTCGGTCACTGAAGGAGACATTCCCAAGATGGCTGTGTTAACATCTTTCGGGCTGCATCAACACCTCCTTAAGCCATGTGGCTTGAAGAATGCGGCTCAGACCTGAGAGAGATTTGTAAATGAGGTGTTTAGGGCTCTGGATTCCTGCTTTTCATATGTTGATGACGTATTAATATTCTTGTGGCAAGGACTGTTGGACCAAACTGCTGAGATCATCGGTCCCTAGGCTTACACACTAATTAAACTAACTTAAACCAACTTACGCTAAGCACAACACACACACTCATGCCCGAGGGAGGACTCGAACCTCCGACGGGGGGATATTAATATTCTCAAGGACTGCTGAGCTGTATGAAGAACTCCTTAAAGCAGTACTTGGCGGAATACGAGAATCTGGCTTATTATTAAATGAGGCAAGACAAGAGACGTTTCTCGGGCACAAGGTATCAACTACTGATATCCGCTCTTTCAAGAACAAGTGGAAGGGCTACGGAATTTTCCGCGACCTACAGGTTATAACAGTTACGTTGACTCCTAGGAATCAACAACTTTTATAGACGCTACCTACCTGGGGCATCGCTAACGGGTGCACTAGCAGCGAGTAACACAACAGGCAAGCAACACTTGCTATGGACGCCCATCATGCAGCAAGCATTCGAAAAAATAAGGACAAGTTTGCAAAAACCAGTTCTGTTGTCTCACCGAGTCCATAACGCACCGCTGCCAATTGTGGACGCCAGCCAGTTGGCTATTGGTACAGCACTCCAGCAAAGCGTGTAAGAACGTTGGATGCCCTTACTTCTTTTTCACGACAGTTATCAGAAACTTAGTTTAAGAGAATTGTCAGAGTTTCCGCCACGATAAATTATAGCCACTTATGAGCTGATCAAGCCACAGATGAGCAGCTACAACAGCTGTTGAGAAACAACCCCACATCCCTCAAACTCAACCAAGTGTAATTGCTGGGTAGGAGAGACCTAATTTGGTGCAATAGATCCATTCCGTTCAACTGCTCTTTTAAGTCCTTTGCTGTCTGTGACAGAAGTACAATGTCGTCGGCGAACATCAAAGTTTTTATTTCTTCTCCGTGGATTTTAATACCTAATCCGAATTTTTCTTCTGTTTCCTTCACTGCTTGCTCAATATACAGACTGAATAACATCGGGGAGAGGCTACAACCGTGTCTCACTCCATTCCTAACCACTCTTTCCCTTTCATGCCCCTCAACTCTTATAACTGCTATTTGGTTTCTATACAAATTGTAAATAGCCTTTCGCTCCCTATATTTTACCCCTGCCACCTTCAGAATTTGAAAGAGAATATTCCAGTCAACATTGTCAAAAGCTTTCTCTAAGTCTACAAATGCTAGAAATGTAGGTTTGCCTTTCTTAATCTAGCTTCTAAGATAAGTCGTAGGGTCAGTATTGCCTCACGTGTTCCAATATTTCTACGGAATACAAACTGATCTTCCCCGAGGCCGGCTTCTACTTGTTTTTCCATTCGTCTGTAAAGAATTCGGGTTAGTATTTTGCAGCCGTGACTTAATAAACTGATAGTTCGGTAATTTTCACATCTGTCAACACCTGCTTTCTTTGGGATTGGAATTATTATATTCTTCTAGAAGTCTGAGGGTACTTCACCTGTCTCATACATCTTGCTCACCATATAGTAGAGTTTTGTCAGGACTGGCTCTCCCAAGGCCGTCAGTAGTTCTAATGGAATGTTGTCTACTCCGGGGGCCTTGTTTCGACTCAGGTCTTTCAGTGCTCTGTCAAACTCTTCACGCAGTATCTTATCTCCTATTTCATCTTCATCTACATCATCTTCAATTTCCATAATATTGTCCTCAAGTACATCGCCCTTGTATAGAGCCTCTGGATACTCCCTCCACCTTTCTGCTTTCCTTTCTTTGCTTAGAACTGGGTTTCCATCTGAGCTCTTCATATTCATACAAGTGGTTCTCTTTTCTCCAAAGGTCTCTTTAATTTTCCTGTAGGCATTATCTATCTTACCCTTCGTGATATAAGCCTCCACATCCTTACATTTATCCTCTAGCCATCCCTGCTTAGCCATTTTGCACTTCCTGTCGATCTAATTTTTGAGACGTTTGCAATCCTTTTTGCTTGCTTCATTTCGTGCATTTTTATATTTTCTCCTTTTATCAATTAAATTCAATAGTTCTTCTGTTACCCAAGGGTTTCTACTAGCCCTCGTCTTTTTACCTACTTGATCCTCTGTTGCCTTCACTACTTCATCCCTCAAAGCTACCCATTCTTCTTCTACTGTATTTCTTTCCCCCATTCCTGTAAATTGTTCCCTTATGCTCTCCCTGAAACTCTGTACAACCTCTGGTTTACTCAGTTTATACAGCTCCCATCTCCTTAAATTCCCACCTTTTTGCAGTTTCTTCAGTTTTAATCTACAGTTCATAACCAATAGATTGTGGTCAGAGTTCACATATGCCCCTGGAAATGTCTTACAATTTAAAACCTGTTTCCTAAATCTCTGTCTTACCATTATATAATCTATCTGAAACATGTCATTATCTCCAGGGTTCCTCCATGTATACAACCTTCTTTTATGATTCTTGAACCAAGTGTTAGCTATGATTAAGTTGTGCTCTGTGCAAAATTCTACCAGGTGGCTTCCTCTTTCATTTCTTAGCCCCAATCCATATTCACCTATTACGTTTCCTTCTCTCCCTTTTCCTACTACCGAATTCCAGTCACCCATGACTATTAAATTTTTGTATCCCTTCACTGTCTGAATAATTTCTTTTATTTCATAATACATTTCTTCAATTTGATCGTCATCTGCAGAGCTAGTTGGCACATAAACTTGTACTATTGTTGGAGGCATGGACTTCGTGTCTATCTTGGCCACAATAAGGCGTTCACTATGCTGTTTGTAGTAGTTTACCCGCACTCCTATTTTTTATTGATTATTTAACTGACTCCTGCATTACCCCTATTTGATTTTGTATTTATAACCCTGTATTCGCCTGACCAAAAGTCTTGTTCCTCCTGCCACCGAACTTCACTAATTCCTACTATATCTAACTTTAACCTACCCGTTTCCCTTTTTAAATTTTCTAACCTACCTGCTCTATTAAGGGATCTGACATTCCACGCTCCGATCCGTAGAATGCCAGTTTTCTTTCTCCTGATAACGACGTCCTCCTGAGTAGTCCCCGCCCGGAGATCCGAATGGGGGACTATTTTACCTCTGGAATATTTTACCCAAGAGGACGCCATCATCATTTAACGGTCCGGTTAATAAGTCATGGTTTCAAAATATTGACTCAAATTATTAACAGATGAATGGAAAAACTGACAGAAGCCGACCTAGACGAAGATCAGTTTGGGTTCTGGAGAAAAGTTGGAATACACGAGGCAATACTGACAGTACAAGTCGGCTTGCTAAAGAAAGGCAAACGTACTTTTAGACATTTTCATATTTCAAGAAACCTTTCAGCACTGTTGACTAGAATGTACTCTTTGATATTCTGAAGGTAGAAGGGATAAAATGTAGAGAGCGAAAGGTTACATACAACATGCATTGAAAACAAGAAAATCAAATGGTAGTTGAGAAGGGAGTGAGACAGAGTTGTAGCTTTTACCAGACATTATTCAGTCTGTACATTGGGCAAGCAGTAAAGGAGTTTGGAGAACGAATTAAAGTTCAGGGTTGAAGAAATAAAAATTTTGAAGTTTGCCGATGACTTTGTAATTCTGTCAGAGAGAGCAAAGAACTTGGTAGAGTATGGTAGTTGAACGGAATGGGCAGTGTCTTGAAAGGAGGATGTAAGATGAACATCAACAGAATTAAAACAAAGGTGGTGGAATGTAGTCGAATTAAATCAGATGATGATTAGGGAATTAGATTAGGAAATGAGAGGCTAAAAGTAGTAGACACGTTTTGATATTTGGGCAGTAAAATAACTAATTATGGGCGAGGTGGAGAGGATATAAAATCCATAATAGCTATAGTAAGGAAAGAACTCCTCAAAAAGAGGAAATTATTAAGATCGAATACATATTTAAGTGTTAGGAAGTCTTTTCTGAAGGTATTTGTCTGGAGTTTAGCCTTGTACAGAAGTGAAATATTGACTGTAATCAGTTAAGACGAGAAATGAACAGAAGCCTTTGGAATGTCATCTCATAGAACAATGCGAAGGATTAGACAGGTAGACTGCGTTACTTCTGAAGAGGTGCTGAATCGAATCGGCGAGAAAAGAAATTTATGGCACAGATTGACAAAAAGAAGGGACTGATTGATAGGATACATTTTGGGGCATCAACGAATTGGCAGTTTGGTATTGGAGGTAAACGTGGCGGGTAAAATTTGTAGAGGGAGACAAAGGGATGAAGTAGTAAGGAGGTTCAAACGGATGTAGGTTGCAGTAATTATTCGGAAATAACGAGATTTACACAGGCTAGACTAGCATGAAGAGCTGCATCAGACCAGTCTTGTGACTGAACACCAGAAGAAAAAAACACCATTCATGTCCTTAAGTTAAAGAACCTGTCAGGTCCACAAAAGAGAGAGTTACGTGGTGAAGCCATATGGACTGAACTATGGCATGACCACACGGTAAGATCTGATGTACTTCGTACCCATTGCCTTTGGTCAGTGATTCTGACTACAAATTGTGAGTATGTGGCATATAGTATTCGAGGCGTGGGTGAAGCAGGATGTCACAGTGAGTACGTATGGATGGCTTCCCACCTGGTTGGACCATTCCCAGATTAGTGGCAACATATTTGAATAGTGCCCTAGCACCATATCGCAAGGAAAAAGAGGGTCTGGGTTTGACATTCCATCGACAATGTGGTCATCAGATATGGAGCACCGACTTAGAAGGAGAAATAACCCATATCCTTTCCCTTTTGAAAGGAACCAAAAGGGTGGCATATAAGACAAGTAACCACAACAAAAGGACATCCTGCGTCTAGGATGGCCAACTCTCTAACCCAGCTGAACAAGATCGGAACGCTTTATGATGAGGGACTGGATTCCTAGTATTGCCTCTACAGAACATTTCCTGATCTTCAGAAGACACCTTTCCATGAATGGTAAGCACTGCCACAAGCCTTGTTGGACTGCCATCGACAATATGTGGAGTTGTGTTTATTCTGTATTGCTATGCGAGGGCGTGTCACGTCATCTTGATGTTCTGTATGCCACCAGTAGTCAGTACCACCCATGGTCCCTGGTCCGCTTCCCAAATATATCTGGATCACTGTGTGCCGTATGACTGACTTTGGGACACCTTAAGTGCAGGTGTTTTCCCTGCGCTCTCATGTTGTCTCGTTGGAATTCGCTTGCCCGAGGTCCTTCGAGGTCACGACGTAGTCTCTTGGCAGACTGCACGGTGTTTACCCATCAAACTATGGAAACTACCCAAATCTGACAGTCAGAGGAATGGGCACTGTCCGATAGAATGAAAGATGTGGTAGAGGCAACTGAAACTGTTCTCGGTAGTGACTTATCTCCTGTGGTGAATGAATCTTGCCGAAATAAGCTCGTTGTAGTGAAAAGAAACATAGGTTGATTTGCTGTGCCAGACATTTGAAGTGTGAGGCCACGCATGGGGATCCATGTTCATCTACAATTTTTCCTTCTCATTCTTTTACTGTTATCGAATTCTGTCCTTCACCCCCAAATATGTTTTCGTCTCCCTTAATTATCTGAATAGTTTCTTTTATTTCATGATACAAACTTTCAATTTCTTCATCAAATCTGGGTCTAGCTGGCGAATAAACATGTACCGATGTTGTGAATGTTGGCTTCGTGTCTATCTTGACTATGTTAATCCGTTCACTGTGCATTCATAGTAGCTTACCCGCATTGCTATTTTGTAATCCATTATTAGGTGACCTACTCCTGCATTACCGTTATTTGTTTTTGTTTTTCTAACCCTGTATTCACCTTACGAGAAGACCTGTTATTCCTGCCACCACAGTTTACTAATTCCCACTAGAGTCAACTTCAATCAATATGATTTATTTTTAAATTCTCTAACCTCCCTCCACCATTAAGGGACCTAACATCCCGCTCCGACACGTAGAATGCCAGTTTTGTTTTTTCTGGTGACGGTATGCTCCTGAATAGTCCACGCCCTGAGATACGAATGGTGGACTATATTTTTATCTCCGGAATATTTTACCCGTGACGTTGTCATCATCATTTAAGCATCCAGAAGAGTTGCGTGCCCCTTGGGAACAACAAGGGGTGTAGTTTCACCATCATTAACAGTATCAGAACAGTACGGCCATGTTAGTTAACATTAGAACGTCAGCCCAGCCTAATATACAGACTGTTGCCCCTGCAACTACTGAAAAGCCTGCTGCCCCTCTTTTGGAACCACATGTTTGTCTAGCCTTTTCAAAGATATCCCTGCATTGTGGCTGCACCTATGTTACTGCCGTATGTGTCGTTGAGACACCAAGCCACCTTACCTTGCCAAACTCATTGGTTCATGCTGTTGAAACATGACTGTAAGCAGGCAAATGTTAATTATTTTTCAATAAGGAGATATGGAAGATGTTTAACTAAGGGATGTTGTCAGTTTCTTCCTATCATTTTTATATTCTTTGGTGATTATGAGAGTTGGAATTTTCACGTAGTGTCCATCAATGAACAAAATCATTCGCTTTAAATGCCTGTGACTCCTCCATAAATACTTTTAGACATTCTCAGTTGTCTCGAATGAAAATCTTCAAAGAACCATGTTTCCAGTCGTGGTGTAGTGGATTCATACAGGACAGGTGCAAGATTGGGCGAGGAACAACACATAATGTTCTAGGAAAGTCAGTTAATCCCTTGAGGAGATAGAAAGAAATATCGCGTAGCTTTCGATGTCTGTGTGGGAGAGATGCTATGAGAAAGCGACAGGCAGATTGGAAGGAGGTAAACACGAACCTCCACAAAAACAGCATTGACAAAATGTATATTAACTAAGAACATAACAGGTAACGCTAGAGTGATGAAAATGAGGAGGGAGTCAACGTGTGGCAAAGCTGGAACTGCGCTGAATGAATTGCCTGTGAAGATAAGCAAAAATGGCATCCAAGTACAGAGCAGAAGGAGCATTCTGAACTCCGGGGGGCGTTGCATATTTCGAGAAGCCGTTCGCCTTGATGATGGCGTATCCAGCCTAATCATCGACCTGGTGTAACAAGAAATGTGATTCATCCGAGGCGATACGTTTTCATTGATCTAAGGTCCAATCTCGGTGATTCCGGGCCCACTGCAATCGTAATGGACGATGTCTTGACTCAACACGGCGACGAATAGGGGTCGTGTGCTGCGAGGTAACATGTTCAACAATGTACGCTGAATACTGTGCTCTGAAACACTTGCTCCGTACCGGAATCGTACAGATCTACCACGGATCGCTTCCTATCCTGGTTTACGGAGTGGAGAAGCTGCCAACCTTCACATTCTGGGCCGAGGCATGGACATCTAACGCCTTGTCACCTACACGTGGTCTCGCCGTCCTTTGAGCACTTTCTACATCTACATCTACATGACTACTCTGCAATTCACATTTAAGTGCTTGGCAGAGGGTTCATCGAACCACAATCATACTATCTCTCTACTATTCCACTCCCTAACAGCGAGCGGGAAAAACGAACACCTAAACCTTTCTGTTCGAGCTCTGATTTCTCTTATTTTATTTTGATGATCATTCCTACCTATAAAGGATGGGCTCAACAAAATGTTTTCGCATTCGGAAGAGAAAGTTGGTGACTGAAATTTCGTAAAAAGATCTCGCCGCGACGAAAAACGTCTTTGCTGTAATGACTTCCATCCCAATTCGCGTATCATATCTGCCACACTCTTTCCCCTATTACGTGATAATACAAAACGAGCTGCCCTTTTTTGCACCCTTTCGATGTCCTCCGTCAATCCCACCTGGTAAGGATCCCACACCGCGCAGCAATATTCTAACAGAGGACGAACGAGTGTAGTGTAAGCTGTCTCTTTAGTGGACTTGTTGCATCTTCTAAGTGCCCTGCCAATGAAACGCAACCTTTGGCTCACCTTCCCCACAATATTATCTATGTGGTCTTTCCAACTGAAGTTGTTCGTAATTTTAACACCCAGGTACTTGTTGAATTGACAGCCTTGAGAATTGTACTATTTATCGAATAATCGAATTCCAACGGATTTCTTTTGGAACTATGTGGATCACCTCACACTTTTCGTTATTTAGCGTCAACTGCCACCTACCACACCATACAGCAATCTTTTCTAAATCGCTTTGCAACTGATACTGGTCTTCGGATGACCTTGCTAGACAGTAAATTACAGCATCATCTGCGAACAACCTAAGAGAACTGCTCAGATTGTCACCCAGGTCATTTATATAGATCAGGAACAGCAGAGGTCCCAGGACGCTTCCCTGGGGAACACCTGATATCACTTCAGTTTTACTCGATGATTTGCCGTCTATTACTACGAACTGCGACCTTCCTGACAGGAAATCACGAATCCAGTCGCACAACTGAGACGATACCCCATAGCTCCGCAGCTTGATTAGAAGTCGCTTGTGAAGAACGGTGTCAAAAGCTTTCCGGAAATCTAGAAATACGGAATCAACTTGAGATCCCCTGTCAATAGCGGCCATTACTTCGTGTGAATAAAGAGCTTGCTGCGTTGCACAAGAGCGATGTTTTCTGAAGCCATGCTGATTACGTATCAATAGATCGTTCCCTTCGAGGTGATTCATAACGTTTGAATACAGTATACAGTATAAGAAAATTATACTTTCTATAGTCTCTCACGACAGTAGCACGTAAACAGCCCACCAACTTTGCCGTTGCTTGTTCCTTGGTGCTGGGGCATTTTGCCATTTGCCTTCAATATTGTCGTTTGAACGAGTTTCCATTCGTTTCTGGTCCGCTTATTACATCCCCTCCTTCTCGGCGAAAATGGTGTGATCCTCGGCAAAATTTAGGTAGAACAGTGTGTCTTTACCTAATAGGCGTAACTCATAATTAAGCCTACAGATCAAAACACTATCGAATGTTGAATAGTTATTATTGTTAACAGACGGAAACTAACTTGGCAACCGATAAACTGCTCTGTCAAGAAAATTACGTAACAAAGAATAAAGAGTACAAACTCTGACGTTTGAGCAAACAATAATTAACATTTCATTTGTTATTCTGAACTAGTTTCTCCCACACAGAGACTCCCCCTCCCCGCTCCTGCGTTAGAATGGAGCTCCAGGAATATGCGCGAATCTATGTCGTATCTGTCGACCTTCTCTCTGTTCTTGTATGCGTCACTGGACCCTCTGTCTTCGTTTGCTGTCCTGGTTGATGCCGGAGGTGGCTCGTCAGTCGGTTGTTCAGCCTCTATGGTGGCAGTCGTCGGTGCAGATGTCCTCCTCTCCTGCTGCAGATACGCAGGCCGTTCACATGACACTATCAGAGGACGGTCGTTGTACCCTGTTTGAAACGTATGTTCATTGCCTCTTAACAACCAGGAAAGTCCCTTCGGAGGTTGCAGCGGCGCCCGTACAGCATCGGTTCGCATCACCACGTGTGAGAATGTCGCCATGCCCCTGTGTACAAGCACATTTCTTAATCCATGAAGTGATACCGGGGGCGGGTATACCTTGGCTACTTGCAGCTTCAGTTGCTGTAACATGTACGGCAACTCTGGTTCCATAGGCGTCTACTTTTTGAAATGAACTCTGACGGCAGGCGTAACTTTTCTCCGTATGTCATCTCGGCGGTTGACGCCCCAATATCCGGTTTAGCTGCTGTGCGTGGTAGTAGCAAAACTAGTGGTGGTGCTGCTGTTCAACAATTATCATGGAACTTAAGTTCTACGCCCTATCTCGACCATTCCATTCGTTGAGGGGTGATAGCTTGTGGTATAGCGCTGCTGGAATCCACATAAACTAGATAGCTCCAGAAACAAAGTTGACTCAAACTGTCACCGCCTGTCTGTTGTGGCATGTGCGGGACAACCGAATCGCGAAATACTCGTAGTCGTGGATGCCCTTACCTTTTTCGATGTCTTTCATTCTAGACTTTTCAGTTCCCTGTTAAACTCTTAGGTTTTGGATGTTATTTCCCATGTGCTTATAGTACTTTCCCTAGACGCCTGGCTCCTTAAGCAGACTTCTTTGTACATTTTGACAAGCATCTTTTGGGTGTGCTCAATTTTATTATGACAACTCACCATTGTGATTTGACTTGTAACGTGGATAACTTCCAGAAAGCTGGGACTCCATAATTGTCCATCTAAATTATGGAAATATAACCATTATAGACCTGAAGATGCGTCTATACTGACGTGAAACCAGTAAGTGCCAATAAGGTACCGTCACACAGCTATGAGGGTTTTGGAAACACCTCATTATTCTTGACTTTTTAATTGTCGTAATTTTTATTGTAGTTTGGATGGTTTTTGAGTGTTGAGTGTTATTATTGTTATTTCTAGCGTAATCACTTCTGCCCAGCGTGTACACCTGTCCACAGCCACAGACAAATAACGATCGCGGAAGTGGGCCCACGAGCTTTATGTGCATGTGGGAAAATCGACTTGTCGTTTCTGAAAAGTCTCCAACTCGTTGGTGCAGATGCCAGCCAACTTTGCATCTTAGACAGGCCATATACTTCTTCACCCAAATACCGGCCATACGAACTTCTCTGTCATCACCTTGGCAGTGGTGTACGCGCTGGGATGTGCAAGGCTGTGGACACTCAAAAACTGATTGAAAGGAGGATATAAGATGAACATCAACAAAAGCAAAGCGAGGATAATGGAATGTAGACAAATTAAGTTGGGTGATGCTCAGGGAATTAGATTAGGAAATGAGGCACTTAAAGTAGTAAAGGAGTTTTAATATTTGGGGAGCAAAATAACTGATGATGGACGAATTAGAGAGGATATAAAATGTAGACTGGCAATGGGAAGGAAAGCTTTTCTGAAGAAGAGAAATTTGTTAACATAGAGTATAAATTTAAGTGTCAGGAAGTCGTTTCTGGAAGTATTTGTGTGGAGTGTAGCCATGTATGGAAGTGAAACATGGACGATAACTAGTTTGGACAAGAAGAAAATAGAAGTTTTCGAAATGTGGTGCTACAGAAGAATGCTCAAGATTAGATGGGTAGATCATATAACTGATGAGGAGGTATTGAATAGGATTGGGGAGAAGAGAAGTTTGTGGCACAACTTGACTAGAAGGAAGGATCGGTTGGTAGGGCATGTTCTGAGGCATTTGGCATGGGAGGGCAGCGTGGAGGGAGACCAAGAGATGAATACACTAAACAGATAAAAACGGATGTAGGTTGCAGTAGGTACTGGGAGATGAAAAAGCTTGCACAGGATAGATTAGCATGGAGAGCTGCATCAAACCAGTCTCAGGACTGAATACCACCACAACAACAACATGGGTATACACATAGATTTAGAGACTTTTATTTAGAGACAATCGTTAGATTTCCTCCTGGTTGTTGAGCGCCCATAAGCCCCAACACACCACCACTACTCCTGGTATACAATACTTTTTTTTACAAATAACTTATTAAATAATGTAATGCCACACTGTTCACTCATATCTCATTATCAGTCACTCCACACAATATACACACATTGTTTCATAATACTTCACTCACTACACTCACAAACACACACGCTGGTGATCTCTGGGCCATTTTCTGTAACGCAACTTCTCATTTGCTCTCCTGAAAAACTGAGTGAGCATCTCTCTATAATGAGTGAGATGTTGAGCTCAGAAAGAGGAAGAGGTGTTAGTATTGTTCTATGCATAGATTGGGGTAAGTATTTCTAGAAAAGGAAAAAAGAAGGAAAGAACATAGTGTGAAGGTGTTATGTGGACTGTTGGATGTTTTATAATCATTATTATTATTATTTAGTTGTATAACTTTTTTTTTACCAAACCCCTACTCTGTTTTATCTAAGTAATCCTTCAATGTATAAAATGTATTGCACAACAGGTACTTTTAGCTGTCTTTTTAAATAAGTGTATTTTTGCAATTTGTTTAATCTCTTTTGGTAATTTATTTTACAGTTTTATTCCTTGGCAGAAAATGCTGTTTTGAGTTCTGTGTTTCTTTTTTCTTGGTAAATATAAGTTGAGTCTAGCTCTTGTTCCATGGTCATGGACAGAGCTGTTTGTGCAGTAATTACCAATGTTATATTTGATGTGTACAACTGACTGGGAAATGTATTCACATGGAGCAGTTAAAATCCCAAGTGTTTTGAACAGATCTTTACAATGAGCTCCAATACTATTTTTGGTTATTATTCTTATGGCTCTTTTCTAGAGTTTGAAAATTATGTTCATATCTTGTACACTTGTTCCCCAAAAAAGAATCCCATAGCTAAGAACTGAGTGTAGATTTGAATAGTATGTAACTAAAAGACAGTGCATGTTAGACACTGATGGTAGGATTCTACGGGCATAACATGCTGAAGACATTCTGTTTGCAAGTACCTTGGTGTTTTCACACCACTTCAATTGAGAGTCAATATTCATTCCTAGAAATTCTGCATTTGTTACACAGCCTATAGAGGTGCCATCTACATGTAATTTAACATTGTCATTTTGCCTCTTCAAACTGAAACTCATGGCATTAGTTTTCTTTATGTTCAATGTCACTTTATTGCTTATTGACCAGTCATAAACTTCCTTCAGAGTTTCATTTGCTTTCTCTACAAGGAGTTCTCTTGTTTTCTCAGTGACTATAATATTGCTGTCATCACTGAAGAGAAATTTTTCACCATGAGTAAGACTACTGGGAAAGTCATTGATGTATATCAGGAATAGTATTGGTCCTAATATGCTAACCTTGCGGAACCGCTTCATTAATGTATTTTGGTTCTGATAAGTGTTTTACTAAATGTTTAGATCTATTTGAAGTATGTGTTATCTCTACTCTTTGCACCCTATCTGCTAGGTATGACCCAGACCAGTTATTAGCCACCCCTTTTATTCATAATGCTTCTAATTTATTTAATACAATCTTGTGGTCAACTTTATCAGAGACCTTAGGAAGATCCAAAAATATGTCTGTGACATACTCATCTTTATCAAGAGCATCAAGTACAACTTTTGTGATTTGTACTATGGCTGGCTCCGTATTTTTGCCACTTCGGAAACCAAACTGTGATTAGCTTAAAAGATTGTATTTATTCAGGTAATTCATTTATCTGTCTTTCATAGTTGCTTCTATTATTATTGAGAATGGTGACAGCAGGGAAATGGACTGGTAATTCTTAAGCAAAGGTACAACTCTTGGCTGTTTTAACTTCTCTGCCGCGACTTTATTGAAATGCAGAACGCTTTTGTAGAAAAAATCATCACAGGTAAAGAGATTTTGTGTTATCAATATGAACCTACCGTAAAATGACAAAGTGCAGAAATTCACATGAAAGATCAACATCCTGACGACATAACAGACGTTTAAATCAACCTGACCCGCAAATTGAGCAATATCCCGGAGAGTTTCGTATGGTCATATGAATGTTTTGTACATTCTACTCAAGTGGAGGGGGGGCGGGGGCGTAAAACAACACAGGAGCACTAAAACACCATCTTAACTTCTTTCTATTTTTTTATTAATCTAATCTCGAAACCATCTGGACTGCCATGCTACTACAGCCTTGCATTTGTCCTCAAACCATTCCTGATTGGTCATTTTGCACTTACTGCCAATTTCACTTTTTATACATCTTTATTTCCTTTCCCCTGCTTTGGTCGCTGTATTTTTATTTTTATTTTTTTTCCTTTCATCAATTAAATTTAATACCTACTGTGTTATCCAAGGATTTGTACCTGGCATTGTCCTTTTAGTTTCTTGATCCTCTTCTGTCTTCACTGTTTCAAATTACCCATTTGTCTTCTCCTGTATTCCCTTCCTCTTTTTAAGTCAACCGTTGCCTAATACTCCATCTGAAACTCTCAGTAATCTCTGGTTCTTTCGAATTACCGAGATCTAAACTCCTTCATTTCCTACTTTTCCGCATTTTTTAAAATTTTTAACTTACATTTCATAACGAATAAATTATGATCGTATTCCACATCTACCCCTGGAACTGTTTTATAGCTAAAAATCTGGTTTCAAAATCTCTACCTTACCATTATATAATCAATCTGAAACATTCCATTGTCTCCATGTGACTTCCACATAAATATCTTTCTTATATGAGTTTCAAACCAAATGTTAGCGATGTTTAAACGATGCTCTATGCAAAATTCTGCCTGGCGGGTTCCTCTTTCATTCCTCTCCCTTTATAGACACAATGTTGTCCTTTGGCAGACCACACAGCGATTACCCATAAAAGTGTCTGAAAATATCTTTCCTTGGTTGCGTGCACAGGGTTATGTGCATTTTCATGTGGAATAGAGGAATGGTAGAGATAATGCGCAAGCATCTTTGATTATGATTCACTAAACATGGAGGTATAAATCTCAGTATGAATAGCATGATATGGGGAGCGATTTTGCTGACTTTGGATAAATCTCAGGAAACCTTCCTTGAGAGGATAAGAAAGAAAGAAGGTCATATGGCCGAATATGCGTTCCATGGGAAGGCTGACAGAGTAGGTTTCAATGACTGAAAGCACACATGGGGATGTTCTGTCTTTACTAGTGTTTTAGTGGTGTGGTGGTAGTGAATCATCAGCACCAGTACAGCATTGATGTGTGGATGGAGATTATTGGTGACCGCCCTGTGGTACCGGTCGTCCTTCCACAGCACCTCACACGTGAGGCATATCCGTTCCTGCAGCTCACACTACTTCCCCAACTGGAAGATGTGCCTTTGGTGGTACAAAGGCTAACGTAGCCACTACTTGATTGGTCTCCACTCCATTCCGCTCTAACGTACAGAGGCATCTCTATAGAATCTACCTTGACCACACACTGAGGCTAAATTAGTGCTGATGTTCTCTGTCACCATATCACTAAAACACTAGTACAGGCAGAACATTCCAACTTGTCCAAAGTGGTGTCATGTGTGCTTTCTGTTACTAAAAACTACAGTATCAAAGATTTTTCATCTTCATCTTCAAGTAGGTCTACCTCCCTTGGAATACATTTCTTGCCATATGACTTTTATGCTCCTTATCCTCTCAGAGATTGTTTACTGCCATTTGCCCAGTTTAGCAAAATCACCCTGTGTACAGGACTAAGCTCCGACCATCTGTACGTTTGGGAACATAGGGAAGAACTCAGAGAACTTTGACGTAATTGGGCTAAAACGGGGCTTCATTGTGGGTAAGTCCATCACAACTACGTTCTGTGGCCTTCTACAGGTTACAACTCAACGCCTTGCTCACTGTACAGATATTGACACTGGTTACGTCAATGCATGATGCAGTGTGACTTGCCCGAGGTGGCAAAACTCCTCAGGTTACATATGGGCACTGGCCATAAGTGAAACTTGCTGGTACAGTGGCGAAGTGTGCTTCTCCATTTTGAGTTTCTATCCCCTGTTTAGGATATTTTTTCCATGCACTTGTACTTCCAGGGGAGGGTACACTAGAAGTAGATATCAGCAAGGATTCATTCATCTCTGTGGTAGGCCACTAGAGATAATGTGAATATTTAATGACTGTGAATACGAAGGATCTGCATGAAAACAAATCAGTTATAATATCCCAATATTCTAATCATCTCTCTCATACATCTTGAAGATCCTTTACGTTACAGCCATGAATATCATAGCATGATATGTGTATATTTTCCGAGCGTTTAAGTCTTGCTTGGAAAGTAAATAAAGTTGGAACTCTTTCTGTTTTCTCCAATGTCTTTGTTAACTCAAGCCAGCCGCTGTGGCCGAGTGGTTCTAGGCTCTTCAGTCCGGAACCACGCGGCTGCTACGGTCGCAGGTTTGAATCCTGCCTCGGGCATGGGTGTGTGTGATGTCTTTATGTTAGTTAGGTTTAAGTAGTTCTAAGTCTAGGGGACTGATGACCTCAGATGTTAAGTCCCATAGTGCTCAGAGACATTTTTTGTTATTTCAAGCCAAGTCATGATTGAGAAACAAAAAACATTTTTACCGGCTGCATATTGTGTCTTGAAAGCACACCCGCTAGTGCTGCTTGCTGCTTACTTTTCTTATGTACACAGTGTAAGAAAAAGTCATGGACAAAGTTTCAGGAGACATTCCTCACACATAGAAGAATAAAATGTGTTACATGAACATGGATCAGGAAACGTTTTATTTCCATGTCAGAGCTCATTTTCTCCTTCTCTTCATAATCACATTAATCATGGGAAACACACAGAAACAGGACATACCAGTATTACATGAAATGTTTTCTTAGTCTACATGAAATGTTCAAAATAACGGCTTGGTTATGTTTGGTTAATATGTGCAGTATGTTGCAACTCTTAGGTTGTCCGCCAGTGTTTGTTGTTTGAACTGAACGAAGATGATGAAATGTGATTCGCTTCATTGTTTGTATTGACATGCGGTTAACTTCACTGCTCTCCTAGCGCCCATCACGTAACCTGTTTGATGTTCAACATGGACTTGGTTTCTGGTCAGTGCAATAGAAGTGTACCCAAAAGTGGAGTTGGCAGGTGCCTATTAGCTATATGGATTAACAGATGACAATGGCCGTGGCACTCAGCTTTGGTATTGGGGGAGGTTTCCAGAAAGACAATGCTCTGACAAGAGGATGCTTGAAACAACTGATCGTCCTCTTAGAGCATGAGACCTTTAAGCCTACTACTCACAACTGTGGGAGGTCTATACGAACAAGGACACCTCAACTGCAGGAGGAACTTCTTCGTGCAATTGATGACAACCCTAGTGTCAACGTAAGACAATTAGCTGCAACAAGCAATGTTGACCACATGACAGTCTGTTGAGTGCAACATGAGGACCTGCTGTATCCGTACCATGTACAGTGCATACAGACACCGTCAGCAAGAGGTTTTCCTGCTCGGGTACACTTCTGCAAATGGTTCATTAAACAGTGTGTCAATCTTCACTTTAGCGTAAATGTAGTGTTCACAGATAAGGTTTAGTTTCAAAGCAGATGATTAAAATGATGAAAAGTTGTAAAAAGTGGGCTCTTATATAAGCCATGTCTATATAACACATGTTCTTCCTCTATGTGTGAGGAATGATTCCTGAAAGTTTGGCCATACCTATTTGTTATGTCCTGTCTAATCAACATAGTGCATACAAAGACAACAGTAGAAGTACATTATTACATCTCTGTTGGGCAGATATCATAGATACTTCTTGTGCCCCTGAGTCTGAGCTACAGATCATACTGTACGCCTTGTGGAGGGAAACTAAACTCTTTCGACAATGCCTTTCTGAGAAATAATGATTTTGACTGAACCTCTACAGCATCCATTGCAGCTTAGAGCTTCTCAGAAGCCCCAAGTTTTGACTTATGGGCCACCAAGGGCTGAAATGAGTAGGCAGCCATCCGGCATGAGAGTACAATGCCTTACCAGTTTCTGGCTGGAGGCTGTAATCGCATTATTAGAATAAAAGCTATGGTGACATTTTTTATTTAAATCAGTAAAAAAATTTATATGAGGGTCACTCCAAAAGAGCACATTATTTTTGTAAAAATACAGTTTTCATTCTGCATCTGTGAAAGTTTTACAGTGTGTAGATACATCCTTCCTGCTTGTTTTCAAACTTAGTTCAACCTGTTCCCGTGAGTGGTGCCATCACAGCATGTCTTCAAAATGGCTGCTACACGTGACGTTCATCAGAAGCAATGTGTTGTCATAGAATTCCTGTGCTGTGAAAACGAGACAGTGTGAAACATCCACAAGAGGTTGAAAAAGATGTATGGAGATGCTGCTGTCGATCGCAGTACAGTTAGTCGGTCGGCAAGCAGGTTACGTGATGAAAGGGGGCATGGCAATATTGAGGATTGTCCTCACAGCGGCAGGCCTCATACTCCACACACTACAGACAATGCACACAGCGTAAACGAATTGGTGACTGCTGACAGGCGCATCACAGTGAATGAATTGTCACGCTACGTTGGGATAAGGAAAGGAAGTGTTTGCAGAGTACTGGAAGTGTTAGCGTTAAAAAAGTTTATGCCAGGTGGGTTCCCAGAATGTTGACAGTGGCTCACAAAGAAACAAGAAAAATGGTATACAGTGAACTTTTGGAACAGTACGAGAATGGTGGAGATGAATTTCTTGGAAGAATTGTGGCAGGTGATGAAACATGGCTCCATCATTTTTCACCAGAGACGAAGAGACAGTCAATGGAGTGGTATCATACAAATTCACCTAAGAAAAAAAATTCAAAACCACACCTTCTGCTGGAAAAGTTATGGCTACAGTGTTTTTCAGTTCCAAAGGACTCTTGCTTGTGGACATAATGCCAAGTGGAACCACCATAAATTCTGATGCATATGTGACGACACTGAAGAAACTTCAAGCCCGACTGAGTCGTGTTCGACCACATCGGCAAAAGCAGGATGTTTTGTTGTTGCACGACAATGCACGGCCACATGTCAGTCAAAAAACCATGGATGTGATCACAAAACTCTGATGGGCAACACTGAAATATTCGCCTTACAGTCCTAACCAGGCTTCATGTGACTATCATCTCTTTGGGAAACTGAAAGACTCTCTTCATGGAACAAGGTTTGAAGATGATAACTCCCTTGTCCACGCTGCCAAAACAGTGGCTCTAACAGGTTGGTACAGAATCTTACCATGCGGGTATACAGGCGCTGGTTCCAAGATAGTGTAAGGCAGTTGAGAGGGCTGGAAATTATATGGAGAAATGAAAATATTGTTCCTGAAGGATGTATCTACACACTGTAAAACTTTCAAACATGTAGGATAAGAGATGGATTTTTAAAAAAATAGTGTGCATTTATTTTGGAGTGACCCTCGTAATTATCAACGTGACACGTATTAGAAGACTCCCACCAAACAACGATTTTGATGTCTGTTCTGTATGACTGATGATTTTCTGTGCTTTTCAGGGTAAATATGGCGTGTTTTCCATTTTCCTGTCGGACAACATAACATTTGAAGTGTCGCCTACTGTGGGTGAGCAGAGGGCCAGCTTCCACCTCAGAGTGAGAAACAGTGAGCTGTTGGACTACGAACAGCGGCATCAACTCAGTTTCCACGTCAGTTGCAAGTATTGTCACATATGTAATCCTAGAAACAGCACTCTCATTCACAGTAATTCAACAAGTATTGTAAGCAGCTATGTGTTTAACACAAAAAGTACTGGTTTTGTTTTTAAAAAGCAGAGAAATTAGTTTTGAGTAGTTGCATAGAACTGTTGATGGGCATCATATAAGATCATTGACTGATTGGTGCATATGGAACCAAGTGGAAAGGTTCTGGGCTGTGAACTAAACTAAGCCTCCAAACAGGCTATTCATTCAAGTGAAGAGCCAGCTGCTGGTGAAAAAGTTACTTGTTTGCCATTCTGTTTTAGAATTATTGATCAGTCACTTTTTATTATTTTTGGATCATGCTGTATTTTATCTTGTCCTTGCTGAAAGGAATGTGGTCAGATCCTACATATTGACAGGGCACAGCAGGAGATATCTCTACCTGACATTGCAGTAGGAGTAATGGTTATCAATGCCCACCGATTTGCTCTTTCACCCGTGTAATTTCAGGCAAAATTTCAAATATCATGCTAAGATGCAAGTTGTTCAGGGTGCTACAGAAACATTAGCAAGATAACAGACCTACAGCCATAACTATGACAGTCAAAAACAATTATAGCTAAGAATGCCAATGCCTTCATATTGTAGTGAACTTACATAGAAAACATTGTTAATTCGATGCAGTCTCGATATACATTTGAAATGATGCCAGTAGTCACATTATTTACCTAGAGGTTTTTCCAGTCAAGTACAACTATTAGTTGTAGCATGTAAACCAAGGATACCTAAACTAACCACTCCACGTCAATTACAATTATAAGTACATCTATACTCTACAAACCACCATGAGGTGCATGACAGAGAGTACGTCCCATTTGACAGTTATTAAGGTTTCCTCCTGTTTCATTCACATATGGAGTGCAGGAAGAATTATTGCAGTAATTATTCTAATCTTATTCTCACGATTCCTATGTGAGCAATACCTAGGGGGTTGTAGTATATCCCTAGAGTAATCATTTGAAGCCGGTTCTTGAAATATGGTTAATATACTTTCTTGAGAAAGCTTATGCCTGTCTTCGAGCGTCTGCCATTTCACTTCCTTCAGTATCTCTGTGACACTCTCCCATGAATTAAACAAACCTGTGACCATTCGTGGTTCCCTTCTCTGTATACATTCAATATGGTCTGTTAGCCCCATCTGGTATGGGCCCCTCACACTTGAGCAATATTCTAGGATGGGTTGCACGAGTGATTTGTAAACAATTTCTTTCATAGACTGTTTCCACTTCCCCAGTATTCTACCAATAAACCAAAGTCTACAACCTGCTTTACCCACGACTGAACCTATGTGATCATTCCATTTCAGATCCCTACAAAGTGTTACACCCAGGTATTTGAATGATTTGACGAATTTCAGTAGTGAATCACTGATATTATGATCATAGGATACTATGTTTTTTTTTTTCATTTTGTGAAGTGCAATGTTTTACATTTCTGAACATTCGGAGTAAGTTTCCAACGTCTGCATCATGTTAATATCTTATCAAGATCTGACTGAATAGTTATGCAGCTTCTCTCAGATAGCTTAAGACAGTCAATGAGCATCACATTACTTGTCATTAGCGTGACATTTATGCCACTGAGCAAATTTCCTATGTGCAGTTGCTTCTAAGAAAGAGATACGCTCTCCAGAATCCTATACTGGATCAATGGCTGAGCAGAAATTTGCAGTAGTCATGAACTGTTCGATTCTTGGGTTTCAGTGGTAAATGCAGTGATAGACAACATAGGGTTACAGAACGTCAAATAAATGTGCGATTATTGTTATTGATATAAACGTCATGCAGATCGGGTGCTACAGCAATGAATTACTGGGAAGATCAGATGTCTCAAATCAGTCACACAGTAATAATACCAAGTAAAAGAAACAATAAGAGAGCATTTTCTATTTTGCGTTGTGAACTGGCACCGTATTTAAAGGTTCCCTAAATTCAATGTCTGCTCTGAATGCTCGTCAGTGTGCTCCACCACATCAGATGAAATGGATAGTGTCATACAGTAAATGGAGTAGCGCTAGTCAGTGTAAAAGGTATTTTTTAATTTCTGGCTACAGTCGGATTCTTTAGTTGAGAGCAACATAACAATTCACCACAAAAATAGCAATACCATATGTGAAGAACACAGAGCGAGTTGAGTGCTGCCAACATGGATGAGCGACAGATTGACTGCTCGTCCCAAGAACCACTGTAAGAGTTGCAGTGCTAGATAATTAACCAAAGGACGCACTTTCTGACTGATGAGAAATAAAAAAATATTTGTTTTAAACCTGAATGCTGCAGGATGACCTGATGATGATCAGTGGTTGGGAGTCAAGTAAAAGTGTGCCTGTAGATTAAAACAGAGCCACCAACACAGACACAGGCATTAGCATGTCACTTCGGTAGTCAGGGAGGCCCGCCGGCACCTGATCGAATCCATATGGCAGATTAACGACAAGGGCTGGTGTGCCAACCGGACTGGTGTGCCAACCGGCATGTATGGGGTTTTTAGGCGATTTACCACATTAGACTATGCAAAGACTGGGCTGGTACCCACATCCTGCATCAGTTACGTGGTTCGCGAACATTTAGAAAATGTTCATGCTCTTTCACATAGGATAACACTAGACATTTCCAGTTGGGAGGATGGGTGTTGGGAGAGAGAAAGTGATAGCAGCAGGAAGAGCATCCAGCCATGTTCTACTACAAACATTGCCAAATACAAAAATTAACATGTCGACTCAGAGAAGATACTGGATAAAGGCCAAGAAAAGGAGGAAGGCTACAGATTAAAACATTTTTTCCCTGATCATGTTGTCCAACTGACAACATGTTGAAAATATGTAATGGGGGAAATCATTAATTCAACAAGATATATTATTCAGGCCTCTCAGGTTTGTCATACAATTATCTTAACGATCTTCCATTTAAGCACATCAAGCAGAATTACTTCTTTTTGCAGGAGAAGCAAGTATTATAATCAGTCCCGTTAGAAACACACCAACAGAAGAAACTCTCAATACTGACTGGTTTTCTGCCAATGGCCTCTCTCATACTTTTAAAAAGTCTTAGCATATCGAGTTCTGCATATTAAATGGTACATCACCAACAACAAATTTAAAGTATGAACAGGATTTAGTAAACAATGTAGATTCTTGAAAAATTTTAAGTGTACATACTGATGAAAATTCAAATTGAAAAGGGCACACATTTTACAGGTTCTTAATAGCAGTTCAGTTCAGTCTCTTTTCAACACTGTATTATTGCAAATCTTGGATAAAGAACTGTCAGTAAGTTCACATTGCCTATTTTCATTCAGTAATGTCATGCAGAATTGTACATTTCGTAACTCATCTACAGGAAAGAAAGTCATTTTTGCATGAAGACAAGTCAAAACAAAACAGTATGCTGCACCCCATCGATCATCTTATCTAACTGTTTGAGTCAACAATGTAGGAAAAGATAGATAGCTACTTACTGTAAAGAAGACACATCAGCTAGTAGCTATCTATCTTTCCCTATATTGCTGATATTCCTGCCTCTGGTTTCCATCACTTGTTTAAGGATTTAGGTACTTTTATTACAGTATTGCAGTACCGTATGTATATAATTTGTCTCACGAAAAATTTTGTAAATAATCCAGTAGAGTTCAGAAGGGATAATAACATTTATGAAATGAAATAATCGTTTGGCATTAGCATCTATAATTATAATAGGAGAAAGAAAATACTTTCATTACTTTTAATTAAAGTTGACTGTAGCTCAGGAATGAACAAATAATGTTACTACTAAAGTCTTTGATAAATTGAAAGGTAAAATAGAGTCTGTGGACCAGGAGAGTAACTTGCTCCAGCCGATCTTTTACTCCCTGAAGAAAGCACCAAAATTTGTTTAGACAGCAGCAGAATAGACCTGATGCAGTCTGAAGGTCTGGATTGATGAAAAATCACCACCCCTAATCGGGATTTGTCCCAGATTTCCATGGCAGGAACCTAGCACTCTGCCCGTGTTCTTCTGAAAATAACTTTATTGATAAAAACTGTTGAAATTACAATTCATGAAAACCTACAATTCTTGTTTCAAAAACATTACATATACATTACATAGAACATCAATAAATATTACAACATCAGTATACTGATCACGACTCCCCATCGCGATGTTGGATGCTGCCAGGTGGCGTTGAGGGCATGTGACGCGGTAAAAAAAGTATGTAAGTGGAGCGGACTCGGAAGGGAGTCACCCCAGAGAAGATATGGGTTCCATGTGAGGAAATCCACAGAGAAAAGGAACTTTGACAAATGATAGATTATTAGTATTATGCAGAGCCTGTGAACTAGTATTTCGGAAATGGTGACGCTGGATGAATGTTCACGTGTTACTGTCGTGAGCATCTGCAGAAAGAGGTAGAAGGACAGTGAAATTACCACTAGGTGCTAAATAGTTGGACGTTCAAAGTTTGTACTGGAATGTTTCACTACAAACAGCAAGAAACACCGGCTGAAAACTACCGTACTATATTTAATAAATGACCATAAGGCACAAAAAAACTTTGCCAAACACAGTGAGCAAAAGTTTATTCAACAGCATGGGACACCTTTGAAAACTGCTAAATTTAATAATGAATATACTGCACAAACAGCTTTGTCAGTATGTAACTTTAGAACTGCTACAGCTGCAACTGCACACCGCAAAATGTACTCACAATGCTGACACTCACAAATAACAGACCACTTGAATCAATAACAGAACAAGAATGACTAAGATGAATAAAAATCCACTGATAAATTACTTTTACAGGAAATATTATCAGTAATAGTACACACATCAAAAAAAGTTTTGCATCACCCTGGTTCCCAGAACTCCTGAAGATAGGTGTTGACTGTGGATACTGTATCACAAACACAATCCCTTTGACTGTTCAGAGATGTCACTAAACCCGCGCAAAGATGTAAACAACAATTCATGAGCAGCGCCTATTAGACGGTGAGGGTCCAACAGCCGAACAGTTCCAGTCATTCCAGCAAGAAGGTGGTACTCGGCCCATGTTGTCTGTAGTTTAACCATGTCTAGACGGTCAGTACCACAGTTCGATTGCATCCGCATTATTACTCTGTGCCAGGAATCACTCTCAACAAGGGAAGTGTCCAGGACTCTCAGAGTGAACCAAAGCAATGTTGTTACGACATGGAGGAGATACAGAGAGACAGGAACTATTGATTATATGCCTCGCTCAGGCCGCCCAAGATCTATTACTGCAATGGATGACCACTACCTATGGATTAGGAATTGGAGGAACCCTGACAGCAATGGCACCATGTTGAATAATGCTTTTTGTGCAGCCACAGGACATTGTGTTATGACACAAACTGTGTGTAATATGCTGCATGATGTGCAACTTCATGCGCCAATGCTACAATTTTCCAATTTTCTGTCATGTGTATACAAAAGTGTGATATCAGTAGTTTGCCCCAATAGTTCCCTCAAGGCTAGGTTTGTGATTGGGAGGTACATATGACCCTGAGGACACTGAAGCAGATGAAATCTATTCAAGCTACAAAATTCATCAGCTACAGTTCCCAGAGTGCACTGTAAGCCATTCAGTATAGGTACCCACCGAGCAAGGTGGTGCACTGGTTAGCACACTGGACTCGCATGCAGGAGGACGATGGTTCAATCCCGTGTCTGACCATCCTGATTTAGGTTTTCCATGATTTCCCTAAATCGCTCCAGACAAATGCCGGGATGGTTCTTTTGAAAGGGCATGGCCGGCTTCCTTCCCTGCCCTTCCCTAATCCAATGAGACCGATGACTTCGCTGTTTGGTCCCTTCCCCCAAAACCAACCAACCTACCAACCAGTATAGGTACCCAGAAAAAATACTGTCCAGTCCATCCAGGGCACCCTCATTTACCTAAGGAAGAGTTGATATTGTGCAGACCATGAGGGAATTCAGGGCAACAAGCTGGCAAATGCAGCTTCCAAGGAGGCTTGTAAAATACCTTCAGTAGATAAATCTGTTTCCATCTTATTCTATAATTGTTGACAAGAAGGGTTATGAGAAGAGGAGTGAGGACTGTCTGGAAGAAAGAGAGAATAAGCTGTTGTTGGGGAAGCCAGCTACTGATTGTGGTATACCTTCTTTCTGCCACAGGATGAAACCAATTATTGGTTCTGGCGTACCTCCTGCTAACTGCAAAGGCAACACGATATGCTCATTGCATATCTGACACTGCCTTTTGGCACATGGTTTCCTTCTCCAGTAGTAACTACCAGTGTGTTCTACTTGCGGTGCATCTCTGTCTGTATCGAGCATAGATACATGCTCCCATTCTAGTGCATCACAATCTTCACTAACTTCCTTCCTCCCCTCCAATCCCAAGTACAATATGCATCTCCTCCACATTTAAAATGCCACAGAAGATACTTGGGAGTTTAATAATAATAATAATAATAATAATAATAATAATAAAATAATAATAATAAAATGTTTTGATATAATGATAACAATTTGTTTGCCTCAGTGCTGTTTGCTTCTGGGATCAAGCAGTCATGATTGCCATGATGTGCTCCATTGATACCAGAAGAAACATTGCACGACTCAGCTAGGGACTTGCTCTAAGGTGTTGTTGGTCAGTAGCTTTAGATGTGTCTGTGGTTAACACTTTACTAGTTATTAATCTTTGCACTCATAACTAGAGTTACTATTTCTCCTTTAACAACAATGTAGGAAATGATTAATTCCTACTTATCATAAAGATAACATGTGAAGTTGCAGACAGGCACAATTAAAAGGCACTTACACATAAACCCACCTTCACTGAAAAAAGAAAACACACACCATTCATTCACAAAAGCAAGCACACCACACCCACACAAGACTGTCAGCTCCAGCAGCTCAGTCCAGAACACAGCTATCACATGGGATGGTAGCAGAAATCTGGAGGGAATGGGGGAAAGGAAGGGATAGCAGTGTACAGGCAGGGGAAGAGAGGAGCGCTGTCTAGCAGAGTGAACAGGCTCTAGAATGCCAACAGGTGCAGCGCCAGGAAGTTGTGGGACAGGGAGGTGGGGAAAATTGAGTGAAAAAGGAGAGGAACGAGGAAAGATGGACAAGTGTGTTGGCAGGGGGTGACAAAGAGTGTAGGAGACAGGAATGGGGAGGAACTGATAGGACTGTTGGGTGAAGGGTATGGGGACAGTATGTTACTGTAGGTTGAAGCTTGGATAATTATGGGAGCAGAGAATGTGTTGTAAGGATAACTCCAATCTGTGCAATTCATAAAACCTGGTGGTGGAGGGGGCATCCAGAGGGCTCAGGTAGTGAAGCAGCCATTGAAATCAAGTATGTTATTTTCAGCTGCATATTGTGACACAGGATGTTCTACTTTGCTCTTGGCCATGGTTTGATGGTGGCCATTTATCCTGGTGGATGGCTGGTTGGTAGTCATACCAATTTAAAAATCTGTGCAATGATTGCAGCAGAGCTAGTAAATGACGTGGCTGCTTTCACAAGTGGCCTGGCAACTGATGGGGTACGATAAATCTGTGACAGGACTGGGTGGGTAGACTGGGCAGGTCCTGCACCTGTGTCTTCCACAGGGATATGATCCTTGTGACAAGGGGTTGGGTTTGGAAGTGGCATAGGGATGGACTAGGACATTGTCAAGGCTGGGTGGGCAATGGAATACCACTTTAGGAGGGGAGGGAAGGATCTAGGGTAGGATGTCCATAATTTCAGTGCATGATGATAGGTAATCAATGCCGTGGCAAAGGATGTGGTTCAATTGTTCCAGTCAAGAGTGGTATCGAGTGACAAAGGATCACTATTTTGTGGCTGGTTCTTGGGAATGGTGGAAGGATTGCAGGTACTGTTGGTGGTTGATGAGTTTAATGTGGACAGCATTTTGACAGCTGTTATCCATTTCACACCAAAAAATCCCTCACATACAACTTGGCTACACGGCCACAGCATACGTGCAGTGACAAGAACTCCCTTGCCCAGTGTGTGGAGTGTCTCACCAAGCCCTTCACAGACAGGCACTATCCTCCAGACCTAGTCCACAAACAGATTTCTCATGCCATTTCCCCTCATATGCTCTATCCTCCCATCACCCCCAGGAACCAGCCACAAAGGTGTGTCCCCTTTGTCATTGAGTACCACCCCAGAATGGAACAACTGAACCACATCCTTTTCCAGGGCTTTGATTACCAATCCTCACGCCCTGAAATGAGGGGCATTCTACTCAAGATCCGTCCCCCCTTTCTGAAGTGATGTTCCGTCACCCACCCAAACTCCACAACATCCTAATCTATCACCATGCCATTCTCAATCCTAATACTGTGCCACAAGAGTCATATCTCTGTGGAAGACCCAGGTGCAAGCCCTTCCCAATCAACCCATCCAGTACTCCCTATTCCAGTCCTATCACAAGTTTATCCTACATAACCAAGATCCAAGCCACCTGTCATTTACCATCTCTGCTGTTATCATTGCACAGATTATTATTTTGGTATGACTACCAACCAGCTGTCCATCAGTATAAATGGCCACTACCAAACCATGGCCAAGAGCAAAGTAGACCATCCTGTGGCACAACATTCTCTGCTCCCATAATTATCCCAGCATCAACCTACAGTAACATACTGTACCCACACCCTTCACCAAACAGTTTCCACCCCCTCTGTCCTATCACTTCCTTCCCATTCTGGTATCGTACACTCTTTGTTTGTCACCTTCTACCAATGCACCCAACCATCTTTCCTCACTCTTCTCCTTTTTCACTCCATTTTCCCCACCTCCCTGTCTCACAAGTTCCTGATGCTGCACCTATTGGCATTCTAGATGCTGCACACTCTGCCAGGCAGCACTCCTCTCTCCCCCCACCTCTACATTATTATCCCTTCCCCTTTCCTACCTCCTCCAGATTGCTGCCACCATCCCACTGATAGCTACATGCTGGCTCGAGTTGGCAGTCATGTGTGCATGAGGTGTGCTTGCTTGTGTGAATGAATGGTGTGTGTGTGTGTGTGTGTGTGTGTGTGTGTGTGTGTGTGTGTGTCTTTTTACAATGAAGGCTGTGGCTGAAAGCTTATATGTAAGTTTCTTTTAATTGTGCCTGTCTGTAACTTAGTGTATTATCTTTATGGTAGGTAGAAATCTATCTTTTACTACATTGTTGGTATTCCTCCCTGGACTTTCCATTGTTTTATTTCTCCTTTAAGTGTGTCCTCACAAGGACCCACTCCAACACTCCCACATGGAAATATCGTTGACAGTACTGATGACCAAACCAACTGATTGCAATGTCTGGGTATGTTCATCATAACAATTCGGTGATTGCTTTAGTCCATCTGTCTTGAAGCAAATGTTTTGCAGCCTTCATTTGGGTAGTCCACAGCTGTGTTCTCACATTTTGAATTATCATCTTATGGCTCTCAAAATGAAAATCTAATTGTGTTAGGATAGTTTCCATCTGCAGAACTATCCGGAAATTGCGAACAATCCTAGGACAGTCGGCACACCTGCAGAACATAATAATGAGAACACTGTGGTGGATTATTTACCAGTCCTTACTCTGAACTGCATCAAAGACGACATAGTGGTCTTCTGGTAGTTCTGACTGCTTCCATGTATGTCTATCCTTCATACAAATAAAAGACTTCCTAATTCTTAAATCTATATTTGATGTAAACAAATTTCTCTTCTTCGGAATCACTTTTCTTTCCGTTGTAAGTCTGTGTTTTATATCCTCTCTACTGTTTGCCCCCGGTAGCTGAGTGGTCAGCGTGACAGACTGTCAATCCAAAGGGCCCGGGTTCGATTCCCGGCTGGGTCGGAGATTTTCTTTGCTCAGGGACTGGGTGTTGTGTTGTCCTAATCATCAACATTTCATCCCCATCGACGAGCAAGTCGCCGAAGTGGCGTCAAATCGAAAGACTTGCACCAGGCGAACAGTCTAACCGATGGGAGGCCCTCGTCACACGACATTTCATTTCATCCTCTCTACTTTGGTTATCATCAGTTATTTTGCTACCCATGTAGCAAAATCCATCTATTACTTTAAGTGTCATGTTTCCTAATCTAACTCCCTCAGCATTACCTGATTTAATTTGACTACATACCATTATTCTTGGTTTGATTTTGTTGATGTTCATCTTATATCCTCTTTGCAAGATGCTGTCCATTCTGTTCAAGTACTCGTCCAAGTCCTTTACTGTCTCTGACAGAATTACACATCATCAGCAAACCTCAAAGTTTTTATTTCTTCTCTAAGGACTTTAATTTTTAACTCGAATCTTTTCTTTGGTTTCCTTTACTGCTTGCTCAGATTGAATAATATCGAGGATAGGCTAGAACCTTGCCTCATTCCCTCCTTAACCAGTGCTCTCCTTTCATGCCCCTTGACTCTTATAGCTGCCATCGGGTTTCCGTAAAAGTTGTGAATCGTCTTTTGCTCTCTGTATTTTATCTGTACTACCTTCAGTATTTCAAAGAGAGTGTTTCAGTCAACATTGTCAGAAGGTTCCTATAAGTCTACAAATGCTATACCGTATTTTACTAACTATAAGACGCACTTTCTTCTTTGAAAAATTGCCTCCGAAATTCAGGTGCATCTTGCGCTCCAAATTAATATAAAATTATCCAGTGTTTGATTTAAAATTCCCACTAGTTTTAAAAATGGTCATATATTCTGTGCCACAGGAAAGCTATCTCTGTCTGGCAACTTTGGATTCAACTGGCAGCAACAGTGCACCAGTGCGACGAACATGATTTGTGGAGATTCACAAATTTGCTAACATTTTCTGCTTCCCACCCCACCATCGTAAAATCAGAACACTGTCTAGCATTTAATGCATCATTGCAGGCTGTGGTGCCAGTGAACTTGAATTGAAAGTGATTTGTGTTATCAGTAACAGTACAATATTTCTGTTAGTAGCTAGCTTCGTAATGGAAAAAAATAAAAGGTGTTCATATGACATGGCCTATAAATTGAAGGTAATAGCATATGTAGAAGAACATGGAAACAGAGCAACTGAGCAGCATTTCAACCATTCACCAACAGAAAAAACCATTTGTGATTGGCAGGCTAATAAAGAAGAACTGAAAAAAATGAGGAAGGCTAAAGTTCACATAGAGGACTGAATGCAAACTGGCCAAAACCAGAGGATGACATATTGAAATGGATTCAAGAACACCATCAAAATGGTATAGGAATTAATAAAAAAAATTTCAATTGCATGCTCGTAAGCTAGCTCTATAGTTAAACAGAGAACCGACTCGTAATGGTAACATAATAGACCTTCTGGTGGCAAACAGACCCGAACTATTTGAAACAGTTAACACAGAACATGGAATCAGTGATCATAAAGTGGTTACAGCATGGGTGATTTCAGCCATAAATAGAAATATTAAAAAAGGTAGGAAGATTTTTCTGTTTAGCAAAAGTGACAAAAAGCAGATTTCAGAGTACTTGACGGCTCAACACAAAAGTTTTATCTCAAGTACAGATAGTGTTGAGGATCAGTGGACAAAGTTCAAAACTATCATCCAATATGCATTAGATGAGTATGTGCCAAGCAAGATCATAAGAGATGGAAAAGAGACACCATGGTACAACAGTCAAGTTTGAAAACTGCTACAGAAGCAAAGGGAACTTCGACTTCTGATGTCTATCAGTTGTAGAATTTTGGAACATGTATTATGTTCAAGTATAATGACTTTTCTGGAGACTATAAATCTACTCTGTAGGAATCAGCATGGGTTTCTAAAAAGACGATCTTGTGAAACCCAGCTCGCGCTATTCGTCCACGAGACTCAAGAGGGCCATAGACACTGATTCACAGGTAGATGCCGTGTTTCTTGACTTCTGCAAGGCATTTGATACAGTTCCCCCCAGTCATTTAATGAACAAAGTAAGAGCTTATGGACTATCAGACTAATTGTGTGATTGGATTGGAGAATTCGTAGATAACAGAACGCAGCATGTCATTCTCAATGGACAGAAGTCTTCCGAAGTAAGAGTGATTTCAGGTGTGCTGCAGGGGATTATCGTAGAACTGTTGCTATTCACAATATATGTAGATGACCTTGTGGATAACATTGGAAGTTCACTGAGGCTTTTTGTGGGTGATGCTGGAGTATACCGAGAGGTTGTAACAATGGAAAATTGTACTGAAATGCAGGAGGATCTGCAAAGACTTGACGCATGGTGCATGGAATGGCAATTGAATCTCAGTGTAGACAAGTGTAATGTGCTGCGAATACATAGAAAGAAAGATCCTTTATCATTTAGCTACAATATAGCAGGTCAGCAACTGGAAGCAGTTAATTCCATAAATTATCTGGGAGTAGGCAGTAGGAGTGATTTAAAATGGAATGACCATATAAAATTAATCATCAGTAAAGCAGATGCGAGACTGAGATTCATTGGAAGAATCATAAGGAAATGCAGTCTGAAAACAAAGGAAGTAGGTTACAGTACACTTGTGGGTCCACTGCATGAATACTGCTCACTGCTCACTGATCCGTATCAGATAGGGTTAATGGAAGTGATAGAGAAGATCCAACGGAGAGCAGCACACTTTGTTACAGGATCATTTAGTAATCATGAAAGCATTACAGAGATGATAGATAAACTCCAGTGGAAGACTCTGCAAGAGAGACGCTCAGTAGCTTTTGTTGAAGTTTCGAGAACATACCTTCACCAAGGAGTCAAGCAGTATACTGCTGCCTCCTATGTATATCTTGCGAAGAGACCATGAGGATAAAATCAGAGAGATTAGAGCCTACACAGAGGCATACCGACAATCTTTCTTTCCATGAACAGTACGAGACTGAAATAGAAGGGAGAACTGATAGAGTTACTCTAGGTATCCTCCGTCACACACCATCAGGTGGCTTGTGGAGTACGGATGTAGATGTAGAGAACTTAACAGACTCTGAGGGTGGAGTTGGTTGGTGCTACAAGTTTATGAAGTGTCATGGACTTACCATGCGAACCAAAACCAGAATATCTCAGGAAGTGCCTCAAGAGTATGAAGAGAAAATACTATCTTTCCATCACTTTATTATTCATCATCGAAAGAAAACCTATGTGGAATTAAGTCAAATAGTGAATATGGGTGAAACTCCTGTGACATACGTAATAGAACTGTTACCATGAAAGATGCTAAAATTGTAACTATAAAAACAAATGAACATGAAAAAAATGCACAACATTGCAGTCCTTTCATGTTGTGCTGATGGCACAAAACTTAATCTAGTGATCATTTTCAAGCACAAAATGTACTGAAATACTACCAGGTGTTCTTGTTCACATACATGAAAAGCATTGGATGGATGAGGATGGTATGAAATTATGGATTAAATGAGTGTGGAAGAAAAGGAAAGGTGCTTTATTGAAGACAAGTTCTCTTCTCATGCTAGATCTGTTTTTATTTATTTATTCCATGTGATCTGATGGTACACAGTGTGTTACAGATGTTGTAAAATATCGGTTAACATTGTTAACATGTATTAACATATGTATTATATTACAAAGATTGGTTCAGTTTACTTCACTCCATTGCTCAATGTTTTCAGTTTAACATAAGCAGCAAGATTACTGTTCTAGGTATTCATTTATAGAGTAAAAACAGTGACACAACAAATATGACTTCACGGCTTTGCTAAATTTTATGTTGTCTTTGATGAACTTAATACTAGTGGGAAGATTATTGAACAGTTGGAGGCCCATGTGGAATGCTCCCTTTTTACACAGTTGAGTGTTTGTATATAAAACATGCAGATTTGAGTTTTTCCTGGTGTTGTGTTTATGTATTTCATTATTTTTCACATCTCTGGAGTCAGTTGGCACTATTGGTTTCTGAAAGATTTTAGAGTCTCAAGAATGCATAGGCAAAGCAGTATAAGGATTTCCAACTTTCTGAAGATGGGTTTGCAGGAGTCTCTGGGTTTGTTCCCAGTAATAATCCTCATTGCTCTCTTCTGGATGTTGAATGTGCTCAGAGAAGTTGAGAATTTCCCAAGAATATCACACCATATTTTAGGTGGGCTTGTATGTAACCGTAGTACATGCTGGTTACTGTTTTCAGGCTAGCACATGATTTCAGTACACTCAATGCATAACAGCCAGTACTAATTCTGGCATTTACCTTTCCTGTATATGTATGCCATTTCAGGTTACCTTGAACCCACAGACCCAGGACTTTGAAAACAGTGTCAGTATCTATTGGCTGGTTATTTACAGTGACAAGTGGCTGAGAGGGATTTGCATTTTGTGTAGTGTGAAAGTTGATGGAAGCTGTCTTTTTGGTGTTGATAGTTAATCTGTTGATTTTAGCCCAGTTACTGAGTTGTTCATTGGTCAAGTTCACAGCTTTTTGCACGGCCTCTGTAGTCTCCCTTTTGAGGAGTACAGTTGTGTCATCAGCAAATATTATTGTTTTGTGTGCATCTACTTTCAGGCTCAAGTCTACATCTACATCTACATGACTACTCTGCAATTCACATTTAAGTGCTTGGCAGAGGGTTCATCGAACCACAATCATACTATCTCTCTACTATTCCACTCCCGAACAGTGAGCGGGAAAAACGAACACCTAAACCTTTCTGTTCGAGCTCTGATTTCTCTTATTTTATTTTGATGATCATTCCTACCTATGTAGGTTGGGCTCAACAAAATATTTTCGCATTCGGAGGAGAAAGTTGGTGACTGAAATTTCGTAAAAAGGTCTCGCCGCGACGAAAAACATCTATGCTGTAATGACTTCCATCCCAACTCACGTATCATATCTGCCACACTCTCTCCCCTATAACGTGATAATACAAAACGAGCTGCCCTTTTTTGCACCCTTTCGATGTCCTCCGTCCATCCCACCTGGTAAGGATCCCGCACCGTGCAGCAATATTCTAACAGAGGACGAACGAGTATAGTGTAAGCTGTCTCTTTAGTGGACTTGTTGCATCTTCTAAGTATCCTGCCAATGAAACGCAACCTTTGGCTCGCCTTCCCGACAATATTATCTATGTGGTCCTTCCAGCTGAAGTTGTTCGTAATTTTAACACCCAGGTACTTAGTTGAATTGACAGCCTTGAGAATTGTACTATTTATCGAGTAATCGAATTCCAACGGATTTCTTTTGGAACTCATGTGGATCATCTCACACTTTTCGTTATTTAGCGTCAACTGCCACCTGACACACCATACAGCAATCTTTTCTAAATCGCTTTGCAACTGATACTGGTCTTCGGATGACCTTACTAGATGTTAAATTACAGCTTCATCTGCGAACAGTCTAAGAGAACTGCTCAGATTGTCACCCATGTCATTTATATAGATCAGGAACAGTAGAGGTCCCAGGATGCTTCCCTGGGGAACACCTGATATCACTTCATTTTTACTCGATGATTTGCCGTCTATTACTACGAACTGTGACCTTCCTGACAGGAAATCACGAATCCAGTCGCACAACTGAGACGATACCCCATAGCTCCGCAGCTTGATTAGAAGTCGCTT
The DNA here is from genome assembly GCF_023897955.1 of Schistocerca gregaria. Lineage (NCBI taxonomy): Eukaryota > Metazoa > Arthropoda > Insecta > Orthoptera > Acrididae > Schistocerca > Schistocerca gregaria. The sequence goes on along the minus strand of NC_064920.1, from coordinate 1,011,516,992 downwards.
ATGAGGAACGGTGTCAAAAGCTTTCCGGAAATCTAGAAATACGGAATCAACTTGAGATCCCCTGTCGATAGTGGCCATTACTTCGTGCGAATAAAGAGCTAGCTGCATTGCACAAGAGTGATGTTTTCTGAAGCCATGCTGATTACGTGTCAATAGATCGTTCCCTTCAAGGTGATTCATAATGTTTGAATACAGTATATGCTCCAAAACCCTACTGCAAACCGACGTCAATGATATAGGTCTGTAGTTAAATGGATTACTCCTACTACCCTTCTTGAACACTGGTGCGACCTGCGCAATTTTCCAATCTGTAGGTACAGATCTATCGGTGAGCGAGCGGTTGTATAGGAGTGCTAAGTAGGGAGCTATAGTATCAGCGTAATCTGAAAGGAACCTAATCGGTATACAATCTGGACCTGAAGACTTGCCTGTATCAAGCAATTTGAGTTGCTTCGCAACCCCTAAGGTATCTACTTCTAAGAAACTCATGCTAGCAGATGTTCATGTTTCAAATTCTGGAATATTCCATTCGTCTTCCCTGGTGAAGGAATTTCGGAAAACTGCGTTCAATAACTCCGCTTTAGCAGCACAGTCGTCGATAACACTACCATCGGCACTGTGCAGCGAAGGTATTGACTGCGTCTTGCCGCTTGTGTACTTTACATACGACCAGAATTTCTTCGGATTTTCTACCAAATTTCGAGACAATGTTTCGTTGTGGAACCTATTAAAGGCATCTCGCATCGAAGTACGTGCCAAATTTCGCGAGTCTGTAAATTTTAGCCCATCTTCGAGATTTCGCATTCTTCTGAACTTCGCATGCTTTTTCCGTTGCCTCTGCAACAGCGTTCGGACCTTTTTTGTGTACCACGGGGGATCCGCTCCATCTCTTACCAGTTTATGAGGTATGAATATCTCAATTGCTGTTGCTACTATATCTTTGAATTTGAGCCACATCTCGTCTACATTCGCATAGTCAGTTTGGAAGGAATGGAAGTTGTCTTTTAGGAAGGCTTCTAGTGGCACTTTATCCGCTTTTTTAAATAAAATTATTTTGCGTTTGTTTCTGATGGATTTGGAAGAAATGGTATTGAGCCTAGCTACAATGACCTTGTGATCACTAATCCCTGTATCAGTCATGATGCTCTCTATCAGCTCTGGATTATTTGTGGCTAAGAGGTCAAGTGTGTTTTCGCAGCCATTTACAATTCGCGTGGGTTCGTGGACTAACAGCTCGAAATAATTTTCGGAGAAAGCATTTAGGACAATCTCGGAAGACGTTTTCTGCCTACCACCGGTTTTGAACAAGTATTTTTGCCAACATACCGAGGGTAGGTTGAAGTCCCCACCAACTATAACCGTATGAGTGGGGTATTTATTTGTTACGAGACTCAAACTTTCTCTGAACTATTCCGCAACTGTATCATCGGAGTCTGGGGGTCGGTAGAAGGAGCCAATTATTAACTTAATTCGGTTGTTAAGTATAGCCTCCACCCATACCAATTCGCACGGAGTGTCTACTTTGACTTCACTACAAGATAAACCACTACTGACAGACACAAACACTCCACCACCAAATCTGCCTAATCTATCTTTCCTGAAAACCGTCTGATACTTCGTAAAAATTTCTGCAGATAACGCAAGCGAAACACGCAAAGAATGTATCAACTAACCTGTACAAATGCCTAACGACTGTGCTACAATCTGCTGAATTTACGATTACAGTAACTAAAACTCGAAATTGCACCTCCTATACGAAACTCACACGCTATTTAAATAAGAATCTACGAAGTAAACACTAAAGCGCGATGCTGCAACTGTCAAACACTATAATACGCCCGAAATATATTAATTAAACAATGCAAGTACCCAAAAACACGCAAAGAAATTAATTAAGCTATCTAACAAACAAGTAAGCTAGGGTTATACGACTTGCTGCTGCAGCTGCTTATCCAACGGCGGCAGGGAGCACAGGAGGAAAAGTAGGGGTCCCAATACTGAGCACTGTGGTACATATTGTTGTACAGTTTTATTACTCCATAGGATTTCGGTTACTGAGTTGGTTTGTCTATTAGTGTATTTCCTGCTGACTCTCTGCATCTGACTGGTTATCAATGAAGTAATCCAATTGTTTGCAATTCCTCCGATACCATAGTGTTCTATTTTTTTCCAGCAATATTTTGTGGTCAACAGTGTCAAAAGCCTTTGACAGATCCAGAAATACGCCTGTTTGGGTTGTTTTTTTATCTAACATATCTGATAGTGTATTTATGCAATCATATACTGCAGTTTCAGTAGATTTGTTGCTTCTGAACCCATGTAGAGCTACACTTAGTAAATCTTTTTTTTTTCTTTTTTTCAATGAAGTCCATTAGCTTTTTGCACATTATTTTTTCAGAAAGTTTAGAAAAGCAGGATGAAATTGAGATAGGCCTGTAGTTATTCAAATCTTTACCCCCCCCCTTGTTTTTTTTTTTTTTTTTTTTTTTTTTTTTTTTTTTTTTTTTTTTTTTAAAAAAAAGACAAGTTTTAGAGGTACAGGGAAAGTACCTGCCGGGAAAAAACAGTCATGGAGGTGAGTTAATGGTTCAGTAATTTTTGATGACAGCTGCTGAGATACCATCAATTCCAGCTGAATATGAATTTTTCAACTCAATGAGGGCTTTTGCAACATCATTGTCAGTGGCTTTGGTGATGAAAATTGACTCTGCACATGTGTGGTATTTTTGGTTTGCTGGTTGGTAGTTTGTGTTAGGATTATTTTTGACCAATTTTTCAGCTATACTCGTAAAGAATTTGTTGAAAAAAATCACCACAACTTTGGGATTAGATATAGATTCATTGATGAGTTTGATTTCTATGTTCGTGTGTTAGCTTCGATTTCCCCTCTTTCCCTTTTTATAACATTCAACATTGCTTTTACTTTAATGATGGATTTGTCAATGTACTCATCATTTTGCATCCTTTTTGCCTGTCTTATCACTCTTCTTAGGATACATACGTAGTTTTTATAGTATTCTGTTAGTTGGGGGGGAGTCACTACTATGTTTACATAACACGTGGAGTATTCTTTTATGTTTGCAAAATATTTTTATAGCCAGTGTAATCCAAGTCTTGTTTCTCTTATTATTATTTATTCTTATTGGTTTTTGTGGAAAAGCCTCTTCAAAGTGATGGATCATTGTGTCAGGAAATATGTTGAATTTCATGTTGACATCATTGGCTGCATACATCTCTGTCCGCTTTTCTTTACTGAGGAGGGCATTTAGCTTGTTCAAGTTATCTTGAGTGAAAAGTTTTAGGTGGGACTGAGTTTCAGGTATCTTTGCTAAAATCAACCTTTAGAATGACAGCTTGGTGGTCGCTGAATCCTGCATTGTATATTTCTGGTGTTGGGTTAAGTTTATTGCTATTTGCAAAAATTTTATCTAGAGCCATCTTGGATGTGGGTGCTATTCTAGTAAGTTCGTTTACAATACCATGCAGATTATAAGTTTTTGCAATGTTAATCAATGTCTCCCTGTTTCTGTTGTGGGTGAGAAAGTCTATATTAAGGTCATCACATATAATTACATCCTGTTTCCACTGACTTATTTTGGATAGAAACAAGTCCATTTGTAACAGAATATCATTAATACTACTGGAGGGGGGATGGTAAATTGTAGCTACAATTAGATTTAGATTGTAAGCTTTATGGCTGCACATTCAAAGATCTTGTCTGTTCCTATTTCCTTTAGGGTAGGAAGTGGGCTATATTCAATGTGTTGTTTTATGAAGATGGCGACCCCCACATGTCCATCATTTGATCTGAAGTAGTGTTCACATAATTTGAAATTTGGTAGTGAGATTAACTTAACTACATCAGTGCAGAGCCAGTGCTCTGCTAGGCATACTACTGAGGTATCACTGAGTTCACTGGTCAGCAAAATGCTTAAGTCATCAGTTTTGTTGCTTAAGGATTGGACATAGTGATAATAGATTTTCAGGTCTGAGTGGAGTTTACTCAGGGGGCTCGAAGTCATATTTACTGTGTCTCTAACCTTTATTTTAAATTGTGCTGTATTCCAGATATGTTGACTTCTGAGCAGTTGTGCTGGTTCTGTTGGTCATCCTTGGCAGCTGATTCATCCTCTAGGTGGTCCTGGAAACTATCCACATGCTCATCACACTGCTGAGGCATCACATTGTCATTCTGGAGGGCTGTCTCAATAATGTTCACCATCACATTATTGATCCTTTCAGGTTCCTGACCTTTTTGAGGGGTCAGTGAGTTTCTGTTTCGTCTCTGTGACTTCATGACCCATATATCTAGTGTAATTTGCATAGTATGACTGCTATTACTCTTTTTATTTTCCATCTTGTTTGTCTTGGTCCATTTGCTTATGAGCATCTGTTTACAGTTTCTGACTTTTGGTTTCTTATTGTCTCGCATAGTTGTCAGGAAGGCCAGTCTATTGCAGATAATCTCCTTGCCACATTTGTTTAGGTGGAAACCATGTGTTGTGAAGTGGTTTCTGGCTAGTCTCTCTATTTCAGAGTTCACAGCAATTCTTTTTTGTACGCATGTTTTGCTAAATTCAGTGCTTGTATCAGGTCGAGGTTTGCAGTATTAATTTTACTATTTAAATTATGAACATCATATCTCCTGGGTATAGGATGGATAATGATATTCATTTTGTGACTTAGAGCGAGTATTGGTTCCAGTGGTTCTAACACATGTTTCATCATTAGATCAAGAGATTTGTCTGTGTCACTAGAACCCCCCATTACAATCAAAGTATCATGTGTACTGAAGCTTCTTGACAAATTTTCTGCATTTTTTACTGCCTCTTTTAGTGTAGCACCAGATTTTACTATGCTTTTTACCTGTTATGAGGGCCCTAGTTTGTCTTGCAGTATTTGAGCACTGTCTCTTCCATAACTGTCACTTAATATTAGTACTTCCATGTTTTCCAAGATTTTCTTGCTATGTAACATTCTGGAATTTCTTTTGTTTTTGTCCTGCACATATATTGGTGCTTGAGCAATTATGTTCACTGGCAGATTACTCATACACTGTGTGTCGGATTGTTCACTTTGGGTTAATTTTTGTGTAAAATCTTTTCTGTGGCAGTTTCTTTACATGCAGATTGTACAGGGCTACAATCACACATGGCACTAAACAACATACAATTTCTGTTAGGATTCAGCATTGCATTCTGAGCATGATTTACGGCTTGACTATTTCTCATAGTACTCTGTCCCATCAAACGCCAGTTTTTGTTACCGATATTTACATTTGGGGTGTGGTTAACGAGTTCATTGTTTGTGGGTTCATTGGTTACTGCCAGTTCAGGTTCAGTACACTTCACTAATAGTTCTTGATACTTCATCAGTAGGCTTTCATGTTTGAGGCTGAGGACCATTATTTCTTGTTTCAATGACTTAATTATGTGATCCTGAATTTTTTAGAGTATTGTTTACTTTGGATTCCAAAGCTAGCATGATGCACTGGTGGCATGTCCACTGATCTTCACTGTTAAAGTAGTTCAGGTTAACTTTGGCGTATTTTTTGTGGTACCAGTGATTACAGTTAATACACAGAATACCTCATATAACTTTTTTTGAACATATTTTGCACTTATTATGGTCGAAATTCGTTGGAACTGCAGGATCGGAGATTTGTACACTTTTACCCAGCGCCATCTTGTCTCTGGTTCTATCAGATGTCATATGAAAAATTCTGTGATAGAGAAATTGAGACAGTGAAATACAGAGCCTGCTGTTATTCCACAAGGACTTTCTTCACAACCATAACCTCTTGATTTTCTCAATAAATTAACCATTTAAAGTGTATATAAGAGAGGAATGGAACAAATGGATGATGGATGAAACCCAACATGAGTTCACACCAAAGGGAGCTTTAAAATGACCTAAAATCAAACAAGTGTGTCAGTGGATAAAACAGTCATGGTCTAGAGTAAGAGAGTGAGAAGTCGGCACAAGTAACACTCTCGATAACAGTGAAGACCATCTTAAATATGAATAGGACAATGATGATGATGAAGAGGAGAAAGAAAAAGAAAGTTCAGATGGTGACTATTGGAGATTTTAAGGTCAGTTCAGTTTTATAAACTAAGAACTTTTTATTAGTCTGGCTTTGCAGCTCAATAATCAAAATGGCAAAAATGTTATTTAAAAAAAACTGCTTAAAAAAGGTGCATCTTATAACCTGTAGTGTTTTATAGCCCGCAAAATATAGTAAACATAGGTCTGCTTTTCCTTAACCTATCTTCTAAGGTAAGTCATAGTGTCAATATTGCGTCACGTGTTTCTACATTTCTCCAGAATGCAAACTGATCTTCCCCAAGGTCGGCTTCTACCAGCTTTTCCATTCTTCTGTAAAGAATTTGTTAGTATTTTGCAACCATGACTTATTAAACTGCTAGTGTGGTAATTTTCACACATGTCAACAAGTGCTTTCTTTAAAATTGGAATTACGACATTCTTCTTGAATTCTGATGGTAGTTTGACTGTTCATACATCGTGCCCACCAGATGGAAGAGTTCTGCCTTGGCTGACTCTCCCAAGCCTATCAAACGTTCTGACAGAATGTCGTCCACTTTTGGGGCCTTATTTCAAATCGGGTCTTTCAGTGTTCTGTCGAATCCTTCTCACAGTATCATATCTCCCATCTCATCTTCAACTATGTCATCTTCCATTCCTATAATACTGCGTTCAAGTTTGTCATCCTTGTATAGACCCTCTGTACTCTCCTCCCTCTTTTTAGTGTCCCTTTTTTGCTTAGGACTGGTTTTTCATCTGAGCACTTGATATTCATACAGCTCCTTCTGTTTCCTCCAAAGGCCTCTTTAAAATTCCAGTAGGTGGTATCTGTCTTTCCCCTATTGATATATGCTTCTAAATCTTACATTTGCCCTCCAGCCTTCCTGCTTAGCCATTTTGCATCTCCTGTAAATCCCATTTTTATATGTTTGTATTCCCTTTTGCCTATTTCAAATTAACTGCATTTTTATACAGGGTGTATGAAAAAATCATAACCAATTTAAAAAAATCTTAACCATTATGTTGTTTGAGGTAGGTGTGAGAATGATGTACTATTGGAAAGAGCAAACTCTCGAGTTTTACATGGTTCCCACTAGGTAGCAGCAGTGTGCGTCCATTTCAGTTCTAGTATAAATGGTGTCGGGACAACAGAAAGTGTTGTTTAAATTGAACTTTGAAACAGCATTTCCAAAAGTATGCATGACTGTATCAACATCTCACAAAAACAGATGGATAACAGCAGGTATTAAGAAGTCCTCCCAAACACTTAAACAACTCAGTTCCATGAAAAAGATTCACAATGATCCAGAATTTTTAAATTTCTATCATAGATACAAAAAGATTTATAGGAAGGTGCTGATTGCTGCAAAAAAGTCATTTAATGACAAAATAATATATAATGCAGAGAATAAAAGCAAAGCAGTCTGGGATGTTATAAAAAAGGAAACGGGGAGAGGCAAACAAACGCAGAATAACATACTGCTAAGGGAGGGGGATAAGGTAATAAATGATCCACAACACTTAGCAAACTATGTAAACGAGCATTTTTCAAGTATTGCAGAGAAGTTACAGCAAAAATTCCCCAAAACAAATATAACACCTGCAAAAATTGTTGCACTAGATACAATGATGTTACTTCCAACCACAGAGAATGAAGTCAATAAAACTGTTCAAAAGCTAAAAAATAAAAAGTCAGAAGGCTTAGATGATGTACCAATGTGTGTACTGAAACAATGCATAGGGATTATACAAGGCCCATTAACAAATATAATAAATGAATCCTTCACATCAGGGACATTTCCAGAGCAGCTAAAACAGGCAAGAGTTGTACCTTTGCTTAAGAAAGGTAATGCAGAAGACATAGAAAATTACCGGCCCATTTCCCTGCTGTCAGCATTCTCAAAAATAATAGAAGCAATTATGAAAGACAGATTAATGAATTATCTGAATAAATACAATCTTTTAAGCAAATCACAGTTTGGTTTTCGAAGTGGCAAAAATACGGAGTCAGCCATAGTAGAATTCACAAAAGTTGTACTTAATGCTCTTGATAAAGATGAGTGTGTCACAGGCATATTTTTGGATCTTTCTAAGGCTTTTGATACAGTCGACCACAAGATTCTATTAAATAAATTAGAAGCATTAGGAATAAGAGGGGTAGCTAATGACTGGTTTCGATCATACCTAACAGATAGGGTACAAAGAGTAGAGATAACACATACTTCAAATAGATCTAAACATTTAGTAAAATACTTATCAGAACCAAAACATATTAATATAGGGGTTCCACAAGGTAGCATATTAGGACCAATACTATTCCTGATATACATCAATGACTTTCCCAGTAGTGTTACTCATGGTGAGAAAATTCTCTTCGCTGATGACAGCAATATTATAGTCACTGAGAGAACAAGAGAACTCCTTACCGAGATAGCAAATGAAACTCTCAAGGAAGTTTACGATTGGTCAATAAGCAACAAATTGACATTAAACATAAAGAAAACTAATGCCATGAACTTCAGTTTGAAGAGGAAAAATGACAATGTTAAATTAAATGTAGATGGCACCTCTATAGACTGTGTAACAAATGCAAAATTTCTAGGAATGAATATTGACTCTCAGCTGAAGTGGTGCGAACACACAAAGGTACTTGCAAACAGAATGTCATCAGCATGTTATGCCCTTAGAATTCTATCATCTGTGTGTAACATGCAGTGTCTTTTAGTTACATATTATTCATATGTACACTCAATTCTTAGCTATGGCATTCTTTTTTGGGGAACAAATCCACAAAATATGAACACAATTTTCAAACTCCAGAAAAGAGCCATAAGAATAATAACCAGAAATAGTAGTCGAGCTCATTGTAAAGATCTGTTCAAAACACTGGGAATTTTAACTGCTCCATGTGAACACATTTACCAGTCAGTTGTACACATCAAAAGTAACATTGGCAATTACTGCACAAACAGCTCTGTCCATGACCATGCAACAAGAGATAGACTCGACTTACATTTACCAAGAAAAAATAAACATAAAACGCAAAACAGCATTTTCTACCAAGGAATAAAACTGTACAATAAATTACCAAAAGAGATTAAAGAAATTTCAAAAATACACTTATTTAAGAAGGCAGCTAAAAAGTACCTGTTATGCAATACATTTTATACATTGAAGGATTACTTAGATAAAGCAGAGTAGGGGTTTGATAAAAAAAATGTTATACAAACAAATAATAATAATAATAATGATTATAAAACATCCAATATTCCACATAACACCTTCACTTTATTATTTTTCTTCTTTTTTCCTTTCTAGAGACACTCTCCCCTCAAGCTATGCATAGCACAATACTAACACCTCTTCCTCTTTCTGAGCTCAACATCTCACTCATTATGAAGGGATGCTGACTCAGTTTTTCAGGATAGCAAATGGGAACTTGCAGTACAGAAAATGGCCCAAGGATCACCTGTGTGTGTGTGTGTGTGTGTGTGTGTGTGTGTGTGTGTGTGTGTGTGTGTATGTAGTGAGTGAAGTGTTATGAAACAATGTGTGTATAGTGTGTGCAGTGACTGATAGTGAAATATGAGTGAATAGTGTGGCATTACATTATTTAATGAGTTATTTGTAAATAAATTATTGTATACCAGGAGTAAAATCTAATGATTGTCTCTAACTAGAAGTCTGTAAATATATGTGTATACGAATTAGCTTATTGTAAATTGATCTAAGCTTGTAAATACTTTGACATGTCCTATATCCTTGTAAAAAGAGATCTACGGATGAATAAAACTACTACTACTACTACTACTTCTATGTTTTGTGCAATGTGGGTCAGTAATAGCTGTCCAGTGTGACTTTCATACTGGTTATGGTGTGGATCATTCTACAGCACAGAGTGTTAAGCAATGGCATGAAAAATTCTGAGAAACAGATTGTTTGTGTAAAGGCAAATCGCCAGGCCATTCCCAAGTGTCTGACACAGTTGTCGAACACATCCGCCATAGTTTCACTATGAGTCTGCAGAAATCTGTTCGCCAAGCAGCTCAACTGCTCAGCATGCTCCCAATGTCCACTGGTGTGTGTTGCATCAAATGTTTATACATGAAACCATACAAAATTCAGCTGCTGCAAGGTCTTTGTGAAAGTGACAGACAACAAGGTGTGGGGCTATGTACTTTCATTCTTGGCAAGATGGAGGATGACAGGTTTCTTTCATGATTAGTGTTTAGTAACCAGGCAATGTTCCATTTAAATGGAAAGATGAACTATCATAATGTGAGAATATGGGGTACGGAACAACCACATAAATTTGTGGAACATGAGAGGGACTCTCCAGAATTTAATGTGTTTTGTGCAGTTTATTGGTAAAAGATATATGGTCCATTTTTCTTTGCTGAGCACACTGTTACAGGAAACACATATTTCAATATGCTTGAGAACTTTCTTTTCCTACAGTTGGAGACTGATTCGAATGACTTCATTTACCAATAGGATGGGGCACCACTATACTGGCATCTGGAAGAGTGGGAATTTTTAAATCAAAGGATTACTGAACGATGGGTCAGTCACACTGGACCAAATGATTCAGCCTTACATTACTGGCCTCCAAGGTCACTGGACCTGACTGTACGTGATTATTTCTTGCAGAGTTTTATAAAGAATTCTGTTTATGTGCCTCCATTACCAAAAACAATGAATGAACTGAGACTTTGTGTAACAGCAGCTGTGTGAGCTGTAACTCAAGACAAGCTCACTGCAGTATGAGAAAAATCTGAATACTGCACTGACATATGCCGTACATCTCAAGGGGGCATATTGAACTCATATGAAAAGGTATGAAAAAAAACTTTTTGTGTTTCCCATCCATTAAGAAACAAAATTCATTGTATATGTTTATTAACTTGAGAAGTACAGATGTGCCAAATCAAATTATTCTTTTTGGTACACCCTGTATTTTCTCCTTTCATTAGTTCAATACAGCATCTCCTGTGTTATCCAAGGATTTCTACTAGGACTTGTCTTTTTACCTGCTTGATCCTCTGTTGCCTTCACTATTTCATCTGTCGGAACTACTCATCCATCTTTTACTGTGTTCCTGTCCCCTGTTCTAGTCAACCATTGCCAAATGCTCCCCCTGAAATTCTTAACAACATCTAGTTCTTTTGACTTATCTAGGTCCCATCTCCTTAATTTCCTACCTTTTTGCATTTACTTCAGTTTTAATCTGCAGCTCATAACCTTGTGGTCAGAGTACACATCTATCCCTCAAAATTTCAAAATCAGGTTCCAAAATCTCTGTCTTGCATTATATAATCAATCTGAGATATCTGGTGTCTCCAGGTGTTTTCAATGTATAAAACCTTTTTTCATGATTCATAAATCAAGCATTAATGATGCTCTGTTGAAAATATTGCCAGATGCTTCCTCTTTCATTCCTTCCCCCAATCCATAATCACCTACTATTTTTCCTTCTCTTTCTTTTCCTACTATAAAATTCCAGTCCCCCATCACAATTAAATTTTCATCTCCCTTAACTATCTGAATAATTTCTTTTATCTCATCATAAATTTCTTCAACTTCTTGATCATCTGCAGAGATATTTAGCATATAAACTTGTACTTCTGTGGTAGGTGAGGCTTTGTGTCTATTGGCTATGATAATGCGTTTACTACACTTTTCATAGTAGCTCACCTGCATTTCTATTTTCTTATTCTTCAATAAACTCACTCCTGTATTACCCCTATTTGACCTTATATATAACCCAGTATTCACCTGACCAGAAGTTCTGTTCCTCCTGCCACCAAACTTCACTAATCTCCACTATACCTAACTTCAACCTATCCATTTCCCTTTTTAAATTTTTTAACGTACCTGCCCAATTAAGACATTTAACATTTGACGCTCCAATATATGGAACCCCAGTGTTGTTTTTGCTGATGACAATATCCTCCTGAGTATCTCCTGCCTGGATATTCAAATGGGGGACCATTTTACTTCTTTGATATTTTATTGAAGAAGACACCATCATCATTTAACCATACAGTAGAGCAGCCTGCCCTCAGGAAAAATATGGCTGTAGTTTCCCCTTGCTTTCAGCCATTTACAGTACCAGCACAGCATGACCTTTTGGTTGATGTAAAAGGCCAGACCAATCAATCATCCTCACTGTTGTCCCTGTAACTATTATAAAGGCCGCTGCCCCTCTTCAGGAACCACATGTCTGTCTGGCATGTCAACAGATACCCTACCACTGTGACTGCACCAACGGTTTAGCTATCTGTTTTGCCTAAGCACACAAGCCACTCCATCAAAGGCAAGGTGCATACTTCATGGGGGCTTTATGACAAATACATACGGCATATAATTACAAGTCATTTTGGAAGAAAATGCTACTTCTTGAATAAGGTTCAGTTTGTGTGTTTGTTTGACTAACTTTTTACTGTGCAAATTAGAATACTTTATTCCACTGGAATATAAACCTTGAAGAAGTATTGCAATAACAGTTAATTAGTACTACAATGCTCTTTTGTACTAATGTGTATTTCATTTTCTAGATCATAGCCCATCAGCTGGGGCCAGATGAATCATTATCTAGTTCGGCAGAAGTCACTGTGTTTCTCAATGATGTTAATGACAATGCTCCTGTGTTTGACAAAGCAGAATACCAGGCAGTGGTGATGGAAAATATATCAGCAGGGTTCTTACTAACTCAGGTAAGTGCAACACAAAGAAACAAATGTTACAGCTTTACCAGTGGTAGTAATACATAAATTTATAACAGGAAAATTGCAGCAACTTGGTGCTTCAGTTTTGCATCATGTGCATCATTAATTCTATCAGTTACCATAGTTGTCTGCTTTTAATGACTCTGATTTTTCTCCCTTGCAAGTTTGCATTATTTTTATATATTCTTACAAAGCATCTCTTTGTTGGTTACAAAGCCTGCCATTTTGCATGTACTGTGGGGCACTCAAAGCTCTTTGGGACAGGGGAGATGACTGGAGAGCGAGCTGGACAATGCAATTGAGGAGCACTCTGTACTAGTGCTCTTTTTAATAAAGAGTATTGTTGTGAGCCAGGTGTGTTGTCACCATCAGTGGCTTACTACCACTGCAATATCTCACTTCCTACATTGGTGACCCCCTGTCAACCACGAATACATACAAATTTGTTTCCAAATCTGATAGTTCTTACTATGCAGTAACAATGTCGCCATCATACACCTCATCACCAGCACTGTACCTATGTCAACACATACCGTTCACAGGACTGCAGCACAGAATCAGTGCAACAGTGTGTGAATCTGACTGTGAAAACATAGTGTTTTCATTACAGCTAGCCAACAGTGGTATGACACTGCATCAACAATGAAAACATATGATGAACCCATCAACTGACTTAAATGCAATGAATTCCACAGTCTCCTTTCAGTGCTTTCTCAATTCTAATCATCTCTGCAATGCCGTGTTCATGTCACCCACGTCTTTCAAGCAATGTATTTCAACATTTGCAATTCGCCATGCAATGACCAACTACATCATCTTGCCTCACACACTGCACTGACATCCCATGATCACCGGTAAATTCACATATTTGGGTGGTGCTCAGCTCAAAATATCACTTTTCCAAGCCAAGAATAATATGTCATGCTGTGAGTGCTGTGGTTGATCAAGCTATCAACAGATTTACAGCTCGCTGAGAGTGTGACTGAGGCAGAGCCAACCAGATGGCGCTTGACTATGGCTGACAGAATATTCACTCTCATTCACTATAGGCTAAACAACAGGGCACACTGTTAGATTCAAAAATACATGCAGCAGACCCCCCTCCCTCCCCCCTCCCTCCCCCCTCCCTCCCCCCTCCCTCCCCATGCCACACGAACGCAGCTGCCTGGGAACAAAGGGCCACAATCCACAATCATGGCGGACTGCAGCAATCCTCACTGCGTGTACAGTAAAGCACACTGGTGCCCAAAGCTACACATGCCAATAATGTCACATATCCCACACAGGCTCTAGGTTCTACTGCCTGCTTGTATCATATGCAATTCAGTGATGCTGCATGCAAATGTCGAGACCCTTGCGGATACCTAAACTCCACAACCAGGTCACAGTAGGTGCTCCAGCCTGCAATGCCTCACCAAGTTGCCTATAATCCACCAGAACATCCAACACATGTACGCTTGCCTCAGCTATTGCTCATGGACATCTCTTTGTCTTGGACAAAGCATCAAACCAATATCTACTAATTGTCACAGACTCTGATGTTAGCTCACTTCCATGCTCTTTCACTCCAACTTTCAACCCTATGAGTGCCCTCATGCTCCAGGCTGCTAATGACTCCAACATTTGCGTATGCAGCACCATTGCACACACCATGCAACTGTTGTACAAACTCCAGTATCCATGGACTTTCCTGGTGGCTGCCATGGTAGAACCAGTCATTGGAATGAACTTGTTATGACATCAGCAACTCAGTCATGATGTCTTACAGTCCACACTCATTCACCACATCTCAGGTGAATGAGTGCAAACTATCTCCACCCTTTTCATGCCTCCAAAACTGGTGCCTGGCGCACTCACCCTCGATCACTCCATCCATGACCTCAGTCAACACATGGTTACAGTAACTCCGGATAGAAAATGTAGAGCTTTAATGTCACTTTGCTGCTGCCACCATGCACCATGGCCTTAGCAACAGCACACAAGCAGCTCTGCACGGCAGACAACAAACAGCTGGGCACAGTGCTGCCTCCCGTGCCATACATGCTTGCCCCCCTCCCCCCCCTCCCCCCCCCCCCCCTCCTCTGCACACACCACGTCAGAGTCACCACAAAGTCAGTAAATTGCAGTGTTCAGTGTCTGTTAACAGTGCTCGCAACCACCCCCCTCCCCCCCCCCCCCCCCCCTCACCTCAGGCATAAGTACACATACCTGTGCTATTCATGAGAGAGCCATGTATTGCATAGTAACCACAGATGGACCCCCAGTTCAACGTACACCACAAAGGTTAGCCCCAGTGGATTTGCAAATTGCTAAAGCTACAGTTAACAATCTCCTTCAAGCAGGAATTATTTGCCCTTCAGGTAATCCCTGGGTCTCCAGAATCAAGCTTGTTCCAGATTGTGCAATGGTTAGAGGGTTAATCCTAAACAGTGCGTAACAGCTATCCTATTCCCAACATACAGGGTTTTGTGCTTGGCCTCGCAGGTGCTACAATCTTCAGTGTGATTGATTGCAAGCTTGCCTACATACAAATACTGATGCACTCTGACAAAATCTAAAAGATTGCCATTATAAATTCATTTGGACTTTTTGTGTACCTCTTTATGCTGCACAGGCTTGAAAATGCTGCACGGGCTTGGCAGCAGTTCATTGGCAGTCTCCTATTCCACTTCCCCCTGTTGCTATACATATCTTGATGACATACTCATCTTCTTGTGTTCCACAGATGAGCACTCATGGCACCTAGGGCAAGTGCTAGTTGCACTGCAGGATGGTAGAGTGGTCATGAACAAGGCAAAATTACGACCACAGCAGATGGAAGCACTTTCCTTGGAGTTGAACGTATGCTGCAGCTGCAAGGCCTTCCTCGCCTGAAAATGTACAATGAACTATAGCGATTCCACCTTCCTCAGGCAGCTAACTTGCAGATCCCACTACAAATACCTTAAACCGAAAAGACAAACACAGAAAAAGGAAATTACCTTGGGCCCCAGAAATGATGGAAGCATATTGCCATGCTACAAATTGCCTGCTTTAAGCTGTTATGTTAGCACATCCACAACCAGATGTACAATTGACATTTACTATGGATGGAAACAACACAGAAATTAGAGCCGTCTTTCAACAGATAGTTTATGGTGTGCCACAACCACTTCAATTTTTCTCTAACAAACTCTTGGCCATGCATGCAAAATGTTCAGTATCTGAGCATGAGCTGCTTGCAATTTACTCAGATGTGTGTTATTTCAGTGAAGACACTGAAGGTCGCCGTGTGATGATATTTACAGATCATAAGTCATTGATCAATACCTTTCACAATCTGTCCACAGACACCAGCCCCCGACATTTCTGTCATTTGGATCTTATTGGCCAATACACAACTGACATCTGACACATGCACAGAGCTGATAATATCATCTATGATTATTTTTTACATGTTTCTGCAATCTCTCTACAATACAACTATGAACGCATTGCAAAGAACAAACAATCCCACCATCAATGAACTACTCTCTGATGGAAATATGAGCCTTCAGACTGAACGATGCATTTATACTTTGACACCACATTACTCAGTGATGTCTCCCTGGGAAAACTATGGCCACTGGTCCTCCTTAACATGTGATGTGAAGTATTTGATGAGCATCAGAACCCAAGCCACCCTGGTGGCTGATTATGGACCGTTTTGTGTGGCCTAATGTAAAATGTGACTGTTGCCATTGGGCACAACTGGGTGTCATACTCAACCTATATTAGGCAACTTTCCCATCCTGAAAGCATGTTTTAAACATGTCCACAGCAACATCATTGGGCCACTGCCTTAGTCCAAACGATTTCATTACATTCTGTCTGCCATTGATAGAAAGCTCCATGATATCATAGCAGACACCACTGCACAGATTTTTGTCAAGATACGGATTGCATACTTGGTGTACCTGATGATATCTCAACCAGCCAGGGCAGACAGTTCGAGTCAGCCCCTTTCAGTGCTCTTTCCAGCCTCTGTGGGATTGACCATATGCACAATTTTGCTTACCATGTGCAAAGCAATGGCCTGATGGAGAGGTGGCATAGAACAATGAAAGTGGCACTCACATGCCACAGGGACTCATGGACCAGAGCACTACCATAGGTTCTACTAGACACACAGACTACATAGAAAGAGAACCTTCCGGCTGCGTATGATAACCTTTGCACTCCCTGCAGATTGTACTGTTCTCGTGACTGACATTAATGAGTTTGATCTTCTGCAATTGGTACAACTCATGAAGAGTCACATCCAACATACACGGATGCCTCCACCATTAGCACACTCCACGCGGAATTATTCATTCATAGAGGTCTCAAACACTGTCGCCAGGTGATGTAGCATGATGACATGATACTTCCTGCATTGCAATCTCCTTATTCAGGATGCTACAAAGTGCTCAGATGTGGAACCCATACCTTAGACATTTTGATTGATGAGAAACCTACCACTGTCTCCCTTAACCACCTTAAATCGGCACAGGTACTGCAAAACAGATCTCCTCCATTGTCACTGGATGACAATAACGCCCACCTCGACACCCATAAAACCAACATACATAATAATAATTATAATATTTTATTCAACATCTAGTGTCCGCCCCTGGTAGCTGTGTGGGAAATGCAACGGAATGTCATACCTCACGGCCCAGGTTCAATTCCCAGCTGGGTCGGAGATATTCTCTGCTCAGGGACTGGGTGTTGTGTTGTCTTTATAATCATCATTTCATCCCCATCAACACCTGGCGCTACTGGCAAAAGTAAAGCTGTGAGGAAGGGGCATGAGTCGTGCTTGCATAGCTTAGCTGGCAGAGCACTTGCCCACGAGAGGCAAAGGTCCCGAGTTGGAGTCTCGGTCCATCATACAGTTTTAATTTGCCAGGAAGTTTTGACCTCCCTTCTTATGTGAAACAAGATGCTGAACTGACACTGTTTGCTGATGATATTGGAAAAGGTATTAATTGGTTTTCTGCAAATGGACTTGCTCTGAACTTCGAAAAAACACAGTACATCCAACTATCTGCTACAAAAAGTATAATTCCTTCAATAAAAATAACACATCAAAAGAAGTCAGTAGCCATGGTAGAGCATACTAAGTTTTTGGGTGTACATATAGATGAGAATCAAAATTGGAAAATTCATATTTTGGATCTCCTAAAGCGACTAGGTTCAGCAACTTTTGCAATCAGAATAATTGCCAATTTTGAGGATGTAGAAATTAGTAAGCTAACATACTTTGCATACTTCCACTCTCTGATGTCATAAAGTATAATATACTGGGGCAACTCAACACTTAGGCAAAAGGTATTCACTGCTCAAAAGAAAGTAGTTAGAATAATGTGTGGGGTTCATAGTCGCACGTCTTGTAGGAATCTGTTTAAAAGTTTAGGAATGCTTACAACTGCTTCACAGTACATTTACTCAGTAATGAAATTTTTTCTCAACAATATGGACCAGTTTAAAATCAACAGCAACATTAATGATTACAATACCAGAAAAAAGAAAGACCTACACTATCCTTAACTTAATCTATCTTTGGCACAGAAAGGGGTAAAAATGCTGCTATAAAACTTTTTGATAAATTACCAGATGAAATAAAATGTCTGACAGACAGCACTAATAGTTTCAAAAACAAATTTGAATCATACCTCCTTGACAACTACTTCTGTACCATAGATGAATCCTTGAATATGAATAATTAAATCTGGAGATATAAAATATGCATTTTGTGCCATTTAAGGGAATGGGATAGATAACAGAAATATTTAGGTATAACACTATAATGTAAACAAAACAAGAAAAAAGAAAAAAAAACTTGTTTCCTTTGTGCATTTCTTGTGAATTTGACACATTCCACATCATAACGGTTTTCCGTGCTATTGATCAGTGGAACATGTAACTAGCTAACTAACTAACTTTACATGGGCACTTAACTTAGGAAATGTACTGTCTATATATATCAGCAAGTCAGATAGATTTTTGAAAAATGTATCCGTGCATGCCCCAGGTGGCCTATACACACTAATAATTGCTATACGAGGTGCATTCAAGTTCTAAGGCCTCCGATTTTGTTTCTAGTTAACTACTCACCCGAAATCAATTAAACTAGCGTTACTTCTCGACGTAATCGTCCTGCAGACGTACACGTTTTTCACAATGCTGACACCATGATTCCAAGACGGCGAAGACATCTTTAGGAGTCTGTTTTGACCACTGGAAAATCGCTGAGGCAATAGCAGCACGGCTGGTGAATGTGCGGAGAGTGTCTTTCATTGTTAGAAAAACCCAAAGTCACTAGGAGCCAGGTCAGGTGAGTAGGGAGCATGAGGAATCACTTCAAAGTTGTTATCACGAAGAAACTGTTGCGTAACGTTAGCTCAATGTGCGGGTGCGTTATCTTGGTGAAACAGCACACGCGCAGCCCTTCCCGGACGTTTTTGTTGCAGTGCAGAAAGGAATTTGTTCTTCAAAACATTTTCGTAGGATGCACCTGCTACCATAGTGCCCTTTGGAGTGCAATGGGTAAGGATTATGCCCTCGCTGTCCCAGAACATGGACACCATCATTTTTCAGCACTGGCGGTTAGCAAAATTTTTTTGGTGGCGGTGAATCTGTGTGCTTCCATTGAGCTGACTGGCGCTTTGTTTCTGGATTGAAAAATGGCATCCACGTCTCATCCATTGTCACAACCGATGAAAAGAAAGTCCCATTCATGCTGTCGTTGCGCATCACCATTGCTTGGCAACATGCCACACGGGCAGCCATGTGGTCGTCCGTCAGCATTCGTGGCACCCACCTGGATGACACTTTTCGCATTTTCAGGTCATCATGCAAGATTGTGTGCACAGAACCAACAGAAATGCCAACTCTGATCTGTTCAACAGTCATTCGGTGATCCCGCAAAACAATTCTCTCCACTTTCTCGATCATGTCGTCAGACCAGCTTGTGTTAGCCCGAGGTTATTTCAGTTTGTTGCCACACTATGTTCTGCCTTCATAAAACTGTCGCACCCATGAACGCACTTTCAACACATCCATAACTCCATCACCACATGTCTCCTTCAACTGTTGATGAATTTCAATTGGTTTCACACCACGCAAATTCAGAAAACGAATGATTGCACGCTGTTCAAGTAAGGAAAACGTCGCCATTTTAAGTATTTAAAACCATTCTCATTCTCGCCGCTGGCGGTAAAATCCCATCTGCCATACGGTGCTGCCATCTCTGGTACGTATTGACAATGAATGCGGCCTCATTTTAAAACAATGCACATGTTTCTATCTCTTTCCAGTCCGGAGAAAAAAAATCGGAGGCCTTAGAACTTGAATGCACCTCGTATTTTCTCCACTCGATTTTAGATTCATTGCAGAAAATTCTGTGATTCTTTCTATGCAGAATGTACGTACATCAAAAACAGTGAAATTACTTGCTTTAACAGTGAAGATTGCTACGCGACCCCCAGCCTTGTTTTTCCTACTAAAGGCAGAACAAAATTTCATAGAGAGTGGTTGACTAATGCTAATTAGGTCATCTGTGTACCAGCGTTCAGTTGTGACTAAACCATCAGGTTTATCAAGACATGTAATAATATCCAGATCATTTTGCTTGTTTTTAAGACTACCAAAATTCTGGTGTGTTACATTATATCTGAGATTCTCCTACTGGGCTATGAGGTGCGACAATAAAGTAATGAGACTGATTTTCTTTGCAAGATATGGCAACCCTGCAGACTTGCGTAGGCACACTATCTTTGACCTTGGTCCATATGCTGCTTCTAGTCCAAGCAGCACACGTATGCAACTGCTCAGTCATGAGTCGTACTGCAATAAGTTAACACGTGTTTGTGTCTCTCATCATGGAAATGGAACTACATAATATTGCGCAAAGGTATGCATTTCTTTTTGCGTTAAATTGGGTAAAACGCAATGACAACTTATTGTAAGCTTCAGAAGGCTTTTGGAGAGGAGATTATCTCAAGAGCTCAAATTTTTCATTGGCATAAAATGTTTAGTGAAGGCAGAACGAATGTTGAAGGTGAAGACCGCAGTGGACTACCATCAACCTACCAGACGGATATCGACTTGCTCAGGGTGCATGAACTCATATGATCTGATTGAAGATTATCCATGAAAATGATTTCAGAAGAACTGAACCTCAATCAAGGAATGGTTCATCTAATAATAACTGAAGATCTTTGTATGACAAAGATTCGTGCAAAAATGGTCCCCAAAAATCTCACACCACAACAGTGAGAAACACGGAAATATGTGGCAGCTGATCTGTTAGAACAAACGGAAATCATTCCAGAATTGTTGAGCCATGTTATCACTGGTGATGAAAGTTGGTTTTTTCAGTACAATGCAGAGACAAAACGCCAAAGTTTGCAATGGTGCTCAAAGAGATCACCCAGACCAAAAAAAAATCACATGTCAAAGTCAAAAGTGAAATGCATGCTTGTGTGCTTCTTTGATTCCAAGGGAATTGTTCATAAAGAATGGGTGCCTCTCTGACAAACAGTTAACCAATATTACTACAAATAAATTTTAGAAAGACTTCGTAAAAGAGTTCTTCGTGTCCATGCCAACATTTCTGATAATTGGATTCTGCATCATGATAATGTGCCATCCCATACTGTTCTGTCAGTATAGCGATTTTTAACGTTAAAACAAATTTCAGAACTACCACGGCCACCTTATTCACCATATCTCGCTCTGTGCGACTTTTTCCTATTTCCAAGATTCAAAAAGGCAGTCAAGGGACACCATTTTCAAACAACACAAGATGTCCAAAAAGCTGTGACAAGGGTCTTGGATGATATTACAGAAAATGAGTTCCAGAAATGTTACCATCAATGGCAGAAGCACTGGAAAAAGTGTGTGCAATCAGCAGGGAACAATTTTGAAGGAGACAACACTAAACTTGTCTAAAATGATAAGCAACATTTTTTACTACATCGGCCTCATTACTTTATTGTCACACCACGTATACATAACACAACACTTCAGCTGCCACAAGAGCTAAGTGATGCTGCCGCATCTTCACAAAAGCCAACCTACCCTCTCACTCCTCCAGCCTATAGTACTGCTGCACCAGATGGCCACCGCAACAATTCGCCCCCTACCATGTATACAGCATCTGCTACACTACTTCTTCCTCTGTGAGAAATAATCCAATCATGGACATTAGTCAGCCATAAAGTGATTGGTCACTTATGCTTCTGCATGCTACATGAGAAATGGTCGGTCACCTGCAGACGTCACACATAGCCTGGCCGATAGGGTGCACCTGTAAACAGTGACACTCTGGTGCTCGTGCACCTGTTGACACAGGCTGGTTGCCACACACGACAGTGCTCCCCACTCCTGGCAGGGGACTCTGTGGGGACATTTGTCCTAGAGCAGCTCAAAATCTTTGACATAAGCAGTGTGGAAGCTCTTTGGGACAGTGTAACATGACTGGGGTGCATGCTAGAGAAGGCAGTTGACTCTACAGTCTGTACTATTACTCTGTTTAATAAAAAGTATTCTCCTGATATGAGTGTGTCATCTCTATCAGTGGCTTACTACCGCTGTAGTAGCTCACTCCCTACAACTGCACTGATGCAGACTGTTTTTCAAAGTTGATGAACCATGTATTTATATGCTGTGAAATTTGTTAAATAGAGAGGTACATTTCACTCCAACTTTATTCATGTATTCAGGCATCGTGTTCCATAATTTCTATTATCAAGGACAGCCCTCCAGGAAGTGGAACAAATAACCACTTTACACAGGCCACATTCGTGTGTTTATTTACTGGCAAAGTCAAGGTCTATCTAATGCAGATATTAGAGTTATGCAGAATCTTTATACTGATAAATTAAAAAATCTGACCCTTGTTATCATGAACTCATACATGGAAGAATAAAAACTATTAAAAAATCAAGTAAAAATAGGTGATTTGGCCTTCTTGATGAAGCTCAATTATTTCACCAACAATTCATCACATAAGCACATATAATTTTTCAACACAGTACAACTGTATTCAACACAGCGTTATTGTTCAACTGAACAATCAGTGCAGACTTTCCTGACAATGAATTACAGATCTTCTTCTCAATGCTGACTGTTAGATACAAATTAGCATTGTCTTCCCATAAAACAGGAAGAGTGATCTATGATATTGTTGTGTGGCCTGCACATCCCATGAAACAGAACAAATACATGTGTCAGTGTCATACAATAAAATACAACACTGCTAAAAATTATTTACACAAATCTTAAAAGTGTACTGATTGCTAGTTGCATTTGATTTAATAATTTACCTGTCATTGGTCAGGTGGAAGAGGTCTCAGTTTCAGGTGCAATTATTAGTGACACTACAACTCAACCACAGCAGACCCTGGCCAGATGATAGCTGAACAGGCATGGTTTACAACACAATGTTTAGTTTTAGTACTGTGATACATTACAATTTCAAAAAAATAAGTATGATACCCCATATAACATTCCTTTCACAAGCCAAAATGAAGTTAACACATGACTAAACTAATCAAAAAGTCCAATTCAGCATGTTTTGCACTTTGAAGTCTATCTAACTGCATTAAATTGAACATGCGGGTACTAGGTTGTTCTGCATACTTTTACTCTCTGTTATCTTATTTATTTTCTTAGGCAATGTGGCTAACAAAGACAAAACATTTATTCAGGAAAGTGAGCAGTGAGAATTCTGTCTAGAGTAGAGAACCAATTATTTTACATATGACTCCTCAGAGGTCTTCGAATTCTCACCATCTACTTCCTAGTACACTAACTTCTTCATTTTTTTTCTTTTGTACTTTAAAATTAAGCTTCAGTTTGTTTGCAGAAATACAGTAACAGATAATTATCATGTAGACTTTGTCTCCCTGTATTTCTATGTTCTCAAACACAATTAACAATCTCTTATATAACTTACAGCAAGAAACTGATAATCCTTATAAATTCACAAAATAATCAAAAAACACCACAGCCGCCACTCTTTCAACAAATTATTACATTTTCTTAATTGAAGATTTCTATTAGCTGCATGACAAGCAGCAGTGCCACTTACAAACATACCTATTTTTAGTCTATAATAAATAACAATCTAGCCATATAAATATTAAGGCAGTAATAGGCTTGTTAATATTACTAATATTACTGTTGAAGAAAATTAGCTACCAGGTAGCTACTAGCTAGCTAACTGATGGAGGTTTGTGAAAATCATGACCTGTTCTAGACTTACACTTATCTCCAGGTGATCACATTCAGCTTTATCTGGATGTACAAGGGTAGCTTGAAAAGTTCTCAGATTGGAATACAAAGAAATGACTGACCACAGCAACCTTTTTTTATTTTTCAATGCATTCTCTGTGTACACTGTTAATCCCAAAAATTAAATTTCCCCAGGCCTGTTAGTTCTTTATTTAAGGAGTATCTCTGTCTACTAGGGAAAATTTTGGGCTTGGTGAAGAGATGGAAGTCTGATGAGGTCAAATCATGCAAATGGACTTCTATGGCAACAATTTGTATCTTAGTTCATATATTTTTTGCCACATCCACGACACTTGTGTGTGAGCCCATACTATCCTAATAAAAGATTGCTTTCTTTGTTGCCAAACCTGGCATTTTTTCACATATCTTTCTCTGTAGTTGATTCAGGAGGTTAGTGTAGTATTGTCCCATAATTGTTTTACAAGTTGGAATATGGTTTACCACTAGAATTCCTTTTGTATCCCAGAAAACTGTCACCATAACCTTTATGGTCAACTGTATTGCCTTTGCTTTATTTGGTGATGGTGAATCAACATATTTCCACTGTTGTGACTGTTTTTTTGTCTCTGGTGTATAGTAGTAGACCCATGTTTCACCTGTGATCACAACTGTCACAAATACTCTTATTGGTTGCTCTGAAAATAGGCCAAACATTGATTGGACATTTCCATTCTGAAACATCCGGGCAGATTAAAACTGTTTACCAGACCAGGATTCAAACCTGTGACCTTTGCCTTTCACAGGCAAGTACTCTACCAGCTGAGCTAATTAAGCGTGACTCACAACCTGTCCTCACACCTTCACTTTCACCAGTGCCTCATCTCCAACCTTCTGAACTTCACAGAAGTTCTCCTGCATAATTTGTGGGACAAGCACTCCTTTTTCTTTCAGGAGTGGTAGTCCAGCAAGTTATGCAGAAGAACTTCTGTGAAGTTTGGAAGGTAGGAGATGAGGTATTGGTGGAGATAAGGTTGTGAGGATGCACCGTGAGTTGTGCTCAGGTAGCTCAGTTGATAGAACATCTGCATGCAAAAGGCAAATGTCCCAGGTTAGAGCCCTTGTCCAGCACATAGTTTCAATATGCCAGGAAATTTCATATCAGTGCACACTCCACTACAGAGTGAAAATTCATTCAGTAGTTTACGTTCCAATGTGTTTCTGATCTTGCATTAAGAGACACAACATCCATCAAGCAGATAATTTTCTCGTATCAAATTCCACTGTTAAAATGTCATATGTCTATTCAGATGGTGTCCCTACACCTTCATCAGTTTCTCACACTTTCAGCTGCTGATCCTTCATGACTATTTTATGCACTTTTGCAATAATTTACGGGGTGTTGGCACAGCTTTGTCTATCACTATGCAGATTATCATTTGAGCTACCCCACCTACTTTTATACTCTTTTGTCCACTTGACACAGTTGAATATGACGTGTATGCCGACATTAGCGACATCTGATGAACTTACAACACAAACATCTTGTAGCTACTGTACGGCAGCTTGTTTTGAACATTAGTGTTACTGACAGCATGACTCGTGCATATTATGATATTTATTTATATTTGACGATGCTGGTGCTGATTCTGCATTTAACATTTGACGATGCCACTATGGCTGCAGGACTTTGTTTTCATGAAACAGGTATGCCTCTTCATACTTAAAGTGCACAAATGTATATATTGTCAGTAGTACTTTTCATTATGTATTGTATTATGGGACACTGTTTTATTCACAACAATGTTGCAGCTTGTGATTTATAGTTGTCATCAGTCTCCTCAGAGTGTTGCATCTTGTTATTATAATTGTGCATGGCCTTTTGTGTTTGATGTGAAATATAGCCATTGTCTTTAAAAACATTCTCCAGATGCACTAATTCTTCATGAAGGCTATCAGCATCTGAAATTACATGCACCCGATGAATTAAAGTACTGAGAACACTGGTGGTTTGTCCGGGTTGATGGTAACTGGATGCCTGAAGCTATAGATCTGTATGTGTGGGTTTTCTGTTCACCGAATGTGCCAAAGACCCATCATTCTTATGGCATACTAACACCTCTATAAAGGGTAAAGTCCCCTCTTTCTCAGTCTGAGTAGTAAACTAGATGTTCTCATGTAAAGAATTTAAATGCCAGTACAATTCGCATGTGCGGAATTTGCTATATATACCATGACTGCATCAGGTCTCTTCAGTACTTTCTCTACTCACCTGAGTATGGCCAAACGTCTCTGGGCAGAAATATCATGGCAGAATGTTGATGGGATCTGGCTGCAAACCCAAAAATTACTGGAAGAGGAAATACACTGGGAAAATTTCAGAAACCACAAAAGAGTGTGTTGTTAAGGAGTGCCTACTTCAAGCATTTGATGATGAACTGAGGACTCTACACCAAGTGACTTCAAGCACTCTGAACAGGTTGTCAAATTTGGACATTTCCATTTGCTTGAAGATAATTTTGTGTACTTATAAATCCATACAATATTGCCATGAGCTGGGGTGCATGCAGTGCAGTATAGTGGTTAGGACTGCTTGCTGGTGTGATACAAATCAGCAGTTCAAATCCAGGCACATGCAATTATTTGTTATTTGGTATTTATCATTTCTAAAATACATATTGTATGTTTCTGATGTTTCTATATTCTGGAATATTCAATATATGTATAAGTTACCAGGATTATGGAATATTTGAGGTTTGTATAAGTAGCTACAATCTCCAGTCAGGCAATCAGTTGTGCTGTGGCTATACGATGGTGATCATAATAAACATGCTTTCAGTTCTTAGTGTTATATTTCATTGATGACCCTGCTTTTATATTTTGTGGTTATGGCGTGACAATGTTTGTGGAGGTGCTGGGTACTTAAAGACATCTATGAAGGCTATTCAGAACGTAGGGAATGTTTCTGTCTGACACTGCTAGGTGCTCGCCAATCAAATATATATTTTGGTATGTGCGTGCTCAGCAGCTCAGTCCATATCCATCCATGTTAGTTGGAATGTCTCTGCATGCCTGTTTTCTTTTTTTTTTTTTTTTTTTAATATTCAAATTTGAAATGTGCGCTGCAATCGAAAAGCCCACCAGTTGTGAGGTGAGGTCTGTGACACGGCTTTTGTTGGCAATAAACCTAAAACCTATAGAAATTTATTGTGAACTTGTGAAGTGTATGGAAACAATGTAATGAGTGAATGTTCCATCCGGAAATGGTGCATTCGGTTTAAAAATGGCCAAACCAATGTTCATGATGAAGGGAAGAGTTGACACCCAAGCATTGTGACTGATGATCTTGTCACTAAAGTCGATGAAACAATTCATGAAAACTGTTGTTTCACAATAATGGAGCTTATGCTTTCTTTCCACAAGTTCAAAACAAATGTCAAGGAAAGCTGATGTCCAAAATTTTGTTTTTGCACGACAATGCCCAACTTCACTTGGCAAACTGCACTAAAGAACTCCTTAATTCATTCAAATGGGAAATTTTCCCTCATCCACCCTACAGCCCTGATCTTGCACCAAGTAACTTCCACTTGTTTCCCAAGATGAAGAATTGGCTTGCAACACAGTGCTTTGATGATGATGTGGAACTCCAGGCGGGCGTGACTCACTGGCTGAAGTCTCAAGTGGCAGAATTTTACAACGAAGGTCTTTCAGAGCTTGTCCACCTCTATGATAAGTGCCTCAATAAGTTTGGTGACTATGTGGAAAAGTAGTATGCCAGTTGCTCTTTCTGATGTATTTAATAAAATGTATTTCTTGTACTTTGTTTTTTTTTTTTTTTTAATGTCAACGTTCACTATTTTCTGAATAGCTCTTGTACATCACTGTGGTTCCAATTAGGCAACATAAAAGCCATCACCTACGCAGACAGCAACCGGTATACAAACAGTATATCATTCCTAAGATCCATATGTTCAGGAAATAGATGGATTCCAAAACAGCAGTAAATTAGTTTCACATCAGGCATCCATCAGTGCTTGCAGGAGACACTGAAATTGCTGAAAGGATTCAACAAGTCACTAAACACACCAAGTGGGATGATATGATGTATTTGGTAAATGTGTACTTTTAGCTTGGTGGCACAATCCAACTGTGGTTCCAGAGAAATGAAGAGAAGTGTAATACCTGAGACAAATTCTGGCCAAACTGAAGAAAATACTTGGCAACAGTCAGATGCAAGTCCACTTAGCAAAAGGACAATTGGAGTAGAAGGCCCAACTTCATGTGGAGACGACACAGTCATACATACAAAATGTTTTGGCCCCATGTCACATCATGAGTCCTAATATGACATAGGCTGACATCATCTCACATTTGATAAAAGGAGTTAAAGAAGAAATGTGGTAAGATCTGGTAAAGGATGTCACAGAAACAAAGAATTCATCAAGTAATGCCAGAGAATAAAGGAAATGCAACATAAAAAAGAGTCGACCAGAAATGTTGAACCAAGTACACAAGAGATAGCAACCATGAATGTCGGCCCCAGGTACCAGGAGATAATAGAGAATGTTGAAGAATTGGTGTATCAATCTTTGGCATCAATCTTTGCTACTAGTCGAATGTGCAATGAAGTAACAGCTTGGACTTACACTGCAACTGTCAAATGACAACCAAGCATTCAACCAGTGAAGGTAGAACCAACTCCTCTGCCAAGTACACATCTTTTTTCACTGTGAAAGCCATGGACATGTTACATGCTTCCACAGAGAGAGAAGATGAGTGTTTTATGATTGTCACACTGCAAGATTTCATGCAATTCAAAAGTCTTATTTATGGCAGTCAACCGCAGACAGTTATAATCAGCCTTTAGGATGAAGCCAGTTACCATACCCTGGACCAGGTTATTCCCCAGCATGACGTAGCCATTCCACACCATCCTGTAGAGGTACTAGCCTCTCGCCTAACCATCTACTTCAGGAAACCTAAGTGTGGTGACCACTTACAGAGGTGAGGCCACCACATATGCAGGTCTTCCATGATGATAGTAACCAAAAGTCTGAAAATATCACTGATATCATCATTGATAGCCAAGTAGTAGAGAAGCTATCTGACTCTGGGGGCTTAGCCCACCTGGCTAGCCGGTCTAACGCACTGCTTCCCAAGCAGGAAGACATGCCAGTCTCTGGCACAATCCACCCAGCGGATTAGTGTCAAAGTCCGGTGTGCTGGCCAGTCTGTGGATGGTTTTTAAGGTGAATGGTTTTTAAGGCAGTTTTCCATCTGCCTCGGAGAATGTGGGCCGGTTCCTCTTATTCCACCTCAGTTACACTATGTCAGCAATTGCAGCAAAAACACTGTTTCCAAGTACATGTACACCATAATTACCCTACCACGTAAACGTTTGGCACTATCCTCATCTGGTATGAGACGTTCCCAGGGGAGGGTCCACTGGGGGCTGAATCACTCATAACCATTGGCATGGTGTGGGGCTGTGGTGTGGTGGGTGGACAGCTGTGTCCTGTTATGGGGTTGTGAAGCACTGAGGGCTATGGCAGGGCGAAGCCTCTCTGTCGTTTCTAAGAGGAATTGATTGGGTTGAGAATCGCAAACGGGAAATAGGTACAGCTGACAATAACATGTATTGAAAGAATAACTGTCAGTGGCAAAACACAGCTCTTCAAATCTGTTGTTTCGACAGAAAGTAATCATAATGTTATCCTCAGATGGGACTTTTTGCAGCCACCACAAGCAGTCATAGACTGTGAAAGATCAGAGCTCCAGACTGACGAAGCTATTCCAACAAGCAAACACAACAAAGAATGCTCTGGGGAGTTACTTGCTGTTGAAGACTTTTTTTTACTGTGCCTTCATCAGTGAGACAAGTTGCAGCCATCAATTGAGATGCTTAGTTAAACTGTAAAGCTTCTGTTGACTGCAAAGAGATACTGGGCTCTCAAAGAAATCTACATGCCAGTGACAATCATAAGCATTGTAGATGGTCAGGGAGAACTTGGATCACTAACTGTCATGAGCAGCCACAACTCACCCGGGTTTATGTACAGAGACAGCCAAACTAGTCCAGTAAGGGTAGCTTAGTGTCATCAAAGAAGAATCATGCTCCACAATAGTCAGATCCACAATCGATGGCAGTTCGCGCATTCTGAGGCACAGACAGGGATTGCATTTTTGGCGATTCCAAGTGATAGATGTGGTATGCGCATGCAATACTTTCTGCTTGAAGAAAGATATATCCTGAAAATTATGTCTCTCACTTGCTTATGCAGAATTTATCACTTACCACCAACATCAGCAATGACAACTCACAACAAATGGAATAAAAATTCACTAAACAACTCACTACGATCATGTTTAATGCTCACATTAGCTATAGAATTTATAGCAGAGTGTTCCAAACACTTCTGAATGCTCATTGGCTGTTGGAGATTGTGATGTAGATGCACAGAACAAGCCTGAACTCGACCACCATCATTCGTGACTCCAGCTATACCAATACAGACCTAACAGGGGAGGAAGCTACTATCAAACTGCCAGTAGAATCTGGCCTGACTGAGGAATATCAGGAAGTGATAGCTAATCTGCATCAATTTTCAGATGCTTTCAAACCCAGAGTAGAAAAAAGACAGAATAAGCAGCCCTTCGTTGAACATCTCAAAAGCACTGGGGATCACCCAGCAACTAGCCAGTGCTCATATAGAGTTTCAGCAGGTGAACAACAGACAGTCTAGTACAAAATGGAGAAGGTGCTGCATGATGACATTATTGAAGCTTCAGAGAGCTCTTGGTCCTCTCCTGTGGTCTTTGTGAGCAGTAATGATGGCACTTGCTGTTTCAGCATTGACTACCAATGGCTGAACAAAATCATGAGGAAATATATCAATCCATTACCAATTCAGTGCAATAGTGCTGCTGTACCAGATGCCCCAGAGGTAATTGTGACACATGCTTCCATAGTTGGCATTCCTTACAGCGGCTCACTTAATGTCTAAGAAATTGGTCGAGATCTGGTTAGTGATACCTATGTCTGATTCTGTCTAGTGTCTTCACAAATCTCAGGTGATCAGATGTTGGAATATCATGGAAAAAGCTTCAGGAAAACTGGATATAAATGAGCTGGGATGACAATGAACCATTTATCTCTGTTCAGCAGCAATATCTTTTAATGCAATGATGACTGAGATTTCAACACTGCTGCTGTGCTCTCCCAACGGATTCCATGAAAGGCAGCTGGTGTCCTTTAGTTTGTGTCCACTTTTATATACCACTATGACGTCATAGTCCTGAAGCCTCAGCACCCACCTTACCACTGGCATGGTGAATTCCTCAAGCTAGTCAGCCAGCATAGAGATAGTGGTCCATTACAGTGAAGAATGGTGTGCCAAATAAATACATCTGGAATGTGTTGATGGCACAAAAAATGCAAGAAACTCTTTCTTGGTTATGCAGTAGTTCATCTTGGACTTTGACAGTATCCTGGAAGCATAAGTTATCACATTTTCAGCCTCTCACTGAATTTTTTCTACAACTGTACAATTTCAAAACCACTAGTGTCAGTCTACACTCCTAACTAAGGTACGAGCATATGGGATTGGTTCCCAAATATTTGAGTGACTCAAAGACGTCTTAAGTAATAAAACCCAGTATGTTGTCCTCGATGGTGAGTGTTCATCGGAGGTGAGGGTATTATCTCGAGTGCCCCAGGGAAGTGTGGTAGGTCCACTGTTGTTTTCTCTCTACATAAATGATCTTTTGGATAGGGTGGATAGCAAGCTGATGATGCTGTGGTGTGCAGGAAGGTGACGTCGTTGAGTGACTGTAGGAGGATACAAGATGACTTGGACAGGATTTGTGATTGGTGTAAAGAATGGCAGCTAACTCTAAATATAGATAAATGTAAATTAATGCAGATGAATAGGAAACAGAATCCCATAATGTTTGAATACTCCATTATTAGTGTAGTGCTTGACACAGTCACATTGATTAAATATTTGGGCATAACATTGCAGAGCGATATGAAGTGGGACAAGCATGTAATGGCAGTTGTGGGGAAGGCGGATAGTCGTCTTTGGTTCATTGGTAGAGTTTTGGGAAGATGTGGTTCATCTGTAAAGGAGACCGCTTGTAAAACACTAATATGACCTATTCTTGAGTACTGCTCAAGTGTTTGGGATTCCCATAAGGTCAGATTGAGGGAGGACATAAAAGCAATTCAGAGGCGGGCTGCTAGATTTGTTACTGGTAGGTTTGATCATCATGCGAGTGTTACAGAAATGCTTCAGGAACTCGGGTGGGAGTCTCTAGAGGAAAGGAGGCCTTCTTTTCGTGAATTGCTACTGAGGAAATTTAGAGAACCAGCATTTGAGGCTGACTGCAGTACAATTTTACTGCGACCAACTTACATTTCATGGAAAGACCACAAAGATAAGATAAGAGAGATTAGTGTTCATACAGACGCATATAGGCAGTCATTTTTCCCTCGTTCTGTTTGAGATTGAAACAGGGAGAGAAGATGCTAGTTGTGGTACAAGGTACCCTCCACCACACACTGTATGGTGGATTGCGGAGTATGGATGCAGATAACACCCTAGATGGCTTGAAAGGAGTGAAGTTTTTCTCAACTAGGGATCTGCAGACAGGCTACTGACAAAATGATGTTGACAAGGCTCACTGGCAGAAGATTGCCTTCATAACTCCTCACAGCCTCTATGACTTTAAAAGTTATTCTGTCTGTGTAACACTCCAGCCACCTTCAAAAGTATGATGAACAACGTGCTTCAACACTTTAAATGGACATGTCTTCGCTGTCTGGAACACATTATCATTGTTCTGAAGGTGTTTGAAAATCATATAAGCCAACTGACAATCATTTCCAAGCGTGTTAAGACTGCTGGCCTCTGCCTGAATCTGAAAAAGTGCCTTTTTGGTGCTCAAGAAAGAAAAATTTTGGGGCACCTCGTGAAAGGCAGTGGAGTCTGTCCCAAACCAGAGAAAATGAGAACTGTTACATATTTACCAGTTCCTCAACACATTCATGATGTCATTAAGTTTTCTCAGAATGTTTTCATACCACTGGTGATTTATAAAGGGCTTCTGTACCAAGGCATGTTCCTTGCAAGAACTACTGCAGGAAGATATTAAGTTTTCCTGGAATGAAGTGCAAAAAAGATCTTGCCTTGCCCTTAAGAAGGCACTAACATCTTCTCCAGCTCTAGTAATGTAGAATTAGAATGCTGACACAGAACATCACACAATATTTGGAATAGGACAGTTCTACTACATTTAAGAAAGGGGTGGAAAAGGTGACAGCTTATGCTTCCAGGATACTCTCAAAGTCCAAGACGAACTTCTGTGCAACCGAGAAAGAGTTTCTTGCATTTTTTTAGGCCTTCAACATGTTCCAGACGTATTTATTTGACAAACCATTCTCCACTGCAATGGACCACCATTCTCTATTCTAGCTGATCAGCTTAAAGAATGCATTGGGTCGACTGGCAAGGAGGATGCTGAGGCTTCAGGAGTATGATGTCATAGTGGTGTACAAAAGTGGATGTAAACCAAAGAACACCCACTTTCTTTCAAGGAATCCTTTGTCAGAACACAGCAGCATGGATGAAATTTCAGTCATTGCTGCATTAAATAACATTGCTGCTAAACAGAGGTAAATAGTTCATTGTCATCCCAGCTCATTATCAGCTAGCTATTCTGGAGCTTTTTCCATGATGTTCCAACATCTGGCCACTTGAGAGCTGTAAGGACTCTAGAAAGAATCAGACATAGGTATTTCTACCAATCCATTAGACACTATGTGAGCCCTTAAGGAATGCTAAATACAGAAGCAAGAACCACAATTAGCTCCAGGGCATCTGGTACTAGCAGCACAATTCCATCAAATGGAAATCGAACTCTTGGGGGAGGTTCCCAAAGTCAACAAATGGGAATCAATGGATAATAGTCTTCACTGACTATGTCACCTGGTGTGTGGCGACCAAAGCTGTGTTGACTGCAGTGACTGCCAAAGCCCCATAAATTGTGAAGTTCCTTGTAGAAGACATCATTTTGAGATGCAAAGTATCCTGTGTGATGAACTCTTATCATGGAAAATTCTTCCAGTTAAGACTGGTTTTAGAGATCATTTCACATTGTGACATCACCTATCAAATGACAACTGCATATCATTCACACACAAATGGTCTCACAGAATGCTGGCATATATGCTCTCTATGCACATTGATGTTTAACTGAGACTGGAGTACAATAATGCCCACCATGACATTTGCATAAAACACAGTGAAACAAGACACTAGAGGGTTTACAGCATTGTTTCTCTTTGATGGTAGTGAGGCTGAAACAAAAATGGATTCACTCTTCCCATTTCAACAGGGCAATACTCAGGATGGCTATGTGAAACCTCTCATCACAGGGGATTTGGCTCGCATATAGACCCTAGACTCTCAGGAAAAAGGTTGATAGTGCTATAACGTCAAGCACAGGCCAGTGCGATATAGCCCATGAGGCTTGGTATGGATTTTTACACCTGTACAAAAAGTGGAACTGTTAGAAAAGCTACTAAAGCCTGCTTTAGGCTTCAGTGTATCTTTTTGTCACTTGTTGGATGCATGTAATGTCAAGGATTGTGATGCTTCACCGAGAAGAGAAAAATGCAGATATTTGTCCATGTCTTATGTATGAAGCCGTACTGCAATCCAGAGGCACAGATCGACAATGGGAGATTCAAGGAAACTGAAGATCAACTCAATGATCACAAAGCTTCAACAGAAGGGTCTACATTTAATGCTATTCATAGATTAGATTAGATTATATTAGATTAATACTTGTTCCATAGATCATGAATACGACACTTCGTAATGATGTGGAACGTGTCAGGTTAATAAAAGATGTCTGTACAAGAAATTACATTACACAAAATATTGCATGACACTAATGATTAGTTGTTTTTTTTTTTTTACTTAGTTTATATCTAAAAATTCAGCCAATGAGTAGAAGGAGTTGTCATCTAGAAATTCTTTTAATTTATTTTTAAATGTTAGTTGGCTATCTGTCAGGCTTTTGATGCTGTTTGGTAGGTGCCCAAAGACTTTTGTGGCAGCATAATTTACCCCTTTCTGTGCCAAAGTCAGATTTAACCCTGCATAGTGAAGATCATCCTTTCTCCTGGTGTTATAGGTATGCACACTGCTATTACTTTTGAATTGGGTTGGATTATTATCAACAAATTTCATAAGGGAATATATATACTGTGAGGTTACTGTGAGGATCCCTAGATCCTTAAATAGATGTCTGCAGGATGACCGTGGGTGGGCTCCAGCAATTATTCTGATTACACGTTTTTGTGCAATGAATACTTTTCTACTCAACAATGAATTACCCCAGAATATGATGCCATACGAAAGCAGTGAATGAAAGTAGGCATAGTAAGCTAATTTACTGAGATTCTTATCACCAAAATTTGCAATAACCCTAATAGCATACGTAGCTGAACTCAGACGTTTCAGCAGACCATCAATGTGTTGCTTCCAGTTTAACCTCTCATCAATGGACACACCTAAAAATTTTGAAAATTCTACCTTAGCTACAGACTTCTGTTCAAATTCTATATTTATTACTGGAGTTGTGCCATTTACTGTACGGAACTGTATATACTGTGTTTTATCAAAATTTAAATAGAGTCCGTTTGCTGAGAACCACTTAATAATTTTGTGAAAAACATCATTTACAATTACATCACTTAGTTCTTGGTTTTTGGATGTTATTACTATACTTGTATCATCAGCAAAAAGAACTAACTTTGCATCTTCATCAATGTGGAATGGTAAGTCATTAATGTATATCAAGAACAGTAAAGGACCTAAGACCGAACCCTGTGGGACCCCGTGCTTGATAGCACCCCAGTTTGAGGAATCAGCTGTTGTTTTAACATTACACGAACCACTTATTTCAACTTTCTGCATTCTTCCAGTTAAGTATGAATTAAACCATTTGTGCACTGCCCTACTCAAACCATAATGATTTAGCTTATCTAAAAGAATTCCGTGATTTACACAATCAAAGGCCTTTGAGAGATCACAAAAAATACCAATGGGTGATGTCCGGTTATTCAGAGCATTTAATATTTGATCAGTGAAAGCATATATAGCATTTTCTGTTGAAAAGCCTTTCTGAAAACCAAACTGACATTTTGTTAGTACTTTATTTTTACAAATATGGGAGGCTACTCTTGAATACATTACTTTCTCAAAAATTTTTGATAGAGCTGTCAGAAGAGAGATTGGGCGGTAGTTGTTGACATAGTGAGGAAGATGTACCAACATGACCAGAACATGAGGATCTGCGTGCCAGCACAGGCATACAGAGAACCATTGATAAGATCTAGATCAGTGTGCTACTCCATTGAGAACCTCTGAAACAGTGGTTACTGTTTCTGCTGATGTAGCAAAGCTGCGAGTTCTCATGCATACAGTGTGGTGTAGTGGTTGGCATCACTGGTTGGCTTGCTGTGGGTCACCTGTTCAAATCTAGCCACCAGCAGTTATTTCTTATTTAGTATTTATCATTTCTGGAAGGTCCTTGTAATATTTAATGTTTGTATATTCTGGAATATTCTATATCTGTACAAAACACCAGTGTTCGAGAATATTCAGTGTTTCTATAAATAGCTGCGCTCTCCGTACTGGAGGTAAGTTCTGTTCTGGCTGTAAATTGACATTCATAATAAATGTGCTTTTAGTTCAAAGTGTTGTATTTCGTTGATGGCCTTGCACTTGGATGTTGGACTTGGGTGTTACAACATCACATCACTCAATTTATAATGATTTTGTAGGTTTCCAACAGAAAATATTTTACTATTACATAATAAATCCAATTCCCATACTGTGAAATAGTAGCTTAATAAATAAAACATTCTCAGTGCAAATGTATAGTAAGAAGGTTAGTTGTACGGTGGCCTCATTTTACTGTAATTGTAACAGCTAACTTTCTTAAATGTATGCCCTGTCAGTAGTGCCACTAAAGCTGGAGCATTATTTCTATTATAATGTGGTAAGCGAAAGAATCTGTCATGGTATTACTGGTGGAATCATCCCCAAAAATGTGAAGTAACTTAGCCAAACTGCATTAACTTAAAGTGAAATGAATTATTAACACCTGAATTCACCTTCTCCTCATCATTTGTCAGTCATCTTTCCACTTTACTTGGTTTCTACTCTGAGAAACAATTATCTGAAAATTTGCAGGTGCATGCAAGCGATGTGGACACTGGAATATTTGGAAGAGTTCGGTACACTCATATTCTTGGTCTCCACAACAGCTCACTCACACTTGATCCAGTAAGTGGAGTTGTTCTGGTTGCCACCAGCAATCATGGATTTGATCGTGAAGCTGCTCCTGGTATGTAATCCTACAAAGACAGTCATAAAGATCATTTTAGTGTGTCTTTTTTCAGTGATAATACCGGTAATTATAACTGCAGTAGAATTCTCCAATTTTTGCTACTGTCAATCAGTTGTGCTTTACCTGCTTTGAAATTTTCTGTATTAATAATAAAATCCTTGCATACTATGTTTTTCATGATAGTATATTGGTTTAACACATGTAACCCAACAGAAAACTCACATAAATTAGTTTGAAGAGTAGGAATGCCAAAAGTAAATTTACATCAAAGTATTTTTGGCTTGTTTTTAAAAGTTGTTTTGTTATCATATATTTCACATTACCTGGAAATTAATGTACCACTGTAGCTTTCTTCATCCTTAGACAATAAGTGATCTCCAATTAGCCTCTGGTAACAGATTTTTGTATTCGCATAGTAAGTTTTAAAGTCTTTAATCTTAGCCCTGAACGTTCAATAGATCATTCTGTCATATGGCAAAAGACATTCAACGTACTGCAATATATTATATAAGCTAACTTTCCTTTTTAGTGAACGTCAAGGCCGTTAATACAACTCCATATTCCTAACACTGCATCTCTTACAGTTCTTCTTCATGTTGGGGTTTACGAAACACAAAGTGTGAATGAATGAAATGGATGAATACACAAAACTGAAGCTTCATATTCTTCTTTGAAGTGTACTAGTAAAACTCCCAAACTAGTATCCTAACAATGGCTGTGAAACAATAATTCATTATCTTCTTGGAATATTCCCGCTGCAGATCACCACAAGAACCATTACTAGTTCTACTGAAGTGTGTGAAGGTCACTTCACCCCCTCATACTTTTTTATGGAAAAACTGTTGCTTTTAGATCACGAGAATTATTCACCATAAATTACACTAATGAACTGCTGAATTAGAGCACACATAATGATGACAGTGGCAAGTCATTACAACATGCATTGCACTCACAATGCCAGAAACATTGTGAGGTCATACTTATCCGTGACTGGATAGATATCACTCTGAATTCACAGCGAGTTGTTAGACAAAGACTCAAGATGGCCAGATGCTGTTCAACAACATCCCAAGTGCACTCAGTAGGATTGACATCATTTTACCTCTGCAGCCAGATATGTTTACTCATTCCTGTGAATGTAGGGAACATTAGAGCTTAACATTATGGGTACATTGTGCTCTATCTCACCCAGATGAGTATGGTGTTATACACAGTGTATTTAATGAACAAGACACCATGTTTATTTTCTTACAGCTCTATTACTAATTCTTGTCAAAGATATTACATAATAGAGATGAATAACAGTGTATTTATTTTCATCCTCAGCATCCTGTCAATCTCAAGTGGGTTGACCAGCTGCATGGACCAACTAATATTTCTTCCATCAGGTGCCTGAGGAATTAAGGTTCACACTTTAACAGACCTATTCCTAAGATTTCCACAGTCTATAAGTTGTCCTACTCCTTCGTCCACATGGTGACTTCAGGCACTACAGGAGATTCAAATTTATAGTCTGAGGTCGTTAACAAGTACGAACAGTTTGGTACTTAACTCATATCGATGGCTGCGTTGTTGTCTTCGTGAAGTCTAGAGGTGATTCTACTGCAATGTTCCCACAGTTTTCTTTGTGTTTGGATGAGACTAACTGGTTCGTAGAGCGACGTGGTATTTTGATTTTTAGAGAGCAAATGTTACATTAGTTTTGCACATCACTATTTAATTCATTTATTCACATTTAACACTTCTACAATAATATGAAATATGACATTGTTTTACACCACATCTGTATCACCACCTCCTCCAACCCACGCTCCCAATCCAAAGACCATCAACCACCTCCTCTGAAGATCCACCTCCTTCCCGCATGACCAAAGATAACCGTCTCTTAGTTGTTAAACTCACAGGCAGTCAAAGGCTATATTTACATTATACGTAAAGAAGTTACTGACATACATGATTTTACGTTCTGTTATAATAACCCCCCTGCCACATACAAGTCCATGCATGGCATTGTGTGTCACTATGGAATAAAATATATCTAATACACATGTCATAATAAAATTTCCAGTTCCAAAAGTTAGTAATGAAATTGGTTTCCCAAGTGATCTTGTTGTTGTTGTTGTCTTCAGTCCTGAGACTGGTTTGATGCAGCTCTCCATGCTACTCTATCCTGTGCAAGCTGCTTCATCTCCCAGTACCTACTGCAACCTACATCCTTCTGAATCTGCTTAGTGTACTGATCTCTCGGTCTCCCTCTACGATTTTTACCCTCCACGCTGCCCTCCAATGCTAAATTTGTGATCCCTTGATGCCTCAAAACATGTCCTACCAACCGGTCCCTTCTTCTAGTCAAGTTGTGCCACAAACTTCTCTTCTCCCCAATCCTATTCAATACCTCCTCATTAGTTACGTGATCTATCCACCCTATCTTCAGTATTCTTCTGTAGCACCACATTTCGAAAGCTTCTATTCTCTTCTTGTCCAAACTAGTTATCGTCCATGTTTCACTTCCATACATGGCTACACTCCAAACAAATACTTTCAGAAACGACTTCCTGATACATAAATCTATATTTGATGTTAACAAATTTCTCTTCTTCAGAAACGCTTTCCTTGCCATTGCCAGTCTACATTTTATATCCTCTCTACTTCGACCATCATCAGTTATTTTACTTCCTAAATAGCAAAACTCCTTTACTACTTTAAGTGTCTCATTTCCTAATCTAATTCCCTCAGCATCACCCGATTTAATTTGACTACATTCCATTATCCTCGTTTTGCTTTTGTTAATGTTCATCTTATATCCTCCTTTCAAGACACTGTCCATTCCGTTCAACTGCTCTTCCAAGTCCTTTGCCGTCTCTGACAGAATTACAATGTCATCGGCGAACCTCAAAGTTTTTACTTCGTCTCCATGAATTTTAATACCTACTCCAAATTTTTCTTTTGTTTCCTTTACTGCTTGCTCAATATACAGATTGAATAACATTGGGGAGAGGCTACAACCCTGTCTCACTCCTTTCCCAACCACTGCTTCCCTTTCATGCCCCACGACTCTTATTACTGCCATCTGGTTTCTGTACAAATTATAAATAGCCTTTCGCTCCCTGTATTTTACCCCTGCCACCTTTAGAATTTGAAAAAGAGTATTCCAGTCAACATTGTCAAAAGCTTTCTCTAAGTCTACAAATGCTAGAAACGTAGGTTTGCCTTTTCTTAATCTTTCTTCTAAGATAAGTCGTAAGGTCAGTATTGCCTCACGTGTTCCAACATTTCGACGGAATCCAAACTGATCCTCCCCGAGGTCTGCATCTACCAGTTTTTCCATTCGTCTGTAAAGAATTCGCGTTAGTATTTTGCAGCCGTGGCTTATTAAACTGATAGTTCGGTAATTTTCACATCTGTCAGCACCTGCTTTCTTTGGGATTGGAATTATTATATTCTTCTTGAAGTCTGAGGGTATTTCGCCTGTCTCATACATCTTGCTCACCAGCTGGTAGAGTTTTGTCATGACTGGCTCTCCCAAGGCCGTCAGTAGTTCTAATGGAATGTTGTCTACTCCGGGGGCCTTGTTTCGACTCAGGTCTTTCAGTGCTCTGTCAAACTCTTCACGCAGTATTGTATCTCCCATTTCGTCTTCATCTACATCCTCTTCTATTTCCATAATATTGTCCTCAAGTACATCGCCCTTGTATAAACCTTCTATATACTCCTTCCACCTTTCTGCCTTCCCTTCTTTGCTTAGAACTGGGCTGCCATCTGAGCTCTTGATATTCATACACGTGGTTCTCTTCTCTCCAAAGGTCTCTTTAATTTTCCTGTAGGCAGTATCTATCTTACCCCTAGTGAGATAAGCTTCTACATCCTTACATTTGTCCTCTAGCCATCCCTGTTTAGCCATTTTGCACTTCCTGTCGATCTCATTTTTGAGACGTTTGTATTCCTTTTTGCCTGCTTCATTTACTGCATTTTTATATTTTCTCCTTTCATCAATTAAATTCAATATTTCTTCTGTTACCCAAGGATTTCTAGCAGCCCTCGTCTTTGTACCTACTTTATCCTCTGCTGCCTTCATTACTACATCCCTCAGAGCTACCCATTCTTCTTCTACTGTATTTCTTTCCCCTATTCCTGTCAATTGTTCCCTTATGCTC
The DNA here is from genome assembly GCF_023897955.1 of Schistocerca gregaria. NCBI lineage: Eukaryota > Metazoa > Arthropoda > Insecta > Orthoptera > Acrididae > Schistocerca > Schistocerca gregaria. The sequence continues at coordinate 1,011,475,405 of NC_064920.1, read as the reverse complement.
TCTCTGAAACTCTGTACAACCTCTGGTTCTTTCAGTTTATCCAGGTCCCATCTCTTTAATTTCTCACATTTTTGCAGTTTCTTCAGTTTTAATCTACAGGTCATAACCAATAGATTGTGGTCAGAGTCCACATCTGCCCCTGGAAATGTCTTACAACTTAAAACCTGGTTCCTAAATCTCTGTCTTACCATTATATAATCTATCTGATACCTTTTAGTATCTCCAGAGTTCTTCCACGTATACAACCTTCTTTCATGATTCTTAAACCAAGTGTTAGCTATGATTAAGTTGTGCTCTGTGCAAAATTCTACTAGGTGGCTTCCTCTTTCATTTCTTAGCCCCAATCCATATTCACCTACTATGTTTCCTTCTCTCCCTTTTCCTACACTCGAATTCCAGTCACCCATTACTATTAAATTTTCGTCTCCCTTCACTATCTGAATAATTTCTTTTATTTCATCATACATTTCTTCAATTTCTTCATCATCTGCAGAGCTAGTTGGCATATAAACTTGTACTACTGTAGTAGGTGTGGGCTTCGTGTGATCTTAGTTATATATATAATTTCCATGATACACAATTTGAAGGTTACATTGGCTGTATTGAGTAATAAGTGTGATGAGCTTATAGCTAACAATAAAATATGGCACCTTATATTTAATTGATCATGTTAGCTGCAGAGCCATGTTAAGATGGGTATATAATTATATAGTATATGTATAAACTCAAGATTACTTCAATACTGACTTAATGCATCTTAGTTAAATTCACTTTTCTGATAGCAGGAAACATTGTCAGTGGTTTCTTTAGAATATATTAAGTGAACTGTGGAATGAAGGCATCTCTCACAATCTTTTAATGTAAGTGCTTCAATAAAATACCTTATGGCATGGCTTGTGCCCAAAACAACCATTAAATCTAAAGAAATCATTATTCTAAAATAAACAGGTTCTTTTAACCACATACATAAAATAGACACAGTTCAAAATATTGTAATACTTATACACAATGTTAAATGGTTGTCTCTTAGGGAAAATTCATGTATACGTGGTGAATGTAATCACATGGTGAATCCAGTGCAAATTCAATTATGTGTGATCCACACTGTATTTTCAGAGTCAGATTGGTTTACATATTCATAATTAAATGTTTCGTTTAGAATGAGGAAGCTGAGATGTTCCATATATGATTGTGACTATCATTGCAGTATCCTCACATTGTACATGTATGTCAGCTTTATAGGTCAAATTATGACAAACTCTACACTTAAATTGTGTAAGACTGTTAGTTTTATACCTTAACTTTACATCATTATTAAACAGTGTTTCATTTTGATTTATTCTCTTGTGCTCAAATAGCATATTGCCATGAGTAGAAATTATTTCAAATTGTGTAACAGAGTATGGGATAAATTCCTAACGGCTCTTCATTCACTTTAACATTAAATTATCTAAACTATTACAAAATATCCTCCCACAATATAAACTTCAAAATTAGTATCACATAACCTTCAATCCATCACAAGGGTTTCAAAAGTAACACATCAACATCTGTCTCCATAATGCTCTAAACCTCAATACATTCTTACTTCGCATAATTTAATTTCATGACTACCCACTATGTTTTTAGCACACAACATACCTGGTCTTTCAAAGCACACTCTCATAACCTGACAATTACCTCCAGTTTGCTTTATCCATTAAATAGTGTTGCATTTGACATAGCTTACAAATGACAAGGTTTTGACTTCTTACACACAATCGTTATGTCTGTGTATGTGCGGATGGATATGTGTGTGTGTGTGCGAGTGTACACCTGTCCTTTTTTCCACCTAAGGGAAGTCTTTCTGCTTCCGGGATTGGAATGACTCCTTACCCTCTCCCTTAAAACCTACATCCTTTCGTCTTTCCCTCTCCTTCCCTCTTTCCTGAAGAAGCAACCATCGGTTGCGAAAGCTAGTAATTCTGTGTGTGTGTGTGTGTGTGTGTGTGTGTGTGTGTGTGTGTGTGTGTGTGTGTGTGTGTGTTGGTGTGTGTTTTGTTCATTGTGCCTGTCTGCCGGCGCTTTCCTGCTTGGTAAGTCTTGGAATCTTTGTTTTTAATATATTTTTCCCATGTGGAAGTTTCTTTCTATTTTATTTATATATACTATTAATTTTGAAGACAATTCATCGTCTAATACAAAATCCAATGCTCTGATAAATTCAGCCACAGATACACTCAATCCAAAAGGGACAACACGATATTGGTAAGTTTTGCCACCAAACAAAAAGGCAGTATACTTCCTAGAATCAAGTTCAAGTGGTATTTGGTGAAAACCAGATGTCAAGTCTAGGCTACTCATAAATTTTAAATTATCAAATTTGTGCAGAAGTTCATCCATATTGTCAGGATGGTCATTTTCTCTAATCAAAAACTTCTTAAGGTGCCTAGAGTCAAGTACAAGTCTAACCCCACCATTTCTCTTAGACACAACTACTAATGGGTTGTTGTAAGCACTTCTACTTCTTTCTATAATACCCCAAGTTTCCATTTTTTGGATTTCCCTTTCTACATCTTTTTTTCCTGGAGAATGGAATGCCCTATGGTTTTAGGAAGAAAGGTTGATGATCTCTGAGTTGAAGTCTGCACTGATAGTCTTTTACCTTCTCTGGTCTCTCACTAAATGTATCCTGAAATTCCCATAACACTTCTCTTAACTGATTTTTCTGACTTTCGCTTAGATTTACAGCTTCCTTCAATTTGACTTCGACTAATTCTTTGAAATTTTGTTCATTTACAAGGTCAAAGGATGTGTTATCACTTATAGTTTCATTATCTACCTCGCTTACAACAGCTTTGATATGGTTGCAAGAATTACTACAGTTAAGGATGAACATTTCTGTTTTCAGAATACTATTTTTCCCAGGTTCAGTAATTGTAACACTTTTATCTTCCCAAGAGAAGCTTACACCCCCTTTTAAGACCCAATCCATGCCAAAAATGATATTTTCTTCTAACCTTGGGACCACAAGGCAACCTTGCTCAAATTCCAAATTTTCAATTTAAAAAGTTAACAATACTTGACTCTTAACTACCTTACTTTGCCTACCAGTGGCACCTCTGATGTTTACCCCTACAAGTGATATTTCTACAAAGTTCTTACCATCCCTAATTTTATCTCTAAATTTTTCTGATATTTCACATATGGGGCTTCCTGTATCAATAAGACAGTGTCCTTCCCACTGATTTACTCTTATTTTAATGTATGGACAGCCTAATTCCTTTTCATCTGCCTTCCCCTCAGGGACTTCATATAATAAATCTTTTTCAATTTCTTTATAATTTCCATCTACTTCCTCCCTTCCAGTCTTCATCAGGTTTACCTGAGTTTCAGATTCTAAGTTACATATCAAGTTTACACTTTGGCTGCACACAAAATATCTCCCTACTGTTTATGTACCTTTCACTCAGACTCTTTCTTTTACTCTCTCACCAACGTGGGCATAAAAATCTACTAATTATGCTTACATGATACTAAAACACTTTGCTACTACAACTCTTATTATACTGGTTCCACAGGGTTTCTAAAAATTCGCTTCCTTTACTTTCAATAATATCACGCAAATCTAATTCTTTCAAAATATTTTCACTTTTGTTATCACCACTTTGATTAATCATGAAATGATCAGGACAGACATGTAGCAATTGACTTTCAGTTGTCACTTCATAATTCTTATCATATTCCTTTGCTTCATCACCACAACTATCATCAAGTTTCAACACTTCATTATTTATTTCAATAAAAACATTGTACTCACCTTCTGGTCTGCTTACCATACTTTTCACATCAATAATACTAACATCATCACTACTATGGTATACTTTACTGCCAGTTTCATCTATTTCTCCCTGTTTCTCACTTTCTATGGTTGATTCTTTTTCCTGTTGCTTAGGTTTATCATCAGCTGATTCACTATTACCTTCTTGTGAGAACAACCCCCCAATTCTGAACTAAAACATTTATTACTCTCTTCATTATTAGCTTGCTCTCCCCTTTTTGCCCAGCTGTAAAAATCATTTAACATCTCCTCATCCAGAATTGAGTCAGAGCTTTGATCTCTCATATGTTTATTTTGTGGTGGTCTACTGTGCCACATAGCATCCCAAAATTTATCAAAATTTAAATAATTCACTTGGTATTCCTGGTTTTTAACCCGTTTGTTAATGGTATAGTTATTTACACTATTTGGTTTTGTGTGAAAGTTAGTGGTCCTATTATATTTAAATCTGTTCGCCCCAACGCTGTGGACCCTCATTGAGGCGGTCCGGAGTTTTCCTGATGGCTACCTCTATTGTCACTCCTCCAATTTGTATTCATTCTGTTGTTACCTTCCCATCTGTTGTTCCTAGTTACACCAGTTTCTACCTCTCCCATTAGCATTGTACTCTCTTGTTCTATCATGTTGGTGTTCATTCCGAAAATCTCAATTGTCCCTTCTAGGGTTCTCCCCACGGTAATCAGAATTCCACCTCCCACTGTAATGGTTTCCATTACTAAACTGTTGCACATTTATCTCATTGCCCTGTCTAATTTGTATATATATTTTAGAAACTGGTCTAAACAGTCATCAGGTCCAGGCACTAATTCCCACTGCATTCTTTCAGGTAACCTTCTTTTATGGGCATCAATTTGCGTCATTTTGTTGAAGGGTTTATCTAGATGCACCAATTTCCTAAGTTGATCTGTGCAAAAGTCTTTAATTGAGTGCTTTCTGCCCCTGAAACCAGGCCCATTTAAAAATTCACTTTTTATTCTACCCTGCTCAGTCTCAGACCAAAACTTACTTAAGAAACTCTTCTTAAAATCATCAAACTTTTTCCACTCATCAAAATGTTGGTTTGCCCAAGACAAAGCTTCTCCCTCAAGAAATTTTTTAACAAATTTAATCTTTAGATTATCAGACATACCAAGAACAAGGTTGTCAGAGCAGTGTTGTAAAAAGTCTACAGCATGTAAATTATCACAAGGAAAACTTTTTACAGGTGAATTACTGCACATACTTCCACCATTCATACATAAATTTCTAGACACAAAATTATCTTGCATTTCAGTGAATCTCTTGTCTATTACATTTAAATTACATGTTACAGACTCTTGTGTATTATTTAATTCAGCATCTAAGGAATTAACTTTTAATTCTGTATCTTGACTTAATTTGTCTACCCTCTCCTCCACAGTTCATTGAGCTGTGGTTGACCTTTCAATCTATTTCCCTTGACTTGAGCTAACTGTGGCTAATTTATTTTCTAAGGTCACAAACTTATTTTCTATGGCCTCAATTTTGGAGTTCATGCCCTTCAAACTTTCTCCTAATTGAAGTTTTAAATTTGAGATCTCTTCTTTCAGTACATCACCGTTGCTTTTCATTTTTGCTTCCAGCGATTCACTATTTAAACTTAAGTAGACCCTCTATATACTCCTTCCACCTTTCTGCTTTCCCTTCCTTGCTTAGAACTGGGTTTCCATCTGAGCTCTTAATATTCATACAAGTGGTCCTCTTTTCTCCAAAGGTCTCTTTAATTGTCCTGTAGGCAGTATCTATCTTACCCCTAGTGAGATAAGCCTCTGCATCCTTACATTTGTCCTCTAACCATCCCTGCTTACCCATTTTGCACTTCCTGTCGATTTCATTTTTGAGACCAATAGATTGTGGTCAGAGTCCACATCTGCCCCTGGAAATTTCTTACAATTTAAAACCTGGTTCCTAAATCTCTGTTGTACCATTATATAATCTATCTGAATCCTGCCAGTATCTCCAGGCTTCTTCCATGTATACAGCCTTCTTTTATGATTCTTGAACCAAATGTTAGCTATGATTAAGTTGTGCTCCGTGCAAAATTCTACCAGGCGGCTTCCTCTTTCATTTCTTTGCCCCAGTCCATATTCACCTACTATGTTTCCTTCTCTCCCTTTTCCTACTCTCGAATTCCAGTCACCCATGACTATTAAATTTTCGTCTCCCTTCACTACCTGAATAATTTCTTTTATCTCATCATACATTTCATGAATTTCTTCATCATCTGCAGTGCTAGTTGGCATATGAACTTGTACTACTGTAGTAGGTGTGGGCTTCGTGTCTATCTTGGCCAAAATAATGCATTCACTATGCTGTTTGTAGTAGCTTGCCCGCACTCCTATTTTTTTTATTCATTGTTAAACCTACTCCTGCATTACCCCTACTTGATTTTGTATTTATAACCCTGTATTCACCTGACCAAAAGTCTTGTTCCTCCTGCCACCAAACTTCACTAATTCCCACTATATCTAACTTTAAGCTATCCATTTCCCGTTTTAAGTTTTCTAACCTACCTGCCCGATTAAGGGATCTGACATTCCATGCTCTGATTCGGAGAACGCCAGTTTTCTTTCTCCTGATAACGACATCCTCTTGAGTAGTCCCCGCCCGGAGATCCAAATGGGGGACTATTTTACCTCCGGAATATTTTACCCAAGAGGACGCCATCACCATTTAATCATACAGTAAAGCTGCATGCTCTCGGGAAAAATTACGGCCGTAGTTTCCCCTTGCTTTCAGCCATGAGCAGAACCAGCACAGCAAGGCCGTTTTGGTTAATGTTGCAAGGCCAGATCAGTCAACCATCCAGACTGTTGTCCCTGCAACTACTGAAAAGGCTGCTGCCCCTCTTCAGGAACCACCCATTTGTCTGGCCTCTCAACAGATACCCCTCCGTTGTGGCTGCACCTACGGTACGGCTATCTGTATCGCTGAGGCACGCAAGCCTCCTCACCAATGGCAAGGTCCATGGTTCATGGGGGGAGGATTCTGAATGTAATACAACATTTAAGAATGATAAATCTCACAAAACTGAAATTTTCTTTGTAATGATGTACAATGTTTTTCCATGTTGCAAGTATTCAAACAAGGAATCACATCTTTCATTCTTAGTAATGAAACTACTCCACCCTTTGTCTGTCCCCATTTGGAAGATACCATACAATTCATGCAAAATGTCAGCATGATTCAGTGCCCTAAGAACTTTACAGCATAATAACTTTAGTGAATCTTCTATTAATGCCTGGCAATACACTGTGAGCCACATGGATAAGCAGATTCTCTCGCAAGACTCCAGCTACTTTAATATGTAACAAAGAGCTCACACACTAAGTTAAGTTACAGTTTGCAGATCATGTTTTCACATTGCAAGATTGATGCCCTCACTACCCAGCAGCCACCAGCAGTACATGTTTTTGGCAGCCATGTTGTGCTGTATGGCAGCCTTGTTGTGCACTGATGTGCAGGTGGCTACCGAGCAGAGGTAACTGTGCCCAACACTTCAGAACATGACACACCTGGAATGAAGACAGCCATCTTGGCCTTCCCTTTAGCAGGCAACAACTGAACAGGTCCTAGTGCATATGAAGAAGTCCAACACTGCCACCATTGGCAACACCTTCTGGTAATCAAGATACACTCCACTCAGCTGACAACAGAAAACTACCTCTCAGGGTGTGTACCGCAGCCAACAGATTGTGCATTGGTGCTGGTTCCATGCACATTATGGCACTACCATAGGTAAGTGCTCACCTCCTTGCAAGCACCCAAATGCCACCCATGATCTTCACTAGGCAAAATAAGCCAAAAATTCAACCAGGTGAATAAAGCCAATTTGTTTCCACTATTTGCCATGGTGATTGTATTACTAACCATCATTTTGGTCAACTTGAGTTCCAAGATCAGCAAGATTCCGAACACAGCTACTCTTCCTTATGCTGCAGATATCTCACCTCCCATCCCAAAGATGATGAATGGGTCAATTATTGACATGTATGGATCTACTTACACAATACTGACTTTGGCAACAATCAGAATTTCACCTGGATCTTTATGCAAGTAGATGTGTATGAAGTCCCGTCAGGAGCAGGTTTTCTCCATCACTTTCATTTGTGTCCAGACTTACAAGAAGTAGTGTTCTTCTGAAGATCACTGGGCATTAGCATTTAGGGTACCTTCGATGCAGGCTGTTCCAAAATGTGCAGACACACTGAAAACCCCAGTGTGCAGGCTTCACTAGTTACACTTTTCACTTGAGGATCAACTAGCAGCAACCAATAAATTGTACAGAAACATGAGAAAAGAATGTCTCATGTTGCAAGAAGAAAATTCCTTATTACTGTACAAACTGTGTGGGTGACACAAGCAGCTGGTGGAGGGTGAATGTGAGCTTTCTTGTTTGAAACCATCTGCCATCATTTTTGAGAGCCTACCATCACAGGACTTCAGCTTCAAAGACATCTAGCATAACATGAAGGACCTACAAATTAAAGTATAGAACTGCACCAACAATCTTGGGAAAGACAAAGAGTAAAGATATTCTAATGGTTTCGGCGACAAGAGAAGCGGTGCAAAACTGAATGGTGAACTTCACACTTCTCTTGCTGCAGTTGACTTACTTGAAGCGTTTAGCTGATCCTCTTCTCTGGATATGTGGCTGCGGCGATCTTCACAGCTTCTTCTCCAAAGAAATAATGCTGGTTAGAGGAACTAACTAGAAATAACTTGGTACCCTCATACTTTCAATTCACTAGAAATAACTCGGTATCCTCATACTTTCAATTAAGTTCAGGTATATTTTCATCTCCACAAGTTTCACATAAACATACAAATTCTTGCAAATCAACTACAACAATACCCATTAGATACTATTAAATATAATTACATTGTTGTCGGTTTCATAACCACCAGAAATTCAAAAACAAGACTTGCTTCTTGCAAGTCCAACACCAAGATTAAGAAAGAGTCTCTAGACAAAAAATGTTTCAATTGTTCATAACAATTACAGTCATTACACCATGAAAGAATAATGCGTGCTTGCTCCTTGTACATCACATACACTTTCTATGGCATGAGCGGCAAACATTTGTCGGCGTCACTCGTCCAATGCAGCTCCTGTCCTCCCAGGACCAACGTTCATCCTGCACATGCAGACATGTGTTGCACAATAAATAGGCTCTCTCTAACACTTATCTTTAAAATATCGCATGTTCGAGCCAGCAGAAGGTTGAGTGGTTCCAGAATTTACATGTAAATTCTTGAAGCACTACATATTCCCCTTCGCAGATCGAACACATGGTATTTTATAGATAACCATTATGTATCATACTAGTAACAATCCACATTTTAAAAGTAATCATTTAGTACATAAATTTATATACACAATTTCTTTATCTTTCTTTCATAAATCCTTGTACTCTATACAGCAGGCTTCCAATTGTTGTCTTTCCACTAATTTTTTACTCTACTTTGTTTTTGAACATAAGCGTCTATTTACAATTTAATTCTGTATCACTCTTACTTATAAATGGTGAGAACTTTCTCTTCAGCTCCAATCATAAATTCCTGGTGTTATGGACATTTAAATATTTCATCCTGTATTCTAATTTTTTGTACTATTTTTCCTCAGTACTGATTAATATCATTATCCATAGTAGTTTGTATTCTGGAGGAACTCTGGGCAAATGAAAATGTTTTTTCTGACACTCACAAAACATAATAATGCTAGTAGTACATAGAATTCATACTTACTAGAATAATCCCTATACGGTTCAAGGGTAGGAGCCGGAGGGTAGGGAAGGTGGTTTGCAACCGCCCTCGGTGCAATGCAGAACTGTCATAATAAATGACAATATGTGCATCCTTTCCCAGGGTACACATTCCTTTCCAACTACAACACTTGACAGTTCTCCTCTTTTGATGTGTAAGACCATTATTTGTGTAATCGTATTTTTTGTGTGTATGCGTAAGTGTGTTTATGTAGCCTGATTCTTCGGCTTACTTATATAAAATAAGTTGTATGTTATTGAAAACCACGGAAAATGAGAAGGACTTCAGTGACAGAAGTAAATGAATATGGAAAGAGGGAAAGATAGAAAGGTACTGAAATGAGAAGTAAGAAAGGAAAAAGTAGAAATGGGTGATAAGATCAGAGAAGAGAAAAAAGATAGCCCAAAAGACAGGAAACCCTTCCCATCCCCCTTCCCCAGGATCCTTACCTTGCAGGTACTTGAATGAGAAGCTGGAGGAGGTATGGTGTTAAATCGTCTCCTACAGAACGTACATTCTCACCTTCACCCTTGAGGTCTCTGAAGAAAATCTTAGCAACCCCAATGGAATGGCAAATGGTAAGGAATCAGTCACACTTGTTTGGGTCGTTTTAAAGGTATGGTGTGTGTGTTCCATGTTAGCCATGTTTGTACTTACACTACCCACCCCTCCAAAAACTAACACAAACCCTCCCATCTACATCACAAGGGTATAAAATATTCTCTAATAAATAGATAATTATACACTATGATCAAATAGTTGTTTAGTTAATCACTTTACACTTTATTTTATACATACATAAAATACTCTGTTCAGTTCTTGCTCCTTGTACATAACACACAGCTTCTATGGCAGAAGTGGCAAACACTTGTCGGCGCCGCTCGTTCAACGCAGCTCCTGCCCTCCCAGGACCAATGTCCATCCTGCACACACAGACATGTTGCACAGTAAATACGCTCTTTCTCACACTTATCTTTAAAATATCACATGTTCGAGGTGGCTGAAGGTCGAGTGGTTCCAGAATTTACGTGTAAATTCTCAAAGCACTAAAATATGTCGATCAGTTACTGACCCAGGCTGTGTTGTATTTGGAATCAGTGGACACAAAAGCCAGCGTGAATACACCCTGCCCCCCAAAAAAAGCTGTGGGAATCATCCAGAATTGGATTATTCAGCTGGAATCATTGCATATGACATTGCCTACCCACTTTAACCACCTTTCTTCTGTACCTACCACACCCATGCAGGTTAGTGACAGTGCAACTAATGACAGTTACCTCCTCACATGTGTGTTTAGTGCCTCCAAGTTCCTGACCAACAATAGCATTAAGGGAGATACAATGCATAGGACTGAAACTAGAGAGAGACCACCATCTCTTACAAGGCATGATTCCTTTCCCCCGAAAGCATACAGATTGCAAAAATCCTGTAGATGAAGTATTAACTAAGGACTGCTCCTCTACTTTCCTCTCCCTATTTTTCCCTTCCTGCCCTCCACCTCAGCCTTCCGATGCTGCACCAGGTAGCCCAGGTAGCCTTGCCTGCCACATGTAGTCCCTGTACACTCCGCCAGGAAGCACTGTTTTCTCTTCCCCCACAACTGCCCTGTTATCCCTCCTGCTTCCCCACTCCACTACAGATTGTTGCTTCCATTCAGTACCTTTCAGTTTCAGCCACGGATAGCAGTTGTATGTGTATGATATGTGCTAGCCTGTGTGAATGTGTGTGTTTTTCTTTTCTGATGAATGCTTTGGTCAAAATCTTAAAGTGTAACAGTCTTTTCATTGTGCCTGTTTGCAACTCAGCATGTCATCTTTATGGTGAGTAGTAATCTATCCTTTCCATAATTGTTGATATTCCAACCTGGACTTTCCATTGTTTGATTTAAACATAAACTACATTCATTCACAAAAGAACTGATTTTTTGGGGTAAACTGACACAAAATAAAACATGAATTTGTCAGAAGACACAAAAAATAATCCTTTACCAAACAAGTTTCTTTGCTGATGAGCAATAACAGAATATCACAATAATGCATGTATATGTAAACCAGTTATTGAAACCAAATGGATGAGAAATGTTGAAATATTCACCATATTCAGTAAACATGACACATATTATTTTGAATTTATAACTCAAAGTAAAGGAACCCTTGAACAGAACAAGGCTTCTTGAAAAGACTAAACTTTCAATACTGTAAAAGATGCCCTGTCTTATGTTCAGAAAGATAAAGACAATCTTCATCACCCTCATTCGATTAGCAAGATATTGGGAAGTACTAAAGTATTAGTTTCTCGGCTTTTGGCATTACATCAACTTACTTATTCTGTTGATGTTCTACTTTTGTGAGTAACATTTGTATGCAGTTACATAATACTTTCTACTTTCTTTGACCTATTTTTTCCTTACTTTTATTATTATTTAACTATAGTCTTTTCTTCATATATTTGAAAAAATTTTCGTGGTTCTGATACAATATCTTGCACAATAGAAGCATATACAGCTCCAGCAAACGATATAACTTTTTTCTATTCTAGTATGGGTTTAAATATTTAAACAAACATGTCTACTGTCTTGTCTGTATGCAAATTGCCATCACTACATAAATGTATTATATAAAAATGCTGCTTATCTGGCTTCATAAGCTTTCCCAATAGAATAACTCGATATGCTCTTTAGGTTTGCAGCCAGATCTTCAAGCCAAACTGACACAATATTTGTACAGTACACTTCAAGATGATGACTATATGGACTGTCAAAATATTGTTGCAGCTTTGCTTGAAGATCGAGCTCCAAACCCAAGAATGTTAACACATACTGTTTATACTTTACGAAAAGACAACCATTACTAATCTTTTGCAACTGAAACTGAGTTGTAAAACATGGGTAATGGTTATTCCTGTGTGCAAGACAAATGGCACTGAACTAGCAACTGAGACAAAATGGTCAAAATATTCACAATACATGCCTTGCAATAATACTGTCATTTTTCCTTACAGAGTTTCATCTGCATGTAGAGGCTACTGATATGGATGGTGACGAAAGAGGGAACACAGCCAATGTTCCACTTATCATTCGTGTCCTAGATGTAAATGACAATGCTCCAGTCTTTGAGAAAGATATATACGAATTTGTCTTGCGTCAAGATCTAAGTGACTTCACTACACGTGCACAAGTGAAAGTGAGTGATAGTTAAAAATAACAGAATCATATGGATTTATGATTAAAAAATTGGCTTCTTTTCTATTACCACACAATAAGTCTTTTGTTTAAAGAGTGGAAAAAATGTGTGGGTTTATTGAAAAGTGATGCACCACAGTTTCTTGACATGGATTTAAATGGCTTGAACACTGACACTGGCTGATAAATAGCTTTATATTGTCTTGATTTACGTAATTTGCTTGATAAGTGGCAGAAACAGCAGTAAATAATCAATTATTCATATACTGCTATCCTCTTAAGTGAGAGAAGAGACATATAAGGTATACTAAGATGGTGTCTGTTCTTTTGGACATGTCCCCGTTGATGTATGTCAGCGCCTGTAAACAGCTAAGGGTGCTCATTTCATTGTAATTTCATCCTAACGATCTGCATGGTCACCGATGCTATCTGTTCTTTCGGAAATGTCCCAAAGAACAGATACCATCGGTGACCATGCAGATCGTTAGGATGAAATCACAATGAAATGAACACCCTTAGCTGCTTACAGGCGTTGACATACATCAACGGAGACAGATGAAAATGTGTGCCCATTGACGTATGTCAATGCCTGTAAGCAGCTAAGGGTGTTCATTTCATTGTAATTTCAGACATATAAGGAATTGTTCATTTGGTGGGCCAAAATACAAAATTTGGGTGTAATTGACAAAGAAATATGAAGTCAATCACAATGGCCTCCAAGTATGAAAAAGTCCTGAAGAGGGTTACATGAAGCTTACTGATGCCCTATGTAACAGAATACAAGTAACAGTTGTAGCTCCACCAAATGTCATAAACACAAACAACCATTTGGACAATATGATGCAACAGCTATTGTTATTGTTGTGTTTGTTGTTGTGATCTTCAGTCCAAAGACTGGTTTGATACAGCTCTCCATGCTACTCTATCCAGTGCAGACCTCTTCATCTCTGAATAACTACTGCAAGCAACAACCTTCTGAATCTGCTAACTGTATTTGTCTCTTGGTCTCCCTCTACAATTTTTACCTCCCATACTTCACTTCACTTCTAAATTGGTGATCCCTTGATGTCTCAGAATGCGTCCTGTCAACTGACAGGACACAAATTTCTTGTCCCTCCAATTCTGTTCAGTACCTCCTCATTAGTTACATGATCTACCCATCTAATCTTCAGCATTCTTCTGTAGCACCACATTTCTAAAGCTACTATCCTCTTCTTGCCTAAACTGCTAATCATTCATATTTCACTTCCATACATGGCTACATTCCAGACAAACACCTTAAGAAAAGACTTCCTAACACTTAATATATTTGATATTTATGAATTTCCCTTCTTTAGAAACACGTTTTTTGCCATTACCAGTCTATATTTTATATCCTCTCTACTTTGGCCATCATCAGTTACAGTTACTCAAATGGCAAAACCTATTTACCACTTTAAGAGTCTTGTTTCCTAATCGAATTCTCTCAGAATTACCTGATTTAATTCAACTACATTCTATTATCCTTGTCTCTCTTTTGTTGATGTTCATCTTATATCTTCCTTTCAAGACACTGCCCATTCTGCTCAACAGCTCTTTCAAGTCTTTTGCTATCTCTGACAGAGTTACAATGTCATTGGAAATTCATTCAATCACACATTATGTTCTACAGGTCTCATCAAGACAAAACCATCAGTGATGTGGAATGGGCCAAAACATACATCATTAGACCTTTAGAGCTGCAGCTAGTCGAAATACTTCTGCAATATATATTAATAATTACCATTATAGATATGCAGCTTGTGTTATTTGGCAAACACATTCATTCCCTAGTAATACTCAAAAACCATAGAACAGCTGATAATTTCAAAAAGCTTCTATTTTTTTTTAAAATTATGTTGTATGGAGATGCTCATCTGCTACAATAACTGCAGAAGTATTCTTATTACTCTAAGTATGATGGAGATTTATTAATAATGAGCAATGATTCATACAGTGATAGCCAGTTTTGGCAAACCCATAATCCAAATATATTACAGGAGAATTTAGGTAAACTTTCAACTTAGTTTAGCTTCTCTAAAATTCTCCAGTTGCCTTCTTGTATCTGTGATAAATTTTAAAAACGTTTCCACCAGAAAATGACTGTCACTTGATTCTCTATGCAAAGGTATAGAGTTTCTACATGAAGTTTCCCAAGTTTAATTCATAGTTCTTTTTTGTGATCATGGTCAGAAATAAATGTTTCTAGATCCTGTATGAGGTATGACAAAATGTCCTGATTATCCAGTTTCCGAGCTGCTTTTGTAAAATTTCTGGCAGAAATGTCTGTTTATCATATTGACAGTGTCATGTAAATCAAAGTGCAGTGTTTTGACAAAATTCATGCATTTATATTAGATTAGATTCATTGTTCATTCCACAAAATTATAGTTATGAGAACTTTATGGATGTAGAACATATCATTTGAATTTGATTAAAATGTTGATCCTCATAAACAACTTTTGAAAAATATTTCAGGCTTTAGATGGTGATGCTGAAGCACCTAACAATGTAGTCCATTACTCCATTGACTACAATACACAGGATGCAATGAAATTTCGTATAGATAAAATAACAGGTTTGTAACGGTTTGTAACTAGCATTAGTATATTTCTTTTATATATTAAAAACAAAGATTCCAAGACTTACCAAGCGGAAAAGCGCCGGCAGACAGGCACATGAACAAAACACACAAACATACACACATAATTATGAGCTTTCGCAACTGGCAGTTGCTTCGTCAGGAAAGAGGGAAGGAGAGGGAAAAATGAAAGGATGTGGGTTTTAAGGGAGAGGGAAAGGAGTCATTCCAGTCCCGGGAGCGGAAAGACTTCCCTTAGGGGAAAAAAAGGACAGGTGTACACTCGCACACACACACACACACACACACACACATATCCATCCGCACATACACAGACACCTGTACGGATGGACACAGACACAGACACATGTGCGGATGGATATGTGTGTGTGTGTGTGTGTGTGTGTGTGTGTGTGTGTGTGTGTGTGTGTGTGTGCGAGTGTACACCTGTCCTTTTTTTCCCCTAAGGGAAGTCTTTCCGCTCCCGGGATTGGAATGACTCCTTACCCTCTCCCTTAAAACCCACATCCTTTCATTTTTCCCTCTCCTTCCCTCTTTCCTGACGAAGCAACTGCCAGTTGCGAAAGCTCGTAATTCTGTGTGTGTGTTTGTGTGTTTTGTTCATGTGCCTGTCTGCCGGCGCTTTCCCGCTTGGTAAGTCTTGGAATCTTTGTTTTTAATATATTTTTCCCACACACACACATATATATTTTTTAGAAGAATAAACAATAACAATGAAAATTTTTTTAAGAAATCATTATGTTGTGTCCTGCTATTGAGTGTAGTGTCAGTGTAGTGTGTACTTAATTTGTACAAAGCCTTATTCCTTTCATTGATTCCACCTATGTGTATCAATTACTGTGTCACTTTGTGGCTTTACAAGAACTGTCAGCTCTTACTTTTGATGACATGTGCAGTTTATTACCCAACTATCATCACAAACGAACGCATGTCATAGTGGCTCAAGTTGTATTGTACTGAAACCAACACAAGTGTCAGTTTGTTATTGATGCCCATAATGAATCTTACGCAGACTCTTGGTGCATGACACAATCATCTGGTTAGCTCTGGGCAAGAAAGTGTGGCAGAAGGCTTTATTCTGTGAATAACTCCCCATTGGCAGGAGTTTTGCAAATAGCACAACTTTTGAATTTTTTCGGGCAGCATGTGGCCAAATTTAAGCACAGGGCAATGTGGCACTAGTGTCACAATATGTGTGCACTAGAACAACAGACAGCTTGCACAAGGAAGCAGCAGTGGTGGCAGTAAACACGCGGGCCCAGTGCCGAGCAGACTAAGACTGATCCAAGCAAGCAGCCGTGATCACCACAGTGCCAGTGTTGGCATTCTCTGTTTTCATCTTGGCCTTTCTGTTGTGTCCAGCATAAATGCTCAGTGTGCCATAAGCACTGGGCAACTACTTGTAATGCTTGCCAGAAGAAAGGCCTCACTGCCTCCATTTGCCATTCGCTGAAGGTTGCTCTGAAAGGGACAAGGACGCAAACTGTGAGTCCAATGCTTATGACTTCTCCCTAGTTGTTTATCATGTTTTTTGCAAAGTGCTCTGGCTACAGGTTGACAAAGGTGCTGCAGTGAAATATTTGAATTCTCAAACTTTTGTGAGTTTAGGCTTTCCACTGTTGATGCCCGTCATGTGGAAGCAGGTTAGTTATAACAAACAGAACATTGTGCTGTAGGGACAATTTACGGCATCCACCTCTTATAAGTCAGTGGTTCATTCCATTACATTTTTAGTGGTTGCTGATGCTGGTGTTGAGAACTTGTTTGGGATGGACGCATTTCAACATTTGGATTTTCTATCACCAATGCTGTTCACCTTGTGTCCAATCAGGTACTGTCTTTTCAATTAGAAACACTGTGTGAGGAGTTTTTGAACGTGTTTTCAGAAGGTATAGGGTGTGCTACAAATTTTTCTGTTCATATTTCTTTGAAAACCATAGCTTGGTCTCGTCTTTGTCATATGCATCCTATTCCTGTCACCATGGAAGATCAAGTGAAAGCAGAATTGAACAGACTTTAATTTCTAGGGGTAGTTCAAACTGTTATAGATAGTGAATGGTCATCTCCACTGGTTGCAGTTCAGAAGCTGTCAGCAGCCTTGAGCAGCCGCTGGTGAAGTATCAGTGCAGCCGTAGTGCAGCAGCAGTGCAGTAGTGATTCACATATTTAGCTTTCATATTTGTTTTATAGTTTGATTCTTAATTTCTTTCCAAGTGTTTGTGCGCTTGAATATTTAATTACATAAAATCCTTGCATATTCTCATATTTGAGAGGAGTATATTGCTTATTGATAGCTGTAGAGTATAAATTGGCGGAGTTGTTAGATATTGGCAGTAGGATGGATAGGGTGTGTGCATGCTGTGTGCGGGTGCAGAAGGTGCTGGCCGCAGTTCGTGAGCAGCTGAGAGTGCTGTTGGCCATGGTCAGCCACCTTCACGCTGCTGCTTTGAAGTGCAATGGCGGCGGAGGGTTTGGCGCGTCACTTGAGACACCCCAGGTGTCGCTTGCTGTGTCCGCTGACTCAGCCACCGAGGCACCTTCTTGTGTACTCAGTGCTTTGAGGCCGCCCTCACCTTAGGGTGAGTAGCGGACTGCAACGCCTCCGCATCACTCGAGGCAGAGGGCCAATGTGGAGGCAGCCGGCTGGCCTCACCCATTCGTCCTGTCAGTGGGCAGGTGGCCACTCCTTCAGCAGGGCCTGAGCAGGCACACGGGAACAAAGGCTTGCTGGTTATTGGGAGCTCCAACATTAGGCGGGTGATGGACCCCCTTGGGGAAATAGCGTACAGGGCTGGAAAGAAATCCAATGTGCACTCGGTTTGTCTGCCAGGGGGCCTCATCCAAGATGTGGAGGTGACCTTGCCTGTGGCTATCGAGCATATGGAGTGCAGTCGTCTGCAAGTAGTTGCTCACGTCGGCACCAATGATGCCTGTCACTTGGGTTCTGAGGCGATCCTCAGTTCATACAGGCGGCTGGCGGATTTGGTGAAGACTGCTGACCTCACACTTGGGGTGCAAGCAGAGCTCTCTATTTGCAGCATTGTTCCCAGAGTGGATCGGGGTCCTTTGGTTTGGAGCCGAGTGGAGGGTCTCAACCAGAGGCTTTGTCAGCTCTGTGATGGTCTTGTCTGCAGATTTCTAGACTTGTGCTATTGGGTGGGGAATTGTAGGATGCCCCTAAATAGGTCAGGGGTGCACTACACAAAGGAAGCGACTACTCGGGTAGCAGAGTACTTGTGGCGTGAACATGGGTTTTTTTTAGGCTAGGCAGTAGTGTGAGGTGCCCTGATGAACACTCACCAGTCAACGTGCAGGCAGGGGAATCAGGATGCGCTCAGTGTAAAGACACTTCAGCTATCAAGATATAAGCAGTAAATTTTCAGAGTGTTCGGAATAAAGTTCCTGAATTTACTGCCCTCCACGAAGCGTGTGGTGCGCAAATTACTCTCAGGACTGAGACCTGATTGAACCCTGAGATATGAAGTTCTGAAATATTTAGTGAGGGTTGGAACGTGTATCGGATAGACAGATTAGACACCATAGGAGGTGGTTTCTTCATTGCAGTTGATAGAAATATTGTGTCTACTGAGGTCAAAGTAGAGTGTTATTGTGAAGTTACCTGGACACGTTTAACACAGGGCTAGGGAAAATGAAGTTAAATGTGGGGTGTTATTACCGGCCACCAGGTTCCACCATGACAGTTCTAGAATCATTCATAGCGAGTCTACATTCTGTATCGCAGAAGTACCCGGATCATGGTGTATTAGTCGGAGGCAACTTCAGTCTACCTAGAATAGACTGAGATGTGTATGTATTCATTACAGGTGGTACAGACAAGCCATCATGTGAATTATTTTTTAACACATTATCCGAAAACTGTCTTGAGCAGCTAAATCGACAGCCAACGTGTAATGGAAATATTTCAGAACTGGTAGCCACGAACAGACCAGACCTCATTGACGGTGTCAGTGTTGAGACAGGGGTTAGTGATCATGATGTTGTCATTATGACTATGGTTACGAAAATTAAAAAGTCAGTCAAGAACGCTAGGAGAGTATTCTTAATGGAAAGAGCAGATAAGCAGTTGTTAGCATCCCACTTAGTAAATGAATCGACTTCATTTACTTCCGGTACGATGGGTGTGGAAGAATTATGGGCAAAATTTTAAACACATTGTAAATCACGCATTGGACAAGTATGTGCCAAAAAAAGTGGATTACAGATGGAAAAGGCCCACCGTGGTTTAACAGCGCAATTCGGAGAATGCTCAGGAAGCAAAGGCAGTTGCACTTGTGGTACAAGAAAAATCAGGAGAATGAGGACAGGCAAAAGTTAGTAGAGATTTGTGTTGCTGTAAAAAGAGTGATGTGCGAAGCATTCAACCACTACCACCGTCATATCTTAGCAAAAGATCTTGCTGAAAACCCAAGGAAATTCTGGTCTTACGTAAAATCAGTAAGCGGGTCGAAGGCTTACATTCCAGTCACTCACTGATCAGTCTGGCTGGCAATGGAAGACGGCAAAACAAAAGCTGAAATTTTAAATTTAGCATTTGAGAAATCTTTCACGCAGGAGGACGGTACAAACATACTGCCGTTTGAGTCTTGTACAGATTCCCATATGGAGGACATAGTGATAGACATCCCTGGGGTTGTGAAGCAGCTTATGGGATTCCATTTTGGTTTTACAGAGAGTAGTCTACTTCATTAGCTCCTTACTTAGCTTGCATTTATCGCGAATCTCTTGCCCAACGTAAAGTCCCAAGCGACTGGAAAAAAGCACAGGTGACGCCTGTATATAAGAACAATAGAAGGATGGATCCTCAAAATTACAGACTAATATCCTTAACATTGGTTTGTTGCAGGATTCTCGAACATATTCTCAGCTCGAATATAATGAATTTCCTTCAGACTGAGAAGTTGCTGTCCATGCATCAGCACGGCTTTAGAAAGCATCGCTCCTGTGAAACGTAACTCGCCGTTTTTTCACACGATATCTTGCGAACCATGAATGAAGGGTATCAGACGGATGCCATATTCCTTGACTTCCGGAAAGCATTTGACTCAGTGCCCCACTGCAGACTCCTAACTAAGGTACAAGCATAAGGGATTGGTTCTCAAGTATGTGAGTGGCTCAAAGACTTCTTAAGTAATAGAACCCAGTATGTTGTCCTTGATGCTGAGTGTTCATCGGAGGTGAGGGTATCATCTGGAATGCCCCAGGGAAGTGTGGTCGGTCTGCTGTTGTTTTCTATCTACATAAATGATCTTTTGGATAGGGTGGATAGCAATGTGCGGCTGTTTGCTGATGATGCTGTGGTGTATGGGAAGGTGTCATCATTGAGTGACTGTAGGAGGGTACAAGATGACTTGGAAATGATTTGTGACTGGTGTAAAGAATGGCAGCTAACTCTAAATATAGATAAATGTAAATTAATGCAGATGAATAGAAAAACAATCCTGTAATGTTTCAATACTCCATTAGTAGTGTAGCACTTGACACAGTCACGTCGATTAAATATTTGGGCGTAACACTGCAAAGCGATATGAAGTGGGACAAGCATGTTATGGCAGTTGTGGGGAAGGCAGATAGTCGTCTTCAGTTCATTGGTAGAATTTTGGGAAGATGTGGTTCATCTGTAAAGGAGACCGCTTATAGAACACTAATACGGCCTATTCTTGAGTATTGCTCAAGCGTTTGGGATCCCTATCAGGTTGGATTGAGGGAGGACATAGAAGCAATTCAGAGACAGACTGCTAGATTTGTTACTGGTAGGTTTGATCATCACGTGAGTGTTACAGAAATGCTTCAGGAACTCGGGTGGGAGTCTCTAGAGGAAAGGAGGCGTTCTTTTCGTGAATCGCTACTGTGGAAATTTAGAGAACCAGCATTTGAAGCTGACTGCAGTACAATTTTACTGCCGCCAACTTACATTTCACGGAAAGACCACAAAGATAAGATAAGAGAGATTAGGGCTCGTACAGAGGCATATAGGCAGTCATTTTTCCTTTGTTCTGTTTGGGAGTGGAACAGGGAGAGAAGATGCTAGTTGAGGTACGAGGTACCCTCCACCATGCACCGTATGGTGGATTGCGGAGTATGTATGTAGATGTAGATGTAGGGAAACTTTGCGTTTCTGGCGACTTCAGTACCGCTTTCAATGCCCGGTCAATCATGATAAATATCCTCTTCTACGCCAGGAGGACCCATTGGCGAAAATATTGGATGCCTAGTGCTTTTCTGAAACTGATTTCTCCGAGGTGTATCTGTATGCTCCTGTGGACGAAGAGTTGGATAGTTGTGGTTTTGAATACTCCTTGTGGCCTTTATCTATATTTGCACCTTCCTTTTGGTGTGCCTAGTACCCCAGTTATTTTCCAATAATTTATAGAGCAATTGAATATGCCTGTCCTAGGTTGCATTAGTTATGTGGATGATATTGTTGTCATGGTTTCCTCCATAGATGTGACTTTAAAAGTTTATGCATTTTGTTTCTGTCTTACATTCTACAGGCTTACAGTGTAACCTCATGAACTCTCAGTTTTTTCATACTTTTGCTTGTTTGGGGTTCAAGATCAAACAAGATAGCATTTGTCCTCTGCCAGAGCAAATCTTCACACCTTGCCCCTTGTCCACAAAGGAACTTCAGACCTTCCATGTACAATAGCCTACTACCATAACAATGGACCACCTGTTGCATGCCTTGTTACTCAGGAATGTACCTTTTTTGCTAGAGCCTGGATTGTGAATGTGCTTTTCAAATGTGGAAATCCACACTATTCTTGGCCCCTTGTTTAACTATCTTCTCTCTGGACCAGCACATAGTTTTGGTGGAGGACACTTCACAGTAAGTCCTAGTTCACTGATATGCCAGTAGCTATCACTTTCACATCTAAATCCCTCACTCCAGTCCAGCAGTGTTACTCTCAGGTAGAAATAGAGGCTCTTCCCATAGGCTCCAAGTTTCACCTAGTAACTGACCATAACCCCTAGGTTCCCTTGTTTAACCCTCACATTTCCTTGCCTCACAATGCAGCACCTGTGAGCAGTGTGCCTGACAACAGGCAGCTCCAGGGCATCTCTGTCCCCCTGGCCTGATAAAGTATTCAATCAGACTTTGTGGGCCCCTTCTTGAATTCCTATTGGCTCTTGGTTGTGGATGCATTTTCCTGGTATTCTTACATTTTCCAGTGTGCATTGACCTCAGCTGAGGCCTCAATTCACACACTTTCGAAGGTGTTTTTGTATTGAGGGATTGCCTTGTACCTTAGTTTCCGATAATGGGACTCAGTTCATTTCTCACACCTTTCACTTGTTTTGTTCCTGTCACAGCATCTGTCATGTTACAGCTCCACCATTTCACACTCAATCAAATGGTGAGGCAGAATGACTGGTGCATACATCCAAGTCCCAAATGAAAAGGTTTATTGAGGATTCTTCACCAGGATTCCTCTGTTTCTGAGCACCTATCACTTCTCACATATGGGAGAGTAGAGACCAGCTCAGATGCTTCACAGCTGGCAGCCACACATGCTCCTTCACCTTCTGCGGCCTGTGCCACATCTGTCAGAGACAAGTTTGTCAGGCCACTTTGCACCAGGATCACCAGAGTGGGCATGCGGGTTTGATTGCCACTCCAAGTAGATACTGGCCACTGTTGTCCACTGCAGGGGATGCCATCTTTGTGTTATCCATACCGCTGACAGGCTGGTGGCATGCCTCTTTAATCAGTTGCCCCACCCCCACCGCCTCACCACCAGAAGCTACAGGTTCACAGGTGTGGCCCCTGTCTCCACAGCCTGCCCCATTGCCCTCCACGTCAAGAGGCTGCTGTACAGGCACCCCGATCCCATTGGCTGCCTCCTGCATGTGTGACACCCTGGTGATCCACCTTCTCAGCACTGGATGCTGGTCTGTCTCTGACCTTGGGTCTGTTGCCGCACCTGTGTTCTGGTTGGGCCATCTCTGCCAGCCCCCTCGCCATTGTCACATCAGTCATTGTCACTGGTGGGTCCAGCCTGACCTCCTCCACACTGGGACCTGCCTCCTGACGATGGTGCAGAGAAGGTGATAGTACCCTTCTCCTCAGAGCTATAGTCAGGCACTGCTTGGGCCCACTGTCCTCAGGCGTGCCCGCGTCTCTGCATGTTCTGGCCCTATGCTCTGGCACCTCTCCAGCACATCATTCTGCCCCATTGTCGGCAATGGCTCCTGCCACTCTGGAACTGACGAATGTGTCTCTCTGTCACCCTGACACCCTCTTCACACACAGGAGAGGTATGCTGTATCCTGCTACTATGTGTGAGTGTGACTGCACTGAGTATAGTGCTGTCATGCATGTGTACTTCAATCAATTGCCAAATGTGTGCACATGGCGGTCTCTGCCTATATATGCGAATCACACCTATATATGTGAAGAGCAGTGCTGATTCATACTCACTATGTTCTTTTAGTTTGTACTGCTCACTTCAGTTATTCTGTGTATCACTTATGTTGCACTTTGTGTATTATCCTTTTGTCTTGTTACATGCAGAGTCGTGAAAGGCTTATTTATGTTATTGTTCAGAAGCTTACGGTTTAAGAATCATGAAAGCAGGTTGTATACGTGGAAGAACCCTGGAGATACTAAAAGGTATCAGATAGATTATATAATGGTAAGACAGAGATTTAGGAACCAGGTTTTAAATTGTAAGACATTTCCAGGGGCAGGTGTGGACTCTGACCACAATCTATTGGTTATGACCTGTAGATTAAAACTGAAGAAACTGCAAAAAGGTGTGACTTTAAGGAGATGAGACCTGGAGAAACTAAAAGAACCAGAGGTTGTACAGGGTTTCAGGGAGAGCATAAGGGAACTATTGTCAGGAATGGGGGAAATAAATACAGTAGAAGAAGAATGGGTAGCTTTGAGGGATGAAGTAGTGAAGGCAGCAGAGGATCAAGTAGGTAAAAAGACGAGGACTAGTAGAAATCCTTGGGTAACAGAAGAAATACTGAATTTAATTGATGAAAGGAGAAAATATAAAAATGCAATAAATGAAGCAGGCAAAAAGGAATACAAATGTCTCAAAAACGAGATTGACAGGAAGTGCAAAATGGCTAAGCAGGGATGGCTAGAGGACAAATGTAAGGATGTAGAGGCTTATCTCACTAGGGGTAAGATAGATACTGCCTACAGGAAAATTAAAGAGACCTTTGGAGATAAGAGAACCACTTGTATGAACATCAAGAGCTCAGATGGAAACCCAGTTCTAAGCAAAGAAGGGAAAGCAGAAAGATGGAAGGAGCATATAGAGGGTCTATAAAAGGTTGATCTACTTGAGGACAATATTATGGAAATGGAAGAGGATGTAGATGAAGATGAAATGGGAGATACGATACTGCGTGAAGAGTTTGACAGAGCATTGAAAGACCTGAGTCGAAACAAGGCCCCCGGAGTAGACAACATTCCATTGGAACTACTGATGGCCTTGGGAGAGCCAGTCCTGACAAAACTCTACCATCTGGTGAGCAAGATGTATGAGATAGCGAAATACCCTCAGACTTCAAGAAAAATATAATAATTCCAATCCCAAAGAAAGCAGGTGTTGACAGATGTGAAAATTACCGAACTATCAGTTTAATAAGCCATAGCTGCAAAATACTAACGCGAATTCTTTACAGACAAATGGAAAAACTAATAGAAGCCGACCTCGGGGAAAATCAGTTTGGATTCCGTAGAAATACTGGAACACGTGAGGCAATACTGACCTTACGACTCATCTTAGAAGAAAGATTAAGGAAAGGCAAACCTACATTTCTAGCATTTGTAGACTTAGAGAAAGCTTTTGACAATGTAGATTGGAATACTCTCTTTCAAATTCTGAAGGTGGCAGTGGTAAAGTACAAGGAGCGAAAGGCTATTTACCTTTTTTGCAGAAACCAGATGGCAGTTGTAAGAGTCGAGGGACATGAAAGGGAAGCAGTGGTTGGGAAGGGAGTGAGACAAGGTTGTAGCCTCTCCCCGATGTTATTCAATCTGTATATTGAGCAAGCAGTAAAGGAAACAAAAGAAAAATTCAAGTAGGTACTAAAATCCATGGAGAAGAAATAAAAACTTTGAGGTTCACCGATGACATTGTAATTCTGTCAGAGATAGCAAAGGACTTGGAAGAGCAGTTGAATGGAGTGGACAGTGTCTTGAGAGAAGTATATAAGATGAACATCAACAAAAGCAAAATGAGGATAATGGA
Organism: Schistocerca gregaria; assembly: GCF_023897955.1. Taxonomy (NCBI): domain Eukaryota; kingdom Metazoa; phylum Arthropoda; class Insecta; order Orthoptera; family Acrididae; genus Schistocerca; species Schistocerca gregaria. The sequence continues at coordinate 1,011,449,768 of NC_064920.1, read as the reverse complement.
ATGTAGTTGAATTAAGTCAGGTGATGTTGAGGGAATTAGATTAGGAAATGAGACACTTAAAGTAGTAAAAGAGTTTTGCTAATTGGGGAGCAAAATAACTGATGATGGTTGAAGTAGAGAGGATATAAAATATAGACTGGCAATCGCAAGGAAAGCGTTTCTGAAGAAGAGAAATTTGTTAACATCGAGTATAGATTTAAGTGTCAGGAAGTCTTTTCTGAAAGTATTTGTATGGAGTGTAGCCATGTATGGAAGTGAAACATGGACTATAAATAGTTTGGACAAGAAGAGAATAGAAGCTTTCGAAATGTGGTGCAACAGAAGAATGCTGAAGATTAGATGGGTAGATCGCATTACTAATGCGAAAGTATTGAATAGGATTGGGGAGAAGAGAAGTTTGTGGTACAACTTGACCAGAAAAAGGGATCGGTTGGTAGGACATGTTCTGAGGCATCAAGGGATCACCAATTTAGTATTGGAGAGCAGCGTGGAGGAAAAAAATCGTAGAGGGAGACCAAGAGATGAATACACTAAGCAGATTCAGAAGGATGCAGGTTGTAGTAGGTACTGGGAGATGAAGAGGCTTGCACAGGATAGATTAGCATGGAGATCTGCATCAAACCAGTCTCAGGACTGAAGACCACAACAACAGAAGCTTATGAATAAAAATAAATAGAAAAACCTAATGGATGGAAAAGAAATTCGCTGTATGTGCTTCCACCAACTGTAGAAAAAAGTTTCAGGGAAAACTATGAGGCAATATACATTAATGGAGCATACTTTAATCATCTTTACTGCTAATTACACTGCAATGTTTTCCTCTACTGATGACAAACTTCAACGATAAATGGAAGGACTTCATAGAGTAAGTCATAATGTAGCCCATTAAGTCAATAATAACTCTAAGATAATGATTAACAAGTACAACAGAAAGAAAGTAGTACAAATTAACAGAGAAGTCACAGAACCAGATGAGTTTTTGTGTTGAAGGTAGTTAAAGACAAATACTAGATAGGTAGGAAAAGAAGCAAAAGAGTAAAAACACACATGAATGCTTTTAATAAAACTGAATAGGGGTTTGAAAACAAGAATTCTAGTATACCTGAAAAGGAAAGTTTACAATCAGAGTATATCACCATTTTTAATCTTATTGTGATGATACATAAATTTTTTAATATGGAAACCATTCAAAAACTAATGTCTTTGAGTAAGTAATCAGGCGATGCATTTTGAGAATTACTAAGAAAGACAAAAAACTGGATTAGGGAATAGGAGTGGAAGATATCATGGAGACATTTAACTACATGAATTAATAGTAAATGTGCTGGGGAAGTTCTTTGCTAGATTCCATGACATAAGAGAAGACTGAGACTGTTATAGGTAGACAGATTACATTAGAGCACAGGCAGGAGCAGCAGAGATGTGTTTTACGGAATAGTGTGATGTGTAGATAAGACTATAGGAGACATTTTATTGACCAGTGAATATCAAATGCTGCAACAGATGTTTCTGCTGCTAAAGATGATGATGTTTGAGGTTATGGTGTGGTAGTGCCATAAATTTATATCTTTTCTACTAACAGAAAAGGTAATGTCACATGCTAAGTAATGGATATCATGTTGATCATTCCTTTTCTTTGTTCTCTGACCTTACTATTGTCTTCGGTGCACTTCATTACCATTTGGCCTGCTCATATAGCATAATGTGTGGTGTGCTAGCTTGTATCAAAGGAAGGTGAGCCAAATCTGCATCGAACCTGCACAGTGGAGTGACAACTGTGCACCAACCAACCTAAGTTTGGTTTTCAGGTGGTTTCCCTTACTCAATTAGGTAAATGCTGGGCTGGTCCTCACTTTAAACCTTAGAAAATATGAAACACAAACAGTTAAAATACAATAGCACACAGGACACAGTTTACACAATTCACATACAGGTGGTGAACACAATTTCTCTCCCTTAGGAATCTGATGATTTACACAACAGAAAGGGCATCTGGCCACGGAGTTAAATAAAACACAGGTGCAGCAAAGCCCATCCCAGGTTGTGTAAAAAAGCTCTTAACAAAAAGAAGAAGGAGAAGTGTCATTTATTACCATTCACTGAGAACATTCTCCACTTCATATCCACTGGCTTGTGAGAGTATCAGTCATCCATAGAGTCTATCATTATGAAGAAACTTATATGCTAATGAATATGATAACATAAAGAAGTAATTGTCAGATATTAATCCTGTAGCTGTGTCCTTACTAGCTTTTAGCTTATACAGGCTATAAATTAATATACTAAGAATAACACAAGAGCTAGCAAACTTAGAAATGCTGTTTCTTCCTCTGCTATACTAAGCAGCTGTTGTTTGCCTACTGTTGCTGGTTATGACTTGAATAACTAAGCTGATGACTGCAGAGAAACAAGTCATATAAATGCTTGAGAATAGACGCCTGTTTATAATGAACATCATTTCTTCTCATGTTGCTAATAGCTTTCAGTCTTTGAATGTAGATAATCTTCTCATGGTCCTGCTTGAACAGATCATGTATTGCACCTTTTATCTTCACCATCCTGCCATACATCTACAATTGACCTAATTGGAAAAATACAACCACAGCATATTTATAATTCATAGCTCTTACCCAGATGATTAAACATTTAAAATGTGACTATCAACAAACCACAACATACTACCTCAACACAAAAGAAAGGAGGCTTCTCACAGAAACTAGATGCCATGGTGTATTAGAACATGATTGTTTATTCAAATCTGAATGAAATCCTTACATTAAGACAGGGTTAATTAAAGCCGATCAGTTCAGTGGTAATGGGTGAGTAGTTTACTGCAGGTAGTCCACCAGAAAATGTCCTGTATGAGGTACAACACGAAAGAAATGAAACTGATGCTGCAATTCATCGACATGAATACGCCCTGCTTAGTATAAATCTGTATAATGTTTTCTTTTTTATTGTAAAATTAACAATATATAAAATTCTTAATGTGTGCTATTGTACTACACTAACATTCATATGATTTATATATACATTGTTATGAGAATATAACCATCTTTATACTGTAATTGAACTTATTGATGAAGCCCACTGTATAAGAAAATACTGAACGGCTAATAAAGATTCTTATTCTTATGTACTTATCAAATATTTTCAGTTATTGTGACTTCTTTGGAGTAAGGATATTTTAAGTATAGGCACATTTGTGTTCAGTCCTCACAATATACAGAATATTTCTGTTGTTGTTTCCATGAGGCTCCACAGGAATTCCACCATTTTCCTTCTGACAGAGTGCCATAAATTTCTTTAGTAAACTGCTTGTACATTGCCACTAAGATGGTTGATTTTTATGAAACTTTTCATAGGATAAAGGCACAGTTTGAAATCAAAAAACACTTGCATACTAATATGCCATGATAAATAGTTCTTTAGTAATGTGATGTGTGTCAAGTTAGTACTTAGAATACAGCTTGTACACAACATTATTTAAAATATATCTGGAATAGAAAATTAGCTCCTACAATGATCCATTTAAATACACAGTGCAAAATTTTCATCATCAAATGAACAATATCATATAGAAAATCAGATACTATACTCTGTGAGGAAATGACAGGTTATCAAGAAATTATCTTCAGTGCATGAGATAATGATTAAATAAATCCCTCTTCGACTTCTTTTTTTTTTTTAAATGAGTGTCAGCTAAGGGCAGGTGGCTTATAACTCTTAATAAGTTAACATGGAATGTAATTCTCATAACAAACTTTGCCCTACACCAATCAAAATCAGTTAGGGCTCTTGGGCTGGAAGTTTACTTCAAACTGTAATAAGAAGAGCGAGTCTTTATACAACTTAAGTTTATTGATAAAGAACTGGTGCCATCCACTGAAGCCTCATCACATGTAACTAATGGATCGTTGATTATTCCTCAGTACAAACTTCTTCAATGAATTTAGATAAATGGAGGGGTGTGTTTAGTGACAAATTTCTGCCGATAATCCAGTGGCTTCTTCCAAAAAACTTGACAAGTTCGCTCCTCCAACTCCTGAGGAGCTTTTGGTTTTGTGCAATCAACTTTCTCTTTTGCCCACTCCCAGATAGGCATTTGCTCAATACTCCTCATTGCCCACTCAACGTAGCTACGTTGTCCCGACCAGTGTCGAGGCTTCCAAAGTGAGGCGAGGCTCTGTGTTCCATTAAGATTAGATCATTCTAATTGTCTCGTGTGAATACAATACTGTATACATCATTTTCAAGCATCTTGGGATGCTGTTCAGCATGCACTGTGTCCCAAATGAGATATGCGCCCACAACTTTTGTGGATGTCTTGCCACAGCACAGTTTTTGTGGGTGTCATGCTGCACCAAACTAATCCCTTTTATTGGTGTTGACTTTATTCAACAGCCAGTCTAGAATGGTCTGTGCCCAATAATAACCATTGTGCCAGTTAACAGACTCCCCAACCTGCAACACAGCTTCTTCTAACCACAGGATATTATCAAAACTATCAGATCAGCCTCCATACTAAGGAAGCTTCAGCTCTCCATGTTCCAACCAATGTCCGGTGATAATTTCTGAGAGTAATGTGGTTTCCAAGGATGAATATTTAATTCATTCTGCAGAACAGGTCGAACTGTGTATTCAAACTGTGTCCACTGTCATGACATGGCTGTCTTTATGACTTCTAAGGACTTTAAGTGAACAGTCCCCAAACCACATGCAAATTCCTGAACCACTTGCACATTTCCTTCATACCAGCTGTTGAGCAATGACTGCATCTCCTCAGATATGATACAGAGCCTGTGTCCATTAGTTTCAAGTGGCTTTTCCTTATGGTCATATTGTCTACTGAAGCATGAGATCCTTTCACATGCCACATCATCACTAATCTGCCTTACATATGGACATGCAAGCCTGCTCCAGTGATTCTTTCTCTCTACCATTCCATTCCATTTATCTCCTTTTTCCCCCAAACATGTTTGGCTCGTATGCAGAAATGTGTTCCAAAGATAATTTTTCATGAAGCCTTTTCTGGTCTCGGTTTATATTTTATAGTTTTTGATTTTAGTAGCTTTTTCTTTTTATAAACACCATTTTTGCTTTGTGCAGTCCTTGCTATGTCTTTCTTGCATCTTCAGCAATGACTCTTCTCGTGCTATCTCTTTGTGATCTCGCAAATTTTCTCAGCCTGACTGATTAGTAGTTTATATCTGAGTGTTCCAATGAATTGTTGTCTGATTATAGAGTTCAGGCAGTGAGTAGAAACAGCAAAATTCACAATATACCTGAAGAAGATGGCTGGTTCAGTCCTCAAAATATTGTTCATAAAATGGAAACAACAACTCAGCAGAACACTCAGAAGTGTACTACTATTCTGCCTCTTTGTTTCATTATGTTAATTAGTAAGCTTTTTTCCCCTCACTGACCGATTTCAGAACATCTACATTCCTTACTCTGTCAACCCAGCTGATCTTCCACAGTTTCTCATAACAACACATTGCAAAGCCTTCTGTATCTCCTTTTCCCCCCCAAACATGTTTGGCTCCTTTGCAGCAACGTGTTCCAAAGATAATTTTTAGTTTTGGATTTTAGTAGTTTTTTTCTTTTTATAAACACCATTTTTGCTTTTTGCAGTCCTTGCTATGTCTTTCTTGCATCTTCCTTCTTTATCTATTCTACTTCTAAGATAGCAAAACACATGAACCCCATCAAGAGCCTCTAGTCAAATTTAACCTTTATCCATCCAGCACATCCACTTGTTGTGTCCACAATTATATCAGTTTTCTTTACTTTATATCTATTGGCTGACACATATTCCACTTCATTAAGTCTCTAAATCAGTAACTCTTCACTTTTGATGACTGATGCTAATGATGTCACCAACCAAATCAAGATTTTCTGCTAATCCACATCAAGGAAGTCAAATATTCTCATTCACTCTCCTATACACAAATTAAAATATCAGTGGTGACAGTGAGCAACTATGTCTCACAGCATTTCTGATTTTGGCTTCTTGTTTCATTCTGCCATTGCTGATTACTCTAGTCTACTCTGCATAAAGAGAGTGGATCATCCTTGTGCCCTGCAGTTGATAACACACTACCTAAGAATAGAAAAAAATATTCCATTCTGAATTATTAAAAGTCTTCAAAAAAAAAGAAAGAGAGAGTCCGCAAGAGTCATGAAACACCTTTATTCCTTCTCACTATTGATGTCACCTACCTACAAAAGGATATTACCCCTGTAATTGGCCCAATCTCTACGCATCTTTTCGTTTCCAAATGCTCTCCTTGCCAAAAGCACATCCATTAATGTTGTGATACATATCTGCCTGATTGGCAGTTCCCTTTTATATCAATTTCCTTGTTAGTCTCTCTGTGGGAGCTTTTATGAGTTCCCAGGGTTTCCAAACTTTCCCCATTTTCAGCTTATATGTCCTGTCATATTATCATATTATCTGCTTGTATATACCTTGAATCAGAAAGTGTGCAACCACTCCCCCTCATCCTCTTCACACCACTCACTTCAGCTCCACCACAGAAAAACTGCATGTTTTCGAGTGGATGATGAACTGTGATAATACATACCTTATCTGGTTATTCTCTCAGCAGAGCTACAATTTGTGTTCCACTTTTATGTTAACATTATCATCACTATATGCTCAGTAAGGTTACTAAATTTCTAAGGTTGCATACCTATCTGCTAAAGATATCCTAAAAACTAACAGCCTGGATTGGACACTTGTTACACCTCTTGGAACATTTCAATACTCCTCTCAACAACTGTGTTTCTAAATTCCAAAGATGGTACCCAGCCTTGGAACAAATGGTGGTGTCTAACCACCCACTAAGTCACATTATGTTGTGCTATTCCTAGATTCAGCACAATAGATTTTAATTTACAATGTGTATTTGGCCTCAGGTTAGCTCATCTCAGAGTGTTAGAAGCAAACATTTAGCAATTTGTTTACAAAGGACACCTAAGCACAAAAGGAGTACAGTATGGATTAAGTACTTTCTGTAACATTAGTAGTTTTATATAATGTTTCATGGATTGGAGTCAATTTCTGAACAGTATTTTCAAGTAACACATCCAGTAAAGTGTCACTAGGAGCAGTACTACATCCAGTATAGCGTCACTAGGAGCAGTACTGCAAAAATATCATGTCTCTGTGCAACAGTTAGTGTGCCACCAGGAACACTACTGCAAAATAATCATATCTCCTGTGCTGTTGTTTGTAATCTTAAGATCTGAAACGAAAGTTCTTTAACTGTGATACCACAGAGCCAATGACAGTCAATGTATATTTGGTTGTAGGAATCTTTCATATTATGTAGTTATTCAATCACCTGCCTGGAACTGGCTTGGCTAATAATAACTCTAAATGGATATAACTCCACAGTAACAATAAAAAAGTGATAAAAGAAACAGGAATAATTAAAATCATTTTTAACAGGATTACTGGGACTTCGAGAATCACTGAGCCACGAAAAACCTACACCGAGGCTAAAGAGAAGTTCCATCCAAGATGCAAGCAGCCCAATTGAATTTTTCGTGGAAGCACATGACATGGGTTAGTATTAGAGTTTTTGTATTACAAGGCTGACAGTTTTACAGAACTTGATGTATCTTATACTCTATTTATTTAATCATCTGTCCCCACAAAATTATATCAGTATCACATGCCAAACAAGAAATTTATATCCTTGAAGCAGAAGAATACTCACTTATAATATGATAAATTATATGACTCTTAAATAGAGAGTGACCTGGTGAAGAAAGCATCAGCAACAAAGCATACGAGTGTGGGATTTGTGTCTGTGTTGAGGCGCCATGATCGGCCTCATTTGAACTCTTCTGTAGGAAGGGTGAACTTGGAGTTGGAGTGGCTGCTTAGGACGGATATAGGGTCCCATATTGGTTTGATTCCTGTGGATGCTATTGATAGGAGGGATTACACTAGGCACGGCCTTCACCTCAATAGGAAAGGGAAGGGAAGGGAAAACTGTCTGGCTTGATTGCAGAAAACGTAAGGGGGGACACTGTCACAAGTGGTAAAATACCAGTGGTCACAGGCGTCAGAGGGATGCCTTTTTTAGGATAGGGAAGGGGGATAGAAAATGAGTTTTAAGAGAGATTGGCAGACAGACTCAGTTTGAGAAAATAGATGAACAGAAGTCAGATTTTAACATACAGCCTCCATTTAAACAATGTTTAACAGAAAGTAGTCAGAAACTGCCAGTTCATCTTCACCAAAGTAGTTATAATCCCATTAGTATGCAGTATCACCAGAACATTCCGGGACTCACAAATAAAGTTGATGAACTACTCATTTGTATCGATGAAATGAATTCATGTAACGAAATTGGCATAATCTGCCTCTCTGAACATCAAGTGACTACTGGTATAGATATGTCAGACATTTCAGGATTTAAGCTAGCTTCCTACTTCTGCAGAGTTGATATGGAGAGAGGAGGAGTTGCCACATTTATTAAAAACTGCCATAAATTCAAGAACATTGACATTAATAAATTCTGTTTAGAGCAGCATCTAGAAGCATGTGCAACAGAAGTAGAGTTCCATAACAGATCCTATATAATAGTAACTATTTACCGAGCACCTGCAGGAAATTATAATCTATTCATAAATCATCTAGAAGCTCTTTTGGGTTATTTAACAGAAAGAAACAAAGAAATTTTGATTGGTGGTGACTAATACAGATTTTCTAATTCAATCTTCCAGTAAACATTTACAGAAGTTAGTAATGTTGTCTTTCAATCTAACTCACACTGTAAACTTTCCAACTAGGATCACTAAATCCTCAAGGACAGCCATTGATAACATTTTTATAGACAAATCAAAGGAACAAAATCATATCATAAAACCTGTAATAAATGGACTATCAGATAATGACATGCAGCTCCTAGTTTTAGATGTAAATTCTAAGCAGATTACCAAGACTGCTAAATCTGAGTACAGAAGAGTATTCAATCAACCAAAAATTGAGTGTTTTAGAAAACTGCTCAAAGATATGAACTGGAAAGATGTTTATAATGCTCATGACATGAATGAAAAATATAACACATTCATGAACAATGTCAGTACCATGTTTGAAAACTGTTTTCCTCTAAAAGTTACTCAAATTAAACAGAAGTCTATAATAAAACCATGGATCACACAAGGAATAAAGATTTCCTGTAAGACAAAAAGGAAAATGTATCTGTCGACCAAGAATAGCTCCAATGCTGATGATTTAGTTAAATACAAGGAATACTGTAAAATATTAAAAAAAGTAATTCAGACATCTAAACAAATACACTACGAGAAGAAGATAACAATGTCAGGGAACAAAATAAAAACAATATGGGATATAGTGAAAGAGGAGACTGGTAGAACCAGAAAGGAACAGGAGCAAATAGCACTAAGGGTAGATGACACATTAGTAACCGATAGGCATAGTGTGGCAAATCTATTTAACAAGTACTTTATATCCATTACTGATAGAATGGGATTGTCAGGATCAGTAAATGATGCCCTTGAATATCTGAAACTAGCCTTTACAAATAGCTTCAGGTACATGAATATGTCACTCACATCACCAAAAGAAATAACTTCCATAACAAAGTCTTTAAAAACAAAGCATTCTAGTGGTTATGATGAAATATCAACAAAGTTAATTAAGGCATGTTCTTGTGAGTTTAGTACAATTTTAAGTTACTTGTGTAACCAGTCAATTATAACTGGGACATTTCCTGACTGGCTGAAATATGCAGATGTTAAGCCTCTATTCAAGAAAGGGGATAAAGAGATGCCATCAAACTACAGACCGATTTCACTTTTGCCAGCATTCTCAAAAATTTTAGAAAAAGTAATCTACAGGCAGCTTCTCAACCATCTGACCACAAATAACATATTATCAAGAACACAGTTTGGATTTCTGAAGGGTTCTGATATCGAAAAGGCTATTTACACCTACACTGAAAATGTACTTAATTCATTAAATAACAAGTTACAAGCAGCAGGTATTTTCTGTGATTTGTCAAAGACATTTGATTGTGTAAACCACAACATCCTTTTAAATAAATTAGAATTCTATGGTGTCACAGGCAGTGCTGCAAAATGGTTCAAGTCATACCTCGCTAACAGGAAACAAAGGGTGTCAGTGCAAGGGACTAGTGAATTAAGTCATCAGTCATCATCAGAATGGGAAGAAATTACATGTGGTGTCCCACAAGGCTCCATCTTAGGGCCATTGCTTTTTCTTGTGTACATTAGTGATCTCTCATCAGTTACACTGCCATAAGCAGAGTTCGTTTTGTTTGCAGATGACACAAGTACTGCAATAAATAGTATGTCGAGTGTAGTTCTAGAAAGATCTGCTAATGATATTTTCATGGATATTAATAAATGGTTTAAAGCCAACTCACTGACATTAAACTTCGAAAAGACTCACTATATGCAATTCAGAACCTGTAAGAGGTTTCCACCCAGCATATGCTTAAAGTACGAAGAAGAGCAGATAGAAGAGGTTGACAGTCTTAAATTCCTGGGATTACAACTTGATAATAAAATCAGTTGGGAGGAGCACACCACAGAACTGCAGAAACGCCTTAACAAATCTGTATTTGCAATTCGAGTGTTAGCAGACATGGCGACATAAAAGTGAAAAAGCTTGCATACTTTGCCTACTTTCATTCCATAATATCATATGGTATAATATTTTGGGGTAACTCACAGACATCTTGTAGAAACCTCTTCAAAGAAATGGGTATACTAACTACTGCCTCTCAGTATATTTACTCCTTAATGAAGTTTGTCCTAAATAATATATCTCTTTTTCCAACAAACAGCTCAGTTCATACGTACAATACCAGGAACAAAAATGATCTGCACAAGGATTTAAAAGCACTTACTTTAGTTCAAAAAGGGGTCCACTACTCAGGAACACTGATCTTCAATAATTTGCCAGCAAACATAAAAAATTTAGTTACAAATAGAGATCAGTTTAAAAGGAGCCTGAAAGACTTAGTAGTGGCCACCTCCTTCTACTCCATTGACGAATTTTTTAATAGAAACAATTGATTTGTTGTATATATTTATTCTATTAGTATTGTTATTTCAGCTTACAAAGAAAAATAAAAAATAAAAAATGGTGACATGTTCCACATCCACGAGGATCTCCTCAACACGGATCTATGGAACAAAAAACTAATCTAATATCTATGCAACCCACCTCCATGGCTGAGTTTTCCTATGTGTAGTAGTCTGGTGCAGCTCTGTATGAGAGGTGCTGGTTCAGATATTGTCATTAGACCCTAACAATAATGGCACAGTCACCACCAGGCAGCCATACTCACCTATATGTGCTAGCTATAGGAGTGAGAGACTTGGTATTCTACTGGAAGAAGAAGTAGAAAGAAAGAAGATGTAAACATGGAACAAATATCACAGGTGGGTGACTACAACAGCAAGGACAGTGTAGGTGCTTTAGTGTTCCAGCCATAAGAAAATGTCAGTGTGGAAACAGCATAGGTGGATGAACACAACAGTGCACACACATCAGACAGCATGGATACTCATGTTGTATCAGGGGTCACACTGGTTGAAGCTTCATGTGACATTGGCAGACGTTGCCTGTAGTACATGTAATTTCCCAGAGCCACAACACTTCACTTCATGTTGAGATCTTATTATGTCTTTGTGTCTGCTCTACATTGGAATGTCAGTGAGAGATGGTGCATAAGTGAAGGGCCTCATAGATCATGATGGGGCTGTGACTGTTGAGTCAAGTCATCTCGTAAGGGCCGAGATGTAACGTCAGTCTTGCTTGCTTGAAGTCTCTTCCACAAACTTTGTCATATGTTACTACTATTAGATGAGTTCTGGAAGGATCCCACTAAGTACAAGTGCATGATGTCCCATGCACAGTGAGGTGCTGGCTGTGGAGCTAAAATCCTGACCCAGGGAGGGGAGGGAGGGGGGGAGGGGGACAAATTGGTGCTTAGTTCACTGTGTATATGCACTGTTGTATGAAAATACAATCTACTTAACACAACAAACAATAGCTAAATACACTGGGCAACAGTTAACTGCAAAGAACATTTAACTATCATTCTTTTGTTTGTGGTTCAAGGATAAGGATCTGTACAGTACATAAAATATAAAAGACAATTTACTGCCCACATCACTCATTCCCCCACCCAAGTGTCAACGATACTTGAGGTTGAAGCATAAGCAGTACCTAGAGTGAGTGGTGATTGGAGTTTAGCTCAGAGCCATTGACTGTTGTGGTGGAAGGCTGATGCATCTGGTGTCCTCGTGAAATCACACATAAGTAGCATCTCAGTGTTAGCAGCCGTTTCTGAACTGGTGTGCGTCTTCACTGGGCTAAAGCCTGGCTTAAGTCTGCCAATAGAAATGGTGACAGAAGAGTGATTGCTGTCAGCATCAAATGTACAATGGTTGGAGCAGAGGTGTACAAATTCTCTGCCAACCTGCCTGCCCCTGTCTCCCCCACAACCATTAATGCAGCTCAGCCTGCTACAATAGAGACACAAGAGTGCATGTGTACAGAAGCACAGTGCTTAAAGCATGCCAACTTGGGTATCCACTAGCCAGCAAGCTTCACAGGATCAAATTAGCTTGCTGCACCTGACAATTGGTTACGCTATAATCCAACATGACTACAAAATAGCCAGGTATATGTTTGCACAGATATTTTCACTACAGCTTCATTATCGTAATAGTGAGAGCAGCAAAATGAACAAACCAAACTTAAAGGAGATTGAGGAGAAGTTAATAATTGGGGAATATATACCAGTCATGAAACAGAGCCTAAGTGCACAGGGTAAACGTTTTCACGCATTTATGAGCCAGCTTCAAACAAATCAATAGGTGTCTCACAATGCAAATTGTGTAAATACTTACTAAACACTCTGAGAATGTTATGCCATATTTGTAAATTTCACCAGCAGTTTCCTCACACCATAAATATTTTGAAACAGGACAAGGACATAGTGGCTGACAAGCTTGCAAGAATGTGTCTTGAGGGCTTGAAGCCATTTATCAGTATATAAACTTTCTAAATTTAGGGCTAAATTGAGTGAAGTACAAAAAAAATATGGGTCATTAGATATTAAAAATCACATTCTGGTGGTACGCAACATAGTGAAAAGAAAGCTTAGTATGAAAGAAAAGCTTCTTCTTTCATACACGTACTTTCAGATTAACAAAATATGAAAAACTAGCTTCATATTTGCTAAAATTGATTTGGGAAATTTACAATTAACTATGCTGGCCACATAGAATGAAGTTTGAGAAACTGCAATACACAGCCTGGGAAAAGTAATAAAAATTTGTATAACTGGGGTCATATTTGGCAGAAATACATCACGGTTACAGAAACAATACTTCCAAAACCCTACTTCAGTCGGAATCGTAGTATATTAAACATCTTCAGGTTCTAAAGTGCCAAGAATTTAGAATTTGAGATGTGGTTCTGCTTATTACAGGAAACATGAATTAGAGGTGATCTAATCATAATTTGAACTGATAATAGCTAAGGCTTTTAATCAGCTTCTAAACCACACTCATAAGACTACAGTGAAAGTTTACACACTAAACTGCTTTGTAGCGTAGCTTATCAGGAAGATGGGTGAGTGAGCAAGACTCCTTTAGCCAGCTTGGGTTGGGCATAGCTTGGCTTGGATAGGAGTAAACCAACCTACCCACTTTGCTGGTAATATGTCACAGCTTGCCTGCCTGGTTAACACGTAAGCTTGGGTAGATTAAAAGTGGAATATGTACACATCTGGTATGGAGGCTTATTGTAAATGGTGGTGTGTCAGACCAAAACATGTTTACAGTAATGTAAGTAACAGAAAATGAACAGTCATTGGACAGTATGTTCTTTTGAAACAACCGGGTGAAATTTGCAGATCTGTGAGTCTAGATGTTATGCAAAGCCTGATGCTGCAATGATATTATTTGATGAGTCGGTGAAGAATTCTCCAGACAGTCACAGTTATTGTCCACACACTATTTCAGCCATCATCGTGTTGAGATTTTCTTTGAAAGCTGTTTGAATGCCTAATAGGACAACAAGAAGGCTGTTAGTCTAGTGCTCTATGGTATGGCATCTGAGTGATGCCTTCAATAGTAGATGTAGCCATTCCATGAGACCATTAGCAGTGAGGTGATAGGCACAAGTTCAAATTCAGTTCATGCCACGCAAGGTCATCAGTGCTTTAAAAATGTATGATTCAAACTGTTTACCTTGACTGTTAGTGACGGCTGTTTTGATATTTTCCTGTTGCAAGGATGAGGTTGACCCTTGAGAAAATGGTCTTACCATGGATGTGCATAGCAGAGTCTTAGATATGTGACACATGGCATCATTAGGTATTGTTCTAGTGCTAAGCTATCGATGGGCACCACCTGTTGCTCTTCTTAGGGGCACTGGCAAGGTGGTGATAGAGTGGTGATAGATTCTGTGTGCTAACATGAAAGAGGACTTTTGCTTTGTGGTCTGAGTTTGTCTGGAGGCAGATGACGAGGCTTTTCATGGACTAGTGGACTTGGCATGACGGTAACGTGATGTACTGTTGAGTGGTTTAGCAGTGCTACAGTAAGCAACAGAAGGTGACTTTGGAGAAATGGCAAAGCAGGTTGTTATATGGTGAGACACTTGTAATCACTTTTATGCCAGCATACCATAGGTATCCAAGACTAGAGAACTATAAAATAATAGAGGTCTGTACCAACAATTAGATATAGGACATTGGTGTCAACATGAATTGGTTGATGTAATACAAGGTGTCATGACTGTAGGTCTTGATGGAAGATCCATCCAGAGAATACAGTTGATAGCCATCAATATTTACACAAAGGATAATGTAGATTTTATTACACTACCTGAATTAACTAGGGAAAATGTTGAAAAGGATTATGAAATTGCAGCTATAAAAATTACTCAGTTCAACCTGGGTATTACTACAGTTTACCGATCACCGTCCGGGAATTTTGAACTTTTCTTAAACGAAATGGAGTCACTACTAAATAAAGTAAATACAATGGATTGTGAATTGATAATCTGTGGGGACTTCAATATTGACTTCCTCACGGATATTGGAAATAGGGAGACCATTTTGAACCTTGCAACGTCCTACAATTTAAAGGCTGAAGTAAAAGCAGCTACCCGAGTATCAGAAACTTGCCAAACAGCTCTTGATCAGTTTCTAGTCAAGAAGAGTTTACACAACACCTCACTAAGAATTTTCAATGCAGGTTTTAGTGATCATCTTGCTCAAATACTAAGCATAAAAGTACAAGGCAGTATTATTAACAACATGTCTTTCAGAACAGCATATCGAAGTTGTAATCAGCATAATGTGAACTACTTCAACAACTTATTACAGAAAGAAAAATGACTAGGAGTGTACAAAATGAATGATATAAATGAAAAATTCAACACTTTCATTGATGTATTAACCCATTTCTTTGAACTTGCGTTCCCATTGAAAACATTAACCATACGGGGAAACTCTAGAACAAACAGCTGGATCACAAAGGGAATAAGAGTTTCATGCCAGAAGAAAAGACTACTTAATGAAATATGTAACTCAAAAAATTCCTCACCTGTAGTATGCGCATACTATAAAAAATACTCCAAAATATTAAGAAATGTAATAAAAGCAGCAAAAATAATGCATAATGATGAAATCATTTATAATTCAGCTAATAAATCAAAGGCTATGTGGAGTGTTATAAAAAAAGAATGCGGAGAATACAGACAACCTTGGAAAAATATAACACTATCACATAAAAATAAAAAAGTAACAAACCCCTTAGAAGTAGCCAACACATTTAACAACTTTTTCACAGGTGTTGCTGAAAATTTGTTACAGTCAAACTTTCAGAGCACCCAGGCAAATGAATATAAAATAAGTGCATGTAGAGGATCAATGTACATCAGTTCTGTTTCACAATATGAAGTAGCTAAAGCAATAAAAGGACTAAAAAATTCCAAATCGGCAGGTATTGATGGTATTCCTGCAACAATGTTAAAGAAGAGCGCATCAAACCTGATTGAAGTACTCACACATTTATGCAAGTGCTCACTTCAGGCAGGCACTTTCCCTGATGTGTTGAAAACATCAAAAGTTATTCCTGTATATAAAAAAGGGGATAAAGACAATGTAAATAACTACAGACCCATCACAATTTCCTCCTGCATCTCTAAAGTACTGGAAAAAGTGATGTATGAGAAACTTATGAAATTTATTAATAAAAACAGCATCCTATGTAATGAACAACATGGATTCAGAAATAAGAGATCAACAACAACTGATATCTATGAGTGCATCAATTCCATTCTAAACCTGATGGACAAACAACAGGAAACAATAGGAGTCTTTATTGACTTGTCAAAAGCTTTTGACATGGTGGACCATAAAATTCTGCTATCAAAGCTAGAAAGATATGGTATTCGAGGTCTGTCCAACAAGTGGATCAGTTCCTTCCTGACAAATCGTATGCAGGCAGTGTGCGTCAAGCACACAAATATTAAACTAAAAGCTGTATCTAATCACTTATCTGACTATAAACAAATAAAATGTGGTGTACCCCAAGGATCTGTATTGGGACCCCTTCTGTTTCTTCTGTACATAAATGATCTAAGCTTAAATATTGATGCACACAAAACAATCATATTTGCAGATGACACCACGATTCTACTAAAAGGAGGCGACGATGAACAGTTACAGCAGACAGTAAACACGGTCACGAAACAACTTAGTAACTGGGCACAGAGTAATCAGCTTGTAATAAACAGTAAGAAAACCGTTGCTCTAAAATTCCACAATGTTCCTAACAAGGACATGTTTATCCCATCAGTCTCTATCAATGATGAGCCAGTTGGTAACAGTACTGAAACCAAATTCTTAGGACTTTGGCTGCAGAGTAACATCAGATGGAATAAGCATATTGAATATCTCAATGCAGAACTGAGCAAAACATGTTATCTTCTTTGTTCATTAAAATCATGCTGTAGTGAGAAAACAGTATTGAATGCATATCATGCGTACTTTCATTCTCGTCTTAGATATGGGGTCACCTTCTGGGGAAACTCTAAAACAGCTAATAGCACTTTTAAACTACAAAAAAGGGCCATTAGAATCTTGTTTGGGTACAAGCTTAGAGACTCTTGTAAACCCCTGTTTAAGAAATCTGGTATTCCACCATTACCATGTGTATACATTATGGAAACCCTTTTGTTCTTTAAATTAAATGTAATAGGCAAGGACCGGAGACTACAAAAAAACTGTGATATACATGAGCACTTTACCAGACAAAACAGAAACTTACATATGACTCAAATCAGCACAGCACTGTGCCAAAAAGGCACTTTTCACATGGGAGTTAAGCTTTATAACAAACTTCCTGAAAACATAAAAGCTATCACTGAGGTCAATACATTTGGAAAATCTCTAAAGTCATATTTACAGCATCACTGCTTTTACTCCATTGAAGAATATTTAAATTTATGAAATGTGTTATATAAATACTTACTTACGTGTAAAGTGTATTATTGTAAGCTTACATATGTACGCCTTGAAATTACTTTCAGCCTGTATATTTATAACTTGACTTGTCCAATGTCTTATGCATAAGCTGCTATGTAGACAACAGGACCAATAAAATACAATCTACAATCTACAATCACAGAAGACAAGAAGGGTACACTGCAACATTATCATGTATACCTATGAAAAATTTTAGCTTGGTATAATCCTCTGTTATGAACAGTCAACAACTGTCCAGTCTGGATTCAGCTGATGACACTACTGGTTTCTGGCAGCATCCTTCTTGTCACTGGCTGGTTGACACTGTTGGGTTGAAGTTACAAATTTTATGTGATACCAGCAGATATTACTACATTTATGCAAATCTAATGTGCCATTGAATGTAATGTGTCTACCAGTGATGCACCTACAAACACTTTTTTTGTGATGTTAATTACACCATAAAAAAGATTTTGTTGGCATATCACTGGTAGACTACATTTATTTTACACAACAGTGGATGAATTGTAAAAACAACAACAATGGACCACTGTTAAGTGACATAATCATCATTAAAAAAAGAACACCTAACTTGAAAGACAAGCAAACAAACATATCATAAATTACAGGCATTACCCATCATTATTCATTAATGTCATAAATAATAGTATCCTTAGAGAGTCTACATGAGAAACAGATTCATTTCTTCTTTCCCCATCATCCTCAGTCTCGTTCGAGAGCACACCATCTTCATTAACATGCAGAGTTTTTTAAATATAGCATTTTTTGAATAATTTTACAATCATTGGTGCTCTAATGCTTTTCCAGGCAGTCAAAACCAATGGTGCAGCATGCTCAATTTTTTTGTCAGAGTCAGTTCACAGTTTGGTTAACAAAATTTTTTTGTGCTGTTCCTAAATGTAACCTTTGAAAGATTTCTTTATACTGATGTCAAGGGTTGTAACACAGAAGTCATTCCTCCAGAAATAATAAAAAAGGCACTGGCTTGGCTGTGGATCCTCTTTTTCGCATCATCACTGACATGAGCACAAAATGCCTCAAGACAAAGCATTGATGGTAGTTTGGAAAGTACACCAGGATAAAGTTCCTGTATATTTTGGAGCCAGTCAAGTTTTTAAGTTTCAGTCATCCATTACTTCTCTTGATTTTGAACAGTGATGTCATCAGGAAACAGCTTTCAATTTTTTGGGGTCTTTGGGCTTGCTTTCCACTTGAATATTAGGAAAGGGGAGAGTTTGCGCCCATCTGCTGTGATTGCCATTAATACAGTTATGCAATGTTTATCACACCCTGATGTTTTGACTGTAACTTTTTTTGCCCCTTCTCATCAATCAAATTTGTGCCTCATCAGCATTGCCTCTTTGGCACATCAAAAAATTCTTCTCTTTCCAAAGTGTGATGACATACCAATGAAATTCATGAAGTTTCTTCTCAAAATCCTTTTAGAAGCTTTTGGCATACTGCTGTACAGCATCACAGAGATAGGCCAGCCCATTTCAGAAAGCGATCAACCCATCCCAGTTAGCCTTCATTATATTAAGAACTGTAGCTACCTCTTTTGCTTTGTTTACAATCATAGGTTGCCCATTCTTTCTCCTTTCACAGAAGAATACCAGAACTTTTACTTCAATGTTAGAGTGTCTTCCTTTGTGAGGGCCAGTGAATATCTTTTTAGTAGTAGTAATTGTAGCAGTTGTTGCAAATAATACCAATTTCTGATTCTTCCACAACCAAACATTCCTTGTGTTTCCTTACCAACTGACAAAAGTTAATACATTGCCTATGGAAAAATGTTGTCAACACTGAAAGATGATGCTATCAAGGTTACATAAAAGTAGTCACACAATTACGCAGTCAAGAAATGAAAGTCCTAAAGCAAAAGACATCAGTATCAATCCAGTGTTCTGGCCATAGATTTTTCATACACAGTTCTTAATAGTGTACTCGTGTAAGCTCTCATTTATAAGTGTTGGTGTTTATATCACTAACACTACCAGGAAAAACATTCACCTTGTCTCTGCATGCATCCAGAATTGCTACAGAGTGGCTCTAGGAACACTCTTCTGAGTTTAAATGCTTCCACTGGCTGCTGAACTCCCTGGACAAGAATATTATTGAGCATATCTGGGATGCCTTACAACATGCTGTTCAGAGGGGCTCTCCATCCACTCATACTTTTACAGATTTATAGATAGCTCTGTATAATTCTCAGTGCCAATTCCCTCAAGCACACTTCAGACATTAGTCGAGTTCATACCACATCATGTTGCGGCACTTGTGCATGCTGAAGAGGGCTCTAAACAATATTAGGCAGATGTACCAGTTTCTGGCCCTTCAGTGTATGATGCAATCAACATTGCTCTTTCCTGGAAGTATACCACAAATGACTCTAGCTTTCTTCTGCAATAATAAATGAACAAACATCAAGAATTTGTTACACTTACTGTACTAACTGCATAATTTAGTCAGAAGCTTGCAACTGTAGCTTCTCTTGTTACATAGAGGCCATAAAAAAGATACTTGCTTAATAAAAGTAATGAAGTCACAACTGCAGTGGTCCAAGAACACAATACTTTTTATGAAAATTTAATTATTACATAATTCTTGTACTAAATTATTTATACATATTTTCCATTAGGAAGCCCACAACATCACACACGATCGTTGGTGCGAGTATATCCACCACCATCACCAACAAAAATGATGCAGTTTATAATTCCTGGACCACTTCCATCTGATCGTGCAGATATTGAGAAACTTTTGTCTTCCATGCTGAGGAGCAGTGTCAGAGTTTGCTCTGTCACACCATATGATGATCACTTGGAACTTCAGGAAGAAAGAATGTTTGCTCGACAAGAATTGGCAAATAAGTTAGTAAATAATCATTTCGTTACAAATATTCTCCACTGATTAATTTTGTGTATGAAGTACTTTTTCCTCCTTTACTTTTTATTTGTTTTTAAGAATCTGTCATCTGATTACATATGATGGTGCTTCAGGACACTGATTATAGCAGAAGTGCAGTCAAGTGGTGAAACAGTGGTTGATATTAGCAAAATCGCTTCTGTTTTCAATACTGGTGGAACAGTGCCAAAGCCAGAACTGATTACAACAACTGCAGCAACATCAGAAGTAACCGTAAGTCTGATTTATTTATCATGGAGAGTTTCAAACAATATTCATATTTATATATTGACACAATCTAATTTCTTTCAGGATCTAAATGCAAAAGAATATGAGATAACTTAATAAATAATATTTAGATGATTTTTTTATAATAGTGGAACTGAAAAATATTGTGCACACTGTGTGATGTCATTGTTTCTAAGAATTAATAATGTATTTAGTATTGTCAAGTCTGTGAACACAGATTTGCCACAATCAGATGAAAAGGAATAATCACAACAATGATTACCACAAACATAAACATTTATTATACTAATTACTTGAACATCTATGTAACACTAAGAATTTCTGTTATAGTTATGAGTCTCATACATAAACAAATGAAATATAGTTTTTCTTTTAATCTTTTGATTGAAATTGTTCCCCTCTGTACCAAGAGACGAAAAAAGATTTAAAAATATGAAATGAACATGTAGGAAGATTATAGCAAGCAGGAGTGGTTCAACTGGAGAAGCACTGCATGAAAAAAGCGGATCTCCAGGTTCGAGTCTTAATCAATCAATTAGTTTTAATTTGTCACAAATTATCAAGTCTAAAAGTGTTTTCAGTATCTAGTTTTCACACAAGATATGGGATGCCTTTGTTTAAAAAAATAAATAAATAAAAATAAAAAAGAATCATACTACTTCACATTCAGCATTTGTTCTATAGAGCAGGAAATGTCAATCAGATATGATTTAGATATGATTTCTGAAGTTAATTTTATTATTCATTAAATTCCTCTCAAAATACAAATGTCATCGGCTTGTTTTGATAACTTTTACAATTTTTTTAATGTGTTATTTACTCAACCCTTTAACTGATTTTCAGTCACACTAACAAATTGGTTCTAGTAAGTCCATCCACTGAAGTTGAAGTTTGCTTGCAGTAATAGTCTAGCAGAACAACACAAAATTTCATATGGGTTTGGAGTTTTTTAACATACTCCCTGAGAACATAAAATTACTAAGGATATAAAGATATTTTTTTTAAAAAAAAAGTCATTACAGTCACATTTACAATGCCACTTCGCCTACTAACTCAATGAATAAATTGTCTTCTAAAGTACTGCCTTCATGTTCAATTTCCTGTTGACTTTCAATTCTCTTAAATGTATAAGTTGCTTGCTAACAGTAGATTAAGAATTATAAAATATGATTCACTCGTGTAACAATTTAAGCAATTACTTATACAGAAGATTGTCAACAGTTTCAGTCTATTTGCCATGTCCAATATCTCTAGTACCCAATGCTGTTACAGATAAAAATAACTAATACACAAATGTAGGTGGTTAAGCTATTTTCCATTAAATGTATTTCTTCTTCTTTTCCCAGTTTAGAAATAAAAATTCCTGTGGTTGTTGAGAATATTTTTTGTGATTTGGAATTTCTTTCTCTGACTTCTCTTTCAAGTTCTGATAAAGTTTCATGGTTGTACCTTTATTACCAATTAATCACTTAGAGAAAAATAGATATACACATTAAATACACAATTAATAACAATGTTTACAATGAGAATTTCTTACAATTTAATCCATTTCTTTTAGAAATAGTCTTAAAAACGATTGTCAACAATGTTTACTTCAAATAGTTCCCCCATCTTGTAAAATGCACCTAACATCCCTATTCTGTCCCCCACTACATCCCTGCACGCTCCCACAAGCAGCACTACACATTCCTCCTGCCCCCCTCCCCCCCCTTCTATTGGCCTCCCTGTCCCATGCCGCCTCTTTAAACTCTGACGAACATACTAGCCACATCTGCAAGAGGATAGAAAGAGTATGAAAGAGTATGCTATACCTTGTGGAAACTGACAGATGCAGTTACTAATGAGTATCTGAAGGTGGCGTATTTCAGTCACCCTATGTGTCAATTCTTGAACCAACAGTTTCCCGAAAAGTAGGTTTAGTAGTGGTGGACCTGTGCCGGGGCTTACTTGGTTCCCTGTATGGCCCCTCTGAACCTTTTTGTGTGACAAGAGATGTGCAGCATTGTTTACAAAACCCCTGTTGAATCAGAAGAGGATCTGGCTGCATGTATAGTAGCAGCTGCACTAGGAATTAGGCACCCATGCAGTCTTTGTCAGTGTTAGACACAACAGGACTGACCAGTGTAACCTCTGTATACAGATCAATGGAGACCCTTTTGAACCTCTACTGTGATCGAAGTAATGTTTTTATTGTCCATGCAACCTCCCAGTCTGTTAGTTTGATTAAGTTTCATCCAGAGAAATCTCCCTCTAACGGATTAAAAAACTCTCACTGGAGAATACGACATGAGAGAAAAATATTTGTTTCAGTGTCCCATGCAATCTGCCAAAGTTTGTCTGTGTAAATAATTTTCACCCTGAATTGTACATTATGGAGAGTAGGCCGACAGATGTATAGCTTTCTGTGTTTTGCTTGTCTCCTTGCCCCAATTCTCGTGTGTAAACAGGGCAGTAGCTTATACAAACAGTCAATATGCAGAAATTTGTAACCCTGGCACAAATGTACAAATGGTTAACGTGCAACATTTTAGTAGAGATCTTTACACCACTCACGGGCTTCACCTCAATCGGCACGTAAAAAGTCACTTAGCGTCAATTATTTGTGAAATCGTCGAAAATGCTAGGAACAACGTATACTCAAAATACACACATTCGAAGAATGAGTGCTCCACAACACAAGAAGACTGCAGAAATTGATATAGACAGACAACATTGGACAAATGGCTGCTGAAAACATCAGGTAAAGCTCCCAGTACACGGAAACAGACCAACTTGAATAAATGGATAGTGAAAAATACCAAACCCACTCTGCCAACTGATATATCTTTTTTAGGGATGAATGTATAAGTGGTTCTGGTAGGGTGACACGTCCATCAAGCATTCAACAATCCAAACTCACTTTCAAATTAATTCAGCAGAACTTTCAAAGTCTTGGCAATAAGCACGAGTTGGATACCATTGCAGCAATTGATAAGCCTGATGTTTTAGTTATAAGTGAACACTGGTACACAGATGAGCTAATTAGTGTATGTAAGCCACTTTCCATGAACTTTTGCTCGGCCTTCAGTAGAAAAGAGAAACGTGGTGGTGGGGTAGCTATCTTTGCAGCCAGTGGTAGTAATTATAGTGTAATAGATGTAAGTGCTTTCAGCATTGAGGGTGTAATAGAACTAGTAGCAATTAATTATAAGTGGGGGAAAGAGAACTTAATTATTATAGGCCTATACAGACCTCCATCTGGTAGCCTAGATAGTTTCTTTGATGTTCTTAATGACCTGCTTGTTGACATTGACAGTAAACACTGCGATAAAAATGGCTGGGTTAACATAATACTAACTGGAGATATAAACATTGACTTGCTGTCCAATGACTCTGTATCTAAAAAAACTAATGCGAATACTAGCTCAATTTAACTTAACATTTCTGATAAACGAGCCCACTAGAGAGGTCAATAGTGTAAAATCATGCATTGACAACATTATAACTAACAAGTCCCACTTTACATGCTGTGCATCAGTTCTGAAGCTTGCCATTTCTGACCACCATGCAGTACAGGTATTGATACAAGCTGAAAATCTTCATGTCAATAGAAAATAGAAACAATATGTGACAAAAAGAACGACCAATGATGACAATGTTAAAGATTTCAACAGTTTGCTACAAAGCTTACAATGGGGTGAAAAAAAACAGCATTACTTTCAGTGAATTTTCACCAGATTTTTATTATTGCTTCAATGTCTCATGTCCAGAAATGAAATTTACAGTAAATAACTGCAAAAAGATACAAAAAAATAACTGGATAAATCATGAAGTAAAAACAGCAAGAGAGAAACTTAGACTTTTCCAATATGCAGTGATAAATAATAACAATAATAATAGACTAAAGGTAGAATTTAAGAACAGCAAGAGAGAAACTTAGACTTTTCCAATATGCAATGATAAATAATAACAATAATAATAGACTAAAGGTAGAATTTAAGAACTATCAGGATTACTATAAAGATCTTCTGCTAGAAACTAAAAGTAAATATGTAGCCACAATGTTAAGAAACTCTACTAACACAGGTTTAGCTGTTTGGAAAGTAATAAATTGCTTTAGGGATTGTAAAGACAGATCAACAAGTGATTTTACTATAAAGCATAAAGGGCATATCATGAAATGTCAATGTCAGATTGCAAATGTTTTTAATGAGTACTTTTCTTCTGTTTGAAAATTTGTCAATGACGATTTTAAGAATCTTCAGCATAGATATAGGGGCATTTCAATCAAACAAAGCATATACTTGGCCCCAACCAATAACAAGGAAGTCAAAAAAGTAGTAATGTCATTAAAAAATACAAAATTAGCAGGATATGATGGACTGTCTATCTGTACACTGAAAAGTTGCATAGACAACATATCTGATGCCATGGCCACAGCAGTAAATGATGTAATTGCATCAGGTTGTTTCCCAGATAGTCTAAAGACAGCACAAGTAACCCCGATTCACAAGAAAGGTGATAAATCTAAAACTGAAAATTACCGCCCCATCTCAATCTTACCTGCATTTTCTAAGGTAGTTGAGAAAGTTATTTATACTAGACTAATGACATTCCTGCGTCAACACAATTTAATATTTAAAAATCAGAATGGCTTTATGAAAAACAAGTCAACATCAGTAGCAGCAGCACAATTAATAGACAAAATAATAATGGTCATAGGGAACAAGGAGTATGTAACTGGAGTGTTCCTTGATCTAGAAAAAGCTTTTGATTGTGTCAACATCACCATATTACTTGACAAGCTGTGGAACCTGGGTATCAGAGGAACTGGCTATGAGCTAATAAAATCGTATGTGAGCAATAGAAAACAATTTGTCTTGCTTAAAACAAACAGTGGGTCTTAAAAATCTAAAATTACAGACATCAAATATGGAGTGCCTCAAGGTTCTGTCTTGGGACCCCTTCTTTTCTTGATATATGTTAATGATATACAGTATTGTTCTCCTAACTGTACAAAAATATTGTATGCAGATGACACATCAATAGTGTGTAAACACAAAGACTATGAGAGTCTGGAGGTACAGTGCAACAGTGTAACTAATAAAATAGTCAAGTATTTTAATGAAAGCCATCTAAATGTAAGTGCTTCAAAGACTGCAATGATGGAATTTAAGACAAGGAAACAAATAGAATTTGACATGAAATTATCCATAGGAAATGTCATTGTAAAAAAGGAAAAATGGACAAAGTTCTTGGGAATTACAATCCAGGACAGCCTCAAATGGGACATGCATATTGATTCCTTAGCATGTAAGCTGTCGAAGAATGTGTTTGCTATAAATATGATTAGAAAGTATTGTAAGGACATGGGTGTACTAAAAACTGCTTATCATGCCCTATTCTCATCAAACTTAAACTATGCTGTAGAAATATGGGGTGCAACAACTCAAGACAACCTACGTACATTATTAATATTACAGAAAAAAGTTTTCAGGATCATTTGTAGTGCCAAACCTCGAGAATCATGTTGGAATCTGTTCCCAAAATTAGGTGTGCTTACCATTATAGGTGTGTACATATTGAAAGTTATATTGCTTGTGGAAACAATAAATCCAAATTTCAACTGTGACCTGCAACAATATGATACAAGGCAAAAGTTCAGATACCATGTAAATAGCCACAGAACAGCTTTATATGAAAAAATGCACTTCATGCTGGGCTGAAGCTAGCTAATGCCCTACCAAAAAGTCTCACAACCCTTCCTACTAACAAATTAAAAGATCAGCTTAAAAGAATTCTAATTGAAAACCCTTTTTATTCCCTAGATGAGTATTATATCTGTATGAAAAGTGTTTCATAAGTATGTCAAGCTCATAGTTTTAAGTAACCTACAACTAATATAATGTTGATAAAAATATATTTGTAATATCGTGATTGTATACTACCAGACGTAAAATCCATCAAAATGTAAAATTTATAAACTGATGTATTCAGAAGAATAATCTGTATGATGTCCTGAAACTGTATTATTTCTAGGGATTGTATTTGATTATTCGATGTTGAATAAATATTATTATTATTATTATTATTATTATTATTATTATAACAATCACAGTATTGTTCCTGTTTAGCTGTTTAGGGAATTTGTCTTCCTTCATGGACATCATGCAAATAATCTTATGAGTTCCTTTTGTAATATATTTTTATCCGGCATCATTATTTCCAATTATTTTATTCCCAAAATGTATTCACAAATGCACGTTATTTTTTTCACGTGCCATGGAGACAGGTGGCACTCAATAAGTACCTATTATATTTGTGAGTGGACATTCCACTTGTGGACTCATTTAGCTCTACATGTGTGGGATGAGAGAACACCACTATGCTTTTTTTTACACTAGTACAAGTGCCTACTATTATTCGTAAGGTTTTACAGACAAGCACCAATCACACATAAATAAAGTCAGGCAATGTTGTTGTTGTGCTCTTCAGTCCACAGACTGGTTTGATGCAGCTGTCCATATCCTGTGCAAGGTTCTTCATCTCCCAGTACCTACTGCAACCTAAATCCTTCTGAACATGTTTAGTGTATTCATTTCTTGGTCTCCCTCTGCGATTTTTACCCTCCACACTGCCCTCAAATACTAAATTGGTGATCCCTTGAAGCCTCAGAATATCCCTATCAACCAATCCCTTCTTCTAGTCAAGTTGTGCCACAAATTTCTCTTCTCTCCAATTCTATTCAATACCTCCTCATTAGTTATGTGATCAACCCATCTAATCTTCAGCATTCTTCTGTAGCACCACATTTTGCAAGCTTCTATTCTCTTCTTGTCCCAACTATTTATCGTTCATGTTTCACTTCCATACATGGCTACACTCCATACAAATACTTTCAGAAACGACTTCCTGACACTTAAATCAATACTCGATGTTCACAAATTTCTCTTCTTCAGAAATGCTTTCCTTGCCATAGCCAGTCTACATTTTATATCCTCTCTACTTCAGCCATCATGAGTTACTTTGCTCCCCAAATAGCAAAACTCCTTTACTACTTTAAGTGTCTCATTTCCTAATCTAATTCCCTCAGCATCACCCGACTTAATTCAACTACATTCCATTATCCTCATTTTGCTTTTGTTGATGTTCATCTTATACCCTCCTTTCAAGACAATGTCCACTTCGTTCAACTGCTCTTCCAAGTCCATTGCTGTCTCTGACAGAATTACAATGTCATCGGCGAACCTCAAAGTTTTTATTTCTTCTCCATGGATTTTAATACCTACTCCAAATTTTTCTTTTGTTTCCTTTAATGTTCGTTCAATATACAGATAGAACAGCATTGGAGAGAGGCTACAACCCTGTCTCACTCCCTTCCCAACTACTGCTTCCCTTTCATGTCCCTCAACTGTTATAACTCCCATCTGGTTTCTATGGTTTTTATACAAATTGCAAATAGCCTTTCGCTCCCTGTATTTTACCCCTACCACCTTCAGAATTTGAAAGAGAGTATTCCAGTCAACATTGTCAAAAGCTTTCTCTAAATCTACAAATGCTAGAAACATAGGTTTGCCTTTCCTTAATCTATTTTCTAAGATAAGTCGTAGGGTCAGTATAGCCTCACGTGTTCCAACATTTCCATGGAATCCAAACTGATCTTCCCCAAGGCTGGCTTCCACCAGTTTTTCCATTCGTTTGTAAATAATTCATGTTAATATTTTGCAGCCATGGCTTATTAAACTGACAGTTCGGTAATTTTCACATCTGTCAACACCTGCTTTCTTTGGGATTGGAATATTCTTCTTGAAGTCTGAGGGTAGTTCACCTTTCTCATACATCTTGCTCACTAGATGGTAGAGTTTTGTTAGGCCTGGCTCTCCCAAGGCTGTCAGTAGTTCTACTCCCGGGGCCTTGTTTCAGCTTAGGTCTTCCAGTGATCTGTCAAACTCTTCACGCAGTATCATATCTCCTATTTCATCTTCATCTACATTCTCTTCCATTTCTATAACATTGTCCTCAAGAACATCGCCCTTGTATAGGCCCTCTATATACTCCTTCCACCTTTCTGCTTTCCCTCCCCTGCTTAGAATTGTGTTTCCATCTCAGCACTTGATATTCATGCATGTCATTCTCTTTTCTCCAAAGGTCTCTTTAATTTTCCTGTATGCAGTATCTATCTTACCCCTAGTGATATATTCCTCTACATGTTTACATTTGTCTTCTAGCCATCCCTGCTTAGCCATTTTGCACTTCCTGTCGATCTCATTTTTGAGACGTTTGTATTCCTTTTTGCCTATTTCATTTACTGCATTTTTATATTTTCTCCTTTCATCAATTAAATTCAATATCTCTTCTGTTACCCAAGGATATCTAGTAGCCCTCATCTTTTTATCCACTTGATCCTCTGTTAGCTTCACTATTTCATCTCTCAAAGCTACCCATTCTTCTTCTACTGTATTTCTTTCCTCCATTCTTGTCAGTCGTTCCCTAATGCACTCCCTGAATCTCCCTACAACCTCTGGTTCTTTCAGTTTATCCAGGTCCCATCTTCTTAAATTCCAACCTTTTTGAAGTTTCTTCAGTTTAAATCTACAGTTCATAACCAATAGATTGTGGTCAGAATCCACATCTGCCCCTGAAAATGTCTTGCAATTTAAAACCTGGTTCCTAAATCTCTGTCTTACCATTATATAATCTATATGAAACCTCCTAGTATCTCCATGCTTCATCCATGTATACAGCCTCCTTTCATGATTCTTGAACCAAGTGTTAGCTATGATTAAGTTATGCTCTGTGCAAAATTCTACCAGGCAGCTTCCTCTTTCATTTCTTCTCCCCCCCCCCCACCCCCCCCCACCCCCTCCCCCAAATCCATATTCACCTACTACGTTTCCTTCTCTCCCTTTGCCTACTATTGAATCCAGTCACCCATGACTATTAAATGTTCGTCTCCCTTCACTATCTGAATAATTTCTTTTATCTTATCACACATTTCATCAATCTCTCTGTCATCTCAGAGCTAGTTGGCATATAAACTTGTACTACTGTAGTAGGCGTGGGCTTCATGTCTATCTTGGCCACAATAATGCGTTCACTATGCTGGTTGTTGTAGCTTACCACACTCCTATTTTTTTTATTCATTATTAAAACTACTCCTGCATTACCCCTATTTGATTTTGTGTTTATAACCCTGTAGTCACCTGACCAGAGGTCTTGTTCCTCCTGCCACCGAACTTCACCAATTCCCACTACATCTAACTTTAACCTGTCGATTTCCCTTTTTAAATTTTCTAACGTACCTGCCCGATTAAGGGATCTGACATTCCGCACTCCGATCCATAGAACGCCAGTTTTCTTTCTCTTGATAACAACGTCCTCCAAAGCAGTCCCTGTCCGGAGATCCAAATGGGGGACTATTTTACCTTCTGAATATTTTACCCAAGAGGACGCCATCATCATTTAACCATACATTAAAGCTGCATGCCCTCGGGAAAAATTATGACTGTAGTTTCCCCTTGCTTTCAGCCATTCACACAGCAAGGCTATTTTAGTTAGTGTTACAAGGCCAGATCAGTCAATCATCCAGAATGTTGTCCCTGCAACTACTGAAAAGGCTGCTGTCCCCCTTCAGGAACCAGACATTTGTCTGGCCTCTCAACAGACACCGCTCCATTGTGGTTGCACCCACAGTACGGCTATCTGTATCGCTGAGGCACACAAGCCTCCCCACCAATGGCAAGATCCATGGTTCATGGGGGAGGAGTCAGGCAATAATGTACATAAATAAATAACTGATACAATGCATTAAATAAAAATGAGAAGACTGAATAATGTAATCAACACAATGATGAAATTTATTTAAAAGTGGAGTAGTGTAATGTTAGTAAAACTCACTCAGATAGATATTTGAAGGTGTGTCTGTCCTGCCTCAAGTTGAATAATAAATAGCAAACTATTTGGCAGGGTCCCAGATACAGTCAGATAATCCAGCCGTAAAATCACAACCCAAATCCCAACAAAATAGTACAGCGAAATTTCCTTATTTATACTGCACTACTATTCATAGAGGTTCACCACAATATACAGTCACTCGCACCAAGCCAACACCTTTTTGTCAAGAGACAAACACAACATTCAAGAGCAATGTATCATGACTACATCCGTACATCTTCATGGCTGTTCAATTTCTATTGCTGTGAATTTTCTAAGGGTTGAAATGGTACGGCTGTGTTGCCACTCAGAAAAACTAAGACCATCCTCCATCTCTCCCGACTGGTTTGGTACTAGTTTAATTTTAAAGGTTTGTTAAATTGTAGTTTACAAAAATGGATAGATTGCTACTCACCTTATAGCAGAGATATTGAGTTACAGAGAGGCACAACAGATAGACTGTTAAACAAGTAAGCTTTTGGCCAAAAAGCTTTCTTCCAAATTAAACAACACACACACACACACACACACACACACACACACACACACACAAACACACACACACACAGTCACTTAGTCACATCACCACTGTTTCTGGCTGCCATCTGCAGTATCTATGCTTTTCATAATATTGCCATTATTTCATTGTATGATTTTGTAGTTCATAAAAAGCTGTTTTATTCATGAACTAGGGTGATACAATGAAATTTAATGTTACTACGAACTTGTGACATCTAGGTACACAATTTTACATCCTCATCCTCTTCCAGACTGTGTTAGATTGAGTTTTAATATTTTTCATATATTTCCAAGTTTTATTCAGTAGCTGTCACTGTCACTTGGCCATAGGCATGCACATTTCCCCTAGCTATGGGTTTTACCCACTGCTTCCTGTTTTCTAATCCCTTTGTGCGACACACTAAGCTCGCTGTACTGGGCCATATCACAGCTGCGTGACTCACCTGCATTTCAGCGACACCAATCCAAGCTTTTAAACTCACGTACTGTCCTGGCATATTGGTGCAGGATATTTCTGATGTGCATTTTATGTGTCTGTTTCATATTCTGGTTACCAATTTAGGTTTCTCTGTGGTACTTAACAGATGGTTTTGAGTCAGTTCCTGCTCAATTTTTGAAGATGGATACATTACTATGACTTATGCTCACCTAATGGATCCAGTGTCACTAGATTATGGGCATGAAGTTAAAAATTAGATGTGAATACATGGATCATTATAAATGCATGAGATATAATTAACAGCACTTGTAATTTACTGCTGAATACTGACAGCTGCAATATCTGTAATGGGGGAATTACAAACTAGAAATAGTTGCTAATATTTCCATAAATCATTTTGTTTTTGTCTTTTTGGGATTACGGGTTTGAAAAATATTGTTAACATGACAGGAAACCATCATGTTGTTGTTGTTGTTGGTGGTGGCGTTGTTGTTGTGGTTCAGTCCAAAGACTGGTTTGATGCAGCTCACCATGCTCCATTTTACTGCAAATAAATCACATTTATAGAAAAGATGGTTTCAATATTAATCAGTATACTCAGGAAAGGGTTGAACAGTAATAGTAAATGAATATATCAACTTCATACTTACCAGCAATTACTTCACCTTTGAGGGGCAGGCATACAAACTGATCAGGGGTATGGCCATGGGAACCGGAATGGCTCCTTCCTACGCCAATCTTTTTTTTGGTTGCTTGGAGGGGGCTTTCTTGGGATCCATATGCCTTCAGCCCCTTGTTTGGTTTAGATATATTGATGACATCTTTGTCGTATGGACTCTCGGTGAGGCTGACCTGTCAAAGTTCCTGGAATATGTAAATACCTTCTCCCAATTACATTTCACATGGTCCTATTCCAGACTCCCTGCCACTTTCCTTGATGTTGATCTCATCCTCACCGAAGGTCAGCTACACACTTCCATCCACATCACACCTACTGACAAACAACAGTACTTACATTTTGACAGATGCCATCCTTTCCATGTCAAATGTTCACAGCAGCCATACAGCCTTGGCATTTGAGACAAAAGTATTTGTTGGGATGCAGACTCTTTACTGCAACACACCACCACTCTCACTTTAGCCTTCACTGGATGTAATTATCCCAACAGCCTAGTTCAAAAGCAGATTTCCTGGGCCATCACATCCAATCCTGGTACTGCTGAATCCTCCAAAAAACAACTTCGGAGCACACCACTTGTCACCCAGTATTGTCTTGAATGTATCAGTTGGCTCCTTCAACAAGGCCATGACTTCCTAAAATCATGTCCTGAAATGAGATTCATTCTGTCTGAGATTTTGTCCAGCACACCTAGAATAGCTATTTGCCGCCACCCTAATCTCTGCAGTATTCTTGTCAGATCATGTTCTCTTTCTGCACCCATCTCCCTACCCCTACGACTGTCCCTGCTGCAACACTTGCCCTATACACTCTCCTACCACCACCAATTCCAGCCCTGTAACTGGCAAAAAATATACTGTCAGAGGGAGAGTCACCTGTGAAATTCACACATTATATACAAGCTGTTATCTTCTTTTTATTCTTCGTCTTCTTCTTCTTGTGTTACACCCTCTGTAGGACTCCAGGTAGCACCTTCATGGACTGCATGTTCCTCTTCTTCTCCCAGAACCTCTTCATTCTTTCTCTTATTCTCTCCTACTCTTCTTCCGAGATTTTCAGTGTCTTTTTCCCTTGTCGGCTCCACTGGTGACACTCTAACCTTTTCTTGTATTCTTCTCTGTCATTGATCTCCAACATATTGGTTGGTGTATGTTTGTTCCTCCAATTTTCATTTCCTTTGACCTAATCCCCAATTCCAACCAGTCCTTCCAAAGTTCAACAACCCATTTGGTTCCTGTCTTTCCCCTTGTCCTCCATGTTGTTTCTCACACTCTCTTCGTCATTCTGTCCATACTCATCCTAATTACAAGTCCAGAAAACCTTGCCCTTTTGAGTCTGATTTCCCTGGATATTGTTCTCATGTTCCGGTACAGTTCTTCCCTAGGTCTTCGCATCCATCTCTCTCCACCTCTTTTGGGACCTAGTACTCTTCTCAGTATTTTTGTCTCTTCTTTCTCTAGTTGTTCTGCCCCATTTCTTCCTAGTGTCATTGTCTCAGCAGCATATAATACTGCATTTCTCACTGTTGCTTTGTAGTGGCTCATCTTTGCCTCTGTGGATATATTCTTTTTATTGCGTATCTCTCTCATCATACAGAACGCTGACCTCATCTTCTTTATCCTCTCTGTTATTCCCTCCTTGCTCCTGTGCCTTCTTGTTATAAATTCTCCCAGATATTTAAATTTGTCCACCATTGGCACAGTGCCTTCTGGTGTTTCCCAGCCTGCAGTGGTACTTAATGTCTTTGTCTTGTTATAGGCGATCCTCTGTCCCACCTTTCTGGCCACCTTACTTAAGTTGTCAAGTTGTGTCTTCACGTCTTCTTCAATCTCACTTACTATCGCTATGTCATCCGCAAAGGCTAGGCAGTCCATTTGAGCCCTGTTGTCCTTTTTGTCCCCCACAAGGGTCTTCGGTATGCCCATTTCCTCATTTATTGCTCTCCACTGCCTGATCACTTCGTCCAGTGCTATATTGAACAACAATGGTGACACTCCACCTCCCTGTTCAACACCATTCTTGATCTCAAATTCTTCTGACAGTGCTCCTCTGCATCTCACCCTTGCTTTTGTGTCGGTCAGAATTTTGCTTATGAGTTCTTGTGTAGTTCCATCTAGTCCTCTGTTCTTCAGGATCCTAACAAGAGTCTGTCAGTTGATGGAGTTGTATGCCTTCGTGAAGTCCATGAAGGTTATTACTGTCTTTTTGTTTTTTAAGGCCCTATGTTCTATCAGTTGCTTCAGGATAAATATCTGTTCTATACATCCTCTTTCCTTCCTGAATCCTGCTTGGTAGTCACCAACCGTACTTTCTACCTGTTCTTCTACTCTCTTGAGCAAGAGTTTCGACAGCACCTTGTATCCGACCTCTAGTAGCAATATTCCTCTGTAGTTGTTTGCATCTCTCTTGTCCCTTCGATCCTTCTGGCAACTTCTTTGTTCTCCTAATCTGGTGGATTATGTTGGTCATGTTGTCTATTTCTTTGTTGCCTCCTCACTTTATCATATCGGCTCCTATACCATCTTCTCCAATTGCCTTATTATTCTTTAGATCGCTTATGCCATGTCCAACTTCATCCCTGGTTGGAGGGCTTAGCTCTCTCTCTTCTGTGTCAGACCCCAATTCCAGCTCGTCTTCAAGTGGTTTACAGTTCAGCAGGTCGTGAAAGTACTCTGCAAAAATTCTACAGTTCTCCTTCGCACTAGCAATTCTTATCTCTTATAAACATTTCTCTAGCCTTGTATCCAATCAGACTCTTTTTGAATTTCCTGAAAAGGTGTCTGCTGTTGTTTTTCCTGTAGTTGGTCTCAGTCTCATCTAGTTACTGCTTCATCTTCTGGTCCATCTTATTAGTCGGGCAGCTTTCTTTCTTGCTCCTAAGAAAACTTCCCATTTTTCCGGGTCCTTCTCGCTCCCCAAGGCTCTCCAGGCTTTCCTACGAGTCTCTACCGCTTCCTCACATTCCTTGTTCCATCACCAGTGCTTCCGTTTCTTTTCTTCCTCTCCCAATAGTTCAGCCTGTTTCACCATATTTCGCTTCATGTCGTCCCATTCATTGAATGAATCAATTCCTTCCTCATATCTGGATCGATTGTGTCTTCATGTTTCTGATTCTTCTATTCGTCTGTGGAAGTCTGTCCCTGTTTGGAATCCAAAGGCACCTAACTTCTGTAAGATAATGATCCGATTCTATTCTTGTGTTCTTCCTGACCTTTGTGTTCATGATCTCTTTAGTATTTGTCCAGCTGTTTGTTATGTGGTCAATCTGAAATTCCCCAAGGCAGGTGCATGGGCTTTCCCATGTCTTTTTTTTTTTTTTTTTTTTACTCGGTTTGGCCCTAAAGTGTGGCATCATCAGTCTCATTTTATGTTCTCGGCACAGTCTTTCTCCATTTTTGTTTGTCTGCTGGTGTGCCCCTACTCCTTTATGTTGCTTCTCTCTTATAATCTCCTACGAGTATCTTTACATGTCTATATGGCTTGTTTTTCAGTGTATCATCTAGCGCCTCCCAGAAACTGTCTGCAAGTTTCTTGTCTTTCCGGTTCTTGTCATTTGTAGGTGCATGTCCATTTACTATTGCATACATTTTTGTTCCCTACTTGAAATGTCAGTGTTGATATCCTTTCTGACCTGTTCTTCATTTCAGTTATGCCATCCTTGTATCTCTTGTCTACTATGAACCCCGTACCAAAGCATCTAGGTGCATGTGTTTCCTTTCCCACTCTAACTCCTGGTTTCCCTTTCAGTATTATGAAGCCTTCTGACTCCACTGTATCTTCGTCAATGTATCTCGTTTCTGGCATCGCTAGTATTCCAATGCTTCTCTCTTTCATCTCATCTGTCATCTACAACCTGTTAAGTTTACCAGTCTTAATCATTGTCTGTAGTAGTAGTAGTAGTAGTAGTTTTATTCATCCGTAGATCTCTTTTTACAAGGATATAGGACATGTCAAAGTATTTACAAGCTTAGATCAATTTACAATAAGCTAATTCGTATACACATATATTTACAGACTTCTAGTTAGAGACAATCATTAGATTTTACTCCTGGTATACAATAATTTATTTACAAATAACTCATTAAATAATGTAATGCCACACTATTCACTCATATTTCACTATCAGTCACTGCACACACTATACACATATTGTTTCATAACACTTCACTCACTACATACACATACACACACACACACACACACACACACACAAACACACACACACACACACACACACACACACACACACACACACACGTGATCCTTGGGCCATTTTATGTACTGCAAGTTCCCATTTGCTATCCTGAAAAACTGAGTCAGCATCCCTTCATAATGAGTGAGATGTTGAGCTCAGAAAGAGGAAGAGGTGTTAGTATTGTGCTATGCATAGCTTGAGGGGAGAGTGTCTCTAGAAAGGAAAAAAGAAGAAAAATAATAAAGTGAAGGTGTTATGTGGAATATTGGATGTTTTATAATCATCATTATTATTATTATTTGTTTGTATAACATTTTTTTATCAAACCCCTACTCTGCTTTATCTAAGTAATCCTTCAATGTATAAAATGTATTGCATAACAGGTACTTTTTAGCTGCCTTCTTAAATAAGTGTATTTTTGAAATTTCTTTAATCTCTTTTGGTAATTTATTGTACAGTTTTATTCCTTGGTAGAAAATGCTGTTTTGA
The DNA here is from genome assembly GCF_023897955.1 of Schistocerca gregaria. Lineage (NCBI taxonomy): Eukaryota > Metazoa > Arthropoda > Insecta > Orthoptera > Acrididae > Schistocerca > Schistocerca gregaria. Next base: position 1,011,412,800 of record NC_064920.1, on the reverse strand, counting down.
GTTTTATGTTTATTTTTTCTTGGTAAATGTAAGTTGAGTCTATCTCTTGTTGCATGGTCATGGACAGAGCTGTTTGTGCAGTAATTGCCAATGTTACTTTTGATGTGTACAACTGACTGGTAAATGTGTTCACATGGAGCAGTTAAAATTCCCAGTGTTTTGAACAGATCTTTACAATGAGCTCGACTACTATTTCTGGTTATTATTCTTATGGCTCTTTTCTGGAGTTTGAAAACTGTGTTCATATTTTGTGGATTTGTTCCCCAAAAAAGAATGCCATAGCTAAGAATTGATTGTACATATGAATAATATGTAACTAAAAGACACTGCATGTTACACACAGATGATAGAATTCTAAGGGCATAACATGCTGATGACATTCTGTTTGCATGTACCTTTGTGTGTTCGCACCACTTCAGCTGAGAGTCAATATTCATTCCTAGAAATTTTGCATTTGTTACACAGTCTATAGAGGTGCCATCTACATTTAATTTAACATTGTCATTTTTCCTCTTCAAACTGAAGTTCATGGCATTAGTTTTCTTTATGTTTAATGTCAATTTGTTGCTTATTGACCAATCGTAAACTTCCTTGAGAGTTTCATTTGCTTTCTCGGTAAGGAGTTCTCTTGTTCTCTCAGTGACTATAATATTGCTGTCATCAGCGAAGAGAATTTTCTCACCATGAGTAACACTACTGGGAAAGTCATTGATGTATATCAGGAATAGTATTGGTCCTAATATGCTACCTTGTGGAACCCCTATATTAATATGTTTTGGTTCTGATAAGTATTTTACTAAATGTTTAGATCTATTTGAAGTATGTGTTATCTCTACTCTTTGTACCCTATCTGTTAGGTATGATCGAAACCAGTCATTAGCTACCCCTCTTATTCCTAATGCTTCTAATTTATTTAATAGAATCTTGTGGTCGACTGTATCAAAAGCCTTAGAAAGATCCAAAAATATGCCTTGACACACTCATCTTTATCAAGAGCATTAAGTACAACTTTTGTGAATTCTACTATGGCTGACTCCGTATTTTTGCCACTTCGAAAACCAAACTGTGATTTGCTTAAAAGATTGTATTTAATCAGATAATTCATTAATCTGTCTTTCATAATTGTTTCTATTATTTTTGAGAATGCTGACAGCAGGGATTTATGGTTCCATTTCTGAAAGTCTTTTCAGTTTTAATCTTCTTTGAGATTCTTGGGAGCTATGACTCTTCCCTTACGCACTTTTTGGCAGGTCCCCTGGAATCCAAATGCCTACTTGCATTGACCTTGGTCAGTGGGGGATTGTCCCCCTGTGGTAATCTCAATTCAATAGTGTGATCAATTCCATGAGCTAAAAAAATTTTTTTGTTGAAACAGATCGTGTTCTTCCAGTTATACGACTCAAGTTGTTAGCGCCCGAAGATGAGTTTAGGCCACCCCTGACATGGGGACACAAATGCCTTTGGTAGCTGCCCCTAACACAGAGTACAACCAGTACTTGATATGTTTCAGTGGCTCTTCCACTCTCTCTGCCATTGGGAAGTGACGTTCCTCTTCTTCCTTCGCCTGTAACCATAGGTTGGGGCCCTAACTGGGTATTACCATCTGGAGCCAGATGGACCAAGGTTTTTTTTTACAAGGTTGTTACTCCTCTCCCTTCTCCTTCACCATCACTTGTGAGATGGGGCCCTGGGCTTGGAACCGACAATGGCTGTTATGTAAACACTGTTCAGACTTCGGCATGACTACCAACCAGTTATCAGACAGAATGAATGGGCATAGGCAGAGGGTGTACACAGGCAACATACAATATCCTGTTGCAGAGCATGATGTACAACATGACAGTCATGACCTTGGTGCCTGTTTCACCACATGTGCCATCTGGATTCTTCGCCCATACACCAGTTTCTCAGAACTCCACAACATCTCCTTGGTTCTTGCAACCCACTTGGCCTTAATTTACATAAATTCCTTCTGTCTCAGCATTTATTCACAGTAACTACTCATTTCTTCACTCCATTTTAGTTTTCTACATCTTTCATTATCTGACTTGTCTAATTGCCACCACCCTCCCACCTCTGTTACAAATAATTCACTTAGCTTTTCACTCTTATTGACTAATGCACGATGTTTTAGTAGTTAATTTCTCTCTTGCATATTACCCTGTCTTCTGCCTTTAAGCTCTGATGTATTCAAACCTTGTCCAGTGCAGTCCCCAACCATCAGTCTTTCCTTTTCCTCCTGTCTGGTAAGTCTCCCCTGACCCTAGGTTCTGGGTGACTTTCATGATCTGTATCCCTTTTCCTAAACCTCTCTAGTCCTTTTCCTTCACCTCTCTTCCTTCTACTTCATCTCTTCTGCCAGAAAAGGAGCCACTGGCTCCAAAAGCTTGTATACGTTAAATCCTTTTGTGTGTTTGTTGCCTTGTCGCCACTTGGTGAGTAGGTTTTTTTATTTATCCAGTTACATTATAGTAAATGAATAGTGTGTTTGAAAGGCAGCAGTTGTTTTGAAAAGTAAGAACTTCATTTTTAGTTATGTGACCTTTTTAAAAGTAGAATAAGGTGTCTATGACACAGATAACAATTTGGTTGCAATGTTTTTTGAAGTATCAAAACAGCAATAGAAAAAGAGGAGCACATACAGACTGTTTGCAAAACAGAATAAAAAAGCATAAACAAAGGCACTGAACCAAGAGTGTCAGCAACAACAACACTAAATATTGTTATAATATAAGTCAGTGACTGAAAGAACACAAAGATCCGCTGCAAGGTCCTTCATACCTTACAGGAGAGAAATCTCTATAGCTTGACATGAGAGATATGAACTTTTTCTGTTTTATAAATGTCAATCTAGTTTTGCCATCTACTGCCAGTTCTACTTGGGACTCTACAGATAGATTTTTCAGTTCAGTTCTTTTGAATTCCATAGTTTTGCATTTCTGCTCCTTATTTTTACCAGTGTAGACTGTAGAAACACAATGGCACATCTTCTCTCCTAGTTGTTTTACCATCCACAAGTGAGTTTTACTCTTCAAGACTAGTTTCTCAACAAAATGTTCATAATTACATTGTATTGCTGGTATTCAACCTCTGCAGAATGTCAAATCTGATGCTAACATTCCCTCTGCTTGAGCAAAATCACACTTATGTTATTGATCTGCTGGTCCAACTGTCACCTACACATACACTTATCTAGTATATCATATTTTAGGTTGAACTTTTAGGGGTGTGGAACAAGTTGAAATACACATGACTTTCAAGGTGCAGCAGTGATGAAATGCTTTGGCAGCATAAATTAATGTATGACCTTCATTGAAGAACAACTCTAGAAGGTGATGGTGAAAGTGAGGAATTCCTAGAGGGGCTGTGGCCCCAAAGGGATCCTTTCCCTCTTTCCCAAAACCATTCTCTTATGCCACTCCAGCAGTTCCTCATTTGCAGCATCATGTCTAAAAATATCACTAACATCCATATCTTACTCAAACTGAGGTCAACTGTATAAATGACCTGGAGGCAGACTGCACACTCTGTCCTCGCAGATAAAAGTTCCACTACTGTGTTATTTGACAGTAAGAAGTACATGATGTATGGTTTTTGTCAGCTCTTAAACACCTCGACATACACAATTATACCTAATGATCCCATTTCTTCCATCCACACTGAGCTAAAAAAAATCCTTAAAACCCTATGCCACTCAGAAGGACTTACCAACTGCTTGCACAGAACTCCTTACCCCTCCTGACCCTAATTCCTGAAATACACAAAAACAACCATCCTGGCCATCCCATTGGAGTTATCTACAAACTCTACCTGAATGTATCTTGGCACTGGTAGACCAACATCTCCAACCCATCACACAGTGTCCCATTCAATGTAAAAGGTCTATTCATTTCCTGGAATGTCTCAAATCCATTTCCATCTGTCTCTTGCATGAAACCCTCCTTATCACTATCAATGTGACCTCACTATACACAAACATTCAACATGCATATGTCCACTCAGTGCCAAAACACACCTCTCCCAATCCCAACCAGCAAGTCTCCCTAAAACCTCCTTTATTTGAGGGATAGGAATACAAACAAATCAAGGGGCCTACTATGGTAAATGGGATGGCCCTGATTTATGACAGTCTTTTCATGAGTCACTTGAAAGAAAAATTCTTCAAGTTGAAAGCAGATTTGATTTAATAAACAAATATTTGGCAAAAATTAAGAAAGTTCTCAGTCACAAAAGTATTTCCTAATTTACATACCAAGAGCACACTGGTCTCAACGAACCAATCAGCTCCTACACTTTGAGGGTGGTAAATACACATAAGAACATTATGCCCAAGCTTCTGACTGTAAATACAAAAAATAGACCAAGATAATGCATTGAGAAGCATTTTTACCTGGTTAAAAATTTAAACCATCCAGTCAAGCACAGTGAATCTAACAGAGAGGAAATTGCTAATACGGTTTCTAACTTAGCCATTCCTCCTAAACACCCATTTTTAAGTCAAAATGAACGGTCAAGATCACAATAATGTTTGTTTATTTACTGGTTTCAGCTTCCTATGGCTGGTGCTGGCAGCTCCTCGGTTGTCTCGTGATACCACGATTGTACATATCACAAGACAACCAAGGAGCCACCAGCCATAGGGGGCAAAAATTCTGAAGATGGCTTTTACATAAGCCAAAACTGGTAAATAAACAAATATTATTTTGATCTCAACTGTTCGTTTTAATTTAAATATAGCATCAGGTCGTTGTTCTCTGTAGACTATGTTGTCTAAATTTATGGACACCCATTTTTTCTCTTGATGTGAAAAGCATATATACAAGTATTCCTAAGGATCAGGTACAGGATATAATTAATGAGAACCTTAGAAGACATACCAAAACACCCCTGACAGAGATGGTTGGTGTTTTACAGCCATTTGAAGTTGATGTTACGTTTCAATTATTTTAAATTTGGAGATGATATACCTACATGTACAAAGATAGGGGTCAGCTATGTTTTCTTATTGTTTGGCAAACATTTAAGACAGATTTCGAGCACCATGTCATGGAGGATCTAACTATATACTCCAACAAGATCATTTTATGGTCCCAATATGTAGACAATATTATCTTATTGACATCCCAAGATTGTAATAGCTTTTTCCTTGAGCTAAACATAAACAGCTTGAATAATAACATCCAGTTTAATGTGGAACACTTCATTAATGGAACCCTACTATTCTTAAATTTGCCTATTACACTTGAGACAACACTATTAGTTAAGATATTTATAGAAAATCTATGACCTTTGACCTAATAATTCATAATTCTTAAAACCATCCAACTGAATAAAAGATGGCAGCACAACATCCTATCGTCTCAAGAAGTCTACATGCGTGAGTTCAGGATAATTCAGTTCATAGCCCATTCCAATGAATAGAGGGGTTACTTTGTCAGTGACATTAACAGGAGTGTTTCAAAGACCAATAATGAGAACTGTAATCCTCCTGTGGCCCGAGAATCACTTAATGGTTCCACTACCCTCACCCCAATACACCAAAAGTCCAACAATGATTTAGTTTATTGTAGAGTAACTTACTACGGTAACATTTCCAGAAGGATTGGCAAATATCTGAGTTCCAAAAACATAGTTTCAACCTACTTCACCCTAGAAATAATGGCCAGAGGTTACAATAATGTAACAGGAAAAGTCAAGATATGAAAGTTATAAATCTCCTGAGTATCTTGTACTACATGTGATGGGTGTAGTTCAAGGTGTTTAAATCAACCAATAAAAAATTTAGATGTATGCTTTAAGGAGCACATTGACAGCCCAGGCTCCAAATCAGCCTTAAGTATCCACGTTTAGGAAACAGGGCATTCAATTATAGATCTCCCCTCCAATCTTCAGATACTGTATCAAGAAAGTGAGGGCAAGAAGAATTGGAAATTTATTGCTCAATGAATAAATCCCCAGATGAAACACTCACTGCAAAGATGGATGTATATAACATGAACTGTTTGTCTAATTTTGAATGTTTGAATAAGTAGATTATTGGTTCCTAGAAATAAATTCTTTACACATTGCCTTTATATGTCAGTATATTCAATCACTTGCTTGTTGGAGGATTAGTTTAGTAGCATTGTACAACCAGTTTTTATCCTTCTCATCAATAAACATGACTCAGCCCTTCTCTGACTCTGCATGCACCATTTCTTGTGTGGTTCTGACAGTTTAGGTCAGTCTGACCCTGTATGTGAATAAGGTATGTGTTCAGCTTTGCTTCTTTCTTTCTAGCTCCTAACTGAAGTTAGGCTACACTTATTTGACTTTGTTTTTTCGGATGTTCTTGGAGCACTTATGACTTACTGATTTCTTCTGTTTTTCATGGTCACTGAGACATACCTTTATTTTATAGGGCCCAATCATTTTAACTTGGACCTCCATTTCACAGCAAGTTATTTATTTTAGTTGCTTTGGCAATGAACTGTGGGACTTGTCTATAACTTTCTTTCATGTACAGTACAGTGATTTAAAAGATAATGTAACTATACTATTTTAGATGCTTATGTGATTGTGATCACTTACCTTTAACAACTGATTATTCTGAAGAGTAAATATGTTGTTCCTCCTATGTAGAGATCACCTGATGATGCATTTTAAGAACAAAAAGCCAGTTATGATCTTTCAATAAAAAGTGGAAGATTTTTTATATTCAACATGCAATATTTTGGCAGTGATTGTCCTCATCTCAAAGTTACATATTCTTCAAGACTCATAAGCTGAGCACCCTGGTTTTATACAGAGTTACTAATAACATCTTTAATGTATGGGCTCTTTGCTAAAGAACTCCTATACTTCCTGCAGTAACTGAACTCCTAGTTGCAACTCATAATCACCTGGTACTAATTAAAATTCAAAGCCACTTTCCTTGACATTAACCTTCATCCCACTGAGGAACGCATCCAGACCTCAGTCCATATAAAACTAACCAGTATGCAGAAATACCTTCACTCTAACAGCTGTCAACACTTAAAAGCTTCCTTCCCCACAATTTCAGCATCTGTGGTAATTGCACCACCACCAAATCCCTCAACATCTACACTAACGAATTCTTCTAGGCTTTCCTCTCCCTCGACAATTCCAAGGGTCTCATTCACAAACACAACTTCTGCACAGGGTTCTCTGGTTGCCCCCCCACCCCCCGCGCCCCCCCAAAAAAAGCTCTCAATTCCAAAAAACTCAGAAGCACCTACCTTTTTCCCAGAACCTTTCAGGCCTTTAAAGTCTCAATACATTATTCCACCAATGTTATGACTTTCTCCAGCCCAGAAATGAAATCATTACCCTGATATACTCCGCATACCACCAACTGCCCTAACATTCTCATTGAACAAGATGACATTCCAAGACCATTGTCCTTATATCTACAATCATTCTCAGTGTAAATCTTGCCCATGTATGCACCCACTATCACTTACTCCAGCCCCAAGACTACTAAATCGTAGTAAATAAAAATCAGAGCAAAACGTGAAACCATGCATATCATTCACCAACTAACACATGTTCACTGCATGGTATTTTGTATAATAATGACCACCACATAATAGGCTGATTATGTGAATGGACACAGAACAGTCCACCATGGGGATGTCACTACCGAGTTGCTGATGCGACCATGCTATACAACACGACTGACAATATCCGAGAGCTTGTTAGAACTCTCAGACTATTTGGATCCTCACACCTGGTACCAGTTTCCTTGAACTCCAGAGATGGAAACTTGCTGTCTAACATACCTTTGTATCTTGACACCCTTCTGTACTATTATTCTATTACATCTTAAGTCTGTGTTTTCTCTCTCTTTTTTGTTTTTACCTCATGTCTTTACCCGTTTTCTCCAAATTCTTAATAACAGTGCCAATTTTACTTCTGACTTCCCTACCTATTATTCCATTTTTACTTCTTATTCGGTCATCTTTATATTCAATCTGGCATAGCAGTTACCAGTGTACCATCTTTGACCCTGTCTTCACAATTATTAGATCGCTTTCATCTGGGGTCTGAGAGACTTGCTCCTCCTTTCTAACCATCCACAACCTATGCCTTTTCTTTCTCTGAGAAAGGAACTAACAGTTCTAGAATAGTTTTTGTGCTGCTCTGTGTGTGTCAATTAACGATACATAGAATTTCACCTTTGGAAGTATAGCTATTATTCTTATTATTTTTATCATATTCTTTGTCACATGAAGTAATCCCTGAACTAGTTTATACAACTTATTTTAATGTTCTGTATCTCTTCTTCAGAAAGAAGCTAAAGCTGAAAGTAACTCACTCTTCTGGATCTTAATTATAATGACAATACTCCTCCTGATTGTCATCATTATTCTTATATTGTGCTGCATGTGTGCTGGCTGCCCTCTCTATATGAGCCACAGGTAAGTAACACTTATTAGTACGAGAGTACATACAGTGTCAAAAGACTCCCAATATTTTCTCAAGCAAGACAAAGAAATTACAACTGTGACATAAAAAAATAAAAATAAGCCATTAAAGAAGAGAATACAGAAAATGTTTACTTCATAAAATATGTGTAACATTTGCAAAGTTGGGTTCTCTGTTCTAACCTCTAGATTACATAGAAATAATAATTATCTATACTAATAATAAATCTGTAGACAAATTTTCATGTGGTTTAAACAGGGAACTTAAGTATAGCTTTTGGTGCTGTATAAGCTTTACCTCATCAGAATTGGATCACAGAAAAAGAGGTGTCCATACGCGTTATAAAAATGTGTGTTTGTATGTCTGCATGTTCCATATCTCCTCCAAAATGGCTGGATTGATTTCAACCAGCCATGGTACACTGGCTGGAAAGAATTCTTGTAGGGGTAAGAACCACCTACCTGTCAAAAGCGTGGTGGCGCTGTGGTGAAAAAGAACTGTAAGCCACGACACACGAATACCCAGATTTTAATCATCCAGTAAGGGGGGCAACCACTTTGAGAATTGAGAGCATGTAGAGATTTGAAACAAACTTTGCATATTATTTTAAATCTTTAAAAAAGTTTTTCTTGCTGACACTCCTCCACAAAAGATGACAAATTTGAATTTATTACTTCTTTACCACTAATTGTATTCACGATATATTTTGCAGACAGTGTTAATATATACCACTGAGTCTACCTGCAAAATTATATCATTGTACAATGCATAGTTCAGGATGTATTATGTAAAAAACACTGAGCTGTGTGAAAAACTGCCACATCAGAAATTGATTGAAAATTATTATTACTAACCTGCTGAATTAATTTTGATAAAATTTGGTAAAGAGACAGCTTGAACCCTGAGGAAGGACATAGGCTATTTTAGAAAGTGTGCAGTACAAGATACTTACTGAGTCATAGAATATTGTGTGAATTAGGCAAAAAAATTTACCTCTGAAAAAGCTATTTACTCTTTGATTTTTGTCCTTTATCACACTCATTAAAGCGCTTTTATTGGTTGATATGTGCTACATTATCACACTAATAAATACAATGCTTATTCAATATCTAATGTGTTAATTCATACTTGCACACTACTACAATAGCATGACACAGAGATGAACTATCCTGCCTGTATTCCTCCATATGCGCTACTCAGCAATGACACTGCACATCCCAAAACGTCATGTACAGCTTGGGAGGAGGGGGGGTGGGGAGGAGGAAGCAAACAGAGAGCACATCACAAGCTATGCTTAACCAAATAGGCAGACAACAAGAGAGCAGATGATGGTATTGCATGTACAGCAGCTTACGTACTGTCACTCGCCATAACAAAGCTACTGATATGCGAGTGCAGCTGCAGATAACAATAATCACTTATGAGATACTCTCTAGAGCTCTGCTTAACAGAGTTGAAGAGCAGGTAGATCACCTCACTGAAGAATACCACGCTCATTTCCAGAAAGAAAGATCATGTGTCAAACAGATATTCAACCTAAAAAGCATTCTGCGAACAAGAGCTCTAAGGTGCCAGAACACTGTGGTTACCTTTATCGACTTTAAAAAAGCATGTGACTCAGTCGACAGACAAACACTATTTAGTAACTTGGAAGAGTTTGGAACTGACAAAAAATGAAACAAATCATTAAACAAATGCTAACAGATGCCATGTCGAAAGTCAAGTGCCTTGGGCAAATTTCTGATCAATTTCAAATTAAGACAGGGGTCAGACAAGGAAATGGATTATCCCCAATCCTCTTCAACATTGTACAGGAGAAAATAGTGAAAACCTAGGAAGAGGCTCTGAATTTGGAAGGAATAAGAGGAATATGCATTGGGAGGGAAAAACAGAACCAGGAAATGAAGTGTTTAGCTTCCGTCAAGAACCTTGCTTTCTTAGCCAACAACTGGGAAGGTGCTCGCAAGATGCTTGGGAGTCTTCATGAAATCACAGATAAAAACAGGTCTTCAAATTTCCTATGGAGTGCAGGCATCAAAGAGAGAGCTGCACAGAAGTAAATCATGGAAACATTAAGAAGACAGAGAAGTTTAAGTACACTGGTGTCCAAAATTAAAGCAACAAATGGAAATTTTACAAGGTTGCTTTTATTTTACCACAAAACAGTATAAAGATGTGCTAGTACAGTATAAACAAAGTAAAGAATACAGAATGTAAACAACTACAACATACATAATGTAGACAAAAATGTTCTTCATTTTTTCCAACTTAATGGATTTGCACACACATTCCAAAACTGATTAATGTGCTCAGTATGCGGTGCAACCACTTCTGGCAGCAATACAGGCCTGACAATGATGGGGCATGCTGTGAATAAATGATGGGGCACGCTGTGAATAATGTCATCAGTCTCTTGTTGAGACAATAGTGTCCATTCTTCCTGCAGATTTGCTCACAGTCTTGGTGGATGTAGACTTGATGCAAGCCATCTCCCAAGTGCATTCCAGACAGGCTCTGTGGGATTCAAATCAGCAGAGTGAACAGGCCACACTATGCATGCAATATCTTCTGTTTCCAAGAAAACATCAACCACCTGTGCTCTACAAGGTCGAGCATTATCAACCATCAATACAAAGTCTGGGCACACAGCACCTTGCAACAACCGCAAATGAGGTTCCAAGATCTCATCACAATACCTGACAGCAGTTAAATCTTGCCTATTCACCCATAGTTTTCTGAATAGGGGTTCGAGTGGTAAACATAATCCCTGCCCGCACCATTAGGGATCCTTCTAGATATCAGTCTCTCCCACAATGTTTGCATTCCGAAATCGTGTTTCACATTCCCTCCAGATGCTAATTCTTTGAAAATCCCTCTCCAGACTAAATTGGGACTAATTTGTATAAACTACATTACCGTTCGACTGACCAGGTGGCATGTTAATTAGCCTCAGAGGTAGGCGTACAGCAGGTCTCTGATTAAAAGCCACTCTGCCATAGTCTTCTACACACCTTTTGCCTCAATACAACAGTTCCAGGTGATGATGTGAGTTCACATGTCAGTTGCTTTGCAGTGCTAAGGCTGTAATGTCGTGCCCTTACAGCCAAATAATGGTCCTCTCTTCTGAAGTTACACATGATAAGCCCTGTCCTGATCTTTGGGATACAGTTTCGTTCCCTATAAACTGTTGCCACATCTGAGAAACAACAGAACACTTCACATTAAGCCATCAGGACACATGAGTTTGCGACTGTCCTGCTTCCTTTCTTTCTATGGGCCTCCACTGCAGAGAGTCTGATAGGTACCTTCTCTGTGTCATACTGCACCGTCTGTGACTGTGTACACAGCGATTGTGGATGTGGGGATACCCAACAAAAACTACTTCATTCATTGGTGCCCTGACGTCATCGTTAGCATGGTTGTCCATTGACTGGAATGTCATCAGAACATGATTGTACAGACATATGATTAACAGTTTGTATGGTTATATAACAAATTAGGCACAGGATGGGGAAATAGTGATTTGTTGCTTATTTTTGGATACCAGTGTACCTGGAGGGGGGGGGGGAGGGGGGAGAATAAATCCAGTCAAACAGACTGGATAAGGAGGAAATAAAGGAGGAGCCAGAAAATTAGACTTAGCCTACAAGCTAACACAGAAGAAGAATAATAAATTGGCTTACCCTAGAAATCCAAAATCAGACACTATAATTTGGTAGTACAACCTGAAGGACTGCATGCTTCAGAGCATCTTATTTTAAATTTAAATATAGGGGAGGTTCAAGAACTCAAAAATAGCAAAAAAGGAAAATTTTTAGAAAAATACTACACCACAGAAGACTGCTCATGGGACTTGGAAGAAGAGGAAAAACGAAGAATTATACAAGTACACTGAAAAGATCATGGACACAATGAGGAAGTGGAGGTTGATGTTATATGGACACCTAAAAACTGTGGATGAAAGCAGACTGACCAAAATGATCTTCAGCTACATAGTCGGGTTAAAGGCCACACCTAATAGGCAGATGAGGTGAAGAGGGCAGCAGCAGAGTTGGAATTATGCCACAGATAGTCCACAATAGAAGAGAGTTTACTAGCAGAGTTAACAGCATAACTTTATTTCAAAATAAGCCATCAAACAGGAGGCCCAAACAGATCATTTCCAAGGTGGAGGGAAAAAAAGAAGCCCAAATATGAAGAGGTTCTGGGAGGATAAGGAAGGAGAAGAAGTCTTAAGTCCTCTGTGGTCCATAGCAGACCAATTTCAAAAATAAAAAAAAAAATAACAATACTTCGAGATCTCATGTAGAACAGATGAGTGGTGCACATGTACCATGTAAATGTACAAATGTCAACTTAAGAGCTTTTGCAGAGTAGGTCAAAGACCAGACTGCAAGACCAAACTGAATGACATTGCAACAAGTTAGAAGAAGAGGCCTAATGTTCAAATGAGTGTTAATTCCTGCTGAGGTCATTGGTCCTTAGACTTACACACTACTTAAACTAACTTCTGCTAAGAACAATACACATACCAGTGCCCAAAGGAGAATTCGAACCTTCAGTGGGAGGGGCCGCGCAATCCGTGACATGGCGCCTCAAACCTCATGGCCTTCCGCGTTGCAGAGACCAAATGTTTGAAGATGAAGAGCATAATATAATAATAATAATAATTATTATTATTATTATTATTATTATTATTATTATTATTATTATTATTATTCTACATTATCACTTGCAGACATTTAAAGGAAATCTGTGAATTTATGCAGTTTTGGCTGCATCTCCAAGAATTCAGCACAGCAGCATTTTATTTTTAGCTCACTTACATCAGCAGCAAGTAACTTCTAACTAATGTCAGTTAATAACAATATCAGTCAATAATCATTGTCTCATACATATGAATGCAGCACAGAATCCAGTGTACATAAAGTAGTATTAATTCAACATTACACTGCAGAAGCTGTAAATCAGATCAAAAAGCTCTATTACACATTCTGAATGCAAGAAAAGATGCTGCTTATGTAGAATAAGTCAGGCATTTCTTCAAGCTAAATGCAGCGACTGTTTCAACCATCGAAGAACATTTGAATCTAAAATAACTGAATGTTATATAAATTTCTACTCTTTTGGAAGCAAAATTTGATTTCACATCAGCTATCAAGAAGGCTATGAAATAGTATCAGTGTACAGATCATTAGACCATGGTTCTACTTTGCATCTTGTGAGTCTCTTTGATCTGTGGTTGGAAGTGACATTTTTTCCCACTCATGGAAACTCTAGTACACCTTCTTTTTCTCTTGCTAAATTTAGGCCCTGATGTAATTAATTATTTTTGTTATTGTATGTTCTTTCTTGACCAGCACTAACTACTGTTCATACAATAGATTTGTGGGTACTTTTCATGTGTTGCTCTCATTTAGTGTATTTCTCTTTATGAATAAGTATAATGTTGTTCTTAAGCAGTTGTTATCATCCATTCAGTTCACTGTTTTCCCATATATTTCACCAAATTTGCACAATTTTTCATAAATTTGAACAAGATATGCAATGTACTTTTTTTATATTTTTATGATATCTTTATTACTTGATCAGCAGAGAAAAAGAATGGTATCGTTATGTAGTTGCTGTTTTATATTGCATCTGATTCATGGAAGCAGTCTCTGTAACTTTACATGATCCACTTATTCACACAGTGGAAAACGTTTGGTATGTTAAAGCAAATATATTGCGCATAACAAAAGGATTTTTTTAAAAACCTGCAACATGTTATATTAGCTTCCTTAAAATATCATCAGTGATTCACAAAATTTGACATATTGCATTTTTGGGCGCACACTCTATGACTCCATATCACCTGTTTTACATAGAATAAAACAAATGTAATACAGAAATGAGGGTAGCAAACCTTTGTTGAAATTACAGAAACAGACTTCTGTTACACTAATTTTTATAGTGCATTTGTTTCATTTCATGTGAAATAACTGTTTCATGGAAACAAAAATAAAAGACCCAAAATTATTAGCAATACCACCATTCATGTTAAATACAAAGCATAAAAGTATGCAATGATTAATAAGTATAATAAAAGAAAGGCTTCAAACAGCTAACTAATAATATAGATATAAGCACCAAGAAAGACTGATTTCAGCTCTGTGAACAATACACAGTAGCAACAACAAGCCAAGACATACAACCGCAGTTTAATTGCATAAGGAATTCCACTAAACTAAAAGTAGTTACTTACCATGATGAATCTTTTCCCTAATGCTTGAGTTAAACTGAAAATAAAATTAAACCAGTAGACAGACAAGAAGGCAACACGAAAATTAGTATGAAAAGAACACACAAATTTAGACAGTATATAATTCTTGTAATGATTCAGACATTCATAATGTTCTTCAGAAGGAGCATCTTTTGAGATGCGGAATGAGTCAAGAAATGTAATAACATAGAGCATCAGCAAAGATGAATTAAATATTTAGTGCCTGTATTAATAAATCAAACATTCAATCAATATAACTCGACAGAGCCTATGAGAAAAAAAAAATTTCATAGATGCGGCAAAAGTCACAGACCACAGTCTGAAGTTTTTAGATTGATAAGAACTTGAAATAATGGAAGTCACTTTTTACAGGTCTTATTAAAAGTTTATGCTCTGCAATTTCTGCATTAAAGGTAATAACAGACTTTGTAGATGAAAATTTCAAAAAAATTACTTACTTCTGTTTTTTTTACTACCTTATGTCATACAGCATCATATTCTGGGGCAACTCTCCCCTGCGAGAGAAAATATTTATTCCGCAGTCACAGAATACATTGGCCACACTGTAATACCTCTTGTAGACAGCTCTTAAACAGTTGAGCATGTTGACAACACTCCCATAGTGACTTTCTTCCCTTATGAAGTTTGTAGTCAGCAATCACTCACAGTGCAAGAAAGAACAGTAAATATGAAACTAAAAGGAAAAATGACTTGCTACTCATTTCTCAGCCTTAGGGTTCCACATAGAGGAGTGAATCATATATATTTTTGATTTGATAGCTAGTGATGCAAAGAATTCAGTGGTCCATACAATTATTTTCAAACACAATCCAAAAGTATACCTGCTAGATGCTTGACCTGTGGGTGTGTGTGTGTGTGGGGGGGGGGCATGGGGGTTGGCGCACACATGGAGAGGGCGGTGTGTGCATACGTGTGCGAGAGAGAGATTATGCATAGACTGGTTGTTAAAATTGCAATGCTATGAAGCAGTACGAAATAAATGTTAGGAAAGGTCAAATTGGCAAGATGTGTACTATATGCTTGGTAATGCAAATAATTAGCTTTTCAATACCACCACAAAAATAGGTAGGAGTAACACTGTCTACATTCTGTGTATAAGGAAAGATGACACAGCAGATTTCTCATTCTGAAATCACACTTCTATGTTTTTTTTTTTGTTTGTGTAACAATTATACTGTGCCACATGCAAGAAATATAAATGATGATTAGAAATTTATTGTTTATTTGTCGAAGAATCATTTAGTACATTGTTCATACATGTGATATAGGACAGTGGTGAACTACATTGTTGACACAATAAAAATGCATAATAATGTAGGTTGGTGCACTACATTGCTTCTACATGTGATAATAGCAGTTATTAAGTGAGATGACATGATAAGCACTATGTAAACTACACTCCTGGAAATTGAAATAAGAACACCGTGAATTCATTGTCCCAGGAAGGGGAAACTTTATTGACACATTCCTGGGGTCAGATACATCACATGATCACACTGACAGAACCACAGGCACATAGACACAGGCAAAAGAGCATGCACAATGTCGGCACTAGTACAGTGAATATCCACCTTTCGCAGCAATGCAGGCTGCTATTCTCCCATGGAGACGATCGTAGAGATGCTGGATGTAGTCCTGTGGAACGGCTTGCCATGCCATTTCCACCTGGCGCCTCAGTTGGACCAGCGTTCATGATGGACGTGCAGATCACGTGAGACGACACTTCATCCAGTCCCAAACATGCTCAATGGGGGACAGATCCGGAGATCTTGCTGGCCACGGTAGTTGACTTACACCTTCTAGAGCACGTTTTATGGCACGGGATACATGCGGAATTGCATTGTCCTGTTGGAACAGCAAGTTCCCTTGCCGGTCTAGGAATGGTAGAACAATGGGTTCGATGACGGTTTGGATGTACCGTGCACTATTCAGTGTCCCCTCGACGATCACCAGAGGTGTACGGCCAGTGTAGGAGATAGCTCCCCACACCATGATGCCGGATGTTGGCCCTGTGTGCCTCGGTCGTATGCAGTCCTGATTGTGGCGCTCACCTGCACGGCGCCAAACACGCGTACAACCATCATTGGCACCAAGGCAGAAGCAACTCTCATCGCTGAAGACGACACGTCTCCATTCGTCCCTCCATTCACGCCTGTCGCGACACCACTGGAGGCGGGCTGCACGATGTTGGGGCGTGAGCGGAAGACGGCCTAACGGTGTGCGGGGCCGTAGCCCAGCTTCATGGAGACGGTTGCGAATGGTCCTCGCCGATACCCCAGGAGCAACAGTGTCCCTAATTTGCTGGGAAGTGGCGGTACGGTCCCCTACGGCACTGCGTAGGATCCTACGGTCTTGGCGTGCATCCGTGCATCGCTGCGGTCCGGTCCCAGGTCAACGGGCACGTGCACCTTCCACCGATCACTGGCGACAACATCGATGTACTGTGGAGACCTCACGCCCCACGTGTTGAGCAATTCGGCGGTATGTCCACCCGGCCTCCCGCATGCCCACTATATGCCCTCGCTCAAAGTCTGTCAACTGCACATACGGTTCACGTCCACGCTGTCTCGGCATGCTACCAGTGTTAAAGACTGCGATGGAGCTCCGTATGCCACGGCAAACTGGCTGACACTGACGGCGGCGGTGCACAAATGCTGCGCAGCTAGCGCCATTCGACGGCCAACACCGCGGTTCCTGGTGTGTCCGCTGTGCCGTGCGTGTGATCATTGCTTGTACAGCCCTCTCGCAGTGTCCGGAGCAAGTATGGTGGGTCTGACACACCGGTGTCAATGTGTTCTTTTTTCCATTTCCAGGAGTGTATATTATGAATTAACAATTAGTAAAATTTGGTAAATGAGGTTTACTTATTACGATGTTCCATAAATTCAAACAAAGAATAGAAGCAGTGGTTAAGCAAGAACTGTTTTAACTTTATTTTAAATGTATTTAATTTTGGTATGCATTTTAGGTAAGAAGGCCAATGGTTATACAATATAGTTCCAGTATTATATACTCCTCTTTTGTGTAAGTTTGTATTTTCTGTGTTCATATGTAGGTTCAGCTTTTGCCTGGTTTCATATGTTTGTATGTCATAGTTGTGTCTGACGAGGTGTTCCTCTTTAAAGATGCTCCTTCATGTGAAAATTAGTATTTCATATGTACACAAGCAAGGTAGGGGCAATATTTTGAGAGTTTTAAAAAGGGGGCTACAGGAATCCTGGCATTTAGCTTTTTCTTATCACCCTGAAAATATTTTTCTGTATTTTAAATGTTCTTATAGGATTTGTGGAATACCCCCAAAAAATTATTCCGTACATAAGTTGCAGCTGTATACTATAATGGTACAAGGTCAGCACTGATGAGCAGCTTGTATTCTGAGTGATGATGATGATGTTTGGTTTGTGGGATGCTCAACTGCATGGTCATCAGTGCCCATACAGAGTCGCAAATTTTGTACCGTCCGATTTTTTCACAATCCACTCTAACCACTGTCACAAATAATGATGATGAAGATGATGATGGTGATGAAATGATGAGGACAACACAAACACCCTGTCCCCATATTCTGAGTGAGAATCCTAACAGCATATGATAGTGAGTTCAGTCTCTTATTTAAATTTTTTAGGTGTGCTTTTGTTTTTCAAACATTCAAGAGCCAAAGCGTACATTTGTCACAAGAATAAAAAAACTATGTATCTCTTTTTTGTACATAGCTTATTTGTATCTAAAAAATTGAGAAGGTATCCTGATACTGCACAATTATGTTACTTACCTCATCACTGCAAAAATAATGAGACAGATTAGAAAACAAGTAATTTATTAAGAATGTTCTATGTAACATATCTGATTATAAGTACAAATATGAAAGCTTTTGTTGAAAGCTTTTGTTCCACATACTATTAACACGGGGCCATTACCTTTTACTTTGTGATAATACAGGTACAGGAATATAGAAGTAATGTTTTAACTAGTAGAGCAGTTGTAAACAAAAACCATTTCCAATTTTCTTTTATTTTTACGTGAGAATAGCAAAATTAAATTCAAGAAAAAAATCTTTCAGTATTTACTATCATTCTTTACACAACTCCATTCCTGGGATCACATAATGTGTTGGGAAATGAGCTGAGTTCCATGTCAAGGGGAGACAAACACAAAAGGATAGGGTCTATTAATTGTCAGCAGTTCAGGTATACAGTGAATAATGCTACCCCTTAGGGACATCACAGCAAGCAATAGGAAGGAATACCATGTGCACTCAGTGTGTATGCCTCATTGAAAACGCTAGTCTGGTAGCCATTGATGGGACAGGGTGTAACCATCTGCAGACTGAGACACACAACGGGACAAACAATGCCTTGTTTGGGTTCCGAGGTCACACACATGTGTGACTCCAGTGACTGGCAGAGAAACTTGGAAGTATCAGAGTAAGATACAAAGAAATGCTCCCCACAGTTGAGAATATTAAAATCCTGAAGCATTTAACCAAAGTGCCAGAGTTTGAAATGCTTCTAAAATCCAGTGAAGATCTCATAATACTAAGTACAGAAAGATGGTTAAAACCTGAAGTTGACAGCAGTGAGATTTTGGGGAAAATTGAAGCATGTATTGAAAGGATAGGTTAATAGCAAATGGACATGGTGCATTTGTTGCAGTAGACAAGAAACTCATATCTATCAACACAGAAAATGAACCTGCATGCAAGATTGTTTGGCTACGACTCTATCAGGAGTTGGAGTAAAATTATAATTGGATCCTTCTATCAACCACCAGACTCACCTCGTAAAGTAATCAAAAACTTTAGAGAAACCATCAGTTCATAAGTGCATAAGTATCCCAATCATACTGTAACCACTGGGGGAGACCAACCATCCAACAATCAATTGGTATAATTACAGTTTTGTTAGTAGTAAGTGTGAAAAGATATCCTGTGTAATATTACTAAATACTTTCTCTGAAAACTACCTTGAGTAGATGGTTCAGAGCCCCAGTTGTGATGGAAATGTATTAGATATAATGGCAGCAAATAAACCTGTTCTCTTTTAGTAAACCTGCATCAAAATTGGTATCAGAGACCAAGACATATTAGCAGCAACAATAATTAGCAAAGCACAAAGGGCAATTAAAACAAGTGAAAAGATTTATAAAATCAGTAAACCAGACAACAAAGCAGAAGTGTCATATCGTAACTTTTAGCTCACTTGAAACTTTTAACTCAGGACAGAAGGATGGAGAGGAACTCAAGTTTAAAAGAATAGTTCGCCATTCACTGGGTAGATATGTACCCAGTAGAACAGTTCATGACGTAAATGACCCACCATCATATATAATCACAGTAAGGAAACTTCTAAGAAACACACTACTGCATAATAGGTGTAAAACAAAGCATACAGCTATAGACAGAGAGATATTGAATGAAATGTATTTGATTGTCAAAGAGAGCAATTATTAACTATAATTTTTTCTTGTGTATGGAAATTTAAAAAATTGAAAACTTACAGAATAAACCAGAGATTTAATTTTACATTTAAGTCATACTGAATTTCTGCCTGCATTTCGACAGTTTTCGTGCAAACAGTGTGACCTTAGAAGATTATTCTCTGAAACAGTGACTTGCTTGGAAAACATTGCCCTTTCATTTGGAGTTACCCAAAATTCATAAATAATAAATTCAATACTAACTACATTCCAAATTCACATTAAAAGATCATTGTGAGAACTGTGGCTACAGCAGTATTGTCAAATAATTGTGAAAAATTAAATATATCTACAGAAATATTACTGTACTACTCTCCATTTACTGAGACAACAAAGGGCTTGAAGAATGGAATGATGGGGACAGTACATAAATTTATAGGAAAACGTACTTACTTACTTCCACAAATGTAATGCGATGAGTTTACAGGTAGATAACCATAGGGGAACAGGGGTATAGAGATAAAAGACAGAGAGAGAGCTTCATACCATACTGTTTTTCTCTAATGAAATCCTTTAATAACAGAGCTCAAGATTCTTGTGTTTATCTTCAGTTATCAGTATCAGCATTTTGTTTATTTCTGAGCAGTGTGACTATTTTCTTGTAACAATTTAGCTTGTCTCTTAGCTTAAAACTTAACCACTTTTATTTCTTTGGACAACTTTTTTAACACATGGCGCATTATTAAATAAATAAATAAAATAATGTCTAGTGGCTTTTGGAAAATAATCTCCACAGCTAAAATGCCATTTCATTTATTTACTTGATGCTGCATTTTAATTTCCAGGAAACATACTCAAGTGGCATCTACAGACGATCATGTGCAGTTAGTCCTCCATGAGGAAGGTCGAGGGAAAGACACAAAAGCTGTGCAAGGTGGGTTACCATTTAGCCTAAGATTTTAATCAGTTAGCTACTTTCTTTAAATACCATCCATTACATTACACAGTGTTGTCCTAAATTACAGAAACAAGCAATGTAGAATAATTTTCACTGCAAAATGAGAATTCAAACATAAAAATTAAGCCAAACAGTAACCTGCAAGGACAAAAGCCACCCTTTTGCAGTCAACACACCATATGCAATTAACTGATAGTTTGCATATGATTAAAGATCAGTTCTGTAATTAATGATCCTTGAGTACTTTATTGCCTTTAAAAATTTCGTACATGTTATACTCTCAGACAAAAAGTTTTTAGGTAACGAAGTACATTAAGGTAGTTATTCATACAAGTGTTTTACAGTAATGCTTCAAAGTGATGACCACCACAGTCAAATGCTTTCAATGTTGTCGACCAATCATACACAGCAGCTCTGTGGCATGAATTGGTGGTACTAACGTACAGATAAATGTTTAAATATCTTGCTGAATAGTACAATCTGCCTTTCTCATTCTAAGGGTACAGCACTTCACAAATTGCTGTTTCATCTTAAGTATGCTGCAGCAACAGCAGTTTGAGAAGCTCAATGTCAACAGAGGCTACTCCCCTTATGAGTTACTGTATGGCGTAGTTCATATGGTGTTTTGTGCCCTGTATTGCACAGGGTATCACCCGGCAGCGTAATTTAGGACCACCATGTGTATGCCATCAGAAAATCTTCTGAACATCATTCACCTTCTCTTACAAAGAATCTCCCACTAACAGTAATAAGGACATTTTGTAAAATGTTGACAGCAGCAGAGCTGAGGGTTCCCACCAGAGAAGCATGGAGTGCTGATATGCGGCAGCACCAGTCCTGGAAATTCAACAGACGAAATAACACGAATCGAGACCAAGGAGAAGAGGACTTCCACTCATTTAGAAGCCTTCCAGGTCCACATGTTATCTACACAAGAGAACTTCAAGCACTACAGCAACAACACCAAAGAGCTGAGCATGATAAAGATGTTTTTGTAGAAGATATTGAAGGCGGTCAGTTAGAAGGTCCACGAGAATTACGGCTTAAGAATGATACTGATTTAGATGCTGACTCAATACGTCGGCATGAAATGGAAAGGGGCTCAGATATTGGCAGAGGTGGTGCCGATACACTTGAGCGACAGAGGGTTCTAAGGGATAGGAAAATGGTTGGCACGCAACATTTGCATAATGCTGATTTTAAGAAAAAGGAAGCTGCATATTCAGAAAGAGCTAATGACCATGTACGAAATCCAGGTGATGCTGCCTACCACAGAAGTGATCCCGACCACGGCACAGTCCATTTTTCAAATGCATACAATAATACAGTGTACGTCCATGGTCAAACAAACAATTTTGCAACTGATGAAGTCATTTTAAGAAGAATAAACAACTCTGAAACATCACACCATATTCCACGAGATCAGCAAACAAGTGATCCTCATCAAGTGAATGATCTGCATGGGGCACATATATTGGTAGCTGCTGACGAATTAGACTTGAGAAGGTTAACAGAAACTCGGATACCCGAGGGTTATCGCCTTATTTTAGAAAGAACAAGTCCACAAGATGATAGTGATAACAAAACACCAGTGGGAAGGGAACAATATTTCATTCAGGAAGGGAACGCAGAAATTTTGCGCCTTGTAACACGAGGGCGGTCTGACGAAGAAAATATTTCCGTGCAACATCAAAGGCCTTCTACATTTCTCCCCGCTACTGAACAACACATCCGAATTGAAAACGGCAAGGAAATCATTATGCAACGCTTCATGCAAGATCAACACAACAATACACCTCAAACTAGTTCATTACAGCAGGACAACATTAAAATTAAAAAAGAGGTGGAGGAACCGACTAGTAGAAGTACTGGCGAAGGAAATTTAAGTGGAAGTTTACAAACTGTAATAGCTGCCCATGAAGTCTGCTTGCAAACTGAACAAGTTAACAATGGGCACAGAGAAATAACTAGAAAAGGAGATATCACTCCGCAGCTCCATGAAAATGATAAACATATTCAAGATGATGTGAGAATAAGAGCAGGTCACATTTTACAGCCCTATTCTGTACTTGGTGGAGCAATTAGTGAAAGTCAGGATACACAGAGTTTACCAGCTCAGTACTCCATGGCTACACAAACAGATGTCGATATAGGGACACAAACAGATCCCCTACCAAGACGTGCCATAAGTGACAATGATGATTCATTTACTGAAGAAGAGGATGACTATGTGGACTACTCCTCAGTAGTCCTTATCAAAAAACCTGGCAGTGGAAAAGGAATTCGGTGGGTCAGAAGGAATGAAAGCAAGAAAAAAACTGTCAAGACTGAACATCAGAAAAAATTCAAGGATGGGCACCATCCACGTAGAGTTTATGTGAAGACACCCATCATGGAAGAAACGGAGAGTTCTCTAGAACTTGCTGAGCAACACACATCTGCAGCACAGGCGCCAGAAGATACTGCAGCTACAAGCAATTATACTGAAAACAAGTCTAGTATGCTTAGACGGCAAAAAATAAAAAGTAAAATATTGTCTAATGTCTCTGAACAAGAACCAGTGACAACAGAAAGAAAAAAGAAGAAGTCAGAAGTACTGGAACATGAAGAGGAATCATTATCAGATTCCTTAGAAGAACACTCACTGTCTAGAGACAAAGACGACGGGAGTTACAAAAAAGATAGAAGAAAACATCAGTCCAAACAACGTTTCCAAAGAAACTCCGAGTCTTCAGATGAGGATCATACACCTGAAAACAAGGAACCAAATGAACATGATAAGGCATCATCAAAGGCAAAAGATAAGAGGGGTACAGGTAAGAAGATAGAATTTGATTCAGATGTTAGATTTTACTATCGAAAATCATCCAGCTCTGTTCACAGCAGTCCTGAAAGATGGATCCAAGTAAAACCAAACCGACCTAGAAGCAGGTCCCTATCAAGTCATCGAACTACAGAAGAACAAAGTGAAGTAACAGACCATGAACTACTGGATAAACTGAAGAGACCGGGAACTAAAACTGAAAAAAGCTTTAAAGAAAATGATGCCTATAACAGTGGTGATGCACAAATGGAGCTTTCTCGTACAAAGTCTACATCTGAACTTCAAAGAATAAAGAAAGCTGAGAGTTCAGCATCACAACAAACAGTCAGAGCCAAGTCAGTGATGGATAAAAGACCTGCTCCTGTTACAAATTCTAGTCAGAAATTGGATGTTGGTGGATCAGCTGCAAGAAATTCTCGTTACATGGATTGGTACAAAACTAAAAAAGAAGAAAGAGAAAGAAAGAAAAAAGAGGAGGAGGAAAAGAAACTAAATCAGACAAAGAAACGGAAAGTAAAGTCGACTGTAACCAAACATCTTGACACAAAACAAATTTCTGACACTTCCCTATCCAAATCAACATCAGAAGTGGAAGACAAAACAACACCACCTTCCTTGAGCCACTGTGAGAACTCTGACAAAATTAATCCACAGAACACTGAAGAAAACAAATCTACAACTCTCAAACAAAATGAAGTTAAGCCAGAGGATGACCTTGATTCTGGTATTGCCATGTCATCTCTTTCCACACAAACTCAGGCCAGTGCAACAAACAAGAAAAGACGACATCAGGAACTCCTTGAGAAAAAGAGTGTATTTGCAATTGCATATAATGATGTCCACACTGAGCAACTTAGGCCAGACACTTCCTCACCCTCTTATTAATAAAATTTGTTTTATCACACTGTTACAAAGACTTCTGATGCTATTAGTGTTTAATATTTCATACATAAGACTGTATAATTTTTTGAGTGGACTAACAACTATTTTATGACAGTTCTATTAGTCTTCCGAAAAAATTAAAAGTAATGTATTTTGATCTCATCTTGTATGACATATGTTTCAGAAACCAGATTCTTTCAGATATAGCTTCCACATTCTGTTGGTAAATAATTTTTTTCCGGAATATGACATTTCTAAAAGGTAGTCATACCTGAAACAACAGGATGATGATTCCGTATGTGTAAGGAAAGGAATCATCAAAAATTTTTACTTTAAATAATTGACAATATGATTCCCTCAGAGACACAGAACACAAGTTTTTATGTATTCTTTTCTGTGACTTCATTACGTGCAATATGCTAACTTACTACTGATTCAAAAGAACAATGATGCGCTATTTTCTAAGTTTCCGGATCTGGATAATGTGCACATGGCAAATCAACTAACTAGAAATTCAACATTAACATTCCACTTTTATCCAGGTTTAAACATATAATTTTAACACAATTCACTTCTATTATGTCTTTATTTTTATCACTTATTCTGATTTCCTATCTAGTTTTGTATTGTATGATATGCATTTTGAGATATTCAGAATCAACCCATTTAAGCTGGAATCATGTGTCTAAGCTACTGAGTGTATTAATAACACAGTCAGGATTGTTTTCCTTTTTCATAATTTTCAGTTAGAACAGCCATATGTGACATGTATCTGCACAAGTTACAACTAAATTTTTGGAAAACAGTTTTTAACAAGAGAATGCCAAGATAAAAATAGTCTGAAGACTCACGGCACTGTGAAAATGATGCCAATAATGACTTTACTTGGTTGCCACAATCAGCAGTTCATATTTACAAGAGCATTGAGGATGAAAATCAAATAACAGATACTGTATATTTGCAGATTTTAATGAAAGTGCATATACAGGCCATTGTTGGTTATGTCCACGAAATTAATTTTAAGCATCTACTGATCTGAGGTCCAACATAATTACAAATTTATTGTGAACTGACACATAAATCATGTCACATAAATACATAAGGAATGGTCTTACATGTATTCTGCGGCAATGCCTGAATATCAAAAACAAACAAGCTGAGTCTGTTATGAATTGAAATTAGTTCTAACAATACACTGTTATGCCGCTTTGTGGATTTGTGACAAAAAAGTAGTAAATGATTAAGACAGTAGTGGTTTAAGCAGTAACAGGAGGAATATAACATTCCTGCAACACATTAAATGAAAATAACTTTCCTAAAACTTAAAAGTAAGCAATGGATGTGGCTTGAAGAGTTCTTGTAACTCAATAATTGTTTCCCAGAAAATATGCATAGAATGTGCTAGCTCTGTGGCTGCAAACCTGCTTACTGCATGACTACCTCAGCATGTTAGAACTAGCTAGTGAAAATGGATGATGATAGGCTATCAAGTACTTTCAATGTCTTTTTAAAGAAGAGTAGACCACCATTTGATTGTGCATTATAAAATTTATCTTCCTGAGATACTTGTTTTGGACTGCCTTAACAGATATGACATAATTTCAGCAGTGTACTTGATAATGGCATAAAAACCGAAATGCGCTAGTACATACGATAAATATAGTAATACACAGTCAAATGGCATTTTACTCTTTTAAAAAGTACTGTCTGACTGTGTCTCAACACCATCAAAAACTTTTTACTTTCAATGTGTTTTACCCAGAAACTGGCTTTCACCAGACAAAAAAGGAACAAATCACACACTATCATTGTAATTTCTACAAATTGCCTAAAGTGCAGAGTAGAGGATAACCACATTTCAATACACAAAATCACAAAAGATGTCTAATAATGCTTCATGCTACTATATCTACACTCACCCATCATGATGGATCAATACTGAAACATGAGTCACCACAGTATTATTTCAAGTATCAGGTCATATTTGTGGCTCAAATAAAGTAGCAACATATCCTAATATGTGGCTTCTGTCTATAATAAAGCTGAATATCTGAAAGTGTACCCAGTGTCAATCAGAACATGAACACTGCCTTCAAACAATCATTGTGCCCTGAGATGTACAACTTATTTCCATTCTGTTCCAAATTTCAGACTGTATTTTTATGTTAAGCAACAAAAATTCTATTTTGTACAGTTTTATCCACCAGTCGCATTCTATAGTATTTCAACAATGTTGGGTGTTTAAAATTGATCCAGTGCCCACAAAACAGGAGGCACTGATAGATCAAAAACTGCAACCTTTTTTTTTTTTTAATTTCAGAACATCCAATGACAACAAAATACTATTGTCTTAGCTTAAAAATTATTTTAATTGGTGTACATAGCAGATATAAAAGTACAACTGACACAAAACAAATGTAAATTTTTATCGAGGAAGCAGTCAAAACAGCAGAGTATACAACAGGAAGTGAGCACTAAATGAGTACTGAGGATTGAATGATAACATACAAGTCATCATTCTCCTGCATAATTCTGTGATATTGTTGTACTATAAAGTATTTTAATGTATTTCTTGTTAGTGTACAGTTTGATGAATATATTTGAAAAATTTTTCTTACTGTCTAAGTAATAACATTATGATGTTTGTATCCTGTGTGCCTTCTTGTAAAATTTGTAAGGAAATTGTTATTTTGTAATACAAAAGAAAATGTAAAATCAATAATAAAACATACAAGCAATATGGCAAATTAATATTTATAGTTTACTCATGTCCAAAATGTTTAAAAAATCTAAGGTTGTCCAAAATGTTTAAAAAAATCTAAAGTGAACAAAAAAGTGTGCACTCACATAAGAATAAAAGAAAGAAACTTACATTAACATCACACAAAAATTTGGGCATCCTTAGTACTCCTGTCCTTGCATTCATCAGATCATCACTGTGCACACACAAGAACTTTCAGAACAGTTTGTTTACTCTTGTAAAATCTGTTCACCACCACATGTATAAGAACTATTGCTTCTTTAGGAAAAGCTCACACATACATCTGAACTCTACCTGACTGAAATGCTGCGTAGCCTATTCGCCATTCTCTAAATGATCCAGATTTGATCAAAACTAGTAAACAGTGTAGACTTCATACAACTGCTAAGGTGATTCCAACTTTAAGTTTATTTTGTCATCCTGGCATAGATTTTAACCCTGACAGTACTTCTTAGATACTCACTCACAGAGACATGAGCTCATTTGTTTTTAGAATACAGGTTTTGAACATCTCAAATCGTCATCTTCAGACCAATGCACAGCACAGGATGCCCATACATTGACACACAGTTCAGTGAGAGAAATTCCAGCAGAGAGATTGATACTTCAAGTCTGGTGAACTAGCTGAAGAGCAATATGGTGAGCCTAAGCACCCAGCAGCCTTTACCTTCAACTACTATAATTCGTATGAGAGGGATACTAAACCATCATGCTTCCTGACAACTCTGATGATGGGATATGCTGTTTGTTGTGTAGGTCTTGCTACTGTTGCTAGTTTATTGGAACACATTTTTATTTTGGATACTTCTTTTCTGTATGGCACAAGGTACTGTACTAGCCAAGCACTACCACTCCTTATTTTCTCCCCAATTACATTCTCTTTGAATCACAAGAATCTACTGTCAGTATAGCATTGGTAGCTCTGCTACACTGTCCTCACTACTGCTCTATCTGCAGGAACCATTCGTATTAACAACAGGCGAGTGAATTTGGTAATTTTTGGGAGGTGGAAAAAGAAAAGAACAACACTGAGTCATGACAAATAAACACATGTTGATAGTAGTTAAAAGGTTGGGTGATTTCCCTTTTGTCTACTGAAAGTATGACTAATCATATCATTTTCGAAGGGCTAAATAATTTCTGTGACATTAGTGTCAACATTAACTCTTGCAAAGCAGGCTATTGCTTCTAGCAACCACTGATTTAAGATATTATTATTTTTGTTGAGTCATAAGGGTCAAGAACATGAAAGGGAGGCTCTTCAGAAGGGAGTGGAAACATTGTTATATAATATCCCCCATGTTATTCAATGTGCATATTGGGCAAGAAGTGAAAGAAACTTACTAGAAATTTAGTAAGTGAAGAAAATTCACATGACAAGAAATAAAAAATGTAAGGTATGCCAATGACGACACAATTCTAACGGTCTTGGAAGATCAGTTGAATGGAGGTTCCTTACTTTCCCGTGCCCTTTATCCAGACAACACGGGGTTGGGACTGGTATGGTTCTTCTTCAATTTCGCTGACAACCATCTATACACTTATATAGGCTATTACTACAGTGGGGTTGCCACTACCAAAGTGATTTTAAAGCTACTGCCAGATTCTCCCCCTCCCGAGGAATCCAGGTAACCCTATAGTCCGTGTCTAGTATAATCATATGATCGAATGTGACATCATTTTTTCAAAATAATGTATCTGAGGCTGGATGTTGGAACCAGCCTGGTGTTTATCTACGGGGATCTGGAAGATGTCCTAAAAACCACATCCAGGGTGGACAGAAAACCAGCCTCCTTGTTAATCAATGTGCCTACCTGTGTCCAGGAAATAACTCATTTGGCTACCTGGGAGGTTTGAAGAGGTTATAATATGGATACTAACAAAAGTAAATAAGAATGATGGATTAAAGCCAAATTAAATCGTTTAATGGTGTGGGATTTGGATTAAGAAAGGGTCACAAAAGGTGGTAGACGAGTTTTGTTATTTGGGCAGCAAAAAAACTTTTCTAAAATAAAATTCAAAAAGAAGAGAGAGAGAGAGAGAGAGAGAGAGAGAGAGAGAGAGAGAGAGAGAGAGAGAAATGTGTTAACACTGAATAAAAATTAAGTGTCATGAAGCCTTTTCTGTAAGTATTTGGTGTGTAGTCTCTTGTGGAAGTGGAACATGGATGATGAAACAATACAGACGAGTACAGAAACTTCCAAAATGTGGTGTTACAGAAGAAGCCTAAAGATAAGATGGGTAAATAAGGTACCAACAAAGAGGTAGTGAACTAAATTAAGAGATAAAAGATCTTTACTGCACAACTGGACTAAAAGAAGTGGTATTTTGACAGTATACATTGTGAGGTATTGAGGAATAATAAATTTGGTAATAGACTGAAGAGTGTGTGTGCAGGAGGGGGGAGGGGGGGGGCGAAGAGGTAAAAATTGTAGAGGGGGCCAAAGGCTCAAATCAGGATCAAATGGATGTAGCAGCAGTAATTATGAAAAGACAGGATAATTGTGCAGGACTGACTAGCTTGGAGAGATATATGAAACAGAACTTGAGACTGAGAACCATAAAAACAACAGACATTGAATTCACTGTAGGTGACATGCATCGAGACTTCATAAGCTTTTGCAGGGTGAAGTGAATATATCATCTGGTCTGTGTGCATATAAATACTGTTCACTGGTGACAACAGTACTGTCACATTAATTTGTTATCTTCAAAATATTTTATCAAACCAAAATGGGCTCCATATCTTTGGAAGCCTGTGGAATTTTTCAAATTTAAATGTTTACAAAATGCAGTGCTCACAAATGGGGAAAAATAGTGTAAAAAGAAAGGAACTCATGTATTCATAAATATATTCTTATTTATTTACAATATGCTAAAATTAAAGCCATGCAGTAGTGTAAAAAGACAGGAAATTAAAAACCATTAATATGATATATGTAATAGGATGTAGCAGGAATTTCTTTACAAATTTAAAATAAAGTTCCAAGTGTTTAATTTTTAAAAAGTTACCTTTTTTACTAGCATTTTTATCGTTTCATATCATTAATTGATGCCAATACAGCTGAAATTAATTGTAGAATTACAGCAAATAACACGAAATTTACAAATCAGTTACAAATAGAGATCTACGGACTTAACTCCTGTATGCAGAGCAGAGATCTATAAATACTGCCTTGGGTTCAGTCAGTTGTGTATAACTAATCAGAATGGTCACCAGATTAATCCAAGCAAAATACTGCTGGTCTTATGCAATAATACAATACAAACAGTTGAATATCCAATACAACACTGAAAAGTTTAAAAAATGTAAATTCACCTTAAACAATATATTTATAAACCTCAAGAGTTAAGCAAACATATATTTCTAATCAAAATAAAAGTAAAAATGAAAAATAAACATTACAACATTCACAACAAAAGCATAGTAACTACTTGTTAGGATTGAAATAGGAACAGATAGAGCAGGTCCAAAATACACGGTACATTTAAATCAGTATTCAGTCTATCTTTCAGAAGTCTCTTGATTATGGATACGAGAAGAGGAAATTAGAATCTAATATCAAGGTCATTAGACACTGATAACAAGCAGAGAGGGGCAAAGTCAGATAGGATATTACATTTGTGGTAATTGTTTGGGAACATACTTAAGCTACTACTAATTCGTTGCTACAATGATCATAACAGTTGAATACGTGCAACTTGCCAGTGCAGTGCCTTTACCAAACATATGTCTATGGACCTCAAAGAGAAAGAGAGAAAGAGAGAAAGAGAGAGAGAGAGAGAGAGAGAGAGAGAGAGAGATTCAATAAGAAGGCAGTAATTAAGTAGGTAAAATTTATTGGAGGATGTACGGAGCACACAGAACATTGTACCCTTGTATACAATACATTATTACCATTTCTGAATAGAAGAACGATGCTATTGTTCTTCAGTACAGTTTTAGGAAGCCATAAGTGCTACATATGAATCCTTTCAAAGTTTCCTAGAAGCGACTGACAACAAAAAGAAAAACAGCGGTCTTCTTCACTTAAATGATAGTATACACCCACATAGCTATATTTAAAATGTTTCTTTTTTTTACAAAAATTTAAAGATTTATTTCTGTTTGTGGTTTTTAGTTTGTGACATAACAATATTGCACATATTGAACTTCAGGCAATAAATACACAGGTCACCATTTGTACACAAAATAGCTTACACTGATTTAATAATAATAATAATAATAATAATAATAATAATAATAATAATAATAATATATAATTATTTATATAAGATATAATGTACTTTACAAACTGATATTTTGTATTTATTTAACTTACTGGTTTATCACAGTGAACAGTTTACCTTTAAAAAATGTATATCTAAAACTTCATTTCTATATTCCAGTCCATCAATATACACATCATTTTAAAACACAAGAAGTATAATTACACAGAACATTAAAAATCTCTCATGTATATAATTAGTCAATCTTTATCGATAAAGATTTGTTTTTTCGCTGGTGCTAAATGAAAGCAATCCCTGGATGCCAGTTATTAATACCTAACTGGAGGAGATGAAGCATTTGTTGAGGGACTTTGTTTGCACCATGTCAGCAACAACTAGAAAAAAGGTATATATTTCCACTTGATATTTTGTAAGTGCACATGAAGCTTCAGTTACATCAGTTCAAATTCAGCACACAATATGATTTTTTTTCCATTACTTAGAAAATTACTTTTTCATTATTGTGGAAGATTGGAAGTCAGTACCACCAAAATGCACTTATGTTGAGACACTTTTAGCCATCTCTTTCTTTCCTTTCTTAGCGAAATACATTAGATCTATAGGAAAAGGAAATAATAGTGTGTGACTTCTCTCAACTGACCTATATTACATTATTCAGTACAATACATAACTCTTTTTCTACACTCTTATCTCCACTTTGAAGGCAATGAAACATTGTCACTACTCAGTTTCTTTTGAAATAAAGCAGCTGCAACATGAGGGAATTTTAAAATTATCAGGCGCTGGTTCGCCATTTGGATGCAGAGCCAGCAGCTTCCTGTAAATGTATTTCTGCTTGCAGTATGTTCTGTACCCAGATGGGACTTCTAGCTTTGGATTACATGGTGATTCACCAGTTTTCTTACATTTTTCTACTCTTATCCCTTGCCTGTACTTATCATCCGTATTAATAATGAACAGCATCTCATTATCAGCTGTTTTGCCAAATTTAGGATAAAGTATTGTTTCCTCGGCATCACATGTGAGCTCTTCATCAGTACTTGCATCAAATCTTGTTGCAACATGTACAATATCATCTGTAAAATAGCTTTGGAAACGTGATGTTTTGTTCTCCAGTAGCCTTTCGATATAACGATGAGGATAATCCCAAACATTTGAGACACACAAGTCTGTACCACCTACAGAACAATTCTTCACATCTTGCTTTGGAATGAAAGCTGTGGGCTTAATGGGGAAGACGAAGTCAGTAACAGGTCTACCTACACCATCAGAACTGCTAGAACGAGTCTTAATCCTGTGAATTTCTTTATTAGGTGCTGAAATTCCATCACTGTCAATAGAGCCTCGTTTCACTTCTGAAGCTAAGTTGTCTTGTAGGGAGTCAACAGTGTGCCTCACAGGTAGTTGACTATTAGAAACTAGAAACAATGCACTGGCACTTGCTTGCTGCGATGAAGTTTCTTTGGTTGGCAGATAAATACCTGCAGTAACATCAACTAGCAGTAACACTAGCAGTTGCCTCTTCATCTTCAAAGTTAAGCAAGTCATTACAGCAGTATGTTATCCAGTTGGTTACCTGAAAAACATCAATGATATGATCGGCCTATTTTCATACAGTTGATTACATAAAAACAAAGCAGAATAACTAGTAACACCAATATGACCAAACTATTAATAACTGGATATGCATTATTAAGGCCACTGAACAGTTCTGAGTACTCTTATTAAGAAAAAACTGAAAACAATAAGGAAATACTTTTCGTCCCTTTCTTAAAAAGTACATGGTTACAGGTGGAGGAGTACGAATTTCATACTGTACTGCTTTGGTGTATTAATAGCAACTGTTACCCCGCTTCTCCCCAATAAGGAGTATAATCTTATACTGATAAGTGTATGGATGTGTCAAACGAGTTCACAGGACTTACTAATTTCATTCTGCTGCAGAAATATGGTCTAAACAGTATTACATCATGAATACCCGTCAATTCATACGGCGTTTTTACCAGTTTCTCATTTAAAGATGCATCAAGTGCTCATTTCCATGCAGCACTTTAGTCTGAAAGGTAGCAAAGAAGTCAGCTGAATCAGTCACAGACATTGACATAATCTCTGGCAGTATATGAAAGTTCCATGACTCCGTGATATCTCCACAACGTAATTTGATCAACTTAAGTACCTAAATGCCTACTGAAATATCTCATGATGATGATGATGATGATGATGATGATGATGGTTGTTAAACCATCAAGACTGTCAAAACTGACGAGACAAGAACTCTATGAAGCATGTATTCAAGAATATTGCCGTGAAAATCTACGTTCTCAAATTGTCGTAGGTGAGCTTGGTATTTCTGATCAGTCAAGTCTGAACTGCAGAAAATGCAACAAAAATAATGACTTGCAAATGTGTTTTGTCCAACCAGCCTGGAATGTTACGAAACAAGAGACAAATATAAAAAATATGAAACTTATTAATCCATAAGGGTCAATCCATATGAAGTGGTCCAGTGATGGTTGCTTGAACATTTTTAAATATTTTAATTTTTTATATGTGATTACCCTATATTTGACAAGTTTAAAACAGTTTTTTTAAAATAATTTATCTTGTACTTTTACTGGATGATGGTCATTTTTATTTGTAGGCGCGCAACGACTTTTCAGTCTGGAGACATTTGCGAAACTTTTAATTTATCTCTGCACTGGGCTAAGTTACAACATTGCAATTAACATCACTGTTTTTAGAAAAGTGTCCTCTACAACATTGGCTATTGCACAAAATACCCTAAATTCAAAAATAACCAGTCAAAATGACCTAAAAAGTTTGGTATCCAAATTTTCAGAAATCCACTTTTTACAAACAAGGAGTGATCTTCAAGAGTCTATTTTTTTCTATAGTTAGATATCATACACTACTGGCCTCATATACAGCAAGAACACTTACAAATTTGTCCTTAATTTTTTATGAATTTTTAAAAATTTCAAAATTTTTATTTTTTGTAAAGTTTGGGGTTAGTTATCTCAGGTGGAACTGAATATAAAAATATGATTTTTGCACAATTTGTACACCTATAAGATAGCAACATAATGTAAAAATTTCAACATTGATATCTGACTGTGAACAAAGATATGAATTTTTGAAAATGAGGAAATAATTCACATTACTCTACAACTGATCTTATGGCTGTTGCCTATTTAAATGGTTTATTGCTTCACTGCAATAAAATTTAATTGAAACATATATTTAGTTTACACTATCACCCAATATTTAGAGGTCTGTGCGGATAAGAAAAGTGCAATCCGCATCTGCACCGCATCCGCAAGGTCCTAATCCGCAACCGCATCCGCGGCAATTAATCCGCATGTTCCTTATCCGAATCTATTTAAGTTTTGAATGAGTAATTAATAGTAATAGACAATACTACATAGAATTATCATATGTAATGACATAGTTATTATCAGGGTGCCATTTCTGCAACAACTTAACTACTTTTTATATACTAAGATGGTATCTGTTCATTGGGACATGTCCGAAAGAACAGATACCATCGGTGTCCATGCAGCTCATTATAATGAAATTACAATGAAATGAACACCCTTAGTTGCTTACAGGCGTTGACATATTCCAACGGGGACAGACGAAAATGTGAGCCCGGACCGGGACTCGAACCCTGGACCTCCTGCTTACATGGCAGACGCTCTAACCATCTGATGGTAGACACTGGGCAGGTTTGTCACCCAGAGAGCACTTCACAGGCCACACAAAAGACACACTCGCAGAAACGGATTAGGCGCAGGTCTCTTGGATACAGCTACGTCGGTCGTAGCCAGGGGCTGAGGACAACAGACATCCTCTCTACCCGGCCCTGCAAGATTCCAAGAATGTCAACAGACTTGAAGTTTCAACTAACATTGCAACATACGTACTGGGCAGATGCCTTGCTCATTATCCGCAGATGATCCGCAGATATTCGCGCCGGTCGCGATTTTATCCGCCAAGTAACAAATACCGCGGATATATTCGCAGATATCCGCATCCGCGCAGACCTCTACCAATATTCATTTAGTTTATTTATTTTCAATAATGCAATAGTAAATAATAGCTTTCACTTTTGTTCTATGGTAATAAAAATGTCCACTTATGTTTAGGTTTATTGTCAATAAAGAAGTACATTATTGCTGGGAGTGGCATTGTAGTAGTCAGTCTGTTCTGAAACCTCTGTTAGATTGGATGTACATACTTCATCGAGACTGTAGAATGTGTTAAGTGATTTGTTTTGTGTGTAATTTGTCATTAATTTTGAGAGATTAACTGGAATGTAATAACATGGATGAACAGTGCTCTGTTGGACAGATAGCAAGTAAAGTGTGTCACAAAACAGTTTACAGTTCAGTTTCAAAAAACTTGAAAAATGTCAATGACTTTAATGAAATTAGACAAACTTTGTTTAAATTTCGAGTGAGTTCTTCTGTAACATAAGTGTATGAGTATCATGAGAAGAAATATACTCTGAAGTACAGCCACATTTTTGGAAGAAATTCCCTGTGCCCAAAATGTTACTAAAAAATATTTGTTGTGAATGCAGAACCAGAATCGTGTAACCTTGCTCATGACATTTATATTCCTAATGAGGAAGCTATCAGCAATTGGATTTTACTTGTTCTAAGTTAGATGTATTTCCTGCTTAGAAAATAATAAAATTAAGTAGCAGAAAAGAAAAGCAGCTATTGAAAATAAGGTACAACAAATTTCAGACAAAATTAGAAAAGACTTAGAATAATGCTTTTAATAACAGATACAAGATTATTTCTAAAGAAGAAGAAAACTTACTACCAACATCATCTGTCACTGAATATTTGAGCTTGATAGAGAAATTAAAAATTAAATGTTCAGTGACATCTAAAGAGGAGAAAGTTAAAATTTTAAGTTCGCTCCCTGACTCATGGTCAAGAGAAAAAATAGTTCATGAATTCAACATTTATCTGGTTAAACTAACACAAAAATTAGTGAAAGAGCGAGGAATTCTTCCAGTTTTATGAAAGAAGTAGGTATAAGTGAAGAAACAATTAAAAATATCCAGCAGTATTTTGAAGACTATGAACAAGCATAATCCAATTGCTGATGGCTTCCTCATTAGGAATATAAATGTCATTAGCAAGGTTGCAAAGATAACAAAAGAGTTGTTATAAATGGAGTTAAAGTAACAAAGCAGAAAAGACTAGTGCTGTCAAATTTAAATGAACTTTATGTAGCTATCAAAAATTCTCATCCTAAATGCAATACTGGAAGGTCTACATTTTGTGACCTCCACCCTAAGTGGTGTATTTTGGCTGAATTCTCAGACACACACTCCATATATGTTTGTTTATATTGTCAAAATGTCAAACTAATGATTGCAAGTGCAAAACTCAGTGATCTTAACTACAAGGAGTTACTAGATTTAAAGGTCAGTGACACTAACAGTCATGACTGCATGATGAGTTTGTGTAATAAATGCCCTGGTAAGGAAACCGTTACTGAATTGTTTCACGAATATGATTAGGAAATGCCAGACAGTATTACCTTCAAACAGTGGGTCACAACTGACAGGGCAGAAATGATACCAGT
Source organism: Schistocerca gregaria (assembly GCF_023897955.1). NCBI lineage: Eukaryota > Metazoa > Arthropoda > Insecta > Orthoptera > Acrididae > Schistocerca > Schistocerca gregaria. Next base: position 1,011,375,416 of record NC_064920.1, on the reverse strand, counting down.
GGTTAAATCTCAGGAAGAGTACTTGGAATCTTTAATTGATAACTTACATAAACTCAAAAGTCAACATGACGTTTCTAAAATCCAAAGAAAGTTTTTGAAGGACAAAAAAGCACAACTTCTTGAAACTGAATGCATAGTGCTAGCTAAATGTAAATGTCGTGTGACTAGGGCCTCCCGTCGAGTAGACCGGTCGCCAGGTGCAAGTCTTACGATTTGACACTACGTCAGCAACTTGCGTGTCAATGGGGATGAAATGATGATGATTAGGACAACACAAGGCCCAGTCCCTGAGCAGAGGAAAAACTCCAACCCAGCCAGGAATCTAACCTGTGCCCTTAGGATTGACATTCTGTCGTGCTCACCACTCAGCTACCGGGGGCGGACATAGTGCTAGCTGATTTTGCAGAAAATTTTACATTTGTGGTTCAGGATGCAATACAAGGGTGCCACTGGGTCAATAACCAGGCAACAGTGCATCCATTTATTCTCTACTTTAAAAATGAGAAAGATGAAGTTTTCAGTTCTTCAATTTACATTTTAAGTGACTACTTGGAGCACAGCACTTTGGCTGTACATGTGTTTCAAAAGTATGTAATAAATTACGTAAAAGAACATTTTCCCAAGGTTGAGAAGCTGATATACTTTTCAGATGGAAGTGGTAGTCAGTATAAGAACAAAAATAATTTTTCAACCACAAAGTAGACATTGGGTTGGAGGCTGAATGGCACTTTTTTGCGTCTTGCCATGGTAAAATTGATGTGATGGAGTAGGAGGTACAACAAAACATGAGGTAATTAAAGTCAGCCTACAAAGACCAACCACAGACCAAATTCTCACAGTACAGGACATGTATGTCTTTTGCAAGTATAATATTAAAGGTATTACCTATTAGCTGATCAAGAAAGAAGAAGTGGTTCTGCATATGAAAACAACACTTCAGACCAGATTTGTAAAGTGTATAGTGATAAAAGGAACAAAGCATTTCCACAAATTTGTGGAAAATTCCAAGGAATTTGTGGAAAACTTAGTTTGATGCTATGTAACATCAGAAACCGGAATTTATGAGGATCATTGTGACAGTAAAATTACATCTCTGTCTTTAACGTTGAATGACATCATGGCATGTGTGTATGATGGACAGTGGTAGCTTGCAGAGGTTGAAAGAATAAGTTTGGAAAACAATGATGTTTTTGTGCATTTTTACCACCCTGCTGGTCCAAGAACACCATTCAAGAAATCGACTAGTGACAAAGTTTGGATACCAATGAAAAATGTTTTAAGTAAACTTTCAGTGCTTGAACGTACCACAGCAACTGGGAGGTCTTATTCTATATCACAGAAGCTGTCTGAAGAAATTAGTGTCCTTAACATTCACCATCAGGTTTAGGAACAGTTGCAATTCAAAGGTTTTTAATTGAAAATATTTATTTTAAGTAGGCCTATGTCAAAATCCCCCCCCCCCCCCATGAACCATGGACCTTGCCGTTGGTGGGGAGGCTTGCGTGCCTCAGCAATACAGATGGCCGTACCGTAGGTACAACCACAACGGAGGGGTATCTGTTGAGAGGCCAGACAAACGTGTGGTTCCTGAAGAGGGGCAGCAGCCTTTTCAGTAGTTGCAGGGGCAACAGTCTGGATGATTGACTGATCTGGCCTTGCAACATTAACCAAAACGGCCTTGCTGTGCTGGTACTGCTCACGGCTGAAAGCAAGGGGAAACTACAGCCGTAATTTTTCCCGAGGACATGCAGCTTTACTGTATGATTAAATGATGATGGCATCCTCTTGGGTAAAATATTCCGGAGGTAAAATAGTCCCCCATTCGGATCTCCGGGCGGGGACTACTCAGGAGGATGTCGTTATCAGGAGAAAGAAAACTGGCGTTCTACGGATCGGAGCGTGGAATGTCAGATCCCTTAATCGGGCAGGTAGGTTAGAAAATTTAAAAAGGGAAATGGATAGGTTAAAGTTAGATATAGTGGGAATTAGTGAAGTTCGGTGGCAGGAGGAACAAGACTTCTGGTCAGGTGACTACAGGGTTATAAACACAAAATAAAATAGGGGTAATGCAGGAGTAGGTTTAATAATGAATAGGAAAATAGGAATGCGGGTAAGTTACTACAAACAGCATAGTGAACGCATTATTGTGGCCAAGATAGATACGAAGCCCACACCTACTACAGTAGTACAAGTTTATATGCCAACTAGCTCTGCAGATGATGAAGAAATTGAAGAAATGTACGATGAAATAAAAGAAATTATTCAGATAGTGAAGGGAGACGAAAATTTAATAGTAATGGGTGACTGGAATTCGAGTGTAGGAAAAGGGAGAGAAGGAAACATAGTAGGTGAATATGGATTGGGGCTAAGAAATGAAAGAGGAAGCCGCCTAGTAGAATTTTGTACAGAGCACAACTTAATCATAGCTAACACTTGGTTTAAGAATCATGAAAGAAGGTTGTATACGTGGAAGAACCCTGGAGATACTAAAAGGTATCAGATAGATTATATAATGGTAATACAGAGATTTAGGAACCAGGTTTTAAGTTGTAAGACATTTCCAGGGGCAGATGTGGACTCTGACCACAATCTATTGGTTATGACCTGTAGATTAAAACTGAAGAAACTGCAAAAATGTGGGAAATTAAGGAGATGGGACCTGGATAAACTGAAAGAACCAGAGGTTGTACAGAGTTTCAGGGAGAGCATAAGGGAACAATTGACAGGAATAGGGGAAAGAAATACAGTAGAAGAAGAATGGGTAGCTCTGAGGGATGTAGTAGTGAAGGCAGCAGAGGATAAAGTAGGTACAAAGACGAGGGCTGCTAGAAATCCTTGGGTAACAGAAGAAATATTGAGTTTAATTGATAAAAGGAGAAAATATAAAAATGCAGTAAATGAAGCAGGCAAAAAGGAATACAAACGTCTCAAAAATGAGATCGACAGGAAGTGCAAAATGGCTAAACAGGGATGGCTAGAGGACAAATGTAAGGATGTAGAAGCTTATCTCACTAGGGGTAAGATAGATACTGCCTACAGGAAAATTAAAGAGACCTTTGGAGAGAAGAGAACCAAGTGTATGAATATCAAGAGCTCAGATGGCAGCCCAGTTCTAAGCAAAGAAGGGAAGGCAGAAAGGTGGAAGGAGTATATAGAAGGTTTATACAAGGGCGATGTACTTGAGGACAATATTATGGAAATGGAAGAGGATGTAGATGAAGACGAAATGGGAGATACGATACTGCGTGAAGAGTTTGACAGAGCACTGAAAGACCTGAGTCGAAACAAGGCCCCCGGAGTAGACAACATTCCATTAGAACTACTGACGGCCTTGGGACAACCAGTCCTGAGAAAACTCTACCAGCTGGTGAGCAAGATGTATGAGACAGGCGAAATACCCTCAGACTTCAAGAAGAATATAATAATTCCAATCCCAAAGAAAGCAGGTGCTGACAGATGTGAAAATTATCGAACTATCAGTTTAATAAGCCACGGCTGCAAAATACTAACGCAAATTCTTTACAGACGAATGGAAAAACTGGTTGATGCAGACCTCGGGGAGGATCAGTTTGGATTCCGTCGAAATGTTGGAACACGTGAGGCAATACTGACCTTACGACTTATCTTAGAAGAAAGATTAAGAAAAGGCAAAACCTACGTTTCTAGCATTTGTAGACTTAGAGAAAGCTTTTGACAATGTTGACTGGAATACTCTTTTTCAAATTCTAAAGGTGGCAGGGGTAAAATACAGGGAGCGAAAGGCTATTTATAATTTGTACAGAAACCAGATGACAGTCATAAGAGTCGAGGGGCATGAAAGGGAAGCAGTGGTTGGGAAAGGAGTGAGACAGGGTTGTAGCCTCTCCCCGTTGTTATTCAATCTGTATATTGAGCAAGCAGTAAAGGAAACAAAAGAAAAAATTGGAGTAGGTATTAAAATTCATGGAGACGAAGTAAAAACTTTGAGGTTCGCCGATGACACTGTAATTCTGTCAGAGACAGCAAAGGACTTGGAAGAGCAGTTGAATGGAATGGACAGTTTCTTGAAAAGAGGATATAAGATGAACATCAACAAAAGCAAAATGAGGATAATGGAATGTAGTCAAATTAAATGGGGTGATGCTGAGGGAATTAGATTAGGAAATGAGACACTTAAAGTAGTAAAGGAGTTTTGCTATTTAGGAAGTAAAATAACTGATGATGGTCGAAGTAGAGAGGATATAAAATGTAGACTGGCAATGGCAAGGAAAGCGTTTCTGAAGAAGAGAAATTTGTTAACATCGAATATAGATTTATGTATCAGGAAGTCGTTTATGAAAGTATTTGTTTGGAGTGTAGCCATTTATGGAAGTGAAACATGGACGATAACTAGTTTGGACAAGAAGAGAATAGAAGCTTTCGAAATGTGGTGCTACAGAAGAATGCTGAAGATTAGATGGGTAGATCACGTAACTAATGAGGAGGTATTGAATAGGATTGGGGAGAAGAGAAGTTTGTGGCACAACTTGACTAGAAGAAGGGATCGGTTGGTAGGACATGTTTTGAGGCATCAAGGGATCACAAATGTAGCATTGGAGGGCAGCGTGGAGGGTAAAAATCGTAGAGGGAGACCGAGAGATGAGTACACTATGCAGATTCAGAAGGATGTAGGTTGCAGTAGGTACTGGGAGATGAAGCAGCTTGCACAGGATAGAGTAGCATGGAGAGCTGCATCAAACCAGTCTCAGGACTGAAGACAACAACAAGTCAAAATAATATAAATGTTAATGTCAGTGATGTTTACAATTTTTGTATATAATTCAGTACCTTACTTCAATAATAATTGGTTATATCGTGCCAATATTACACATGAATAGGCAACAGCCACATGATCAGTTGTAGAGTAATGTGAATTATCTCCTAATTTTCAACAATTCATATTTTTGTTCACAGTCAGATATCAATGTTGAAATTTTTACAGTATGTTGCTATCATACAGGTGAACAAACTGCGCAAAAATCAAAATTTTATATTCAGTCCCACCTGAGATAACTAACCCCAAACTTTACAAAACAATAAAAATTTTCAAAATACAAAAATCAATGAAAAAAATTAAGGAAACATTTGTAAGTGTTGTTGCTCTATATGAGGCTAGTAGTGTATAAATCACTCCTTGTTTGTTATTTTGGGGCCTAAAAAGTGGATTTTTGAAAATTTGGACACAAAACTTTGGAGGTCATTTTGACTGGCTATTTTTGAATTTAGGGTATTTTGTGTAATGGACAATGTTGTAGAGGATACTTTTCTAAAAACAATCATGTCAATTGCAATGTTGTAACTTAACAAAAATATGAATATCTTTGGACTGGGTTAACGTCTCGAAAGTGAAAATCGTCACGCACTTACAAACGAAAATGGCCTCCATTCAGTAAAGGTGAAACGTAAAATTCTTTTAAAAACTGTTTTGAACTTCTAAATTATAGGGTAATCACATAATTATAGAGTAATCACATAATCAGAATAAAAATATTTAAAAATGGTCAAACAACCAACTTAATTTTTATTGAACCACTTCATTTGGAGTGAACCACAAATCATACACAGCGGTACTGCTAAAAATCTCTCTAATTTTTTAAATGAATACTTTATTGGTACAGCTACTAGGCTACACCAGAAACACTGAAGTACAAAAACTCATTGTTTCTGATACCCACCACTGCAGAAGAAGTGCACAAAGTTGTGTGTAGCTAAAACATCAGTTTGTATTCATGAAGAAGATCTAGCTGCAGTGTTAGTAAAGTTCCCCTACTACAAACGGTAAATGAGTCTTTCACAACAGGCTACCTTCCCGATAATCATTTACTAAGATTTGCAGCTACTCTTGACGTTGTTCTGTCTTTGCAATTTAAAAATTGGGTTGTTTTGAAAATCTGCCTTTTGCGAACACAAGCAGTTCGTTTTTTTATTTTACTCCGACATGTTTTGACACCTGTGTGTCATCTTCTGTGGTTCAGATTTTTATTCGTAAAATTGCATTGTAAAATGAACTGCATTATTATACACCATTTTTGTGCTCTTTTTCGTCTTTTTTTTTTTTTTTTTTGACAGCATGTCACCTGCAAAATTTTCCACCCTGTTTCATGTCTCTGGTTGGTGTTCCCAACAACTGCTGTTCAGTGCACTGTTTCCAAACAATTTTCCACAAAAGTACGGAAGTAAACTTCACACTTTTCCATAAAAAAAGAAATCCTGAAAATATGGAAAATTAGGCCAGTAGTTCCATCTCATTGCTATCTTCCTTCTTTTTATGAATAAAAAAAAACTTTACTCATGGGGTGCCCAAAGAAGCTGGACCCCTCTAGTATATAGCAATTTGTTTTCAGGCATGGAAGAACGACAATCTGCAGTACCTCGAGTCATAAATGTTTTAGAAGGACTGGACAAAAATAATCATGTAAATTGCATCTTTCCTGACCAACCAAAATCCTGCACACAGAAAACCACAAGATATTGCTAAAACAAATGGACGGATTAAAGGTACAGAGTTTGCGAGACGGGAAAAGCAAACTAACGAATGGTCTTTAAGATAGAAAAATAGGATGGAAGAATGATAACAAAAATTAGCATAACAGTTCATTATAGTTCTTGTTTAAAACAGAATGGTAATACATGAATATGAGTCCAAGTCCAAGAACAATTTACAGCTAAATATTAAACTCAAAATTAATACCCAAAATAATGTACTGTATATGATGGAATGAAATTATATTACAGATCTGCTCAAGGCAGCAAAGACTAGAATGGTACAGCTGCTTTCATGAAAATGCAGCAAAAAGAGTTGTTATAATGTCAAGGATTATCTAAAGAGACAGGTAATTCAATTAAAATTATTTTCATTATAAACAGTTACTCTTATGATCAAGAAGCACTTATCAAGATTCACAGTAACACAGAGATGTCAGTTTTATAAACATTTAATGTAAGAAGAAATGCTGGATGTAGCCTAAGTATTTTTGTGTACATGATGCATTTACATTTTGTGTATCTGAATCTAGGGCTTACTAGAACTGTGTATATTTACATATATTTAAACTGTTTATATTTGTGTATTCATAAACTATGCACTAGTACACATTCAGACAATCTTGATACATGCTTGTTGTCTGTGGGTGTATAAATAAATACAATCCTGTATTAGAAAAACTTTACACTATTTCTAAAACTGCAGCATGGAAAGCAGTTTTAATGGGATATAACTATAACTGTTATAATATTCTCATGAACAGGAAAAATTGCCAGAGAGTGGCTTCAACTTAGGACATTGTAAAATGTTTGCAAGTCATCTGCGGCATGGAGAGAAGAATAAAGCAAAATTTTAATAGGCAGCAGACAGGATATCATAAGGTGAACTTTTCCTTTCAAATTTCCGTTAATAGGATTGCAGAAGAGATAAGACAGGAACCTTAAAGTGAAGCACAACGCAATCCAACATCAAAATGCGGGCCAAATACGACAATCGACTTGAATCAGATTTCATCAATAGTAAAAACTTTCCTAACAAAAATTATTTTTCATTTTACTACGAAATGTAAAAATGCAATCAACAATAACAGTACATTCTTCACAAGACGGTTAATAGCGGCAGGAAATACTGTATTGCATAATTTGATCTGCTCCCATCCACTAACCCGATAACAATATCATTTACATCAAATCCCAAGCACAAATTTCGAACTCCCATTTGAACGATTACGAAAACGACATGGGCACTATATTATCACTTTCTTTCCGGATATTTATATTCAAAACGTTTATTGCCTATTGTCTTGAAAGCAATCGAATGTCGTTTTCGTAACGTCGAGAAGTAACACTATAACAGGTAAACAAGATACATATTTACATGTTTTACCTACGTTAATTCCTTCTGTTTATGCCATCATTTTAGTGTACAGGAAGCTTGGAAGATTTGCGAGAAATCGCCAAACGCCACATTTTATCCACAGGACGAGCGCTACATGCAGAACAAAAATGTGGTCATACTGGTTTGCAGGCAGTGTTAAGTGTGTGTGACAACATGTTATGGCCTTCACTGCAGATTGCAGAATCCAGCTTGGATCACCACGGAAATAGTTGTAACTGCGACTCAACTCTATGTATCTAAAAATTAATATTACATATTCAAATCTCAGAAGAGGACCCATTACTTAGTAATGTTTACTAACAACCAAACGAAGAAGACAAGTTTCCGCTTTAGTCAACGTGTTAAATATCATGGCGAAATAAAGACGTGTAGGTCTTCTGACAGACGAAGTAAATGTGTATAAATTTACTAATTTGGTATTTAATTAATGAGAATCTTAATAAAGAGGGAGAACGGGCTCTCTGAAAACATACGATCGTTGTATTACAATTTACTGTCAATAATCTGCTGCACTTGATCTGTGATACCTTAATTAGGCACAATTTAAACAAACTAGTTAGAAAAAACAATTGGCAGCGGTGGGATTCGAACCCACGCCTCCGAAGAGACTGGTGCCTTAAACCAGCGCCTTAGACCGCTCGGCCACGCTACCACACAATAAACAGCGCTACTATAAGCGAATTTTACAATAGCACACCCGTGAATCTTCTGTCGTATACGTATCATGTGAATTTTGCTCTGATTAGACATAAAACATTTAAAGAGTATCATTTTCTGTTCGTTTAAGTTGTTAGAAGTTATGTCAATACACAACTATTATCATTAGCAGGGTGTGACCCAACTCCACAGTGACATGTCGGTGAACATTGCCAGAACTTTCGCAGTCGGGAAGGGCAGGTTTCAAATCTCCGTTCAGATTTAATTTTCCATTGTGTCCCTACATCGCCGTGATAGATCTTTTGAAGAAGATAGATCTGTTTTGCTTCAAATATGCTTGTCTGATCCAGGCATGTGCTCCGTTCTAATGATTTTGTACTCGACGGGATGCTGAGTTCAAATATTCATATTAGCAGCCGTATTGGGCCAAAGCACTGATAGCCTTCCGTTACATCCCTCGAACTAAGTAAAATACAACAGTTACGGCCCCCGTAAACAATCTAACAATTTCTCAAACTTAACTTTGTCGAACTGTTTGGCAGTGTGCGCTTTTGCGTGAGATCTTCGTCAAACATAGACCTTTTCTGAGAGAAATTTTAGTTGACGGCAGATCCGACAAGGCGATGTACATTGTTTGTGTTGAAACGCGTGCTCGGAGAGTGTTTTTATTATAATTTGTGTGACTGTAACGTGTTTTTCCATAGCTGTGAAAAATACGATCACAAATAAAAACAACAAAGCACTAACAATTATCAGTTTGGTAGAGGTGTTGCGCCTTTCTAATCATTTAATACCCATCTACATGGGAGTGCATCTTCAACAGACTAAAGGGTAGAGATGTGAAAAATACGATCACAGTTAAAAACAACAAAGCACTAACAATCATCAGGTTGGTAGAGGTGTTGCGCCTTTGTAATCATTTAATACCCATGTACATGGGAGTGAAAATCTTCAACAGACTAAAGGGTAGAGATGTAAATATGGAGACAGGTTCACTAAAGCGCAATCTACTTTAGTAACCAATATACTCGGTTCATGTGCACATGTCTTCTGCACATTATCTTCAACAAAGTGGTGTTACTCTACGTACGGAACGTGTATCTAATATTCTCACCCGTCCATGTCCCAGGATCCCGCATATGTACAAAATAACGTCTGGAAAAATTAGACATTAAGTACTTGTACATCATGAGAAAAATAGTTCACTAATAACATTCTTTTGCTCAACACAAACCTGTGCTGGTAAAATCTGTGTTAGAAAATTATGTAACTACGTTTCTGATAATCCAAAAATGTACGTGTCTCCTGGACAACATGATCAGATACTTTGTAAAATGTGTGTTATGAGACAAATAAAAGTACAGGAAGACATTGAAAGAATTCAATGTTCTATGCACAACATGCCAGCGAGAGTACAATAATTTTTTTAAAAAATGGGAATATTCCCATGTCATATTATTTAATGACCTTTCATTAGAAGACCGAATCTTAGTAATTCCAATGACTTTTCTATTCAGAGAATAGAATAGTTTCTGAGAGTAACATTTCCTTTAGCAGAATTTCATAGCTGTATTTAGCTATCAACGTCAACCATTCCTTGGACCAGAGTCTTGTTTTCTTATCCTTCTTTATACAGTGCTAAAGTTAATGCAATAAATGCTGTGTCTGCATTCGTAGTCATTCCCACTAGTATCCAAAATACTTCGCGACACCGACGCACACCGTGCTTCAAAAGTGACGTTAAAGTTGACAAACTTAGCTGGTAAGTCTGCGCGCTTATTTGACAAATCCGTGGACAGGAAACAGCTAATTTGACAACCGTGGCCTCAAACCCGTAAAGCATACGGTAAAAAACACCCCCAATAGTCGGCTACGGTGGCCGAGCGGTTCTAGACCCTTCAGTCCGGAACAGCGCTGCTGCTACGATCGCAGGTTCGAATCCTGCCTCGGGCATGGATGTGTGTGATGCCCTTAGGTTAGTTAGGTTTAAGTAGTTCTAAGTTCTAAGGGACTGATGACCTCAGATGATAAGTCCCATAGTGCTCAGAGCCATTTGAACCATTTTTGAACCACCCCCAATAGTTATAACACGTTGGTAGCGTTGTTACATTTATTCTTCGACGACCTTCCACATACCTTTCAACCTTTCTCTATAACAATGTGAAAGTTCCCCTGTAATACATTTTTCTTTAAAGGTGTATCTTCTAGTGCCTGGATAAGAAACACCCAAGCATATGCTCCACTGAACTTTCTGCGGATACTGCAATTCCAAACATGATAAAGATACAGCATTAATCCTATGTAAAATATGAAGCGAACGAAAATGAGATAAATAGTCAGAGCGAAAATGACCGCATTTCAGACAATGATCACGATGAGATACTGAGCAAGAGGTACATAGTGCTAATTCAGACGGTGTGGCTGCAATACCTGAACCCTGTGGAAAAAATCTGCACCACTGCAATACCTGAACCCTGTGGAAAAAATCTGCACCACCGCCACTCGCTGTCACAAATCTGCTGTGACTGCCATCCATCACAGCCAAGTCAGAACAAAGCTAGATTGTATTCTGGGAGATGGGAGGCGTGTCTCTCCACAAATGACCGGAAAGTCATGACTACCTGAAAGACTTGGTGCAGGTTTATACGCGAGGAACGTTAACTTTCAGTTTACAAAAAAAAGTATCGACTATGATTCTGATTAGATAAAACAGCAAACGCTCCAGAACATACTGCCTCTGCGGAATTTTATTTTTGTCATAAACGATAGATCACATGCGAAAAGTAGGCAGCACAGCATCATATGTTATTGCATGTTTGTTTCCACTAGAGTGAAATACTCCGATCAGAAGAACATCCACGGCCATAGGCAGTGTAAGAAATTTTCTCCTCGCTTTCTTGTGTGACATGACACCGCCAGACTTGATCGCTAATAACTACGACAATAATAATGCGTAAACAATGACTGTGTTCACAATCAATAGACCACATCTGTTTTTGTCGCGCAGTAATTTTGTTTCCTGTGATGCCATCGAACTAAAGTACACACATGTATGTGCCGTTACGAATTAGCTCAGTCCATGCGTCCATGGAAACACGTTAAACTAGGACGTTGCTTCGGGTGTCATTGTGAAGAGCTTGTGAAGCACTCGTAAGACCCAATTTGCAACAGAAATATTCGCCGGGATATATATGAAATCGGTGTTAAACTGAAAATCACAAATTAATTACAGATGTCTCATGTGACTCGTAAATACGCTCGGAATTACAGAAGACGCAAGTCAGTAGAAAGCTCGCGTCGAAAGGAATCCAAAAAGCTTAAAAAAATGGCTCTGAGCACTATGGGACTTAACTTCTGAGGTCATCAGTCCTCTAGAGCTTAGAACTACTCAAACCTAACTAACCTAAGGACATCACACACCCATGCCCGAGGCAGGATTCAAGCCTGCGACCGTTACGGTCTCGCGGTTCCAGACTGCAGCGCCTAGAACCGCTGGGCCACACCGGCCGGCAAAGCTTAAAAAGTCCATTGCCGAGTGAATGCGAGAATTACGGCAGTGTCGAATGGAAATTTAAACAAATGGCGCAAAGCCATTATGCAGTTGGCCCATCGAAATACAATGACCGGCGAGTCCAAACTTGTGATTTCTCTATTTTGTTACCATTATAATAATCTATGTAACCATTGCGTCAAGGAGATTGATAATTAAATTACATATTAATGCGAAACAGATTATTTTATCCCGACGCTTTCGAGAAAAATCTACAGTGCGGACCCGAATGGCACATACAGAATTTTGTATTGTATCCTTCTGCTGACACTTAACTCATATCTGCACAAGCACAACACCCCGCTACTTAGCATCCTGTGATGCCCACTGCCCACCGCCGGCTTGCCAACACTTTATTCTGGCCATTGTATTGTTGGCCCCTGTCCCTCTGTTGAAAAAAAAAAAGTGTTACGGTTACTGGTCATAATTTCATAAATGTATCCCATTATCTGAAAACTAAAATGAAGGGTGATGGTAAGTCTAGGACGTTCCTGATTTATTCCAAATGCGTTATGGCCGAAAGATGAGAAACAGTTCACAAGATGAACTGGGTAATTACCGTCTCTTGCAACTTTTAAGTCTAGTTACTAAGACGAATTGAAAAAGACGTTAATTAACCTATATAACTTGTACATCTGCAACTGCGAAAAAAGAGGCCGAAAAACCAAGAAGTTTGTTTTTCACAGCCATTACGCCGAGGACAAGTATGTAATGTTGCGGTAGTCACTGTTTCGTTTCGTTGTGCGTTGACCGAACTGATCAGTATTACTACTACTTCAGCGCTATAGTGATTTGTTTTCGACTACACGAAACATTCAAACGCTGCAAGAAGCACGGACGAGGCCGCACGCACGTAATATGAAATGGGCACTTGTCTATGTTTTGGGGTATGGATTAGTACTCTGAGGAAACAGCAAACAACAGACGATGTTCTTGTGATCTACATCTACATCCATACTCCGCAAGCCACCTGACGGTGTGTGGCGGAGGGTACCCTGACTACCTCTATCGGTTCTCCCTTCTATTCCAGTCTCGTATTGTTCGTAGAAGGAAGGATTGTCGGTATGCTTCTGTGTGGGCTCTAATCTCTCTGATTTTATCCTCATGGTCTCTTCGCAAGATATACGTAGGTGGGAGCAATATACTGCTTGACTCTTCGGTGAAGGTATGTTCTTGAAACTTCTACAAAAGCCCGTACCGAGCTACCGAGCGTGATTCGGAAGAATACAATCACTTTCGTGGCAGCGCCACAACACATTGTTAGCAATTGTTCATTAAATAGAAAATCTTAACAGTAATTAAGACATTTTGAACTGTGTTAATTACGTAATCGCTTAACAACCTAACGTAGCTTAGCACGGGTATAATATACTAACTTGTACAAAACAGATTAGCAAAAAGTAACGAAAGCCACGTTTATAATTATGATACACAAAGTGTATGACAAATTTTCTAACCACATTCTATGTATCCCAGTCAACTTGTTTAAAATAATGCTGTACAGTTATTATTAACATATCCACTTTATTCATTAGAGGAATTCCTTCATAGCGCCCAATACGAAAATAAATTTGCAATAAAATGTATTTATGTAAAATTTCATAATAATGAGGGGTCATCAAAGTACAACCTTACCGTAATCACTTTGAGACTATAAATTCTGAAGAAATTTCATACCCTTAATATGCTAGTACACCCAGAGTAAAATTGTTTCGTGACTGTCACGTAGGTATTTGACACCACTGTTTCTTATATTGCTCTAAAACATGTACGGTATACATAAAGAACTGGAGCGAGGGTGCATAAAATGGACAGAGCATAAGAGAATGAGGGAAGTGAGATAGTTAGACACGTAATCAGTTATAAACCAATAGGACACAGAAACACACGGCTTCAGCGAAAACTTCGAAGAGGCTGTAAGCCTGTTCCACAAAGTGAAGAAGTAGTTTAGAACTGCTTTCGAAAAGCCACCAAGACTGCATATTTTATTCCCCTCGCCACTTTATATTCAACAAGATTTCGTAAAGCAAAATATTCCTCCTATGCATTAACGTCAACATCTAAATCTAATGTTGTCCTTATTTTTGTTTTTCCTTCTCTTTACCTCCTTTTTAAATCGTGTCAATCCAGCAAGAGCACCAATTTCTACAGCCAAGTAAGGCAATTAATTTATATATAAAAAGACGATTTCAACAAGAAGCTAAATTATTTTCCATTTTTGGGGTCTGAGCCGCTGAACCTGTTCGCCAATTCCGGGAAGTAACAGTCCCATGTCCTTCCTGCACGGAAGGCAACATCAATGACGACGAATAAAGTTAACTGTCTAAGAATCGGAGCGAGTACTATTAGAAGAAGTTGAATGCTAGTAAAGTGAAATGGAAAAGTAGAGATTTGTAGTTATTTAAGATTTCGAAACAACAGCATCGGCGAATGATGCGAATTAGGTTGCTATTCGGTGAGAGTGAGTAACAAGGCTGGGTTGATAAAAGCAGCATGGTGACCGAATTGTTCCTTTTATTCATTTCGGAAGTGAGCATTTTAACGGTCTGATTGCAGCAACTGAGAAACATCTTTATATGCATGTAACCGTAAACAAAATCATTCGGTGTGAAACAAGATGTAAAAGAGAGAGAATATCGGATTTGTTGAGTACGTAAAGCAAATCTTAATGGAAAGAGCGAGCATAATATTCGCCAAATCTACTGAACGCTAATAGCTAATAATAATCGTAAAAAGACGAAAGAAACTTGTAAAAGTAAAATGAAAAAAAAAAAAAAGGTGCTGGTCTCGCCTTATTGGCCGGGCTGCTACCCAGCTCCCACTCACCGGCGCTGTCCCACTACTGCTCACCACGGGGACTTTTGGCTGCTGGGTTTCCCCCCTGGCCCGGTACGCCCCTCCTTAGCCAACCTGGTGACTCTAGACTCCTCAAGAGTTACCATATTGATGGCAGGCTTAGTGCGGACGCCGGATCGACATGGGAAACTGAGCACCAGGACTCCCGGCCTCAGACCATTCACAACACCAGGCTTCCAAGTAGCTGGATTACAGGAGCACGCCGCCGCTCCCAGCCGGAAGAACAACACACTGTGTAAGTACTTTAGGTGCGTGACCGATTTTATTTCACTTATTCACTCATTTCGTCGGCATACTAAGACAGTAAATACAATTTAAGATTCATAATGACTGTTTTACATGGAAAATATGCAAAGAACACGAGGCAGCCGGATTACGGCGTGTCTTATTTCTTGTTAACGCGTCCGCTAATAGATGGCTCTGCAGCTCCAGCGCCACCCGCAACGGAGCTCTTATTGCGCAAACTCCTAGTCACCAGTGTGTCGTACACAACAACGTGTGCGTGTCGATTTTGTGTATAGAGTAATAACAACGCAACTTCTTATTTATGTACAACCTGAAAGTTGACAGGCACTACACGATTGAAGAAAATTACAAATCGTTCTCTTCCTTATATGACTTTCCACAAATACAGTGACATTAAGGAACGTGAAAAACATTCGGCGAATAGGTTGGAAAAGTACAGACAATGCAACGAAACGCTCATTCCGAGCGGGTGTCAATATTTAATCAACCACCAGTAATGAATGGCCTGATTATTTAAACACTCGATCTCCCATGTATAAAATGGCTTGAAACGTTATTAACGTTTTAAATATTTGACGTTAACCCTTGGGCGGGCGCGCGTTGTAAAATTAACAACACGATCATTTGTCAGTAACTTGCCTTAAACAAACTATTATATTTATTGAAGAAAGCAGTTCATATTCATTATCTTCAACATTTATAACAGAAGGTTGTGCTCTTTCAGTTCTTTAAATAAAAATGTAACCAGTTTTTCTGAGGTATGTTCATTTTCACAAGATTTTTCAGAGGAAATTAGTTTGCAAATTAATTCCGGCAATGTCCAGAAAAACATGAAAAAGTTGCCAATGGTCATCGCCTAGTAACTCTTGAAATGGAGTATCAGGCACACATTTTAGCTACAACTCAGCTCCACCTTTTGTCATATTGCACTGAATTCTGATTTCAGGTTTGTGTGTTTCTTCGTCCACTGTCGCCATGTCATGCACAGCAGGCAAAAGCATGACAGCACAATTTTTATAAGGAACATATGAAACTGAGGTCTTATCCTACTGAAATCCAAACATTGCACTTCCAATTTCTTTTGTTTTGTTTAGGAGAAATGCTGGAAGAATTTCATGTGTTCTTCACCATTGCACTAATGCAAGTGATAGTCTTCTTCAGCATGTATTCAAAAATGAGGTAGCTTGTGCACCAGTTGTGAGCTATAAGGTTACTGATAGAATTTTCTTTAGGCACCACATATCTTTTCACTATGTCCTCAGGAGTTTTAGATATCCGATTTTGTCCTTTGATTGCATGCCACAATAAACCTCCAGTTTATTGCAGTAAAATGTTTTTGCGTCACACAGAGCAAACTTTTTGTCCCATATTTAGTCAGTTGGCTGGGTATGTACAGAATCCATCTACAGCGGTCTCCATAGGCGTGAAGCATTTCGTCTATCGTGAATTCAACAGGCTTACAAGAGCTTTGATAATTAGCAGCAAAAGGATCCAATACTGTATGAATTGCAACCAACTTATCAGTTCTTCTCCTGTAATTCCTCGCTCCAATATCAACAAATCGCGTACAACTCAGAAAAAATAGATAACTACTGTTAACTCATTGTAGTCCTAAGCAGTAGCATTCCTGTTCTGTCTGCTGCCTAGAGTTCCAGTACATTAGCATGGTGGTATTTTCTTCTTCTGTTTCTTCTTCTTACAAAAAAATCCCGAACACAGTCACTATTTCGTCACTTTATTATCTCTTTAGCGCGAGAATTGATGTGTCTTGCTGTTTAATTATATAGATATTGTACAGTTTACAATTTCATCAGTAAAGTCAAAGTCAATTACTTTCAAAACAGCGCTAACTTCATCAGTTATACTCATCACCTTTCTTTTCGGATCTAGTGGAATTTGCACAATGCTTTTTCTGTTGATTTTTGATGTTTTGGCACACTCGCTTTTACACCAATGTGAAACTTTGTCTTTTCAATAAAGGACCCTCGTACATCTGCTGTCTCTTCGGGATCACCACCATCCTCACCTTCAAGTTCAGATTCACTGCCATGGTCCTTTTAAGTGTTTTCATCATTCAACTCTACTTTACTTTCCTCCAAGTCTGAGAAGTCTGGATAGACTTTGTCATCATCTTCTTCAAGCAGTTTGCGAATTTCATCGTCTGATACAGCCTTTGAATTGGAACAAAACATCAAAGAAATGAAATGAATAAATACATTCTGATATCAGTGTAACCAAAGTAACATTCAACGTGCATCTATAAAAATGAGAAAAAAACAACCAAGTATGGTTAACTATTTAGTGCACTTCCCTCTTGACATTGACTGCTGGAACAAAGTTTGCAACTGACACCAGCAGGTGCGCGTTATACTTTTTACAACATTTGACACGTTGTTGCTTACAATTCAGAAAACAAACTGAGAAAGCTAACCAAATGAATTGAAGACACTTTAACTTTGTCGAGAAAACATCAACAATGGAATACATGGCAGCAATGGCGCCATAGCTTAAGATCAAAACAGTGATTAGGCACAAAAACTGCTGCTGTTGTACTTTTTAGAGGGTTAAGCGTGTACAGCAGCGAGAAAGTTTTAGGAAAGGTTTGAAATTATGCTAAGAGTTTGTTCAAAGTCGCTAAGTGCTATCATTATGAAACACTGGATGATTTTTTTGTCTACGTAATATACGCTCAATAGTTACTTTCTAGCGGGTGCTCCTGAGTATAAGGCGCGCCGTCCACAAATACCATTGTCTTGTATCGTTCCAGTGTTAACGCTGCATGAAAATATTTAACATGGTTTCGAATCGTCATACCTATCTTCCTGTGTCACCCCGCTATTACACGATATATCTGTCGTATACAAGTATGGAACTGTCAACTATTTTTCGTTAGCCTTATTACACGATATACCTAACGCCCAAGTCTGCATCACCGTGCTAAGGAACTACAGCCTTGTTTATATCGTCGTGTGTGTGAAAGTTGATACTCTGTAAAACTGCATAATCGGGTTCGATTCTGGGCCCAAAAAATTCACAGGAAATTATGAACTTCGTCAGAATGCATGTGCCTTCTTTTGACAGGCTGCAGTCAATCGTACATGAAGAGACTAGTGCAACTGACACGCTAATGAGGGCACCCACTTCACGATAGTGCGACTGCAAAGATACAAAACTGCTTTTACAGAACCGGTATTCACTGGTCGCGGTCGCTAAAACTGCTCTAACTCTTGTGGCGATTTTCTCAACACTATCCTTCCTGGCACACTGAAATAATATAAAAGATGCAATCACAACAAATATATGCGGTTTTTTCACCAATTACGGTGATCCGAAAAATATACACTCAGAATACCACATCTGTAGGGTACCTTATTATGGTACAGCGTATCTAGAAGATCATATAGACACCTGTCCTAGCTAT
Organism: Schistocerca gregaria; assembly: GCF_023897955.1. Taxonomy (NCBI): domain Eukaryota; kingdom Metazoa; phylum Arthropoda; class Insecta; order Orthoptera; family Acrididae; genus Schistocerca; species Schistocerca gregaria. The sequence continues at coordinate 1,011,356,786 of NC_064920.1, read as the reverse complement.
ATGCCTCAAAAAGCACACTTAATACTTTCTTTACTTCATTCTATTTCCACAATAAGAACTATCATTAGATAAACGGCTTTTCTCAACGGCAATATAAAACTGAGAATTTTCATTTGTTTCATTACTGTAGTGTTAAAAATGACTCGCTGAAAAGCGTGTAGAATATCTCACGCAAGTCCTCAAGAACTCAATTTCTCATCTGCTAACAAACAGAAGGCCCGCTCGAAATTCTGTGTTCTGCGCGTGCGCGCCAGGGCCTCTCTTACTGCTCACGCCCGGATCCACGGCGGAATAGAACGGTTCACGTTTCTCCACAGTGGACAAACCGACTGCTAAAATTCCTGCCGCTATGTGACAGGCCGTCTACACATGACATATACGTGTGTCGCGTAATACCGGCTTTAAAACTTTTATACCTCTTAATGAGCAGATTACGACAGCATTTTGAATTTTTAAAATCCTATCAATAACTGTATGAAATATTGAAAATCACACTTTTGTTGCTTCTGGAAGACGGTAGCTTGCAACTGAAACTGGGCGACGTGAATCGGGTTAGATGGTGTCTTATTCACATTATAAAGGCTACGGTATTATTAAAGTTTTCCTCTATCCATTGTGTTTGGACTCATGGCTTTTAATAAAACTGAAATGCGTTTTGAGCCATGGGAGTCCATATTTTTGGGAGTTAACATATTTTGTCATTATTTTTAAAATGCAGTTCCCAGCGATCGTATCACATAATTATACTTTGTGTCTGACGATACAACTATGACTAAAGTAAAATAGTAGTCAAAAGTAAGTTTTTCTCCATTCGTTAGCAGGTACACATGCGATGCACAGATAATTTTCACAAAAAACGGATTCACACCCTACGTACCATTTTCTTTTAAATACAAAATGCAAATATTCTTCAGTGTTCAAAGCATTAACTTGTGACAGAAAATCCACTGTAATGTGTAAATACGTGTTTTTTACAATGTACATTACCTCAACGTAAGTTTTTTTTACAGCTGTTTTGTTTTAGCGCGTTTGTTTCATCAGACCAATGTATTTGTATTTAATACATCCAGTGGCAACTGTAAAAATAATGGTAAAAATATGTTAACCACATGAAGATGGGGCTATTACGCTCGAAGTTCATCGTGCTTTAAAGAGCACATATTTGTTTTCAACATGGAGAATAAAGAAAGGAAGTTGTCATTACGTCACAAACATGAAGCCGGCGTCCGCCATCTTACATAGCCCAAAACATTAGGTTCATCGCACTTATACCTCAATGGTTCGCCCCGGTAATACTTGTCCATGAAGACACACTGACGTGCCGGTTACCAGTTTCGACCAAGGGGGATATCTATCGACTCTGGTAGGCGTATCCAAACTAGCCTTTCGCTCCTTGTATTTTACCCCTTTAGAATTTGAAAGATAGTATTCCAGTCAACATTGTCAAAAGCTTTCTCTAAATCTACAAATGCTAGAAATGTAGGTTTGCCTTTTCTTAATCTAGCTTCTAAGATAAGTCGTAGGGTCAGTATTGCCTCACGTGTTCCCATATTTCTACGGAATCCAAACTGATCTTCGCCGAGGTCGGCTTCTACCAGTTTTTCCATTCATCTGTAAAGAATTCCGTTAGTATTTTGCAGCTGTGACATATTAAACTGATAGTTCGGTAATTTTCACATCTGTCAACACCTGCTTTCTTTGGGATTGGAGTTATTATATTCTTCCTGAAGTCTACGGGTATTTCGCCTGTCTCATACATCTTGCTCACCATATGGTAGAATTTTGTCAGGACTGGCTCTCCCAAGGCCGTCAGTAGTTCCAATGGAATGTTGTCTACTACCGGGGCCTTGTTTACACTTAGGTCTTTCAGTGCTCTTTCAAACTATTCACGCAGTATCGTATCTCCCACTTCATCTACATCTACATCGTCTTCCATTTCCATAATTTTGTCCTCAAGTGCATCGACCTTGTATAGACAATCTATATACACCTTACACCTTTCTGCTTTCCCTTCTTTGCTTAGAACTCGGTTTTCATCTGAGCTCTTGATATTCATACAAGTGGCTCTCTTTTCTCCAAAGGTCTCTCTAATTTTCCTGTAGGCGGTATCTATCTTACCCCTAGTGAGATAAGCCTCTACATCCTTACATTTGTCCTCTAGCCATCTCTGCTTAGCCATTTTGCACTTCCTGTCGATCTCATTTTCGAGACGTTTGTACTCCCTTTTGCCTGCTTCATTTACTGTGTTTTTATATTTTCTCCGTTCATCAATTAAATTCAGAATTTCTTCTGTTATCCAAGGATTTCTACTAGCCCTCGTCTTTTTACCTACTTGATCCTCTGCTGCCTTCACTACTTCATCCCTCAAAGCTAACCATTCTTCTTCTACTGTATTTCCTTCCCCCATTCCTGCCATTTGTTCCCTTACGCCGTCCCTGAAACTCTATACAACCTCTGGTTCTTTCAGTTTATCTAGGCCCCATCTCCTTAACTTCCCTCCTTTTTGCAGTTTCTTCAGTTTTTATGTACAGTTCATAATCAACGAAATTGTGGTCAGAGTCTACATCTGCCCTGGAAATGTCTTACAATAGGGGAGTGGGACAGGGTTGTAGCTTGTCTCCGATGTTATTCAATCTGTATATTGAGCAAGTAGTAAAGGAAACAAAAGAAAAATTCGGAGTAGGTATTAAAGACCATGGAGAAGTAATAAAAACATTGTAATTCTGTCAGAGACTGCAAAGGACTTGGAAGAGCAGTTGAGCGGAATGGACAGTGTCTTGAAAGGAGAATATAAGATGAACATCAACAAAAGCAAAACGAGGACAATGTAATTAATCGAATTAACTCGGGTGATGCTGAAGGAATTAGATTAGGAAATGAGACACTTAAAGTAGTAAAGGATTTTTGCTATTTGGGGGGCAAAATAACTGATGATGGTCGAAGTAGAGAGAATATGAAATGTAGACTGGCAATGGCAAGGAAAGCGTTTCTGAAGAGAAATTTGTTAACATCGAGTATAGATTTAAGTGTCAGGAAGTAGTTTCTAAAAGTATTTGTATAGAGTGTGGCCATGTATGGAAGTGAAACATGGACGATAAACAGTGTGGAGGGCAAAAATCGCAGAGGGAGACCAAGAGATTAATACACTAAGCAAATTCAGAAGGATGCAGGTTGCAGTAGGTACTGGGAGATGAAGAAACGTGCACAGGATAGAGTAGCATGGAGAGCTGCATCAAACCAGTCTCTGGACTGAAGACCACAACAGGAGCTATCTAAGAAAATTGGCCATGTGCGAGTGGGATTCGTCGCAGTGAGGATTCCGTACAAACTTAAATCATATATACAGGCAGCTCATGCACTGCAGCAGTTGAGGATGCTATCATTTTTTTTTCAGTTATCGACGTAGACACTTGTAATATATCGGTCCCAGGCACTCCAAGACTTTCGAGAACGATTTAATTTCAAGTCTGACGTCGGATAACAAATGACAAAAGAAATGTTTTTTTTTTTCGTGTGAATAATTATAAATTAACAATTTTCTGATTTTTTCCTTTATTTATATAATAGAACCTTTCTTCTTGCCAAATTTTGTGTTTTTACGTAAACGTTTTGAAGAGTTTGCGAGTATCAAATATGTAACATAAATGACCGCATCTTTTGGCTGCATTGGCTTAGAAGCTTAACATTTTAACACCACCAAAGGTCTGTGGACTTCAAGGCAATTCTTTTCGTGTGTTAATAGCGAAAAATTAAGAATTTTCGGATTTTTTCTTTGGTTGTTGTGTGAAAACTTGTTTCTTGGCAAATTTCATCATTCTACATCAACGGGAATCCTCTGGGTTCTAATGAGTGGGTTTGCCAGTATCAAAATACGTGACATAAATAGCCACATCTCTTTTGCACTGAATTACAAGCTTTAGTTTTTTACATCGCCAAGGAAGTGTAGACATTAACACATAACGTAAATTTCAACTTGATCTGCCAACCTGTGCTAGAGATAAAAGGTTTTGAACAGTCGGACAGACAAGACACATTGACGAGCCCTATATGGGTTACGTTTTTACCGATTGGGGTATGGAATCCTGAAAAAGCGTACTGCTGTTCATATCTTCGTAAAGAACAAAGTTGCAAGAAACTCAATCACGCTGGTTAATGTCCCCCTGATTGCCGAACAACATTTGCCTGGTGTAATTTTTATTTGGAGTGGCCAAGGTATTTGTCATAAAATGTGTTTATAATTGTTAACGGCAAGACTTTCTGTATTCCATCGAAACTTCTCGTTTTTTGTTCAAGGACGCCCTTTTGTACCGTGTGACTCAACTTCACCAGTGAATGGAAATCACGCCCTCAGAACAGACAATAATCGGCATATCTAAGTATTTCCTAATAATACTGGAGGTAACCTGAGGTGCCTAGTGACGTATACCGTCTGCCTAGTCGGAAGGACTGCAGACTTCCGCTAATATACAACGCGCTCGCAGCCTTGATTATAGATATTTATAATTAATCACTGATAATTAAGTGATGTCATAAGTGTACGCTTATATTGTTGTCTTTTACATAAAAACGAGTCCTACAGGGCTATGATAGTTTCCAGTTAGCGCCTACAAGCTTATTAAGACGGGGCAGTCTCGCTCGAGAGCTCGGTCGGCGGGTGGGTTTCACAAGCTTTCATTTACCCTGATCTTGGTAATTGTTCCTTGAATAAAACGTCTAACAATAATGACAAAACTATGGTGAAATCTAAATACTGGCAACATGCGTGACAGCTAATCGCATTCAATGTTATTTTATCTATGCTGCATCTCGCGAATTCAGCGGCCGTTAATGATTTCCAGCCGGTTGTGTTTTTTTTTTTTTTTTTTTTTTTTTTTTTTTTTTTTTTTTTTTACCACTAATGGAATTCAATTCTATTGTATGCACTCGCGAAGTCTAAAAATGCGATCGCCATAGAACAATCAGCTGTCCATATCGCGATGATAAGTCACTGTGTTGAGCTGTACCGTGAAGGATTGAGCAACCCACTACGACACACGCCTGGCGCAATCAGTTTCAATCTCCCGTTTGCGGTCAGAGTACGTAGTTTAAATTTTATGTTCAATAATGTAATTCTAAATGAATTGTTGATCGTTAAAATTTTGTTATTTTTGTGGCTTATAACTGATTCCGCCCCATAGTAAAGCTCATTGGGAACAAGTGACAATGAAGAATTTCTTTTAAGTATTAGTGTTAGCTGTTCTCCTAAGATGTGTAAATCATTTAAAGATTTCAGCCGGGAGGCTGTTTGCTCAGAGAGATTAAGTAAGAGAATCCGTCCGAAGGATGTGCTTAAGGTCATCCGCAGCGAATGTAACCAGTTGCTCTTGATTTTGTGCCAGTGTTATTTACCGTCATTTCAAGGCTTTGGAGTTTGTTAAGCTGCTATTGATGGAAGTATCTCCACGTAATTTCCTTAATATGGTCCTGTATCACTGTCTCGTATTAAGGATTCTCCATCAATCACGTGTTCTTCCAGTCACGAGAATTCGTACTAGATAGAGAATGTTCCTGAATTGAATGAAGACACACGATGTAAAATCACGGGCGCCGATTCAGTGACCAGCACAATCTCTGCGTGTGATACTGGTTATTTTTCCTTTGCAGCGTCCGATTGTGGTTTACTTTCTACTAAGACTCCGTGTAAGCATGCATTCGGTCATGACTACATTTTTTTTTGAGTGACGCTACGCCACCGCATCGGAAAGCACGTGTGGGGCAGCTCTTGGAATGAGATGACAGTCGGCAGATAGACACGCTGCTCGTTCCTCCGACTTAAATCCCGTCGAGCACGAGTGGAATGAGTTGGAAAGACGTATTGCTGCAGTCGTCAACCGCGCTGGTGAAAGAACAACTTGCTGACGTCTTGGCCAGATCTGACGAATGTAGCGGAGCATCCATTGTCGCCCACAATGATCAGACACACGCCATACCTCGCCGTTTCTGATGTGCAGGGGTCCTTACAGAGTCGCTGTGGCTTCAGTGTACTTATTGTGTTTGAATAGAAGTGTCATTTCTGCTCGTCCCATTGCTTGTTTCTTTCAATTACCTTCTATGCTGTGCTGTGGCAGTTATTTCTACGTGTGGTCCAAATTTCATCGAGTTATGTTATTTGCCAGTGAAACATCATGCGGTAGCCAGGACTGCAAAGTGGCGATTGTAATCCTTGACAACAAAACTGCATTGTTACGGTATCTGAGCTGTGCAAAAGAATCTTGGTAGCAACAGAGGTACGTCGGGGAAAGGAAACATGGGTAATTGCCTCACTGTATGCCCAACACAGTCATAGAATTGAACCTTATGTCAATGTGTTAAAAAGACGTAGCAGACTATTCTAGATATACGAACTTAAAGTGTTGGCATTACTGTAACATCCACCCTATGGCACTCAGAGAGATCGGATGACCGAGAGCACAAGAAAATGAGACGATACAGAAATCAAAACTACACATCTTAAAACACTACAACACATACATATGCTCGATGTGATGGGTCACAGAGCAACATAAACATAACTCTAGCACATGTCGCCAACTGGACTGTACACCACATAACGAGCGACCACAACACAATAAAATTCGAACTAACACAAAACACTACCACAGAAACAGACAACAAAACACTACATATTCCAGAGAGCAAATCAGGATAAATTAAAATAAATAATACAAGATCACAACCTACTAATGTTAGAGAAGCATAGATTACAGAGCATATAGGGTCACACATACAATATGCACAGAAACAATGAATACTAAAGGTATCACACGCGAAACAGAGAACTACACCCGAAACAGACAAATTAACGAGACTAAAACGAGACATAAGGAGGAAACGAAAGCTCTACCAAAATGCGCGGATTCACAGACACAAACAGAATGGACTTGTTGTGCATAGATATGTCAAAGTCATCTTCAAACAAACGCTAATACAAATCAGTAAGCAACAATGGGAATAATTCATGGTCACACACACACAACAGAGCAGTTGGGGGGAATAATACAAGATACTCACAGACAAAATTAAAACCCTAGTTGTATTAAGTGCACTACATCTACATCTGTACTCTGCTAGCCATCGTGAGGTGCATGGCAGAGGGTACCTCCCATTGTACCAGTTATTAGGATTTTTCCTATACCGTTCACGTACAGAGTTGGCAACACTGCGCCGACGCGGACTCTTCGAGTATTTGCTGCACTAAATAATTATAAAAAGCGTTGTTATTAAGCTATTTTTAAACGTCTATAGGTGTTATAAATATAATATAAGTGTTGTTGAATTAGTGGAAGTGTTAGTGAAGTATAAAATAAGATTAAACGGTGTAAGAAGCGTAGTTTTCTTCTCGCGCCTGTAGCACGAATCCTAGGCCTAATTTAACGCGCGCGAATCGTAAGTAAGCAGTGAATTAAACTTATAGGTAAACGTTTCCAATTGGTATAAATGTATTATAAGTGTTGTTACATTAGTGGAAGTGTTGGTGAAGTGTTAAATAAGATTAAACAGGATAAGAAGTTTAATTTCCTTCTCGCGCCTATAGCATAGACTTTAGGCTTAATTTCACGCGCGCGTATCGTAAGTAAACAGTGACTTAAACTTATATGTAATCACCAATGTTTTTTTATTCATTACGCTTTCAACTTATTTATATCTGCAATGAGTGAGAAGTGTGTTACATGCCGTAGGATCGTTAGTTCCGGGGTATGGTGTGATGGGTGTTGTAGTTTCTTTCATTGGGGCGAATGTAGTGGCGTGGGAAATGGGGACATAAATGAGTCTCACCAGTGGTATTGTAGAATCTGCAGTAGAGATAGGAAAATACTGGAACAGGAAGGGAAAATTGCAGCTCTTCAAGCTGACCTAGACAAGGCAAGGGAGGATCTGGACAGGTTAAAGAGGGAGAAGGGTGAACAGAGGTGGGAAGTGGCAACATGTAATAGGGAGAACAGGCAAAGGAGAGCATCAGACAGCTTTGTGATAAATCTTGAAAATAGATTTGACCTGTTGCCTCATGTAGCTGAAGCTGTAGAAAGGGCACAACAAGCTTTCAAGGACTCGAAAAAGGTAGGGAAATATGTAAAGAGAAAGAAAGTTCTGTTGTTAGGTAGTTGCCATGGTAGAGGTGTTGGCCAACTACTGAGGGAAAATCTAGGTCCAGAGTACCAGGTCACAAACTTTTTCAAGCCTAGTGCAGATCTGGGTCAGGTAACAGAGGATATAGGTTCTCTATGCAAGGATTTCACGAAGGAGGATGCCGTGGTTATAGTGGGTGGTCCGGGAAACAGCACTGAGTGAGACTCTGAATATTCCATAGAGAGTGACCTGGTGAAGATAGCATCAGCAACGAAGCATACGAGTGTGGGATTTATGTCTGTGTTGAGACGTCATGATCGGCCTCATTTCAACTCTTCTGTAGGGAGGGTGAACTGGACTACACTAGGCATGGCCTTCACCTCAATAGTAAAGGGAAGGGAAAACTGTCTGGCTTGACTCCAGAAAACGTAAGGGGGGACACTGTCACAAGTGGTAAAATACCAGTGGTCACAGGTGTCAGAGGGATGCCTTTTTTAGGATAGGGAAGGGGGATAGAAAACGAGTTTTAAGAGAGATTGGCAGAAAAACTCAGTTTGAGAAAATAGATGAACAGAAGTCAGATTTTAACATACAGCCTCCATTTAAGCAATGTTTAACAGAAAGTAATCAGAAACTGCCAGTTCATCTTCACCAAAGCAGTTATAGTCGCATTAGTATGCAGTATCAGTTATCTTTATTACACCAGAACATTCCGGGAAAATAAAGTTGATGAACTACTCATTTGTATCGATGAAATGAATTCATCTAACGAAATTGACATAATCTGCCTCTCTGAACATCAAGTGACCACTGGTATAGATATGTTAGACATTTCAGGATTTAAGCTAGCTTCCTACTTCTGCAGAGTAGATATGGAGGGAGGAGGAGTTGCCACATTCATTAAAAATGCCATAAATTCAAGAACATTGACATTAATAAATTCTGTTTAGAGCAGCATCTAGAAGCATGTGCAACAGAAGTAGAGTTCCATAACAGATCCTATATAATAGTAACTATTTACCGAGCACCTGCAGGAAATTATAATCTATTCATAAATCATCTAGAAGCTCTTTTGGATTATTTAACAGTAAGAAACAAAGAAATTTTGATTGCTGATGACTTTAATTCAGATTTTCTAATTCAATCTTCCAGTAAACATTTACTGCAGTTAGTAATGTTGTCTTTCAATCTAACTCACACTGTAAACTTTCCAACTAGGATCACTAAATCCTCAAGGACAGCCATTGATAACATTTTTATAGACAAATCAAAGGAACAAAATCATATCATAAAACCTGTAATAAATGGACTATCAGATAATGACATGCAGCTCCTAGTTTTAGATGTAAATTCTAAGCAGATTATCAAGACTGCTAAATCTGAGTACAGGAGAGTATTTAATCAACCAAAAATTGAGTGTTTTAGAAAACTGCTCAAAGATATGAACTGGAAAGATGTTTATAGTGCTCATAACATGAATGAAAAATATAACACATTCATGAACAATGTCAGTACCATGTTTGAAAACTGTTTTCCTCTAAAAGTTACTCAAATTAACCAGAAGTCTATAATAAAACCATGGATCACACAAGGAATAAAGATTTCCTGTAAGACAAAAAGGAAAATGTATCTGTCGACCAAGAATAGCTCCAATGCTGATGATTTAGCTAAATACAAGGAATACTGTAAAATATTAAAAAAATAATTCAGGCATCTAAACAAATACACTATGAGAAGAAGATAGCAATCTCAGGGAACAAAATAAAAACAATATGGGATATAGTGAAAGAGGAGACTGGTAGAATCAGAAAGGAACTGGAGCAAATAACACTAAGGGTAGATGACACATTAGTAACCCATGGGCATAGTGTGGCAAATCTATTTAACAAGTACTTTACATCCATTACTGATAGAATGGGATTGTCAGGATCAGTAAATAATGCCCTTGAATATGTGAAACTAGTCTTTACAAATAGCTTTAGGAACATGAATATGTCACTCACATCACCAAAAGAAATAACTTCCATAATAAAATCTTTAAAAACAAAGCATTCTAGTGGTTATGATTAAATATCAACAAAGTTAATTAAGGTATGTTCTTGTGAGTTTAGTACAATTCTAAGTTACTTGTGTAACCAGTCAATTATAACTGGGACATTTCCTGACTGGCTGAAATATGCAGATGTTAAGCCTCTATTCAAGAAAGGGGATAAAGAGATGCCATCAAACTACAGACCGATTTCACTTTTGCCAGCATTCTCAAAAATTTTAGAAAAAGTAATCTACAGGCAGCTTCTCAACCATCTGACCACAAATAACATATTATCAAGAACACAGTTTGGATTTCTGAAGGGTTCTGATATCGAAAAGGCTATTTACACCTACACTGAAAATGTACTTAATTCATTAAATAACAAGTTACAAGCAGCAGGTATTTTCTGTGATTTGTCAAAGACATTTGATTGTGTAAACCACAACATCCTTTTAAATAAATTAGAATTCTATGGTGTCACAGGCAGTGCTGCAAAATGGTTCAAGTCATACCTCGCTAACAGGAAACAAAGGGTGTCAGTGCAAGGGACTAGTGAATTAAGTCATCAGTCATCATCAGAATGGGAAGAAATTACATGTGGTGTCCCACAAGGATACATCTTAGGGCCATTGCTTTTTCTTGTGTACATTAATGATCTCTCATCAGTTACACTGCCAGAAGCAGAGTTCGTTTTGTTTGCAGATGACACAAGTATTGCAATAAATAGTATGTCGAGTGTAGTTCTAGAAAGATCTGCTAATGACATTTTCATGGATATTAATAAATGGTTTAAAGCCAACTCACTGACATTAAACTTCGAAAAGACTCACTATATGCAATTCAGAACCTGTAAGACGTTTCCACCCAGCATATGCATAAAGTACGAAGAAGAGCAGATAGAAGAGGTTGACAGTCTTAAATTCCTGGGATTACAACTTGATAATAAATTCAATTGGTAGGAGCACACCACAGAACTGCAGAAACACTTTAACAAATCTGTATTTGCAATTCGAGTGTTAGCAGATATAGGTGACATAAAAGTGAAAAAGCTTGCATACTTTGCCTACTTTCATTCCATAATGTCATATGGTATAATATTTTGGGGTAACTCTTCAAGTCAAACAAGTTTTCAGAGTCCAAAAGCGTGTAATACGTATTATTTGTGGAGTAAACTCACGGACGTCTTGTAGAAACCTCTTCAAAGAACTGGGTATACTAACTAGTGCCTCTCATTATATTTACTCCTTAACGAAATTTGTCCTAAATAATATATCTCTTTTTCCAACAAACAGCTCAGTTCATACTTGCAATACCTGGAACAACAATGAGCTGCAAAAGGACTTAAAAGCACTTACTTTAGTTCAAAAAGGGGTTAACTACCCAGGAACACTCATCTTCAATAATTTGCCAGCAAACATAAAAAATTTAGTTACAAATAGAGATCATTTTAAAAGGAGCCTGACTTACTAGTGGCCACCTCCTTCTACTCCATTGACGAATTTTTTAATAGTAACAATTCAGCTTATAAATAAAATAAAAAATAAAAAATGGTGACATGTTCCACATCCACGAGGATCTCCTCAACACGGATCTACGGGACGAAAACTAATCTGAACTAATCTAATCTAATCTAAACGGAGTGCGGGAAGAATGCTTCAAAATCTCGGTAATCATTTAAAGCCGGTTCTTGAAACTTTGTAAACAGACTTCTTTCTCGGTATAGTTTACGTCTGTCTTCAAGATCTGCCATTTCATTTCCTTCAGTATGTCTGCGACACTCTCTCATGGATTAAACATGCTTGTGACCATTCGTGCTGCCTTCTCTGTAAACATTCAATATATCCCCTGTTAGCCCCATTAGTGAACGCATTATTGTGGCCAAGATAGATACGAAGCCCACACCTACTACAGAAGTACAAGTTTATATGCCAACTAGCTCTGCAGATGATGAAGAAATTGAAGAAATGTATGATGAAATAAAAGAAATTATTCAGATAGTTAAGGGTGGCGAAAATTTAATAGTCATGGGTGACTGGAATTCGGTAGTATGAAAAGGGAGAGAAGAAACGTAGTAGGTGAATATGGACTGGGGCTAAGAAATGAAAGAGGAAGCCGCCGGGTAGAGTTTTGCACAGAGCACAACTTAATCATAGCTAACACTTGGTTCAAGAATCATAAAAGAAGGCTGTATACATGGAAGAAGCCTGGAGATACTGACAGGTTTCAGATAGATTATAAAAGATAAGACAGAGATTTAGGAACCAGGTTTTAAACTGTAAAACATTTCCAGGGGCAGATGTGGACCCTGACCACAATCTATTGGTTATGACCTGTAGATTAAAACTGAAGAAACTGCAAAAAGGTGGGAATTTAAGAAGATGGGACCTGGATAAACTAAAAGAACCAGAGGTTGAACAGAGTTTCAGGGACAGCATAAAGGAACAATTGACAGGAATGGGGGAAAGAAATACAGTAGAAGAAGAATGGGTAGTTTTGAGGGATGAAGTAGTGAAGGCAGTAGAGGATCAAGTAGGTAAAAAGACGAGGGCTAGTAGAAATCCTTGAACAGAAGAAATATTGAATTTAATTGATGAAACGAGAAAATATAAAAATGCAATAAATGAAGCAGGCAAAAAGGAATACAGACGTCTCAAAAATGAGATCGCCAGGAAGCGAAAATGGCTATGCAGGGATGGCTAGAGGACAAATGTAAGGATGTAGAGGCCTATCTCACTAGGGGTAAGATAGATACTGCCTACAGGAAAGTTAGAAAATTGGAGATAAGAGAACCACTTGTATTTAATCAGGAGCTCAGGTGGAAACCCAGTTCTAAGCAAAGAAGGGAAAGCAGAAAGGTGGAAGGAGTATATAGAGGGTCTATACAACGGCGATGTACTGGAGGACAATATTATGGAAATGGAAGATGATGTAGATGAAGATGAAATGGGAGATACGATACTGCGTGAAGAGTTTGACAGAGCACTGAAAGAGCTGAGTCGAAACAAAGCCCCCGGAGTAGACAACATTCCATTGGAACTACTGACGGCCTTGGGAGAGCCAGTCCTGACAAAACTCTACCATCTGATGAGCAAGATGTATGATACAGGTGTAATACCCTCAGACTTTAAGAAGAATATAATAATTCCAATCCCAAAGAAAGCAGGTGTTGACAGATGTGAAAATTACCGAACTATCAGTTTAATAAGTCACAGCTGCAAAATACTAACGCGAATTCTTTACAGACGAATGGAAAAACTAGTAGAAGCCGACCTCGGGGAAGATCAGTTTGGATTCCGTAGTAATGTTGGAACACGTGAGGCAATACTGACCCTACGACGTATCTTAGAAGAAAGATTAAGGAAGGGGAAACCTACGTTTCTAGCATTTGTAGACTTAGAGAAAACTTTTGACAATGTTGACTGGAATACTCTCTTTCAAATTCTGAAGGTGGCCGGGGTAAAATACAGGGAGCGAAAGGCTTTTTACAATTTGTACAGAAACCAGATGGCAGTCATAAGAGTCGAGGGGCATGAAAGGGAAGCAGTGGTTGGGAAGGGAGTGAGACAGGGTTGTAGTCTCTCCCCGATGTTATTCAATATGTATATTGAGCAGCCAGTGAAGGAAACAAAAGAGAAATTCGGAGTAGGAATTAAAAACCTTGGAGAAGAAATAAAAACTTTGAGGTTTGCCGATGACATCGTAATTCTGTCAGAAACAGCAAAGGACTTGGAAGAGCAGTTGAACGGAATGGATAGTTTCTTGAAAGGAGGATATAAGATGAACATCAACAAAAGCAAAACGAGGATAATGGAATGTAGTCGAATGAAGTCGGGTGATGCTGAGGGAATTAGATTAGGAAATGAGACACTTAAAGTAGTAAAGGAGTTTCGCTATTTGGGGCGCAAAATAGTTGATGATGGTCGAAGTAGAGAGGATATAAAATGTAGACAGGCAATGGCAAGGAAAGTGTTTCTGAAGAAGAGAAATTTTTTGTCATCGAGTATAGATTTAAGTGTCAGGAAGTCATTTCTGAAAGTATTTGTATGGAGTGTAGCCATGTATGAAAGTGAACCATGTACGATAAATAGTTTGGACAAGAAGAGAATAGAAGCTTTTGAAATGTGGTGCTACAGAAGAATGCTGAAGATTAGATGGGTAGATCACATAACTAATGAGGAAGTATTGAATAGGATTGGGGAGAATAGAAGTTTGTGGCATAACTTGACCAGAAGAAGGGATCGGTTGGTAGGACATGTTCTGAGGCATCAAGGGATAACCAATTTAGTATTTGAGGGCAGTGTGGAGGGTAAAAATCGTAGAGGGAGACCAAGAGATGAATACACTAAGCAGATTCAGAAGGATGTAGGTTGCAGTAGGTACTGGGAGATGTAGAAGCTTGCACAGGGTAGAGTAGCATGGAGAGCTGCATCAAATCAGTCTCAGGGCTGCATCAAATCAGTCTCAGGACTGAAGACCACAACGACAATAGCCCCATCTGCTATGGGTCCCACAAACCTGAGCAATATTCTAGGATGGGTCGCACGAGTGATTTGTAAGCATTCTCTTTTGTAGACTGTTTGCATTCACCAGTATTTTACCAATAAACCTAAGTCTACCATCTGATTTATACACGACTGAACCTTTGTGGTCATTTCACATCCCTACAAAGTGTTATACCCAGATATTTGTATGAGTTGGCCGTTTCCAACAATGACTCATTGATATTATAGTTATTGGATATTATACGTTTTTTTTCGTTTTGTGAATTGCATAATTTTACATCTCTGAACATTGAGAGCAAGTTGCCGGTCTCTGTACCATGTTGAAATCTTATCAAGATCTGACTGAATATTTATGCAGCTTCTCACAGATAGTTCTTCATCATATTCATTAACGTAAGATGACGGCACAATGACAAGAGGGTGAAGGAATTCAGCGCAATTCCTCCTGAATAAACTACTACCCGAAGATGTCATAAACACAGACCCACCACAACAAACAGCACTGAGAAATGAAGTACATGCACCATACAGCACACTTGCTATCATCTGTCCATTTGCTAAGGAAGAAGTTGCAGTAGCGGTAAGAGAAGTAAAGACTAAAAATGCGCCTGGGCCTGATGGCATCCATGCAAAGGTTCTTCAAACATTATCGCCACCGATTAACCCATATTTAACAGAAGCACTTAATGACGCCCTAAGGCTAGGCAGGATGCCTACAATGTATCCACTGCGCCACTTCGCTCGGTGACACTACACTAATATAACTATAGGTATATTTAGTAATAATATGTTATTCTAATCATAACCATTTGGTAGTGCATATCAGGCTACGGCTGTTAGTAAAGTGCTGGCGCATTGGCGCAAATTTCCAAACGCAACGGGCAATATAAACCTATAAATAGTAACTAGTTAAATAATAGGGGTATTTTGTATAAAATTTACTTTAAAAGAGCCGGCGTATAGACGCAAATTGCCTACGGCAACGGGCGCTATAAACCTGTAAGTATGTATATAGACAAAAAAATTACGATAAAGGAATATAGTACAAGGAACAACCTACTAACTAACTTGCGCCGGCCGGTGTGGCGGAGCGATTCTAGGCGCTTCAGTCTAGAGCCATTTGAACAATTTGTACTAACATGCAAGAAGTCTATATTTCTAATATTTTGATAAAGTACAAGGCTGCTAAAAAAAATCCACAAAAGACAGAAATGAACAAACAGCTTGCCTCCAAGTGGCGGGGCAAGGGCAAAGGTATGATCAGATGGAGCCAGGTGGAACTGCCTCAGGTGCACTCGGGCCCCATTCAACTATGATAACGGGCAAGAGGCAATAAATGACGCACCGTAAGCAAGCAGGTGGTGGGTAAAAACAAGCAGCAGGTGAAAAAAAAATTCGTTTGTATATCCAGGCTCCTATAACTTTACAGCGAAACTGTTCTGCTATATAAACATGTATCCGATTCGTTGCGAGTTTCATCGCGCCCGTGGTAGAGATATTGGTAATAACGTGTGCCGCCCACGTGTGTCTGCGAACAGTCATTTTTCATTCAGAGTTTGAATCAAACATCATTTTGGGAGTGACTGATCCAAAACTTTCGCGTCTAATAGGTGAGGCAACGTCTCGCACAGATACTTGAAACGCTGCCTATCTTTTGCTGAGCCTTTCTCAAATTATTTCATTTAGATCAGCTTAATGTGCAGATCTGATATTACACTTCATTGCGAGTCCAACAGATTTCTGAGGGAAACGCTCTTTTCTCTAAGCTCAAAGATTTTCTCGCAGGCTACTTTGTTTTGTAACAGTGTTGACACAGTGCCCTACTATCCCATATTATTAATTGAAATAGTATATGAAATTCATATAATTAAAATCACTGAAAATACACTTTTATACCTGCAATTTGCATTCAAATGCTAAGAGACGTAGTGACCATTTTTAGTCACTTAAATAACTTTCAGGTGTCTTGGCACCACTTTTTATTACCTCCCAAAATCGCCTTAAGCGTTTCGATTTCCGTCATTTTTAAAGGTTATAAAATTCATTACAAAATAAAACTGGGATCAACATTTATAAAAATATGCCACACTTCACTACTGCTTAGAGATGTGGATTAGTAAGTACAATACGGTTTTCTAGCTCACCAATGCTATGTCAGTCATATAAAATTGCCGAGTACCATTAGCAGTACTACTGCACTGCTTTTTACACTATTATATTTTGGATGGGTGCTTTGGTTAAACTGATGTTTGAGTGTTAAGGAGTTAATTAGATAAGGCAATATGGGTTGGCTGTCGTATACTATGATGGAACTGCTGTTTGGCGTTTCAAGATTGCGCCTCCTCAAATAGTTTAAATTTCCTGTATGGTGCTTATTGGCGGAAATGGCAACGCACGGGCGCCACCTGTACTTCATGCCTCAGATGGAATTCTGTTCTTTGCAGGCAAAAAGGAATACAGACATCTCAAAAATTAGATCGATAGGAAGTGCAAAATGGCTAAGCAGGCATGGCTAGAGGACAAATGTAAGGATGTAGAGGTTTATCTCACTAGGGGTAAGATAGATACTGCCTACAGGAAAATTAAAGAGACCTTTGGAGATAAGAGAACCACTTGTATGAACATCAAGAGCTCAGATAGAAACCCAGTTCTAAGCAAAGAAGGGAAAGCAGAAAGGTGGAAGGAATATATAGAGGGTCTATACAACGGCGGTGTACTGGAGGACAATATTATGGAAATGGAAGAGGATGTAGATGAAGATTAAATGGGAGATACGATACTGCGTGAAGAGTTTGACAGAGCACTGAAAGACCTGAGTAAAAAAAAAAAAAAATGGGTTCAAACGGCTCTGAGCACTATGGGACTTAACACCTATGGTCATCAGTCCCCTAGAACTTAGAACTACTTAAACCTAACTAACGAAAAGGCAGCACACAACACCCAGCCATCACGAGGCAGAGAAAATCCCTGACCCCACCGGGAATCGAACCCGGGAACCCAGGCGTGGGAAACGAGAACGCTACCGCACGACCACGTGATGCGGGCTAGGCCTCAGTCGAAACAAGGGGAGTAGACAACTTTCCATTGGAACTACTGACAGCCTTGGGAGAGCCAGTCCTGACAAAACTCTACCATCTGGTGAGCAAGATGTATGAGACAGGCGAAATACCCGTAGACTTCAAGAAGAATATAATAATTCCAATCCCAAAGAAAGCAGGTGTTGACAGATGTGAAAATTACCGAACTATCAGTTTAATAAGTCACAGCTGCAAAATACTAACGCGAATTCTTTACAGACGAATGGAAAAACCAGTAGAAGCTGACCTCGGGGAAGATCAGTTTGGATTCCGTAGTGTTGGAACACGTGAGGCAATACTAACCCTACGACTTATCTTTGAAGAAGCTAGATTAAGGAAGGGCAAACCTACGTTTCTAGCTTTTGTAGACTTAGAGAAAGCTTTTGACAATGTTGACTGGAATACTCTCTTTCAAATTCTGAAGGCGTCAGGGGTAAAATACAGGGCGCGAAAGGCTATTTACAATTTGTACAGAAACCAGATGGCAGTTATTAGAGCCGAGGGACATGAAAGGGAAGCAGTGGTTGGGAAGGGAGTGAGACAGGGTTGTAGTCTCTCCCCGATGTTATTCAATATGTATATTGAGCAAGCAGTAAAGGAAACAAAAGGAAAATTCGGAGTAGGAATTAAAAACCTTGGAGAAGAAATAAAAACTTTGAGGTTTGCCGATGACATCGTAATTCTGTCAGAAACACCAAAGGACTTGGAAGAGCAGTTGAACGGAATGGATAGTGTCTTGAAAGGAGGATATAAGGTGAATATCAACAAAAGCAAAACGAGGATAATGGAATGTAGTCGAATTAAGTCGGGTGATGCTGAGAGAATTAGATTAGGAAATGAGACACTTAAAGTAGTAAAGGAGTTTTGCTATTTGGGGAGCCAAATAACTGATGATGGTCGAAGTAGAGAGGTTATAAAATGTAGACTGGCAATGGCAAGGAAGGCGTTTCTGAAGAAGAGAAATTTATTAACATCGAGTATAGATTTAAGTGTCAGGAAGTCATTTCTGAAAGTATTTGTATGGAGTGTAACCATGTATGGAAGCGAAACATGGACGATAAATAGTTTGGACAAGAAGAGAATAGAAGCTTTTGAAATGTGGTGCTACAGAAGAATGCTGAAGATTAGATGGGTAGATCACATAACTAATGAGGAAGTATTGAATCGGATTGGGGAGAAGAGAAGTTTGTGGCACAACTTGACCAAAAGAAGGGATCGGTTGGTAGGACATGTTCTTAGGCATCTAGGGATCACCAATTTAGTATTGGAGGGCAGCGTGGAGGGTAAAAATCGTAGAGGGAGACCAAAAGATGAATACACTAAGCAGATTCAGAAGGATGTAGGTTGAAGTAGGTCCTGGGAGATGAAGAAACTTGCACAGGATAGAGTAGCATGGAGAGCTCCATCAAACCAGTCTCAGGACTGAAGACCACAACAACAACAACATAAATCATAGTTCAATAGTATTTATGTAATTTTACTGATCCTATTAATTTATTCACTGTAAGCTGTCCAAAATTTTTTTCGTTAACAGTCGCTTTGCAACAAGTCCTTATTGCCGCTCTGCGTCCTCTTCCAGTGAACTATTTTCGGCCACTAAAAAGATGTGTAATGCATTGTTTAGTTTAAAAAAAATGAAAATAAAAATAAACAATACCTTTTAGTAAAATATTATATAATGATTTCCATGAATTGTTCACTGATGACGTTGCTTTATACGATGTAACAACGAAAAACGTAGTTTTGAACAAACAAACAAAGCGCCGCCTAACGGTTTAGTACTGCAGCCCAAGGACTTCACGTTCGGTTAATCCTACTGTTTCTTACAAGGGAATGGTCAGACTTGTCATGCCGAAACATGTATTGATTTTTTTAGCACTGTTATTTAACTGTGCAAAAGGTCCGTATGCAAAATTGTAGCTGCTGACATGAACTGGAAGTCACCTTAAAAAAAACACGCACATGTCTGTGTTTCCTGCTTGGCGCTTGCAGTGACGGCTGGCCACCCCTGGAAATGGCGAGTCGCGAGCGTTGTGCACATGGTCGGGAAGTGCGGCCGTCTTATCGCGGCGTTCACTAAAGAGGAATATCGCTGCACGCTTTTGGGAGAAAGCGGAAACGAATATTCGTTTCTGTGGCATGCACGTCCTTTTAATTTCTGGTACGTATTTCGAAACATACCGTCCTGAAACTGGTTAGAGATGTGAAACATGTTCTGTACATGTTCATTTATACTCCGCAAGCCACTTTGTGGTGAACATTCAATCTCCCCTCACAGGTGATGGCGAACCCTATAAATGTTTTTCTGCTTGCCATGGAGGTATACCACAGACGCCAAATGAAGCAATCAACAGAAAACACGCGTGAAGACTATGTGTTGTGCGACATGGTTGTTAAGCTTCTAAACGAGCATGTAACTGGCGCAGACATGTGGCTAGAAACAACTGAAACACTCGATATTTGCAGACCGTGAATCTACAGACGGCGAAGACACCGACGAAAGTTAACTCATGAAGACTCTTCGAGTGATAGTGCCACGTACCATCAAAATTATCTTCAAAAGTAACACCAGCAACTACAATTACCTTATCAAACAAATAAAAGGCGGTGAAGTATTAGTCGAACGAAAGTGGTAAGAAACGCCTACGTGTCAGTACTGTTCAAAATAAGTGTCGCTCTGTCCGTTCTGAACGTGAATTATATACATGGAAAAAGGAAATCGCTGGACGACGTAAGAGTCGACTGGAAATTGCGACGGAGATAAATTCGCGACTTTTTGAGCTATTTACCGATGCCACACAACAGTCATTTAGTGTCAGCGATACAACGTTGCGTGATTGGGCGTTCTAGATTCGTGGTCAGGTCATAAAGGGTCTGATTCATTAAAAGCTGTATTTCGAGCCCACCCTGAAAAAGAAGTAGAGATACTTCAAATTCCACCCGGCACGACGAACGTAATTCAACCTTTAGACAGAGAATTTTTCCGTCAGTGGAAGGCATTTTACAGAAAACTAACAGAGAAAATTATTGTGTGCAGATCACTGCAATTTCCTGTCTATCACCGCGACAACATTCTCTAGCTGTAATCAGTAGTACATTATCAATGTTCCTCCCCACGGACAACTAACAACGTCTGTGATTCGCAGGGCTGTCATATGTCGTCTTTGTTTGTATGTTCTTGGTGCACAAAAAACCTATGTTTTGAACATTGTATCAATATTTCGCATTTTTACGGTAATTACAAGAAATAAAATTTGGACTTGTTCTAAACCGTATATTTATTTGTGTCTATTTCATAGCTATTTGGAAAGAATGTTGTAGATAACCTATCAGCCATATTTGTCAATGAATGTTTAATTATCATACGATCGCTTTCACTGGGGGGAATCAGCTCGAAATCCCAGGGCTTTTACATCCGTAAGAAAACACAAAATGTATTTTGTAGTAAGGGCCTCTCCATTACTACAAGCTGAGTACTCTCAGAGTTTATGGCTGCACTCCACTGTCTGCCGTATGGGTTTATGGCTTTCAATCACGGTAATTTTCCGATGCACCTACATCAGATAGGAATTACTCCACGTGACTGCACAAACGCGACAGAACGTGACATCGACCACATCCTCTTTGTGTTTGCAGAATGTGAGAGGCACAGACAATAGTTTTTGCAACAATTACATCGTCTGAAAATACTTTCCAGTGAGTGCCTCTGTTCTATTTCTTTGAGTAAAGCCGCAAATAATAAAGCATTTTTATTTCATTTTTTACAACCTGTCAAAATATCTGTGTAGTAATAACGCAGAACTAGGAACTATGTCAACAGTCATTTCATGTTATAATGTATGCTATACACACAGTTATTTCATCCTAACAGCTAAACATTTGTATCACTATTGTTCCTACTTTTTCCACTTCATTTCTTAAATTTGTGACGCCAGAACAATTAACTCTGTCAAACTACACTGCAAAACTTTACGCTTCTTAAATGTGTATTTGTATATATATTTAAATTTTTGTTACAACACAACTGTTAATCTTATAGTCTTCTTTCATCATTTCCTTTAGATTACCAAAACCTTTTCTTCAATATCGTACGTGAATGGCAATCAACAGCAGGTTTCCTAACGCCTTTCGTTAACCCGTAGCTGGTATGGTGGGGTCCCCAGGGAATTCTGTATTTTTGTACAGTTTGAATGTTTGTACATTCGTGTTACTACAAGCTGTGGTTGTTCTTTTTATGTATTGGTATTTATATGTTATGAAAATTTGGAGTTATTGTTATTTTGCCTGCTTCACAACTGGAAAATTGTTTACGTCTGTGACTCAGTTGTGGTCTTCTCGCAGTTAGTTTGCCCGACACGATGTTTTTATATTAAAAGACACCACCAACACGCTACATTTCAGATATATGGCTGTATCTTTGTTAATGAGATTGACTTTTAATAATTACTTTTTATGCTAAGGAGATTCTTGTAGTTCCCGTTAAGGGGATCAAATAAATTTACTGAACTCACTTTACTCAAATATGATTCAATATTGGAAAAACTGATTACTCTTACTGTTTCAAAAGGAAGAATCGCTAATCAAGAGAATTCTCCCAAATTTACATTTATTTTTGTTTGTCAAAATTAGCAAATATTAAGATAGCCTACTTACTACGACTCTGGGCCGTTATGTACAACAATGGCGCTGACCTCTGCACCAATGTTCTATAAAATTTTCACAAATTATTGAAATCTATCACTTCATGAATATAGGAGCTGTTTCAAGGTCTCAATACCTTTCAGACAGTGTGCTCTGGGCTGTTAAACGGAGTGTTTACAGCAAAGTAATTTTGTGACCGTGTACCAATTTCATCAGTCTGATCCCACATACTGAATACGAGATTTTTCTGATGAAGTATTTTCTGCTGTTTGATGCTACCTTCTCGTACTGAAATTCCATTATTTGGTATTGTGACAGCGGTCCAGAGCTAGCTGATGAAGAGGAAACTGAAAATGAGGTGGAGCGATGTGTTTGAAGCAACTAGACCGAAAGACAGGGTTGTAGCTCACCAATATGGAATGAATGCCCAAAAAGTGTTTCTAAGGTACCTATTGTTACAGTCCATTAATAATTCATAAATGTCAACAATTCTGTGATGGTTAAACACACTAATTCTTTGTGAATTTAATTTTGGTTACTTTAAAATCTTTAATTAAAGAGAACATGTTTGGAGTTGATTGCAGTTCAGCATTATAAAGTGTGTTCGCCTTGAACTATAAACGGTTTATTTTATTTTCATTCTCCTAATTTTTAAATAAAAAACTGGAGTCCTGGTGACCATACTATACTAGTAATGGAACAAAAACTTGTATCGTCCTCGTTACGGGTTAAACTTGTATGCACTCATGTTATACCCTTAATGTTTTGTATTGTATGTCAATTATTTAAGTGGGTAAATAGCCGGTAGCTGCCGAAAGCCAAATAAACAAACAATATTCAGTACTCACTGAGAGCTGCGGTGCGGCCCGGGACAGGCTTATACAAGTAAACAACTAGCCTCAGCGAGTCGCAGCGTTTACAAGATCGCTGTGCCCTTCCGTTGACGACACTTCCCGCGGAAGCGGACTACTACTCACCGACCGAACCGAACAGTTGCAGTTTACCTAGTACAAAAGATTAATATGCTTCTATTACTTCGCTAAATTAATATATTGTACAATGTGTTCCCGTACCCTGAGTCAGAACGGTCTATTGTATATTACAATAGTTCATAAAAACTATATTTCCAGCGGATGTGTAAGCGTACCATCGTGCCTTACATAATTTTCTCCTTAACATCGTGCGAAGCATCTCAGAAGATATGACTGAAAGGGCTATCTCGACACTTTTGTGCAATTCTTTATATTACGCCCCATAATGAGTAGTCGGGCATGATAAGGCGTGGGCTTCGTAGAGGCTTTTTCAGTGGGGCTGGAGATGCTGAACGAAGCATAATCCAACGGTCTCTAAGTAATTCATCAAGGAATTCGTGCACCTGAGTAGCACAGTGTGCTTAAGCTCCATCCTGCTGCAACCACAATGTCCAAACATTATCCAATCACGCACCCTTAAAAAGAGATGACATCCTGGCTCATATAACATGATACTTTTGCACATATTGGGGCAATTTCCTTAGGCCAGAGAACCACATTCCTCTTGTGCAAATTGCGATATACGCGGCATTCATCAGGAAATAACACTCTGGAGCTGTGTACCACATCAACGACATTCGTTAGCCGTGTCGCCAACAACGCATTGCACGCTATAGCTCGCTGCTCCACCTCATTGTCAGGTATCGATGTCAGTCTTTTCATTTTAAAATCTTTTTTAATCTGATTATATATTACTGACCACTGTACTTTCTAAGCTCAGGTAATTTTTGCGAATGGGTGTCACTGGAATTTGAAACGCTTAGCTACTATGGATGGTCTCTCAAGACCACTACAGTTTTTTGTCTTCTGATATTTGACATACCACTGTGAGGTGGAGTAGACTCTTCTGTGTACCTTCCTATTGGATGGAAACCTACACGTGTCAGCAATCTGGCATTATCAATGAACACTTTGATGACAGTGGTAATGACCCTGATTTCGAGTATTTGGTGATTACAATACTCATTCGGAGAAGGAAACTGAAATTGGTGAAGATGTGACAGAAGATGATGGAAAAGCGTGTTTCTTCGGTAAGAAGAGAAAGCTTTTTTAGATGCAGAAAACTAACGTTAAGAACACGGCAACTCAACACTGTCTTGCAGCTGCCTGGACTGCAACCGATTCCGAAAAGTCTCCCAGAAAACTTGCTGTTTTGGAGATATGTTTTCAAAAACGAAAACATCAACCTTTTGCTGTTCTTGTTTTAAGAGGAAAACAAGATGTCTGTGGTGTTCCGATTTGGTTGGAGACTTGTAGGAGGGTCTGTGTGTAATGCATCCAGGCTGAAAGAAATTAAATTCCCTTCTTCTTGATTTTTAAAATAAAAATCTGGCAAAATTTCTCCCTTTATAGAATTGTGGAGTGGAATAAAAAGGCTGAAACGATAAATGTAAACTCAATCCTGATTCCAAATAAAATGTGTCATAACTGAAATGTGCTTATTCATACAGTTATGTTGCGAATCTCTAATACTATCTCCCTGATGATAATGTGTGAGTGAATAGAGAGGTAACTATAAAATAAAAATAAACTGGAAATTTCGCTGTGTTTTAGTTTTCAAAGTGTTTCAATTCTGCAGTGTTCAAAAAATTCAAATTCATATAAAGTCTCTTCCCAAGAAGGGTAACGAACAACAGGAAACCATGAAAATATATATACACCAAAACGGTGGTTTTATATATAAAAATTTAAAGGCGGTCTGAGAGACCCCTCCATAGTAATTGTGTTCCTGTCAACGACTGGATAAGTGTCCTCGAGGCTTTGTAGTCTTAAATGCTGCCTGCAACAAAAGCGCTTTTCTCCCAATCGGACAGTTATTTTACGAGTGTAGCTTTGCCTAAGCGATCCCAAAACGCACACATCATCTGCATCACTATCTGCCCGTAGGCTTTAGTACACCCACATACACGCCACTAATCACTTCTCATCAATGTAACTGTGTCCGCTCACATCGAACTACTTAAACCTAACTGACCTAAGGACATTACACACATCCATGACCGAGTCAGGATTCGAACCTGCGACCGTAGCATTCGCGCGGTTCCAGGCTGAAGCGCCTAGAACTGCTCGGCCACACCAGCAGGCACATGTACACGCACATTAGGTTTAGTTCGAAAACTTACAAATGGTCATGTTATCCCTATAACTGCATACCAGGTTCACTCTGATCCTGGAGTTTTTGTTCGAGTTGTGAGACATTCTTTTTGAATTAATTTGACAGAAATATTTTTTGAGGGGTCGCTGAGACCGTTGAGTACACATTGTGTAAGTGTTCTGCCGCTGAATGTGAAGTTTATTTTTGTGAAAACGGCACGTACGAATGGCATTTTACTAACGGAAGTGCTATACCGGAAACATTATTAGAATAACTCAATCGTGAAAGTGACTTTCGTGATGAAAATGATTCTGATGCTGTTGCTCCTGCAGCAGTTATGGAAAATGGCGAAACTGAACAGTGTGCCGAATCTTTAGATAGCGATGAAGAAAATGTAGTCGACCGCGTTAAGAACGGTCATTATTGGAACAGTTATGCCTACTGCAACAGATCTGCCAGCTGCCGATAACATAGCCCGTCATTCCGAGAGTGCGGAAAAAATGAACGAGTTTATAAATAATTGAGAGCTCACCAAGATATTCGTGTAAGATGTGCAATTCATTAAATGAATAGCGTCTTCATCTAACGAAACTGCAACTATTAAGTCACTTCCACTGAAAAGTTTCCGTGGTCGTTTTTACTTAGTCTCGAATTTTGTGTGCATGAATAGTAACTAATAACGACTGAAAAAAATACGCGAGAGAGCTGAAATAAAATAAGTTTAGTACACGAGAGTCAATTTTCATTACAAAATATTCTGCTTTTGGGCAATTTCTTCAGTAACTAATTGAGGATCATGTATAGTGAACTTCATGTGACAGTTTCCAGAGGTGCACAGCAATAGGGTTATTACAGGTAACTGAAAGAAACAATAAAAGCATCGGACACAGAAAATGAAATCAGATAAGGACCTCCCTTAGACAGATAAATATGCCACTTCGTCATGCTCAGCAGAAGGGTATACAGAATCTGCAGTGTTACTGCCACTGTCATGGTTATCTTGCTTTTCCTCTAACAGTAGATAGTCTTCACTCATGTGTAATGCAGTTGTTACCCAGCACTTACTAAAGCTGTTCACTAGTGATGCACTGCATAAGCGTGTCCACGCAGTCTGGATCCATTTCGCAATTACGTGATACGGAAACCTTCATCAACCTCATGATAGGTTTGAGGACTTGACCACTTTGAAGTAACCAACTCCTGTACAGTTGCTTATGATGATCTTTAAGTGACTTATTCGCCACCACATCCAACACTTGCACATACGAAGTCATGCCTCCTGGAATGATACAACATCTGTGTTTAATTTAAGGATTTACCTTGAAAGCACCAAGGATCAACACCCCAAGATTCTTTAGAAGAGCACTTGGCCTCCTCCTCTAGACTGTACGCAGCCAATCCACAACGAACTCATTGGTCAGCAACCCTTTTCTGTTACAACGAAATATGACAGCACACTGTGTGAAACGTACTGAGACCTTGTAACAGCTCCTATATTCATGGAGCTCAGTTTTCCTTTGGCATAGTTTTACGACTGCGGATGACGTAGGATCGCTTCTTTGTTCCATCTGCAAGCTCACACGTCACGGCGATTCGTGTTTAAACATGTTTCTTTCTCAGTCTAATAACATCTCGATTATTATTAACTTCTCCATATAAAATACTGAGAGGGATGTTCGACGTTGCAGCACAAAATGCCAAAATAATCATGGAACTATCATCAGAAAAACTTCAAGAGAAATATTCAAATGCATTTGTATCGGCACGCTAGTTGGATACGTGAAGTAATGACTAAATACCAGAAGGTAACACGAGATTTTCTAATATTAAAATCGATGTCAGGGGCAAAGAGTGCGAAAACGTGCTTACGGTTAGCGTAACATGCTTACGGTTAGCGTGATACTGCTATTATCCACTATTTTGAAGCTTGCCCGTGACAGCATAAAAACAGTACGAGTGAATTACTTATTGGTATTACAACGCGTTTAAAATGATAAGCAACAGACAAAATGAAATAAGAGGTGTAACATTCGGGACAGAAATGTAATTTTAACTTGATTATTTTCGGTGTGAGTGAGTGAGTGACAAACAGATTTCACATATCGTGGTATGTAGGCGAAACAAATTCTTCTCGAGTTTCTAACCGCATCAATTCGCAGGGTGTCTGCAACATTTAGATCAGACCCCTTCCAAAATGTTTCCTACAGAGAAATTAGTTGTTGTTGCGCAAGTGCATAACGAAGAACAGTAAACTACGGAAAATAAAGAATTCGTGCTACAAAATAACTAGTTCTCCAGACACTTTTGAGTAGATCCTCAGAACTTTTTGATTTCTATCGTGTGATTGCGTAGTAGTGCAATGGTATTAATACAGAATCTGGCTCGATTACGAACTGTAAATCGAGCGCAACGAAAACCATACCCACTCATTTAGTGGACTACTTCGTCAGCAGAGAAAACTATTCCCAGTCATTTAGCGGACTACTTCGTCAGCAATATCTGATAAAAGGAATGGTAGTATTCTCGAATTTAATCCAGAAAAATCTGTACAGACCACAGAAGAAAATCTCTGGCCTGTCCTCAGTTAGCATGGAAAGAAATCCGGCAGAATGTATCAGTTATACTTGTTTGCACGGTAAATACGCTGTTCGGTAAATACGCTGTTAAAAATTATTACGAGTACATACCAGCTCCTCCTCCAGTGATGGCAACGTGTCAGAATCTCTGTTACATGATCGACGTATTTCATTCTAAGTTTCAGCCGTTTTTAATTTGTTTGCACAATTGGGTAGGAACAGCCCACCAATGCTGGCCTACTTTGCACTTTCGCAGTGAAACTCTGTACGTAGAATACAGTCACTGTTTCCTCCATTATCAGAGACGCACAAAGAACTTTCACTACACCGCACATCATTATAACAGTGGGCAATAGCACAAACAATACAGCTGCGTACTTGACAATGTGTACCGGAACTGCGCGTGAAGGACGAATCAGTCGACGCGCACGCCTGCCGCCTCGAGGGCTCCCATTTGACTCAGTATCAGTGCAAAACAAGAGGCTGCAATTCAGCTTGCGATCTACAACAAACAGCGCTGCCAACGTAGAACTTTTACGGCAAAACTTCGCAGCTTTTCAAGTGGTGTAGCATGGACAAATTCAATTTAGCACGTAGCATATTTTTAGTGTTTTTCCTGATAAATCAACGATTATGTGTTTTTGTTCAAAAAATAAAACTGCGTTTTCAGGAACGTTTTCGGTTCGATCTGCCATCTAGTGTCATCTCGCACTTGGTGAACATACTACATTGTTTTCGTATAAAAAGGATTGCCGGAAGTTCTGGACCGAAACCTACGTACAAGTCCAGATCGGAGATAATTTATTGAGTTTGTTAACAACTAATTCATGCGTGATGTTGATGTCCGATTAGTGATGAGTAATATTTTGACAATGACCGCGATATATAGTCATTATTATTGTTCAGAGTTGGAGTCGAAAGACATGTTTAAAGAGTGGCGGCTTCAACCCGACGAAAACGACTCCACTCGACATAAGCATACTGTGAGTATTGCAAGTGCAATATTGTAGCTAAAATCTACTGTTTAAAACACCATATTTCACCTTCCAAAAACGACAAAGCTTTGTAACTATTAAAATATCAAACAATGATCCAGTTCCCTAAAATAAAAAAGAAACTTGAACATGCGAAACTATGAATGCACATGTGTGTGTGTGTGTGTGTGTGTGTGTGTGTGTGTGTGTGTGTGTGTGTGTGTGTGTTTTAACATGCTGCTATTTCGACCACTGACCATTTATCACAAGCGTGTAAAAACATTCTACAATAGGTAAAGTGCTGACTCACAACTACACAAAGCAAAATGCACAAATATAATCAAAAACGTATTGGCACCACATTTTTTAAAATTAAAATTAGGAATACGATGTAGTAATTGACGAAGCAACAGTTGTTTCGATGAGCAAAGTATTAGGCATATGAGTAAGATATTTCAGCAAATCGGTGAAGAAAATCGTTGCTATCTTTTTGGGAATAGCGGAACTTGAAGATGAAACAACCAACAGCATAGTAAATGGTAGAGATGTTACTAGATAGAAATAACATTTGGCAGAACTGTTTATTGGTATAGCTATTTTTTGGTAATAGCTATGTTAGTATTTTTATCAGCATTTTCCGTAAACTTGAGCATATTTCTGGCATTTTCTAAACGTAGATTTTGGCATAATATATTATTTAGAGTTGACACAGTACTGTACACAAATGCAACAATGAGCTGAAGACGACGCTCTGTACCTGTCTTGTGAGTGGTTGCACAGGTAAGATGAAAAGCGAATTAATTCTGGATGCACGACCTCCCTTGTGAGAGGATTCGCATACATCTACACGAATAGTCGGAAAGCCATTATACCGAGCATGACGGAGAATAAATCCTACCAATATTATTAGTTATCTTTCCTATTCCATTCGGGTACTGAACGAGGGAAACGTTATGTGTATGTGCTCTGTACCCGTCCTAATTCTCAGATTTTTCTTATGATCCCTATGCAAGATTTGGCGGCAGCATAATGGTCATACAGTCTTTTTCGAATGAAATTTCTTTAAATTTACTGAACAGCATTTCGCACGAACTACGTCGTCTTCCAAGGATTTAGTCGCACTAACGTTTCGTATATAATTATCCCAGAATCCTTCCAACAAATCTTTCATTCATCTTTCCTAATAACCGGCTTTACGCAATCGTCGCATTTCACATCGCTTCTTAGAACGAAACATCAGCAGCTTGACCTCGTATTTAAAGAAGAAACAAGCTCACTTGCAAAAATCAGCTCCATCAGTCGCTCTCCGCAAAAATATGGGCCATAATTCTAACAGTACGCAGTTACGACTTTCCAAATTCATAGCTGTTCATAACTTAAGCTCGCATCGGTTGTCACTTTCTCTGCCACACTGCAGACCCCTAACGCCAGAGCAAGAAGTACTGTGCTGTGGTGTAAGAGGTTTTTGGAGTAACTACTGTTTTGACACAGGTAACATGCTTTGTTCAAGTGCGCTGTTTCCAAGCTGTAGCTGTTCCTCAGATATTTTTGCTCTGAACAAAATGGTTCAAATGGTTCTGAGCACTATGGGACTTAACTTCTAAGGTCATCAGTCCCTTACAACTTAGAACTACTTAAGCCTAACTAACCCAAGGACATCACACACATCCATGCCAGAGGCAGGATTCTAACCTGCGAACGTAGCGGTCGCGCGGTTCCAGACTGCAGCGCCTAGAACCGCTCGGCCACCTCGGCCGGCTGCTTTGAACATTGTATGTTGCAATTCACAAATGCAGTGTAAATGAATGAAACAAATTGATGTGTTTTTAAAAAAAGTAGCGTAGCGCTGTCTAATTATTTTCTTTGAACTTTAATGTTGGCACTGTTGAAATGAAGCACATTTGCAGGAGATGCGCTATTATTCAATGTGATTGTCATGATTATATTGTCAAACGGAAATCAATAATTTCATTTCGCATTGATTCAGTTGCTTAGATTTACTCATTTTTATTCTGAGGTGTATTTATGAGTATGGTTGCGGTATACCAATACGGGAATATTGTTACAGTGACATTGAACCTATATGTGCGTGAGGTTGTCATATTACGTATTCATATTACTGTTTTTCCGTAGAATAACATGTGTTCTGGAACAAATTTCAAAACACGCTAGGCCGATGCGCCCCGTTTCCATGCCTCCAACACAGCGCGGTCGGCCGTTCAGTTATTAAAGGGGAAGGGAGGAGGGCAGACGAGTAACTAACAAGTGGTGCGTTCGAAAGTTTAATAACTATACTTTCAATAGGTCATTACTGTGTACTAATAACTGCGCACTATCGCAGTTCTAGTACAAATTCTTGCACGGATCGATTGCTGGGGCTTATATGTTGCAAGTGTGTGTTTTCTCCTTAAACATGAGCTCACGTTGGTGATGTGCTAAAGAAGTTCGTGATTAATCTTGTGATCAGACACTATGGTTCTCTCTCTTCACAATAAGCATTATCTTACATTTATCTACATTTAAAGGAAACTGCCATTCATTCCGCCAAACGGAAATTTTGTCCCAGTCTTTCCGTAACGACCGTCCACTGTCGACACGTTCTTGTGCACAACCACACTGTCAGCGAACGATTTTACAATGCTGCTGATCTAGTCTGATTATGCGTACTGAAAATATTTAGAGGTCTTATTACGCTTTCTTGGTGCATCACCGATATTACTTCCGTTTCTGTGAAGGGACACGTACAGCACAAAAGCGTACAGGCCGACCTCATCTGTTAGCTGACAGAGACAGCTGACCGTTGAAGAGGGTCTAACATGTATAAGGCAGACATTTTTCCACACCATCACACAGGAATTCCAAACTGCATTCATAGTCGAGCGGCGGTTCATAAGCCACACATCACGCCGGTAAATGCCAAACGACGCCTCGCTTGGTGTAAGTAGTGTCAACATTGGACGATTGAACAGTGGAAAAACGTTGTGTGGAGTGACGAATCACGGTACGCAATGTAGCGATCCGATGGCAGGGTGTGGGTATGGCGAATGCCCGATGAACGTCACCTGCCAGTGTGTGTAGTGCCAACAGTAAAATTCGGAGGCGGTGGTGTTATTGTGTGGTCGTGTTTTTCATGTAGATGGCTTGCACCCCTTGTTGTTTTGCGTGACGCTATCAGAGCGCTGGCCTACTACAATGATGTTTTAAGCACTTTCCTGCTCCCAATAGAACACCTTTGGCATGTTTTGGAACGCCGTCTTCGTGCCAGACCTCACTGACGCCATCGATATCTCTCCTCAGTCCAGCACACCGTGAAGAATGGGCTGCCATTCCTCAAGAAACCTTCCGGCACCTGATTGAACGTATGCTTGCGAGAGTGGAAGCCGTCATCACGGCTAAGGGTGAGCCAACACCATATCGAATTCCACCATTACCGATGGAGGGTGCCTCGTACTTGTAAGTCATTATCTGTCAGGTGTCCGGATACTTTTGATCACATATTGTATTTCTCGAATGTAGTATTTGCCGAGTCAGTCACATACTTGCAAAGATATTCTGTATGATCTTATCTCAGTTGGTGGTCGTCGAAGTGATACAGATTCGAAAACCTTTCAGAAATCTAGTATGATGACACCTACTCGCGTCTAGTATTTGCAAGATGTGTATGAAAGCAGGCTGTGTTTCTCTCTAGTGGTTTTTTGTAAATCTTTTATGACTTTTTTGAGATAATTTTTTACCTCCAGGAACATCATAATGTTTGAGCTTAGAGCATGCTCTAGGAACTTGCAACAGACGGACGCAAGCGATAGTAGCCCTTGGGAAGTACATCTCTTCGTCTTTCTTCAGCAGTTCTGAGGTGTTCCGACAACTGAGTGCGCCTAAAACGCTGCATTATCATTTTCTGCCGCCGAGATGCATGGCGTCGTAGTTCTGCACTGACGAATCTGGACATGTTATTTCGGCTGAATAGACATGATCGGGCTCCTGGTTATGGCAAACTATCACGCAGCCAGGCTTTGCTTTCAGCCCCGCTTAATTTGCACTTTTGCATCGCACTGTATGTTACAGCCAGCTTGCGGTCGGAAATTTTTAAAGGGGGGCTATACATTTCCAGTTTGATTGCGCAATTTACCACATGTAATGTCATGTATGAGCGATGAACAGTTCGCACAGTCTTATCGTCGTCGGTCACCTGAACTTCAACCTGTTATCATCATGAAATAAAGACGTGCTTCTGTCTTTCACCGAAGACTACCAGAACTTCCTGAACTTTGAAAATACAGGACGTCGAAGGAGGAATGATCAATATTCAGGGCTACAGCAGCAACGATCATTCGAAGCAAAAAAGTCTAGTAACATGGCATTTAAAACGCGTACCTTAAGCGCTAGCAGCACTTGTTAAGCAGAACATCAGTTTTACAGTAGCGAAGACGAACGAGTGCACACAGCTCTTAAGGCATGCACTTTAAAGCCCATGTTTACTGGACTTTTTTCCTTGTTTTTATCCACGTCACTATCTTTCAAAATATCGAAAGCAAAGAGATTGCAGGAGAAGAGATTTGATTCATAGCTCTTAAGGTGTGCATTTTAGAGTCCACGTTCACTGCACTGTAGGGGGAAGCAATATCATTCGATACCTCATCCAGAAATGCACCCTCTCGAAACCTGGACAACAAGCTACACCGCGGTGCAGAGCGCCTTTCTTGCAGAGTCTGCCACTTGAGTTTGCTAAACATCTCCGTAACGCTATCACGCTTACCACATAACCCTGTGACGAAACGCGCCGCTCTTCTTTGGATCTTCTCTATCTCCTCTGTCAACCCGACCTGGTACGGATCCCACATTGATGAACAATACTCAAGTATAGGTCGAACGAGTGTTTTGTAAGCCACCTCCTTTTGTTGATGGACTACATTTTCTAAGGACTCTCCCAGTGAAGCTAAACCTGGCACCCGCCTTACCAACAATTAATTGTATATGATCATTCCACTTCAAATCGTTCCGCATATTCCCAGATATTTTACAGAAGTAACTGCTACCAGTGTTTGTTCCGTTATCAAGTAATCATACAATAAAGGATACTTCTTTCTACGTATTTGCAATACATTACATTTGTCTATGTTAAGGGTCAGTTGCCACTCCCTGCACCAAGTGTCTATCCGCTGCATATCTTCCTGCATTTCGCTGCAATTTTGTAATGCTGCAGCTTCTCTATATACTACAGCATCACCCGCGAAAAGCCGTATGGAACTTCCGACACTATCTACTAGGTCATTTATATATATTATGAAGAGCAATGGCCCCATAACAATCCCCTGTGGCACGCCAGAGGTTACTTTAACGTCTGTAGACGTCTCTCCATTGAGAACAACATGCTGTGTTCTGTTTGCTAAAAACTCTTCAATCCAGCCACACAGCTGTTCCTGATATTCCGTAGGCTCTTACTTTGTTTATCAGGCGACAGTGCGGAACTGTATCGAATGCCTTCCGGAACTCAAGGAAAATGGCATCTACCTGGGAGCCTGTTTCTAATATTTTCTGGGTCTCATGAACAAATAAAGCGAGTTGGGTCTCACACGATCGCTTTTTCCGGAATCCATGTTAATTCCTACAGAGTATATTCTGGGTTTCCAGAAATGACATTATACGCGAGCAAAAAACATGTTCTAAAATTCTACAACAGATCGACGTCAGAGATATAGGTCTATAGTTTTGCGCATCTGCTCGACAACCCTTCTTGAAAACTGGAACTACCTGTGCTCTTTTCAATCATTTGGAACCTTCCTTTCCTCTAGAGATTTGCGGTACACGGCTGTTAGAAGGGAGGGGGGGGGGGGGGGGCAAGTTCTTATCATAAAAAGAGAAATCGCTTTATGGAACATCGTAATGTTGACGACACGTCTGTGGTCTGACCGACGCTAGCTGATTTATACCTGAGCGCCCAGAGTTTTCACCATCCAATACAAAAGAGAGCAGCTTTGATTACACTGGGACACAGAGCAAAAATCCTGACGAAGACCAGTTGCATTCCGAGGAACGGCTGTGTATCACATCATATCAAGTCAGTATTCACCAAGAAAAGGAAACCTGAAAAACTCGAACATTCACATGACGAGCAACCTTCCTTTCCTCTAGAGATTTGCGGTACACGGCTGTTAGAAGGGGGGAGGGGGGCGGGCAGGTTCTTTCGCGTACTCTGTGTAGAATCGAATTGGTATCCCGTCAGGTCCAGTGGACTTTCCTCTGTTGGGTGATTTCAGTTGCTTTTCTATTCCTTGGAAACTTATTTCGGTGTCAGCCATTTTTTCGGTCGTGCGAGGATTTAGAGAAGGAACTGCAGTGCGGTCTTCCTCTGTGAAACAGCTTTGGAAAAAAGGTGTTTAGTATTTCAGCTTTACGCGTGTCATCCTCTGTTTCAATGCCATAATGTGACCATTTTGCCTGTCTGGTCCATCTCATGCTACAATGCTTGTTCCCCGATAGTGATGCTGTGTTCCGAGACAACACGGCCACTGTTCACACCGCATCGTCCAGAATTGGTTTTGCGAACATGAAAATAAATTGTCTCCTGTCCCCTGGCCACCAAAGTCACCAGAACTCAATATTATTGAGACTTTCTTGTCTTCTTTTGAGAGAAGAGTGTGTATCGTTATCCACCTTCGTCATTGTTACCTGAATCTTCATGATTTAGCAGAAAGAATGGCATAAGATTTCCTTTAAAGCCATACCGAATCTGTATTTATCCATCCGGAGTCGACTGGAAGTCATTTTGAATGTCAATGGGATTCATACACCGTATTACGCGCGGTATGTAGAACCCAGTACGTTGTCCTCAGTGGTGAGTGTTCATCGGAGGTGAGGGTATCATCTGGAGTGCCCCAGGGAAGTGTGGTAGGTCTGCTGTTGTTTTCTATCTACATAAATGATTTTTTGGATCGGGTGGATCTCAATGTGCGGCTGTTTGCTGATGATGCTGTGGTGTACGGGAAGGTGTAGTCGTTGAGTGACTGTAGGAGGATACAAGATGACTTCTACAGGATTTGTGATTGGTGTAAAGAATGGCAGCTAACTCTAAATATAGATAAATGTAAATTAATGTAGCTGAATAGGAAAAAGAATCCCGTAATGTTTGAATACTCCATTAGTAGTGTAGCGCTTGACACAGTCACGTCGATTAAGTATTTGGGCGTAACATTGCAGAGCGATATGAAGTGGGACAAGCATGTAGAGGCAGTTGTAGGGAAGGCGGATAGTCGTCTTCGGTTCATTAGTAGAATTTTGGGAAATTGTGGTTCATCTGTAAAGGAGACCGCTTATAAAACACTAATACGACCTATTCTTGAGTACTGGGTTCCCTATCAGGTCGGATTGAGGGAGGACATAGAAGCAATTCAGAGGTGGGCTGCTAGATTTGTTACTGGTAGGTTTGATCATCGCGCGAGTGTTACGGAAATGCTTCAGGAACTCGGGTGGGAGTCTAGAGAAAAGGAGGCGTTCTTTTCGTGAATCGCTACTGAGAAAATTTAGAGAACCAGCATTTGCGGGTGACTGCAGTACAATTTTACTGCCGCCAACTTACATTTCGCGGAAAGACCACAAAGATAAGATAAGCGAGATTAGGGCTCGTACAGAGGTATATAGGCAGTCATTTTTCCCTCTTACTGTTTGGGAGTGGAACAGGGAGAGAAGATGCTAGTTGTGGTACGAGGTACCCTCCGCCACGCACCGTATGGTGGATTGTGGAGTATGTATGTAGATGTAGATGTGTTATGTTTTTGGTGTTTTCATATTTGTGTCCACCCCCTATTTATTGTTTCAAGCTAATTTTTAGCCAGTTAGAAAACAATAACTCATTTAGACTCTTCGGGGATCTGTTGGTAATAACTGTATATTAGACGTTATTGTTCCTTCTGCATCCTGTGCTTCGGAAGTCTGTGGATGTGCAGATAAATGACCTTCATGGGAGGTAATTACATCGCATTACATGTCCGTATATTAAAAAAAACATTTGTATACGGTTTTAACTGTTAATGTTGTGATACTTCCCTTTCTTGATGCTTTTGATTACTGCTACACAAGATATGAGTGCCGCACCAAAAATACACTCAGCAAGTAGTTGCGGAGGGTGCGAATTGATTTGTCCTGGAGCCTCCAATGAACTTCTGGGTGACAGTTATTATAGTGGAATGCATTTCTAAACATAGTGTTATTGGTTTTCTGTGCTATCTAGTTCTTATTTTCTACTTTATACCGCAGATACACTACTGGCTATTAAAATTGCTACACCACGAAGATGACTTGCTACAGACGCGAAATTTAAAGGACAGGAAGAAGATGCTGTGATATGCAAATGATTAGCTTTTCAGAGCATTAACACAAGATTGGCGCGAGGAGACACCTACAACGCGCTGAGATGAGTACAGATTCCAACCGATTTCTCATACAAAAACAGCAGTTGACCGGCGTTGCCTGGTGAAACGTTGCTGTGATGTCTCGTGTAAGGAGGAGAAATGCCTACCACCACGCTTCAGACTTTGATAAAGGTGGGATTGTAGCCTATTGCGATTGCGGTTTATCGTATCGCGACATTGCTGCTCGCGTTGGTCGAGATCCAATGACTGTTAGCAGAATATGGAATCGGTGCGTTCAGGAGGGTAATACGGAACGCCGTGCTGGATCCCAACGGCCTTGTATCACTAGCGGTCGAGATGACAGTCATCTTATCCGCATGGCTATAACGGATCGCGCAGCCACGTCTCGATCCCTGAGTCAACAGATGGGGACGTTTGTAAGACAACAACCATCTGCACGAACAGCTCGACGACGTTTGAAGCAGCATGGACTATCACTTCGGAGGCAGTGGCTGCGGTTACCCTTGACATGCATCACAGACAGGAGCGCCTGCGATGGTGTACTCAACGACGAACCTGGGTGCACGAATGGAAAAACGTCATTTTTTCGGATGAATCCAGGATCTGTTTACAGCATCATGATGGTCGCATCCGTGTTTGGCGACATCGCGGTGAACGCACATTGAAAACGTGTATTCGTCATCGCCATACTGGCGTATCACCTGGTGTGATGGTATGGGGTGCCATTGGTTACACCTGTCGGTCACCTCTTGTTCGCACAGACGGCACTTTGAACAATGGACGTTACATTTCAGATGTGTTACGACCCGTGGTTCTACCCTTCATTCGATCCTTGCGAAACCCTACATTTCAGCAGGATAATGCACGACCGCACGTTGCAGGTCCTGTACGGGCCTTTCTGGATACAAAAAATGTTCGACTGCTGCCCTGACCAGCTCATTCTCCAGATCTCTCAACTATTGAAAACGTCTGGTCAATGGTGGCCGAGCAACTGGCTCGTCACAATACGCCAGTCACTACTCTTGATGAACTGTAGTGTCGTGTTGAAGCTGCGTGGGCAGCTGCATCTGTACGCGCCATCCAAGCTCTGTTCGACTCAATGCCCAGGCGTATCAATGCCGTTATTACAGCCATAGGTGGTTGGCGTGGGTGCCGATTTCTCAGGATCTATGCACCAAAATTATGTGAAAATGTAACCACATGTCAGTTCTAGTATAATATATTTGTCCAATGAATACCCATTTATTATCTGCATTTATTATCTGCATTTCTTCTTGGTGT
Organism: Schistocerca gregaria; assembly: GCF_023897955.1. Lineage (NCBI taxonomy): Eukaryota > Metazoa > Arthropoda > Insecta > Orthoptera > Acrididae > Schistocerca > Schistocerca gregaria. Next base: position 1,011,318,102 of record NC_064920.1, on the reverse strand, counting down.
AGCAATTTTAATGGCCAGTAGTGTATATTGAGTCTGTGAATTCCATCGGGTGGTCCCGGCGGAGGTTCGAGTCATCCGTCGGGCATGGGTGTGTGTGTTTGTCCTTAGGATAATTTAGGTTAAGTAGTGTGTAAGCTTAGGAACTGATGACCTTAGCAGTTAAGTCCCATAAGATTAAAAAAAATTCCATCGTTTCTGAGAGAAATCACATACCATCTTAAAAATGCATATTATTTGTTACATGCTTACCTAAAGCTACTCATACTACGTAGAGAACAAGCAATACAGTCACCTTGGGTTACTTTGTAACACTTATTACCATTTTTTGAAAATAAAAGACACAAAATAAATTCATGTCGCAACAGACATTGTAACATTTTATATCTATAGTTACTGAGTTTTTGTAAAAATGAAGATGTATTCTATGTCCTATTAGAGTAAATTTTCAATTTTAATGCTCGTACAAAGTTACACTATCATTCAGGATAACTTCAGACCAGTCTTAAAAAACAAATATTTTTTCATATATCTAACACTCGGGGTAAATTTAGATCGTACAAAAAGAAAGTAGGTGTTAATAATAAGTAAAAACAAAGAGTGTTGCATATTTACTTCGAAATATCAATATATTTGTATCGACCTGCTATTGTTCAACTTAAATCAACATCGCCAGAAGCTCTCTTGACATTGACAAGCCTAAGAGATTGTAGTAAGTTGGAATGACAACTGAAATACTTACTAGAAATCAAAGAGGGAATAAAATTGTTACTTTTAGCAGAAAGTAATGCAAGTAGGTGGAGCTGCAGCCATTCGAAACTATAGGAGTAAGTGGTACAAAGATACTCTGACTGGTAAAAAGTTACCCTGATTCACTGCTTGTTGTCAAGGTTAACAAAGATCTGACACGACTATTAGCAGCACCATCACGCAAAGGATGGCAGCATTGTCTTCTGTGACGAAAGGCAACTTGAACCTTCTCAACAGACAGAAGACGCTTCCCAGATGGCTGCCCCAAAGAGATCAAGGCTGCCTGCCCGAGAAGACAGATGTTTGTAAACATCCGTATGTGGTGAGCAGAAATAAAACGCCACGAACTGTTGGGGAAGTAGCAAGGCAACTAGTAATCTCAAGAAAACGGAACATCGTGAAGAAGACTCTAAAATGCCAGGTAAGAAACCTTACTTGAGACGTGAGATAGCACAAAATATTTTTTCAGAAGTTTAGAAGTTGAACAAATATGTACACATAACACAAATGAATGTCTTAGAACATATCTTAGGACCTCTTTTCCTGTTGCCATCAATACATAAAATTAAACATAGAAACTGTTATCCTCAAATTTCATTTCAGCACTTAGGTTCTTTATTTTTATCACTTTTCCGTCTAAACACGGTGCGATACAGTCTGTAATATCCTGTAAGCGACTATGTAAGTGCAGTCGACAAGACTAGAACGATCTAAATGGCGCATGGAAACGAGCCATTTTACAAATATATGAGAAGTTGGTGAACACTGCCACTTTCATCTTAGTGTGGATGCGTGGAACAAAGTTCTAATAAATCGGAAAAATTTGATTTCATTCTTTGTTTTAAAGCCGTCTAAAATACTATTCAAAACACTTCCAGAGCCCGGCTCGCTAACCTGTGCGTTAGCGCGCGACTCAGAAGAAGCCGGTTCGAATCATGGTGTTGACACAAACTTTCACTGCCAGTGTTTTGCCGCTAATCAAGGGCGCAGCTAAATGGGGGTCCAGGGGATTCGCCTCAATGAAATTATACACGGCGTAGTTGCCTTGAAGTGAAACTAAAAGATATCTTGATTTTACGTCATACGACGAAAATGGGATACGTACTACGACAGTCATCAAAGCCAAAAATAGATTTAAATTATCTATATATCCACAATGCTATGACTGCCGCCCACCCCTATTTTAATCAAGACCAAGTGTAGGCCTTGCTTGGGCTTAGTTGTTATATCGTTAATATGCTCAATTCTTACCTGCATTTACATTAAATGTAAGGGCTAGCGTTTATTTTTTTGTACTATGTGCTGTTGTGATGGTTTCTAGTTTGTAACAGTAAAGAAGAGGGAAAACAATTCTGATTTATCCACTAGCGTTATTTACGCACTACTGTAATAGCCTAATTTCTTGTATATATCAATTGAATGTTAGCATTAGAGTCGTTATTCGGAAGCTGGTACAACTCTGGTGTTGCATTATTTCAGTATTTCACACAGCAGTAGACCTGTAAATATTATCACAGGTAACAATAACTTAAAACCAGTGCTTAAAAATACACTTGGATTTGTCTGGTCTCCCAAAAACGCCGGGTTGCCGAGCGGTTCTAGGCGCTACAGTCTGGAACTGCGCGTCCGCTACGGTCGCAGGTTCGAATCCTGCCTCGGGCATGGATGTTTGTCATGTCTTTGGGTAAGTTAGGTTTAAGTAGTTCTAAGTTCTAGGGGACTGATGAACTTAGAAGTTAAGTCCTATAGTGCTCAGAACCAACCACCAACAAAAATATTGCCCAATTGGCGATGGGTGCATTTCTTTAAAACTTTTGTTCAATATCTCATCATTAGTAGCCCAAATGGTGAAATGTCGCCCAGTCTTGTCACCCGGGCTGTTCTCAATTATGAAAACCAGTTTCGGTACGAAACGGTGAGAAGGGCTTTGTGGAAAACGGGAGGTGTATGTGATGACAGCACATTCTATAGTTCGTTCGTTTCTAAAAGGTAGCCAACTTCACCCTGCACCTTCCATTCCCCCCGTCATCCAAAATCTATTAAACTGTTGTAATACTACAATAAGAGAAGCCAGCAATTTCACGCACAATTACATCTTAATATATGCGTGGGTTCATGCACTACCAAAAAACTAAACATGCACATCTAAAAGAAAAACATGCAATGTCACAATTCAATGTTTTGTTGTGATGTATTTTATTTTATTTTAAAACAATTTTTTCAAATTCTCCACCGACTTGGGGTAGCTCTGCGTGTGGAGCCGCTGAGCTAGGAATCCCTGGATTTAGAACCCGAAGTGCTTTGAATCCATACGGTGGCGACATTGAACATGGTTTTGTGTAGTTTCCCATTTTGAATTTAGGCAAATGCCGGGGTTGGCCCCTTTCTCTAGCCCAAAGTCAGTTCCTTCCGATTACCTTGCTTTTATGATAAGTTCCAATTCCCTTAAATATGCAGCCCCTCGGCTTAAATGAAAAAAGTTGCATCGAAGGCGAGCCGGGCATCTCTTTGGAGGCTCCCGACACTAAAATCCAGGCGATAAACAGATAATATCACAATTCTCCTATTTAGGCTCATGCAATTGTCTCCCAGGACATTCTTTAATGCAGGAATTGATCTGTCATACATTGCAAGAAGTGACAGAAGTATACTTACATGAGGAAATCTGGGAAAGTGCAAGGTTGAATAATGCGAGATTCTTTGCATTCTTTGCATTTTCGCCACCAGAAGTTACTCTAGTTTCTCTTTCGAACAGAGATATATTTGATCAAAATGCCTTCTCAGTAATAATCATGGCGTCCCAAAAAATTAGCACTCGTGCATTCCTAATCACTTGTTCAGTTCAAATCCACACTGAAGAAAAGACGAGTATAAAAAGATCTCGAGGTTGAAAGGAGACGGGAGCATGACTGCTTCTTAGTGGTTTGCCAACGCACAGCACTCCCAAGTAAGTTGGTGAAAACTCATATGGCTTATCGTTCTTTACGGAAATTTTCAGAATAAATGAAAAACATGGGTCAGTATTAAGGTCTTCTTTAATAAATCGGACCATCCCCCCCCTCCCCATTTTTTACGTCGGACCACCCCTCCCCCCCCCCCATTTTTTACGTCTTTGCGCTTTGGGGTGGAAAGGTGGTTGTGTCAACTGTCAAGTTCCTGTTCAGCAGTTATGATTATGAGAAAAAAGACAACCCGGGAAAAAGCGCGTTTTTTTTGTTTTTTTTTTTTTTTTAAAACAGTTCACTGTGCTCAACGTACCCACACTGGATTCCTCCAGTAGTAGAGAACGAGAGCACTCAGTGACTTGTAACAAACTTTACACATAATTCAGTAGCTTTCTTGCTGACAACCCCCAAAAACGTTGAAAGGAAAAATGCGTTATCGCTTGCATTTCCACTGTCCATCCACTGAAACTGCTGCATCACGGGACATTTTTATGTGTTGCTTCTTTACTGCTAACGTTATTAGCAACAGATTTGGCAAACAATATCCACATATACAACTGAATGTGCCTGGAAAATTATAACATTGTACGACACATATTTCAGGAGACATATCATCACGGCATTGACATGCGTCTGAAACTAGTTTTTGCTTAAAATTGAGGGCACTTATTTTATTTTAAAACAATGTACAACAACCAGTTAGTGGTTTCAAGAACTTGAAACATAATTTCTCATCTTTTATGAACTTTTTCTCGCTTAACGTCAAATATTTAACAATTAACTCATTTGTAAAAAAATCAGAAATTTGAAGCATGATTTCCATTCCATACAGAATCGGTGGTTTTCTGATGAGATACTGGACTTGATACAAGGCGAAAACCTGAAATTGCAGCCAATGGAACAGATAAAAAACGGAATACAGATATCTAAATACGAAACTATACAGAAAGTGCAAAACGACACAGCAATGGATGACGGTGGGAATGACAGATGTAGCATGTAAGCAAATTAGATAAAACTGTGGAGAAAAGGAAAACAGCTGCAGGAATAGCAATAGCTCACATGGTATGCCAGTACTAAACAAAGAAGGCTAGAAAGTTAAAGGAATATATAAATTAGCTATACAAAGGAAAGAAACTTGAGGACAATAGAAACGGAAGAGAAAGTGATGAAGATGGAGTGGAGATGCGAATTACGAGTAGAATTTGATAGGGCATTGAGAGAGACCTCAATCGAAGCAAGGCACCTGGAGTACATGATATTTCCTCAAATTATTACGACATTTGGAAAAACCAACCATGACAAAACTATTCCACTTAGTATCCATGGTATATGAAACAGGATAGTTTAAAGTTAGATATAGTGGGAATTAGTGAAATTCGGTGGCAGGAGGAAAAGACTTTTGGTCAGGCGAATACAGGGTTATAAATACAAAATCAATTAGGGATAATGCAGGAGTAGGTTTAATAATGAATAGATAAATAGGAGTTCACAACATAGTGAATGCATTATTGTGGCCAAGATAGACATGAAGCCCATGCCTACAACAGTAGTACAAGTCTATATGCCAACTAGCTCTGCAGATGACGAAGAAATTGAAGAAATGTATGATGAAATTATTCAGACAGTGAAAGGAGACGAAAATTTAGTAGTCATGGGTGACTGGAATTCGATAGTAGGAAAAGGAAGAGAAGGAAATGTAGTAGGTGAATATGGATTGTGGGGAAGAAATGAAAGAGGAAGCCGCCTGGTAGAATTTTGCACAGAGCACAACTTAATCATAGCTAACACTTGGTTCAAGAATCATGAAAGAAGGTTGTATACATGGAAGAACCCTGAAGATACTAGAAGATATCAGATAGATTATATAATGGTAAGACAGAGATTTAGGAACCAGGTTTTAAACTGTAAGACATTTACAGGGGCACATGTGGACTCTGACCACAATCTATTGGTTATGAACTGTAGATTGAAACTGAAGAAATGTGGGAATTTGAGGAGATGGGACCTGGATAAACTGAAGGAACCAGAGGTTGTAGAGATTTTCAGGAAGAGCATAAAGGAACAATTGACAAGAATGGGGGAAAGAAATACAGTAGAAGAAGAATGGATAGTTTTAAGGGATGAAGTGGTGAAGGCAGCAGAGGATCAAGTAGGTAAAAAGACGAGGGCTAGTGGAAATCCTTGGGTGACACAAGAAATACTGAATTTAATTGATGAAAGGACAAAATATAAAAATGCAGTAAATGAAACAGGCAAAAAGGAATACAAACGTCTCAAAAATGAGATCGACAGGAAGTGCTAAATGGCTAAGCAGGCATGGCTTGAGGACAAATGTAAGGATGTAGAGGCTTACCTCACTAGGGGTAAGATAGATACTGCCTACAGGAAAATTAAAGAGACCTTTGGAGAAAAGAGAACCACTTGTATGAATATCAAGGGCTCAGATGGAAACCCAGTTCTAAGCAAAAAAAGGAAAGCAGAAAGGTGGAAGGTGTATATAGAGGGACTATACTAGGGCGATGTACTTGAGGTCAATATTATGGAAATGGAAGAGGATGTAGATGAAGATGAAATGGAAGATATGATACTGCGTGAAGAATTTGATAGAGCACTGAAAGACCTAAGTCGAAACAAGGCCCCGGGAGTAGACAACATTCCATTAGAACTACTGACAGCCTTGTGAGAGCCAGTCCTGACAAAACTCTACCATCTGGTGAGCAAAATGTATGAGACACGCGAAATACCCTCAGACTTCAAGAAGAATATAATAATTCCAATCCCAAAGAAAGCAGGCGTTGACACATGTGAAAATTACCGAACTGTCAGTTTAACAACTCACGGCTGCAAAATACTAACGCGAATTCTGTACAGACGAATGGAAAAACTGGTAGAAGCCGACCTCGGGGAAGATCAGTTTGGATTCCGTAGAAATATGGGAACACGTGAGGCAATACTGACCCTACGACTTATCTTAGAAGCTAGATTAAGAAAAGGCAAACCTACGTTTCTGGCATTCATAGACTTAGAGAAAGCTTTTGACAATGTTGACTGGAATAATCTCTTTCAAATTCGGAAGGTGGCAGGGGTAAAATACAGGGAGCGAAAGGCTATTTACAGTTTTTACAGAAACCAGATGGCAGTTATAAGAGTCGAGGGACATGAAAGGTAAGCAGTGGTTGGGAAGGGAGTGAGACAGGGTTGTAGGCTCTCCCCGATGTTATTCAATCTGTATATTGAGCAAGCAGTAAAGGAAACAAAAGAAAAATTCGGAGTAGGTATTAAAATCCATGGAGAAGAAATAACACTAATTCTGTCAGAGACAGCAAAGGACTTGGAAGAGCAGTTGAACAGAATGAACAGTGTCTTAAAGGGAGGATATAAGATGAACATCAACAAAAGCAAAACGAGAATAATGGAATGTAGTCGAATTAAGTCGGGCGATGCTGAGGGGATTAGATTAGGAAATGAGATACTTAAAGTAGTAAAGGAGTTTTCCTATTTGGGGAGCAAAGTAACTGATGATGGTCGAAGTAGAGAGGATATAAAATGTAGACTGGCAATGGCAAGGAAAGCGTTTCTGAAGATGAGAAATTTGTTAACATCGAGTACAGATTTAAATTTCAGGAAGTCGTTTCTGAAAGTATTTGTATGGAGTGTAGCCATGTATGGAAGTGAAACATGGACGATAAATAGTTTGGACAAGAAGAGAATAGAAGCCTTTGAAATGTGGTGCTACAGAAGAATGCTGAAGGTGAGATGGGTAGATCGCGTAACTAATGAGGATGTATTGAATAGGATTGGGGAGAAGAGGAGTTTGTGGCACAACTTGACAAGAAGAAGGGATCAGTTGGTAGGACATGTTCTGAGGCATCAAGGGATCACCAATTTAGTATTGGGGGGCAGCGTGGAGTGTAAAAATCGTAGAGGGTGACCAAGAGATGAATACACTAAAGAGATTCAGAAGGATGGAGGCTGCAGTACGTATTGGGAGATGAAGAAGCTTGCACAGGATAGAGTAGCATGGAGAGCTGCATCAAACTAGTCTCAGGACTGAAGACCACAACAACAACAACGTAGGCTTCCTCAATACAGAGCTTTACACAATAGTTATCAAAACTATTATCAAAGACAATATAACAATATAAATATTACCCTGAAGTTATTGTAGCTTAGTGTAGATGCAGTACACACATAGAATACACTAAAATCCGAAAGCTTCAAGGAACGGTTAATGTGATAAGGGTGAGAATTTTAGAAAGTGGGTATAGACTGTGTTGCATAGTTATGCTGAAATAAGGAGACTTTCACAGAGCAGATTTGTGTGGAGTCTTTGGGCTGAAAACAACGATTTCGTGTGATGGCTCTGTGAACTGCCCTCTTATTTTGTTATTTACGCAAGCCTCAAGTGTATAGTATACCTTGGGAGTCGGTTCGCAGCGGCTTTCCTACTTATTTTATTACATTCACTTGTAGTAGGGGCCTACATATGAGAATCTGTGGAATATGGCAATTTGTAGACAGTTAATTGTTGATATAGCCTACGCAATTAATTTCTGACCGTTACGTGGCTCTGTTATTAAGTTGCTTCGTCACAAAAGAAACCTGACAGTTCACGTTACTATGGATCTATTTGTTACTGTATGTTAGAAGCGAGATTTCTATTGCAAATATGTATATTGCCCAAATGTGGTTAGTTACTGATCGTCACTTCAATACAGTGGCTCGTCTAAGTCTACACAGCACAACACATTTCTGCACACCGTTTGTCAGCGAATTGCGGGTGCTTTGTCGGTTGTTTGTTTGTGGGAAGAGACCAAACAGTGAGGTCATCGGTCTCATCGCATTAGGGAAGGATGGGGAAGGAAGTCGGCCGTGCCCTTTCAAAGGAACCATCCCAGCATTTGCCTGGAGCGATTTAGGGAAATCACGGAAAACCTAAATCAGGATGGCCGGACGCGGGATTGAACCGCCGTCCTCCCGAGTGCGAGTCCAGTGTGCTAACCACTGCGCCACCTCACTCGGCGGTGTGCTTTGTCTTTTTTGCCTTCCGGACGAGAGCGCATCATTGGTAAATTGCTCGCTACAGCCGCAAAGTTGATCGATTCTGAGGCACTTATCACAGCCTAACAACACAGTTCATGGTCGAAAGTAGTCGCACTAACAGGCCACTAAAAACATCACCTTTGTAATGCGATCAGACTCGTTTCTGTCCTGATAGTCACCTATACACGCTCATTGTGTGTGAGTTATGATTGTCCTCTTTCATTATAGCACCCACCAAAAACGTTGGTATGACAAAGTATCTTTTTGGGGAACGACGGTTTCCTGGGTTGATTTTCAAACCTCTGACGGAGTGAGTGCGTAAATGTGACACTTAGCTGAGCGGCAGTCTCGTTATTAATAGTGAAGAATAGGATCTGTGCTGGCACCGGGAGTAACTGCCTCCCTTCTCTCATCACCACCACTACCATCATCATCACAAACACGACACTACACTATAAACACACCTAACACGACACTTATTTGAGACAGAGACCCTTACGGCACATGACGTTTAAGCCACCCATGTGATGTTAACTAGAAAGGCTTCAGCTAGATATGGGAGAAGAAATAGTTTTCTGAAGGTTTTGAAACAATAGACACTACGCCCCCCCGTGAACACCACAACTTTTGACACCTTGCGGATTAGTTGGTTATTTTTCTTCGAATGCTGTTAAACGTAATGTAGATGCGATAATCTGAAATAAATACATCACTGTGCTGCATTGTTTCTCTAGACTTGGTGAAACTTGCCATCAGGATCGCGAGCACACCTTCCTTGTGCGCGTTTTAAGGAGCTTCTGCGCATGCGCAATTTGCAAGGCGCAATTGCCTTACTGGCTAAAGACATACGAATTTCATAAACGACATGTACGGTTAACAGCGTGTACTGCTAGCCCTTACCGCTCAACTAAAGCTACCACGCGGTAGCACAATGTAGCATACTTCCACATTCGTTTGGCATAAATCCCTCTAGGCTGTATCACATTGCACAGATATGCTAATTCACTCACTATATAGTATAATTTCATCGGACATCATTATGTTATATTTAAATTGATAGAAAAACCTATTTTGTGGGAGTCTGAATGAGATATAATATACTAAGTTTCGGATTTTATCATACAGTAAGCCATTTGAGGCGCTGAGAACCATAAAGCACACCATCGTCGATTGTGAGACTGTACGATTATTTTCAAACTTCTACCATCTGTTGATCTTATGGTGGGCCAGGTTCATACGTACTGTAGGCCGACACTGTATGTATACCTGAACAATCACGAAAAGCTGTCTCTCTGGTTCTTCTAATATTCACTGCAGTATTGGGGGGTCGTAGGCGGCGTGCTTTCGGCCCTTGTGGCTCTCAGCGCCTCATTTGTATTCTAGTCAAGTGACTTTGTCGGTACATAGTATTACTTGCATTTAATAATTCTGCAGACGGAAGTTTGAATTAAGAGTCGGTTATTTACTGTGCACTGTCAACATGAACTCTGTTGAATCTGTATTAAGCGCTAACAGAAAAGAAAATCACCAGGAAAAGTTAGCCGCAAAGGAAGTACGGCCTTTCAGACCATATCCGTTGTCGAAATCCAATAAGCGTGACTATAAGCGAATATTTAACAAGGAAGTGAATAACAAGCGTAAGTTGTTGTGCGGGTTCAACGTAAGAATGCCTGATTTTCAGTCCGTAAGTTAATTCGTTTACTAATACATAAATTAGGGTTCCTGTACATTCGTCTAAAAAAATAAAAAAGCACGAAAACTCCCACTTACTCAGAAATGCAAAACGGAGAGTAGCGAAAGCTTACACGTTATTTCGTTCTTACCATAAATTGTACTAAATTATAAAACTTCCTGGCAAACTGAAACTGTGTCCTGGACCGAGACTCGAACTCTGTACCTTTGCCGTTCGCGGGCGTGTGTTCTAGCACGACTCACGACCCGTCCTCACAGCTTTAATTCCGCAGGTACCTCGTCTCTTACCTTCCAAACTTCACAGAAGCTCTCCTGCAGATCTTGCCGAAACAGCGCTCCTAGAAGAAAGGATATAGCGAAGACAGGGCTTAGCCACAGCCTGGGGGATGTTTCCATAATGAAATTACCATTTTGAAGCGGAGTGTGTGCTGATATGTAACTTCCTGGCAGATTAAAACTGTATGGTGGACCGGGACATGAACGCAGGACCTTTGTCTTTCGCAGGCAAGTGCTCTACCATCTGAACTACCCTCGCACAACTCACGACCCGTCCTCACAGCTTTAATTCCGCCATTACCTCGTCTCCTACCTTCCAAATTTCACAGAACCTCTCTTGCAGACCTTGCGGAACTAGCACTCCTGCAAGAAAGGGTATTGCGGAGACCTGGCTTAGGCCACTATCAGATTTCTTTGTCGAAGATATTTGATGGTGTAATAGGGAACTTTGTCGAATGTCGTCCAATATTTGATCAAATCTAGGTCCTGTAGAAGTGATCAAAGAAGGCGCTTGTCTTCTGTTCACTGCAATGTGACATGTTACCACATGGAGCGCTAGCATCGTTGCATTCTGTCGTCTGTAGTGTTTTTATAAACATTGCGGGTAAATACAATTGGTGTGTGCCGACAACTACAAAATTAATAGAGATGTATGAATCTGATGAGGCGCTTTTCAACGTGAGGCACACTGAATACAAAAGTAGATTACGAAGATTGGAGACCTGACCTAACCTAACCTAACCTTCTCCTGTAGCAAGGAATCGGAGTGTTACAGTGAGCCTGTCTTCTGCAGATGTAGCAGTTCTTAAGTGAATATTGTGCTTTGTGATATACCAAATTATCCTTGGAGATTTTAATGCGAAAATAGGGAAAGAAGCAGCCTTCATGGGGACCATCGGGAAGCACAGTTTACATGATGTGAGCAGTGATAACGGCACTAGGCTGGTTAGCTTTGCGACTGCAAAAGGCTTGTTTATAAGTAGTACGGATTTCGACAGGAAGAGAATATATAAAGGAACCTGGGTGTCTCCAGACGGGAAAACAGTGAACCAAATTGACCACCTAATTGTAGAGAAGATAATAAAGAAGTGGATACAAAATGTTAGAACGGCAAGAGGTGCGGAATGTGGATCAGCCCACTTCCTTGTCAGAGGAAAGATGAAAACAATATGGAGAGCCAGGAAGCACAAAAGAATGCAAAGAGTCACTCGATGTGACCATGAGAGTCTGACTGAAGATAATATAAGAAGAAATTTCAAGATAGTACTAACAAACCGTTTTGAGGTTTTGAATGAAGAGGAAGGAGATACTGTGGTAGATTAGAACTGGAAGGCGATTGCAGAGACCATTAAAGAAACAGCCCAAGAAGTAATCCCAAAGCGAACTAGGGGAAAAAGAGTGTGGTTCAATGAGGAGTGTGAGGGAGCTATCAGGGATAGACAACAGGCCAAACTACTGTGGATACAAAGCAATATGCAAGAAGAAGAAAAATCGAAGTTTGAAGAAACACGACGGCAGACCCAAGCCACATGGAGGAAAGCAAAGAGAAAATATGTAAAAAGTATCATGGAGGAAGCTGAACAAGACTTTCATGGAAATAGGAATAAAGAACTTTATAGAAAAGTGAAAAGTTTTAAAGGAGGGACATACCATCAACACAGATTCATAAAAGATGGCAATGGAAGAATGTTAACAGAAGATCAAAAAATTGGAAGAAGATGGATGGAATACTTCAGAGAATTACTAATCTCTGATGAACCAACCGAACTACTTGAGTTTGATGAACCAGTAACAGTAGACCCAGAATATCCTCCACCCACCATTGAAGAGATAAGGAACCAGATTAAAAACCTTAAGAATGGTAAAAGTCCAGATGAGGACGGTATTCCAGCTGAGCTTCTCAAGGCTGGAGACGAAATCCCCTGTTTCAAAATCCACAAGCTAACCGAGCAAATTTGGGTAAAACATGAAATACCAGAGGAATGGAAGGTAGCTGTGATATGCCCCATATATAAAAAGAAAGACAAATCTGTATGTGACAACTACAGGGGCATAGCGCTACTCAACACCTGTTATAAGATCTTCTCCAACTGCCTATTAGAACGAATAAAACCTCTAGCAACAGACATAATTGGAGAATACCAAGGAGGTTTCCAGGCAGGGCGATCAACCACGGACCAGATTTTTGTCCTAAAACAGATCTGTGAAAAAATGTACGAATACGGACGAGAGATACATCTCCTGTTTGTAAACTTCAAGAAGGCTTACGACAGTATACATAGACCTAGCCTGATTAGAACTATGACAGAGTTTGGTATACCAAAGAAGTTCGTCAAACTGGTAGAAGTATGCCTAAATGACACAAAACTTAAGGTTAAGGTAGGCAATCAAATGACAGAAAGCTTCCAAGTTGTAACAGGATTACGCCAAGGAGATGGGCTATCACCTGTCCTCTTCAACCTGGCACTTGAGATGGTAATGCGGGATTTCAACAAAGAAAACATCAAGGGCATTCAAATTGGTAATGAACACATTACATATCTGGCCTATGCAGACGACATTGCACGATTAGCATGCACACAAGAAGAGAAGTATCCAGACCTTGGAGTTATTGGCAGCTAGGATCAGTCTACAAATTAGCTCTGAAAAGACAGAGTATATGACCATAGGAAGAAAGATACAGAACTCTCAAGATTTAATTGTGAACAACACCTGGTATAAACATGTGAAAGAGTTAAAATACCTTGGATCTTTTTTTACAGAAGTAACATCAACTGAAGCAGAGATAAAAGCACGACTGCAGGCGGGAAACAGATACTATCACACTCTAGACCCTATTTTAAAATGTAGAAGTGTCTCTCAACAACTAAAGCTACGGTTGTATAAGACATTAATAATGCCAGTAGTACTTTATGGTTCTCAAACCTGGAGCACTCGAAAACAAGACCTTAAGCGACTGCTAACATTTGAAAGGAAAGTCCTCAGGAAAATATTTGTACCCATTCAGAGATCAGACTACTGGAGAATGGAGAAGACGCCATAACACTGAATTAGAAGAGCTGTACAAGGAGCCTAACATCTTGGGAGTGATGAGAAACAAAAGACTGCAATGGGCTGGACATGGTGTTAGAATGGAGGCAACAAGATGGCCCAAAATCACAATGGACTGGATCCCGTCAAGCAGCAGACCAATGGGAAGACCTAGAAAGAGGTGGATCGATGGAGTGAGAGAAGATCTGTTGCAGCAGGGAGTCACGAAAAACTGGAGACAGATAGCAGAAGACAGAGACGGATGGAGAGCTCTAACTGTGGTGGCGCGCGGTCCTCTGGGCCTGATCGCGTGAACTGAATTGAATTGATATGAGGATGCACTTCACTGAGCACATACAGAAATTTATACTCATCCATTAAGTAACTGATGTACGACTTGACGTCCTTCACTATAAGCTCATGTAACAAGTTTTGTTGAATGCTTTTATCGTGTCGTAAAACCCACGGCTTTACCCAGGTATGTTTTTTCCTTTTTTTTCCGCCTCTCTTCCGCATATGCACATAGTGAAATTGTGGTACTTGCAACTGCTGCGGTTAATTACAAGTTGTTGTTGTCGGCCGTCTTAAACTTTGACGAAAAATATGACAGTGTAACACCCCTTCTAGCGCTATGTCAAAGATCTTTGTCAAATATATTTGACGTAAAATTTGATCACATCTTTGATCAAATCTTTGAGAAAGAAATTTGATAGTGTAATACCGGCCTTAGCCACAGCCTGGGGGATGTTTACACTGTGAAATTTTCACTCTGCAGCGGAGTGTGCGCTGATATGAAACTTCCTGGCAGATTAAAACTGTGTGCCGGACCGATACTCGGACTCGGGACCTTTGTTTTCGCGGGAAAATACTCTACCATCTGAGCTACCCAAGCACGACTCAGGCCCTCTTCTCACAGCACGCAGTTATAATCTGCCAGGCATTTTCTTATCAGCGCACACTTCACTGCAGAGTGAAAATTTCACTGTAGAAACATCCCCCAGGCTGTGGCTATGCCAGGTCTCCGCAATATCCTTTCTTGCAGGAGTGCTAGTTCTGCAAGGTCTGCAGGAGAGGTTCTGCAAAAAAACTGTCTTTTATAAAAACCTTTCCATGCTACACTCATTAGAAAGTCCATGGCTTTAACCACATAGAAAGGTTTTTTGATTATGCAACGCGAACTAGCAATGCTAGAAAATTTGAGTCAAAGTTAGGTGCGAAAATCGCAGCACTCTTAAACTTCGATGACTAAGGACATGATAAATATGAAACTTTGGACACAAAAACTTAGCAACGTAAGGTTTTCCAGTGTAAAATATTATTCACGTTATGATTTTCAAATTTCTACATAATCAGCAAAGCTCGATTTTCCTAAAAATTAAAAAAAAATTGATCACATTCAATTTGCTTTTAGAAAATACGTTTTCCATAATTGATTTCAAAACTAATCACGAAGGGAAAGGGCATTTTCTCAAACATTGGGAAATCAATACCTGAAAATGACGGGCAAATTTGAGGGAATGTACTGCGACAACATGCTACATTGCAGCAACCTGTTGTCCGCCCTTCGTTGCATGTGCGTTTTATTTTGATTTGAAAAGTAGTATCTCACTATACTGCATTTTTCCTTGGTGAAATTGTCACCACCGGTTGGAGAACATGCCATTGCTAAGTACCTGACCTCCGGTTACAAATGTGTAGGGGTATCTCACATGGATGGCAAGCAAAAAGTAATATCAATTTTGATTTTAAATGTCTCGACTTGCTATTTACGTTTTTGAAAATTTTCTGCCACTTTCTTCAGGTCATTTTCAGGAAACTTGATAGTGTCGGCCAGATGATGATATTGAAGGTACAGAGAGACTGTGTTTCGGGCCAATAAAATGAACGAGCCAGACCTTGAGAAGGCGTAAATTTTATCAGCCTATCATTTTGTTCCGATGGCTTGTCAGTAATTTTGCCGATCCCCCATTCTATTATCAGGAATACATGCAACGTAACGGCTACGTAACAACGTCAGTTCCAGACTTGGCATGGCCGCGCTATAATGCTATGTCATTAAAATTTATTGTCATTACAAACTTCGCTGATACGAACTGAGCACGAAAAAAATGTTACCTTTGGATTCTTTTACCTCATTTTTGGCGATATATACTCGGTATTTTATATATATGTACATATAATGCCGAGTATATTTTGGTCGCAAATGTTGAATGCATTTATGTTGTCAATTTGTTGACAAGCCTTGAGCGAGTAGCCAGTCGCTTAGTTGTGCCCCTAGTCCCACACTGAGACTCTTATCCATAGATCGTGCCAAAAAATTCCATTCCACATCAATGTTAAAATCGTTTTTATGACTACACAGATTGATAAAATTCTACTTATTATTTCAGCTCTTTCTGCGGTAGGCGGCACGCGAGATAGAATCATGACGATAAACTGTTAGCGATGTTAACGTGTACCTTCGCAATATAGTGCGATATTACTTGTCAACACACATAAAATTATATGCAAGAAAACAAGGTCAACAGATAGAACGGCCTGTTGCCGTGCTACATTCCCTCAAATTTATCTGTCTTTTCACGTGTTTTTAGCGCACGTTGGAAAATCCAAAGTTATTTTCTGAATGCTTGAAAACTTACTCTTATTTCGAAATCAGTTACGGAAACAGGTTTTCTAAAAGTTGACTAAATCGGTACTTTTTTTTAATAATTACGAAAGTCAAATGTAAACCGATTTTGTGGAAATTGGACATCAGTACGTGAATGATATTTTTCACTGGAAAACCTTATGTTGCTAAATTGTTGTGTCTAAAGCTTCATGTTTGCCGCGCCTTTAATCAGTGATATATAACTAGCCTAAAAACTTCATTCATAGCGCGGTTTTTCCGGCTACTTTGCCTCAGTTTGTGTTGCACTGTTAGCCCATGTTGGAAATTAGCCCATTGTTCTGGGAGAGGCTTAAAATACGTTGCTTGGAATGAGGCTGGGTTTTTAAGCTTCAACAGAAAACGTATTTGTAAAAGAAGTGTCCAAAAGACCCCATTTTCTTGTTTCAAAAAAATCGTCATCTTATCGACAAATCTGTAGACTGTTAGGAAATGGTAGGTAGATGATGTTCTGTGTTCCTTATCCTTAGTTACCGACATATTGCGCATTAAGTTTCACGTCCAGCATGCTTTTACTCTATGATATACAAGAATGCAAAGTTTATATATTTTTCGTGCTGAGATTTTCGAGACCAACTTTGATTCACATTATCTAACATGGTTAGCCAGCGCAGGATGATCAAATACACATTTTCTGCCGTTAAAACCGTGGTTTTTTAATAAGCCCAGTTTGGAAAGCTTTATAGAATACAGCTTTTTGCAAAATCAGTTCTGAAACCTGAAGTCAACGCAACTACACTTATTGTATCATCTTTCGAACAATATGTAACATAAATAACATGGTCAGTATAAAACAACATTTTTCTATAAATATGTAAAATATTGCAAACTCTTCAAAAACACTTCACGCTAACAGAGACCACGGTATAAAGAAAGCGACTGCTCAACTGAGAAACTTAGAAGAAATATCCGACGAAGAGAGCATTTAACATCGCAGTTTTTGCAACTAATCTCGGTTTCAGGCGACTCAGACATTAATCCTACTAAAGCATAACAATTAGACTTGGCCATTGTTTCTATGTTTCGATACAGTGTATCGACACGTGGAACTGTTTCAGTGTTTCGGAACAGCTGTGGTTCACTGTTTCGAAACAGTGGTGTTTCATTCCGCCCCTGTCTCGGATAACCGGACCAGATTCGATCTCGAGCCAGACACAGAAACTGTATCGTTGTTTCAAAATAACGCTGTTTCAGCCCACCTGTGCTTGGAACGGACTAATTGTATCGAAACAGTGATGTTTCACTCCGCTCTGTGTCAGACGAGATTCGGGCTCGGCACAGGTGCTGAAACACAACATACCACTTCATGAAACACTTTCAAGAGTGTCGAAATCTTTTTGACAAGAAATAGCATGAAGCTTAAGATATCCGAAAATAAAGCTTCGTTTCTAGCTGACTGTCCTATTCCGAAATGGCGTTAACATCTGCTTTAGAAACACTAACAAAACAATAAAACAACGCATACTATTCACATTGAAAATAATAAATATGTGAAAATCATTTAGTTAAATTACACTTTTTTTTGTAACATGTGCTTCTCTGTTCATGTGCAATAATCAAATTAAGAAAGGCAAGTAAGCCTACAACATTTTGAATAGAAAAAGGCGTAGAGTGACAGTTATTAGATATATACATAAATTTGACGTAGGTATAATTGCTAGCAATCGGTTTGGCATATCACTGATAGTGTAATGGTGAACGGGAAGAGTTGGGAAGCATGGCGAATTGATAGTAACGGTTCGAAACACCTTGAAAGACAACATTTTTTTGTTATATTTTGTTATTTATTCGAAGTATTTGGAGTTATTTGTGAGTCTATAGTCACTGTGCCTATTATCCACAATGATTCCCTTTGTGTGCATGGAAATTAGCAGGATGGGTATATTACCCATGCTAACGGAATGTGGGAATCCCAGTAGCATATCCGTAGTTTCTGCAGTTTGTTCACACCTCCAGTTCAGTTCGTGATGGTTCTTCTGTCTTCAGCTATGGCTGTCCTCAGCCAACTGAAAAGTATGAAAGTCACACGACACGAAAGCAGTGCATTTGCTGCACGCCAAACTGATAGTTTCATACTTTCTGCTAATGATTAGCGCTCTCGCACCTCATTTGTGTTTATACGGACATACTTATACAGTAGACATTCAAGATGATATATTGTGCAGGTTTTAGATTACAAAACACAAATTGTTTCACTGTTTCGAAACAACGTATCGAAACATTACATTGTACTGTTTCATTTGTTTCGAAACAGTTACATGTTTCAGTTTGCCCATCTCTAATAACAATGAAAGAAGTTCATCTTTGTAAAGTCTTCCTGTTTCTTAATAATGCGTATTTCTTTGCCGTAGATACGGGATAACGGCAAAAGAAAACATTACACAATATTTCTGTTTTCGTGACTTAATGTAATTCACGACAGGATCTGCCAACGTAGGTGTTTCTTGCCAAACAGGAAATTATAAATAATTCGTAATTAATAACGCTGTACATCGGATTGTTAAGAAACTGTTCACTAAATATATCAATTAGATGTTACTGCAATGACTGGTAGTTAGTAACCGTGCTGCAGAACTGAAAAGTGCTGCGATCAAATGGAGGTCACACACGTTGGAATGTCCAGGATGTAGTATCTGAAGCATATTTGGAAGTATTCCGGGACAGATTAGTCAGTTTGGAGGAAAACAAGAAAATCTTCGTTATTTATGAAAAACGTCAGTTACAAAAACATCTGCGTAATTCACAGCAAAATGTTCCGAATGTTATTGGTTGATTTTTTCCATGTACATAGCACATTCGAAGAGAGAAATATAATAGCATCCTTTTTTGTGTAATATTATAGTATCATAGCAAAATATTTTCAAATAAAAATATTGTTTCCCATGATGTACGACGTAATAGAGGTAGCAACCGACAAACTTTTACAGTTACTGTACCAAACATTTATTTTCATCAAAATACTTTTTGTTGTCAACGACTTGGCGATTGAAATGTATCTAGATACCTTTATTTCGTGCGACGTCTGCAGGATACATACACACGCACAAGGACACTGGTAAATTTTCTTTGTTTACTATAATAACTGACTTGCGATTTCGTAATTTCTAAATAGTACACAACTGTTACCACCTTACGTCGAAACCACCATGCGTTGTGTACTGCCAACATGGCCCCCTGCAAGCGTGTAAAACATCAGTGCACGCTACCTGTTAATGAACTCTGAAATTCGAAACCGATAAAGGGAAAATTGTAACTGTGAAGCATGCGGCGATTCGGAACTTCCGAGGAGTAGCGCTAATTTATACGTTACAGGATGATCAGCGGAAAAATGCGCGTGACAAAATTAATAATTTCGCTCGGAAACTGGAATAATACCGAGGGAAAAATGCAGCAAATGTCTGGCTCTGTTGGAAAACATAGCTTCACAGCCTCCTGCTGCTAAGCGCGTAAATCTATCACGGAGTTCTTTTGGGCTACGTCGCGCACAGCTGTCACGAATGTTGGCGCCCCTGCAAATGCACTCAAGTGGGTTTTTAGACTGCTTGCAACCCCATGAAACGAGAGCGGCGACTCGCGCTTGCGGTCTGTTAGGGGCGGTACGCCTTTCAGCAGTTCACAGCTTCTCGCAAGCGTGACGCACAAGGACGTGCGATCCACACTTGGGAAATCGAGACTAGCCCTACTAAAACAGGTATCCCCGCCGGTACCCCCACTCCGCCACCCCCTGCGCCTGACTCAACAGGGCTAGCATAAAGCCGACCGCAGCTATTCCAGTACCAGAGCAAGCGCGCGCGCGTTGGGCGACAGGACTCTCTTCAACCCTTAAGAGCACTGAGAATACAAGACAGCATGCCGGGCAGGCCAGCATGGCAGGTGGGTTTCCTGTCTTTGACGTTTGTTGCGTGGCGGCTCTCATTAACTTCTTCCTCTCCGA
The DNA here is from genome assembly GCF_023897955.1 of Schistocerca gregaria. NCBI lineage: Eukaryota > Metazoa > Arthropoda > Insecta > Orthoptera > Acrididae > Schistocerca > Schistocerca gregaria. Next base: position 1,011,297,767 of record NC_064920.1, on the reverse strand, counting down.
AATAACTTTTGTGGTAAAGTGCAAACTACAAGCTGTTGTGTACAGTTCTTGATATGAAATCTTGAAAGCATTAATCCAAGATGGCTTCCTGCATATTTACCCTGCGTCGTACACATCTGATTGGCCCAGATAACAGGTTCACGTATTTTCAGGGAAGGCCTTTCATTTCAGTTCATCTCTTGAAAGATTTTGTGTGTACTAAAGTGGTGTCTTCGTTTCAATGTACTGCAAGATGCATCTCCGATGGCGTGCTGTACCGTTACACAAGAATATTTAAGTAAAGTGACAAATCAGCTGTCAAAATTACGGTGGAAATATAAAACGATATCTGTGGTATCATTTAATCACTGTAGTTATTACTATTGCGTAAGAATTGATAACACATTTGTTATTAGGATTCAACTAACTGTACGTAAAGCAATCCTTACGGTTAAGAAGATGGTTGCACAATGATAGTGAAAATTGTGCTAACACGCATGTTATCCTAAAAATTATTAATCTTTAAGATTCCTGGGGAAAAAATCGAATGAAGAACGAAAGACAATGATCATTTTCGCGATGCACTTTGTGCTTTGCGAATACAGTTTGTCTGGCACAAGTACAAATAGATAATGCACGAAGTGGGCTTAGTACGCCCGCATTTCAATGTCTTCACCTTCTTTGCCATGAATAAAATGCATTATTGTGTAACTGAGCTAACAGTCTACGCCAGTAATCTTCAGATTTCGTATTGCAGTTGTACGAAATATCTCCATTTGTACACTATTTCAGCGCTCACTGGAAGATCGAAGCACGTCTGACGGCTGCAACAACCGTAATGGCGGCAGATAAACACCGAATGTCGGTCAAGATGGCGCAACAGTCCGAAATTTGCATTCGCAGAAATAGCTTTCTGGCGCAAGGGACATAAACAAAGTTCTGGAAACGACTTAGAAAACAGCTGTTAGCCATCGCAGTCGTGTCGTATGGGATGGAAGGCGGCCAAACTGCCAGAGAAAATCGTCAACATCAGCATATTTCACAAACATTTGCATGTGTATATGTTTCGACTTTTATTTACACAGGGTGTCATCATCGGTCATCTTTGCCACGACCCACGACAAATTCTGTTATTTTATAAAGTCCATAATCGTAACTCGTCACTAAAATGCAAATTGATGGACAGTCGCCGAATTTTGAAGTAATAATTCCGTGTTACTGTTGTGGATCGTGGTGTGTTATGGGAAACCAACTCTTATAGTAATATGTAGTGATTGCTTGTATTCAGAACTTTACGGTATATTTACGTTTATCATGTCTACAGTTATGTAGCGTATGTGTGTTACATCATGTCGTACAAAGCAGACTGAAATAAGAGCCTGTGGAGAGGGGTTGACGATGGATGCAGATGACATGACAGAAATAACATATTTTGGGGAACATTTTTGAAACTTTGGTGCTTACGAGATTCACACATAGATATTGTCTTATGCAAATCGTGAATCGTGAAAGGCGTCGGATCGCTATCAGTGTTGTTCACTTTCTTGTTTAATCATTGCATTAACACAGCTGTAGAAGAAAGCTTCGTAATTTTGTAACCATCAGTTGAGTAGGACTGAATGTAGAGATTATGTACCGGTATTCCCTAGACAGAGATAGTTAAAAAGGCTCAGTGATACAGTCATGATTAATGAAATTTGCTGAACACGAGATTCGAACCCTGATCTGTTATCGACGCAAGTGCTGTTTTCTGTTTGGTCCATCCATATGTCATCACCGATTGACTGAAATTTGAATCGGAAGTAAACTAACAGAAAAAGGTAGACACTGGATTTAGATATCCTGTGACGAGTGTTCAACTAACACAGCGGTTTCTTAATTGATTTACTAGTAAGTGCATTTTGGTGCAAAGTTCGAAATGTTTGCCTTTACGAATATGCTGCTGCACTCGGAAGTTCTGCTTTAATAATGTAGCTACGATTGGATGATAGTTTCGATCAACTCCCTGAGCCCAGAACGAATTCTTACTCTATAGCTGAAATGAAAATTTCTGGCAGACTAAGGCAAGTAGGAGAGATATACTGGCAGAAGTAAATCTATGAGGGCGGATCGTGAGTCACGCTTTTGATAGGCTTAGTTCGTAGAGCTCAGGGCGCGAAAGACAAAGGTTCCACGTTCGAGTCACGCCAACGGTTCCTTCTGTTTCGGGACGCAACATATAATCATTTAGTTTTAAAAAATGATTTTGTAATCTTGTACATGATTTAAAAAAAATTAATTCTTGTTTTTATGTTTTGATTTACGGCGTAACATTGTTGACTACCGCGCTAAATTATCTGAGTGACTAGTTCTTTTGAGTGTGTTTTATCTTTGTGATATAGTAGGCAGTTAGTCGGTTCTTTGTACCCTTCTTATGAGAACGCCTCTGTAGAAGTGTCCGGTGACTAAATTAATTAAACACTGCAGTTTCACTCCACAACCACGAGAGAGTGTTACTTCGCGTGTCTATTCAACCGGCATTCATACAGAGATAAAGTTGCTTAAAGTTTAGCCATATCCTTGGGTCTGAAGCGCACGTCTACAATGGTGCTTCAATCCAGTTTGTGTTAGTGGCGGGAAAAGTGTGTGAAGACAGTTCTTTTATACGCTTTCTGGCAACGATAAATAGAGAGGACTTTCGTAAGTGAAGTGAGTTAGTTCAAACACGAGTGTCTATCTCCCCCCCCCCCTTTTTCACTTACCATTATTCGTCTCTATTGGCAGTAGCTCATGGTTTGAAAGAAATTCCTCTCACAAAGTTTGTCCAAAAAAATCTGCATCCCAATAAGCATGCTTTCGTGGTACAAGGATCTTCACATAAGAATCGTGAAGAAACTGAAGACGGCTGGAAGATATAGTGAAAGGAAAAGGTTATTTCGAAATTACAGTTATCGATATTAAGAAGCTACCAAAACGAAAATATAAAATCAATAATAAAAAACTGTTCTTGTGTGAGGAGAAGAAGAAGAAGATGATGAAACCGAAGAAAAGGCGCCCTCCTAGTTCAATTAAGGCGAGAACAGTCAGGTGCCCCCACAGCTGTCCAATCCCCTGTATCTATAGACTGTCTTCTTTAGGCCTATGCTCGCTAGGCCTAGGAACGTATACCTAAAACTGTGGAGTTGCAGCGAGGTTTAAGGTATTTTAGTCCATGAGATTCAACATTCTTGAAAAGGTTGGAGAGGAGTAGCACTGCTCAGTGCTCTCTTGGTGTAGGCAATGAAAGGAACGAAACATTATGTCGCCTATCTGCTCTTTCGATCTCGATTATCACCCGAATTTCAATGAATCACATGTGATGTTCGCTTAGTCTTACTTAAGATGATACCGTTTCCATTAGGTGGGCACGTAGCCCGACTCGAGAGTCACTCACAGACTACACTTGGTCTCGACGCTACAGTATTCTGTTTACGTTTCGCTAATAGCTGATGTTGGTCGCTGATTACTCAACATCGTAAGTTCCATAAGGCTTTTCGCGGATAATGCTGTGTATACAGAGGAGATCGCGATGCTAGAAAATTCTAATGATGTGCAAGAAGAGCTGACAGGATCGACGCTTTTGCAGGGAGTGGCGATCGACTCGGTACGTAAACAAATGTAACGTATTGCATTAATAGAGACAGAAATACCCATTATTATACGATTGCACGGTTGCAGAACAAACAATGGAAGCAGTTACACCCGTAAAATATCCTGGCTACTACAGCGCAATTTAAAGTGTATCAATAACATCGACCTAATCGCAGGCAAGGCAGATGCCAGACAGATTCATTGGAAGAATCCTTAGGAAATGTAGTACACTCGCAAAAGAGGTATCTTGCAAAACACTCGTTCAGCCATTGCTTGAATACGGCTCGTCCGTATGGTGAGGTCCGTACAAGATAAGACTGCTAAAGGAAGTAGAGTAGATTAAATTAGGATTAGCGCGTTTCGTTCCAGGCTCATTTAGCAAGCACGAAAGCATCACGAAGATCATCAACCAATTCCAGTGGCAAACGCAGCAAAAGAGGTGTTCCGCATCATTAAGTGCTTTAATGTTAAAGTTGCGAGAGCGTATGTTCATATACATTACATTGCTTCCTACCGCGAACACGTCGTGAAAGGACCATCAGGATAAAATTAAAGAGATTAGACCCCACACAGAGGATTAGTGGCAGTCGTTCTTAGCCCGAACCAATCACAGAAGTGGAACAGGAAAGGAGGGAACCGACAGCGGTACACAAAGTACCATCCATCACGCACCGTAAAGTGGCCTGCAGTTTAAAGATGTAGATTCAGAGCTACATCTTGTGCAACAAGATATGGGTGTACTTAAAGCTGAATGTAGAGTCCGAACAACAATGCCTTTTCATTTTAAAATGTTCCCCTAGCTCGGTGGCTGAACATGTATTGATTCACCCGGTCGTCGTTTGCATTAATGTATTTCTGTCTTGTGTTCGCGAAAAATATCACTTTGGGGCATGATTCAGATTGAAAGTGGTTAGTTCGTTCATATCAGGATTATGGAGATGGCGTTCCGGTCGAAGCAGTGGCTTAGCTAAGTTGTGGTAGTTGTGGGGTGGGGGGCGTAACATGGCCACCGTTCCTATGGGGCGCATTTTTGTGACAGGCGAAATAAATTAGGATAAGGGAAGAGGGAGGGCGAATTACGAAGGGGAAACGAAGAAGGGAAAGGACTGAAGGGCACTAATTAGGGAGGAGATCGAGACATGTGAAAGGATATAATGACGAGGTGGGAACTGGTCTGTATTGAGCAACAGTTCAATAAGACTTGTCCATTCCTCGTACGGAGTTGCTTCTTTCTTGTTTTCAATTGCTTGATGAAGCCACCGTAGTTGCCAAGTGAGCCAACTTGACGGGAGTGTATATCGAATGGTATTCTGTGTTTATTGCTTTTGTTCGTTGCAGCTTTGCATTGATCGACAATGAAACACTAAGAAAGGAATCTCGTTATCTTTGCAGTCACTGCAACCGTGTTGTTCCCTATTTTGAACTCTATAGTACAAAAAGAATTGTTGATTAAACACAAAATTAGAAAATGTTGGCGGATGGTGAAGACTATCCTGCCGGCCACAATGGCCGAGCAGTTCTAGGCGGTACAGTCTGGAACCGCGCGACCACTTCGGTCGCAGGTTCGAATCCTGCGTCGGGCATGGATGTGTGTGATGTCCTTAGGTTAGTTATGTTTAAGTAGTTCTAAGTTCCATGGGACTGATGACCTCAGAACTTTAGTCCCATAGTGCTCAGAGCCATTTGAACCATTTGAAGACCATCCTCGGCGCTTTACACCCTTATTACGTCACCGGAAAGAGGAAAGGCAAAGCACTACAAATTAATGCCTAGTAAGCAAGGCTTTCTTCTTCTTGTTCTTCTTCCTTTTCTTCTCCTTTTCATTTGGATATCCGAGCACTACGTTAATTCGGGTCATCTTCGTTTCTTCTAGTTTTTGTACTTCCCTAGTATTCTTTCGTTCTCATACTTTGCAACCTTATTCATTCTTCTATCGATCATGATTTTACCCTGAGTGTAATTCTGTCCCGGGAACCCAGCACAGCCTGAATTTTTTACTTGAGACACATCCTGTAGTAAAAATGTTTCCTGTATTTCAGTTTCTCCCAGATCCCATCGTGTCTCTTGAATCCATCTACTCTAATTCTCTTGTTCAGAAGAAATTGTATTATCTGGAACGTAAACTTCCCCTGGTCCATCCTTTGGATGTGTCGAAAGAACATGAACCTTTTTTTCCTGATGGTGTCTGAGATTCTCTCTGTCTTGGTATACAGACCTTAGTACTTCTGTTCTTCTAGGTCTCAATATCCTTCTGAGAAACAGTCGTTACAAAAATTGTGGCCCCTTAAGTAGTCCTGTTCTTACGAGGTGTAGACTTTCTGCTGCATATGAGGCTTCATGGCGGATCACTGTCTGGTAATATCTCAGTTTTGCATTGATCGAAAGATTCTTCTTATTGTAGATGTTCATAGTTTGCACGCTAAACTGATGTTATTTATTTGTGCTTCCATTGTTTCTTCTTCTGTCTGGTCAGTTTTTACCAATTCCCTTAGGTATTTAAATATCTGTACCTACTGAACTTTCGTACCTTCTGTTTTCTTCCATGAGATGTCTTCATGTTTGTCACGTCTGTCTCTTTTCGACAGAGATATCGAGGCCCGCTGTAGCCGCTTCTCTCTGTAGTTGCCTGATTTGATTAATAGCCTCTTCTAATGAATAATATCACAATATAATCTGCCAGTGCCAGGCAATGTACGCTTTTTTTTTTTTTGCACCTAGTTGTATGCCATTCGCTCCTTTCATTCTTCGTCGCCATTCGTTGATCACCGTATCAAGGACACAATTAAAGAGAAACTCCAGTATGAAGTAGTTGGAAAAAGACGTATGGATTGTTGGCAGTCTGAGCATTAGTTAGGTGAGCTTGGAAGACACAGGCTGCTAGTTATGCAGGACAGACAGGGTGAGTCAGGAGGAAAGGTACATGCTTTGAGGAGTGATATTGTCAGTGGTACTGAACGAAAAAACTTCACATGAACGTGTGACACATAAACACATGTCCTGATCTTAACAGTTTTCGACGAAACTAATACAGCAATGGGGGAAATGCAGGTGAGAGTAAAATAAAATACTGTGATCTAATGTTTTTGTTTAATTGTGTACATTTCCTCGCAGAAAGACGTTCAAAAAGTCCACCGTCAACTGCAATGCAATTTGCAGCTCTTGTAGACAGATATTGTGTTGCTGCACTGAGCTCATTCGTACGTACTTAATTGTGAAGTACGAGTGAGAAGCATCTCCTTTGTGTCTGCACTTGTATACTTCGCTCTAAAGTCAACCCCACGAACAGTAATCTGATGCAGTAAGATCAGGTGACCACAGTGGCCAAGAAATGACTTCACGGCGACCGATCCAACTCCCACGATACGTTTCATCGAGGTTCTGTGTCACTGGCCGTCATGCTGAAAGTGCATACGACGTCGTGTTGCCAAAGGAATATCCTACCAGTGTTCTGGGAATACATTTTGAAGGACTTCGAGATACCTATCTCCACTAAGACGCTTATTTAAAACAACCATACCAGTGAGTTGATCATCAATAATACCGCGCCATGTGCATTGAAATGGTCACTTAAAGACAACACTACGTAGCCTGACATAGCTTTTATTGTATTCGCATGTGAGTGCTGTGAAGGACACGTGACTGACGCCCGCGATTTTCAAACAGCTGTATGTCGGATAGGGTTCAGAAAAGAGGATATGATCATTTGTAGCTTTTTGTTCAGAATGACTCATCCCTCACAGCGTGTACCTTTCCTCTCGACTCGCCCTGTATATGCCTATCATCCAGCTCTCTTGAAATGCAGATGCAGGAGTTATCGTTAGATCATTTATTATAAGCATGCGATAAGACTTTTGGACAGTCAGAGAGTGTATTTGTAACGGAGGATTCTTATCGTATTTCTTTGAGAAGTACGGAATGCAAATAGCTACCACGAAAGGGACCACATTTGGAGGCCGTGTGGATGTAAGGTGACGTTGGCTGGATGGTTACGGGAGCGGCGCTGGAGAAGCCAGCCAACTCCAAATATGCGCCGCGCTGGCCGGCTCACCAGCGGACTGGATAAAAATAGGCAATCGGGGGCAAAATAGCGCTTCGCGTCACGTGACGGGCTCGTAACGGCGGGGGAGGAGCTGCGCCTGCGAAATACCGGCTCCGCTGCCTGCGCAACACAGACGGTGTTCAGCAAGCCGGCACAGCCAGGCACAGTGCGTGGTCCTGCTTGTGCATTCCCGTGTATGCTCCTCAAGTCACTGCGCGGTGAGAGGCGAAGGGTAGTTCGCACCAACAGTAACCATTTTATGTCCTAATCAATTCTCGTATTGGACGAGGGAAAAGTCAATGTCTTCACGCCTCTGCACGCGCCCTAGACTTGCTTTCGCCAGAACAGTTACTTCTAAATACGCAATCTGCAAGCCACCGTACGGTGCATGGCGGAGAGTATCTTCTGCCACAGTTAGTCATTTACTTTCCTGTTCCACTCGCAAATGGAGCGAGGGAAGTACGCCACCCCCTACCCTCTTCCACCTAATACGCCAACAATACATGTACATACATTCTCCACAGGCCAGTACAGTGCAAGGTGGAGCGTACCCCACACAACTACTTGTCATTTCCTTTCCTGTTCCACTCGCAAGAAGAGCGAGGGTAAAACGACTGTTTATATGCCTCCGTATCTTTATCTTCATGGTCATTGCGTGAAATGTCAGCTGACGGCAGTAGGATCGTTGTACAGTTAGCTTCAAATGCCGCGACTCTAAATTTGATCAATAGCGTTCCTCGAAAAGAACGTCGCCTTGAGTTCCGAAACATCTCCGTTAATAAGAAACTTCCTGGCAGATTAAAAATGTGTGCCGGACCGAGACTCGAATTCGGGACCTTTGCCTTTCGCGGACAAGTGCTCTACCAATTGAGCTACCCAAGCACGACTCACGCCCCGTCCTCACAGCTTTACTTCTGCAAGTACCTCGTCTCCTACCTTCCAAACTTTACAGAAGCTCTCCTGCGAGGAGCGGCAGTCTCTTACTATGTAGTGTATGAGTCACAGTCAATGACGAGATAATTTTGTATTGCGAGACAGTTTACGAAAGCATGTACGTTACACAGGAGGCTAAAAAACAAAGCAGCTTCCTAACACCACAAACAGCTCATCACTGTGTAAAAGAGTAGTAGACATTGCTCTAGATCAGTGGTCGCATTGGCAAAATCTGATCACCTTGTTTCTACCGTGATATTTTAAAAGTGTTGAATAAAGAAGAAAACTTCAATAACTTACTTCGTTTCCTTAATATCGCTCTTAGAAATTAGTTCAAAATGAAAAGTAAAAATAATTTAGTCAAAGAAACGTTCTGAATGTTTTCAGATCAAAATTTTAATTAGCAAGAAAAATTAAGCACATTAGGTATAGGTTGTTATAGCTATAAAAAAGAGGTAAATTGCATATTTAAGACATTATTATTACAGTTTGAGGAAACAGGTTGGAGAAAACGTTTGTTCACTTACTAGTGTAGATGGCTTTCGATCGCTTTATTCTGGAACTTTTTTTCCGTTCTGACATTGACTAAACACAGTGCAGCCAAGAAAAGTTTTGTTTCTTGAATCTGTGTAAAAAGACAGAAGAAAACCGATACATGCTTATATATGTGTAAAAAAAAGGTGAATGCAGTTCACGTTGCCTAAAACAATGTGTAATGTTTTTGAACAGGTTGCGGCATCAGTACATCAGATAGAAGGATGAGTAAAGCGTTTTCTCTCTTGAAATTTTGATGTCACATATGCGTCTCACCGTTCTCAAGAAAGCACTGGAAAAGTCGATGTAATCATGTGAAGAGTTTTGCAACACTGGCGCCTTTGCAGTCATGATAACTGTAAGGAACTAAAGATTACTCACAAAACGGTTGTAAACCACTCCACATTTTATGATGATCGATCACACTTTCATTCGCGAAAGCTAAATGAAGCACAACTGATTTTTACAGTACTTGGAGTTGCTCATAGTGGTTGACTAGATTTGGTTAAGTATGACAATTCTAACAATACCACCACTTGCAAAGTAGGTTAGAAATCAGATTAATAATGTTGCTCATGCAGCATATGTGCGCTTTATCGAGCAACAACAATGTTATTGACTGTGGATGGTATCGTCAGAATGGAAATAATGAAGTCACTGTAAAAAAAAGGTCATTAATTTTGGCACTTATCTTGAATGGATTCCCACGTAGATTTCGTCGAAGTTGTTATGGCTCATCTTGTTGATTCTAGGGTGATTCCACTTTGACTGCTAGAAGGTCCAAATCTGTATTTTAGCAATATTTGAAGATCTAACCAATGCATTTTTCAGGAAATTCTTAATGATCAATTAATCCCAGAGCAGAACAATGGTATGGTAGAAATAATTTTTGACTTGGTGTTCACGATCCACATTTTTATTTAACTTCTTGTAAATTCACATAAACGTCTTCTTAATTGTCACTTCATCAAGAAAACAGTTTTGTAGCAATCTTCATACATTTAATTTCCACTTTAATCAAACACTAGACTTGACTGTTCTTTTACAAAGCGAAATAACAACTTAACTTCTGCAAAGTGAAATAAAGACTGCTCTGTGCGCACTCGCGCCAAAACGGTTCCAAGTAAGTCAAAGATTATGATAGTCTCACAGAAATGAATACACACAAGAACCATATCACTGTAATATGTCGATACAGCAGAGTACCTATACATTAATAAAACCAAATGAATATTGTCACAAAAATATGTCTGTTACTTCGCATGAAAGTAGTACGATATTACTGGTATTGAGAACTGGGTTTGGAGTGCCGTATGGTCACGTAAGTAAAGAACCATTACACAGTGATGCATGAAAAAGATGATGGTCAAACTAAGGTGAAACTATGTGAACTGCGGCAATCCGCGGATTAGCTCAGGCAAAGTGCTCTTGCTCTGTGTGTGTGTAAGGGGGGGGGGGGGTATTTTTAATGCATTTTCATTCACGAAAAACGTACAAAATATGTATTCGTTTTGGTTCATGTGTCACGACCATAATAGTGCTCGCGATTGTTTTGCAGGCCCTTCTCGACCATTGTGTGGATGATCCAGCTGCTGCAGTTTCGTTGCTTAATGTATGCAAAGCTTCATCCCGCGCGTCTGGAAAAACAAGTAAAAGTAACAAAAATGGGTTTTAATCAGTCTTCCAATAGCAACAACCCAATATATTCAAATTGGGAATCGGGAAGATCAGTGAACTTGACTGCCCCAACCAATCCATTTTCTACGATTTATACATGCGATGCAGAATAATTTTAAACATTCCTTGAAAATGGTATAGTATTCGTCACGCATGAATCTCCTGCGTCGGCTTTTAAATGGCTAAAAGTCATGGATGTAGAGAACTTATTTCGACGTAACCAGCAACGAATCTGTACGTGGTTAATAGCTCGGTCCTTAAACATCGACCCCTGATTAGAAGTGTCCTTGCACCCGTATGTAACGCGTAATTGAATAATAAATGTGACGACAGATATACCGAGCGGTGTAAGAGGAGGGGGAGAGTATCGTGTTGTAAGTAGAGAAGCATAACAGCAGAATGGGTTGATTAATAGAGCTCAGTGACCTTCAGCGCCAGCCGCGGTGGCCGTGCGGTTCTAAGCGCTGTAGTACGGAACCGCGGGACTGCTACGGTCGCAGGTCGCAGGTTTGAATCCTCCCTCGGGCATGGATGTGTGTGATGTCCTAAGGTTAGTTAGGTTTAAGTAGTTCTAAGTTCTAGGGGACTGATGACCTAAGATGTTAAGTCCCATAGTGCTCAGAGCCATTTGAACCATTTTTTTGACCTTCAGCTTGGGCTAATCATTGAAACATCCGAGTAACAAATCCATCACGGATGTATCAGCCCATCTAAAGCTGTCCAGGTCGGCGGTTGGCGATGTCAGTGCGAAATGGAAACGCGAAGAAACAACCACAGCTAAACAAAGACCATGCTGCAGATCTGATCAACTGACGGACAGGGACTTTCGACCACTGTCGAGGCTGGTTGTAAAAAAATCTCGTGAAATCCGGGGAAGGAATCAGACGGAGTTCCAGAGTGCTACAGCAGTCCAGCTAGCACAATGACTGTGATTAAGGGGTCAAAAAGAACTTGGACAAAGGTCGAGCAGCTCCTCGTAAGCCACACGTCTGTGTAGTCAATGCTAATAGAGGCTTGATGTGTTGTGAAGAGCGACACCACAGTACATGGAAACAAGTAATTTGGAGTGATGAATCACGCTGTATCCTTTGACAGTCCGACGGAAAGGTTTAGGTTTGGCGAATGCCTGGAGAATGTTACCTGTCAGTAGTGCCAGTATGGGACTGTTTTCGTGATTAGAATCTGGTCCTCTTACTCCGCTTCAGAAAATGCTAAATGCGGAAAAATATGAAAACATTTTACAGTATTGTGTGCTGCGAACAGCACAGGAACAGTTTGGAGACGATGATTGTTGACAGTACTCCCTGTCATAAAGAGGCACCTGTGAGGTAATGGTGCGTGGACAGTAACGTTCCGAAATGGACTGGTTTGCGCAGAGTCCAGACTTGAAACCAATTGGATACCCTTTTGATGAATTAGAAGGTGAAATTCATTCCAGACCTCAGCGTCCAATACTACTAACGTCTTGGTTTCGGTTCTTGAGGAAGAATAGGCTGCCAGATCTCCATAGACGTTCAAACACGTCACCAGCAGATTTGGAGCTGTCATAATGGCGAAGGGTGGATGCAAGCCATAACAGTTTCTAGTAACAAGTGCCTGAACTTACTTTTACAGTTTTACTTTTTTATATCATATTGTAAAATTGTTAATTTCATATTCGTTAACTTTTTGTTCTTGTTAGCCAAACCCAAAAGGTGTGAAATACATGAGAGGGCAAAAAAGCAATGGTTTTAAAAGTCAGCTGTTTCGTGGCCACGTTTTCATGATGGTTAATGTTGAAGAGGCAGTTGTATTTATGGAGTGACAGAGTAAAGGAGTATTGCCATGTTTCGTACTTTCATAGTGAAACAAGCTTAAGGTGGAATCTGTGGAAAGTGAACTTCTAGGTAAAACAAATTATAATATGAGCTGCTCAGAGTTCTTTCAGCATGTTCTACATGAGAAGCAACTAGTGAAGGCCGCTACATCAGATAGTATGTTCCAGCCTCAGTACCATTGATTTTATACTTATATGGATACGGTATCACCATTCATGACCTGCAGCCGTCTAGAACGAAATTAGACTCATATATTAATACCTTCTGCTGCTGATGGGCGTTGATATATATCAACGGGGACAGGTGAAAATGTGTGCCCCGACCGGGACTCGAAACCGGGATCTACGAATAATGAGTGTATTGGGTAGGAACACTACGAATGTAGTGTGTGGACATATATGGTGAGAATGTGGGTCTCGCGGGTGGCGTGCGCGAGATAGTCCCTGCAGTCGCACTATCCTCTGTGTCCTCGGTGGCTCAGATGGATAGAGCGTCTGCCATGCAAGCTGTAGATACCGGATTCGAGTCCCGGTCGGGGCACACATTTTCACCTGTCCCCGGTGATATACATCAACGCCCGTCAGCAGCTGAAGGTATTAATATATAATTCTAGCCACTGATTTTCATCAGTGTATAAGAGTGACGTATCACGAATGCATGTGTGTTTGAAGAACAGGCAGTGCAGAGACTACAGTCATCAACAAATACAGGAAATATTTTCGCAGTTGCAAATATAAACTACCTTCGGCTGCATGTTGGAATGACGACAGTGAAAATTTTTACCCGACTGGGACTGGAACCCGGATCTACATCTACATCTACATTGATACTCTGCAAATCACATTCAAGAGGCTGGCAGAAGGTTCATCGAACGACCTTCTCAATTCTCTTTTATTCCAATCTCGTATAGCGCGTCGAAAGAGTGAAAACCTATATCTTTCTGTACGTGCTCTAATTTCCCTTATTTTATCGTGGTGATCGTTCCTCCCTATGTAGGTCGGTGTCAACAAATTTCCCACGTAACGCGAGCGTTCACCTTAACCGCCTCGGCCATCCGAGCACGAATCACGGCCAGACTCAAACTTATACATGCTGTCGTCCATGTGTCACAACCTGCACTCGTACGTTACGTATATTCCCGTCCAGGAAGGACATATTTATTGAGAGTCGAGAGCTTGATCTTTGCGAATAAATGTTGTATAGCGGTGGCTGTGTTATTAAGAACTACGATGCAATTTTCCTTCGGTCGTACATGCATGCTTGAAGAAACAGGCGCTGCAGTGACTACAGCCGTCAAGAAATACAGGAAATCTATTCAAAGTGGCGGCTGTACCATTAACACATTCATATGATTTTTTTACGATTCTAAGCAGTTTAGTATGTTCGAAATTGGGTATTATATAAGGGCTACCGCGAGTATTGTGTATATTTAACAGCTTTATGATTTAGGAGTCAGTACCGCTCGTACTGTGTAAAAAAAGACGTCTTCATGTGAAATATGCCTCATATGTAGCAATTTCCTTCGCACCTATGGCCCTCGTGTTAGCACCAGATATCTATTTTGAATTATGAAACGAAACGTGTCTTCCGTTGTACACGAAGGTTAAATACGACAAGGTGTTGTATGTGCAGCGCAAAGAAAGTACAGAGCATGTTCTATATGTGGGCTAGAGTCTATGTAGTGACTATGGAGCAACAACATATCGAAGTGTGTGTGAGAGAGAGAGAGAGAGAGAGAGATAGATAGAGAGAGAGAGAGAGAGAGAGAGAGAGAGAGAGAGAGAGAGAGTGAGAGGGGGGGTGGGGAGGGAGTGAGGCCGGACGGATTGTGGTGGGGATGCTGTTGGGGAGGGATGGGAGAGGAGAAAGATTGAGGGACAGAGAAAGATGATTAGCGTCCCAAATACCATTACTGGAAAGTAAACACTACGCCATCGCAACAGGCGTCAGCAGTATTTTCTGTGACACTAAATTAGTTTTAATATCACGGAGACCCGCTAACAAAAGGAACTGGCAGGGTGCTATTCAGTGTTGCCTGAAGCATTTTCAGTATCGATATATTGCGTCCTCTGTCGTATGTTACGCCACCTGTCTCGTATAACAGGTTGCATTTCAACACAGTTATTTTTATAAATGAAAGTTAGATTTCTTGAGACTGTGCCAGCCTAGTAAAGAGGTTATCGCACTTCTGGAAAGTTGGCACGCCGTCATCGTCCCAGGAGTATATTTTGCCGAAAATATGTACAGAGACACATCGTCTGCTGAAAGTCCAAACGGAAGTGAAGTTGGAGGACAGTGAAAGAAGTCTTCTAACCCTTGGTTTATTAGCTCAAAATTTTTCCTCGTGGGTTATTCGTTTCATTTTTAAGAGCAGTTCTTTTGCCGAACTTGAAATTATTCGTAAATCGCGATGTCGCATTTGTTGTATCCGAGACAACTGGTTTTACGCCTTCGCTGTTGTTTCCAAACTTAGAAGTAACAGTTTCGGGGCAGCAGATACATACGCGTATTTTCGGCAGCTCAGAGGTAATCGTTGCCCTTAATTTAAAGCGCGTCCTAATTCGAATTCCGTCTTGAAAGCTGCCAATTTCGAATTCTGGTAGAGAAAGAAATATTCTCTATTTTGGAGGTACGTCAAGGCGAGGCGATGTATAGATTCTGATCAACAGACTAAACTGAAGTTATTGGTGCAATTCCAAATCCGCCCGCCGTGTCTCGTGAAGCGAGGGCACGTGACACGGTTCTTGGTGAATCTTCAGTCGGATGAGCATAATATAGTCGACAGTTTCTTCGGTGCTCTTTGGGAGGAGTATTTAACGGACTGGACTCGCATTTTGAATAGAGAGGGGCTCTGATCATCGTCCAGCCAACCACATTTTGGTTTTCCGTGGTCTCATTAAATCTTAAGATGAATAACAGAGTAGTTTACCTGGGAAGGACTCATCCAAGTTCCCAAGAGGTTCAAATGGCTCTGAGCACTATGGGACTTAACATCTGTGGTCAGCAGTCCCCCAGAATGAGATTGTCACTTTGCAGCGTAGTGTGCGCTGGTACGGGTTGTTCAAAAAGTCTCTCCGAAGTTTCGTATGACTAATTGTTAGTCGCGCGTGCCGTATGCCGCAGTGAATATACCGAAATGAAACTCAGTGAAATACAAATTATTAATTTATTGAATAATCATTTTTACTTACAAATTTTCACATTCAATGTTGACAGTGTTCCCCCTGTTGTTGAATGCACAATTCAAGTCGTCTAATCGTGTTTCCAAATACAAGCTGTAACACTTCTTCTGTAACAGAAGCAGTAAAAGTGGATATTGCAGTTTTCAATACATCGATGGATTTTGAACGGTTTTTATAGACAATTACTTTCGCTGCATCCCAGAATAAAAAGTCAGGTGGTGTTAGGTGAGGCGATCGTGGAGGCAAAGTCCCTGTGAAATTATGCGATCACCAAAAACATCAGCAAGCAGTGACATTGAAACGCGAGCTGTATTCGCGGTTGCGCCATCTTGTTGAAAATAACCGTCCAGTATTTCACTTAACACAAGTTCTCCTATAAATGAGTACAGAATATCACTGCAGTATCGTTGTGCGTTTATTGCTTCGTTCAAAAATGTGGAATCCACAATCTGACGTCTAGAAATAGTAATCCGAATTCCTATTTTCATGGAATGAATTGGTTCTTCACGAATACACAATGGATCTGCAGTACTCCACATACGAGAATTTTGAGAGTTCATGTACCCGGATAAATGAAACCACGCCTCATCAGTGAAAAACGTTTCATTAAGAATATTCCTTCCATTTTGTTGAACGAAATTTTTGAACCATTGACAATAATACAGTCTCTTGTCATTATCAGTATTTTTCAGTTCTTGCACGACTGCTGCTTTGTATGGGAAAAGCTCTAAATTTTTCCTTACAGCTGTGTGGGCCGTTCCGACACTAACATCGATTTCCTGGGCGAGTTTTCTTACTGACTTGTTCGGACTCATGGACATTTTATCGGAAATAACGAGTGGGTTATCCCCAGACAAAACGCTAGGACGACCATTTCTCGGTGCATCTGTCACTGAACCCATACTTTGAAATTTGTTAATCAAATCTAGCGCAGTATCGCGATGTGGGATTGTTGTCTTCGAGAAAACTGAATTAAATGTTTGACGAACTGAAACTGAATAATTACTGCCAGCTTTGAACTCTTGTTCAACTAAAAACACACGTTCTTCAATGGTGAGCATTTTAACAGTGACAAAAACGAAACAAACGAACAAGAGAACTAAATTTAAACATCACGTCAACACGTAACGTCACACACCAACGATACTACCGATGCTGGCTGAGATAAACGAAACAGTGGAATGGTGGAAGAGTCTGCTGGAAAGGAAGTAACCCAGGCAGGCGAACAATCACACGGCAGACGGGGCTAACAATCATACGGCACTGCGGGGGGACTTTTGAACACCCAGTGTGAAGCTTCCTGGCAGATTAAAACTGTGTGCCGGACCGAGACTCGAAGTCGGGACCTTAGACAAAGGACTTTAAAACTTACATAACTCATTTCTTTCAGATGGAGTAATCCTTACACTGGCAACGGCTTTCACACTTCCCATTTGTTCCAGTTCCTTAGTAATTGGTGTAACTCTGCACGCTAAGCAAGTAACCACTGTTACGAATAACAAACAGACATACACTTCACGCACCACAATGAGGAAAACAGGATCGCATCCACTACTATCTGATCAAAAGTATCTGGACACCCATTAGTGGACATCAATGTGTCGTGTGTTCAGTCTACGCCTTTGTGACGCCCTCAACTCTGCTGGGGACACTTTCAGTGAGGCATCTGAATGTATGTGGAGGAACGGCAGCCCATCTTTCCTCAGGAACCGAAACCAGAGAAGGATGTTGGACGACGGCATCTGGAGCGAAGTTGATGTTCCAACTTATCCAAGAGGTGTTCCACTGGGTTCAGGTCTGGACTCTGGATGGGGCAGTCCATTTGACTGCCTCAAAGACGCTGCCTTACGGCAGTGTGGATTGCCAAGCTCATACAATGAACGTCTGCGAACTGTTGCACATCCTAACCATGAAAAACACCTCCATTCCGTAACGTCACCTCCTCTGTTAGCAATACACATGATGACAGGTAACGTTCGTCAGACATTCACCAAACCGAAGCTCTTACATTAAGTTGCCACAGGATATGGCGTGATTCATCACTCCAAATCACTCACCACTGTCCTGTGGTGTCGCTCTATACGCCACCTCAGGCTCCGCTTAACACTGACAACAGAAATATGTAGTTTATGAGGAGCTGCTGGACTATTGGACTCTATTCTTTTAAACTCTCTACTCATAGCCACTGTGCTAGCCGTTGTGGTAGCAGCACTTTGGGTGTCACGAGTGACTTGGTCAGTTTTAGAAGCGTTGAAATGTCCAACGTCTCTCATCGATTTGTTACTCAAGTGACACCCAAGACTCGTCCACGTTCGAAGTCACTGACCGACTCATTCTCTTGTTATTGCTTCGCCTTTCGTGACATTTAGTGGACAGTTCTGCATGGCATAGGGGTGTCCAGATGCTTTGATCAGACAGTGTTGAAGTGACGACCAACAGCTGAAACAATTTGTGTGCTCAGGAAGGCCCTTCCAACACAGCTGAAACATTGGTTAATTTAGTGTTTTCAATATTCTACAATATGACGCAGTAATACGTCCAGAAATATTTCAATGGAAATCCTTGAAGGTTGTATCTGAAACTAATGAAATGTTTATGTCTGTATAAAATAATTCAAATGGCTCTGAGCACTATGGGACTCAACATCTGAGGTCATCAGTCCCCTAGAACTTGTTGTTGTTCTGGTCTTCAGTCCCGAGACTGGTTTGATGCAGCTCTCCATGCTACTCTATCCTGTGCAAGCTTCTTCATCTCCCAGTACCTACTGCAACCTACATCCTTCTGAATCTGTTTAGTGTATTCATATCTTGGTCTCCCTCTACGATTTTTACCCTCCACGCTGCCCTCCAATACTAAATTGGTGATCGCTTGATGCCTCAGAACATGTCCTACCAACCGATCCCTTCTTCTAGTCAAGTTGTGCCACAAACTCCTCTTCTCCCCAATCCTATTCCATACCTTAGAACTGCTTAAACCTAACTAAACTAAGGATACCACACACATCCATGCTCGAGGCATGATTCGATCCTGTGACCGTAGCGGTCGTGCGGTTCCAGACTGAAGCGCCTAGAACCGCTCGGCCACACCGGCCGGCTATAAAGTAGTTCTATGCTGAAACATAGCGATAGTGGGTTGGTAAGAGCTCTCGTGCGCATTTGGAGAACTCACAGTGCCAAGTGTTGTTTATCTTCTGTACTGCACTTTCTGCAAAGGGAGTTCATGTCGGTACAAAACACAGCACCACATTCCGCTTTCTCTCTTAGTTTCTAGTCTGCACCTTTTGCTTGGGAGAAAGGATGTGACTGAGATTGGTTTACCCACAGCTGTGAACCGTTTGTGTAAGCTCTGACCGATGACTGAGAAAAGGAAAGATTGGGTGAAATTCGTATCCCAAGCAGAACGAGACTCAATCCCGCTTATTCAGCACCTGACACAGGAGTTTGATGTAGGTCATGTAAGAGGTAATGGCGACGCGCCCCACACATTTCTTCCAAGTAATTACGTTGGAGTGAATTTAAGGACGTCATAACGATTAAGACCTATAGGACGTTAGAAATTGCGGCAGTTTCCTCGAATGAGAGATACTTCTCAAATTTAAAGTCTACGCGTTCCTCTCTCTTAGTTTCTTGTCTGCACATTTTGCTGGAGAGAAAGGATATGACTGAAATGGTCTACACAGCTGTGAGTAGTTTGTGAAAGCTGTAACCGATGACTGAGAAATGGGAAGGTGGGCTGAAAGTCGTTTCTCAATCAGAACGAGACCCAACGCGTCTCTTTCCACACTTGTCAGAGAAGTTTGTTGAGCATATCTGTGACACTTTCGTGTTTACTGAACGAGCTCGTAATAAAACTTTCCTAGTTATAGGCCCCAGAGTGACAAGCAAACACACGATCGGTCGACAGAATGTTTCGTAAACCGCGTTTTCCGTGGATGAAATACATTCCCTTAGGATTCTTGCAATGAATCTCAGTCTGAGATGTTCCTTTCCCGTAACTGGTACTCTTTGACTGCTCCACTTTAGATCGTTCCAGGCGGATGTCCTTTGATATTCTACGCTTATCCCTGTTTCAAGTGATTTGCTCCAATAGCGGACTGGAACGTTAATGGAACTTTCCACTTATTTATGCGCAGCACGTTGAATTTAGTGTCGATCATGTAGAGGGCTTCCTGCATTTCGCTACAGTTCTCTGGCGTTGTAACCTTACTTTGCTATACACAACAGTATCATTCGAGAACGGCCGTAAGTAGCTTCTGATATTATCCAGCACTCTTTACAAAGGGCGTTCAAAAAGTTTTGCACAGTCGTCTCTAATTCTTTTTACTTTTTGCGGGAGGAGAATGAAATTTTTTGTGAACATACTCGAAACATTTAGTTATACATTGAGCCTATTCAATGTAGCTTCGATCGGCTGTGACGCATATGGCCCATCATTCTTTCCATGGTGTAAATGCACTTTGGCAAAATTCTGGGGATTGACTTTTACACCATCACTTGACACAGGATAAGGTATTTCTCACTATCAAATGTTTTACCGCGCAGGTGGGCCTTCAGACCACCAAAGAGGTAAAAATCGGACGGAGCCAAGTTCGGACTGTAGAGAGGATGAGGAACAATTTTCCAACCTATTTTCCTGATTTTCTCCTGCGCCATAAGGGCTGTATGGAGTTTGGCATTGTCATGGTATAGTCTGATGAGCTGACCATGAAGCTGTGCTCTGTGGGCCTTGATGGCACGTCGCAGCTTGTCCAATGACAAACAGTAACGGTCCCGGTTAATTGTGAAGTCAGGTTCAAAAGAGTAAATGAAAATGACACCACACGGATCCCAGAACAAGGAGGCCATCCCCTTTCGGCCTGCTGTTCTTAAAAGTCTTGGTTTATTCTTCCGAGGGGAACCCGGATGATGCCACTCCATGGATTAGGTTTTGCATTCAGGTTCGGACAAAAACAATCATGTTTCATCCGGGGTAATGACGCCGTCAAAACACTGTTTCCACTTTTCAGTAAAGGTCTTCATGAGATCCTCGCACGCATTCTTCCTCATCGTTTTCATTTCTCTTGTCAATAATCTAGGCACACAACGTGCACAGATTTTTCTGTACCCTAGTGACTGTACCAGTGATACCACACTACCCAATGACAAACGAGTCATTTCAGCAAGCTGTCGTGTCGTCACACATCTGTCATTTTGGATGATTTGATCAATGGTCTTCTTGTTAACATCACTCATTGTCGTCGATGGTCTACCGCAACGTGGATTGTCCAGTAGAGAGAAATAACCTTCTTTAAACCTGTGCAACGACCGCTGGATACTGCTGCGATCCACTGTGTCCTCCCCATAAACAGGGAGCAACTTCCTGTGAATCGATGTGGCAAAGTCATCGCCGGTCTTGAAGAGGAACTCCACCATCGACTGTTGCCGCAACCTGACATCTACTTCACGGTCCATTATGGATCACTTGTAAATAAAAGAAAATACTTTTATATACCAACTTATAGCTAAATGTTCCAATTATGTTCACAAAAATTTCATTCTCCTCCTGCAAAAAATAAGAAAAATAGAGACAACTGTGCAAAATTTTTTGAACGCCCTTTGTATGTCCTGAACACTAACGATCCTGTAACACACCGTTAAGATACTCCGGAAGCTACTCTTTCACATGACGATATCGACCCTTTCTGCACGACGTGTTGAGGAAGCATAACTTTTTCGCAAATCTGTAACTAAGAGGAGGAGGGGGTTAGTGTTTAACGTCCCGTCGACAACGAGGTCATTAGAGACGGAGCACAAGCTCAGATTAGGTAAAAATTGGGAATGAAATCAGCCTTGCCCTTTGAAAGCAACCATTCCTGCATTTGCGTAAAACTATTTAGGGAAAAGACGGAAAACCTAAATCAGGATGGCCGGAGACGGGTTTGAACCGTCGTCCTCCCGAATGCGAGTCCAGTGTGCTAACCACTGCGCCACCTCGCTCAGTAGCAAATCTTCTTTCTTGACGTTTGTGCTGCACGTATTAGGTTCTCTGTTTCACTACATCTCCTACATTTATCTCCGTGGTTGGCTTTTCGGTTAAAGCCAACGTCGCTCGCCTCGGACCTGATGTCAAGCTACCGCTTTGTTGGTCTTCGCCGTGTTCGTATGCCACCTCTGTCAAACAGAAGAGTTGTTTGTCCTGCTCATTACGTGTCCGTACCAGCAGAGACGATCTTTCCTCGCTTCATCCTCAACTGGAGCGACGCCATGTCATCTGGAATATCTTCATTTCTTACGGGGTCATATCAACTCAGTTCGGTTAACCACCCGAGAGTTTTCACTTTATGTGCGGCTGGTCCCGGCGGAGGTTAGAGTGCTCCCTCGGACATGGGTGTGTTTGTTTGTCCTTAGGATAATTTAGGTTAAGTAGTGTGTAAGCTTAGGAACTGTTGACCATAGCAGTTAAGGCCCATACGATTCCACACATTTTAACATTTTTCTTCACTTTAATTGCATGAATGTTTGTGCGTTACTTTAGTGAGAGTCGTTCTACCACCTAAACGGTTACTAGGCGTATCATGACCTTTTCGCCTTTAGATCTTGCGGCATCTTTATATCGCAGAGGACACTGGTGACCTGCTCGAGCCGAACTAAGTTAACCTTCACCCGGGTATCAGAAGTGGCATCACAGTTTAGGTGACAAGATACCCCAGATATTTAACACTCATGGTCTATTATAGGTCTACATCTGGTCCGACCCCGGTAGCTGAGTGGTCGCCGGCACGGTAGCTCAGCGTGTTCGGTCAGAGGGTTAGTAGCCCTCTGTAATAAAAAAACTGAGTCAAGGATTCAACGATCAAATTGAACTGATGTTTTCTAACGTCCGCTCAGACCAAACACAACAAACTATATCGAAAAAAAGTGGTCAGCGCGACGGAATGTCAATCCTAAGGATCCGGGTTCGATTCCCTGCTGGGTCGGAGATTTTCTCCTGTCAGGGACTGGGTGTTTTGTTGTTATAATCATCATAATTTCATCCCCATCGATGGGCAAATCGCCTAAGTGGCGTCAAATATAAAGACTTGCACCCGGTGTGACGTCCCGTGTCCCCTTTTTGTTGTCTCTGTAGATGTTGAGCCGCTACTGCTGCAGCTCGGTCGGTGGAATGGAGACGCGACGCGCAGCGATGGTTGTCCCCGTCGGATAACGTGGAACAACACCTGAAAATCTCTAAAGAAAATTGTTCCTCGCGCAATGTATGGTAGTCCGTTTCCGAGTCCGCACAGTCTTCTCAGCGATGCGAACTGCTGATTTTAATTGTCTGTTATGGTTTTATGATGATTTGCTATGCCCGGTTAGTTAGTTATTGCAGTATTGAGTGCATCATTCGTCACCGGCGTCGTTTCAGACCACTGAAGCGAGGAAACATTCATTTGCGGTTCAGTATCAGCAATAGTTGTTACGTTGCTAGGCAGAATTGTTCACTACGGCACGACGCGTATCCAGAGATAATCTATAAGTCCATCTTGTTTTCGTGCATCGTGATATTATTTCGGCAAAACACTCCTTTCAATGCTCAATGTTCATCAAGTCACTCTTTCAATTAAAATGTTCACAGTTAATTAATTTTGATTACCAACTATCACACAGTTCAATTAATGATGGAGGCAACACGTGAGATTTCCCTTACTGACGAACGATTTTATTGTTCATTCTTAGCAATTAGTTTATAACCATCACACCACACGCACACCGATGGATCAGATCAATTACGATTCTTTTCAGTTCGGTGGTCGTGACAATTACGACAACTTTTACAATCGGAGTATTTGTATTATCACCGTGTGGTCGTAGTAATGTTAACTACTCCAGGCTAATCAGGTATTGCAGTCTTCGATACTATATCCATTCTTCATTGTAACTGGTCACCTTGATGAAGGTAGAGTGCAACAATAATGTCTCCAATCATTAATGTTCATTAACTCGTCCTAGACTATCAGAATATCACTTCAGTTCCAGTTCTAAAGTCAGAATAACCGAGAACAAAGTCCGCGTATCTCTATCACACAATACTACCTTTTTATTATTTTTTTTTAAAGAAACAATCTCGTAGCGTTCCGTTTGTAGTGCTATAACAAACGGTGCTCTCTCTCGACTTGATAGCAAGCAAGCTAGCAAGCGACTAACATTTCCATGATCGAGCATTTCCTTTTCGCCGCGTTTACAACTCTGTTTCACAATAAATGTTATCTCTGACCGACATATTACTTTGAACTTACCTTTCTTCGTAATGATTTGCAGTTATTACTAAGATGTTTGATAGCTTATTAAAAATAACCTTACTTTCTTTCCAGCTTTATACCATGACAGACTCAGTAATTATGGAAATTGGGTGTTCATCAAAACTTTAAGGTGTTATGTTATTGTCAAAGTTGTTGTACCTGTCAGGATAACACTGTTCTCTACTTTAAATTATCATGACATTCTTATTTGGGTTTTCGACCGAGAGAGGTGGCGCAGTGGTTAGCACACTGGACTCGCATTCGGGAGGACGACGGGTCAATCCCGTCTCCGGCCATCCTGATTTAGGTTTTCCGTTATTTCCCTAAATCGTTTCAGGCAAATGCCGGGATGGTTCCTTTGAAAGGGCACGGCCGATTTCCTTCCCCATCCTTCCCTAACCCGAGCTTGCGCTCCGTCTCTAATGACCTCGTTGTCGACGGGACGTTAAACACCACTAACCTAACCTAACCTATTTGGGTTTTCGGATTTCTTGGAGTGTTACACCGGCGAATGGTCTACCCGACGGGAGGCCCTAGTTGCGCAACATTTTATCTAAATCTACATCTGTACTTCGCCAGCCGCCTTGCGGTGTGTGGCGGAGTGTACTCTTCTGTACCACTGTCGCTTCCCCCTTTTCCTGTTCCAATGGTTCGAGGGAATAACTATTGCGGTTAAGTACCGTGTGACCTCGAATCTAATTTTATCTTCACTGACCTTTGGCGAGATATGCGTAGGAGGAAGCAATATATTTGTTGATTCTTCTAAGAAGGTACGATCTCGGAGCTCTAACAGTAAACCACACCGCGACGCAAAACGCCTGTCTTGCAGCATCTGCCACAGGAGTTTGTTGACCATCTCCGTGATACTTTCGTGCTTAATAAATGGACCTGTAACGAAATGTGCTGCTCTTCTTTGGATCTTTTCTGTTTCCTTTATCAATCCTGTATGGTACGGATCCCTTACTGACGAGCAGTTTTCAAATACTGATCGAATGACAGTTATGTACTTCCTTTGTTAACGGATTATATTTCCTGAAGATATTTCCAGTGACTCTCAGTCTGGCGTGTGCCTTTTCTGTGATTAGTTCGTTGTTGTTTTTCCATATGGAGATAACTGCTTCCATCGATTGCGTCCGCAGATCGTGGTCTAGTGGCTAGCATTGGTACCTTTGGATCACGGGGTCCCGGGTTCGACTCCCGGTCGGGGTGGAGATTATCTCTGCTCGGGGACTGGGTGTTTGTGTTGTCCTCATCATTCCATCATCATTGGTGGAAGTGGCTAGATTGGACTGTGTACAGATTGGGAATTTGTACGGGCGCTGATGACCGTGAAGCTGAGCACCCCATAAAACCAAACATCATCATCCATCGATTGTTCTACAATCGTAGAATAGTGGGTCTTTCCGTCTATGTATACACAATACGTTAATTTGTTTATATTGGGGGTCAAAGAATGGCTCTGAACACTATGGGACTTAACTTTGAGGTCATCAGCCCCTACAACTTCGAACTGCTTAAGCCTAACTAACCTACGGACATCACACACATCCATGCCCGAGGCAGGATTCGAACCTGCGACCGTAGCTGTCGCGTGGTTCCAGACTGTAGGGCCTAGAACGGCTCGGCCACTCCGGCCGGCTATTGGGGGTCAGTTACCATTCACTGCTCTAAGCGTTGATCCTGTGCAGATCTACCTGCATTTCGCTACAATTTTCTAGCTTTGCGTCTTTTCTGTATACAACAGCATAATTCGCTTAGAGCCTCATGGAAGATAATTGTTTGTTCTGATAGTACCATTTATTTGGGGGTAAATCTGTAGATATGTTACCCCACCGCTTGTACTGATGTCCCTCCCTGATATTTCGCCTTTGATTTTGTTCATGTTGTGCGGTCTCTCACCGCAACCACTAACTTGTTTGTGATCCCACTTAAGTCTGTCATAGAAATAGGGGAACAATAGATTTTATTTTAGAAATACTGGTATCGTGAAAGATGGCTGTTGCCACAGTTTTTAATTGTTTGGCGGCCGCGGTGGCCGAGCGGTTCTAGGCGCTACAGTTTGGAACCGCGCGACCGCTACGGTCGCAGGTTCGAATCCTGCCTCGGACACGGATGTGTGTCATGTCTTTAGGTTAGTTTCGTATGAGTAGTTCTAAGTTCTAGGGGACTGATGACCTCATCAGTTAAGTCCCATAGTGCTCAGAGCCATTTGAAGCATTTGTTAAGTCCCATGGTGCTCAGAGCCATTTGAACCATTTGCGCCAATTGTTTGCTTTTTTCGCCGGTATTGATTGTTTGTGTCAAATCGTTCGTAGGTGAAAATATCGCCATGGCGTCGCATTTTTTGTTCTGTTTTGTGAAGCAGCGTTACTGACTTGAAGAACTCTTTCGCAGTTTACGGGTGCTGACTTGAGCGTATTGCATACCGAGCTGTTGCACCAGTCAGTCGTTGTCAGAGCTGTTGGGAATATGCACCGCACCGCAGTCAGCCGGAGGCGGCTGCGACAGTCGGAATCTCACGCGAGCGCCGGGCTGGCGGCAGGCGGCGGCGGCGGGCGAGCGTCCTTGTGGCTAATGACTGCTATTTCAAACATCAGTCTTTTCTCGACACTGGCGAGTCACCCTCACCAGTCAGCCAAACTGGCAGCTATCAATAGACTGATGCGTAGGAGGCTACAGCTGCGCTTTGCGGCACGTCGACGTGTTGGTCTCCAGCGGCGCTCGTGGGGTCTGTTTTGCATCTCGGATAATAAAAGCGTCTTTTCTTGCCGTATTTTCTCGGTTGGTATTTTCGATCATCTGTTGGCTCAACGAAGACGAGGAATACTTGGACTGGAGTAACTGAACCAGCACTCGAGCAACATACCCATCACACATAAGGCAGGACCTGTAGTGGAGAGGCAGATTCATGACAGAAGGAATTGAAACTTCCTGGCAGATTAAAACTGTATGCTGGACCGAGACTCGAACTTGGGACCTTTGCCTTTCTCGGGCAAGTGCTCTACCATCTGAGCTACCCAAGCAGCTTTACTTCTGCCAGTACCTCGTCTCCTACCTTCCAAACTTTACAGAAGCTCTCCTGCGAACCTTGCAGAACTAGCACTCCTGAAAGAAAGGATATTGCGGAGACATGGCTTAGTCACAGCCTGGGGGATGTTTCCAGAATGAGACTTTCACTCTGCAGCGGAGTATCCGATGATATGAAACTTCCTGGCAGATTAAAACTGTGTGCCGGACCGAGATTCGAACTCAGGACCTTTGCCTTTCGGGGGCAAGTGCTCTACCATCTGAGCTACCCAAGCACAGCTTCTCTACAGAAAAGGAATTGTCTGGCGGTTTGGCTATTAAAAAGTGTCAGTTTCAGTCTCTTCATTACTGAGAGGAGGTAAATTATCTAGTGCAAGTAAAAACCTTAGATGTAGCAAATAGTAGTATAATACTGCCCAACAGACCTTGTGTCACCTACGTACGGAACTTGATAAGCCAAAACATTATGACCAGCACTATGTTGTTCTACAGCAGCGATTGTGCTTGGCATGGATTCGACAGGCCCCTGGCAGGTTTGCGGAGATATGTGACACAGGCCATGTGCAATTCCCTTAGACCACGGCTCGTTGGTTTGTGGGCGCTGAACTGCCGCTCGATAGCGTTACGTATGTGTTCCATTGGGTTGAGATCAGGCAAATTCGTTTTCCAAGTGATCAATATGAGTTCAGTATCGTTGTCCTCAAACCACTGTAACAGCATTATGGCAATGACAGTTATCCTGCCGTAAGATAGTATCGCTGTAGGTGTATCCAGTAGGCTTGAAGGGTTGTAGATGTTCCGCAATAGTCCACAGCTGTCATAGTGCATTCGATTACTGCCAAAGGTCCCATGGATGACTTCAGCAGTTTGGTCCCATAGGAACTTACCACCACCAAAGGTCCCATGAAAGTGCAGGTGAATGCCACCCCTAGCATGACACTGCTTCCAACCCCCTCCCCCAAAGGCCAGCGCCCGTGGAGTGGTGCAAACGTTCACCTGTGTGGCGGCGTATCCGTACACGGCCATCGACTCTGGAGTAAAAGGAAACGTGATTCGTCCGATCAGGCGACACGTTTCCATTGACCCACGGTCAATCTCGATGGTCCCGAGCCCACTGCAGTCGTAATTTAAGATGTCGTTGGGTCAACATGTAGGAGTTCGTCTGTGGCAGAACACCATGTTCGACTACGTGCACTGAGCGATTTGCTCCAAAATAACTTCTACCTGCACCAGCACTGTACTCTATCGCCACATCCGCCACAGATCGCCGCCTACCCTGATTTACAGAGCGAGCAAGCTTCCGACCTTCACGTTCTGGGATGAGGCGCGGACGTTCAGCAGCTTCATATCTACTGCGCAGTTCGACGAGGTCACGCATTGTCATTCATAAAAATAAAGGCATGGCCGTATGAGGAAGAAATACAGCTTCACAGTAACGCTGACCAGCGAGTACACCGTCTTCAAAGCTTTAGAGGTCGGTTCGCCTATGAAACATTATGCATCCCTATTCATTAACACCTCGACCACCAAAACGATCATTGTTCGTGAGTGAATAGCCATATGACGATACGTCCAGAATTTTCGAACATGATCGGTTTTGCTGTCCAGGCGTTACTGTGTGGGGAGGCATAGTGTTGAATGGGCGAACTGATCTCCAAATCATTGAACACGGAACACCCACCTGTCAACGTTATTGTGACCCTGTATTACTTCGCCATGAGCGTCTCCTCAGCGGCGGCTTCTGCCCTGGCTTCATTTTTATGGATGGCAATGCGCGACCGCACCGAACTGCGCAGTAGGCTTAGTGTGGTAAATTACCATCGTTAAGTATACAAGTACAATACGTTGGAATATCATGAGTAGTAAAATTATGCACGCCTTGCCTTAATTTAGAGTTTTTACACTGACTTTTTGGGCGAAAATCGGATCCAACTGTGATCTTCATTTGTAGCGAATCCCTATGCAATTTGTGCTGTTACATGAAATATCTTTTCCCGGGAACTGGTCGCCTTGTTGGTGTCTGTTCATCCGTTAACAGAGCTATTGGCGCTGTGATGGAAGAAACTTTTCTTGCATTCTGTTGGCCTGGGGCTCAAATATTCTTCCCGCCACTCAGATTTATGCGTCTCCTGGTTTCCTCAAATATCTTAAGGCATGCCCTGAGATATTTTCTTTGAAGTAAACACACCGATTTCTTTTCACATCCTTGTCCAGTCCGAGTTTGTACACCGTCTCCAACGACGAGTCTTTGTCGTAATGTTAAGCTTCATTTCTTCAAAATGGTTCAAATGGCTCTGAGCACTATGGGACTTAACATCTGAGGTCACCAGTCCGCTGGACTTAGAACTACTTAAACCTAACTAACCTAAGGACAGCACACACATCCATGCCCGAGGCAGGATTCGAACCTGCGACCGTAGCAGCAGCGCGGTTTCGGACTGAAACGCCTAGAAGCGCTCGGCCACAGGGGCCGGCTATTTTCTACATGTTTTAGATTAAAAAGCCACTGATAATGGTGATATTTGTCGCCGAAACTAGTTTGGGAGAATAAAGAAATAAGCGAATAACAAGGAGTTTTGCATCAAGGCGGACTAAATTTCTGATATTGTTGTTTTTCTGTGGAAACACGGATCAAATGGAAGAGCTCCAAGATAAAATTATAGGACGCAGGATGTCCGTAACGTGCATTTGTGCTGTCGTAGAGTTTTCTCAGTAACTACCAGCCGTAACCCGATGGTTGCCCACTCCATGACGCAAGGAATAATATCGCTGTCTCTCTCCAAAACACTGGAAGAATGGGACGCTTCCACAGGTCGCCACCAGACTCGCCGACGATTGCCGGTTGGGATAGTGCAGAACCGCGATTCATAGCTGAACAGTTGAACACAATGTGACGTCATTCATCAACAGTTCGTACTTCCCGGCACAGCTTCACATCAACCACAGCCCCGTTTGGGTTGCGTGCTTTATGGCAGACTACGAATAGGATGGTAATTCCCTAGCCTGACTGCTGCTAGTCTCTGACTAGTGGTGCGGCTGGACATCGAATGTTGCATAGTCCCTCACATGTTTTCGGATGACAGGCACAAATGTGGAGGAGCTACGACGTTCTTGGTACACAGTATATCCACCCTTCTTTGTAACAGTCGAATAATGGTAAATGAAACCAACAGCTGTATTGTAATGCAACGTCGTTTATTCAAAACATTCCACCAATTTCGACACCAGAAAGCGTCATCTCCAGGCCCCACGCGTAATCTGCAATCAACGTACGAACCACAATGACGAAGAACAACGGAGTCTTCAAACGAAAACAGTACAACTTATTAAGCATGTTACGCCAACACAGCTATTGACAAGAATAATATACAAAAAAAAACCGAAAAGATAATTGATGATTCATAAGGCACCACAGGGGTAGTTCTGATGTTGTGCTTGATAATGGAAGCGAGGCAAGAATAATCAAGACACTTTCGGAGGATTTGTCGGCCTAGAAAATGCGTTCGACAGTGTAAAATTGTGCAAGATGATCGAAATGGAGAGGAAAATAGATGAAGCTGAATTGTGGCTACGATAGTGACACGACCGACTTTCTTTCATTTCCTTGACTAATCCAAACTTAGATTATGTCTCTAACGACGACGTCATCAGCACGTTAAACCCTAAATTTACTTCCTTTGAATGTAATGTTCATCAGACTTCCTTTATTTACTACCACTTCCAAACTCTGTGTCTTCCAAGAGTACTCCCCGTAGGGCGACGATGAGTCAAGTCCACACGCTGCAAAATATGTTTTGTTTGGCAGGACTTGACTGACTTTTCCCGCCGCTATGACTAATGGCCGAGCGTTTGCTTTGGCTTACAGGACGGGTCAGTGCTAGAAAGTGATTCTAAGGAGAACTAAACACACCACACTAGAGCGTTGCGCCATGTTTCTGACACCTATAGTTTAGTTGCTGCAACGAACCAGCACAATAGAAAAGAAGTAACAGTTTTCCAGTGTCAAGCAAAAAAGCAGTTCTCCGATATTACTGAGATTAGTTCCATTTGGGCTAAGACTAGTCCGTTCCACGTAACAAGCAATGAAAGAACCTTAATTTTGTTAGCCCGGGTAAGTAAAATCAAGACGTAATTACTGTACTGCACTGGAGTAAAACTACAAAAATGGCTCTGAGCACTATGGGACTTAACTGCTGAGGTCATCAGTCCCCTAGAACTTAGAACTACTTAAACCTAACTAACCTAAGGACATCACACACATCCATGCCCGAGGCAGGATTCGAACCTGCGACCGTAGCGGCCGCGCGGTTCCAGACTGTAGTGCCTGGAACCGCTCGGCCACCCCGGCTGGCGTAAAACTACACTCTATATCTATGTAATCCAATGCACTGTTTGTGTTACTTTGGGCGCCGCTACGATTTCCTCCCTTTCCCTTTTATATTAGCAAATGCTGCAGGGGAAGAGTGGGTACCGGTAAGCTACCGTATGAGATCAAATTTCTCTAATTTACTGTCAAAGACATTTTGGGAGAAGCGTACAGGAGGAAGGAAAAAGTTCCCTTCCGTTTCCTGGAACGTAAGTTTGTGGCAGGGAGGGGTCGGTTCGTACCTCGTACTGCTCTTATTAAACGTTCACCTACCTCACTACGGCTTCCGTTCGACGTCCTTCACTCTGCAATCGCAGGTACTAGGTAGCGTAAAGGCTGCGTTGAAGAAAAATGCCACCTAATATCTACCCTGCTGAGGCCGCGTAATTCTAGTAGAGAAAAAACTGTTCTTGCAAGTCCATATTTATCAAGATTTCGGGCGGTAATATGGTGCATTTTTGACTGTAATAAGTGTCCGAAAATTCCAAGACAAGGCTTTTTATTGCTTAGGCAACAACTGGAAATGGCTATCAAGTCCACATTTAGTGAGATACTGCTCTGTCATTCTCAGCTCACAGTCAAAACAACAAATTTCACACGCAGAAGCAGCCAGAAATCGATTTCCAGTCCGACCCGATGGAATACACGAACTAGCAATCACTGATCCACTACTATAAGTGAGTTTCACATTCGGTCTTATTAGTGGTCTTCTATAACAGAAGTGCTCACCAAGTATTCCATAATGAACACAGAATGTGCCACGCGAATTTTTCACTAAAGGTCGAAATCTCAAACGCTCGTAGCTTTCGAACAAATTAGTCCAGAAATGTCCCGCTTTCATCAAAATGTGCATAACTGCAACAACGTTAGTCACGATTAAACGCGAGGAACTCAATATTCTTTCATTTTACACTTAATGCGCACTGTGACAGCTAACATGACCTTATACGTCCGATAGTTAGGGAGCGACTATCTGGTTGCTACTCCACTCTCTGCGTATCTAACTTTCGGTGCGCGGGAACATCTTAATCCTGATTGGCTGATAAGTCTGACTGACCAATCAGAATGATCCTTCTAGATCATTTCCACAGCCAATCACTAAAATGAAAGCCATTGACATCATTCCAAACGCAAATACTAATAGATTGTTTAATAAAATTGACCGAAATGAAAAATAACTTTGCAATTAATTTAGAAACTTATTACACCTTCTGGCTGCTTTCTTATAAAAGTACGCACACTTCGGCATACGTCATCACTATCGTGGTTAACATACAGTCCAATTTCGTAATGTTTAACAGAAAATAATATTAAATTTTACGTATGTCTCACATACACTCTCTCACTCATTCCCATTTATTCACACAACAAAATAACAAACGAAAATTAAAGTTTTGCAAAGAAAAATTCCAGTTAAATTATTTTTATACATTGAGAACTCTGGATGACTTTAAATGATAACAAAAGATAAACTGTTATTGTTCCTGACTGAGTTTTTAGACCTTAGTGTCGGTTTTCTGACTTTTAAGTTTCTCAATTTACGAAACTATAATAGGTACAGTTTTGAAATTTTAACAAGATCCTTAACTGAACAACAAAACATGATGTACCAAGTTTGAACAAAATCGGTTAATAATTACTACAGTTTATTTAGATTCATAGGGGACATGAATTTGCTTTCCTACTAGGCGTTACTTACGATCATTCCCACGGACGCAAGCGTCAGCTGCACGTGATTCATAGCTGAGGCTTCTTCTTGCAACCTCCATGATACACGTCCGCTTGTTATACTGTGCTGAATGTTATCTGGTAATAATTTAGAAGTTCTCGTAATTTCAGCATAACTTGGTGTGGCACACGGTGCTTCTCTTGTAGCGTCTGCCACTGAAGCCTAATAAGCATCTCCACAACGATCTAGTGTTCGCTAAACGGACCGGCGACCAAAAATGATGGTCCTCAACGGATCTTTTGTGTTGATCCTATTTCGTAAGACACCCAGATTGACGACAATACTCAAGAATTGCAAATCTGAGTTGTAGTACATCCGCAACCGACAAACATGATTAAAAGAATCCGCTGAAGCGGATGTCTTTCTATTCATCATAATTCATGACTCACATGAGAGTTTTATAAGTTATCTATTTTGAGAGTCAGTTAAAGTCTCTGGAATCTACCTTTCCTATAATTAGTCTTACGTCGCTTTGGAAGCACACTACTGAAATTTTAAGGAAATGAGTGATTCCAGTGACTTATCGCTAATCTTGATGAACGATGTTCATCATACGAATACTCAACATTTATAGCTATTATTATCTTGTAAGATGCAGTTCGCTACTAGGAAGAATGTCAACACTACTCACTGATAATGGTCACTTTTCTACGGGTCCAACTGTAAATTACGATACCAAGCCCAAACCATCACAGAACGTTCACCAAACTTCATAAATGAATGAACAATATCTTGGTTTTACACTTCCTCTGATGTAGATCTCTGACGATAACTGGAATTACGACAACACCATCAAGTAAATTCAATCCCTTCCGAAGTTCATAGTCTAAAATCAGTTAAAGATCAAAATCAGTGGCGCCTAATATAAGAATAAAACCAGCGGGAAAAATGATCAATATCATATTCTTAGCGTGGCGTATTGCATTAGTGTTGTTAAAAAAAAGAAAGACTTGGGTTTTATTTCCCGTCTAAAACGGAGCCGTTAGAGACGGAACACACGCTCGGATTGTATTTTTATGGACACGGAAGGAAATAGGGCGTGTCCTTTGAAATTTTTCCCGAGGGCATGCAGCTTTACTATATGGTTAAATGATGATGGCGTCCTCTTGGGTAAAATATTCCGGAGGTAAAATAGTCCCCCATTCGGATCTCCGGGCGGGGACTACTCAAGAGGACGTCGTTATCAGGAGAAAGAAAACTGGCGTTCTACGGATCGGAGCGTGGAATGTCAGATCCCTTAATCGGGCAGGTAGGCTAGAAAATATAAAAAGGGAAATGGACAGGTTAAAGTTAGATATAGTGAGAATTAGTGAAGTTCGGTGGCAGGAGGAACAAGACTTTTGGTCAGGTGAATACAGGGTTATGAATACAAAATCAAATAGGAGTAATGCAGGAGTAGGTTTAATAATGAATAAAAAAACATGAGTGCGGGTAAGATACTACAAACAACATAGTGTGGCCAAGATAGACACGAAGCCCACGCATAACACAGTAGTGGGAGTTTATATGCCAACTATCTCTGCAGATGGCGAAGAAATTGAAGAAATGTATGATGAGATAAAAGAAATTATTCAGATAGTGAATGGAGTCGAAAAGTTAATAGTCATGGGTGACTGGAATTCGAGAGTAGGAAAAGGGAGAGAAGGAAACATAGTAGGTGAATATCGATTGGGGGTAAGAAATGAAAGAGGGAGCCGTCTGGTAGAATTGTGCACAGAGCATAACTTAATCATAGCTAACACTTGGTTCAAGAATCATGAAAGAAGGTTGTATACATGGAAGAATCCTGGAGATACTAGACGGTATCAGATAGATTATATAATGGTAAGACAGCGATTTAGGAACCAGGTTTTAAATTGTAAGACATTTCCAGGGGCAGATGTGGACTCTGACCACAATCTATTGGTTATGGACTGTAGATTAAAACTGAAGAAACTGCAAAAAGGCTGGAAGTTAAGGAGATGGCACCTGAATAAACTGACTACCTCGCAATCGCGAACAGTTGTGGAGCGGTGACATGGCGCATTTTCAGTCATAATAATTCAACCGTTGTTTAAGAACATGAATAGCTGCACATGGTCTCCAGGCAGCCGAACATCCAGAGGACCCAGTCAGTTCCAGGTAAACACAGCCCGAACCATTGTGGAGCCACCACCAGCTTGCACAGTGCCTTGTTGACTACTTGGGCCCATGGCTGCATGGAGTCTGCACCACACTCGAACCTTACCGTCAGTTCTTACCAACTGAAATCGGAACTCATCTGACCAGGCCACTATTTTCCAGTCTTCTAGGGTCCAGCCGACAAGGTCACGAGCCCAGGAGTGGCGCCGCATACGATGCCGTGCTGTTAGCAAAGGCACTCGCGTTGGTCGTGCTGGCACAGCCCATTAACGCCAAATTTCGCCACCCTGTCGTAACGGATACCTTCGTCATATGTCCTACACTGATTTCTGCGAGTGTTTCCTACAGTGCTGGTTCTCCGTTAGCACTGACAACCCCACGAAAACGCCGCTGCTCTGGGTCATTAAGTGAAGGCCGTCGGCCACTGCGTTGTCTGTAGTGAGAGATAATGCCTGAAATGTCGCCACTGTCATGACACTATGGATCTCTGTATATTGAATTCCATGATGATTTCCGAAGCGGAATGTCTCATGCGTCTAGTCGTTCTGCGTTCCGAGTCTGTTAATTTACGTCGTGGGCCATAATCAAGTCTTACATTTTCACTTGTGTCACCTGCGTACAAATGACACCGCCACTGCACTGTCCTGTTCTACTTTGTGTACACGATACTACCGCCATTAGTATATATGTATATCGCTAACCCGTTACTTTGTCACCTCAGGGTATATAAGACACCTCATCAGAAACAATCAGGAACAACAGTGTACGCGGGATCTCGAGCAGCTTGAGCAGTATAATGTAATGGATTTAAGAATGAGCTCTTTTTCTTCTTTTTTTTCGGAAGTTGTTCTTGCAACTAGTTTCGCTTGTAATAGTTTTGTAAACATCTTTTGCTTGGGAACTCTTTCTGTAAAGCGTGTAGTAAGTGCTTTGCGAGAAATTATTAATAACACGGAGTTTTTTCGAAATTTTTTATTTAAAAAATTAGTTAGGATTTCTTTGTTGTTATTTAAAACTTAAAATTGAAGTGATCACTAAATAAAACAGGTTCTTCTCATTTTTCAAATTTTATTTTTTATTAATCTTTGAAATATAGAAAAAGTGTCCCATAAAGGAATTAGTATTCTCAAAGTGTTCCGCCAAAGGTAAGCTTTAGGAGTCACTGGTGTACAGTGTATGAAGACGTGAATCAGTAAGTCAGAGTGCTCATTCAGCTTACGTGCTAGACGCTAAATACAGGAAGTTAGCACCAAGGTTGGGAGGACAGGGCATGGTACGTAAATGCAGACTCCGTGTTACACCTTTAATGGCTTGCTAAAAACAAATGCATACAGCGTTCAGTCCTGTTGGAGAGTTCCTGCTTACACGAACGGTTTGTTAAGTAACTTGGGAGAGCGTTGAGGTTGAGTCCCACAGACACACTATGTGGTCTTTTGCAAACCTTCTAAGTTCCGAACAGTGCGAGTGTGGTAGTGAGGTTTCTGTTGAGGTGTCTGCTAGCCTCCCAGCCAACTGAAAAGCATTTATATTTAAATTCTTACTACATGTTTCACAGTGTCGCAACCACTTTTCTGCCACATGAGAAAGGATAATTATAAGGGTTGACTGTACTGATTTCATTCGCAGAAACCAGGCTAAGCTGATGCATGTATACTGACTTCGTGCTGATGGGTTTTTGTATTCCACACAAATAGATCGATATTTTCTTGGAGACGATTTTATCTTATAGAGTATATCTTTGCACGCATCCATGCAGTAAATTGTTCTCCAACACTACCACCCTATCGTTTTCTGTTACGATATTCGGTCAAGTTTTCTTCAAATCAACTTCCAATTTCGTCTGTCAGCTATTTTTCCTACTTTCCTATTGTCCAGTATTTAGCAAATGGCCTTTTTGTTTTGTGTGTTCATGTAATTGTTTGTAAATAAATATTTCTTATTTCGTAAGTTTTCTTTGGAAGTGCAGTTTTTTATGTATTGTGTGTGTGTCTTCATCTTTGTAATAATTCATTTTACTTTCTCCACTATCATGTCACCTAATACTATGTTTGCCTTTTATTCATTCTCACTGTTAGAGACTTCATAGACAGAGTCCACTTGGGCTTTGTTTACTGCTCCCTTTACTCGAGATCAGCGGAACACTTGGTTATCTCTTAGATTCAGAACAGATTATCGAATCATGTGTCCGTTCTCACCGTTTCCATTAACGCCTTTCAACTTAGCTTTCATCTTCCAGCAGATTTCTTTACACAGCGGATGGAAAAATAATAAACAGAAGTAATATCTGGGGTTCCCCAAGGAAGTGTTATAGGCCTTCTGCTGTTCCTGATCTACGTAAACGAGTCGGAGACAATCTGAGCAGCCCTGTTACATTGTTTGCAGATGCTGTCATTTAGCGTCTTGTAGAGTCATCAGATGATCAAACCGAACTGCAAAACGATTTAGACAAGGTATCTGTTTGGTGCGAAAAGTGGCAATTGACTCTAAATAATGAAAAGTGAGAAATCAGCCACATGAGTACTAAAAGAAATGCGCTAAATGTCGGTTACAAAATAAATAACACAAATCTCAAATATGAAAAATTGAAGTGAATACTTAGGGATTACAATTACGAATAAGGTAAACTCGAACGATCTCATAGATATTGCTGGGGGGAAAGCAAAACAAAGCTGTGAGTTATTGGCAGAACAGTTAGAAAGTGCGACAGGCCTACTAAAGAGACTACTCACATCACACTTGGCCGCCCTCTTCTGGAGTATTGCTGTGTGGTATGGGATCCACATCAGATGGGACTGGCAGAGGACATCAAAAAAATTCAAAGAAGGGCAGCTAGTTTTGTGTTATCACGAAATAGGGAAAGAGTACCACGTACATGACACGTGCATTGGAGTGGCAATCATTGAAATTTCAACCACCAAGTATCTCCTCCGATTGGGAGAAGATTTTGTGGGCGCCCATCTACGTAGGAAGAAATGACCATCATAATGAAATAAGAGAAATCAGAACTCACATAGAAAGATTTAAGTGCTCGTTTTTCTCGCGCGCCGGTCGAGAGTGGAACGTTAGAGAAATAGCTTGAAGCTGGTTCGATGCAGACTCTGCCAGGCACTTAATTGTGAATTGCACAGTAATCATTTAACTGGAGATGTAGATTACTCTAAGGAGGGTAGACAGATGCAAGGCTCACTTTCCCAGAGTTACAAATCATTCTAGCGACGATACGAACAGCTTATGGGGAAATCCGCTGACAGAAGCGACTTTGACAGAATACTATCGCTGGGCGCCTCGAAAAGATCATACCTGAAACGGCGAAGTTGAAGAGGTGTTCATTTGCTACTATCGTGGAAACTGGTTGAAGGACGGTGAAACCACGAGTAGGCAACAATGTGGTGAACGTCCACGCCTCATCACAGATCGTAGAGGTTGGAAAATTGCTCGCTCTGCAAAACAGGATAAGCGGCCACCTGTGGCAGAACTGGAGACAGAGCGCAATGCTTGTGTAGGTACAAGTGCTGTGGGGAGCACCATTCAGCATACATTGTTGAACGTACGGCGCCGCAGCAGACAACGTGTGATAGTAATCGAAGGCCCCATGACAGTGGCGAACTACGTGAAAATTAGCGCGGATAATTTGAATCCCTTAATGTTTGATCTTCCCCGATGATCCTCTTCCATCAGGATAGCTGCCCGTGTCACAAGGTCAGAATCGTGCTACCCCGTTTTTAGGATCGGTGTAGTGAACTCATTTTGATGACTTGCCCAACAAATTCGCCCGGTCTGAACCTGTTGAAACACATCTGAGTCGGTGAAGGGCGCCAACTCGCGCTCACAAACCATCAGCTTGGAATTTACGGGAATCGCGTAACGTGTGCGTAGACACGCGATGTCACATAACTCGTGAAACCTGCCAAGGACTTATCGGCTCCATGCCACGTATAATCGCGTTACAAAGGCGGACAAAAACGCATGTGGCCATAATGTTCTGCCTCATCAGTAAATGTGATCTTCCACAGAACACCACATATCTGACTTTTCCTAGTTCACCATTTCGCTAGTTTAGATTAGATTAAGCAGCCTCATCTTGTTAATTCCCTCAGATAATAAAAAAAATTATTCGAAATTGCGAATATGAACGACCATCGGCGGTATATTGGAATGACGACAATGAAAATTTGTGCTGGACTGGTATTAAAATCCTGATTTCCTGCTTTACGCGAGTGGTCACCTTAACCGTTTCGGCTACCCGTGCACGGTAAGACCAAAATCCTCCGTATGCACTCCGTATTTATTGAGAGTCGGAGGGCTGGTATTGGCGAATAACTACGAAATAGCAGACCGAAGGAACAATGCATCATACTTCTTAATAACACAGGCTCTGCTATTTCGTATTTATTCGCCAATACCAGGACCTCGATCCCAATATATATGTAATTTCTGGACGGTAATATACGTAACGTACGAGTGCAGTTTGTGGCACAGGGACGACGACGTATGGAGGTTTGGGTGTGATCGTGATTCGTGCACGGATAGCCGAAGCGGTTAACGCGGCCGCTCGCTTAAAGCACCGATCCGGCACAAATTTGCACTGTCGCCGAGCCAATCTACAGCCGATGGTCGTTCGTATTTGCAACTGCGAATACATGTCATGTATTTCTTGACGACTTTCGTCGCTGCAATGCCTGTTCCTTCGGACATTCATGCATGTCCGAAGGATCCTTGCACCATACTTCTTAATAACACGCGCACTGCAGTTTCGTATCTTCCCTAAAATAAAAAGAGGCAGGACAAAGGAAAGTGATATCAAAGAGGTTTCGGCACGGAAACCGTAGCGTTCGGCACGAATGCTTTCCTCTCAATTCTTGAAGTCTGCTGTGCTAACTGCGCACTGGTCCTGAGAGTGAGTGGACTGACAAGGAATTTATTTTCGCACATCTTGTTAAATTTCAAACATATAGATCTCGAGCTGTAGTCCGATCCACGAACGAAGGAGGTTCCCGCATGTCTAGGCGCGGACGGGAATTGCATTGCTGACGATTTCAGTCGACAGTTGAGGTACGTGCATGCGGTTGCTGTCCGCCTGAAGGAAGCGTATATCCCGCAAATTATGTCTCTCAGTTGCTTATGCAGAATTTATCACTTACCACCACATCAGTGACGACAACTCGCAACAAATGAAATACAAATTCACTAAAAACTCGCTATGGCTACGTTTAATACTCGTATTACTTAAGGCTTTCAGAGCGGAGCACTCAGAACGCTACTGAACGCTCATTAGCTGTCGGAGAATGCGTGACGTAGGTGCGCAGAACAAGCCTAAACTCGACCGCAATCGTTCGTAACTTGAACTATAGTGTACGTGATTTTCATTCTACACATATGTACTCAGGGGCTGGGAGAGTATGTATGACGTTATTTTTACTCCGGGATTGCGCCTCGATGTGTGTGGGAACACAAAAATTGCGGTGTATCTAATTCTTAGCTGTACAGCTGCGGTACTGAGGTATGTTTCGTCACATCTAGCCCAGGCGCCACAGGCAGGCGGATGTGAGCGGCTTCTTGTGGGTATTTCTCCTGACCAGAACATCCGGGATCTATTCTCGGCAGATAAAGCTCACACGGGCCTGACCAGATGGCCGCAGCCAGCACTGATGCTTTGAACTACGATGATAATAGTCGCGCCCTTCTCCAAGCATAGTTCCTAATGACCTCGCTACTGACGTCACGTTAGACCCTTCGGATACAAGAGCCTCAAGTTATTTTTAAACCTCCGAAATCAGAACGCAGCAGTATGCCTTCGTCAAAGAGGCACTGCGCACGAACGCACTTAAGTGAGATTT
Organism: Schistocerca gregaria; assembly: GCF_023897955.1. NCBI lineage: Eukaryota > Metazoa > Arthropoda > Insecta > Orthoptera > Acrididae > Schistocerca > Schistocerca gregaria. Next base: position 1,011,256,660 of record NC_064920.1, on the reverse strand, counting down.
ACCAATGGGTCGTATTACAAACTAGAATAACACTCGCTCCAAGAAGCAAGTAAGCGTTGTATACGTCAGCAAAGCACAACTTCCAAACTGCTACAAATCGCACCACATTTGTGCGCAACAGAGCATAAGTTGTTTTACCCTTTCTGTTCTAAGCGTGTGTGTGTTTGTGTGTGTGTGTGTTTGCTTGCACCGGTGATTTCCGCCGGTGGATTTCACGTCTCTTCTTCCTAACTACTCTGTTCTCTGAAGTCGAAGGAAGTAGCGAAACTCATTCAACCTCCGTATTAGTGAAGATGGATTCAGCCATTCCTGCCTCTGCGTGAATTAGTTTGTTTAGGTGTAAGAGATGAACCCAGATTTTAATGATTCCACTTCCTCGTCTACGTGACTATTCTCCAATTCACAATTATTTGGTGTAGGGTGTTCATAGAACCACTTTATGACTGTTTCTCGAATAGCTCTAAATCTTCCCCCACGAGATATGATTTATCTCATTTTATTACGTCGGTCAGTTCTGAATGCATTGGCATTCAGAGGAGAAAGTTGGTTACAAATATCGTGAAAAGATCCCGCCGCAAAGAAAATGTCTTTGTGTTAATGATTATCATATCAACTCGCGATCCACGACAGACTCTCCCCTATTTTGCGATAATACAAACGAAGTGCTCTTCTTTAAAATTGAGACTTTCACACTCTTCTCGCGAAGAAAGCCAGTGTCAATTTGACTCTCCACTACTACAAGTATTTGTGACGGGCTGACGCTATTTTGGCGGTAGATAAAAAGTTGTTTTTGTAAGCAGCTTTTTTTTTGGTCATCAGTCTACTGACTGGTTTGATGCGGCCCGCCACGAATTCCTTTCCTATGCTAACCTCTTCATCTCAGAGTAGCACTTGCAACCTACGTCCTCAATTATTTGCTTGACGTATTCAAATCTCTGTCTTCCTCTACAGTTTTTGCCCTCTACAGCTCCCTCTAGTACCATGGAAGTCATTCCCTCATGTCTTAGCACATGTCCTATCATCCTGTCCGTTCTCCTTATCAGTGTTTTCCACATATTCCTTTCCTCTCCGATTCTGCGTAGAACCTCCTCATTCCTTACCTTATCAGTCCACCTAATTTTCAACATTCGTCTATAGCACCACATCTCAAATGCTTCGATTCTCTTCTGTTCCGGTATTCCCACAGTCCATGTTTCACTACCATACAATGCTGTACTCCAGACGTACATCCTCAGAAATTTCTTCCTCAAATTAAGGCCGGTATTTGATATTAGTAGATTTCTCTTGGCCAGAAATGCCTTTTTTGCCACAGCGAGTCTGCTTTTGATGTCTTCCTTGCTCCGTCCGTCATTGGTTATTTTACTGCCTAGGTAGCAGAATTCCTTAACTTCATTGACTTCGTGACCATCAATCCTGATGTTAAGTTTCTCGCTGTTCTCATTTCTACTACTTCTCATTACCTTCGTCTTTCTCCGATTTACTCTCAAACCATACTGTGTACTCATTAGACTGTTCATTCCGTTCAGCAGATCATTTAATTCTTCTTCACTTTCACCCAGGATAGCAATGTCATCAGCGAGTAGTATCATTGATATCCTTTCACCTGGTATTTTAATTCCACTCCTGAACCTTTCTTTTATTTCCATCATTGCTTCCTCGATGTACAGATCTAAGAGTAGGGGCGAAAGGCTACAGCCTTGTCTTACTCCCTTCTTAATACGAGCACTGCGTTCTTGATCGTCCACTCTTATTATTCCCTCTTGGTTGTTGTACATATTGTATATGACCCATCTCTCCCTATAGCTTACCCCTACTTTTTTCAGAATCTTGAACAGCTTGCACCATTTTATATTGTCGAACGCTTTTTCCAGGTCGACAAATCCTCTGAACGTGTCTTGATTTTTCTTTAGCCTTGCTTCCATTATTAGCCGCAACGTCAGAATTGCCTCTCTCGTGCCTTTACTTTTCCTAAAGCCAAACTGATCGTCACCTAGCGCATTATCAATTTTCTTTCCGTTCTTCTGTATATTATTCTTGTAAGCAGCTTCGATGCATGAGCTGTTAAGCTGATTGTGCGATAATTCTCGCACTTGTCAGCTCTTGCCGTCTTAGGAATTGTGTGGATGATGCTTTTCCGAAAGTCAGATGGTATGTCGCCAGACTCATATATTCTACACACCAACGTGAATAGTCGTTTTGTTGCCACTTCCCCTAATGATTTTAGAAATTCTGATGGAATGTTATCTATCCCTTCTGCCTTATTTGACCTTAAGTCCTCCAAAGCTCTTTTAAATTCCGATTCTAATACTGGATCCCCTATCTCTTCTAAATCGACTCCTGTTTCTTCTTCTATCACATCAGACAAATCGTCACCCTCATAGAGGCTTTCAATGTATTCTTTCCACCTATCTGCTCTCTCCTCTGCATTTAACAGTGGAATTCGCGTTGCAGTCTAAATGTTACCACCGTTGCTTTTAATGTCACCAAATGTTGTTTTGACTTTCCTGTATGCTGAGTCTGTCCTTCCGACAATCATATCTTTTTCGATGTCTTCACATTTTTCCTGCAGCCATTTCGTCTTAGCTTCCCTGCACTTCCTATTTATTTCATTCCTCAGCGACTTGTATTTCTGTATTCTTGATTTTCCCGGAACATGTTTGTACTTCCTCCTTTCATCAATGAACTGAAGTATTTCTTCTGTTACCCATGGATTCTTCGCAGCTACCTTCTTTGTACCTATGTTTTCCTTCCCAACTTCTGTGATGGCCCTTTTTAGAAACGTCCATTCCTCTTCAACTGTGTTGCCTAATGCGCTATTCCTTATTGCTGTATCTATAGCGTTAGAGAACTTCAAACGTATCTCGTCGTTCCTTAGAACTTCCGTATGTCACTTCTTAGCGTATTGATTCTTGCTGACTAATGTCTTGAACTTCAGCCTACTCTTCATCACTACTATATTGTGATCTCAGTCTATATCTGCTCCTGGGTACGCCTTACAATCCAGTATCTGATTTCGGAATCTCTGTCTGACCATTATGTAATCTAATTGAAATCTTCCCGTATCTCCCGGCCTTAAGCAGCTAGCAATCACTAATTTGATGAAGTGCGCAAATAGTTTTAAATTTTATTTCTGTTAGCAGTTTAGAACAGAGACTGTTTGTAAATGGCTACAGTACGCTGCGCGGGTAATGTCGAGCGGTTTAGGGCGCTGCAGTCATGGACTGTGCGGCTGGTCCCGGCGAAGGTTCGAGTCCTCCCTCGGACATGGGTGTTTGTGTTTGTCCTTAGGATGATTTAGGTTGGGTAGTGTGTAAGCTTAGGGACTGATGACCTTAGCAGTTAAGTCCCATAAGATTTCACACACATTTGAACATTTTTGGCTACAGTACATTTAAGTGCTATTCGCAACGTAGATACAACGGAGTAAATTCATGGCTATCACAAATGCTATGCTGCAGCATGAGTACGTGTACAGTATTGTCGGTAAAGAAACCGACGAGCCCAGTGCAAGAATGTGTCATGCATTTTATTCTGTCGTATTTACCTTCACAACACCAAATGTTCAAATGTGTGTGAAATCTTAAGGGACTTAACTGCTAATGTCATCAGTCCCTAAGCTTACACACTACTTAACCTAAATTATCCTAAGGACAAACACACACACCCATGCCGGAGGGAGGACTCGGAACCTCCGACGGGACCAGCCGCACAGTCCATGACTGCAGCGCCTGAGACCGCTTGGCTATTGCCGCGCGGCTTCACATCAATGAGTAACATTTTTTCCTAATTTTTTTTTCATTTAAAATGATTAATGTTTCCGTGTTCGGAGAACGCTGCTGCTCCTAAAAATGGGCACTGAGTTGAAGAGTAACCGTGCCAGTACGTAAAAAGTTCTTTATTTTGATCGACGACGCTTTTGACCTCTTATATCGAAGCCATTTTCTACTGGATCTGAAACTGACATTATACATGCATGATATAATGGAATGTGAATACTTTATATTGCAGGACAGGAAATATATAGCTGACGTTGTGCTGAGGTGAAACAACGCCAAATGATTATGGAACGAAAAGCTGGGTAGATTTAAAACTGATGCGTCCAATATTATTGCAGGAAAAATGAGCGTGACATAACGATAAAAACTGCACATTCGAATACATGAAAAGTGTTCAGCTATATTTTTCTTTTTCTGTACTAATACTGGACATGTGTAAACTTAGCTTTTTCTTGTCATATAAAGTATTTAAATAGCCATTATATCATGTATTTATAACGTCGGTTTCAGATCAACTAGAAAATGGCTTCACTATAAAATCCCAACCCGGTCGTCGACTAAAACAAAGAACGTTTTAGCCACTGTAGCGGATATTCTTCAAATCATTTCAGATTTTTTCTGGTGCAGGACACCACTAAAACACATATTACCCAAGTGCTCACTTATGTCGCTCACAAATCTATTCAGCCACCTAAATATTAACCCTACATCTAAAGTTATAGCCTGTGAATTACTATGAAGTGTCTGGTACAGGATACTTCTCATTGTACCATATTATAAGGCTAACTGCCATTCCATTCACATACTGAGCGTGAGGAGAACAAACGTCTGCTATTTGCCTCATTTATCTGCGCTATTTATTTGTTATCAATATGTAGGGAGGAAAAGAATTTTCCGTATTTGTGCTCTGAAGGAAGGTTCTTGTAGTTTCCTGAGCAGATTTTCGTGGAATGTATGGCGACTTTCGCCGAGTCTGAGACAGTCACGATATTTCACCATTTGTATTACACCTACAATCTGTTAGACGACGGTCACTGCTGCTTTAGGAAAGTTAAAGGCACCAGAGAGGCAGTTCTGACATTGCGTTTGATAACACAGGCCAACAATGGAAAAACTTTTTTCGGAAAACACCTTGTTCTTATGTTTTTTAGGGTGAGAAATCCAAATACGATACTTAAAAAACTGTGTCACCCACCATTTCTTCACAATTTACAGTGAAATTTGTTAAGTTAAGCGATTTTTTAAAGAATTTAACAGATTTTATACAGTTAAATAATTTAAAAATGAGGTTAATGAATTTAGATGACGGTGGCAGCACTGCTAAAAAACATTGACTGACGAAATAGGTCGATTCTATTTTTGTGTTAACAGATGGTGTTTTATTCACCGCCAACCTAACCTCACTTTCCCGTTTCCTGTACATGTGCTCAGTACAATGTCTAATCGTGGTTTTAAAAACTCTGCTGACAGTTTTTGTTATATTTGTGATGAATTTGTGATTAAAAAACCAAAAAACATTACAGACTTCGTGAGAAAGGTTTATCTATCATACATTGCATCTAAACTTGGTGCTCAAGATAAATCTTGGGCGCCGCATAAGATATTTTATGTGTGTGTTGAAGATCTGAGAAAATGGTCAAAAAGGAGAAAAAAGCCTTTAAATTTGTTGTTCCTATGATATGGAGGGAGCCAAGAATTCATTCCGATGACATCCGACCAGGAGGGCATGGTGTAGATTTGCCGGTTCCTGAACCAATAGACGATTAAAATTCTATCCCAACAGAAGTATTTTCTGATGTACAATGTGATTTAGATGAACCATATGATGATGAATTCCATTGTAATACAGAAAGTCTAGAGCCCAAATTGTTTACTCAGACCGAGCTTAACGATCTGGGCTTAACGAAAGAAAAAGCTGAATTCCTTGGCTCTAGATTAAAAGAAAAGAACATATTGGCAGTTGGAACCAGCATATACATGTATAGAAAGAGAAAGCAGCAATTTTCCAAGTTTTTTCAACAAGAAGGTGATTTAGTGTACTGCTCAGACATTCCCAGTCTGATGAATGAGTTTGGTATTGAATACAGAAAGGAAGACTGAAGGCTGTTTATTGATTCGTCCAAAACTAGTTTAAAGGCTGTTTTATTACATAATGGTAACATGTATGCATCTATACCTGTTGCACATTCTGTACATACACTCCTGGAAACTGAAATAAGAACACCGTGAATTCATTGTCCCAGGAAGGGGAAACTTTATTGACACATTCCTGGGGTCAGATACATCACATGATCACACTGACACAACCACAGGCACATAGATACAGGCAACAGAGCATGCACAATGTCGGCACTAGTACAGTGTATATCCACCTTTCGCAACAATGCAGGCTGCTATTCTCCCATGGAGACGATCGTAGAGATGCTGGATGTAGTCCTGAGGAACGGCTTGCCATGCCATTTCCACCTGGCGCCTCAGTTGGACCAGCGTTCGTGCTGGACGTGCAGACCGCGTGAGACGACGCTTCATCCAGTCCCAAACATGCTCAATGGGCGACAGATCCGGAGATCTTGCTGGCCAGGGTAGTTGACTTACACCTTCTAGAGCACGTTGGGTGGCACGGGATACATGCGGACGTGCATTGTCCTGTTGGAACAGCAAGTTCCCTTGCCGGTCTCGGAATGGTAGAACGATGGGTTCGATGACGGTTTGGATGTACCGTGCACTATTCAGTGTCCCCTCGACGATCACCAGAGCTGTACGGCCAGTGTAGGAGATCGCTCCCCACTCCATGATGCCGGGTGTTGGCCCTGTGTGCCTCGATCGTATGCAGTCCTGATTGTGGCGCTCACCTGCACGGCGCAAAACACGCACACGACCATCATTGGCACCAAGACAGAAGCGACTCTCATCGCTGAAGACGACACGTCTCCATTCGTCCCTCCATTCACGCCTGTCGCGACACCACTGGAGGCGGGCTGCACGATATTGGGGCGTGAGCGAAAGACGGCCTAACGGTGTGCGGGACCGTAGCCCAACTTCATGGAGACGGTTGCGAATGGTCCTCGCCGATGCCCCAGGAGCAACAGTGTCCCTAATTTGCTGGGAAGTGGCGGTGCGGTCCCCTACGGCTCTGCGTAGGATCCTACGGTCTTGGCGTGCATCTGTGCGTCGCTGCGGTCCGGTCCCAGGTCGACGGGCACGTGCACCTTCCGCCGACCACTGGCGTCAACATCGATGTACTGTGGAGACCTCACGCCCCACGTGTTGAGCAATTCGGCGGTACGTCCACCAGGCCTCCCGCATGCCCACTATACGCCCTCGCTCAAAGTCCGTCAACAGCACATACGGTTTACGTCCACGCTGTCGCGGCATGCTACCAGTGTTAAAGACTGCGATGGAGCTCCGTATGCCACGGCAAACTGGCTGACACTGACGGCGGCGGTGCACGAATGCTGCGCAGCTAGCGCCATTCGACGGCCAACACCGCGGTTCCTGGTGTGTCCGCTGTGCCGTGCTTGTGATCATTGCTTGTACAGCCCTCTCGCAGTGTCCGGAGCAAGTATGGTGGGTCTGACACACCGGTGTCAATGTGTTCTTTTTTCCATTTTCAGGAGTGTATGAAAGAAAGCTATGAAAAGCTAGAAATAGTGCTAAATGAAATAGTCTATGTTGCTCATGGTTGGATGATATGTGGCGATCTAAAGGTAACACGCATGCTCCTTGGTCAGCAAGGTGGCTTTACCAAATTTCCGTGCTTCTTGTGTGGATGGAACGGTAGGGCTAGGGATCAACACTGGTGCAGAAAGAACTGACCTGTGAGGGAGTCTTTAAAACATGGCGAAAAGAACATTCTACGTAAAAAACTTGTACATCCATAAAACGTACTCCTACCACCTCTACATATAAAGTTAGGCCTGATGGAACAGTCTGTAAAGGCTTTGCCTTAAGATGGACTATGTTTTAAGTGTCTCTGCTAAGATTTTCCACACCTTTCAGAAGCTAAAGTTAAAGAAGGCGTCTTTGTCGAACCTGACATTATAAAATTGATGTTTGATGTTAACTTAGAATCCACAATGACCTTAAATGAGAAAGTAGCATGGGTATCATTCAAGCAAGTCGTCACGAAGTTCTTAGGTCATGAAAAAGCCCCAGAATATGTTTCTGTTATAGCTACAATGTTAAAGAAGTTTAAATCTTTAGGATGTTTAATAAGCCCGAAAGTTCACTTTCTGAGCAGTCACCTTGGTTGCTTCCTGGACAATATGGGAGATGTTGATGAGGAGCAAGGAGAACTTTTTCACCAGGACATTGAAGTGATGGAAAAACGCTACCAAGGCCGCTGGAACACCAACATGATGGGGGACTACCGTTGATCACTTCGCCGAGAAGTTCAGCAAGAAACTCGTCATAGAAAAAGCTAGACAAGAAGCTTTAATGAAAAAAGAGAAAGAAAATATAAACCAATTCCAGGTGACAAGCGAAACCTCTATTAACACATATGATTGTTTTAAGTAGCTTACTGTAAATACAAACCACGCTTTGTTGTTACCGCATAGCATAGGATTTTTGTGTTATATAATAATATAACGCATATTGCTCGAAAACTAGGGTTGATAGAAAAAACTAAGGCTAGATTTGGATTCAGCTCATAAAAATCTGTAAAGATCAGCTATCAAAGTAAAAAAAAGTTTCCAAAAAATATTTTTCGTTGGCCTGTGTAATGGAAGCAAAACGTTAGAAAAGTCAAGATACCTTCATAGGATTTGTCGACTCCCAAAAAGCAAAGGTTCAAGATACGCAAGAGACAACACGGAAAGATTTAGGTGTTCTATTTTCCCACGCGCTATTCAAGAGTAGAACGCTCGAGAAAGTCCGAAAGTGGTTCTATGCACCCTCTGCCAAACACATAAGTGTGAAGTAAAGAGTACTCTTGTAGGTTTAGATGCAGACGAGGTGTACCTACAGCGCTACTATTTGAATCGTTAAGGGAAGAGAACAGAGGTTGCGTATTCCAGAGAAAGATGGCGAATATAAATCTCTCTCTCTCTCTTACACACAGACACAATTCTTCCCCCACCACTCCTCCAACACCTCCGCCACCGCCACCATAATCCCTCCATACCGCCAGTCACCCGACTTACCTCCCCATTTTACACATGGGTAATGTGGGTACGGCAGGAACGACAGAAAGTAAAGGTTCAGAAGTTAATCCCGGTACTAGGAAACACTCAACCTATGCGACCTCACATAACCGAGAACTAACGATGGGAATTGTTAGAGCATAAATTTTGTATTGGATCGAACATTTGTGGTTAGCAGAATTTGCATGACCATACGGTGCAGAAAAAATATTAACGTAGTTGATGAACATGACAGTGAAAAAGACAAAAGCGCTGTTAAGCGCCATCTTAGAAACAAGTCCATCTTCACCATGTTATGTCTGTAAATTGCATACCGGTGCAGGGAGGAAGGAAAATTCCGGTTTAATATTCTATAGGTTCTGATGTCATTAGACCTGAACTTTTGCTCCATCTCTAAGATGGGGCAAAAGTTCAGGCTGGCGAAAATATAGAAGGAAACTGACCGTGCCCTTTCAGAGAAACCGTTCCAGCACTCGCTTAAGCTTTTAAGGAAAGCAGGAAAACCTCGGTAGTCGGTCGCTGGTTTGAACTGCTGTCCTTCCAAATACGAATCCAGAGCGTTACCACTGCAACATCTCACTCGTTGAATGTGACGAAAAATGGCCGTTCCTTATTTTTGTCACCCACCGTGAGCCGGGCACTGGCAAAGTATCTCAGACGTTTCACAATGAGTGCTATGTGAATCCTTTAACACGGAACAGTGCACCGAGGTGTAAAGGCCAGAGAGCTGTAGCAGATGTTTCGGGCAGTGAGTTGGTGTTCATGACACGCCCATAATAATGGCTGCCAGCTCGACACCTTAGCGTTCTACGTTGCCTGCTCCGACCATCTGGCAATTTAGAAGCTTGAATGGGAGCCCAGTGACGATCACAACACTCTTTCTGTTTCTTCGAACAGCACATCTGAGCCTGAAACTGGGACGTATTTCGCTTTCTTATTTTATTGCTTTTCTTGTTCAGCAACGCTTGGCGTCTCGACAAATTGTATTGTTGGGCGCACGGTAGCTGACGAAGAATGTTGTGGAACACCTGAACGTACAGTGTTAGGCTCACATTTGATGCAGAGACAAAGTTTAAGAGCTCTTAGCTTGTGTAATATTTGACGCGACCAAGAAGCATGTGCCGTTTTGAACAGAAACCTATCCAGGAGAGAGCAACTTAAGTATCACAATCTTCAGAGAGGAAAAAAGCATGAAGCTCGGTAATGTATAACAGCATTGTATCGCTGTAGACCCAGCATCAGAAGAGAGGGCGCAAAGCAGTTACGTTAATGTCAAAACTTGGCGCAGAGTGCACGATGTTCCTAGGATCTAACAGGAGTTCGTTGTTTGACTTCTGATGCGTACTAGCAGTTCCGATTTGGATAGGAAGACAGCACGTCATGTCAACAGGGTCTTCAGTGCTGGTCAACTGTGAAACATGTATGAAACGTCGGAGAAATGGGTGATCGTTCATAGCGCGAAGGCTCGATTTGTCGTCTTGAATAATGTGAGGATTATTCTTGAGAATAGTGATGCCGACGTCAGAGTCCTCTTTATCATATTCGTATGCAAAATTAGAACTCTATCATAACCAAAAGATATTTTAAGCATCTGTATAGTCATGAACTTCGTCCAGACGTTTCCAAATGCGTTGAAAACATTAATTTTTTCTGAATATGGTATCCCCATAGATAACAATTGTTATTCAGTTCTTCGACGTTTTGGTTCAACGGAATTTTGATGTCAGTGATTATCGTATTACACGGACAAAAGGGTCTTAGTTATTACGGTAAAATAATTTTTTAAGCTGATAACAAATTGCGTTCTTACTTCTATTGCAGTTTCCATTAACATTATGACAAAGCGAATCATTCACGAGAACAGAAGCACCCTCGTCGTGATTGTCGGATTCACTTGAAAACACTTCACCTTAAGATTGTTTACAAGTCTAATGATGATCGTCCACAGAAGCATGAAAACATTGATTCACGCAGTCATCCGGATCTTCATTCTCACGAGGAACATCTGACTAATCAACTTCAAAAACCTCTGAAAGTATTTCAGATTCGTTTATCTATTTCGGTTTTCTTAATAGAGGCATCTCTAAAAGCAGGAGGAACTTCTGTATGAAAACAGGAGAAATAGGAACTGTCTATACTACTGGCCATTAAAATTGCTACACCAAGGAGAAATACAGATGATAAACGGATATTCATTGGACAAATATGTTATACTAGAACTGTCATGTGATTACATTTTCTCGCAATTTGGGTGCTTAGATCCTGAGAAATCAGTACCCAGAACAACCACCTCTGGCCGGAATAACGGCCTTGATACGCCTGGGCATTGAGTCAAACAGCGTGTACAGGTACAGCTACCCATGCAGCTTCAACACGATACCACAGTTCATGAAGAGTAGTGACTGCCGTATTGTGACGAGCCAGTTGCTCTGACACCATTGACCAGACGTTTTCAATTGGTGAGAGGTCTGGAGAATGTGCTGGCCAGGCAGCAGTCGAACATTTTCTGTATCCAGAAAGGCCCGTACAGGACCTGCAACATGCGGTCGTGCATTATCCTGCTGCAATGTAGGGTATCGCAGGGATCGAATGAAGGGTAGAGCCACGGGTCGTAACACAACTAAAATGTAACGTCCACTAAACACGTAAATATATGAAGTATTTAAAATACGTCGGAGCAGATGTCATCTACAGACGCGTATAGAAAAAACGAGCTAACTAAACGAAGACTGTTTTTTTGCCTTGTTTCACAAATTTTATCATGGTTGCTGTACAACCTAGGTTTCGAATTATAAGTCCATGGGCTTAGGCTGTGCAGTAACCATATTAAAATTGGTGAAACAAGGCCAAACAGTGTTCGTTTAGTTAATTTACAATTTTTCACCAAGAAACCAGAGCTGATTCAATTTTCAGGAGTTATCGTGAGAGCCGTCCGTAACAGGTGGCGCGCGGAACACGAGTAAACTCCAGATCTTTCCACAATATGTCACCTTCTCTTACCTCTTACAAGCGAATATGAGGTTCTTTGTAAGCAGTAATCAAGTAATATTTTTAGTACCAAAACCGTAGAAATCTTTCGTACTTATTGAGTTCAAAGTATTTTTGAAATGAACAAATCCATGCCAGGTAGTTTGTGTGCTCCTGTTCCTATGTGATACGAACGTGATCGTAAGGTTATGCCTGTTCGTGTTGCTGGCCCAGAGAAAACCATAATGTGGCCATAGTAACACGAAGACATTCAGACAGAATATTTACGCTGTAAACGAAAACTTAATAGTGTCCTGATAATGAATCAGAAGACATCGTCAAAACATTTACCCAGTATGCTAATTAAAATCCCTCAATATAGGAGAAGGAGTTAATTGTTAAACGGAAACTTGCAACAGTCCGGGTGCTGTCGGGACAGTCTACGACCTTCACATTGTCGCCCAGCGAGTTTCCGCCCTGGCTGAGGCTCTGAACTCGCATTCGAGAGGAGCGCGATTCAAATCTCTGACTAGCCATCGACGTGTGTATTCCCCGTGGTGTACTTAAACAGATTAAGGTAAATTTGTCGGAATGGTTCCTGCGAAAAGTGCTCGCCCGATTTCCTATCCACCACTGTACTGCCCGGACCTGTCCTCCGTCGCTAATGACCTGCTCGTCGACAAGGCATTAAAGAATAACTAATTCATAGCACACTTTGCATGGCCTCAGTTCGGGATTAGCTGTACAGACGCGCGACACACACACACACACACACACACACACACACACACACACACAGACGAGACAGCGGACGTCTGAAGGATGTCCCAGAAATGTAGCGACGAACTTCGAGGTGTGTAGAGGGTGTCCTTAGGAGCAAATCGAGGATAGGAATCCCTGTCCGGAAACATCATCCAACGACGCGACAGAGTGTCAAACTTACAGGCGATGGTGCCTGCCTCCAGGACACCCCTACGGTGGAAATGTGATTTTGTACGCTGAGGATCGTAGGCGGAACGTCTCGCCATGTTATTTGTTATTCAGTGGTCGAGACTGATTGTCACGGTCGCCAGTGTAGAGGTGGAACTAAGGGCTGTGTAAAAAGGCCTTGTCTGCTATGAATGCGGTGTTCTGTTTCCTCGGTGGATGACTGTTTCGGACACGGGTTTCCATACGCAGTTCATTTTTCTCCTGGAGCGCTCTAAGATCTCCAGTGTTTTTCGGTAAACAGCAGAAAAACAAACTGCAGATGGAAACCCATGTCTGATAGAGCTGCCATCCAGGCAAGAGAGCATCGCATTCATAGGTGTAAGAACTTTCTGCACATCTTCTCCACTGGCGTGGAGATCACTGAACAACAAACCCTCTACAACTCATCGAAGTTTGTCTCAACATTCCTGCTATACCCTGTATAGTGAGCTACATCTCCAACAGCCCGTTACGTCCCTTGGAGAAGAAAATAAAAAATTAAATAAATAAAAATAATAAAGGTATTGTCACATTATCCAGCGAGCAAATACTGTCTACATTCTAATGTTTTATGCCATATAGCCGTTCTGTTGACAGTAACTCTCTCTACCATCGGGATTCGAAAAATTGTTTTCAGATAGAGAGCCACCATACCACTTACTGACGTCGGTCTCAGACGTCAGTAGAGAGACTGACAGTAAGATTCGCAAAAGACTACTTATTTCTAAGGAATGACGAAGACATTACACGGTACATTTCGGGAAACTGCAATCATCACTGTGTTAGATAAATGTAAATGTCGTGTGACTAGGGCCTCCAGTAGGACAGACCGTTCGCCAGGTGCAAGTCTTTCGATTTGATGCCAGACCTAGCCGGGAATCGAACCCGGGCCCTTAGGATTGACATTGTGTCGCGCTGACTACTCAGCTACCGGAGGCGGGCACTGTGTTAGATGATAACACAGGCATAATACAAAGGAAAAGTTTAGTTGAAAATTAAAATCAAAAATCGATTGTACACAGTGTTACATAGATTCGGCTTTGTGTCTCCTTTCACACAATCACTGCACAGCCACCAAATTTTGTTCTTCATAACAGTAACGTATTCCCATATTTCTACTAGACCTTGCAAATTAGAACGTAGGTTGAAAGATTTTCTGCAAGACATTTTGTGTGATAAAGCACTGGAGGAAATAAACCATTACGTTATATACCATTTTTGTAAAATATAGATTCCACAGCGAACTGTGAAATGAGATTACTCCAGTGCCGAAAAATGTGAGGCGCCATAATTACCGCATTAAACCTGAAATTACTGGCAACATAAATAAAATTTATCGTATATAAGGTATTCATTTGCACGTTATGTGAAGTACATAAGAAAAGAGTAACTGTATTAATACCTGAATGAACGCACATGCAAATGTAATGTAGACGCAGTCGTGTTGGAAAGGATTAAAATATAAAAATATTTTCATAGATCATGTGGAATTAGTATGACAGTAAACTTTAAAGGAATATCTTAAGAATTGTTTTTCTGTGGAATTACAGATGTGAATATTCGATTCAGTTCCACCTAACATCTATGTGCCGTCCAGCCGAAATGTAGGTTTCAGCTGTGCCAGAAATAGTGTGAACATTAAGTCATCACGCAACTGTTGTGAACATAAACATACGGACCACTTCACATCCTGAGTTTACGCGTACCTCAGAAGATATTATAGAGCAACCTGAAGTACACTGTCTGAATCTACAGAATGTCAATACTCAAATTATAGAATTCAAACAATTATCGTATTCCTGGAAATAGAATTCAGTCTTGGTTGCAATAAAGATGGATTTATAAGTTCTTCGTATTCTATATTATCTATGAATATTCTGTACTATGAATTCTGTCTATAACATTACCACAGTTGCTGCACCAGCGGTACAGAGTTTGAAAATAGAGTGGAATGACGTTTGTATTCTTAGAAATGTTAACTAACATGTCAAGCCCCTTGCGACATAAAATATTCAGTCGTTTTATTAGTCACAGAGTATGCCTCTGGTATAGGATCTTGCGTTGAAGTTCAGCAATTTCTCTTGTACTGTTTTTGACCATGTTCTCAGTTCATTTAGGCTTTGGAGAGCTAGGATAGGGAGTGATGTTTGTACTGAAATAAAACTACCAATTTATATAAAAGGACTTTAATGTTTAACCACATCTGGGAGTTTCTTACTGCAATTCCTGTTTGTTTCTCTTGCTTCCATCACAATTTGTGCAAAACATAGTATGTGTTACGTATTTATTCAACAAATAAACTAGTTTCTGGTAACTGGATGAATCCTCTACACATAGATATGGTGACTTGCTAACAGATGACGGTACTGCCTGTTAACTGCGTTGCATATTGCCTGTTATATTATTAATAAACACAACACATCTAAAAAGGGATATGGCGACTCATCTAAATATTTAATGTTCTTAACGTACTGTAAATAGAAAGTGAGTGACGTAGTTAAAGTACAAGACAGTCATTAGAGCACAAAATACAGTGTTGCAGAAATTTCTTTCCTGTGTTACTTTTTTCATTGTAAGTACATTTAAGTCCTAAGTTAAAATACAAAACGTGGTGTACACGTGTTAAGTACACACAAATACGCAAAAATTACTTAAACTACCGTTTCTAAGAATTAAAGTTATTTTGATATGAAATTCTGTGAAGAGTAAAGAAGTTTCAGTCCTGCACGGTGGCGGTTACTGTATTTTAGGCGTCATACAAATGCTTTCCCCATTTTTTTCCCGGGGTATAGGAAGCGAATTCGAGACGTATGTGTGAATATCGCACGTTGGTGTAATGAAAGCATCTAAGGTACAGTAACCATCACCTGGCACATACATTTGTTGTCTCGCGTGGCTCACACCGATACTGCACAACTTTTATAGATATTTACTGTGTTTTCTGCTTGATTTAACAAAGAATGCGAAGTTGTTTTAAGAATAGACTGACGTGTAACTTAATTGTTGTTGAGTTAAAAGTGTGTGTGTGTGTATGTGTGTGTTGGCGGTAGTGTCGGCTGTAGCACGTCAGTTTGCTCCCCGCCGCTGTCTGTGAGGCGACTAGAGCGGGCTTGCAGCAGGTGTCTTGTGGTGCAGCCGGCGCTCTCAGACGGCGTAGGGCAGCGCCTACATGTGCCTCGTGTTGCCGAAGGAGCCGAGCCCCGCCTGTGAGGCGCCCTTGTTGTAGCCCATTTGCAGGTTGAGGTGCGCCTCGTGTGCCCGCAGCTGCTCTTCGGTGAACTCGCGCTTGTGCTCCTCCGCCATCTTGGGACCCAACCTCGGGCCCGTGTACTCGGGGTGCTTCTGCGTCTGCAAAGCGAACGGGCGCGTCAGATACACGGACATTAATGTTGCTCGAGCACACTACTGTACCCCTGAGGCTAGGCAGGGTGGTCAAAAGATTTCCCCGAATTTCCAGGTTGAAATTCCCAAGTTTGACTGAACAAATTGTTGTTGTACGCGAGAGAAAGTTTCAAGTTGCTGTCTTTATGGCCGAAAACAAATGTTTCTGAACGCTAAAATAATTCTTTTTATTTTCAAATAGAAAGGAGTCCAGAGTGTAATAAATTTCCATTTCTTAATTCTGGTTACCAGTTTCGCTCTATAAGACCATCCTCAGACCAAGACACTGAAATATACAGTCCGAGAAAGGAAAAAAAAAAACACCAACGAAGAAGTTATCTGTATGGGACAGAAATCGGTAGATGTGATGTACGTGTACAGACGAACAAATGATTACAGTTTCAGAAAAACTGTATGAGTTATTCAACAACGTCGCCTTAATGCTTTCCACATGCGGTGCCTGAGAATCCTCGGAGTAACGTGGAAGGACCGAGTGACCAACGAAGCAGTGCTATCTAAAACTACAACAGTATTTCAGCTGTCTTGAAGCAGAGACAATTCCGCTGGCTGGGACATGTCCACCGTATGGATCCTGACAGATTACCACGTGAAGTGATGCTTGGAGAGATCTCTATAGCCAAAAGACCTGTAGGACGGCCTGTATTGTGGTTCAAGACTCCTGTAACGACACAAACAGAGGGGAGGCACGGGCTAGCATGAGACCAGAGTGGCGTGATGATATATCATCTGGAATGTCGAAGCATGATGAAGGCTTGTTAGACAGATTAAGGCAGAAAAAGCTTCGAAATACTACCACCGCTCCTGCCTCAGCAGCCAGATACACTTGTGAAATTTGCGGCAAGAGATGCCGTACTGCCATTGGCTTGACAAGTCATATGAAAAAATGCAACCCATAAACACAGAGACACTACAACAATCATCTACCAAGATGTCGTGGCCAATATATATATATATTCAATAAAAAGAGCTTCACAAATTAAGGAAGTCAACAAAGCACTGGTGCAACTGTGGCCCTTATGCAAACAGTTATTAGGCATGACATTGATTTATATTCGGCCTAGGATCTCATTGACTGGAGCAGAGTTGCCCTCAGTGGTGGTGGGTCTCACTTCGAAGTGAGCCCCGATGAACATCGGAAACCTGTTTGGAGATACCCTAGACAGCGGAGGGATACCAGCCGACTCTCGCCCGAAATGCAACCCGACAGCCAGGAGTGATAGTCTGGGAGGTCACTTCTTATTATCGCAGAATCCCTTTGGTTGTCATCTGCGGCGCTCTTACAGCGCAGTTTTACATTATATTTCAGCAAGATAATGCCCAAGGCGCACGGCGAGAGGTTCTACTGCTTGTCTTCGTGCTTGCTCGAACCTGCTTTGACCAGCAAGGTAGTCGGACCTCTCCCCAATTGAGAATTTTGGGAGTATTACTGGCAGCGCCCTCCAACCAGCTCAGGATTGCGACGATCTAACACGCTGGTTGGACATAATTTGGTGTAAAATGCCTCAAGACGACTTCTAAAAACGGGAGGACATTTAACAAGTCTACAAATTAGTGCCAAGCCAAATAACTTCTTACACAATGGCCACAGGTGGACCAAAGCGTTATTGACTTGCTCAAATTTTGAACCTCTTTCTCTTGAATAAATCATACAATTTTTCCGAAGTAGTAACCATTTATGTGTCTGTACATGAATATCACATCTACTGACTTGGCTCCCATTCGGATAATTCCTTCGTGGTGCGTGTTTTTTTTGTCTTAAAGGGTGTAACATTTATAATGGGTTAGGTATAAAAAACATTTATCCACCTTAAAAACTAGCATAAAATCGATATGATTTCAATATAAGATGATGTATTACCAGGATGGCATGAGCAGTTGTGCATGGATCTGCTGAGTTGTACCGATTAGTACCTACATAGAATTGCTGACCAGTTAGCAAAGTTTAGGTACTATAAAAGGGAAGCTCCACCCTCTGTTCCTCCCTAATAAAAACGATTAAAATCCACAAATTGCGTGTGTATAAACAGAAAATCCTCATATTGTGCATGAAAACATGGTACAATACAGAATGTAAACAATATTATATGATGTATTCATATACATTACAAGATTTTTTTTCGTTTTTATTATGGATCACGTGACGAACAATGGGTGAAACTTCCCGTTTATAACGTCTTATCCTTGCTAACCTAGTCAGCAGTTAGTGACAGCGGCTCCCTGCACACTCTCGTCACGTCACCTGGTTAACACGTTATGTTGCCTTAATGGTATGTCGTACATGAGCTACTATAAATGTAATGTATTTCAGAATCTTGGATGGCCTTGTAGGCCGAATTCAGTAATCACCAATAAAATGACATTTTATTGCAGTTTGGATTGCTTTTTATTAAAATATTAAATACGATCCCACATGTGAAGGAGGCTGTGGGCCCACACGTGAAGAAATTAATGCAAATGAAAGTTTTTGTATTGCTACATCACTTATTAACCTTTATTGCAAGGTAGAAAAAGCTGGGATTTACAGTTTTATCAACATCTGCAAAAAAACTACTTCTGGGTATAATAAAAGATGCAACAGAAGCCTGATGAACATTTTCGAGGAATGATCGGATACAGATTAGGTGCGAACTATATTCCAAAACAACTTTTGTCCCAGCCTAGTCTTTCAAGAGGTGGAGGAGCAGAAGAAGAAGAAGCAGAGGTGCTACAAGGCACTGCGGAGAAGTTTGAAATTTAACAGAAGGAACTGCCGCAATGTCCTCTGATCAAGGGCTAAAGTTTCTCAAACCTTTTGCTGTGAAATTTCGGTGATGAAAATTATTTACATCTAATATCCGAGAGAGGTGGACGGACTATTTCAATTGGTGACGACAAGAAGAGAAAGTACTTAGCAGAACGGAAACGACTCACGAGAATTGTACGAAAGCATTCTTGTCACTGAATGAGATGGGGTGTGCGGATGTTGCTGGAGAGATTGGATCTGACAGTGAGAGTAAAGCAGTGGTTAAGAAGACTGTTGTTTACAACTAATGGTCGTACTGCTGGTGGCATGTTCCTGCCTTCCTCAAATTTTGTGATCTGACTCACCAGTTCAGTTACAGATGTATCTGCATTTTATTAGTGACTCCGAACGAGGCTTCAACTTGACGTATTTAACATACACGCAACATTGCCAGAGGGGGAAGTAACATACACTGTTGTGCAAAATTTAAGGACGAAAGTAACTTCCGCATGAAGAGTCACCGCCAAGTAACAGAGCTCGGTGAAACTTGGACCATACATTCACTACTGGCCATTAAAATTAATACACCACGAAGATGACGCGCTACAGACGCCAAATTTAACCGACAGGAAGAATATGCTGTGATATGCAAGTGATTAACTTTTCAGAGCATTCACACAAGGTTGGCGCCGGTGCGAAATCTACAACGTGCTGACATGGGGAAAGCTTCCAACCGATTTCTCATACACAAACAGCAGTTGACCGGCTTTGCCTGGTGAAACGTAGTTCTGATGCATCGTGTAAGGAGGAGAAATGCGTACCATCACGTTTCCGACTTTGATAAAGGTCGGATTGTAGCCTATCGCGATTGCAGTTTATCGTATCGCGACACTGCTGCTCGCGTTGGTCGAGATCCAATAACTGTTAGCAGAATATGGATTCGGTGGTTTCAGGAGGGTAATACGGAATGCCGTGCTGGATCCCAACGGCCTCGTATCACTAGCAGTCGAGATGACAGGCATCTTATCCGCATGGCTGTAACGGATCGTGCAGCCACGTCTCCATCCCTGAGCCAACAGATGGGTACGTTTGCAAGACAACAACCATCTGCACGAACAGTTCGACGACGTTTGCAGCAGCATGGACTATGAGCTCGGAGACCATGGCTGCGGTTACCCTTGACGCTGCATCACAGACAGGAGCGCCTGCGATGGTGTACTCAACGACGAACCTGGGTGCGCGACTGGCAAAACGTCATTTTTTCGGATCAATCCAGGTTCTGTTTACAGCATCATGATGGTTGCATCCGTGTTTGGCGACATGGCGGTGAACGCATATTGGAAGCGTGTATTCGTCATCGCCATACTGGTATATCACCTGGCGTGATGGTATGGGGTGCCATTGGTTACACGTCTCGGTCACCTCTTGTTCGCATTGACGGCACTTTGAACAGTGGACGTTACATTTTAGATGTGTTACGACCCGTGGCTCTACCCTTCATTCGATCCTTGCGAAACCCCACATTTCAGCAGGATAATGCACGACCGCACGTTGCAGGTCCTGTACGGGCCTTTCTGGATACAAAAAATGTTCGACTGCTGCCCTGACCAGCTCATTCTCCAGATCTCTCACGAATTGGAAACGTCTGGTCAATGGTGGCCGAGCCAGTCACTACACTACACTACACTACACTTGATAAACTGTGGTATCGTGTTGAATCTGCTTGGGCAGCTGTATCTGTACATGCCATCCAAGCTCTGTTTGACTCAATGCCCAGGCGTACCAAGGCAGTTATTACGGCCAGAGGTGGTTGTTCTGGGCACTGATTTCTCGGGATCTATGCATCAAAATTGCGTGAAAATGTAATCACATGTCAGTTCTAATATAATATATCTGTCCAATGAATACCCGTTTATCATCTGCATGTCTTCTCGGTGTTGCAATTTTAAGGGCCAGTAGTGTAGAAAGAACTGCTACAGAACAGCACAGAAGATGACTGAAAGAAATACGCAGATGAATAGAAATGACACTTTTATTCAAAGACATCAGTTACACTGAAATCAGCGCCGTTCGTCATGGTCCGCTGCACATTGCAAAAGGCAGGAGACTGTTCTTAAGAGGGTGTGTGATCACCACGGCCGACACAGCATGCTCTAAAACGTGCTCCCATGCTGGCTGCAAGGTTGGTAAGGAGTGCTAATGATAGGGTGTTCCATTCCTTCAGCAGCGCGGGTGACAACAGTTGGATTATCGTCAGTGCTCATGGACGTGTTGCAATACGTTTCCCAAATGCACCCCACAAGTGGCCGATGGATTTTAAGTCGGGGAAACGGGCAGGCAAGTCTATGTGCCGAATATCCTCTGGTTACAGGAGCTCCCCTACCTGCGCTTTTCGATGCGGTCGCGTTCTGTCATCCATAAAAGTGAAGTCAGGGCTTAATACACCCCCGAAAAGACGCACGTGGTGAAGGAGTACAATAGCATAATGACGCTTCCTTTGAGTATACCGTATTCAAAGATTTAGAGGTCAGTGCGCCTATGCAACATCGTTTAAATAAATTCACGTGATTAAAACTATGAATTCTTCAGTTTTTTTTTTCAGAATACTTGAAATGAGTTTGCTTATACTGAGATTTGAATACAGACCCTCCCAATTTACCAGGTGATCAAAAAGTCAGTATAAATTTGAAAACTGAATAAATCACGGAATAATGTAGATAGAGAGGTACAATTTGACATACATGCTTGGAATCACATGGGGTTTTATTAGAACCAAAAAAATCGAAAAATTCAGAAAATGTCCGACAGATGGCGCTTCATCTGGTCAGAGTAGCAATAATTAGCATAACAAAGTAAGGCAAAGCAAAGATGATGTTGTTTACAGGAAATGCTCAATACGTCCACCATCATTCCTCAACAATGTCTGTAGTCGAGGAATAATGTGAATAGAACTGTAAAGCATGTCTGGAGTTATGGTGAGGCATTGGCGTCGGGTGTGGTCTTTCAGCGTCCCTAGAGATGTCGGTCGATCACGATCCACTTGCGACTTCAGGTAACCCCAAAGCCAATAATCGCACGGACTGAGGTCTGGGGACCTGGGAGGCCAAACATGACGAAAGTGGCGGCTGAGCACACGATCATCACCAAACGACGCGCGTAAGAGCTCTTTCACGCGTCTAGTAATATGGGGTGGAGCGCCATCCTGCATAAACATCGTACGTTCCAGCACGTGTTTATCAGCGAGGCGGGGGTGATGCGATTCCGTAAGATATCGGCGTACCTGTGGCCCGTCACGGTAGCTGTTTTGCTGTCCAGCGCCATCTGTCGGGCATTTTGCGAACTTTTTTTTTTATTGCTCTGATAAAACCCCATGTCATCCCAAGCATGTGTGTCAATTTTTATCTCTCTATCTACATTATTCCGTGGTTTATTAAGTTTTCAAATTTATACTGACTTTTTTTATCACCCTGTATATACTTAGTAACGAGAGGAGACTTTGTAAATGTTATAATGTAGTCTCTATGACGAATGTAACTTAAAGACTGTAGATTTGCTATTTCTCCATAGTCTATGCAGATACTCCTGTCGAATTCGCCAATCATCGATTTATGTGCGTATTTCCACTTTAGCCTTCATAGAACTTTACGCGTAGCCATATGTGTTTTAGGAAGTTCATACAAAACCATAGTTTTCTTGGTCGAAGTCACTTCTAAATATTTTTCATACTGCTATTGAGCCTTACAGGAGAACCCTCTGGGCGTTCTCTAGAATCGTGTATTAAAAAAAAAAATGCTTGTAGCGCTTAACTGATTTTATAGTCGCTTATCTGAAGTATTTTCTCGCTCAAATGTTCAAAGGCCATGGCTAACTCTCTAGGTTAATTAAGAAAGATGCCATGTGATCACTTCATTTGAGACTGGTACCTCCCATTGTATGTGGTTTCGCAGGAGAACAGCTAACAGTGGGCGCCGACGTACCATTTCATTATCGTCTCTGACCGAAAAATCTAGCAATCGAATTCGGTATCGACAGCGCGCTTCTCTCTGCCGTACAGGAGCCAATGAAATATTTGAATAGTACAACTAGGAACAAACAAAAAAAGAAAAGAAAAAGTGGTATGGTAACGTTGTAAACTTAGAATAAGATTCGGTGTAGAAAAAGAAGCATACTTAAGTAACAGACATAATGAACTACGTAAATGCAAATTTGATCGTAAATGGTTCGATGTTCCCGAGATGAATTGATTGAACGAATAAATAAAGAAAAATAAAATGTCAGACATGAGTGAGAAAGCTGCACTCAGTTCCCAATAGTAGGACTATGTCTTGAATTATAACAGTGCCAAAAAGTGCCAAAATCTGCTTCTGAACCCCTTCAAAACTTTTCTTCTAGCGAGAGACCAGGTAAAACAATCGCACCACTCTAAGTCTGGCTTCTAGAGGGCGTTTCACAACGACATTCTAAAAATTGAGGACAGAATCCTTACACCAAAACACAAAAATATCAGTAAACATGGTCTCTAAAACGCATACCTTAAGAGCTATGAGCACTTATTCACCTTCCCTACTGTGAAATACATTTCTTCCACTGTACAAGCTCATGTGGTATGCACTTTAGAGCCCATGTTTGGTAGAACTTTTTTTCAGTTTTTGGTCCTTACTATCTCCTTCCAAAATATGGAAAGCAAAGATCTTGCTGTAGAAGATACATATTTCGCGTATCGAGAATTAACGAGTGCTCAAAGCTCTTAAGATATGTATTTTAGAACTAATGTTTACTGGATATATGTTTCTAGTTTTGGCATAAGAAACCTGTCACCAAAGTGTTAAAACGTCATTCTGAAACACTCTGTGCATGATTTGTTGCTGTCGACAAGAGGGGCTCGAAATACAATGTATACATACACGAAAAAACAGAAATATCTGTAGGCTATTGAAACGAGGATATCCAGCAGAAGGACCCCCGTTTGAGAAATTCAAAAAGAAAAAGGCAGCGCAAGATTTGTAAGAGATGATGAAGATGGGAAAAATGTGTCACATGTAATGAGGGAGTAGATGTTGCAAATATATATTATATGGAATAAAAGAGTTAGATCATAAAATAGAAGTACAGGCATCAACAGCCAGTTTTCTGTGAGTATAAGTAATCAAAAGTACGTGGAGAGTGAGACTTTAAGATAGTGAGTAGGTTCAAATCGTTGGAATAGTGATACAAAGGAGAAGAGAAGTCCACACAACAGACTAGCATGAAAAGCAACACCAAAATACTCTTCGGATACACAACTGCAACAACAAATAATAAATTGACTGGTTTGAAGTCATTGACGACAATTCTGCCTCGCTATTAAGAAAGAAAAGAAAGGAGAGCAGTAACACATAGGAAATCAAAATTGGTAATCACTAAGAAAACGAAGAAGAGTGAAATGAATATAAGAGGAACTAAAGGATTATTAAAAAGAATAACAAAAATGGAAGTAGTGCCTATTTGAAATAAGCGCCCCTTCAGATGACATGCAGTATCACATATTATTCTTCAAATTGCGACATATTGCTCTTCAAATGGCGACATATTGAAAGGCGTGTACGGAGTAGTGAACGAAAGAGTTAGCTTACAACTTGACGTAAATACATTCATTTATGTTACAAACAACCAACATTGGGAAAGTTATGTAGTAGAAACGCAGTACTCACAATTCTGCCAAGGGCGTACAGACACAGCGTCACCTGAGGGATGTTGCGCCTCTCAAACAGATCAGCTGTCTGGAAGATCTCCTCGTCGGGCACACCATACTTGCGGATAGCGTCTTGGAACCTGGAAGACAGAGCACAAGTGACTTCAGCTGAATATTAGCAGCATGAAATTACAGTGGGTAATACTGCACTTATCAAAACTAGCTACAATGTTTTCAGCGTAAATGACCAATACCAATATATTTATTCTCCGGAGCGAATAGCTCAAGAGGAGGGAACATCGACAGTAAGATACTTCCTGTCTCTCCAGAAATCATCGCTGTAGTTCTCTGATCAAATATTTCACCAGTACACACATGCTGTCAAATCTGACGTACAACTTACAAAAAGGAGACAAAGATTATGATATTAAAGTGAGTGATATTTAACTATCCAGCTTCCTTATACGTAGTAGGAGTCCATCTGAAAATGATGACACGGGTTAGACAATTGGTGTACTACAAAGACTGCACTTTCTCATCCATTCACCTCGTAGAAATAATAATTCAATCTGAGAGCAATGCCCCTGGCAAGAGAAAGAATTGTTCGTAGTAAGCATGTCTCAGTTCAGTGTTCACTAACGTACGCAATATCGTACTTGTTTCTTACTTCCTACAGATTATTTACTCCCCTTTAAATTTTAAATGTATAATTTTTGGAAGACGTTTACTTTAAGAAAAAAGCAAAGCAATTTATTTAATCCTGCGTTATCGTTGAATGAATGCGAAAATATGGGAATCAGTGATGAAGCTCTATTCTTACACCCCCGTAATTTTAAGCTTACGGACAAGATATACTTTTCGTTTTTGTTGTACATCTTTCTTCGTATCCATCCCTCTATGAAGCATCAGCGTAGACTCAGGAGCAATATCTCAGATTTTTTTTGTAATTTTAAATCTCATAGCAACGAAGGAACGAGGAATGAGAATAATTTTAAAATCCATAAGTAATGGACAAACATGAGCTCCCTTCAATATGCACAATAGTACCAGAAACAAGGCAGTCAGTACTTTTTATGAACTTTCAGATGCAGTACAAACAAAGAAATTCTCCTCATTCTACAGAAAAGGCAGTTAACAAGCTTCGTTTAAACGTGACAGAAGGGATGGCAGTCAATTGATGAAGGAAGAATGGCTCCTAAATATTGTACTGGTACGAGCTGATTTAAGCTATGGATGACAGGTGTTAAGCCTAGTTTATGCACAGTGCCTTTGTCATTGTGTTGTTTGGGGGAGGAGACCAGACAGCGAGGTCCTCGGTCTCGTCGGATTAGGAAAGGACGGGGAAGGAAGTCGGCCGTGTCCTTTCAAAGGAACCACCACGATGACCAGACGCGGGATTGAACCGTCGTCCTCTCGAATGCGAGTCCGGTGTGCTAGCCACTGCGCCACCTCGCTCCTGTGTTCTACTTGTCTAACAAATTAGAAACTTATGGCGGACTGGTTTTAGAATGGAGATGTGCCTTGCGCATACGCTGATTAGCTTCACAAACATGCCACATGACCACACCTTAGCCGTAACATGCCATCTTTTATCAGTACATTTTGAATAGTTGTGTAACATTAATGAATATCAGCACCAGTTGCTAATTTGTTCTTTATTTTGGTCCACGTCTCGTTTCAACTTTTATATTTAAGCCATTTTCAAGTGGATCTGAAAACTATACTGTGATAAAGCGACGTCAAAAGCATCACCACATCATAATTTTTAGATCCATTCGTTAACGACTTAAATATAAAAGCCGAAACCGATCGTGGACCAAAGTGGAGATTAGCAACTAGAGTAGCTATTCATTGATTCAGTAAACAGTTGCAGACCAGTGGCTCTCTCTAAACATGGAAACACTAACAGTTGTTCAATAAATATCTCTTTGATTGTACAAGTTATGGTACGTGGGACATCCGCAACTGAGAGGCACGATAATTCATTTAGAGAGATCTGCTTCGATTGCACTAATTATTTCTTCAGACTACGACCGTTCTCGGGATTTTAAAATTCCATCTTCAGATATGTAAATTATTGTATTTGGTAATATATGAAATGCGGTCGGGCCCGTCAGTGTCAAAGCTCCAATCAGCGAAAACTGGCGGAAACTGTCCGCCGCCGGGCAGCCGCTCGGTAGGAACGTCAACCACGTTCTGTCCACCAACATACAGTCACTGGAGCGCTTGCATTGACCGTCACGACCGCATGTTGTATGTTACTTAGCAGAATAATTTCAAACATCTGTAGATGGTTTTTTAACACCCCGAAACTGGTCGTGATTTGAATAAATAATTAGTACAACTACAGCGGATCTCTCAAAATTAATTATCCTTCAATTGCTGAAACACATATTTGTTTTGAGAGTGAAAGGTGGTTTTATTGGCGTTATGATCTTAACTAACATTTCAACATACTGGTTTTGCTGGCTTCAGACACCATTGACTTCTGTCTTTGTGTTGCATTGAACGCACACCTCGAACTCCGACAGCTCCGATAAATATTTTAATTCCTTCATCATAACAAAGTAGTGTGTTTGTGTGTGTGTGTGTGTGTGTGTGTGTGTGTGTGTGTGTGTGTGTGTGTGTGTGTGTGTGTGTGTGTGCAAACTTATAAACCGGTTAGGACGTAGTAGATGATGCAGTAAAAGTAGTATTCCCATATATCCAGACTTCGATAAATCTCGGATTCCAGCCAGTTACCTATCTTTAATTTTTTTTTAACTTTCTGCTGTACAAGGTTTCCCTATACATAGCAGATCTCACTACATCCACAAAAGTATCCAATCGTGTTTATCCGGTATCGGTCATGAAATATTACTTCCTCTGATTCTTCATCGGCTTAAATTTTATGACGTCTGTGAGATTTTCATTAATGTTTCAATTGTACGATATTAGAGAAACGTGATTTTTGTCTACTTTGTAATGCGTACATTTATGAAGGAACATTACATCGTACGTCTTAATAACACAGGCTCTGCTATTTCCTATTTATTCACCGATACCAATCCCTCGACTCTCAATAAATATGTCGTTCCTGGACGGAAATATACGTAACATACGGGTGCAGGTTGCGACTCAAGGACGAGGGAATATGGAAGTTTGGGTCTGGTCGTGATTCGTGCACGGATGGCCGAAGCGGTTAAGGTAAAGCGGGAAATCCGGGTTCGAGTCCTGGTCCAGTACAAATTTTCACCATCGTCATTCTAATATACAGCACAAGGTGGTTCATATTCGCAACTGCGAATACGTTTGCTGTATATTTCCTAATGGTCTGGATCAGTGGATGCGCGGAGGCTACTATATTTCAATTCTGATTACGAAATGGTCCGTCACCTCTGAACATTCTCCATGAGCTGGAAGTTGGTCCCCTTAGGCTGTATTTTCTTGACGGAGTTGGGCGCGATCTTGTTGATGAGCTTGCAGAGGACGACTCCGTCTCGCAGCACGTCCTCGTAGGGCTGAGAGGGCAGCTTCTCGCCCAGGACGTCTTCTATCCACTGCAGGACCTCTGCTTCCTGTTCCTTGTTTCGTGCCTGCAAGGAAACGAATTAAACTGTGTGAGAAACACGTTTAGCGGTAGGAAGCAAACTGTTAGACCTAATTTGTGGGACAGAGTGCTATTTTCCTCGAAATTATTACAAACGTTTTGTCCGCTGTAAGACGGCATACTTTCGTGACCGCTATCATTAAAGGTAAAATCGTCTACGATCGAATTTCGAGTCGTCTGCTGGTATTTTCTTCAAGACGTTAACCATGAACGGCAGAAGACGCTGAAGAAGACCCCCAGCAGAGGACTCGAAACGTCGATATTATGGTAGAGCTTAAGCATGAGCGGCCTAATATCCTACAAGTTTCTACTTGCAATTTCTCTGGTGCTTTTTTTTCAGTGTTTCTTGTTATCCTGTTGAGCAGTTTAGACATAGACACAGCACTCCCATCACTGTTCACCAAACATTTACGCATAATATCGTGAGTGACAATCACTGATGGGATTTTTGTAGTAGTACCTTGACCTTTATTGCCCTGTAGATAAGAACAACACTTATTTTTTTCTTTATAAATTTAAGTAAACAATACTGAATCTATGATATTTTACTAAAACCGTTATCGGTACTGAAGAAGAAAGCAGGATATCATAACGCAAAAATTTGTTTTTTTATAGGTTCGCTCTTAAGCAAACACAATTTTTACCTCTTATTAGCCAGGTATGTTTCGTTGAAGCAACAGTATTATCAATCGCTTTTTTTTATTTTCTTGCTATTAAATAACAGAAAAATTGCTCTTTATTATCTCCACATGCAGAAATTTCAGTTTTTAAGAAAGAATTCACAAATTTGAAAACAGGCACATTTTATTATACTCACTTTGGTACCATGTGCTGTGGTTTTGTGGCTTTCTATATTTTGCGTTATAGCTGTTTTTCTTTCATGGTTTGTTATTCGCAACCATAGATGTCTCAATGCAGAAAGCTTTGTATACCGAAAATTTACGACTAGGAATGTTATGGTTAACATTATTTTATTCTATAAGGAATATTGTGTGTGTGTGTGTGTGTGTGTGTGTGTGTGTGTGTGTGTGTGTGTGTGTGTGTGTTTGTCTCTGTGTATGCAATATGTTTCCAGAAATTTTTCTGATTTCCGCGTTATTTTCGCCTTGAAAAAAGTACTTTTTGAACTTGCAAATGAAAAACTGTGAAAGAAAAACAGCTACTAAGCAGATTACAGGGTACCGCAGCAGGTGGTAGCAAGGTATATAAAAAAATCTGTCTGTTTTCAAATCTATGAAAACTTTAAAAAAAAATTGAAATTTCTGAATGTATAAAAAGTGAAGAAAGATTTTACTGCTGTTTAATAGAATGAAAGTAAAAAAAATCGCCGATGATGCTGTAACTTCAGGGAAACATGTATGTACGAAAAAGAAGTAAAAATTGTGCTTGTTCAAGGCGAAATTTGTCCAAAAACAAATTTATTTGTAAGCAAACACGGGCACAAGAGTGAGCTTTAACCTCAAGATGAAAATAACAAGATGATCTTCTACTGTAAGTCAAACTTCATTTTTTTCTTCCAAATATTCAGTCATGTTAAGATAAGCGCTTGGCGCAGCCGTAAGCAAATTATGTGTTAAGCATCAGCATAGAAATATTATGATGTTTTAACTGGTTTCAATACTCAGTTTGTATAGTATGCCCTCAGGCATGCCAGAAAAAATTTGTTAGTTTAGTATGCAACATTAGTAGAAAAAGTTTCTTTGTTTGTTACAGTGAGCATTTTTTTCTGTCTGTGTTTGGCTTTTCGTAACAAAAGGATCATAACCTTATTCTATTTGATACTAGGGGTTGCTGATGAATAGAGTGGACCCGTAGCGTGCATTCACAAACTAATTCTAATTTAGTGAAATCCCCTTGTACTGAAATTGCCTTGGTGCTGGATACATGTGCCGGAAAAGACGAACCAGCTCTACATTTTTGTTTGACAAACTGTGTGGAGACCTCGGACTGTACCATGTTCCTAACTACCAGTCAGTAATTTGGTGGGTAGATTTGTTTCGGAAGCAGCCGTGCTTCTCGTTGCTCTGTACGAGCAAAATACCGCCTCTGTTGTGCCGTTCTCGCTTGCAGCTTATCGGGGGAAACGTATGAACTGCCGCAGAGGTAGCACAGAAGTGCTGCAACTGGTGCATTTATAAAGTCAGCCCCGGCTCGCAGAGTGGGAAGTTACAGGCTGCTGGCACTCGAACCTGGACTCTAAATGTAGGCGGGGGTATCTAGATGTCATAATCCCGCGCTGAATCAGCGGCTGTAATTTCGCCGCAATTGCGGTGCTGAGCGCAGCGGAGCAGTTCGTTCGCGAGGTAAACGAGGCGTCGCATCCCCCGCCTCCACCCCCACCGCCCCCACACACGCCTCCTGCGGCCAGTCGTGTCGCAACTGGAGTCGTGTGCGCTATCCAGGGCCGTGTGCTGGCACCTATCCAGAAGCTCTTCACAGGTCTCGTACAGACTGACAGCCCGCATACTATCCTGTTCACCTTTGCTATGTACGGATAGGCATCTTCCTCTCACCGAGTAAGGTGGCGCAGTGGTTAGACACTGGACTCGCTTTCGGAAGGACGACGGTTCAATCCCGCGTCCGGCCATCCTGATTTAGGTTTTCCGTGATTTCTCTAAATCGCTCCAGGCAAATGCCGGGATGGTTCCTTTCAAAGGGCACGGCCGACTTCCTTCCCCGTCCTTCCCTAATCTGGTGAGACCGATGACCTCGCTGTCTGGTCTCCTTCCCCCAACAAACCAACCAACCATCTTTCTCTCCAGTGATGAGCGGTCCGTTTCCGTTTGATTTAATACACATTAGCTGCAAAATACTCACGCGAATTCTTTACAGACGAATGGAAAAACTGATAGAAGCCGACCTCGGGGAAGATCAGTTTGGATTCCGCACAAATGTGGGAACACGTGAGGCAATCCAGACCCTACGACTTATCTTAAAGAGAGATTAAGAAAAGGCAAACCTACGTTTTTAGCACTTGTAGCCTTAGAGAAAGCTTTTGATAATGTTGATTGGAATACTCTCTTTCAAATTCTGAAGGTGTCAGGGGTAAAATACAGGGAGCGAAAGTGTATTTACAATTTGCACAGAAAGCAGATGGCAGTTACAAGAGTCGAGGGGTATGAAAGGGAAGCAGTGGTTGGGAAGGGAGTGAGACAGGGTTGTAGCCTCTCCCCGATGCTATTCAATCTGTATATTGAGCAAGCAGTAAAGGAAACAAAAGAAAAATTTGGAGTAGGTATTAAAATCCGGGGAGAAGAAATAAAAACTTTGCAGTTCGCCGATGACATTGTAATTCTGTCAGAGACAGCAAAGGACTTGGAAGAGCAGTTTAACGGAATGGACAGTGTCTTGAAAGGAGGGTATAAGATGAACATCAGCAAAAGCAAAACGAGGATAATGGAATGTAGTCGAATTCAGTCAGGTGATGCTGAGGGAGTTAGACTAGGAAATATGACACTTAAAGTAGTAAAGGAGTTTTGCTATTTGGGGAGCAAAATATCTGATGATGGTCGAAGTAGAGAGGATATAAATTGTATACTGGCAATGGCAAGGAAAGCGTTTCTGAAGAAGAAAACTTTGTTAACATCGAGTATAGATTTAAATTCAGGAAGTGAAGTAAGAAGATGCTTAGCTGGATACTAACGAGTATTCTTTCAGGTATCCTTCAGCACAAGTAGTAATGTGCTGAACAGCTTTTATGTTAACAAGGATGTGTATAAAAAAAGGAGCTATAAAATCGACACTGTAGGAACAGGAAGACATCCTAAAGTGCAACACAGTGCTAAATAGTCTCTGACATCCACGTCAAGTGATTTACAGAGTTTGTATGCAAATGTGGTTGCTGAAAATCGATCTGAACGTCACAGTACGTCACCACACCTTTTTGATCTGATAGCCAGCTGAACTACGCGTCCTTACCCCTCTCCCATCCCCCAAAGTTTACCGTGGAATCTAAACCACGATGTATATGTTTCCATTTGTCATATAAAATCGAAGCATTGCGAGAAAAAGCGCTAGGTACCGGGGATCGAACCCGAAGTCGCGGAACCTGTACCGGGAATGTGAAAAGTAAATCTTTTGAAGCAAAATTATGCAACAGGCGTTTGTGATTCTTCGAGTGCGAATGTGTTGCCCGAATAACGGAACAAAATAGAGGGATGTAAAGGTAATTTCCGGAATAGCGCAAGGAAGTGTGATAGGAATGTTACTGTTAATCGAGATGCTAAACACACTTCACCGGCAGATGTTACAAGAGTGTCCTTGTGTATCAGGGACAGGTTCGTCATAGATATTTCGGGAGAGCACTTTTAGGGAAGAAGCGGGCAACATATTACTTCCTCCCACATAAATCTCGCGTAATGACCGCAACAAGAAAAATTGAGAAATTAGAGCCAATACAGAGGCGTACCGGAAATCATTCTCCCGATGCGAAATTCGCGAATGGAACAGGGTAGGCGGAGATCAATTAGTCGTACTGGAAGAACCCTCGGTCACACACCGTTGGGTGGTTTGCGGAGTGTTATGTAGATTAAGTCCAACTTTCGCTTGATACGGTGTTACAGAGCTGGTAACAACAGGTATAAGGGTGTCAGAACCATTGACTGGGCTCTGTGTCTAGAAGAAATCTCGGCGCTTCGGCTATTCGCTGGCCATAAGAATGCGGCAGCAGGTGCGTGACCATGTGTCACAGCACCGGTAGTGGGGTCATGGCAGTGGTGGCGAGCGAGCGCTCTTAATGAAGTCCCAGCTGGCGGCCTCTGCCAACACAAAGATATGCGTCGTTGGGGGACAGAAATTTCTGGAGGTGTAGCTAATTGCGGGTCACCTAGCAGCGAAGGAATGTGTGTGTGTGTGTGTGCGCGCGCGCGCGTTTCAGAGAGAGGGGCAACAGCCGCATCCTGCCCCGGTTGGAGTTGGAGGCGCCCAGCTGTGTCGGGGCGTCTTGCGTCAGAGACGCCGGTCTCACCACCCGAAATATATCAGGGGTGGGGGGGGGGGAGGAGCCCATCTGCTCTCACCAGAATAGACGCGGCGTGGGCGTGGCAGATGGCTGGCATCGCTTCGGTTCACGCCTCCTCCAAAACCGATGCACGCTTGTCTGTCGCGGCAGAAAAAATCTCACCGACTCTCGATTTGCTCTGGGCGGAGCATACGTGTGATTATCCGTTATTAGTCGATAATGTAACATTGCGTATCCCGATAACATTACGTATCTTGAAGGTAAAGCGTAATAATATTACTTTGAGGAGGCGATGATTTACAGCTTGTAAAAAGGGTTGAAAAAATCATGGTTGCACACAGCTGCAGTACTCAAATTTTACTAAGCAATCAATTTAAGTCATTAACAGACCGTCTTCAGTTGTCTTGTGAAAACCTAATTAGATGTGTGAAAACTCATAACCACCAACAATCATCTAATGCTTGGGTGCAGAATTAATAGACCCTATTTTTCCTCTTGTTTTTTTTATGTTATAGAAGACACCTGAAGATGGTCTGTTAATGATTTTAATGAAGACTGAGTAGTGTAGTTCTATGCAACCATGATTTGTCAAGGAAAGATAAATAGGTTATATTAACACAGGGAATTAGGTCTACGACTGTGAGAACAGAAACCTAAACTCTTTTCCTGAGGTAATCTTGTCCAAGTTTCCTTGCTAGATTCTCCATTTGTTTTAAGAGACTAGAAGCGGTCGACAGATGCTCTAGTTATTCCATCTTTTTATGCAGCAGCATCAGCATCACCGTCGGTTGGAGTTTATGTTGTTGTTGTTGTTGTTGTTGTTGTTGTTGTTGCCTTCAGTCTAGAGGCTGGTTTGATGCATCTCTACACGCTACTCTATCGTATGCAAGCCTCTTCAGCTCCGAGTAACTACTGCAACCTACATCCTTCTGTATCTGCTATGTATTCAACTCTTGGTCTCCCTCTACGACTTTTACTCTCCACGCTTCTCTCCAATACTAAACTGGTGATCCCTGATGCCTCAGAAGGTGTCCTACCAGCTGACCCCTTCTTCTAGTCAAGTTGTGCCACAAATTCCTCTTCTCTCCGTTTTTGTTCAATACCTCCTCGTTAGTTATGTGATCTACCCAACTAATCTTCAGCATTTTTCTGTAGCACCACACTTCAAAACCTTCTATTCTCTTCCTGTCTAAACTATTTGTCGTCCATGCTTCACTTCCATACATGCTACACTCTACACAAATACTTTCAGAAAGAACTTCGTAACACTTAAATATATAATCAATGTTAACAAATTTCTCTTCTTCAGAAACGCTTTCCTTGCCATTGCCAGTCTACATTTTACATCCTCTCTACTTCTACGGTTATCACTTGTTTTGCTTCACAGATGGCAAAACTAATTTACTACTTTAAGTGTCTCATTTTCGGGCGAAACATCTGGGTTCATATACTCAACGATAGGAGTCCTGTAAGAAGCTTTGAGAGCAAGTCATTACCGTTGCATAAGTAACGCTACTTGCTGTTATCCTATTTTGGGCTGATGAAGTTACGATCCGCCTCCAGTGTCGAATGTTTAATTACCCCTGCCAGCGAAATCCTCCCCACATTTGGTTAACAGCGAGGGAGCGGTTTCGAAAAATCATAAAATCAGGATGGTTGATCCTCTACCTGGGAACTTCTTGACTGAAAAGAGAACGAAGCATAGCTCGCTCGACACCCTCAGTAAAGAATTTTTAGTCCTTTTCAAGTGTAGCAATGATTTGGGTACACTACATGACCAATGTGGAATTGACCAGTAGATATGAGAGGCGGGCTCTTCAGCTTCAAAGAAGATGAGCAGTATCGTGTTGTCAGTAGAGAAGCAGTAAGAGAAGATAAGGAGAGCGCAGTAACTACGAACGTGTACTAGTCACTGGGTGTCTCTCGAGTAACAAATCCATTAGGGACATTATACCCTTCTAAAGCTACTCTATTCGACTGTTGGTGATGTCACTGTGATGTGGCGGCGCGAAGGAACAACCCTAGCGAGTCCAAGGTCATACATAAGTAATGCACTGACGGGGAGTGATCGTCAAGCATTTCGGAGGGTGGTTGTAAAAAAACGAATTAAATCATCGGAAGGAATCGCTCGCGGGTTCCAAAGAGCAACCCAGTAGTCCAGATAGTTCAATGGTGTGCGTAGGGGTAAGAAAAATAAAGTCCAACGGTCGACCACCTCCTCGAAAGTCACTCATTTCTGTAGTCGGTGTTAGGCGATGCCTGAGTTGGTTTAAACAGTGCAGGACTGGAAGCGACTAAGTTGGAGTGATGAACCACGCTACACTCTGTGTCAATAGGAGGGGTGGGTTTCGGTTTGGCGAATGTCTGGAGATGGTTCAAATGGCTCTGAGCACTATGGGACTTAACATCTGAGGTCATCAGTCCCCTAGAACGTAGAACTACTTAAACCTAACTAACCTAAGAACATCACACACATCCTAGCCCGAGGCAGGATTCGAATGCCTGGAGAACGTCACCTGTGACCATATGGAATGCCAATAGAGGAGGCGGTGTTATAGTGGCAATGGACGATGTGGTGTTACGGTATGGACTAGTTTTTCGTGGTTAAGCTGTGATCCCCTTATTGCGCTTAAGAGTACCCTACGTACGGAAGGATATGAATGCTTTCAGCACTGTGTACCGCGAATGGTAGAGGAACAGTTCGGAGACGATGACGATTTGTAACAGCATGACAACACCCTATCGTAAAGCACCATCTGTGAGACAGTGCTTTGTGGACAGTATCATTCCTGAAAAAGGAATGTACTGCCCACAATCCTCGCCCCAAAGCCCAGCGCCCGACACCGCCTTCATGGTTTCGGCTCTTGAGGAACAAAGGGCTCCCATTCCTCGAAGGACATTCAGACAAATCATTGAAAGCGTCCCCAGTAGTGCCCCAGGCATCATAAAGGCGGCAAAGGCTGAACACAGCCCTTATTACTCTCCATTATACGTGTGCGGACGCTTTTGATCAGATAGCATAAGTGTAAGTTACTCCATGGAACGGATACACGCTTAATCTCTAATCCCAGCTGACCACCTTCGTTGAGTGGTTCTCACATACAACTAAACCACAAGCAAAGATCAATCTTCCTTTCCGGCATTACCTTAAGAAGTAACCATTAGAAATCAGGCACTTCTCAGAAGGAAGTAGGAACATGAACAAGAAATGAATGATAAGATCTGGGAAGCCTTGAAGAATATCTAAGCAAATGTATATAAAAATCGACATCGTTTTAAAATTTTTAGCGTTACACGTTTCGCAGACGTTCAGTACATTAGGAAGAATGTTATACCTGGGAAAGGAAAGAAATTAATCGCCTTGCAGGATTCACTTGAAGCAACTTATATCACTTAATAAAAGTAAGTCTTATGGTCCAGACTGTATACCAATTAGGTTCCTTTCGGAGTATGCAGATGCATTAGCTCCATACTTAACAATCATATACAACCGTTCGCTCGACGAAAGATGCGTACCCAAAGACTGGAATGTTGCACAGGTCACACCAATATTCAAGAAAGGTAGTAGGAGTAATCCACTAAATTACAGGCCCACATCGTTAGCGTCGATATGTAGCAGGATTTTAGAACATATATTGTGTTGGAACATTATGAATTACCTCGAAGAAAACGGTCTATTGATACACAGCCAACGTGGGTTTAGAAAATACCGTTCTTGTGAAACACAACTAGCTCTTTATTCACATGAAGGGATTTCAGATCGATTCCGTATTTCTGGATTTCCGGAAGGCTTTTGACACTGTACCACACAAGTGAACTTACGTGC
The DNA here is from genome assembly GCF_023897955.1 of Schistocerca gregaria. Classification (NCBI taxonomy): domain Eukaryota; kingdom Metazoa; phylum Arthropoda; class Insecta; order Orthoptera; family Acrididae; genus Schistocerca; species Schistocerca gregaria. The sequence goes on along the minus strand of NC_064920.1, from coordinate 1,011,219,634 downwards.
TTATGGAGTATCGTCTCAGTTATATGATTCGATCTGTGATTTCCTGTCCTGTCGTAGTAATTGATGGAAAGTCATCGAGTAAAACAGAAGTGATTTCTGGCGTTCCCCAAGGTAGAGTTATAGGCCCTTTGCTATTCCTTATCTATATAAACGATTTCGGAGACAATCTGAGCAGCCGTTTTCGGTTGTTTGCAGATGACGCTGTCGTTTATCGACTAATAAAGTCATCAGAAGATCAAAACAAACTGCAAAACGATTTAGAAAAAATATCTGAATGGTGCGAAAAGTGGCAGTTGACCGTAAATAAAGAAAAGTGTGAGATCATGCACATGAGTGCTAAAAGGAACTCAAACTTCGGTTACACAATAAATCAGTCTAATCTAAAACGCGTAAATTCAACTAAATACCTAGGTATTACAATTACGAACAACTTAAGTTGGAAGGAACACATAGAAATTGTTGTGGGGAAGGCTAACCAAAGACTGCGTTTTATTGTCAGGACACTTAGAAAATGTAACAGACCTACTAAGGAGACTGCCTACACCACACTTGTCCGTCCTCTTTTAGGATACTGCTGTGCGGTGTGGGATCTTTACCAGATAGGAGCGACAGAGTACATCGAAAAAGTGCAAAGAAAGGCAGCACGTTTTGTATTATCGCGAAATATGGGGGAGAGTGTCACAGAAATGATACAGGATTTAGGATGGACATAATTAAAAGAAAGGCGTTTTTCGTTGCGACGGAATCTTCTTACGAAATTCCAATCACCAACTTTCTCCTCCAAATGCGGAAATATTTTGTTGTCACCGGGAGGAACATAGGGAGGAACGATTACCGCGATAAAATAAGGGAAATCAGAGCTCGTACGGAAAGATATAGATGTTCATTCTTTCCGTGCGCTGTACGAGATTGGAATAATAGAGAATTGTGAAGGTGGTTCGATGTCCCTCTATCAGGCACTTAAATGTGATTTGCAGAGTATCTATGTAGATGTAGATGTAGAAGCGATCACTGAAACCAAGCTGCTGTTGTCGATATGGAATGTTAACCTCGCTCTCGGAGAGACATAAAAGCGGCATCCCGTAAATATTTGCACCAGTGTTATAAAGCCAGTTTGATATTTTTGTAGGGTGGCGGGAGGGAGCGGACTTTTACTGCACATTGCACAACGGGTGATTTATTTTATCTCACCATTTGCCATTTTCCGCTGACTGCTTATTTGCGAAACCCACGGCGGCGTTTGGCGGCGTCCAGAAGTAGCGTGCCGCGCCCTGCAGAGAGATCCGACAAATATTTAATCCGCTGGCAGCGGGCGCCGTTTTACTGTGTAGAAGTGTCGGGTTGCGGGGTACCAGAGTTTCCGGCGCGGGCTAAATACGGAACCGGAGAGCGCGCCCCGCGACACTAAATCACTGCAGCCCTTTACGACGTCACCCGTCTCCTGTCCGCACACTTCCGGCGTCGTCAGTAGAGGAACACAGGAAGCAAGACTACGGTTTCACGGCCCGTCGACAACGAGGTCATTATAGTGGGAGCGAACCTCGGTAGGGGGAGCCAACTCGGCTGTGACCTTTTCAAAGGAACTATCCCATCGTTTGCTTTTGATCTACTTAGGGAAATCAAGGAAGACCTATATCTGGATGGCCAGACAGGGATTGGAGTCGTCACGTCACGGAATGCCCGTCTAGCGTCCTAAAAATATACCATCTTGCCCGGTGTCAGTCGTGGCAATTCCTGCGAACTGCACTATCTGATCAAAAGTATAAGGACATACATGTGTAATACGTAATTGACTGGTAGATGTCACGAGACGCAGACAAACCATTATAAAAGGAGGAGGCGAGGGGGGGGGGGGGAGAGGGGGGTCAACGCTCTTGCCGCAGTGGTAACACCGGTTCCCGTCAGATCACCGAAGTTATGCGCTGTCGGGCTGGGCTAGTACTTGGATGGGCGACCATCCGGTCTGCCGAGTGCTGTTGGCAAGCGGGGTGCACTCAGCCCTTGTGAGGCAAACTGAGGAGCTACTTGTTTGAGAAGTAGCGGCGCCGGTCTCGGAAACTGACATAAGGCCGGGAGAGCGGTGTGCTGACCGCATGCCTCTCCATATTCGCAACCAGTGACGCCTATGGGCTGAGGATGACACGGCGGCCGGTCGGTGCCGTTGGGCCTTCATGGCCTGTTCGGGAGGAAGTTAGTTTTTAAGGGGGGAGGGGGGGATATAGTGTTGTGAGCAGAGAAGGAGTGACATCAGTGTGGATCCGTCGGGAGAGCTCAACAATTTCGAAAGTGGGCCAGTGGTTGTACGTCACCTGAGTAACAAATCCATTAGGGACATTTAAACCCGTCGTAAGCTGCCCACGTCGACTGTTGATGATGATATTGTGAACTGGAAAAGCGAAGGAACAACCAGTGCGAATGTAAGACCAGGCAGATATCACGTACTGAAGGAACGTCGAGCATTGCGGAGGGCGGTTTTGAAAAACCGCATGAAATGAGTTGATGGAATCACTCGTGAGTTTCAGAGTGCTATCAGCAGCCCAGCCAGTACAATAATTGAGCATAAGAAGTGAAAAATAATAGGGTACAGTGGTCGCACAGCTCCTGATAATCTACACATATCTGTAGTCAATGCTAAGTGATGTTTGAGGTGACGTGAAGAACGCCGCCACTGGACAGTGGATGAGTGGAAGCTATTGATTTGGGATGATGATTCTCTCTATTCACTGTGGCAGTTATCTGGAAGTGTTTGAGTTGTGGCAGTAGTGAAGTGCAAATGAAGTGCTTTTAGGGTATGGGGGTGTTTTTAGGAGTTAGGGTGTGGTCGCCTTATCGCCCTTACGCTAAATGCGGAAGAATATGAACTGCTTACAGTAGAGTAACTGTTCGGAGACGATGGTTGCTTATATCAGCATGACATAAAGCACCATCTCTGAAACAACGGTCTGTGGACAATAACATTCTTGAAATGGACTGGCCTGCCTAGAGCCCCGACCTGAACCAAAGGGAACACGATTGGAGCCGGCCGGAGTGGCCGTGCGATTCTAGGCGCTACAGTCTGGAGCCGAGCGACCGCTACAGTCGCAGCTTCGAATCCTGCCTCGGGCATGGATGTGTGTGATGTGTTTAATTAGTTCTAAGTTCTAGGTGACTGATGACCTCAGAAGTTAAGTCGCATAGTGCTCAGAGCAATTTGAACCATTTTTGAACACGTTTGGGATGAGTTAGAACGTCGACTTCGGTCCAGACCCGGGCGCCCAAACTCATTACATTCTCTGGTTTGGACTCTTGGGGAAGAATGAGCTGCCATTCCTCCACAGACATTCAGACGGGCTATTGAAAGTGCCCCCAGCACAGTTCAAGCCGTCATAAAGGCGAAGGATAGACACATTTCATATTAATGTTGATTAGCAGGACTCCACATACTTTTGATCAGATAGTGTACATCTGGGGGGAACAAGAGCGTACCCAGGATCTGAGTTAGAGGAGGGACACAACACTCGTCAGTCTCGCGGTAAATGACGAAATAGTTTTGAGATTTGACGACGGATGGTTCGTGGTATGCTTACTAAGCTCTAGTCAGTAACCACTACATATTCTGGCTGTCTTCAAAGTGATACTGAATCGATATGTCTGTGTGATTAGTGTGAAAGGATTTGGTTGGCGAAGATCTTTTTCTTTGTAACGAGTGGTCAGAGTTGAGCTGGTGACCTCCCGTGCCCCTCGAAGGGTGCATCCTTGCGTTAGAAAACATGACTCCGTATTAACTATAGAACTACCAAGTTAATGTAACAAACATTTTTATGTATCCATCGAAGTTTATTGCGACCCACTATCAGTTTAGAGTCGCTCAATCGGTTTCATATTTCACTAAAATCCTTAATTTTAATAATATTCTTAGTTTTATCATTTGAACTGAGAAAATATTTATAAAGAATAACTTTCCCCGATGATTATATATTAGAACTTCAAAAATTCCATTGTGTCTCTCTACAACAGGTGCTGGATATCACCACGCTTGCCCAGTCTGGCTCCATACGCCTTGTGTTGCTGGGAATTCTGAACCTCCGTTTATTGATGTGTGTATAAATTTGTGATAAGTTCACAGATTCTGATTGAGAGACCAAACAACGTGGTACATTGATTAATTAGCACGCAAGGCTCGCATTAGAGAGGAACGGCGTTCAAACCCACCTAGAGCCATCCAGGGGTAGGTTATTTTTATTTTTTTTATTTCTCTAGTGCACTTCAAGTGAAGTCGAGAACGGTCAGTTGTCAGGATCGCCCTTATCAGATATACAGTGTCTGATGTCCTGAGGGAGCTTTAAATAGTAGTCTTTCTTTCCATCCTTTTAAATAAGGAACCAGAAGGAAGTATTGTGCCTTGTGTATGTTGGGCAGGAGGAGAGTTAAGTATCGTCTCGCCGAGTTCGGGAAGGAAGCATAAAGTTTAAGGATGACCAGAAATGTCGACAGTGACCTTGCTAACGTAAACATACAATTTTTCTCAGGTGATTTAGCGAAACCTTTGAAAACATAAAGGCATATGGCTGGATGAGGATTTGACACGTGCATTTGCTGAATACGAGTCTTCCCCGTCAACACTGCGGCCATTGGAGACGAAGAAATAAGCAGATAGGAATCAGTCGTAGACTTAACCACAGATCGATGTCGATTTTCTTTGGAAGATAATGAGTAAACACAAGACAAGGTAGCCAGCGGGACTTTCGCTACGCACAAGCACGGTTAGTTTCCGCTGTCTGGATCACTGCACCACTAATCCCGCTGAAATACTGGACAAGCTCGATTGTCAGCCGACTCCCTGACACGAAAAAGTCTGCAATTCTCCATTGACGTCCATACTGATTGTTACCAAACTTGAACCCACTGAATACGATTCCAGTGCGAGCGGAAAGTAGTGGTATAGCCAACACAAATCTGTAAGTCAGAAGAAATAACACGATGGTCCATTTTGAGAAGAGCTACGAAGCATATGCATGAATTGCCCTTAAAGCGATATACACCGACGGAGACACAACATTTGATCTTGTGATTGTAGTTGCTTCTTCTCTGTTATTGTTTTAGAAATTTGTAAATGGATCTCCTTTTGGCCTCAGTTACTGTGTGGACATTACATTTCGCACGTAGCATTAGGCACTCTTTTAGTATGAATAACAACTGAGGCAGCGGAATAAAATCTAGTTAGGTACGAGAAAAGACTCTTGAATATCACTCGAAAACGTTGACTAGAAAGGAAATCTAGATCTATATGGTAGGCTACGAAATCTTCTTTGATCTTCCTTTTGTGTAAAGACTAGTATCTACCAGCTCGAATCGTTTATCGGCGAGTGATACTTTCTGCAAATCCAATGTCGAAATCTTCCTTGTAGCCAGAAGACGTCAGAAGGCTCTTTAATAGTTGTAAGTTAACGTAACACCAAGAGAACGTGATCCAGATGCCGTTCTGGTGCAGTGAGAGGAGTTAATTGATTTGCGCGGGCGGTCGGCAGACAAAGGCTTTGGCAGCGACCAGCGACCGCGCTCGGCCCCATTGAGGTGTTCTGTAGACCGTGAGGGCGGGGTCAACGCGAAGCGCACGCGCCTGGCGGTTAGCCAACCAGCCACACACCTGCTGCACGTCTGGGAGCGGAGTGCCGTCGGTCATCGACAGCGGACGTCTCTTCGCCGTGTGTGCCACATTTCCCAGCTGACGCGCAGGGCAGTACCATTGATTTAGTCATCGAAACTGGCACTGTACCATACATTTTGTTGCAAGCGCTAGGGTTTTCGGCTACGTTCAGATGGAATTTGGGCCACAGTCATCACCATTACTCTTTATTCTTACCTCCATTCATCATTAATGTGTACTGTTTCGGATAATGTTACTTGCATTAATAAATCCAGTGATCTACCAAATCTCATTTTTTCAGAGTGTGATCTGAGAATTTTCAAGATACTGCAAGTTTAACATGTTTGTTTCCGTCGTTAAAAAAGAAGAGGGAGCACATTCGTGCACGCTCCCTGTAGCCCTCTGGCATTCTACTCAGTACTTTTCTTTTCTCTTGCTGCATTCTGATAGCCCTTATTGGAAATCGGATATATTTACTTACGCTGGAAAGGACGATGAGGAATATGGCGCAAGCTCACTATTATTGTCCCATTGGATGTCGGTAATATGAATTGGTCTCAGACCCATTATTGAATCTGCCCAAGTGTTGGGAATTCCACCAGATCGGAGTAAAGGAAAACATCGAACGATTCAGAGGCGGGCTGCTATATTTATTACTGGTAATTTTAGTCTAAACGGCGATGCCTTTTGAACTCAAGTGGGAATCCCTGGGTGGCAGACTACGTTCTTTTCGCGGAACACTATTGAGAAAGATTAGCGATTTTACTACCGGCAGCGTACATTTTGCGTAAAGACCACTAGCATGAGATAATAGATATAGGGCTTGGATGGGACGTAAAACAGTCGTTCTTCCCTCGTTCTGTTTGCGAATGGAACAGGAAAGGAAGTGACTTTTAGTCGTACATGGTACCCTCCGCCATGCACCATACGGTGGCTTGCGGAGTATGTACGTAGATGCAGATTCCATACGTTTCTAGGGTCCAAACCATGCGCAACTGAATGAAACTAAGAAGGTTCAGCCTTGTCACGTAACATATCTGGGGCCTAATACTGTCCTTCAAATGAAGGCAAAATGTATTGGAACTTGTTTGTAAATGACAATGTGAGCTGCTTCTATTCGTAGGGTTTTAGTTCCCTCTTACAGATGCAAAAGTGAACTACTCATATCCAAATTAGTTTCAGTCGTTTCCAGGCGAGATCAAAATGCTCTGATCAGTCGTTTCTGCGCAAAGCTAAGTTACCAATTCAGTTGCTTATTTTACACTGACACTATCGTGTCTTTTTCTTTGAATAACGGCTGATTCATTCGACTGTTCGAGGCTGTCTTTCTCTTCTCCTACCGTAACACAGCTGAGATCAGTAACGCACGCCTATGCTAAGGCGTCTGACTCGATGGTAACCAGTTCGATTCACTGAGATGAAAGAAATTTTCATCGGCAATATTTGGCAACCAAGGGGAGGCCAGGGGGTGGCATACAGCCCCTAACCACCAAACTGTGCACGAGTGTCGTGTTTTAAGTTTCAAACCTCTCCACAGTGGTTCATGGAGTGGGGGCATGTAGTGATGATGGTGATTTGTCCGTCGCACTGGGATGTCAAGTCCAGCGGCCCTTTTAGTACTGACATCTGGTTTTACCCTCTCCCTTTTCCATCTCATCGTTAGCAACAACACAAACTAGGCACAAAAATTTTCTATTCTTTCATCATTGTCACCTAGACAATGATGAACGATTCCAGTCAATTTGTTTCTTCTTTTGAATTCTGTGTTTGTAAAACATTAGCATACAACTACCATATATTAGGGAATGATTTAGTACGGCAATGTTGCTGTCGTCTTTCGTGCAACCGGTGTTACACTGAGGAAATATAAATGGGAAACAGCTAATATATTTTCAGAAAAAGTCACACAGTATTTTATACTCATGTGCACTGACAATGCAGCTGATGCACGTAGCACGAGACAGTGATTGTCCAGAATTCTGCTGTTTGAGACAGCCTTCCCCGCATCTTCCTCAGGCCTATTTGTAAACAATCTGCGCTCTTACTGATTGTCATTAACTAGTCACGTAAACATTATTCTTTTTATGTTTTATTTATTCCTTCAGCTACGTGGTTGGTGAAAAGTCTGGAGAATAGAGCGTTACGGAAAGGTAGTTTCATCTCTCGAATATCATCCTTTTGCAGTCGCCACAGAGAGTTTCCGGTTGTGTTATCTGAAAGACGGTTCCGACGAGAATAGAGTAGCTAAACATAGGCCAGAAGTAGCTTCACTGACTTCCGGCTTTGTCAACAAAACGGTTGTAGAAGTTGCCATGCCTTCTTGGAAACACGAACTGTCCGGCACCCAAGTGACGGACCTGTTCCGTATAAAGCAGTCTGGAAAAACAACTAACTTTCAGCGGAATTCACGGCGTTGTGTGTGGCTCTGGTTGTTTTGTGTTGAAAGACCATTATTTCTAGGACAGCGTACGGTGTTTTAGACCAGAACAGGTTTCCCTCTTTCGACATCCATGACATTGTGTCAATATCTGATACGCTCGATTCCTGATGCCCGTAAATCTTCCGAATCGTAACACCCGGTGCTAGAAGACTCTGTAGCAAAAGCAGCGCTAGAGGGGGGCTGAATACCTAGTTGTTGCAGTCATGAGTGAAGTTAGTGGGAAACATAATCCTCGATATTGCACAACTTCTTGGCTCACACTGGTGTAATTAATGAGCCGCTATGGGACACCAATCTGGCGCCAGAAGCACGGCGTCTGCCCGACAGCTGTAGCTGGGAGAGGCAGTATATCAGCCGTGGCCAGGGTTGCGCCAAGACTCGCACTGCGTGCAACGCCGATTCTAGAATAACTCTTGGCTCTGAAGCACAGTGCACTTGTTCTGTGTCCGGAACTGCTTGCTGTGGCTCTCGACTTCTTTCAGAAATCTAGATTCACATTACGTCTCTGGAACTTAATGTGATTGTCTTTCGCAGGCACTCTGAATATAAATACAGTCGTCTCGTGCGCTACCATGGGGCGATAGCTCTTTTCCGGGGTAACCCATTCTTGCTCTGAACTGTGCTAGCGTTGAACTGTCACGGAAACAGCCTCCTTCCTAAATGTTCTGTAGGTCACAGAAGGATACTTCCTTTCTAACTCACAGTCTACTGACAGCAGTTGACACCGTCTTCAGAAAAACATCACTGTTATTCATTAAAATTGTTCTAATGAGGACAACTAATCAAAAGTAAAGGGAAGAATGAGATTTGTGTCGAGCTGGAGACCACAGTGATCGTGCGTGGTTCAGTCTCATCACTGCAGAAACCACGGCCTGTATTATATGATCTAAGCATGGCCGACGCCAGGCGAAACTGCTCATTTCGTTAGAAATAGATGTGATTGTGCCGGATAATTAATTGTTTTCCGTAAATTAATGGCGCTGAATACAGTATGTTCTTCACAATAATAAGTTGTTTCTCCAATTGGTGAAGGTCGTTGGCATTTACGTGTTGTGGCCAGAGCGGTTCTAGGCGCTTCAGTCTGGAACCGCGCGACTGCTAAGGTCGCAGGTTCGAATCCTGCCTCGGGCATGGATGTGTGTGATGTCCTTAGTTTAGTTAGGTTTAAGTAGTTCTAAGTTCTAAGGGACTGATGACCACAGATGTTAAGTCCTATAGTACTCAGAGCCATTTGAACCATTTACGTTAGCCCTTTGCTAGTGGCCGGCCGCGGGGGTCTAGCGGTTCTAGACGCGCAGTCCGGAACCGCGCGACTGCTACGGTCGCAGGTTCGAATCCTGCCTCGGGCATGGATGTGTGTGATGTCCTTAGGTTAGTTAGATTTAAGTAGTTCTAAGTTCTAGGGGACTGATGACCACAGATGTTAAGTCCCATAGTGCTCAGAGCCATTTGAACTTTGCTAGTGCTTAAAGCAGTAGTGGACAAAGAAATCTCTCTGTAGGCAGTGTTCTGCTAGAAGTCCAATTTTGCCAACCAATGTAAGAGCTATACAATCACCTTCATGTGCAATACGTCACAAGACAGCGTTGTAGACTGAACACTGTAATATTCATAATACATTTATTTCCACTCTGCCCATCGGTTATGCCTGTACTTTTACATTACTAAATGAATGAGGGAAGACGAAAGGGATTGGGGTCGCGCAACGAAGTACCTGAATGAGAGCGGATTTTTTTTCTATTTTAGACTGTGGTTATTTAGCCTTCTGCTTCGATACAGAACTAGGTTCGCCTTTTTAAACCTATTATCGAATGCTTAGCTGTGTAAAACACGCACTGCGTTTCCAAAGCGAAGCTGGAACACAGTACTGCGAACGTAAGAAATCGGAGAGGGTGGCATGAATGAGTCAGCTTATTCACATGAAGGACTACGGTTTCTATTGGTAGCAGCTGTACTGTTCCTGATGGTTTGTCAGGTAGTCGGTGCATTCAAGGTTGAAGAAATGTAGAAAATTTTAATGCTGACCGAAGAATGAAGCTGAGGATAGATTAACAATTTCGGAATTCGCGTTTTATACAGCTAAACACTCTTTAAGGAATTAAAAAGCCGGAAGTAATTGTGTGACGAATGATAATGACGACAATGTTTGGTCAGTATTGTTTAGCGCCTATACTAACATACGACGAGAAGTGTGTGGATAAAGTAGCTTGAAGTTAGAAATAAATCTACTGAAATGATTGAAAGATAGTTTCTTTAAAGTTGTTTTGCGCATATTTACACACACACACACATACACACAAAGTACAAATTTTTTATACCAGTTCTTGAAAATGTATTAAAAAATAGACAGATCTTATAAAGAAGTGGCACACTGAAATCTCCAACCTAAGGCTTAGGTTCGAGTTTGGACAATGCACAAAATTTAAAAATCTGTGTAACACTCGTCTCATCTTTAGATAAAACAGAAGGCGGTTCATCACCCACAATAACGGCTAGCCTCTGGTCAGAATAGGAAATGCGCTTCATTAAAATGTAGCTTGTGGTCAGTCATACGTCACAGCATCACGGACTGAGGCATCTTGCCCAGAAAATAGGAAGCAGATCGTTAATGGACAGTATCGTATTCGGAGAAAGATCAGGGTAACTTCATTCTATATGACCCGGAGAGACCGGTATGAGCTACGTCACGGTCGGACAATTCACTGACCACTGCGTATTGTCCCTCATCCGTTGCCACTCCTCTCACAATTGCAAGTCATTTTGACTCTACAGCGGGATGACAGGCTTTTGACACTGTACCACACAAGCGGCTCGTAGTGACCTTACGTGCTTATGGAATATCGTCTCAGTTATGTGACTCGATCTGTGATTTCCTGTCAGAGAGGTCACAGTTCGTAGTAATTGCTGGAAAGTCATCGAGTAAAACAGAAGTGATTTCAGGCGTTCCCCAAGGTAGTGTCGTAGACCCTTTGCTGTTCCTTATCTGTATAAATGATTTGGGAGACAATCTGAGCAGCCGTCTTCGGTTGTTTGCAGATGACGCTGTCGTTTGTCGACTAATAAAGTCATCAGAAGATCAAAACAAACTGCAAAACGATTTAGAAAAAATATCTGAATGGTGCGAAAAGTGGCAGTTGACCGTAAATAAAGAAAAGTGTGATGATATCCACAGGGGTGCGAAAAGAAACTCGTTAAACTTCGGTTACACGATAAATCAGTCTAATCTAAAAGCCGTAAATTCAACAAAATATCTAGGTATTACAATTACGAACAAATAAAATTGGAAAGAACACATAGAAAATGTTGTGGGGAAGGCTAACCAAAGGCTGCGTTTTATTGGCAGGACACTTTGAAAATGCAGCAGACCTACTAAGGAGACTGCCTACATTACGCTGGTCCGCCATATTTTAAAATACTGCTGCGCGGTGTGGGATTCTTACCAGGTGGGGTTGTGGAGTACATCGAAAAAGTTCAAAGAAAGGCAGCACGTTTTGTATTATCGCGAAATATGAGAGCGAGTGTCACAAGAATGATACAGGGTTTGGGCTGGTCATCATTAAAAGAAAGGCGTTTTTCGTTGCGACGGAATCTTCTTATGAAATTCCAATCACCAACTTTCTCCTCCGAATGCGAAAATATTTTGTTGACACCGACCTACACAGGGAGGAACGACCACCGCGATAAAATAAGGGAAATCAGAGCTCGTACAGAAAGATATAGGTGTTCATTCTTTCCGCGCGCTATACGAGATTGGTATAATAGAGAATTGTGAAGAAGGTGGTTCGATGAACTCTCTACCAGGCACTTAAATGTGATTTGCAGAGTACCCGTGTAGATGTAGATGAACAAGGGGTCTACAAAAATACAGCTAAATTGTAGAAAATTCTGCCTTCACTTAGTGGTTGCCACTATGAAGAAGATTATCTGAACCACAATGGGACTGAAAAAGGGACAGCTAGTGTGCGAATGGGTTGACCGCACGGCCTGTTGCCGGAGCCGGGCTGGACAGGGGAACCCCCGCGCCTTACCGGCATGTTGACTGCTGGTTGCTAGGCGACGGTTGCGATGCTGGCCTCGCGCGGAGTGCTCTCGGGGGTCAGGCGGCGACTGTTGCCGGCGGCGGCTGGCGCGCGCTTTTCACGGCCGGCGCGGCGCGGGGGCGGCGGCGGGGTGGCGGGAGGCGGCAGGAGGACTCCGGCGGGAAAACCCGCGGGGTGCAGGCCCCCGGCTAAACTTAGCCCCGGCGGCCACTCCGCCGCTGGAAGCTTCGCCAGCCGGAAGGCGTCGCGGGGGGCGCCTGCCTCAAGCCATTTGCGTCACCTAGCTTTTGATTCCCGCCTCTTTGTACTTACTCTATATTCTCCCAGCTTTCATAGCTCTCTTTCCTTTGTTGTTAACCCTGAATCGCTTTGGCACAGTTGCAACTTGGAGTCAACGAATACAGTTAAACAGCGTGAGACCTTAACTTTTCCCGGCGAAATGAATGTTCAAATAACTTACGGGTTTGCTGCCGGGTGACGTTGTCGAACACCGCCGATATTTCGACAGGAGCACACCCTGCCATTCTAAAAGCGCAGCTGCAAGGAGGAAGCAGTGCGCAAGGGAATTTAATACCTTGGTTCACAGAGGAGAAACAAGGAAGATACCACACACAGGATAAGTAACCGCAGAGTCAACACACAACAAAAGATAACCAGCATCAGAAATATTGATAGTGACTATTAATCAACAGGTGAGGTAGCACTAATTCTGTCCCTCTGTTTTTTGATGAGAGACAGAGCCGGATTCCAAGCAGCATTTAAACAAAATCCACCATCTCTGTTAATAAGGTTGCTTGATATTCTGATTTCAACAGCTTCCTTAATAACACATTATTGAACAAAGTAATAGCATATGGACTATCAGACCAATTGTGTGATTGGATTGAGGAGTTCCTAGATAACAGAACGCAGCATTTCATTCTCAATGGAGAGAAGTCTTCCGAAGTAAGAGTGATTTCAGGTGTGCCGCAGGGGAGTGTCATAGGACCGTTGCAATTCACAATATACATAAATGACCTGGTGGATGACATCGGAAGTTCACTGACGCTTTTTTGCAGATGATGCTGTGGTGTATCGAGAGGATGTAACAATCGAAAATTGTACTGAAATGCAGTAGGATCTACAGCGAATTGACGCATGGTGCAGGGAATGGCAATTGAATCTCAATGTAGACAAGTCTAATGTGCTGCGAATACATAGAAAGATAGATCCCTTATCATTTAGCTACAAAATAGCAGGTCAGCAACTGGAAGCAGTTAATTCCATAAATTATGTGGGAGTACGCATTAGGAGTGATTTAAAATGGAATGATCATATAAAGTTGATCGTCGGTAAAGCAGATGCCAGACTGAGAGTCATTGGAAGAATCCTAAGGAAATGCAATCCGAAAACAAAGGAAGTAGGTTACAGTACTCTTGTTCGCCCACTGGTTGAATACTGCTCAGCAGTGTGAGATTCGTACCATATAGGGTTGATAGAAGAGATAGAGAAGATCTAACGGAGAGCAGCGCGCTTCGTTACAGGATCATTTAGTAATCGCGAAAGCGTTATGGAGATGATAGATAAACTCCAGTTGAAGACTCTGCAGGAGAGACGCTCAGTAGCTCGGTACGGGTTTTTGTTAAAGTTTCGAGAACATACCTTCACCGAAGAGTTAAGCAGTATATTGCTCCCTCTTACGTATATCTCGCGAAGAGACCATGAGGATAAAATCAGAGAGATTAGAGCCCACACAGAAGCATACCGACAATCCTTCTTTCCACGAACAATACGAGACTGGAATAGAAGGGAGAACCGATAGAGGTACTCAGGGTACCCACCGCCTACATTCCATACCTTGGTTTTACTTTTGTTGATGTTCATCTTATAACCTCTTTTGAATAAACTTTCCATTCCGATCAACTGATCTTTCAAGTCATTTACCGTTTGTGACAGAATTACGACACCGGAAAACACCAGAATTTTTTCTCATTCTTTACTTTGCCTACTCCGCTGATGTGATCTGAATATCTCTAATATAATGTCCATCACATATTTCTTCATTACAATCATCTCAACGAATCGTCACTTTTTCAAATGCAAAAACAATGCTACCTTTCTTTATTAGGAAATGTTTCCGCTATATCAGCCATAATCCATTTTCTAAACGTACATCCTTCCTGTCTTATGTCTGGTATTTGATTAGTCTCCTCGGTTATCTTAGCATCAGTTTAATTTTTTCTGGTATCTTTCCTGGTGTTCCAGTAACATTTTAGTTTATTCTGTACTAGATTACCCTCCCGGTTTCCACAGTAAATTCAGCATCTATGTCTTTATCTTTTAGTGTTTTATATCCTACTTAGTTCTGTTTCATTCTTTTTTAAACCAATTATTCCAGTTACTTCTTTTTGGGGAGTCGATAGCTTCCTTTCCTAATGAAAGCACGAAATACCATCAATACAGTTCGCATTTTATAGTTGGACCTTGCGTCAATAGGTCTCCTTTATACAAGCCGCTGACGGATTGTTTCTTCCACGGTGCAGACAGGGAGATCTCAATGACCTCTTTCCGTAGCGTAACAGCCGGGGCAGGCGCCAGGGTAATCTTTCTCGCCCAGCCAAAATAGCTCTCTAACTGTTTGACAACTGTTTCGCGGCTGCCAAAGTTTCCTCAGACTGTTTTGCTCCAGCGTTGTCTAAATAAATTGCTGACGACACCGTTTGATGTATTTCCAGGCGCATACTCTTTTCTCATGTCTGTGCGACGGCAGAAGGATATATGTTCCTCGCGGCGTTATGCTTCAGCATGACTGGTGGTGAGCATATGTTGTTGCTGTAACTCTCGGTCGTGGGAGGAAGCCAGCAGATTCTCTCATAGAGCAATCTCTTGAGGGATAGTAACGAACTTTATTGCCCAGTTTTTGTCAGAACTTTCGGCCAAGTAACTATTTGTTTAGGTTGTGAGTTGTCTCTTGTCTTGGCAACGAGATAATACGGCACGACGTATTTCGAGAGAGAGTAACTGTAGGAAAGTTTTGGTGCTGCTTACGCCACCTGTTGTGAAGATTGTTGTCCAACAGGACATGGTGCCAGAATTACAGCAGAACTTAGGCAGAATAGTGGTCTGACAACTACCCTGTGTGCTTTCACTGTTCTGTATATTCATCTGCCCCCCATGAACCATGGACCTTGCCGTTGGTGGGGAGGCTTGCGTGCCTCAGCGATACAGATGGCCGTACCGTAGGTGCAACCACAACGGAGGGGTATCTGTTGAGAGGCCAGACAAACGTGTGGTTCCTGAAGAGGGGCAGCAGCCTTTTCAGTAGTTGCAGGGGCAACAGTCTGGATGATTGACTGATCTGGCCTTGCAACATTAACCAAAACGGCCTTGCTGTGCTGGTACTGCGAACGGCTGAAAGCAAGGGGAAACTACAGCCGTAATTTTTCCCGAGGACATGCAGCTTTACTGTATGATTAAATGATGATGGCATCCTCTTGGGTAAAATATTCCGGAGGTAAAATAGTCCCCCATTCGGATCTCCGGGCGGGGACTACTCAGGAGGATGTCGTTATCAGGAGAAAGAAAACTGGCATTCTACGGATCGGAGCGTGGAATGTCAGATCCCTTAATCGGGCAGGTAGGTTAGAAAATTTAAAAAGGGAAATGGATAGGTTAAAGTTAGATATAGTGGGAATTAGTGAGGTTCGGTGGCAGGAGGAACAAGACTTCTGGTCAGGTGACTACAGGGTTATAAACACAAAATCAAATAGAGGTAATGCAGGAGTAGGTTTAATAATGAATAGGAAAATAGGAATGCGGGTTAGCTACTACAAACAGCATAGTGAACGCATTATTGTGGCCAAGATAGATACGAAGCCCACACCTACTACAGTAGTACAAGTTTATATGCCAACTAGCTCTGCAGATGATGAAGAAATTGAAGAAATGTACGATGAAATAAAAGAAATTATTCAGATAGTGAAGGGAGACGAAAATTTAATAGTAATGGGTGACTGGAATTCGAGTGTAGGAAAACGGAGAGAAGGAAACATAGTAGGTGAATATGGATTGGGGCCAAGAAATGAAAGAGGAAGCCGCCTAGTAGAATTTTGCACAGAGCACAACTTAGTCATAGCTAACACTTGGTTTAAGAATCATGAAAGAAGGTTGTATACGTGGAAGAACCCTGGAGATACTAAAAGGTATCAGATAGATTATATAATGGTAAGACAGAGATTTAGGAACCAGGTTTTAAGTTGTAAGACATTTCCAGGGGCAGATGTGGACTCTGACCACAATCTATTGGTTATGACCTGTAGATTAAAACTGAAGAAACTGCAAAAATGTGGGAAATTAAGGAGATGGGACCTGGATAAACTGAAAGAACCAGAGGTTGTACAGAGTTTCAGGGAGAGCATAAGGGAACAATTGACAGGAATAGGGGAAAGAAATACAGTAGAAGAAGAATGGGTAGCTCTGAGGGATGTAGTAGTGAAGGCAGCAGAGGATAAAGTAGGTACAAAGACGAGGGCTGCTAGAAATCCTTGGGTAACAGAAGAAATATTGAATTTAATTGATGAAAGGAGAAAATATAAAAATGCAGTAAATGAAGCAGGCAAAAAGGAATACAAACGTCTCAAAAATGAGATCGACAGGAAGTGCAAAATGGCTAAACAGGGATGGCTAGAGGACAAATGTAAGGATGTAGAAGCTTATCTCACTAGGGGTAAGATAGATACTGCCTACAGGAAAATTAGAGAGACCTTTGGAGAGAAGAGAACCACGTGTATGAATATCAAGAGCTCAGATGGCAGCCCAGTTCTAAGCAAAGAAGGGAAGGCAGAAAGGTGGAAGGAGTATATAGAAGGCTTATACAAGGGCGATGTACTTGAGGACAATATTATGGAAATAGAAGAGGATGTAGATGAAGACGAAATGGGACATACGATACTGCGTGAAGAGTTTGACAGAGCACTGAAAGACCTGAGTCGAAACAAGGCCCCCGGAGTAGACAACATTCCATTAGAACTACTGACGGCCTTGGGAGAGCCAGTCATGACAAAACTCTACCAGCTGGTGAGCAAGATGTATGAGACAGGCGAAATACCCTCAGACTTCAAGAAGAATATAATGATTCCAATCCCAAAGAAAGCAGGTGCTGACAGATGTGAAAATTACCGAACTATCAGTTTAATAAGCCACGGCTGCAAAATACTAACGCGAATTCTTTACAGACGAATGGAAAAACTGGTAGATGCAGACCTCGGGGAGGATCAGTTTGGATTCCGTAGAAATACTGGAACACGTGAGGCAATACTGACCTTACGACTTATCTTAGAAGAAAGATTAAGAAAAGGCAAACCTACGTTTCTAGCATTTGTAGACTTAGAGAAAGCTTTTGACAATGTTGACTGGAATACTCTTTTTCAAATTCTAAAGGTGGCAGGGGTAAAATACAGGGAGCGAAAGGCTATTTATAATTTGTACAGAAACCAGATGGCAGTAATAAGAGTCGAGGGGCATGAAAGGGAAGCAGTGGTTGGGAAAGGAGTGAGACAGGGTTGTAGCCTCTCCCCGATGTTATTCAATCTGTATATTGAGCAAGCAGTAAAGGAAACAAAAGAAAAATTTGGAGTAGGTATTAAAATTCATGGAGACGAAGTAAAAACTTTGAGGTTCGCCGATGACATTGTAATTCTGTCAGAGACGGCAAAGGACTTGGAAGAGCAGTTGAACGGAATGGACAGTGTCTTGAAAGGAGGATATAAGATGAACATTAACAAAAGCAAAACGAGGATAATGGAATGTAGTCAAATTAAATCGGGTGATGCTGAGGGAATTAGATTAGGAAATGAGACACTTAAAGTAGTAAAGGAGTTTTGCTATTTAGGAAGTAAAATAACTGATGATGGTCGAAGTAGAGAGGATATAAAATGTAGACTGGCAATGGCAAGGAAAGCGTTTCTGAAGAAGAGAAATTTGTTAACATCGAATATAGATTTATGTATCAGGAAGTCGTTTCTGAAAGTATTTGTTTGGAGTGTAGCCATGTATGGTAGTGAAACATGGACGATAACTAGTTTGGACAAGAAGAGAATAGAAGCTTTCGAAATGTGGTGCTACAGAAGAATACTGAAGATAAGGTGGATAGATCACGTAAGTAATGAGGAGGTATTGAATAGGATTGGGGAGAAGAGAAGTTTGTGGCACAACTTGACTAGAAGAAGGGATCGGTTGGTAGGACATGTTTTGAGGCATCAAGGGATCACAAATTTAGCATTGGAGGGCAGCGTGGAGGGTAAAAATCGTAGAGGGAGACCAAGAGATGAATACACTAAGCAGATTCAGAAGGATGTAGGTTGCAGTAGGTACTGGGAGATGAAGCAGCTTGCACAGGATAGAGTAGCATGGAGAGCTGCATCAAACCAGTCTCAGGACTGAAGACAACAACAACATATTCATCTGATACTGCAGTCCAGATACAGTGAAGGATCTAACACAAGTAATGGCGTCTAGTATGGCGTAGGTCCAATGTCTATTACCACGGGAGATTCCACCCTCTCAAGCATATTTGCATCAGATCGGTAACACTTCAACGGAGAATATCCGACGATTTCCCACTTAAGAGTTCTCGAGGGGTATTAGTGAGTGTAATCGGTTCCTTTTTTGTTGTGAAAGTGCTTTCGTGGGGTCCTTTGTATTGCTTGCCAAAACTAGACAACGAAGGTGTGAGTGAAAGTTGAGGCAGCTGCACAATCGGCCCCATGTGATCGCACAGTCTTTCCTTTCATAGTCTTTCCTTTTGGTTCTGACGACAAATAGAAGCTCAATAAATCCTCCACGAGATTACTCGAGATTTGTCAGTGTCATGTTTTTCGTGCCCAGGGGGCATTTTCGTTTTTCGTGCCCAGGGGGCATTATTTTCGGCACAGAGTAATTGTAAGAGTTTAACGGAAGGAGGCATCATGCTGCTGTCTTCTTAAGAGAAGGGAACTGGGGTAGAGTTGAGAATAATTACCGAAATCCAGTCGCTCGATGTTCTCCGCAGTGTGCGAAATTTGCGGAGGTTTCAGTGGACGTTTTGGATAAAAAAAAAAAAAAGTGGTTATAAGTTCCGTGATGGAGATGTGGTGGAAGAGTGTAGTTGCAGGAACTTTTTTGTATGTAACAATGTGAGTTGCTGTGAACTGGAGAAAATACCAGGTTGGTAATTTGACAGAGTACGGGAATTTTCAAACAGTTGGCAATTTCCACATTTCCAAGTTGTGTAAGCAGATGACGGGAGAGTTTCATATACAAACCCTCTAATAAATCAGGCGTAGTTCAGTATTTGATTCGCCACTGCTGGAACAGTGAAATGCTGTGTTCACCCGCGATTATTATCATTTCACAGTCGCTGCTCACGACGATTCCAAATGGAATCAAAACTGAATGTCAGGCATTTTTCTGTATGAGACATGAGACGGCATGATTAGATCGCGTACGCACTGGAACGGACGCCGTGTTAGTGGTAGCAGATTCATTGTGTCGAGTTCAGAGCATTCTGTGGAAATGGAAAACTTATCTATTGGTCCATTCCGGTGTTAATCACGAGCTTCCATACTTACTATAATCATCGCCAGAGTAACAAAAAAGAAAAAAAAAATGAATGTTAGGTAGGAAGCAAGAAGCTTCTGGAATGTTGCAGAAATAAGTTAGGTAATTCGAAAGATGTATGGAAATTAGCGGCTGGAAGACTGTGCTACACACAGAGAAGGCAGCCTGAACACTGCCTAGCGCACTGTTTCCACATCCCCCCCCGGCTGGCCAGCGTTTGCTTCGCCGAGCGAGGTGGCGCAAAAAGTATCTGACCGTCACCCAGTCATGGAAACTGCAGTGATGTTAGCTGACAACGGCTTTAATACTAAGGACTGCTGGACTGATACAAGGAAGATTAATGGTACGACGGAACAACTTACGATACCGTGCATATCGACCAAATCTCCAGGTTTTCAGTTGCCATGCGGTATCTGGTCGGGTCTTGATCGAGTAATAACAAACAATGGCAGGTGAACCGATTCTCTGCGCAAATATGAGAAAACAACCTCTTCAAGTTGTGACTGTGGCGCACTGAAAAGCAGACTGACTGTTCACCGTGTAGTTTAAGAATTTCCTCTGAGCGCTTACCCTGGTGATCCAACAGAGGTCCTGGTGACGGCGGAAGGATCAATAGACTACATTCGTCACCTGGATATTAGCTTGTAAATTGAGATAGTTGTCAATAGTGATTTTTAGTGTGTAGGCATACGCTAAATAAATAAAAAAAATAGGTGAACATTAATATAAAATGTGCCCACCCTTCACCTTTTTAATTGGTTGTTTGATTTGGGGTAGGGGACCAGACAGCGGGGCATCGGTCTCATCGGTTTGGGGAAATATGGGGAAGGAAGCCGGCCATGCCCTGTCAAAGGAACCATCCTATTATTTTCCCGAAGTGATTTAGGGAAATCACGGAAAACCTAAACCAGGATGGCCGGACGCGGGTTTGAACTGTCATCCTCCCGAATGCGACTGCTAACGACTGCGCCACGTCGCTCGGTATCCTTCGCATTTACAATGGCTTCAGCTCAGTTGGGGACATTTTCAGTGAGGCGTCTGAATATACACTCCTGGAAATTGAAATAAGAACACCGTGAATTCATTGTCCCAGGAAGGGGAAACTTTATTGACACATTGCTGGGGTCAGATACATCACATAATCACACTGACAGAACCACAGGCACGTAGACAAGAGCAACAGAGCATGCACAACGTCGGCACTAGTACAGTGTATATCCACCTTTCGCAGCAATGCAGGCTGCTATTCTCCCATGGAGACGATCGTAGAGATGCTGGATGTAATCCTGTGGAACGGCTTGCCATGCCATTTCCACCTGGCGCCTCAGTTGGACCAACGTTCGTGCTGGACGTGCAGACCGCGTGAGACGACGCTTTATCCAGTCCCAAACATGCTCACTGGGGGACAGATCCGGAGATCTTGCTGGCCAGGGTAGTTGACTTACACCTTCTAGAGCACTTTGGGTGGCACGGGATACATGCGGACGTGCATTGTCCTGTTGGAACAGCAAGTTCCCCTGCCAGTCTAGGAATGGTAGAACGATGGATTCGATGACGGTTTGGATGTACCATGCACTATTCAGTGTCCCCTCGACGATCACCAGAGGTGTACGGCCAGTGTAGGAGATCGCTCCCCACACCATGATGCCGGGTGTTGGCCCTGTGTGCCTCGTTCGTATGCAGTCCTGATTGTGGCGCTCACCTGCAGGGCGCCAAACACGCATACGACCATCATTGGCACCAAGGCAGAAGCGACTCTCATCGCTGAAGACGACACGTCTCCATTCGTCCCTCCATTCACGCCTGTCGCGACACCACTGGAGGCGGGCTGCACGATGTTGGGGCGTGAGCGGAAGACGGCCTAACGGTGTGCGGGAGCTTCATGGAGACGGTTGCGAATGGTCCTCGCCGATACCCCAGGAGCAACAGTGTTCCTAATTTGCTGGGAAGTGGCGGTGCGGTCCCCTACGGCACTGCGTAGGATCCTGCGGTCCGGTCCCAGGTCGACGGGCACGTGCACCTTCCGCCGACCACAGGCGACAACATCGATGTACTGTGGAGACCTCACGCCCCACGTGTTGAGCAATTCGGCGGTACGTCCACCCGGACTCCCGCACGCCCACTATACGCCCTCGCTCAAAGTCCGTCAACTGCACATACGGTTCACGTCCACGCTGTCGCGGCATGCTACCAGTGTTAAAGACTGCGATGGAGCTCCGTATGCCACGGCAAACTGGCTGACACTGACGGCGGCGGTGCACAAATGCTGCGCAGCTAGCGCCATTCGACGGCCGACACCGCGGTTCCTGGTGTGTCCGCTGTGCCGTGCGTGTGATCATTGCTTGTACAGCCCTCACGCAGTGTCCGGAGCAAGTATGGTGGGTCTGACACACCGGTGTCAATGTGTTCTTTTTTCCATTTCCAGGAGTGTATGTGGAGGAATGGCAGCCCGTTCTTCCTCAAGAGCCGAAACCAGAGGAAGTAGTGATGCTGGACGCTGGGGTCTGGAGTGCAGTCGACGTGCTCATTCATCCCAAAGATTTTTTCACTGAGTTCAGGTCCGAACTCTGGGCTAGTAAATTTCAGGAATTTTATTGTCCACAAACCTCTGCCTCGCAGGTTCTTCTTTATCACAAGGTGGATTGTCATGCTAATACAAACAATCTTCGTCTCCTCAACTGCCCCTCTGCTCTACGCAGCACACGATGCTGTAAAATGCATTCATATCCTTCAACAATTAGCTTTTCTTAAGCGCAATAACGAGACATGCCACAACTATGAAAACCACCCCTACACCATAACACCATCTCCTCCGTACTTCACAGTTGTCACTACACATGACGGCAGGTAACTTTCTCCTGGTATTCGCCAAACCCAAACACTTCTGACCGATTGCCACATGTTACAGCGTGATTCATCACACCAAATATCTCTTTTTCAGTCATCCGCTGTCCAGTGGCGCACCTCTTTGTACCACTTGAAGGGTTGCTTAGGATTGCCTACAGAAATGTATGGCGTATGAGCAGTTGATCAACCATTAGTCTCCTTTCTTCTTAATTCCGCACGCTGGTAACAATTTGCTGCTCACGAGTGATTCTTTCCGCTGATTTGATGCGATGTTTTACAACCACCCTCTGCAATACTCGACATTCTCTGCCCGTCAGCAAGTGAGATCTGTCTGATCGTGCTTTAGCCGCTCCACTTCGCACTCACATCACCAACAGTCGACTTGAGGAGCTTCAAAAGGGTTGAAATATTCCTGATTCATTTGTTACACGGGCAACATCCCATAAGGAGTCGACATTCAAAGTGACCATTCTATTATTACCGTTTCTCTAATGACAACACAATAGTCCACGCCTCCTTTTATACTGGCGGGTCCGTCTCTCGCGACATCTAACGGTCAGTTTCACATTACATAGGGGTGTTCGGATACCTTTGATCAGATAGTGAAATTCAGCACATTGGCCTCGCATTTCCAACTGAAAAGAATATGATGAATTTCCTTCTCGATCTTAGTACAATCCGAGTTTATATTTCATACTGTCGTCGACAAGACGTGTTCCGCACCGAGAATGGATCCTGGTTCCCTGCCTTTAACGGCCTGTGCCCTACAATTACCCCATCCGAGCCCGCGTGCTGTACTTGCTTCGCGGCGCCGTTGAAGACCATGACAGTGTGAAGCACTAATTTTGCCTCAGAGTCACACTCGTGGTTAATTGGTGGCGGCTCGAATCCTGATCCAAGTCAATTTCAGCTTGTTACATAGAATCAACTACTGCGAAGTTATATTCGTTGGTGAGCAGGAAGAACCTGAGCACTATATTTCGGTCCATAGGAAGCTAACCACCCTGGCTTATTCGCGTGATCTGTGGAGTAATTGGCGACGTCGCTAGTGCACGCCGTCGATACGGGGGTAGCTCGTTCCAATAGCGCGCTTCTTCCTTTCGTGCTTTACGACTCTTTGCGTCGGATCTCCTATTCTTCTTACGGTATTCTGAATGTCTTTGTGTTATTTCAGGATGATCTCCCATCGTTTTTAGGTCGTTCTTTGTGGTTCTAATCCATGTATTCAATGGACGTCCGGTGCCTCTTTTCGGTTCTTTTGTCAACTACCATTTTTGTCATGTGGTTTGATTCGAGGTTCGTGACATGTCTGTACCAGCGTAGGCGATTTTTTGAAGCTTTTTCGCTATATTTGCACCTTAAACGAACTTGGGTTGTGGTCGTTTCTTACTCTGCCCTTTAGGCAGAGTGAGACCAGCATAGCATCCTTGTCTCTGCAACCTGGAGCTTCCTTTCGTCTGTTTTACGCGTGGTCCGGAGGATTGTGAACTGTATATTAGAGCTGTTCCTATCAGTCGTTTGTATATATTCCCTGTGACTTCTATGGACATTTTTGCGTCACATATGTCTCCTAATCGTGACTTCCATTTTAACCACCAAGTTTATTTTAAGGTTTTCAATATCTTTGTCTGTGACAGCTGTGGATGTTGTTACCGATCCGAGGTACTCGAGCTGGTTAGTTGGTGTTATGAATACATTTTCTAGATACACTTGCGGTTTGGACCGTTCATGAGAAGTGGTAATACATGTACTCCGTTTTGGCCCTACTTATATTAAGTTCTGCACGTTTCAGGGCCGTGCACTAAGAGTTGTATTTCTTGTAGAAATTCTGCTGTTTGGTCATCATCATATCCATGGTTTCTGTAAATGTTCTGTGACATAGCAATGAACTGAAAACAGGTCCTTGGTGGACCTCAACTTTTTTTTTTCGAATTCTTCGCTGACATCTGCATAGCTTATAATTTCGATCTTGATGTTGTCATACATGTTACACTGGGTTGAACAAATTTTCACCACGAGCAAAGAGTGGAGAGATGGTGGCTTAAAGTTCCTAACAACTAGACGTAACGACGATATCGTGGATATCTCTCCACAATGTTTTTCGAAGTCGTCTTTCCGTCAGGTAGGGACTTTAAGCTCGACGGACCCTATGGCTCTATTCGAGACACGTAGGTTATAAGCCGATACTGGCTTTCCCTTCTCTCGTCGTCATCATCATGCAACACAAACATTACTCCCCATTATATACACGTATATTACCGTGAGATTCAAATACTGTTAAGAAGCAACTTCCACCCTGCGTGAAAAGCGCCATTCAGCACGAAGAAAACACGTTCCGATTACGGCGCTGATAAGCTTTCGAGATCTCCCAGCTATCAGTGTCACACAGCTCTCTTTCTGCGGAGGTATTTAGCGTTCGACGACATGGAGCAGCGGAAGGAGATATGTTGTTGTTACAAATCAAGGACGAAATGAAGGAAGGTGAAAGCAGAAAATTCGTTACCGATGAGACGAAACACAATTTCAAATTGAACAATGATAGGGAGGAAATCGACCGTACCTGTACAAAGGACCCTTCTCGGACTTGGCCATAATCGGTTTGGGGAAATCAGGACGGCAAGAGGGAGCGTTGAATTACAGTCTTCCCACATTCCAGTGCCTAACCCTTGCCTCACCTGGTTCGCTGAAGAGTAACTGCGTGCTCATAAAGCTGTTTATAACGTACACAGATCACTTTTAAAAAAACTGATAAGCCTGGATCACTTTTACATTTTTCACGCAACCGTTTTTCTAGCTGGTGTCCCTTGATGTTTGGAACTATAATATGAAAGAACCTCTCCTTCCTGTTCTTATCCAGTTTTCTAAGGCTGATGAGCTCTTTGCTCCTACTTTCGTTCAAAATGGTAACGCGAATATGGCACAGATGTACTTCATTTGGATACATCTGAAATCGCGCTTCTGAACTGCAGCCGCTCGATACGAGTGCTACCAGACAAGAGAGAGAGAGAGAGATATCTGAAATTCTTTCTTAATTTCGAGACTTGTGAAAATGACTCGATAACAAAGATATATAGGGTGTTAAAAAAAGTATCTCATGTTCCTGTAGGAAGTAGTATTGATGAAAAACTAGAAGAAAAATTCCTGTAATGATATGTTCGGAAGCCGATGCCACTGATTCTCAACTGTCTTGTCATGTAGAAGCAGGCACGACAGGCAATGCTGAATGTCATTACTACGCGCCCTGACACATCCTTTAGCCCTTCTTCGCAGTGAATCACGCGCTCTTTCAAACACACCTAGCCGCATTCGGATTGCGCTACATGCACTGGTCACACATTGCTGTAATGTCTGCACATCGTCCGTGAGTAGGCATACAACAGTGTCTTAGCTTATCCCCGTGGGCAGAAATCCAACGGATTCAGGTCCAGTAAACGGGGAGGATACACTATCGGGCCTTCTCGACCAATCCATCGCGCACGAAACGTTGCGGTGAGGAACCGTCACACGATACGTTGAAAATAGGCGGTGCCCCGTCGTGCATAAACTGAAGTAGGTGTCTTACTGCAAACGTAACGTTCTTCAATAGCGCTGATGATTTATAGCGTAGAAATCGCTGATACACACCACCTGTTAATCTGTTTGGTAAAGTATATGGCCCTGTCTGTCACCGCCAAGAGTAGAAAAATGTTATTTAATGCAGATGGGTAGGGAAAACAACTCAGTAATGTTTGAATACAGCATTATAACTGTACTACTTGACACGATTACGTTTGTCAAATATGTAGGAGTAACGTTGCAAAGCGATATGAAATGGAACGAGCACGTAAGGACGATGGTAGGGAAGGCGGAATGGCAACTCCTAATTATTAGGAGAATTTTAGGAAAGTGTGCTTCATCTGTAATGCGACCCATTCAAGAGTTCTGCGCGAGTGTTTGGGGTTCCTATCAGGTCGGATTAAAGGAAGACGTCGAAGCAGTTCAGAGGCGTGGTGCTGGATTTGTTACCGGTAGGTTCGATACACACTCGTCTATTACGGAGATGCTTCGTGTTGTCAAATCAGAATCTCTGGAGGGAGGACGACGTTCTTTTAGGAACATTACTGAGAAAATTTGGGGAGCCAGCGTTTGAATTTGACTTCAGAACGATGCCGACAATGTATATTTCGTGTAAGGACGGCGCAGACAAAATAAGCGAAATTTAGACTCGTACGGATGCATATAGGCAGCTGTTTTTTATTGGCTCTATATGCGAGTGGAACAGGAAAAGGAAAGGAAATGAACAGTAGTGCGAGCGGTTCCAGGCGCTGCAGTCTGGAACCACGCGACCGCTACGGTCGCAGGTTCGAATCCTGCCTCGTGCATGGATGTGTGTGATGTCCTTAGGTTAGTTAGGTTTAAGTAGTTCTAAGTTCTACGGGACTGATGACCTCAGAAGTTAAGTCCCATAGTGTTCAGAGCCATTTGACAAGTAGTGGTACAAAGTACTCTCCGACATACACCATACGGTCACTTGCGGAATATGTATGTAGACTTAGTATCCTGAGTATACATTAATACTGGAGCGTTCCTGAGTGCACACCTTCATGATTGCTCGAGGATTTGCAATTGTCCACACGTGCGTATTGCTGTAATTTACTATGGAATCTCTTGTGACGGTCTATGCCACAGAACACATCGTCTGTCACAAGTAAAATCCCCATATCTCAACAGGTTTACTTTTCTGGACATAAAGGGTGTCCCATGAGCAATGGTCAATATTCAAGAATATCACAGGAACGATCATTCGAAATCTAGTAAACATGGGGTCTAAAATGGATACCTTCAGAGATAGGAGCGCTTTTTCGTCTTCACTACTGTCAAATAAATCTTTCCACTGCAAATTTTTTGCTTTCTTTTTGGGAGAAGATAGTATGGCCGAAAACAAGAAAAATTTCTGCTAAAAATGCGCTTTAAAATGCACACCTTAAGAACTACGAGTACTTGTTTTGTAGAAGAGATGTGTTACGCAGTAACGAAGATGAGCAAATTGCTCATCGCTCTTAAGGTATGCATTTTAGTGTTCGTATTTTTTTCTTGTTTTGGTCTATAATTATCTCCTCTAAAAATATGGAAACCAAAGTGCTTGCAGAAGAAGACATTTGCTTCACAGTGTCCATGATGAACAAGTCCTCGTAGCTCTCAAGGTATACATTTCAGATCCCATGTAACTCGACATTTTTGCATCGAATTGTCGTTCCTGTTTTGTCCCTCGTTATTAACTATTCCTCCTAGGCCATCCTGTATACACTACCGGCCATTAAAATTGCTACACCAAGAAGAAATGCAGATGATAAACGGGTATTCATTGAACTAATATATTATACTAGAACTGACATGTGATTACATTTTCACGCAATGTGGCTGCATAGATCCTGAGAAATCAGTACCCAGAACAACCACCTCTGGCAGTAATAACGGCCTTGATACGCCTGGGCATTGAGTCAAACAGAGCTTGGATGGCGTGTACAGGTACAGCTGCCCATGCAGCTTCAACGTGATACCACAGTTCGTCAAGAGTAGTGACTGGCGTATTGTGACGAGCCAGTTGCTCGGCCACCATTGACCAGACGTTTTCAATTGGTGTGAGATCTGCAGAATGGGCTAGCCAGAGCAGCAGTCGATCATTTTCTGTAACCAGAAAGGCCCATTACAGGACCTGCAACACGCGGTCGTGCATTATCCTGCTGAAATGTAGGGTTTCGCAGGGATCGAATGAAGGGTACAGCCACGGGTCATAACACATCTTAAATGTAACGTCCACTGTTCAAAGTACCGTCAATGCGAACAATAGGTGACTGAGGCGTGTAACCAATGGCACCCCACACCATCACGCCGGGTGATACGCCAGTATGGCGATGACGAATACACGCTTCCAATGTGCGTTCACCGCGATGTCGCCAAACAAAGATGCGACCATCATGATGCTATAAACAGAACCTGGATTCATCCGAAAAAAATAACGTTTTGCGATTCGTGCACCCAGGTTCGTCGTTGAGTACACCATCGCAGGCGCTCCTGTCTGTGATGCTGTCAAGGGAAACCGCAGGCATGGTCTCCGAACTCATAGTCCATGCTGCTGCAAACGTCGTCGAACTGTTCGTGCAGATGGTCGTTGTCTTGCAAACGTCCCCATATGTTGACTCAGGGATCGAGACGTGGCTGCACGATCCGTTACAGCCATGCGGATAAGATGCCTGTCACCTCGACTGCTAGTGATACGAGGCCGTTGGGATCCAGCACGGCGTTCCGTATTACCCTCCTGAACCCACCGATTCCATACTCTGCTAACAGGCATTGGATGTCGACCAACGCAAGCAGCAATGTCGCGATACGATAAACCGCAATCGCGATAGGCTACAATCTGACTTTTATCAAAGTCGGAAACGTGATGGTATACATTTCTCCTCCTTACATGAAGCATCACAACAACGTTTCACCAGGCAACGCCGGTCAACTGCTGTTTGTGCATGAGAAATCGGTTGGAAACTTTCCTCGTGTCAGCACGTTGTAGGTGTCGCCACCGGCGCCAGCCTTGTGTGAATGCTCTAAAAAGCTAATCATTTGCATAGCACAGTATCTTCGTCCTGTCGGTTAAATTTCGCGACTGTAGCACGTCATCTTCGTGGTGTAGCAATTTTAATGGCGAGTAGTGTAATTATAGGGACATTTCTTCTAGAGGTGACTCATACTACCTCGTGTAGGAGTATATGACACCTTTTTTAAACACCCTGTATTTTTGCTCAAGCGAGCGCCCATCCGACAGCAAAAGAAACGTGAATGAAAAAAGTAATGACGAATAACGCCTACACGTGTGGTGTTTCGACGTTGTCGAGAAAGTGGGGGCGACTGGCGCGGGCGACTTGGTGTGCTGTTGCAGAAGATGGCAGCACAGGTGCCGGTGGTGTCGTAACACCTCTTCTGGAGCCGCTTCGCAGCCAGCGCCCGCCTTTCGCGCTGGGCGCGTCGCGTCACAGGCGGGTGTTACGTCAGAGGCTCGGGCAGCCCGCCAGGCCCCGCTGGCGACCGCGGTGCACGCTGCCGCGAGTTTATCAAGCTGCCAGCGCCGGCGAGTGTCGGGAGGCTTTATGTTGCTCCTCTCTGTCCAGACTACCCGGAGGTCGACCAGAGGACTCCCGTTTATTTGCTCCTCTACACTTTGTTTGACTTACTGGACCAAAGGCAGTCCCTCTTCCGGTACCGTGTCAGTTTGTACCCGAACAAGGTTCTGCAGAGGTCACGCTTCGGACTGATCTAGTACACAGACCTCATTACTGCCGAAAAATTCCAAATGATAATCGCTACGGTAATGAGACTTAAAAACATTCTCTCGCACTTTGTAAGAGTAACTGGAGTCGGATTATCATTGAAATTAAAGATTTTTTTATTTTATTAAAATATTATGTGGCGCGGTGCAGATAAAATGTCCAATTCCCTGAAGACGTCTGTGGGTGAACACCACACATTATTCTTACAGCTCGCTTTTGTTAAATCAATATTTTGCCGGCCCTACGGTCTCCTGTGGCCGAGCGGTTCTAGGCGGTTTACACCGGAACCGCGCTGCTGCTACGGTCGGAGGTTCGAATCCTGCCTCGGGCATGGATGTGTGTGATGTCCTTAGGTTAGTTAGGTTTAAGTAGTACTGAGTTCTAGGGGACTGATGACCTCAGATGTTAAGTCCCATAGTGCTCAGAGCCATTTGAACTATTTGAACCAATCGATAGTTTTTCTAAGCGGCGAGTTACCGCAGAAAATGATGTATTGCACATTGTAGTACTCGAGCTGTAACTGTATTTATTTATCGCTTTTCCGAGGTGATTTCATAAAAATAGATTTCTAGGTGGCTTTTGACACTTTCCTCACAAGCGGTTTCTAATAAAAATGTTTGCCTGAGAGTTTGAAACAATTAAGTGCACCTACTTTTGCTTTTCGTATAATTGGAAACAAACGAATTAACCTCCTGACATATTTTGCATATTACCACTTAATAATATCTTATGGAATAATTTTCTGCAGTAATGCATAACGTAGAAAGAAAATATCGATTAATGAAATTCGTCATAAATAATCCATCACACTTTAAGAAGAACAATGAGATCCACACCTACAACAGTAGAGGATAAATGACCTTTATTACCCATTATTACAGCTGCCAGTGTCCCAGAAAGAAGTTCAATATGCACCCATAAAAATCTTTTATCATTTCCACAATAACATAAAATATCTGACAGGTAGCAAAACAAATTTTAAATCTAACCTAAAATAACTTTCCATGGACTATTTCTTCTATTTCATGGACGATTGTCTATTTACAAACTGGTAGCTTGGAAAAAAAATTGCTTTAAAAAAAAATGGCTCTGAGCACTATGGGACTTAACATCCCAGGTCATCAGTCTCCTACAACTTAGAACTACTTAAACCTAACTAAGGACATCACACACATCCATGCCCGAGGCAGGATTCGAACATGCGACCGTGGCGGTAATGCGGTTCCAGGCTGAAGCACCTAGAACCGCTCGGCCACATCGGCCGGCCACTTTGCTTTCAATTATAGTAGTAGAGTAGGACAAAAAAAGAATATGTTCATTCGTTAATATTAACAGTAATCATGTATACATATCCTGTAAACTTATTCGTTCTACATTATTTAGGTAAGAGAATCGTTCAAATAATCCATGGAAGATGTAACTAACTAAGGAGTAGCGTCTCAGATATTGATTTCGTGATTTCCCATCAGAAAGGTCACAGTTCGTAATAATATACGGTAAGTCATCGAGTGAAACGGAAGTGATATCTGGCATCTCCGAGGAAGTGTTACAGGCCCTCTGCTGTTCTTAGGATTGGGAGACAAGCTGAGTAGACTTCTTAGATCCTTCGTAGATGATGCTGTCGTGTCATGTAAAATAATCAAAAAATCAAAACCAATTTCCAAATGATTGATACAAGATATCTGCATTGTGAGGAAAGGGGCATTTGACTCAGAATAATGAAAAGTGTGAAATCTTCCACGTGAGTTCTAAAAGGGGCGAGTTAAGTTTAGGTTACGCGACAAATGACACAAGTCTAAAGGCGGTCAATTTAACTAAATACCTGGGGATAACAGTTATGATCAACTTATCTTGGGACGATTACATGGATAATGTTTTGGAGAAGGCGAAACAAAGACTGCGTTTTGTTGTCAAAACTCGTAGAAGACCTACCATAGAGAATACCTACACTACTCTTGTCCATCCTCTATTACTGTATTCCTACGCAGACTGGGATCCTTACCAGACGGGGTTAAGGAGTATATCGACAAAGTTCAAAGAAGACCAACACGTTTTGTATGATCGCGAAACAGGGAAGAGAGTGTCACTGACGTGATACAGGATTTGGGGTGGACATCATTAAATCAAAAGCGTTTTTCGTTGTGGCGGAATCTTGTAACGAAATTTCAATCACCAAATTTCTCCTCCGAATGCGAAAATATTTTGTTGACATCCGGCTACGTAGAGAGAAATATCTTCGTAATAAAATAAGAGATAGCAGAGCTCGCACGGAAGTATTTAAGTGTTCGTTTTTCCTGCGCGCTGTTTTGGAGTGGAACGGTAGAGAAACAGTCTGAAGGTGGTTCTGTATACCCTTGGCCAGGCACGTAAGTGTGAACTGGAGAGTAGTCGTGTAAATCTGTATATTGTATTGTATTGTATGTTAACCGGGGGCCTAGAAACGGCGGAGAGGCTCCGTCCCCGCGGCAGCTGCAATGGTCCACAACCCCACGTCGAATACCACAGTCCACTTCACGCCTCCGCCGCCCCACACCGAACCCCTCTTTCATGGCTATTGTGCGGTTCAGCCCCCGGCGGAACCCCCAGGGAACGTCTCACACCAGACGAGTTTAATCCCTATGTTTGCGTGGTAGAGTAATGGTGGTGTACGCGTACGTGGAGAACTTGTTTGCTCAGCAATCGCCGACGTTGTGTAGCTGGGGCGGAATAAGGGGAACCAGCCTGCATTCGCTGAGGCAGATGGAAAACCGCCTAAAAATGAACCACAGACTGGCGGACTCACCGGATCTCGACCCAAGTCCGCCGGGTGGATTTGTGCCGGGGACCAGGCGCTCCTTCCCAGTCCGGAAAGCCGTGCGTTAGACCGCACGGCTAACCGGACGGGAAATCTATATATAGATGTAGAAGTGATGCATGTAGTTTTTGTCGTTGCAGATACTGATGGCTGGCTGGAAATTTTGAATCTTTCATCGTGGTTTCAAAACTCCTATTTTCCAGTGATAAGTTTTTATGGTATGTGAAATAAACGAAGTTTCAATCTTTACCTGTTTGGAAAGATGCTGCCTTGCTTTCTGTTTATACCTTGACTTAAGAGCTGACCGGGAGATGTATCATTTTTAAATCCGGAGAAATGTGGGAAGATTCTAAGAAACAATGACCCTACAGTTTATTGTAGATGGTTGAGAAGAAGCAAATACACATTTTTAGCATTTGTAAATATGGCAGTGTTCACTGAAATTGACTGTTTGAAATTTTGAAGTATTTAGAGATAAAACCCGGGAAGCGATCGTATACCGAAACCAGACTAGAGTTCTAGGAGTCGGAGGACGTGGAAGAGAGGCAATAATAGCGAAGGGAGTGAGGCAGAATTTTAGCCTATCTCTGATATTATTAAATATGTACATTGAACAAACAGTAAAGGAAACCAAGGGAGAAATTAAAAGAAGGAAGTAAAGTCTAACGAGAAAAAATAAATACTTTAAAACAAATATTGCTCACCACGTCTTTCATACGACGCCCAGCGTCGACGGAAACAATCGTTTTGTTTCCCCTTACAAACAAAATGATTTTCAAAGTGGGATTTTACATGGCCATGCGACAGAGCGGTCCCAGATTTGTCTACTGCGATATTCGTTTTAGCGATATGTTCTAAGAGGACAGTAAAGCACGGGGAATAACCAGAACTCCAACAGCGATATCACTGCTCTGGCTCGCGACGACTCCTACCGCCATGCAGAAGTGCGCTATTCAGTAGCTGCTGGAGTACTGATTATTCATAGTGGTTTTCTTTCCCTGCAAGTACAAATCGGTAAATCGAATATCGTACTAGAGTATCTGGTAGCATTCTATCGAACGGACAAAAAAACGAATATCGTACTAGAGTAATCTGGCAGCGCTCTATCGAATGGACACGTCAATTTTCGATTTAAAAATAGTTTTGTTTGAAACAGGAAACAGACAGACGCATTTCTGCGACCCTGGCATGAAATACGTGGTGAGCAGAATTTGTTTGGGCTGACAACAGCTACACGTTGCAAAAGCGAAATTGAAAAACACCGGAGAAAATGCGATTCTTAAGAGAGACACCTTATAAATGGCTTGAAAGAATTACAGTATTAACCGCTATAATGTGATCCCGCCCACATGTTGCCAACGTTATTTCGACTATGCTGCAGTAGTTTCGCTGGAAAAGCTACTCCATTAAGTGTCGATCTCTCTCTATGCGATTTCCATGTCTTTGGAGCCCTGAAGAAAGGCATTCATTGCCGCCGATTTGCTTCGGACGAGGAGGGGCACGTCTGGTTATAACCATGCTTCCGTAGGCAACCGCAGATATGTTTCTATGACGGCATTGACGGTCTTGTCTCACAGTGTCCTAAATACATTAACAGACATGGCTATTACTTTTTAAATAATGAGCAGTTAGCTTAGTTTTTTCCATCTGTCTCTTTTTCATGTGACTGTCCTTTATGTGTACGGAGACGCAGGAATAATAGTTTCGCAACATCTAAAACAGGTCTACCCGAAGTTCACAAACTGACAGCGCTGTTCTGTCTCACAATCCAAAAAGGATTTTGCCTACACTGTCCTAAGAATTTAAAATGGTCGACTTCACTTTCCGTTGACAACCTTGGACAATCAAATTTTGCTTTTGCAGGAATGTAGTGTCACTTACTGTAATTAACTTGCAGTTATTCGTTAATCTCTTATCTGAAAGCCACATGCTGATGCTGAAGGGTTTCTAGCAAACAGAACACAGCATATCATTCTGAAAGGAGAGAAGTCTTCAGACGTAAAACTACGTGCCCCAGCAGTGTTATAGAACCATTAGTTTTCACAACGTGTATAAATGACATAGTAGATAATGCTGGAAGTTGTATGAGGCTTTATGCGGATAATGATGCTGTGTATAGAAAAATCGCGACTCTAGAAAATTGTAGCGAAAGGCAGGAACCTCTTAGGAAGATCGACGTTTAGGGCAAGGAGTGGCAATTAACACTCAATATAAACAAATGTGACATGCTGCAACTGCATAGGCTAAATACCCGTTATTGTATGATTGCACAATTACAGAACAATCGCTGGAATCACTTCGTTCCATTGAATATGTGGGAGTAGACGTATGTAGCGATATGATACGGAAAAATCACATAAAATTCATTACCGGTAAGGCAGATGCCGGACTGACATACTTTGGAAAAATATTCAGGAAGTGTAGTCCATGTACGCAGGAGATAGATTACAAAACTCTCGTTCGGTTGGTACTTGAATATTGCTCGTCGTTCTGGGATCTGCATCAGATACAATTCATAGAGGAAATAGAGAAGGTCTAAACAAGAAAGCACATTTCATTACAGATTCATTTAGTAAGCGCGAAAGCGTGACAGAGAAGCTCAGCCAACTCTAGTGGCAGATGCTGCGAGAGAGGCGTTCTGCATCACTATATGGCGTACAGTTAAAATTCTGAGAGCGAACGTTCCTCGGAGAGTCAGTCAATATATAGGCGATTCAAAAAGGACTTTGCAACTTTAAAATGATGTAGAAATTTATTGAGATAACTTACAGAATCGCTAGATGCGTCATTTTGCAGCAATAACGTCCGCAGCATGTATTGAATTAGTACCCCGTTCTGCCACCAGGAGCGCTAGCGTAGAGCGCAGTTAAAATGGATACTTTCACTGGTATTGTGTGTCTGGATACGGTTGAAAACTTTTTAATTCCACAGGTCGATGAAGATGACCGAGGTGGAATGGTTTACTAACAATAAGGTGGTGCACCACCTCATTTCCTCACGGAAGTTCGAGGTTTCCTCGATAATCGCTTCCCAGGTCGCTGGATTGGCCGTGAAGGGCCAATCGCATGGCCACCTCGCTCCCCACAGTGGACACTGCTGGATATCTCTGCGGTTTTAATAAAGACTGTGCGCGTTTCCTTCCCCACTAAACAGTTTAGCCACCTGAAAAATCGAATCGACGCTGCCGTTGCACAAGTTACGCCCAACTTGCTGCAACAAGAGTGAGCAGGTATTGATTACCGGTGAGATGTTTGCAGCATCACAGATGAGAATCATATCGAACCTAAATGACACCTGACATTTTTACGTGAAACTTGAGGTTGTTTGCTATGAAATAGCAAAAAAATGGTTCAAATGGCTCTAAGCACTATGGGCATTAACATTCTGACCAGATTCCGAGACTTGGAACTACTTAAACCTAACTAACCTAAGGACATCACACACACCAATACCTGAGTCAGGATTCGAACCTGCGACCGTAGCAGCAGCGCGGTTCCGGACTGAAGCGCCTAGAACCGATCAGCCACAGCGGCCGGCTATAAAATAACACACCTACCGATTCTGTAAAATATCTCAATAAATTTCTATACCATTCCAAAGCTGAAAAATCCTTTTTGGCTCACCCTGTATTACTTCTTCCCACTTATATCCCATGAAAAGACAATGAAGTTGAAATCAGAGGGACTGTAGTCCACACGGAGGATTACCATTAATCGTTCTTCTCGCGAACCATTTGGGACTGGTTAAGGAAAAAGGGAGGGGGGGGGGGCTGTGGTACACGAAGCCCCCTCCCGCTTCACAGTGTGGGGTCACTTGCAGAGTATACATGTTGTTGTTGTTGTTGTTGTGGTCTTCAGTCCTGAGACTGGTTTGATGCAGCTCTCCATCCAAACAATAAAGCTGCATACCCTCGCCGGCCGCGGTGGTCTCGCGGTTCTAGGCGCTCAGTCCGGTACCGCGCGACTGCTACGGTCGCAGGTTCGAATCCTGCCTCGGACATGGATGTGTGTGATGTCCTTAGGTTAGTTAGGTTTAATTAGTTCTAAGTTCTAGGCGACTGATGACCACAGATGTTAAGTCGCATAGTGCTCAGAGCCATTTTTTTGCATGCCCTCGGGAAAAATTACGCCTGTAGTTCCCCCTTGGTTTCAGCCGTTCGCAGTACCAAAACAGCAAGGCCGTTTTGGTTAGTGTTACAGGGCCAGATCAGTCAATCATCCAGACTGTTGCCCCTGCAACTACTGAAAAGGCTGCTGCCCCTCTTCAGGAACCACACGTTTGTCTGGCCTCTCAACGGATACCCCTCCGTTGTGGTTGCACCTACGGTACGGCTAGCTGTATCGTTGAGACACGCAAGCCTTCCCACCAACGGCAATCCCATGGTTCATAGGGGAGGAGTGTACATGTAGATGTAATATTACCGGTTACTCTATTAGCTACATCATTTCACGTCTCTGCCAATAACAATTAAAAATTTTGAACCATTTAGTATGTTTAGTGGGAGAGTATTGACATATATATATAAAAAAAACTATAGCTACAGAACGGAATCCTGTGGCACAGCACCCTCACCCTCGAACACTCTGCATGGCGCCAGTTAGGGTCAAATCTCTCCGCTGTTCCTTGAGACTGGACAACCTTTTGCTCGCTCCCTTCCAGATGAAGGTAGCAATCAACTGACAGATAATTCCTAGTGTAAGAGTACGGTTGCCCTCGCTTCAGAGTTCGAAATATAGTTTTAATTTTTGACGTGATATTCGTGCTGCCTAAAGCGCTGCAGCCATGGACTGTGCGGCTGGTCCCGGCGGAGGTTCTAGACCTCCCTCGGGCATGGGTATGTGTTTGTCGTAAGGATAATTTAGGTTAAGTAATGTGTAAGCTTAGGGACTGATGACCTTAGCAGTTCAGTCCCATAAGATTTCACACACACAATAATTTCTCTGAGCTTCCGTGGACATGTTGCACGTCTGCTAGGACTACCGGGTCTCTCGGTCGGTGTGGTCTTTTACTCAATTGCGCAAAGCTGATGGGCGTGGAAACAAACAGACGGCGGTCTGGAGGCGCGTGGGGCGAGACAAATGGAGGTGGCGGACTGGCAGGCGGCGCGTTTGTTTTGCTTGGCCGCAGCCTCGGTCAGCCCATTCACGCCCATGTACCTCGGAGACCGGTGGTCTGTGCGTCTCACGCATAACGAGCGTTATTTCATAGCCGCTGTAACACTGGTCTGTAGCTTTATCGAACATCACACAGGATGTAGACGACAGTGAAAATGATTAAGGAAGTAGTAAGTAACAGGAGACATTGCTGTATTGAATTAATGATAATGGCAATAGTTATTTCGTTCCCTGCTTGACATATTTTCATACAAGTAATTTCTTACTGAAATTAAGACAGGAGCCAGTCATTACTATTTATTTTAACGTTAAGGTGTGGTTTTAAACCTTAACAGTTCATAACTAAGACAGTAATACCGGAATACGTGTTTTCCGTAATGTGCAACGCAACAGCTCGAATGGGGTTCTTAATGGACCGTTCAGTTCAAAACCATCATACAATATGCATTAGATGAGTATGTGACAAGCAAGGTCGTAAGAGATGGAAGAGAGCCACCGTGGTACAACAACCGAGATAGAAAACTGCTGCGGCCGGCCGCGGTGGCCGTGCGGTTCTGGCGCTGCAGTTCGGAACCGTGGGGCTGCTACGGTCGCAGGTTCGAATCCTGCCTCGGGCATGGGTGTGTGTGATGTCCTTAGGTTAGTTAGGTTTAATTAGTTCTAAGTTCTAGGGGACTTATGACCTTAAGATGTTGAGTCCCATAGTGCTCAGAGCCATTTGAACCAAAACTGCTGCGGAAGCAAAGGGAACTTCACAGCAAACATAAATATAGCCAAAGCCTTGCAGACAAACAAAAACTACGCAAAGCGAAATTTAGTGTGAGGAGGGCTATGCTAGGGGCGTTCAATGAATTCGAAAGTAATGTTCTATGTACTGACTTGGAAGAAAATCCTAAGAAATTCTGGTCTTATGTCAAAGCGGTAGGTGGATTAAAACAAAATGTCCAGACACTCTGTGACCAAAATAGTACTGAAACAGAGCATGAGAGACTAAAGGCTGAAATACTAAGCGTCTTTTCCAAAGCTGTTTCACAGAGGAAGACTGCATTTTAGTTCCTTCTCTAGATTGTCGCACAGATGACAAAATGGTAGATACCGAAATAGACGACAGAGGGATAGAGAAACAATTAAAATCGCACAAAAGAGGAAAGGCCGCTAGACTTGGTGGGATACCAGTTTGATTTTACACAGAGTACGCGAAGGAACTTGCCCCTTCTTGCAGTGGTGTACCGTAGGTCTCTAGAAGAGCGTAGGGTTCCAAAGGATTCGAAAAGGGCACAGGTCATCAGCACTTTCAAGAAGGGACGTCGAACAGATGTGCAGAACTATAGACCTATATCTCTAACGTCGATCAGTTGTAGAATTTTGGAACACGTATTATGTTCGAGTGTAATGTCTTTTCTGGAGACTAGAAATCTACTCTGTGGGAGTCAGCATGTGTTTCGAAAAAGACGATCGTGTGAAACCCAGCTCGTGCGATCCGTCCACGAGACTCAGAGGGCCATAGACACGGACGGGTTCCCAGGAGGAAGCCGTCTTTCTTGACTTCCGCAATGCGTTCGATACAATTCCCCACAGTCGTTTAATGAACAAAGTAAGAGCATATGGACTATCAGACCAATTGTGTGATTGGATTGAAGAGTTCCTAAATAACAGAACGCAACATATCATTCTCAATGGAGAGAAGTCTTCCGAAGTAAGAGTGATTTCAGGTGTGCCGCAGGGGAGTGTCGTAGGACCGTTGCTATTCACAATATACATAAATGACCTTGTGGATAACATCGGAAGTTCACTGAGGCTTTTTGCGGATGATGCTGTGGTGTATCGAGAGGTTGTAACAATGGAAAATTGTACTGAAATGCAGGAGGATCTGCAGCGAATTGACGCATGGTGCAGGGAATGGCAATTGAATCTCATTATAGACAAGTGTAATGTGCTGCGAATACATAGAAAGAAAGATCCCTTATCATTTAGTTACAATATAGCAGGCCAGCAACTGAAATGAGTTAATTTCTTAAAATACCTGGGAGTCGGCATTAGGAGTGATTTAAAATGGAAGATCGTATAAAGTTGATCGTCGGTAAAGCAGACACGAGACTGAGATTCAATGGAAGAATCCTAAGGAAATGCAATCCGAAAACATAGGAAGTAGGTTATAGTACACTTGTTCGCCCACTGCGTGAATATTGCTCACCAGTGTGGGATCCGTACCAGATAGGGTTGATAGAAGAGATAGAGAAGATCCAACGGAGAGCAGCGCGCCTCGTTACAGGATCATTTCGTAATCGTGAAAGCGTTACGGAGATGATAGGTAAACTACAGTGGAAGACCCTGCAGGAGAGACGCTTAGTAGCCCGGTACGGGCTTGTGTTGAAGTTTCGATAACATACCTTCACCGAGGAGTCAAGCAGTATATTGCTTCCCCCTACGTATATCTCGCGATGAGACCATGAGGATAAAATCAGAGAGATTAGAGCGCACACAGAGGCATACCGACAATCTTGCTTTCCACGAACAATACGAGACTGGAATAGACGGGAGAACCTATAGAGGTACTCAAGGTACCCTCCGCCACATCGTCAGGTGGCTTGCGGTGTATGGTTGTAGATATAAATGTAGAATTTGTGGTTAACAGCTCTCGCAATGGGTGTGCAGCTCCACACCAATCGATCCTACAAAATCGACAAGACAACTTGAGAATACAATACATTAAATACATATCGAAGGCAGATTCCAGAACTTTCCAAAAGAGAAATTCATAATGCCTTGCGCATTCAATCTAATTAGGCAATGTATGAATTGTAACCGAGTAACAACACAAAGCTACTATTTAGACAACGCCTGCAAATTGCGACGGACGATACATCCACTCCAGAGTAACATATTGTGAATGAAAGACAGAGACAAAATGACTGCCGCATCAATTAATGTAATTAAAATCACATATAGACACGACAATGCAGCGGTGTGACAAAACATACCAATGCGCGACTGAATCTGGCCACTGAACTAGTGCCCTTTCTAATTCTTAAGTAACACCTCATGCACTACAGAGATAATTAATGTTGAAAATCGAAGCCTGTACCAACGGCCTTGCCGCAGTAGTCTACATCTACATCTACATGTATACTGTGCAAACTGCAAGTGCCTGGCAGAGTAACACCGGATCCCTCAGATCACCGAAGTTAAGCGCTGTCGGCCTTGGCTAAGACTTGGGTGGGTAACCGGTCGGTGTGGCCGAGCGGTTCTAGGCGCTACAGTCTGGAACCGCGCGACCGCTACGGTCGCAGGTTCGAATCCTGCCTCGGGCATGGATGTGTGTGATGTCCTTAGGTTAGTTAGGTTTAAGTAGTTCTAAGTTCTAGGAGACTGATGACCTCAGATGTTAAGTCCCATAGTGCTCAGAGCCATTTGAACTTGGATGGGTGACCGTGCACTCAGCCCTTGTGAGGCAAACTTGAACCGTCCCTTAGAAAAATTATAGAATTACTGTGCTGGAAACCCCTTACGTTATTTGATTTTCAAACGGCTGAGCAGAACTGAATGTACCCAGACATTTCGCTCTTTACGTATTCTGATCAACACTAAATTGATACACAACATTTTTAGCGCAGCGCAATCTGACTTTCAAAAATCCCTACAAAAGAATGGCCCTGACTAACAATAACCTATACCTTTCATGAATGACTTACCTCACAAAAATCTTCGTTACTCAAACTACTGGAATACAGCGAGCGCCAATACTGCCAGCTAAATAAAAGATTCGAACTGCTGAAGTCACTAACTACTGTGCTGTGTGTAGTCTGCGGCAAGTCGATTGACGATGTAAGGGCCGAATATCTTTCGGTAATGTAGGAGGACGGACTCTACTAGTTTCGCTGTAAGTGCTGTTGGCAGAATACCGTGTAACCAACACCGACTCAAAGGAAGGCCTCGGCGCTTGTTGGTGACGTCATGTCACCTAGGCACGGCGAACGCCACGTCTGCTGCAGGCAGAAACGCCTGGGCGTGCTTATCACTATAAATCTCTTATTTTTGGACAAAGTGCTTGGTATTGTTTTCGATTCTGTAGTTTTATTTAGATGAAAGATTTTCTTACAATCATAAAGAAACAAATGAAGATCATAGTTTTGTATTACGGAACCCTGTCGGAGCAAACGTAGATCAATATGAGAAGATGCTTTGGTTCAAATGGCTCTGAGCACTATGGGACTTAACATTTATGGTCATCAGTCCCCTAGAACTTAGAACTACTTAAACCTAACTAACCTAAGGACATCACACAACACCCAGTCATCACGAGACAGAGAAAATCCCTGACCCCGCCGGGAATAGAAGATGCTTTGCCCCATTGCAAGCTTCGGAAATTTTACATTCAAGTAACTATATTTACTTGATCCATTTTGTTACCGAAACTTACCCCAACCCCCTTACAATGAACTTGTTGCTTTTTTTTAATTTCGTTTGACATCGTCACTGGAAATGTGCACTAATTTACATGTGTAAATGTCCAACTGTTGCCCGTCATTAGATTACAGTCGTTTTCAGCGAAAGTAATTCTAAACAGGAAGCAAAATAGCTTCATACATCTAAAATACCGCTGAGCTTAAACTTTTTTAAACATGCACATTATAAAAGATAAATATTCCCCTCTTGCAACTGAAAGGAGAAACTTTATAAGATTTTAAAAAAATAATTTGTTAAAACAAGTATCTCTCTTTTGCCTCTTCTTCTGTACCCCACCCCCTCCCCCAACGTGTACAATCGTAAGATATTTCATTAACATTCAGTGCTCCTCACCCCATAGTCAACCAAGATACCTAAAGAAGAGCACCAATACGTTCACAGTTTCTTGTAAAAGCAACCCAGTACAAACGTAACTTCCTCAGATTTACAAATAAGGTAATAAAGCACGAATTCTGTTGCTGCTGGACCATGAAGTTGTTATTGTCTGTCAATCCTTAAAACAGGTGGAAATTTAAGTTCATGAGTACACTATTTGTTAAGAAGTGTAATGAACTGCACAATTAACTGATCGCAGAAATCTCTCAGAACAGTGTGTGTTGGTCAACTACCGCCAATAGTTTCAGATTTTCGTGTGTCAGAGAGGGAGACACCACCACTCTGAGTATGCCTGCAACAGACCTGGCGTTGGCCCTGCCTAGCTGACGTGACGTCACGAACAAGCGCCGAGGCCTTCCTGTGAGTCGGTGTTGGTGTAACAAGCTGTGTGTGACGCGGGTGCTTTCCTTTTGCTGCTGCAGGTGGCGGGTCGGCGCGACCCCGAGCAGGAGCGTGAGGCGCAGCAGTGGATCGAGGCGGTGACGGGCGAGCGCTTCCCTCCGGGAGTGCCCTACGAAGACGCGCTGCGCGACGGCATCCTGCTGTGCAAGCTGATGAACCGCCTGCAGCCGGGCATCATTCAGAAGGTCAACGTCTCCGGCGGCGACTACAAGATGATGGACAACCTCAGCCAGTCAGTACCTAGCTACAGCTTCCGCTCGTGCACGATAGCTTGGCGATTGCACTAGTGCTGCCACAAGCAGAGAAAATCGGTACTATAGTGTGTTCGTCGCAAGAATAAACCTGATGTAAACATTGCAATACGTATTCTTCCACAGGGTCGCCATATGAAACGTCCCCTTAGAAAAATTTATGAATGACGGCTCATAAACCTCTTACATTATTTGCTTTTCAAACAGCTGAGCAAAACTGAACGTACTCAGACATTATTCTCTTTACTTATTCTGATCAACACTAAACTGACACACAATGTTTTTAGCGCAACGCAATCTGACTTTCAAAAATCCCTACAAAAGAATGGCCCTGACTAACAATAACCTATACCTTTCATGAATCACTTACCTCACAAAAATCTTCTTTACTCAAACTACTGGAATACAGCGAGCGCCAATACTGCCAGCTAAATAAAAGATTCGAACTGCTGAAGTCACTAACTACTGTGCTGTGTGTAGTCTGCGGCTGGTTTGCATTGTTGGAATTTGCCATTGTAGTGTTGGGCAGTTGGATGTGAACAGCGCGTAGCGTTGCGCAGTTGGAGGTGAGCCGCCAGCAGTGGTGGATGTGGGCAGAGAGATGTCGGAGTTTTGAGAGCGGATGATCTGGATGTGTGTCCATCACGGATAGTAAATTTGTAAGACTAGATGTCTTTTCAACACTATTAAGGTAAATACATTGTTCGTTCTTTGTCAAAATCTTTCATTTGCTAACAATGCCTATCAGTAGTTAGTGACTTCCGTAGTTAGAATCTTTTATTTAGTTGGCAGTATTGGCGCTCGCTGTATTGCAGTAGTTCGAGTAACGAAGATTTTTGTGCGGTAAGTGATTCATGAAAGGTATAGGTTATTTTTATTCAGGGCCATTCTTTTGTAGGGATTATTAAGGCAGATTGCGTTGCGCTAAAAATATTGTGTCAGTT
The DNA here is from genome assembly GCF_023897955.1 of Schistocerca gregaria. NCBI lineage: Eukaryota > Metazoa > Arthropoda > Insecta > Orthoptera > Acrididae > Schistocerca > Schistocerca gregaria. The sequence goes on along the minus strand of NC_064920.1, from coordinate 1,011,175,455 downwards.
TAGTGTTGATCAGAATAAGTAAAGAGAGAAATATCTGAGTACGCTAAGTTTTGCTCAGCTGTTTGAAAAGCAAATAATGTAAGAGGTTTATCAGCACAGTCATTCATAAATTTTTCTAAGGGAACGTTTCACCTAGCACTCACACGCACGCCACTACAGCTGCCGCTCGTGCACCGTAACTTGGCGATTGCACTAGTGCTGCCACGAGCGGAGAAAATCGGTATTATAGTGTGTTCGTCGTCAGAATAAACCTGATGGAATTGTGTTCTTCCACGTTTGCTGGAATCCCACTGGATTTCATTGGACGTGGAGCAGAAGCCACGCTGTGTCGAGTGCAGTCAAGTACGGTAATAAGGACACGTTTTATGCTGTGCGTTATATGCACACCGACTGAACGATAATACGGCACAACAGCTTTACCGGTACACGTAACTTGGACAGCACAGGGAAGCTAACTGCTCCAACTACCCTGTAATGGTACGAATAGTTGCAGTTAAGACGTGAAAAGAGACGAACAGAGCAACAACGTAGCTTCGAATGTCATTTAATTTTTAAACAGAATGAAATAACGTTCGGCAGAATTCCAACAATATCGCACTCTTGTTTGGGGAGCAGACAGAAAGCGTAACATGCTCTCGTTCTTAGTTAACATAGTATTTTAATTAAAAGCAAGAGTACTGAAAATTCCTAACTTAAACACAAGATAACTTTTCTAAGCGAGCTATGTGTGACTCAAAAGCATATTACAGGGATTTCGTTGTATAGTTAAATGCTGAAGCCACTTAAGACATTCTGAACTCTTTCCAAATCGGAGCCGCGCGGGATTAGCCGAGCGGTTCAAATGGTTCAAATGACTCTGAGCACTATGCAACTCTACTTCTGAGGTCATAAGTCGCCTAGAACTTAGAACTAATTAAACCTAACTAACCTAAAGACATCACACAAATCCATGCCCGAGGCAGGATTCTAACCTGCGACCGGAGCGGTCGCCCGGTTCCAGACTGTAGCGCCTAGAACCGCACAGCCACTCCGGACGGCAGCCTAGCGGTCTAAGACGCTGCAGTCATGAACTGTGCGGCTGGTCCCGGCGGAGGTAAGAGTCCTCCCTCGGGCATGGCTGTGTGTGTTTGTCCGTAGGATAATTCAGGTTAAGTAGTGTGTAAGCATAGGAATTGATGACCTTGGCAGTCAAGTCCCATAAGATTTCACACACATTTGAACATTTTTTTCCTTATCGGAATCCGAGCAATACACTTCCATACTAGAACTGAGATCTGCCACGTTTATGACGAGCTGATCGACAATAGAATCCACGAAACCATCCAAGTGCCGCATTATCTCTTCTTCTTTTATGATGTGCCGTTCTTTATCAAAAATTCAAATGGCTCTAAGCACTATGGGACTTAACATCTGAGGTCATCAGTCCCCTTGACTTAGAACTACTTACACCTAACTAACCTAAGGACATTACATACATCCATACCCGTGGCAGCATTCGAACCTGCCACCGTAGCAGTTGCGCGGTTCCGGACTGAATCGCCAAGAACCGCTCGGTCACAGCGGCCGGCCCATTTTGTATCCAGCCAGCTTTCGGTAGTGAGGCGTGACGAAACTTCGTGCATTAGTTCCGGTACGTCTTGCAGCTTAAATGCCTCTCGCGACAAGTACCTTAACTTTTCTCCAGATCCCTTCTGTAGGGTTCATATTGGTATGGTATGGCTGTAACGGTAAAGAACAGCATTTGTGTAGTGTTCTCGATGTCGTGAAAATTATTTTTTTCCATGTTTGTACGACGCTTATCACCGTAGCTCGTGTGAAATCACATATGCGATATAAAACAATTCATATGAACCAAATAAAAATAATTTGATTTTTCACTTTTGTCCTAAAAATTTAATGTATTATATATACTTAACTTAAACAATGTTGGATAATCAACAATTTATATTTGAAACAGAAATCTGGAGTTTTGCGTGCGACATGTAAGTAATGGCCGGTCGGTGTTCTAGGCGCTTCAGTCTGGAACCGCGCGACCGCTACGGTCGCAGGTTCGAATCTTGCCTCGGGCATGGATGTGTGTGCTGTCCATAGGTTAGTTCGGATTAAGTGGTTCTAAGTTCTAGGGGACTGATGACCTCAGATGGTAAGTCCCATAGTGCTCAGAGCCATGTAAGTAATGGTTCAAATGGCTCTAAGTACTCTGGGACTTAACATCTGAGCTCATCAGTCCCCGACACTTACAACTACTTAAACCTAACTAACCTAAGGACATCACACACATCCACGCCCGAGGCAGGATTCGAATCTGCGACCGTAGCAGCAGCGCGGTTCCAGACTGAAGCGCCTAGAACCGCTCTGCCACAGCGGCCGGCAACATGTAAGTAGAAACAAGAATACGCGCATTTCAAAAAATAATTATTAGTTATGTGTTAAATGGCATGTATATGGTGAATTTTATGTTTAAAAGGTGCACGTATTCAAAATTGAACGAAAAAAGGAGACTAAAGTGAGACTTGATTACGAATTTACAACGCTACCGATTCAGCCATACATAACTTTTACAAGCCCCCTTAAATTTAGTAAATAATGTCCTCGGAAAACTTCGAAGTAGATTTTTGTTTGTAATCTTTTGAAAAACTTTGAAAACAACGTTTCTCGCCACTTTTTAACGGCGTATTTCGCTACCGAGCAGGAAACAGCCTCAGCTATCGCGACAGTACGAGCACGACAGTAGAGTGACTGGGACTGTACACGGTTTTTTAAACAAAAGCTACATAGCTAGATAATGATCAAGAAAAACGTTGATGGCTGTTAATGCATTAGAGTATCTTAAAATTTCATTTACCGCAATATAGTAAAAAGATATGTAATACATAAATAGGATCTTCTTGCAAGAGCCTAACAACACCAGTGTACGTGTGCTAGAGTGCTGGCCAATCAACGCTTTTGTGTTTGTTTACATCAGGTTTATTCTTAGAATGGACTTAGTATAGCTGAAATATATTCATTTATCTCAGAGCGCTGCCTGCGCTAAAGCTGCCACTAGGCGCAAAGTATTACCGTACACCTGGTTAGGAGTAAGGTGCCAGTGGAGCGGCAAGCAGCCAACTCTGTCATCCTCTTGCCGCTCCTCTCCCCTCGGCAGCCTTAAGGAGGATGCAAGGAACGCCACCTGCGCTTCCCGATAGCCACCGCGCGAATCGTCAACTTATCGTGGACAAACAGTATCTTATACACTACTAGCCATTAAAATTGCTACACCAAGAAGAAACGCAGATGATAAACGTGTATTCACTGGACAAATATATGACACTAGAACTGACATGTGATTACATTTTCACGCAATTTGGGTGCATAGATCCTGAGAAATCAGTACCCAGAACCAGCACCTCTGGCCGTAATAACGGTCTTCATACGCCTGGGCATTGAGTCAGACAGAGATTGGATGGCGTGTACAGGTACAGTTGCCCATGCAGCTTCAACACGATACCACAGTTCATGAAGAGTAGTGACTGGCGTATTGTGACGAGCCAGTTGCTCGGCCACCATTGACCAGACGTTTTCAGTTGGTGAGAGATCTGGAGAATGTGCTGGCCAGGGCAGCAGTCTGTATACAGAAAGAACCGTACAGGACCTGCAACATGCGGTCATGCATTATCCTGCTGAAATGTATGCTTTCGCAGGGATCGAATAAAAGGTATAGCCACGGGTCGTAACACATCTGAAATGTAACGTCCATTGTTCAAAGTGCCGTCAATGCGAACAAGAGGTGACCGAGACGTGTAACCAATGGCACCCCATACCACCACGCCCGGTGATACGCCAGTATGGCGATGACGAATACACGCTTCCAATGTGCGTTCACCGCGATGTCGCCAAACACGTATGCGACCATCATGATGCTGTAAATAGAACCTGGATTCATCCTAAAAAATGACATTTTTCCATTCGTGCACCCATGTTCGTCGTTGAGTACACCATCGCCGGAGCTCCTGTCTGTGATGCTGCTGCAAACGTCGTCGAACTGTTCGTGCAGATGGTTGTTGTCTTGGAAACGACCCCATCTGTTGACTCAGGGATCGAGACGTGGCTGCATGATCCGTTACAGCCATGCGGATAAGATGCCTGTCACGCGATTGCTAGTGATACGAGGCCGTTGGGATTCAGCACGGCGTTCCGTATCGCCCTCCTGAACCCACCGATTCCATATTCTACTAACAGTCATTGGATCTCGACCAACGCGAGCAGCAATGTCGCGATACGATAAACAGCAATCTCGATAGGCTACGATCCGACCTTTTCAAAGTCGGAAACGTGATGGTACGCGTTTCTCCTCCTTACACGAGGCATCACAACAACGTTTCACCGGGCAACGCAGGTCAACTGCTGTTTGTATATGAGAAGTCGGTTGGAAACTTTCCTCATGTCAGCACGTTGTAGGTGTCGCCACCGGCGCCAACCTTGTGTGAATGCTCTGTAAAGCTAATCATTTGCATATCAAAGCATCTTCTTCCTGTCGGTTAAATTTCGCGTCTGTAGCACGTAATCTTTGTGGTGTAGCAATTTTAATGGCCTGTAGTGTATGAATGCAATGTGTCTGTTCTTTCGGACATGTCTGTTTCCAGTCCGAGAATAGCAAACATGGACGTCCAATAGTCAGAAAGTGACCTAGCGAGTTTAGTTCACTGCACACAGGAAGCTGCGTCACCTGCTTTCCAGGCAACTTTTCTCCCTAAATATGTTGACACGTTTTTTTAAGAGATCCCCGCTGTTAGAATAATCTTATCGACTATTGTGCGTTGCTCAAAAATACACTGGCGAAAATGCGAAGTGTTACTCCGTGAAGCATTAGTCAAATATCAGTCATATCTTTAGGAAATATTCATCTACACCTACATAACTACTCTGCAATTCAGGCTTAGCTGGCTGGCAGAGGATTCATCAAACCACCTTCAGACTTTTTCTCTATCGAGCCACACTCTAACAACCCACAAATATTTCCGCAGGAGCTCTGATTTCTCTTACTTTATTATGATAATCATTCTGCCTGTGTAAGCTGGCATCAATAAATATTTTCACATTCAGAGGAGAAAGTTGGTGACTGAAATATCGTGAAAATATCTCGCCACAGTGAATGAGTGCCGGCACAAGTCGTTTACCATACCCATGGCACTACCTCCCCTATTTCGCGGTAATACAATACGAACTGCCCTTCTTTGGACTTTTCTGATATCTCTCATTAGCTCTATCTGATGAGGATCCCACGTCGCAAAGGAGTAATCTAGCAGAGGACAGCGAGCGGAGGCAGTTCCATTATTAGAACTGTTGCATCGCCTGAAGTGTTCTGGCAATAAAACATAGTCTTTCACTCCCCTTCCCCACAAAATTGCCTATGTCATCGTTACAATGAACGGTGTTCGAAAATGCAATTCCTAGGTTTCTAATTGAATTAGCAGCCCATTAATTGTTGTATTTATCGTATAACCGAAATTTAACTTATTTACTTTATGTGTTGCAAAAATGGACATCCAGAGTTTCAACTAAAATCTATGTTTATTTAGCCGGTTTCATGCTATGCCCGTTCTCAAAATTACAATATATCCAAATACAAGATAAATTAAACACGAGTGCAAAGCATAGTTGGATAACATATCGCAACCAGTCACATCAAAATACCAATAAATAAAGTGGGTACATTTGAGTATGGTGCCAACAAATGTTCGTTAACGAATGGCAGTGGTCGTGTTGAAAGCTACTAGGAAATCTCAGAGAAGTACCGCTCTCTTCGGGCCCTGTTTCTGTTACTTCGGAAAAGGTTGTTTCCACCGCAATTCACAATCTTAAAAACAGGTAGTGTACAAAACGATTACATAACATACGTGGCACATACACATGTTTTGTAAGTGTGTTTATGAACGCACATAAAATGCAGTATAATGCTAAGACCTAACTTACAGATCCAGAGAGGGCAAGATCTACATCACGTAACGCTCATGTGGATGACCTCATGTGGATAACCTTAGCTTTTCCTATTTAGAGTCAATTGCCACTTTCCGCAGGCTACAGATATCGTGTCTAAGTTCATGACATAACAATTATTCAATAATAAATTTTTTATTCCATTCGGTACTGTTGTCCACAATGAACATTAATATGAAATTTTACCCCCAGGATTACGGATACAGTTTTGTATTCGTTGAAATTGGCATGGAAGCAAACTGCCACCGAATGTAATCTTGAAGAAAATTTTTTCATATCTGAACTTAGGCTGTGTCAATTCACCAAGACTGCTGGCTGGAGTCTGGTATGGAAGTGTACCTCTTCCTATAGCATCCCAGTCAGAGTCTGGAGGTGAGACACAGCTGCTTACTGGGCAACCAGTCGGTGATCTGTACTTTTCTTAAAGCTTTTGTGGTGTGAACTACGGTATAAGCCCTTGCATTATCCTGCCATCTAGTACACTGACAATACCGTTTACCATTTTTGCCACATACTGACGAACATTCAGCTTCCTTCCATCATTAGTGAATCATTCGTTTCGTCATGTCCCGGTACAATGAGTCTAACAAGGGGAACCCGCCATACGTCGCCTCTGATACAGTTGAAACTTGGCAGGGTGGCAAAAGGATGAAAATAAACGGACCCTGTTTTGGCTTACGTGGCAAAAGACGCAATAGCTTCCGAGAAAATGACGACCATAGTTTCGACGCGACATCATCAGGCTACTCACACCATGCAATGCCTACTGCGTTGGCTGCGCTTCGGCCAAAGGAACAGTTTCGAAGTTTTGCTCCCCGTCTTCAAATCTACTGTTATGTTGTTTCTTTTTCTTTTATTGGTCGCGGAAATACGTGACACTTATATTTTTATGACATCGTGTGACATCGTGAAACACAATGGAATTACAGGCAAGAGAAATAAAAAATTCAAGACTTAATAAATGTAGGTTTTATCATCACAATTGACACGGATTAACACTTTACAAGACAAAGTTTTGCGGCAGTTTTTGGAAACATTTAGTACATTCATTAAAAGTATATCCGCTAAAGTATACGCCGCTATGTGAACCCTGCGACGTACGCTTTTACTGGCAGGCGTTTGTTCGCCGATTACAAAATAGCCCTGCTGTCGTAGTGTAGCAAAGGGAAATCATAAGTAGAAGCGAAGCATTTAAAATACACACCTTAATCCATAATAGATTGTAGGTTCCAGCTTTCAATAAAATGCTTCAATATGAGTGATTTATCGTGCAATTTTGGCCAGATGGCGAGATTGTGTCTCTAATTATATTAAAAAATTAAGACTGTTATGTATTTGTCTTCGCACATTGCTCCGGTGCTTCGAATTACTATGCTTTCAGTCTTTTAATGAATGCACTGAGTCTCTTGAAGCATAATAGTAAAATACAAAGAAAACATTCAAACACTAGAATTTCTATCTTTCCAATTTTCCTTTACTGTTAATTATCTAAGATTATACGCGATTTGTGAAATAGAATCTATTTTAAAAGGATTTGAAATGATTATTTCTTTTGTCAATAATCCCATTGTATTTTAAGATGTCACAAATATATTTGTGTGAAATACTTACACAACAACGGCAAAGAAACAAAATACGAGACGCAAAATTTCGAAACCGTGCTCTTAGCTACTGCAGTACCATCTCACTTGCTTTTACGGTGCTCGATTGGACTAATGAAGTCACGTCGAAAGTCTGATCGTCATTTTCTTGAACGCTATTGACTTTTGGCTTCTAAGCCGAGGTGGGAGACCCTCTATTTTCACATATCTTTCATCCTGCCAAGTTTCGACTGTGTCAGAGAGCGACTTATGGCGTCTGTTATCTAAATACAAGAACAGTCCAAATGTTGAACACGAATTGGCATGAACATAGCGCATCTGTTCAAAGCTTCATCGGATTTTTACTGTAGTTTACACTTCGCAACCTATCGGTCCCTACTTTCCGCATAGCCCTCGAATGTTACAGACCGTTGTATTGCCATAGATGTTCCTTCACAACAGTCTGTGGCGCGTTGTCGTATTTTCAATAAGAAGATGGGATATGGATCGTTACCCGACAGGTAGTGTATAGCTCCCTTTGTCGGAAGGAAGTATGACATTCTGGATATTTCTTATATGTTAGGAAGGGACTCGTGTCTGCCCTGTCCCAGATTTCTTGCCATTCTCTATCAATGCATGTCTTTATTTCTTTATTCGATGAGGGTCTTTGCACCTCTCTTTTTTACGGCTAGGTCCAGGGGTAACAAGCGCGTAGTGTCACCAACAGCGGCTTATTAGTTGTTCTGTACTGACAGAAAAAAATCGCTACACCAAAAAAATAATTAATGTAGAGTACTGAAATTTCGGGAATACATTTGTCTAGCTAACATATTTAAGTGAATAACACTGCAGTATTGCAGGTTAAGGTACGTGCGAGATAGGCCATTGCAAGTGTGAAATGCTGATATATTAATAACCAGTGTAAACGCCAGAATGTTGAATGCAAGCACGCAAAATGTGCATACATTCTGTTGTACAGGCACCGGTTGTCAGTGTGTGGCAATTTATGAAAATTTAAATTTTGCTTCTCAGTTAGAAATAAAAAAATACGTGTTCCACTTTTTTTTTTTTATTCAATCCCTAAGGGGTTGTGAAATAGGGTCAGATTGATACACTGACTCACCATCGCCTAGTGCAAACCGCTAAGAATTGAAACTTTAAGTTTGGAGAGGGTGTGGATCTTACACTGTAGACATCGTTTAAGAAGGGATTGTCCGAAATTCCACTCCTAAGGTGGTGAAGTAGGAGATGAAAGGCTTTTTGAAAGTATGTCCCTATTAGGGAATTTTGAAGCTAGAACTACGAAAACTGGTATTTGGTTTCTCAGTCAGAAAATAAAAAAATACGTGTTTTAGCAGTTTTGGAAATTCAACCACTAAGGGGGTAAAATAGTGGGCGACAGTTAATTGAAAATAAATAATTACTAAATAACTATTAAAGGATTTTTAAGGCTACATCTATAGCAGTTGGTATTTGACTCACCGGTTGAAAATAAAAATACGTTTTTTACTGTCCAGTCCCTAAGGGAGCGCAATAGGGGCTGAAAATTTGTAAGAAAATAAACTGGTATTTAACTTCTTGGTTAGATATAAGGAAATATTTGTTATGGGATAAAGTTGCTATGGAAATATCACCAAAAGAACGCAAAAGCCATTATTACAAAAACTTTGGACTCCAGCTACCAGAATCGCATTTTGCTCAGGAGTACATTCAGAAAAGACCATGATTATATGGTCTTAATTAGCGTGGAAAGCTTAGAAGGTGTTGCAATTTGCGAACAACATAAAAATTCGATTAAATGATGTTCAGATGTGTGTGAAATCTTATGGGACTTAACTGCGAAGGTCATCAGCCCCTAAGCTTACACATTACTTAACCTAAATTATCCTAAGGACAAACACACACACCCATGCCCGAGGGAGGACTCGAGCCTCCGCCGGGACCAGCCGCACAGTCCATGAATGCAGCGCCTGAAACCGCTCGGCTAATCCCGCGTGGCTTCGATTAAATGGAAAAAAATTGTCTCTGCAGATCGAAGCAGCGGGCGCTAGGCTAGTGTGCAATAATACAGTTTCGTTTTTAATGCTGTATTGTAGATTTAAAAAAAAACAGTTCCCGTCCTAATTTTTAAGTAAATAAGAAAATGGCTCTGAGCACTATGGGACATAACTTATGAGGTCATCAGTCCCCTCGAACTTAGAACTACTTAAACCTAACTAACCTAAGGACATCACACACATCCATGCCCGAAGCATGATTCGAACCTGCGACCGTAGCGGTCGCACAGTTCCAGACTGAAGCGCTTAGAACCGCTCAGCTACCCGGCCGGCTTTAAGTAAATAAATTACTATATACAGTTATTCGTTATTCCGATCGAAATCTGCGTTTCCTCTCATCTGATCGTAGGTTAGAGGTCGCACTGCCGATTCATTCACGAAACATCGTCACATTTTCATGTTATGATATTTTTGTCGCGTAATTTTATGTTGTGTAATCTAATCGCTGTGGGCTGTTAGTCTGGTATTAACTGCAGATATTCGTATAATACCTATGATTTCTGTCGTAATTTTTGTGTTCTCTTGATGTCTCTTTTCTTATTTGTTTCTCAAGTGTTGCCAACCTAAGTACATTATACAAACTCTATGACTGTTCATTTATGCTGTCTTTCTCTGAAAGACAAGACGTAAACATAGCAGAATACACAACAGACCATTTTTTCCACAAATACGCTACAAAACTGACAAGAGACGTAAGCATACGCCACAAGGCATGTACCAGTATATAGCAGTTACAATGACAGATACGTGGGATACCAGGTACAGAGAACTGGAGGGCTTGGAAGTGTAGCAGTAACCACTCCATATTTGCAGAGCATCTCAGAAAACATAACTATAAGCTAACCTCTAGATAACAAGACATGAAAATGATCAGAAGTATCAATAAAAGGTGGTGCAAGAATTTTATCGTATACAAAAAACCAAAGCAAAAAAGAAAACTCATTCGCATGACCAAGTGTACTTGACAGACAACTCAATACTCACTTTGATATGTGAAATAATAGAATAACATTCCAGCGGAAGAACATAAGAATAATGCCACACAAACGCCGTTTTCCTCGCTCTTTCATGACCCGCTCCAAATAACCTCTAAACCACATGTCCTATCATCCGAAAACCTCAACATATTACCCACTCTAAAACTTTTTATCCACCCTCTAACAGCTGTTAGATCCAAAGTCAACAGTTTACAAATTCCTCCCTGATTAACCACAATCCCGCCCTCCAAATATCTTAACGTAGTATTAAGATAACTATAATAATAACAACAGAAATGAACAGTTATTAAGTTTGCATCATGTACCTATTTAGGTTGGTAACAATTTCGTAAACTAATAAGGAACGAGACATTAAGTGAACCCACAGTTACCACAGAAATCGCAGTTCTTGTACGGAAATTTGGAGTTAGTATCAGATTAGTAGCGCTTTTCCACAGTCGTTAGCATACAAAATGTGAAAACTATTAAATCTAGAGTCAGTAACATGAAAAAGCGTCCAGTGCCGATTCGTTAAAATTTTTGCAGACAAGCGACTTATCATTTGGTGCCCCACTCTCCCTGTTTTACCCTCGTACACTTTCACCAGTGTCTATTCTCGCTGCTATAATTATGGTATGCACTGTATACAAATCTTGCACTAGGGCGCCCCTTTCAGGTTGGCACCCCAGGTGGCGGCTTGCGTCGCTTGGGCATTAAGCCAGCCCCAGATGTTTCATAAGTGACAGTGAGGTTGCACTTATAACGTATGACCCAATGTGAGGAAAATTAGCCGCTGGCATCAGAGCTCTTGTGTCTCCTCTTCCCGAAGGTGTGGCCATCTATCGGATTAGACTACAAAACAACGCAAAATCGCTGCTCCAGTCAAAAACCGAATCGGATAACAGTTTATCAAAACTCCCGTCTCAAAAAAATGCGTAAATTATGTGTTGTGTTGTAAGGAGTTTCAACCGAATGCTTGCGAAACACAGAACTTCGTAACTAATATGCTACTATTGTTTTTAGTTCATAGTTGATTTTCCTTCATTATTGTACGTGAGCTCCGAAAATAAACGCTTTCCGCAATGTAACAAAGCAATAATATTGCGTGACGGCTCAACTATAGAAATAGTTCGAATGGGAGGTTACTTGGCGGGGACAAGCGAGGGATGTGATAGCGCCTCTTCCGGCCAATGCACGAACAACACTGAGGTGACAAAAGTCATGGCATACCTCCTAATATCGAGTCGCACCTTCTTTTACCTGGCATAGTGTACCAACTCGACGTGACACGGACTCAAAAAATCGGTAGAAATCCTCTGCATAAATAATGAGCCATACTGCCTCTATAGCCGTCCATAATTGCCAAAGTGTTGCAGGATTTTGTGCACGAACTGACCTCTAGATTATGTCTCATAAATGTTCAATGGGATTCACGTCGGGTGACCTGGTTGTCCAGATCATTCTCTCGAATTGTCCAGAATGTTCTTCAGACCAATCGCGTACAATTGTGGCCCGGTGACATGTCACATCATTGTCTGGGATCATGAAGTCCATGAACGGCTGCAAATGGTCTCCACGTAGCCAAATATAACAACTTTCCGTCAATGGTCGGTTCACTTGGACCAGAGGTGCCAGTCTTTTTATGCAAACACAGCCAACACCATTACGCAACCACCACCAGCGTGCACTGTGCCTTGTTGGCAACTTTCGTCCATGGCTTCATGGTATCTGCACCACACTCGAACCCTGCCAACAGCTCGTACCAACTGAAATCGGACTTATGTGACCATGCCAACAGCTCGTACCAACTGAAATCGGACTTATGTGACCATGCCAACAGCTCGTACCAACTGAAATCGGACTTATGTGACCATGCCAACAGCTCGTACCAACTGAAATCGGACTTATGTGACCATGCCAACAGCTCGTACCAACTGAAATCGGACTTATGTGACCATGCCAACAGCTCGTACCAACTGAAATCGGACTTATGTGACCATGCCAACAGCTCGTACCAACTGAAATCGGACTTATGTGACCATGCCAACAGCTCGTACCAACTGAAATCGGACTTATGTGACCATGCCAACAGCTCGTACCAACTGAAATCGGACTTATGTGACCAGGCCACGACTTTTCAGTCCTCTAGGGTCCAACCGACATGGTCACGAACCCAGGAGAGACGCTGCAGGCGATTTCGTGCTGTTAGTAACGCGCACTCTGCGGTGATCTTTTGCTGCCATAACCCATTAACGCCAAATTTCGCCGCACTGTTCGTTGTACATCTCATATTGATTTCTGTGATTATTTCTGTTAGCTCTGGCAACTATACGCAAGTGCTGCTACTCTCGGACCTTACGCGAATGCTGTCGGCCTCTGCGTTGTCCCTGGTGAGAGGTAGTGCCTGAAATTTCCTGTTCTCGGCACACACTTGACACTGTGGATCTCGGAAAACTGAATTCTCTAGCTGTTTCCGAAATGTAATGTTCCATGTGTCTATCTCCAACTACCATTCCGCGCTTGAAGTCTGTTAATTCCTTTATGCAAAATTTAGCAACAGCCGTATATATTGTAGAAATTTATTTTATGAACTTCTTACGTACTACCAGTTTCGGCATTACAATGATGCCATCTTCAGGCCCCTGTACAATGAGTAGAACAAATGTACTCTTATAAAAATATAGAACATACGTTAACAATTGACAGGTATCATGTTAACTATGTAGGTGGCTCAAAAGGACATGTTGTATATCGTTAAAACTACACTCCTGGAAATTAAAATAAGAACACCGTGAATTCATTGTCCCAGGAAGGGAAAACTTTATTGACACATTCCTGGGGTCAGATACATCACATGATCACACTGACAGAACCACAGGCACATAGACACAGGCAACAGAGCATGCACAATGTCGGCACTAGTACAGTGTATATCCACCTTTCGCAGCAATGCAGGCTGCTATTCTCCCATGGAGACGATCGTAGAGATGCTGTATGTAGTCCTGTGGAACGGCTTGCCATGCCATTTCCACCTGACGCCTCAGTTGGACCAGCGTTCGTGCTGGACGTGCAGACCGCGTGAGACGACGCTTCATCCAGTCCCAAACATGCTCAATGGGGGACAGATCCGGAGATCTTGCTGGCCAGGGTAGTTGACTTACACCTTCTAGAGCACGTTGGGTGGCACGGGATACATGCGGACGTGCATTGTCCTGTTGGAACAGCAAGTTCCCTTGCCGGTCTCGGAATGGTAGAACGATGGGTTCGATGACGGTTTGGATGTACCGTGCACTATTCAGTGTCCCCTCGACGATCACCAGAGCTGTACGGCCAGTGTAGGAGATCGCTCCCCACACCATGATGCCGGGTGTTGGCCCTGTGTGCCTCGGTCGTATGCAGTCCTGATTGTGGCGCTCACCTGCAGGGCGCCAAACACGCATACGACAATCATTGGCACCAAGGCAGAAGCGACTCTCATCGCTGAAGACGACACGTCTCCATTCGTCCCTCCATTCACGCCTGTCGCGACACCACTGGAGGCGGGCTGCACGATGTTGGGGCGTGAGCGGAAGACGGCCTAACGGTGTGCGGGACCGTAGCCCAGCTTCATTGAGGCGGTTGCGAATGGTCCTCGCCGATACCCCAGGAGCAACAGTATCCCTAATTTGCTGGGAAGTGGCGGCGCGGTCCCCTACGGCACTGCATAGGATCCTACGGTCTTGGCGTACATCCGTGCGTCGCTGCGGTCCGGTCCCAGGTCGACGGGCACCTGCACCTACCGCCGACCACTGGCGACAACATCGATGTACTGTGCAGACCTCACGCCCCACGTGTTGAGCAATTCGGCGGTACGTCCACTCGGCCTCCCGCATGCCCACTATACGCCCTCGCTCAAAGTCAGTCAACTGCACATACGGTTCACGTCCACGCTGTCGCGGCATGCTACCAGTGTTAAAGACTGCGATGGAGCTCCGTATGCCACGGCTAACTGGCTGACACTGACGGCGGCGGTGCACAAATGCTGCGCAGCTAGCGCCATTCGACGGCCAAACCGCGGTTCCTGGTGTGTCCGCTGTGCCGTGCGTGTGATCATTGCTTGTACAGCCCTCTCGCAGTGTCCGGAGCAAGTATGGTGGGTCTGACACACCGGTGTCAATGTGTTCTGTTTTCCATTTCCAGGAGTGTATATGTAACATTAGGGCAAATATGCTTCTTCCTACGTCATGCTGTTGTTAATAGTTTTCACTGTTTTACTCGAATATAGCATAATAGATGAACATATGTATACGCTATTATTCATAAATCCGTATCACACAGTTGTTACAGGCCATGCAACATAACAATCAAATGTACTGCATACAATCATATGTCCAATAGAAGAATTTTTTTATTTAAAAAAATAATTAACTAATATAAACAAATAATAAAATAAATTAGAATACAATAAAATGTGACATAACCATGTAAGAATACATAAGTTACGAATATGTAGCCGAGGTCGTGTTATTTGTGGTATGATAAATAGCTGCCGCAATATTAACGATAAGAAGCATAAAAAAGTTTGTCTTAAAACCCAATTGCATCACGAATTAAACCAATGCAATCATACTACAAAAATTATCAAACACCTGGTACCGTAGACACTACGTTAAAACACTTATGTAAGACCACCTCACACTGAGTTGAGTGGATTAATGCTGCCTCATATAGTCATAGTGACAAAGGAGATTCTCGATCCCTGTATATCAAAAAATGTCTACCTTGCCTACATATAAGTTCTATACAATTATGTAGGATTATACCAAGTGGAATCGAACGAATAAAAAGAAAAAAAAAGAAAAAAAATAGGAGGCCGCCTATAAGTCCGAACATAAACCTCAAAATGAAAGGTATACCATCCCTGTGACTAAGGGTACCACCAATAACCATGTCAAACCATTCTCAAGGTTGCATTAAGGATGTAGTAACGTATAATGAGTATCAGGATCTTAAGTACATCATCCTGTGTCATCATATTCTGTATAATGACCTTAGTGAGTTGGGAACTGTCTGCATGGGTCTAAATATCACAGTACCTAAAACCTGGTCAGAATATTTGACTAGCTAAAGTCAAACAATAACGAATTTATACTCATCAGCTAAGTGTCAAGTAAAAAAAAATTGGTTAAGTGGCCATTTCAAGAGTGCAACGACAGGTGAACAGTACAGTAATCCAAAGGGGCCAGAAAATGATGTTGAACACATTTGCAAGTTATGACAGTGGACAACCTCCACAGGAGGGGAGAAATGTAGTATTGACCCATATGTGCCTTATATTCCTGTCGTGTGCCCAAAATCATGCCGGCAACTTTTTCACATGAATCAACTGAGTACAAATGACAGCTCCGCCAATGCACTACCCTTTATACCTTGTGTATGCGATACTGCCGCCATCAGTATATGTGCATACATGCCATGACTTTGTCACCTCAGTGTAGTTTCTAAC
Source organism: Schistocerca gregaria (assembly GCF_023897955.1). Lineage (NCBI taxonomy): Eukaryota > Metazoa > Arthropoda > Insecta > Orthoptera > Acrididae > Schistocerca > Schistocerca gregaria. The sequence goes on along the minus strand of NC_064920.1, from coordinate 1,011,159,377 downwards.
TGTGCGACATCTCTTACGTAAAATGGGATTTGATTGGATGTTATTTCATACACAAAGCAATAAACCTGATTCGCAGAGAGACATTGTCAAGTAGATTTATGGCGTACTGCTCTGTACACAGTATATAAAGCTTAGCAAGCCGGTGATTTATGTGGGACCACATAGCATAGCGTAACTTGTTGCTTTATTCTTCAGATTTTAAGTACTATATAAATACAATATATACAAATACCATATGTCGTCTGTATACTTATTTTTTAATCTGTGTTCAAATGTCTCAACCTACAGGTAATTTTTATAAATTCAGAAAGACTTGCCACTGAGTGGGAAGGCTACTAGCACAGATGCAACAAGACAGCAGCAAATATCGCCGACAGATATGTTAATTGTTGCAGATATAGTATTGCTTTGGCGTATTGTAGCAACTCGCAGATGATCTTCAAGTTTAGCCTGCGCTTTATTAGCAGGCTATATAATAATTAATAATAAAAAATAACGATCATATGCGTATGTGACGCTCACAACATTTTAGCTAAAATCAGCGTTACGGGATAAACTAAATTAGGTTTATTACGACACGCAAATTCATGTTGATTATAAATATGAAGTTGAAACGAAGTAAATATTAAATGATGAAGGAATCAGAAGCGAATTTGGTAACATTCACGATTTCCTTTGCCGGTATATCAATTATTAATGTGTACTAACGAATTATGACCCTTTCACTTGTATAAAAGAATGTCCTGGAAATCTTAAAGCGCTCTTGAACGCTAGGCCACAAATACGGGGCATGATTTGACACTAGAGTGGCTTGTCTATTAGTTACTGTCATTAGCATGGTAAAATTCAGGGCTGATTTCCTTAAAACTATGGAGTGACAAAGTTAACGCCCTAACTTGTGTCGATTTTAAGTGACGAATGCCACGAAAACAAAACTGATGGACTTCAATTTTCAGCTGAGCCTAAGCGATATAGTTGTTGCGCTTTTCTGTCATAAGACTGGTTCGATGCAGCTCTCCATGCTAGTGTATCCTGCACAAGCCTATTCATCTGTGCATAACTGCTACAACATAAATCCAGCTGAACCTACTTACTGTATTCACCCCTTGGTTTCGGTGTACAATTTCCCCCCCCCCCCCCCCCCCCCATCTTTGTGAGTATTTGTTGCTTCGTATTGTGATCAATAGTAAATATTTTTAAATAAAAAACAAATACGTACGTAAAAATTGTGACCAATAAGGGCCTCCTCATTTACATTTGTATTTCTATTACTTAAAATATATTAACATCTTGTAGACTTTTAACACTGTATGTTGTCTGCCATTTTGGTATCACAGTTGTCAAATAACTGAATAATATTTGCACGACATCATGAGTTAATTTTTGCGCAAAATATCGCAGTATGTATTACTATTGTGGTAAATGAGCGTGTTTGTGTAAGGATGGACTCGCGACGTTAACCATGTATTCTACAACACGGGAAAGGTCGCATTGGACAACGCCGCCTCGAATGATGAACACGATACGAGGACATGTCTGTGTCTCAAAAACTATTCGCCTAAATATTATGATATACACATCTTTGAAACCGTATTTTTAAGCCTACCAAGTTACGCTAAAAGTTAACATAGGGTTCCATTAAAAAAACCAAAGATGGCCTCATATCTCTGTAATAAAAAAATAGCAAAACCATGAGATGTGATGTATTCAAGTAGGCCCTGTCCCTGCAATTCACTGTCCAAACGGTATCTTTGTATCTATTACGGTTAGGAAGATACAAGGGGTGTTACGACTTAGCTGCCTCACCCTGCATAGACCTAATTTCCTCCATTACAGCAAGTGATAAGGAATGCTTGTGGGTATATTGTATGCCTGTAGCATTGCTCAACCAGTACCTGCACGACACATCATCCCGTTACGGACACAAACAATGCTATCGGGTTTCATCTGTTGACACTCTGTGAAAGCATGTTGCCCAAACAGCTCTTCTCATGTTCTCCAAATCTCCTACGTTTCTCCTTATTGCTCGTCCATAATACTGAGTCGGAGAATCAATTTCACTTTTTGTAAGACGACCTGGACCACCTAAGGGTTTTCCATCAGAGTTTTTTCCATTGACGTCTTTACACATAATTTTCTCAGCAGAACTCCCATTCCTTTTTGTACATGCCCAACGCATTCAAGCATTCCTATCAGATTGCTCCCATATGGTCTGTCATTAACAACAGTAGTGTGTCTTTTACAGTCTCCATCCCCAAGGTAGCCTACGTACCTCACACCACGACCAACCTCCGATCTTGTAAAAATGTTTAGATCTTCCTTCGTTTCCATCTTTTAACCTTGGTCATCAGAGTTGTTTACGTAAACATGGGTGCCAATAAATTTACTTGAGCAACCCTGGCAGTGCAATTTAGACATTCATAATCTTACCAGTTTCAATAAATGTGGCACTTATAACCCCATTCAGAGAAGTGTGACCTCCTGTCTGCTAAGATCCATCAAATGCTGCTACAATGCCTGTATTCTCAGATACGTCTACTGCTTCTTCTGCTGCTCTTTTCATTGAATATTCACTTGCATCACTATAAGCATTATGTATTAATTTAGTTGGTGTTGGGGTTGGGTTCTTTGGGGAAGGAGACCAGACATCCAGGTCATCGGTCTCATCGGATATGGGAAGGACGGGGAAGGAAGTCGGCCGTGTCCTTTCAAAGAACCGTTCCGGCATTTGCCTCGAGCGATTTAGGGAAATCACGGAAAACCTGAACCAGGATGGCCTGACGCGCGATTGAACTGTCGACCTCCAGAATGCAAGACCAGTGCCTAACCACTGCGCCACCTCGCTAATTTTTGTATCTGTCAAACCTCAGTGGAGGTGGAGGCAAATCGATCACTGCACAGAAAGTCTGGACAGCTCTCTTTCCCCTTCCAATACATCGCGTTGCACAAGCAAGCTGAATATTTACACTAAGGTTGTATACATGGAAGAATCCTGGAGATACTAGAAGGTATCAGATATATTATATAATGGTAAGACAGCGATTTAGGAACCAGGTTTTAAATTGTAAGACATTTCCAGGGGCAGATGTGGACTCTGACCACAATCTATTGGTTATGACCTGTAGATTAAAACTGAAGAAACTGCAAAAAAGTGGAATTTAAGGACATGGGATCTGGATAAGCTGAAAGAACCAGAGGTTGTACATAGTTTCAAAGAGAGTATAGCGGAACAATTGACAGGAATGGGGGAAAGAAACACAGTAGAAGAAGAATGGGTAACTCTGAGGGATGAAGTAGTGACGGCAGCAGAGGATCAAGTAGGTAAAAAGACGAGGGCTGCTAGAAATCCCTGGGTAACAGAAGAAATATTGAATTTAATTGATGAAAGGAGAAAATATAAAAATGCAGTAAATGAAGCAGGCAAAAAGGAATACAGACGCCTCAAAAATGAGATCGACAGGAAGCGCAAATTGGCTAAGCAAGGATGGCTAGAGGACAATGTAAGGATGTAGAGGCTTATCTCACTAGGGGTGAGATAGATACTGCCTACAGGAAAAATTAAAGAGACCTTTGGAGAAAAGAAAACCACTTGTATGGATATCAAGAGCTCAGATGGAAACCCAGTTCTAAGCAAAGAAGGGAAAGCAGAAAGATGGATGGAGTATATACAGTGTCTATACAAGGGCGATGTACTTCAGGACAATATTATGGAAATGGAAGAGGATGTAGATGAAGATGAAATGGGAGGTATGATACTGCGTGAAGAGTTTGACAGAGCACTGAAAGACCTAAGTCGAAACAAGGCCCCAGGAGTAGACAACATTCCATTAGAGCTACTGACAGCCTTGGGAGAGCCAGTCCTGACAAAACTCTACCATCTGGTGAGCAAGATGTATGAGACAGGTGAAATACCCTCAGACTTCAAGAAGAATGTAATAATTCCAATCCCAAAAAAAGCAGGTTGACATATGTGATAATTACTGAACTATCAGTTTAATAAGTGACAGTTGCAAAATACTAACGCGAATTCTTTATAGACGAATGGAAAAACTGGTAGATGCCGACCTCGGCGAAGATCAGTTTGGATTCCGCAGAAATGTTGGAACACGTGAGGCAATACTGACCCTACGACTTATCTTACAAGACAGATTAAGGAAAGGCAAACCTACTTTTCTAGCATTTGTAGATTAGAGAAAGCTTTTGACAATGTTGACTGGAATACTCTCTTTCAAATTTTGAAGGTGGCAGGGGTAGAATACAGTGAGCGAAAGGCTATTTTCAATTTGTACAGAAATCAGATGGCAGTTATAAGAGTCGAGGGGCATGAAAGGGGAGCAATGGTTGGAAAGGGAGTGAGACAGGGTTGTAGCCTCTCCCCGATGTTATTCAATCTGTATATTGAGCAAGCAGTAAAGGAAACAAAAGAAAAATTCGGAGTAGGTATTAAAGTCCATGGAGAAGAAATAAAAAATTTGAGGTTCGCCGATGACATCGTAATTCTGTCAGAGACAGCAAAGGACCTGAAAAGGCAGCTGAACGGAATGGACAGTGTCTTGAAAGGAGGATATAAGATGAACATCAACAAAAGCAAAACGAGGATAATCGAATGTAGTCGAATTAAGTCGGGTGATGCTGAGGGAATTAGATTAGGAAATGAGACACTTAAAGTAATAAATGAGTTTTGCTTTGGGGAGCAAAATAACTGATGATGATCGAAGTAGAGAGGATATAAAATGTAGACTGGCAATGGCAAGGAAAGCATTTCTGAAGAAGAGAAATTTGTTAACATCAGGTATAGATTTAAGTGTCAGGAAGTCGTTTCTGAAAGTATTTGTATGGAGTGTAGCCATGTATGAAAGTGAAACATGGACGATAAATAGTTTGGACAAGAAGAGAATAGAAGCTTTCGAAATGTGGTGCTACAGAAGAATGTTGAAGATTAGATGGGTACATCACATAACTAATGAGGAGATATTGAATAGAATTGAGGAGAAGAGGAGTTTGCGGCACAGTTTGGCAAGAAGAAGGGACCGGTTGGTAGGACATTTTCTGAGGCATCAAAGGATCACCAATTTGGTATTAGAGGGCAGCGTGGAGGGTAAAAATCGCAGAGGAAGACCAAGAGATGAATAAACTAAGGAGATTCAGAAGGATGTAGGTTGCAGTAAGTACTGGGAGAGGATGAAGCTTGCACATGATAGAGTAGCATGGAGAGCTGCATCAAACCAGTCTCAGGACTGAAGGCCACAACAACAGTCTCGACTATCAGTTACTGGAGATGTCATAGTATCACTGTGCATCTTACACGAGGTAGAGGCAATCACTAACCGACTTGAAGTACCCTTCCTTGCTGCAATGTCCTACCTTCACAATTCAGTACTTACATTTCAGAGCACTCTTCAGAAGTCTTGACAGCATATTTGGGTTCAAAACAACATTTCCGTCGTTATTGCTGCTCACAATACTACTAGGCTTGTTTAATACACTCAGAAAGCGAACGTTTACCTCTAGAACCGCTGCCTGTAGACACAGTTTCCGTGGGCGACTTTTGAAGCAACTGATGTCTATTATTTGGTAGTGTTTGGAACCGTTTGCCGCGAAACTGTCGTTTGGGGCTAAATTTCTTTACTCTCGGCATTTGTAGCACAGGAAACACACACACACAGAAACAGAACAACACGCAATAACTACAAAACTACACACATACGAAATTCAGAAGTCTTATATTCTCAGATCTTTGTTTACATTCGAACCATAGCCTTCTAGATATCCTTGTACTTTGGTTCCGGGGTCAGTGCCTTCTAGAATACACCTGTATTAACGATCAGTAACTAACGATGGAAAAAGCGGAAGAACAAAATAATGCATCATGTATTCTGACGCACTTAAAACTGACAGATCGACATGGCCCCTGTGCAACTTTACGTTCAACCTCAATTTTAGAACGAACGGAAAATAATGCCCATAAACTATACATTTTTGTAATCAGCATGAAATGCTCTTATCTATACGAAGAAAATTTTTTAAGAACTTTTTATTATTTTCACGATGATGTCCCTTTAACAGTACGTGGCGTGAACCACACAGCCTGCAACACACAACGAACACAAGGCACGTGGTCAGAGGAACTTTCATTTTCAGGACCATCTGCTGTTGCAGTGATGCATTTCTGGACACATGTTCATTGATTCTTGTTTCCTCCATTTCCAATTAGGAATCCGTCCCTGCAGTTTGTTGGCTTTATTAATGGTCACGGGGTATTGATCCAGTATTTGAGAATGAGAGCCTTTTGTGCCTTCCACCAGACGTCAGACATAATTTTCTAAACTTTACTCACTTACATGCTTAGCGTCACACATTAGTTGTAGTAGCTTTATTCATCCATAGATCTCCCTGCAACGATATGGGACATGACAAAGTATTTACAAGTTTACTCCAATTTAAAATAAGCTAATTCGTATTCACATGTATTTACAGACTTCTACTTAGAGATAATCATTAGATTTACTCCTGGTATACAACACTTTTTTTTTACAGATTACTTATTAAATAATGTAATGCCACGCTGTTCACTCTTATCTAACTATCAGTCACTGCACACACTATACGCACATTGTTTCATAACACTTCACTCACCACACACACACACACACACACACACACACACACACACACACACAAACACGCGCGCGCGCGCGCGCGCGCGCGCGCGTGCACACACACTGACACACTGGTGATCTCTGGGGCATTTTCTGTGCCGAAACTTCCCATTTGCTATCCTGAAAAACTGAATCAAAATCTCTCCATAATGAGTGAGATGTTGAGCTCAGAAAGTGAAAGAGGTGTTAGTATTGTGCTATGCATAACTTGGGGGTAAATATTTCTAGAAAGGAAAAAAAGAACAAAAAAACATAAAGTGAGGGTGTTGTGTGGAATGTTGGATGTTTTATGATCATTATTATTATTGTTTATTTGTATAACATTTTTATCAAACCGCTACACTGTTTTATCTAAGTAATTCTTCAATGCATAAAATGTATTGCATAACACGTACTTTTTAGCTGCCTTTTTAAATAAGTATATTTTTGCAATTTCTTTAATCTCATTGGGTAATTTATTGTACAGTTTTACTACTTGGTAGAAAGTGCTGTTTTGAATTTTATGTTTTTTTTTTTTTTTTTTTTTTTGGTAAATGTAAGCTTAGTCTTTCTCTTGTCGCGTGGTCATGGACAGAGCTGTTTGTGCAGTAATTACCAATGTTATTTTTGATATGTACAAGTAACTGGTAAATGTATTCACATGGAGCAGTTAAAATCCCCAGTGTTTTGAACAGATCTTCACAATGAGCTCGACTAGTATTTTTGGTTACTATTCTTAAGGCTCTTTTCTGGAGTTTGAAAATCGTGTTCATATTTTGTGCGTTTGTTCCCCAAATTACATTAATTTCTTTGTAAACTAATCAGGCGATTGAAGTTGTTTGTACATGGGAGACCGATTCTTTAAAGAGTCGGGAGTGGGGATTTACTGGTTTACAACTAGTGACTGATAATGACGATAAAATTATTACGGTTTTAGGGCGCTAAGACGACGTGTCACGAACGCCGTTACAGAAAACAGAGATGATTGTGGTTAAAGCTAAAATAACAAGAAGCTCTAAAACTTGGGCACAACGAGCGAATTTCAAAATATATAAGTGACCTAAGTAATATCAAAAATAATACAACTTGAAATACAAATAACGAACAAAGCAGAATAACGCTCGATAAATTCTGTTTTGAAATAACAAGACGCAAGCCTTTATAAATGGGCCAGAGGGCTGTAGCTTTTTGATGGCGTAGTTAAAAACAAGTTCTTTTGTTCTCCCGCTTAGGGTCGCTGTACGGCCGTCGGAAGCTATAAAAATAGTGCACACTGCAGGCTTCAGACTCTTGTCAAACATATCTCGCCACGGTTTTCCAACTTAAGAGCCACGAGCCGGAAACATTGTTTTTTCTTCTTTTCTTTTACCCCTCGTATGTAAATCGAAAATAGTGTTTTACGGCATTGAATCCTAACGTATGGCCCACATCTACTAAAACGCTCCACACACACAAAACATTCATATTTAGAGTCTTAAATGATCATATTGGTTTTTTGGGCACTGGACCGTGACCCAAGACATGTTTCTCTGCAACGTTTCATATCGTAATGCGAGAGACAGCCTTGGAGGTTATCCGTGGTTGTTACAAAAGTGTAACTTTTGTCGCCACGCCGTCCCCATCAAAGGAGGAAGATAAGTTTCTTGTGACTGTAACAGCACATCGCCACAGACATTATGACAGCTGCCTGGCGAAATCTACAATTGTATTTGCTGGTGTAACTGTAGCTTCTAAATGTTACAACAAAAGTGTCTCTTACACAGTCGCTTATCAGTCACCTCTGTACAGTTAATGACTTACAACTAGCTCTTCTCTAGCGTATAATTTAGTTTAATTGCGTTCAACGATGCACGCCAAACGAGTTCCTTGCGCTAGTTAATATGTTAGGGTTGAACAACAGTGGAAGGATGCCAGCTGACAACTTCGAATTTTAATAAATTGCTGCATTGGTTCCGCGCAAGCCGAACAAATACATCTACCTTTTTCTGGATAGGCACTTGGGATGAGAGGAAGGAGACAGATCGATTTATTTGTCAAGTAGAATTTGTGATCGGTGATAATAAAATAAGCATTATTTTAGTTGTGCGATGACAAATAACGGCACTTAAATTACCAATTTAAAAATGACAATCCTGTAGATGAAAGAATATTTCACATACAGTTTGAGAAAAATACGATTTAAGTGATAAATTAACGAAAAAACATTCAGCTACATTTGGAAGTGTTGTGTTGACGTAAAACGTCGAACAATGTCATTACCTTAAGAGACAGATGAACCCAAGATTTAAATTACTGCTTATGCTGTAATGAGTTAGTTTCCCTCCCCCTGCCTCCCTCTCTCCCCCCTCCTGCCCCCCTCAAGCCAGGCATGAGAGGCATCATCGAAATCCTCATGTGCCACGCCATCCAGAGGAATATACTGCCAAAACTGATATACAAGTGAATTTACGTATACTGTAGTAATGTACATAGCGTGTAAAAGAGAATGTAGATGTGCGTTTTGATTTGTTCACGTCTTGTTATCCCGTGACGAGGAAGTGATACTCAGGGCATTGTAATTGAACTATGTGTCGTGCAGTACGTACAGATAGCAATGTTTCGTAGTAGAAAGACTGACCTGGCAGAAGTTAAAGAAATGTCAGTGTCGGCATTAAAGGCTGGTTGAGTAACATAATGGAGGTGGATTGGAATACCGCAGTGTTCTGTTGGGCGCGCTAAGGCCTTGCATTCCCCCGAGCTAAGAACCAACCCATCGAGAAATTTGTAGCACGGCTTGCTGTACTGTCTGGCGTTTATCAGTCAGATTGTAGCTTTTAGGTGCTGTATGGCGCCGATTCTGGCTTACGTTACGTTATCTGACTGCCTGCTCGTTATCCTATTCATAGACACCTTTAAATACCTCACGGGACAACGGAAAGAGAACTGCAGGAACTATGCGAGATACAAATCACGTGTGGTGAACTATAGTTCTCGTAAAGACATCCTGATGTATAACATTTATTTCTGCTGGCAATTGAATATGGATGTGAGCAGTATCTCCAGTTATGAGTCTCTTATGTCTGGGCTTCACATCCGGCCATTACCAAATCATGTCAAATATAAAGCTGGCCAGTAAAATTACAACATCATGAAACGCTATGCAACAAACTTCAGACTGACATGGAGTATGTTACTTGCTTTGATACGAAAATGATCAAGATATCAGCGCAACGGCATCAAGTCGGTAAGAGTGACGACATATAGATTTCGTGTACGGGGTGTAGCTAAATTCCCTTTATAGATGTTGAGGACTTGTACGTACCGTTTTCGCGCTACACGCAAAATACCACAACATGCCGCTGACCAGGGTATTAAGTATTTCAGCCACCGATCACCTGATGATACATGCCTACTAACGGTGTGTTTACGTGCCATTCAGCTGAGTTTGTGATTTCCCTCGGGAGGTTGAAAGCTGTTGTTGTCCTTGTGGTCTTTGCTTGTAGTGTACTAACGTATCCGCTCAGAAAGGTTTGTACCTGCTGTTTTGCTTGTGGTCTTTGTTCATACGATACTACTGTATGAACAAAACGCCATTTTGTTCCCCACTCTTTGGCTATAAAATCCTGTTTTTCAGCATAACCTAAGGTTGAAAGCGACGGCCTAATGCCACTCTACTGGCCGTCGTCGGAGCAGACTTTTTGCTGCATCAATAACCTCTTCATAATCCACGAGACAAGGGCTATAGGGTGGACGAGGAAGAACAGTCCAATCTAGTTCTGTGAGGTCCTCTCGAGTTCGCAGGCGTGTGGGAGGCCTTTCGTTGTCACGGAGAAGGCGACGGATTCACTGAAGGCGCTTCAATGTCCCAAGAGCAGCACAACACATTTTAGGTTGATTATTGCACCCTCAGAGAGGACATCAAACAGAATAATATCTTCAGAGTTCCAGAAGACCACCGGCCGGTGTGGCCGAGCGGTTCTAGGCGCTTCGGTCTGGAACCGCGTGACCGCTACGATCGCAGGTTCGAATCCTGCCTCGGGCATGGATGTGTGTGATGTCCTTAGGTTAGTTAGGTTTTAGTAGTTCTAAGTTCTAGGATACTGATGACCTCAGATGTTAAGTCCCATAGTGCTCAGAGCCATTTTTTGAAATAAATAAAAAACAGTCTTTTATTGTACAAAACATCTGTATAACCTCGGTTATTCTGTGGACGTTCGTGTGGTTGTGTACAGTTTGTTTTTAATAAGATGAGACATGCACCGAGACAGATGTCTTGAAGACTGTTCATGTGACGTAACTACTTACAATGTGCCGCGGAAGATGGGTGTATGGTTCCCATACCCGTCCGGCATAATAAAAATAAAACAAATTAAATTCAGCCAGTGTCGACATTTTAGTCATCAAAAATGATGTTCCTAAAGTTTGTGTATTTCCATTCTGCGCAGTATACGAATGCAGCTAAAAAAACTATATGTTCCAGTAAAATCACACTACATTTGCTTTTTAGTATTCAGCAGATAAAAATAACTACTATCGTGCAATCCATACAGAGAAAGAATATTTCGTGAACACCGAAAACAGCTCGCCCTCGTTTCAAGATATGGATCGAAGAAAGAAATTGATTAGTAGCAGGTACTGGCGCACAGGCGAACGGGCAAGAGAAATCAAACAACCCGCCCAGAGAGCTTTGCGCGTAGTCACCAAATAGAACGCAGAGAGCGCATGGCGCATCGCAGGCTACTAGGAAGGCAGCCGTGTAGCGGAGGTGGAGTGGCTGAGTGCCTGCAGCAGAGCCTGTAATACCTCCTGCGGACGGCTGGTTCCCTGGTAGCGAAGCTTTGGCGAGCAGCACGTGCGCAAGCGCAAGCGGTCAGTCAGTCAGTTCCCCTTTCCATACTCAATCAATCAGCTGGACAACAAAAAACCTATTCAGTTTCGTTACCTCTTTCCTTTTAACTGGACGTCAAAAAATTATTCAATTTCGTTACCGCTTCTCTTCAACCCTTCCAATTCTATTTTATTGCAGCATGTTAAATAGAATCTTCCCTGTTTTGAATTGTCTCATGACAGTCATCCAACTCCTCGGCAGAGGAGCGAGTCCATGCGTGCGTGCATCACGTTCTTCATAACTAAATGCATCCATCTTGCTCCTGCATGGCACCTAATGTCATTTACCCACTATCCATCACATCAGATCATCGTCTCCGTCTTCTCTCTTTTAACACAAAACGTAACTTCCTTTGTACATCTGCGTGACTATATGTCCCCACCCAACTCCATTTCGTTTTCATTGCACTCATAATCACGTCTTCCACTTCGGTCTGTTCACTGATAAGTCTGTTACTTCGCTTAGTAATTAAGAAAATTCAAAGTAATCCCCCACGTACACGTTTCTACATCTCTCTCAGCAGTCCTCAGATTTCCATAAATCAGAACTATTAAATCTAAATTTTCGATTTTAACCACATCTTTATTATTAAACGGCAAACCCGGTGCATGGTTCATGGTCCACAGTCCCATTCGTAAGCTAACTATCTAGCAGTTTGCAGGAGCAACAAAAAATTGGTTTTCAGTATTTCATATATATACAGATCGACATTAAAAATTTAAAATGCTGTAATAATCTATTCTTTAAGAGGAATGATACTGAGTTAAAGATTTAACGCAGAGAGACAACTATTACTGTTAGAAGCTGTGTATAAGGCTGGTCACAAGCCGCCTGAAAAGCTTGTAGGTTCGGCTGAAAAGTACTTGTTAAGAAAAAGTATGATATGTTGCGCCGTTTCCGATTTAATTAACATTGATGTTAACCAAAAAGGTCGCTGCGCGCGAAAATTCAGACACTTGCACGCGCTAACATGCGGTAATGCACAGACATACAGTCAGTTCCACAAGAAAGTGTACGCCATTATCTGCATGAAATAGAAGGCACTGCCGGCCGGAGTGGCCGTGCGGTTCTAGGCCGTACAGTCTGGAACCGAGTGACCGCTACAGTCGCAGGTTCGAATTGTGCTTCGGGCATGGATGTGTGTGACGTCCTTAGGTTAGTTAGGCTTAATTAGTTCTAAGTTCTAGGCCACTGATGACTCAGAAGTTAGGTAGCATAGTGCTCAGAGCCATTTGAACCATAGAAGGCACTATTATAAATATATATTTACATGAAAATACATGCTATTACTAATTGCACAATTACCAAATAGTTAATCGAATCCCCGCCATTATCGATTATGGCCTGGCACCCTTTTGGTATGCTTTTCACGAGATTTTCTGTATACTCTGTCGGTAACGATTTCCGTATCGTCCTGATTTGATATGACAGCTGCTTCAAAGTATGTATCGGCTTTCCTATAAGCTTCATTTTAATATACGACCAAACATTTTCGATAGGATTTGCTTCCGGAGACATTGCAGGCCAATCCATCGTGGACTCCCCATTGTTTTGTTTTCACGCTGTACAGCGGCGGCTTCGATGTTTCGGATCATTGTCCTCTTGAAGCACCCAGTTTGCCAAGTTCGAATCAAATAGCTTCTTAACGGACCTCAGAAGGAATTTTTGATAAATATATAAATATTCAGATATTTTGCACTCATTTTAAACTGCAACCGACAAAACAAACCTTCAAATCTCACACTGGTTTTCTATACACTGTGTAAAAGCACATTGATTACAGATTCGAGACTATTACCAAAGATGTCGCTGCGGATGTTACATTTAAAATTATGGCATACACTTCTTTATGGAACTGGCTGTACGTGGGTCCGTAAGTTACCACTTGTTAAAACGCTCATTATCAGTTAAAAATGTGCCGTTTTCAGAAGTGAGCAAACGCTACGTTTGTTCAATTTGAGAAAACGAAAGGAAGAACAAGTTTGGCAACGATGTCTCTGTTAGGCTGCTTGAATTTGCGCGCGTAACTACCTCACTGGCTAACTTCGATGCTAAATAACTCGGAAACGGTGCAACGTATGGATTGTTTTTACGAACAATTATTTCTCAGCAGACCCTACCATGCAACACCATTATAAGCTGATCACCCCGTATATCTTCAGGCAGCGTAGTTCACTACACACAAAATATCCTGACTACATTCATCCAGCATTTGATAACGAGAGCACTTCCAACAAACTTTAAATTTAATGTCAAACCTTTATAAAACCACTCCGCCACAAAATGGCAAAAGGAAAAAAATTCGTCACTCACTACATTTTCTCTGTTCATGCAATAAAACTACCGCATCAGGCATGATTTAATTTATTACTTCTTTACTACTAATTCTATCCGCAACACATTTTGCAGACAGTATACAGATATGCCACTGCAAAATTATATCACTGTACGAAAAGTAATTGAGTAGATATGACATCAATAGCACTGAGATACGTAAAAAACTACCTTTTGCTTAAAACGTTGCGCAAGTTGCCTACTCTGTATTTATAATGTCAGACCTTTTTAAACTTTTCCGCTATCCAGCTTAACGTCAAATATTTAACATATTAACTGATTTCTAAAACAATCAGAAGTTTGCAGCTGTCTTATACGTGGGAGTTCGATTCTTTACAGAGCCGAGGGTTTCCTGGTTGGAAACTAATTTGCAATCTAAAATCACTCCAGGCCATTTCTGTTCTCTTTTTTATTACTTTTGCTGTCCACTCAGTCGTTGCCTTTAGCTACCCTAATCACACAAACTTATCAACTACAATAATATTAAAGTCCGACATCATTTCCAGACGACCGTTGATTTTGAAAGGCACTCTTATTACGTTCTGTAACTTCATTCAAAATTTGTACCGCTTACTTTTTCGTGTGTTTCAGGACTGGTTACAAACTTGCGAATGAAATGTACCTCCACTAGAGGCAATCAATCAAAACGAAGACGTTCAGACATGTGCTTTTGATGATATGGAATCCCTTTGTCTGACTGCCCCTGTAGTTCTGATTATCTCACTGCTCTGCAAGTTGTAAATGGGGATGTTAAACCCATATCTTTGGTAGTCTCTCGTAGGTGTAATCATTGCTTTTTCATGCACTATTAGTATTGATTTTATTGAACTCAATCAAAAACTATGCTGTCTTGTCACAGAATGACGCTATTGAACATCCGTAACTGTTATGTGGTACAGAATATTTGAAGCGTACCCGTAAAACAGTAACCAGCGGAATTTAGTTTTGATTAATTTACTTTTAAAAAAAACCACAGATTTCACACGTTCTTCGCCAGGTGGCTTGCATTTACACATACTGCATTGTTTTACAAGGGGACTGCCATGAAACGACTGACCGCCTTTCTCCAGATGGTATGTGTTGGAAGAAGACAAATGAAACAAATCTCCCAGATCATTTCACCGTAACTCAGTGTAAACTAAAGTTGCGCGGGTACTGAAAAAAGTAGCAACCTGTCTGACAATGAGCGTGTACAGTTAGTACTGGTATCGGTGATTTTACCTTCCCATGAATCAAGCAGAAAGTGTATCTGATCATACGAGACAAACATTATGTATCCGTCATAAACTTTGGTATTATTTCGTATACCACATAAAATATAAACTCATATTCGTTACCCCGTCCGATCAATTCACCTGTGACTTTCAAATGGACCATTCTGCAACATCCATATGGTATCATTTTATAGGTTTCTTCTGAAAGAACGTGTTACAGACAAGCATGTTGTTCTTAACGCCAAATTCTACTAACCTATGAGTCCTGTCGTCTGTGGGTTCATACCCAGACTTTACCACTGAAAATGTTTTACTCTAATTTTGTATTAAAAAGTGCCCCGTTGTCTTCTTGTAGTTGTATTTGTGGTCATTTATCAAAGTCTATAACTCTTCAGTGACGTCTACTACCTGAAACTTCCTGGCAGATTACAACTGTTTGTTAGACGAAGATCGAACCAAGAACTTTGCCTTTTGCTGGCAGTGCTGTTATCGTCTGAGCTGCCCAGGAGGATACTGTGTAATATCAGACCTTGTGTAATTGACGACGATGCGAACGCGTTTTGCCAGCCGTAGTGGCCGAGCGGTTCTAGGCGGTACAGTCTGGAACCGCGCGACCGCTACGGTCGCAGGTTCGAATCCTGCCTCGGGCATGGATGTGTGTGATGTCCTTAGGTTAGTTAGGTTTAATTAGTTCTAAGTTCTAGGGGACTGATGACGTCAGAAGTTAAGTCCCATAGTGCTCAGAGCCATTTGAACCATTTTTGAACGCGTTTTGGAAATGCATCTACGTGTTCACCTTCCTCTCCTCTACCGTTAGCATGCGTCGTATATGAATAACATAAGGCGTGTTCCATGCGAAAAGTTCTTCTTGAATCTATGTTCAGTTTTTGAGAGCAGCTTCTTTTCATTACAACATAACGTTTGAGCTTGTACTACGCTCCAGGATCCTGCAACACACGTGTTTCGTCGATAACGGTCTGTAATTGCATTAATGTACTGTTTTACCCTTTTTGGAAACAGGAGTGACAACTTCTTCGTAAGCTAGAGGAAGCGGTATAAACTGTGTCTGGACGTTCGTGATACACTATGTACCAAAAGTATCGGGCACATGGCTGAAATTGACTTACAAGTTCGCGGCGCCCTCCATCGGTAATGCTGGAATTCAATATGGTGTTGGCCACCCTTAGTTTTATGACAGCTTCCACTCTCGCAGGCATACGTTCAATCAGGTGCTGGAAGGTTTCTTAGGGAATGACAGCCCATTCTTCACTGACTGCTGCACTGAGGAGAGGTATGAATGTCGGTCGGTGAGGCCTGGCACGAAGTCAGCGTTCCAAAATATCCCAAAGGTAGGATTCAGGTCAGGATACTGTGCAGGCCGGTCCATTACAGTGATGTTATTGTCGTGTAACCACACCATCACAGGCCGTGCATTCTGAACAGGCGCTCGGTCGTGTTGAAAGATGTAATCGCCATCCCCGAATTGCACTTCAACAGTCGGAAGCAAGAGGTGCTTGACGGTCTCTGTCAGTCAACAGACGAGGCCGGCCTGAACGGTTTTGTGCTGTACGTGTCTCTATCCGTTTCCACTTCACTATTACATCGGAAACAGTGGACCTGTGGATGTTTAGGAGTGTGGGAATCTCGCTTACAGACTTAGGACACAAGTGACACCCAAACACCAGACCACGTTCGAAGTCCGCGGGCTCCGCTGAGCGCCACATACTGCCCTCTCATGACGTCTAATGAGTACTGAGTTCGCTGATATGGAGTACCTGGCAGTAGGTGGCAGCACAGTGCACTTAATATGAAAAGCGTATGTTTTTGGAGGTGTCCGGATACTTTTGATCACATAGTGTATTTGTCTCCCGGTATGTACCGTGGACTTCCAGTATCAATGCCACGAAGAATTGTATTTGTAATGCATGCAGGATGAAGACCAACGTGCTACTGGGTTGGCGGTGATGGATTTTGGCTGATTCCTGCGTTATTTAATCATGAAGATTTCCAAAACGCATTAGTGTTGTTTGTGTTCTGTGCTCTTACCAGGTATTTAATTGGCGTGAACAGTTTCGGATGTTGTATGATCACTGTGAAAGACACGAAAACTTCGCGTACTCCTGCAAGAAAGCGTTATCAGTACCTGACATGAGTCTGAAAGAAGCGTCAACATGGATCTCCATTTCATCGGCTCGTCGAATCTTGCAATATCCATATTCGTGGGGCATTCGGACGTGACAGTTACATTATGTTGTACTGCATGGGAGCACATGGGCAGTCATATTTGTCGCCAAGGTTCCGGGCAACCACGTCTGACCACCACAAGACAGGACCGCCGTAATATGCACCAAGTTCAAGGTCTGTTCAAAAAAATTCCGGAACATTCGTAATTTCAAGCCGGTGGTGTGTTGGAGCGAAATGCGGTTGGCATCCCTGCACACGTCCGTGTTTAATGTCCAATTGCCGGAAGTTTCATTGTTGTACGTCTGTTGGTTGTCATTCAGTGCTGAATTGAGTAGAACGCTGTGTCGCACAGTTTGCGAATTTCTGTGTGGCAGAGTTTGAAGAGTAAAGCGTCTGTATTAAATTTTGCGTGAAACTCGAGAAAACTTTTACAGAGAGACACCAAATGATACAGGAAGCCTACGATGATGAGTGCTTAAGCCGTACTCTGTGTTGCGAATGATTCATGCTGTTTAAAAATTGTCGGACTGAAGTTAAAGACGACTCTCGTTCAGGATGCCCTTCGACGTCTACCGACGACGCTCGTGTCAGGAACGTCAACGAGATTGTGCGTGCCAATCGAAGACTGACTATCCCAGAGATAGCAGAAGAATGTAACATTGCAGTTGGGTCATGTCATGAAATCCTGACAAAGCATCTTGGAATGCATCGTGTTGCCGCCAAGTTCGTGCCACGGTTCACGAGTCAAGACTAGAAAGACCTTCGCCTCGTAGTTTGTAAAGAGCCTTTGGATCGCGCAAACTGGTGATGAGGACGTAGGTCTATGGTTATGATGCCGAGACCAAGGTTCGGTCTTCACAATGTGTCGGGAAAAGTTGTCCAAGACCAACAAAAGCTTGTCAGGTCATGTCAAATGTCAAAGCCATACTAATAGTTTAGTTTTCTTTGACTTCGAAGGATTAGTTCGTCATGAATTCGTGCCACAGACAAAAATATTAATCGATGGTACTATCGGGACATGTTGCGACGCCTGAAAGGAAATATGAAATGGCCTGAAATGTGGCGAGATAATTCACGGCTCTTGCATCATCATAATGTACAAGCACATCATCGCAGTTGGCGCGTGACTATTGCACAAAAAACGAAATCACTGTGCTCCTTAACCTCGGTACTCTCCAGATCTGGCCCCTGCGGACTTTTCTGTATTTCAACAGTTGAAAACCCCGTTGAAAAGACGAAGATTTGGACCGATAGACGAGATAAAAGGCGGCTGGGGTAGCCGAGCGGTTCTAGCTGCGTTAGTCCGGAGCCACGCAGCTGCTACGGTCGCAGGTTCGAATCGTGCCTCAGGCATGGATGTGTGTGATGTCCTTAGGTTAGTTAGGTTTACGTAGTTCTAAGTCTAGGGGACTGATGACCTCAGATGTTAAGTCTCATAGTGCTTAGAGCCATTTGAACGAGATGAAAGGCAACTCGCAGACGGCGCTTCGCACGATCCAACAAGAGGCGTACTGACATTGATTGCGGAAGTGGAAACGGCGCTGGGAGCAGTGTATCAATTGTGGCGGAGAGAATTTCAAAGCAAAATGGAAATGAACGTTTGGCGACATTGGCCGGGAGGCCCCTTGCGGGCTAGGTCCGGCCGCCTTGGTGCAGGTCTTATTACATCCGACGCCACATTGGGCGACCTGCGCGCCGGATGGGAATGAAATGATTGTCAAGACAACACAACATCCAGTCCCTGAGCGGAAAAAAAATCTCCAACCCAGCCGGGAATCGAACCCGGACCCGTAGGACGGCAATCCGTCATGCTGACCAATCAGCTATCTTATTTTTTCCCCCCCATGCTTATCAGTTAGGTATTACAAGCAGAGCATGCTCTGGAGTCTCTTTGCTCCTGAGATTAGAAAAACAGTCCTCTGGGCCGGATTTGAACCAGCGACCTGTGGATAACTGTGAATCCTTCACTACAGTCCACCGCTTTACCAACTTTTTCTTTTCTTTTCTTTTTTTTAGTTTCTGTCTCTCCCTATGAACAATCATCGGCCGAAGTTGGAATCGAACCATAACTATATCAACCTATTATCAATCCAACAGACCAGTTTTTTATGTGTGTCCTGACCGGCACTCGAACCTGGGATCTCCTGCTTACATGGCAAACGCTCTATCCATCTGAGTCACCTTTTTTTCTCCTTCCTTTTTTATGTATAAGTACTGAAGCCACTGCAATGGCCGTGCGACGAGCGTAGCAGCCAGTTGGCGGCAAGGAGGTCAGGGTTCAATTAGTCCGAGGCCTGGCCACGGTGCCGTCCCCGTACCCGTCACCACTCACATGGACTGTAAAGGAACATTGAGTTTTTTTTCTTTCTTTTAGGAAAGCATCAATACGGGATTTGATCCAGACTATTCGCTTGGTACATAAACGGGTGAAAGATTTAGAGCTCGAACATCTGTCCAATCCCTGTTCGATTGAATGCAGTAGGGAGCATATTACCGTACTTGCGACGGTGTTCCGCGTAGTTTCTAATTTTAATATATTCCCTTTCCATGTGTAACAGAAATTCGCTGTAATCGTCGCCCGTCAGCCGATTGAACACATGACGTGTATAGTGGCCCAACAGCCACATGACGGCATTATTTTTAGTTGGCGGAAAATATTTGACGTCTGGCCTGTGCAGTAAGTTCGTGTGTATGTTATTTTCAGAAGTCCTAGTTATAAGGGAGATTTTTTGACGAACCCATTGCCAGTTGCGCATGCGGTGACTGCAAGTATATCTGTGGAGAACAGTATCCACTCGGTGACAATCTGGACAATGGACTGTGTCGCTTAGCCCAGTCGCACGCAGGCGCTCATTTGTGCTGATAATGTTGTTGACCGTTTTGTACCACGTCGACCTGACCAAGGACGGAAGTACACTGCTGTTAATGTTCGCCCACAGGGCATCCCAATTGACACCAGTATGCTTTTGTTCGATTTTGTTCTTGCCCTCATATTGTTTCGTGTGCTATCGGGGCGGACATTTCGAACGAGACCATGCACAATAAGTGAACAGACCTCGTACAGCGTAATCATTTTACAGTGGCGCGTGCCATCGAAAAAGTGATTGACTCCCTACAACATTCTGTGTCATTCCGCACTATTGGTCGGATACTAGCAGCAGACGGACTACGAAATTACCGACCCATGCGTGCGTTGTCTTTCACAACACTAAACAAACGTCTGCGTTTGGAGTGGTGCCGTGAGCGGAAAGCGTGGACCGCTAATGAATGACATCACATTGTGTTTAGCGATGAATCGGGGTTCTGCACTACCATGAATGACATTCTTCGGCGAGTATGGTGGGGAAAGGTCCCGTTCTTGCTGTGTTTTGGAGATGCACAGATGCGTTACACCTGTTGTCACGGTGTGAGCAGCCATAGGGGAAGACTTCGGGTGACGCGCTAGTAGTGACGATACAACGATACATCACGGACAACGTGCATCTCTCATGCGACAGTATCGTGTTGCTGTTCTTCAACAGGAGAATGCTCGTCCAAAAATGGCACGTGTGACTATGAACTGTCTGCGTGGTGTTGAGGTACTCTAGTGGCCAGCAAGATTCCCAGATTTATCGCCGGTGGAACATGTGTGGGACCTGCTAGCAAGTGAACTCAGTCCCAGCGCCCAGCATCCAGGATATCTACGACCATTTAACAACAGTTGTAGGCCAGCTTGGCTCAGGGGAGAATAAAGCGACTTTGTGACATGCTTGCCAGCCGAATTAGTGCAAGCGTCGAGGCCGTAATCATAAGTGGACTCATACTGTCAAATTCCTTGAAAATTTATCTCGGTTTTGTAATCACTGAAATAACATCACATACACTCTCCGCCTGTGAAGTTTCTTTCCCTACCTCTTTCCCTTATAGGGACAGCACCTTTTTGTGAGCCAGTGTAATTTCTAAACTGTTAGGTGTTACCCAGATGATTTGTACTTGCAATAGTTCATATACCGGCAACCTACAGTAGGTTTTACTGTTTTGGTTAGAGATCAGCTATTTTGCTTTTTCAAGTTCTCTGCGTTGCTGCGATTTTTTCTACACGTATTTGTTCAGGTGTCACATTTAATATACTGATGTTTAAGAAAGTGTCTCTTTCTGTTCCAGATTCCACAAGGCGTGCGTGAAGTACGGTGTACCAGACGTGGATCTCTTCCAGACGGTCGACCTGTGGGATAAGAAGAACATCGTGGCTGTCACCACGACTATTTACGCCATTGGAAGAACGGTGAGTCTGTTCTCAGCTCATGTTGCGAAATACTTGCATCCTTGAATTATACAGGTGTCCGCCACGTATGTAAACGAACATCCCAATGGTTGCCAAAAAAATTGTAATTTTCTAACGATTGACACATAAGATGTCGAAAAGGATTTCACCTCATTGTATTACATGTAGGATAATTCCATGTATTACAGAATTTTTTCTCATATCCCTTTATAGGGACACGACTTGATTAAAAATTATCCATGGGACGACCATTTAGAAATATCCATCAGAGGTACCATATTCACATGATGTTAAGCACCAGCTCATAAACTCGACTGATTTCTCATTGCTGCAAACTCGGAGCAGCTTTTGTCCAATTTACAGCATCTAACAAAGTAGCTTCTCTTTGTCTCTTGGAAACAAAGAGCTACAGTGCCATAGAGGTACAACACCGTGACCAGAGTGAAGCAAATGTCACAATTATCCATCATGTGTCGTGAAGGTAAAATAAAGAGCCATGGTACATGATAGTGCGTAAGGAAATTATTAAATAACTTTCAGGTGTTATCTTTCAGCAATTACAGCCAGAAACAATATTATCAGTGAGTATAGCGCACAAACACTTTACGTAGATGCATTGTCTCTCGACAGTGTCAGTAGCTTTCAAATAAACACTGTAATCCTAGACGGCAGTAACGGAGCGTTTGCAAGTAGAAGAGACGGTCTGAAAAAAGTTTAGGCTCCATCTTAGCGTGTTTTTAGTATACCATTTTCAACACAAACTTTTCGAAGAATGACAAACATTTCAGAGACGAACGTTCTACAGAAAGCTGTCGGATTTCTGCGGACTCCTTGTGAAACTATTGTGTGCATTCGACGGCTGTCAGACACTCGGGACGGCCCAGCGATTTGCCTTTATACAAATAACCATTTTCTCGAAATTGTTCATGGCTTCGTCTAATGCTCCGTGCTGTCGGAGGATCCACACCATACTCGTACGAAAGTGACGCTGAACAGTTATTACTGATCCGCACTGCACAGAACGCAGAACGCAAAACGCTTTCTGTTGTCCCGACACCATTTGTACTAGAACTGAAGTGGGCGCAAACTGCTGCTATCTAGCGGGAACCATGTAAAACTTGAGAGTTTTCTCTTTGCAACAGTACGTTGTTCAGGCACATATCTCAACACATCTCAGATAACATAGCAGTTATGATTTTCTTTAAATCGGATGATTCTCTTGATACACCCTGTATTACCTGTCAATGTATGAGGGTCCTTCAATAAGTAATGCCCCACATTTAAAAAAAAACCATTAATATACATAGACAAACGTCCTTGTTGGTGCTTCACATCTGATGCTTGTTCTGTGCGCCGGTGAAGTTTCGGACCGTTCTGGTAGATAGCAGAGCCATAGTACAGCGTCAAATGGTGTCTATATACGGCTCACGTTACAAGCAGCGTTCTGTTATTGTATTCTTGTGTGCAGAAAAAGAAATCGTAGTGAACATCTATAAACGTATGTGTGCAGTGTATGGCACACTACGCGTACAGGACAAGAGTTTTTACCAGCAGAGGAATACATCCTCTTCCACAACGTCGGCGCACGGCCATAGAAAGTGATGGTGACTAGTAGAAAAATAGGAGATGTATGGTGTCACAAATTCTTACTGTTAACAATAAATACTCTACTGGACATTAAAGCTGCTACACCACGAAGATGATGTGCTACAGACAAATTTAACCGACAGGAAGAAGATGCTGTCATATGCAAATGATTAGCTTTTCAGAGCATTCACACAAGGTTGGCACCGGTGGCGACACCTACAGTGTGCTGACATGAGGAAAGTTCCCAACCGATTTCTCATACACAAACAGCACTTGACCGGTGTTGCCTGGTGAAACGTTGTTGTGATGCCTCGTGTAAGGAGGAGAAATGCGTACCATCACGTTTCCGACTTTGATAAAGGTCGGATTGTAGCCTATCGCGATTGCGGTTTATCGTATCGCGAACTTGCTGCTCGCGTTGGTCGAGATCCAAGGACTGTTAGCATAATATGAAATCGGTGGGTTCAGGAGGGTACTACGGAACGCCGTGCAGGATCCCAACGGCCTCGTATCACTAGCAGTCGAGATGACAGGCATCTTATCCGCATGGCTGTAACGGATCGTGCAGCCACGTCTCGATCCCTGAGCCAACAGATGGGGACGTTTGGAAGACAACAACCATCTGCACGAACAGTTCGACGACGTTTGCAGCAGCATGGACTATCAGCTCGGAGACCATGGCTGCAGTTACCCTTGACGCTGCATCGCAGACAGGAGCGCCTGCGATGGGGTACTCAACGACGAACCTGGGTGCACGAATGGCAAAACGTCATTTTTTCGGATGAATCCAGGTTCTGTTTACAGCATCATGATGGTCGCATCCTTGTTTGGCGACATCGCGGTGAACGCACATTGAAAGCGTGTATTCGTCATCGCCATACTGGCGTATCCCCGGGCGTGATGGTGTGGGGTGCCATTTCTTACACGTCTCGGTCACCTCTTGTTCGCATTGACTGCACTTTGAACAGTGGACGTTACATTTCAGATGTGTTACGGCCCGTGGTTCTATCTTTCATTCGGTGCCTACGAAACCCTACATTTCAGCAGGACAAGACCGCATGTTGCAGTTCCTGTACAGGCCTTTCTGGATACAGAAAATGTTCGACTGCTGCCCTGGCCAGTACATTCTTCAATTGAAAACGTCTGGTCAATGGTGGTCGAGGAGCTGGCTCGTCACAATACGCCAGTCACTACTCTTGATGAACTGTGGTATCGTGTTGAAGCTGCATGGGCAGCTGTAGCTGTACACGCCATCCAAGCTCTGTTTGACTCAATGCCCAGGCGTATCAATGTCGTTATTACGGCCAGAGGTGGTTGTTCTGGGTACTGATTTCTCAGGATCTATGCACCCAAATGGCGTGAAAATGTAATCACATATATTTGTCCAATGAATACCCGTTTATCATCCACATTTCTTCTTGGTGTAGCAATTTTAATGGCCAGTAGTGAATGTTCTGAGAAAAAAAATGTGGGGCTTTACTTATTGAACGACCCTTGTCAATCAAACGTGTTCAGTTCGCTATGCTTATAGCTTAATAATTCGTTACACCGGTGCTGAGAACCTGTGCCTGCCGCTTATTTACTCGGGGTGTGTGGTTTGCTGTGCAGGCTTACAAGCACCCCGAATGGCCGGGCCCCTGGCTGGGGCCACGCCCCGCGGAGGAAAACCGCCGCGAGTGGACGGAGGAGCAGCTGCGCGCCGGCGAGGCGGTGATCGGCCTGCAGGCCGGCTCCAACCGCGGCGCCACTCAAGCTGGACAGAACTTCGGCGCCACCCGCAAGATCCTGCTGGGCAAGTAGGCCCGCCACAGCCTGCCCCATCACACCACTCCAACCGCGCTCGCAACTCCCACCCCTTCCACTTGCAACTTTCCTCCTTGCTAATCTTCACTCCCTCCCCCTATCTCTCCGCACTCGTGTAAAATTTACGTAAGCAACCATTTTTCCAGTTTCCTTTACACTTTCTCAGTCGTCCTGCACGCTGTCTGAATCCTGCTACAACTCCCACGGCCACTTCCATATTTTTGTGCTCAGCACTTATAGGTAATGGGGTCTATCTTTATAATTTACAACTCTCGCTCAGTCCTTATTGTCAACAATTGTGCGACTATCCTGTGATACACCAAACGCGCCTGCTTTCCCGCTTCAAAAACTTTCGAAAATTTACGAACAATTAATAATATTTTTGACATGTATACATGTAAACGAATATGTAAAGTACTTTGTGCAACAGTTAGCAGAAATAAAATGAGTTAATCAAGTGGAAGAACATCTTTTTCCTTGTGTATTATTTTTGTTGCTGGTTTCACCCTATTGTTCCTTAATTTTTCAGAATTTGTAATATATAATCTCTTGAGAATATTTGACAAACACTGGAATATAGTAAGATGTTACATTAAATAGGCTACATCTACATACTAACTTCTAATAAACACACACACCCACCCACACACACACACACACACACACCGTCTTCAGGCCACGAGTGGCCTACCTGGACCATCCGACCGCCGTGTCATCCTCAGTGGAGGAAATGGATAGGAGGAGCGTGTGGTCAGCACACCGCTCTCCCGGTCATTATGATAGTTTTCTTTGACCGAAGCCGCTACTATTCGATTGAGTAGTTCCTCAATTGGCACCACGAGGCTGAGTGCACCCCGAAAAATGGCAACAGCGCATGGCAGCCTGGGTGGTCACCCATCCAAGTGCAGACCGCGCCCGACAGCGCTTAACTTCGGTGACCTCACCGGAACCGGTGTATCCACTGCGGCAAGGCCTTTGCCCCCTAATATACAGGGGGAGTCAAAAGTCCTTGGACACCTTCATAAGTTGGAAGAATAAAGAGAAAATTGAAATGTTATGATGGGAACATAGGATTGACGTGGGGCCGCAACTTTTGGAGGGAATGCCATTCATGGCCGCCATCTTGAAATCTGCCATTTTGGATTCAAGTCAATTTTTAAAAATGGGATGGGTGTGTATGACACATCAAATAACAGTCGCTTGAGCTCTGGAATTGAGTGGTGTAACTTGTTTTTGTCTCTCTTGTACAGTTTAGAAGTTTTTAATGTTCAAAGTTACC
Organism: Schistocerca gregaria; assembly: GCF_023897955.1. NCBI lineage: Eukaryota > Metazoa > Arthropoda > Insecta > Orthoptera > Acrididae > Schistocerca > Schistocerca gregaria. Next base: position 1,011,133,207 of record NC_064920.1, on the reverse strand, counting down.
TTGATACCGACTCATGCCTCGGAATGGGCAACACGTAGAACATGTTTTGTAGCAGTCGGTATGAAGATAATTTCCCAACTTGAACATTAATTACCTCTAAACTGTACAAGATAGAGAAAAACAAATTACACCACTCAATTCCAGAGTTTCTAGCGAGTGTTATTTGATGTGTCATACACCCCCCTTACCATTAAAAAAATACTTAAATCCAAAATGGTGGAATTCAAGATGGCGGCCATGAATGGCATTCACTCCAGAGGTTGTGGCCCTACATCAAACCTATGTTCCCATCATCACATTTCAACTTTCCCTTTAATCTTCCAACTTATGAAGGTGTCCAATGACTTTTGACTCGCCCTGTATTTTTTGTGTTGGAGTCTGAAGCTTGATGTAAAACACTGAAATGAACTGGGAAATCAAACTCAACGGCAATTTCACAATTTCTTTGTGTACGTAACACGAGACATTACTAGTTAATGTAGAGGAGAAATTGTTTCTACGAAGATTTTTTGGAAAGTAATCTCCGATTGGTCTCGAAACGAAAACCACTGTCAAAATAAAAAATGTTTTATTTGCAGTAGTTAGCTACACCTTCCACCTGCTTCTCTACATAATTACCCCTCAGACTTGGATATTGTTGTAGTGTTGTACCAACTTTCCAGTACCCTCATCATGGAAGGCAGCGACCTGAGCTTTCCGCGAATTCTCTGCGCTGATTTGCAGTTCGTTGTCTGTGCTACAATGTTGCCTGCACAGCCAGTGGTACATGCGAGCACAGATGAATATCAGAACGAGCGAAGTCTTGGCTGTATGATGGGCGATCAAACACTTTCCACTGAAAACGCTTCAGGGACGTCCTCATTGCTCCTACAGCTTGCCAGTGAGAACTCTCATGCAGAAGGAAATGCATGACTCAGGGGGAACCAGTTACGGACTGTATTGTTTGGGCGATCAAACACTTCTCATCAAACACTCTGCAGGAGCATCTTCATTGCCTTTACACTGAGTGGCCGAGAATTGTCATGAATGATGAACGAAACACAAGACAATTTTGTTATGTGGGCTGCAAGGACATCAGGCAAAATCACTCGCCAGGACTTCATACTTGGCCAGAAACACTATTTTCTAGGCATTTTTATGTGTTCGCTGTATGATCAGAACTGAAAAGAGCGACGTGACGCGGTCGACGAACATGATAGATACACTGCCAAGATTCATCGGATTTTCCCTCTGGTTTTCATTTGGCGCATATTCGTACCTTCTTTTCTGAACGGCCCTTGTCTATTAGCGGAGAGTGTTGCAACTTCGGATGCTTTTCACACTTTCGCCTGTTGCCAGCTGTGTAATATAAGTTTTAACCTATTTCCTAATTTTTTGGTAAATGATGACATTAAATTTCTATAGGCTGAAGTCTTTTTCTGAAATTACAAAAATTACTCTGCAAATTTAAAAATTTTCCAAGTGTAAAAACATGTTCCGAGGTAGGACACGGTCATGTACCAAGGAACAAATATTCTACGGAGATTTAAAAGCGTTGCAACCGAGGAAATGTTATCGATATGTATTTAGTCTTGTCTTGTATTATTACTCTACTACACGCTAATAATCATAAGTGAAAACAAACGAAACAGAAGTGTTATCAAAAACCAGTTATAAGTTAAATACATTTTGACATGCAGCTATTGGAAACTAACTTAAATTTTCATTTGTGAGACAGGTAAAACTATTAAGACAGTAACGAAACTCAATTAATTTGCAAATATCACATTTTTCCCTGGTAAAAGACCTTCATCTGATTCCAGGTACAAGGTGGAGCACTACCGACGAAATACGGCATTACTGTCTACAATTCATATAATTAATTTTAAAAATATATTGAATTTTACTTGCCAGATAATTCTGTAACTGAAGAAATAAAAATATGTTCCAAATAAACTGAATGCATGGCACAGCACTTACATAACGTAAAAATCTAAACATTTACAAATGTTTCACAAAACACAGCCTCTTGTCTAGTAACAACAAAAGCTGCAGAAAACGGTGGAAACTACGTTCTGTGGCCATTAGCCCGCATTTCTTCACGTGGTTCTAAAACCGGTCGCTAGACTGAAATACCATCAAAAAAAATACATGTGTCCGTAGGTACAACATTCTCGCACGAAGTATGATGTTCTTTACAGTGAATTTTAACGAAAATAAAACCAAGAAAAAATCGTACATCATACACGAAAATATCTAGTTTTCAAAACTTAAATGATTTAATGCGCATTTTATTGATTACAGCTTGAAGCAAGCGTCAAACCTTCCTTTCTTTTTTATCACCAAAAATGTGTACTTCGTTTTCTACAAAAATTTCTCTCATTCAAGGTCAACCACAAGTGTCAAACTGTTACATTCCAGACACCTGCATGTATTATGTCATCGCTAGAATCATGCGATAGACACGGCAAGCACAGTCATCGAAATATTGTGTGGAAGGACGGAATCATCAGCCTAAATCAACTCCTGGAAGTATACCTTGAACCAGAATCACGACAGATAAAATGAGAATTCATGAAACATCAGCAGCCATTGGTGTTTTTGTCATGATGTGAATCATGAAATTCGTTCAGAGAAGCATAAATTTGTGGAATTAATGAAATCACAAATAATCAGTTTTCATAATATTAGCGAAAGTAATGCACATAGCAATGCTACAAAAGGCAAACAGTCCGGGAAGGAATGACAAGTTTGAAAAATCGTCAAAAGAGTCTCACAGAGTTTTTTACACGCTTGACGGAGTTTCTGCTTAACATGAAGCATCTTCGGTTAACAGTTTTTTCAGGTCAGAAAAATGGTGTCATTTATCTTTCACAATCTAAAAGGTTTTCAAAAATATTTATTTATGCATGTGGAATTCCACACTGTGTACGGGTCCTTGGGCCCAAAAGTAACGGGGGTAAACAGTAAAGTTTCAAAATTACCACCAAATGTTGTTTGTTCATATTGTGCAGAGGCGACAGTAGCTTTCAGTTCTTCCATAAGAAAGGAAACAAAGCAGGGAGACGATCGCTTGTGACTTGGTTGCGTGTGAGAGTGAAATTTGTTTTTTTGTTTTCAAGTAAAAGCAACAGAGAGGTGAGATGGGGGAGGGAGGTGGGTGGGGGAGGGGAGTCAGGTGCCACAGGAAGCAAGTTGCTCCTGCCGAAGTCTAAAACTCTACAAAATCAGTAAGAAGCTTGGCGAAAGACTCTAACTGACGTTACGTGTCATTGAATAGGTTTTGCCAGAAAATGAGGAACAACGAGATTCCAGAAGGGGCTAACAAACCGCCTAACCGTTTAACTATCTTGAAACTCTGCCGATTTGTGACATGGGTTGTCCACAAGGGATGTTGTTAGACTGTGAGTGTGCTGCACGTTATAGACCTAAGTTCTGCGAGACACATTGTGAAAAGGAAATGGCAAGAATCTATTTGAAATGGAATTGTTCATTGTCAGCTCGCCATCGAGAGGTAAAGAGTCTCGCTCGAGCAACGAATTCCAACATGGCATATTTCTTCAGGAACCTTTCAAAAAGTATTAGATGACCACATGTTTGAGCTCCAGAATGTATGTAACGCAGACGCCAAGAAAAATATTAGCAGAGGAAGGAAAGAAGCAAGCTGGGGGAGTTACTACCGCGACACATGGAGATCTTGTGACAGTTTGCGTAGCAGTAAATGCTGCAGGAAACTGTGTTCCTCCAATGTCTCTGTTCCCTCGTAAAATCTTTCTGGACGATTTCTGTGAAGGAGTCCTGCTGTTATATGAATGATCTATGTCATAATGTATTTTGAAGAAGATATCGCCATAATACAACTTCTATCTTCACCATATGAATATGATACAATTGACCCATACGCGTGGTACAGCCAATCCACATCTAGGGACAAATGTAACAATCACCAGTTTTAAGTATAAGTTTTAATACTGTGTGAAATATCAAAGAAGAATGAATAATAAATACATAATCAAAACTGTGAACAAATTACATAACTTTTATGCTATAAGTGGAGTGTTAAAGCTGGGTTTTGTTACAACTGACCCCAAGCTTCCCTATGCGATGCTGCACAGCATAAGAAATAACGCCATGACTATTTAGAGAACCGGCCTTTGAAGTTGGCTGCAGATCGATTCTACTGCCGCCTCTCGTACCGTGGATCTTGCCAAGGTCGTGGATTTATATGCCTCGTCGATACAGGTAGTTGTACTACAGATGCAACCACAACGGAGGGATATTTGTGGAGAGGCTGATCTAACCAGTGATTCTTGACGAGGAACATCAGACTTTTCAGTGCTTGCAAATGTCCTTGTAACATTAGCGAACAGAGCCTTGCTAATCTGGCTGTGAAAAAGTGAAAGGAAGGGGAAATCTACGCCCGTCATATTGTCCGAGGATAGCATCTCTACTGCATGGTTTAATGACGATAGCCTACTCTTAGGTAAAATATTCCAGTAGTAAAACAGTCACCCACAGCGTGAAATGCTAATTCTCTTAATCTGGTAGACAGGGTAGCAAAATTTAAAAAGATAAAAGGACAGGTTGAAGTTAGATACAGCGATAATTAGTGAGGCACGGCGGCAGAAACAATGAGACTATGGGCAAGTGATAGAGGTTTATCAATACATAATCAAATAGGGATGATGCAGAGGTAATGGTTAAGAAAATAAGAACGGGGGTGAGGTAAATGACATCATAATGAATGCATCACAGCAGCAAAGTTAGACTCAAAGTTAACACCAATCACTGTACAAGTTTATATGCTTATGGCTGTAGTTATTGAGATGATGAAGAGATTGAGAGAAGGTTTGTTTAGATAATAGAACGTCTTCAGGTCCATATAGGAGAAGGAAAAAACATTTTAATAGAAGACCGGAGCCTTTGAGGGCGACGACAACATCGTAATTAAAGGGTGTTTCAGAGTCTTAGTGATAAACGTCCAGTACTTATAAATCACGTCATGAGGAATAACTTTTGTCAGAGATAACATGTTTGCTGACACTTCTTGGCGATGCCAGGAAGTCGTTTAGGACTGTTTATGTCCCTAAGAGGGGCGTACGCACTCTGCGGCGTTTATATGCAATGCATGTTGCCTGTCATCCACTCGCTGCGCAAAATTGAAGTTCTTGATTCGCTTTTAAAATATCTTTCATGACTTTGAGACACTCACTCTTACGGTTTTTTTGTTGAAAATCAGTCTCGTAGTTTGTTGGGGTAGGCTCTATGCTACACATCTGGTTAGTAGACCATGTTAATTTGATAACTTGTCATCCCAATGCCAGCGAATACTAAAGGATGCCTAAATCAACTGAAAAGTGTGGGCAAATATTTTGTCTGTAATGCAAGTTGTTTCTCATGACGCGATCTGTCACCTCTAGAAGTTTGCCATAAGCACTATTTAATCCTTAGTAAAATTGGGTTAAAAATTATGAAAGAAGGTTGTATACGTGGAAGAGATCTGCAGACACTAGAAGATTTCAGATATATCATACAATAATAAGACTGTGGTTTGAACAAAATTTCAAACTGCATAACATTTCCAGGGGCAAATGTGGTCTCAGAACATAATTTATATGTTTTGGACTGCAGATTAAGACTGACGAAATTGAAGAAAGGTAGGAAATGATGGGGATGGGGTCTTGGTAAATTGAAAGGACAAGAGACTGGGGTTTCAAAGAGACCTTTAAACAATGATTGACTGAAATAAGGGAAAGGAATCAACAGAAGACAAGTGGATAGCACTCAGACATGGTACAGCGGAGGCAGTTGAGGAACAACAAAGAAGGAGGCAAGAGAGGAAGAGGAGATGGCAGATATGATACTGAAATTCTGAAGAAGAATTTGACGGAGCACTGAAAGACCTATGTCGAAACAAGACACATGTGGTAAGTGATTAAAGATTTTTGGAGAAAATAACGTAAAAAACTTGAATCTGGCGAGCAAGATACATGAGACATACGAAATAACATCATACTTCAAGAACAATGTAGTAATATCTGTTGCAAAGAGGAAGGTGAACATTACATAACCAACTCTTTACTAAGTAATGGTTACAAAATACTGACAAGAATAATTTACAAAAGATTGGAAAAACTGATAGAAACCAACCTCGGGGAAGATCAGTGTGGGATCCATACGTAACAGTACAATCTCTGATAAGAACTTGTACATAAGTGAAATACTGACTATAAATAGTTTAGATGAGAAAATAATAAAAGCTTTTGAAATATTGTGCTGCAGAAGAGTGCAGAAGAACAGATGGTTAGATTGGATAACTAATGAAAACGTTGTGAATATAATTGAGTAGAAAATAAATTTATGGCGCAACTTGACGAAGGGATCGGCGGTCAGGACAAATCCTGAGGTATCAAGAAATCGAAGCTTTGGTAATCTAAAGAAGAGTGTAGTGGTAAAATTGTAGGGGCCGTAGGTTGCAACAGTTACGTAAAGGTGAAAGGGCTTCTTACCAAATACACATTTGCGTGGAGACCTGCATCAAACCGGTCTTGTAACTTGATATCATAACAACAAAATACGGTGGTAGGAGCCATTATACACTCCTGGAAATGGAAAAAAGAACACATTGACACCGGTGTGTCAGACCCACCATACTTGCTCCGGACACTGCGAGAGGGCTGTACAAGCAATGATCACACGCACGGCACAGCGGACACACCAGGAACCGCGATGTTGGCCGTCGAATGGCGCTAGCTGCGCAGCATTTGTGCACCGCCGCCGTCAGTGTCAGCCAGTTTGCCGTGGCATACGGAGCTCCATCGCAGTGTTTAACACTGGTAGCATGCCGCGACAGCGTGGACGTGAACCGTATGTGCAGTTGACGGACTTTGAGCGAGGGCGTATAGTGGGCATGCGGGAGGCCAGGTGGACGTACCGCCGAATTGCTCAACACGTGGGGCGTGAGGTCTCCACAGCACATCGATGTTGTCGCCAGTGGTCGGCGGAAGGTGCACGTGCCCGTCGACCTGGGACCGGACCGCAGTGACGCACGGATGCACGCCAAGATCGTAGGATCCTACGCAGTGCCGTAGGGGACCGCACCGCCACTTCCCGGCAAATTAGGGACACTGTTGCTCCTGGGGTATCGGCGAGGACCATTCGCAACCGTCTCCATGAAGCTGGGCTACGGTCCCGCACACCGTTAGGCCGTCTTCCGCTCACGCCCCAACATCGTGCAGCCCGCCTCCAGTGGTGTCGCGACAGGCGTGAATGGAGGGACGAATGGAGACGTGTCGTCTTCAGCGATGAGAGTCGCTTCTGCCTTGGTGCCAATGATGGTCGTATGCGTGTTTGGCACCGTGCAGGTGAGCGCCACAATCAGGACTGCATACGACCGAGGCACACAGGGCCAACACCCGGCATCATGGTGTGGGGAGCGATCTCCTACACTGGCCGTACACCTCTGGTGATGGTCGAGGGGACACTGAATAGTGCACGGTACATCCAAACCGTCATCGAACCCATCGTTCTACCATTCCTAGACCGGCAAGGGAACTTGCTGTTCCAACAGGACAATGCACGTCCGCATGTATCCCGTGCCACCCAACGTGCTCTAGAAGGTGTAAGTCAACTACCCTGGCCAGCAAGATCTCCGGATGTGTCCCCCATTGAGCATGTTTGGGACTGGATGAAGCGTCGTCTCACGCGGTCTGCACATCCAGCACGAACGCTGGTCCAACTGAGGCGCCAGGTGGAAATGGCATGGCAAGCCGTTCCACAGGACTACATCCAGCATCTCTACGATCGTCTCCATGGGAGAATATCAGCCTGCATTGCTGCGAAAGGTGGATATACACTGTACTAGTGCCGACGTTGTGCATGCTCTGTTGCCTGTGTGTATGTGCCTGTGGTTCTGTCAGTGTGATCATGTGATGTATCTGACCCCAGGAATGTGTCAATAAAGTTTTCCCTTCCTGGGACAATGAATTCACGGTGTTCTTATTTCAATTTCCAGGAGTGTATTTGTAAGTGTATGTTATTATCCCTTTAGGCTCATTTCGTCTTTGAAGTTGCAGCTGCAAAAGTAGCCATTGCCTGAGTCCTGTCGGCCCACCACTGCTAATATTATTTCGTCCGAGGTGAGAAATGTTCACCCCAGAAGATTGCACGTAGCAGTGGCGCACCCAGCAACACCACCCACGACTTCCCATTCTGCCATAAATAGAAGCACTTGCGAGGTACGTTAAACCTCATCAGGAATCTTAGCCTTAACGTGCCAGAATGAATCCCAAGCCATTACTGCCAGTCAGCGATCAATCAGTCTTTGTGTGACTGATAAGGCATTTAGGTTTAGTCAGTTCCAAACATTCACTTCCCACGAAGCCTCTAATGCGGCTTGGTTAGTAGCATATCTGTATTTCTTACCCAGGAAGCAACTGATCAAGTTGATCCCTTGCTGGGTACTAACAGACGGCATGATCGCCTGGATTGCACACAGATCTATCCGGGTCGGTTCTCTCAACCATCATGTAAGGATCCCCCTCCCTGATCGCTTTAGAATCGCCTTTGCAGTCATACATCAGGTGAGTGGATTAAAATGTAACACTTTTTAATTGTGTGAAAGTTCAAACCTGGTTTTCAGCAAATATTAGTACTCAGAGGGAAACGTAATTATGTTTTGTGTGTAGTCCTGTTGACTCTGGCATCAACTTAGATTTTAAAGGAAGTACGGTTTATAAATGAAAAGGGCAACTGAGTATGTTCTACACTGTTATTTTGCTAACCGGTTTTTGGCAAAGAAGGAGTGAATCAGATAATACGAAAAAGATTTTTTGAAAGGAACGATATACTTTTTAATGGCATTCGGCTTAAAATACGAGTATAGTGAAGTAACACTTGACAGTGTTGACAATGAAAATGAAATGGCTTGTGACTAGGGCCTCCCGTCGGGTAATGAAACGTTAATATTTGGTATGATGTGTGGTTCATGGAGTAGCTATGGAACCATTGCAGTAACGGAAACTCCTAGGCTATTAGCAAATAAATGATGTGGATCGTTAGCTGGGAAATGTTGATGTTCTCTTGGAAAGGAATAATTGTGGTTTCTGGTCCCCAGCACAAGATAAAGTACCGAAAGGAGCTCGCTGTAATGAATTTATTAGTGACAGAAAGGAATTCTGTTCGGGAGACGATTGGAGAACCTTTAACTGGAGAACCTGTATTTTTCTTTTGTGGTGCCTAGTTTCGAGGGGGTATTCGAAGTTTATAAGGACGTTTCTAAGACTAAGATAAGTCTTTCGCATCAATGTAAATGACATTACGGAATCAGGAATCACTGGAGATTAGTAAAAGAATTTCACTTTCATTCCTTCTCAGTAGTTAATCTTTTATCTTTTAATGTGTTTTTAGGTTTTTCCAGTGTCTGCCATAATCTTTATATATGCTATAGGCGTAAGTAATCGGAAGAAGTGAGGCTTACCTTTCTGTGTCGATTATTGTGTTCGTTTGATTATATATACTGTTCTGATGGTGAACTGATGCTGGGTATTTGGGAAATGAGCAATCATATGGACCCAATGATTCGCATTTAGGAAATTACTCTCATCTCACGGGGTAAACATATTATATTGAGGCTGGCGACCCAATTAACTTCAGTTAGCGGTATTGGGGGTGATGCTGGTGGCAGCTGAAAGTCAATATCTCAATTTATGTGGCTAAATGAGTACGTCACACCATGTCACAGCGAATCGCAACTGTAATCAAGCCTCGCAGTCATACTGCTAGTTATTAGGGGCTGCGTAGGTATTACAATCGCTCTGAATGGTCACTTGTAATACTGATACCAGTCACCTTAGCAATATCTATCCGACAGATTTTCGGATTTCCTGTAAAATATTGCTTTCGTGAGTCCAAAATCTATTTGTAGTATAAATAGTTATCACATCAGCATTTGCAATATCGCGATTTTATTCTTTAAAACGAAGTCTTATCTCTTTTACTGTAAGAAAGCAGACAAAAAATCTGCCAATTGTCTTTTTTATTTTAGAAGATGCACCAAATGGCTGCTTATAATAAGTAATCTTTATTTACGACAAACTGTTTCGGCTTTATCGCCGTTTTCACGTACGTCTAGATGGACGTCGTTAGTGGACTGTCTTATAACTGTCACTGTCTCAGTAAGATGACAAGTGATGCCAGTATGTTGTAAATAAAAGGTTAATTACGATGTGACAGTAGTTTGACAGTTCCACTCTTACGACGCTGTATGTTTTTCATCGTAAGAGTGGAACTGTCAAACTACTGTCACATCGTAAATAACATTTGATTTACAACATACTGGCATCACTTGTTATCTTACTGAGACAGTGACAGTTATAAGATAGTCCACTAACGACCAAATATGGACGTCACATCAGTCCAGACGCACTTGAAAAATAGCGATGAAGGTGAAACAGTCTGTCGTAAATAAAGACTACTTATTATAAGTAGCAATTTGGTGCATCTACTTTATTAATCATGTCGTTATCGGACATATATTTTGCTGCTGGACCAAAAGAAGAAAAATTATTTTAGAAGCTTCTCTTCTGCCGTAGCAGGTTTACAAGTAACAGGACAGCTATTCTGTCTTTTGTGACTATTTTCTTCTTCTTCGATCTTCAACTAAAAGGTTGGTTGGCAGAAGCTTGCCGTGCTTTCCTGTCTTTGGCCTTCCTCTTGGCAGCGGCATAGATGGTGCAGCTGGTATCCTCCATGATCTGGTTGATGTATTCTAGTCTTGGTCTACATCTTGTGATCTTCCCCTCTACTGTACCTTCAGTGATGCTTCTAATGTTACCACCATATATGAGCAGACGGCAGAACCATGTATCCATCCTGTACTGTATACGATTCCAAAAATGGCCTCTCTGCCTCCGCTGTGTGGAAGTAGTTGTTGGAGTAAAGTACGAAAGAACACCAAAACTATTTGAAAACACCTGCCCCTTATTCTTTACATTTTATTGTATTTGAAACACGTTATTCTTCTCATAGTGAAGAATGTTTTTCAAAATATTTTCGAATAAATCTGAAGATTAAACTTCAGAACTTTCTAGAAAGCTTTCTGTAGCAGATAGACATGCTGTAACGCTATGGTACGTGTACAGATCAGGATACAATCTTCACACATAGAAGAAGTGAGTATGTTGTGTGGACATAGTCTGGAAACGCTGCTTATCTGTGTCAGAACAAACATTACCTCATCAAAAGTATCCAGACACTCATCATTCGACATTAATATGGCCCAGGGCAGATGTGGGCTCTGACCACAATTTATTTGTTATGAAATGTATATTAAAACTGAAGAAAGGTGGGAATTTAAGGAGATGAGACCTGGATAAACTGACAGAACCAGAGGTTGTAGAGTATTTTAGGGAGAATATTAGGGAACGATGTACAGGAATGGGGGAAAGAAATACAGTAGAAGAAGAATGAGTAGCTTTGAGGGATGAAATAACGAAGGTAGCAGAGGATCAAGTAGGTAAAAAGAGGACGGCTAGTAGAAATCCTTGGGTAACAGAAGAGATATCGAGTTTAATTGATAAAAGGAGAAAATGCAGTAAATGAAGCAGGCAAAAAGGAATACAAACGTCTCAAAAATGAGGTCGACAGTAAGTGCAAAATGGCTAAGCTCGGATGGCTAGAGGACAAATGTAAGGATGTAAATGCATATCTCACTAGAGGTAAGATAGATACTGCCTACTGGAAAATTAAATAGACCTTTGGATAAAAGAGAACGACTTGTATGAATATCAAGAGCTCAGATGAAAACCCGGTTCTAAGCAAACGAGGGAAAGCACAAGCGTGAAAGGACTATATAGAGGGTCTATAAAAGGGCGATGTACTTGAGGACAGTATTATGGAAATGAAAGAGGACGTGGATGAAGATGAAATGGGAGGTATGATACTGCGTGAAGAGTTTGACAGAGCACTGAAAGACCTAAGTTAAAACAAGGCTAAGGGAGTAGACAACATTCCATTAGAAATACTGATAGCCTTGGGCATCTGGTGAGCAAGTTGTATGAGACAGGCGAAATACCCTCAGACTTCAAGAAGAATATAATAATTCCAGTCCCAAAGAAAGCAGGTGTTGACAGATGGGAAAATTACCGAACTATCAGTTTAATAAGTCACGGCTACAAAATACTACCACGAATTCTTTATAGACGAATGGAAAACAGGTAGAAGCCGGCCTCGGGGAAGATCAGTTTGGATTCCGTAGAAATGATGGGACATGCGAGGCAATACTGACCCTATGACTTATCTTAGAAAATAGATTAAGGAAAGGCACACCTACGTTTGTAGCATTTGTAGACTTAGAGAAAGCTTTTGACAATGTTGACTGGAATACTCTCTTTCAAATTTTAAAGTTGGCAGGGGTCAAATACAGGGAGCGAAAGGCTATTTACAATTTGTACAGAAACCAGATGGCAGTTACAAGAGTCGAGGGACATGAAAGGGAAGCAGTGATTGGGAAGGGAGTGAGACAGGGTTGTAGTCTCTCCCCGATGTTATTCAATCTGTATATTGAGCAAGCAGTAAAGGAAACAAAAGAAAAATTCGGAGTAGATATTAAAATCCATGGAGAAGAAATGCAAACTTTGAGGTTCGCCGATGACATTGTAATTCTGTCGGAGACAGCAAAGGACTTAGAGGAGCAGTTGAACGGAATGGACAGTGTCTTGAAAGGTGGATATTAGATGAACGTCAACAAAAGCAAAACGAGGATAAGGTATATATTAAGTCGGGTGATGCTGAGGGAATTAGATTAGGAAATGAGACACGTAAAGAAGTAAATGAGTTTTGCTATTTGGGGAGCGAAATGACTGATGATGGTCGAAGTAGAGAGGATATAAAATGTGGACGGGCAGTGGTAAGGAAAGCCTTTCAGAAGAAGAGAAAGTTGTTAACATCGAGTATAGATTTAAGTGTCAGGAAGTTGTTTCTGAAAGTATTTGTATGGAGATGGAGTGTAGTCATGTATGGAAGTGAAACGTGGACGATAAATAGTTTGGACAAGAAGAGAATAGAAGCTTTTGAAAAGTGGTGCTACAGAGGAATGCTGAAGATTAGATGGGTAGACCGCAAAACTAATGAAGAGGTACTGAACAGAATTGGCGAGATGAGAAATTTGTGGCACAACTTGACTAGAACAAGGGATCGGTTGTTAGGATATGTTCTGAGGCATCAAGGGATCGCCAATTTAGTATTGGAGGGCAGCGTGGAGGGTAAAAATCAAAGAGGGAGAACCAGAGATGAATACACTAAGCAGATTCAGAAGGATGTAGGTTGTGGTAGATACTGGGAGATGAAGAAACTTGCACAGGATAGAGTAGCATGGAGAGCTGCATCCAACCAGTTTCTGGACTGAAGATCACAACAACAACAACAATGGTCTGTGGCCGCCCCTTGCCTGTTTGACGTCTTGAACTCTGTCGGAGACACCTTCAGTGAGATGACAATGTCTGTCAAGGAATGACAACTAGCTCTTCATCTAGAGCAGAAACTGTAAAACATACTGCTGATATTCTTCACGGGTTTGCAGCCGGATCATTTCGTCCTCCAGACACAATATTTCGGCGGACCAGCTGGCCGCCATCCTCAGGTGAGTTAATGCTGGTGCACTGCCTCGCCGGAACTGAGTTCCAGCCACAACGACGGAAACCTTTATACACCACAAAACGTTCACCGCGCCTGCGCGAGAAGATAGCGCCTCCTGGCGGTAAGAAGACACGCAGCGCGCCGGTGGAGAAAGACGGCGGAAACGATAAATCGCATCAGGAAGGATCCAGAGATCGAAAAGAAGAACGTTTTTGTTTAATGTCCGACAACATCGGATTCCATATTTTGCTTAGAGGAAAACCTCTATCCCTGTTAATAATATTGCTTGCTAATCTGATTTCAATAGATTCTTTAAGAATACATTCCCAATAGCGAGAAGCAGGAGAGATCAATTGTGTCCTGTCGTACATCATTCTGTGTCCCTCGTTAAGGCAATGTTCCGCCACTGTAGATTTCTCGGGCTGGAGCAACCGAGTGTGCCGATGATGTTCCACACACCGGTCCTTAATCGTTCGAATAGTCTGACCAATGTACTTCTTTCCACAGTGACACGGGATTTCATATACACCGGGTTTCCTTAAACCCAAATTATCCGAGCCGAGAAGGGCTCTAGTCTTGGCCACCGGCGTAAAAACACTTTTAATATCATATCTCCTTAGAATTCTTGAAATTTTAGATGATATACTTCCCGCAAAGGGTAAATAAGCAACAGCTACAAAAGTATCCTCTATAGGCTCGCGTGACGGACCAAACTGAAGAGCACGGCATATTTGTTGTTCCGTATATCCATTCTGTTTGAAAACAGTTTTCAAATGGTCAAGTTCTTCTTTCAAATGTTCCTCGGGTTCCTCTTGAAGAGTCCCTGTCACTAATCAGTGAGAAATTAGATGAAGAAACCACCAAGTTATGTCGTCATGTGTTGACTTCGACGTATTTCCTTTTTAATGATGTATATTTTGAGCAAACTGACGGAGTGGCTATGGGGAGTCCCCTCTCCCCCATAGTCGCTAACCTTTTTATGGAAGACTTTGAGGACATGGCACTCAAAACTTCGTTTCTTAAACCTAAGTGTTTTTTCAGATATGTTGATGACATTTTTATGGTTTGGCCGCATGGAATTGATGCCTTGAATCGTTTTTTGGATCACTTTAATTGTCTACATCCGAGCATTCAGTTTACCATGGAAACTGAAAGTGATGGCAAACTTCCATTTCTTGATGTTTTGGTTGAAAGAAAGGACGATGGGACTTTCGGACACAGCGTGTATCGGAAACCTACTCATACTGACCGTTATCTTCATGCGACCAGCTGTCATCCACCACACCAACGTAGTGGAGTTTTGCGGACTTTGGTAAAAAGAGCTTATGCCATTTCTGACGAGGAACATTTGAAAAAAAAATGGCCAAGACTAGAGCCCTTCTCGGCTCAGTTATGGATAATTTGGGTTTAAGGAAACCCGGTGTATATGAAATCCCGTGTCACTGTGGAAAGAAGTACATTGGTCAGACTATTCGAACGATTAAGGACCGGTGTGTGGAACATCATCGGCACACTCGGTTGCTCCAGCCCGAGAAATCTGCAGTGGCGGAACATTGCCTTAACGAGGGACACAGAATGATGTACGACAGGACACAATTGATCTCTCCTGCTTCTCGCTATTGGGAATGTATTCTTAAAGAATCTATTGAAATCAGATTAGCAAGCAATATTATTAACAGGGATAGAGGTTTTCCTCTAAGCAAAATATGGAATCCGATGTTGTCGGACATTAAACAAAAACGTTCTTCTTTTCGATCTCTGGATCCTTCCTGATGCGATTTATCGTTTCCGCCGTCTTTCTCCACCGGCGCGCTGCGTGTCTTCTTACCGCCAGGAGGCGCTATCTTCTCGCGCAGGCGCGGTGAACGTTTTGTGGTGTATAAAGGTTTCCGTCGTTGTGGCTGGAACTCAGTTCCGGCGAGGCAGTGCACCAGCATTAACTCACCTGAGGATGGCGGCCAGCTGGTCCGCCGAAATATTGTGTCTGGAGGACGAAATGATCCGGCTGCAAACCCGTGAAGAATATCAGCAGTTATTACGCCGGGAAAGTCTACGAAATCACGTGTAAAACATACTGATGTTGGACGGTGGTATCTGGAGCGTCGTTGACGTTCTATCTCATTCTAAAGGTGTTCCCTTTGTTTCAGGTCGGGACTCGGCTCAGGCCAGTCCGTTTCAGGAATGTTTTTGTCCCCAAATCAGTGACTAAAATATGCAGCTTTATGGCACAGTGCATTATCACGATGATACCTACAGGATGCAGTGTACAATGCTGTAAAATGTGTTCAAGCGCAACAAGGGGGCTACACCCCAACCAGAAAAACACCCCCACACACCACATCCTCCGTGCGTCGCTGTTGGCGTTATACATGTTAGGTGACGTTCTCCAGGAATTTGCCAAACCCTAACCCTTCTCACCGATTGCCACAGTGCATTCATCACTCCAAATCTCTCGTTTCCTGACATCCCCAGTCAGGTAGCGTCGCTGTTTACACTACCTCAAGCGTCGCTTACCACTGACTATATAAATGTGGGATTTATGAGCAGCTGTTCGAACATTGTGAACCATGAAACTTCCTGGCAGATTAAAACTGTGTTCCGTCCGAGAGTCGATTTCGGGATCTTTGCCTTTCGCGGGCAAGTGCTCTACCATATGAGCTACCCAAGCGCGACTCACGCCCCGTCCTGACAGTTTGGAAAATAGGAGACGAGGTACTGGCAGAAGTAAAGCTGTGAGGATGGGGCGTGAGTCATGCTTGGGTAGCTCAGTTGGTAGAGCACTTGCCCGCTAAAAGCAAAGGTCCCGAGTTCGATTCTCGGTCCGGCACACAGTTTTAATCTGCCAGGAAGTTTCATATAAGCGCACACTTCGGTGCAGAGTGAAACTCTCATTTTGGAAACATCCCTCAGCTTGTGGCTAAGCCATGTCTTCGCAATATCCTTTCTTTCAGGAGTGCTAGTTCTGCGAGGTTCTCAGGAGAGCTTCTGTAAAGTTTGGAAGGTAGGAGACGAGGTACTGGCAGAAGTAAAGCTGTGAGGACGGCTCGTGAGTCGTGCTTGGGTAGCTCAGCTGGTAGAGCACTTGCACGCGATAGGTAAGTGTCCCGAATTCGAATCTCGGTCACGCACACAATTTTAATCACCCAGGAAGTTTCATTACAGCGCACACTTCACTCAGGGTGAAAATCTCATATTGTACCATTCCTTTTGGACTGTACGCACAGTCATTGTAGTAGCTGGATTGCTGGAAGTACTTTGGACATCACGAGTGATTTCATCTGCTGATTTCATGCGATTTTTTACAACCAATTTCCACAATATTCGACGGTCCCTGTCCATCAATACGTATGGTCTGTGGGGTATTGGTATATCTTTGCTTGTTGCTTCGCGCTTCCACTTCACAATCACGTCACTAAGTGTCGACTTTGGCAGCTTTAGAAGGGTTAAAATGTCCCCGATGGATGTGTTACTCCGGAAACATCCGATGACTAGTGCATGTTCGATATCACTGAGGTCTCCTGGCCGGCCCTTTCCGTTGTTACTGCTGCTCTACTTACAACATAATCCTCCCTACTTCATTTTGTACTGGCAGGCCAGCCTCTCGTGACATCTAGTGATCGATTCTACATCTACATCCATGCTCCGCAAGCCACCTGACGGTTTGTGGCGGAGGGTACTTTGAGTACCTCTATCGGTTCTCCCTTCTATTCCAGTCTCTTAATGTTCGTGGAAAGAAAGATTGTCGATATGCCTCTGTGTCGGCTCTAATATCTCTGATTTTATCCTCACGGTCTCTTCGCGAGATGTACGTAGGAGGAAGCAATATACTGCTTGACTCCTTGGTGAAGGTATGTTCCTCGAAACTTCAACAAAAGCCCATACCGAGCTACTGAGCGTCTCTCCTGCAGAGTCTTCCACTGGAGTTTATCTATCATCTTTGTAGCGCTTTCGCGATTACTAAATGATCCTGTAACGAACCGCGCTGCTCTCCGTTGGATCTTCTCTAGCTCCTTCATCAACCCTATGCGGCACGGATCCCCACCGGTGAGTAGTATTCGACCAGTGGCCGAACATGTGTACTGTAACCTACTTCCTTTGTTTTCGGACTGTATTTCCGTAGGATTCTTCCAATGAATCTCAGTCTGGCATCTGCTTTATCGACGATGCCTACTCCCAGATAATTTATGGAATTAACTGCTTCCAGTTGCTGACCTGATATATTGTAGCTAAATGATAAAGGATCTTTCTTTCTATGTATTCGCAGCACAATACACTTGTCTACATTGAGATTCAATTGCCACTCGCTGCACCATGCGTCAATTCGTTGCAGATCCTCCTGCATTTCAGTACAATTTTCCATTGTTACGACCTCTCGATAGACTACATCATCATCCGCAAAAAAGCCACAGTGAATTTCCGATGTTATCCACAAGGTCATTTATATACCGGATGATCAAAAAGTCAGTATAAATTAGAAAACTGAATAAATCACGGAATAATGTAGACAGAGAGGTACAAATTGACACACATGCTTGGAAGGAAATGGGGTTTTATTAGAACCAAAAAAAATGGCGCTTCATCTGATCAGAATAGCAATAATTAGCATAACAAAGTAAGGCAAAGCAAAGATGATGTTCTTTACAGGAAATGCTCAATACGTCCACCATCATTCCTCAACAATGTCTGTAGTCGAGGAATAATGTGAATAGAACTGTAAAGCATGTCTGGAGTTATGGTGAGGCATTGACGTCGGGTGTGGTCTTTCAGCGTCCCTAGAGATGTCGGTCGATCACGATACACTTGCGACTTCACGTAACCCCACAGCCAATAAACTCACGGACTGAGGTCTGGGGACCTCGGAGGCCAAGCATGACGAAAGTGGCGGCTGAGCACACGATCATCACCAAACGAGGTGCGCAAGATATCTTTCACGCGTCTAGCAATATGGGGTGGAGCTCCATCCTGCATAAACATCGTACGTTCCAGTAGGTGTTTATCAGCCAGACTGGAGATGATGCGCTTCTGTAACATATCAGCGTACCTCTCACTCGTCACAGAAGCAGTTTTGCTGTCCAGCACCAACCGTCGGACATTTTGTGAACTTTATTTATTTTTTTATACTAACAAACCCCATGTCATTCCAAGCATGTGTGTCAATTTTTACCTCTCTATCTACATTATCCCCCCCCCCCCCTCCAATAAACCATGGACCTTGCTGTTGGTGGGGACGCTTGCGTGCCTCAGCGATACATATGGCCGTACCGTAGGTGCAACCACAACGGAGGGGTATCTGTTGAGAGGCCACATAAACATGTGGCTCCTGAAGAGGGGCAGCAGCCTTTTCAGTAGTTGCAGGGGCAACAGTCTGGATGATTGACTGATCTGGCCTTGCAACATTAACCAAAACGGCCTTGCTGTGCTGGTACTGCGAACGGCTGAAAGCAAGGGGAAACTACAGCCGTAATTTTTCCTGAGGACAGGCATCTTTACTGTATGATTAAATGATGGTGGCGTCCTCTTGGGTAAAATATTCCGGAGGTAAAATAGTCCCCCATTCGGATCTCCGGGCGGGGACTACTCAGGAGGACGTCGTTATCAGGAGAAAGAAAACTGGCGTTCTACGGATCGGAGCGTGGACTCTCAGATCCCTTAATCGGGCAGGTAGGTTAGAAAATTTAAAAAGGGAAATGGATAGGTTAAAGTTAGATATAGTGGGAATTAGTGAAGTGCGGTGGCAGGAGGAACAAGACTTCTGGTCAGGTGAATACAGGGTTATAAATACAAAATCAGATAGGGGTAATGCAGGAGTAGGTTTAATAATGAATAAAAAAATAAGTTTGCAGGTAAGCTACTACAAACAACATAGTGAACGCATTATTGTGGCCAAGATACACACAAAGCCCATGCCTACTACAGTAGTACAAGTTTATATGCCAATTAGCTCTGCAGATGATGAAGAAATTGATGAAATCTATGATGAGATAAAAGAAATTATTCAGATAGTGAAGGGAGACGAAAATTTAATAGTCATGCGTGACTGGAATTAGTCAGTAGGAAAAGGGAGAGAAGGAAACATAGTGGGTGAATATGGATTGGGGCTAAGAAATGAAAGAGGAAGCCGTTTGGTAGAATTTTGCACAGAGCACAACTTAAACATAGCTAACACTTGGTTCAAGAATCATAAAAGAAGGTCGTATACATGGAGGAATCCTAGGGATGCTAAAAGGTATCAGATAGATTATATAATGGTAAGACAGAGATTTAGGAATCAGATATTAAATTGTAGGACATTTCCAGGGGCAGGTGTGGTCTCTGACCACAATCTATTGGTTATGACCTGTAGATTAAAACTGAACAAACTGCAAAAAGGTGGGAATTTAAGGACGTGGGATCTGGATAAGCTGAAAGAACCAGAGGTTGTACATAGTTTCAAAGAGAGTATAAGGGAACAATTGACAGGAATGGGGGAAAGAAACACAGTAGAAGAAGAATGGGTAGCTCTGAGAGATGAAGTAGTGACGGCAGCAGAGGATAAAGTAGGTAAAAAGACGAGGGCTGCTAGAAATCCTTGGGTAACAGAAGAAATATTGAATTTAATTGATGAAAGGAGAAAATATAAAAATGCAGTAAATGAAGCAGGCAAAAAGGAATAGAAACGTCTCAAAAATGAGATCGACAGGAAGTGCAAAATGGCTAAGCAGGAATGGCTAGAGGAGAAATGTAGAGATGTAGAAGCTTATCTCACTAGGGTGAGATAGATACTGCCTACAGGAAAATTAAAGAGACCTTTGGAGAGAAGAGAACCACGTGTATGAATATCAAGAGCTCATATGGCAACCCAGTTCTAAGCAAAGAGGGGAAGGCAGAAAGGTGGAAGGAGTATATGGAGGGTTTATAAAAGTGCGATGTACTTGAGGACAATATTACGGAAATGGAAGAGGATGTAGGTGAAGATGAAATGGGAGATAGGATACTGCGTGAAGAGTTTGACACAGCACTGAAAGACCTGAGTCGAAACAAGGCCCCCGGAGTAGACAACATTCCATTGGAACTACAGACGGCCTTGGGTGAGCCAGTCATGACAAAACTCTACCAGCTGGTGAGCAAGATGTATGAGACAGGCGAAATACCCTCAGACTTCAAGAAGAATATAATAATTCTAATCCCAAAGAAAGCAGGTGTTGACAGGTGTGAAAATTACTGAACTATCAGTTTAATAAGACACAGCTGCAAAATACTAACTCGAATTCTTTACAGACGAATGGAAAAACTGGTAGATGCGGACCTCGGTGAGCATCAGTTTGGATTCCGTAGAAATGTTGGAACACGTGAGGCAATACTGACATTACGACGTATCTTAGAAGAAAGATTAATAAAAGGCAAACCTTCGTTTCTAGCATTTGTAGACTTGGAGAAAGCTTTTGGCAATGTTGACTGGAATACTCTCTTTCAAATTCTGAAGGTGGCAAGGGCAAAATACAGGGAGCGAAAGGCTATTTACAATTTGTACAGAAACCAGATGGCAGTTATAAGCGTCGAGGGGCATGAAAGGGAAGCAGTGCTTGGGAAAGGAGTGAGACAGGGTTGTAGCCTCTCCCCGATGTTATTCAATCTGTATATTGAGCAAGCAGTAAAGGAAAGAAAAGTTCGGAGTAGGTATTAAAATTCATGGAGAAGTAGTAAAAACTTTGAGGTTCGCCGATGACATTGTAATTCTGTCAGAGACAGCAAAGGACTTGGAAGAGCAGTTGAACGGAATGGATAGTGTCTTGAAACGAGGATATAAGATGAACATTAACAAAAGCAAAACGAGGATAATGGAATGTAGTCGAATTAAGTGATGCTGAGGGAATTAGATTAGGAAATGAGACACTTAAAGTAGTAAAGGAGTTTTGCTATTTGGGGAGCAAAGTAACTCATGATGGCCGAAGTAGAGATGATATAAAATGTAGACTGGCAATGGAAAGGAAAGCGTTTCTGAAGAAGAGAAATTTGTTAACATCGAGTATAGATTTATGTATCAGGAAGTCGTTTCTGAAAGTATTTGTATGGAGTGTAGCCATGTATGGAAGTGAAACATGGACGAAAACTAGTTTGGACAAGAAGAGAATAGAAGCTTTCGAAATGTGGTGCTACAGAAGAATGCTGAAGGTAAGGTGGATAGATCACGTAACTAATGAGGAGATATTGAATAAGATTGGGGAGAAGAGAAGTTTGTGGCACAACTTGACTAGAAGATGGGATCGGTTGATAGGACATGTTTTGAGGCATCAAGGGATCACAAATTTAGCATTGGAGGGAAGCGTGGAGGGTAAAAATCGTAGAGGGAGACCAAGAGACGAATACACTAAGCAGATTCAGAAGGATGTAGGTTTCAGTAGGTACTGGGAGATGAAGAAGCTTGCACAGGACAGAGTAGCATGGAGAGTTGCATCAAACCAGTCTCAGCAGTGAAGACCACAACAACAACAACAACAAGTTTTCAAATTTATACTGACCTTTTGATCACCCGGTATATTGTGAATAGCAACGGTCCAACGACACTCCCTGCGGCATACCTGAAATCACTCTTACTTCTTAAGATTCCTCTCCATTGAGAATGATATGCTGCGTTCTGTTATCTAGGAATTCTTCAGTCCAATCACACAATTGGTCTGATAGGCTATATGCTCTTACTTTGTTCATTAAACGACTGTGGGGAACTGTATCAAACGCCTTGCGGAAGTCAAGAAACACGGCATCTACCTGGGAACCCGTGTCCATAGCCCTCTGAGTCTCGTGGACGAATAGCACGAGCTGGGTTTCACACGATCGCCTTTTTCGAAACCCATGCTGATTCCTACAGAGTAGATTTCTAGTGTCCAGGATAGTCATTATACTCGAACATAAAACGTGTTCCAAAATTCTACAACTGATCGACGTGAGAGATATAGGTCTATAGTTCTGCACATCTGTTCGACGTCCCTTCTTGAAAACGGGGATGACCTGTGCCCTTTTCCAATCTTTTGGAACGCTACGCTGCATTTCATAGGAGTAATCGGATCCTTGTTTATGAGATAGTGCACATCCGGAAACGCTCGGTATCTGCATTCCTTAGAACTATTCATAGTACATTAATGAAGGGAAATCTGCTGCAAGTGAGGAATGTGACGTGACAATTTGATCTTGCGTTTTGTTACACACGCTATAGAGGGTGCCTCAGGAGGAACTGTCAACATTCGGGGATACGACGGGAATGATCATTCGAAGAAATAAGTCTGTGAAACATGGGCTCTAAAACGCATTCCACAAGAGCTATGAGCACTTCATCTTCGGTGCTGTGACTCAAATTTCTTATACTAAAAGCTCTTACTTTCCATATTTTGAAAGGTGGTAGTATGAAACGGAATTTAAAAAAAATGTTGTCCAGTAAGCATGGACTCTATATCGCGTACCGTCAGAATTATGAGCACCTGTTCATCTTCGCTATTGTGAAACATCTCTTCTACTGAACAAGTACTCGTAGCTCTTAAGATATGCGTTTAAGAGTCCATGTTTACTAGACTTTTTCCCGCATCTCGTGGTCGTGCCGTAGCGTTCTCGCTTTCCACGCTGGGTTCCTGGGTTCGATTCCCGGCGGGGTCAGGGATTTTCTCTGCCTCGTGACGGCTGGGTGTTGTGTGCTGTCCTTAGGTTAGTTAGGTTTAAGTAGTTCTAAGTTCTAAGGGACTGATGACCATAGATGTTAAGTCCCATAGTGCTCAGAGCCATTTGAACCATTTTTTACTAGACTTTTTTTACTTCCAATGATCATTTCTGTCGTATCCCTGAATACTGAGCATTCCTCCTGGGACACTGTATCTAAAGGTTAGTTCTGGCGAAGTTTTTGTGAATAAACCTTTCACGTAAACAAGTAATATACGAGGGTCGTTGAATAAGCAATACCACACTTTAAAAAAAAAAAAAAAAAGCCGTTAATATACATAGACAAACGTCCTTGTTGGTGCTTCACATTTGATGTTTGTTCTGTGAGCCGGTGAAGTTTCGGACCTTTCTGGCAGATGGCAGAGCCGTCGTACAGCGTCAAAATGGCGTCTGCATACGACTCACGTTACAATTGCGTGCTGTTATTGAATTCTAGTGTACAGAAAAGAAACCGTGGTGAACATCCATAAACATTTGTCTGCAGTGTATGGCGCTGCTGCAGTTAATAAAAGAACAGTTGGGACAGTTGGACGATGGGTAAACAAAGTTACACTCTTAGGAAATGCAGAAAAAGAGCTCCGTGATCAGCCATGCTCGGGACGTCCTGTCACAGCCACTGCTCCAGACATGCCGAATCGTGTGGATGCCATTATTCGTGCCGACCGGCTCTACAGTTGTCGGTCAGCATTGGAAGTGCGTCTGCAATGATCGAGATTCTAGGATATTCAAAGAGGTACTCACGATGGGTTCCACAAATGCTCACAGCGGACCACAAGAGTCAAAGAAAGGTCGTTTCATCTGAATTGTTGGAGTGTTTTGAGACCGACGGAGAGGCTTTTCTGTCAGTCCATGGAGAGGCATGATCCTCATTCACCATAAAAGAAGGCCGGCTGGGGTGGCCGAGCGGCTCTAGGCGCTACAATCTGGAACCACGCGACCGCTATGGTCGCAGGTTCGAATCCTGCCTCGGGCGTGGATGTATGAGAACTCCTTAGGTTAGTTAGGTTTAAGTAGTTCTTTCTTCTAGGGGACTGGTGACCTCAGAAGTTAAGTCCCATAGTGCTCAGAGCTATTTGAACCATTTTGAACCACAAAAGAAGAAATTCAAGACAACCCCTGCTGCTGTAAAGTCATGGGCGCAGTCTTCTGGGATTGTCATAGCGTCATTCTCGTGCATGTGATGCCAAGAGGGACAATCATCAATTCAGAGGCATATGTGCAGACTTTGAACAAATTCAAGAACCGTTTTCGACGGGTTCGATCCGACAAGAATCAAGTAGAAATCTTGTTCCTACACGATATTACACACCCATACACAAGTCTGTGAACCCGGGAACACATCGCCAGATTGGGCTGGGCATCATTGCCTCATTCACCCTACAGTCCAAACCTGGCACCCTTGGACTTACATCTATTTGGGTCACTTAATCATTCTCTACGGCGAACACACTTCGAAGATGACGAGAGTGCCAGTCATGCAGTGAAAACAATGCTACGCCTACAGGACAAGAGCTTTTACCAGCAGGGAATACAACGTTGGCGTACGGCCGTAGAATGTGATGGAGACTACGCAGAAAAATAGGAAGTGCACAAGATATAATGATGTACATTTTCACCAATTTCTGACTCTTAACAATAAATATGTTCTGAGAGAAAAAAATTGTGTCATTACTTATTGAACGACCCTCGTATATTCATTTTGTAGCATTACGTCCTTACAGATAGGAGTTATAATAAAACACGCATGATTTTTAAAGTAATAATTTTACTCTTCTCTAGATAATTTCAGTATGATTATTAAATTTACACATTTGGTACCGTTTCTTTCAAGAATGCTGAGAGTGAACTGTCCTCTCTGATCCAATTCAGCTCTGCCCTGAATATCCTGGTGCGGGAATCTTGTCGGTGACTACGTAAACGTCGACATCTGGACTTCCGAAGGCTTTCAGCACGGGTTTCTCAGCGTACTGTTGGAAATTCGCTGGGTTGATACTCGTCACTGCACTCGTGTTCCCGCTCCGAGAGGCTATGTATATATCCACGCCGCCGCCTGTCTGCGGGAACTGTTGTGGGAACGGTCTCAATTCGTGCGTTACGTTGGTGAACGAGCGCCGTTGGTTGTACTGCTGGAGGCAAGGTGCGCTGTGAAAGACGTACTTCTCGCCAGTTTCCGTTGCGGCGGCAGGTGGCGCGCTGGTGGCGGGGAATGGTGGAGCAGAAAGGCCTCTGTCTGCAGCTTTCTTCAGGGGGTCGCAGACGCACTTCTTGCGGGGCCTGCCGCCGCCAGAGAGATCCGCAATGTCCAGCGCTGTGATCTTCTGCTGCATCTCGCTCAGCTTCGACCTGACCACGGCTATTTCCTGCTCGATCTTCCACAAGTCTGGCGCCATCGCTTCTGTCGCGTCCATTTGTTGCGGCTGTGGGGCGCCGCCCACACCCTCCTCCGCCGGCTGCTGCTCACTGGCCGCTTCCTCTTGGGGACGCCCGCCTTCCTCCGCAGCAGCTGGAGCCTGAAATCCAACAGAACCCGCGTCAGCGAACGCTGCAGACGGGACCTCGACCTCGATATCTACCTTTACACCGTCCAACGCGTCGGACGAACCGATGATATCTTCGTCCGACCACCACTCCTCGTGCTCCTCCATACCTATCGCGTCCATAAAGACGTCAGACGAGGACTTTTCCAGCTCTACGACTTCTTCACCTAACGCGACGATCGCCGCGTCTTCGGAGAGTACGGACAGTATAGCTTGCGTATCGTCTGCCTGCTGTTCGGCGAAAGGTTCCTCTTCGCCCGTGGTCTCCTCTCTTGCTTCTTCGATGAGCGTGTCTACAGCGTCCCCCGGCAGCGCAGTCTCGGTATCGGCCGCTTCGGCAGCTGCGGCAGCTGCGGCCACAGCTGCCGCCGCCTCGGCGTAGCGCAACATCTTCCTCGGGCAGAACTCGGGAAACCCCCACTGGCCGGGGTCGGCGCCCGGTGGCAGCGGCATATCCCCACACGGCTGGTAAACGGGACCAGGAGGCGCCAGTACGCCTCCTTTCGCCGCAACCGCCGCCGCCGTCGCAGGTCCTTTACACGGAAGCGTGAATTCTGTCTGTATTTTCCTGGTTGTCGGTCCATCTTCCTCCAAGATAAGAGATCCTATCACCTCTATCTCCTCCTCTTCTTCCGGGGAGCCCTGTACGGTCTCATTCTCCTCCGTGGCAGGAGGCTGTTCCGCCTCTTGCGCCTCAGCTTCCTCTTCCATTGTGTTACGCTGTTTCGTTAATCTGTCATCTTGCTCATGTTAAACATGGAAAATATCAGCTTCTAATACTGACGCGGTAAGCTCTGGAGCCCGCATCCTGCAAAAACGAGAGCTTTACATTAATTGTAGGACCACTTCTTATGGAAGTGATTTGCTACACCACCTAACGTCTCTTTAATCACAGTTTGTGAATTTCCAAACTGCATTAACGCAATAAGTAGACGAAAAAAATGGTTCAAATGGCTCTGAGCACTAGGGGACTTAACATCTGAGGTCATCAGTCCCCTAGAACTTAGAACTAATTAAACCTAACTAACCTAAGGACAACACACATCTCCATGCCCGAGGCAGGATTCGAACCTGCGACCGTAGCGGTCGCGCGGTTCCAGACTGAAGCGCCTAGAAGCGCTCGGCCACCCTGGCCGGCACCTTTGTTTTATTTTCGTTGATGTTCATCTTCTCGCCGGCAGGAGTGGCCGAGCGGTTCTAGGCGCTACAGTCTGAAACAGCGCGACCGCTACGGTCGCAGGTTCGAATCCTGCCTCTGGCATGGATGTGTGTGATGACCTTAGGTTAGTAAGGTTTAAGTAGTTCTAAGTTCTAGGGGACTGCTGACCTCGGATGTTAAGTCCCATAGTGCCCAGAGCCATTTCAACCATTTTTGAAAACAAGGGCAATGGAAAGCGGTCGAGTTGCTGTTTGGCCAACTGACAATAACTAGGAACTAGTTAAATTGGAAAGAACACGCAGAAAATGTGGGGAACGCGAAACAAGAACTGCGATTTATTGGCAGAACACTTAGAAGATGCAACAAATCTAGTAAAGAGACTGCCTACACTACGTCTGTCTGTCCTCCATTGGAGTACTATCGAGAAATTTCAAAGATGGGCAGCAGGTTTTGTATTATCGAGAAATAGAGAGAGAGCGTCACGGACATGATATAGGATTTTGGATGGAAATAATTGATACAAAGTTGTTTTCGTTGCGCGGCGGGATCTTCTCACGAAATTTAAATCACCAGCTTCCTCCTCCGAATGTGAAAATATTTTGTTGACGGCTACCTACATAGGGAGAAACGTTTATCACAATAACAGAAGGAAAATCAGAGTTCGTACGGAAAGATGCATACACCTAAACAATTTTTGCATCACCCCGGTTCCCAGAACTCCTGAAAATAGACGTTGATTGTTGATATTGTGCAACAGACACAGTCGCTTTGACTGTTCAGAGATGTCACTAATCTCTCTCCCCCCCCCCCCCCCCCCCGCCGCTCTCAAAGACGTAAACAACCATGCATGAGCATCGTCTATTACACGAAGGGGGTCCCACAGCTGATCAGTTCCAGTCATTCCACCAGGAAGGAGGTACGCGGCTCGTGTTGTCTGTAGTTCACCCATGGCTAGACTGTCAATACCGTCGTTCGATCGTGTCCGCAATGCTACTTTGTGCCAGGAAGGGCTCTCAACAAGGGAACTGTCCAGGCGTTTCGGAGTGACCAAAGCGATGTCGTTCGGACTTGGAGGAGATACAGAGATACAGGAACTGTGGATGACATGACTCGCTCAGACCGCCCAAGGGCTACTACTGTAGTGGATGACCGCTACCTACGGATTATGGCTCGGAAGAATCCTGACAGCAACGCCACCATGTTGAATAATACAACCACAGGACGTCGTGTTACAACTCAAACCGTGCCCAATAGGCTGCATGATGCACCAATTCACTCCCGACGTCCATGGTCGGTCAATCTTTGCAACCACGACACCATGCAGTGCAGTACAGACGGGCCCAACAACACACCGAATGGACCGTTCAGGATTGGCATCACGTTCTCTTCACCGATGAGTGTCGCATATGCCTTCAACCAGACAATCGTCGGAGACGTTTTTTTGTGGTTTTAGGGCGCACAACTACAATGGTCATTAGCGCCCTGACTAAGTTAGGAATGTACCGCGAGGCACAAGGTTAAAACAGCAACTAAAAGGGACAACACTATAAAAGACGTATTAACAGGCATAGGATTAAAAAACTACAGCATAATCAAACGTCCTTAGACAGATGTGTCAAGTTGATAAAACGAAGAACGCGAGAAGCAGCTCCTGGGTCATCCGCTAAAATGGTATCCAGAGTACATGGCAGGCCAAGATCAAGACGCAGCGTAGTAAAATCCGGAGAGTACGTTAAAATGTGGCGGACCGTCAGCAATTTCCCACATGGACAGAACGGCGCCGGCGCTGCCGTCAGCAGATGGCGATGGCTGAACCGGCAGTGTCCAATTCGTAGCCGGGCCAAAACGACCTCCTCCCGCCGAGACGGACGTGAGGAGGACGTCCAAGCTGCGGGAAGAGGTTTCAAGGCCCGAAGCTTGTTGTCCGTAAGTGCAGCCCAATCGGCATGCCACAGCGATAAAATGCGCCGACAAATGACCCTGCTACAATCTGATGAAGGGACACAACAAGAAGCCGTCCGAGGCTGGAGGACCGCAGCCTTGGCCGCGGCATCTGCAGCTTCGTTCCCAGGGATACCGACATGGCCAGGAACCCACATAAAGCTAACTGGAGACCCGTCGTCCACCAGCTGCTGAAGAGAGCGTTGGATCCGGTGCACGAAAGGGTGAACCGGATACGGATCACTGAGGCTCTGGATGGCGCTCAGAGAATCGGAGCAGATGACATAAGTAGAATGTCGGTGGCGGCTGACGTAAAGAACAGCCTGGTAGAGGGCAAAGAGGTCAGCTGTGAAGACCGAACAATGGCCATGTAGCCGGTATTTGAAACTTTGTGCCCAGACAATAAAAGAACACCCGACACCGTCATTGGTCTTAGAGCCATCTGTATAAATGAAGGTCATATTAATGAACTTCGAACGAAGTTCGACAAAACGGGAGTGGTATATCGAACCGAGGGTAACCTCCTTTGGGAGCGAGCTGAGGTCAAGGTGAACGCGAACCTGAGCCTGGAGCCAAGGTGACGTGTGGCTCTCGCCCACTCTAAAGGTTGCAGGGAGGGAAAAATCAAGGTGGTGAAGGAGGCGACGGAAGCGAACTCCAGGGGGTAGCAGGGCAGAGACATACAACCCATATTGACGGTCGAGAGAGTCGTCAAAAAAGGAACGATACAATGGGTGGTCGGGCATTGACAGTAGCCGACAGGCGTAATGACAAAGCAGTGTATCGCGCCGGTAGGTGAGTGGCAATTCACCGGCTTCAGCATGAAGACTCTCGACTGGACTAGTATAAAACGCTCCGATCGCAATCCGTAAACCCCGATGCTGTATGGAGTTGAGGCGGCGTAAGATGGACGGCCGTGCAGAGGAGTATACAAAGCACCCATAATCCAGCTTGGAGCGGAAGATCGACCGATATAGGCGAAGTAGGACAGTTCGATCCGCTCCCCACGACGTGCCGCGGAGAACACGGAGGACATTTAGAGAACGGGTACAACGGGCAGCCAAATATGACACATGTGGAGACCAACTAAGTTTCCTGTCAAATGTAAGACCTAAAATTTTTGTTGTCTCCACGATTGGGAGAGCAACGGGACCGAATCGTAAGGACGGTAGGAGAAACTCTTTGTAGCGCCAGAAGTTAATACAGACCGTTTTCTCGGCAGAAAAACGGAAGCAAATGGGCGACACTCCAGGAGTAAAGACGGTGAAGATAACGCTGAAGACAGCGCTCCAGGAAACATGTACGCTGCGCGCTGCAATATATGGTAAAATCGTCCACGAAAAGGGAGCCTGATACATCATCTGGGAGGCAATCCATTATTGGATTGATCGCTATGGCGAAGAGAGCGACGCTCAAAACGGAGCCCTGTGGCACCCCATTTTCCTGGCGAAAGGTGTCTGACAGGACAGAACCCACACGTACCCTGAACTGTCGATCCAGGAACGAATAAAAAGAGGGAGGTGACCGCGAAAGCCCCATGTATGCATGGTGCGGAGAATGCCCGCCCTCCAACAGGTGTCGTAAGCCTTCTCCAAATCAAAGAACACAGCCGCGGTCGGGTGCTTCCGCAAGAAGTTATTCATAATGAAGGTCGACAAGGTAACCAGATGGTCAACAGCAGAGCGGCGCCTACGAAATCCACATTGTACATTGGTAACTAGGCGTCGAGATTCGAGCAGCCAAACCAACCGAGAGTTAACCATTCGCTCAATCACCTTACAGACACAGCTGGTAAGCGAGATGGGTCGATAACTGGAAGGCAAGTGCTTGTCCTTCCCCGGCTTAGGAATCGGTACAACAATAGACTCGCGCCAGCATGTGGGAACATGTCCCTCAATCCAGATGCGATTGTAAGTACGAAGAAGGAAACCTTTACCCGCAGGAGAAAGGTTCTTCAGCATCTGAATATGAGAAGAATCAGGCCCTGGAGCGGAGGACCGTGACTGGGCAAGTGCATTTTCGAGTTCCCGCATGGTGAATGGGGCATTGTAACTTTCACGATTCGAGGAGTGGAAGTTAGGTGGCCGAGCCTCCTCTGCCTGTTTACGGAGGAGGAAGGCGGGGGGGGGGGGGGGGGGGGGGGGTAATGAGTGGAGCTCGAAACCTCTGCGAAAAAGCGGCCGAAGGCATTGGAGACATCCTCAGGGGCCACAAGGACGTCTCTCGCGACCGTCAAGCCAGAAACTGGTGAGTGGACCTTAGTGCCACATAGCCGGCGCAGGCTACCCCAGACAACAGAAGAAGGAGTAAAACTGTTGAAGGTGCTTGTGAAAGCAGCCCAGCTGGCTTTCTTGCTTTCTTTAAAAATACGACTACACTGCGCACGTAATCGTTTATAATTGATACAATTCGCCAATGTAGGGTGTCGTTTAAAGGTGCGTAAAGCACGCCGACGAGCACGTAAGGCGTGTCTACATGCTGCGGTCCACCAGGGGACCGGTACGCGGCGTGGAGAAGAAGTAGTGTGAGGGATGGAATATTCAGCAGCAGTGAGAATGACTTCCGTGAGGTGTGCGGCCTGACTATCGCAGCTTGTGCAGGTTTGATCCTGAAAGGTCGCCCTGGAAGAGAAGAGTCCCCAGCCTGCTTTGGAGATGTTCCAACTAGTTGAGCACGGAGAGGGGGTATGATGCAGGAGATGGATAACACACGGGAAGTGGTCGCTCGAATAAGTATCAGAAAGCGCATACCACTCAAACCGGCGTGCAAGTTGGGTAGTACATACAGAGAGGTCCAAATGGGAATAGGTGTGAGAGGTGTCTGAAAGGAAAGTAGGGGCGCCAGTATTGAGGCAGACAAGATTGAGCTGGTTGAAAACGTCTGCTAACAGGGGGCCCCTCGGACAGGATGCTGGAGAACCCCAAAGAGGATGGTGAGCATTGAAGTCTCCAATTAACAAAAATGGTGCAGGTAGCTGAGCAATAATTTGCAGGATGTCTGTCCTGGTAACGGCAGGCGACGATGGAGTGTAAACGGTACAAATTTAAAGTGTAAAATTGGGGAGAGTAATGCGGACGGCAACTGCCTGCAGGCCGGTGTGCAGTGTGATGGGATCATAGTAGATATCATCCCGGACCAGCAACATAACCCCTCCATGAGCCGGAATACCTGCCACAGGGGGTAAGTCCAAACGCTCAGAGGTGTAGTATGCCAAGGCAATTTGATCGCATGGGCGTAGCTTCGTTTCCTGGAGAGCTACGACGAGCGGACGGTGCAAGTGGAGCAGCAATTTCAAGTCCTCTCGGTTGGAACGAATGCTGCGAATATTCCAGTGAATAAGTGTCATCGTGAGAAGAAGAAGATGCAAGAAGGGGTCATCCAGAAGGCCGCTGAGGGCTCGGCTTCGAGCGAGCACTGCCGCCGCTAGCAGGAGGCGGATAGTCTTCGTCCATTTGTTCTATAGGTTCATCGGCCATCTTCTGAAGATGGCCCGGAGGGGGAGCTTCCTCCGCTGGTAAACGGCCAGACGTTCGGCTACCAGCGGTGCGGCCAGGCGAAACGAATGACGCCCTGGGGCGGCAACCGCTGGGTGGCGCAGGAGAAGAAATGAGCCGTGGCGGGGAAGGAGAACTGTGCTTCCTATGAGCCTTCGTGGAAGGTCGTTTTGTGGAAGGATTGGTCGATGGCTGAGAGTTCGAGGTACGTAGAAGGTCTGCAAGAGACGGTTCCTTCTTGAAGGCCCGTGCATCTGACTTCTGGGTCTTCGTCCTGGCAGAAGCTGATAAAGGTGCTTGTGTCGGAGGGGCGACGGGAGGAAGAGGAGACGTCGACCGGGCGATCTTAGCACTGGCCGAACGGACGACCGTAGTGCTGAAGGTCAGATCGCATGTCTGCGTCGCCACCTCCCTGGTAGTCCGAGGAGAGGCGAGGACAGTACTGTATTTCCCCGGTGGGAGCAACGTGGGCTTCCTAGTAGCAAATAGCTTGCGAGCAGCCGAGGTGGACACTTTCTCTTTGACCCGAATTTCTTAGATAGAGCGTTCTTCCTTGTAGATGGGACAGTCGCGGGAGGACGGTGCATGGTCACCGTGACAGTTCACACAACGAGGAGACGGAGGTGGACAGTCACCTTCATGGGCATCCCTGCCGAAAGTCACACATGTAGCCGCATTGGAACAAGACAGGCGAGTGTGATTAAAACGCTGACACTGGTAGCAGCGCGTAGGTGTTGGGACATAGGGGCGAACAGAAATAACCTCATAGCACGCTTTGATGCGCGACGGCAGCTGAACACTATCAAAGGTCAAGAAAAGTGTCCGGGTCGGTACAAGGTCATTGTTGACCTTTTTCATGACCCTATGGACAGCCGTCATGCCCTGCTCAGCGAGGAAAGACAATCTCCTCGTCAGTCAATCCGTCGAGTGATCTAGTATATACCACACCACGAGACGAATTCAAAGTGCGGTGAGCCTCCACCCGGACAGGGAACGTGTGCAGGAGTGTGGCCCGAAGCAGTTTTTGTGCCTGAAAGGCGCTCTCAGTTTCTAGTAACAAGGTACCATTACACAACCTGGTACAAGGCTTGACCGATCCGGCTATGGCATCTACGCCCTTCTGGATAACCAAAGGGTTGACAGAGGAAAAATCCTTTCTGTCCTCAGATCGAGAAACTACGAGGAACTGTGGGGCAGGCGGTAGTACTTTTGTCACTGATGGCTGGTCAAGTTTCCGTTTGTTGGCAAAAGTCGAGAGAGAAGAAGAAGAAGAGAAATCCATTGGGGAGGAATCCCCCATGATTGCCAGCGTCTCCGATGGCGCGCTCCTTCCTTGTGGGGACCCTCTCAGAGGGCACTCCCACCTTCGGTGATCGTTCACACCTCAGGTCACACCTCCCAAGAAACGGATGGAGGGACCAATCGGCATGGTCGGAAGGTATCAGCTCAGGCAATCACCCCTGCCTGGGCCTGGCCTTTACCAGGGGGTACGTGTGTGCCTTACTTGTCTACCCAGGGCGGGGAATTACGCGTTACCCCGTCACCGGCTACGCGTGGGTCGGCCTTCAGGCACGCACAGGGAGGAAGGAAGAAGAGGAAAAAGAAAGGAGAGAGGGAAAGAAAGGACATACTGTCTCAAACGCCGAGGCGGAGACCAGAGAAGGAGAAGAAGGCAAGGAGAAGAAGGCAAGGAGAAGAAGACAAGGAGAAGAAGGCAAGGAGAAGAGTAAGTATGACAGTGAGATGGAGAAGAACAAAGAAAGGAACCAACCAAAGGAAGGAAGAAACCAGAAGAAGTGAAAAACCAAAATGAACGCAAATATAGGTCGTGAAACCGTCCGGCTCCGGACGCAGGCGCTAACTACCCCCTTGAGGGGGAGGGACTCCTTTTAGTCGCCTCTTGCGACAGGCAGGAATACCTCGGGTCTATTCTAACTCCCGGACCCGCAGGGGGGGGGGGGGGGTCGGAGACGTGTTTGGAGGAAATCCGGTCAGGCTGAACGCCTTAGACATACTGTCCAGCTAGTGCAGCTTGGTGGAGATGGCATTATGTGGGTCGGACGTACGTCGCTGGTGGTCAAGGAAGGCGCCGTAACGGCTGTACGATACGTGAATGCCATCCACCGACCGATAGTGCAACCATATCGGCAGCATATTGGCTAGGCATTCGTCTTCGTGGAGAACAATTCGCGCCCCTATCGTGCACATCTTGTGAATGACTTCCTTCAGGATAACCTCATCGTTCGACTAGAGTGGCCATCATGTTCGCCAGACATGAACCCTATTGAACATGGCTGGGATAGAATGAACAGTGGTGTTTATGGACGATGTGACCCTCCAACCATGCTGAGAGACCTACGCCGAATCGACGTTGAGGAGTGGGACGATATGGACCAACAGTGCTTTGACGAACAACCAATACAGGCATGGATCAATGCAAGAGGATGTGCTACTGGGAATTAGAGGTACCTGTGTGTACAGCAATCTGGACCACCATCTCTGAAGGTCTCGCTGTATGGTGGTACAACGTGCAATGTGTGGTTTTAATGAGCATTAAAAAGGACGGAAATGAGATTTATGTATATCTCTATTCCAGTTTTCTGTACAGGTTCCGGAGCTCTCGGAACCGAGGTGGTGCAATCTTTTTTTGATGTGTGTATAAACATTCGTTTTCGCCCGCGCTGTTCGATAGTGGAATAACAGAATTATTGTGAACGTGGTTCGATGCACCCTCTGCCAGGCAGTTAAATGCAGAGTAGCCATGCAGATGTAGAACAGATAGAAAAGCGTTTCCGAAGTTTGTTAACGTCGAATATAAATATACGGGGGTCGTTCAGTAACTAATGCAAGACATTTTCTTCTCGGTCAGTTTCAGTTAGAAAAATGCACAATTTGTTGTGGACCACCGTGGAATATTTCCGCTTGAGCCCCTATAGTTTCATGAAGTTACGATAGGTGGCGGTACTATACGTACCTTTCAAAATGCTTGTGTGACGGAAGTGCGTTACAAGCTGAGAGCTGTCATTGAGTTTCTTTTGACGGAAAACCAGAGCACCGCAACATTCATAGGCGCTTGTGACATGTTTTACGGAGGCCTGGCAGTCAACGAAGCACTGTGATGTGTTGGGCTAGGCTCTGTCATCACCGTAACAAGGTAGCGCAAACATATTCGATACCTCGCGTGCTGGTCGGCGGCACACAGCTGTGGCTTCTTCAATGTTGGAACGTGTGCACTCTCTTACTCGAGGTGATCGATGGATCACAATCAAACGCCTCGCTGCACAATTAAACGTTTCTGTGGTAGTGCTGACACAACCGTTCACCGGTTGGTGAACTCAAAGGTGTGTGCCCGCTGGGTTCTTCGCCGCTTATCATTAAGAGCAAAGAAGTACATCTGTTTGGGCCAATGAAGGCTGCACAGCGCTGGAAGTAGTACGTGGTTTATGGGGGAAAAATGCAATAGAAGAAGAATGGGTAGCTTTGAGGGATGA
This sequence comes from Schistocerca gregaria, assembly GCF_023897955.1. NCBI lineage: Eukaryota > Metazoa > Arthropoda > Insecta > Orthoptera > Acrididae > Schistocerca > Schistocerca gregaria. The sequence goes on along the minus strand of NC_064920.1, from coordinate 1,011,097,287 downwards.
AGTAGTGAAGGCAGCAGAGGATCAAGTAGGTAAAAAGACGAGGGCTAGTAGAAATTCTTCGGTGTCAGAAGATATACTGAATTTAATTGATGAAAGGAGAAAATATAAAAATGCAGTAAATGAAGCAGTCAAAAAGGAATACAAACGTCTCAAAAATGAGATCGACGGGAAGTGCAAAATGGCTGAGCAGGCATGGCTAGAGGACAAAAGCAAGGAATAGAGGCATATCTCACTAGGGGTGAGATAGATACTGCCTACAGGAAAAATTAAAGAGACCTTTGGAGAAAAGAAAACCACTTGTATGGATATCAAGAGCTCAGATGGAAACCCAGTTCTAAGCAAAGAAGGGAAAGCGGAAAGGTGGAAGGAGTATATACAGTGTCTATACAAGGGCGATGCACTTCAGGGCAATATTATGGAAATGGAAGAGGATGTAGATGAAGATGAAATGGGAGATATGATACTGCGTGAAGAGTTTGACAGAGCACTGAAAGACCTAAGTCGAAACAAGGCCCCAGGAGTAGACAGCATTCCATTAGAGCTACTGACAGCCTTGGGAGAGCCAGTCCTGACAAAACTCTACCATCTGGTGAGCAAAATATATAAGACAGGCGAAATACCCTCGGACTTCAAGAAGAATATAATAATTCCAATCACAAAGAAAGCAGGTGTTGACAGATGTGAAAATTACCGAACTATCAGTTTAATAAGTCACAGCTGCAAAATACTAACGCGAATTCTTTACAGATGAATGAAAAAACTGGTAGAAGCCGACCTCGGGGAAAATCTGTTTGGATTCCGTAGAAATATTGGAACACGTGAGGCAATACTGTCCCTACGACTTATCTTAGAAGCTCGATTAAGGAAAGGCAACGCTACGTTTATAGTATTTGTAGACTTAGAGAAAGCTTTTGACAATGTTGACTGGAATACTCTCTTTCAAATTCTAAAGGTGGTAGGGGTAAAATACAGGGAGCGAAAGGCTATTTACAATTTGTACAGAAACCGGATGACAGTTATAAGAGTCCAGGGGCACGAAAAGGAAGCAGTGGTTGGGAAGGGAGTGAGACAGGGTTGTAGTCTCTCCCCAATGTTATTCAATCTGTATATTGAGCAAGCAGTAAAGGAAACAAAAGAAAAATTCGGTGTAGGTATTAAAATCCGTGGAGAAGAAATAAAAAAATTGAGGTTCGCCGATGACATTGTAATTCTGTCAGAGACAGCAACGGACCTGAAAAGGCAGCTGAACGGAATGGACAGTGTCTTGAAACGAGGATATAAGATGAACATCAACAAAAGAAAAACGAGGATAATGGAATGTAGTCGAATTAAGTCGGGTGATGCTGAGGGAATTAGATTAGGAAATGAGACACTTAAAGAAGTAAAGGAGTTTTGCTATTTGGGGAGCAAAATAACTGATGATGGTCGAAGTAGAGACTATATAAAATGTAGACTGGCAATGCAAGGAAAGCGTTTCTAAAGAAGAGAAGTTTGTTAACTCCGAGTATAGAGTTAAGTGCCAGGAAGTCGTTTCTGAAAGTTTTTGTATGGAGTGTAGCCATGTATGGAAGTGAAACATGGACGGTAAATAGTTTGGAGAAGAAGAGAATAGAAGTGTTCGAAATGTGGTGCTACAGAAGAATGATGAAGATTAGATGGGTAGATCACATAACTAATGAGGAGGTTTGAATAGAGTTGGGGAGAAGAGAAATTTGTGGCACAACTTGACTGGAAGAAGGGATCGGTTGGTAGGACATGTTCTGAGGCATCAAGGGAGCACCAATTTAGTATTGGAGGGCAGCGTGGAGGGTAAAAATCGTAGAGGGAGACCAAGAGATGAATACACTAAGCAGATTCAGAAGTATGTAGGCTGCAGTACATACTGAGAGATGAAGCAGCTTGCACAGGATAGAGTAGCATGGAGAGCTGCTTTAAACCAGTCTCAGGGCTGAAGACCACAACGACAACAACAACAATGGGGAGGTTACTGATGCAGCAAGACGTTGGCTATGACGTACACCAGTATATGATAATGATATTTGGTTTGTGAGGCACTGAACGACACGGTTATCAGTGCCAGTACAAATTCCCAATCGTAACTCTGTCCAGTCTCGCCCTTTTCCAGAACGATGGTCAAATGATGAGAACAACACAAACACCCAGTCCCCAGGCGGAGAAAATCCCCGACTGGGCCGGGTATCGAATTCGGGACGCCTTAGTCAAGAGGCAGCAACACTAAGCATTAGACCACGAGCTGCGGACTACACCAGTAGAGTGGTATGATGCGTGCACACAGGCCCTCCCAGTAATGTGGCGTAAGGATATTATGTTTAAAAACAGGTTTTTGTAGCGAAAAGAGTGGAGAATAATATGGTGTACTGGAATCATGAATAAAACCAACCTCCTTTCAGAAACAAAATGTGTTCCATTACTTATTGAACGCCCTTCGTAAATGTTGAGGATTGTTTTTGAGGTACTTGTTTGGACTGGAACCCTGTACGGCAGTGAAGGATAAACAGTTCAGAGAAGAAGAGAGGGTGTGTGTGTTGTTCTTAGCATAAGTTAGTTTAAGTAGTGTGTAAGTCTAGGAACCGATGACCTAAGCAGTTTCGTCCTTTCGGACTTCACACACATTTGAACAGAAGAGAACAAAATCTTTTGAAGCATAAAGTTGCAGGAGATGCTGCAGATCGGATACTAATGAATACCTACTGAATCGAAATGGGGAGAAAATAAGTTTATCGCTCAACCTGACTTCAAAACGGATCGGCTGATAGGACACATCCTGAGGTATCAACAAATTGTCAGTTTGGTAATGTAGGGAAGTTACCGGCGTAAAAAATGTAGAGGTAAACCGAGACTTGACTGCAGTAACCAGTTTTACATGCAGGTTGCAATAGTTAGGCAAAGCTGAAAACGTTTACACAGGATAGGCTAGCATGGAGAGCTGCATCAAATCAGGCTTCGGACTGTAGACTTCAACACCAACATTTTGGTTTTAAAGAAAGGCAACCTCAAGGTCGGCTAACTCTGCTCACCAAATTTCAAGGTTTGAAATGACATGGCCCTATGAACCAAGGTACGAAGCATGCCTTCGCGATGATCTGGCTCGTAGAAACACTCAGCTTGAAGATACAAATCAGTGTGAATTGGCTTTCTTAGACCGGCATCTACGAACGTACCATCATCCTTCGTCCTGATCGACGTACCTGAAGAAGAGAGGGTGTGGCAGGAAGAAACCAGCAGCGGATGAAAGAGGGGTGGACGGAGTGGTATAAGCTTTCAAAAGGTTCCGAAAAAAACTCCCTTCGGCAAGATTCACATGAATCAGATGTAATCAAATGAAATGTTCACCGAATTTGAAAACAAGCGAAATGGAGACCCTACATTACCAAGATGCTTCACGCGACAAATGAGGACGGTCGGATAGACACCTTCAATTTTGTGAATCGATTTGCGATAGTGAACGTTTGACTGGTGTCATTGTTTGGTCTGAGGAGATAACGTTTGAATTGAATTGAACCATGAACCATCAATCGGCATTGCTATGTGTACTTTGCAAGAGACAATTCCCATGTTAGTAAAGAACGTGCTGTTAAGCTTCCTGGGCTATCAGTGTGGTGTCGTATGTCTGTCACAGCACTCGTGGGGCCATTCTTTTTTGAAGGAACATTGACAGGTGTTAAGTTTCTCACCATGATGCAGGAACGAATTGTACCAGATCATAAGACTGTGCCCAGACGAAGACTGTTTTATTTTATTTTATTTTATTTTTATTTTCAACAGACGATGCATCGCTACATTACCATGGTGACCTGCGACAATTCCTGGATGAAACATTTGTTAAGAGGTGCACAGGCCGACGAGAAAGTAACAGTTTCCTCCCAGATCGCCCAATCTAACGCCATTAGACTTCCTTCTGTGGGGAACTGTGAAGGAGACAATCTGTGCCACGAATCACGTTTCCTTGATGACATGAGATGCCGTGTGGCTAGGGCTTCCCGTCTGGTAGACCGTTCGCCTGGTACAAGTCTTTCGAGTTGACGCCACTTCGGCTACTTACGTGTCGATGGGGATAAAATAATGATGATAAGGACAACACAACACCCAGTCCCTGAGCGGTGAAAACCTCCGACCCAGCCGAGAATCGAACCTGGGCCGTTACGTATGACATTCCGTCGCGCTGACTACTCAGCTACCAGGGGCGGCCATGACATGAGATAGTCAATTGTGATTGCCCGTGAATCGATTCCAGTCGCAACCATCACACGTGTGTCGATCTGTTCCACAGCGTAGCAGAAGGTATAGTGCTGGCGGCCGATCACATTTTGAACATCTTGAACAATAAAACATCATCACCAGTAATATCGTGCCCATGTAAGTCACTTAAAAAGTCATAATATTTGTTAATTTTGTCAGAGCTATTTCAGTTCAAACAGTGTAATCCTCTTTGTGAGACACACTGTACATGGATCGAAGCGCTCCCTTTGTGATGAGGGGCTAAAAGGCATTTTCTAAGAATTACAGAATTTAATAATTGACAACAGGTCCCATTAGAAGTATGTAGGGAAATGCTTTAACACAAAAGCGCAACAATAATTAAAGATTCACCAGCGAGAAACTTTAGATACGATACAAGAAATGAAAGAGTTCACGTGTTAATAGAATTTACAGTTAAGAACTACATGTTTGCCTTTAGGAGATTTTTTGCAGAAGAACTCAAGCAGTAAATGGATTTGGCAAGGATCATATATAACTAAAAATGAACTTGACTACGCTTTATCAGACATTAAACAAACTGAACACAATGTAACAGTCCTCAAGTGCTTCAGAAATTCAAGTGGTCATAGCTTTGTAAGCTGCAGAGTGAAAACTGCTCCAAACCTAAAAAGAAGCGAAGTCATCAGGTGACAAGTTACAACGGTTGGGGCTTGCCACAAGCTGGCAAAGGTGGCAGAAGGATAGGTAACCTGCACTACGTGATTTATGACCAAGTGTGTATAATTTATGTATCACAAGCTGTCTCTATATTAATGCTACCTTCTCTTGTTTAATATAATTCATGACTCAAAATGGTCAAACGATGAACACCGAGGTGACAAAAGTCACAGGACAGTTATACGCACATACAGAGATTGGGGTAGTTTCATGTACACAGTGGATAAAAGGGGAGTGTGTTCATGAGTGAAGCTGTCATTTGTGCTTCGGTGATTCATGTTAAAAAGTTTCCAATTGATAATCGCTGCGCGATGGGAGTTAACGGTCTTTGTATGCAGAATGGTAGTTGAAGTTAGATGCAAGGGACATTCCATTTCGGAAATCGTTAGGACATTCGATATTCAAACGTTCATAGTGTGCCGAGAATGCCAGATTTCAGTCATTACCTCTCACCGCGGACGATGCAGTGGCCGACTACCATCATTTAACGACCGAGAGCAGCAGCGTTTGCGTAAAGTAGCCCGTACTAAGAGACAAGCAACACTGCGTGGAATAACCGCAGAAATCAATGTGGGACGTACAACGAACGTTTCCATTAGAACAGTGGTGCGAAATTTGGGTTTAATGGACTCGGCAGCAGACAACTGACATGAGTGCCTTTGCTAACAGCGTACTATCACCTACAGTGCCTTTCCTGGGCTTGTGACCATATTTGTTTGACCCTGGACGACCGTCCCCTGGTCAGATGAGTCCCGATTTGAGTTGCTAAGAACTGGTCTTTCATGGATGAATTACATTTCCATATGTAGTCATTCCACTTTAGGTTGGTGTGGACGGTTACTCCTAGGTATTATACGGTTATTACTGTTTTCAGTGGGTCAACACCAATAACGTAAACAAACAATAATGGACCTTTTCGCCTATCTATGTGCAATACTTTCATTCACCTGTGTCCAGGTCTCTGTTTATTATTGTACGTAACCTATATATACTTTGTACATTTGCCGTTACCCTCCACCTAAAAACAACTACCTAGGAAAGAACTTATCCGGTGTATTTGTATTAAAGTAACACTGATACGTAATTTGACAGGTGTATAACATCTTTGGCAGCGCAGTGATACATACTGCAAAGCTCCAATCTATTTGCAACATTCTCACGGTCGTAATCCTATACAGGAATAACTAACTTACTGGAAAAGTGCCCATAAACAGTACCTACACTACAGTGCATGTGGTGTGTGGAGCTCCAGCTCACAAATTCATATTACATACTGTCTAACACATTTAAAACGTAGTTACAGGAATAGAAGTAAAGCACCCTACGTGATTATTCATTATTATTTACAGAGCATTTCCACTGATTCCTCTGCAAAGAAAGAGGTTGGAGCAGAATTACTTTGTCTTAAATATTGCTTTGTACTTACTGCATAACACACAGTGAAGTAATTTACTTTCAGGGAATGAAGTATTCTACTAAATAACACCAAGGTGTTCAAACCAAGATTTTGCTGCCAGCAGTATGGTTTGCTACAACAGTTGTCTTGTAACTTAAAAATATACAGAGTTTTAAACAACACCTTATTGTGATCAGTAAGATGCATATCAGAGCACTTTATGACATCGATAAGTTGCTTACCGATTTTTAAATAGTGTTGGTATTTATATGTAACATCCAGTTAGGTACATTTAGATACAATATAACCACCCTTTTTATGCAGATCCAAATGTGGGTTGAGGTTTATAAACAGGTTTTTATTTCATCCTTTAATATAGTAAACGTCTTCGCAAGCCTTATTTTCTAGAGCTACAACAACATATCACAACTTTCGATTGCTATTTACGGTAAATTCTGGTGTATTTTACTCCTCATTCGTATGCAGATTTGCACACTGGTGCTGGCCTATGGTAAACAATGTTCGGTATTCAGGGCATTTAATAACATTGATAAGTCACCTACCAAATCGTATATAGTGTTTGGGTTTGAATAACCGACTTTTTCATGTTGAATAATTCAAACTGTGGACCGACAGAGCCCACGTCTTCTTGGGTGCATTTTAGCAACCATTTTCCCTCTATTATTTTATAGAACTGGGATGTGTAACACTTTAGCAAACGAATGGCTGTTCGTCAGTTTACACAACAGACGCATAAATTTGTTGTGTGTCCATCCTTTTGACTAGAGATCTTGTGGACCATGGCCGTTTGCTACTGTAAGAAAATGAAACGTCTACAGCCGTCCCTGTGATCTTATTTAAAGTGTAGCTACCAGTTGGCAGTTGGCAGCTGGCTGTTATTGGTTGAAGTGCTGACACCAAAGTTTACAGATAGTCTGCGTAACCAGTTATGTTGGGCACTTGTGCGGTGCATATATGGCTCGTGTTAACAATTTAAACATCAACTACGATCTGAAGATGGTGGACTGAGGCGCCGAAACTGGTAGCTACACAATAAATAAGATTATAAGGACGGCTGTAGTAGTTTCCTTTTCTTACAGAAGCACAAATGGCTGTTTACGTTTACACCACAGTAGAAGCATCTAGAATGGGTCGTATTATAAATATTTCTTCGTAATATGAAAAATACATAGCACCACCTCGGAGACATAAACAGCACCTTAACACTATGACATACTTGACCTTGTGTAGGATTGTTTAAAAGTATTAAATGCTAACAAACAGACTGCTTTTAAATGTCCTCTCATACATTCTGCAATAACAACTTCCATGTGGTGTAAAGTATTTGATAGTTTACAAAACCGCTGTAATTTGTCTACTGGGGCATTAAGAACATATGAGTTGTGATTGATGTGCATGTAAACCTTCCAGACGATCACAAACGATAGAAGATTATAAACCATCTGCTGTCTGCCTATTAGATTAGATTATATTAGATTCGGTTTTCGTTCCATTGACCCAAAAATGAGGTGATTCTCGTGGGTGTGGAACATGTCACTAAGTATAACATAAAAACATAAAACATTTGAATAATACTTACTACCCAGATCTTTTGTCAGTACATTGACGAAATAGGTGAATACAATGTGGTAAACTGGAACAATTAATATTTACAGAATTAACATGCTGTCAGAATGAAACACTGTTATGTACTATTAATAAAGTGACCATACACAAAATAACTAATCTCAACTGTTGTGACCAAGTGCTGTCAAAAATGAGATCTAATAAACATTTTTACTTAAGTTGACTTAACTATCTCTGTTAAGATATTCATCTAGAGAGTAGAAGGAGTTGTCTATCAAAAAGTTTTTCAAACTCTGTTTAAACCGTGCAACATCTGCAACCAAGTTTTTAATGGTTGCTGGCAATTTATTGAAAATGTATGTTCCTGAATACTGGACCTCTTTTTGGACCAAGGTAAGTGATTTTATGACTATGTAGAGTGTTCTTTTCCTAGTATTGATACTATGTATTGAGCTATTGATTGGAAATAGAGATATATTATTGCAACAAATGTCATTAAGGAATAAGTATACTGAGAAGCAGTGATTCGAATACAAAGTTCCTTGAACAGGTTTTTACATGATGTTCTTGAATTTACACCACAAATGATTCTCATCACAAGCTTTTGTACCCTAAAAACTTTTGCTCAGTTTAATGAGTTACCCCAGAATATGATCTCGTACAACATAATAGATGAAAGTAAGTAAAGTATGTAAGTTTTTTATATTTATATCTCCTACATCTGACATCATTCTCACTGCAGATACAGGCTTGTTTAGTTGCTTAAGCAATTCTGTGGTATGCCCTTCCCAACTGAATTTACAATCAGGTTGTAATCCCAGAAATTTAACACTGCCAACCTCTTCGATCTGCATCTTTTCATATGTTACACACATGCTGGATGGAAATCTATTACAGGTTCTGAACTGCATGTAGTGGGTCTTTTCAAAGTTTAATGACAGTGAATTAGATTTTAACCATTTATTAATGTCAGTGAAAATTTGATTAGTAGCTATTTCCAGATCTGTACTTGACTTGCTACTTATTAACTGTTTGTTTTATCTACAAACAAAAGAAACTTAGGATCTGGCAATGTAACAGACGAGAAGTCATTAAAGCACATAAGAAAAAGCAATGGACTAAAGATGGAACTTTGAGGAACACCACATGTAATTAATTCCCAATAAGATAAAGACTGACTGCTTACTGCACAGGTATTTTGCAACAACACCCTTTGTTTCCTGTTAGTTAGATAAGACCCAAACCATTTTTCAGCATTGCCAGTGACACCATCATATTGTAATTTACTTATGAGAATGATGCAGTTCACAAAGTCAAATGCTTTTGACAGGTCACAGAAAATGCCAGTAGCCTCTAATTTATTATCTAATGAATTAAGTACATTCCCATTGTAAGTGTAAATAGCATTCTCTATACCAGAACTCTTAAGAAATAAAAACTGTGACTTTGACAATATATTATTTGCAGTCAGATGCTTGAACACAACCTTTTAAAATATTTTTGAGAAAGCCGGCAAAAGGGATAGTGGTCGATAGTTTGATGGTATCTCTTTATCCCCCTTCTTTTAAAGAGGCTTAACTTCTGCATATTTTAGCCAGGCTGGAAAAGTTCCACTGGTACGAGTTTTTTTTTTTTGTTATGGTTTTAGGACACAAAACTGCTACGGTCATTAGCTCCCATTCTAAGGCTTAGGGAAGGGTAAAAATCCCAAATTGGAAATCAGCAGCACTGGGAGCGAAACTCAGAAATTGGGGAAACTAAAAAACAGAAGAAAAGCTTAGAAAACCACTATTAACATAAGACAGAACTCAACTCGCATGAGTGCTCTTTAATTAGCTTTGTTATGTTATTATACCCACTGGAATACTTAGATTTTAAGTATTTTATGATGGATGCCACTTATTTGGGAGATGTATCATTTCTGTTTTTCTGAAATCATTTTTAAAGACTGGTCTCAGGTCTCCAGTTCACTGGTCACCAAACCTGATAACCTCAAGCTGTCAGTAAGGGAAATGAAGTACCTGTTCAAAACGTTTGCAACACTGCACTTATTACCAAAGTCTCATTTATTTTTAAGGCTATCTATTCCTCTTCCTTTTTGACCCCACCTGTCTCTGTCTTCATAATAACCCATGCAGTTTTTATTTTGTTGCCTGATGCAAATATCTTTTTCTCGTAATAAATCTGCTTCAATTTCGGTATTACTTGCTCCAATATTTTGCTGTATTCTTTGCAATGCATTGCAATTCTAACATCAGAGCTATTCCTAGATAGTAGATGCAGTCTCCTTTTTGTTCCACATGATATCTTTGTTCCTTCTGTAATCCACAGTTTATTTTTTGACTACTGTGTGACTTGAGTTACCTTTAGGGAAAAACAATTTTCAAAAGTGGAGGTAACTTTATTAAGGAATGCTTTGTACTTTCCTTTTGAGTCAGAAGTATTTTAAACATCTATCCAGTTCTTGTCTTTGAGCAACTTCCTGAATTTCTCAATTTTTTACTTACTTATTACGCTCCTGTACTCAGATTTAAAAGATTTTTTTATCCTGACAAGTTTCACCATTTAACACAAAATTCTGCATGTCATGATCAGATAGCCCATTCACTATTGGTTTTATGATATGACTTTTTTCCCTAGATTTGTCTACAAAGATATTATCAATAGGAGTCTCAGAACATTTACATGTCCCAGTTTCAAAGTTCACAGTAGTAGCTAAATTGAACAATAATTTACTGACTGCAATAATTGTTCACTGACAAAGTTTTCAATAAATCCACATTAAAATCTCCAGCAGTCACTATTTCCTTGGTTTTTATCGTGATATAGGACAACAGAGCTTCCAGATTCTTTATGAAGGGGTTAAAATTTCCTGGAGGTGATTTGTATATACCTACTATTGTAAAAGACTTATTACTTATTATGAAATACTACTTCTGTTTCACAAGCGTCTAAGTGCTGCTCTGAGCAATATTTATCAATATCAATATTATTAAAATCAAAACAGTTTCTGACAAATGTGGCAACTCCTCCTTTCTCTGTATTTTCTCTACAGAAGTAAGAAGCTAACTAGAATCCTGTAACATTTAATATATCTATATCAAAGGTCAGATGATGTTCAGAAGGTAGATTATATCAACTGGTTTGCTCAACTCTAATTCTTCAACACAAATAAGCAACTAATTAAGCTTATTCGTTAGCCCTCAGATATTCTGATGCAATAAGAATAACTGATTTTGTGCATGGCTGAATTACAACTGGATGATCGTAATTTTCCTGGCAATTTTTTGAGTATCTCAAGTTTCAATCAGAGGCTGTCTGCATGAATTGTGTACATTAAAATCTGCTTTCTGCCTGTTTTATCAAAGTGAATGTGATTTTCAGCCTATCTCTGAACATCTTTTGTTTCTGCTCTTCCTAACCTAAAAAACTGCTGCTCTGTCACTTGTAACCAGCCTAGAGTTTTAATTACCTCCTGCTAAACTCTTTGCAGATTGGTGATGCAGACTCCAACATAGACAACGTAAGTATTATGCAGTGTTATATTAAAGATGGAGAAACTCTTTTTTCTTAAGCCAGGAAGTATTCTCCACAATAATGTCAAATAAAGAAGCAGAAAATAGCTTGTTCAATAATATTATTTCACAGGTCTTAAGAAGAAGAAACAATGTGCTAACAGCCGTAAATCACTGTTTAGAGTACAAAACACATATGTAACACTACTGTGACAGAGAGAAAAACACATCACTTTACATTACACTTTAGACATGGAAAAAATATGGACACGAATGAGGAATAAAACATACCAGCATTTACTGAAAACAGCAACTGAAAGTTGTGGCACGAAGGCATTTACTGTATCAAAAAACGAAATAAAAATCTGTTTATAAACTTCCGCTCACATTTGGATCTGCTTAAGGAGGAAGTTTATATTGTATCTAAATGTGGAGGACTGGCTGTTATACGTAAACACCAACACTATCTGCAATTCTGTAGGCATCTGAACGATGTTATATAGTGCCCTGATATTCATCTTCCTCGCTAAAACATAATATTAAGTTGTTATTTAGAACTACGTACATTGCTACTTTACAAGCAAAATTGTTGTAACATATAAAGCTGGCAGCAAAATTTTGGTTTGAAAACCTTGGAGTAATTTAGTGGAATACTACACTCAATGCAAAATTAAGTTACGTAACTGTATGTCACGTGGTAAGATCTGAAACAAAATAAATTTGCGTTGCCCTCTTTCTTTGCAGAGGCAATTCCCTGTAAATAATAATGTAGGAATGCTTTATCTCTATTCCTGTAACTACGTTATATGTGGAAAACACTGATAAGGAGAAGGGACAGGATGATAGGACATCTGCTAAGACGTTATATATATATATTATCAGTGTTTTCCACATATAACGTAGTAACAGGAATAGAGATAAAGCATTCCTACATTATTATTTACAGGGAATTGCCTCTGCAAAGAAAGAGGGCAACGCAAATTTACGTCTTAGCAGATGTCCTATCATCCTTCCCTTCTCCTTATCAGTGTTTTCCACATATAACGTAGTAACAGGAATAGAGATAAAGCATTCCTACATTATTATTTACAGGGCATTGCCTCTGCAAAGAAAGAGGGCAACACAAATTTACGTCTTAGCAGATGTCCTATCATCCTGTCCCTTCTCCTTATCAGTGTTTTCCACATATTCCTTTCCTCTCCGATTCTGCGTAGAAACTCCTCATTCCTTACCTTATCAGTCCACCTAATTTTCAACATTCGTCTATAGCACCACATCTGAAATGCTTCGATTCTCTTCTGTTCCGCTATTCCCACAGTCCATGTTTCACTACCATACAATGCTGTACTCCAGACGTACATCCTCAGAAATTTCTTCCCCAAATTAAGGCCGGTATTTGATATTAGTAGACTTCTCTTGGCCAGAAATGCCTCTTTTGCCACAGCGAGTCTGCTTTTGATGTCCTCCTTGCTCCGTCCGTCATTGGTTATTTTACTGCCTAGGTAGCAGAATTCCTTAACTTCATTGACTTCGTGACCATCAATCCTAATGTTAAGTTTCTCGCTGTTCTCATTTCTACTACTTCTCATTACCTTCGTCTTTCTCCGATTTACTCTCAAACCATACTGTGTACTCATTAGACTGTTCATTCTGTTCAGCAGATCATTTAATTCTTCTTCACTTTCACTCAGGATAGCAATGTCATCAGCGAATCGTATCATTGATATCCTTTCACCTTGTATTTTAATTCCACTCCTGAACCTTTCTTTTATTTCCATCATTGCTTCCTCGATGTACAGATTGAAGAGTAGGGGCGAAAGGCTACAGCCTTGTCTTACTGCCTTCTTAATACGAGCACTGCGTTCTTGATCGTCCACTCTTATTATTCTCTCTTGGTTGTTGTACATATTGTATATGACCCGTATCTCCCTATAGCTTACCCCTACGTTTTTCAGAATCTTGAACAGCTTGCACCATTTTATATTGTCGAACGCTTTTTCCAGGTCGACAAATCCTATGAATGTGTCTTGATTTTTCTTTAGCCTTGCTTCCATTATTAGCCGTAACGTCAGAATTGCCTCTCTCGTGCCTTTACTTTTCCTAAAGCCGAACTGATCGTCACCTAGCGCATTCTCAATTTTCTTTTCCATTCTTCTGTATATTATTCTTGTAAGCAGCTTCGATGCAGTAGCCATTAAGCTGATTGTGCGATAATTCTCGCACTTGTCAGCTCTTGCCGTCTTCGGAATTGTGTGGATGATGCTTTCCCGAAAGTCAGATGGTATGTCGCCAGACTAATATATTCTACACACCAACGTGAATAGTCGTTTTGTTGCCACTTCCTCTAATGATTTTAGAAATTGTGATGAAATGTTATTTATCCCTTCTGCCTCTCTCCTCTGCATTTAACAGTAGAATTCCCGTTGCACTCTTAATGTTACCACTGTTGCTTTTAATGTCACCAAAGGTTGTTTTGACTTTCTTGTATGCTGAGTCTGTCCTTCCGACAATCATATCTTTTTCGATGTCTTCACATTTTTCCTGCAGCCATTTCATCTTAGCTTCCATGCACTTCCTATTTATTTCATTCCTCAGCGACTTGTATTTCTGTATTCCTGATTTTCCTGGAGCATGTTTGTACTTCCTCCTTTCATCAATCAACTGAAGTATTTCTTCTGTTACTTATGGTTTCTTCGCAGCTACCTTCTTTGTACCTATGTTTTCCTTCCCAACTTCTGTGATGGCCCTTTTTAGAGACGTCCATTCCTCTTCAACTGTGTTGCCTACTGCGCTATTCCTTATTGCTGTATCTATAGCGTTAGAGAACTTCAAACGTATCTTGTCATTTCTTAGAACTTCCGTATCCCACTTCTTAGCGTATTGATTCTTCCTGACTAATGTCTTGAACTTCAGCCTACTCTTCATCACTATTATATTGTGATCTCAGTCTATATCTGCTCCTGGGTACGCCTTACAATCCAGTATCTGATTTCGGAATCTCTGTCTGACCATGATGTAATCTAATTGAAATCTTCCCGTATCTCCCGGCCTTTTCCAAGTATACCTCCTCCTCTTGTGATTCTTGAACAGGGTATTCGCTATTACTAGCTGAAACTTGTTACAGAACTCAATTAGTCTTTCTCCTCTTTCATTCCTTGCCCCAAGCCCATATTCTCCTGTAACATTTTCTTCTACTCCTTCCCCTACAACTGCATTCCAGACGCCCATGACTATTAGATTTTCGTCCCCCTTTACATACTGCATAACCCTTTCAATATCCTCATACACTTTCTCTATCTGTTCATCTTCAGCTTGCGACGTCGGCATGTATACCTGTGTTGTCGGTGTTGGTCTGCTGTCGATTCTGATTAGAACAACCCGGTCACTGAACTGTTCACAGTAACAGACCGTCTGCCTACCTTCCTATTCATAACGAATCCTACACCTGTTATACCATTTTCTGCTGCTGTTGATATTACCCGATTCTCATCTGACCAGAACTCCTTGTCTTCCTTCCACTTCAATTCACTGACCCCTACTATATCTAGATTGAGCCTTTGCATTTCCCTTTTTAGATTTTCTAGTTTCCCTACCACGTTCAAGCTTCTGACATTCCACGCCCCGACTCGTAGAACATAACCCTTTCGTTGTTTATTCAGTCTTTTTCTCATGGTAACCTCCCCCTTGGCAGTCCCCTCCCGGAGATTCAAATGGGGGACTATTCCGGAATCTTTTGCCAATGGAGAGGTCATCATGACACTTCTTCAACTACAGGCCACATGTCCTGTGGATACACGTTACGTGTCTTTAATGCAGTGGTTTCCATTGCCTTCTGCATCCTCATGTTGTTGATCGTTGCTGGTTCTTCCGCCTTTAGGGACAATTTCCCACCCCTAGAACAAGAGTGCCCTGAACCTCTATCCGCTCCTCCGCCCTCTTTCACAGGGCCGTTGGCAGAATGAGGCTCACTTCTTATGCCGGAAGTCTCCGGCCACCAATGCTGATTATTTATCAAAATTTAGGCAGTGGCGGGGATCGAACCCGGGACCGAAGACGTTTTGATTATGAATCAAAGGCGGTACCCCTCCATTACATACGTTAGCTAGCCCAAAATACGTATGAGCGAGCTGGTGTTCCACACACCACGTGCACTGTAGTGTAGGTACTTTTCCAATCAGTTACTGATTCCTGTATAGTTTACGACGCCAAGACGTTGCAGATAGATTGGGGCTTTGCAGTATGTATCACTGCACTGCAAAAGATGCAATGCACCTGTCAGGCTAAGATATAAGTGTCACTTTAATACATACTCAACGCTAAATTTCTTTCCTGGATAGCTGTTATAGGGAGAAAGTAACGGCATATGCACAAAGTATATAATAAGTATAATAATTATATAATAAGTATCACAATAAGCAATTATGATTATAGAAGTCTGTTCATGTTACGTGATTGATTTGGTTGTGGCTGACCAGCGTAGATACATGAGGCTGGTTATAGAGGACATAGTTGTCTATAGGAAGAGAGCACTCCATAAGGCTGTAGCGAATTGCAGAGGATGGATAATTTTTACACAGATCTGGTCACAAGTAAATGTCAGCACTGCGCATAAACAGGCGAAAAGGACCATTACTGTTCGATATGCTATTGACGTTAATCCACTGGACACATTAACAACCATATAATGTCTATGAGAAACCGCCGATACCGACCCAAATTAGAGTGACTACATATAGAAATGTAATTAATACATAAAAAAGTGGCTTTTAAAACATCACTACTGAAAAACTCATGTTATACGATTGGTTTTGACAGATCTACAGAGCAGCCACATCAGTGTAAATGATACTGACAATCTTGTTGGAAGCTCCATGACTCCTGCTAGGATTGTGTCTGGTTGATACATGCCATTCGAAAAGTGAAGCAGAAAAGCTAAGGGGGTAAGTTGGAAACGAGACGAAGCCTTTCTTGCGAAATTCCACCGTGGAAATTTAAAGAAACTGAATTCGCGAAGACTATACTACTATTGTACCACTGCTATCATATAAGACTAAAATAAGAGATTAGGGTACATACAGCAGAGAATATGGCAATATTATACCACTGCCATGAATTATCTGACGTAGCGATGATAAGACTAAGATAAATAGATTATGCCACAAAGGCATATACAGGGTGTCCCATTTACCTTGCTCAGCCAAAATGACTATCTTCTGAAGCGTTCCAAGAAAAATTTTTTCAACAAATGTATTTTTTACATCATTGAGTAGTTCTTGCTGAGGGTAAACTTCTTATGTGTCCCCACAAATGTAGGAGATACGGGGTAGAGGTTAAATTTTTTAAATGGAACCACATACATTTTACCAAGAATACACTCACTCCCCAAGAGCTATTCAAAAATATATCACTCTGTACCATTTTACCCACCAAACTACTGGCTTTGGAAATTATAAATGATATGCAACTTCTCTAATTTAAATATCACTTCGGTGCATTTCACTGACTGAGTCATTTAACCTTTCAAAGGTGCTTTTTAACATGTCACAGATGACCAATAAAAGTTGACTGCAACAGTACTGCACTGTACAGCAATGGATCTTGTTATTGTACAGTACTGATTTAGAGTACTTACGATAACGCGGTAGTAACATGACCCTTTGTAATAACTTTCACTGTGGTACTACCACTACACGAAAAACAGAGCGTTTACATCACATGCTCAAAATGGTGACCATTGGCATCACTCTGTGGATGAGGAACGCTCTACATCGTGCTACTACTTGGCTATACAAGTGTCAATAATGCGTTGCTGCATATCTGTGGTGTTGTTGAAACATTTTGGTAGACAACATTCTCGACTGTTCCTAACAGAAAAAAATCCAGCGGTGTAACGTTCGGAGATCGGGCAGACCAACTAACTGCCCCAGCACGTCCAATCCACCTACCAGGGAATTAACGGTCCAGAAATCGTCGTTCTCGTAAGGCATTATGTGCAAGATATCCATCATGCTGATAACACATGACCATCCTCTGATTCAGAGGTACGGTGTCCAAGACAACCGGAAAAGTGTGACTTCAGAATCGGAATATTGTTTGCCATTTACAAAGAAAGGTCCTATAATGGTATCTCCAATAATACCGCACCATACATTAACGTTCCATTGGCGTTAATGCTCTATTTGTCGGAGCCATCGTGGTTGTTGACGGACCAGTAATTCATAATTCTCATACTGGCAATTCCTTTCTTGGAGAATGATGCCTCGTCGGTAAAAGACGACTGAAGTCATTTCCGTGAAACTCTTGGCGTAAATGAGTGGCAAGGATGGAATTTACGACGTTGCAGAATGTGATGTGCACTTGTTTTCTACGGGAGCGAGCACAGCGACCTCAGCAGCTTAGTCTGATCGTGTTCTACGACGATTTAGAGGAGTTGCAATTAAACTTCCCATTTCACAAAGACAAGAAATAAGACGACCAAACATCCAACGAAAAAGCGATGGCTTGTCAAGGATTCATCTGCTCTACAGTAATTGTGCCTGAACAGAATTCTGACCGCCTACAGAAAATTAGAGTAGAGGTATGTACAGTAGAGTACAAGAGAGATATAATAACAAAATAATCATAATGTTCTCTAACTGTACTGAATATAAAAATGCAAGTTACTAAATTACACTCCTGGAAATTGAAATAAGAACACCGTGAATTCATTGTCCCAGGAAGGGGAAACTTTATTGACACATTCCTGGGGTCAGATACATCACATGATCACACTGACAGAACCACAGGCACATAGACACAGGCAACAGAGCATGAACAATGTCGGCACTAGTACAGCGTATATCCACCTTTCGCAGCAATGCAGGCTGCTATTCTCCCATGGAGACGATCGTAGAGATGCTGGATGTAGTCCTGTGGAACGGCTTGCCATGCCATTTCCACCTGGCGCCTCAGTTGGACCAGCGTTCGTGCTGGACGTGCACTTCATCCAGTCCCAAACATGCTCAATGGGGGACAGATCCGGAGATCTTGCTGGCCAGGGTAGTTGACTTACACCTTCTAGAGCAAGTTGGGTGGCACGGGATACATGCGGACGTGCATTGTCCTGTTGGAACAGCACGTTTCCTTGCCGGTCTAGGAATGGTAGAACGATGGGTTCGATGACGGTTTGGATGTACCGTGCACTATTCAGTGTCCCCTCGACGATCACCAGAGGTGTACGGCCAGTGTAGGAGATCGCTCCTCACACCATGATGCCGGGTGTTGGCCCTGTGTGCCTCGGTCGTATGCAGTCCTGATTGTGACGCTCACCTGCACGGCGCCAAACACGCATACGACCATCATTGGCACCAAGGCAGAAGCGACTCTCATCGCTGAAGACGACACGTCTCCATTCGTCCCTCCATTCACGCCTGTCGCGACACCACTGGAGGAGAGCTGCACGATGTTGGGGCGTGAGCGGAAGACGGCCTAATGGTGTGCGGGACCGTAGCCCAGCTTCATGGAGACGGTTGCGAATGGTCCTCGCCGATACTCCAGGAGCAACAGTGTCCCTAATTTGCTGGGAAGTGGCGGTGCGGTCCCCTACGGCACTGCGTAGGATCCTACGGACTTGGCGTGCATTCGTGCGTCGCTGCGGTCCGGTCCCAGGTCGACGGGCACGTGCACCTTCCGCCGACCACTGGCGACAACATCGATGTACTGTGGAGACCTCACGCCCCACGTGTTGAGCAATTCGGCGGTACGTCCACCCGGCCTCCCGCATGCCCACTATACGCCCTCGCTCAAAGTCCGTCAACTGCACATACGGTTCACGTTCACGCTGTCGCGGCATGCTAGCAGTGTTAAAGACTGCGATGGAGCTCCGTATGCCACGGCAAACTGGCTGACACTGACGGCGGCGATGCACAAATGCTGCGGAGCTAGCGCCATTCGACGGCCAACACCGCGGTTCCTGGTGTGTCCGCTGTGCCGTGCGTGTGATCATTGCTTGTACAGCCCTCTCGCAGTGTCCGGAGCAAGTATGGTGGGTCTGACACACCGGTGTCAATGTGTTCTTTTTTCCATTTCCAGGAGTGTATTTCCTGTGAATCTACTTTCTCCATAGATCACCAGCATTTCTACTTTATCATCATGCATATACCTTTAAACAACAAAGACTGTATTCACAGTATGTGCCACCGCCATGCAGTTACTAAGTTACTCCAATGCACCACTACACGTATATGCCATGTACTGTACGCTAAAGCGACAACAAATAAGGTATGAGATGCGAGGGAGGAGGGCGAGGTATACCTGTGTTTACATGAGTAGGAAATTATTTTTTAAAAATATCTCTACTGCACCACTACAAGTAAGTAAATAGATCGGATTTTTCATAACACTAGTACCCTTCATCATTTGCACATCTGCGTTTTACTGACAAAAGTGGTATAGTGTGATACAGTTTTAATAGTTCTTGGAGAGGCTGAGTGCATTCTTGAATAAAATGTACATGGTTCCATTTAAAAATTTTAACCTCTACCCCGCACTTCCTACATCCGTGGGGACACATAAAACATATACCTTCAGCAAGAACTGCCCAATGACGCTAAAAACCATTGGTTGAAACAAGTTTTCACTTAACACATCGGAAAACGTTATTTTAGGCGTACAGAGGAGTTTGTGGCACAACTTGACAAGAAGAAGGGACCGGTTGGTAGGACATGTTCTGAGGCATCAAGGGATCACAAATTTAGCATTGGAGGGCAGCGTGGAGGGTAAAAATCGTAGAGGGAGACCAAAAGATGAATACACTAAGCAGATTCAGAAGGATGTAGGTTGCAGTAAGTACTGGGAGATGAAGAAGCTTGCACAGTATAGAGTAGCATGGAGAGCTGCATCAAACCAGTCTCAAGACTGAAGACAACAACAACAAACAACAAACAAGATAAATGAAACCCTGTAAACAATCAGCTTTTCACTGTATCAATGCACCCATGGAATAGGGAAAAAACGGTAATACTGTGCATGAAGGCCCGCAGAGGGTGGAAGAATGGTGCAGGGATTGAGCGTTGGATCTGCCTGAATGTGAATTTAGCTATTGCACAGAAATAGGCGAAGAAATCCACTACTGGACGACAACACTATTGTTGGAAAAAGTGACAGTAATGTCATGCACAGGAATAACCACGAATAACGATCCAAGGTTGAATGATTACAGAAAACAAAATCAGGTGCCTGGCCGAGAGAAATTTTACTGAATTGTAATTCATCAATAAAACAAGAAGTGTCTTATGAAAAATAGGGTCGAACAAATTTTTGACTTTTATTGTTCAGCTTGGAACCTATACCAGGTTGCATTAATAAAAAAAGATAAAGAAGATCCCATGAAGAGGTGCACACACACACACACACACACACACACACACACACACACACACACAGTCGTTTGGTCGATGTGAGATGGTAAACAAAGCCCTGTGGCAGTCGCTACAAGCGAGATAATGTACTTCGCAGTGAGGTTTACTGTTGAAGAAATCTGAGGAAGTATAATTCTTTCCCCCACATACATCTCGCAAAGTAACCACAACAAGAAATTACACCGCACGTCATCATAAAGCGTCATGCAAGTGTTATGCATCTGATTTTCGGTATAGACAATAGCATCGACTGGGAAACGCTTTATGGAGCATGGAATGGAGGAAAACTGCTATGAATACCACATGATGGTTTAATCAGACCTTAGCTGCATAATGGAGGTCCTAACTTAAAATGAGTCTTCGGAATAGACTTATGTAGGTACCTGTTAAAGAAATTATTTCTAGATTCATGCAGCCGATGGGTGAGGTGTATACTACGCTATCATAAATCCGATGTCAACGTCATTCCTCTCTCGAACAGCAAAGTGGGAAAGATGAATAATGCGCGTATTAACACCCTAAATCTTTATAGATCTCGTTGGTCTGTGAGCAGTACTGTTCAGTGATGTAGACTGTGAAGTATTAAATCCACTTTTCGTCCAGGCTATATCCACATAAACACATTAGATCACTGTTTATGACGGAGGCTGCTTGGTACAGATTCTAGTGGTTTCTCTGTCTTGTACCATATTGAGCGTGGAATAGCGATTGTATGCACACCCTCTAATTTCTCACTTCTGATTCCTCTGACCTCTACGTGGGGTATACATTGGTGGCGATATAATTAACGTGCTGTCTATCTCGAATGCCTGTTTCCAAAACTTACCCAGCAAAGTTTCGCTGGGCTATCTTATCGTTATTCTGTGGAGTCCCATTTACTGTGGAGAAATGAGCCCAGGGATTGCATATGCATTTGTCTAAACTACTCTAAGGCTGACTTGCGTAACAGACAAATGATCAAAATCGCTTCTGCATAAATAGTGAGTTTGTTTATAAAATAATTTGTTTGTATTTTATTTTGTACTTCCTTATTTTAAATGTGGTGCGTGATTCGACGGCTACGAAAACCCCATACTAATGTCCAATAATGTTGTTGTTGTTGTTGTGGTCTTCAGTCCTGAGACTGGTTTGATGCAGCTCTCCATGCTACTCTATCCTGTGCAAGCTTCTTCATCTCCCAGTACTTACTACAACCTACATCCTTCTGAGTCTGCTTAGTGTATTCGTCTCTTGGTCTCTCTCTACGATTTTTACCCTCCACACTGCCCTCCAATACTAAATTGGTGATCCCTTGATGCTTCAGAACATGTCCCACTAACCGATCCCTTGTTCTAGTCAAGTTGTGCCACAAGCACCTCTTCTCCCCAATTCCATTCAATACCTCCTCATTAGTTATGTGATCTACCCATCTAATCTTCAGCATTCTTCTGTAGCACCACATTTCGAACACTTCTATTCTCTTCTTCTCCAAACTATTTACCGTCCATGTTTCACTTTCATACATGGCTACACTCCATACAAATACTTTCAGAAACGACTTCCTGGCACTTAAATCTATACTCGAAGTTAACAAACTTCTCTTCTTTAGAAACGCTTTCCTTGCATTGCCAGTCTACATTTTATATAGTCTCTACTTCGACCATCATCAGTTATTTTGCTCCCCAAATAGCAAAACTCCTTTACTTCTTTAAGTGTCTCATTTCCTAATCTAATTCCCTCAGAATCACCCGACTTAATTCGACTACATTCCATTATCCTAGTTTTTCTTTTGTTGATATTCATCTTATATCCTCGTTTCAAGACACTGTCCATTCCGTTCAGCTGCCTTTTCAGGTCCTTTGCTGTCTCTGACAGAATTACAATGTCATCGGCGAACCTCAAATTTTTTATTTCTTCTCCACGGATTTTAATACCTACACCGAATTTTTCTTTTGTTTCCTTTACTGCTTGCTCAATATACAGATTGAATAACATTGGGGAGAGACTAAAACCCTGTCTCACTCCCTTCCCAACCACTGCTTCCCTTTCATGTCCCTTGACTCTTATAACTGCCATCTGATTTCTGTACAAATTGTAAATAGCCTTTTGCTCCCTGTAATTTATCCCTGCCATCTTCAGAATTTGAAAAAGAGTATTCCAGTCATGTCTACTAATATGTGTAGGGATATTTCTGATCAAAGAGTGTATGCAGAATGTGGATTACACATAGCTGAGTTGAGACCAGTCTCGCATATGTGCACATCATCTCGAATACGATTTGTAATTAGCTGCTGCACCTGGCGGTTGACGGAAAGAAGAAAGGCATATCTGTTTCCACTGCTGCTGGGTGAGGCAGCTTGTTTATACAGGCGTCCAGTGGAAGCACTCAGCCGAGCCACTACCCTCGGCGTGCTACTAAAATCTTTCCACGCTATTTATCTGTGACGATGGCTGCTGGCAGCCACTAAGACAGTCGCAGTGCACATGTCAAGGCTGCAGGCAGTGTGATGGCAGCTGCCGTAGTCCAGTCCTGCTCGTCGGCACAGAAGCCATTGACTGCGGCTGTACCGAGCGAGGTGGCGCAGTGGTTAGACACTGGACTCGCATTCGGGAGGACGACGGTTCAATCTCGCGTCCTGCCATCCTGATTTAGGTTTTCCGTGATTTCCCTAAATCGCTCCAGGCAAATGCCGGCATGGTTACTTTGAAAGGGCACGGCCGACTTCCTTCCCCATCCTTCCCTAATCTGATGAGACCGATGACCTCGCTGTCTGGTCTCCTTCCCCAAACAACCCAACCCAACCCAACTGCGGCTGTCCAACACTATGCAGTTCAGATGGCGCAATGTGGCACGTGAGAGAATCTTTGCTGCATTTTGTCTGTTTACAGTAAAGACGCCATTACGTTTCCCATCATAGCCCAGTGATTGCAGTGACAGCACAAACGAGGAAAAATTGTTTACGTGGAAAATACCTGTGTAATTTGGTGAAGTCTTACGTGAGTTTTAATGTACATGTACATGCATGTATGTAGAAATGTTCCAACTGGGATTTTTTAAGATTTTCCCGTGCTATCAGAGTAATGACATGGTGTCATAGTCCTCTAAGGCGGCCTATTAGGGATTTGTAGGCCAGTTTTTGGTCATAAATTATGCTAATTAAGATAGAGGTGGCATAAACTTAGAGGCAGCTATGTTCTGACTGTGACATCATTTCTGTGTTACAAATTATAAAATAAGATAATGCTAAATACACAGGATGTTATGACAGTGGCTCACAAATGATAGTAAAAGAGACTGGGATAGCTCAGACAACGTTATGATAGTGAATCATTAATTATAGACATAAAGTCCTAAATAAATGTTGGTTAAGATCATTCATGGCCAGTTTGTTCACATAAATGTCATAAATTTTAGCCACTAAATTATACCAGGTAAGGGAATATAACCCATTTTGTTTACACAACAGTCATAAATCACATAGTATTGTTTGTCTATCCTTCTGCCACTTTTGTGGCTGCTTGTACCCAACTTCACTACTGTTACTAATGCAGAGAATGAGAATTTGAGTACATGAAGGAGTCTAGATTAGGAAAAGAGTAATAATATTAATTAATGTAGATGATGCTGGGACAGTGATGTTTCAGACACGAAGAAAGGAAAATAAAATACTATCTCAAATTAAACAAGACGACTGTTAAATGGAAGGCAAGAATATCAAGTAAAAAACAATAGTAACATGAGAGAATGTGTTGAATAAAACAGGAATTCGGCAGTGTGGGAAACTACAATGAAAATACGGTTAGCTTATTATTTACATGTATCGTGGATCACTTTATCGATATATTTAAATGATGTGGAACGACTCAGTTTACGGGTTATTAGCTTAAGTGATGTTTAAATACGCCTACATGCTGATCATTTATACTGTAGAAGTGATCAGGTAACAGAAACATGTAGGAAAAGTAATCACCGTATCTAATACATCTGAAGTAAATAAGCTACAATTTTTTGACTATAAATTCTTCTATGGATTAAAAAGATTTTCCAGTAGGAATTTTCTCAGCATACTTTCAAATTTAGCTTTCCAGTCTGCCAGTCATTTACTGTCATTAGGAAGGCGTTCATAGATTTAGGCATCAGCATTATCCACTCATTATGAACTAGACACTTTCACTGAACAGTCGTCAAGGTCACGTTTTCTTATAGTATTGTAATCATGTATGTATATATTCGTAGGGTAAGATAAACCACTGATAACAAAAAAGAAGTCAAAAGAAAAAATATGTCAAACAGAAATCACTAAGATGTTAGATGCCAAAATAATTAATAACGAAGAAAAGCATTGTACAAGCATTTTAAGATTTCTTTAAATTTTTGTAGATTCAAGAGATTAATTAGAAGCACAGATAATTAATGACATTCCGAAATTAATGACAGATGTCATCTAAAGTATGAGCGAAGGGAAGGTGCCTGAAAATGACTGTATTTCAAATAACTTTAACACTAAAGGAACTTCCCAAGTTATACACAATGACTGTAAAAAAGAGTAACTTTTCAAACTTGTAACAATGACGTGATTGTTCTACTTTACAAGGAAAGAGAGAGACAGGATATAACAAATACAAAGCTGTCAATCTGCTCCCCATGATCTTCATAGTTTTCGCTGAAACTGTTACACCTGCATGGAATAAAAACTTTGGATGTAAATCTAGCAGGTTTTAGAAGAAGCTACAGTGGAACAAATCATCAAGAAATAATAGTAAGAGTAGGAGTTGCTACTTTACCTGAGATTCACAGATTTTTTAATAGTCTATTCATCTTCGATAACAGTCCTTCATCAGGAAGGTGGAAACTGAAAAAGGAGTCAGCTAAGGCGATTCCTTCAGGCAAGGGTATTACACGAAGAGTATTACCTTTGGCCAGCTAGAGGAACTTGAAAAGCGAGTTTTAAAGTATGCATGAAAATCAATACTAAAAGCATAACGATAATGCACAATCACTCTACTGAAGAAAAAAAAAACAGAACCGATTAACAATATAGACGCAGAGACAATTGATTAGCTCATTTCTATGCAGGACACTTTCAATCAAGTAAACAAGAAAAATAAACAGATGAGAAAACATGGCCTGTAGTGATTCTGGCAAACTAAATAACTTTTTGAAAACCGAGTTTCCGATAAGCCTGAAAAGAAAAATTTACGAGTAGGCTCTACAGTTACTGTGTAGTATCAGCTCGACTTCAGTGCTAATACCAATCAAAATGTTATGGTTACTCAGGGGGCAATGGAAATATGCATCTTGGGAATTACTAGAAGAGACAGAAAAACTACAAATGGAGTAAGAAAAATACTGGGATTGCGGGCCCGCGTGGCCGTGCGGTTCTAGGCGCTACAGTCTGGATCCGAGCGACCGCTAAGGTCGCAGGTTCGAATCCTGCCTCGGGCGTGGATGTGTGTGATGTCCTTAGGTTAGTTAGGTTTAATTAGTTCTAAGTTCTAGGCGACTGATTACCTCAGAAGTTAAGTCGCATAGTGCTCAGAGCCATTTGAACCACATAATGGGATGGAAGATGTAAAGTATGAACAAAACTTTTGAAAGGTATCTGGACCGTTTTTTCATAAATTATAAAACCTGGTCAGTTATTTCCTGCGATACAATGCTATCTTTCAGTGAAAATATAACTGTATTTCAAATAAACAACAATTGGGCATGTAGAGAGATCTGTAGGCATTAATGGAGAAATAAAATTCATTGCAGAAGATAAAATGTCAAAAATCTTTGCAAATCATGAAAAACTTCTCTGTGTCAGTATGATTCTGCAGCAGGATTAATTTTCCTTTCGGAAACTGATATCTCGTCTACTAGTCTTTTTATAGAACGATATGTTGTATTTTATACATTTACATCTCAATAAAAGCGCTAACTGATAACATTCAGCTGTAGGTCTCATGGAATGTCATGTAACACGATGTGTATCTCTTATGATAGCTTATAAAATTGTTTTGGAACCAAGGAAATATTTCTTGAATATCGACGATGAAAAGAGAGAGTATTGTCTTGCGGATAGTGATATATTACGTTTCACATTTAACGCTGATAGCATGTTGGCCCTTTACCGAAATAGGTGAAATCGGATATTTATTTAATTATCGAAGTACCGCACATGAAACAGTACGCACAGAAACACCGGCTATTGTAATATTTTGCTGCGAGTATGACAGTCTAAAATCCGGGAAAGGGGAATAAATTTATCGCTAAAGACGACGAAAAGGTCCGAAAAGCAATGAAATACAAGCAATACTAATGAATGACCGTTGAAATGTATTTACGATAGGGCTGGAGACAGCTGGAAGATCCATATTCGCAACGAGGCAGTTCTGAAGTTCTCATCTAGTATATCTGCTGAAGTTTTCAATTTGTAAGACATGTGACTCAGCTGAGGAGGTAAACAATTCGGACGCAACCGGTAATATCCATTTACAATCAAGAGCCGCCAACGCAGTTTACACCTAATTCCGTCATACGATTCTAAGTTTAATTGAAGCAGAAATGAAGTGCGTAAGTTTCATTAACGACTGACTGCTCTTAATCGCTGCATGAAAAAACGCACTAGGAGGTTGTAATTTCACGAAAACATGCTTCAGAAGATTATGCACTAACGAAGATGTGCAGTTCGTGCTGGTAACTCTATCTGGAACGGTTAATGTAGACTACCATTTACATACTGCTTATAATTCATTAATATTACTGTTTAACAGAAAATTTTCAAGTTACGAGTCCTTATTACATACCTGACTAAATATCAGGAACCTCCACTCTCAAAAATTTTAAAAAGTGAACGCAAACATATATTTCTTTGTATTCTTTTGTGAACGATGTAAGTTTCACAGTGCAGCAGTCAACGCCATGAAGAGTAGCACTCGTTGTTTTGTTTTGTCAGTCAAAGAAAATTCTATTTCCGCTTGGATATCGAAGTCAGAGATCATAAATAAATACGTCCAATCTCTGAGAAAGAAATTGCACAGCTTGTTAGAATAAAACCACAGTCCAACATAATAGTCGCGAATTTTATTTACGATTTTCTTGTAACCTGCACGTATTTACTCAAGAATGTCGTGTTCATTAATAACAAAACTATTGTTAGTAAACAGCAGAAAACCTGATCTCTTGCAGAAAGGCGTCGTATATCTACTAAAAAACGTGAAGTTTCTTCGCTACATTTACAGTCAAATCACTGAACGTGTAACGTAGGGACGTGTATAGAATGCAATATCTAACGTAGCAGATGAGCTACCACAACTGTAACTAAAGGGAAAAAACCCACAAACGTGATAATAAAAGCAAAACTGATCGTCAACACAGAAGAAACCACAGAATTCCACAATTGTTGCTGCATGTAAGCACCAGATGGGGTCACCTTTCCGTGGAGTGCTATATTCAGCTTCCATAACTGTTATCTGTGGGATATTATGCAGAACACCCATGGTATGGTGACAGCGAATCATCAGCATCGGTGCAGCCGGAATGTGTCAGCCGGGATAAGTGGCGACCGTATTTTGGGACGTCTTCCTTACGTGTCGCTTAAAGGCCGGAACTGTCAGCGTTTCTTGCAGGTGGCTTTGCCAATCCTGCTGAAAGAAGTGCCAATGAAGATTCGAACGGTTATGTAGCTGCTACATGATGGTATTCCAGCCCACATCGCCGTCAACGTCTGGACGTATCTCAGTCGCGTCTTCCCTGCTCGATGGATCGGACAAGGGGGTCCACTTGCATGGCCTGCTCATTCACCAGATATCAACCCGAGCGATTTATGGTTATGGGGCCATCTCAAAATTAAGGTGTATGCAGAGTCCATGTTGGAAATTTGTGGTAAGTTCCCATGGTGCCAAACTTCTGGGGTCATCGGTCCCTAGGCTTACACACTACTGAATGTAACTTAAACCAAATTACGCTAAGGATAATAAACACACTCATGCCCGAGGGAGGACTCGAGGGAGGGATGGGGGGGTGGGGGGGAGCAGCCGCCCGCACCGTGGCAAGGCGCACTAAACCATACGGCCACCCAACGCGGCTCAGAGGCCGTTCCAGATGTGGAGACACTGGAGCAGCGAATTAATGTTGTCTTTGAAACAGTTCGCATACAACCTGGCCGATGTGAACGTGAGAGACAGAACATGCTAAGGCGCGTACACGCATGCGTTGAGGGACGTGGGAACCATTTTCAACACATACTGCAACTGCAGGTGCATGGTACAGCGCGTTTTAGACCGCAGTCTCTGTAACAATGTATGATGGAACAAATGGTCTCCAGCATGGAAACCATACATTTCCAGACATAGGTGCATTAGGCCTTTTTTTGTTCCGTATCCTCTCATCGATTACTATCTAGAGTTTGTTCACGGTGGAAAAAATCACCCTGTATATTCCTCTCAACATTAAATATGTGTTTATATTTCCTAGTTTTCAGAGGAGTAAGGTGCCATTATACACGTATTCGAAAGCATTTCTTCGTCATAGGTTGTAGTTTGTGTCACTGAATCAGGGTTATTCGGCTGTTTTACATGTATTTCATTATCATTCATGTCTCTTGATAATTGACAAATGTTTAGAGCACAAAAATGTAATAACTATCTCGAGATTAACTAGAAAAATAATTAAAAAAAAAATTTAACTTTGCAGCTGCTTTCTCACTGCTTGGGGCGCTAATGTCGCACAGACTGTCAAATAGTAACAATTTTCATAGCAGTGAGTGTCACGACTGCATATGTTAGACTGTGATAAAACGGACTCACCGAAAAATGTAATGCGTTCCTTCAAAACCTACAGATTCTTTGACAATTGTTTTGACTATTTGCAGCCTCGCAACGGGGGCCGTAAGAAACAGCTGCAAATTTCCGACAAAAGATTCTCAGTAGGGTGCATGTAAGGTTTCATCCGATAGTTATAGGGAATTGTAGAATGACTTAGACACTAATTGTACGAGAACATAACGCACTTACAACGCGTATAAAAATGATGAAAAATCATTGTAGTGCATGATGACAGAATTAATTACAAAGATATGGACGCTCTCACAGCGATGTGCATTTAGCTTCAGTATCCTAAATTTAACAAACATGTCACGTGCACTGATTCTGGTGCTGCTAACGACGTCTCGTTCTTCATTACTGTTACAGAGTGTAGGATCCTCACCACGTGTGTTTGCAGGAATAAATCGAAGGGTTTCCCAGTTTCATGTCGCGGACTGCCGGGCTCTTCCTGCCGGAGGTTCGAGTCCTCCCTCGAGCATGTGTGTGTGTGCTGTTCTTAGCATAAGTTAGATTAAGTCGTGTGTAAGTCTAGGGACCGATAACCTAAGCAGTTTGGTCTCTTAGGAATTCACACACATTTGGATATTTGTTTCCCAAGGGTGTGTTGCTAGATTTTAAATAGCCCGCTTCAGTCCCTATGACAAATTGCGGAGATGAGCAGATAACTTCTTGGGAGTATTTAAAGGAATTATGTGAAACACTAGCAGGTTAGCTTAGGATACGGTATTTTGGTCGTAAGAAAATTATATTGCCTGTTCATCATGAGGACCATAAGGAAATAATTTCAGTCCGTACAGCGGAAAAGACCATAATTTTCCTTTTAAATTCAAGAACGGTACGCAATACGAAGCAAGTAATGACTGTATGTGTGACATTCACTCAATAGTAGCACCACTTCAGGATGTGTACTGGTTAAGACTAGAGAATCGTATTCGGTAAGAGTGGGATACAAATCGCAGCCCAGCTGCCCGAGTTTAGGTTTATCATAGTTTACCCAAATTCATTAAGGCGCATATGGAACTTATTCCATTGAATAGACTATGTCCAATTTCTTCCTCCATTCATGCTCAATCGAGCAAGTGAACAGTTCTGAAAGCTATATGGGATGACATACTCTAATCTTTCTTCCTAAACAGTTATTTGTGGGAAGGCTATGTGGATGCAGCAACAGAAACATTAGTCATCTGAATACCGCAAATATTTAACAAACGATTTTCTGCGACTGTGCCTCGTCTGCAGATAATAGAGCCAGATGTTTCTTCGGCTGTGATGTAGAGAATGAATTATTGTGAATTATGTGAGTAATAGGACATTGCACTTATTCCAAGGTCAAGAAACCAAAATAGTATGAAAGGTCTCTGTTGGATTCCTTTCATGTTAATTTCTTAAATCTGTTGTTATTTGCTGCATAAATTCCTCTTCTAAATTTACTGTGGTGTTTCTGACTGTCTGGGAGGAGACTGAGCAGTGAAACGTGTTACTTTTACACATAAAAAAGAACGATCTGCTACACTACTGCACTTTAAAACAGAGTTTATATGTAATTCATGTCACACAGTCTCACACGGAACCTACATCCGCTTTCTTTTATATACTGTATGTGATAAGATACTGTCATTCCCCTTCCCTTCTGTGTGAGAGGATGAATGAGCAAATGTATTTCTATTTGCATGCTTGATGGTAGCAGACAAGCCTGTCTGCTAGAGAACAGTAGGACCAACGTCGGAACAGGTAGCTACGTTTTCTAAAAGTAGAGAGCTTTGCATTCTTAGTATGTTCCTGTCCGTCCCTTGTCATGTTGGAATAGGAAGCTGCCTCTCTGGTCACTTCCGTTTGTATTCGTGAAGCACGCTCGGTAGCGGGCCAAGTCAGTCTGTCAGTGGCGAGCGTCTGAAGTGGTAAGATCTCCGGCTAAGCGCGTATCTGCTAAGTCCGCAGGACAATGGATTTCTTAAGTTCAGCCTAACTGAAAATTTAATCACCTTTATTTCAGGTTTAGCTCTAAAATATCTAATGTTATCTTAAATTGCAACGCAGTATATTTCGAGTGTGAACTTCAGATTATTTTCCAGTAGTTGCTTTGTCACTACTTTGTGAGTAAAGTGGAACCACGTGTTGATCAGTAACTCTAACTAAGATCATCAATCTTAAATGCGAATGTGCGTGAGATTTTAACGTCTCGCCTTAACAATATTTTTCAATATAGCAACTTATCTTTATGTTCAACTCACGTGGGGTGTACTTTGTGAGACCAGTACCACGTGCTTATACAATTGTTTGATCCATCAGGTTAATAGTAAGACGATAGTAACCAGTTCGAGGTTTTTCTTTTGTAAATTGCTTTTCGACCTAATTTATTTTAACTATCAAAATTATTGTGGAGTTACACTATTTGTGTAAACCAAGTTGACCACGTGAAGCATGCGGTGTAATCATCAAAGTACCCCTCAGCTATTCTTTTCGGGAAGATTTCACAGAGAGTTAGTATGAATTTAGTATACCAGTGTGTGGTAATTACATGACGAACAGGATTGCGCTACGAACTTAACTTCTTTGGGTGAAAATTGAATCGGTTGGTTGTGGTTAATTTCCTCTCGCATACGTTTCAACGTTCTTCGTGTGTTAATTTATGAATGCAGTGTTGCATGCAGTCTCCCAATCTTGGCTCCATATTTGATGTGTTCCGTAAGATTACAAACTCACATTTTCACAATCCTAAATAAGGCACGAGCTTAGTTATGACTCAAGTTTAATATGCTGAAATTTCAATGATCAATGTTAAAATAAATTTCCAAATATAAACTGATTTATTTCTTTTTATTTAAATTCTCTTTTTTATATATATCACCGGTTTTCGTATGACCATTAAAAGATTATAATTAATGTTAGTCTGGTTGGGAATTTGGTAAACTAGACTGGATACCTGGTGAAACAGTTGCGCAGTAATGCAAGGTTAACTTCCTCAGATAGCTCACAGCTGTATCACACTTTTATGGTCATGAATAGCAGCACCGCTTACACAACAAATTAATGCAACAACGTTACAAGTATCTGACGCTAAGGCACAATAAGATTAAAATAGAATTTAGAAACGCGAATGGAACTGGATGGATTTTATATAACTGGAAACTTGACAACAGAAAGGATTATTTTGAAAGCAAATTCATAGCGTACAAAGAGGATTGAGAAGGAACGGAATGCAATTTCGAAATGGTGGAAATCAGCTGAGGTACACTGAAGGGAAAAAACCACAACATCAAAAAATAATTAATGTAGAGTAATGAAATATCTGGAATACATTTGTGTAGGCAACATGTTTAAGTGATTAACTTTACAAGGTGTCAGATTTGTATAAATGCGAGATAAGCCACTGCAATGTGAAAAGCTGGTACATTAATAACCGGTGTAACCGCCAGAACGCTGGATGTAAGTATTCAAACGTGCATACATTGTGTTGTACAGGTGCTGGATGCCAGTTTGTGGGATGGAGTTCCATGACTGTTGCAGTTTATCAGTCGGCACAAAGACGGTTAATGCTGTTTGTGGATGAAGCAGGAGTTGTCGTCCGATGATGTCCCATATATGCTCGATGGAGACTGATCTGGTGATCGAACAGGCCAATGCATCATGTAGACAATCTGTTGAGCATGTTGGATTACAACAGCGGTTTGTGGTCAACTGTTATCCTGTTGAAAAACGCCCACTGGAATGCTATTCATGAATGGCAGCACAACAGGTTGAATCACAAGAATGACGTACGAATTTGCAGTCAGAGTGCGCGGGATAACCACAGGAGCGCTCCAGCTGTTATACGAAATAGCAACCCAGACCGTAACTCCCAGGGGCAGGTCCAGTGTGTCTAGAACGCAGACAGATTGGTTGCAGGTCTCCAACTGGCCTCCTCTAACCAACGCACGGCCATCACTGGCACCGAGGCAGAACCAGATTTAATCAGGAAACACAACAGACCTCCATCCCGCCCTCCAATGAGTGTTCTCTTGACACCAAATAAGTCGCAAATGACGATGGTTTGCGGCCAGTGGAATACGCGCTACAGGGGGTCTGGCTCGGCGCTGTCCTTGAAGCAATCGATTTGTAAAACTGTGGTGCCAACTGCTGCTCAGATTGCTACTGCAGATGCAGAACGGTGCACCAGATCTATACTCCGAACACAGTGGTCTTCCTTTCTGGTAGTGTCATGTGGTTGTACCCCGGTCTTCTTGGGAATGTATAATCTCGTGACCACCACTGCCGCCAACCATGTAAAGTGGCTACATTCGTGCCAAGTCTTTCCGCAGTATCGGAGAAGGAACGTCCAGCTGCTCGTAGTCGTATTACACGACCTCGTTAAAATTCAGTATGGTGTTGATGGTGGCGTCTTTGTCGCCTTCAAGTCATTCTTGGCTACCATCAACTCACCACATCCACGATCGCTACAGCGTGTATTTAAAGCAAACCTGATTTGCATCTTCGTAGTGGCGTTACTAGCGCCACTCTCTTGCGAATGGCGCGAAATTGGAATAAATACGATATTTCAGATACAGAAACTTTCTATTTTCGTGGTGCGATCTTTGTCCATCACTGTATATTGAGTCAACCCGGTATAACTGGTATCTCAAAATAAATAAATAAATAAATAAAAATGCTGGCTTTAGCCGTGATGTAGCCTATGGCTTTAGTTGGGTTTAGTGGTATATGGGGCACAACGTAACTTGGAAAAATGGGAGGATCGACTGACATGTTTAAAATTAAATGAGCGTGTTTTACGGAATGATTGGCGAATGGACGCTTGATTGGGAAAAGGGCGGCTTAACTAATCATCAGCGAGAGTTTCATTTTCTGAAGAAACAAACTTTTAGCTGTTGTCAACGACAGACATTTGGGATTTGTTTGGAAATGTCGAGTCTTTGTTCACATCTAATGCGAGGGTCCTGCTATTAATTAACTCTGTAACGATGGGACAAGACGTATAGAATAGGAGCTGCTTCGAATATGCAGACCACAGATGCATATATGTTGCAGTTTCGATATCTTGTTCGGAAAGGTTGGGAGACTAGCAAGAAGTTGCGGTAGTTTGGGTTCAGGATTACGTACGGGTGTAGTACACGATGTAAGATTTTATCAGTAATGATGGATTTCTGGAATGAAATCGCACTCTCTTTGTTTGATTATAGCAGAATCATATAGAGGAATATTTGTTTTGCAGATGTTTCAACTGGTACGACTGTTAGTTTTTTTTAAGGGAAACTCTTCTAACTAGTATAAACTTTGTAGGTATTTGAATGCCAGTGATTTGGGCTTGTTTTTGTTCATTTACTGTGCGTAACAAGCCACTTAATATGCGTTTTTTACACAAGTCTGTGTAACGT
Organism: Schistocerca gregaria; assembly: GCF_023897955.1. Classification (NCBI taxonomy): domain Eukaryota; kingdom Metazoa; phylum Arthropoda; class Insecta; order Orthoptera; family Acrididae; genus Schistocerca; species Schistocerca gregaria. The sequence goes on along the minus strand of NC_064920.1, from coordinate 1,011,062,294 downwards.
CGTGTGACAATAGCCTTGAAAAATGGTTCAAATGGCTCTGAGCACTATGGGACTCAACTTCTGAGGTCATTAGTCCCCTAGAACTTAGAACTAGTTAAACCTAACTAACCTAAGGACATCACACACATCCATGCCCGAGGCAGGATTCGAACCTGCGACCGTAGCAGCCTCGCGGTTCCAGACTGCAGCGCCTAGAACCGTACGGCCACTTCGGCCGGCTTAGCCTTGAAAACACAGAGTGTTTTGTGCATGTGCACCTCCAATTTACGTTACTTTTTGACAAATAGTGTATTCTGTAAAGACTTCATATTTTAATCTTGATGAATTTGAAGGAAAAAACTGCTTGCAAAAAGATATGTTTTAGGAGCACTTACGTGGTGTAGTTTGAGGCAGTTGTGCATATAAAAGACGGAAAAAAACACTTGGAGCCTTGATGATCCCAAAACATTTCACAGATAAAATGATGAACATTTATACTATACAGACATACTTGACATATGTTCGTCTCAGATGTTTCGGGCATCCTCATGAATGAGTGGCACAATATGGCAGGTCGAACGGTCTTAACATAGTGTATACGTGTGACAGGAGATCACAGAAGTATGAGTATGCAAGAGATACTATGCTTGTAAGTCTAAAGTCTTCGCAGAATACACTATTTGTCAAAAAGTAAAAAAATGGTTAAAATGGCTCTGAGTACTATGGGACTTAACATCTATGGTCATCTCATCAGTCCCCTAGAACTTAAAACTACTTAAACCTAACGAAATCACACAACACCCAGTCTTCACGAGGCAGAGAAAATCCCTAACCCCGCCGGGAATCGAACCCAGGAACCCGGGCGCGGGAAACGAGAACGCTACCACACGACCACGAGCTGCATACGTCACAAAGTAACGTAAACTGAAGGTGCGCATGCAGAAAAGAAGGCCCTTGAGTTCAAAGACATGTTGTATAAAAATCTTCTTTTTATGAAAAGAAGAAAAGCTAGAGATATCACCATCAGTTTCTTGTTCTTTTGTCCCACATCGGTGTGCGGTCGGCATTGTTACGATTGGATTTGTAGTGGTGTAATTATGTAATAGGCGTATTTAAACTGTTTTAGCATGTAATTATCTGAACTGTTTCTTATTTAAATTGTTTTGTTAATTAAATTGCATTGTGTATTATTGAGAAAGAGCGGGAAACCGCGCATAGATACATTTTGAGAAAGAGCGGGAAACAGCGCGCAGTAATACATCTGTAATGGTAGCAGGGATTGTCTGCACCAAAAACCATTGTTGGCGGCGAGACCGCACTTTTGTAGCATTGAGCGTTGGAAGCGAGCAGTTGCGAGTAAGATGTGAGACGAGGCAGTCGTAGCTAGCGAGACATGAGAGGAGGTCGCTGTAAGCGAGGTATGAATTAACACTTTGAAAGAAGCGGTGTGCTCGCCAGCCACTCGCTATATGTAGCGCAATGCTAGTTTTTAAGAATTTTTGTAAAGAACTCAATGCTAGTTTTTAAGAATTTTTGTAAAGAACTATGCCCCTTGTAATTGTTTGTCAAGATCGTTCTCAGAATATAGTTATGTAATTTTGATGGAAAATTAGGTATGTAGCGCAACGCTACTTTTTAAGAATTTTTGTAAAGAACTATACCCCTTGTAATTGTTTGTCAAGATCGTTCTCAGAATATAGTTAACTTCTACCAGATTAAATGCATTAAGAATTTTCTATCCCAAAATCATTCACGTAAATGCTTTACGGAATTTATTGTTATCTTAAAAGAAAAGTCTAAACTGAGCTTCAGCTTTTATCAAATCTAAATTAACTTCAACTTAAAGAATTCCAGTCACAAAGTATTATGAAACTCCACCAGCAGCTTATAATTATGTTAAAGAGAAGTAAGTATATTCATTCCACAGTTTGCTGTAGCAGTCAGATGGCGATCCAGTATAAATAATTAAAGGTAAGAATCAGTCTTAATAATTTCAGGTAACGACTGAGGGCCACGGCGACAACACATTTTATGTTTCGTCGTAATAATCAGCAGGTAGTCTTGACAGAGCAGCAGTTAAAAGATTTTAAGAGACGCAGCGTTCAGTCAACAAGCAAACGTTCATCCAATATTAGACGGGAAGGTTTCACTTGGCGATATCCATTCAGTACGACATTTTAGTGAATCTACTGTGGATATGAATATACTGACTTTGATAATAGTGTGAATAAGTTACTGTTAAGTGGCGCAACGCATATACTAAAGTGTATAACTTTTATTCACAGGTCATCGGCAATTCTGTTTGCTTTATTGATTCGGCGTTGAAAGGTGTTTGTTCAGTGTTGAATCCGCTTTGAACAGTGATATATTTTGTTGCGTGTGATGATTATAGACAATGTCCCGCAGAATAATTACTCGTTCTCAAACTAATAAAACTTTTTGTTGCGTGTGATGATTATAGACAATGTCGCGCAGAATAATTACTCGTTCTCAAACTGATAAAACTGTACAAAATACTGACGAGAGATTCTTTTCTGGAATAGGCAGTAATAATACGTGTGAAAACCCTGATTCTGAAACGTTAGGTGAACAGACATTTAATAACTGTAACAATATGGAAGCGTTTAACGAACAAGTAACTTCAGAAATGCCCACAGACAATGAAACGGTAGTGCAAAATAATTTGGCATTAAATGCAACAGACAGTACACAGTCACAAATTCCGCATAGTAGACATAACAGTTTCAGTAACGAAACCACTACAGTGCAGTCAGACAGAGAGACTCCATTAAGCACTGATTTAGATTCAAACGGTACACAGCTACACAACCTGCGTAGCAGATCCAACAGTTCTCATGACCAAAATTCCGAAATTACGGAAAACGTGACGCAGTCACAATCATCTGAGGATGTTCAAATGAACACAGATCTACAGCCTTTAACAACGAATACAAATACACACAGAAGTCAATCCGAAACGGATCCAATAATGGCATTTTTGCTACAAATGAGACAAGACATGAATCAAAACTTTAACAGAGGGTCACAAGAATTAGAAAAAAGGTCACAAGATCTAAAAAACGAAATTAAGGCAGAACACGCACACACAGATCAGAAATTAGACAACATGTACCAAAATCTAAAACACGAAATCAAAGTAGAAATTCAAACAGTCGTTGAAAAATGTTCACAATCAACACAAGAATTACGCGACAAAATTCAAGAAATATCCGATAACCAAGCAACATTTGCAGTTAGTATACGGGAAACAATGACAGAAAACTTTGCTAAACAAAACGCTCAGATTGATGAACGTTTTAACAATCACACAGAAAACTGTTTGATACGTCACCGTAAACTGGTGCGATCGCAGGATAAAGAACGAAAAGAATTACTACAAACAATCACTAAACAGCGTCAGGACGACAAAAAGAAAGTGTTTGCCCAGGGCAAAACATATGTAGACAATCACATACAGTCGATCTCGGAAGAAATCGAAACGGTCAAAGAAACAAATAATCAAATACAAGACAGGCTTACAGAAATCCAAACACAGACAATCGATGTGAAAACTTCTACAGACACTGAAATCCAGAATGTTAAAGATAAATTAACAGAGGACGTTCAGACACTAACTGACAAAATAGAACACATAGAAATTAACCATGACACAGAAAATTTAAAGGCAGATTTTAAGAAAGTCACCAAAAGCAACCGTAAATTACGAAACGAACTGACAGAAAAGATCAATGAACTCACTACAAGAATAGATCTTTTAGATACTAACAATGACGAGAGATCAGACGACACTGCACCAGTCCCAGTGCAACAGAACTCTAATAGTAATAACACGCCATTGACAAATATACAACAAACTATCACAGATCTAAAATCGCGTAATGATTCATTGCATCAGCAAATAAATTCTCTACAGCAAGAGATAGCGGACGCACAAGAAACCGCCGCACATAATCATTTTCAACAGAACACACACCGTTACGAAATGCCTCAGATCCATAATACATATAATGTTGGTAGACTTCAGAGAGTAAGAGATTTTACCCAGGAAGAAAGACACCCGAATCCATATTCAAGACAATACGACAACACTTACACACACAGACATGACAGTTTTGATCACAAACATTTTCTTTCAGTTAGAAAGTTTAAAACATTTAAAAACGACAGGGCGCAAATACATCCGTTGGATTTTATCCAACAGTTCAGGGGAGCACTTCCACCATCATGGCCAGTACAACATAAGTTAGAATTTATTGTCAGTTTTCTTGAAGGAGAACCAGCACGACGAATGCGACCAATTGCTAGACAATGTTTTTCCGTAGAAGCATTTGAGGAAGCATTTTTATCAGCATATTGGTCTGACACTACACAAAACAGCATCAAAGATCGGCTACTTAGTTTGCCAAACTTTGAAAATTCTACCTTTCCAACAATCACACAATTTTTCGAGTACATGGTGGAACAGAACCAGTACCTCAACGAGCCATACAGTCAATCGGCATTAATACAGCTTTGCATTTCAAAACTGCCCAGAGCTTTGAAAGTGTCATTACTGACAGGGCAACAAAAGGACAATGTATCCGCTTTTAGAGACATCTTACAACTATTAGAAGCACACCAGGCAGACTACGCATTTGTTAACAAAAATTTTTCACGACAGAACGGAAAACAAACAAACTCAGCTACTTTTGAACAAACACGATTTGGTAATAACAATCCGAGTAAACGCTTTCGCAGCGAAAATGACAACGAAAACAGGAGTAATGAAAAACATTATACTGACACGGTAAATTTATATTCAGGACAGCAACAGAATCCGAGACTTAACACGCAACCGAATAGGTCAAATTTCCATATGAATCATCGCTCAGATAATGCGACCGGGGAAGGCCATTACGCGGGTCGACCGCAAAATGAACAAAAACAAACGTTTCTACGGGGTGCAGGTGGGCTGCCGTACAGTCACAGTTATAACGACAGGAGAAAAGAAAACGAACACAGACCGCCGAGGACGTTCCACAATGACAATTTTAACGGAAACTACAACAGGGCCCAACAGCTGCGTTACCGTATGAATGTACCAGACACCAGATTTCATCCACCAGACACTGCTAATAATCAAAACGGCAGAACTGTACAGTTGATAGAACACATACCAAACTCCCAAGCTGAAAATCACATATCGGAAGAATTATGACTAGAGAAAACCTGCAATGAATCTCTTAATGTCGATACTATGAAATCACACAGAGAAAACATAACGACCGAAAATGCCATTACATTTGACGACGTGAGAAACACATTGTTACAGGAAAAACCAATCCTACAGAAAACAATATATCACCCAATAATAGAGATAAATTTACAGTCGCACAATATTTTAGCGATAATTGATTCAGGTTCACCTATGTGCGTAATTAACGAAGACACATTTAACAGATGCAGTAGCAATAATGATTACCCAGTATTTCCTTTAAACAGAACGAAGGTCAAGGGAGCTTTTGCAGGAAAAGGCATTGAAGTTAAAAGACAGACACAATTAACATTTGTTTTTGCAGGGGAAACGTTCCACAGTGATTGTTGGATAGTTCCGAATTTAACAACAGACATGATATTAGGAATAAATTTTCTTGTTCAGTACGATGCGAAGATTGACTTCAAATCGTCATACCTCACACTACAAAAGGAAAACAGGGAAGTGATCGTAAGATTTCAAAACACAGTATCCTCCGAAGAACAAAATATGCACAGGATCGAGATTATTACTGATTCTCAAGATAACGATTGTTATATCGCACTATACACGAACACACTTAATAATGACTTGGTAGAGGAACAGGAGTACAATATGTTCGAGACAATTACACGCAAGGTAGACAATAGTGTAGCAAAATGCGACGCAGAACGCACAGAACTTGAAAATATTCTGGTACAACACAAAGCAGTTTTTGCCAATGTTCCAGGAACAATGACAGGATTTATGTACGAATTTCAGATGAAACCACACGAGACTTTCAAAGCAAAGCATTATCCAATCCCACACATACACACAGAAGCAGTTAAGAAAGAATTACGAGCAATGATCGATCAAGGAATAATAGAACCAGCAGCCAGCCAAAATATAAATCCACTACACATTGTTGAAAAGAAGGATGGATCACTACGTTTAGTTTTAGATTCACGTCAAGTTAATAAAATAATCATTACAGAAACCGACCGACCACAGACGTTAGAAGAGTTACTGCAAAAATTTCATGGCACCTCCATTTATACTACACTCGACCTCAAATCAGGGTTTTGGCAAATCCAACTACACCCAAATTGCCGAAAATATACGGCATTCCTTTGCTTTGGGGAATGCTATCAATTTTGTAAACTTCCGTTTGGACTAACGATTTCGTCTGCCGCCTTTATACGTGGCATGAATACTATTCTACCACAAGATCTGAAAAACAAAATTACTACATATGTCGATGACATTTTAATTGCAGCAGAAAACTGGGAACAACACAATCATACTCTTCAACAATTACTGAATACATTCGAGCAGAATGGTATAACTATAAACTTGCGTAAATCTGAATTTGGTAAAGCGTCAATAAAATTTCTAGGGCACATTATCTCACAAACAGGTATCGCACCAGACCCTGACAAATTGCAAGCACTGAAAGACATCGACGTGCCAACAAACAAAAAGGAACTTCGGAGCTTTTTAGGTCTTATCAATTATTTTAGAAAATTTATCCACTACAAAGCATTAGACACGCCCTTGCTATACCAGCTTACAAGTAAAAACACACTTTGGTCATGGAATGAAGACGTTGAAGCTGAATTCGAGAACTTGAAAGAAGCATTATTAAAAGCACCTTTGTTATCACACGCTGACCCAACACAAAACTTTTCCGTTGCAACAGATAGTTCAACCACAGCACTAGGAGTACATATTTTCCAAGAAATAAAGGAAGAAGATAAGACAGTCGTGAAACACATTGCTTTTGCAAGCAGGATACTTTCTCCAGCAGAGCGCAATTATTCTGTAACAGAATTAGAGACACTATGTGTAATTTACGCTTTTAAGCGATTCCGTCATTTTCTATATGGCCGACATACAACAATATATACCGATCACCGAGCAATCCAGTTTTTATTGTCAGCAAAACTTACGCACGATAGATTAAGCCGCTGGAAATTATACTTACAAGAGTTTGATTTTACCATTATACACATTCCAGGCACGCAGAATACTGTTGCCGACGCATTGTCGAGGTCCATTCACAATAAACGCATGGAGAAAGAAAATACCTTTTGCTACAACAACCATAGTATTATGTATATTAAACAAGTAGCTTTCGAAAACTTTATATCAGCAGCATTACAGGATATAGAGAGAGAACATCAGAAAGATGAAACACTGAAAGAGATTGTAACGCTTTTGAAAGACAGAAGTAACGCTAAAGTCAGACTTCATTACACTGTACATCAAAATATACTCTTTATTCGATCATACCGAGACGGTAATAATTGGCTTTTATGCATTCCGGAAGGGATCGTAAATAAACTGATATGGTATACACATCTAAGTTATGGACGCTACGGAGCGAGGAAATGCTTTCTGATTCTGCGACAAAATTGCCACTTTAATAACATGGAAAAACACATAAGAAAAGTAATAGCATCATGCAAGATATGTCAAAAAGCTAAATCATCAACAGTGTCACACATTCCACCATTGTATCCCATCATACCGGTTAAGTTAAGACACATGGCAGCAGTGGATCTTTTCGGTCCAATCCCCAGAACAAATAATGGTTATAGTTATATTTTTGTAGCTGTAGAACTAACATCCAAATTTGTAACATTTTCTCCACTAAGGAAAGCAACAGCAAGAACAGTATCAAGAGCGTTTGTAAGAGATTTTCTATCAGTAGTAGGACGTGTACAGAAGGTTATTTCGGATAACGGTCCGCAGTTTAGGTCAGACGTATGGAAGAAAATGTTAGAAACTAAGAACATAACACCTATTTACATATCAAGATATCACAGTTCTTCCAACCCATCAGAAAGAATAATGAAAGAGATCGGGAAGTTATGCAGAATTTATTGTCATAAAAGACATACAACATGGGATAAATATATTTTACAGTTTCAAGAAGTGATAAATGCAATACCCAATGAATCTACGATGCTATCACCAACCGTAATACTGACAAATAAAGACCCACCGAACAAAATTACCGAACTAATTACTTTTCCTAAGACGCGTAGGCTTCGACATTGTGAAATAATAGACACAGCATTAGCAAACACTAAAAGAGCTGCAGATCGGCGGAAGAAACAACAGAAGCAGGTAAGTCGACTACAGAAGTACGAGATTGGCGACAAAGTACTGATTCGCACTCATTTTCTTTCCAACAAAGGTAAGCACAGATGCCGTAAATTCGAACTTCTGTATGCAGGCCCTTACAGAGTTCGTAATATTCCACACGCTAATGTAGTGCATGTGGAAACGCTACGTAAGAAGAAATCATTAGGGAATCATCATGTATCCAACGTGAAACATTTCTTGACTTAAATTTTTGCATTTCAGCTGACGAAAGGACGGCGTGACACGTAAGTATGCAACAATGGTAGTTTCAGCGCGCTTCAGTAACAAACAAAGCCGCGACACGCAGCGGGCCGCTAATATTTCACCGTACCTTAAAGAACACAGCAGTACTTAATGATGCTACGCCAGCCAAGACAAATAAAAACACGAGAAACATTTCCTAACTTAAAGAGAACATGCAGACAACGACACGACGTATGAATTTGTGCATTGAGAGCTCATAAATGAAAGAAATTTTTTTTATAACGTGACATAATTACTTAAGAAAATGTCGATTTTTGCAATAGCTAAACTGATAATATAGATCGTTCATTAATCAATTATTTTAGTGGTAACATTAACATGTACTCTTTATTCCAGAATGCAGCATTGTTGTCACACGTCATCAAAATGAAACGTAGTTTTAGTTAGAATAAGGATGTGAATCTTTAGGTCACGCAGATAGCTGACGCTAATTGTCATTACAGAAATTTTATAGGTCATGCCGGGAGCTGACGTGATTTTGCAGCAGTTAATATTATGATAAAGTGTTTTATAGGTCATGCCAGGAGCGGACGAGAAGTACCAGAAGATGTTTATTGAAGTCATGCCGTGCACTGACGATAATTAATACTGAATGTTTTATAATAAGTCATGCCGTGCGCTGACGTTAATTAATGCTGAATGTTTATAACAGGTTATGCAGAGAGTTGACACAGATGCAGAAGAAGAATGTGTATGTTATGTTAGTATATAAGAAATGTATAATGTTAAGAAATAATTTTGCTAGCATGTGACACATTGCAACACTATGGATGGGGACCACACATTACAATGTCTAACCAGAATAATGTTTACCTTAATTTTCAGCTGCAAAAGAATACTTTAAATAATTTTATGACAGTAATTTTATTGTATATTATGACCTGACATTTGACGACTCATAACTGACGACTACACCCCTGAATGGAAGATAAAATTTTAGGACAGTAAGTCAAGAAATGCATTGTCAACAAAATTTATAATTAATGATGTAAGAAACTAAGATATGTAAATATAGAATAAGTAATAATGTACTTGTCTATAACAAATCTGTATACTATCAAATACTGAATAAGTAGGAACTTTTATGTCTTTTATATATGGGAATAATTTTCTGGAAGAACTCTTAAATTAAAACTACATATTGTTACAAATTACGACACAACATATTTTGTCATAGGGAAAATTATTTGGTAGTCAAATTATGGTACCAACAATGTCTGTGAACCCATTGCCAAAACAATTTTACCTGTACCTTAATTCCTGTGCATCCCCATGGTTATTGAGCACAGAATCAGTGAATTGTGAAACACGTGACTTCAACCAATGATGTTCTCGACGAGGTGTTTGCATACCTAGATGCACACCACAACCCGATGTATGTCAATTGGTGCCTGCATACCTAGATACACACCACAGTATGATGTACGACAATAGGTGTTTGCATACCAAGATGCACACCACCAACCTTAATGGACCATTGGAGATGGAACTTAATCCTGATGTGGCTGCGGCAACTCAGGCTATTCGACGACGTACTTAGTGTTTGGGTACACTAAAACTATGGAGCAAGGCAATGATGGAACCACATGGCGAAACCTGGTGTTGTGCTATGTGAGGGAAAGGAACAGACTTTTGAGTGCATTCACAGACAGTTGCCAGTGCTTTGACCATGCTATCCAATTCCTTTTGTACCTTCCTTAATTGTGGTACTAAGAGATGCCAATTTGAATTAAATGTTTCATAATGTAAACTTTCAATTGCTTCATATGATCTGTATATTGATTTTCACATTTACTCTTATTCTTGTTGTTAAATTTAAGGGAACCAAATTTTACTTGATGTACAATTCCTACTAAAACCCTTTCTATTTACATATTCTCTTTATTAGAGATAGACAAATCATTTCGTATGACAGCATTTGTGTATACACTTTGTTCAAACTATTTTCTATAATCAAATTTTATACTTATGTTGAGTCCATATGACTCAACAACGTAGTAAAATTTTAAGAAAGCCGAGTAGCGGCATATGTAATTATGTAATAGGCGTATTTAAACTGTTTTAGCATGTAATTATCTGAACTGTTTCTTATTTAAATTGTTTTGTTAATTAAATTGCATTGTGTATTATTGAGAAAGAGCGGGAAACCGCGCATAGATACATTTTGAGAAAGAGCGGGAAACAGCGCGCAGTAATACATCTGTAATGGTAGCAGGGATTGTCTGCACCAAAAACCATTGTTGGCGGCGAGACCGCACTTTTGTAGCATTGAGCGTTGGAAGCGAGCAGTTGCGAGTAAGATGTGAGACGAGGCAGTCGTAGCTAGCGAGACATGAGAGGAGGTCGCTGTAAGCGAGGTATGAATTAACACTTTGAAAGAAGCGGTGTGCTCGCCAGCCACTCGCTATATGTAGCGCAATGCTAGTTTTTAAGAATTTTTGTAAAGAACTCAATGCTAGTTTTTAAGAATTTTTGTAAAGAACTATGCCCCTTGTAATTGTTTGTCAAGATCGTTCTCAGAATATAGTTATGTAATTTTGATGGAAAATTAGGTATGTAGCGCAACGCTACTTTTTAAGAATTTTTGTAAAGAACTATACCCCTTGTAATTGTTTGTCAAGATCGTTCTCAGAATATAGTTAACTTCTACCAGATTAAATGCATTAAGAATTTTCTATCCCAAAATCATTCACGTAAATGCTTTACGGAATTTATTGTTATCTTAAAAGAAAAGTCTAAACTGAGCTTCAGCTTTTATCAAATCTAAATTAACTTCAACTTAAAGAATTCCAGTCACAAAGTATTATGAAACTCCACCAGCAGCTTATAATTATGTTAAAGAGAAGTAAGTATATTCATTCCACAGTTTGCTGTAGCAGTCAGATGGCGATCCAGTATAAATAATTAAAGGTAAGAATCAGTCTTAATAATTTCAGGTAACGACTGAGGGCCACGGCGACAACACATTTTATGTTTCGTCGTAATAATCAGCAGGTAGTCTTGACAGAGCAGCAGTTAAAAGATTTTAAGAGACGCAGCGTTCAGTCAGCAAGCAAACGTTCATCCAATATTAGACGGGAAGGTTTCAGTGGTTACTTTAGGGAGTGGGCACATACCTATCCTGTCGCCATTCCGTTACCCCCCTACCCCCCCCCCCCCCCCCCCCACGACGGAATATGAGTGCCCCAAGTGTCATCCATGTGAGAGAGTGTAAACGTTCTGTAAATTTTTGTGAATAGTGTAACTGAGGCGCCCTGCCTCAGCCCAGTCCACACCTAGTGGGATGTGGTAAACCGCCTTCAAACCACATCCACGCAGAGCGGGATACTGGCACCCCTCGTTAATTCACTGCAGAGAGTGCCAACTCGCTTCAAAACCTAGACGGAACAGAAAAAAAGTGCGCATTCCGACTTTACTCCTACGAAATCTTGCATACATTTGACTGATACATACTTTCCCAATGCTGCGGTATTATTCCAGTTCCAAGTCGATATGATACATGCTGTGACAGTTGGCGGTAAGCAGTGAATCGGACAACGAAACATTTTTGAGATATTGTTTGTGTGGCCTGTTTAATATGTGACAGCGATCTAGCGTAACTGTCAGGTTAAAATGAAATGGGTAGCACTCCAGGAGGTAAGTTTATGGTAGTTTTAATCGGCATAATTACATATATCGACTTAAAAACTAAACTACCACCGAAATTATCCGAAATCTTTGGCTATAAAATTTCCTCTGTGTGGCCTCACTTTTGTAAATAGCATTTCTACTACCTTAGTAGCATAGTCAATGAGTTCAAGTGAATTTGCTGCACATATTTGCACGTTTTTAGTAGACAGGCATTTTTCCACCGTGCACCGGTGCCACACGGTAAAAATGGGTCCCTCATTATTGCAGTTATCTCATAAACCATTATGTGCAAAAAAAAGTGATTAGCGTTTTCTATAGAACTCGTGGAGAACTATTCGGATTTGTGATCATTATTTTTTTCGATAATTGGCCAATATTACCTTTGAAAGATAAAAATTTCCCCAAACCGTATTGTTTTTTTTTTCCGAAATGTTGCTAACGCTAGACCAGAAACATATCTATCAAAAACTCTGTAAATGTATACTTCTCAAACGTCGAGTGCCAATTTCACCGGGCTCACAATAATTCTCGATCCATACAGTCCACACAGTTTTGATGTACGGATATTCCATAATAGGGACAGAAAGTTGGCTGAAACCACATGTAAACAGTAATGAAATCCTAAACTCAGATTGGAATGTATACCGCAGAGACAGGCTGGACAGTGAAGGGGGAGGCGTGTTTATAGCGATAAGAAGTGCAATAGTATCGAAGGAAATTGACGGAGATTCGAATTGTGAAATGATTTGGGTGAAGGTCACGGTTAAAGCAGCCTCAGACATGGTAATTGGATGTCTCTATAGGCCCCCGGGCTCAGCAGCTGTTGTGGCTCAGCACCTGAAGAATAATTTGGAAAATATTTCGAGTAGATTTCCCCACCATGTTATAGTTCTGGGTGGAGATTTTAATTTGCCGGATATAGACTGGGAGACTCAAACGTTCATAACGTGTGGAAGGGACAAAGAATCCTGTGAAATATTTTTAAGTGCTTTATCTGAAAACTACCTTGAGCAGTTAAACAGAAAACCGACTCGTGGCGATAATATATTAGACCTTCTGGTGACAAACAGACCCCAACTATTTGAATCAGTAAATGCAGAACAGGGAATCAGCGATCATAAAGCGGTTACTGCATCGATGATTTCAGCCGTAAATAGAAATATTAAAAAAGGTAGGAAGATTTTTCTGTTTAGCAAAAGTGACAAAAAGCAGATTACAGAGTACCTGACGGCTCAACACAAAAGTTTTGTCTCAAGTGCAGATAGTGTTGAGGATCAGTGGACAAAGTTCAAAACCATGGTACAATATGCGTTAGATGAGTATGTGCCAAGCAAGATCGTAAGAGATGGGAAAGAGCCACCGTGGTACAACAACCGAGTTAGAAAACTGCTGCGGAAGCAAAGGGAACTTCACAGCAAACATAAACATAGCCAAAGCCTTGCAGACAAACAAAAATTACGCGAAGCGAAATGTAGTGTGAGGAGGGCTATGCGAGAGGCTTTCAATGAATTCGAAAGTAAAGTTCTATGTACTGACTTGGCAGAAAATCGTAAGAAATTTTGGTCCTATGTCAAAGCGGTAGGTGGATCAAAACAAAATGTCCAGACACTCTGTGACCAAAATGGTACTGAAACAGAGGATGACAGACTAAAGGCCGAATTACTAAATGTCTTCTTCCAAAGCTGTTTCACAGAGGAAGACTGCACTGTGCTTCCTTCTCTAGATTGTCGCACAGTTGACAAAATGGTAGATATCGAAGTAGACGACAGAGGGATAGAGAAACAATTAAAATCGCTCAAAAGAGGAAAGGCCGCTGGTCCTGATGGGATACCAGTTCGATTTTACACAGAGTACGCTAAGGAACTTGCCCCCCTTCTTGCAGCGGTGTACCGTACGTCTCTAGAAGAGCGAAGCGTTCCAAAGGATTGGAAAAGGGCACAGGTCATCCCCGTTTTCAAGAAGGGACGTCGAACAGATGTCCAGAACTATAGACCTATATCTCTAACGTCGATCAGTTGTAGAATTTTGGAACACGTATTATGTTCGAGTATAATGTCTTTTCTGGAGACTAGAAATCTACTCTGTAGGAATCAGCATGGGTTTCGAAAAAGACGGTCGTGTGAAACCCAGCTCGCGCTATTCGTCCACGAGACTCAGAGGGCCTTAGACACGGGTTCACAGGTAGATGCCGTGTTTCTTGACTTCCGCAAGGCGTTTGACACAGTTCCCCACAGTCGTTTAATGAACAAAGGAAGAGCATACGGACTATCAGATCACTTGTGTGATTGGATTGAGGAGTTCCTAGATAACAGAACGCAGCATGTCATTCTCAATGGAGAGAAGTCTTCCGAAGTAAGAGTGATTTCAGGTGTGCCGCAGGGGAGTGTCATAGGACCGTTGCTATTCACAATATACATAAATGACCTGGTGGATGACATCGGAAGTTCACTGAGGCTTTTTGCAGATGATGCTGTGGTGTATCGAGAGGTTGCAACAATGGAAAATTGTACTGAAATGCAGGAGGATCTGCAGCGAATTGACGCATGGTGCACGGAATGGCAATTGAATCTCAATGTAGACAAGTGTAATGTGATGCGAATACATAGAAAGATAGGTCCCTCATCATTTAGCTACAAAATAGCAGGTCAGCAACTGGAAGCAGTTAATTCCATAAATTATCTGGGAGTACGCATTAGGAGTGATTTAAAATGGAATGATCATATAAAGTTGATCGTCGGTAAAGCAGATGCCAGACTGTGATTCATTGGAAGAATCCTAAGGAAATGCAATCCGACAACAAAGGAAGTAGGTTACAGTACACTTGTTCCCCCTCTGCTTGAATACTGCTCAGCAGTGTGGGATCCGCACCAGATAGGGTTGATAGAAGAGATAGAGAAGATCCAACGGAGAGCAGCGCGCTTCGTTACAGCATCATTTAGTAATCGCGAAAGCGTTACGGAGATGATAGATGAACTCCAGTGGAAGACTGCAGGAGAGACGCTCAGTAGCTCGGTACGGGCTTTTGTTAAAGTTCCGAGAACATACCTTTCACTGAAGAGTTAAGCAGTATATTGCTCCCTCCTATGTATATCTCGCGAAGAGACCATGAGGATAAAATCAGAGAGATTAGAGCCCACACAGAAGCATACCGACAATCCTTCTTTCCACGTACAATACGAGACTGGAATAGAAGGGAGAACCGATAGAGGTACTCAGGGTACCCTCCGCCACACACTGTCAGGTGGTTTGCGGAGTATGGATATAGATGTAGATGTAGATAGTAGCTGCTCTGTTGCCGGCTGGTCGGTGTCCTGAAGATGTGCAACAGCTCAGACTAAGCATACCCTGCGTCATCGAAAGATTTTACACGCAAATATTCCCTTGAGATAACGATGCATGTCGTATTCAATCGGCTTCTGGCATGTTCGGATCCATCAATCTCGAGAGACCAGAAAGTGACTACTGAAGGAGATAAACAGTGGCCACCTGAGATAACAGACGTGCTTTTCGAACCATCCTGATGGTTCTGACAGCGACCCTCCTGATGGCAATAATGACACAAACCACGAATGTGACTAAGATTCCGATTGAGAAATGCAAAATATGGAATAGAACGTTTCAATATGGCAATTTCCACTTCTAATTCGTTATCAGCCACCTCACAGTACTTCAGACGCGAAGTTTTACTCGAATATACTAAATGTATACAGGGTGCGTCAAAAAAATGTATACATACTTTGAAGGGTCATAGAAAATTTATTTCTCGTTCTACAATGTTAAATTTCTGGAAATAGAAAGATTAAAGTCCAATTGGAAAAATAAATTTACTTTGGAAATGTGATTAAAGTTCAAACTGGTGGCCTTCAGCATCAATACATTTCTGAGTACGAGTCACCACTGATTCCGTACATTGTACCAAAATGTCCAATGAGATTTCTGCGCACACCGCTTGAATCTCATTCCAAAGTATGGCCAGGTTACGTGGTTTACGTTTGCACACCTCATCTTTTACTGTGCCCCATAAGAAGAAATCCAGCGGCGTAAGGTCTGGAGAGTGTGCAGGAAACTCGATTGGTCCCCTGCGTTCTATCCACTGGCCTGGCACATTGTGATCCAGGTATGGTCGTACGTCCCTATGATAGTGCAGCGGGGCGCCATCTTGTTGGAAATAAAACTCATCATTACCGTATAATGCGCGAATGGCAGGGAATATGGAGTCAGCAAGCATTGTTAGGTACGTTTCTCCAGTAACAGTACCTTCAATGCGGAAAGGCCCAATGAGTCCCCTTGCAGACAAACCACACCACACATTTACACCAAGCAAATTCACAGCCTTTTCAACTGTAATGTGAGGATTATCTTCAGCCCAGTACACACAATTGTGCCTATTGACAGTTCCATTGAGTTTGAATTGGGATTCAACTGACCAAATTATGCTGCCCATAAAGCCCAGTTCACGCCTCACCATCTCCTGAACTCATTCACAAAATTCTAACCTTCGATCTGAATCGTCGTCACTTAGCTGTTGCACCAGCCTTGGAATGTACACACGAAACTTGCCTTTCTTCAGAATGCGTAGCACACTACTAGCACTTACATTGCTCTCACGTGCCGCTTGCCTTGAAGATTTTTGAGGCGAACACTGAAACAGTTCCAAGACCGCAGTTGTGAAATCATCACTTGTAGCTGTACGAGGTCGCCCTGATCGATCTTTATCCACATCTCACACTGTTCCTGAATTTCGAATTTGTCTCGTAGACGTGTAATTGTTAACCTTGAAGGTGGTTCTGTACCATACTCACTTCTCCACTGTCTTCGAATCGCAGCTACATTCTCAAATTTCCAGTACAACTTAATTATCTGCTTCCTGGCTTCAAAGCTCAAACGCACGTACGCCATGTTGCAGTTACTTCCTTGCCACTGCTGCCATCTGTTGAAGAAACATAACATTACTTTGTCACAGATATTTAACCTTGTAAAACGGGAAAGGGGTGTATTCATTTGTTTGACGCACCCTGTAGTTTTTATTTCGCCGTACTGGATGTGCCGTTTATGATTTTGTAATTCTGGCATCGGATTTCTAATCTGTGGCACAAAGTATCTAAAAATAACATAGTTTTGTAAGATTTTAGATCCATTTTTCTATTATGTCCAATTTTGAAGCGAATCGGTCGATTGCGTACCTGCCAGATTCGATACGGAGCCAGTGCACCTTCCTGTCCCAGAAGCGGCTCTTAAACACGCACAGTAATCTTTTCCTTTCTTTTTCTCAAAGCAACCTTCCTGCTGCCGAAAGGGAGGGGTGAGGGCAAAGTGGGCACTGGTCGCAACCCGAGGCCTAGCCACAGTGCTAGTTCTGCAAGGTTCGCAGGAGAGCTTCTGTAAAGTTTGGAAGGTAGGAGACGGATACTGGCAGAAGTAAAGCTGTGAGGACCGGACGTGAGTCGTGCTTCGGTAGCTCAGTTGGTATAGCGCTTGCCCGCGAAGGGCAAAGGTCCCGAGTTCGAGTCTTGGTCGGGCACACAGTTTTAATCTGCCAGGAAGTTTCATATCAGCCCACACTCCGCTGCAGAGTGAAAATCTCATTCTGGATCATTAATACTGCCGAGAATAGCAGGAAACCGACATCATGAGGAGGTGGGCGTGGCAAGACACCAGACTCATTGTGATTATGGAAACATAGTTTTTCGGAGAAGAACATTCCGATGACCAGAGAATATACTGGTTCTATGAATAGAAGAGACGGGGATCAGCTCCTCATAGAAAGAACACCCCAGCTCTGGGATGGATTAAGGAAGACACCACTAAGGAAACTGGAGAAAAAATGTCTGTATTTGTGATTACAGACAACTGCATAATGGCTTTCATGAAGGACGTCCCAAAAATCAGGGACATTTTTCTCACTGTCAGCAAACATGTAGTGAACTGCGTGTCCACAAATCCAGTTCACAGAGTTTGTCTTCGTTTGTGGAGAGTATCACGAGTCCGGAAAGACGAACAGGGAGGAGGTATCTGACGAGGTGTCATACGGGTGATTAGGACCAGCATCTGCCCTACCAAGAACCAGACACCTATCGCCGATCCGCACACCAGGCGATGTTCGTCCGTGTCCAGAACATCACAGGCGACACACAACTGTGTGTCTGCAAGATGGATCTCATGAGGCGTGACCGACAGGGTTGCTTCCCATTGACCGTAAGGTACCATGCCGACTGGACGTCAGTGCCAAGATAAGGAGCACACAGCGATCGCCAGACGGCACGCCCGTCGACGTGGAGATGTTTCCACTCAACCGCATTCGTTGACCTGTGTTCCTGGAGAAAGCCATAGATCACCTTGGTAGATGCCAAGCGTGTTGGCAATATCGCAGTATGGATGTAGCTCAGTTCGAGGAAAAAATGCCAACGAAGGGCCGCCGGACGTCCGAAAGCTGTACAGCGGCTGAGAGAGAGCGTGGTACAAAGGCCTTCAGCAACAGGCTTGAAATGGACGTAGGACAACAGCGCCGCAGCATCATTTGAGGGCTGACGAAAAGGGCTATGGCCCTATTGAGACCTAAGCCGCCCCTGCACCGTGGGAGGGTGAGAGTTCGTACCTTATCTTGAACAGGGAGCAGTGGCAAACATATGTACCCCATGCCACTAGCATGCTTCGGGCCATGGACGGCAGAATAGGAAGTGTCTTTGCCACATGAGGGATTCGTGACGCCATGTATACATTTACATATTGTGTCCGTCTAGAAGATCGAGTGCTCGTAACCGGTGATCTAAGAGTCCAGCTCGTAGTTAGGACAGTAGGCGCCGGCAGTTGCGGGCAATCGTGCACTGCAGATCACTTGCGAAATCGAGTCCTGAGCACCGTATTGTAACCAGCTACACGCAATGGAGCAGCGCTGTCCGTAGGAAGCCCCGCGCCTACAACCATGGCGCTCGATTTACGGACGTTAAGGCAGCTACCAGAAGTTTAGCCGTACATGGTAACCATTATCCGAGAGGGCAATGAAGCCAGAGATGTAATTTCATAAACTGTACTAACAAAGAAATTATGTTTGTTCTTGGACACAGCATTACTAACAGAAAATTTGAAACACCTTTGATCACGAGTTGTAAGTAGCCTGTTTGTATGTTGGCAGCGCAGTAGATTGTGTTAACATCACTGAAAGCGCTATGGTTCCTCGGCAAGGGATTCCATGGTTGGACGGACTAGCAGTTAGCAAGTGGATAGAGAAGTGTAAGGACATGATATTCTTAGTGAATACTCTGTGTTGGTAGGACATGCATTGTAAAATGAGGTGAAATGATGTGTATAGGAAGTTACGCAAGGAAATGTATGGTGATGGGTGTTTGGTTGACAATGTTTGGGCGGCGGAGTTACTGACAACTAAATAGTTTTTGGAACTGGATGAATAAGGTAAAATTTTCTAAATATACTGTTTGCTCTTCAACAAAATCTTTCTTTCGCTAACCATATGCCTTCTAGTAGTTAGAGTCTGTAGTAGTTAGAATCTTTTTATTTAGCTGGCTGTAGCTGCTGCTTGCTGTAGTTCGTGTATGAAGATTTTCTGTAAGGTAAGTTAGTTGTGAAAAAGAGTGGGGTTTGCACTGTTGGGATTCGTGATTGAAAAGAGTTTAGGTAGTTGGAGGTAGTTTCATATTTCTTTAATTTCAAATTTTTTGATTTGTATTATTGTTAGGATTTCTTGGAAGTCATGTTTTCCATGTACAGTAGTTAGATTGCGTTGGGCTTGTGTATTGTGG
This sequence comes from Schistocerca gregaria, assembly GCF_023897955.1. Taxonomy (NCBI): domain Eukaryota; kingdom Metazoa; phylum Arthropoda; class Insecta; order Orthoptera; family Acrididae; genus Schistocerca; species Schistocerca gregaria. Next base: position 1,011,042,278 of record NC_064920.1, on the reverse strand, counting down.
GTAATATATGAATAGGTTAAGTTTGAGTTGTCTTTGTCAGGGAAAATTCTGAAGACCAGTGTTTAATAAAACGTAATTGAAGACGCTATCTGACGACCCTTAGCCAAGGGATTGAGTAATTAGTGCATGATTAGAAATTATTGTTTACTGCTAGCGCGTAATTTATGTATGGAATTTCCTTTGTAGTTGTAGTTTCTTATTTTTGTACTGTGTTGCCATGAGGAAAGTAGCTGTGGCATGCTTATGGGTTTGCACTAAGTATCTCGCAGCCGCTTTTGCAAATGATTGGATATTTATTATTTTCAGTGGTGTTGTATCTTCTAATGTTTGCTTTTCAGATTGTTTTTTGTGTGTTATTGTGTAAAATAGTGTGATAATCATGGCTTTTTTGTGTGTTATTGTGTAAAATAGTGTGATAATCATGGCTAATGAGAAACGTAACACAAGGCTGGTTGCAAGGCAAACTTAGAAATGACAGTGACGTGAGCGTAGTTCGTTAGCACCACTTAGTAACGAACTGACAAATCTTCAAGACATAAATTTGGTAATAGTGCATAGGTACATGGACCAGACAGTAAAATAACGCAGTAGAAATTGAAACAATCAGTGAACAAGGAACTGTTGACGATCGATCGGTCGGTAACAGTTCGCCACAGGAATGCAAAATAAGAGAACAAAATCTATTTAAATACCGTGGATTAATGTTTTACATCAATACACTTTTCTCAGTTACTTCGCACACACACTCTGCTTTTCAAAATACGAATATAGCCGCTGCAAACGCCCTGACGAGAAACACAAAGGAACATGTTTCAGTCGCTAACGCATTGTTATTGTGATTAATTCAAAAATTTGATAAAACAGGACAAAAGCTTCAAAAGTAAGATACATCTGACAAAATTAAACAAACACTTGAACAAACACCTGGAGATTCAACCGCAGAAATACATAAAATCGAATCGAAATATCAAAAAAAATTTGAAGACATAAAAACATAAATTTGTGAGCATTTTCAGCCTATTTTTTTGCAACATGAAAACACATTACAGAATCATGAAGCAGCAATAAAAGAACTGCGGACCATTGTATACGAAAATCATGATACCTTGCAGGCCAAAACTGACTCTGTCAGTCGACACGACGTAACAATGACCGATTCGCGACTCGACGACGCGATGACTTTGACCATAAGCTGTTCATCATGCGTAAATTTAAAACATTCAAGAAGTCTAGTAATAACATACATCCACAAGCTTGGCTTCATCAATTTTCTCATTAAATGATAATTAATTGAAACTCTCAGCTGCCGACAAGTGTTGTTGATATACCTCGATGAGGACAGCTGAAAATGTGTGCCCCCACCAGGACTCGAAGCCGGGATCTCCTGCTTACAGGGCAGACGCTCTATTCATCTGAGCCACCGAGGATACAAATAAATTGCGCGACTGCAGGGACTTATCCCTTGTACGATTCCCGTGAGACCCACATTCCAAACTGTCCACAATCTACATAATGTACCTAATAAATATTTACCCATTGACCTTCGTCTGTGCGAATGCTCACGGATTGCCCGAACTCTTACGGGAATCGTCATCTTAGTGTGTGCGAGTAATGAGTGGATGGGCATATATCTATTAGGTACAGTATGTATGTAAATCGTGGACAGTAGGGAATGAGTGTCTCACGGGAAGCGTACAAGGGATAAGTCCCTGCAGTCGCGTTGTGCATCTGTGTCCTCGGTGGCTCAGATGGATACTGTGTCTACTATGTAAGCAGAAGATCCCGGGTTCAAGTCCCAAGCGGGGCACACTTTTTCAGCTTTCCCCATCGAGGTATATCAACAGCACCTGTCGGCAGCTGAGGGTTTCAATTAATTATCAATTATTCTAGAGAAGCTGCACTGTCATCAATGGTATCTGTTCTTTCGAGAGCAGTTACTATCTTCACATATAATTTTCTCACTGTTTTCCTCCTAATTGGTCATTAGGACATAGATTAGAAATTATATGTGGCTATTTAGAAAATGAACCAGATGTAAGAATGCGATGGGTTATTCGCGACTGTCACAGTGAAGGAGATGTTTATCATGCCTTCCTTTCTGCATATTGTTCTCAGGCTACACAAGATCGAGTAAAACACAGTATTATAGTAATAGCAGCATTTCGGACAGTCTGAAATTTCCATCCCTGTAAAATATTTTGAATATATGTTACACAAGAATCAGTATTGTCAGACCCGTACAGCCCCTTGGAACTTATTCGCATTTGCTTAATTAAATTGCCTGAACACTTAAGACATATCATTTTGGCAGGACGTCGTAAAGATGATATCAAAGCTTTTCAGGGACATTTCCAAGAACTAGAAATTGACACAGACAATTGCATGATGCGAAAATACGAAAACAACAACAATTACAGGTCACATCCATCACAATTTCGTGACGACAGAAACAATAACCGTACACGACAAGCCTACCGCTATAACGCAAATCATGACCAAAACAGACCCCACCTGTATGATAATCATTGGCACAGTAACATTAACTATTGAGACAGATCACATTTCCATGGTAATGACCATGACAGAGACAATAATAGAAATAGACAATATGAAAAACGAAATTTTTTTTATCAAGAGAGACAAAATGTCTTCATACGCAACAGTCCACCCCGTAATTACGATTCCGCGAGAAATTCCCCACCACATAATCGGCAAGAAAGAAACTACAGAAATTACCAACAAGACGACAGACGCTATAGTCATCACAACAGACCTGAATTTAGTTAGAACTGGTGTGATTCGAATAGGGAAGGGCCTTCTCGATAAGTTGAAATTCTAGAATTTAGACGTCCAAATCCCAGTAATGACGCGCAACAACAAAGATATAATAGACAATGGCTCGAACTGCAGGCAGCTACAAAACGTACTTATGAGGCTGATGACATAGCTGCCATGACTATCAATATGTGAAAATGGAAGACATGAGGGACATTTTACTCCAGGAACATGACATGAAACAGAACAATACTGCATAGCCTGTAATTCACATCACAGCAAATGACATAAAATTTACCCTAGTACTTGACTCCGGCAGTCCTGTTTCGGTAATTAGTGAAACAGCTTTCAGTAAATGCAACAAATCGAATGCATAGCCTGTAATTCACATCACAGCAAATGACATAAAATTTACCCTAGTACTTGACTCCGGCAGTCCTGTTTCGGTAATTAGTGAAACAGCTTTCAGTAAATGCAACAAATCGAACGACTGCCCCACACTTCCTTTACATAAAATTAAATTACAAGGTGTGATTTTTGCAAGAAGTGTAGGTGTGTGCCAACAAGCTAACTTGGAATTCCTTTGTCAACACCACAGATTTATCATGATTTTTTTATTGTTCCATTATTGTTGACGGAGATTATAGTATGTGTACATTTTTTGAATGAGTATAAAGCAATTTTAAGCTTTCATGATGCTGAAATAAGTTTAGAGAAAGAAGGTAAGTCAATAGCTTTGAAATTTGAAGATTGCCTTTCAAACCATGATGAGGAAATCAATCGGCTTTACCTTTTGTCAAATCACAGTTTGGAACTTTCGACGGTATTTGACACTAATGATCACTTTGAAGGTACTGTCAGGGATGATATTGATGACATATTAGATACTAACATTTTAATTCAGAAAAAATTCAAACGATTGAGAACTGTAATGGCAATGAAAGGCCAGGCCTCTCTGACTTTTTTCAATCACACTCAACAGTTTTTACTCACAAAACAGGAACTATTAAAGGATCTCAGTACACTTTTCGTTTTCGTGAGCATACAAAATTTTGCGTCAGACTATACATAATTTCGGCACGTTACAGGAACCGTTTTAGAACAGAAATATAATCTATGCTTGTCGAGGGCATTATTGAACCAGTGGTAAGCTCATACAATAATCCATTACATGCTGTTGAGAAGAAAAAGGGATCCATCGGGCTTGTCTTAGATTCCACACAAATAAATACCATATTTATTCCTGAAACAGGCAGGCTGCAAACGTTGGAAGAACTTCTTCAAAATTTCAATGGTGTAAAAGTGTTGTCTTCTGTTGATCTCAGATCCAGCTTTTGGCAAAGTGAACTTCATCCAGAATGTAGAAAATATACGGCTTTTCTTTGTTTTGGCTTTTGTTAACAATTTTGGAAACTTCCTTTTGGTTTGAACATTTCTTCGGGAGCATTCATTCATGGGCTAAAAGTCGATATTACCTGAGTTTTTAAAACCACACATCACCTTGTACGTGGACGGTATTTTAATAGTAGAAGTCTCCTGGGAACAACATAATCGTATCCTCAACTGTTTGTTATGTATTTTTGCTGACTCTGGAGTAGCAATTAACTTGGAAAAATCTGAATTCGATAGGTTAAAGGTGAAGTTTTTGGATCACCTTATTTCTTCTGAGGGCATTCTGCCAGATCCTGAAAAGTTGGAAGCAATCAGATCTATTCCTGTTCCATCCACAAAAAGACAATTTCGCAGTTTTCTATGTCTCGTGAATTTCTATCGTCGTTTCCTGAATATTCAAATTCTAGTAACTCAAAACCTTTGTTCACTCACTGGCAAAAACACTATTTGGAACTGTGATGAACAGACGCAGATGGAATTTGATTCTTGGAAAGAAGCGATACTTAACGCAACAATCTTAGCTCACCCAGATCTGTCACAGGATATCTTAGTACAGACTCTTCTAAAGTTTGTCTTGGTGTCCATTTATTTCAAGAAGTTGTAGAAAGTGGCATTACTGTTCAGAAAACCATTGGTTTTGCTAGCTGCATGCTAACATATTCTGAGAAAAATTATTGTGTCACTGAATTGAAAGCTTTAGCTATCGTTTGGGCATTAGACAAAATTTGTTTCTTTCTTTCTGGCAAACATGGAAGAGTTCATAGTGATCATCAAGCATTGCAATTTCTTATGTCTTCAGAATTAAATCATAACAGAATGAAACGTTAGACATTATTCTGCAAGAATTGCGCTTCACAATACATTCCTGGCAAAAGAAACATTGTCGCAGACGCACTTGAGAAAAGCAGCACAGGAGCTAACCTTGAGAAAAATTTCAGTATTCTTTACACTCAAAAAGCAGCCTTTGGAAACGTCGTCAGTGCTTCTTTAAAGGACATTGCTCATGAGCAGGACGAGGATCCGATTTGGAAACATATTAAAAGTAAATGGCATGAAAAGACACGCACACAGATTCATCAATATTATCTGGTTCGAAATAACACACTCTTCAAACGCTGCCTGTTGTTGACCAGCTGTGGGTACTTTGTATTCCTGACTATTGTGTTAATAAGCTCATCTGGTACATTAATTTCAGCTACGCACATATTAGTCCACGAAAATGTTATCACATACTTCGAACGACTTGTTATTTTAACTACTTGGAAAAGAGAATTAGGAGAGTTCTGTCTACTTGCAAACTTTGTCAAAAAAGCTAAACCGTCTATCATCTCACATCGTGCTCCATTGTTTCCTATTAATCCTACCAGATTAAAAGAATTATCTGCAGTTGATGTTCTGGGATCTCTTGCTGAAACATTGTACGGATTTTCGTACGTTTTCATCGCTGTTGAACTTACTTCAAAATTTGTTTCTTTCACACCATTAGATAAAGCCACTGGACGTTCTGTATCCAACTTCTTTGTTAAAAATTTCTTACCTGAAGTTGGACACTTTGACAAGGTCATTTCAAATAATGGACCACAATTCAGATACCTATAAAACATATTAAGACAGTTATTTTACGAGTACACTTTTAAACGAAACAAGCGACACAGTCTTATTGTGAGTACATTCTCGCTTGTCAGTTGCACGATTACGTCACGACTATAGTGTCCACATTGTTGGAACATATACTGCTAATGAGGTTTTACTGCAACATTCAAAAAAATGGTTCAAATGGCTCTGAGCACTATGGGACTTAACATCTGTGGGCATCAGTCCCCTAGAACTTAGAACTACTTAAACCTAACTAACCTAAGGACATCACACACATCCATGCCCGAGGCAGGGTTCGAACCTGCGACCGTAGCACTCGCGCGGTTCCGGACTGAGCGCCTAGTACTGCAACATTCTGGTTTACTTGAAAATACATTTTAATTAAACAATGGAAAATCCAGGATGGAATGGAACAATATTAAGTAACAATTTTTAACTAAAGTACTTTCTGAGAGGTCACAGATGACACGGTATTTGGTTTGTTTGACAGTTACATGATGATATTACGACGCTGCTTATGGCTGACATAATTTTCATTATTGCTTTTACGCTGCATCTGTTTTATGTCTGCACGGTTTTTCTATGTTCCTCTGAAAAATAAAACACGTTTTGGTAATGACTGTTGTGGCATGGCTGCAATGAGACAGTTAGTTTCGTAACACAACAACAAGTTTCAAGACAGTACTTTGACCAGTGACCTCAGGAGTTTGGTCCCATAAGACCTTACTTACAGTACTTTCAAGGTCACAGCAATGAACGCAATAGCTATGACATTTATACTCATATCACTTTACTTTTGTATATGACATTGTAAGTACAATGATTTCTGGAGAACTTTGCTTGTGAAAGATGATAACTACGATACTTGGCACATTTTTACAGCAAGAAGTACAGTTTAGCGCTACATGACAAGCATTTGAGTGATGACTTTTTGTAGCTGAAACATTATTAGAAATATTTTTGAACAACAATGATACAGAGATGGTTTTCGGTGATACATTTCATTTTGCAGTTTTAATCTGTAAGACCTGAGGTTTAATTACACTTTTCCCCAAGGGGTATGCCCTCTTTGTGTTCCATGCTTGTGGCAAGCGCAGGGAGCCCTAACTTGTATGGTATTTGCTTATACAGTTTTAAACATCAGTACAATATTTCTCTAACACAGAACTACACAGCTATCTGGTCATATAGCACAGAGCATTTTTACTATGTCACTGACTCATATCTACGTTATTACACAGTTGAATTACTTTGCAATTCAGAAATTGTATTTTGTCTGCATTTTGTGAACTGTTCACATATATTTTCGAAACCATTGTGATGCTGGGAGAGCTTTGATTGATGTATATTGTATGGGATCATGAGTTTTGAAGTACTTTGAGGTAGATAACACTATTGAAACGAGCAGAGAGCATTTTTTTTAGAGATTTTGAGATTGTTGAAGGAGCTATGTCGATTGTGAGATTTGACTAATGTGTTATGATGATATTATTACGACGACGATGTGTATTATGTTGTTGAGATATTGTTATGATAAATAAGGTGATGCTATATGTGGAATATGATAATGCTACGTGTTTATTTAGAAAAATATTGAAGAAGTATCTACTAATATTTATATGTGTAATCAGGCAATGAATAATGAGTTAGGGATTCTGGTTTGTGGAAAAGAATGTTGGAAACAAAGAATTGTACTTTCAGAGTTATGAAAAGTGAGTATATATATGAATGTGAGTACCAGAATGCCGACGAAAATTTTTAGATACTGTTATTGATGAGATTTCGTTTCTGCACAATTGTCCTGTATTGTTTCAACCTGTGAATTGTTTTTATTTATATGAAAATGTCACTGTAGCCGAAAATGCTGTTGTAAATATTTTGGTAAAGAGCATATGTGACCTTGATGTAATGCTCTGCGCGGGCTGTGCACTAGCCGCTTTGGAATATACCCATTACTGTGTTGTGTTTCAGCTTTAGTGTTGCCACTTCAGCCGCTTTGAAATTCACTGCACTCCCGCAAGCGCTCGCATAGCTGTAGAAAAGAGAGGCCATTGACCTCACTAGTGACATTTCTTTGCAGAGCACACCACAAACACGACATGCACTACTCCTTGTAAACATATGATTACACTTTGGAGTTTGAACTTTGTGTTACTTACTGGAAAGTTTATGAACTGATGAGAAATATTCTACTTTTACACACCCGATTATGACAAGTGTCTCTCTACGAGAGTTGAGAGAATGTTTACAGACTTATGAACTGCCCCATGGCTCCTGAATGATGTTTTTATGCTTGTCTCTATACATTTTGCTTATTTTAATTGATATCTAATTTCTGACTGCAGCATTGGTTTTATAAAAAAATACATATGCTAATGTGAACACTTCCTGTCAACAGATCCATTAAATAATAATTTTATGATTCACATTCTTAAAGAGGAGCACTTGGAAAGGAAAGAACAATAAGAAGGAGAAGGGACTAGTAACTTTCTAATATTTTTTTGGTAGATAACTTGTGGTGCACCACTTTAGTGTTAAGATGTGACACAGAACCATTGCATTTCAAATGAGAGATGGTATAGATCTTGTTCTTGTGGTGGCACTTTGTATAGTTTTGATGCTCACAGCTGCACATATGCTATTGTAATCTTACACACATATTTCCCTTATCTGGATTACTGTGTTTACTGTAATATTTGTTTGTATTTGTTTTGTCATATTTAGGTAACAGTTGTTGCATTTGCTGCTGCTATTTCTCAGCTGGCCGCGGTGGTCTCGCGGTTCTAGGCGCGTAGTCCGGAACCGTGCGACTGCTACGGTCGCAGGTTCGAATCCTGCCTCGGGCATGGATGTGTGTGATGTCCTTAGGTTAGTTAGGTTTAAGTAGTTCTCAGTTCTAGAAGACTGATGACCACAGCAGTTGAGTCCCATAGTGCTCAGAGCCATTTGAACCATTTTTTTGCTATTTCTCAGGCAGTGTCCCACAGAATTTTACCTGATAGTACTGTGCTAAGCCAGTTTTGTCACTGACTGATTTTTCTTGTTTGCTGCATATTGCCTTTTATTAGTTGTAATGTTGCATTTACTTTGCTAATTGGATATGCTGCTGCTTGCTTTGCCACTTTGCATTTTTGTCATTGTTGTTTGTGTTAATTTTTTTGTGCTGCTACATTGCCTCATTCTCTAGATAGTGTATCTGAGCTCAGTAGGTTTAAGTTAGCTTATGAGGGAGTTTGCTATATAAGAAATGAGTTGTGATGAGGTGGGAAGAAATACATTGAGAAGTTATAAGGAAAAGGTCTGGCCAAAGAGTATTGTATAATGAGGAAGAATTATTCTAAAAGGGAAAACGAAAAGTAGGGTATAATGACAAAAGCTGTAGGTAAGATTATATTGGAAACGAATGATGAGGTAAGAAAAATATGGAGGTATAAGCACTGGTTGAAGGTATAAATACAAATAATGTGCTTAGGTAGGATTTTTGTGGAAACAGACGCTGAATTTGGAGAGACATGCAAGAATTAAACGAAGTTTTGGTTGGAAATAAAGTAGTTTTGGTTTTTAAGTAAAGGGAGTATCAGTATGAAGGATATTATTGAAAAGAGAAAAATGTAACAGAGGTATAAAATGCACACAAGTACTGCAGTATCTAATGTTACACTTACACCTTGACACATTTACACTTGAAAACAGATTCTGTTCTTTCCTTTTGTGTTATTCCGATATGTTTATGTATATCCTTGTGTCTCTGTATTCTTCCTGTCTCTTTGTGTTTACATGATAAGACAAATTTGGTAGAATTTTTTTCCTTCCAATACTATGCTACATACACCATGCTGAGAAGTACTCTTATCCTCAAACCTAATCTCTGTTTTTGTACCATGTTCTTTACTTTAGGAACATGTTCAGACATGATTTATTCTGTTCTGTTTCCTTTAATATTCATGTGTCAAGTTAATGTCTCTACTGATATTCTCATTTTTCATTTATTTACTTATGTCATAATTCCTGTATTTCTATTCCTTTTGTAAATCCTATATTATTACAAACGTTATCTGTATTATCATGTTATTTACTTTAATGATGATTTTGTTACAATTGTAATTGTATTCTTATGCTGTAAAATTGTAATTGTATAGGTACCAGTTCTCCAAGTGAAGTAAATAGTAGGGATTCTTTCTACTGAACACATTTGTCTTTTGGTCATACTATAGTATCAAATCTCTGAGATTATATGGTTGTGTTAGTGCTTGCACATATGTTGATAATTCATTAACATACTGGTTAACAGCATTGTTGGTAGTAAGAATATTGCAAAACAAAATTGTGAGTGCACAAGTTGTGGATCAGAAACTTGTAATGTGAATCAATACTGATTACTCAGTGGTGGCTTGTGGACTTGGTATATTATCCTCAAGAGTCTTCAGTTGTGATTGTGCACCCACACAGTTGCAACGGATGGCTGCTGGCCATCTCTACGAGGACTACAGTGGATTTGCACCTTTCTTGGCCCTCTATCATAATCTCTACTAAGACTACAGTGGGTCTGCTCTGTGGTGACTCACCAATACTACCAATATTCTTCAAGACTTCGATTGATACTACAGTGGGTCTGCTCTGTGGTGGCCCATTACCCATCCTACAACAAAATTTTAAAAATTTTAAAACGTAATGTCAAGACTCAGCCTGTGTTTCCATGGGGAGAACAATACCACTTCTTCAAGACTGCATGGTTGTGCACTGCTTACTTGTGCATTTTCATATACTACTCATCATTTGTGCATAAAATTGGCACAAACTTCTCTTCTGATGAATTATTGGGATTATCTTTATGGAACAGTTAAGAGAATTTTAACTTTATTGACTAACAGCATATTACTTAACCTTTGTGTGCATTTGCTCTATTTGATATTGTTAATATCAAATACGTTTAACAGCTTAGTCTTGGCCACTGCTCAAAACACTTTGTAAACTTTTTTGAGGGGAGCAGGGGGGCTATGTAAGTAGTCTGTTTGTATCTTTGCAGCGCTATAGACTGTATTAATATCGCTGACAGCACTATGCATCCTCAGCAAGAGATTGGATGGACTAGCAGTTAGCAAGTGGTTAGGGAAGTGTATGGACATGCTATTCTTAGTGGAGACTCTGTGTTGGTAGGACATGCATTGTAAAGCGAGGTGAAATGATGTGTATAAGAAAATACGCAAGGAAATGTATGGTGATGGGTGTTTGGTTGACAATGTTTGGGCGGTGGAGTTACTGACAACTAAATAATTTTTGGGACTGGATGTCACATGAATAAGGTAAAATTTTCTAAATATACTGTTTGCTCTTCAACAAAATCTTTCTTTCGCTAACCATATGCCTTCAAGTAGTTACAGTCTGTAGTAGTTAGAATCTTTTTATTTACCTGGCTGTAGCTGCTACTTGCTGTAGTTCATGTATGAAGATTTTCTCTAAGGTAAGTGAGTTGTGAAAAAGAGTGGGGTCTGCACTGTTGGGATTCGTGATTAAAAAGAGTTTAGGTAGTTAGAGGTAGTTTCATATTTCTTTAATTTCAAATTTTTTGATTTGTATTATTGTTAGGATTTCTTGCAATTCAGGGCCATTCTTTTTTGTAATTATTGGAAGTCATGTTTTCCATGCATAGCAGTCAGGTTGCGTTGGGCTTGTGTATTGTGGGTAATACACGAATAGGTTAAGTTTGAGTTGTCTTTGTCAGGGAAAATTCTGCAGGTCAGTGTTTAATAAAACGCAATTAAAGAGGTAGTTTCAGAGTGACACACCACACATCCACAGGTCTTGCCTCAATGAGATCATACAACCAACTAACAGAGGCCAATATGGCCACCACCCTGAAATAGCCTTCCATTTGTCGTTGCAAAACTCACAAGGAATATGCAAACGTTATTGCTAAAGTTATACATCTAAACATTTTAAATTATAGTTGCTTACATGTTGAAAACACTGACTTTTTGTAATATGCCGCTTGGATTTCATTTTGTAGGTAAATCTTGCAGGATGCCTCTCATCAGTTACGTGCAGACTTCCTAACAAATAAAAATTATTTAAATTTATTGCTACCACAGGTATTATATGCAGAGTAGAAGAATTTCAATAAGTTTTATGTGTTAACATTGGTTTCTTGTTGAATTCTTTGCATCTCATTTTGATGGTCATCCATCGACACATAAGGAAAAATTTACTTCTACATTTAGCTATTCTGATCTATTATCCTGTACTGAGACTATAGAAATTGTTTTTATTATTTATTTTTAATTATTATTTAAATATTTAAATACTTTTTTAATAATTTTTATCATTCAAATTGAACTACTTTCATAAAAATGTGACTTGACTTTTAATACTACTGTTTGAGCGCTTTGTTATGATGTATGAACGTGTTGTTATGATCGCTTAAGGCGTTTTGTCGATGTTAAATTTTCAAGATGACAGGCACATCCACATCTTGCATTACCTCTAAGGTACTTTTTACCTACCAAGTGAATACTTAAATGTTCCTGCTCACCTCGTTTTACTCTTTCTCGTGGCGCCATTTTGTCTATTACATAACTTTGTTGGTACTGATCATGTAGGCTTTTTTGTGTTAGTACTGTTCTTAAGGTTCGATACCTCAATCGGTAAAAAAAACAGCACCACTGCGTTGTCCGTCTCTCTGTCTGCCTGCCGGTCCGACTGTTAAAAACCCCTTTCCCCAGGAACAAGCATACGTATAGACTTGAACTTTATGTCACATACTAAGACCTACAGTCGTTTAGCGGTGTAAAAAACTGAAGCTTCTACATGAATGTAATCAAATAATAGGGCCATTTATGTCTAATATTCTGATACTCGGAATCTCACTCATAAAAAGCTACAGGGCATTTTCCGATGAGCCATAATCATGAAATTTGGTATGAAGCAAGGTTTCACAGTACAGTTAAACGACAAAAAATGGACAGAAACTTTTAACTCCGAATTATGCCACTAGAAGAAAATGTTTCTCTGGTCATTTGTTATCGGACTTCAAACCTGAAATTAAAACATTCTTGAAAGTCTTGGAATCCCTGGGAGCGATATCTTGCCACTATCAATGCTGATAAGAGGCAAATGTCATGGAGTTTTTCGATGTCCGAAATGTATGAACTGTTGTAAGGTGGCGTGTTCTCCTGTGCACCGAGATTGAAAAGTCGAGGCTGGCGTACACAAACATTCAAGACACGATGGCCACAGGAGTTTTTGTTCGGTGCAGACAACCTGGAAAGTCCGTAGGAGGGTGAGTTAGCATGCAGCTGCGTCGGCCGGCTGACCGCCCAGGGACCAAAACAGTTTTTTGCCAGAGAAAACGGATAATGGCCTGCTTGTTCACCTTAAAAGCAAAATCCTCTGTTTTGTTTGGGAGAGCCCCAGCATACACATTTTTTAACGGACCCAGTGGGCAGTTTCAGAGTTTTCACAGGTGGACAGTAAACTCCAAACACAGATGCTATATATTTCCGGATTGGTCGGCTTAAACGGAGCGCCATTCTCCCATTTGTAAGAGTAACGCTGATTGGCGGACTATTTCTGATGCAATGAGCCGAAGGAGTGAGGGAAAGACAGCGGATGATACACCATTTCGCTTTTGCATGGAGAGGAGCGGTTCCAGTGACGCTCTTGAAGCGGGAACACATAGCAGGAGCGAGTGTGCTCGTGCGTGTACGCAGAGACCGAGGTACAAAGTCTCTACTCAGTCCTGAATTGAGAGAGCACCTCTGTCGCTAGCAAATCAGAGTGACACTCTGTATTGAGTCGCTCGTGACTAAGCGTTTGTTCACTGTGTTGGCCGTGACACTTAAAGTATGGTGTGAACGCAGCCTGAGTATTAGTTAGCACCTGCAAGCGAACATTAAATGGCATCACGGTGGACTGGTTATCTGACCGGTGTACCACGCCAGTAGTTAGACTAGGGGCAGATATGAGTCCTTGACTTCATCAAGGCGTAGTGAGAGTTCGATTGGCGAAGGTCAATCCACACAGAAAAAGATACACTCCTGGAAATGGAAAAAAGAACACATTGACACCGGTGTGTCAGACCCACCATACTTGCTCCGGACACTGCGAGGGGGCTGTACAAGCAATGATCACACGCACGGCGCAGCGGACACACCAGGAACCGCGGTGTTGGCCGTGGAATGGCGCTAGCTGCGCAGCATTTGTGCACCGCCGCCGTCAGTGTCAGCCAGTTTGCCGTGGCATACGGAGCTCCATCGCAGTCTTTAACACTGGTAGCATGCCGCGACAGCGTGGACGTGAACCGTATGTGCAGTTGATGGACTTTGACAGTACATCGATGTTGTCGCCAGTGGTCGGCGGAAGGTGCACGTGCCCGTCGACCTGGGACCGGACCGCAGCGACGCACGGATGCACGCCAAGTCCGTAGGAACCTACGCAGTGCCGTAGGGGACCGCACCGCCACTTCCCAGCAAATTAGGGACACTGTTGCTCCTGGGGTATCGGCGAGGACCATTCGCAACCGTCTCCATGAAGCTGGGCTACGGTCCAGCACACCGTTAGGCCGTCTTCCGCTCACGCCCCAACATCGTGCAGCCCACCTCCAGTGGTGTCGCGACAGGCGTGAATGGAGGGACGAATGGAGACGTGTCGTCTTCAGCGATGAGAGTCGCTTCTGCCTTGGTGCCAATGATGGTCGTATGCGTGTTTGGCACCGTGCAGGTGAGCGCCACAATCAGGACTGCTTACGACCGAGGCACACAGGGCCAACACCCGGCATCATGGTGTGGGGAGCGATCTCCTACACTGGCCGTACACCTCTGTTGATGGTCGAGGGGACACTGAATAGTGCACGGTACATCCAAACCGTCATCGAACCCATCGTTCTACCATTCCTAGACCGGCAAGGAAACTTTCTGTTCCAACAGGACAATGCACGTCCGCATGTATCCTGTGCCACCCAACGTGCTCTAGAAGGTGTAAGTCAACTACCCTGGCCAGCAAGATCTCCGGATCTGTCCCCCATTGAGCATGTTTGGGACTGGATGAAGCGTCGTCTCACGCGGTCTGCACGTCCAGCACGAACGCTGGTCCAACTGAGGCGCCAGGTGGAAATGGCATGGCAAGCCGTTCCACAGGACTACATCCAGCATCTCTACGATCGTCTCCATGGGAGAATAGCAGCCTGCATTGCTGCGAAAGGTGGATATACACTGTACTAGTGCCGACGTTGTGCATGCTCTGTTGCCTGTGTCTATGTGCCTGTGGTTCTGTCAGTGTGATCATGTGATGTATCTGACCCCAGGAATGTGTCAATAAAGTTTTCCCTTCCTGGGACAATGAATTCACGGTGTTCTTATTTCAATTTCCAGGAGTCTAGTTTTGTTATTTTTCAGTGACGAACGACACAGGCAGCAGTCGTCGCAGCTCACAGTATTGTGCGCTACAGCGTAAGTGAGCCCCATCTTTCCTCCATTATAAATAACATACTTCATTCATGTCACTCCATTACATTTCTCACACGACAGCCTCGACCGTACTTAAATAAACTCAATTCTGATAATTATTCAAGTTTAGTAGGTGCTGCTCTAACCCATTCTGCCGAATAAATGACATTCTTAAAGAAAAGGAATGAAAGAGCTTTCCCACACTTTGTATATAAATTTCAATTGCAGTATTCCTATTCATAAGAGGTAACCTCCTACTCCGACAAGAACTCAGAAATTTGTGTATTAGTTAATAAATAAAAGTTTCACTTGATTTTCCCAGATTTTGCAATAAATAATATTTTGCTTTGGTTTATTGTTTTTCTTACCGTAACTAGCAATACTCCAGTACCCAAGTATCCCACTAGTTACGTAAGAAAACAGAATATTTTTTTTTGTCTTTTCCTTACAGCGGACAGCTCCAGAAGATATTTGTTGCTGAAAGTTTTTCAGGAATTTCTTTTTGATACTTTAGGAGCGTCTGTCTGACTTCTGTAGTAGTGTGGGGTGGAAATTTCTTGTTGCAGGAGCCAAAGGGTACTTGTCAGATCCATCTGTTGCGCATCTCGTCAAGATAACGCCCACTTACAATGTCTATATAGGGTGGTCCATTGATAGTGACCGGGCCGAATATCTCACGAAATAAGCATCGAACGAAAAAACTACGAAGAACGAAAATCGTCTAGCTTAAAGGGTGAAACCAGATGGCGCTATGGTTGGCTCGCTAGGTGGTGCTGCCATAGGCCGAACGGATATCAACTGCGTTTTTTAAACAGGAACCCACATTTTTTATTACATATTCGTGTAGTACGTAAAGAAATATGAATGTTTTAGTTGGACCAATTTTTTCGCTTTGTGATAGATGGCGCTGTAATAGTCACAACCGTATAAATACGTAGTATCACGTAACATTCCGCCAGTGCGGACGGCGTTTGCTTCGTGATAGATTACCCGTGTTAAAATGGACCGTTTACCAATTGCAGAAAAGGTCGATATCGTGTTGATGTAGGGTTATTGTGATCAAAACGCCCTATGGTCGTGTACTATGTATGCTGCTCGCTAACCTGGACGACATCATCCAAGTGTCCGCACCGTTAGCCGTATAATTACGTTATTTAAGGAAACAGGAAGTGTTGAGCCACATGTGAAACGTCAGCCACGACCTGCAACAATTGATGATGCCCAAGTAGATGTTATAGCTGCTGTCGCAGCTAATCCGCACATCAGTTGCAGACAAACTGCGCAAGCTTCGGGAATCTCAAAAACGTCGGTGTTGAAAATGCTACATCAACATCGATTGCACCCGTACCATATTTCTGTGCACCAGGAATTGCATGGCGATGGCTCTGAACGTCGTGTACAGTTCTGCCACTGGGCACATGAGAAATTACAGGACGATGACAGATTTTTTGCACGCGCTCTATTTAGCGACGAAGCGTCATTCACAAACAGCGGTAACGTAACCCGGCATAATATGCACTATTGGGCAACGGAAAATCCACGATGGCTGCCACAAGTGGAACATCAGCGACCTTGGCGGGTTAATGTAGGGTGCGGCATTATGGGTGGAAGGATAATTGGCCCACATTTTATCGATGGCAATCTAAATGGTGCAATGTATGCTGGTTTACTACGTAATGTTCTACCGATGTTACTACAAGATGTTTCACTGCATGACAAAATGGCGATGTACTTTCAACATGATCGATGTCCGGCACATAGCTCGCGTGCGGTTGAAGCAATATTGAATAGCGCATTTCATGACAGGTGGATTGGTCGTAGAAGCACCAGCACGCACTTTCACAGGACCTGACGTCTCCTGATTTCTTTCTGTGGGGAAAGTTGAAGGGTATTTGCTATCATGATCCACCGACAACGCCTTATAACATGCGTCAGCGAATTGTCAATGCATGTGCGAACATTACGGAAGGCGAACTATTCGCTGTTGAGAGGAATGTCGTCACACGTATTGCCAAATGCACTGAGGTTGACGGACATCATTTTGAGCATTTATTGCATTAATGTGGTATTTGCAGGTAATCACGCCGTAACAGCATGCGTTCTCAGAAATAAGTTCACAAAGGTACTTGTATCACATTGGAACAACGAAATAAAATTTTCAAACGTACCTACGTTCTGTATTTTAATTAAAAAAACCTACCTGTTACCAACTGTTCGTCTAAAATTGTGAGCCATATATCTGTGACTATTACAGCGCCATCCATCACAAAGCGAAAAACGTGATCCAACTAAAACATTCATATTTCTTTACGTACTACACGAATATGTAATAAAAATGGGGGTTCCAATTTTAAAAAATGCAGTTGATATCCGTGTGACCTATGGCAGCGCGATCTAACGGGCCAAACATAGTGCCATCTGGTTTCCCCCTTCAATCTAGACAAGTTTCGTTCGTTGTAGTTTTTTCGTTTGACGCTTATTTCGTGAGATATTTGGCCCGGTCACCATCAATGGACCACCCTGTATACGTAATTAAATTTGTACGGAACCCTCTGCGCGAGTGCTACTCGCACCTGACAGATTTTTTCAAATGGCGGCCTTGAAAAAATTATCAGCGTCTGAGTTTTCACCAAATCAGCTCCTTCGCATCACACACGCCACTGCAACAACTATTTGCCTGGGGAAAAACACTCGCAGTAATATTTCCGCTGTCCGGAGAGCTGCGGAGTACTACGTGGTCGGTATGTCCCGCCAGAAGACATTGTCGGAGTGGAATGTAACTTCATACACATACACTCCATTGACAGGTACGTCAATAATTAGAGTTGCGGTTCTCTTTGACAGGTAGAATAGCCACAGGAGACAATTAGCGTTGTTCGTGTTTAGTGTTGTTACCAGGCCTGGTAGTGTATACAGGGTGGTGAGAAACAGTCTGAAAAGCTTGCAAGGGTTTTGAAGCGTAGACGGTGCTGAGAAACAGCTGTTAAAAAAAATAAAAAAAATAAAATAAAACCTGATACCTTTCCACGTTTCCAAGTTACTTAGTACTGAAGTTAGGCAATGAGGCCGTTGAGCGGGCATAATCAAGCAGCCCACCAGAGACGATGTCGCCAAACGTGTTCGTCGTTTGGTTTCCTAAAAATCGAACAAGAGAGCGATACAAGAATTGGGCATGAGAAGGATGGAAGTCGAACCAAAGACTGAATAGTCTCGTGTGCTGTCACCTACGCTATGACAACAACTGACATTTAATTGTATTTGGCGGTCCTCTTGAATTTGCACCCGCACGTGCCTGACTGGCTAACTTCAATGCTAATTAATTCGGAAACAGTGCAACATATCGAATTTTGTTTAACAGTTATTTCTCAGGATGACCTACCCTGCACCAGCCTTACGTGTTTTTCGGACTGCTTCTGACCAACATGTCAGACGTCAAGGATACGAAAATGCCGCATACTAGTATGAGATGAAGTTATCAACAGCTGACAGAGTTTCAAAGGACCTCATTGTCGGTCTCCATTTGGACTTCTAGCAGACTTGTGTAATATGCAGATTTGTGAGGCATTGGGATGCGACAGTGACAAGATGTCAGATTGCCCGCTAACATGATAGCAGACATGCCCGTCGTCAAGGTTTCCGTCTACCACGTATCACCACCACAAGGCAGGATCCCCGTATTGTTTTCCAAACACATCGCAACCCTTTCACATTTATGGCTGCCATCCGAGAACAAGTAATGAACCCCCTGCGGTATTCTACGTCATCCCACACTATAGGTAAGATACTAGCACCGGCCGGACTAGGGAATTACTGACCACTGCATAGGCTGACGTTACCACAACGACAAAAACAGCTGCGTTTGTAGTGGCTCTGTTAGCGGAAAGCATGGGCTGCTAATGAATTGCGTCGCATTGTGTTCAGCAATGATTCAATGTTCTGCACTGTGCCAGGTGCCCGTCATCAGGGAACGTGGTGGCGGCAAGGTCAGAGGTCTCATTCTTCCAATGTTTTGGGGAGGTGCGGCGGTGTTACTCATTGCGTCAAGGTGTGGGGAGCCATCTGGTATTACTACAGGTCACGGCTGGTGGTGATAAGGGAATTGTGACGGCACAAAGGTATTTACGGACAGTCTGCGTCCTCATTTGTTACCTCTAACGGGGCATTATCGTGGTCCCATTTTTCAGCAGGACAATGCGCGTGCACTCATGACACGCGTCTATGAACTGTGTGCGTGGTGTTGAGGTACTCCCGTGGCCAGCAAGATGATGTGCGTCCCAGTGCCTTTCTGCAGGATATCAGGTACCACTTACAACAATTGTGGGCCATCTTGCCTCAGGAGAAGCTGCAACGGCTTTGTGAGAGCCTTCCCAACCGAATCAGTGTATGCATTCAGGCCAGAGGAGGTGCAACGTCAAACTGATAAGTGGACTCGTGCTGCCATCTTCTTTGTAAATTTGACTCCATTTTATAATCATTGCAGTGACATCAATTTCCTATCAATCCATGAAGTTATTCCGGGTCCTTCACTTTCTTTGTCAGACGGTGTAGCTGCCATCACGTCATTTTAGATGTTGAAGTAAGTGTAAGTAATGTGTTTACGGGTGAAGCTGTTGCTAATGCAATAATTAACGTGAAAGCACAGTACTGATTTGGCTTACATAATCTTGACACTTCCTTTGCTCCCTCTGCCACAATGTAGTTCTCTTGTGCTGAAGAGTCAACTATTCACCAATCTAATAGCTACACTTTATACACAATTTTTAGAACATTTTTCCAGTTTCATCTGATGCTCAACATATTTCTACGTTAAAAATGAAATCAAACCGTGTTTATTCCTTATAGTGGAAGTAGTTCTTTACTGGCAATGGCGATGCTGGTGTAATGTACGATATGCACCAGTTTCAACATACATTTTAAAACTGAACGTGTCGTCTACATATCTTCAACAGCACCGCTGGAGCAGTGACAGGGCCGTTCAGTAATTCATGACGTCAAAGTGCAATATACTTTGTCACTGTTGTTTTATGTTGCTAAAAACACAAGGTGACGCTCAAGTCCCAGGAGAATAACTCAAATCGCAGTAATTTTCTTCTCCAGTATTGTCATTCAGTGACAGAAGGTGCGTCACTGCACGGTACCTGATCATCATAGACAGCGCCAATATTATTGGTCAATTTCTGGGCCCGAGGTGCCCGAGGCAGCAGTAATATGCAATTTGAAAACAAAAGTGGCTATAATATGACTCGTAATTGAATAATCTTGGATTAATCGTACAAAAGAGTCCCATGAAAAAGATCCCAACTAATCAGGTAGTTACAAATTGACGATACTTATCCCAACAGTATCTCAACAGAAAGGGTCAGCAGCACTCTCAGGAAATTCTTCTTTCTCAGCAAAAACTTGTGGACTGATTTCCAAACCCCTCCACAATGTTTTGTGAGGTAGTAGCATAGGCTGTCTTTAACAGTAAGTTGTCCATAGGATGGTGACACCAGGAAGACCCTTACTGGCAATCACAAAACTCGGCAACATACAGCTGGCGCCAGTGTTAACTTTTAGTTTCCACGTGTAAGTTAACATGCACTCATGTAGAAGTTATAGTCCTGCGAATTGAGATAAATAGTTGTGAAACGTTTTGTGCAAGAGTAAGTAACTCCTGGAGAACAGTGGATTGCAACAAAGACACTACTGGCCATTAAAATTGCTACACCAAGAAGAAATGCAGATGATAATCGGGTATTCATTGGATAAATATAATATACTAAAACTGACATGTGATTACATTTTCACGCAATTTGGGTGCATAGATCCTGAGAAATCAGTACCCAGAACAACCACCTCTGGCCGTAATAATGGCCTTGATAAGCCTGTGCATTGAGTCTAACAGAGCTTGGATGGCGTGTACAGGTACAGCTGCCCATGCACCTTCAACACGATACCACAGTTCATCACGAGTAGTGGCTGGCGTATTGTGACTAGCCAGTTGCTCGGTCACCATTGACCACAATTTTTCAATTGGTGAGAGATCTGGAGAATGTGCTGGCCAGGGCAGCAGTAGACCATTTTCTGTATTCAGAAAGGCCCGTACAGGACCTGCAACATGCGGCCGTGCATTATCCTGCTGAAATGTAGGGTTTCGCAGGGATCAAATGAAGGGTAGAGCCACGGGTCGTAACACATCTGAAATGTAACGTCCACTGTTCAAAGTGCCGTCAATGCGAACAAGAGGTGACCGAGACGTGTAACCAATGGCACCCCATACCATCACGCCATGTGATAGGCCAGTATGGCGATGATGAATACACACTTCCAATGTGCGTTCACCGCGATGTCGCCGAACACGGATGCGACTATCATGATGCCGTAAACAGAACCTGGATTCATCCGAAAAAATAACGTTTTGCCATTCGTGCACCCAGGTTCGTCGCTGAGTACACGCAGACGCTCCTGTCTGTGATGCAGAGTCAAGGGCAACCGCAACCGTGGTCTCCGAGCTGATAGTCCATGCTGTTGCAAACGTCGTCGAACTGTTCGTGCAGATGGTTGTTGTCTTGCAAACGGCCCCATCTGCTGACTCAGGGATTGAGACGTGGGTGCACGATCCGTTACAGCCATGCGGATAGGATGCCTGTAATCTCGACTGCTAGTGATACGAGGCCGTTGGGATCCAGCACGGCATTCCGTATTACCCTCCTGAACCCACCGATTCCATATTCTGCTAACATCATTGGATCTCTACCAACGCGAGCAGCAATGTCGCTATACGATAAACCGCAATCGCGATAGGCTACAATCCGACCTTTGTCAAAGTGGGAAACGTGATGGTACGCATTCCTCCTCCTCACACGATGCATCACAACAACGTTTCACTAGGCAACGCCGGTCAACTGCTGTTTGTGTATGAGAAATCTGTTGGAAACTTTCCTCATGTCAGCACGTTTTAGGTGTCGCCACCGTCGCCAACCTTTTGTGAATGCACTGAAAAGCTAATCATTTGCATATCACAGAATCTTCTTCCTGTCGGTTAAATTTCGCGCCTGTAGCACGTCATCTTCGTGGTGTATCAATTTTAATGGCCAGTAGTGTACATTGAGTCCCCTAAATATATTAGAATGCAGTTTGTACTGATATACCGATGCCTCCTCTTTAGTCTTCTTCTTGTTTCTTGTTTACCCGGCTTCTTGAGGTCTCTTGTGAAGAGACACGATACAACACGTTCAGTAGTGGAGTGGGACAATCAGTGAAGTTAAACGACAGTTAGTGGCTCAAATGGCTCTGAGCACTATGGGATTCAACTGCTGTGGTCATTAGTTCCCTAGAACTTAGAACTACTTAAACCTAACTAATCTAAGGACATCACACACATCCATGCCCGAGGCAGGATTCGAACCTGCGACCGTAGCAGTCGCACGGTTCCGGACTGCGCGCCTAGAACCGCGAGACCACCGCTGCCGGCCAACAGTTAGTGACTTAACTTTTGGAACCGCCGGTTTATTGGCATTTCTGGGAATAAAATCACTCTCATACTCTCATTCTGTAATCAAATTTCGTGTAACAGTTTGTATGTGTAACGGGACTTATTACGTCGCAAATCGTTCTAATGAATGAATTAATCTGCATTGCAGTATTGCTAAGCAACGTGATCAACAAGGTGATATGTGTCTCAATTAAAACAGATCCTCTTTATTTTGGATAAGCTTTCAGTTCATTTTTTGTCAAAATCAGCACTTGTCTCAATACTAATTCCCAAAGTCCAAGCGCGTTTGCAACTATTGTGCGCGATTCACTGGACAGCTGGATCACGCACTGGCGTGTAACGTATTTTAGAGCGAGTGCGCAGGTTTCAGTGTTCCCTAATGGGTTAAATGACTCATTTGTAAAAACATGATGTGCCTATCTCAGGTAAAGTCAAAATTAAACTCTATTTGTCTCCATTCGAGTCAAAATCACAAAAAATAAAATTCGTCCCGCAGGTCAGCGAACTGAACAAGCGCACTTTTTGCACTCTGAGTGATAATTCGTATAAGAGTAAACGGCGCACAGAAATTCGCACTTTTTCATGCACACAAAATTCAAAACACCATTACGGCCTGCAATTACTGATTAACATTTCCCATTCTGAATAAACTTCAAGAACTTGTATTTTATAATTAATAAAATTTTATCGCTTGAAAGAAACTATTAGTTTGCTAAAACGGATTCAATTTACACTCAACTCGTGCCTAGTCGATGACGTCACGTATCGATACTTGCCTGGAATGAACGAAATATCTGTACTGAAAAATACTGTCCGTTGAGTAATTTACTGACTTTTATAACAAATTTGGTACCCCTTGCATCGTTACACTGGATTTAAATTTCAGCTGTTGACGACCGACTAAATGGACGTCTGGGCGTCAAATTAAAAAGTGGCGTTCCCTTAGCTATATAAAAGGAAATGGCCATGTGTATTTTGAAGGAATAAACCTGGAAGTAGGAGTGCCAGATGATTGTTGAAACTTACTGTAGCGTACATTGTGATGGTTACGGGAACAAAGATATAAATTCTGTCTCGTATAGTAGGCTCGAAATCAAAGTCATTCTCTGCTCTACGAAACAAAGTTTAAATATAGCCTACGATTACAAAGTGCTGATACACACAATTTACGTTCGCGACTATTTGGCAAGCATCAGACAAACACATAAGAAGGTCCAAGAGCTACAGTTTCGTTATCTTGAGAAAAACAAATAGCTGGATCCTCGTGGGAAAGATTGCAGCACTCTGCCAGTCAATTTCGCAACAGCCTAAACCTTTTATGACGACGCCCCTTCTATAAATGAAACACAGAAATGCCTTTATCTTACGCGATGCGCTTAAGTAGGGACAGAGGAGAAAAATATGTTGGGTTCGAAATATCTAACAAGAAATTTGTAAGCACGGACCAGTAAATGCTGAGGTTCAAATGGCTCTGAGCACTATGGGACTCAACTGCTGTGGTTATCAGTCCCCTAGAACTTAGAACTACTTAAACCTAACTAACCTAAGGACATCACACACATCAATGCCCGAGGCAGGATTCGAACCTGCGACCGTAGCAGTCACACGGTGCCGGACTGCGCGCCTAGAACCGCGAGACCACCGCGGCCGGCAAATGCTGAGGAAGTTAGTGTAGATGGATCAGAAGCGATTAACATAGTCATCGTGCAAGATACAGTATAGCTCACCTCTAGCTACCTCCTCGTAGACTACATTAGCGTGAAAGTTGCCCGCATAGTACCTGGGTTGGATAAAAACAGGGAAACACGTTAGAAATGCGTGCTTCAACATAAATGCAGATGCTAGCCAAGTGTGTTGGTTGCGCTGTTGTATTTAACTACAAATGCAACGTCCTCAATAATTTGCAAGTGTCAATGGTAACAGCTTAACAGTGTAATTGTGAGTGCAATATGACGGCTCTAATTGATGTCGAACATGGGCATCCGTAACCAAGCAAGCTGAAGTGTTTGTTGTATCGACGGCTGACGGAAGGGCGTTGAAATAGATTGTGATGGAAAATAAGAGGGTAACAGCAGCAAAATTCACAGCAGAACTCAATGTCGGACTCGCGAACCGTCATCACCAAAGCAACTTCCAGAACTTGGGAATTACAGCACGAGCTGGAATTCCAAACCACTCATCAGTGATGCAATTGCCCTTAACAGCAAAACGTGAAGCCGTAAGACCTGGAGAAAGGAGCAATGGAAGAAAGCCATTAGTCGGCTGAGTATTGTTTCACAGTTCCAACTTCTGGCCAAGTTTACGTCGCAAGAGTGAAACATGGCGGGGGTTCGGTGACGATTTGGGGACCCACATCGTGCTATTGTATGGGCCCCACGATTACTCTGCGAGGTTACATTACTGTCAAGGATTATGTGACCATTTTTGCTGATCAATTTCATACCATGCTACAATGTTTGTTCCCCAATGGTGACGCTGTGTTCCGAGACAACGGGGTCCCAGTTCACGACATCTCGCATACACTGGTTTTTGAGGATGAACTATTGCCTCTAAGCTGGCCACCACAGTCACCAGAACTCAGTGTTGTTGAGCCTTTGTGGTCTACTTTGGAGGAAATGGTGCGTTACCACAATCCACCTTCATCATAATCACCTGCGGGAGGAATGGTGTAAGATTCCCTCGAAAAACATACAACACTTGTATTTATACATTTCGACACGACTGGAAGCTGTTTCGAATGCCAACGGTTTTGCTACACAGTATTACGCGTGGCAGTGTGTTGCGACTGTGGAGTTTACATATTTATGTCTACCCTCTATATTACAGGGGCCCATTCAGAGGAGACACATATCGTGTTCGACACCTGAGGATCATCGAGAGCTTCATCTTGATTCTCTTTCTGACTTTTTGTCTCTGAATTATTTCCAGCAAAGTATGGCGCAAAGAGCATATTATTTTGAGGAGGGTATAGGGTGTAGATAGTGGAAGGGAAGGTATCTCACAAAAAGTCGTTATACAATAAACACATTTATTCTTACGATAAGACTGATTGCAACGTAAGTTATCTCCTATCTGCCCTGGGAAGCACATTTTTCAAAAGTTAAAATCTGCTCACAATTTGCAGAACAAAAGCAGGAGAATCAATGACTCTGACTTTAACAAAGTTGCAATATACATTATCATTATGTGCTATATGCGGCGCTGTACCACGGTCAAAAGATGTCGTTGAATTCTAAGTGCTGACGGCTCTACTTCAGAGCTCCAAGTTCTCACGTTTCTCCGGCAACAAACGGCCGTTTTCATAGGCACGTTATTTTTGGCGCTGCAAGTCCATTGTAAGCACTAATGACCAGCGGAAACACGTTGCATGTCCTTCGCGTTATACTAAAAGACAGTCCCGGCTTTCAAGTTTCAACATAACAAAAACGGAAAAAAATCTGTTTGGTACAAATCGTTTTATTGTTTCTGAAGACCTTCGCATTTACCGTTTATACACTTTTGCTAGTGTTTAAATCAATTCTGGAACAAATTTTCCACTGTGATATCTCAAAAAAGTGGTCCTGGAAGCTTTCACCGGTCTCGTGAGGTGATAAAAATCGTTCTCATCGCATTTTTGGCCAGAAATTAAGGAACGAAAAAGAAACCATTTGATAAATCGAGTGAATATGGGAAACGCGACACCAGTTTGATATTGTTCTCTTTTCATAACCAATTCTTTGAAGCACTGTGCGACAGCTGGCACTGACATGATGAAGAATGGCGTTACGTTTTAGATGTGTTATGGCATATATATATATATATATATATGAACTTGACTAGAAGAAGGGATCGGTTGGTAGGACATATTCTGAGGCATAAAGGGATCGCCAATTTAATATTGGAGGGCAGTACGGAGGGTAAAAGTCGTAGAGGGAAACCAAGAGACGAATACACTAAACAGATTCAGAAGGATGTGTAGGTTGCAGTAGGTACTGGGAGATGAAGGAGCTTGCACAGGGTAGAGTAGCATGGAGAGCTGCATCGACCCAGTCTCTGGACTGAAGACCACAACAACAACAACAACATATATACAGGGTGGTCCATTGATAGTGACCGGGTCAAATATCTCAACGTACGAGTTTCTTTGTCGCCTTCGCTTATTGATTCGGCACGCAAATCCCCGAAATTGTGTCCGACTAAAAGACATTTACAATGCCACTATAGCCACACAAAACTGTTGTTATATTAAATGCGTGTTGTGTGGCGTCAGATCACCAACGTACGAGTTTCTTTGTCGCCTTCGCTAATTGATTCAGCATTCGGAAATTCGTTTCGCGTCCCATGAAATATGAAAAAGTGCTTATAAAAGTTTTTTTTATATGTGAGTCGTACTTGATTGCAGATGCCATATATTCGAGATGCAGTATACCAGTGTTCGAGCATTGCCACGATGCACTGCATCCTGTCACTGCACAATCCAAAGAATTTATGGCCTACTGTAGGAGCGGGCTGGCAAGAATGCCGCTGACAGCCGTAATCAACAATATTTAAATTGTCAGAGGAATAGTGGCACTGTACATTTGCTTCAAATTGATGGTTCCAATCGCTTTTAACATCACGAGGGTGAATTTCATACAGGGCTTCCGGTAACACGCCCTTTGTTCGCTGCCACGCCACTTGGTGTGCTGAAAGATTACCAATCCGTCATCTAAATTCCTTATTGTCTGAATTTTAGTTTTCTATGTTCGTTTTCGTTTCATAGCTAACAGCAGTTTATTTCATTACTGCGTACTTCTGATTACTACTTCTCGTGTGGCCGGCCGCGGTGGTCTAGCGGTTCTAGGCGCTCAGTCCGGAACCGCGCGACTGCTACGGTCGCAGGTTCGAATCCTGCCTCGGGCATGGATGTGTGTGATGTCCTTAGGTTAGTTAGGTTTAATTAGTTCTAAGTTCTAGGCGACTGATGACCACAGATGTTAAGTCGCATAGTGCTCAGAGCCATTTGAACCATTTGAACTTCTCGTGTGTAATGCCCTCTGAATTTCGTTGTAAATATATTACTCGTAGTCTGATTGCGCTCTTCCCGCGTCCGTAGTATTGGATGGAGTAAACGATTCCAAATTTGTTTCACATAAAACAGAAGCAGCTTTCGTTGCTTCTGTATCTGTCATTGCCTAAAAATCTGAGTATAAACTGCTCGATTTAAATGCACCGTAAGCATATTGCTCGTATACTAAGTTTTTAGCACTTTCTTGCATTTAATGGAGAACTCCATGTTAACAGGCTGTGACAGTATTGGTGTTCAGCGTTATTCTATCTTACCACGGAATGAGTAAGTAATTCTGATTTGCTTCTTGCCAGTGAGTGCCGTGCATTTCACAGCACATGGCAGGGGTCACGCGCAAGCAGATCCAGCAGTGACGTCTCTGGCAACTTTCACGGCACACCATACTGCATAAAAGCTTACAGGCGCACAGCGCACACATGTTTAACTCATACGCAGCTATGAATATAATAGAGAGTTTGCGTGTTTTAGTGTACTATTATTGTTGTTATTAAGCTTTGTATTAGTTGACAATTTTTACTATAGTCGGTAAAATGCTAGTGTAAAGCCTCCGAGGGCGTCAACTTCTTTCACAGTCTCAGAGGGCACTGTTTTTTTTCTGGTGGAAGAATGCGGTGAAGCGCCCTATAATCTCATTTGAAACACTTTAACTACATTAATTGGTTTCCTTTTTCTATTCTGGAAAGTTATTTTACAACTTTTTTCTTCTTTCAGTTTTTGTCCTTGTTCACTGTCAGTTCACTTACTACCTTTGTATTTTTTCTTGTTGATGACTTTCATTGTGAAGAAAGTACATGTCCTCTCGAAACACATTACAGTAAAGTCGTGCATTCCTGGATGCTTCTAATTTATAATGTCATTTAACCTCACAAAGATTTTTGAGCTACCATCAGTGAAACTGTCGTGGACTTGTTGAAATTCTCTTTCCCTCTGTAGCCAGTTATTTCCTGAAACAGTTACATGGCCAGTTAGTGCAGCATACAATTGTGCTAATTCGGTGTGTTTATATTTAACTCTATAAGCAACATATCCTGCAGTCACCTCTAATAGCTCAACAGTTTTCTTCAAACCTGGAACACTTTCTCCTTCGTTCGCGGTGCAGTTCTCAAAAGTGTCTCCCATTTCTGAACCAATGTCTTCGACTTCTTGTTGTCAAATTCGCTTTCCCGCAGACAATAAGTGTCTTGTTAATCAGAAGATGACAGTTCTACCGACGTATCTAGAGTTTCCGGCAGTATAAAGTATCAAATTATTTCTCTGTCTTAAATGCACTATCTGATATGATTTACACCGTATTTCGGGTAAAAATCAAAGACTTAATTCTTCGGGAGACGGTTGTACGCAAAAGGTTGTATCGATGTCTTAATCTCATTCTTGGGGCGCCCAGGTGGTAAGAATCCTTGCCCTACGTGAAGTGCTTAACCAACCAATCATCCAGGAAACCATCAGCCAACGCACACGCAGGCTCATGGACAAAACAGAAGCCCTACGACCCACGCCACGTCACGTAGGATACGTTGAATCTTTAGCTCCTGAGTGTTGGCACCAGATCCGGGTGCCTTGGACGATTATCGATATCCCACAGTAACTATCCACATCACCTTTCACCTCTACATCTACCTACACCCTATAAGGGCTTGCAACAAAGATAAAATTACACCTTGACTATCCACCCAGCCCAGTCTCTAAGTTGGTAACATTTCGTCACAACCAACCACAAAAAACAACAAAGAAACAAAAACATTTCAGTATTCGGTTCAGATCTTGAAGGGAGATAGTCTTGGCAAAGATCGTTGTCGGGAGCGAGCTATTGGGTGAGCTAAATCACAACATGAAGCGACTGCCGACGATATTTATCGATTCGCATATTTTTGGAGGAATAGGCTTCTATTTTCGTGGTTAACAGAGTTAGGATTCGTCTAACTACTGTAATGAGTTAATGTTTAACAGGCCCCAGTTATCATTTATTGTTGTAATGGTATGTTTAAGAACTTTACGGACCAAGTGTTAACGAGGGTGATAGTGAGTTGCCTATTTGTGGTAGCAAACTTGTAGCTACATTCTTCCTTGGAGTATCGCTAGAGGTTCCTCTAGCACACTCCAAAGGAGTCTTCTCACTGGACGTGAAGAAGCATGTGGACGAAGAGCTGGTGACGTCACGGCGTGGAATTCCACGTTCCACTAATCTGTGGAGCGTGAAATGAAGAATCTGGCATGCCTGAATTTTATGGCCAGTGGCATGAGACATCGTTTTCCGTCACCAGCAGATCACTCCGCCCACGGTAGCTGAGTGGTCAGCGCGGCAGACTGTCAATCCTCGGGCCCGGGTTCGATTCTCGGTTGGGTCGGAGATTTTCACCGCTCAAGGACTGGGTGTCATTTTGTCCTAATCATCATCATTTCATCCCAATCGTCACGGAAGTGGCGTCAAATCGAAAGACTTGCACGAGGCGAACGGTCTACCCGACGGAAGGCCCTCGTCACACGACATTATTATTATTATTGCAAGCAGAACTTAGGAGCCGCCATACTGTACGGCGTTAAATTGGTGGGTTTTCTATATCATAGAGTACGTGGTGTAAATATAAGCTGTTTTTAAGCATCATCAAACGTTTTAGGTACGATTTGTTGTAATAAAATGGCAGAAAAATGCATATCGGTAGGCAATGGCTTCCAGTAATTGATGTTTTTAATGTTATAACTTGTGTGCTACGGAAGTACACCGTTTCAATAGTACGGCACAACGACGATTTATCAAAAGCTTATTTTTTGGTGCAACTGCATATTAGATATCAAATAATGACATTTGGAGAAGTCATTAGAGAGTATGTCATATACAGAGGCCCAGAAACTCTGTCTAAGCTGTAGAACAGTTGACAGCGTCAGGAGTTGTTGTCATGACACAATGAAAGTTTGCATCCATCTTCTACCAAAACCATTTTTTTCTCAAGTTTAGTTTCCTAAAAGGTTCTGTCTCTTTCTTATTTATTTAATACGAGTCTTATATCAAAAGTCGATGTTATTTATTATAAATAATGTATTTGCTGCAGTTCTTGTTGCAAAGACCAACGACTGGAATGTTTCCCCAGTGACCCGAAATCTTAAGTGATTGGTGGTCTAGGAAGTAAACACGAGTAACACACAGCAAGTTTTTTCTATTATGAAACTTTCTGTAAAATATATGTACCTACCTGTGGGCTTCTGAAGTGGTTCATGCTCGTATCTTGCCGGTAAATATCGTTTTCAATGAAAAAGATTCGATAAAATCTATGACACTGATCCTGATCTTGAAGTCTATGTGATGAAGTACGTTATTGAAGAGTCGAGAATATGGATACTATGCAAGCGCAAAGTGATGTTAGACACTATACCTTAAACTACATGCGATTTAAAATCGAAAATAGGATGAAAATGCAGTAGCTGCGTTAACGAGAACCTTGTAGTAGTATGTTTGTAAAGCATTACGTAGTGTTTCTCTACCAGAAATTTGTAATTCAAGCCATCGAAGAATCTCCAACCTTTTTCACGATTTTTTTCCGCTTTTCTTCGACAATCGCTAGCAGCGTTAACGCGGATATTTTATGAGCCTCGTCCCGTGTGTCGACGGCCTAAGGTAATTGAATTGTCGCTATTTTGTGGTTGTGTAGGTGAAATTTTGGCCTTCAACGAGGTGACTTCTCAAAGGAACTGTATTTAGAGTTACAGATTCCAGCATTGGATAGCGGAAACTTATCTTGTACTTTCAGGGAAAATTTTCCCATCAGCTTGAGAAGAGATACCCTGAAATATTTAAAGAGAGATCACTATTAAAAAGGAACGATAATTGAAGGAATTTCTAGAGCAACATTGCTTGTGAGTTACCAGTGTCGAATGAACTTTTCAATTAGCGATTTATAGTGAGTCGGATGTTGCCAACACCTGAAGACGGTTTAACTTTGTTTAAACTGTTTGACTGTGTAGACCAAAGTCGTGGTGGCCATAGGTTTCTTCTTTGTTATATATTTTATTGCAGTCTGTTAGTGGGGAGTGACAGAATTTGATGACACTCGTACACTTGCAACGTATTGGTTTATACCTGATAGTAAGCCTTCATTGACTTCTATCAATCAAAGACTAGAGATAAATGAGAAATAACAATTCGAAAGTTTTTTTAAATGAAAATAATGATTTTTAGTATGCTCTAAGTAGTCGTAATTACATTAAATATTATGCACTATTTTTGTGCGAACGTACAGCTTTTAGTACCTATCGACACTAACAAACTAAAATTTGTGTAAATGTAGTAGTAGTAGTAGTAGCAGTAGTAGTAGTAGCTGCTTTATTCATCGATAGATATTTTTTTTACAAGGATATAGGACATGTCAAATTATTTACAACTTTAGACCAATTTAAAACAAGCCAATTCGTATATACATACATTTACAGACTTCTAGTTAGAGACAATCATTAGATTTACTCCTGGTATACAATACTTCTTTTACAAATCACTTATTAAATAATGTATTGCCACACTGTTCACTGATATCTCACCATCAATCACTGCACACATTATACAAACATTGTTTCATAACACTTCGCTCACTACACAAACAAACAAACACTTGCGATATCTGGGGCCATTTTCTGTACCACAACTTCCCATTTGCTATCCTGAAAAACTGGGTCAGCGTCCCTCTATAATGAGTGAGATGTTGAGCTCAGAAAGAGGAATAGGTGTTAGTATTGTACTATGCATAGCTTGGGGGTAAGTTTTTCCAGAAAATGAAAAAAGAAGCTAAAAGCATAGTGTGAAGGTGTTATGTGGAATGTTGGATGTTTTGTAATCATTATTATTATTTAGTTGTATAACATTTTTTTACTAAACCCATACTCTGTTTTATCTAAGTAATCCTCCAATGTATAAAAAGTATTGCATAACAGGTCCTTTTTAGCTGCCTTTTTAAATAAGTTATTTTTGCAATTTCTTCTACCTCTTTTGGTAATTTATTGAACAGTTTTATTCCTTGGTAGAAAATGCTGTTTTGAATTTTATGTTTATTTTTTCTTGGTAAATGTAAATTGAGACTAGCTCTTGTTCCTTGGTCATGGACAGAGCTGTTTGTGCAGTCATTACCAATGTTATTTTTACAGCTCACTAGTAAACGTATTCACACGAAGCAGATAAACTCCCCAGTGTTTTGAGCAGATCTTTACAATGACCTCGACTACTATTTTTGGTTATTATTCTTATGGCTCTTTTCTGGAGTTTGAAAATTGTGTTCATATTTTGTGCAATTGTTCCCCAAAAAAGAATGCCATAGCTTGTAGTGCGACTCGTTTACGAGATATCGCATTTTGTGAAGTTCCCACACCAACATTTGTACAATACCTGTTGCTGCATACACTAAAGAACGACACAAATCCGTACACTAGTTATGGGGATTCTGACCAGTAACGAGGCACCTGACAATCACAGTTGTGTTCAAAATAACCACCGGCATCGGCAATACAAGCTTTCAGGCTGGAACGGAAGGACCGCTGCACACGTGCTAGCATTTCAGCGGAGACGTCCGGGCAAGCTGCAATAATACGTCGTCGCGCATTATCGAGGGTACTTCGTACGTCCTGTAGACAGCGTCTTTCAGTTTTTGACACAGAAAAAAGTCTACAGGCGTTAAATCCGGGGAACGATCAGGCCGAGGTATAGGTGCTCTGCGTCCAATCCACTGGTTTGGAAACAATTCGTGAAGACATGCTGTCGTACTTCGTGCACTATGAACTGGACGGCTATCGTATTGGTACCGCAAGCACAGGTTCCTTCTAGCCTTCAGAGGAACGTCTTGTAGCATCCGTGGAAGATGGTCTGTTAGGAGGCTGCCATACTTATGCTCGTTTCGTGTTCCGTCTATGAAAAACGAGGCTATGAGCTTGCATCCTATGGATACTGACGTTCCATCTGACGAAGCCAAAGGGGATTGTCAACACACCAGTAGTCCACGTTTCGGCTGTTTACCGGGCTATGATCCGTAAATGTGACTTCATCTCTAAACAAGATACATGATACATCTGGAGTATCCTGTCTTAATGCCCATTTCAAGAAGTTGATTCTCATAACCATTTGCATGTAGTTTCTGATAGACAGAGATGTCTTATCGACAGATAATGCGTAAGTTACTCTCAAAGACTCACGCCACTCCCTCGTGCAATTGCGCTGGAGCTAACGTGCCGATCGACTGTAACAGCACCAAGAACTTTAATTTCCTTCTCTTCTATCGTCATTTGTTTCCTTCCGTTACCTTATCAAGGTGTTACACTACCACTGTCACATAACTACACTCATGCTCATAAATTATGGATAACTGCAGAATGTGGCGCCACACAACGTGGCACTACACGAAACTGGCGCTAATAGCATAGGAACATAGGGAACACACACAACACAGATCTGTACGTCCACGGTATTGGTGATAAGTTGAGAAAACTGTTTGCTACAAAACGCCACTGTTTCCTGAGCATGTACCCCGACAACAATATGGGATATGATCACCATGCACACGTACACAGGCCGCACAACGGGTTGTCATACTCTGGATCAGGTGGTCGAGCAGCTGCTGGGGTATAGCGTCCCATTCTTGCACCAGTGCCTGTCGGAGCTCCTGAAGTATCGTAGGGGTTTGAAGACGTACAGTGATACGTCGACCAAGAGCATCCCAGACGGGCGCGATGGGGCTTAGGTCTGGAGAACAGGCAGGCCATTCCATTCGCCTGATATCTTCAGTTTCAAGGTACTCCTCTACGATGGCAGCTCGGTGGAGCCGTGCGTTATCATCCATCAGGAGGAAGGTGAGACCCACTGCACCACTGAATAGGCGAACATACTGGTGCAAAATGACATACAGATACACCTGAACTGTTACAGTTCTTCTGTCAAAGACATGCAGGGGTGTACGTGCACCAATCATAATCCCACGCCACACCATCAAACTACGACCTCCATACAGGCCCCTTTCAAGGACATTAATGAGTTGGTATCTGGTTCCTGGTTCACGCCAGATGAAAACCCGGCGAGGATGACTGTTTAGACTATACCAGGACTCGTCCGTGAACATAACCTGGAACCACTGTTCCAATGACCATGTATTGTGTTCCTGACACCAGGCTTTACGGGCTCTCCTATGACCAGGGGTCAGTGGGATGCACCTTGCAGGTCTCCAGGCGAATAAACCTTGCATGTTCAGTCGTCTGTACATTGTGTGTCTGGAGACAACTCTTCCAGTGGCCGCCGGTAAGGTTCCAAGCAAAGCTACCTGCAGTACTCCATAGCCGTCTGCGAGCTCTGATGGTGAGATATCGGTCTTCTTGTGGTATTGTACACTGTGGACGTCCCGTACTGTAGCGCCTGGACACGTTTCCTGTGTGCTGGAATCGTTGCCATAATCTTGACATCAAACTTTGTGGATCAGGGAGGGCCCGTGCTACGACCTGCTGTGTTTGACCAACCTCCAGTCGCTCTAGTATTCTAACCCTCATAACGTCATCAATGAGCCATTTTCAACACACAGTCACTATTAGCACGTCTGAAAACGTCTGCATACTTACTCGCTGCACCGTAATCTGACATGCACCAACACACCTCTGCGTATGTGGACTGCTGCAGCGCCACCGGGCAACGACCGCAGGTCAAATGCAGCACATGGTCATACCCCGAGGTGATTTAAGCCCGCAAACCGCCCACGAGAGTGTTGTTTCACCATGTATCAGCATTATCCTTAATTTATGCGCATGCGTGTAGTTAAAGAGATTGATATATAATTGCC
Organism: Schistocerca gregaria; assembly: GCF_023897955.1. NCBI lineage: Eukaryota > Metazoa > Arthropoda > Insecta > Orthoptera > Acrididae > Schistocerca > Schistocerca gregaria. The sequence continues at coordinate 1,011,006,758 of NC_064920.1, read as the reverse complement.
ATGAAGGTTGCCTTCTATTGGGATATCTTGCCGCATACACTGTAGAAGAACTATCTGCATTCTTCCTACACTCCCCGTACACCATGTGCGTGTCGGCTTTTCTGCATCGGTAAATCCCATGGTCCACTCACGACCTACAGCTTGGACTGCCACACACTAACTGACTAGCAAGTCGCAATGCACTCCAGGAACATACAAGCACGCTGTAAGCAAACAAAAGGTCTTTTCAAAATGTATCTCGTAAATGTCTCGCACTAGAATCCTACAAAAAACATCACTGACATTCTATCTTTCTCTAGTTCTAGTTTGTTAAGGTCAATACGTGTTGTTCCATTTAAATAAGTGCGTGTTTGCCAAAAATAAACTTTCTAAGTATGATTACTATTTGTTTATCGGCGAACAGCACCAGCATCTGACTACCAATCCATTCTGCGAAAATCGCACATTAATAGCACTTTTCATTTCCGCAGTATTTGCGGAGCAACTTTTAGGTAATTCACCCTGTATATGAGAAGTACTCGATATTCAGAAATGTTCTGATGAGGTTATAAATGTTGCAAAGCTAACTGCATTTTAGCAACAAGTACGAATCAGAAGAGATCAGATTTTTTCCACAAAAGAAAAGTGAAAGGAAGCGAGTGTGGGTAGCAAAAACATCGCTGACGTGGCCAGTAGCTTAATCTCTGTGAGGCGAAAGAAAAGTAATTCTTGCCTGGTGGAAGTGTTATTGATAAAAGCAGTTTTCGCTACCTATATTGATTCGATATCATTGAGAGAAAGGCGTTATTGTAATACTCATTTTTTTTCCTTCTCAATTTTGAACGGTTGTAATCGGAATAGATTTTTGGTAATAAACCGTTAAAAGTCAGCGGTGTTTAGTTCGTCCTGTGCGTTGAGTATAAAAGGATTTAAGTATCTTTTCACAAGTTGGCAGTAAAAGGTAGACCTGTGAAAGAATTCATAGATAGATAATTTTATTTAACAGTATTTACGCAAAGAGAGAGTCAACTGTACTTAATATCGAATTTTATCATCACTTCCAAAGGATTCACCAGGGCTTATAAGCTATCAATTAAGAACTAAGGAATCCCTGTGAGAGTACAATAAGTCAGATGCGTTGAAACTATAATTGATTGTACGTATATTAATGATTTTGTACTGGAAAAATCTACATTCAGTTTCGTTCGCAACATAGATCTATTCCACTATATGGCAAGGTTAACAGACACAAAGTGTCGACGAGAGAATGACAATCGGATTAATCGTTCTTGTTTATACGGCGGCACACTGCAGTGGGTGGGTGAAGCAAGTATCGCTAGGGAGAGAAGTGGTGCAGAGCAGGCATGCTTAGTAACAAGTGTCTACTCTCTATGTGGATAGGTAGTTTTCTTTTCTGAGGAGTCGTAGGTAGCACAAGTGATGTGCTGAGAATTCCTTCATCATTCTATAAACAAATGTTATTAGAAATAAGGAGACCAATCGTTTTACTGACTCATTAGTTCGTGGTTTAGTAAAAACGAGCACAAAAACTAGATATCATGAATCCTTCGTCATTTTAAAAATGAAAGAGTTCAAAGAAAATTATTTTTCATTCAAAAGTCATTCAGACGTTAATGTTGGGGGACACTAGGGGTGGGGATGCTAGCTAATATATGATTACACTCAGTGGTAATGGTCTCAGAAAGGTCGGGAACCACCAAAGATCCTGATAGTGTACGCCCCTGGTAGCTGAGTGGTCAGCGCGACGGAATGTCACACCTAACGGCCAGGGTTCGATTCCTTCCTGTGTCGCATATTTTCTCCGCTCAGGGACCGGGTGTTGTGTTATCATTATCATCATTTCATCCCCATCGACAAGCGAGTCGCCGAAAGTGCGTCAGTCGAAAGACTTGCACCAGGCGAACGGTCTACCCGACGGGAGGCCCTAGCCACGTGGCATATGCATTTCCATCCTGATAGTGTCACAAAAACAATTAATTGGACGTGCTTCACCAACGAACCACATTGTTAGTTTCGGTTTACCTTAAACGGATAACTGTTGCTAAGTTTCCGGTTCACAGGAATATATCCAGTCTGCCTCCAAAAATGAGTGGTCAACGAAGATGGCTGCCATGCGGAAGACACTAATTTCATTTCCATTACTGACAGGGACTTTTCCTTGGTAGGAAGACTGGACTGGGGTCCACTCGGCCTACTTCTGCTACTTGAGTGAAAAGAAGCGGTTCCAAGGTCTGCAAAGCCGGTAACGGCTCTGAGAGTTGTTCGTGCTGACTCCACTCCCTTCCATACCACATCCACATGACGTCCCTGACTGAAGATTTCACGGCGGTCGGTCACGATTGGTCCGCCTGTGATCAGAGCGGTGGAGCTTTTCTGCTTACGAATATGTCTTTTCTGCTTACGAATATGCCTTCAAAAAATGGTTCAAATGGCTCTGAGCACAATGGGACTTAACTGCTGAGGTCATCAGTCCCCTAGAACTTAGAACTACTTAAACCTAACTAACCTAAGGACATCACACACATCCAAGCCCGAGGCAGGATTCGAACCTGCGACCGCAGCGGTCACGCGGTTCCTGATGTAGCGCCTCCAACCGCTCGGCCACTCCGGCCGGCACTATGTCTTCGTTTCGTCTCCTGATATCCTGTTGAATGCAGATTTGCACGATCATTTTTATGGAGTGGCTCCTTGACATGAGCTTGCATTTGAGCTGCGGCGAAAATTTTCAAGCGAAGTCGGTTGGGCAGCAGTCTTCGATATGACTAAGAATGTCTCTACCCCACGTTAACGCACATGCCATTGCGTCTCACAGATGCCAGACACAGTACTGATTTTGGTCGACTTTCACGAAATTCGTCGGTGGCAGAAGCGCACGACCACGACAAAATACTGTAAATCAATTGTAAAAGGTATTTTTGAATGTGATTGGTTACCGAAAGGTGAGCGAAGCGTTTCGAGGTATTGTCGTTGAGTAGGTTTTTACGAAAATCTTAAAAAAGTTATCCAACCGAGATATTCATGCGAAATTTCCATTTTTTCATAACACAGTTTCTTTAAACGTTCACTGAAAACACATTACCTGGTCAATTTCTGAGCTGTATTGTTTTAACAATAACAAAAGACAAGTTTTGAATTAGTGGTAATATCATATCAGAAAGCACCACGTAGTGGTCGTTGTAAAAGCTAAAAACTCACTGTACTCTTTGTCGGACCCTGTTAATGGCAGACTTACGAGACTCCGCAATATACCACCGCCGGTAGATGCGCACACGGGAAGGCATGCACGGAGAGAGCGGTAATGGTGAGGGCTGTGGGCAGGTGCTGTAGGGGAAATAGCAAGCGCTGGAGGGCAATAACCGTCCTGAAGTGTCAATGAATGGCACACAGTTCTCTTGTTGCCATGTTAAAATTTGCTTCATTTGCCAAAATTTGGCGGAGTTCACAGTCTCTCCTCACTAACATGTTGCGCAGATGCAATTGCTAGAGAAATTCAAACAGAGGTTTATTAAGTAAGGAACTGAGGAAAAGTAAGGTCAGTATCTTATGAAAAAGCACATCCTTGGAACAAAATGAATGTGTAATGTCTTCGCTTATATTGTTCCAAACCCTATACCATATACCGTTTCACCGACTAGCGGTGGCCCTTAAAAATTACATTCTTGCATCGAAAAAGTCTGTAATTAGTGGAATAACAAGGTAGATAATTAAGTTTTGCATGATAACCATACTGTAAAATACTTTCCTCTTTGCATGCTGTTATTTGCCAAAATCTCATTTCGACATCTCACATCGTTCATGAAATACGAGGAATGCTATGGATATTTCACTCTGGTTTATCTACGACGCGGCGCGATCCGAAGTGAGCGTGTTACGTCAGATCAGTTTTCTCCAGATTAGTGCCAGACAGAGACCTCCACCCAACTCTAAAGAAAAATTGAATATGCAGCAAACTTTTTCTAATTTCTCGCAGTGACTTACTTCCACGTAAAAATCACAATAACTATGACCATTAACGAAATGATGGTCGCATAGTAATGAACCTGACATATAAAGCTACAAGTCAAGCAAAAATTATTTTTTTACCGAATAGTTTCTGTAAAATCATTTGAGAAAGATTGCAGGGCTTGCGCCTCGATTCTGTCATCACCGATCGACCGAAACGTGGAACACAAGTGTCGGTCTCCCCTTCCGAACAAACGAATGAGCTCGCCTGGTGCTTTGGACGAAAATCCGCCACTGCGAATCGGCCTCTGCATCCTGTGCGGAATCTTATCTACGAAACTGTACACATGTTGACGACTACACGGGTTGCCAGAGGTCTGTCTTTCGGTACTGCTCATTTTAGTGACTACATTTCACAGCATTCTTTCCATTGCTTCGGACATTTAATACTCACTGTATTTGTGCTTTGACTGTGTGTGTTCATTAAATAAGTCACTTGACTACCAAATTAATTACCTTTACACAGGGCGATTCAGCCAGAACTCAAATATTTAATCATATCCTTCACCAATGTGATCTAGTATATTTAAACATCTTTATAAAAGATGCTGAAATTATCATCCATTTTGTAGTAAACGCATATCGACCGATAGCACATGTTTATAGATATTAGTTTAAATATATATACTGTGACTTTCCTTACAGCAGCTGCAATGTTCTTCTTTAAATCCTCCAGTTTTCTCGGATTATTGCTGTACGCCTTAAGATCAACCCACAGAAAGAAATCTGGAGAAGTCAGGTCTGGTGAACGTGGGGGCCACAGATGTTTAGAAATTAATCGAACATTGAATAACTTACGAAGCAATGTCATCGTTTCGCGTTGCACCATCTAGTTGAAATCAGCAATAACGTTCTTTCACTTGAAGGATGGCTGTCAGTTGATGTATGATGTTTGTATGAACAAGTGATGTGACAATATAATTAAAAACATTGGTCCAACAATTTGCTGCCTATTGTGAGTAAAGTGGGGTCTCATGTGATGTGTGAGGATTATTGGTACCGTAGGACAAATGCGAGTGTTTTGGCTGTTCATATATCCATTTAAGTGGAACCAAGCTTCATCACTTAAAAACGTGTTGTTATGCTTAGTATCCACATCGATAAGAATGAATCTCTTAAATCACTGACAAGAGGTGACCAACTTTTCCGAATAAAAAAGACACAGTTCTTGTAACACACGAATTCGGTATGGTCGCAACCTCAGACGTTTAGTGGTTCTATGGAAGGTTGGACAAGATGCTCCAAATTCGGATCATATAACTGTACCACGCGACCATTGGATGATTACTAGCATGATGTCAAATTAACGCGAAAGCAAAATAAGTCTACAAATGATATTGATATTGTGGCGGGCTGCAGTGTGTGAAAATTTGAATCTGTCCGTTAAACGGCATATAGCAATCATGTACTTCACATACTAAATAGTCGCCACATTATTTATTTGAACTCATCTCTCATTTTGTGAATATGGCAAATATTTTGATTTGACTCTTTAACGTTTAAATAATATTTGTGGCCTGCTGATGAAGATACTGAAGGGTAGCATAATTACACTACTGGCCATTCAAATTGCTATACCACGAAGATGATGTGCTACAGACGCGAAATTTAACCGACAGGAAGAAGATGTTGTAATATGAAAATGATTAGCTTTTCACAGCATTCACACAAGGTTGGCGCCGGTGCGAAATCTACAACGTGCTGACATGAGGAACGTTTCCAACCGATTTCTCATACACAAACAGCACTTGACCGGTGTTGCCTGGTGAAACGTTGTTGTGATGCCTCGTGTAAGGAGGACAATGCGTACCATCACGTTTCCGACTTTGACAAAGATCGGATTGTAGCCTATCGCGATTGCGGTTTATCGTATCGCGACATTGCTGCTCTCGCTGGTCGAGATCCAATGACTTTTAGCAGAATATGGAATCGGTGGGTTCAGGAGGGTAATAAGGAATGCCGAGCTGTATCCCAACGGCCTCGTATCACTAGCAGTGGAGATGACGGGCATCTTATCCGCATGGATGTAACGGAGCGTGCAGACACGTCTCAATCCCTGAGCCAACAGATGGGGACGTTTGCAACCCAACAGCCATCTGCACGAACAGATCGACGACGTTTGCAGCAGCATGGACTATCAGCTCGGAGACCATGGCGCCTGCGATGGTGTACTCAACGACGAACCTGGGTGCACGAATGCCAAAATGTCATTTTTTCGGATGAATCCAGGTTCTGTTTACAGCATCATGATGGTCGCATCCGTGTTTGGAGACTTCGCGGTGAATACACATTGGAAGCGTGTATTCGTCATCGCCATACTGGCGAATCACCCGGCGTGATGGTATGGGGTTCCATTGGTTACACGTTCGGTCACCTCTTATTCGCATTGATGGCACTTTGAACAGTGGGCATTACATTTCAGATGTGTTACGACCCGTGGCTCTACCCTTCATTCGATACCTGCGAAACCCTACATTTCAGCAGGATAATGCACGACCGCATGTTGCAGATCCTGTACGGACCTTTCTGGATACAGAAATTGTTCGATTTCTGCCCTGGCCAGCACATTCTCCAGATCTCTCACCAACTGAAAACGTCTGGTCAATGGTGGCCGAGCAACTGGCTCATCACAGTACGCCAGTCACTACTCTTGATAAACTATGGTATTGTGTTGAAGCTGTATGGGCAGCTGTACCTGTACACTCCATCCAAGCTCTGTTTGACTCAATGCCCAGGCGTATCAAGGTCGTTATTACGGCCAGAGATGGTTGTTCTGTGTACTGATTTCTCAGGATCTATGCACCCAAATTGCGTGAAAATGTAATCACATGTCAGTTCTAGTATAATATATTTGTCCAATGAATACCCGTTTGTCATCTGCGTTTCTTCTTAGTGTAGCAATTTTAATGGCCAGTACCGTATTTTTTTATTTTCAAACCTATTTTTCCTGAAAGGAGGTTGGATTTATTCAGGAGTCCAGTGCACCAAATCACTCTTCTCTTTTTGGCTAAGAAATCGTATTTTTCAACATAAACTCCGTTTAATGTGATAGCCTTACGTTACCTTACTGGGAGTACCTGTATGCCCGCATGGTATGACTCTACTCGTCGACGTCGGAGCCAGCGTCTTGCTGCATCAATAACTTCCGCATCATCCACTTACTGATTCCCACACAGCCCATCGTTCATTGGGCCAGAAGGAAGCCGAAAGGCGTGAAATGCAGGCTGTAGGGTAGAGGAAGAAGAACAGTCCCCAGAATTTTTATGAGCTCCTTTCGGGTCTGCAGGGTTGGGCGAGGCCTTACGTTGTCATGGAGGAGGAGTTAGTCTACTTTTTTGTGGTGATGAATACTCTGAGGTCGTTTCTTCAATTTCCTAAGGGTAGCAAAATTCACTTCTGAGTTGATCGTTGCACCATCAGGGATGGTATCAATCAGAATAACCCCTTTAAAGTTCCAGAAGGCCGTCGTCACGACTTTACCGGCTGAATGTTTGAACATTTTCTTCGGAGGAGAGGTATGGCGCCACTCCATGGATTACCAATTCGTTTCTGCTTCGAAGTGATGATCCCATGTTTAATCGCCTGTAACGATGTTCGACAAACACTGTCATGTTTAGTCTCGTAACGAGCAATCAGTCCCGCACAGATGGTCCGTTATTGCTCCATATAGTCTTCTGTCAGGTGGTGAGGAACCCCAACTGGTGTACGAGTGCGTCAGAGCTATCAACAGACATGTCCAATCGTGCTGTGAGGTTTTTGAGTGTGATCCGTCGATCAGCCCGAACGAGAACGTTCACACGTCCCAACAATGCAGGAGTTACAGCTGTGTGCAGCCGGCCAGCACACATGACATCAGACAGGTTTGGGCGAACTTGTTACGGTGACGACAGACGCCTCGCCCAATGACTCACCGTGCTTTTGTTTAGTGCCAGGTCTCGGTCGACGTTCTATAAGTGCAATTGTCTGGTTTCCCACAAAGAGAAACTCAATGACAGCTCTATGCTGGAACGCAGCTCTGTTACAGCGATTTTGACGGTTACATGTAACAACGCCACTTATCGGACTTCATGAAACCGTAGGGACCGAAACGAAAATATTTCGCTATGTTCGACAACAAGTTCCAGATGTTTTCAACCGAAACTGGCTGAGAAAGAAATGTTTGCCATTACTTATTGAACTCCACTCGTATTTCCAGATTATCATCTACGTACGTATATAAATACTGTTATTTAATTCACATATACGATCTATTCTTGGATACACTGGTGCTGTATTACATGGTTTATGCCGAGGCCGACTACGGCGTGCATAACTGCACGCGTGCCAGGCATGCGAGCCGAGTCTCAACCTTTCTCGGTCCTTCTCACAAGTACGCCTACCTGATACAGCGCGACATTTCATTTACTATTACAATGCTGCATTTTTAAGTTGGCAAAGACCTCTTCATATCGGTAGTATCGTAGTGGCAGTGCTGTTTACCCTTCAGTCTTTGTTCGTGGCATGATGGACATTCACAGGGTCAGTGACTGCTTGTACAAATAGGGGCATTCTAGCGATCTGTCGTCATAGGCTTTATAAATGGATGCGAATTCGTCAGAACGTATTATGCAATCACATAATGGACGTTTACAGCAAGTTTGTTATGAAAAGACATTGCAATACCATGAAGCAAGACTTTAAAGATTTAGTGGACAATGAAAGTGCGAAACATTACAAGGATCTCTAGACGGAATTCATTGTTCTGTACATCAAGAATTTGCTGGCACGGAACACTTGAAAAATTTCTTGGTACGAATAGTAAAATTTCGGAACTCGCACGCATTATCCCACAGTCAGCTGCAACAGCATTCAAGACTTCCGCTCAGGCTACTTAAGTCCTTTATTGAACGGTTGCGACCGGTTTCGCATTCTTAAAATACATCGTCAGGTGATGTGTTCATTGGAAGAATATAATATTTACTCTTGGGAATAAGAATTTAAAAATAAGTGGTCATAACAACTTAAGGCCGCTAAGAAGAGTATACTTACAGTATCTTTTAAATCATTGTAGTATATAGCAAGCAGTAATAGGCACGTCCTGTCGTTCATAGTCAAAGCAATAAAAATAAGTAACTCGTTGTAAAGCGGTGGTCCAAGTTAAAATAATTGCCCTATAAAATAAGGGCATATTTCAGTAACTATGAAAAACGGAAGAAATCGAAGAATCGTAGGTACTGTGAGAACATCCGAATAAACAAAGTCAAATAAACGTAGCTTTACTTCAAGCAGAAACAAGAAAGAAGGAAGCAAAGCTAACCATATACCTCGTCTGTAGACTGCTCAAGGAGGTAGCCTGGAATCAGACTGAGCTAAATTGTTGTTGTTGTTGTCTTCAGTCCTGAGACTGGTTTGATGCAGCTCTCCATGCTACTCTATCCTGTGCAAGCTTCTTCATCTCCCAGTACCTACTGCAACTTACATCCTTCTGAATCTGCTTAGTGTATTCATCTCTTGGTCTCCCTCTACGATTTTTACACTCCACGCTGCCCTCCAATGCTAAATTTGTGATCCCTTGATGCCTCAAAACATGTCCTACTAACCGGTCCCTTCTTCTAGTCAAGTTGTGCCACAAACTTCTCTTCTCCCCAATTCTATTCAATACCTCCTCATTAGTTACGTGATCTCTCCACCTTATCTTCAGCATTCTTCTGTAGCACCACATTTCGAAAGCTTCTATTCTCTTCTTGTCCAAACTAGTTATCGTCCATGTTTCACTTCCATAGATGGCTACACTCCAAACAAATACTTTCAGAAACGACTTCCTGATACATAAATCTATATTCGATGTTAACAAATTTCTCTTCTTCAGAAACGCTTTCGTGGCCATTGCCAGACTACATTTTATATCCTCTCTACTTCGACCATCATCAGTTATTTTACTTCCTAAATAGCAAAACTCCTTTATTACTTTAAGTGTCTCATTTCCTAATCTAATTCCCTCAGCATCACCCGACTTAATTCGACAACATTCCATTATCCTCGTTTTGCTTTTGTTGATGTTCATCTTATATCCTCCTTACAAGACACTATCCATTCCGTTCAACTGCTCTTCCAAGTCCTTTGCTGTCTCTGACATAATTACAATGTCATCGGCGAACCTCAAAGTTTTTACTACTTCTCCATGAATTTTAATACCTACTCCGAATTTTTCTTTTGTTTCCTTTACTGCTTGCTCAATATACAGATTGAATAACATCGGGGAGAGGCTACAACCCTGTCTCACTCCTTTCCCAACCACTGCTTCCCTTTCATGCCCCTCGACTCTAAAAAGTGCCATCTGGTTTCTGTACAAATTGTAAATAGCCTTTCGCTCCCTGTATTTTACCCCTGCCACTTTCAGAATTTGAAAGAGAGTATTCCAGTCAACATTGTCAAAAGCTTTCTCTAAGTCTACAAATGCTAGAAACGTAGCTTTGCCTTTTTCTTAATCTTTCTTCTAAGATAAGTCGTAAGGTCAGTATTGCCTCACGTGTTCCAACATTTCTACGGAATCCAATCTGATCTTCCCCGAGGTCCGCATCTACCAGTTTTTCCATTCGTCTGTAAAGAATTCGTGTTAGTATTTTGCAGCTGTGACTTATTAAACTGATACTTCGGTAATTTTCACATCTGTCAGCTCCTGCTTTCTTTGGGATTGGAATTATTATATTCTTCTTGAAGTCTGAGGGTATTTCGCCTGTCTCATACATCTTGCTCACCAGCTGGTAGAGTTTCATCATGACTGGCTCTCCCAAGGCCGTCAGTAGTTCTAATGGAATGTTGTCTACTCCGGGGGGCTTGTTTCGACTCAGGTCTTTCAGTGCTCTGTCAAACTCTTCACGCAGTATCTTATCTCCCATTTCGTCTTCATCTACATCCTCTTCCATTTCCAAAATATTGTCCTCAAGTACATCACCCTTGTATAAACCTTCTATATACTCCTTCCACCTTTCTGCCTTCCCTTCTTTGCTTAGAACTGGGTTGCCATCTGAGCTCTTGATATTCATACACGTGGTTCTCTTCTCTCCAAAGGTCTCTTTAATTTTCCTGTAGGCAGTATCTATCTTACCCCTAGTGAGATAAACCTCTACATCCTTACATTTGTCCTCTAGCCATCCCCGCTTAGCCATTTTGCACTTCCTGTCGATCTCATTTTTGAGACGTTTCTATTCCTTTTTGCCTCCTTCATTTACTGCACTTTATATTTTCTCCTTTCATCAATTAAATTCAATATTTCTTCTGTTACCAAAGGATTTCTAGCAGCCCTCGTCTTTTTACCTACTTGATCCTCTGCTGCCTTCACTACTTAATCCCTCAGAGCTACCCATTCTTCTTCTACTGTGTTTCTTTCCCCCATTCCTGTCAATTGTTCCCTTATGCTCTCCTTGAAACTCTGTACAACCTCTGGTTCTTTCAGCTTATCCAGATCCCATGTCCTTAAACTCCCACCTTTTTGCAGTTTCTTCAGTTTTATCCTACAGGTCATAACCAATAGATTGTAGTAAGAGTCCACATCTGCCCCTGGAAATTCCTACAATTTAATTCCATGTATACAACCTTCTTTTATGATTCTTGAACCAAGTGTTAGCTATGATTAAGTTATGCTCTGTGCAAAATTCTACCAGACGGCTTCCTCTTTCATTTCTTAGCCCCAATCCATAATCACCTACTATGTTTCCTTCTCTCCCTTTTCCTACTGACGAATTCCAGTCACCCATGACTATTAAATTTTCGTCTCCCTTCACTACCTGAATAATTTCTTTTATCTCATCATACATTTCATCAATTTCTTCATCATCTGCAGAGCTAGTTGGCATATAAACTTGTACTACTGTAGTAGGCATGGGCTTTGTGTCTATCTTGGTCACAATAATGCGTTCACTATGTTGTTTGTAGTAGCTTACCGGCACTCCTATTTTTTTATTCATTATGAAACCTACTCCTGTATTACCACTATTTGATTTTGTATTTATAACCCAGTATTCACCTGACCAAAAGTCTTATTCCTCCTGCCACCGAACTTCACTAATTCCCACTATATCTAACTTTAACCTATCCATTTCCCTTTTTAAATTTTCTTACCTACCTGCCCGATTAAGGGATCTGACATTCCACGCTCCGATCCGTAGAAAGCCAGTTTTCTTTCTCCTGATACCGACGTCCTCCTGAGTAGTCCCCGCCCGGAGATCCGAATGGGGGACTATTTTACCTCCGGAATATTTTACCCAAGAGGACGCCATCATCATTTAATCATACAGCAAAGCTGCATGTCCTCGGGAAAAATTACGGCTGTAGTTTCCCCTTGCTTTCAGCCGTTCGCAGTAACAGCACAGCAAGGCCGTTTTGGTTAACGTTGCAAGGCCAGATCAGTCAATCATCCAGACTGTTGCCCCTGTAACTACAGAAAAGGCTGCTGCCCCTCTTCAGGAACCACATGTTTGTCTGGCCTCTCAACAGATACCCCTCCGTTGTCGTTGCACCTACGGTACGGCCATCTGTATCGCTGAGTCACGCAAGCCTCCCCACCAACGCCAAGATCCATGGTTCATGAGGGGGGGGGGGGGGGGAGCTAAATTGGTGGAACGCTATTATGGGGAAATGGCACCGTCGAGAAAATAAAAAAGTGGCTGTACAAATGCTACTAAGCGTACCCTCCAACAAGCAAAAGGATGAATGTACTTACATCTAAAGGCAATGCGTAAGGAACATGCTTCAAGGAAACAATCAATAACTTATTTAAACGATCAAAACTGGCCAAAAGGCTTCTATGGAGTGAATTAATCTGCGTTTTTAGTGTTTGATCAGGAAAATTCTTCAATGAGAAATAAATTTCCATTTCTTCCAAAATATTGAGAATGTTTCCCTTGCTTTCTCGAAGCAGTATCTGAAGATTAGTGAGGAGAACCGTAACTGAATGCATGTATGGGTGTCTGATATCTTCCGATTTTCACAGGCGTTGAGACTTCCCCTTGTTTTCTAGGTTGCTTTTTGGGCCCAATCATTTTAACTTTGACCAGTTACTTACATCTATTCCTTTGGGGATGAACGACAGGACGTCGCTATAACTGTGTTTCTTGTATACTACAATGTCTTGAAAGCTAATATTTTTATTCAGCTTGCAGAATGTTGGCTGTGGGTATCCTTATTTTAAAGTAACGTGTTTAGATGCAACAATTTTTTTATGGCATTGAAAGAAGAGTATGGAGTCTTTATATATTGTTGCAAAGTACCTTGGTTAAGTCAAGCGACATGCCTGAAACGATTTTTCGGTTTAAAACCTACTATTTTTGAATTTATGAAGGAAAAAGTGGTGCAGGAACGAAAAGTAGAAAATCTGGAATGGATTGCAGACCTCGCATTTTAAGTGGACTTGTCTGCATAGTGTGTACACATAGGAAAGTGTAAAACAACTTCTTTCTGATTTGATTGGGATGTATTTAAAAAGAAAATCGCGTTGTTGAAGGGTCAAATTCTGCGAAACACAGTCCGGTTCCCTAAGCTCACTTACGTTAAAGAAAACGCGAGTTTCGAAGAATTCATTGTGGCCTTGAAAGACTTACAACGATAACTTCCTAAACATTTCAAGACAATGCCAATGTTACATTGTTTTCAAGAGCGTTTGCTGCTTCAGCTGAAAGCGCCCCTATGTACGTGCAAATGATCGATCTGCAATGTAATTCCTGGTTTAAAGATAAGTCATTTATAACTAAAATTGTCCAGGAGTCTACACCGTTTCCCTAAGGTAGAGTTTACACATCTCCATAATGAGGTTGCAAAAGTGTCACAGTATATCGCTCAACACATGTGATGAAAGAGTTTTTTTCGATTACGAAACTAAATAAGCCACGATTCTGTGGGAACCTGAGTGCGAAAATCTGTGAAACTATCTGCGTCTGCCTGTATGTCGACAGTTTGTACCGGATAAAAATTATGTCTTCAGTGTGCGACCAATAATTAATATTGAGCCGGCCGAAGTGGCCGAGCGTTTTTAGGCGCTACAGTATGGAACCGCGCGACCGCTACGGTCGCAGGTTTGAATCCTGCCTCGGGTATGGATGTGTTGCTGTCCTTAGGTTAATTAGGTTTAATTAGTTCTATGTTCTAGAGGACTGATGACCTCAGCAGTTCAGTCCCATAGTGCTCAGAGCCATTAAACAATATTGAAAATTTGTTTTGTTTGTGATCTATGTTGTTAATAAATGTAGAATATTAAACCAAATCGTATACAGTACGACTGAATTGCCACTGAAATGCGGTGCATTCACAGTTTTCCCCGCTCACACACAAATAGCGTGCTGTGGAGGTGGGGGAAGTGTGCAACTAGACAGCGCTGTGGCACTCATTCTAGGTCACTGCTTGCGAGCCGATTCTTTGCCACCCCTGGTTTATGCAGTAAGCTACCTCGATGTAATTTGTAAGAAATTTTTCATTAAAATGTAGACTTCTTTCCTTAACCTTCTGACCCTTTCCCTAATTTGTTAGGTGGCTGTAGTTTAAATAAACTCTAAACTTTAATGAAATTGATTGCTTCTCTCTGTGGAAAGACATTCAGTTTCTCATACCACCAGTAAATACACGATTCCATAAAGAATCGAACTCCTATGTTCGAAACTGCCTCAAATGTGTGATTACAAATGAGTTAATTGTTAATATTTGCCTTGAAGTTGTAAATGAGAAAAGGCCAAGGAAAGGTTTGAAATTACGCTTAAAATGTGTTGGATAAATGTAGACTAGAGAATTTACATTCCATTTTAAGCAAAAGCTAATTTCTCGTGCGTCTCAATGTTTGTGACGTTCTGTGTCGTGAAGTGAGGTCCACGTGGCGCGTACGAAGTTTATTCACAAAATTCCGAAACATTCATAATTTCGCTCCAACGCTATGTTGGAGTAAAATGCGGTTGACATTCCTGCACAGGCCTGTGTTTAATATGTAACTGCCGAGAAGTGTCATTGTTGTATGTCTGTTAGTTATTCAGTGCTGTATGGAGTAGAACGTTGTATGGCATAGTTTACGAATTTCGTGAAAACACAGTTGGAGGAGCATCGCGTCTGTATTAAATTTAGTGAAACTCAACATTTACAGAGACACACCAAAGGATGCAGGAAGCCTACGGTGACGAGTGCTTAATCCGTACTCGGTGTTACGAATGGTTCACGTGGTTTAGAAGTGTCCAGACGGAAGTTAAACATGACCCTCGTTCAGAGCGCCATTCGAAGTCTACCGACGACGTTCATTTCAGGAACGTCAACAAAATTGTGCGTGCCAATCGAAGACTCACTGAGAGACTGCAGAAGAATGTAACATGTCCGTGGGATCATGTCATGTAATCTTGACACAGCATTTTGGAGGGTTGAGTTGTTTGGGGGAAGAGACCAAACAGCAAGGTTATCGGTCTCATCGGATTAGGGAAGGACGGGGAAGGAAGTCGGCCGTGCCCTTTCAGAGGAACCATCCAGGCATTTGCCTGGAGAGATTTAGGGAAATCACGGAAAATCTAAATCAGGATGGCCGGACGCGGGATTGAACCGTCGTCCTCCCGAATGCGAGTCCACTGTGTTAACCACTGCGCCACCTCACTCGATATCATTTTAGAATGCACCGTGTTTCCGTCAAGTTCGTCAAACTGCTCATGAGTCAAGACCAGAAAGACCTTCACTTCGTAGTCTGTGAAGAGCTTTTGCATCGCGCAAATGAGAACGAGATGTTCCTTGAGAGAATCAAAATTAGTGATTAGGCGAGGGTCTACGCTTATGTTGAGACCAAGGTTCAATATTCGAAATAGGTCGGGAAAAGTTCTCCAACACCAAAAAAGCTCGTCAAGTCATGTTTAAAATGGTTCTAAGCACTATGGGACTTAACATCTGAGGTCATCAGTCCCCTAGACTTAGAACTACTTAAACCTAACTAACCTAAAGACACCACACACATCCATGCCCGAGGTAGGATTCGAACCTGCGACCGTAGCAGCAGCGCGGTTCCGGACTGAAGCGCCTTGAACCGCTCGGCTAAAACGGCCAGCGTCAAGTCAGGTCAAATTTCAAAATAATGCTGATAATTTTCTTTGACTCTGAAGGATTAGTTAATAATTGATTCGAGCCACAAGGACAAACTGTTAATCGATGGTAATATCGGGACTTGTTGTGAGAAGAAAACGGCCTGATATGTGACGAGACAATTCATGGCTCTTGCATCAGATAACGCACCCGCACATTCACCCTGATAGTGCGTGACTGTTGTATAAAAACCGAAATCACTGAGCTACCTCATCTTCCATACTCTCGAGACCTGGCCCCTGCGGTCATTTTTTATATTCAAAGTTGATAACTATGTTCAAAGGACGAAGATTTGCAATGGTAGACGAGATAAAAAAATTTACAGACGGCGCCGAGATTGATCCAGCAATAGGTGTACCAAGACTGCTTCAGGAAGTGGAAATGGCGTTGGGTGAGGTGTATCAATTGTAGAGAGGAGTATTTCGAAGTAGACCATGCATGGTAGGAAAGAGTAAGCGTAGAAAAATTTTGTGGACAAAGCTCCAGAATTTTTTGAACAGACCTCTTAGGTCAGGGCACTTGACACTGCAGGTAAACTGGAAATTTGTGGTAAGGTCTTATGGGTCGAAACTGCTGAAATCATCGGTCCAAAAGCGTACACACTACTTAAGGTAACTTAAACTAACTTAACACTAAGGACAACACACACATCCATGGCCGAGGGGGGACACGAACCTCCGACAGGGGAGCCGCACGAACCGTGACAAGGCGCCCCAAACCGCGCGGCTACCAAGCGCGGCTCACTGCAGGTCTTAAGAGTGCCAGCAGATGTCTCCGGCGGGGAGCGAGTAACTATTTCAGACGAATTTAATAATTCTTGACTGCGTGTTAAAATGCATGCAAGTTCTGGAAAGCACACACCAAAATTAAGATCTTCAGTGGGTACCTTTTCAATTAAATGTTGAGTGTTCACGAAGTGTGGCTTACAAGTCGACTAGTGTGACTCGCCAAGTTCATTGCAGGGCCCGTATATCTCGTTGGCCCCATCCTGAAGTATGCGTCCTACGACCATATAATTTTCGCGGTGATATATGTAGATACCGCCTGGAAAGTGCGTTTCAAATAGAGTTAGAAGTAAAGAAGTAGTAAGTTCTAACGTCATGCCTAATGTTAAAGATTTATTGCGCATCATTTTAAACAAAAACTACTTTTTTACGCATCTAAATGTTTGTCGCGTCATATCTCCTGAACTGTGTGTCTTACAATGAAATAATTTTTCTGGCAGACTCAGTGATGTATGTAGATACTGAATGCAAATTCGTTGCGAATAAAATTGGTAATAAAAAAGTAATAAATTAAAATATCATGCCTGATGCTGACGTTTTACTGTATGAACAGCGAAAATGTAGTAAGCAATAAACTTTTCTCCTTTCACCATTTTGTGGGGAACATTGGCGAAAACAGTATCGTTAACCTTTGAAACTGTGTGTAAAGTTTGTTGCAAGTCGCTAAATCCTCACAGTGTAAAATGCTTGATCAATATGTCCATGTGTCTGCGCAACGTCATTTACGCTACCTCAAGGTAAAGTCACAGTTTCCAACTGTAATACTCGTCAATGTATTAAACCTTTAGCATAGGATTATACTTCTTAATGAGGAGATTATAACAGCATTGTAAATTTTTAAATTCGGTCAATAATTATGTGAAATACTGAAGATTTTATTTTCGTTGCCCCCTACACTGCAACTGGTACCAAGTTACGGTCCTGGTTCTGGGATAGCGTTTTAGTAGTATAGATTGAAACTATTGTGTTAATTAGTTTAAAAGCTCTAGTGATCATCTGTTTCATCAATTTCAATGGATAGTAAGTTTTTACGCCATTTTTATGTTATTCTGAAAACACCATCCATACTTTTATGACCTATACTTTGATTTTCGTAACCAATAATATGTACATAAACACGTTACACAAATTACATAAACGGCAAGACATATTGTTGTTTATGTGTATCTTGTTTAATTCAAATGTGGCGTTTGAGTCCTCCTAATATACAGTTCTCCACTTATTCCTAAAATAATAATAGTAACAATAGTGTTTGTTGACTTAAGCTTCTGTTTCGCGAAATGTACTTCAGTTAATGCTGATGTCGATAGACGTGTGAGGCAAAGGGATGGTTTAGTGACGGCGAGACCGATCAGGTTCCAAATAATTTGATTTCTCCTAAGGCACGTACAGGCGAGCAACATTGTGGAATTCGAAACGAGAGGATTAGACGCAGCTGGATGAGTAGATATAATTTAGTCGTAGACTTGAATGTATGATAAAATAATGCATTCCGTCGGTAGTCGAAACAGTACTGCATTGTAAAGGTAAGGTCGTGCTCACTGGTCGAAGTTAATAAAATCGTTGCTGCAATGGTTCTGATGGAACTCATTGAGTAGTATGAGGGCTATTTCTCCCTCTCTCTCTTTTTCTCCAAGCTCCGATCGATCGAGAAATGCGAATCACAATGAAAATCAGAATTGTATTTGCAACATGTAGCTATAGCTTTCGGATACGTCTCTACATAGTCGCCTTTCCGACTTAGACATTTGCCGTACCGTGGTACCAACCTTTCAATACCCTCCGACAATTCCACACGATAGTTTGCAGATCTTTGCTCAAAATGGTTCAAATGGCTCTGAGCACTATGGGACTTTACATCTGAGGTCATCAATCCCCTAGAACTTAGAACTACTTAAACTTAACTAACCTAAGGACATCACACACATCCATGCCCGAGGCAGGATTCGAACCTGCGACCGTAGCGGTCGCGCGGTCCCACACTGAAGTGCCTAGAACCACTCGGCCACGCCGGCCGGCAGCTCTTTGTCTGTGTCAAAATACTGTCATTGTCAGCGGACATGCGAGCAAAGAGAAGAAAATCAGAGGGAGCCATGTCCGGGCTGTATGGTACGTGATCAAACACTTCCCCTTGAAAACGCTGCAGGAGCATCTTTGTTGCTCCTGTAGTGTGCGGGTGAGTATTGTCATGAAGTCGGACACGCATTACCGTTGCGTTATGTGGGTTACGTGAAATCAAGCTGAACTCGCACTTCACACTTGGCGGGTAACACTACTATTCCAGAATGAGATTTTCACTCTGCAGCGGAGTGTGCGCTGATATGAAACTTCCTGGCAGATTAAAACTGTGTGCCCGACCGAGACTCGAATTCGGTCCCGAGTTCGAGTCTCGGTCGGGCACACAGTTTTAACTGCCAGGAAGTTTCAACACTACTATTCTAGGCACTTTTAGTGCTCGCTGTGCTCTCAGAACTGATAACTGCGAAATGACGCGATTGACGGGTATACTAGACACTGTGCAACACTTATACGTAGAGCTTCATCGGATTTTCACTGTGATTTGAATTTTGCGACCGATCGGAGCTTGAAACAAAATTGCCCTTGTAAATCAAATATCTGTTCTCTTGTTTCATCGATTATCCTATTTATCCTAGCACCTTTGAGAAAGATGCAATTAAGGTGTTTAAGGTTAGTTTTAACGGACACTGAAAAACCTTGTGAGAACTTCTGCTTTACTGGTTCATTGGACAAAACTCCACATAAATTTCTTGAAAAAATTACAATTGTAATGGTTGCCCTTCATCTGGTTCGGCCCATGCAAGTGGCGGTGCTGTCACAGGGGATGGTGCAGTCGCCTTGGCACACCTCTTGCTCGTCAGGCATTCGTGAGTAACCGCCCGCCTGTTGCTGCTGGTGGGGACCTCCGCCCCCGCCGCTTCCGCAACACGTGTTTACTCGAGCTCCACAACAGCTGACTGGTACACCTCCACCGCAGCAGGAGATCTTGACGCCCCCGCCACAACAGAGGACTCTGCCGCCACCACAACAGCTCATTCCGCCACCCCCACAACAAACCATTTGGCCGCCTCCGCCACAACAGACGTGTCCTCCGCCCCCAGATTGGTAAGCCTCCGCTCCGCGAGACTGGCTGGCCGCCATAGGCTGCGGCGAGGCCCAATCTCGCTGCCCCCTGAAACATAACATACGCCACCCGTCTAAGGTGCACCACAATGTGTACATACACTGACGAAAAGGAAAGTGTTAACCGTCAATATCTTGACTAAACGCTACCACGATGGTACCCAAGTACTTCCATGTCTTTGGGGTTTCAGCCTGTCTCGCAATTGCTTTACGCTATATGATACGTAATGTTATTCTTGTAAACTATGGTAGATCATGCTGAATACCACTGTATGGTTTGTTTGCTTCTGTTAGTTGCAGCCGGCCGCGGTGGTCTCGCGGTTCTAGGCGCGCAGTCCGGAACCGTGCTACTGCTACGGTCGCAGGTTCGAATCCTGCCTCGTGCATGGATGTGTGTGATGTCCTTAGGTTAGTTAGGTTTAAGTAGTTCTCAGTTCTAGGGGACTGATAACCACAGCAGTTGAGTCCCATAGTGCTCAGAGCCATTTGAACCATTTTTTGTTAGTTGCATGTGTGAGTGGAAGCTATAACATCAACGACTAGTTTTCCAACGTAGGTTCAAATAGTTCAAATGGCTCTGAGCACTATGGGACTTAACAGCTGGGGTCATCAGTCCCTAGAACTTAGAACTACTTAAACCTAACTAGCCTAAGGACATCACACAAATCCATGCCCGAGGCAGGATTCGAACCTGCTACCGTAGCTGTCGCGCGGTTCCAGACTGAAGCGCCTAGAACGGCTCGGCCACAACTGCCGGCAACGTAGGTCGTATGTAAAGTACACAAGCGGCAAGACGCAGTCAATACCTTCGCTGCGCAGTGCCGATGGTGCTGTTACCGACGAGTTATTGAACGCAGTTTTCCGAAATTCCTTCACCAGGGAAGACGAATGGAGTATTCCAGAATTTGAAACACGAACAGCTGCTAGCATGAGTTTCTTAGAAGTAGATACCTTAGGGGTTGCGAAGCAACTCAAATCGCTTGATACGGGCAAGTCTTCAGATCCAGATTGTATACCGATTAGGTTCCTTTCAGATTACGCCGATACAATAGCTTCCCACTTAGCAATGATATACAACCGCTCGCTCGCCGATAGATCTGTACCTACAGATTGGAAAATTGCTCAGGTCGCACCAGTGTTTAAGAAGGGTAGTAGGAGTAATTCATCGAACTACAGATCTATATCATTGACGTCGGTTTTCAGTAGGGTTTTGGAGCATATACTGTATTCAAACATTATGAATCACCTCGAAGGGAACGATCTATTGATATGCAATCAGCATGGTTTCAGAAAACATCGTTCTTGTGCGACGCAGCTAGCTCTTTATTCGCACGAAGTAATGGCCACTATCGACAGGCGATCTCAAGTAGATTCCGTATTTCTAGATTTCCGGAAAGCTTTTGACACCGTTCCACACAAGCGACTTCTAATCAAGCTGCGGACCTATGGGGTATCGTCTCAGTTGCGCGACTGGATTCGTAATTTCCTGTCAGAAAGGTCGCAGTTCGTAGTAATAGACGGCAAATCATCGAGTAAAACTGAAGCGATATCAGGGGTTCCCCAGGGAAGCGTCCTGGGACCTCTGCTGTTCCTGATCTATATAAATGACCTGGGTGACAATTTGAGCAGTTATCTTGGGTTGTTCGCAGATGATGCCGTGATTTACCGTCTAGTAAGGTCATCCGAGGACCAGTATCAGTTGCAAAGCGATTTAGAAAAGATTGCTGTATGGTGTGTCAGGTGGCAGTTGACGCTAAATAACGAAAAGTGTGAGATGATCCACATGAGTTCCAAAAGAAATCCGTTGGAATTCGATTACTCGATAAATAGTACAATTCTCAAGGCTGTCAATTCAACTAAGTACCTGGGTGTTAAAATTACAAACAACTTCAGTTGGAAGGACCACATAGATAATATTGTCGGGAAGGCGAGCCAAAGGTTGCGTTTCATTGGCAGGACACTTAGAAGATGCAACAAGTCCACTAAAGAGACAGCTTACACTACGCTCGTTCGTCCTCTGTCACAATATTTCTGCGCGGTGTGGGATCCTTACCAGGTGGGGTTGACGGAGGACATCGAATGGTGCAAAAAGGGCAGCTCATTTTGTATTATCACGTAATAGGGGAGAGAGTGTAGCAGATATGATACGCGATTTGGGATGGAAGTCATTAAGCAAAGACGTTTTTCGTCGCGGCGAGAACTATTTACGAAATTTCAGTCACCAACTTTCTCTTTCGAATGCGAAAATATTTTGTTGAGCCCAGCCTACATAGGTAGGAATAATCATCAAAATAAAATAAGAGAAATCAGAGCTCGAACAGAAAGGTTTAGGTGTTCGTTTTTCCCGCGCGCTGTTCGGGAGTGGAATGGTAGAGAGATAGTATGATTGTGGTTCGATGAACCCTCTGCCAAGCACTTAAATTTGAATTGCAGAGTAGTCATGTAGATGTAGATGTGTGAGTGGAAGCTATCACAACAACGACTAGTTTTCCAACGTAGGTGCAGCTGCATGCTGAAAGGTGGACTTTGTTGGCACACAATCGACGGCCATTTCTCGAAGGAAGACACAGCCGTCACTGTACTTGTTTCCTGACTTAATTATTTGTACTTATGATTAATTGTTCTTACGTATAAATCCACTAAACAGTATGGGACGCGATAACAGATCTTGTAGCAGTAGTCGTGGGAAGAGAGACGTGACATTAAAATTGACCAGGAGATCACCTTTGTCCAGATGAATGTCTTGAAGCACTTTCACAAACTCTGTCGAGTTCTTGAAGCAGTGTGAGCAGAGCCTATGAGAGGTTTTAGTAGCTATGCCATACATTTGGCTCTGTCATGCGTCGAAAAATGTATAGTATTTACTACTGGGCATTGTATGCGTATTTTTGGGAGCCCATAAAGTCGTGGTTGTAACGGTGCACTAGGATACAGCATTGTGACCACTACTCTGGGCTACTGACCACTACAAATTCACCAATCTATGGCGTAGTAAAAAAC
The DNA here is from genome assembly GCF_023897955.1 of Schistocerca gregaria. NCBI lineage: Eukaryota > Metazoa > Arthropoda > Insecta > Orthoptera > Acrididae > Schistocerca > Schistocerca gregaria. The sequence goes on along the minus strand of NC_064920.1, from coordinate 1,010,983,758 downwards.
GTGACACAGCCATTAAAACCTCTCGTGGTCACTGTCCACAGAGCATGTCTGCATCCAGTGATGAACACCCCAGCTCAAATAAATATCATCTCTCTCTGAACACATATTTCACACATGCATACAAACTAAAATTTCAGAAATCGTGACAAACAAAAATTGTTCTTCCTTGGAAAATGAGATGAAATTATTATTCACTCTGTTGATACTACGCAAACCATTTTCCGCAGTGTGTGAGAACGTACTTGGGATAACACTATCTTTTTTATTATTTTCTGTTCCATTTTCAAATGACGCTTTTTCAAGATCGACTGTCGGTGACTTAGTACACCTTTGTATAAGGTCGAATTTCTTTGATTTTAATTCATGATCAATTCCGTATGTTCTCGCAATTTTAACAGCAGCGCTCTCCATGGTGCATAACATATCTCTGTATCATTTTGCGCTTACTAAATGAATCCGTAAAGAAGTGCATGGCTCATCTTTGGAACACCTACAACTCCTCTATGTATCCTAATGCTAAATGCCCAAGATTATCGAAAAATACTCACGCATGAGTAGGGGACAATCTGTTTCGTGGACGAATTACATTTCCTTAGGATTTTCCACTGATTCTTTTTTCTTCATTCGCTTTCCTTGCAATTGGTTTTAGGTTGTCGATTCAGTTTAGGTCGCTCCTGACGCATATAGTGCTTGCAAAAGAGTTACATGATTTTACGAACAGAAGACTCCTGAGATTCGCTACAATTTTATGACGTCGAGACTCTGCTATGTACATCAGCATTAATCGAGAATAGTTCAAAGGACTTTCTGAGGTTATCCTCCGTATAACTTTTTTCCACCAGCTCACTTTTTTACAATTTTAAACAGCTCCTCGGTTGGTCTCAAGACCTTAAGTTGATACCATTCCATACCTTTCCACCACATAAAAAGCATTATGACGACTGGCATTCAATCCAACATCTCTGGGCTATTAGCCATTGACGAAAAACACTACACCACATACACTGATAGATCGCAAGGCAACATGTCAAATCTTCATTTAAATTACTGCACATCACGATCACTAGCTGTGATATCCTGAGGTTGTCTACAATTCTGAACAAACCTGCGCCTCGTCATAAAGGAAAAAGTTAACCATATACTGGGCATCAGTCTCGAATGAATTTGGAATACGGAGATTCCATAATTACTGGTGCACGTGGAGTCCTGAAGACGTCCTGTATCTAAAGCTTCATATTCTATTGTACTACAATTTCTACTCGACGAAATGTGAGGTGACCTGATCTTTTCTTGAAAAGATGTTTGTAGCGCCGGATACTTACATATCTGGTGGCGGGAGCGGCAGCATGGTGTCGCACGTCAGGCAGCTGGCGGCCGGCTGCATGGAGCGCGGGTCGCCCATTGGCGACATATACTCGTATGGCAAGCCGCCTCCCATGGCCGACGCGTCCTTCTGCACCACGTAGATGCCCACTCCCGGCGCCGAGAACACCTGCCAAATCAACATAACGTGTCTGACTCACAAAAAAATGATGTCATACCTACACAGTTATCTATTCACCGTATTTACGAGGGTCACTCCAAAAGAAATACACACTATTTTTTTTAAATCCATCTTTTATTCTACATGTTTAAAAGTTTTACAATGTGTATATACATCCTTTAGGAACAATAATTTCATTTCTCCACATAATTTCCATCCCTCTCAACTGCCTTACGCCATCTAGGAACCAGCGCCTATATACCCGCACGGTAAAATTCTGGACCAACCTGTTGGAGCCACTATTTGGCAGCGTGCACAAGGGAGTGATCATCTTCAAACCTTGTTCCACGAAGAGAGTCTTTCAGTTTCCTAAAGAGATGATAGTCACATGGAGCCAGGCCGGGACTGTAAGGCGGGTGTTTCAGTGTTGTCAACCGAGTTTTTGCGATCGCTTCCATGGATTTTTGACTGACATGTGGCCGTGCATTGTCGTGCAACAGCAAAACACCCTGCTTTTGCCGCTGTGGTTGAACACGACTCAGTCGAGCTTGAAGTTTCTTCAGTGTTGTCACATATGCATCAGAATTTATGGTGGTTCCGCTTGGCATGATGTCCACAAGCAAGTGTCCTTCGGAATCGAAAAACACCGTAGCCATAACTTTCCCAGCAGCAGGTGTGGTTTTGAATTTTTTTTTCTTGGGTGAATTTGCATGATGGCACTCCATTGACTGCCTCTTCTCTGGTGAAAAATGATGGAGACCTGTTTTATCATCTGTCACAATTCTTCCAAGAAATTCATCTCCACCATTCTCGTACTGTTCCAAAAGTTCGGTGCATACCGTTTTTCTTGTTTCTTTATGAGCCACTATCAACATCCTGTGAACCCACCTGGCACAAACTTTTTTTAACGTCAACTCTTGCAGTATTCTGCAAATACTTCCTTCCCCTAACCCAACGCAGCGTGACAATTCGTTCACTGTGATGCGTCTGTCAGCAGCCACCAATTCGTTAACTCTGTGCACATTGTCTGGAGTGTGTGCAGTACGAGGCCTGCCCCTGCGAGGACAATCCTCAATATTGCCGTGACCGCTTTCATCACGTAACCTGCTTGCCCACCGACTCACTGTACTGCGATCGACAGCAGCATCTCATACACCTTTTTCAACCTCTTGTGGATGTTTCCCACTGTTTCGTTTTCACAACACGGGAATTCTATGACAGCACGTTACTTCTGACGAACGTCAAGTGTAGCAGCCATCTTGAACACGTACTGTGATGGCGCCACTCACAGGAACAGGTTGAACTAAGTTTGAAAACAAGCGGGAAGGATGTATCTACACACTGTAAGACTTTCACACATGCAGAATGAAAACTGTATTTTTACAAAAATAGTGTGCATTTCTTTTGGATTGACCCTCGTATATGCATTCCTGCGAACAGGAAGTACGTCACAAAAACATACATCAGTCTGTAAACGTCCGGTTGTAGTATTTAGGGAACAGAATTTAATGCCCTCAGACCACAAGCTGGCTCGAATAAGTCAAACACTACAAATTTTGGGTCTACAATACACTAGGTCCGCATCCATAGCAAAGTAGGAACCCGACAGACCCTCATGCAGGGAGACCCGAGTTCGATTCCCGGTACTGTTACAGTTTTCCTTTGTGGGAGGACTGGACAGGTGTGCACTCCACCTCATGATGTCAACTGAGCAGCTACCTGTTTGAGAGGTAGTGGCTCCAAAGTAGAAACGTCGACAACTGCTAGAAGTACAGTATGCTGATCCCATGCATCTCTTTACCGCATCTGATGATGCATGACTGTGGATGTCGCTGCAGTCGGTCGACTATCTCGTGGTTTCCAGGTCCTGATCATGTGGTTTCCTTTTTGTCCCTTCTTTCTCTCTCCCTCTCTTTCCATTACACACCACACTCGGCTCCTTTCAGCCAAGTCCCAGTATACTGGGAGTTGGGCAGAGGTGTTCCCAGTTGGGAATATTTGGGAAAGATTCCCATTCCAGCGGTCAGAATAGTCACAATTCCTAGTAATTGATGGCAAGGCATCTAGCGAAACCGAAATTATGTCTGGGACTCCCCATGAAAGAGTTATAGCCACAGCGCTGTTTCTAACCTACAGAAACCATTTAGGAGAAAATCTGCGCCGTCTTCTTACACTATTATCAGATGATGCCTTAGTTTTACATCTAGTAAAGTCATCATGTAACGGCACAAAACAATCTCGGTTATGCAATTTTTTATATCTAGAATATAAAGTAACAGTGATATTTCACTTTTCATGACCATTTTTGATGAAGATCACCTCAATAAAAAAAAATCCATGCTTACAATATTAATGTAGGACTATTGTTTTTTGCTAACAATTACTCTGAATTTTGGAGAGCGCAGGCATGCACAGTGATACAGGGAGAATTTGGCCACTGCACGTGTCGTTCAGCAACAGGTTTGAGCCGTAGCAGGTTAGTAAAGGGGAGAGGCACGAGTTAACAGCTTGTGACAATCTCGCAAGACTGATATTCATAGGCTGCAGTGGCCACGGAAGACAACACTAAAAGTGAAAACTTGCACCAACACCGGGAATCGAATCAGGTCTCCTGTTTATTAGGCAGGGGCGTTAGCCACTAAGGCACCGTGGCCGAGCAGATCTAGGCGCTTCAGTCCGGAACGGCGCTGCTGCTATGGTCGCAGGTTCGAATCCTGCCTCGGACATGTATTTGTGTGATGCCTTAGGTTAGTTAGGTTTAAGTAGTTCTAAGTCTAGGGGATTGATGACCTCAGATGTTAAGTCCCATAGTGCTTAGAGCCATTTGAACCATTTGTTCGGGTGTAACAGGGAATTTAAAGCAAACTGTGGCGGCAGGGAGGGGACGTGTCAGGGTAATCCTTGCAGTTGTGCGACCTGTTGTGCCAAGTGGCTGATCCACCTGCCTAGTAAGGAGGAGATCTGGGTTCCTGGCCTTGGTGCAAATTTTCACTCGCCACTTCAGTCTATATACATAAAAACACTAACAACTTCAGAAACAGGGCAATTCCGCACAATTGTTTTCGCCGACCAACCTCTCTAAAAGCTAACGACGTTCGACGGCATCATCATCCAGAGACTATTTGGGTGCGACGTATTTTTTTTAAATTGTAAATCCCAGTAACTCAGTAAAAACCAATATCATTCCTAGTATATAGTGCACTGGTTCCCCACCTTTCTCAGCCATTACCCCTCAGTACAATGAGGTATTAGCTAGTACCATCCCCCTTACGCCAACTATTATCAACACCGATATTTAGTGTTTGTAAATATTTTGTTAAGCGCGAGTATTAGCTACAGCTCCTTCTCAGGAAAGATAGCTGACTATTCACATTGAGAATAGACACTTGTTACACAACATGCTTCCTCTACACCACTCCTCCCACTAGTGACGCTTGCTTCACTCACACTCTGCACATCCATTTACTATAAAATCAAACAAGTTCAAATGTCTACATTACACTTGCTATTTGTAAATCATTCGATTTCTGGATTCCTTTCTTCCGAAATGACAGAAGTTGGGGGAGACGTTAGGCTACCGATGGCACTAATAATAATAATAATACTGTGTAGGTCCTATAGCAGTGTAGTAGCCATTATATACCAGGGCCACCCAAAAAGTAATAGTCGTTAAGGTCTATCACGGTTACTGGCTGGGCTACAGCCGCCATCTTGGTGCCATAACGTTCCAAAAAGAAAAAAAAAAGAAGTTCAAATGGGGCTCTGAGCACTATAGGACTCTAACATCTGTGGTCATCAGTCCCCTAGAACTTAGAACTACTTAAACCTAACCAACCTAAGGACATCACACACATCCATGCCTGAGGCAGGATTCGAACCTGCGATCGTAGCGGTCACGCGGTTCCAGACTGAAGCGCCGGCCGGCAATGTTCCTACACTCAGCACGCATCCAGTGGTGGTAACGTGTGGTCCGTGTCTCTGCTACTTTGCTTTCTGTGACGTGTTAAAATGCGCGCTGCAATAGAAAATCCCGCCACTTGTGACATACGTTTTGTGATTCAATTTTTGTTGGCAAAAAACTGTAAACCAATTGTCATTTATCGTGACCTTTATTATGTGTATGGAAAAGGAATAATGAGTGGAAGTCTGAGTGAGGCAATGGCTGCATCAATGATCGCATGAGGACCGCATTGGTAGGGCTAGCCTTGTGACTGACGAACTGATGATAAAAATAGATGACAAAATTCGTGAAAATCGTCGTTTCACGATTACGGAACTTCGCAACATATTACCCAAATTTCACGGAGTTCGGTGCATGAAATTAGGTAACCACAAATGATACGAAATACGTATCCAGTTGCACAGGGAATCAGAGATTATGCACGCCATTGCTGTAATCAACTAGTTCAGATCCAACCGACGTCGATTCAAGCAACTAAATATTTACTTCTATGTCAGATCAGAACCTATTATAATCTTTTTACTCATTAATTATTCCATACCAAAAATATTGTAGTTTACTGAGTCGTCATTGCCACTTTCAGCAGCGATTCACAGTATTCGAAACTTATGGTCTTGTTTCCGAAATGCTTAGGTTCGCGATCACGTAGGCAAGTGGCTTAATTAATCAGATAAAAAAAAGGAATTGCAAAATTATTTAGACAAGTATCTGCATTGTGCTGTAAGTGGCAACTGACCGCGAACACTAAAAAGTTGTAGGTCCTCCAGCTGAGTACTAATACAAAATTAGTTAAATTTAGGTTGCACTGTAGATCAACAAATTTAGAGATTGCCGATTCGGCCAAATAGCCATGGATTTCAAGTACGAACAACTTAAACTGGAACCATCATATACTGTGGGGAATGCAAGCCAAAGACTGCGTTTTATTAACAGAACACTTAGAAGGTGCAGTGCATCTACTAAAGAAACTGCCCACAAAATGGTTGTCCATCCTATTCCGGAGTACTGGCGCGCAGTAGCGATCCTTACCAGATTTAGCGAGAACATCGAGAAAGGTCAACGAAGGGCAGCCATTTTGTATTATTGCGAAATAGCAGAAAGAATATCACGCACATGATAATCAAGTTAGGTGGCAGTCCTTAAAACGAAGATGTTTTTAGATGGGGCGCGATATTTTCACAGAATTTCAATCACCAAATTTCTCCTCCAAATGCCAATAAATTTTTTGACCCCGGCCTTCGTAGGGAAAATGACCATTGTGGTAAAATAAGAGAGTAGAATGCATAAGAATTAATTTTAAAGTGATTCTATGTCTCCTCTGCCTGATAACCAAGAGAAACCACTAGAAAACCTTGGCTAGATTTGAACTATTTTTCATTTGCTTTCCTTGACAATATTGTCCCTGGTAAAATTATGGTAAGTCCGCGCGCGCGCTTGTGTGTATGTGTGTATGTGAGGGGGGGGGGGGGGCGTTGACGTTCATGAGACTGCTCTCCTGCGGTCGTACTGCCAGGTGTGATGTAACTTGTGCCTAGCCCGTTGTCATGTGTCGTGTTGTTCACACTACGTCTGCTTGTTGATTTTAGTCTCGGTGAACCTACCTCCCACGTGGGAGTCAACTGTAGACGATAAAGTCAACGAGAATCTAATGTACAATTTCAGTTTTTATTGTCATTAGGGAACTATCCGCAAGCCTGTCGAGTCCTTACAAAAAATTCGCTGCTGCTCTATTATGTGCCGGAATGAACAGGAGAGGTAGGGAAAACTGCGTTTTATTGGTAGATCTACAGCACAAAATTAGCCGCAATAGAAGACGCTCCATGAAGTGGACGTTGAACTACACATTCATCACTGAACAGAAAATGTCTTAGAGAACCTACAGAAATAAAAATAAAACAGCAGATAATAGCCTTAGTAGCCGGCCGGAGTAGCCGAGCGGTTCTAGGCGGTACAGTCTGGAGCCGCGCTACCGCTATGGTCGAAGGTTCGAATCCTGCCTCGGGCATGGATGTGTGTGATGTCCCTAGGTTAGTTAAGTTTAAGTAGTTCTAAGATATAGGGGACTGATGACCTCAGAAGTTGAGTCTCATAGTGCTCAGAGCCATTTGAACCATTTGTGGCAATAGCCTTAGTAAAACTCATGACCGGCAACCTTGTTCAGTGCGTACCAACTAGTCACCAGGTTGACGCTAATGCAACCAATGGGTCTGACACCAATGCTTTAAATGATAGTGGACAATGCACTATGGTCATGACGAGTAGCACGGCTACATAAAGACAGTGCAAGTCAGGTATACTGCAGTGTATTTCAAATAGTACGAATCATTCAGATGTGCCGATGGTTTGCTGTAACGTCAGGCATGCCGATGTGTATCACCTATCTGAAAATATGACAAAAGACATCTATGATCATCTCTGCGATTGGTCGGAGGACTGATTTGTACCTACAGGTAGCTAAATCAGATGAGGAAATTTTTGTCTAGAACAAGTTGTTAATGTATGTGGAACCAACGGTTCAGGCAGTACATTTTCCTTTTTGGACTATGTAAATGGCGATATCCATCGTAGTTAATGGTTGATTTTTGCTGTACTCCCAGAAACGTATGGTTGCCACGGCGAAATCAAGAAGAGCTCATTTTCGTGTTTACTTGTGCATGTTTTCAACATTCAAAGACGTAAATCATGTGTACCAATCTCTACTATACCTTCAAGGAAAAGATGTGACATGAACGTTCTGTAATATAATCAAGGTATCGAATAGTTCGTTATATGATGTTGTTACTTGAGGCATCGTATCAGTCATTAAAGGGCGTCACTCTTCTGACGACTTCTAATGCAGATTTATATCAGTGGAGGAGTAAATTATTTTCGTCATTTATTAACTAATACAAGTGAACTAATTTGTTTTCCAACATCACGCATTTAATTACAATCTTCACAGTTGTTATACTGAAATTAGGGAATAATAGGGATTGTCAAATTACTTTATGTAAAAACTCAACTATAAACATTTGTTGTGGAAAGATAAACCGATAATTAACCGTCTTAAATTAATATTACAAATTATGTTAATAGCTTATAACTTTCAGTATTAGCCTTGTAGATCTTCCTTTCCAACATATCTTCCTCTTTTCCCAGTATTCTTAGCTGGTACAGTACCCTTAAATTTCCTATCCCCGGAACTCGGAGTGTCTCCAACACCTATAAATTCTTTTTGTATCAGGCGCTGTTATTATTATTATTACAATTACCATGATCACTATTAGTGGCAGCGGCTACAGTCGTACAAGTACTGCCGGTATTAACAGTCCATAGTCGGTATTTTTTACTCTCATTGTAACTTCAGTACTATTTGTCATATTAAAATTGTTATTTCTTAGGAACCTATGATGCAAAAATGGTATGGTATGTGTGAAACCCTGGTCCATGTGAGAGAAGACCTGATGGCCTAGTAAGTTCAGGTTAAATACATAAATAAAATATTATACTGAATCACTCCTTATTTTGGTGCTACACGTCTCTGTACGAGTTAGTTCTCTGAGAGAGTATTCAGTGAGACCTCATGGCGGGTAGTTGTTTGGTTGAGCTCACGCAGAGAAAATAAGAAATAATTTTTTGAACTGAATATATGAAAACTTTGAAATGCAAACTTATCCCTGTGTGATGGACCCCATGGTGAGGAATGTAATAAATGGGAGTGGAATGTTATGTGTGTAGATATCCGTAGTTACAAAAGATGCTTTTTAACTACGCTGTTTTTGAAACTTCCTGGCAGATTAAAACTGTGTGCCCGACCGAGACTCGAACTAGGGACCTTTGCCTTTCGCGGGCAAGTGCTCTAGTCGAGGTACTGGCAGAAGTAAAGCTGTGAGTACGGGGAGTGAGTCGTGCTTCGGTAGCTCAGATGGCGGTCTTGGTGAATGGGCGGGACACTGACTACATTGTTATTTCAAGGTCAGTTCGTCAAGGTTGCCCCCTTTCGATATTTTTGTATGCAATGGCTTTGGAACCCTGTCTATATGGTCTCCGAAGACGGTTGGAGGGAGTGCCGTTACCACAACTGACCTTTCATTGCCGCGCTTATGCTGACGATGTGATGCTGGTGACACGGACACGCGAAGAAGTACGTACGGCGTTGGCATGGATACAGCGATACGGGATGGCGGCAGGAAGCGTGCTTAATCTACAGAAATCACGCTGCATGAATGTCGGTCGAGGATAACAACCGGGGGAGGAAGGCCCGCTCATGTTAGTTAAGACCATAAAATGCCTAGGTATTACGTTCCACACGGATGTGCAGCGGACAGCAGCGGATAAATACCGACGCATATTGAAGCTGATGCGGACAATGGTGCTGTTACAGAAATTAAGAGCGTTGTATACGATTCAGAGGGTGACCTACGTTAATGTATACCTAGCACCGAGACTCACGTAGCGCATGTCCTGCCTTTAACGCGCACAATGGCATCACGGATACAAGGCAACGTTCGGAACCTACGTGAGTGTGGGACACCTGTTTAAGATCCAATACACAACGCTTACGCTACCACCTGGAGAGGATGTACTTGGTCTAGTGAACGTATATGAAAAGGCATGGGCGTTATTCGTCAGCACGATTTTCCGACAGTGGCACGGTCAATTTCGCAATATCTGGGGTGCGTGGAGCTTAGCTATGTCAGAGATTCCTTCCCAACAACACGACTACCGACGACGCGATATGTATATCAAATGTTACTGCGCCGGTGCGCCAGGAATACCCTGGAAAAGAAGTACCCAGACAAGAACTGGCGACAGATATAGCGCGTTATACGGAACGTTTACCTCCCAACGTCGGTACGCTCAACATGGTATGTGGTGGTAAATAGGAAGTTCGCAACGAATCGACGGCGTCATGCGATTTATTCGGCAGACACTGCACTATGTTTAAGCTGTGCAACAGTGGACGCTGATGAACATCGTTTAGCATGTAGTGGGGCGGCTCCGGTGTGGCACTTGGCACGACAGATATTGGCGGTCCTGATACGCTCCGCCCCTCACACAATTTCATCGGACACTTTTTTTTTGACCCAAGAATCTTATTTTCCGGTCCGTAAAGCCAATGCAGTGACATGGGTACGAGAAATGCTTGTGGGCTACGTCTACAACGAATCGGAAAAGGACAAAATGTATTTTTCTATTTTTTGTATTTGTACTATCCGCAATGCCCTCATGTCTTTCATTTGGGCATTTTCTGTTTTATTCATTTCCATAATTAATTAATTTTCTAATTAGCCACTATTTGTCAACATATGGACATTGTAGACACTATTTATGCGGTAGTACAACAAAATGTATGTCAGCAAAGGTGGTATGCCTGACAATGGAAATAAATTTTAAAAATAAAAAAAAGAAGTGGTTAATCGTCAAGAAAGGTAAAAAGAAAGTGGTAAAAACTAAAAAAATAAAAAGAAAGAAAGGCACTGGTTTAAGGCACCAGACTTTCTAAAAAATACATAAAATTAAAAAAAATGGAAATGGCGTCGGACTAAAAAAAAAGAGAAAACATAAAAAATAAAAGAAAGATGGTAGAGCACTTGCCCGCGAAAGGCAAAGGTCCCGAGTTCGAATCTCGGTCGGGCACACAGTCTAAAAAAAAAAGATGGTAGAGCACATGCCTGAGGAAGGCAAAGGTCCCAAGTTCGAGTCTCGGTCAGGCACACAGTTTTAATCTGCCAGGAAGTTTCATATCAGCGCACACTCCGCTGCAGAGTGAAAGTCTCATTTTACGCTGTTTTTATTTGTGACAAATATGTTTTTACTTTTAACAAACCTGTGTGGAATATACTACATACTATCCACGACACATAACGACTTTCCTGAAGACAGAAGGCGACAGTCTTAACTGTTGAGATTATCCGTCAGGAATAAATAGCATTGAATGCGATCGTCGGTGTTAAAAATTTCTTCACAGCAAGTACAGTTCGCTCCTTCCCATCTCGAATTGAATCATGACTTGTTAAATTTGATGAAGTCCAGTTTTATTTTTTTTCTGCAGTAAAGTATGTTGTCGGTATCTTGACACACAAATACGTACGGTACTGTTAACAGGACTTTACTCCAGTCAATCCTTGACCAAACACCAAGGCCTCAATCTTTTCACGTAGTGTCAGTAAGACTTAGGTCCGGGACTTAATACTGGGCTGGTCTGAATCAGTTACGTTTAAGCCTTGTGACTATCTGGAATTTAAGTACTCTACAGATGTGAAAGGATGTGCAGTGACTTCACCTTACCTATGCAGCTCCATATGTGATACATTTAAGCTTCCACGGCCTAATAATATGAATGGCGTAGCTTTCTCTAACACCTTAGCATATACCGAAGGCAGTGTACGCACTGAACCAAGAAAGTAGCGGACATTCAGCAAGTATTGTCTTATATTCCCCACGTTAACTGGTACAACACGGTCGGAGCAGGTGGCTTAGTGAAGAAGAATGAAGAACCTTGTTAAATCAGTGTTTTTAAAATCACTGACTCAGCGCCAGGCTTAAGAACCACGGTTTAAGTTTTGTTTGTTATGTGTCCAATGCTCTAAGAGCATTAAATAATATTACTTCTTGAATAATTTAGACACCTGCAAAAATGAAAGAGGGAAACTGTTTTACGTGAGTTTAGCAGTCATCGAGGAAAATGTATTAACCCACTATTGAGTTTAAGCAATAATGTTTTCAGATGTATGATTTTATTTGATAATAACAGCCTCAAAACCAATACAAAATAGTATACACATAAAAAATTTTTTGCATCACCTCGGTTCCGAGAGTTTCTGAACTTGTGCAGAAAATTGGAATGGAGATCCTCATAAACATCATTTACGCCCTTTTTACTGCTCTTGAAAACAACACGTTGCATGTTGTACGACCATACAGCGAGTTCTTCAGAGGTGCTGGTCCAGACTGCTGTACATACCAGTACCTCTAACACCCAGTAGCACGTCCTCTTGCATTGACGCTTGCCGGTATTCGTAGTGGCATACTATCCACAAGTTCATCAAGGCACTGTAGGTCTGGATTGTCCCACTCCTCAACGGCGATACAGCGTAGATCCCTCAGAGTGGTTGGTGGGTCACTTCATCCATAATAAGGCCTTTTCAAACTATCGCAGGCATGTTCGGTAGGGTTCATATCTGGAGAACATGATGGCCACCCTAGTCGAGCGATGTCGTTATCCTGAAGGAAGTCATTCACAAGATTGGGAGGGGGCGAATTGTCGTCCATGAAGACGAATGACTCGCCAATAAGCTCCCGATATGGTTGCACTATCGGTCGGAGGATGACATTCACGTATCGTACAGCCGTTACAGCGCCTTCCATGACCAGCGGCGTACGTCGGCCCACATAACGCCACCCGAAAACTGCAGGCAACCTGCAGCTTGCTGCACTCGCTCGGCAGTGTGTCTATGGCGTTCAGCCTGACCGGTTTCCCTCCAAAACCGTCTCCGACGACTGTCTAGTTGAAGGCATATGCGACACTCATCGGTGAAGAGAACGTGATGCCAATCCTGAGCGGTCCATTCGGCATGTTGTTGGGCCCACCTGTACCGCGCTCCGTGGTGTCTTGGTGGCAAAGATGGACCTCGCCATGGACGTCGGGAGTGAAGTTGCGTATCATGCAGCCTATTGCGCACAGTTTGAGTCGTAACACGACATCCCGTGGCTGCACGAAAAGCATTATTCAACATGATATCGTTGCTGTCAGAGATCCTGCGAGCCATAATCAGTGGGTAGCGGTCATCCACTGCAGTAGTAGCCCTTGGGCAGCCTGAGCGAGGCATTTCATCGACAGTTCCTGTCTGTCTGTATGCCGCGAGGGATTAGCCGAGCGGTCTCAGGCACTGCAGTCATGGACTGTGCGGCTGGTCCCGTCGGAGGTTCCGAGTCCTTCCTCGGGTATGGGTGTGTGTGTTTGTCCTTAGGATAATTTAGGTTAAGCAGTGTGTAAGCTTAGGAACTGATGACCTTAGTAGTTCAATCCCATAAGATTTCATACATTTGTCTCTCTGCATCTCCTCCATGTCAGAACAACATCGTTTTGGTTCACTCAGAGACGCCTGGAGACTTCCCTTGTTGACAGCCCTTCCTCGCACAAAGTAACAGTGCGGACTTGATCGAACCGCGTTATTGACCGTCTAGGCACGGTTAAACTACGGACAACACGAGCTGTGTACCTCCTTCCTTGTAGAATGACTGGAAGTGATCGGCTGTCGGATCCCCTTCGTCTAATAGGCGCTGCTCAAGCATAGTTGTTTAGATCTTTCGGCAGGTTTGGTGACATCTCTGAACAGTCAAGCCCCTGTGCCTGTGATATAACGTCCACAGTCAACGTCTATCTTCAGGAGTTCTGCGAACCGGGGTGACCCGAAACTTTTTTTGATGTGTGTATTTTTGGAATTTTTAACAAATGAATTGTTAAATGGACTTACATCCATGCACTATAAACACTTTTAATTAGGTCGAAATTGCTTCTGAATTGAAAAATGTTGTAATAAATATAGACAAGAATAACTGTAGCAGCAGTTAAAGTAGTTTGAATTGAAGTCACACAAATTGAACCACATGGCAAACTGTACGTTTTAGTTTTCTCAAAATCAGAGTTAATCGATTGCAGTCCTTCTAACAAATCATGATTCAGTTATGAGAAATTTCGATTAAACCTGCCAACAAGTGTTAAACACTTATGCGACTGTGGGTGAACACTTGTGTCAGGCTGCAGTTGACGCACCTCTTTGCCGCCGGGCGGAACACGCCCGAAGTCGGCGGGCGGCATCGGCCGCTGCTGCATCTGCAGGCCGGCCGGGAAGTCGTAGGGGAGCGGCCGGGGTACGCCGGCTGGCTGCGTGGGCGGCGGGCCGCGGCCGGCCCCCGTCAGCTGCCGGCTGAGGGCCTGCGCCGTGTTCTGCATGTCCGACAGCAGCTGCTGCATCGACGAAATCTGCTCCATGGTCCTGCAGCGAATCGATGATGGTACACGTCAGTCGAAAAACCTATCAGTTGACAGTAATTAACTTAGTGGAATTCAGTGGAAGAGAAGAAAGAGTTTAGCCTAGTTCTACGCCCTTGAGAACGTCTAATGTACACTCAGTTGCTTACTGTGCGCTATATTCGAGATATCACTGTCAGGACGAAATTCAGGAGTGGTTACACACTACTGGCCATTAAAACTGTTCCACCAAGAAGAAATGCAGATGATAAACGGCTATTCCTTGGACAAATATATTATACTAGAACATACATGTGATTACATTTTCACGCAGTTAGGATGCATGGATCCTGAGAAATCAGTACCCACAACAACCACCTCCCACCTCTGGCCTTAATAACGGCCTTGATACGCCTGGGCATTGAGTCAAACAGAGCTTGGATGGCTTGTACAAGTACAGCTGCCCATGCAGCTTCAACACAATACCACAGTTCATCACGAGTAGTGACTGGCGTATTGTGACTAGCCAGTTGCTCGGTCACCATTGACCACAATTTTTCAATTGGTGAGAGATCTGGAGAATGTGCTGGCCAGGGCAGCAGTCGAACATTTTCTGTATCAAGAAAGGCCCGTACAGGACCTGCAAGAGGCGGTCGTGCATTATCCTGCTGAAATGTAGGGTTTCGCAGGGATCGAATGAATGGTAGAGCCACGGGTCGTAACACATCTGAAAAGTAACGTCCACTGTTCAAAGTGCCGTCAATGCGAACAAGAGGTGACCGAGACATTTAACCAATGGCACCCCATACCATCACGCCGGGTAAAACGCCAGTATGGCGATGACGAATACACGCTTACTATGAGCGTTCACCGCGATGTCGCCAAACACGGATGAGACTATCATGATGCTGTAAACAGAACCTGGTTTCATCCGAAAAAATGTCGTTTTGTCATTCGAGCACCCAGGTTCGCCGTTGAGTACACCACCGCAGGCGCTCCTGTCTGTGATGCAGTGTCAAGGGTAACGGCAGCCATGTTCTCCGAGCTGATAGTCCATGCTGCTGCAAACGTCGTCGAACTGTTCGTGCAGATGGTTGTTGTCTGGCAAACGTCCCCATCTGTTGACTCAGGGATCGAGACGTGGCTGCACGATCCGTTACAGCGATGCGGATAAGATGCCTGTCATCTCGACTGCTAGTGACATGAGGCCGTTGGGATCCAGCACGGCGGTCCGTATTACCCTCCTGAACCCACCGATTCCATATTCTGCTAACTGTCATCGGATCTCGACCAGCGAGAGCAGCAATGTCGCGATACGATAAACCGCAATCGCGATAGGTTACAATCCGACCTTTGTCAAAGTCGGAAACGTGATGGTACGTATTTCTCCTCCTTACACGAGGCATCAGAACAACGTTTCACCAGGAAACGCCGGTCAACTGCTGTTTGTGTATGAGAAATCTGTTGGAAACTTTCCTCATGTCAGCACGTTGTAGGTGTCTCCACCGGCGCCAGCCTTGTGTGAATGCTCTGTAAAGCTAATCATTTGCATATCACAGCATCTTCTTCCTGTCGGTTTAATTTCGCGCCTGTAGCACGTCATCTTCGTGGTGTAGCAATTTTAATGGCCAGTAGTGTATAACGATTTAATTAATGCTTTATTCTCCATTAAACCACAGTACTTGTTTTGAATAGCTGAGGCCTCTGATAGTGTTAAACGGGATATATGACAGATGAATTGTTGTCGAGAAGCAAGCCGAGTATACGTATGTTTCGGGGTAACGTTTCAAGAAGTATTGTACTTATCATCTTCTAAGCATCATAATGCAGCTGGAAGCTCCAGTAGAGATTTCTCTCCGTTTGATAATTAAACTTGGGTTTTTAACTCCGCCTTCTCCAAAACGCAATGATTTTTTTTCTGTTTACCTAAAAATGTTTCGACATGTGTATTTCATGTTCTTTTAGTATCGATTTTGTTTTTGTAGATATATACAAAGTTCATGGTTGTTTTTCAATTGTATACCTAAAAACTATAACCTTTTGTATTTTTAATTTTGTTTTGACTGCTCAAACTGATACTACATTAATTGTGAAAGTCCAGTTGAACAGATCGGCTTGCTTTTATACCTTTCTATGGTTAGACATCAGGCCACCTGCAAAGAAGTCGGAAGAATTTGCTTAGGGACTTAATATTTATGAATAATTTTCGGAGAGTAGTAGTGGCTCAAGTCTTGTGCTTCCCTTTTTCGTCCCGTTATAAATCTTTAGTGTGATTCATCTTTTGGTCGCAATTACACACACTGTTTCTCACACCTTCTACTTTTCACTATCACCTGTCATCACACAAGCAAATGAGATTTGGGAGAAGACTTTATGTTGCAGTACACATCGATAGATGTTGTAATTATTGCCGCTACTCACTTGTTCGTCGTCTTTTTTGCGGTGTGGTGCTAATTCTGAATGTCTGGTGAGAGCTTCTGTAGTGCACCTGCTATAGGAAAATTTATTTGATATGTGTGTGTGAGAGTGTGTGCGCGCGCGAGATAGATAGATAGATAGATAGAGTGTGTGTGTGTGTGTGTGTGTGTGTGTGTGTGTGAGAGAGAGAGAGAGAGAGAGAGAGAGAGAGAGAGAGAGAGAGAGGAGGGGAGAGGGACTACGAAGCAAGTGTTTTTGGATAATCGAAGATGTTTATTACACTATATATTCTTTGACAAAGTGTGTATGTGTTGCATAGTGCTGTGTATTAATCCATAACTTTCTTCCATTGTAATATTCTCTCTGTCTTTCTCTCCCTGTCTCCCCCCTTCCCCCTGTTACCCATCACCCCCCCCCCCCCACACACACACACACATACATACACACAATCAAGTAAGTTCAGTTGCAGCAGAAATGGAGTCACTTAAACTTTTCTTGGGAAAACGATCTGATTCTCGTTTACTGTTAATATGATATTACCACTTCCTTCACTTGTCAGTAAGGACAGCAAATGAAAGCAACAAATAGTTATTTTTTTGAAAAAAATTGTTCCAATGGCTCTGAGCACTATGGGACTTAACATCTGAGGTCATCAGTTCCCTAGAACTTAGGACTACTTAAACCTAACTAACCTAAGGACATCATACACATCCATGCCCGAGGCAGGATTCGAACTTGCGAGTAGAACCGATCGGCCGCTCCGTCCGGCAATTTTTTGAATAAAAATAAGATACTGGTTAGTGTTATAATGATTTCAGGAAAAACTTCGCAGTCTTCAAAATTCTAAAGCTATAGAAAAAAATAATTAAACTCCGGATTGTTTCTCGATTTCTATAGCCTTTGATCTGATCAATCATGACCTCACGCTTTAAAAATTATACAAATATGGGACACAAGGAGTTCCTTGTAACTAATTTAAATCGTAACTTTCTGGTAGACGATATATGACTGTATTGTCTCATGAAGGTACAAACTACTTTTCAGGATATAAGAAACCTGGTTATGGAGTTTCTCAGAATTCTGTTAGACCCTTCTTTACTCTTAATTATTGTTAATGGTTTGCCATAACACATTTCCGGAAGCATTGCAAGTGTTATTCACAGACACAATTTTATTAAAAGATACAATGAAGCTGACTTACTCGAGAAGGTCTATCATAAAACGAGTTGTAGATGTTTTGGAGAAAATTTTAGGGTGATAGGCGAGAAAAAAACTTTACGAAAAAGCTTTAGAGATATAAGAACAAATTCCAGAAGCAATATAATGCTGGAATTAGGAGGCTGTAGCACTGAACAGACATTTTACACAGACCATTTATTATTGTTTTTCCGCAATCAAACGTATTTTACACAAAGTTTCTAGAAGTGAAGCTAGAAGATTATTCAGGTTGGGAAAAATGTAATCAACTACTCGACGAAAGGTTGCATAAACGCTCCTATGCTGTGGTTTTCAGTCCAAAGACTGGTTTGATGCATCTCTTCGTGCTAGTTCATTATGTGCAAGCCTCTTTATCTGTGCATAGCTACTGGAACGACATGCATCTGAACATGATCCCTCAGGGTGCGTCCTTGTAGTCATGGACTGTGCGGCTGACCCCGGCGGAGGTTCGAGTCCTCTCTCGGGAATGGGTGTGTGTGTATTTGTTCTTTAGGATACTTTAGGTTAAGTAGTGTGTAAGCTAAGGGACTGATGACCTTAGTAGTTAAGCCCCATAAGATTTCACACACATTGTTTTCAGGATGCACCCTATCAATCGATACAACGCATCTTTTAGTCAGGCTGTGAAAGAAATTGATATTTCCCTCAAATTGGCACAGTTCCTCTTCGTCAGTTATTCGATCTACAAAGGGTACCTAAAAAGTTTTGCACAGTGGTATCTAATTTCTTTTAATTTTTTGCAGGAGGAGAATGTATGTTTTTGTGAATATACTTGGAACATTTAGATACAAGTACAGGGCTATTACAAATGATTGAAGCGATTTCATAAATTCACTGTAGCTTCATTCATTAACATATGGTCACGACACACTACAGATACGTAGAAAAACTCATAAAGTTTTCTTCGGCTGAAGCCGCACTTCAGGTTTCTGCCGCCAGAGCGCTCGAGAGCGCAGTGAGACAAAATGGCGACAGGAGCCGAGAAAGCGTATGTCGTGCTTGAAATGCACTCACATCAGTCAGTCATAACAGTGCAACGACACTTCAGGATGAAGTTCAACAAAGATCCACCAACTGCTAACTCCATTCGGCGATGGTATGCGCAGTTTAGAGCTTCTGGATGCCTCTTTAAGGGGAAAACGACGGGTCGGCCTGCAGTGAGTGAAGAAACGGTTGAACGCGTGCGGGCAAGTTTTCACGCGTAGCCCGCGGAAGTCGACGAATAAAGCAAGCAGGGAGCTAAACGTACAACAGCCGACGGTTTGGAAAATCTTACGGAAAAGGCTTAAGCAGAAGCCTTACCGTTTACAATTGCTGCAAGCCCTGACACCCGATGACAAAGTCAAACGGCTTTTTTCGGCGCGGTTGCAACAGCTCATGCAACAGCTCATGCGTTCAGTGCGAAACTTGTTTTCAGTGATGAAGCAACATTTTTTTCTTAATGGTGAAGTGAACAGACACAATGTGCGAATCTGGGCGGTAGAGAATCCTCACGCATTCGTGCAGCAAATTCGCAATTCACCAAAAGTTAACGTGTTTTGTGCAATCTCACGGTTTAAAGTTTACAGCCCCTTTTTCTTCTGCGGAAAAAACGTTAAAGGACACGTGTATCTGGACATGCTGGAAAACTGGCTCATGCCACAACTGGAGACCGACAGCGCCGACTTCATCTTTCAACAGGATGGTGCTCCACCGCACTTCCATCATGATGTTCGGCATTTCTTAAACAGGAGATTGGAAAACCGATTGATCGGTCGTGATGGAGATCATGATCAGCAATTCATGTCATGGCCTCCACGCTCTCCCGACTTAACCCCATGCGATTTCTTTCTGTGGGGTTATGTGAAAGATTCAGTGTGTAAACCTCCTCTACCAAGAAACGTGCCAGAACTGCGAGCTCCCATCAACGATGCTTTCGAACTCATTGATGGGGACATGCTGCGCCGAGTGTGGGAGGAACTTGATTATCGGCTTGATGTCTGCCGAATCACTAAAGGGGCACATATCGAACATTTGTGAATGCCTAAAAAAACTGAGTTTTTGTATGTGTGTGCAAAGCAATGTGAAAAAATCTCAAATAATAAAGTTATTGTAGATCTGTGAAATCGCTTCAATCATTTGTAATAACCCTGTATATAAAAGTACTTTCTTTTATTTACAGGTGAGCCATAATGGACCGTGAAGTAGATATCAGGTTGCGACAACGGTCGGTAATGGAGTTCCTCTTCAAGACCGACAATGACTGTGCCACATCGATTCACAGGAAGTTGCTCCCTGTTTATGGCGCGGACACAGAGGATCGCAGTATCCAGCGGTGGTTGCAGAGTTTTGATAGGTAATTTCTCTCTACTGGACAATCCACAATGAGGTAGACCATCGACGGCAATGAGTGATGTGAATAAGGATACCATTGATCAAATCATCCAAAACGACAGATGTGTGATGATACAACAGCTTGTTGAAATGGCTCGTTTGTCATTGGGTAGTGTGATATCACTGGTACAGTCACTAGGGTACAGAAAAATCTGTGCACTGTGCGAGGGCCCCTGAAGACCTCTACTGAAGAGTGGAAACAGTGTTTTGACGGCATCATTACCCAGGATGAAACATAGTTGTTTTTGTCCGAACCTGAGAGCAAAACTCAATCCATGGAGTGGCGTCATCCGGGTACCCTCGGAAGAAGAAACCAAGACTTTTAAGAACAGCAGGCAGAAAGGGGATGGCCTCCTTGTTCTCGGATCAGTGTGGTGTCATTTTCATTGACTCTTTTGAACCTGACTTCACAATTAACCGGGACCATTACTGTTGTCATTGGACAAGCTGCGACGTGCCATCAAGACCCACAGACCACAACTTCAGGGTCAGCACATCAGACTACACCATGACAACGCCAAAACCGATACAGCCCTTATGACGGAGGAGAAAATCAGGAAAATGGGTTGGAAAATTGTCCCTCATCCTCCCTATGGTCCGGACTTGGCTCCGTCTGATTTTTACCTCTTTGGTCGCCTGAAGGCCCACCTACGCGGTAAAACACTTGAAAGTGAGAAAAATCTTATTTCATGTGTCAAGCGATGGTGTAAAAGCCAATCCCCAGAATTTTACCAAAGTGCATTTACTTCATGGAAGGAACGTTGGGCCAGATACGTCACAGCTGATAGAGGCTACATTGAGTAGGCCCAATGTATAGTTAAATGTTCCCAGTATGTCCACAAAAAATTTCATACTCCTCCAGAAAGAAATAAAAAAATTAGAGATGACTGTACAAAACTTGTTGAACGCCCTTTATACACATTTAATGTTCAGCATTCTTTTGTTGCACCATTTGTCAAAAATCCCTATTCTCTTCTTGTCTGTATCGTTCATCGTCAAGTTTCACTTCCATAAAAGGCTGCACGTCACACAGATACATTCAGGAAAGACTTCTCGTTCTCAGAAAAGTTTTTCTTGCGATTTCCAATCTTTATTTTATATCCTCGCTATTTCATCAATCATCAATTGTTTTGTTGGCCCAACAGAAAAACTCATCAACTACTTACAGTGCCTCATTTCCTAGTCTGATTATATTAGTCTTACCTGATTTAATTCGAGTGCATTTCATTACCCTCGCTTTACTTTTATTCATGTTCATCTTATAATCTCTTTTGTTTGGCAGTATCCATTTCATTCAGATCATCTTCCAAGTCGTTTGTCGTCTCTGACAGAATTACAACATCGTCAGCAAACATAGAAGTTTTTTTTCTTTTCCATGAACTAAAATTCATTTTCCAATTTTTTCCTTGGTAGTGATAGCACAATGTATAACTGAAATAACATACGAATGTTCTTGGACTGCTGTGATGTCGAAATAGTACTATGTGCTTCTTATGGGTTTAAATGGCTCTGACCACTATGGGACTTAAGATCGGAGGTCATCAGTCCCCTAGAACTTAGAACTACTTAAACCTAACTAACCTAAGGACATCACACAATCCATGCCCGAGGCAGGATTCGAACCTTGTATCGTAGCGGCCGCGCGGTTCCCGACTGAAGCGCATAGAACCGCTCAGCCACAACGACCGGCGCTTCTTATGCAGTTGTGCAGTACCTACTATGGTATGGTGTGCTGTTCTCGAGAAATGCACATTTTACAGAACAGCCATTAAAATATATTACAATAATCTAAGCAAGTTAACAAAACATTGTGACAGGTAGCGGTCTCCGAGAAACCGATGAAGCTAAATAATATATGACTCACTAACTTTACCGTATATGTGAAAATGTTTTTATTGTTTCGGTTTCTACGCACTGTATGGCGACAGAGTTCTCAGCGTGTTTCATCCACAATGTGGTAGGTGAAAGCGGGTGATTTGGTTGGCAGATCTCTCAATACAATGCACCGATGCGGTACACTTATTTCTTTTAAAAAATCTATATTCTTTATGACTTCTGAACTTTACCTTGTTAGCGAATATACTCGCATAGACAACCCTCGCCCTGTTCAATCCATACTGGCATTAACTTTAAGTCTTGCAGACATACAGTATTTAAATGCGAGTAACGCCACGGGGCTAGTGCTAGTTTAGTAATATTCTTTAACATTTAAAATTTTAATATCAAAAATTTAATATTTAAATTAAGCCGGAAAGGAAACGCGCGAGCCGGCTGGGGTGGCCGAGCGGTTCTAGGAGCTACAGTCTGGAACCCCACGACCGCTACGGTCGCAGGTTCGAATCCTGCCTCGGGCATGGATGTGTGTGATGTCCTTAGGTTCGTTAGGTTTAAGTAGCTCTAAGTTCTAGAGGACTGATGATCTTAGAAGTTGAGTCCCATAGTGCTCAGAGCCATTTTGAAACGCGCGAAATTATAAAAAGGATTATACTCACGAAGAGTAAGCGAAATGTTTATCCGTAATCAATGTACTGTACCGTTCGATTATACATTTGTTACGAGTATTTTTTGTTGTTGAGTTTATCTGGATCTTTTTCTTAGTGACTCTGTTGATCGTCGGTGAAGTGTTATTGACGAAAACGCGCTGAGAGATTAGAAACAGACGTGTCTGATCTTAAACGCCGTTATTAAAGTCTGAATCATCAAATTGCGCAAGCATCGTATTATGTCGGACGAGTTAAACAATGAAAATATTCTCAGATGTACGGCAGAACTCGTAAGTCACAGAGTGTATAGTTTCTCCTAAGATTATTTATTGCTTCACATTTCGCGGAGTTTTGCCCGCCACACTCGCCCACAGCCACACACCGTGACCAAACTCCCTTTCTAACAGCATGAGACCAAGGGCTATCTACCACCACAACGAGTAGTGGCAGTGGATGGATATAATTCTGTCAGTACGATCACACACTAGCCTTTTATGTATTGCATTGATTGTTCCGCCTGCTCATGGTAGAATATTTTATAAACTGGGACTGGAACATACCCAACACTGGTGTTATATCCTACAATATTTATTAACTGTTCCACGAACCGGTTTTCGGCCGTTACGCCATCATTAGGTATAAAGACAAATATGTGGTGCAGCGAAATTTTGTTGTATCGAATATTTTAAACTAGTGCATCTGCAGAGTATCTCCATTTCCAGAGATTTATATAGGTCCTAAATTACTAACAGATAAGGTGTAATAGTGTTACTAAGCAGATCAGTGAAGCAGCTGCGGTTATACGAATTAAAAAATTTTTAACACAAAGAGAGAAATTATAGAAAAATGGGGCAAGTGAGTAAAAGGGGTAATTTACAACATGGCGTGGACGGGATTATGTAAGGGAACTGTGTCTGGCCCTCTAGTACTAAGCTTAGATTGATGGACATGTTTATTAATTTCCATTATTTCAAGATAGTTCATCTTCCTTCCTTTCTGGATGTGACACTATGACCTTCTTTAACCAAGTAGTCTGCGAAGGTAGTGTCTCCATTTCTAAGTTTCCAACTTCTGTGGTGTTCCTTCAAGGGGGTACATATTGCCCTTCCAGACTGACTTACATAGAATTTGCCACAATCACAAGTAATTTTATATATTCCATTCTTTCCCAAAGGTAGAGTGCTGTCTTACCATTGGGAAAAAAGTGTCTGACAGTGTTGTCCACATAAAATGATGTTTTCACATTCCTGAATTTAAACTTTCTGGCTGTATCCAGTGTGACTTTTTCTAAGTATTGAATTGTGTACCATTTACTGCGTCCTTGAACTGGTGGGTCAAGGACGGGACAAAGAAGAGAGTACACCTGCTGTATCTATTTTTTGTGCATTACGAAGTCTACTATGATAGGAAGTTAGTCACTGTTGGATGGAATTTATACTCCTTTTATCAGTAAAGTTCCAGGATATGTTCTTCTTTTAATAGAAAATTGCACTTACCAAGTAATGATCATAGCTCCTATCGAAGTAGTCCCTTTGGCTATCTATACACAGTTGCCAACATTTATGGAGGGCTTGGAAGCAAGCAGGGAAATTTTCAACTGAGATGCTTGGAAGATCATTTGTCACAGCTCGTTGGATGTCTGTGATATCTTAATGAAACTTTCCTTTCAGTCGCCTATCCACTCGCGGAAAGAAGAAAAAGCCGCAACAAGACGGGCGAATGTAACCGATGGGGAATGGTAAGAATAGAATGTCTCGCCAGATACTCGGTAACAGATTAAGCAGTATGGGGTTTTGCATTGCCAAGCAGTAAGAACCAGTGCTGAGAATGTCACAAATCAGGTGATGTCGTACTGCCTGTCGTTAACATTTCAAGACTTCGATGTAAAGAGTTTGGTTCACTGTCAGAGCTGGAGGAACACACTCGCGGTGAACTAATCCTTTACTATCAAAGAATGCGATCAACATTGTCTTTGTTCTCGAAGGTTGTCGTTTGACGATTTTCGAGGCTGGTGATCCAGGAATCTGCCATTCAGCACTTTGACATTTCGTGTGAAGCTCATACTGGTAGCACCAACTTTCATCCCCAGCGACAATCTTTGGCAGAAATGGGGGATCAGGTCTGGGTCTTTCCAGTAGTTTAGCAGAAATTCATTTGTCTTTCCACATTCTGATTGTCTGTTAGTGTGTGAGGGGCGAATTTTGTTTTAAGTTTCCGTTTCCCTACATCTTAGCGCGAAATCGTATGGCACATATCACGACTTAAATTAAGTTCTTCTGATATCGAATGCCCAGTTACATGTCGGTCCTTATTGCAATAACTGCCTTACACGCCCCTCGTTTGCATCGGTATGTGCTGTAGATGGGTGACCAGTTCTGGGAATGCCTCGCACTGAAACTCTGCCTTCACGAAACCTTTTGTGCCGCTCGAAAATAAGACTTCTTGAAAGTGCCTTACCTACACATGCTTACTTAATCCTTGTCCACGTTTCACTAGGGGTCTTTCCGAGCTTATCGCAGAACTTAATGTTCAGTCTTTGGACACAATCAACATCCATTGTGTCACTGTAACTAATGCGCCAACAACCCAGACAGTGTGTTGCCAAGCACAGCCCTGCCACCTAGTGAGCTTGTGCAGAAACATGGCCAAGGTCGTTGCAAGGACGCACACATACCAGGTAACATAAAAGCAACTTTTCTTTCTTTTTAGTATTGCAAACTAAGAAATAAACAGACCTGTCCTGGAACTTTCCTGACAAAGGAGAGACAAAGAGAGAGAGAGAGAGAAAGAGACAGAGAGAGAGAGAGAGAGAGAGGTAACATCCTAGTCAGCGAGGAAGTAGTGAAACAAATTTGGAAATTTGAGGAAAGTACAATTGGAGCAAACTGCTGAGGTCACTGGTCCCTAGGCTTACACACTAATTAACCTAACTTAACCTAGAATATCATAATTCCAATCCCAAAGAAACCAGGTGTTGACAGATGTGAAAATTACCGAACTATCAGTTTAAAAGTCACGATTGAAAAATACTAACACGAATTCCTTACATTCGAATAGAAAAACTGGTAGAAGCCGACTTATAGGATGATCAGTTTGGCTTCTGTAGAAATATTGGAACACGTGAGGCAATACTGACCCTACGACTTATCTTAGAAGATAGATTAAGGAAAGGCAAACTTACGTTTCTAGCATTTGTAGACATAGAGAAAGCTTTTGACAATGTTGAGTGAAATACTCTCTTACAAATTCTGAAGGTGGCAGGGGTAAAATACAGGGAGTGAAAGGGTATTTACAATTTGTACAGAAACCAAGAGTGAGGGTCATGAAAGGGAAGCAGTGGTTGGGAAGGGACTGAGACAGGGTTGTAGCCTACGCCTGATGTTATTCAATCTGTATATGGAGCAAGCAGTGAAGGAAACAAAAGAAAAATTCGGAGTAGGAATTAAAATCCATGGAGAAGAAATAAAAACTTTGAGGTTCGCCGATGATGTTGTAATTTTGTCAGAGACAGCAAAAGGACCTGGAAGAGCAGCTGAATGGAATGGACAGTGTCTTGAAAGGAGGATATAATATGAACATCAACAAAAGGAAAACGAGAATAATGGAATGTAGTCGAATTAAGTCTGGTGATGCTGAGGGAATTAGATTAGGAAATGAGACACTTAAAGTAGTAAAGGAGTTTTGCTATTTGGGGAGCAAAATAACTGATGATGGTCGAAGTAGAGAGAATATAAAATGTAGGCTGGTAATGGAAAGGAAAGTGTTCCTGAAGAAGAGAAATTTGTTAACATTGAGTTTAGATTTAAGTGTCAGGAAGTATTTTGTGAAAGTATTTCTACAGAGTGTAGCTATGTATGGAAGTGAAACATGGACGATAAATAGTTTGGACAAGAAGGGAATAGAAGCTTTCGAAGTGTGGTGCTACAGAAGAATACTGAAGATTAGATGGGAAAATCACATAACTAATGAGGAGGTATTAAAGAGAATTGGGGAGAAGAGGAGTTTGTGGCACAACTTGACTAGAAGAAGGGATCGGTTGGTAGGACATGTTCTGAGGCATCAAGGGACCACCAATTTAGTATTGGAGGGCAGCGCGGAGGTTAAAAATCGTAGAGGGAGACCAAGAGATGAATACACTAAGAAGGTTGAGAAGGATGTAGGTTGCAGTAGGTACTGGGAGATTAAGAAGCTTGCACAGGCTAGTAGCATGGAGAGCTGCATCAAACCAGTCTCAGGACTGAAGACCAAAACAACAATAACAATCTTACTTAAACGAAGGACAACACACACCCATTCCCGAGGGAGGGCTCGAACCTCCGACTAGGAGAGCCACGCGAACCGTGGCGAGACGCCCGTGACCACGCGGCGAAGTAATGGAACAAATGAATAAAGAAGGTAGAGGACGTACGTGGCGAGAGCCTTGATCTGCTCCTCCGCGCCACCACGCTTCTTCGACGTTGGGCAGAGGCATTTCACTTCGCCTCCAGGGCCAGGTGCGGACGCTCGCGAAGAGGAAGCCTCGGGCTCTGGAGGCGCCTTCAGACTGGCGGTGAGCACCAGGGTGCCCGCGCCAGGGACCTCCATGTGCAGCGGGGAGCCGCCGGGCACCAGCGCCTTGCCTATCGTCATCGGCTCCTCGCCCGAGGCGCAGATGATGCGCGCCTTCACCGGCACCGTTGTCTGCTCGGCCTTCTCAGCCGCCTCCGCTGACCCCGCTTCTGTCTCCTCTGACGGAGATGCCGCCACCTCGCCTTCTTCTTGTCCTCCGGCATCGCCGGGCTCCTCCTCGACCTCCGGGGCTGCTTCGGCTTCACCCTCCTCCTGTCATACGCATAATCCTCGGTCACATACCAGCCTCATTCAGTAATTAAATAGACAAACAGCAGTACAGCAAAAATTTTTTGTTAAAGCAGTACAATTTTTATCTATTTTTCGTCATAATCCCCACCAACTACACTCCTGGAAATGGAAAAAAGAACACATTGACACAGGTGTGTCAGACCCACCATACTTGCTCCGGACACTGCGAGAGGGCTGTACAAGCAATGATCACACGCACGGCACAGCGGACACACCAGGACCCGCGGTGTTGGCCGTCGAATGGCGCTAGGCGCGCAGCATTTGTGCACCGCCGCCGTCAGTGTCAGCCAGTTTGCCGTGGCATACGGAGCTCCATCGCAGTCTTTAACACTGGTAGCATGCCGCGACAGCGTGGACGTGAACCGTATGTGCAGTTGACGGACTTTGAGCGAGGGCGTATAGTGGGCATGCGGGAGGCCGGGTGGACGTACCGCCGAATTGCTCAACACGTGGGGCGTGAGGTCTCCACAGTACATCGATGTTGTCGCCAGTGGTCGGCGGAAGGTGCACGTGCCCGTCGACCTGGGACCGGACCGCAGCGACGCACGGATGCACGCCAAGACCGTACGATCCTACGCAGTGCCGTAGGGGACCGCACCGCCACTTCCCAGCAAATTAGGGACACTGTTGCTCCTGGGGTATCGGCGAGGACCATTCGCAACCGTCTCCATGAAGCTGGTCTGCGGTCCCGCACACCGTTAGGCCGTCTTCCGCTCACGCCCCAACATCGTGCAGCCCCCCTCCAGTAGTGTCGCGACAGGCGTGAATGGAGGGACGAATGGAGACGTGTCGTCTTCAGCGCCGTGCAGGTGAGCGTCACAATCAGGACTGTATACGACCGAGGCACACAGGGCCAACACCCGGCATCATGGTGTGGGGAGCGATCTCCTACACTGGCCGTACACCTCTGGTGATCGTCGAGGGGACACTGAATAGTACACGGTACATCCAAACCGTCATCGAACCCATCGTTCTACCATTCCTAGACCGGCAAGGGAACTTGCTGTTCCAACAGGACAATGCACGTCCGCATGTATCCCGTGCCACCCAACGTGCTCTAGAAGGTGTAAGTCATCTACCCTGGCCAGCAAGATCTCCGGATCTGTCCCCTATTGAGCATGTTTGGGACTGGATGAAGCGTCGTCTCACGCGGTCTGCACGTCCAGCACGAACGCTGGTCCAACTGAGGCGCCAGGTGGAAATGGCATGGCAAGCCGTTCCACAGGACTACATCCAGCATCTCTACGATCGTCTCCATGGGAGAATAGCAGCCTCCATTGCTGCGAAAGGTGGATATACACTGTACTAGTGCCGACATTGTGCATGTTCTGTTGCCTGTGTCTATGTGCCTGTGGTTCTGTCAGTGTGATCATGTGATGTATCTGACCCCAGGAATGTGTCAATAAAGTTTCCCCTTCCTGGGACAATGAATTCACGGTGTTCTTATTTCAATTTCCAGGAGTGTATAAGTAGGCTGTTTAGGATTTTATGTTGGTATCGGCACGTAGCGCTCTATACGAAAATCACTGACTGTGCTGCGTTAAGTCTGTGGCTGGTTTGCATTGTTGCAATATTTGCTACTGTAGTGTTGGGCAGTTAGATGTGAACAGCGCGTAGCGTTGCGCAGTTGGAGGTGAGCCACCAGCAGTGGTGGATGTGGGGAGAGGATGGCAGAATTTTGAGAGCAGACGATCTGGACGTGTGTCCGTCAGAAAAACGAAATTTTGTAAGAGTGGATGTCATGAACTGATATAGACAGGGTGGTCATAAAATGTGTGAAATGCTTGTAGGGATGTTACAGGGCAGGTTGTACTGAGGCATAAATTGGGGTGTCGCGCGCTTACACTCAAGCGGCCTGCCAGGTGCGGTGTTGCCCAAGGAGTGCTTTGTCTCGTTAGCTGAAACTTGAATTTACGCGCGCGACGATCTGATTGGCTAAATTCAATGCTAAATAACTCGGAAACGGCGCAACATATCGAATTTTTTTCTTAAAATTTATCCCTCAGTATAAACTGCCCTGTAACATCCCTACAAGCATTTCACACATTTTCTGACCACCCTGTATATTATGACTTTTGAACACTATTAAGATAAATACAGTGTTTGTTCTCTATGAAAATCTTTCATTTGCTAACTATGCCTATCAATAATTAATGCCTTCAGTAGTTAGAGTAACGAAGATTTTTGTGAGGTACATGATTCATGAAAGGTATAGGTTATTGTTAGTCAGGGCCATTCTTTTGTAGAGATTATTGAAAGTCAGACTGCGTTACGCTAAAAATATTATGTCTCAGTTTAGTGTTGATCACAATAAGTTCAAAAATGGTTCAAATGGCTCTGAGCACTATGGGACTTAACATCTCAGGTCATCGGTCCCCTAGAACTTAGAACTACATTAACCTAACTAACCTAAGTTCAGCACACAACACCCAGTCATCACGAGGCAGAGAAAATCCCTGACCCCGCCGGGAATCGAACCCGGGCGTGGGAAGCGAGAACGCTACCGCACGACCACGAGATGCGGGAATCACAATAAGTAAAGAGCAAAATGATTGAGCACGTTCAGTTCTGCTCAGCTGTTTGAAAATCAAATAACGTAAAGGTTTTACCAGCACAGTAATTCATTACATACGAAACATCCCCTTAGAAAAGTTTATGAATTATTGTGCTCGTAAACCCGTTACGTTATTTGATTTTCAAACAGACGTACTCGGACATTTCTCTCTTTACTTATTCTGATCATCACTAAAATGACACACACTATTTTTAGCGCAAAGCAATCTGACTTTCAATAATCCCTACAAAAGAATGGCCGTGATTAACAATAACCCATACCTGTCATGAATCACTTAGGCCTACCTCACAAAAATCTTCGTTGCTCGAACTACTGCAATACAGCGAGCGCCAATACTACTAGCTAAATAAAGGATTCTAACTACTGAAGGCACTACCTACTGATACGCGCCGGCCTAAGTGGCCGAGCGGTTCTAGGCGCTACAGTCTGGCAACGCGCGACCGCGACGGTCGCAGGTTCGAATCCTGTCTCGGGCATGGATGTGTGTGATGTCCTTAGTTTCGTTAGGATTACGTAGTTCTAAGTTCTAGGGAACTGATGACCTCAGAAGTTAAGTCCCATAGCGCACAGAACCATTTCATTTCAACTGATAGGCACAGTTAGCAAATGAAAGATTTTGATAGAGAACAAACAATGTATTTACCTTAATAGTGTTGAAATATATATATATATATATATATATATATATATATATATATATATATATATATATATATATATAGTCTTACAAATTCCGTTTTTCTGACGGACACACGTCCAGATTGTCCGCCTTCAAAATTTTGCCATCTTCTCCCCACAACCACCACTGCTGGCGGCTCACGCTACGCGCTGTTCACATCCAACTACCTAACACTACAATAGCATATATACCAACAATGCAAACCAGCCACAGACTTCACACAGCACAGTCAGTGATATTCATACAGAGCGCTACGTGGCGTTACAAACATAAAAACCTAAACAACCTCCTTACACAACTTCTACGCACTTCTTCAAATAAGTCATGGAAATGCAATCGAGTGACGTCTACAATCACCGATGTTTCGACAACTGTACATCCTGTCATTTTCAAAGCAAAACTGCAGCGATTAAGTGCTGTGCAACGAATTTCCAACCTTGAGTTGCAAAGCAATTCCTAAAAGATAACACACACACACACACACACACACACACACTGTAAACACTAACTCCATCACACAAACCAAAGATGACCGACGTCAGAAGTTACCGACATTGAAATTAATAAGCAACGGGTTGTAGGGAAGCAGCCTACTCACGCCGTATAAAATTCACAGCAGTCTTTCCATTGTGTGCCAACCAGTCCGCTGTAACTAGCTCTGACGCCATAAATGTTGCGCAATACTTTAAAAATCAAGTAAATAACCTGAAACGTTTCTAGCATGTCAGGAGTAATACTAAATCAGTATGTGTTGAATATCAGTTCAATAACTTTTACCACTTTCGAAATTTGGACGTTTTTCTGTAAAAATCATTGGCGCAACTGAAAAGCAATTCCTAAAAGATAACACACACACACACACACACACACACACACACACACACACACACACACTGTAAACACTAACTCCATCACACAAACCAAAGATGACCGACGTCAGAAGTTACCGACATTGAAATTAATAAGCAACGGGTTGTAGGGAAGCAGCCTACTCACGCCGTATAAAATTCACAGCAGTCTTTCCATTGTGTGCCAACCAGTCCGCTGTAACTAGCTCTGACGCCATAAATGTTGCGCAATACTTTAAAAATCAAGTAAATAACCTGAAACGTTTCTAGCATGTCAGGAGTAATACTAAATCAGTATGTGTTGAATATCAGTTCAATAACTTTTACCACTTTCGAAATTTGGACGTTTTTCTGTAAAAATCATTGGCGCAACTGAAAAGAGCTAGAAACTTAAAAATTTGTATTTAGATTCCTTTTTCATAATAATTTAGTAGAAACAGTATTCTGGATCTCACAAATTAAAATTTTAGTTGAAACTCATGGTTTTCTGGTTTTTGTCTTAAAATTGAGGAAGCAAGATAGATTAAGTAGGTGAATAAATAAAGCTAGGATGTTTAAGTTTATGTAGAAGGGAGATACGCTACAATCATAAAGATGTGAAAAGTTTCAACAGAACAACTATAAAACTATAGCGATGGCGTATCTCCAAAGGGCAAGTTCAGAGCTCGTCTACTGCGTGTAGTGTAATTAAATTAATTCTCTCGCCCAAAATATTGGACTTAGCCACGTCAGACTGTTATTATGATTACTTACCTGTGTGCTGATTGCACATTTAAATTGAGAGCTTCATTGGCCATCAGCAAAGGAAGCAATGATTTATTCGATGACTTGAAGTGGTGCATTACTGGCCTAGCGGCTAGTC
This sequence comes from Schistocerca gregaria, assembly GCF_023897955.1. NCBI lineage: Eukaryota > Metazoa > Arthropoda > Insecta > Orthoptera > Acrididae > Schistocerca > Schistocerca gregaria. The sequence continues at coordinate 1,010,951,042 of NC_064920.1, read as the reverse complement.
GGGACAGCGGATTTATTCAGGCGTTCCCTTAGCCGTCCGCACCGCGGCTTTATATATAAGAGTGCTGCGCGAGAAAGAAAGGCCGGTGGACGACGTCGTCGATGACGACATGATCCGCGAGGTGGACGAGCGCCTCCCACTGTACCTGACCCAGCAGGAAGAGGACGACATCCTCACAGAGACAACAGAAGAAGAGGTCCAACATCACCTCAACTTCCTGCAGCCCAGGAAGGCAGGGGGATGTGACAAGATGGGTAACGCACTGCTGAAGAAGCTGCCGCCAGAAGCAGTGCGTGTCGTCACAGCGATATTCAACGCCATCCTTCGCACTGGCGTCTACCCTGCTGCGTGGAAACACGCAGAGGTGGTCGCCATCCCGAAGGCTGGCAAAGATCCTAGGCTGGCGCAAAGCTATCGCCCAATAAGCCTCCTGCCTTCCCTCTCGAAAACCTTCGAGAGGATTTACTCGATCCGACTGCAGCGCCACGTCAGTGAAGAAGGCCTGCTTCCTGACGAGCAGTTCGGATTCCGCCGCGGTCATGCTACGCAGCATCAGCTACTACGACTGGTGGAGCAGGCAATGGGGGCCCTGGAACATCGCGAGTACCTCGGGGCGGTTTTCCTTGATGTTTCTAGGGCCTTCGATAGCGTGTGGCACGACGGCCTCCTGTACAAGCTGCTGGTACAGGGGGTTCCTGTGTCGCACGTCCGCCTTCTCCAGTCGTACCTGCGCGGGCGCACCTTCCATGTGCGCGCTGACGGTGGCGTGTCAACGGCGCGCCACATCCGAGCAGGAGTACCGCAGGGGTCCGTGCTTGGCCCACTGCTGTACTCTCTGTACACCGCCGACGTGCCAAAGACGACGCCGAGGGTGCACCTGGCGCTCTACGCGGACGACACCGCCATCTACACTCACAGCAAGGACGCGCAGCTAATGCGCCGCCGGCTGCAGCTCTCCTGCAACGAGATTGGAGCCTGGGCCACCAAATGGCGGCTCAAGTTCAACGCCGGGAAAAGCCAGGCGGTGATATTCACGCGCCGCCGCATTCCCGACGCGCTGCTGCAAGTGCGGATCATGGGAGGCCCCATCCCGTGGTCGCGCACAGGAAAATACCTCGGCGTCACCCTCGATCGACGCCTGACGTAGGGTCCACACATCCGGGAGCTGAGGGGCCGAGCGCTCGGCAGGTTGCGCCTGCTGTACCCGCTCCTCAACCCAACGACGACACTGCCCCCCCACTGCGGCCTCTCGCTGTACCTAGCACTCATCAGGCCAGTGCTAGAGTACGCGGCCGTGGTGTGGGGAAACGCGGCAGAAATGCACATCCAGACGCTGCAGCGTGTGCAGAATAAAGCCCTTCGGCTGGCTCTACACCTGCCGAGGGACTACGGCACACGCAGGCTGCACGACGCCGCTGGAGTCCAGATGTTGGAGCGCCGCTTCCGCGCGCTCGCTACACCATTTTATGAGTTGACGAGGACCTCCGAAAACCCGCTGGTCAGGGGGCTGGGAAACCAGCCCCACTGGCGCCCAGCGACCAGATGGCCAGACCTGCTGCTGGAGTAATCCAAGCAGCAAGAGAAGAAAAATTACGAAGCGTGAAGACGTGAAGACGAACAAAACGTGAGGACCACAACGACAAATTGCGATCTCTGACGCAGGAACAGCAGGCCCTGCTTAACCTGCCCAAAACGTGCAGTGAATGCACGAGTTGTCACGCACGACGACGACGAGAAAGAAAGGCCCCAGTTCTCTCCTGACGCTGATCAGCGCACCATGTGCGCCGGGAGTCGCGTGGCGTCGGTATCATTGCTATAAGCAGCCTCGGATGCCGTAATAAGTTACTCGTAACCGTTACGCGTTACCGTGAAATCGTTTTCGAGTGAAGTGTTAATTCTGGTATGACTTTGATGATCTAACTTCAGTTCGCGCATGTCGTATTTTCACGTGCCGCCGTGGGACAGACATTCTACCATTATTTAGTGGCGTTTGATGAACATTATCATCAAATTATGGCGAGCATTCACTTAAACATTTAATTTGTACAGTTATAGTTGCATCAGCGCATTAGACTCTGAACTGCTCTGGTAGTTGGATTGTGTGGATTCTTTTTGGTCTGTTACTTTCAGAATATAGTGAACATTTTTGAAAGAATCGTTTTTGATTATGAATCCCAGACAATCTCCTAATTCCTCAGAGCTATAAGCTGTAGCTATAAGTGTATTTCTCACTTGAAGTGCGCACTAGCAATTCTAATTACAGGCTTCACGTTTTGCTAATCACTTTCTGGTTGCCAATATTGTAGTTAGAGAACCAGTGTTGAGAACGGCAAACAACAGCATTAATTAAATCATAGGAACATTTCAATAACAATAAATTCCATACGCCGCCCCATATACGGTACATCGGCCGGGAAAGACATATATCATCATTCATTTCATTAACAAATATTTCCAGACACCGCCCAACAGGGTGAGGTTGTGTAAACTCTATCCCTCTTGTTTTTTGACTAAGGATAGGGCTGTATTACACGCAGAATTTATGCAAAAACCATCTCTATTTATAAGGTTACTTTCTAATATAATTTCAACCACTTCTTTAATAACATTACCTCAATAGCTGGAAGCGCATGGTAGAATCTCCGTGTTGTTGTATTCCACAGGATGACCGGTTCCAAGACAATATTCTGCAATGGCGGATTTGCTCGGTTGTTTTAAGCGTACGTGACGCTTTACAGAGATAAACCAGTTCTGATAGTCTGGCACCGGTTATCCTATGGATACCAACACGGAGATTCAGACGTGTACTTTCAGCTACTGGAGTTGTGTTATTAAAGAAGCAGCTGAGATTAAATTAGCAAGGAACCTTGGAAATAGAGATGGAGGCTTTTACTTAAATTCTGTGTGGAATCCTGTTCTCTCCCTTGTCAGTAGACAGAGGGACGGCAGGCTTTTGCTTAAATTCTGTGTGGAATCCTGTTCTCTCCCTTGTCAGTAGACAGAGGGACGGCAGGCTTTTGCTTAAATTGTGTGTGGAATCCTGTTCTCTCCCTTGTCAGTAGACAGAGGGACGGCGTTAATTCTACCTCAGCCACTGTTTCGTAATTTTCACTGTCGACACCTTCTAGTGTCGGTCGTCTTTGGTTTGTGTGGTGTCGCTAGTGTTTATACTGTGATTCGCCTATCGACCCAGTGTGAGAGCCGTATAACGAATAGTGCTCCCATTGAACTCTTGTATGAAAAACTGAGTCACTCTTTCATTTGATGTGATATTTATAATTGAAGTTGAATGTAATATATGCTACAACCCCTTTAAAATGCGATATTCATTTTGAAACACCAAGTATACTAAAGAAACAGGAAGCCGAAGAAACTAATCACTGGAAGCGCCCCTTGGTAGGGGAAGGATTTGAGGAAGCGACACTCGTCGCTCTTAATGACAGGCCCACTTGGAGACACATGTGGACTGTTGACAGTCATAGTTAGTTGCCCCTTGAGAGGCAAGCCCCTTGGGAAGGTGCCGCACGCTTCAGATGATGGTCAGCATCCGACAGCTTGGCCCAGCACGCCATTATCAGTGAGCTCCTTCGGCAAAATGCCAGCTGTTAGGTTGTGAGACTCAGTTCAGAAACACGTGAAAAAGCAGATAGTGGCATACAGGCTGTAAGGGAAAAATTCCATCCACAATGCTGTCAGCGGTTTATTGTAACCTACCTTCCAGTAATGGAGGATAGGGCTGTAACATCAGAGACTTGCGGGGCGTCAACTAATAGCGAACAGTAACAGTGTAAACTTTGTTTTAGAATTATTTTGTTAGTGACTGGGCAAAATAGTGCTGAAAATTTGTTCAGTGACCTGATAACCTCTGTTCCATTAAAGACTTAAACGTTCCTCGCTCTGAACGTATGTTCTCGTGGAACTTTGATTGAGACATGAGATAGGGACAGGTAGCTTAAACAACGGAATAACAAACTCCGATCGCTACAATAGGAAGCTGGGGGACCTGCCGCAGTTTCCGATGACCTTGATGTCGCGCAAGCTTCTTTCATCGGGACAAACAGATAAAAATTGGAAGCGGCAAGGTCAGGACTATACGGAAGATGAGGTGAACTACCAACCCACTTTGCCACAGCGTCGCTTGAGCCTGATGAAAGAAGTCCTGAAGCATGCATTTCCTTTGCCATCCCGAACATTTCCTCTTCATGGTGGGCTTGACTTTATCAATCATGTCTGTGTAGTAGAGGCTATTGATGGTGGTGGGTTGCTCCTCCAAAAAATCACAGAATAACTATGGGTGCTACAAAAGGTGGTTAATTTGAACTTCGGAGCCGATGTTTGCGTTTTGAGTTATTTTTACGGATAGGTCAATCAGGATACATCCACTGTATACTTTGACGCCTGAACTCTGACTGAATTATCCAAGTTTCATCAGAGGTTCAAGTTAATCCAAAAATGTATCACCTTCGCTACTGAAACGATTTTTGAGCTCGGTGCAAATGCAAAATCTCTATTTTTTGTGATGAACGGCATGCCGTCTCGGAAACCACTTTGTACAAGTCCTACTGTAATTCAGTATGGAATAGGTTGTGCGAACACTTACTCGACATTTCTCAGCAATTTTTTCAACTGTTAAGTGTTGCTAAGAAATCAACATGAGCTTGCAACACTGAGGCGTTCGTCAGTTACACTTACGCGACCAACTAGGAACTTTCCACTGAAGCGTATAAACAGTTCATGCAACTACTGCCGTATAGTCTATACATATGAGAGAATGTTGCTGAATGTTGTACACTTTTTGACAGTAAAAATGTGCTCACAGAACGCTGTTCTTCAAGCGTACTTTCTTCGAGTGGACACACTTGACTGTAAGAACGTAGTCGTTATGCTCACGTAAATATTAATGGAAGAAATGACTGACGTTCTTCACAAAGTTGCAAGAAACACACAAAAATTTCTGTTTCCTGTATTAGGCGTTGTCTTCCCTATACAGGGTGCTTCAAAGTTACGGCGACAAACTGCGAGGGCATGTACAAGGTGTCTTGAGGAACAAAATGAGGACAGTAACAGGTGTCCAGGAACGTCACCCAACTGTGCAGCAGGGCGTCGAATTTATAGGTGCCGGCGCCTCCCGCTGGAACTCCAGTCCAGCAACAGTCCTAACGTTGTATGCGAACAGACTTCGGGCAGAACATCTCGCAATGTACCTGACAGCAGTCTGGAAGGCTCAATGCGGCCGCACCTGTTACATAAACACTGTAGAGACCGGTAATAGCAATAGCGGCACACTGGAACGACCAACATATGCAGTAGAAACACAGGCTCGCCCAGTCGTAGTATGTCGTGTGCTGACGTGCCCATCATGGAGACATTCACCTAGGCCGAGCAGCGCGTGTGTTGGGTAAGAGGCAATGGGCGCGTAGTCTTGAGCGTCTATGGCCAACGATATCCCAATGGGCCCCAGCCGCCCCACTCCATGGTGGCAGCCATCAATCGGCGTCTAGGTGAAATGGACGACAGAGGCCATACACGAAGCGTACACACGCCACGAATGCAGATGACTTACTAGAGAGGTTCGATGCAGATCTACAGGGTGTTACAAAAAGGCACGGCTAAACTTTCAGGAAACATTCCTCACACACAAAGAAAGAAAATATGTTATGTGGACATGTGTCCGGAAACGCTTACTTTACATGTTAGAGCTCATTTTATTACTTCTCTTCAAATCACATTAATCATGGAATGGAAGCTCATAGCAACAGAACGTACCAGCGTGACTTCAAACACTTTGTTACAGGAAATGTTCAAAATGTCCTCCGTTAGCGACGATACATGCACCCACCCTCCGTCGCATGGAATCCCTGATGCGCTGATGCAGCCCTGGAGAATGGCGTATTGTATCACAGCTGTTCACAATACGAGCACGAAGAGTCTCTACATTTGGTACCAGGGTTGCGTAGACAGCAGCTTTCAAATGCCACCATAAATGAAAATCAAGACGGTTAAGTTCAGGAGAGCGTGGAGGCCATGGATTGGTCCGAATCTACCAATCCATCAGTCACCGAATCTGTTGTTGAGAAGCGTACGAACACTTCGACTGAAATGTGCAGGAACTCCATCGTGCATGAACCACATGTTCTGTCGTACTTTTAAAGGCATATGTTCTAGCACGTAGAGTATCCCGTATGAAATCATGATAACGTGCTCCATTGAGCGTAGGTGCAAGAACATGGGGCCCAATCAAGACATCACCAACAATGCCTGCCCAAACGTTCACAGAAAATCTGTGTTGATGATGTGATTCCACAATTGCGTGTGGATTCTCGTCAGCCCACAGATGTTGATTGTGAAAATTTAAAATTTGATCACGTTAGAATGAAGCCTCATTCGTAAAGAGAACATTTGCACTGAAATGAGGATTGACACATTGTTGGATGCACCATTCGCAGAAGTTTACTCGTGCAGGCCAATCAGCTGCTGATAGTGCCTGCACACGCTGTACATGGTACGGAACCAACTGGTTCTCCCGTAGCACTCTCCATACAGTGACGTGGTTAACGTTACCTTGTACAGCAGCAACTTCTCTGACGCTGACATTAGGGTTATCGTCAATTGCACGAAGAATTGCCTCGTCCATTGCAGGTGTCCTCGTCGTTCTAGGTCTTCCCCAGTTGCGAGTCATAGGCTGAAATGTTCCATGCTCCCTAAGACGCCGATCAATTGCTTCGAACGTCTTCCTGTCGGGACACCTTCGTTCTGCAAATCTGTCTCGATACAAACGTACCGCGCCACGGCTATTGCCTAGTGCTAATCCATATATCAAATGGGCATCTGCCAACTCCGCATTTGTAAACATTGCACTGACTGCAAAACCAGGTTCGTGATGAACACTAACCTGTTGATGCTACGTACTGATGTGCTTGATGCTAGTATTGTAGAGCAATGAGTCGCAAGTCAACACAAGCACAGAAGTCAACATTACCTTCCTTCAATTGGGCCAACTGGCGGTGAATAGAGGAAGTAGAGTACATATTGACGAAACTAAAATGAGCTCTAACATGGAAATTAAGCGTTTCCGGACACATGTCCAGATAACATCTTTTCTTTATTTGTGTGTGAGGAATGTTTCCTGAAAGTTTGGCCGTACCTTTTTGTAACACCCTGTATACTCAAGTACTGTACCTTCGCTGTGGCACATCCACTGCAAACTTCCTCTTAGCGATTTGGCGGGTGCGGTGTGAGGAGGCAAGGTATCCACTGCATCTTCAGAAGACACAAGCGTTCCATGTGTGAATTTCGGGCAATGGCTCCTGCAGCGTTGTGCCGGTAGCGGCAGTATTCGACATATGTGTTGTTGGCGGACGAGGCGACCTTAACCGTGGAGGAAGTATTCAGCGCCGACAGTTGCCACGTATGAGTTGAGGTGTGACGCCACACCATCCATGAACGAGGTCATCAGGAAAAGTTCAAGATCAGCGTATGGTCTGGCATCGTCCATGATACATGCTTGGCCCCTACAAGCTGCCCCCCTTGACTTACTCGCTGGATTGGTCGAGGTGGCCCTGTAAGGAGGACGTTTCGGTCGCCTGACCTCAACATGCTGGACTTCCTGTGGAACCACACGAAGAACGTGGTGTACGAAACCTCTGCAGAGTCAGCGGGAGACCTAGTGCGAGGCTACACGCAGCGTGTGAAGTTGTTCACACAATGCACGAAATCACTGAGTGTGGCAGTCAACGATACGCAGATGTCAGGCATGCTGCGACGTAACTGTACTTGTGGTGAAAGCGTTGTTGCATGGAATATCAGCGATCCGATAAACTAATTTAAACAAGTGAGACATTTAGTTTTTATCTTTTCTTCCTTACTAATGGAACATATGGTAATGTAAATACCTTGAATCCTATTGTCTGATGCCTGCTAAAGTGTCTACATGCGTGGTTCCTTCCCGTTTCCTTGCATTCGTGGTTACTGTACTTTAAATTTAATGCAGCAACGGCGTCCCGCAATGTCTGCCGTTATTCATGCACACATCAAAAATGTTTTGCATCACCCTGGCATCCAGACCTCCTGAAGATAGACGTTGACTGTGGATATTGCATCACAGACACAGTCCCTTTCACTGTTCAGAGATGTCACTAAACCCGCCCAAAGATGTAAACAATCATGCATGAGCAGCGCCTATTAGACGGAGGGGGTCCGACAGCCGATCAGTTCCAGTCGTTCCACCAAGAAGGAGGTACACGGCTGGTGTTACCCCTTAGTTCAACCATGTCTAGAAGGTCGATACCGTGATTCGGTAGCGTCCCCATTGTTAGTTTGTGCCAGGAAGGGCTGTCAACAAAGGAAGTGTCCAGGCGTCTTGGAGTGAACCAAAGCGATGTTGCTCGGGCATGGAGGAGAGATACAGAGAGACAGGACCTGTCGACGACATGCCTAGCACAGGCCGCCCAAGGGCTACTACTGCAGTGGATGACCGCTAACTACGGATTATGGCTGGGAGAAACCCTGACAACAATGCCGCCATGTTGAATAATGCCTTTCGTGCAGCCACAGGACGCCGTGTTACGACTCAAACCGTGCGCAATAGGCTGCACGATGCGCAAATTCACTCCCAACGTCCATGGTGAGGTCCATCTTTGAAACCAGGACACCATGCAGTGCAGTATAGATAGGCCCAACCACACGCCGAATGGACCGCTCAGGATTGGCATCACGTTCTCTTCACCGATGAGTGTCGCATATGCCTTCAACCAGATAATCGTGGGAGACGTGTTTGGAGGCAACCCGGTCAAGGTGAATGTCTTAGACACACTGTCCAGCGAGTGAAGGTGGAGGTTCCCTGCTGTTTTGGGGTGGCATTATGCGGGGCCGACGTACGCCACTGGTGGTCATGTAAGGCGTCGTAACGGATGTACGATACGTGAATGCCATCCTCCGACCGATAGTGCAACCATATCGGCAGCGTACTGGCGAGGCATTCGCAGTCGTGGGATACAATTCGAGCCCCTATCGTGCACATCTTGTGAATGACTTCCTTCAGGGTAACGACATCGCTCGACTAGAGTGGCCAGCATGTCCTTCCGACATGAACACTATCGAACATGCCATGGATTGATTGAAAAGGGCTGATGACGTGACCTACCAAACAGTCTGAGGGATCATCGCCGTTGAGGAGAGGGACAATATGGACCAACAGTGCCTTGATGAACTTGTCGATAGTGTGACACGACGAATACAGGCATGCATCAATGCGAGAGAACGTCCTACTGGGTATTAGAGGTACCGGTGTGTCCAGCAATCTGGACCACCAGCTCTGAAGGTCTCGGTGTATGGTGGTACGACATGCAATATGTGGTTTTCATGAGCAATAAAAAGGGTGGAAATTATGTTATGTTGACGGAACTCTCGGAACAGAGGTGATGCAAACCTTTTTTTAGATGTGTGTTTAATGTGGCCGACTGCCGCACACTCCAGCGGAGTTGACGGCGATGGCTGCTGCGTAGACTGACGTTCGCCCCGATAATTTCGACCCTGTCGTTCACTGTCTGTTACATCCTGTATACTATACGTAAAAAATCGGAGTGTGTGAAGAGTTTCCGGGAGACAATAAACTGCGAATAGAAGCTAGTGTCCATTATCGTCAGTCAACACGGCAACAGAGCATGGCATTCACAGGAGACGTGGGCTGTCTATGCTGCAGCTACCTCCATTACTTCACTGGCGATCGAGGCATTCAGTCGCGATCACCAAATATCAAAAACCACAGTCTCGATCTGGCCACAGTCTGTTCGCGTACGTCACGCCTGCTGCCGGAGAAGAGGCGCCGGCGCCTATAAAATCATCACTCCATAGTGTCGTTTGGATGACGTTTCCGGACACGGAATACCATTCTCATTTTGTTCCTCAAGACACCTTCTACATTCCCTCGAATTCTGAAACAGTATAGGTTTACTGTTTGACTGTTGAACGACTGTTAAATGGTAAATTGTGTTGTTTAGTGTACTGGAGAACACGTCGCTCTATGTTACAGATACAAATCGATGGTACTAATGCAAGAACAGTTAAACACAGCGTGCAATATCTCACAAAAGCACGCTGAACAAAAAAGTTGCCAGCCCAGAAGGCATCACGCTAATAATGTATAACATCGTCCTACACTTGAGAAATGTCTCAGTTGGGCGAAGAAAAGAGTCTAAAAGTTTCTTCAGGTATGTCATATCAGATTGGAACCACTTGCTAATGCACAGTTCTCGTAAAGCAATCAAATTGCAGGTATGTTACTTGCCACAGGCATTTTCTGTGGGAGTAAGATCTGCTGATTCAGCAGAACAGTCGAGGTGCGATAGGCTGCCTGAGTGTTAGTCAAACAGGCAATACTGAGGTGCCAAGTCACGGGATACCTCCTAATGTCCTGTCGGGCTACTTCTCGTCCAGCTTAATGCAGGAACTCGACGTGGCATAGACTCAACAAGCCGCTGGGTTCGAGTGTGGCGGAGACCTCACGAAGCCATGGACTCAAGTTGCCAACAAGGCACAGTGCAAGCTGGTGGTGGCTCCTAATGGTGTAGACTGTGTCTACATGGAAAGGACTGGGTCCTCTGATCCAACTGAACCGATCATTGGCTGTAAATGGTTATGTTCAGCTACTTGGAGACCCTTCGAAGTCATTCGTTTACTTCATGTTCCCAAATAAAGATGTAATTTTTATGGATTACAATGCACCCTGTCACCGATTTGAATCCAACCTGCATTTGAATCGGACTCCTCTTGCGTAGAAAGGCGTGCAGTATACTGCTGCAATCGTTTTCAATACGCTACCACAAGAATTCAATAATCTGAGCAGTAATCCACGCGCTATCAAATCGAAACTGAAGAGTTTCTTCATGGGTCAGTACTTTTATTCTCTTGAGGAGTTCCTTGAAAGATTAAGTTGATTCTTATGTTATATTGTTGATTGCATTTTCTTAAACTTATGGCTTGACTTTTTTTGGGTTCATAAACATTTTATTTTTATATGACATTGCTTTTATATTGTAATTTCATGTACTGACACATTCCATGACTTTGGAGCTTTGCTCCTCAATTTGGTCCTACGGAACTTGACATGTAAATAAATAAATAAACATTGGACAAGTCTAACGAATGATTTGGTCACCCAGACCGCCCGACACGAATAACACTGAACATTTATGGGACATAATTGAAAGGTCAGTTTGTGCCCAAAATCCTGCACCGGCAACACCTTCGATATTATAGACCGTTATAGAGTCAGCATAGCTCAATATTACTGCAGGGGGCTTCCAGGGGCTTTTAGAGTCAATGCCACGTCGAGTTGCTGCACTAAGCCGAGAAAAAAGAGATCAGATACAATATTAGGTGGTATCTCATGACTTGTCATCTCAGGGTATGTGCCGCTGTTATCAATGACCTTTCGGAGGGTACCCAACGCCAAAGTGCAGGTTTCTTCCCAATATTCGCTCGAAAACTAGCCGAGGTGGGCCTATGTTCACCGACAGCTGCACGTCATCCCGGGACTGCAAGCGATTGTCACTGACAGGATGTGAAACTCTGTCTCCAGTCGCTGCCTCGTTAGGATCTCTTTAAACAGCGTTACATGTCACGTTGGACAGACAACACTGATACATTAACAAATAGGGCAACTTCATTGGTGCTGTGGTTACGGATACTTCTAGACACAATGGTTCCTTTGCCACTCTGTCACGCCTCCGGATCAACTCCTCTTACTGCACTGATCTCCAACGACCCACTGGCACATACACACCACTTCACTGCCACACCTTACGTCAGCTGTGGAGGGTGACGTGACCACCTGATACAACTCCTACACGAGCTACAGTGCTTCAAAGCGGTCAGTGTGCCCTTTTGAGGAGGTGACCAATGTTTCGTCCGGTGAGCTTCTGATTGGTGTAGGAGTGGTGACTGTTTCTTTTCATGCTTTCTGGCAGGGAAAAGCGAGGCTGGCGACTCTTATCAAGATGAGTTTACGAATTTAGCAGTACTGAGAATACCAGGATCTACCGATATACGTTTCCTTAGCTAATTGATGGTTTAATACACGGTCGAGACACATTAATGTGACCACCGCCTATGTTCGATATCAAGCACTCAGAGACGGAAGGTGGCAGCACTAGCAACGGACGATATAAAGCGTGTTGGGGAGACGCAGAAGACAATGAAGTCGTTATCCAAATGGGGAAACGAAGTGATTTATCTTAGGTCCAAAAGGGCATGACCACTGGCTTTCCAGACAAGGATGGAAGCATTTTCGAAACGGTTGAATTGGTAAACTCTTAGCGTGCCGCAGTGGTCAAAGTATAGAATCTTTGTGTTCTGCCTTACGTCAGGTCTTGTCATGGGCGAAGCGTCGTCGGAGATGTCCATCGCATGAGCGTCTAGGAAAGTGATTCCAGGGTTGGTTTCCCGTTGCCTTTCACAGACAATGAAATAATAATGAGGACAACATAACACCCAGGCGGCAACCGAACCCGGGCCCCGTGGGATAACAGACCGCCACACTGACCAAATTTTTTTAAAAATTCTTTGTTGACCTCATTTTGTTCTATTTTGTTAGCTGTATATATTCGGGGCGGACGTCTCATGACACACGTTCAGGTTGTTCGTTGACCCGTCCACTCAGTTTTTTTTTATTACAGAGGGTAGCTAACCCTCTGACCGAACACGCTGGGCTACCGTGCCGGCACCACTCAGCTAACGGGGCGGACTTAAGCCCAGTTTACACGACAACACTAGGTTGAAGGCAACTACGCTAGCGGCCACTGAGTATGCGCGCCGCGCGTTTGCACAACTCGTCGGTGTAACTAAACACTTTCGGCGTGTTCCAACTTTGGCGACACTAGTTGCATGAGGTTCGAGGTTATGTGTGTTCGTAGTGTGTAGGCAAAATGAAATATGCAGTGAGGAACGGAGACTAATGTTCGCTTTTTGGATATCAATCCTTTGCATAGGTGTTTGTGGGATTTCAGTGATGCTGATTACAAAAATAAGCAATATATTGCTGCTCCTGAAACTTTCACGTGCGATCAGAACACAGAAAGTGTGACAATATCTGAACTGCAGGGCAAAATGTATTGAATTAGTGTAAGTAGGCTGTTTAGGTTTTTTTATTGGTAACACCACCTCTGTATGAAAATCACTGACTGTGCTGTATGCAGTCTGTGGCTGGTTGGCATTGTTCCAATACTCGCCATTGTAGCGTTGGGCAGTTGGCTGTTAACAGCGCGTAGCGTTGCGCAGTTGGAGGTGAGCCGCCAGTAGTGGTTCAAAATGGTTCAAATGTCTCTGAGCACTATGGGACTTAACATCTCAGGTCATCAGTCCCCTAGACCTTAGAACTACTTAAACCTAACTAATCTAAGGACATCACACACTTCCATGCCCGAGGCAGGATTCGAACCTGCGAATGTAGCAGCAGCGCGGCTCCGGACTGGAGCGCCTAGAACCGCACGGCCACCGCGGCCGGCGCTAGCAGTGGTGGATGTGGGGAGAGAAATGACGGAGTTGTGAAATTTGTAAGACTGGATGTTATGAACTGCTATATATATTATGACTATTAAGGTAAATACATTGTTTGTTCTCTATTAAAATCTTTCATTCGCCTACTATGCCTATCAGTAGTTAGTGCCTTCCGTAGTTTGAATCTTTTATTTAGCTGGCAGTAGTGGCGTTCGCTGTATTGCAGTAGTTCGAGTAACCAAGATTTTTGTGAGGTAAGTGATTTGTGAAACGTATAGGTTAATGTTAGTCAGGGCCATTCTTTTGTACTAATTTTTGGAAGTCAGATTGCGTTGCGCTAAAGATACTGTGTGTCAGTTTAAGCACAGTCTTGTATAATTTTTTAAAGGGGACGTTTCATATGTCGACCCTTAGCCGAGGTAATCTCACTGGAATCTTCTGATTTTTTCTTGTAGTTTGTGTAATTAGTGTAGATTTTTTTTATTGCTGGCGTGCAACTGTAGAGAGAATCTCCTTTGTAGTTGCAGTCTTTCATTGTTGTACAGTAAAACAGGTGTGGCACGCATGTAAATTTGCACCTAGTATTTCGCAGCTGCGCTTGCAATTAACTAGATATTATTTTCATGGTAATGTGTCCTCTTATTTTGCTCTTCAAATTGTGTTTTTATGTGTTGTCGTGTGAAATATTGTGACAATAATGGCGTGTAAAAAACGTAATACTAGGCTCCAAAGTAAACTGAGAAATGACAGTGAAGGCGAAAGAAGTTGTTAGCGCCACCTTGTAATGAATTAACTAATGTTCAAAGTAGTAATTTGGTAATTGTGCATGGGGAAATGGAGCGGGCTGCAAATAATGGTGTAGGTAATGCAACAATCAGTGAACAGGGAAGCATTATCGATCGACCGGTCGGCAACAGCTCGCCTCAGGATTCCGAAATGACAGGATACAATCTTGCAAATACTGTAGATTCAGGTTTTGCGTCCTCACCGTTTTCTCAAATAAATCAAGACACATTTTCGGATTTTCGAAATGCGAATATTGCTGGTTCAAATGCACCGCCGAATAGCACTGAGGAACGTGTTTCAGACACCAGTGTATTGTTATTATAGTTAATGCAACAAATGGGACAAAGGCTACAAAAGTTAGACACAACACTTGAACAAAATCAGAAACAAATGGGACAAAATCTTCAAAAGTTAGACACAATGGAACAAAATCTTCAAAAGTTAGACACAATGGAACAAAATCTTCAAAAGTTAGACACAATGGAACAACACCAGAGACAAATACAGCAACAGTTAGACACAATGGAACAAAATCAGAGACAAACACAGCAAAAGCTTCAAAAGTTAGACACCACACTTGGACAAACACGTGAAGGTTTAAATACTGAGTTACATAACATTGAATCGAAATGTCAAAAAGTCTGAAATGATGTAAACACACAAATTTGTGAGCATTTTCAACCTATTTTTCGCGGCATGAAAATGCATTACAGAGTCACGAAGCAGCCATAAAAGAACTGCAAACTATTGTTCATGAAAATCATGAGACCTTGTGGGCTAAAATTGACTCAGTTGCATCTACCGATTCGGTTACGCTACTTGCAAAAACTCATGAAAACTTAAAGGGCACAGTAGGTACGATTTCAACACAAATGGACATTCTGAAACTTCGTTCAGAAAAACACACTGAGGAAATAAGTACACTATCGGAGAAAGTAGCCGAACTTTCGGATCAGCTCGCTAACTTATCTGCAAAGGTAGATGATGATCCGAATGACACAAGACCTGTAGCCATCACTGACACAGAAGAGTATGAACAAATTCAGAAATTCAAACAAAATCAGAATCAAATTAATACGCAACACAAAAGATAAATCCGGGAAGTACAAGATCAGCTGACACAGGTAATACAAAAATTACTTATTTCAGAGGACACTCGCGTTCAAACACGGGAAGAGGAACTTAGAAATACGGAAAAGCCACAAAATAATAACACAGGGCATTTCGGAAATTATGAAAGAAATTGGCAAGGTGCACCGAATTTTGAGATAGAACCGCCAACACGACGTAACAATGACCGATATGGTACTCGCCGACACGATGATTTTGACTATAAGCTGTTCATTAGTGCACGTAAATTCAAAACATTTAAGAATTCCGGCAACGACATTCATCCACAAGCGTGGCTTCATCAATTCTCTCATTGTTTTCCTCCCAACTGATCATTAGAGCACAGATTAGAATTTATGTGTGGCTATTTAGAGAATGAACCAGCTGTAAGAATGCGATCGGTCATTCACGATTGCCACAGTGAAGGAGAATTTTATCATGCCTTCCTCTCAGCATATTGGTCTCAAGCTACACAAGACCGAGTAAAACATAGCATCCTAATGATGAAACATTTCGAACAATCTGAATTCTCCAGTCTTGTGAAATATTTTGAAGACATGTTGCCCAAGAATCAGTACCTGTCAAATCCATACAGCCCCTCAGAACTCATCCGCATTTGCTTAATCAAATTCCCTGAACATTTACGACATATTATTTTGGCAGGACGTTGCAAAGACGACATTGACGCTTTTCAGGGACTCTTACAAGAATTAGAAATTGACACTGACAATCGCGGAACGCGAAAACAGGAACATAGCAATTACAGGTCACATCCGTCGCAATTCCGCGATGAAAGAAATAATAACTGGACACGACAAGGCTATTCTCACAACACAGATGGTGACCAAAACAGACACCACCCGTATGACAACCGTTGGCAGAGTAGTAATAATTACAGGGAAAGATCACCTCTCCGCAGTAGTGACTATCACAGAGACAATCAGAGAAACATACAATATGGGAACCAAAATAATTATTATCAATGGAGACAGAATAACTTTAGATGCAACGGTCCAGAGCGCAGTTACGATTCAGGGAGAAATTTTCCACCACGTGACCGACAAGAAAGAAACTATGGAATCTACCGACATGACGACAGACGACATGATCGTAACGACAGACCTGAATTGCATCAGAACTGGCAGGATTCAAACAGAGCAGGGGCCTCTCGACAATGTGAATTTGTAGAAGTTAGGTCTCCAAATCCCAATAACGACGCGCGCCAACAAAGACACAATAGGCAATGACTCATACCTCTGGCAGCCACAAAACGTACTTATGAAACTGACGACGCAGTTGCCGTAGCCAGTAATTACGTAAAAATGGAAGACATTAGGGTCTTACTCCAGGAACACGACGTAAAACATAACAACATTGCGTATCCTGTGATTCACATTACTGTAAATGACGTAAAATTTACGGCAGTACTTGACTCTGACAGTCCCATTTCAGTCATTAGTGAAACAGCTTTTAGCAAATGCAACAAATCGAACGATTGCCCCACCCCACACTTCCGTTACGTAAGATTAAATTACAAGGTGCAATCGTTGGAAAAAGTGTAGATGTACGCCAACAACCCAACTTAGAATTCTTTTGTCAAAGCCACAGCTTCTCTATGAACTTTCTTATTGTTCCATTATTGTCGACGGAAATTATACTGGGAGTAGACTTTTTGAATGAATACAAAGCAATTTTAAACTTTCACGATGCTGAAATAAGTTAAGAGAAAGAAGGTAAGTCAATAGCTTTGAAATTTGAAGATTGGCTCTCAAACCATGACGAGGAAATTAATTGGTTTTACCTTCTGTTAGACAACAGTTCGGAATTTTCTACGGAACTAGACACTAACAATCACTTTGCAAGTACTGACAGGGATGATATCGACGGCATATTTGAAACTAATGAGTTAATTCAGAATAAAATTCAAACAATTGAGAATTGTAATGACACTGATAGGCAGGACCTTTTTGAGATTTTACAAGCACATTCCACAGTTTTTACTCACAAAACAGGAACAATCAAGGGATTTCAGTACCAATTTCGTGTTCGTGAGCATACTAAATTTTGTGTTAGACCTTACGTAATTCCAGCACATTATAGGGACCGTCTTAGAACAGAAATACAATCTATGCATTATTGAGCCTGCAGTAAGCTCATACGACAATCCATTGTTGTTGAGAAGAAAAATGGATCGATCAGGCTTGTCTTAGATTCGAGACAAATCAATACTATCATTATTCCTGAAACAGACAGGCCGCAAACGTTGGAAGAACTTCTTCAAAATTTTAATGGTGTAAAAGTGTTGTCTTCTATTGATCTCAGTTTCAGCTTTTATCATATCGAACTTCATCCAGAATGTAGAAAATACACAGCTTTCCTTTGTTTCGGCGTTTGTTATCAGTTTCGGAAACTTCCTTTTGCTTTGAACATTTCTTCGGCAGCATTCATTCACGGGCTAAATTCCATATTACCTGAGTTCTTAAAACGTCACATCACCTTATATGTGGACGATATTCTGATAGGAGAAGCCTCATGGGAGCAACATAATCGCATCCTCAACAGTGTGTTACATATTTTTGCAGAATCTGGAATTACAGTTAACTTGGAAAAGTCTGAATTCGGTAGGACAAAGGTGAAGTTTTTGGGACATATTATTTCTTCTGAAGGCATTCAGCCGGATCCTGAAAAGTTAGAAGCAATCAGAGCCATTCCAGTTCCATCCACAAAAAAACAAGTCCGCAGTTTTCTAGGTCTCGTAAATTTTTACCGTCGTATTCTGAATATGCAAATTCTAGTTACACCAAAACATTGTTCTCCCACTGGAAAAAATACTATTTGGAACTGGGACGAACAAGCACAGTTCGAATTCAATACTTTGAAAGAAGCGTTACTTAACGCGCCAATACTAGCTCATCCAGATCTCTCACAAGATTTCTGCCTTAGCACGGATTCTTCTAAAGTCGGTCTTGGTGCCCATTTATTTCAAGAAGGCATAGAAAATGACACTACTGTTCAGAAAACCATTGCTTTTGCTAGCCGAGTAGTAACAAAATCAGAAAAAAATTATTCCGTTACTGAATTAGAAGCTTTAGCAATCGTTTGGGGATTTAACAAATTCCGTTTCTTTCTTTGTAGTAAGCACGTAAAAGTATACAGCGATCATCGTGCATCACAATTTGTTATGTCTTCAAAATTAAATCATGACAGGTTAAAACGTTGGGAATTGTTTCTGCAAGAATTCCACTTCACAATAGTGTACATTCCTGGCAAGGAGAATATTGTTGCGGAAGCACTTTCACGCGCACCGGCTGGGCTTGAGAAAAGTGACACAGAAGGCAACCTCGAGAAATATTTCAGTATTCTTTACATTCAGAAAGTCGCCTTTGAAAACTTCATCTACGCATCTTTAAACTACATTGCTCATGAACAAGATAAAGATCCGATTTGGAAAGACATCAAAAGCAAATGGCATGAAAAGACATACACACAGATTCGGCACTATTATCTGGTTAGAAACAACATACTGTTGAAACGCTGCACTGTTGATGACAGGCTATGGGTACTTTGCATTCCTGACCATTTTGTTAATAAGCTCATTTGGTACATTCATTCCAGCTATGCACATTTTGACCCACGAAAATGTTATCATATTCTTCGGACGACTTGTTATTTTAACAATATGGAAAAGAGAATTCGAATACTCTTGTCTATTTGTAAATTTTGTCAAAAGGCGAAACCATCTACTATCTCACATCGAGCTCCGCTGTTTCCTATCATTCCTTCTAAATTAAAAGAATTTGCTGCTGTTGATCTCTTGGGACCCCTTGTCAGAACATCGAATGGATTTTCGTACGTTCTAGTTGCTGTTGAACTTACTTCAAAATTTGTTTCTTTCACTCCGTTACGTAAAGCCACTGGACGGTCTGTATCCAACGCCTTTGTTAAAAATTTCTTACGTGAACTTGGACACGTTAGTAAGGTCATTTCAGATAACGGACCGCAATTCAGATCTGCTGTTTGGTCACGCATGCTTCAGAACCATAAAATCAAACCCGTTTTTATTTCATTGTACACACCACATTGTAACCCGTCTGAACGGATTATGAAAGAAATCAATAAGCTTTCCAGACATTATTGTCACAGAAAGCATCAGCATTGGGACAGATATTTACACTTATTTCAAAACGTGCTGAATGAAATGCCCCATGACTCCACTGCTTTACCACCTACTCTTGTACCGAATAATGAAGAACCACCGAACAGAATCAGAGAGCTTGTACCTTTCCCGAATACACGTAAACTTCAACACAAAGACATAGCTGAGTTGGCTATTAAAAATATAAAATCTGCAGCAGACAAAAGGAGAAAACTACACAGTAAAGGAAATGCAAAGAAATTATATATTGGTCAGAAAGTTCTCATTAAAGCTCATTCATTGTCACATAAAAAGAAACACTTGAGTCATAAATTCTTTCTAGTGTACAATGGACCTTACAGAATCCGACGTATACCACATGATAATTGCGTTGAAGTTGAAACTCTGCGTACTAGGAAGAGTAAAGGTTTACACCACATTTCACATGTACAACCGTTTATTGAAAGAGAATCAGCTTTTTAACTTTGTCTTTGCCATAAAACTTTTCACTTTACATTGATAGTATGCTTTGTCAGACTTAGAATCTGTTAACATACAGCAATGTTTGAAGTTAAATATCCAGTCAAGAACCAAGATAACTTATTTAAACAGAAACTACGAATGCATTGTTACAGTGAACAGACGTCACAGTGTGTGTGTACATTCTTGCTTGTTAGTTGCACGATTACGTAACGACTATAAGGCTTACTACTTGTAACATATACTGGTACTGATAATGAGATTTTAATGCAACTTTTTGGTTTACTTGAAAATACATTCTGGATTTAAAGTACTTTATGTGAGATACCAGATGGCACAGTGGTTAGTTTATTTGACAACTACACGATTATATCACGACGCTACTAATGAGTGACACAATTTATATTATTGCTTTTGCGCTGTATCTGTTTTATATCTGCACAGTTTTTCTGAATTATTCTGGAAAGCAAAACATGTTTTAGTAGTAACTTTTGTGGTATAGCTACAATGAGACAGCCTTTTCCATACCACAACAATACGTTACACCACAGTATTTTCTTCATCACGGCAATAAGCGTAATAACTAAGATATCTATACGCGAAGCATTTCACTTTTGTTTATCATGAGGTAAGTACATTGACTTCTGCAGAACTTAGCTTTCGGAGGACGATAATTACGACACTTCCACAAAGATCATCTTACAACAAGACGCACAGTTTAGCGCTACAGAACACTTATTTGTTTGATTAATTTTCTACTTAAACCATTTATTTTTAAAGATATTTGATGTACAATGATAGAAAGGTTTTCCGTGACACATTTCATTCCATTGCTGTAATCTGTAACATCTGAGGGTATAATTACATTAATCCTCAGGGGGGTACACGCTTACTTTGTGTACCATGTGTGTGGTGAGCACAAGGAGCCCTAGCTAATATGGTATTTGCTTATACAACTTTACACATCGGTACCATATTTCTCCAACACAAAATACACAGCTACCTGATTGTTTTTTTTTTTACTACATGAGTGACAAGTTTACGCAATTACACAGTTGGATAACTTCACACTTATGAAAATGTATTTTGTCTGTACTTTGTGAACTCTTCATATTTTTGCAGAACCATTGTGATACTATGAGGGCTTTGAATGATGTATTTGGTATGAGATCATGATTTTTAAAGTACGTTCGTGGTAGATGACACTATTGAAATGAGCAGAGAATATTTTTTATGGTTTGAAATTATTGCAGAAAGCTACGACGATTTTAAGATTTGACTGACTTTTTATGATGTTATTATTACGATGACAATGTGTAATATGCTGTATGTTTATGATCAATAAGCTGATGCTATATGAGGAATGTGATTACGTGTTTATATGTATATGAATAATGAATAGAAGTTAGAGACTCTGGTTTGTGAAAAAGGATGTTGGAAACCGAGAATCGTACTTTAAGATTTATGAAATGTGTGTATATGCGTGAATGTATCACTATGCTGGCGAAAATTTTTTGGACCCTGTTATATTTACAGGATTTTGTTTCTACAGATTTGAAACGCAAATTCTCGAGTTGTAGTGCAAACTGGTGTCGTAAATATTTCGGCAAGAAAGTTAAGTGACCACTTGCACGTAATGCATCGTGGGCACCCAGTTGCACGACAGTCGCCTGGAAAAAAGTCATTAGTGAGTGCCTTTCAGAGGCACAGGTGGAGAAAAAAAAGGGAGGCCATTATCCTCGCTATTGACATTCCTTTGTAGAAAGCATCGCAAATACAACACGCTCAAAATTGAAAACATATGATTATACTGTGGAGCTCTTAATTTATGATATTTACTAAAATTCCTAATGAAATGGTGAGAAACATTTCACGGCTATTGACTTGCTAGTTGAGAGAAATGCCATATGGCTTGCTTTATATATTTATTTACTCATTTTGTTTAATATCTAGTTTCTAGCTGCACTGCAGCATTGGTTAAAATAAAATTTAATAGATGTACTAATATATTTTATGCCTACAGATAGAGTCAATAATTAATTTATGATCTACTTCCAAGAAAACGAGGGCAGATAAATAGACATTTCCCTTCACAGGAATTGCATAAATAATTTTTTTACGATTTTGGTAACTTATCTGCTTGGGTAATTTCTCGTGATACATCACTCTAGTATTAAGATGTGACATAGGTATTAAACATGGCCATTTTTACTGTAATATTTTTTCTGCTTGAGCTTTGTCGTGTTTAGATATAAGTTATTGCATTTGCTGCTGCTGTTTTCCAGGCATAGTGTTACTGAATTTGACTTTGTATTACTCTGTTAAGCCAGCTTTACTACGGATTTATTTTTCTTGTTTGCTACACATTGCCTTAAATCAGTTTTAATATTGCAATTGATTTGCTGCTTCCTTTGACAATTTCCATTTTGTTTCATTGCTGTTTGTATTAATTGTTTTGTGTTGCTGCATTGCCTCGTCCCTTAGTTTAGCATCTGAGCTCAGTAGATTTAAGTTAGCTTAAGAGGGGGTAGACTATATATGAGAAAGAGTTGTGATGAATTGGATGAAATGCATTGAGAAGCTATAAGAAAATGGTTTGGCCAAAAAAGGATTTTGAAAGAGTACATGAACAAAAATTAGGGTTTAGGGACAATAGGTTTAGGTAGGATTTTATTGCAAATAAATGATGATGTAAGATAATGGAAAATAAATAATGAGGTAAGAAATATGTGAACATATAAATACAGAAAGCATGCTTGGATAGGATTTTTTTGGTGGAAACAAATGTTGAGATAAGACGAAAGATCTATGGAATGACGTTTGGGTTGGACTGCAGTACCAAATGTTACACTGAAAACAAACCCTGTCCTTTCCTCCTGTGTTATTCTGCTATGTGTTTATGTATCCTTGTGTATTTGTCTTTTTCCTGTCTTTATGTGTTTAGCTAATAAGATTTATGTTGTAGAATTTTTCAAATAATAAGTTATTTTCTTTGTAAAGATGTTTGCACATTATTTATTCTGTTCTGTTTTAATGTTCATGTGTGAAATTAATGTTTCGAAAACTATTCTCATTATTTTATATATTCACATATGTCATAATTCCTGTAACACTGATGTATCTGTTTATTTCTATTCTTTTGTAAAGCCTGTACTACTACAAATTTATCTGTATTGTTATGTTCTTTAATAATGTATTTTGTACCTTTGTTATTGTATTCTTATGTTATAAAATTGTAATTGGCACCAGTTCATCAAATTAAGTAACTTGTAAGTTACATTTCACTGCACACGTTTCGGTTGGTCATAGCATATGGACAATATGTGAGAAGTAGGGACTGTTAGTGGTTGGACAAGTGTTAATAAGCCAGCAAGGGACTGGATAACAGCATTGCTGGTTCTAAGGACATTTAAAAAAAAGTTTTGTGAGTGCACAAGTGATGGTTATGAACTTGCTATATTATCCGCAACACTCTTCAATGGTGATTGTGCACTTGCACAGTCAAACAGATGGCTGCTGGCCATCTCTACAAAGACTACAGTGGGTCTACACCTTTGATGACTCACCAGTACCATTATTTCTACAGGACTGCAGTGGGTTTGCACCTCTGGTGGCCCACCAATAACATAATCTCTACCAGGACTACAGTTGGTCTGCTCTGTGATGACCTACTTATCAATATTCTTCAAAACTTCGACTGACTGCTGTGGGTTTGCTCTGTTGTGGCCCATTACCTGTCTGCATGTCAAGAGTCAGCATTGTCTTTCTGTTGGAAGGACAACACTACTTCAAGACTGCATGGAAATCCACTACTTCCGTGTGCATTTTCTTTTACTGCTCAGACTTGGAGAAAAACACTGCAGTTTTACTTTGATGAATGATCAGGACTGTCTTTATGGACTGTGAGAAAATTTTAGCTTTTGACCAACACTGTATCACCTAAGTGTGTGCATTTGATTTCTTTGTTATTGTAATTATAATTATGAAAAACTTTTTCAAATCTGTATTGGCCAGTGCCCAAAACAATTTGTAAAATATTTTGTGGGGAGCATGGGGGCTATGTAAGTAGGCTGTTTAGGTTTTTTGTTTGCCAACACCACCTCCGTATGAAAATCACTGGCTGTGCTGTGTGCAGTCTGTGGCTGGTTGGAATTGTTGCAATAGTCGCCATTGTATCATAGGGCAGTTGGCTGTTAACAGCGCGTAGCGTTGCGCAGTTGGAGGTGAGCCGCCAGCAGTGGTGAATGTGGAGAGAGAAATGGCGGAGTTGTGAAATTTATAAGACTGGGTGTCATGAACTGCTGTATATATTATGACTTTTGATGATATTAAGGTAAATACATTGTTTGTTCTCTATTAAAATCTTTCATTTGCTAACTATGCCTATCAGTAGTTAGTGCCTTCCGTAGTTTGAATCTTTTATTTAGCTGGCAGTAGTGGCGCTCGCTGTATTGCAGTAGTTCGAGTAACCAAGATTTTTGTGAGGTAAGTGATTTGTGAAACGTATAGGTTAATGTTAGTCAGGGCCATTCTTTTGTACGGATTTTTGAAAGTCAGATTGCGTTGCGCTAAAAATATTGAGTGTCAGTTTAAGCCCGGTCCTGTATAATTGATCCAAGGGGACGTTTCATTAAAATCACATATGCAACTGAATTGTGAAAAATACAAGCAAATGTAATTCTAGCTGTGGAAATGCTCTGGTCCTACAAGACTAAAATTCCATCGTTCGAGTTGGCCGACTCTTTTTTTTTTTTTTAAGAATATTGTTGACAGGAGGGAAGGCTACACAAATCAAGAAGCTGCATTCTTTATTTAATATTCATCTATCTGAAACGTCGCAGCAGTGCTCTCATTCACATATGTTTGAATATTGAAATATTGCCACTGTACAGATCTATCTTCAAGAGAGTTCAAAAATGGCTCTGAGAACTATGGGTCTTAACAGCTGAGCTCATCAGTCCCCTATAACTTACAACTATTTAAACCTAACTAACCTAAAGACACCACACACATCCATGCCTGAGGCAGGATTCGAACTTGCGACCGTAGCAGTCGCCCAGTTCTGGACTGAAGAGCCTACAACCGCTAGGCCACACGGCCGGCTTTTAAGAGAGTAGTTTGAAAACCATTCTCTTCTTAATGTGGCCTTTCCGAATAATTACTGCTGTCAATGTTAATAATTATTACTGTTAATGTTAATAACTATTGGTGTAAATGAAAAAGTGTCATCACCGACTAAATCCGCATCTTGTAGCATGCTGAGTGTTCTCCATTGTAATGCACACAATGTGATATGCAATTTCAGTTCTGGCGACAGTGTTTGATGCGTTACAGCATCTTTATTGCTTATCGCAAAATTAACTCTATTTTGAAGAAACGTGAACAGTTCTGGTGAAATTCTAAGATAATTAAAAGAACTTCTTGGGTCATCCATTACAAATCGTTTCAGCAAGAATGCTGAGCAACCGAGATGACGTCTTTTCTTCATCCAGTCACGAATCGAAACACGTTTCTTATTTTTTTCTTATGCAGCGATTCCACGCAACACGCTTGAACTCCATCACAACTCGTGCGACTTGCAGCTGCCAAAACTTTATTTCAGACACGACTCAGGAACCCACAAAACGACGAAACTGAAGTGTGTACTGATTTCGCCGTGTCGACAGTCAAATATGAAACCATTTGCGTGCAACTCATTCCACGCAACGAGTTGCGCAACTCAATGCCGTCGTGTAAACTAGGCTTTAAAGTATAGAGGACACGGCAAAATGGCGTTATCCAACACCGGTGCCGAAGCAACTGTCGTGCACCGTGGGCCAAACATGACAGGGATGAACGACGGCTGCGCAGTTGTGTATGGACGAATAGGCGTGCAACTATTGAGCAACTGACAGCCCAGATGCACCAAGGGGCTACCCACAGTGTCTCCAAAGAGACCGTTCAGCGAACACTGCTGCATCTGGGCCTCCGCAGCTGGTGCCTGGTTCATGCAGCCAAGTCGACTGCTCTTCGTTGGTGACGTGCCGGCTGGAGTGGCCGAGCGGTTCTAGGCGCTACAGTCTGGAACGGCGCGACCGCTACGGTCGCAGGTTCGAATCCTGCCTCGGGCATGGATGTGTGTGATGTCCTTAGGTTAGTTAGGTTTAAGTAGTTCTAAGTTCTAGGGGACTGATGACCTCAGAAGTTAAGTCCCATAGTGCTCAAAGCGATTTGAACCATTTTTTTGGTGACGAGCTGTGGAATTTGCAGGCCAATACCGTGACTAGACGTCCACTGACTGGCGACAGGTGGCCTTCTCAGATCAAAACGTTTTATGCACCCTTCGGACAGATGGCTGTTGGCATGTACGGCATGGAACGTCTGGTGGCAAACGTTATGGTCTGGGGAATGTTCTCGTAGCATTCCCTGAGTGGGTTCGTCAATTCGTAAGGCACAATACATTAACACGCATATGCACCTATCCCTAGGGACCATGTTCACCCCAACATCCAGTTTATTTTTCCTCGACACGATGGTATCTACCAGCAGGACAATGCAACGTGTCACACAGCTCGCAGTGTACTTGCGTCCTTCAAACGGAACCAGATAATACACTACTGGCCATTAAAATTGCTACACCACCAAGATGACGTGCTACAGACGCGAAATTTAACCGACAGGAAGAAGATGCTGTGATATGCAAATGGTTAGCTTTTCAGAGCATTCACACAAGGTTGGCGCCGGTGGCGACACCTACAACGTGCTGACATGAGGAACGTTTCCAACCGATTTCTTATACACAAACAGCAGTTGACCGGCGTTGCCTGGTGAAACGTTGTTGTGATGCCTCGTGTAAGGAGGAGAAATACGTACCATCACGTTTCCGACTTTGATAAAGGTCGGATTGTAGCCTATCGCGATGGCGGTTTATCGTATCGCGACATTGCTGCTCGCGTTGATCGATATCCAATGACTGTTAGCAGAATATGGAATCGGTGGCTCACGAGGGTAATACGGAACGCCGTGCTGGATCCCAACGGCCTCGGTTCACTAACAGTCGAGATGACAGGCATCTTATCCACGTGGCTGTAACGGATCGTGCAGCCACGTCTCGATCCCTGAGTCAACAGATGGGGACGTTTGCAAGACAACAACCATCTACACGAACAGTTCGACGACGTTTGCAGCAGCATGGACTACCAACTCGGAGACCATGGCTGCGGTTACCCTTGACGCTACATCACAGACAGGAGCGCCTGCGATGGTGTACTCAACGACGAACCTGGGTGCATGAATGGCAAAACGTCATTTTTTCGGATGAAACCAGGTTCTGTTTACAGCATCATGATGGTCTCATCCGTGTTTGGCGACATCGCGGTTAACGCTCATAGGAAGCGTGTATTCGGCATCGAGATACTGGCGTTTTACCCGGCGTGATGGTATGGGGTGCCATTGCTTACACGTCTCGGTCACCTCTTGTTCGCATTGACGGCACTTTGAACAGTGGACGTTACATTTCAGATGTGTTACGACCTGTGGCTCTACCCTTCATTCGATCCCTGCGAAACCATACATTTCAGCAGGATAATGCTCAACCGCATGTTGCAGGTCCTGTACGAGCCTTTCTGGATACAGAAAATGTTCGACTGCAGCCCTGGCCAGCACATTCTCCAGATCTCTCACCAATTGAAAACGTCTGGTCAATGGTGGCCGAGCAACTGGCTCGTCACGATACGCCAGTCAGTACTCTCGATGAACTGTGGTATCGTGTTGAAGCTGCATGCGCAGCTGTACATGTACACGCCATCCAAGCTCTTTTTGATTCAATGCCTATACGTATCAAGGCGTTATTACGGCCAGAAGTTTTCGTTCTGATTTCTCAGGATTACGTGAAAATGTAATCACATGTCAGTTCTAGTACAATATATTTGTCCAATGAATACCCGTTTATCATCTGCATTTCTTCTTTGTGTAGCAATTTTAATGGCCAGTAGTGTATACATGAAGATAGTATCTGTACTTTCGGAGATGTCCGAAAGAACAGATACCATCGGTGACAATGCAGCTCGTTAGAATGAAATTACAATCAAATGAATACCACTAGCTGCATACAGGCGTTGATAGAAGTCAACGGAGACAGATGAAAATGTGTGCTCCCACTGGGACTCGAACCCGGGATCTATCGGCAAAAAGCCGCGAGTAATGAGTATAGTTGGCAGGAGCCATACGAATATAGCGCAGGACAATAAGTTGGGAATGTGGGTCCCACGGGAGGCGTGCCAGAGAAGTCCCTGCAGTCTGCCATGTAAGCAGGAGATCCCGGGTTCGAGTCCCGATCGGGGTACACATTTTCAACTGTTCCATTTGACGTATATCAATGCTAGTATGCAGCTAGGGGCATTCATTTCATTGTCATTTCATTTGGAACCAGATAAGTTTACCGTACTCCCATGGTCACCAAATTCTCAGCATTTGCACCCAATCTCGAATCTGAGGGACCACCTCGACTTGGCCATTCGCACCATGAATCCTCAACCGACAAACATAGCCCAGCTGGCCAAGGCACTGGATTCGGCATCGTTATACGTCTCTGTCGGTACTTTCCACAGCCTTCTAGATTCTTATATGTATATGGTGTTTGTTCTTTCGGACATGTCCGAAAGAACAGACCATATCCATATAAGTTATAGTTCTGGCGATACCGGCCATGACCTTCTTCTGTGCGGCTGCACATATATTTCCCGAACTCTTACTCCACGAGTAATGCGTGTGTTGGGGTGGGAGATTACGAATGTAGTGTGTGGACATACAAGGTGAGACTGTGAGTCTCGCGGGAGGCGTGCGAGAGAAGTCCCTGCAGTCTGCCATGTAAGCAGGAGATCCCGGGTTCGAGTCCCGGTCGGAGCATGCATTTTCATGTGTCCCCGTTGATCTATATCAACGCCCGTTCCCAGCTGACGGTATTAATATAATTCTAATTTCGCCTTATAGATTCTCTTCCACCATGTCCCGCGCTGCAAGAGGTGGTTATTCAGATGCAAAAGGTGGTTATTGAGACTTTTGTCAGGTGGTGACAGTAATGTGACTGAACAGTGTACATCGAATACTTCGATTCAAGCACCGCAGTTCGAAATTCACGTGTGGGTTCTGGCCGCGGACGCGCATCAATTTCCGTATGACGCCACGGTGACTGGGAGGAGCATTTCCACAGGTCTTTCAATTGTGATTCTGCACTTCGTGTGGGGTGCATAACTTACACCTGATCTAACTGATAACACAAGACCTCACGTTCTGCGAAAATTGTTTCCTTTTACATGCGGAATTTAACAAGTTTTGTTGCTGGCAGTGTTTCTGTTAATAATTAATCTAGGTAAATAATTTCCAAATGTCTTTAGAGGGCTACTCAGAAGAGGCCATGTTTGTTGATGACACCCAACACTAACACACTCTGATGGGTCCAAACTCAACCTAACCAAATGCGGTACAAATAGTGGCTGACAAAGCCTGCAACTGGCCCGCGTAAAAGAATGTTAAGTCTTTATCTCACAAAAGCTCAATTATTCCTTTTCAAACAAAAAAAGAGAAATGAGATAATAGTCATATCCTTGGAGCCCTGATGAATAATAAGATGCTCAATTCAGCAGATTCTGCTTTTCGAAGTGCCTTTCACTGTGTTGATTAGAAGACGATGGCTATTTCTTTCGCTTTCTGCTGTCGTTGCAGATTTTCTCCTCTGTCAACGCCTGAGCGAAGTTACTATGTCACAGGACTTACATTCGAGAAAACTGTGTAATTCCTCCCATCTTTGTATAGATACAGGTTTTTTGCCATTTCCTCGAATCTATTGGGGCGAACACTAGTACGGTTCCTTTAAGTTCTTCAGTTTCGATCACCTTTCCTGTCCTTATACAACTGAACTAGTGTCAGTCTGTTATTTGACATTGCCAGGTCGTACAGCTCTAACATTCCAGCTACTGTATCAGTTATGCTCTGCAAGATCTACAAGGTCGTGGAGGAGAGACTGCAAAATACTTCTTCGCGGAAGTGTCTGCCAGTGTATTGACTATTAACAGGTGGATGCCTTGATTACTTCTTTATGAGTGACGCTTCGAAAGTATGAGAGTATTCTGCTCCTTCTGTTGAAGTTTTCCATTGCTTTAACTGTTAACAGAAGGGTGATTTGATCACTCCTTTATAGGTGTTGCCTGGGAAGCGTGTTTTCTGTCCTTTGTGTTGAAGTTTTTATATTGGCACTGGGGAGTAATTTCCGATGGTCCATTCACCCGACGACATCTAATTGCCGGTAATCAACGAAGTTAGAGTTTAATTATAGTCCTTAAGAGTTTCGATGTCGACGGACTCTCTCTCTTCTTCTTGATCGTGAGTGGCCACCTACGAATTTCATGGTTGTGTATGGATATGACACAGTCGTCTTAGTTTTCAGCCACTATCGATTTGTTATGCTGTCTGAGCCTTATGTAACGCTGTTCCTGTACCAGGAGCACGCTAATACGTCGTCACGACTCGCCAATTTTTACCAATTAGTGCTCGCAGATAAGCTAACACCTGGCAACTGAAGGCTTGTTGACGCCGTTCTTAGTGAAGCCAAGATAATCTCTGAAAATGATTATGTTCTTCAACGGGAAGGCGTGACAACGCCAGGCTACTAAATAACATTTATTTGAAGCATAGTATGGGCAGGAATTTGTTCGCTTTCACACAATTGTAAATTGTATGACCGACAGGTTTGATGTCGGTTGAACATACACTGAAATACACGCACCCGTTCATACGCTATGACTGTGAGACAACGTGTATAACTATCCGAAACACTGTTGAAGAAAAAATCCGCTGCCTGCAGCGAACGCCGTATCAAGATAATTAAAACACGGAAAGGCACTGAGTCGTTCACGTGAGGCAAGTATCACGCAGAAGCATATGTCAGCAAAGACACTACCAAAAAATATTTTGATTAAATAAAGCAAGACTACATCCAATTCTAAAGTTAGTATGTTATATACCTTATATGTATGTTCTACATCTTAGTTTTTGTCTTAAAAATGATTTTAATTCTGTGAGATTTTTCACCCTTTGCAGTTTCTCATTCAACTTTTACGTTAATAAGCTGTGAAAAAGAATTTATTCTCTTACGCCTTATAGCCTCATATAGCAGCTTCTTGATGAATTTATTATCATTTTATTATTCGCCACAGCTCTTATGATTTAGCATTGTGTAATCTGCTTGCTGGACATTTTGCGTTTCGTGTGCTTTAAGTCATACACTGTTGAGTATGAAAGGTAAATAACACATTAAATTATTTTTAAACTAGCAAGGGAAACCCTTAGTCCTCCGCTCAAGAATACATGTATTTACTAACCTCGGATGTACCCACCCTGACAGATGACATCATTGTGTGCCACATTGAATTTATCTACGTATAATGAAATTCATCTGCATGTACCCACCAAGTGATAATGAAAATTTACGTAATAGTTAAAGATACCTTTATTTCTGGGCTCTGTGCATCCATATACTGGTGAATAATGGAACAACAGCTGTTATTGTGTCTCATATGAAGTAAGGAGAACATCAAAAGCTGTATTGACCATATGATTAAATATTTTTAACTCTCTTAATTATACGTTAAAATTTTTTTATGATACGTTTAGGTCCGCCCGTGCAACTGACACACTGCTCGCTACAGCATTCGAACTACTTTATCTGTCTGACTCAAGAAGGATACAGTCCTCCTCCTAAGATTGATACAGCCTAATGACTCTTATGCATCACTGAATAACCGTATACATACACTTTCATTCGTATGTATGTACTGCTCCTACCTAGTGATGAATCTTTAGTGTAGGCGGTTCGATTTCATCACAATAGTGACAAATATGATACGGTGTAGACACTACCTACAGCTTGCGTCTTTTACTAAGATGTTAAATACTACGCCAGTCTCGTACACGCATGTAACTTGAATTTGTTCCGTCTAATGTAGCTATCATATGATCATTTTGGAAAAGTAGCTACAGGTATTCTTATTATGTATTTTTCCAGTATAACGAATGGCATGTTTGCTGTGTACCGGGGCCTTAAAATGGTATACTGAACACAGAAGCCGGAGTGTATGTATAAAACCAGTAAGTACCTTTGTACATATTTACTGTTATTACACATAAGACCAAGAAAATCGCAACACCAAAAAATAATTAAGGAATACATCTGTCTCGGCAACTCTTTCAAGAGATAAATGTTGCAATATCACAGGTTAATGTAAGCGCGAGATAAGCCATTGCAAACGTGAATTGCTAGTACATTAATAATAATAACCAGTGTAATCACCAGAATGTTGAATGCAAGCAGGCAAACAAGCATGCATTGTGTTGTACAGGCGCCGGATGGCAGTTTGTTGAATGAAGTTCCACACCTGTTGCACTAGGTCGGTCAGTACAGGGTCCGTTAATGCTGGTCGTGAATTACGCTAGAGTTGTTGTCCGATGATGTCCCGTAGTTGCTCTATTGGAGGCAGATCTGGTGATCGAGTGGGACAAAGCAACATGTCGACTCTTGACACTCTGTAGATCATGTTGGATTACAACACCGGTATGTGGGCAACCGTTATCTTGTTGGAATACACCCCCAGGAATTCTCTTCATGAATGGCAGCACAAGTCGAATCACCAGACTGATGCACAAATTTGAAGTCAGGCTGCGTGGGATAACCACGAGGGTGCTCCTGATGTCATTCGAAATCGCACGCAGCAACGTAACTCCAGGTGTAGGTTTAGTGTGTCTCGCACGCAGACCGGTTTGTTGCAGGCCCTCAACTGGCGTCTTTCTAACCAACACATGGCCATCACTGGCACCGAGGCAGAAGCAGCTTTCATCCGGAAACACAACAGACCTCTGCCATTCCCTCCTATGAGCTCTCGCTTGACTCCACTGATGTTGTGAATGGCGGTGGTTTGGGGTCAGGGAAACGCACGCTCCAGGACGTCTGACTCTGAACTGTAACCGAATTGTAACAGTTCGTTGTGGGCTGTGGGCCCAACTGGTGTTCAAATTGCTGCTGCAGATGCAGTACGATGCGCCAGACCCATAGGCCGAACACGATGATCTTCTCTCTCCCACGTTGTCGTCCGTACCCCGATCTTGCGATCGTATACTCCCAGGGACCACCGCTGCCAGCAATTATGTACAGTTGCTACATTCTTGTGAAGTCTTTCTGCAATATCGCAGAAGGAACATCAGCTTCTCGTAGCCCTATTACAAGACCAGGTTCAAACTCAGTGAAGTGTTGATAATGACGTCTTCGTCGCCTTAAAGGCATTCTTGACTAAAATCACATCAACTCGTCATATCCAATCTCTAAAATAACTAAAACTCGTGGCTGTTACAGCGTGTCTTTAAAGCAAACCTGACTTGCACCCTCCTCTTGGTGCTACTACGGCCATTCTTATGCGACTGGAAGATTAATGTTTTATTTAGAATTCTGTTGTTTCCCCGCGACACTTAAAATTAAGTGACATTTACCTCTGTACAGTACCAATTAACTCATTTTACGAGAGTTAAGGACAGTCTTTCTATTGATGATTTGCTAGTCAACGTATATATCTAATGCTTCGTAATATCTTTGTTTCCTGTCCACTAGTTCTTACATTTACTCAAACGATGTTGCAGACATGTGATAATAACTGAACCTATCCGATTCATTTTCCAGTACACGATGAAGAATAGCCTTCTTTCAGAAACTGGAAATGGTCGGCTGGAAGGAGTAGATATCTTCGTAAATGAGGGACTGTGGACCCGTCTAGGTAGACTTTTTTGCCGAAACATGGCCACGCTTACCGTGAGAACGACGCGTTCCTAGTGTAAAATCTTCTTTTTTCAGACAAGAGAGATTTTTGAGTCGCTGATTGGCTCCCCTCAGGATATGCAAAGCAGAGTCTTGCTCCCCAGCGAGGTAATCCCAGTGCTGTGTCCGGGTTGGCTACCAGGCCAGCAGAAAAGTCAAGAGGGGAGATTCATTGAATGTAGGATAGTTTGATTGGTTTGTACAACCTGGAGGCGAGTTTTTTCTGCTAATTCGGCTCCTGTACGAGGCTTGGTGGGAAGTGATTATGATTCTTTGCTTCTTCGTCTTCTGGTCCTCCCCTGGTGGAGAACTTCAGCTCTTTCCCTGGTGGACGATACTTGTGGTATGTAACTTGTGGTGGACTAAGATCCAGTGGCAGTTTCCAACTGCACCGACAGTGAAACTGCATATAATCTCGGACATATTGTGTGTCACGAGGGTGAAGGTATTCGTCCTGCGTCGGCTGTCTGTTGTTTTACAATTCGAACACGCACTATCGTGACTGTGAGTCAAATTAGTTGGCCAGACCAGCTAACAAGTGCTTCTCCTTCTGAAATCTTCCGCGATTTCAGGGGCCTGATAGGGACGTTTCATAGAATTTGGCCTCACAGTGGATTTATATAAGCGAAATCTGATTGCATTGTAAAAGGGATTAATTCAGGGGAGAACTTGTATAGTACGCACCAAATGAGTGCTTTCCAAACAAACACCATTCCTTTCCTGATTTGTGTTTCTCACTTTTTTGTGAGTTTTATCAGCTAGATTGTAGTTATAAAAGGATGAATAAAAACTTGTATGTAAAATTAAATACACCACTGTTCTAATTCATACTTCCCCGGCCATTCACTGTTTTTATTTTATTGTGGTGATACAGGGATACACCACAATTCAGAATGCAATCTACTAAACCAGTTGATTTGATGACTGACTTGAGTTCTGAAAATGACCGTAGATTGAGGCAACGAAAGTGCCATGAGTCAGTTCACTAATTTCATGTATGAAAATTAAGTGTGTAGCTCACGATTTGAAGATTGTTGAGAAGATAATACTTTTCTATATGTAAATATACATCCCCCATGAACCATGGACCTTGCCGCTGGTGGGGAGGCTTGCGTGCCTCAGCGATACAGATAACCGTACCGTAGGTGCAACCACAACGGAGGGGTATCTGTTGAGAGGCCAGACAAACGCGTGGTTCCTGAAGAGGGGCAGCAGCTTTTCAGTAGTTGCAGGGGCAACAATCTGGATGATTGACTGACCTGGCCTTGTAACAATTACCAAAACGGCCTTGCTGTGGTGGTACTGCGAACGGCTCAAAGCAAGGGGAAAAGTACAGCCGTAATTTTTTCCGAGGGCATGCAGCTTTACTGTATGATTAAATGATGATGGCATCCTCTTGGGTAAAATATTCCGGAGATAAAATAGTCCCCCATTCGGATCTCCGGGAGGGGACTACTCAAGAAGATGTCGTTATCACGAGAAAGAAAACTGGCGTTCTACGGATCGGAGCGTGGAATGTCAGATCCCTTAAGCGGGCAGGTAGGTTAGAAAATTTAAAAAGGGAAATGGATAGGTTAAAGTTAGATATAGTGGGAATTAGTGAAGTTCGGTGGCAGGAGGAACAAGACTTCTGGTCAGGTGACTACAGGGTTATAAACACAAAATCAAATAGGGGTAATACAGGAGTAGGTTTAATAATGAATAGGAAAATAGGAATGCGGGTAAGCTACTACAAACAGTATAGTGAACGCATTATTGTGGCCAAGATAGATATGAAGCCCACACCTACTACTGTAGTACAAGTTTATATGCCAACTAGCTCTGCAGATGATGAAGAAATTGAAGAAATGTATGATGAAATAAAAGAAATTATTCAGGTAGTGAAGGGAGACGAAAATTTAATAGTAATGGGTGACTGGAATTCGAGTGTAGGAAAAGGGAGAGAAGGAAACATAATGGGTGAATATGGATTGGGGCTAAGAAATGAAAGAGGAAGCCGTCTGGTAGAATTTTGCACAGAGCATAACTTAATCATAGCTAACACTTGGTTCAAGAATCATAAAAGAAGCTCGTATACATGGAGGAACCTGGAGATACTAAAAGGTATCAGATAGATTATATAATGGTAAGGCAGAGATTTAGGAATCAGGTTTTAAATTGTAGGACATTTCCAGGGGCAGATGTGGACACGACCACAATCTATTGGTTATGACCTGTAGATTAAAACTGAAGAAACTGCAAAAAGGTGGGAATTTAAGGACATGGGATCTGGATAAGCTGAAAGAACCAGAGGTTGTGCAGAGTTTCAAAGAGAGTATAAGGGAACAATTGACAGGAATGGGGGAAAGAAACACAGTAGAAGAAGAATGGGTAGCTCTGAGGGATGAAGTAGTGAAGGTAGCAGAGGATCAAGTAGGTAAAAAGACGAGGGCTAGTAGAAATCCTTGGGTAACAGAAGAAATATTGAATTTAATTGATGAAAGCAGAAAATATAAAAATGCAGTAAATGAAGCAGGCAAACAGTAATACAAACGTCTCAAAAATGAGATCGACAGGAAGTGCAAAATGGCTAAGCAGGGATGGCTAGAGGACAAATGTAAGGATGTAGAGGCTTATCTCACTAGGGGTAAGATAGATACTGCCTACAGGAAAATTAAAGAGACCTTTGGAGAAAAGAGAGCCACTTGTATGAATATCAAGAGCTCAGATGGAAACCCAGTTCTAAGCAAAGAAGGGAAAGCAGAAAGGTGGAAGGTATATATAGAGGCTCTATACAAGGGCGATGTACTTGAGTGCGATATTATGGAAATGGAAGTGGATGTAAATGAAGATGAAATGGGGGATACGATACTGCGTGAAGAGTTTGACAGAGCACTGAAAGACCTGAGTTGAAACAAGGTCCCCGGAGTAGACAACATTCCATTAGAACTACTGACGGCCTTGGGAGAGCCAATCCTGACAAAACTCTACCATCTGGTGAGAAAGATGTATGAGGCAGGCGAAGTACGCTCAGACTTCAATAAGAATGTAATAATTCCAATCCCAAAGAAAGCAGGTGTTGAGAGATGTGAAAATTACTGAACTATCAGTTTAATAAGTCATAGAAGAAAAATACTAACACGAATTCTTTACAGACGAATGGAAAAACTGGTAGAAGCCGACCTCGGAGAAGATCAGTTTGGATTCCGTAGAAATACTGGAACACGTGAGGCAATACTGACTTTACGACTTATTTTAGGAAACAGATTAAGGAAAGGCAAACTTTCGTTTCTAGCATTTGTAGACTTAGAGAAAGCTTTTGACAATGTTGACTGGAATACTCTCTTTCAAATTTTAAAGTTGGCAGGGGTAAAATACAGGGAGCGAAAGGCTATTTACAATTTGTACAGAAACCAGATGGCAGTTATTACAGTCGAGGGGCATGAAAGGGAAGCAGTGGTTGGGAAAGGAGTGAGACAGGGTTGTAGCCTCTCTCCGATGTTATTCAATCTCTATATTGAAGTAAAAACTTTGAGGCTCGCCGATGACATTGTAATTCTGTCAGAGACAGCAAAGGACTTGGAAGAACAGTTGAAAAGAATGGATAGCGTCTTGAAAGGAGGATATAAGATGAACATCAACAAAAGCAAAACGAGGATAATGGAATGTAGTCGAATTAAGTCGGGTGATGCTGAGGGAATAAGATTAGGAAATGAGACACTTAAAGTAGTAAAGGAGTTTTGCTGTTTGGGGAGCAAAATAACTGATGATGGTCGAAGTAGAGAGGATATAAAATGTAGGCTGGCAATAGCAAGGAAAGCGTTTCTGAAGAAGAGAAATTTGTTAACTTCGAGTATAGATTTAAGTGTCAGGAAGTTATTTCTGAAAGTATTTGTATGGAGTGTAGTCATGTATGGAAGTGAAACATGGACGATAAATAGTTTGGACAAGAAGAGAATAGAGGCTTTCGAAACGTGGTGCTACAAAGGAATGCTGAAGATTAGATGGGTAGATCACATAACTAATGAGGAAGCATTGAATAGGATTGGGGAGAAGAGAAGTTTGTGGCACAACTTGACCAGAAGAAGGGATCGGTTGGTAGGACATGTTCTGAGGCATCAAGGGATCACCAATTTAGTATTGGAATGCAGCGTAGAGGGTAAAAATCGTAGAGGGAGACCAA
The DNA here is from genome assembly GCF_023897955.1 of Schistocerca gregaria. Taxonomy (NCBI): domain Eukaryota; kingdom Metazoa; phylum Arthropoda; class Insecta; order Orthoptera; family Acrididae; genus Schistocerca; species Schistocerca gregaria. The sequence continues at coordinate 1,010,913,038 of NC_064920.1, read as the reverse complement.
GAGATGAATACACTAAGCAGATTCAGAAGGATGTAGGTTGCAGTAGGTACTGGGAGATGAAGAAGCTTGCACAGGATAGAGTAGCATGGAGAGCTGCATCAAACCAGTCTCAGGCCTGAAGACCACCACCACCACCACAACAACAACAACAACAACAACATGTAAATATAATAACATTTAGCATCACTTAGACATACATTTATGATAAAGAACGCGACCGCTTGCACCAGTTTTACGTCTCTGGTCTCGCAATGATAGGACTGACGACAGACGGTAGCTTGGCCCACACGGTGTACCGAAAACCCATACAGTAAGGTTGTTACGTACTTGGGGATTTAAATCAGTACACACGGCAGCAGAAGCATTGGATTGTAAATGTAAAAACTTTAGGCGACAGATCGATATGTAAAAGCAATGGTGAGTGTTTGGAAGAGAAACAGCGTGCTGTTCAGGATGGGTATTCGTCCTGGGAATAAATGGCGTTAAGTTTGTCACAGAGAGGTCACAGTAGCATACAGCCGTCTGCGAAGTCCGAATTTTTCCTACTCTTAATTAAAGGAATCATTTACCGTGAAGGAAAGTCATTGGAAAAGTGGCATATCAATGTATTATACAAAATGATGAACGAAAATAGATAAGGCTCAAGCGTTTAGAATCCCGTGTAGATGTACGTGGTTACTACAAACAGAAACTGGAGGAAGAAACACAGAAGCGTAATAAGCAACTTTCGAAGAGAAGAAACGGACAGATCGACTGTAGCGGAGCACGAGCTGTAATTAGCAAACAGCATGTTTCTCTTTTATAAGGTCCAGTTCAATTGCAGCCAGAAGGAGGAAGATGTTAAGCTCAATGTTATCTGGCTGCCGCTACTAGAGGAAGTGTGCCAATCTACCATTGTGGGATGGTAGCGGGAGTGTACGTCAACAATGTACTACGTATAAATGCAATCGAATTTCAAAACCATGTGACTTCGCGCCCTCTCTAGGAAGTGTCACTCTAGTTAGCACCGTGCCTCTGTCTGCAGTGTAGCGAAACCATGAGTACCGCTGAAGGTGTCAACTGCAGAAGTGGATCAACCATTAACTTTACCTAGAAAATCCATACTATCATAGTTTTACAATTCAGTAAATTTCATTAACCGATACGTTAACCTATTCTTCTATAATGCCATGTCCTACCACAGCCACTAAGATATACCTACCTCATTCAGTAACAACAAAGCTAATATAATAACTGTATTTAAAATTAAATCGAGATAAAGTATCGGTGCAACTGAATGGCGTCCCTGGAGGAATGTATTACGCTTAGGAAACCACCAGTAAACTCACAATCCCGAATCATAAAAGAATCGAAGTCTTATGCATAAAAAGTCATATCTTCCGAGCTGTACTACTAAAAAATTCTGGAACTATACCCACAAAATTTTTTTATGGTTACCTTTTACTTATTGCGCATGGTCTCCTTCAAAATACTCTCCTCCACAATTGATATACCGCTCCCAACGTCATTTCTACTTCCGGAAGCGATCTTGGTACACCACTTCCCGGATCGGGCGAAGCGCCGCCTGCGAATTTTCATTTAGCTCGTCTATCGTTACAAATCTTCGTCCTTTCAACGGGGTTTTCAACTTTGGAAATACAAAAAGTCCACAGGGGCCAGGTCTGGAGAATATGGAGGATGAGGCATCATAGTGATTTCGATTTTGTGCAAGAGTGACGCATCAACAGAGAAGAATATGGAATGCGTTCTCGTGATGCAAAAGGCATGAATTGTCTCGTCATCTTTCATACCGTTTCCTTCTCACATTTTCTCTCAGGCGTCGCAAAACGTCCCGATAGTACCATCGATTAACACTTTGTCCCTGTGACATCAATTAATGATGAACTACTCCTTCGAAGTCAAGGAAAACTATCAAGCGTGACTTCGACATTTGACCTGATCTGATGACCTTTTTTGGTCTTGGAGAACCTTTCCCGACCCACTGTGAAGATTGAAACTCGGTCTCAACATCGTAACATGCGAAGCGAAGGCCTTTCTGGTCGTGACTCTCAACCTGTGGGACAAATTTGGCGGCAACACGATTCATTTCAAGACGCTATGTCAGGATTTCATGGCATGATCCAACTGAAATGTTACACTCTTCTGCAATCTCTCGGACAGTCAGTCTTCGTTTGGCACGAACAGTTTCGTTATCATTCCTGACACGAGTGTCGTCGATAGACGTGGAAGGGCGTCGATAACAAGGGTCATCTTTAACTTCCGTCCGCCAATTTTTAAACCGTATGAACCATTCGTAACACCGAATACGGTTTAAGCACTAGTCATCGTAGGCTCCCTGCATCATTTGGTGAATATCTGTAAAGGTTTTCTTGTGTTTCATGCAAAATTTGATGCAGACATGTTGCTCCTCTCTCTCTGCGATATCGAAATTCGCAAATTGTGCGCCACAGTGTTCTACTCATTACAACACTGAACACTAACTAAAAGACATAAAACAATGAAACTTCCGGCAGTCATACATTAAACACAAGCGAATGCAGGGATGGCAACCACATTGCGGTCCAACACAACATTGCCGGCCGGAGTGGGTGTGCGGTTCTAGGCGCTACAGTCTGGAACCGAGCGACCGCTACGGTCGCAGGTTCAAATCCTGCCTCGGGCATGGATGTGCGTGCTGTCCTTAGGTTACTTAGGTTTAATTAGTTCTAAGTTCTAGGTGACTGATGACCTCCTCAGAAGTTAAGTCGCATAGTGCTCAGAGCCATTTGAACACAACATTGTCGAGAAAATTTTTGAACAGACCTCGTATGTAGTACAATGATATAATTTTTCAGGCACATACATAGTATACGTGGATACTATTTGCAAAATGTGTTGCGAATAGAGTGAGTAGTAAGGAAGTGAACAACGAAAATGTTGTAATGATAAGCAAACTTTTATCCTTTCATTATTTTGTGTGGGGGTATCAGAGAGTAAAAATTCCGTAAAGGTTTGAAACGACGTGTGAAGTTTCTTGAATTCGCTAAGTGCTCTCAGTCTCAAATACTGGATGAATATAGTCTAGCTAATCTGCGTGCCATGAGTTATGCTGTCTCAAGATCTGTACGCAGTTTCGAACTGTAATGCTTGGCTTACTGTGTTAAACTTTAAACATAAGATTTTACCACTTCATGAGTAGCTTATGACACCACCTTAAATTTTTAAATTCGGTCAATAGCTGCACGAAATACTGAAAATTAAAAGTTTGTTGCCCCTGGGACCCACCAGATAGGCAACCTGCAACTGAAAATACCCGAGGTTAACTGTTCAGAAATATAGGCGTCTGGATACCTCAATCAGCGACACTGTTGTGCATAAACTTATCTGTTTTTAAAGAGTGGTTGCCCTATAGTCGAGTAGGTGTAAAAAGCTCACTGAACTTTAGTAGCACTATTGTAAGCTTTCGACCGTGTAGCACTACCGACCGTAGGCGAAAGCAACAGTCGCGTACGTCGTTGCGACAATAATGAGGCGTTGCCATAGAAACGTTTACAGAATCGTGTTAGGTGATTGGTTGAAGGAAGTACGCGAAGCAGCACCGCCCAGCGCACTGCAACTGTCAAGAGAGCTTCTTACGCCTATTCGACGATAAATCCCAATGGCGTCACATAAGTATTTAGTTGGCTGTATACATATAGCGCACTGAGATGTTCGCTCTAGCGAGGCATCTTCGAGCTATTGGCTGAAAAGCTTTTGCCACATTTACATGTGTCCTACCAAGTCACAATTTATATTTAAAGATAACATTATATTATGAATTGACTACAGTGTGAGATGAACAGACACACTATCGCATAAAATTAAATGTGTGTTAAATGGTCAGCAGTGTTCACAAGACTGTTTTATTTAGAATTATGTTGATTCCCCATGATAGTTTTAATTGACAGCTGCTTTTGCAGGATACCAGTTGATGTGGCTTAACAACAGCCTTTCTAGCGGTGATGTACTATTCAGCATATCTGGCTCTTGCTTGTTAGGTATCTTAGTGTTTCCTACTAATAGATTTTTTCTTCCGCAAACGAGGTTGCAGACATTCTGAAATAACTAAACTAGTCGATGACTTCATTTACGCCTTGTCTTAGTATAAGAATAGAAGAAAGCCATTAGTGTGCGTGCCGACTCGCCGTGCTGTTCTGCACAGCTATATACACACATCAAAAAAAGTTTTGCATTATCTCGGTTCCGGAACCTGCACATAAAAGTGGAATAGAGATTAACATAAACATCATTTAGCCCTTTTTACTGCTCATTAAAACCACGCATTACATGTTGTACCACCATACAGCGAGACCTTCAGGGCTGGTGGTCCAGATTGCTGTGCACACCTGTGCATCTAATATCCAGTAGCACGTACTCTTGCACTGATGCATGCCTGTGTTCGTCATGGCATACTATCCACAGGATCACCAAGGCACTGTTGGTCCAGATCGACCCACTACTGAATGGCGATTCGGCGTAGATCCCTCAGAGTGGTTGCTGGGTCACGTCGTCCATAAACAGCCCTTTTCAAACTATCCCAGCCATGTACGATGTGGTTCATGTCTGGAGAACATGCTGGCCACTCTAGTCGAGCGATGTCGTTATCCTGAAGAAAGTCATTCACAAGATGTGCACGATGGGAGCGCGAATTGTGGTCCATGAAAACGAATGCTTCGCCAATATTCTGTCACTATGGTTGCACTATCACCTGGAAAATAGTATTCACGTATCGTACAGCCGTTACGGCGCCTTCCATGGCCACCAGCGGCGTCCGTCGGCGCCATATAATGGCCACCCCAAACCGCAGGGAACCCCACATTGCTACATTCTCTGGACAGTGTGTTGAAGGTGTTCAGCCTAACCGTGTTGCCTCCAAACACGTCTCCGACGATTGTCTGGTTGAAGGAACACGCGACACTCATCGGTGAAGAGAACGTGATGCCAATCCTGTACGGTCAATTCGTGAAGTTGCTGGTGCCGTCTGTACCGCGCTGCATGGTGTCGAGGCTGCACTTCGCCATGGACGTCGAGAGTGTGGTTGCGTGTCATGCAGCCTATTGCGCACAATTTGAGCCATAACACGACGTCCTATGCCTGCACGAAAAGCGTTACTCAATATGGTGCGTTGCTGTCAGTGTTCCTCCGAGCCACAATCCGTAGGTAGCGGTCATCCTCTGCAGTAGTAGCCTTGGGCGGCCTGAGCGAGGCATGTCATCGACAGTTCCTGTCTCTCTGTATCTCCTCCATTTTCGAACAACATCGTTTTGGTTCACTCCGTGGCGCCTGGACACTTCCTCTGTTGAGAGCCCTTCCTTGCACAAAGTAACAAAAATGGCTCTAGGAACTATGGGACTTAACATCTGAGGTCAGTCCCCTAGACTTAGAACTACTTAAACCAAGCAAACCTAAGGACATCACACACAGAACCCGAGGCAGGGTTCGAACCTGCGACCGTATCAACGGCGGGGTTCTGGACTTAAGCGCCTAGAACCGCTCGGCCACAGCGACCTGCACAAAGTAACAATGCTGACGCGATCGAACCGCGGTATTGATCATCTAGACATGGGTGAACTACAGACAACAGGGCTGTGTACCTCCTTCCTTTTAGGATGACTGCAACTGATCAGCTGCCGGACGCCCTCCGTCTTATAGGGGCTGCTCATGCATAGCTGTTTAGATCTTTGGGCGGGTTTCGTGACATCTCTGAACAGTCAAAGGGACGGTGTCTGTGATACAATATCTACAGTCAACGTCTATCTTCAGGAGTTCTGGGAACCGACGTGATGCAAAACTTTTTTAATGTATGTATATACTGTACTGAAACTGGAAAGCTTACCGCTTGCAGAATCCTGTAGTTTAATCCATTTCCTTCCAGTAGTAGCTTAGAAAACAGTGCCTATTTCTTTGGACTTGTTTCATGTGTTTCGCCTTCGGAGAAGGTAATTTGTACTTCTTTTTGTAATGCCGTTTTCTTTCTTATACATGCAATGAAAGTATCGAATTTCTCAAACCTGTACTTAAATAACGATACGTCATGCTCGAGTGCTGTATTGGTGGAAACTGGGTCTCATATTTTAGATTCTTTGTATCGTTATTGAACGACAGCTGAATTAGCACATGCGTACAAACTTGAACAGGTTACAAGTTACTTCTGAAACGTTGCATTAGAATTCAGAGAGCCGACAATATCTAAGCTATAAATGCCATAATGAATAACTTCGTTGGCACTGTAATGGTCCCTGTTACGAGACTTAGCGTGATAAAAGTTATTTGACAAATTAAAGCTGTTGAATGATTCTTTGACATATTTTAGTGGAGTGAGATTCTGATTGCTGCATGCTATATTTTGGACGGAGTTTTGCTGAGAAGTCTGGGGATTCTGAGAGCAGCCTGGAGATCTGATTTGTCTCAGAGTTAAGCGTGTAGAGTTTCTCTTGCTTTACCTGAGCAATCCAGATGAAATTCCAGTTTAATTACCGGAAAGGGACTCTTAGGTGTAGTCGGAGGAACAGTTTTTAAAGAAAAACAAGCCTATTAGTCCTGTTGTGATATATACGTGATGAATAGTTATCGTAACATCTCTGTTGCCCATGCTACTGCGGTGGCAGCGACTCTGGTGAGAAATTCACATTCGAAAATGAACCTGGACGTGTTCTAGGTCGGTAACGCAATAGAAACCCACACGCTTAACCCTGAGACAAATCAGATCTCCAGGCTACTCTCAGAATCCCCACACTTTTCAGCAAAACTCAATCCAAAATCTCGCATGCAACACTCAAAATCTCACTCCGCCTAAAATATGTCAAATAATCATTCAGTAGCTTTAATTCAACAGCTTAATGAGCATAAGAATTATTGGTCCACTTTACACATGCGTCGTCACATAAAGCCTTGATTCGTTCGCAGCAATGTATAAGAGAAGAAGAAAAGAGTCACAAACAGATGCAGACTGTATAATGCTTTTTTAGAGGTATGATATTTAGTGCCGTTGGGTATCGCTCTCTCCATCTGTTGTGGCGTCGTGGTATTTTCATTAAATAGCGATCGCGCGTGGGGTTCTATCACATCCAAATCAGGCAAGTTACATTTTTATTTTTAAATTATATTTTAAAAATGTAATTTTTAAAACGCAATTTCCTTACATACACATCTGAACTATTGGAATAATTATGCCAAAATTTAAAATGTAAATCAGTGTTTCACAGCACTTGATGGGAGTCTTAGAATTACACATATCTTAGTCGAAAAGGAAAGTCCGGGATCGAATAATAACAATAAGAATTAGGACAGACTGCAACTTACCACATAATGGACGCTTTGAGCGACAGAAAGGCGCATGTTCGTATATTTTTGCATATTATTAAGCTTTCGGACTACATCCGTCGTAAAATGTAGACGAACACACACACACACGCACACACACACACACAAACGGCCACTGTTGTCCTCGGGCAATGAGACACGATGTGAGCGTGAGTTGTACTTTGTGAATGTGTGAGCGTGTTTGTCTATATTTGACGAAAAATAAGTCCGAAAATTTTTCCGCCCAACGCCTCCTTTACGTGGTGAGTCACAGGCTGTCCTAATTCATATATCTAAGTAAATTATATCATCTTCCTCGAGGTCTTGTGTTTCTTGAGTTAATTCAGATTTGCTGTTAGCCTGAGTAGGAGTGAAAAGACATTCTATGGTCAATATTTTCTCTGAAAGGGACTAACACATTCTTTTCGAAACTTAAAGCACTAAATGAATCAATTGATAAAAACCTAAAATTATTAATTCCAAATGCAGCATACAAAACTTCAGAGAACTCAAGGCGGTAACGGAAACAGCAAACAATCTGCCTACAATGAACTTTCGTGGATTCTAATGAATCACAAGATGAGTAATAAAAACTGATGATGTGCGCATGGTTCTTAGTCACTTTGAGTAATTACAATACGTCCGTTTATTGGGATAAAATGCATTCAGTATAAAATATATACCTCTGGGTGAAAACACAAGCCTACAACTGAGAGTGTGTGTCCGTGTACGATGGCTCGTTTCTCTCTAGCAGACGATGTCCAGCGAATTTTTATGTGTTGGCATACTTTCCAAAGCATATGACACCATTCGTCTAAAGCCACACACCTCAAAGACAGAGTGACATGATGTAACTGCGATTTTTCACAATGTCAAGCCACTTCTCGCGTAATTCCACAAATCCTAGTAGTAGCCGCTATGATACTGCAGCCAAGTTTTCGTGACACCCTTGGACACGCTTCCAAAGTCGCGGTTAAAGCAAGACAAACGACAGGGTAACTGACATCACATTCCCCGATACCTTACTTAAAGAATATGTGCCTCTCTAACCTGACAGCATCCTTCCTAAAACACTTCCGCAGTGTTCGAGATGTCATGAGGTATGTGGCAGAGCCTGTGCTGCGACGCGGCGTGGGCTGATTGCGAACTGGTTATTGAGGACAGTTGATCATTCATACATTGTGCAATAAATGTTGCAGATTGCGTGCCGTAACAGGGCTCATCTTTAGGGTGACCAAACGTCCCGGAAAACCGGGATTGTCCCGGTTTTCATCCCTGTGTTCCGGTGTCCCGCAAATTTGTTTCGGGACGCTCAAAAGTCCCGGAATCCAGTTTTTAAATACATTTCCTGAAACTTTCTCAAATTTTTGGGATTTCGCTATATTAAAGGAAATACTACATGAGAAATTAATATATTTTAGCTTATTCTCACAGTATGAGTATTGATACACTCAAGCAATAATTTACTTTTAGCGGTACTTTGGCCAACAAGTAGTAAGTTGTATTATTGTAACAGAGCTATGAAACCGTCCGATTGTCGCGCCACTTAATCACACACTCATTGTCAGAACAGTGTCGTAGTTGATGTTTTGTCAGACAAACTGCAGTAGTTTTTTCTCATAATAGTGGTATTATTGCTGCAGTACTGTGAAACGCAATGCCGAAACGTGCCTGCAAGTTCAGTGACTGTTATTCCAAGGAATGGAATTTCATTAACAAAGGTCGTTTTGATTACGAAGCAGAGCGTTCCGTTTGTAACTGTTTTATTAGTATAATTCATGGTGGACATACTTGATCACATGAGGTCAAAGAAACACATTAGGAGATACAGTGCACCGAGCTGCAGTAAAAATCTACGAAATTATTTTGTGAAACATCAGTCAAGTGAAGAGACGAAAGTTCGAGCAGCCGAGCTTACACTAGCCTACCACACAGTAAAACATCACCAAACTTATAGATCTAGTGATTGTACTAATAAGCTTGACAGCATTATGTTTGATGATTCTTCAATTGCAAAAAAGTTTATTTCAGCAAGAACTGAAGCGTCAGCCTTAGTGAAAGGAGTTGTTGCTCCATAGAGTGTAAAGGAAAGTCTTGAATACATCAAAAAGTCTTCTTTCTACGGGATATCCACTGATGCCAGCAATCATAAGGCCACTAAAATATTTCCGTTTGTTGTTCAGTTTTTCGATATTAATCAGGGAATTCAGACCAAACTTTTGAAGGTGAGTTCCCTACCTAATGAAAAATCTAACGAAATTTCTAAATTTTGTATGAATACTATCGAAATGTTTGATCTTGAGAAAAATAAACGTGTGGCATTTTGTGGAGACAACACCAACACAAACTTTGGTGGTTTAAAAAGACAAGGTAAATGGAACGTATTTACCAAATTAAAGGCAACATTCCATGAAAACATTGAAGGCATAGGGTGCCCTGCACATATTTTACACAATAGCGTGCAGATATCTGCTGACAGTTTAAGCTGTGATGTTGAAACTATCGTCATGAAGGTATACTCACACTTTTACATATATATTGTTAGAACAGAGAGGCTTAAGGAGTTCTGTGATTACATGGGAACTGAATATATGAATCTAATGTGTCACTCGAAAACTTGCTGGTTATCACTGTTTCCAGCAGTTGAAAGAGTAATCCATCTGTTTGAACCGTTGAAAGATTTTTTCCTGAATGAAGACAAAGTCCCCAAACTATTGGCTCAGTTATTCAGTAACCCTTTAAGTGAAGCCTACTTATGGTTCATTCACAGTCAGCTTAGCACTTTGCAGCATGGTATAAAGGAAACTGAGGGAAGCACGAAAAATGTAATAGAGGTAAACTATGTTTTGAAAAATACTCTGGAAACTGTTACTAAGAGGAGAGAACAGCAGTTCATTTGTTTTAATGTTAAATCTGTCCTTAAAGGAGCAGAAGTATCAGAAGCAGCGGAAAGGAGTTTTAGAGAAGAAGTTAACAAGTTTTATGACACTTGTGTAGAATATTTCAGCAAGTGGAGCGCCTCATATTTACCCTCATCGCCGGGGTTTGATTGGATGTTACTGAAGAGAGTGCCAAAATGGGAAAGTGTTGAAGAGACAGTTCCTGATATGAAGAGAAAAAAGATTTAAATCGATGATTCCATTCTCTTTGATCAGTTCGGCATACTGACAAATTTTGTTGAAGAAAGTCTTCACATGTGGAATGATGAGAAAACAAACACCATTGGAGTGTCATGAGAAATGGATGAGTTTTTTTTAAAAGCTGTGACTGTCTTCAGGATTACTCTGAGTTGGTAATAATTGCAAGGTATTTATTTGCAATCCCAGTCCATAATGCCAATGTGGAAAGAATATTTCCGTTCATGAATATCCAGTGGACTGAGGAAAGAAACAGGATGGAGGTGGACTCTCTTGAAGCAATCCTGCAGATCCTGTACAACTACAAAATGGATTGTGCCGAGTTTTATCACTGTGTCTCAAAGAACAAAGACATGATCAAGAAGGATGGAAGCAGTGAAAAATACCCTTTTCTCCAAGGACAGTCAATTGCATCTACAAGTGCTCAGTAATATTAAAGCTCATGTTAATATTAATTAATTAAAAGTTGAATGGCTGTAAAATTTTGTAAAATCGTAAGACATTTCTTTATTACTGTAGACATTTATTAAATGTCATTAACTATACAGATAATCTAGATTATATCAATCTTTTGGATCCTCGTATTAGTTATAATAATCGGGTTAACAAAATCTATCAACAAAACATTAATAATTAAATTTAAGAAACCTGGGTACATGTGGAATGAGGTGTCCATTGGCACCCGGGTGATTGTGTCCCGGTTTTCACCGAAAATAATTTGGTCACCCTAGGCAGAGCCTATGCTGCGACGCGGCGTGGGCTGATTGCGAACTGGTTATTGAGGACAGTTGATCATTCATACATTGTGCAATAAATGTTGCAGATTGCGTGCCGAATCATGGCTCATCTTCTAACTTCGTCCTCCCTCCAAATTTTTCTGTTTATGGAAGTGTGTTTCTAAGTGCACCTACGTGTGGTGCGTGTAAGTACTGTAAGATGTGTATATTTCTATTGCCTATTGTCAAACCACAATTTATGAAAGATGTTTGTATTTTATTAATAGGATTAAGTAGAAATAATTAATATTTGTCATGTTGGAAATAATTGTGGTAGCAGGGAATGTTGCACTAAAGTATTGTTAGCAGGAAAGACCGCACATTGATATAATTTTAAAAAAGAGCGGGAGAGACCAAGTATGGATACATTTTAAGAAAAGTGCGGGAAAGACCGCGGATTGATACCTTTTGTAATGGTAGCAGTGATTGTCTGCACCGGAAAGCATTGTTGGCAGCAAAGACAGCACTTTAGCGTTCGTAGGAAGTCAGTAGTAAGCGAGATGTGAAGCGAGTCGGTAGCAGGTCTGAAGCGAGAGGTTGAGAGGAGCAGTGTGCCTGCCAGCCACTAGCTATGATTTACAAGAGATTTTATACGGATGTACAGAGACATTAGCTAACTATTATCATAAGAAGAACTAATATTATTGAATTAATTTTTTGAGAAACTCAAGACTACTGAAGGTATGTTTGCGCAAAGCAGGTTGTAAGGTTATTGTAAAAAGTAAGTCCCATTAGAACGTTTGTAAAATCATTTCATTCAGAATATAATTAATGTTTGCCAGCAATATTGCATTACTGATTATAATCCATCTCAAAAACCATCAACGTAAAACTTATTGTTGTCAAGAAAAAGTTTAACTATGAATTACGTAACTTCAGTCAAATTAATTAAAGAATAACATCAGCTTTGCTATTAAAGAATAACGTCAGCTTTGGTAATAAATACAGCCACTTATTATGACAGCCCACCAGCAGCTAATAGAGTATAGTAAAACAGAGTAAGTATATTCATGTCGTAGTTCGATGTAGCAGTCAGATGGAGATCCAGTAACAGTAAAAAAGGTAAGGAACAGTTCTGGGTTATTGCAGGTAACGACTGAGGGCCACGACGACGACATTCTGTGTTTCGTCGAAATAATCAGAGCATAACTTCTAACAAGCAGCATTTAAATTTGTATGCGAAGATTGAGAAAGGGAATAAATTTCAAAGGGAAGATTTCATTTGTTATTATTAAGCAAGAGATAGACATCCTAAGGGATGGTTCCATAGGTTATTGTAGAAGGGAAGGTTGCGTAACAAAAGAGATATAGAGGAGACGGGAAGGTTTCAGTACTTGCTAGCACGTTCGCTGTAGATACATGGCGCTTCCACTTCGTCTTTTTCATAATAATTATTATTAACCTACATTACACTTTTCATTTTTCTATGGTCACGCATTTCTTACGAAATCACACACTTGTGTATCATAAATATCAATAAGTTTGAAAATGCTACTCAAGAAACTATACCAAGTGCACCATCTCAAATGAAGAAAATACTCGAACAAATTTCATACAGGTTTACACTTACCATGTTTTCTTCCGTTACTGGATGATATAATCACTTCTACGGCTTCAGCGAACCGAACGATGAAGGGCGTTTTGTTTGGAGCGTAATACTAGAAAATTTTGCTTCATAGGGCTGAAGCGTTTCCAAATGGTTCACCGCATTTTATTTCCTGAAGGAAGGATACAACTTTTAGTTAAGGTAGAAATATGTACGTGATATTTATTTTTTAAAGAATTTAAAGACATCGTTGCCTAATGGCTAATTCAAGACGTTGAAGCAGACAATGGGGCTGCAAACAATGACTTATGTGCTAAGTACAATAACTATGTTGCACTAAACTATGATGAGGGACAACACAAAATTCACCTTTCATAGAAATATAAGCACTATGAGGAACGGGAAATTGATATTTTTTCTCATTATCACATATGACAAACGTCGATAATAGGATTTTTTTCAGTCACTTTATGTGACTTTCTCAAAGTTTTTGAGTGCTCAAGAGATGTAGTCGTCGATGGGAATTTTATAATTTACACTAATGAAATGTCTATTTTACCAAAAAACCCTTACATGAAAGAACCTAGTAGAAACGAAGTCTTATTAAGTACAACTGACCTTATACTATACTACTTGTTAATCAAAATTGGCCTTATACTATGAGACTTGTTTCTGTCAATTTCTGGAGTGTAGAAATTCTTCAGGCTTTCTAAACAGCTCCTTCACCTGTGAAATGTGAGATAGCACAAAATATCCAGTTTACTATGGAAAAATGTGAAAATAACACACAGAGCATATCATGAAACATTCATCATGGTCCCAACGGCAAGGGGTTTCATAGTGTATTTTGATATTTTATTCGTATTAATTTGCTGTGTGGTGTGGTGACGAAGGTAACAAAATAATCTTTGCGTAACCAGCCGATAGACAGAAACAAAATATTTATAATTCTTAAGTACAGGGACGTCCATATCGTGTGTCATCTTTTGTTCAGCGAGATGTCAGCACACCCATTCCTCTGAGAATTTCAAGTTTTTGCACGGCTCTCTCCTAGTGTTTTCAAACTGTTGATTTGTGTTGTTGTTAATTATTAATTATATTTCATATGGATCTCGCGATGAGCCACACAAATAACAACCAGAAATAAAGACATGAAACGAGATGGAATTGAAGCCCCTACATATACAGGACATGAACAAACTGAAAGTTTTGGCAGTATATGTACACTAGGTTATCATGAATATAAACCCTTGTAATATTGAACCATTCAACGTTAAGCTTGCATAAACTACTCCAATTAAGTAAAAACTTGAATAATCATTAAATATAACTTTCGCACTGTCAAATGAACTAATAAATTGCTTTACAGGTCTGATAGTTCAAAGACCTCAGAAGTAATTGGCGTGTAAGTAATCAACTATTCTGAGTTGTTGACATAGTCTTTTCGCGCCTTCTTTCCTACATTTTACACACTTAAGTTTTTAAAAAAATCAGGATTCTTCTTGAACCGCACAGTAATCGCAATTTGAAAAGGGTATTAACTATAACTGGAGCTTCCTTTTGTTGGCAACCAAATGGCCTTCGATCCGTTACTGGTGACAGTCTCTTTCAGTTTGTACCCAGGCCCTTTCAGTTTGTACCCAGGCCTTTCACTTTTGAAGTTGTTATAGCTGAATGGAACATTTTTCAATTTTCGCAAGATGGCTCATTTAGTTTCAGGTACTCTTTTGCAACGATCGTTATGGCAGTTTCTGTTGCGTTGTGTATATGCATGATTTGATTTGCGACTTGATGGAATAAGTTTATGTTATAGTCCTACCACGTGGAAACTTTCAGTGCGACCACTGAACAAAGTCCGTGATTCATCTACGCTATGTTACAGGATTTCGACATATGGTGTAACTCTCTTCACTGATATGAAAAAGAGAAAGATTTGGCAGCTGTACCTACAATAATTAATAGTTTTTCGTTGTAGTTCTGAGATCAATAAGAAATATATAAGCCTTACAAAAACAGAGTCCACAGATTTACTGCAAGTATGACCCAAAATTATGAACCATCGAATAGTTGGAATTAGTAACTAGAATTGACGATCTATATACACTCCTGGAAATTGAAATAAGAACACCGTGAATTCATTGTCCCAGGAAGGGGAAACTATATAGACACATTCCTGGGGTCAGATACATCACATGATCACACTGACTGAACCACAGGCACATAGACACAGGCAACAGAGCATGCACAATGTCGGTACTAGTACAGTGTATATCCACCTTTCGCAGCAATGCAGGCTGCTATTCTCCCATGGAGACGATCGTAGAGATGCTGGATGTAGTCCTGTGGAACGACTTGCCATGCCATTTCCACCTGGCGCCTCAGTTGGACCAGCGTTCGTGCTGGACGTGCAGACCGCGTGAGACGACGCTTCATCCAGTCCCAAACATGCTCAATGGGGGACAGATCCGGAGATCTTGCTGGCCAGGGTAGTTGACTTACACCTTCTAGAGCACGTTGGGTGGCACGGGATACATGCGGACGTGCATTGTCCTGTTGGAACAGCAAGTTCCCTTGCCGGTCTAGGAATGGTAGAACGGTGGGTTCGATGACGGTTTGGATGTACCGTGCACTATTCAGTGTCCCCTCGACGATCACCAGAGGTTTACGGCCAGTGTAGGAGATCGCTCCCCACACCATGATGCCGGGTGTTGGCCCTGTGTGCCTCGGTCGTATGCAGTCCTGATTGTGGCGCTCACCTGCACGGCGCCAAACACGCATACGACCATCATTGGCACCAAGGCAGAAGCGACTCTCATCGCTGAAGACGACATGTCTCCATTCGTCCCTCCATTCACGCCTGTCGCGACACCACTGGAGGCGGGCTGCACGATGTTGGGGCGTGAGCGGAAGACGGCCTAACGGTGTGCGGGACCGCAGACCAGCTTCATGGAGACGGTTGCGAATGGTCCTCGCCGATACCCCAGGAGCAACAGAGTCCCTAATTTGCTGGGAAGTGGCGGTGCGGTCCCCTACAGCACTGCGTAGGATCCTACGGTCTTGGCGTGCATCCGTGCGTCGCTGCGGTCCGGTCCCAGGTCGACGGGCATGTGCACCTTCCGCCGACCACTGGAGACAACATCGATGTACTGTGGAGACCTCACGCCCCACGTGTTGAGCAATTCGGCGGTACGTCCACCCGGCCTCCCGCATGCCACTATACGCCCTCGCTCGAAGTCCGTCAACTGCACATACGGTTCACGTCCACGCTGTCGCGGCATGCTACCAGTGTTAAAGACTGCGATGGAGCTCCGTATGCCACGGCAAACTGGCTGACACTGACGGCGGCGGTGCACAAATGCTGTGCAGCTAGCGCCATTCGACGGCCAACACCGCGGTTCCTGGTGTGTCCGCTGTGCCGTGCATGTGATCATTGCTTGTACAGCCCTCTCGCAGTGTCCGGAGCAAGTATGGTGGGTCTGACACACCGGTGTCAATGTGTTCTTTTTTCCATTTCCAGGAGTGTATTTCAATTCTAATTACCGATTCTAACCCTTCGCTTATTCATTAATTAATTGTTTCTTCAGCACATGCGGGCATTAAAATATAGACTAATATGATTTCTGTACTTATAATTTTTCTCTGATCTACTGTAAAAAAGCTACTAATTTTGGAATCGGTAACTAGAATTGACCTATATAAAAGTTCAGTTCTAGTTACCGATTCCAGTTTTTATTATACACTGCAGTAGTTTTAGAGAGCAATTGCAAATGTAGAAATTCTATCATTTTTTAATGAATAACATTGCAAAAATAATTTACATATGAATCGCGGAGCGGCTGTAATCTGTAATTTACCTACATAGGTTAATTCTGGTTATCGATTCAAATATTCTTTATTTTTTGCAGATATTCGTTAGTCATGCACTGGCTTTTCTTTTAGAACTTAGTTTGTTGGTTTCTCCGCATTTCGTGCTACTCTAGCGGTTTCCGGCGACTACAGGAACCAGAGTGTTGCTGGTGTGCAAGACTCTCACTGCTTTGCCGATACAGGTGTTCATTCTTTCCGCGCGCTGTACGAGATTTTAATAATAGAGAATTGTGAAGGTGGTTCGATGAACCCTCTACCAGGCACTTAAATGTGTTTTGCAGAGTATCAATGTAGATGTAGATGTAGATTTTCTTTCAGGATAACCGAGTGCGTCGATCTCCCCAACTTCTTATCCGTACACTCAAGATACTTTTAAATCAATCCCACTATATTTTCACTTCCACAAACAGAACACCACATAACGGTTTTCACATAAATAAACAATATTTCCTAAGCCGAATGACTCGCGGTCCGTCAGAAACTATTAAGTAATTTTACAACAAATTCAGTTCGAGAAATTTCTCAAAGTTCTCGCAAGTCCACCATCAGAATCTCTAGAGAGTCAGTAAGCAAGTTAAGCGTCTTTTTTTTTGTTATAATATTATTCAACTGTTCACAATAAAGACTGGGCATGTAGCTTCTGTGGCGTGTGCGGTAACCACTTGCCCGCGTCCATCAACCGTCCACATTGTAGCATTCTCTTGATACACGTCCACCCTGGGCACACAGACAAACGGCGTGAGGTAGACACTCTCTCGTCTCTCACTCTCGTACGTAAAACATCGGGTGTTCGAGACAGTGGAAAGGCGAGGGTCTCTAGAATTTGCGTCGAAATTCTCGGGGCACCACACAACTGTTTCGTATTTGTCATCATTTATTTCATTTTCCCGTTACATTTTAGTTTCTCCCCGCCCAAAACACAAACTTTCCTGCGCTTGTCCCGTCATATTCAATAATTAATAGTAAAATTAATGCTATTTTATAACAGTCTGACTTCACCAGGCGTATTACAGTAATGCAATTTAAAAGTTCTCTGTTCTTCTTTACTCACACAACTTCTTCTCACACATGAAAATTTGTTTTCAATTATTTTCTTAATTATTTTCGTTATCTTCAATTCTTTAGATATAATTTGTGACTAAGTAAATAACTGCATGAATGTGACTGATTTTATCGTATGCTACACTGCTGGCCATTAAAATTGCTACACCAAGAAGAAATGCAGATGATAAACGAGTATTCATTGGACATATATATTATATTAGAACTGACATGTGATTACGCTTTCACGCAATTTGGGGGCATAGATCCTGAAAAATCAGTACCCAGAAAAACCACCTCGGCCCGTAGTAACGGCCTTGATGCGCCTGGGCATTGAGTCAAACAGAGCTTGGATGGCGTGTACAGGTACAGCTGCCCATGCAGCTTCAACACGATACCACAGTTCATCGAGAGTAGTGACTGGCGTATTGTGACGAGCCAGATGCTCGGCCACCATTGACCAGACGTTTTCAATTGATGAGAGATCTGGAGAATGTGCTGGCCAGGGCTGCAGTCGAACATTTTCTGTATCCAGAAAGGCCCGTGCAGAACCTGCAACATGCTGAAATTTAGGGTTTCGCAGGGATCGAATGAAGGGTAGAGCCACGGGTCGTAACACATCTGAAATGTAGCGTCCACTGTTCAAAGTGCCGTCAATGCGGTCACAAGAGGTGACCGAGACGTGTAACCAATGCCACCCCATACCATCATGCCGGGTGATACACCAGTATGGCGATGACGAATACGCGCTTACAATGTGCGTTCACCGCGATGTCGCCAAATACGGATGCAACCATCATGATGCTGTAAACATAACCTGGATTTATCCGAAAAAATGACGTTTTGCCATTCATGTACACAGGTTCGTCGTCGAGTACACCAGCGCAGGCGCTCCTGTCTGTGATGCAGCGTCAAGGGTAACCGCAGCCATGGTCTCCGAGCTGATAGTCCATGCTGCTGCAAACGACGTCGAACTGTTCGTGCTGATGGTTGTTGTCTTGCAAACGTACCCATTTGTTGACTCAGGGATTGAGACGTGCCTGTCATCTCGACTGCTAGTGATACGAGGCCGCTGGAATACAGCACGGCGTTCCATATTCCCCTACTGAACCCACCTATTCCATATTCTGCTAACAGTCATTGGACCTCGACCAACGCGAGCAGCAATGCCGCGATACGATAAACCACCATCGCGATAGGCTACAATCCGGCCTTTACCAAAGTCGGAAACGTGATGGTACGCATTTCTCCTCCTTACACGAGGCATCGTAACAACGTTTCATCCAGGCAACGCCGGTCAACTGCTGTTTGTGTATGAGAAATCGGTTGGAAACTTTCCTCATGTTGGCACGTTGTAGATGTCGCCACCGGTGCCAACTTTGTGTGAATGCTCTGAAAAGCTAATCCTTTGCATATCACATCATATTCTTCCTATAGGTTAAATTTCGCGTCTGTAGCACGTCATCTTCGTGGTCTAGCAATTTTAATGGCCAGTAGTGTACATTCGTTTGCTTTCATAGATTGCCTATACGTAGCGTCTTTGCCTTAGGAATGTCATTCCTCTAACCCAACGAGTGGAATCGGTCACTAGAATTTATCCAAAGAATTTATCGGTGTATGGAACAGAGCCAGTTCTGAGGAAAGGAAATTTCAGAAGGCTCATTGGCTAAGAATACTGGAAAACGAAAAATATCTGGTTGGAGAGAAGGATGTACAAGGTTAATGAGGGTGCACAGGGACAATAGTGATCATTATTGTTGTTTTAGTAGATATGTAGCCATTTAAGACCTGACATTCCACTGTATTTGATGATTTCCGACTTAATTTCATCCACCCCAGATGCTTTATTGCACTGCAATCTATTGACCATTTTCTCCACTTCCTCAAATGTGATCCTATTTCCATCATCATTCCTATCCCATTGTACCTCGAAATCTGAAACATAACTGATCGTATTTTCTCCTACATTGAGCAACTCTTCAAAATATTCCCTCCATCTGCCCAAGGCATCCACAGGATTCGCCAGCAGTTTTCCTGACCTGTCCAAAATACTTGTCATTTCCGTCTTACCTCCCTTTCGAAGATGGCTAATTACACTCCAGAATGGTTTTCCAGCAGCTTGACCCATAGTCTCCAACCTGTTTCCAATGTCTTCCCAAGATTTCTTCTTGGATGCTGCAATTATCTGTTTGGCTTTTTTTCTTTCTCTGTCTACCTGAGTTCTAGTACGTAGCCATTTTTGATAAGCCTACTTTTTCCTTTTACAGGCTGCCTTGACTGTGTCATTCCACCAAGCTGTTTGCTTCATCCTACTTTTACACACTACTGTTCCAAGACATTCTTTAGCCACTTCTAGTACTGTGTCTCTGTACCTTGCCCATTCCGTTCCAATGACTGTAATTGACTACATTCAACTAACTGGTACCTTTCTGAGATTGCTAATATGAACTTGCTCCTGATTTCCTTATCCTGAAGTTTCTCCACTCTTATCCTCCTACATATGGACCTGACCTACAGTTTCGGCCTCACAATCCCAATTTCACTGCAGATTAAATAATGATCAGTGTCATCATCGAATCCCCTGAATACACGTGTGTCTCTCGCAGCCTTCCTGTATTCCTGATCTGTTATTATATAGTCAATGACAGATCTGGTTCCCTTGCCTTCCCAAGTATACCGGTGAATGTTCTTATGTTTAAAAAAGGAATTAGTGATTACTAAGCCCATATTGGCACAGAAATCCAAGAGTTGTTTCCCGTTCCTGTTGGCCTCCATATCCTCTCCAAATTTACCCATAACCTTTTCATACCCTTCTGTTCGATTTCCAATAACCCATGAGCAGAACACTGTCCTTGTCCTTTACTCTAACAACTACATCAGTGAGTGCCTCATAAAAACTATTCATCTTATCTTGATCTGTCCGTTCACAATGCGAATATACTGACACAATCCTAATTTTCTTGCTAGACACTGTCAAATCTATCCACATCAGTTGTTCGTTTGCATACCTTATTGCAACTACGCTGGGTTCCATTTCTTTCCTGATGTAAAGCCCTACACCCCATTGTGTTATTCCTGCTTTGACTCCTGACAGGTAGACCTTGTATTCTCCCACTTCCTCTTCTTTCTCACCCCTTACCCGAATGTCACTAACAGCTAAAACATCCAGCCCCATCTTACTTGCAGCCTCTGCCAGCTCTACCTTCTTCCCAGAGTAGCCCCCATTGATATTAATAGCTCCCCATCTCATTACCATTTGTTTGCCAAGTCGTATCTTAGGAGTCCCTGGGTTGTCAGTTAGAGGTGGGACTCCGTCACCTCCAAAGGTCCGAGGCATTTTGCTCTGATTGTTGCCAGCATCATATTTAAAGTATCAGGGAAGCAGGTTGCTAGCCTTACTTGCCCCGAGTCCCATTGGGTTTTACCCCTAACGGCTGAGGGACTAACCGGTGGATTTGGTAGTCTTTGCCGTATGAGCACAAAGGTGACCACGACTCAGAATATGTCCGAGATGCCCAGCCTTATTACAAAGTAACTGGTATCCCGACTGTCAGGACCACTTACTTGGCCACTCATACGTTGCCCGTGGTTCATGAACTAGGACATGACTACAGGAACCCACACCATGAAATGGCCTGGGAGTCGGGACAGGTTCCATCAGACTGGACAAAAGCAGTAATCACACCAATCTTTAAACATGGAAACAGAAAAGATTGTAACAACTACAGAGGTATATCTTTAATCAGCGTTGTGGGTAAAATCTTCTCAGGTATTGTTGAAAGGAAAGTGCGAGTATTAGTTGAGAACCTATTGGATGAAAATCAGTGTGGGTTTAAGCCTCTTAGAGATTGTCAGGACCAGATCTTTAGCTTACGGCAAATAATGGAGAAGTGTTATGAGTGGAACAGGGAACTGTATCTATGCTTTATAGATCTAGAAAAGGCATATGACCGGGTTCCTAGGAGGAAGTTATTGTCTGTTCTACGAGATTATGGAATAAGAGGCAAACTTTTGCAAGCAATTAAAGGTCTTTACATGGATAGTCAGGCAGCAGTTAGATTTGACAGTAAATTGAGTTCATGGTTCAGAGTAGTTTCAGGGGTAAGACAAGGCTGCAACCTGTCTCCACTGTAGTTCATATTATTTATGGATCACATGTTGAAAACAATAGACTGGCTGGGTGAGATTAAGATATGTGAACACAGAATAGGGAGTCTTGCATATGCGGATGACTTAGTTGTGATGGGAGATTCGATTGAAAGTTTGCAAAGTAATATTTCAGAGCTAGATCAGAAATGTAAGGACTATGATATGAAGATTAGCATCTCCAAAACGAAAGTAATGTCAGTGGGAAAGAGATATAAACGGAGCGAGTGCCAAATAGGAAGAACAAAGTTAGAACAGGTGGACAGTTTCAAGTACTTAGGATGCATATTCTCACAGGATGGCAACATAGTGCAGTTCTGCATGTTTCGCAGAAGAGCTTCTGTAAAGTTTGGAAGGTAGGAGACGGATACTGGCAGAAGTAAAGCTGTGAGTACCGGACGTGAGTCGTGCTTCGGTGCAGTTCTGCATGTTTCGCAGAAGAGCTTCTGTAAAGTTTGGAAGGTAGGAGACGGATACTGGCAGAAGTAAAGCTGTGAGTACCGGGCGTGAGTCGTGCTTCGGTAGCTCAGTTGGTAGAGCACTTGCCCGCGAAAGGCAAAGGTCCCGAGTTCGAGTCTCGGTCGGGCACACAGTTTTAATCTGCCAGGAAGTTTCATATCAGCGTACACTCCGCTGCAGAGTGAAAATCTCATTCTGGAACTCTATAGATGTAGCAGTCAGGGCGAACAGGCTTAAATGGTGGGGTCATGTTACACGTACGGGAGAAGCAAGGTTACCCAAGAGACTCATGGGTTCAGCAGTAGAGGGTAGGAGGCGTCGGGGCAGACCAAGGAGAACTTACCTGGATTCGGTTAAGAATGATTTTGAAGTGATAGATTTAACATCATAAGAGGCACCAATGTTAGCACTGAATAGGGGATCATGGAGGAATTTTACAAGGGGGCTATGCTCCAGACTGAACGCTGAAAGGCATAATCAGTCTTAAATGATGATGATGATGATGATGATAGTAGATATGTTATTAACTGTATTCTGAAGGTGGAGATATTGTTCGGTTCTCTAATATACTCCATGAAGTATTCAAAAGCCGGATTCCTGCCACTGAGAAGGACTTCGAGAAGTGCCTGAACGATGGTGTGTGACAGAAAGAATTTTGCTCTCATAGGGACGGATTTTCGTGCCATGCCGTTCAGGCAAGTGTGTTAGGGTCGGAAAGAAATATGGGGGACAGTGTACATTGATAAGACAAGAGGAAAGACAAAAGGTATGGAAATCTGCGCTTGTGTGCACGCCAACGTGATAGTTGTGCAGATGACGGTAAAATATGATCCAAGAGCCGAAAATCACAGATATTAAGCACATTGACATACATAACCAGTCCTAGGTGCTGTGAGCTTCCTTGAGAATTGCGTTTCAGGATAATATTGCTGAAATCAATAATTGGAAGTGTTTGTACAAGTTTCTTTTTCAGTTAAAGAGGAAAGAGCTTTTCAGATTTTTGTACAGCTTGGAGAGATGCTTATGTCTTCTTGCACATTGCCTTTATGTGCTCATTTCAGTTTAGATTTTCACCTATTACTATTCCCAGATTCTTATCTGAAGGAGAGAAGTTAATATTTGACCGACTTAGTGTTAAAGATGATAGGGATTGCCGATATTTCAGGTTAATGAGCCTACAATGACCAAATAGTACCGCTTGGGTTTTGGATGGCTTGATCTTTAACCCTATATCCTGCGACTATTTTGGTAGTGCACACAGTTCGGTGTAGGGGTTCTCAATATCTATTTTCAGGTTTATTTGATTTGCACTGATATGCAGCTGGAGGTCATCAGCGTACATGTGGTATTTGAAAAAGGGAATTCCTACTGTAGAAGTAAATTAAAAAAGTAATAGCAGAAATGTAACGCAGAATAAGCTTTTTTTCCTAAGACAAAGACTTAATTTGCTCGACAAGAAAGTGAACATGTGATATTTATGTTAATAATGTGAATGATTTGTTCAAATCTGTAGTAGATTAAAGTCGTTTCTAAAAGTATTGTTAATGTATTTATGGTGAAACTGGACGTGAAATGCAAAATATCGTTTACTTGCTTTCACTTTAAAAAGTACAAAGTTAAACTAAACAATACATTGTCTCACTTACAATCTCATAAGTAATTTCAAACATTCCTGCATTCTAAATCTATTTCATTTGTAACTTTACATGATTTTTCTGTCAAGTTCCATCAAGCGATTATGTTACTAGCTTGAATGCAAGCTCATCATCACTTTCATTTCTTAACTTGTATTGAGAATTGCAAACAGATAACTGAGTAACGGAAGTCTACATCTGGTTCTCTTAGAGCGATGTGAAGTCGTAAGCCACTAAACTCGACAGGTACTAGAATTTTAAACATACATATATGGTATATCACTGATGGGGAACTATCTATAAAACTCATGTGAGTCACAAGAATGCAGTTGACAGGTTCTCCGTTGAACTAAGAAGATGCAGCACTTGCTTCCAAACAAACTTGCAATAAAAATGAAACTTGAAGATACAACGAGCTGCTGCTTTACTTTGTTTGCATATAGAATGATGATACTGTGACCGCACAGTTACCTGTTGGTGCTTTTAATCTGAATACAGTTTCTTGTGAACATTAGGTCAGCAGTGTAACGTGGAGATGTCAGACCACCTAGCGTTTCCCTCAAACTTGCTCCCTTACTTGGCTCTCAGGCACACACTGCATGCATATGCTGGCAGAGAGAAGCTCCTATAAAATTCGTTTGACTCAGTTACACAGTACAGCTGGCATACGCACCAACCAGAAGGCGGTTATTACTCGTGGAGAAATGGAAAAATCTAAGAAAATGGGATAAAAAAGAAGTGTATCATTCCTGACCTGGTTCTTGAGGATAGAAGCGCTGCTCATCTCGCTTGCCTTATGAACCTCACTGCATGCCAACAAATCATGTATAAAGCTCCGACACTCAAGAATCTCATTCGCAGGCCGGCCAATCAGTCACACCCCCGCCCCTCCCCCACCCCTCCCAAACAGTGAGTCACTGACCCCTCTGACTGTGTGTGGCCACACCGTGAATGCATGGCAGATCCTACGTGCACCGAGTCGTGTAGCAACTTTCACCACACCAATAGAGAAGGGAAGAGGGCGGAGAGTGGGATGAAAGATAGCGGTCGCGGCTAGTAGATAGCTGTGCGCCGGTGGAGCCGACGCACCAGGACCGCAGACCCAATCGCCCTCACAAAGACATACGTGTAGGGTCTGAACCGCCCGGCAGGGGGTTGGCCGACTGATCGGCCTGCGTGGGTGGTTTTACACGGGGAGGTTTTCTGGAATTGATTCAATGTAATCCCGTAAATTTTACATCCTCATTTGAATTGTCTGTGAGTAAGTCGGCAGTTGAATCCACACTGATGAGCCAAAGAAACTGGTACACCTGCCTAATATCGTATAGGGCCCCGCGAGCACGCAGAAGCGACGGAACACGACGTGGCATGGACTCGACTAATGTCTGAAGCACTGCTGGAGGGAACTGACACCATGTATCTTGCAGGTCTTTCCATAAATCCTTGCAAGGCATCCCAGAAATGTTCAATAACGTTCATGTCTGGGGAGTTTGGATGCCAGCGGAAGTGTTTATATTCAGGAGCCACTCTGTAGCAAATTGGACGTGTGGGGGTGTCGCATTGTCCTGTTTTAATTGTCCAAGTCCGTAGGAATAGATAATGGACATGAATGAATGCTGGTTATAAGACAGGATGCTTCTGTCAGAGTCGTATCTAGACGTATCAGGGCTCCAATATCACTCCAACTGCACACGCCCACATAAACTCTGTAAGAGCCTCCACCAGCTTGAACAGTCCCCTGCTGACATTCAGGGTCTATGGATTCATGAGGTTGTCTCCATACCCGTACTCGTCCATCTGCTCGATACAATTTCAAACGAGACTCGTCCGACCAGGCAACATGTTTCCAGTCATCAACAGTCCAATGTCGGTGCTGACGGGCCCAGGCGAGGCATAAAGCTTTGTGTCGTATAGTCATCAAAGCTACACGAGTGGGCCTTCGGCTGCGAAAGCCCGTATCGATTACGTATCATTGAATGGTTCGCATGTCGACACTTGTTGATGGTCCAGCATTAAAATCTGCAACAATTTGCGGAAGGGTTGGGCTTCTGTCACCTTGAAAGATTTACTTCAGTCGTCGTTGGTTCCGTTCTTGCAGGATCTTTTCCGGCCGCAGCGATGTCGAGAACTGATGTTTTACCGGATTTCTGATATTCGCAGTAAACTCGTGAAATGGTCGTACTGGATTGTCCCACTTCATCGCTATCTCGGGAATTCTGTGTCGCGTTCAAATTCACCTAAATCTGCCAGCAGTAACCGATCGTAACAACTGCGCCAGACACTTGTGTTACACAGACGTTGTCGACCGCGGCGCCGTATTCTGCCCCCCGTTTACATGTCTGTGTATTTGAATACGCATACCTATACCAGTTTGTATGGCGCTTCAGTTTATAAAGTTAGCCATAATAATGCGTGCGTGTTGTCGTGTGACTAGGGCCTCCCGTCGGGTAGAGCTTTCGACGAGTGCAAGTCTTTCGATTTGAAGCCACTTCGGCGACTTGCGCGTCTATGGGGATGAAATGATGATGATTAAGACAACACAACACCTAGTCCCTAAGCGGAGAAAATCTCCGACCCAGCCGGGAACCGAACCCAGGTCCTTAGGATTGACATTCTGTTGCGCTGACCAGTCAGCTACCGGGGGCGGACAAAGTTAGCCATCTTCTTATTTGAATAGCAGTGATGTAACCATAAATGGTAAAACTGTGAGGGAGGACAGCCTCGATCCAAGGGCAGTGTCTTGTCTTTTTTTAACTGATGTGGTCTGCTTTTACGGAGAATTGCGCTTAGTTCAAAAACACGTGTGAACAATTCTTTTATTAGCCTTTTCTTTTACAGGTAAAGAAAACACTGTATTCAGACTCGTCATTTAGCTCAAGATTTCGGCCACTCTGAATATTAATCGTGAAGAGTAATACAGATTCAGAGAAGTTAAAACACCATGTTCGATATTTTCATGTGTTATGCTCTGGAGGACAGCGTGTTCGAAACCACAAATTTGGTTTCTGTCCTCAGAGATCTTCCAGCTGATCCACTGTGACAGACGTTTCAGTTAGACAGTATGTTCATTAGTAGAGGGAAGATTTTAGAAGAACTACTGAGTGCTGACTACTGACCTCAGTGCCTCGTGACTCTGGTAAAGCTAGTTCCTTCGCTGCATTATTATTTGTGATGTGCTTCTCCATCCGGTTCAGCACAATCTCTGCAGGATTTAAATTGAAGGATAGAGGTGTAGTGAAGTTAGAAGTCGCTTCTTGAGATCTGATTGGATGGTTCAATTGTAGGAGCGCAAACCCAAGAAACAAAGGCGATAGTTTGGCACTCAATTCTAATCTGTAGTGAATATTCAACATTATTTATACTTCACCAAAAACCGAAGCAGACTTAAGTTCATATTTGCCCAAATACTCCACAGAAACTAAACATGCAGTACACAATACTTAAAAGCAATATCAGGTTCGTTTCAGCCAATCGCAAAACTTACTCTTTACTTGTAGAAAATATAGAATCAAATCTATGAATAGAGTTGGCTCTTTAAGCACAGATTTCTACAGACTGTGTAAATATGAATAAAATGCATCTGGATTGCTAGCAACGTCAAATGTGTAAACTACTCTGCTTTTCAATCACTATCACTTGTGGTCTTTCGCTGGGTAATGAAGTGTACTCGAAAGCGTCAGTAACGGTTTAAAATGGCCATAACAATCGAATATATTACATCACAATACTGTCACACATCCACAAGAATTAAATTAAAATGATGATGAGAGTATTTGTACTAATTTCATAACACTGAACATGTAAATGTTCTGACATTTTTTCGTTAGTATGGGTGGCTTACATATTATAAACAACACTTTATTTTCGCAACACAGGAGCAGTCACTTACAACAGCTGACGGAAATTCAGCATCAAAAAACGAACGAAATACCCTCCGAAGGGTAGTCACACTACACTCAAGAAGGTAGTTATGGTCTGGATACACACACTCTACTAGAAAATAATTATTGTAGTTTCCTCAAATCAAATTCGAAACTATTTCTATAGAAGGTGCTCAACCGCGTATACAGTGAATAAAAATGTAATCGTGTGCAATGTTGCATTGTGAAAAGCGGAAACTGGACAGTAGTTGTAGACGCTATTCAATCTCCACTTCAAATTACAACAATATAAAAGACCAACAGCAGTTAGGTACTTGTGGTTTATGGGATCTCCTATTATAATTGATAAAAAGTGTGCTTCCAGTTAGCTAACTGATTTGAAAATTTCATTTTCCTGCACTTCTCAACTGTTTACGAAGTTTCCTTTTTGAACACCTGTGGAGACGCTTTTAACAAGGACACAGTGTAGACAGAACAGTCGTCGTAGTATTTCTTATATTTGTATAATTCGTTTTCAAGTATTACATTATCGCTATTGTAAATAAATAAACACAGGCTGAATAGTGTCATATGGTCAGTACCGGTCCAAAAAGCCCATAGAGAAAAAAAGCTACGAGATGTGACTAGAAAGTTTTAAGAATGTGTCTGCTACTGCTTACTGGTTTGGCGGGCAGGTACATGGAGGGTGGGGAGTGAGTCATTACCTTGTCCTTTCGTTCAAGGAAACTGCGTTTCCTTTATTCAGTTCGTTGTGGCAGCTGGTTGACTGTGGGTCTGCTAGGGTTTGTTGCCGGATTCTGTCTGCTTGAAAATGGATGTAAAAACGGAGTAACGAGTTTGTGTGAAACTTTGTTTTAAAACCGGGAAATAAGCTACGAAGACTTACGAACTATTAAAAACAGCTTCTGTACATAATTGTATGAGCCAGTCAAATGTTTTAGTCTGGTTCAACAGATTTTAAAATGGCTGCGAATCATTTGAAGATGAACCACAATCCGGCCGTCCTTCCACCTCAAAACCGAACGAAAATGTTGTGAAAGTTTGCGACTTAGTACGTTTTTACCGTAGAATTACAATTACGGAGATTAGTAATGAACTTACTTTAAGTTTCCATGCAGTTCAGTCAATTTTAAGTGAAGGTCTGTACATGCGTCGAGTGTCCGCAAAATTCATTCGAAAAGTGATGTCAAGTGACCAGAGACAATACCGACTTGACGTGTGCCAAGAATTGATTAATTGGACTAAAAATTACACAGATTTGTTAAACAGGGTAATTACAGGTGACGAATTGGGGGTATATGGATATGATCCAGAAACTAAAGTGTAGCCTTCGCAGAGGAAGACTCCAGGTTCACTAAGACCGAAAAAAGAACGGCAAAGTCGGTCAAAGGTGAAGACAATATTGTTGATTTTTTTCGATTCTACCGGTATTGTGCTTCATGAATTTACCCCTGGAGGACAGACAATTAACCAGGAATACTACAACTGTATCCTTGAGCGTTTGCGCGAAAAGGTGCGGAAAAAGAGCCTGCATTGTGGAAAGGCAGGAGTTGGGTACTGCACCCTGACAATGCTGCGGCTCATTGTTCTTTCCTCATCGTTGAATTTTTGACCAAATTCAAAATTCCTGTGCTTCCAGAACCGACATATTCCTCTGATTTGGCCCCTGTGGACTTCTAACTGTTTCCTAGACTGAAATTTTCCTAAAAGGGAAGCGATTTGACTCGATTGAAGACATCCTGGCAAATACGTAGAGCATCCTTAACACATTTCAGGAAAAAAAAATTCCGGGAATGTTTCCAAAAGTGGAAACACCGTTGGAGTGGGTGTGCTTAGTCAGAAGGGGACTATTTTGAGTGAGATGCATCACAGTAGCATGTAAGTACCACCATTGTACAATTACAAGCCAATTGTTAAATCTTTCCAGTCACGCCTCGTACGCCACAGTAAGATTGTGAAGTACAGTAAACAGCATTTACATTTTCAAATCCCCTCCGTCCAGCGATACTGTGACACGTTGGCAATTGGGCGATGAAAATATTTGCATGACTCGTAGTTGAGACAAGGCCGGCAGTAGCAAGGCGATCGCAGTAAGTCACTTGGCCCACTACAGGAAATTCCAGCGCCGGACTATCTTGTGTCAAGAACTCTACCTGTATTGGTGCATTTTGTGATACATATTACTTGACTTCATTCTACAATATAGACCATGTTAGCGTTACTAACAATTATACATTCGCCCTCACCGGTGCTACAGGATACTGAATTTTTGTAGACCACAGTGTTACCACATTTACCGGTTTTACCGATAATTCTCTGCATTTTAAGTGTCACGAATGGTGCCAAATATACTCAAGTTCAGCCCTTGCCGCTGGTTATGACTTTCGATGCGCACTTATTTTCAGGTGTTTTCGTCGGAATCCTTTGAAATGTGAATTCATTGGCCGTTATTGGCGCTGTCAGATTAAATAACAGATGAGATCTTAATAAACTGAGTGCTGAATGCCAATGAAGTCAGTATGATTCAGCATCATGACAAATCAAAGCAGTGCCATAGTTGGCTGTTTACGTAGGTGGAACATGCAAAGAGTCGTTTTTCGAGTTTGATAAGATTTGCTGTACCATTAACTAGTTTTCCAATCACTGTAGCCGTTACAGGCACATGATATACTGGATAAAGTGCAGCTAAACGCTGTTCATGACAAATTTATTCCTACGCGAGCACGCGCACACACACACACACACACACACACACACACAATATATCGGCACATTTTGTTTCACAGTAAATAAACAACTTACTTACACCACCTGTTAAAGCACAGCTGGAGTTCGTAATCCACAACTGATATAATGAACAATGCCATAAATATTACTGACATAGTGGCAATAAAGAACAAACTGAAAGATGTGTTCAACTTAAGGAGTCGCAAACCTGTAAGGCGAGAACATGGTAGAAGATAAGGAAGTAATGGCCCAATGAATCTTTTAAATTAAAAGTTGTTTGGCTCCCGTGTGTTGTCTTAGTAGATGCTGTCAGCAGCACCAGGTCGCTTTCCTGAAGTACAAATAATAAACTCTACCTGATTCATGAATCAGATCAAACAATTTTCGGCTGAAAATAGGTGCAATAACCTACATAATGTTCTCCAACTACAATTTGTAAAGCTCAGCGATAGTAGTTCATTCTGCTTTGTCAAACATTGAATTCAGACTGGTAACTAATCTCATCAGGAAAATGAAACAGGTTTAAATAGGTCAAGCCCCAATACAGTTGATAGTAAACTCATTATATAATTAAAGTTAGCGGTAATACAGTATGTGTTCAAGCTCAAAACTGTACAAAGTTCGGATCGACACTAAAGGCAATAAATACTAGTCCGATAGTCACACTATGGAATGATTCTAAGCGTCGGTCGGCGTTAAAATAAAGTTACCACTAAACAGACTGAATTAAGAGTTTGACTCAGTATAGGATCTCACTTAAATCCAAACCGGCTTAACAAGACTAAATTGCGAGCTTCATCAAACAACTGGAGCAATAAATCAGTGCGCTGACCACTGTGGAATTTTTAAGTCTTCGTTGAGCTACTGCGTGGACTATTTATTTCTAAGTGTAGCGACGTCGTCATGAAAAGAGCTTCTGTATCCTAAGAATGTGTGGCTATCACCGCCCAGACCAGCGTAGATCATATATCTGCCACTCAGTCCGAGCACGCGCTAACGAGTAAGATAACCATCATCGTTCTATAAGTTTAGTCCTACCTACCACGGGAGATCCCAAGCATCTACGTCACTCAACGAGTCTGGGCAATCAACAGCCTTATTTACAGCTTTTTATACAATACTTCGGTCTAAATTTAAAATCCACGAGGCCAACCATCCGATACGGCCGATATCTAATAGTATGAATAGCGCGTACCATGATTTGGCCCAATTTCTACATGAAATTCTTTAAAAAATTCGTTTTCGAGAACAATTATTCCGTCCCCAATAGCCACGCCTTAGTCCAAAAAATAAAAGATTTAGACTGCAGTTCAGACACCAAGTTGTTTTCATTACACATCAAAAATCTTCATACTAATGTCCCTTACAGGAAACGCTTACCATCGTAGAAAACATTTTTCATTTCAAAAAAGACGAAAAAATCACTGACTTCATAAATCTCATCACAGTCGTAGTCAAGTACAACTATTTTGAATTAAATGTACAATGGTGTCAGAAATCCCACGGTCTCGCTATGGGAAATCCCTTAGCTGGTATCCCTGCCGATAGTTTTATCAACTCTCTAGAAGAAAAGTTCTTTAATTGTTTTTCAGCTACATCACTAGGCGTTCTCTCCTATTTCAGATTCGTTGATGATATTTTAAACAGCTACAAGGAACCTGCTGATGGCATTGACCTTATTTGTACTCTCTTCAACGATCAGTGATTACAGGTATGCCGCAGGGGAGTGTCATAGGACCGTTGTTATTCACAATATACACAAAATGACCTTGTGGATGACATCGGAAGTTCACTGAGGCTTTTTGCAGATGACGCTGTGGTGTATCGAGAGGTTGTAACAATGGAAAATTGTACTGAAATGCAGGAGGATCTGCAGCGAATTGACGCATGGTGCAGGGAATGGCAATTCAATCTCAATGTAGACAGGTGTAATGTGCTGCGAATACATAGAAAGATAGATCCCTGATCATTTAGCTACAAAATAGCAGGTCAGCAATTGGAAGCAGTTAATTCCATAGTTGATCGTCGGTAAAGCAGATGCCAGACTGAGATTCATTGGAAGAATCCTAAGGAAATACAATCCGAAAACAAAGGAAGTAGGTTACAGTACGCTTATTCGCCCACTGCTTGAATACTGCTCAGCAGTGTGGGATCCGTACCAGGTAGGGTTGATAGAAGAGATGGAGAAGATCCAACGGAGAGCAGTGCGCTTAGTTGCAGGATCATTAAGTAATCGCGAAAGCGTTGCGGAGATGATAGATAAACTCCAGTGGAAGACTCTGCAGAAGAGACGCTCAGTAGCTCGGTACGGTCTTTTGTTAAAGTTTGGAGAACATACCTTCACCGAAGAGTCAAGCAGTATATTGCTCCCTCCTACGTATATCCCGCGAAGAGACCATGAAGATAAAATCAGAGAGATTAGAGCCCACACAGAAGCATACCGATAATCCTTCTTTCCACGAACAATACGAGACTGGAATAGAAGAGAGAACCGTTAGAGGTACTCAGGGTACCCTCCGCCACACACCGTCAGGTGGCTTGCGGAGTATGGATGTAGATGTAGCTGTAGATCTTCATGAGAAAATATCTTTCACCATCGAACTTGGTAACAGTAGTATTTCTCTGTTCCATTCGCGGGGCCCATCTCCTATCAGATCCAACGCCTCCTTCGTAATAAATACAACTGCAACGTTACATTTTCTACGAATAATAATTTGAAAAAAATCTTCATTCATAGTTTAAAATCGATTCGTTCCTCTTTACGAAGTTCTGGCGTCTATAAGATTGTCTGCGATGCCTGCTCTTCTTACTACGTGGGACAAACAAGATGTGCCTTTACAACCAGATATAAAGAACACCTTTTGAGAAAAAATGGCGCTAGCCCCCAAAATTCGTCTTTTGCCGACCAGCTTCTAATTACAGGTCACGCGCCTGAAGCTATTTGCGACATCAACATTTTGCACACCGAAAAGAAAGGACGTAAATTTGACGTAAATTAGACATTCTGGAAGAATTAGAGATTTTTAAACATCTTTCTCCAAGTGATGGTGTCAATCTCAATGAACAGCTGCAGTTGCGTAATAAAAGTTTCTTCAACGGTATAAAGCCGTTACTTGACATTTAATTTCAGGTCTCCTTGCGCAGTTTACCAAAATGTTTTTTTTTTTCATCTAAGTTAATTCATAATTTTTCGTTAATTAGATTGTTTATTGGTTGTATTTCATGTTATATCGCTTTCTACAAGCTGTGTCATTCAGCCCTTCCTGTATTTTCTATAACGACGTTTTTATGTTTCAAACTGTTCTGCTAAGCTCTGATGAAGACAAAATGTTACTTTATCTGTCGCTGTTAAACAAAATATCACTTTTTGCAATATGTACTGAACAATATTCATTGTAATTTTCATCTGCCTACACTTGAATGTTAAGTAGCCAAGTTGTGGGTGCGGCTGCTAGATGGCACTCTCGGTGTAATGTCATGTTCACCTGCCCGCACTTGTTTATCGCGGGTGCCTCAATCCGTTGCAACCTGTGGCTGTACAGGTACGACCATCCCATAATGGCTCGCTTTCACGCATTTCTTTTTATATATTTTGTGACTAAAACCCTTCTGGCCTGTTAATTATTTTATATGTGACATGTAAGTATTGCCTCTGTCTTTTATTGTTAGTCAGTACTTACACTTTTCATATAACAAATGTCTTTTCCTATAAATTTGTAACTATGTTATAGGGCATTTTAATTGTTTTAATTCTGATGAAGGCACTCTTACAAGTGTTGAAACCCGGTCAATAAGACTAAAAATAATTGTGACCGAGGGCTCATTTGTTACAATTTTAATACTTCAGTCTTAATACTTGACGTGTCAACAGAAGCAGTCTAAAAATCTGAATAAATCGACATATTACACTTAATTTTACATTAAGTAGTTTGTTCAAAATCGAAGTTGCATACTTCAATTGCAGGGATTAATTTCAGTCTTTGCTTTTTGTGCCTGAACATTGCTCAGAGAAGCAAGGCACCTCTTCCGTACAGGAAATAACCTGTTCTTTTCGCTACTGCACTCACTCGGAAATCAAGTATCTTCAACGAATTTAAATTCTGGGCGAAACTACGCAACCAATTTAAATTATGGACGAAACTACGCAAAATTAACTAATTAAAACTGGCAGTTAATCACACAATTGTTATAATCTAAATATTGCACGAAAAGCGTTTGTATGTTCGCCAAAACATACTGCCATGCTAATATGGTGCCTGTTTTGGTTCATTATGTAAGCTGATTTTAACTAACGTCCAATTAAACTGTCTCTCAATGGCTAATTGCGTATGCAATCAGACCTCTATACAACTCAATCGATGTACATTGATAAACGCTATCACCTATTGGACTTATTCCTTTTATTGTCATAAAATTACAATCGTTATTAATCATTTACACACAAACACACACACACACACACACACACACACACACATATATATATATATATATATATATATATATGCAGGACCGCGCTTTATCATAAGTACTACAGTTTATACTGCACGTGCGCAAACATATACAACGCTACGTAGTTCTTTCTGAGCACTACCAGACGGACATGACGCGTTGTCCATACAGCGTGCAGTGTCTAACAATTCCACGTGCTTCCAGCCTCGCCACACGGATCCACCACGCCCCTCCTGCTTGCAGTCTGTGCTGTGCCAGACAGCCTCCGCGCTACTGCGCTCGTAAACCAGATGACGCGCACGGCCAAAATCAGTTATCTCTGCTCTCTCTTCAGCACATTGTGTCACAACATGTCAACAAACCTTTTTTGTTTGATACAGTTCAAACATGCAACGACACAGCCCAATTCATTTTTAATTGTTCCTTTGACGACCAGTGCAAAACATAAGAAACTAACAAACGCAAAATACACTCATTCCACATTAGTTGTGTTGGATTAAGGCCACAAAAATAGTGGTGTCATCAAGTAACCTAAAACAAGAAAAAAGCGCCTTCGCACCAGGGACAAGTACAGCAAATAGTTGAGAAAAATCAATGAGAGAGGTGAGCGTGGAAGCGGGGAAGCTGTTTCTCTTCGCTCCCTTCTGGCCCGCGGCTGTCTACGGGGTTTGTCAAATACAAGGAAACACCAAAAACACAACACATTACTATCTCTAATACGGTGTAACAATACCGTTGGCATTCAAAATAACTTTGTCAGCTCTGTAGGGATAAGTACAAATCCTTTACGTTTTTACGAAGCAGACCACAAAGGCTCAATAATATTGGGATCTGGAGGCTGTGGTGGCCAGGGAACTGCGACAATTCATCCTCGTGCTCACAAACACAGTTCTGGACTATGTGCGCTGTGTGAGGAAGGACTCTGTGGTCTTCACACACAGTATCACCATTCGGGAAGAAAAGCTGCATCACAGGATGGACCTGATCAGCCAAAATTGTCACCTAATCCTAGTCAGTAATGCCACCTTGTCGAGTAACCGTGAGGCCCATGAAATAACACGTTATGGCTCTCCAAACCGTAACCGAACGCCTGCCATGTTTCACTCTTGGACGTAAACTCGGCCAAAAGCTGGAAACTGTGAAACAAGACTCGTCCGACCAAGTGACTTTCTTCTGTGTTCCATAGTCCAGGTTTTATGGCTTCAGCATCACGTTTTACGGTTCTGGCATTTGCATAATCGATGCGCAGTTTTGCAATTCGAGCTCGCCCTGCAATTCACTGCTGCTTGGTGATTCCAGGGGCTCCTGAATGTAACATTCAGTTCTGCAGTGACTTTTGCAGTGGCCATCCTCTTATTTTTCGTCACAATCTTCTTCAATGCTCGCATGTCATTATGAATTGCTTTAATAATAATTATAAAAGGTGGCAATTTTATTTATGCACTGTCTTTTGAATAGATATGATGGTATCTGATATTCAAGTACTAATGCAAAGAAACGTAATGATGCTAAAATGCTTTAAATTCTTGCTATGATTTACTCTTTAGAATTTAATAATCCTCTTCCTGTTAATATTTAATTAATTAACTTCTGTCGTTCAGTTTTTGTAACGCTGACGGCTTTAAAATTTGAAGTTGTTCACTCCCTGTTTGGTTTTCTTTCAATTGTTGTGAGCCAGCGATGGTGCAATGCTGTTCGCTTTCAATTCTACACATTTATAAAAATCAGGTCCAGGAAACACTTTTGTGATCACGGTTGCGATTTAGACGGTATTCGCATAATTGTACTGATTAAGAGTTATCGTTTCCGAAAGATGCAGGTTCGGTTAAAGCTGTGTGCACTTTTGCGCGTATAACATGCAAATCACAACCGTGGTCAAACGAAGAAAAGATATGATGACATAAATGTTCTTCGCTGTTACTCAGGACAGGTTTAGATTAAACACCGCAGTTTTCAGTCTTTAGAAATCACAAGACGATACACTTGAGAGATATTTGTTTTGAATAACTTGTATTTACCTTTTCTTATACAATATGGTGATTGTCCGCAAGGATTATCTCTCTCTCTCTCCTTTTTTTTATAGTTTTTATACATTCACATGACATACATCGATTAAGAAACTTTTCTCTACCGACCAGTACGAGAACAAAATCCGCCCAGACAACAATCATATATAGTTTCGTAGTACAAACAATGCTAGTTTATTCCGTGCACTAGAAAGTCTTTGATTCACTTGGCACAAAAATTAAAATAATAAAATTATAATTACAGTTTTAATACCGTCAATTCTTCTTTATATCACGAAAATAATGTTTGACATCGTCGTAATATTTTTAATCGTTGTAGCACCATAACTAGCACTTAACACAAGTTTCCGTCCGCGTTGTGAGTGAGCGGATGTTTTTCCGCGTTCCCTGTATGCGGTAATAATCTTCGATACGGTGCCTCCAGGAAAACCAAACACTAAGGCTCACTTGGTTACGGACGCACCGACCTTACGAGCACCAACAAATTGCTGGCATTCTTATTCACTTAGCTCCAACGTAATGCATTCACAACCACATAGAACACTGTTATGGCTATGACTGACACTTGCAACGTAATGATGACAATGCACCTGTGCCAGTCGTGGTCAAATACAACAGCGCTGACTGCCTGCTTGGCTAGCACCTGCATTTACGTTCAAGTATGCATTTCTCGCGATGTTGCCTTGTTTCTGTTCAGCCCCAGTGAACCGCGTCACGAACCGACCATGCTTTCGTGTGCGCTTACCTCTGAGGGGCCTTTTCCTCCGCGGACTAAGGACTGGTGCTGCAAACTGCCATCTGTGCCAGAGTTCTACTTACTCCACGCTCCGCCACGGGATGTTATGTGACGGGATGTTAAATGTCTTTCCATTAATACCCGGTGATGAGCTATGCAGTGCACGCTTACATTTAGCAGTGCAGCAGAACTATTTTAAGTGCTTTT
The DNA here is from genome assembly GCF_023897955.1 of Schistocerca gregaria. Lineage (NCBI taxonomy): Eukaryota > Metazoa > Arthropoda > Insecta > Orthoptera > Acrididae > Schistocerca > Schistocerca gregaria. The sequence goes on along the minus strand of NC_064920.1, from coordinate 1,010,875,082 downwards.
ACGACTTGTTATACCACTCGAGTGTTTTGCAAGGTGCGCTAATATGGATATTACTCGTTAACTGGGCAGATCTCTGAGAGAAGTCGAAGAAGAAGTTGGCACTACCTCCGTCTAAAAATAGTAGAAATAAATTGCAGAGACCTAACAATGGAGAGGGGTTATCTGTGCTATCAGAATTACAAATATTATTATCTGTGTTTTTTTGTGGAAGAAGGATGAGTGCTTTTTGTGTCATTGTCTTGTCGGTTCTGCGGTCCTCACTGACGGATATTAAATTTTCACGGTCTGTAACTGATTTGTAGTGTAACGTTCTCTGGCAGCACGCATCCAAAGTGAAAGTTAAAGGAACATATCGATGTATAATGCTCACTGTAACAAATAATTTATATGTATTTCACTTAATTGAATTTCAAAAGGACGCTTAATTTTGTGAGGAAAAATATAATTATAAATTTTGCTATTATAAATGATTATTCAAAAAGTGTGAAATACTCTCTGTGGCGGAGGATGTGAAAACCGCCACAGAAGAAACGATATGTAATCAAAATGACAAAGACTGTACAAGAATTAGTTAAGATATAAATAGGCAATATATTGTAATAGAATCGCTTGTCCTCTGCACGGACTGAATGGGAGAGGAATCCGTGACGTTGCATTAGGCTCTTACATAGTCTTCATTTGTCATAAGTTGACGATCGACGCCATTTGTAGCTGGGATTGTGAAAGATGTGTAAAGATTTTAATTGTTTCTGTTAAGATATATTTATCTAGTAAAATCTGTTTTTCACAATTACTGCAAAGTTCGCACCGGACATTACCCATTTTATTCAAGAAATGTCAGCATTTTATTGGACATCGCTGGCGGTGTGGGGCTGCGCCGCGAGCGAGCAGTCTGCAGCAGCGGCAGATTTAAATATACGATCGCAATAACGACCACATCCTAAAAAGGGTACAGGTGGAGGTGAACGAAAATAATAACGTGTTTCTTCTCACAGCATTCGAGCAGGATAAAAGGAGATAGTAGATTTTATTTTGCGCATTCACAGGAGGATACAAGCTGTAAATTTTCATTCAAAAAAGTGATAAATTCTGAACATATCGTAAAGTGTATTTAAAACTGGATAATTTTCATGAGAGCTTAGCAGTATAAAAAAGAAAACATTTTCATATGGTAAAGATAGTCTTGTGCTTCAAAGCTAGTCGGGGTATATCCAGTAAACAAAAATTCACTGCAACGTGAAAATGTTTGCTAAGTTCGATGGATAATAATATTTTCATTCTTGCACAAACAGCTTTAGTACTTGAATAAAAGTAAAACTTGAATAATTATTTTGGGAATATTCAAAGAAATTCATTTTTTTTAATCTGCAACAGAATATTTCATACATAAAGTAATAATCACAGATGAACAATTTATTGCAACCTTTCATTTCTCATGTCCATCCATGTATATGTTAAGTTCAATTTCAACGGTTTCCCAATCAAATTAAACGCAAAAGGCAAAGGAAGTTTCAAACCACACGATCAACTCCCGAATAATTAAAACAGACAGAATCGCATTAAAGTAGTAGGAATAAAATTTCGTTGAATGCGTATGAGATTAATAATTGTAGTGCGTATTTTTGTGAGTAGCTGGTACCTACCCTGTATATGATTCAGCACTTAATAATTAATTGTTGCCCTGCCCTTTTCTGTGTAGGCTCATTGTTGTAGTGAGGCCATTAATGACAAAAATTATATAAGTTCTTCAAACAGTCATATAACACTAAAAGTAAAAAAGAATAATTTTAATAATCTGAAAATGGCGTCCTGCAATATTTTTCAATTCATATTAGGTCAGAGGTACAATTTTTATTAATAACAATATCAATAAATGCTTACGCTGCCTTTCACATAGCTATCCTGGAACATCCAGCCCCTCAGAAAAAATAATTAAGAATTATTTAAATGTATTATCGCGTAACAGTTAAAAAGGATTTTAACCCATCGTGAGTAGGACTGAGGTCTTCACGTTAGGATATGTATGCTATTGTTGGTGACAGCACCCTGAGAAGAATCAGCCGTGGCTTTTAACATACATAAAAGAGAAAAGATTCCTTATTTCTATTTTCCAAAACTATTTCATACAATAAGAATAACGAAAGGGTTATCGTTGCATGAATTATTCAATCAATCATATATTATCATTTAAAATTACGCGATAATACCCACTAATTATCATCTTGCCATTTAAATCATTTGATTTGTTTGACAAGGTGGTGGAACTTCCTTCTAATTACGTACTTGCTGTTTATTATCTTGTTCCATTGGCGAGACAGGTGGATGAGGACGTAAATCTTAAATTCAGTAAATTCTATTGCTGTGAACAGCATAAGGTTTTGGTGTGATTTTCAACACTCCACCTGTATTCAAGCAGCCATCATTATGGAGTTTCCCAGTCTGGGATCTCTGAGTATTAGCAAACTGGTTTATTTAAGAAGGCTAATGCGGGTCTTCTAATTCTTGTAAATGTAGTAAAATTGTAATAACGTATTTTACTCCTCTGTTATATCATTCGGTACCTGCAATTTTTGCTTGTCCTTTCATACATCGTGAAACAGAGTGGTGTTGAAGGAGTGGGTGCAGCTAACCCCTAAACCCAATCCCCTGAGAGTAAAATTCAGCTATTTGTTGCCACGCTGTTTGCGCGTCTTAGTTTTTGTTTGTAATAACACCCTGTTTGCGCGTGTTAGTTTTTGTTTGTAATAACAGTCTTGTGTATTTTTCAGAACCAGTTAAGTTGGGCTACTTGGCGCGTTCTTGTGGAGTGTCGCGCTTTCTACCGCCAGATGCGAACCGCTTGCAATACTAGAAGACTGCTCAGAATATTTTGTTAAGTTTCACCTGCAAACTTCATACTACAGCTCTTTTACAGGTTATTTCTTTAAAAAAACTTTAAATTGATTTAAATGTCACTAGATGTGCCCAGTTAAGGTTCAGTTGGGTGTTACTGTGAGTTTGTGTACATTATTACACGCACTGCTAAAAGCTTTTAAGAGTTGTTTTCGTTTAAAGCCCATATTATATGTTTTCCGTCACAAATATTCATTGTAAAGAATGTTTGGTAAATTTCATCATACTTCAGTCTTTGCCTTACAGTGCTCTCAATTTAGAAATTGGTCTAAACCTTTTAGTTTTGGGGGAAGGCCTTTCAAGTTCGCTGATTTAGGGGTAATCTTGTAATCTTCATAAATTATAATTTAAATGTACGTAAACGAATTATGTTCAATCCCCATTTGCCCAGGCCTTCCTTGTCCTTACTAGTAGAGGCGTCCTGACGCATCTCACCCAGTAGGATCTGTCGCCAACCGAAAAATACTCCATATCAATGACTCCATTATCAGCCTTATTAAGTTTGATCGTATGCCGTTAATGGTCTCACAGCTTCTTTTTATTTTTATGTGCAGAGCCAGTGAAAAGGTACATTCCAGTGAAACGTGCTTGCAGATATCATATCGACATTGTAACTCCAAAACCATTGACGATTTTTAACTGAATAAAACTAAATATTTTTGTGAAGAAAAAAGCTTTTGCATTAGTTCCATTCCAGTATTAACAAATTATTGATATATTGATATTAAACCAGAGACAAAAGCACCGAGAACCGGAACACAATGGAGCGAAGAAAGAAGAACTAAATTTTCGCAAACAATGAAAAACTGGTGGGCAAATAAAAAGAACCAGAAGACCAAGAAGAACGGAAAGTGAACCAGCTTTACTTAGCGTCTTCCACATGGGAGCTTTACGACTAATAATAATAATAATAATAATAATTGATGTAGCAGCTATTGATGTGTACCCCCAAATGGAGAATTAAACGTATGTTGTATTATTTCACTCATCTGGTGAGAGGACTTAATGTATTTAAATCGCTCGAATCTCTCCAAATAAGTCACAGTTACAACATTTGTCATATTTACAGTCATGAAATATAGTATTCTGTCTCGAACACGTCAACAAACTTGTTAACATATTCTTGTTTTGTAAATTCCTCTCAGCTCCTCATGTTTTCCCTTCATGCGTGTGCACCTTGCCACTCTGCAGCCTTCCAATCGATTACCTTCTTCTTCATGTCCCTGTTACATCCTCCTCCGTCTTCTCATTTTCTTACACCTTTCCTCATTTTTAGGGTTCCGTACGTCAACTGGTAAAAACGGAACGATTATAGAACTACTTTGTTGTGTCTCTGTCTATCTCTGTACAACTTTTAACAATCCGTTTTCTCAGGACGGGTTGGACGTATCAAGTACCGAGTTGAAATTTATAACCCATACTAAGGTCTACGGTCCCTTGGAGGGGACAAAAAATGAAGCTTCTAAGTCAACGTAATCAAACGATACGGCCGTTTAGTGCCACGAGAGTTGGAACTTTTAATCGTGGCAACTACTTATTTGCAGTTCGTACAAAATAGATACGTGTTCCAAAGTTCTACTGACCTTCAGAGTAGTCACCAGCATTGTGTATAATCCGTTGCCAGCGATGTGGAAGTCGTAGGATACCCTTAGCAGTGCCAATTGTGTTGACTGTACGAGGTGCGCGGTCTACTGCCCTACGAATTTGTAGCAGTACTGAAGTGAATGCCGTGAAGTGTTTCCTTTAGTTTAGAAATCGAGTTGAACTTACGAGGGCTTAAGTGAGGGAAGTGCAGTAGGTGGTATAGCACTTTTCAGCCCCATCAGTCAAACAAATCAATAACAGCTTGCACTGTACGTGCCTGAGCACTGTCCTGCAAAATGATTGTCAGGTCCAGCAGAAAGTGTTATCACTTCTGTCTCTATGCTGTTCATTTTTGGAACACAACCTACGATCTGCTTAGAGACAGGACCTGACCATTTTGCAGGACAATGCTCAGGCACGTACAGTGCAAGCTGTCACTGATTTGTTTGACTGATGGGGGTGCTAAGTGCTGTACCATCTACTGCACTCCACTGACTTAAGACCTCGTAAGTTCAAAGATTTCTAAACTGAAGGAAACATTTCACGGCATTCGCTTCAGAACTGCTAGAAATTCGTCGGGCAACAGACCGCGCCGCTCGAACTGTCAACACAATTGGCACTGCTAAGAGTATCCTACGACTTCCACATCGCTGGCAACGGGCTATTCACAATGCTGGTGACTACGTTGAAGGTCAGTACAACTTTGAAACACGTATCTACTTTGTACGAGCTGTAAATGAATAGTTGCCACTATTAAAGTTCCAACCATCGTATTTTGACGCCGGCAACCTCTCTCATCAAAACCTATAGGGTACTTTCCGTTGGCCTAGAATCGTAATATTTTGGAGGAAGCAAGATTTCACAGTTCAGTCAAAGGAAAATATTCAAGAACTGTAATTTCATTGGACGAATTTTTTTTATCATTTATAATCGGACTGTGTCCGTCCGTCTGTTAATATCCTTTTTTCTGAGGAACAGGTAGGCGTATCGATCTGAAATTTATGTCACATACAAAGGTCTGTTATACCTTGGCGGTGTAAAAAATATAAGCTTCTAAGTCAGTGTGAACAAACGACACGGCCATTTACGTCACATTATTTGATACTCGCAAATTCAATCATCAAACCCTGTAGAGTACTTACGTTGAACTTGAATCATAAAATTTTGCAAGAAGCAAGGTCTCACAGCACAAGCAAAGGAAAAAATCGAAAATTGATAACTTGTAAATACAGGGTGTATCAAAAATTGTCATCCGAATTTAAAGTAACTATAATGTTGTTTGAGGAATGTGCGTGGATAACGTACTGTCGGAAAGAGCAATTTCTCGAGCTATACATGGTTCGCACTAGGTAGCAGCAGTTTGCGCCCAGTTCAGTTCTGGTAAAAATGGTGTCAGGACAACAGAAAGCGTTTTGTGTTCTACGTTTTGCGCTGTGTGAGTAAGTAATAACTGTTCAACGTGACTTTTGTACCAGGTATGGTGTGAATCCTCCTACAGCACGGAACATTAGACGACGGCATGAACAATTCCGAGAAACAGATTTTTTGTGTAAAGGCAAATCGCCGGCCATCCCTGAGTGTCTGACAGATGTCGAACGCATCCGTCATAGTTTCACACAGAGTCCGCAGAAATCCGTTCGCCGTGCAGCTCGAGAGCTCAACATGATCCCCATGTCCGTCTGGCGTGTGTTGCGTCGATGTTTACACATGAAATCGTACAAAATTCAGCTACCGCAAGCCCTTTGTGATGTTGACAAGCAGCAAGGAGTACCGTAATCTCGTTCTTGGAAAGATGGAGAATGACAGTTTTATTCCACGTTTAGTGATTAGTGACGAGGCAATATTCCATTTAAATGGAGAGGTGAACCGTCATAATGTGAGAATATGGGGTACGGAACAGCTACATAAAGTTGTACAACATGAGAGGGACTCTCCAAAATTTAATGTTTTTTGTGCAGTTTCATGGGAAAAGGTATGTGGTCCCATTTTTCTTTGCCAAGAACACTGTCACAGAAAGCACATATTTCGATATGCTTGAGATCTTGGTTTTCCTACAGTTGGAGACTGATTTGAATGACTTCATTTACCAATAGGATTGGGCTCCACTATAATGGCATCTGGAAGCACAGGAATTTTTATATCAAAGGATTACTGAACGATGGATCGGTCACACTGGACCAAATGATTCAGCCTTACATTACTGGCCTCCAAGGTCACCGGACCTGACTGTATGCGATTATTTCTTGTGGGGGTTTATAAAAGACTGTTTATGTGCCTCCGCTACCAACAACAATGAATGAACTGAGACATCGTGTAACAGCAGCTGTGAAAGCTGTAACTCAAGACATGCTCGCTGCAGTGTGGGAACAATATGAATACTGCATTGACATATGCTGTCCATCTCAAGGGAGCATTGAACACCTATGAAAATGTATGGAAAAAGAAACTGAGTTTACCGTTCATCAACAAACAAAATTCGTTGTATATGTCCATTAGTTTCAGAAATATAGACATGCCAAATCTGATGATTCTTTTTCATACACCCTGTATATCACACGAAAAAATAGCTCTTTGTAATTCCTGAAAGGCTTGGAATTCCCAAGGCTGATATTTTCCAGTATCGATATGGCCCACAGGCAAAAGTCGTAGAGATTCTCGATTCCCGGTATTGATGAAATGTTTATATGGAGAATAAAGTTTGTACGGTAACCTCGTCGCGCGGCTCCACCCCTGCGTCTTAGCTTCGGCAGACGGGGGCCGGCTGTCTCGGACAGAACTCTGGCCTGCAGATAGCCAAACTATTTGTCCCTACACGCACGTATCTTGATTTTTACGCCTGTCACAAAACACCGAGCGCGTCCCGGCTGTCATACCTTAGCTACGAAGCTGTTTGTCCTCTCACCGCCACAGCATTGTATGTATTACACTGAAGCGCCAAAGAAACTGGTGTAGGCGTGCGTATCTCCGACATCGCTGCAGCTGGAAGAAGATCCTGCAAGAACGGGACCAACGACGACTGAATAGAATCTTTCAACGTGACACAAGCGCAACACTTTCGCAAACTGCTGCAGATTTCAATGCTGGACCATCAACAACTGTCAGCTTGCGAACCATTCAACGAAACACCATCGATATTGGTTTCGGAGCCTAAAGCCTACTCATGTACCCTTGATGAGAGCACGACACAAAGCCTTACTCCTCGCCTGGGCCCGCCAACATCGACATTGGACTGTTGGTGATTGGAAACGTGTTGCGTGGTCGGGCGAGTCTCGTTTCAAATTGTATCGAGCGGATGGACGTGTACGGGTGTGGAGACAACCTCATGAATCCATGGACCCTTCATGACAGCAGGGGACTGTTCAAGCTGGTGGAGGGAGGCTCTGTAGTGGTGTGGGACGTGTGCAGTTGGAGTGATATGGGACCCCTGATACGTCTAGGTACAACTCTGACAGGTGACATGTACGTAAGCATCCTGTCTGATCATCTGCATCCATTCATGTTCATTGTGCATTCCGACGGACTTGGGCAATTCCACCAGGACAATGCGCCACCACACACGTCCAGAATTGCTAGAGCGTGCCACCAGGAACATTCTTCCGAGTATAAAACTTCCCCTGGCCACCAAACTCCCCAGACAGGTACATTATTGAGCATATCTGGGATGCCTTGCAACGTGCTGTTCAGAATAGATCTCCACCATCTCGTACGCTTACGGTATTACGGACAGCCCTGCAGGATTCATTATGTCAATTCCTTCCAGCACTACTTTAGACTTTAGTCGAGTCCACGCCACGTAGTCTTGTGGCAGTTCAGCGTGCTCGAGGGCGCCCTACACGATATTAGGCAGATGTACTAGTTCGTTTGATCCTTCAGTGTATTTTGACATCGAAGGTGTGAGACACCTTTTGAAAGAAAAGAAGCTACACTACTGGGCGTAAAAATTGCTGCACCAAGAAGAAATTTAGATGATAAACGGGTATTCATTGGACATATATATTATACTAGAACTGACATGTGATTATATTTTCACGCAATTTGGGTGCATTGATCCTGAGAAATCTGTACCCAGAACAACCACCTCTGGCCGTAATAACGGCCTTGATATGCCTGCGCATAGAGGCAAACAGAGCTTGGAGCTTGACATGTACATATACAGCTGCCCATGCATCTTCAACACGATACCACAGTTCATCAAGAGTAGTGACTGGCGTATTGTGACGAGCCAGTTGCTCGGCCGCCATTGACCAGACGTTTTCAATTAGGTGATAGATCAGGAGAATGTGCTGGCCAGAGCAGCAGTCGAACATATTCTGCATCCAGAAAAGCCCATACAGGACCTGCAACAAGCGGGCGTGCATTATCCTGCTTAAATGTAGGGTTTCGCAGGGATCGAATGGAGGGTAGAGCCACGGGTCGTAAGACATCTGAAATATAACGTCCACTGTTCAAAGTGCCGTCATTGCGAAATAAGAGGTGACCGAGACGTGTAACCAATGGCACCCCGTACCATCACGCTGGGTGATACGCCAGTATGGCGATGACAAATACACGCTTCCAATGTGTGTTCACCGTGATGTCGCCAAACACGGATGCGACCATCATGATGCTGTAAACAGAACCTGGATTGATCCGAAAAAATGACGTTTTGCCATACGTGCACCCAGGTTCGACGTTGAGTACACCATCGCAGGCGCTCCAGTGTATGATGCAGCGTCAAGGGTAACCGCAGCCATAGTCTCCGAGCTGATATTCCATGCTGCTGCAAACGTCGTCGAACTGTTCGCGCAGATGGTTCTTGCCTTGCAAACGTCCCCATCTGTTGACTCAGGGATAGACACTTGGCTGCGCGATCCGTTACAGCCGTGCGGATAAGATGCCTGTCATCTCGACTGCTAGCGATACGAGGCCGTTGGGATCCAGCACGGCGTTCCGTATTACCCTCCTTAACCCACCAATTTTTTATTCTGCTAACAGTCATTGGATGTCGACCAACGCGAGCAGCAATGTCGCGATACGATAAACCGCAACCGCGATGGGTTACAATCCGACCTTTATCAAAGTCGGAAATGTGATGGTACGCATTTCTCCTCCTCACACGAGGCATCACAACAACGTTTCACCAGGCAACGTCGGTCAAGTGCTGTTTGTGTATGAGAAATCGGTTGGAAAGTTTCATGTCAGCACGTTGTAGGTGTCGCCAACGGCGCCAACCTTGTGTGAATGCTCTGAAAAGTAATCATTTGCATATCACAGCATCTTCTTCCTGTCGGTTAAATTTCGCGTCTGTAGCACGTCATCTTCGTGGTGTAGCAATTTTAATGGCCAGTAGGGTATGAATATGTGATGACGGTACCAGCTACAATAAATAACTGGGAGTAAAGTGTTGCAGGAAACATTTAATACGGGCAGTAGTTGTAGGACCGCTCCATCAGGCACTGCGGACAGTTACAGAAGGGAGGAGGGGGCGGCGGAGGCAGCGAGTAGTAGCGGCGCGCCCACGTGGGCCGCACGTAGCTGCCGCTGCTGGCCCTGTAGGTGACGTCAGGCCTGGCGGGCACGGTGTCCCAGGGCCGGCCGCCGGGCCCGCCCAGGGTCGCCAGCGCGGGCCGGGAGATGCGCGGCCGCCACGCGCTCGCGTCCGCCGCCGAGTACGCCGGCCTCGGCGCCGCCTTCCTCGCCGCGCCGCAGGCCGGCGGCGGCGTGAAACACACCCGCTTTCTGTGGACGCGCACAGTTACCGTACTCTCTACAACTCGTGTCAGTTGGCAACTCGAACCTACAGAGTACAGGGTGATTTCGCAAAATGCAACAGAAACAGGCTACGGACAAGCAACAGGCGATTATTATGTACTTCTTGGACTTCAAAAAAGCTTTCTATACCGTCCACTTTGATATTTTACTTGCTGAACTCACAAGTCATAATTTTCCTTCAAGTTCTTGTTACACTACACACTGAGGTGACAAAATTCAGGGCATCGAAATACGTACATATACAGATGGCAGCACAATCGCGTACGCAAGAGATAAAAGGGCAGTGCACTGGCAGAGTTGTCAGGCGATCATTGTAGGCGAAACCACCCCTTCCTTCCGTCTCTTCGACTTCAGTATCACCATTTATGGCCGTCCGATCACCCTCACACCCACCCTCAAGTAGCTTGACGTCAGTCTTGACCGTCGCTTCTCCTGAATCCCCCATCTCTGGACTGTCCAAGCCAAGGCACACTCCCGGCTCCATCTCCTCGAGCTCCTTTCTGGCCGCACATGGGGTGTGGACCCTTCCACCATCTTCCACACCTATAAGTCCCTCATCCGCCCAATCCTCTGCTACGCCCATCCCGCCTGGATCTCCGCCCCTCCTACCTTTTACAAATCCATTCAAATCTTGGAACGCCATAGGCTCTGCCTCGCCTATCGCATCCGTGTAAGACGTGTATATTTCTATTGTTTATTGTCAAATCACAATTTATGAAAGATGTTTATTAATAGGATTAAGTAGGAATAATTAATATTTGTCATCCAGAATGGGATTTTCACTCTGCAGCGGAGTGTGCGCTGGTATTAAACTTCCTGGCAGATTAAAACTGTGTGCCCGACCGAGACTCGAACTCGGGACCTTTGCCTTTCGCGGACAAGTGCTCTAGCATCCGAGCTACCGAAGCACGACTCACGCCCGCTACTCACAGCTATACTTCTGCCAGTATCTCGTCTCCTACTTTCCAAACTTTACAGAAGCTCTCCTGCGAAACTTGCAGAACTAGCACTCCTGAAAGAAAGGATACTGCGGAGACACGGCTTAGCCACAGCCTGGGGGATGTTTCCAGAATGTAGGAGACGACATACTGGCAAAAGTAACGCTGTGAGTACCGGCCGTGAGTCGTGCTTCGGTAGCTCAGTTGGTAGAGCGTCTCGGTCGGACACACAGTTTTAATCTGCCAGGAAGTTTCAATATTTGTCATGTTGGAAATAATTGTGGTAGCAGGGAATGGCTGCACCAAAGTATTGTTGACAAGTGAGACCGCAAATTGATATAATTTTTAAAAGAGCGGGAGAGACCGCGTATGGATACATTTTAAGAAAAGAGAGGGAAAGACCGCGCATTGATATATTTTGTAATGGTTGCAGGGATTGTCTGCACCAGAAACCATTGTTGGCAGGAGAAACGGCACTTAAGCGTTCGTAGGAAGTCAGTAGTAAGCGAGAAGTGAAGCAAGTCGGTAGCAGGTCTGAAGCGAGAGCTTGAGAGGAGCGGTGTGCCTGCCAGCCAAAATGGCTCTGAGCACTATGGGACTCAACATCTTAGGTCATCAGTCCCCTAGACTTAGAACTACTTAAACCTAAGGACATCACCCACATCCATGCCCGAGGCAGGACGAACCTGCGACCGCAGCAGCAGCGCGGTTCCGGACTGCAGCGTTTAGAGCCGGCCGCGGTGATCTCGCGGTTCTAGGCGCGCAGTCCGGAACCGTGCGACTGCTACGGTCGCAGATTCGAATCCTGCCTCGGGCGTGGATGTGTGTGATATCCTTAGGTTAGTTAGATTTAAGTAGTTCTAAGTTCTAGGGGACTGATGACCATAGCAGTTGAGTCCCATAGTGCTGAGAGACATTTGAACCATTTTTTTTTTTTTTTTTTTTTTTTTTTTTTTTTTTTTTTTTTTTTTTTTTTTTTTGCAGCGCTTAGAACCGCTTAGCCACCGCGGACGGCCCTGCCAGCCACTAGCTATGATTTACGAGAGATTATAAACGGATGTACAGAGACATCAGCTAACTATTATAATAAGAGGAACTAATATTATTGAATTAATTTTTTGAGGAACTCAAGACTACTAAAGGTATGTTTGCACATTGCTAGTTGTAAGATTATTGTAAAAAGTAAGTCCCATTTGAACGTTTGTAAAATCATTTAATTCAGAATGTAATTAACTTTTGCCAGCAATATTGTATTTCTAATTATAATCCTTCCCAAAAACCATCAACGTAAAACTTTGCAAAATTTTATTGTTGTCAAGAAAAGGTTTAACTATGAATTACGTACTTTCAGTCAAATTAATTATAGAATAACGTCAGCTTTGCTATTAAAGAATAACGTCAGCTTTGGTAATAAATACAGCCACTTATTATGAAAGCCCACCAGCAGCTAATAGAGTATAGTAAAACAAAGTAAGTATATTCATGTTGCAGTTCGACTTAGCAGTCAGATGGCGATCCAGTAACAGTAAAAAAAAGGAAGGAACAGTTTTGGGTTATTGCAGATAACGACTGAGGGCCACGACGACGACACATTCTATATTTCGTCGAAATAATCGGAAAATCACTTTTAATAAGCAGCAATTAAATTTTTATGCGAAGATAGAGAAAGAGAATAATTTTCAAAGGGAAGATTTCATTTGTTATTATTAAGCAAGAGATAGAAATCCTAAGAAAAGGTTACATAGTTTGTTGTAAAAGGGAAGGCTATCAATAACACAAGAGGTATAGAGGAGACGGGAAGGTTTCATCCGCTTACCCTCCCCCACGCAGATCCTGTATGACCTCATTCTGTTCCTGCACCTCCTCCTTTTCCTCGAACAGATACGGATCCTCTACGCCTCCTGCAAACTTGATCCCCCCTCTCCCACTTGCCTCTCCCATCCTTTCCCACCTCTGTCCGCTGCCACACCTGTATTCCCACGTCGCACCTGCTCTCCCTCTCTCCACTCTCCATACCCTCACCGAAGGTGGCTTCCGCCGACTCCCCCTCCCTGATGATGCTCTCATCCCGTCCACCTACCCCTCCTACCAACTTTGCTCCTCCCCTTCCACACCCTGTGTTTTTCCCAAAGGCACCCTCTCTCCTTTCCCTCCCTCCTTCCCCTCCCCCCTGGGCTTCCCCTACCCACCCTACTTTCTTCCCCCCACTGCCCCTCTCCTCTGCCACTGGCATCTACGCTCTCCCAACTCCCCCACCTTTTCCCCTGTGGCAGATCCCCAGACTTGTACACGAACAGTGAACATTCACGTGCTGGAGATCGTCGCCAGTGTTTATGTTTGCCTTCGTGATAGTGATTCAGTGTTTCGTTGTTTGTGCTCCACCGTTCACATGTGTCATTTCTGTCGTCTATGTTTGTGTGCTAGTATTGAACGTTTTTTATTTCACTGCGCCTGTGAACCACTCCATGATTTTTAACTTTCCCTACTGTTTTTTATCCGCCATTTTGTTTTGTTTTTCTATGTCTTCTGTCTGTACTAATTGTATTATCTGTGGGTGAAGATAGGCGTAGTTTTGCCGCTGCCGGCCCACCTGTACAGGTATGAAAATAATAATAATGAAAAAAAAGCAGAGTTGTCTTGTGATCCATGTAAAGAGGTTTCCGACGTGATTATAGCCGGATGACGGGAATTAACAGACTTTCAACGCAGAGTGCTACTTGGAGCTAGATACATGGGAATAACACATTTTGGAAATCGTCAGGGAGTTCAATATTCCAAGGTCCACAGCATAAAGAGTGTGCTGAGAATACCACATTTTACACATTATCTCTCACAACGGACAGCACACTGGCTGAAGGCCTTCACTTAACGACCGACAGCACCGTCGTTTGCGTAACATTAGCATTTCTAACAGACAATCTAGACTGCATGACATAACTGCAGAAGTCAATGTGGGACGTACGATGAATATATCCACTAGTACAGTGGGGCGAAATTTGGCGTTAATTAGCAATGGCAGCACATGAACGATGCGAGTACCTTTGCCACCTGAGCTCATGATCATATCGCTGGCTGCTGTGAAAGCTAGGGAAGCAGGTTCAAATCCTGCCTCTGATATGGATGTGTGTGATGTCCTTAGGTTAGTTAGGTTTAAGTAGTTCTAAGTTATAGGGGACTGATGACCTCAGATGTTAAGTCCCAAAGTGCTCAGAGCCATTTGAACCATGATCATATCGGTTTCACCCCAGACAACTGGAAAATTTTGACCTGGTCAGATGAGTACTGATTGCAGATGGTAAGAGTTGTTGGTACAGTTCGAGTGTAGCACAGCCCCCACGAAGCCACGGATCCCAATTGTCGAAAAGGCATTATGTAAGCTGCTGGACGCTCCATGATCATGTAGGCTGTGTTTATATGGAATGGGCTGGATCCTCTGGTCCAGCTGAACCGTTCATTGACTGTAAATGGTTAGGTTCGCTACTTTGAAACAATTTACAGCCATTAACGAACTTCATGTTCCCAAACAACGATGGGATGGTCATGGATGACAATGTGCAATGTCACCCGACCACAACTGTTCGCGATTGGTTTGAAGAACATTCTGGACAGTTCGAGCTATGACTTGGCTACCCAGATCACCCGACATGAATCCCATCGACAGAACGCGCAGGTCAGTTCCTGCACAAAATCTTGCGTCGGCAACATTTTCGCATTTCTGAACGGCTATAGAGGCAGCATGGCTCAATACTTCTGCAGGAAACTTCCAACGACTTGTTGAGTCAGTAAAACTGAAGTGATATCAGGTGTTCCCCAGGGAAGCGTCCTGGGACCTCTGCTGTTCCTGATCTATATAAATGACCTGGGTGACAATCTGAGCAGTTCTCTTAGATTGTTCGCAGATGATGCTGTAATTTACCGTCTAGTAAGGTCATCCGAAGACCAGTATCAGTTGCAAAGCGATTTAGAAAAGATTGCTGTATGGTGTGTCAGGTGGCAGTTGACGCTAAATAACGAAAAGTGTGAGATGATCCACATGAGTTCCAAAATAAATCCGTTGGAATTCGATTACTCGATAAATAGTACAATTCTCAAGGCTGTCAATTCAACTAAGTACCTGGGTGTTAAAATTACGAACAACTTCAGTTGGAAGGACCACATAGATAATATTGTGGGGGAGGCGAGCCAAAGGTTGCGTTTCATTGGCAGGACACTTAGAAGATGCAACAAGTCTACTAAAGAGACAGCTTACACTACACTCGTTCGTCCTCTGTTAGAATATTGCTGCGCGGTGTGGGATCCTTACCAGGTGGGATTGACAGAGGACATCGAAAGGGTGCAAAAAAGGGCAGCTCGTTTTGTATTATCACGTAATAGGGGAGAGTGTGTGGCAGATATGATACACGAGTTGGGATGGAAGTCATTACAGCATAGACGTTTTTCGTCACGGCGAGACCTTTTTACGAAATTTCAGTCACCAACTTTCTCTTCCGAATGCGAAAATATTTTGTTGAGCCCAACCTACATAGGTAGGAATGATCATCAAAATAAAATAAGAGAAATCAGAGCTCGAACAGAAAGGTTTAGGTGTTCGTTTTTCCCGCTCGCTGTTCGGGAGTGGAATGGTAGAGAGATAGTATGATTCTGGTTCCATGAACCCCCTGCCAAGTACTTAAATGTGAATTGCAGAGTAGTCATGTAGATGTAGATGAGTCCAGCCACGTCAAGCTGCTGCAGTGCACCGCCCAAACTGAGGTCCGACTCGATATTAGGAGGTATCCTATGACGGTCGTCAGCTCTGTCTATTTAGTATCAAATAAGATTTAAGATCAATATCAGCCTAGTATCCAAGAAAAAGCACGACGACTGTTCCTTCGAGGGGCGTTCAATAAGAAACGTAATACAGTTTTTTCTCGGGCAGTTGCGGTTGTGGGACATAGAGGAATATTCCCGTTTAAGCCTCTATAGTTTCATGAAGTTCCGATAGGTGTCGGCGCTATACGTAAGTAGCATTCAAAACGGCATCTGTTACGGAGGTGAGTTCCAAGCATTGAGTTTCTTTTGGCTGGAAACCGGAGTATCGCAGACATTCATAGATGTTTGCAGAATGTCTGCAGAGACCTATCAGTGAACTAAAGCACAGTGAATAGTTGGGCGGGCCCGCATCTCGTGGTCGTGTGGTAGCGTTCTCGCTTCCCACGCCCGGGTTCCTGGGTTCGAGTCCCGGCGGGGTCAGGGTTTTTCTCTGCCTCGTGAAGGCTGGGTGTTGTGTGATGTCCTTAGGTTAGTTAGGATTAAGTAGTTCTGAGTTCTAGGGGACTGATGACCTAAGATGTTAAGTCCCATAGTGCTCAGAGCCATTTGAATAGTTGGGCGAGGCGTCTGTCATCATCGCAACAAGGTCGCGCAAGCCTGTCAATAGCCTATTTTTCTATGTTAAAAATGTTTCATATTGTTGTTATTCTGATTAATTACAACATTTAGCTCTGCATTTGCTGAGCATGTACTGAGTGAGGATCACAACTACCATCCAGTGTCCCGTGTATTTCACCTAGCAAACAAAGGCCATATACTCAATCTGATGGAAGCCCAGGAAATTAACAAACATCTTGTTCAAAGTCCAGATTTAATTCCAAATGACCAGACACAGCTCAACACTTCCCTTCTCCTAAACTTCATATAATCATATCTGTTGTTCTTTAGTTACAAACTGTCTCTTCATACATATTCCCATTTTCCAGTATTCATTAAGTTCTTTTGTTTTGTTGAAGTTGTCTTTGTATTCCATATAGACTGTAGTTTCAATAGTTAAGGCTTTCTTTTAACTGGTACGTGTATTACTGTCCATATTTAACACCCCTTGTAGCTGTCTCAGCAAATACTGTTCATATTTTACTTTGTTCATTTATTTAATGCAAACTGTTACACAGCCATTGTTTTGATTATAATGTTAATGTGAAAATGCAGTACCACCACACCCTCAAAGATTGCGTTTACTGTAGGTTCCCTCAAACGCCTCCATTTTCCTGCATTTATTTATTCCTATTTATCTTACTGATATTGCTTAAGTTCCTTATGTATTCTGTAGTTACACTGATAATTGTCTCTTCTTTTGATTGGCTTGTTTATCACTCTCCATGTTTCATACCTCCTGATGTAGCCTTGTCTAGTACTAATTTTATTTTATTTGTTTTTTTTTTATTAATAGACTCTGTTATGTGGGCATGCTATTCCTTTTTTGTGTTAAAGGTTTTCCTGTTTGCTCTATTGTTATTTATGTACTGTTCAATTTTTACTTTTTCGTTGTATTACCACCACACTGTCAAAGATGTTACTGTATGTTTCTACTTCAGCCTGGGCGTGTTACTTCTCTTCCAATATTGTTTGCAAACATTGTAGCTTCTTTGGTGATAAAACTCAGTAAACGTCTGAAGATGGCCTTGTAAGCCAAAAACCGGTTAACAATATAAGTAATATTGTAGAACAAAAGCAAACTGGTGCTTTTCATTTATTATTTAAGCAGCATTTACGTTCAATGTTTTCACAAAATGGCTGTTATTTTTACGTAATTCAAGCCCAAAAATAATTAAGTATCAAGATCTGGTCACGTGATCGGAAACGCTGTTAGTCGCTGATGCTGTGATGACGTCACAGACAATTAGTAAGACAAAGCTAGACGTATGTTATCTTAGCATTTGCCGAGGCTGCGACGTTTTCACGTACGTTTTCTGCAAACCTATTTAGTGATGGAAAACGCAATTACAACTTTTAAATAACACCGGAAAAGATTTTCGTGAACGCTGACAGTGGAAGCCTGGTGATGGGTTTATGGTCCTCCATTTACGGCGACGATACGTGCAACGACGGAACGTTCTTTTGCCTGCTCCCAGCAACATCATTAACTTCGCTCAAAACTAAGGAATTGTAGAACTATTGCAAATGAGTCCGCATATTAAAACTAGATTGCCGACTACCAGCCATGAGCTAGGACTCAAACAAAATAAAATTATTCTTGGCAAAACTTAGAGCTGATTTCGTATGTAGAAGATACTCAACAGAAAGGCACCAATCAAAAGGCGTTCTGTGGCGCAAAAGATAGCGCATCCGACTGCGAAAGAAAAGGTCACATGTTCGACGCCTGGTAGATTAATTAATTTTTAAGACTTTTACAAGAAATACGGAAATAGTGTCAGCAAGAACTGCTGGTGTCAGTTGTCTCGATTGTGGGATGTATTATTTATAGCTTCACATTAGTCTTAGTCTGAGAAATGGACAACTTATAAATGCATTTAGTTCGCGAACAAGGAATTCACTTTTCTGGAAAGCATTGCTAGCAGTGAAAATACACCGTACGCCCACAGTACAACGGGGTGTAGGACGATGAGGTTATGCGGAGAGATATAAAGCATGTACAATATGCAGGTCACAACACAAACGTAAGGGCTGTGATGTTTCTGAGTGTAAACTAACGTCAGCATCTGAAGCAGACTTACTTCATCTTTATGTAAGGTGATGAAACTGAAAAAAATTAAACGATAAGGATCCTAGCTGGACAGAACGAATATAATAACACTGTTTCTAATAAAGTAAAAAGTGTGTGGCCACATTAACTAGAAAATATCTTCCTGAAAGTGACGTGTGTGAATAGAGATTGCAAACGCAAACAACAAGGGAAAAAAATAATAATATCCCGTTTCTGATCGATGTGGTGAAATTTTTTGATTGTGATTTGGTTTTCATATGAGAGAACTGTCGAGTCGTTTCATAAATAAGTTAAAATGTGCTTTCGGGATACATTCGAAACAGCAATCTACGGATGTTATCTTGTACAATTCGACGGACTTCCGCTCTAACAACTGAGCAACCAAATAATTGACGTGTAGTTGGATAAAACGACAATTTTCACTAGAAGCTTAATTTCGCTGAAGGACTCTATCCTTCGTTGTAACAGTGGGACAGCATACCTCGGAGGTAAATTAATGTCAGCCAACGGCCTTGCTGCAGTGGTAAACCGGTTCCCGTCAGATCACGGAAGTTAAGCGCTGTCGGGCTGGACTGGGTGACCATCCTGTCCGCCGCGCGCTGTTGGCAAGCGGGATGCAATCAGCGTTTGTGAGGCAAATTGAGGAGTTATTTGATTGAGTAGTAGCGGCTCCGGTATGGTAAACTGAAATTCGGCCGGTAGCGCTGTGTGTTGACAACACTTCAAGTGACGCCTGCGGGCTGAGTTTAGTTTAGTTTTAAATTAATGTTAACTTCACAGTGCAACATATTTTTAATTAAGTTGGTGAACTTTTGCATCGACATGGTGGCAATTTGTCGGTACATTGCAACCACGTTTTACGCATCTTCTCGTTCTCTGAAACACTCAAAAACAACTATTTCAGGAGTTTTTATAGATGTAATTGTACAGTAGGGTATTACACGTCATTTGAAACTCATTTTCCGAAAAGTAAATTCTAAAATAAGACATCAGTGTGAATTAGGAATTACGACAGTAGGAGCAGCGAAATAGACAGTGACGTCACAGGTATCAAATGATTAGAATGGAACATTTGAGCGGGCTTTCAAATTATTTGAATTTAATTCCCATTTTTATAGAAGAATTCTGAAATACAAATGGAAAAAAGCATGTTAGGAGCATTAAATGACATAATTAATCATTTAAGACAATTTCCAGAAAGCAGTCAAATACCCAACTCTCCCGCGAGTCGTCCGGACACGGCTCTGACCCCAACAATGTTGGAAGGTGCGAGCACTCATTCGAGGTGATCGACGGATCACAACCAAACACCCCGCTGCACAAATGGGCGTCCCTGTTGGTAGTGCTGACACACTCGTCCGCAAGTTGCGGAACTCAAAGGTGTGTGTCCGCTGAGTTCCTCGCCGCCTAACAGAAGACCATAAGCAGCAACGAAGGATCACCTATTGATGGCGCGTTATAAGGCTGATCGTGGCAATTTTTTGTCAAACATCGTCACAGACGCTGGAGCATGGGTTCATCGCTTCTGACCGATAACAGAAGAGCACCGCACCACCTCTCAAGTTCAAAGCCCCATCCTCAGCCTTTAAGTTCATGGTAACGGTCTTCTGGGACTCTGAAGGGGATGTTATGCTCGCTGTCCTCCCTCGTGGTGCATCTATCAACTCTGAAGTGTACAGTACTGGTCATTAAAGTGGCTACGCCACAAAGATAACGTGCTGCAGACGCGAAATTAAACCGACAGGAAGAAGATGCTCTGATATGCAAATGATTAGCTTTTCAGAGCATTCACACAAGGCTGGCGCCGGTGGCGACACCTACAACGTGCTGACATGAGGAAAGTTTCCAACCGATTTCTCATACACAAACAGCACTTGACCGGCGTTGCCTGGTGAAACGTTGTTGTGATGTCTCGTGTAAGGAAGGAAATGCGTACCATCACGTTTCCGACTTTGATAAAGGTCGGACTGTAACCTATCGCGATTGCGGTTTATCGTATCGCGACATTGCTGCTCTCGCTGGTCGAGATCCAATGACTATTAGCAGAATATGGAATCGATGAGTTTAGGAGGGTAATATGGAACGCCGTGCTGGATTCCAACGGCCTCCTACCATTGGCAGTCGAGATGACAGGCATCTTATCCGCATGGCTGTAACGGATAGTGCAGCCGCGTCTCGATCCCTGAGTCAACAGATGGGGACTTTTGCAAGACAACAACCATCTGCACAAACAGTTCGACGATGTTTGCAGTACCCTTGACGCTACATCACAGACAGCAGCGCCTGCGATGGTGTACTCAACGACGAACCTGGGAGCACGAAAGGAAAAACGTCGTTTTTTCGGATGAAACCAGGTTCTGTTTACAGCATCATGATGGTCGCATCCGTGTTTGGCGACATCGCGGTGGATGCACATTGGAAGCGTGTATTCGTCATTGCCATACTGACGTATTACCTGGCGTGATGGTATGGGGTGACATTGGTTACACGTCTCGGTCACCTCTTGTTCGCACTGACCGCACTTTTAAAAGTGCACGTTACACTTCAGATGTGTACGACCCGTGACTCTACCCTTCATTCGATCCCTGCCAAACCCTACATTCAGCAGGATAATTCACGACCGCATGTTGCAGGCCCTGTACGGGCCCTTCTGGATACAGAAAATGTTCGACTGCTGCCCTGGCCAGCACATACTCCAGATCTTTCACCAACTGAAAATGTTGGTCAATGGTGGCCGAGAAACTGGCTCGTCACAATACGCCAGTCACTACTCTTGATGAACTGTGGTATCGTGTTGAAGCTGCATGGGCAGCTGTATCTGTACATGCCATCCAAGCTCTGTTTGACTCAATGCCCAGGCGTACCAAGGCAGTTGTTACGGCGAGAGGTGGTTGTTGTGGGTACTGATTTCTCAGGATCTATGCACCCCAGTTGTGTGAAAATGTAATCACATGTCAGTTCTAGTATAATATATTTGTCCAACGAATACACGTTTATCATCTGAAGTTCTTCTTGGTGTTGTAATTTTAATGGGCAGTAGTGTATTTTATTGCCCTCAGGAAGTTGAGGAAAGTACTTCAGTTTGTTCATGGCCACAAAAATGCAAACGAACTTCTCCATTCCCATGACAGTGCAAGGCCTCACACAAATCGACGCATCCGAAAGGAGCTCACAAAACGTCATTGGATTGTTCTTCTTCATCCGCCCCACAGCCCGTATTCGCACCTCCCGACTTCCATCTGTTTGGCCCAATGTGGGATGCACTCTGTGGGCTGCAGTACGCGTATGACAGAGGTGTTTTTGATGCAGCAAGACAATGGTTTTGACGTCGATCGGTAGCATAAGGGCGTACAGGCCCTCCGAGCAATGTTGAGTAAGGTAGTCTCACTGAACGAAGATTATGTAGAAAAACAGGATTTTTTGGCCAAAAGAGTGGGGAATAATACGTTGTCTGTTACCCTGAATAAAACCAACCTGCTTTCAGAGAAGAATGTGTTGCATTACATACTGAACGTTCCTCGTATAATAGTCATTGACGAAAAGGAAGACGCTACAGGAAAACAACAGGCGACTATTATGTGCTCTTTGGATTTCAGCAAGTCTTTCCACACTGTCGACTCTGATATTCTAATGGCGACACTCACAAGCCAAAATTTTTCAAGCGCCATACAATGCTTCAACCCGTACCTTACATCCATGCAACAGCGTGCAATGACTGGAGCAGAAACGTCACAAAGGAGGGATGCAGTAAGCGGACCCACGGACCCACAAGGATCAGTATTGGGCCCATTGCTCCTTCTATTACACGTTAACTATATGCTAATTATTTTCTCCCACTGCAAATATCACCCATACGCTGACGACCTTTAGTTGTGTCTAAGTGCATCTCCAACAAACCTGCACACAGCCATCCCGCATGTAAATGCTGTTCTACGTTCCTTATCTGATTGGGTGCAGAGCACCGGTTTGAAACTTAATCCATCTAAAAGGTAAGAAGTCTTAGTCGCTCACAAAAGTTATTGCCACGCAGTTCAGAGAATCTCTTCCGCCATTAATCCTAAACGACACAGAAATAATCTTTTGCTTCTTCTGCAGAGAACTTGGGCATAATTTTGGACTATTACTGAGACTGGACTGAACACAAAAGCAGTTAGTAACAAAATTCAGCCTCACTTCATGCACAACAGAAATATCAAAAAACATTTCCTTATGATTTTAAAAAGAAGTTTGGAAAATCACTAAACCTCCGCATACTTGACTATGGTGTACGAACAGTTATCATGAGTACGTGTCGATAAGAGGACAGACTGCCATACTCTACGTTTGTTCTATCGATTTCCCAATCACTGCGCTCGTATCTTCAGCTCGTACACTACTATCCGAACCGCAGCAAAAAAACTCGTTCTCAACAAAGTAAAATCCTCTCTGTAGCATCACACAACACTACCATACTTTTTAAATCACTTTCTGGATCAGGAACCCGGCTATGGACCAACCTTCCTCAAAATATTAGAGAAATAAAATCCCTCCTTAACTTCAAAGACAGGTAATGGCGCACCTATCACAGTAGCCATGTCTCCCACACGATAGTCTGCAGATCGCTCTCGGCATTTCTCTCTCCCCCCGCAACTTTCCCTCCCCCTTGTCGGCAAACTTCTTCATTTAAATTATGTTCTTTCCTAACAGTTACGTCACTGTCATTTCAGTCTCATCCTCTTTCTTTATCGCGTCTGCTTCTGATAATGATAAACATGGCTTCAAGTGTGCCAAAAGTAATCTATACGATTGTTAATAAATTTTACTATTATTATTATTATTATTATTAGCATCGATAATAATAATAATTATTATTATTATTATTGACGTGAATGTTTTTGTAATATGTGTTTTTCCTGTTCATAATTAAGAGAGGGCCTTTACTTACGGCCCTAATTTGATCAGGTATAAAAAGCAATAGATAAATAAAAAAATATGGCTGGAAACGCTTTCTGGCGGAGGAACACGCACTTAAAAACTGAGATAAAAAATGTTTGCAGTGACTGGTATCAGCTCCATGCGGATGGCCGAGCACCACTAGGTACGCCAGAGAGTCGTGTGGAACATTCTCCACGATAACTGCCACCATCCATATCACTTACAACGCGTGTAGCCCTTACTAGCTACGGACTCCTCTCCGCGGCGACTACTTTCTCGATGATCTGGGAAAGTCCTCATAAAGTGGTGGCAGGGAACCATTAACTAGTCCAGCCTCAGTGTGTGGGTGGGGATTACTGGCGGCTGCCTAGTCGACCAGTCAATCTTCCACAACGCCTCACAGGCGAGGAATATCTGTGCTTCACGCAGGCGACCCCCTTTCTGGAAGATCAGCCTTTAGTGGTAGGAAGTGTAATGTGACTACTACATGACGGTGCTTCAGCTTACTGCCCTCTGGAGAGTGGAACTAAGACACTAGTACAGTTTAAACTCCACTTTTCGTCAATGCATATACATACTGTCTCTTCACCAATACTGTTACCGATACGAAATACATTTGCAAACATGAAACATGATCTATATACAGAGAGAAAACATCTGAAGGAGGCAATAAGTAAGAGAAATGTGTTCTCATGTGTGCTTTAAATAATTGAAACCTACACTGTTAAACATATTTTATCTCCACCTTCAGGTGAGTACACCTCTCCTGGAACGTATTTCTGGCCATATGTCCACTGACATATTTTGCTCCTTATCCTCTCAACAGATCGTTTCCTGAAGTAGGTTCCCATTCAAAAAAATCTACCGGTATAAGGATATTGGGACCATTCTGGTTAACTTTACGAGCATCTCATTCCTGAGATGGAATTTTTTGCAGCCACTACCCTTTGCCTGCTTCATTATCTGACCAGCACATCGTAGGTACATATTCAGTGTTCGGTTCTGCGGGGGTTCATACTTTCTTTCTTCCTCCTGCCCCCCTTCCCCAAATATAATTTCTATTATCACTACTTTCAATGTACCACAAATGCCTAGTATTTTAATAATAAGAAGGATAATTACAATTAATGTAAGTAAAATGTCTTATATAACAATAATTTGTTTCCTTTAGTGCTCAGTATGTTGTTTTCGCTTAACTTGCAAGAAACTGCAGTCCAAAAAAATAAATTATTTTAAAAGCATTTGTCAGTAAATTTTAGAAATTCGTGTGTCATACAATTGCCTTAAGACGTACAGGGAACAGGCAAAATAATGTGAACATATGTACATACTTGAGAATTGTTTACTAAAAAGGGGTAGGACCCCCATTTGCCCTTAATACAGCTGCGCTTCATCTTGGAATATTGGTATATAATGATTGTATAGTCTGTTTCGATTCCCCCTGAAGGGGGCGGGCTGGCAGCAGCTTATTACGCCGCTCTTCAGCCTACAGAATTTGTTTTAAAAAGATGAAGATAATAAAAAATAACAGTTGGCGATAAAATCGGTGACTTAAAGGTAAAATGGCAGAAAATTCTGGAACTTTAAACATAAAACACAGGGTTGATGATGTGAATAAAATACACAGGAAGCAGAAAAATAATTGACAGACAATTAAAAAACACGGCGACAGTCTGGTTTCCGTTCCCAAGACACCCAGCGGTAGCATGATTTCTGTTCGCAACACTGTGGAAAGACGCACAACGCTGAACACTCACTTAAACGCTGCACAAAAAAGTTGGCACAAATATGACATACCACAGCCGATAGCAGGTGGGGGAGAACTGGACAGATGGCGGGGGAAAAAGGGGGGGAAGGAGAGGAAAAGTAAAGGGGGAGGGGGGAAAGGAGCCAATGGAGGATGAGGATCCATAAGAGGTGTGGGTGCACTGAGCAGACATGCCAGGGAGTGGGGAAGACAGAGGAGGGGAATACAAAAGGACTTGGGGGGAGGGGGTGAGAAGGAAGATAGGGAGAGGTTAGGTGGAGAGAAAACACAGGGTGGAAGGGGGGAGGAAGAGGGAGCCCAAGGAAAGGACGGAGGAATGGAGGGGGTTGAAGATCAGAGTTGATAGGACGGATGAACAGATAAATGGAGGGAAAGAGGGCATCATCCAGGAGGGGGAGTTGATGACAGCCACCTTGGGAAAGGAGATGTAGGGTGTAGAGATGGAGGGTAGGGGGGATACAACATTGTAGACGTGGCAGGGGACAGGGATGGGAGAGGAGAGGAGCAACCAGGGGGTGAGGGGGATCAAGGCGGCAGGAGGTGTAGAGGATGCGGATATGTTCTAGGAATAGGAGCAGATGGGGCAAAGGATTGAAGTCATAGAGGATCCATGTGAGGGACGGGAGGCGTATACGGAAGGCGAGGCGGAGTGCATGGCACTCGAGGATCTGGAGGGACATAGAATTTGGGGGGGGGGCAGATATCCAGGCAGGACTGGCATAGCAGAGGATGGGACGGATTAAGGATTTGTAGGTGTGGAGGATGGTAGAGGGGTGCAACCCCCATGTCTGGCCAGAGCGGAGTTTGAGGAGATGGAGGCGGTTGTGGGCTTTGGATTGGATGGAGCGGAGATGAGGGATCCAGGTGAGGTGACAGTCAATGGTGAGGCCAAAGTAGGTGAGGGTGGGGGTGAGGCGGACAGGACAGGCGCAGACAGTCCAGGAGCCGGAAGGAGCTAGTGGTACGACCTACGATGATTGCCTGGGTCTTGGAAGGATTGATTTTCAGGAGCCACCAGTTACACCATGCAGAAAAAAGGTCAAGGTGATTCTGGAGAAAGCATTGGGACCGTTGGAGGGTAGGAGCGAGGGCGAGGAATGCGGTGTCATCAGCATATTGCAAGAGGTGTACTGGAGGGGGGGGGGGGGGGTTGGGGCATATCTGCCGTGTACAGGACAGGAGGTAGAGGAAAGGAGAGAGGACAGAGCCTTGGGGCACAACTGCAGAGGGGTACAAGGTGTGGGAATTGGCATTATGGATGGTAACATAGGAGGGGCGGTGGGAGAGGAAGAAGGCCATCAGATGGATGTAATTGACAGGAAGGGCGTAGGTGTGGAGTGCCACTCTTCGACCAGAACCTCTTTTAAATCCGGAGAGGGCGTTGCCGGCGAGCAGTGTGGTTCATCTATCAAGTTTTCGACGCATGCACAGAATAGTTACAGTACACTATATATTGCGGAACGGAGGAAGTTTTCGCCAGTCTGTGACGGCTCACCTGAAGATGACTGGCAGGTGCCCAGTTGAAATATCGTGCGAAGTATTGAACGACGACCGGCTGCAAGCCCGAAATTTGTTTGAACAGTCAATTCGCCGGGAAAATTTTAAAATTCACTCCGCCCATAAGGGTTCGACAGTGTTCACGTCCGGGGACTGTGCTGGCCAGGGAAAACGCTGCAATTCAGTTGCATACTCCTCATATCTCGATTGTACTTTTCTGACTGTGTGAATAGGTGCGTTACCATCCTGAAATATGGCATTATTGTTGGGGAACTACATTTGAATCATGAGGTGCACCTGATCACCTAAAGTGTTCACATAATCAAACTTCCTGGCAGATTAAAACTGTGTGCCGGGCCGTGACTCGAACTCTGGACCACTGCCTTTTGCGGGCAAGCGCTCTACCAACTGAGCTACCCAAGCACGACTCACGCCCCGTCCTCACAGCTTTACTTCTGCCAGTACCTCGTCTCCTACCTTCCAAGCTTAACAGAAGCTCTCCTGTGAACCTGCAGAACTAGCACTCCCGAAAGAAAGAATATTGCGGAGACTTGACTTAACCACAGCCTAGGGGATGTTTCCAGAATGAGATTTTCACTCTGCAGCGGAGTGTGCGCTGGAAGTTTGGAACGTAGGAGACGACGTACTGGCAGAAGAAAAGCTCTGAGGACGGGGCGTGAGGCGTGCTTTGGTAGCTCAGCTGGCGCCGGCACGGTAGCTCAGCGTGTTCGGTCAGAGGGTTAGCAGCTCTCTGTAATAAAAAAGTGAGCTAATCGATCAACAACGAACTTAAACGGATGTCTTACGACGTCCGCCCCGAGCAGCTGCGACGAATAAAAGCGAACAAAAATGAGAATAAAAATAAAAGTTGGTAGAGCGCTTGCCTGCGAAAGGCAAAATTCCTGAGTTCGAGTCTCGGTCCGACACACAGTTTTAATCTGCCAGGAAGTTTCGTATCTGCGCACACTCCGCTGCAGAGTGAAAATCTCATTCTGTTCACATAATCGTTGGTTGTAACACCGCCATCGAGAGTAATGAAGGGACCAGCTGAAAACCATGATATGGCTGCCCACACCATCACACTTCCATCTCCATGTTTAACCTTTGGAATCAAGCAATCAGGGTTGTAGGCTTCTTTTGGCATTCTCTGAACGTTAATCCGGACCGATGTTGGAAATAACGAAAGCGTTGACTCGTCGGACCGTATGAGGTGTTTCCACCGATCTGCCGTCCAGGATTTGTCACCGTGTTTTACGCTTCTTTGCGTTGATTGTCATCACTAATGGTTTCGGTATAGTAGCTCATCCATGAATATTCACTTTATGGAGTTGTCGGCGGACAGTGTCGATAGATTCGGGGTCTCTAAGATCGCTATTGAGTTCTGCAGTCACTTTAGCAACCGTAGTTTTGTGTTGTTTTGACACAGTTCGTGTTAGCGTACGACGATCTGTGTCATTTAGTTTTGATTTGCACCCACTATTACGTTTACACGATGATGTCTTTCCATGTTTTGTGTGGGATGTCATGACTGTTGAAACAGTTGCCCTTGAAACATTCAATAAGTTGGCTGCCTTGGTTACTGATGTTCCAGCTAATCGGGCCCCCACAATCTGCCCTCTTTGGAACTCTGTTAGGTCTTCATTGCACGTCGACCTCGGCCTCTGAATGCAAATACGAAGTGTGCGCTACTCGTAAACAACCTGCACTGACCACTAGTTCTTACTGAACACGCACAGTACAGCGCTACACGTGCTTTACCTGCGTTGTTGACAGTCAAAGACAACCATCTCTTTACTACCACTGTTCACATTATTTTGCTTATCCCCTGAATAATAGCAACAAACTATCATAAGTCTGTTAACTTCCCAATTTATACGATATAAAACTGCAGTGAGCAATTACTACTATCAGTATTTCACCTAGAACTGTGATTGTGAGCTTCTGTTGTGCTATTGGATTCGTGATTTCCTGTCAGAAAGGTCACAGTTCGTAGTAATAGACGGAAAGTCATCGAGTAAAACAGAAGTAATATCCGGCGTTCCCCAGGGAAGTGTTATAGTCCCTCTATTGTTCCTGATCTATATTAAGGACATATGAGACAATCTGAGTAACCGTCTTAGATTGTTTGCAGATGGTGCTGTCATTTACCGTCTTGTAAAGTCATCAGATGATCAAAACGACTTGAAAAATGATTTAGATAAGATATCTGTATGGTGCGAAAAGTGGCAATAGACCCTGAGTAAGGAAAAGTGTGAAGTTATTCACGTGAGTACTAAAAGAAATCAGCTAAATTTCGATTACGCGATAAGTCGCACAAATCTGAAGGCTGTAAATTTAACTAAATACTTAGGGATTACAATTACAAATAACCTAAATTGGAACGATCACATAGATAATATTGTGGGTAGAGAAAACCAAAGACTGCGATTCATTGGCAGAACACTTAGAAGGTGCAACAGGACTACTAAAGAGACTGCTTACACCACGCTTGTCCGCCCTATTCTGGAGTATTGCTGTGCGGTCTTGGATTCGCATCAGGTGGGACTGACGGATGACATAGAAAAAGTGCAAAGAAGGGCAGCTCGTTTTGTATTATCGCGAAATAGGGGAGATAATGTCACAGACATGATACGTGAATTGGAGTGGCAATCATTAAAACAAAGGCGTTTTACGTTATGACAGGATCTTCTCGTGAAATTTCAATCGCCAGTTGTCTCCTCCGATTGCGAAAACACACTGTTGGGACCCACCTACATAGGGAGAAATGATAATCACGATAAAATAAGATAAATCAGAGTTTGTACAGAAAAATTTAAGTGCTCGTTTTTCCCGCGTGCTGTTGGAGAGTGTAACGGTAGAGAGACAGCTTGAAGGTGGTTCACTGAATCCTCTGCCAGGCACTTTATAGTGAATAGCACAATAATCACGTAGATGTAGATGCTAGTGTGTAAATACACTAACGGAAAAAACAACACCAATAGATAATTAATGTAGACAAATGAAATTTCGGGAATACATTTGTCTAGGTAACATATTGAAGTGATTAAAATTGTAAGATTACAAGTTAACGTGACCACTAGATAAGTCATTGCAAATGTAAAATGCTAGCACAGTAATTACCGGTATAGCCGTCATAATGTTGGATGAAAACATGCAAATACGCATGCATTGTCTTATACATGTGCCGGAAGTCAGTTTGTGGGATAGAGTTCCATGTCTGTTGCACTTGGCCAGTCAATACAGAGACGGTTAATGCTGGTTGTGGATGACGCTGGAGTTGTCTAATGAAGCCCAATATGTGCTCTATTGGAGACAGATATGGTGATGGAACAGACCAAGGCAACTTGACGACACTCTATAGAGCACGTTGTGTTACAACAGTGGTATGTGGGCGAGCGTTATGCTGTTGGAAAACGCTCTCTGGAATGCTGTACATGAATGGCTGCACAACGGTCGAATCACCCGATTAACGTACAATTTTGCAGTCAGGATGTGTGGGATAGTCACAAGAGTGCTCCTGCTGTCGTACGAAATCACAGTCCAGACCATAACTCTAGTTTCAGATCCTGTGTCTAGCACGCAGACGCGTTGTTTGCAGGCTCTCGGCTGACCTGATCTTAACGAACACATGCCCACCACAGACAGCGAGGCTGAATTACATCAGAAATCACAACAGACCTCTACCCTGTCCTCCAATGAGCTCTGGCTTGACACCATTACAGTTGCAAATGGCGGTGGTTTGGGGTCAGTGTAATGCACACTGCAGTACGTCTGGTTCGGCGCTGACCTGGAAGTAGCTGATTTGTAACAGTTCGTTGTGTCACGGCTGGGCCAAGTGCTCCTGCAAATGCAGTACGATACACCAGAGCCATACGCCGAATACGATGGTTTTCCCTCGCCCACGTGGTCGTCCAGGGCTCGATCCTCTTGCGACCGTACATTCTCGTGGCCACCGTTGCCAGCAATCAAGTACAGTGGCTACAATCCAGCCAAGATTGTCTGCAATATCGTAGAAGTAACATCCAGCTTCTCATGGCTCTATCACACGACCTCGTTCGAATTCAGCGAGGTGTGGATAATGGCCTCTTTCTCATCTTGAAGGCATTCTTTGCTAACATTAACTCAGCACGTCCAATCTCAAAGGTAACTAACACAGCGTGGCCGGACGGGGTGGTCGAGCGGTTCTAGATGCTACAGTCTGGAACCGAGCGACCGCTACGGTCGCAGGTTCGAATCCTGCCTCGCGCATGGATGTGTGTGATGTCCTTAGGTTTGTTAGGATTAAGTAGTTCTAGGTTCTAGGGGACTGATGACCTCAGATGTTAAGTCCTATAGTGCTCAGATCCATTTGAACCGTTTAGTTATAGCGTGTCTCTAAAGCGAATCTGATTTGCATCCGCATAATGATGCTACTAGCGCCGCTCTTATGCGACTGGTGTGAAATTTGATTAGGCATTAAAAACACACCTACCAACTTCCTTTTATTTAGCACAACTCCTTATTCGTGATGCGATCATTTTTCGCCTCAAAAATGGTTCAAATGGCTCTGAGCACTATGGGACTCAACTGCTGAGGTCATAAGTCCCCTAGAACTTAGAACTACTTAAACCTAACTAACCTAAGGCCATCACACACATGCATGCCCGAGACAGGATTCGAACCTGCGACCGTAGTGGTCGCGCGGTTCCAGACTGTAGCGCCTAGAAGCACTCGGCCACTCTGGCCGGCCATTTTCCCCCTCAGTTAGGTGGAATGTTACATGGTATAGTCACTTCAATATGACCACGCACAGATGACAGATGGCAGTACTACAAGTATACCGGATACACGGGGGGGGGGGGGGGGGGGAGGCACTGCAGTCGTTGTAGTGCGGATATAGAATGATTTATCTTCATGTCTAGAATGTCATGATCATTGGCCTTCGGGCAAAGAGCGGAAGCACTTCCGAAACGGCTAAGTTTGTAAACGTTTACGTGCCCTGTGGTATACAGCGCATTGCAAAATGGTGCTAACCAAAACTGGCACTGAGGAAACTTGGTGTACTACCAGCATTAGGTGACAGGAGTGAAAGACGGCTACGGGTATCTGTACGGGCGAATAGACATGCGAATGTTGATAAGCTGACCGCCCAAGGGGCAACCAACAGTGCCTCCTCAATGACCGTTCAGTGTACGTTGCTACATGCGAGGTGTAACAATAAAGTAATGAGACTGATTTTCTTTGCAAGATGTGGCAACCCTGCAGGCTTGCGCAGGCTTTGACTTTGGTCTATAAGATGCTTCTAGTCCAAGCGGCACATTGATGCAACTGCTCAGTCGTCAGTTGTGCTGTAGTAAGTTAACACATGTTAGTGTCTCCCGTCACGGAAATGGAACCGCATAATGTTGCGCAAAGGTTTGCCACTTCTTTTTGCGTTACATTTGGTTAAAACGCGACGACAACTTACGGTAAGCTTCAGAAGGCTTTTGGAGAGGAGGTTATGTCAAGAGCTCAAGTTTTTCGTTGGCATAAAACGCTTAGTGAAGGCAGAACGGATATTGATGATGAAAACCGCAGTGGACGACCATCAACCTCACGGACGGATGTCAACTTGCCCAGGGTGCGTGAACTAGTACGATTTGATCGAAGATTATCTGTGAAAATGATTGCAGAAGAACTGAACATCAATCGAGAAACGGTTCGTCTAATAATAACTGAACATCTTGGTATGAGAAAGACTTGTGCAAAAATTGTCCCCAGAAATCTCACACCACAACAGCAAGAATCACGGAAAAATGTGGCAGCCAATCCGTTAGAGCAAACGGAAATCAATCCAGAATTGTTGACCCGTGTTATCACTGGTGATGAAAGTTGGTTTTTTCAGTACGATCCAGAGACAAAACGCCAAAGTTCGCAATTGTGCTCAACGGGATCACCCAGCCTAAAAAAAAGCTCGCATGTCAAAGTCAGAAGTGAAATGCATGCTTGTGTACTTCTTTGATTCCAAGGGAATTGTTCACAGAGAATGGGTGCCTCCTGGACAAACAGTTAACCAATATTACTATAAAGAAATTTTAGAAAGACTTCGTTAAAGAGTTCTTCGTGTCCCTGCCAACATTGCAGATAATTGGATTCTGCATCACGATAATGCGCCATCCCATACTGCTCTGTCAATACAGCCATTTTTAACCTCAAAACAAGTTTCAGTACTACCACAGCCACCTTATTCAACACATATCGCTCCGTGCGACTTTATTCTACACTCCTGGAAATTGAAATAAGAACACCGTGAATTCATTGTCCCAGGAAGGGGAAACTTTATTGGCACATTCCTGGGGTCAGATACATCACATGATCACACTGACAGGACCACAGGCACGTAGACACAGGCAACAGAGCATGCACAATGTCGGCACTAGTACAGTGTATATCCACCTTTCGCAGCAATGCAGGCTGCTATTCTCCCATGGAGACGATCGTAGAGATGCTGGATGTAGTCCTGTGGAACGGCTTGCCATGCCATTTCCACCTGGCGCCTCAGTTGGACCAGCGTTCGTGCTGGACGTGCAGACCGCGTGAGACGACGCTTCATCCAGTCCCAAACATGCTCAATGGGGGACAGATCCGGAGATCTTGCTGGCCAGGGTAGTTGACTTACACCTTCTAGAGCATGTTGGGTGGCACGGGATACATGCGGAAGTGCATTGTCCTGTTGGAACAGCAAGTTCCCTTGCCGGTCTAGGAATGGTAGAACTATGGGTTCGATGACGGTTTGGATGTACCGTGCACTATTCAGTGTCCCCTCGACGATCACCAGAGGTGTACGGCCAGTGTAGGAGATTGCTCCCCACACCATGATGCCGGGTGTTGGCGCTGTGTGCCTCGGTCGTATGCAGTCCTGATTGTGGCGCTCACCTGCACGGCGCCAAACACGCATACGACCATCTTTGGCACCAAGGCAGAAGCGACTCTCATCGCTGAAGACGACACGTCTCCATTCGTCCCTCCATTCACGCCTGTCGCGACACCACTGGAGGCGGGCTGCACGATGT
The DNA here is from genome assembly GCF_023897955.1 of Schistocerca gregaria. Taxonomy (NCBI): domain Eukaryota; kingdom Metazoa; phylum Arthropoda; class Insecta; order Orthoptera; family Acrididae; genus Schistocerca; species Schistocerca gregaria. The sequence continues at coordinate 1,010,841,227 of NC_064920.1, read as the reverse complement.
TGGGGCGTGAGCGGAAGACGGCCTAACGGTGTGCGGGACCGTAGCCCAGCTTCATGGAGACGGTTGCGAATGGTCCTCGCCGATACCCCAGGAGCAACAGTGTCCCTAATTTGCTGGGAAGTGGCGGTGCGGTCCCCTACGGCACTGCGTACGATCCTACGGTCTTGGCGTGCATCCGTGCGTCGCTGCGGTCCGGTCCCAGGTCGACGGGCACGTGCACCTTCCGCCGACCACTGGCGACAACATCGATGTACTGTGGAGACCTCACGCCCCACGTGTTGAGCAATTCGGCGGTACGTCCACCCGGCCTCCCGCATGCCCACTATACGCCCTCGCTCAAAGTCCGTCAACTGCACATACGGTTCACGTCCACGCTGTCGCGGCATGCTACCAGTGTTAAAGACTGCGATGGAGCTCCGTATGCCACGGCAAATTGGCTGACACTGACGGCGGCGGTGCACAAATGCTGCGCAGCTAGCGCCATTCGACGGCCAACACCGCGGTTCCTTGTGTGTCCGCTGTGCCGTGCGTGTGATCATTGCTTGTACAGCCCTCTCGCAGTGTCCGGAGCAAGTATGGTGGGTCTGACACACCGGTGTCAATGTGTTCTTTTTTCCATTTCCAGGAGTGTATTTCCAAGAGTCAGAACCGCAGTCAAGGGACACCATTTCCAAACAACACGAGTGTGTCAGGAGGAAACTACTTTGAAGGAGACAACACTAAACTTGATTAAAACGGTAAGCAATATTTTTTCACATCACTCTCATTACTTTATTGTCGCATCTCTTATAGGTCTCGGCAGCAGGCGCCTGTTTCATGCACTCATGCTGTTTTCAACGGCGACGGAGGATGGAATTTGGACGCCAGTACCACAACAGGACGTTCATTGAGTGGGCTTTTCAGGTGAATCAATTTTATATTTCATCGGCAGAGAGGCGGTGGCGCCTACAGTGGGAAACTTCTGACAGCAAACACCCTGCAACAATCTTCGAAAGGACCAGGCCAGAGGAGGGAGCATAACGGCTTCGGCATTTCGTGGGTGATTTCGTCAATCTGGAAGGCACAATGGACCAACCTAAGTAAGTGTCTATCCTTAGGGACAATGTTCAGCTTCATAGGCAGTTTGTGTTTCTTCGGCAGGATGGCATCTTCTAGCAGCTCAATGCAATGTGCCACACGGCTTCCAATGTACATGCGTAGTTGGAAGAGCACCAGGATGAGTTTACCGTACACCCTTGGCCCCATACTCCCGGATTTAAACCTGATCGAGAATGTGTGGGGCCACCTCGCTCTGGCTGTTCGCCCAATAGACCCTCAACCGAGAAACATAGCGTAGCTCGCTACGGTACTGGAGTTAGCGTGGCTCCACATTGCTGCCGGTACGTTCCAGAACCTCACTGACCTCTTTCTACAGTCTCACAGCGGTCCATGGCCGCCCCCATAACTGAGTGGTCAGCATGATGGATTGCTGTCCTACGGGCTCGGGTTCGATTCCCGGCTGCGTAGGGCATTTCCACCGCTCAGGGACTGGCAGTTGTGCTGTCTTCATATCATTTCATCCCCCATCTGGCGCGCAGGTAGCCCAATGTAGCGTCGGATGTAATAAGACTTGCCCCAAAACGGCCAGACCTGCCCCCTAAAGGGCCTCCCGGCCAATGACGCCAAACGATCATTTCCATTTTACAGCGGTCCGTACTGCAAAAGGTGGTTGTTCAGGCTTTTCACAGGAGGTAACTTTACAGGAGGTAACTTTAATGTGACCACACAGTTTATTTCAGTCAGTATTTCCCACTTCTGTTCGAGAAAGTTTTTTTTCTTTCCTTTTCCTTTACTGGACAGTCTTCCCTTTTCAGTTTTGCTTTACTCATCTTCCTCTGTTTTCCGGTTCTACCTGTGGACTCAAAAACAGTGTGGGATTTGTTATTGACAGCAGGTATGTTTAGCTTGTGAACAAGCGCCTTTTCCTGGACTGAATGTTCCTTGCAGCCACAAGCCCATACACGTAGCTGCTCCTCATGCACGAAACGGAGGCGTGTCCTGTGTTAAACACAGCTTATCACTTTCGAGACTATTAGTTTTCATGCTACTTTATTTTTCAAACGTTATCTGAGAAACTTGGAAACTGATGTGTGTAAAAATATAAAAGCTTTTAGGAAAGATTGAGGACGACGACTAAAGTGGGTGTAACAGTTCTCAACAGCAGGTACTGTGGCTGAATAAAACAAGTTTGTTTCCAAACAGAATACAGAGCGTACACCGTCGACATTTAACTGCTGTGCAGATATTTTCACTGCAATGCAGATATAAAAATAAACAGGCATAAGGAATCGAAAGAAATGCGAGCCGCAGTACACGGACCCAATGGGTCTCTTATAGCAAATTACTCTGGAAATATTCCTGAACAGCCACCTAAATTATGTCAGAGGAATTCGGGTTTAGCCTGTGCATAACCCGACGTACAGGTCTACTACAAATGATTCATTCGTTTTCAAACCTCTATATTTTCCAAAGTATTTAGTGTAAAACTGTGGCTGATACATGAATAGAACCGTAAACTCACAAAGTTTGCATTTTGCGCTCTACAAATGTTCTGCGAGTGCACCTCTTTGTCACATGACACACGCCCAGGACGTGTTAAGGTTCGTTCCATACCTTGTAAGTACGCTGTTTAGGTTTTTATGTTGGTAACGTCACATAGCCCTCTGTATGAAAATCACTGGCTGTGCTGTGTGCAGTCTGTGGCTGGTTGGCATTGTTGGAATATTTGCTATTGTAGTGTTGGGCAGTTGGATGTGAACAGCGCGTAGCGTTGCGCAGTCGGAGGTGAGTTTCCAGCAGTGGTGGATGTGACGAGAGAGATAGCAGAATTTTGAGAGAGGACGATCTGGACGTGTGTCCATCAGAAAGAGTACATTTGTAATACTGTATATCATGAACTGATATATATGATGGCTTTTGAATATTATTAAGGTAAATACATTGTCTGTTCTATATCAAAATTTTTCATTTGCTGACTGTGCCTATCAGCAGTTAGTGCCTTCAGTAGTTACTGCCTTCAGTAGTTACTGCCTTCAGTAGTTAGAATCTTTTATTTAGCTGGCAGTATTTGCGTTCGCTGTATTGCAGTAGATCGAGTAACGAAGATTTTTGTGAGGTAAATGATTCATGAAAGGTATAGGTTATTGTTAGTCAGGGCCTTTCTTTTGTTGGGATTACTGAAAGTCACATTGCGTTGCGCTAAAAATATTGTGTGTCGGTTTAGTATTGATCAGAATAAATAAAGACAGAAATGTCTGAGCACGTTCAGTTTTGCTCAGCTGCTTGAAAATCAAATAACGTAAAAGGGGACGCTACAGCCTCATGTAGCGACATCCTGTTAATGGTCATCCCAGCAGCATAGGTTCGTCTTCTGAGCTGTTCCACTGTACTTGGTAGTGATGGTACGAACACACGGTCCTTAATGCACCCACAAAGAAAAAACTCGCAAGGCTTTATTTCAGGCAACTTGGAGGGCCAAGGGAACAGAGCCACATCTTCACCACTACACTGAATCCAGTGATGCGGAAGTTCATCGTTTAAGTAGGGACGAGCATCGAAGCTCCAATGAGAAGATGCCCTAACTTGCTGGAAGATGAAATTCTCGGAATCATGACTCATATCAAGTTAAGAGGTACCCGTTAAAGTCTTTTACCCATAAACATTTTCTTGCTTTGTCGTCATTTTGTCAAGGCACCACACTCGTGACGGCAACTGCTGGGCACATGCAAACTCTGAGAGTTTACAGTTCTGTTCATTCATCTAGCCTGTAACACTTTGGAGAATATGGAATTTCAAAACGAATTAATAATTTACAGCAGCCATGTACACTTCATAGTTTTTCAGAAAGTTTCATTATTGTTGAATGTCAACAGTTTTAGTTTCCATTGACAAGTATGAAATTTTTCTACCAAGAAAAGCAGGTGAGCCGGCTGCTGTGGCCGAGCGGTTCTAGGCGCTTGAGGTTGGAACCGCGCGACCGCTACGGTCGCAGGTTCGAATCCTGCCTCGGGAATGGATGTGTGTGCTGTCCTTAGGTTAGTTCGGTTTAAGTAGTCCTAAGTTCTAGGAACTGACGACCTCAGATGTTAAGTCCCATAGTGCTCAGAGACATCTGAAAGCAGATGACTCCACTCACAAGGCTCTCATTTACTTTAGCCTGCTTGCAGTCACTGCGGTCCACAAACTGCAAGCTGCCATGTACAATCTTTGCCAGTAAACCTGTCTACCTCCGCATTGACTTAAGTGCAAGAAACACTGCAGGCTGCAGCAGTTTGCAGAGCAAGTGTATTTTTTTTCTTTTTATTTTTGCCAATAAATCTGGCTACCCCTGCAGTGACTAAGTCCAAGAAACACTGCAGGCTGCGGTAGTTTACAGAGCAAGTGTTTTTTTTTTCCTTTTTTTTCATTCTAGATTTCCTTTGCTATGTCTACTTCTGTCAGCGTGGCTGACTGCCATGCGAAAGACCTTGGTTCGATCCCCAGTACTACCAATGATTTTTCCTTTATGAGAAGGACTGGGATGGGTGTACCTGCACCCTGCCACACTGCATCTACATGACGTCATGTGCATTCTTTCATTCAAGACCACTCGTTTAATAACTTTTTAATACTGCATTTTATTTTTGCAATAAAAGTTTTTGTCTAATCAAAGCACCTTTCTACCAATCTAAAACTGGCAGGCCGGTCGTTGACCTAATCTTCCCTCCCTAATGTACAAGGGGGTTGGGGCTGTTTGGGGTAGGAGACCAGACAGTGAGGTCATCGGTCACTGCACGAGGGCAAGCCAGAACGTCATTGACCTTATTTTTTATTAGACAAAGTTAGGTACATATAGGTAATGACAAACATCCTATTCTATGTACCTTACACTATTTTTCGACATAGTCCCCAAACTGCTTCATACATTTGTCCCGTCGCAACACTAAATTTTAGATGCCCTGTGGTAGAATTCGTCCGGCTGAATATGGAACCACTGTCGGACTGCTGTCTTGGGTACATGTGAGTCGCCGTTCTTCCAAGAGCTTCTTCAGCAGTCCGAAAACGTGGAAATCACTATGAGTGAGGTCTGAACTGTATGATGAGTGGTTAAGAATCTCCCAGTGAAATTTCCAGAGCTTTTTGACATTTCGGATTGCAACATGTGATCTCCCATTGTTGTGGAGAAGAATTACTTTGTCCACATCGAGAATCCCTCAGTACTTTCTCCTGATGGCAGCCCTCAGGCGTGACAGTGTGGAGCAATAACTGTCGGCATTGATGGTTACATCTTGTGGCATGAAATCCAGCAGGAGCAGTCCATGGCTATCCCAGAAGGCTATTAACATCACTTTCCCAAAAGATGGCGGTGAAAAGATCTTTTTTATCACACCATATTCTGGTACTACGATTCCAGCGTGAAATGCAGCATACACATTTCATCGCCAGGAATAAGCAGTCCAGGAAACGTTCACCCCCCCCCCCCCCCTTTGAGTACCGTTCCAGAAGATTCAGTGAAGACATCACTCGCTTGCCTTTCATCACGTTATCCAACTGCTTAGGCAACCACCGCTGTAAAACCTTCTGGTATCCTAAGGACCCATGAACGACGATGTAAGCACTACTACACAATATGTCAAGTTCCCGGGAAATGGCCGTGATGTTCACACGCCGATATGCTTTCACCATTGCATTCACGCGGGAAATGTTGTCGTCATTCAACGACGAACACAGCGTCCCCGACTGCTCCTTGTCATGCAAGACGCCACTGTCTTTGTCGAGTTCATAACACCACCACCTCAAACTTCTCAAAGGGACACCGTTTTCCCCATATGTGGACTGCATTTCCTTGTAGATCTCAATGGGCGTTCGTCCCTTGCTACAAAAGAAAACGGATCAGACTTTGTTGCTCTAACGCTGTGGACGTGTGAAGCACAACCGCCATCTTTAGCAACTGACAGCACCGCCGTGCAGCGGAGCTACCGGCAGACAAGGCTGGAAAGAACCAAGAAACGTCCAACACTCGGAATGGATATGTTGATTTTGAATGTATAGCCGCAATTTGGCTCAAAAAAAGAAGTGGCAAAGACTTTTTGATTTGCACCCGTAGTGCCTCTATTGATCGCACTTTGACAAGTAAACGGTTATTTAATATTGTTGTGTAAATTCCCACCTAAAACATGTACGACAAACGGAGTCCATATGGCGCAGTAGACGACCCATGGAAATGTAGGCACATCTTCCGATTTTAACTTCCACAAATGAATTCATGTGGAACTTAAAGCCGATCGGAAATGGTACAATAGGTATTCAGCATGATTTTATCAACAAATGACCATTTTTAAGCTACTTGGTGCGGAAGGATGTGAGAACTTAGTGGCTGTTAACGCTGGTATGGCAGCCAAAAATAATCCAAACGAAAATGTATTGTCTACTCGGAATATTTAAAGCATGAATACTGAGACTACTTTGTCAATAAAGGCAAAGCGCATCAGTTAAATGAGCTGTTGTACTTGCGGTATGCTTGGTGCAAGATCACCAAACAACCCTCCTCAACAAAAGTTTTTGAAAAGATTCGAAGGGACCTTAATCTCAAGGATCTGGATTCTGTTCGTCAGCTAAGGACTAATTAATAGAGGAAAATTTGGGAAAACAATGATTTCTGATGGGACTGAAAGTAAATAATGTATAAAACTGCAATTATGTTCTTATCTGAATTTTAGTTCCTGCTTCAGAAAGCAGAATTATAGGTTTTTTGTTTAAGATTTGATCGATTTCTGGATGGCGTAATGTAATTTGTTAACTAGGTTCCTTTTTTGCGTCCATTCCCACCGCACTCTTCAACCACTGGTAGTTTGAAAAATATACAGTTCTGGATAAAATCTAGTCGAACACTCTTCTACACTTTGTCACTCCAAGTTCTTTATGAACCCTTCGTTCGTTCTTACCCCATGCGAGCTAGCGCCCCGTCTATAACGACCTCGATTGCGACAAAAAGTATTTACTTTTCTAGCTTCCTCTTTCAAAAATTCCATTTCTCAAATTTCTTATTACGATTTAGCATTTTGCAAAAACAAAAGCATTACACTAGCTTCTCTTGATGAAGAGCAAAAACTAGTAGCTAGTGCAGTAAAAATTGTGATGCACTAAATACACAACTCAAGAAAAAAGAGTGACTTTTCGTTTCTGTCGTTAATCATGTTTATTACATGGGGCAGTCATAGCTCCTGGCGTTATTCGATGTTACCACGCTAACGATTGGTAAACTGAGATTCCAAATGCTTCAAATATCGATACTTCATAGACACAATAAATTGTACGATACGCATCACTCTAAAACGTCACGAAAGGAAAGTGTGACAGCAGAGTTAAGACAGTGGAAAATCAAAGACCGAGTTGCTCCTTTGATGTATTACATTACGGTTGTTTTGGAGGGTGTATGAGATGTATAATTCATGAGAGATAGAGGAAACGTACCGTTTCCGGCAGGATGGAGAGCCGCAGACTGTGCAGGTTTTGCTTCCAGCAGCCCGCGCCCGTATGATTGACAGTAGTGGCTCCCTGAGGCAGAAGGCACTGGAATACAACATTACGCATTTGTACGAGACAGCGGCACGAGTTTCTGATTGTCCATTACGCTATATGGCTTACAACCGACTGTGCGCACCTCTTTGAAAACTTCTATTTATGTGAGAGTGGGATTGCAGGGACGGTTTCACAAAAGTTACGTTACGTTCGAGAAACACAGTCTATTTTCTAAAAAGAAACAGATTTCCAGCAAATTAGTAGTATCCCTGTCATCAAGTTACAATCTCGACTTACGTCTACCTTTCGGAGATAACAGGGCCAGCTAATAATACAGGGTATCCCAAAAAGAATGACCCGATTTTAACTTGTAATAATACTGAGACAAATGTCACTAGGTAACTGAAACAGCACTAGATGTAATCGACATGGTCTAGAGTTTCAGAAAAAATCCGTTAGATGTCGCTACGAGCGTTGGATAGGGCGTACAGGACCGCGAGACCAGGCTTTACACTCTTGGCCTCCTAGGTCCCTTGACTTAACACCATGTGATTTCTTCCTGTGGAGATATGTTTAACAATGTGTTTACGTTCCTCCCTTACCTCGTGACACTGATGAACTAAAAACCAGAATATCAGCTGCAGTATCTTCAGTGGCAGAAGACACCTTACGCTCAGTTCGGGATGAATTCGGCTATCGGCTACATGTCCGTGCAGCCAATGGAGGACATACTGAACATTTATGATGGATTTTTATAAACTTCTGTCTTTTGTGAGTAATTTAGTATGCTATTTGTTGGTGTTAAGCCCTTCTTCCTAATAAATAATTCTATTTAAATTCGGATTATTCTTTTTGGGACTCCCTGTAATTTCGTGTGGCTCAACAACCTGGTGCAAGTCTTCCAACTGGACGTCACTTCGGTGACCTATGTATCCCTAAACGACACCAGTAAGCTTTCCAGCGAAAGGGGACCTACTGTTTAACAGGAATCGGAATCTTGTGTCGTTCCTCGCGAATTTTTGCATCATTGAGAGATGCAGACTAGGTTACAGGCGGACTGAAATAGAAAGTGGTCTGACCAGGATTCGACCCGCGACCCTTTCTGATTACAGGCAAGCGCTTCGTCACTAGTACATCAACAGTACCAAATATAATTCATTCGCTTCGATGGGCAATTAATTCACAATCTTCAGTGCGCATGCACATCTACGTTCGACTTCCACGGGTATGGAGGACGTGGACGAGGACTGTAGATACGTGGCGCATGGTGAGAGTGTGAGTCAGCTGGGAAGCGCACACAGATACTCCGCACATTTGCGATAACAACCGTGTCTGGGTGGCTCAGTGGTCAACGAAACTGCCTAGTAAGCAGGGGATCCCAGTTTCGAGTCCCGGCCCAGCACACAGTTTCACTCGTCGCCGCTGATTCTGTACCAAGTCCCTCTCCACCTTCATCTACATCTACATCTACATATATACTCCGCTAGCCACCAAGCGGTGTGGCGGAGGGCACAATTCGGGCCACAGTCATATTCTCCCACCTCCTCTCTGTACCACTTGAGGATCGCGTGACGGAAAAACGACTGTCTGAACGACTCAGTACGAGCTCTTATTTCCCTTATCTTTGAATGGTGATCATTAAGCGATTTGAAAGTTGGTGGTAATAATATATGCTCTACATTCTCGGTGAAGATCGGATTTCGGAATTTAATGAGCAGACCCTTCTGTTCAGCGCGCCATCTATCTGCAAGTGTGTCACACTTCAAACTTTCTATGAGATTTGTAACGCTCTCGCGATGGCTAAATGTACCAGACACGAATCTTGCTGCTCTTCTTTGGACCTTCTCAATCTATTGAATCAGACCCAACTGGTAAGGGTCCCACACAGACGAACAAGACTGGACGAACTAACGTATTGTTAGCTATTTCCTTTGTTGAAGGACTGCATCGCTCAGGATTCTACCAATAAACAGCAATCTAGAGTTCGCCTTACGCATTACTTGTGTAATCTGATCATTCCATTTGAGATCATTTCATTTCGAATAGTCACACCCAGATACTTGACGGACGTTACCGCTTCCAAAGACTGGGCATTTATTTTGTACTCGTAAATTAGTGGGGATTTTCGATTTGTTATACGCAGTAGGTTACACTTATTAATATTAAGAGAGAACTGCCCATCATTACACCACGCATTTATTTTCTGCAAATCCTCATTGATTTGTTCACAACTTTCACGTGATACTACTTTCCTGTAGACTGCAGCATCATCGGCAAACAGTCTAAGGCCGTTGTCAATACCAATAACCAGGTCGTTTATGTAAATCGTAAAAAGCAGCGGACCTATTACGTTGCCCTGGGGCACACCTGAAGTTACAGTTGTTTCTGTTGAAGTCACCCCGTTCAGGACGACTTACTGCTTCCTGTCTGTCAGAAAACTTTCTATCCAACCGCATATGTCATCGGATAGACAGTAAGCGCGCACCTTTTGTAGCAAGCGACAGTATGTTCGAAAGAGTAACCCAACGGGGTTTGTGTCTGGAATATGGACTTAACATGTACAACATTTGTATTGAGGAGACAACTCGATAAATTCTCCAACGTTTACAGCTTCAGAAGAGAAATATTCTCGATTTTGGAAACAGTAAGATCGTAGAAGCAAAGCAAGTATCTCTACAGCCTCTGACAACATATTTGCCGCAGAAAAAGAATTGTTAGGGAGTAAATATGTCTTACAATAGAACACTATGGACTTGCCTTGTTCTGGCGTAACCACAAGCGCCGGAACGAAGACGAAGAACTCAAGACCATAGAAGGCGGTGAAACGACGTCGGCCAACGGGGAGCTGATTATAACCGCGCCACGACAGGAGAGACACCTTCAAGAAGTGAATACGCCGCTCCTGCCGGCCTAGGCCGGACATAAGTGGAACGTATTCACAGAGTATAGCACGGCCTAGCAGGGAGTGCTACAAGAACAGTTAGTAGTGACCCACAAACTGAGAGATAGACTTGCTTGTTTGAACATTGTATATAGCCAAGACTCGGATTTATTTTGCATGTTGCTCATCGCTTGCGATACCTTTGTACATTAAAGTTAAGTATTGTCAATCTGCTTTATAGAAATAAAACTACTAATGTTATTTGCCTGAACTGTTGTAACTCTTCATCTCCTTTCTGAAGGTGGCTGCCATCAACATCCCCTCCTGGATGATGCCCTCTCTCCTTCCATTTATCCCTCCCATCAACTGTGATCTTCACCTCCCCCTTCCTCCCTCTGTCCTTTTTCCAGCCACCCTCTGCCCCCCTTCCATGCTGTTTTTTCGCCACTTATCCTCTCTCTGACTCCCTTCTCTCCCCCGAGTCCTTTTGTTTTCCCCTCCACTGCCTTCCCCCTCTTTTTCTATGTCCTCTCCCTCCATCGGCTCACCCCCCTTTCCTCGCCTCCCCCTCTTTTATCCCCCATCGGTCCGGGGCCTCCCCCCAACCCCATCTGCCGCCGTGTCGCGTCTATAGCGCTGTTTAAAGTGAATGTTCAGTGTTGTGCACCCCCTGTCAGTGTTGCGAAGAGCGACCATACTTCCACTAGTTGTGTTTTTTATCTCGTGCGAAAAAGATCCAGACTGTCGCCGTGTTTTTTGAATTGTGCCTGTATACTCACTGTGAGTCTTCATCCGCTTCGTCAACGCCCTGTTTTTCTGTTTTAAATTCCACAACTTTCCACCATTTATAGTTTTTTACAATGTCACCGTTTTATCACCTGTTTTTATTGTTTGTTTATATTTTCATCATGTTTTTCAACTTGTCTGTATGCTGTAGAGCAGCCTATTACGCTGCTGCCAGCCCAGGGGGAAATCTAAATGCAATAAAGAAATAAAAACTGTTGTGTAGCATTCTGAGAACGCAGCATCCCATAGGCGCCCTATAATGTGACGAGTGGGCAAGACCCAACAGCCTCTGTTCACATGTAATAGCATTAACTCAATTCTAGGACATTTATTTCCTAATGCAGTACGATTTGAAAAAAATCACCTGTCAATATTGTAAGATTTCGGATCACGTACAAATTATTAACGCAGTCATCCGTGGACGAGTCAAGTCAAAGTAGTCCCATATTCATAAAATAAGCGTAGCAGAGACGATGTAATAATCTTGCAAAGCCGTTCTAGGCAAGCTTCTAACGAAGGTAGTTTGCCATTGCCTTCCCTGACCTGTTATGAATAGTCAGGTGTGTATCTGTGTCGTGTGAATTACTGTGATGAGTGCTCGTTCACTGTAGTGTTGCGTTTGTATTGTTATGGATGAAGGGACAGGAGAGGACAGCACCCCAGGGGGCCGCCGTTGTTAGCGTTCCCACCCGACGCACGGATCACAATTCACAACAACATCAGATGACCTCACCTCCTGAAACACTGCAGGGAGGTTTGGAATTTAATCCAGCGCATCCTTGCAAGCGTTACACCGCCACATCTCCTCCCCGTGCTGGCCAAATACTGCTAGTGAAAACTTCCCAGCACCAGGATTCGAAGCGGCCTATCTCCGAGGCGAGTGTCTGCGCACAGGCATGTTACTTGATAAATATTTAATCTAATTTTTTTCAATAAATAACATCTTTTTATATATTAAACGTATTGAAAATGATGAATTAAAATTTAGGGAAACAGAACAGTTTTCTGTTTCTACAAATGGAACCGTATTATCGATGTATACATTTCTTTCGTTTAACAAGAAAGTATTTCAGGTGTGTTTCATATTTTATTTTCATATGACGTGTAATTAAAAATAAAATGATTTTATTTTTAGTAAAATTATGATACAATATTTATTAACTAACCTTTCTATTTTGATAATAAATATATAATATAAATGAAAGCAAAAAAGTTGCTACTGATGAGATTCGAAAACGCGATTTCACGATCACCAGATTTGTGCGCTATGCATTGAGCCATTACCGGCAATTATGTTAACAAGGTCTATATGTTTTTTATTTAACAGCCCTCGGAAATATTTTAATGTTCAAGGCCGTCTTTCTTTCCAGGTTTTTTAACAATTGCTCCGTCCCTTCAAATCCTATAAGAACGAAGAAATTCGAAAAGCACCAGCTCGTAAGGTCCCCTACTTAAGTTATGACAAAAATTCCAGACAGTAAAGTATGAAGGAATACAAACACTGGTCGTTAAAGCCTGCACTACACGATCAGATAAACGTTATCTTGCATGGAGAGCCATCCCCTAAACATAAATATTGCGGGCATGACCCTGAAAATTGTGAGATGGACGTCACTGCCGAAGTCACACATTAATGACTCAACTCAGTTGCAAACCCTCACTTCCCACAGATAACGCTGTTATTTACGAGGAAGCATTCAGTAAAAATATTAGCACTGTCCAGTGTATAGAGTGATTCCGTGATGATGTTACAAACTTTCAGAGATGATGGGAAGGCGTAAAAGTATCAATTTGACGTAAGTGACCCTGATACAGAAATGACCGTTCGAAAGTTACAAGTGAAAATCGTTCTGATACCTCTGACAATGGACCTCTTCCACAGCAAGCTCTTTGCTTTCCATATTTTTTGAGTAGGTGCTATGGACGAAAACAAGATGAAGATTTCCAGTAAACATGGGCTCTGTAGTGCCTAACTTAAGAGCTATGAGCAGGTGTTCATCTTTTCCACTTTGCAACACGTCTCTTCTACTGAACAAGTGATCACAGGTATGCATTTTAGTACAATGTTTTTCTTATTTTGGACAACACTAACTCCTCCAAAAATATGGAAAGCAAAGACCTTGCAGTAGAAGAGGTCCACTGTCAGAGGTATCGGGACGATTTTCACTTAAAACTTTAGACTCGGTCGGTGTCACTTACTTCAAATTGGTACATTTACGCTTCTCCATCATCCCTCGAAGTTTGTAATATTATCACGGAATACTGACTGTATACTGACAATGCAACAAACTGGTGCAAAGATAGGCAATTAGCCATTAATGTGATGCCTATTAATTTACGTACTTCACGAAACTTTAAAATATAGAAGACTTGGAAAACATGGTTAATTAACCATATCTACACTCGACTACAAATATGTGGGAGCAACAGTAAGGACGTACGTGCAGCAGATGGATACAGTTAGAAGTATGAGGCAGTTACCAGGAGTCCGCTCGTTGGTAGGATACTAAAAACTTAATGTTTCTCGATGAAGGTGATTTTATTGACTGTTTCCCTTCAGTGAAAAATAGATCAAGTGACAAAATAATGTCAAATAACATATTTCTTCTTAAATCACCTTCATCATCAACAGCATTAATCATTCGAAATCAAATGCTGAATAAACGCCTTCCCTAGCAGTTCAGACAAGAAGAAAACAGAAGCTTTTAAAAGGGGTGCTGATATAGAAGATTGCTGAAGGATAGACAGGTAGATCGAATAACAAATGAGGAGGTACTGAATCAAATTGGAGAAAAAAGAAATTTATTACAAAAATTGACTACAAGAACACTACAAGTACACATCTGAGGCATCAAGGAATTATCAATTTGGTAATGGAAGGAAGTCTGGAGGGGGGGGGGGGGGAGCTGTATAGGGAGACCAAGGTTTGAAAATAGGTTTCCCCCCACAGAGCTCCTAACTCTTGTGAGTTAGGCTACCACAGAGTCCCAGCCTTGCAGCATTACTACCTTTCCATGCTACATGCTTATATTTCCACTACCCTTTCGCCCTCTGAGTCTCCTTTGGATAGTTTTCTTGGCGCCAACCCTGTTGGACCTGATTTATGATTGGGCCCATGTTTCCAGTTATGGCGTATTCTACAGCTTTTCATCAAATAAACACATTGTCTCCATTGTTCTGTTTCACTTGCCACCATTTTCAGAATTCTCCAGAAGTGTGGATCGTGCAGGGAAGGTTGCACATTGTGGTGTGTACTCCACCTTCGCGCCTTTCCATCTGTGCACCCTTCCCTATAGTACAGCAATAACCTGAAACCCAGCACGGTAGCAACCTTCCCTTTAATGTAGCAGTACACCCGATACCCAGCACGGTAGCATCCCATTGTGGAGGGCCGTCGAGTACCTACACGGGGGTAGCCCCCTAACAACATAGGGATCGTAATGTTGGTGCCTGAGCTGAAAACTCACCATGCATGGACCACACAGGGATCGCACAGTTGGTGCTTGAGCTGAAAACTCACCATGTATACCAAGGAGTATGTGCTCGTCGTGACTGCGGGCACGCGGAATCCGAGCAACGGATTACTGGCCAAGTGGCCGTTGCAGAGGTTGGGTGGCGTCCACAGCGAGAGCCCTAGATGAGAGTTGGCGGCACCATGGTGGATCGACTGCAAATGAAATGAATGAAGTATATTCTGCTGGAGGGCATAAGGTTCCAGCAGCCTATATGAAAAGACAGTCCTCTTTCAGTGCAGAAAGATAAGCCCCTAAAATGTTCCCATCCCTGGCTAAGCGGCAAGCAGAGAATTACTCTCCACAATACTTGGTTTCTACAAGGACTTATAGAAAAGGTGATTCCTTCTTGGCCACAAAGCCCTTGTTGTTTGTAGAGAACTTAGAAGATAAGTTTGGGGAAGTGGTAGCCATCTCTAAAATGAAAAGTGGTTCAGTTTTGGTCAAAACGACATACCCCACTCTGGCTGGGGCACTGCCTGCTTGTAACATGCTGCGTGACATACCAGTGACTGTCGCTCCCTATAACAGTGTAGGGCTTCATTTTTCATATAGAGAACTGCTCTTACAATCTGATGATGAGTTATGCGCCAAATTGGAGCGACGAGGTGTACAGTTTTTCCGTAGTGTACATATGGGCCTAAAAGGCAATAGGGCTGCTAATGGTGCCTGAAAAGGTCAAGGTTATCGTATACGAATATGATGTGTAACTGTATGTTGACCCTCTTCTATGAGCTGGTTCAGGTGCCGAAATTTGAGCATATGTCTTTGCATTGCAACACTAGCCCTATCTGTAGAGACTGTGGATGACTGCTGCATATGAATGCTTCCTTTGCACCTCCCCCCATCTGTGTCAACTGTGGAAGGCATCATCCTCCCTGCTCACCGGAGTGTGCTGTTTCTGAGAGAGAAAAGAAAATACAGGAATACAAGACTCTGGACAAACTCAGTTACCAAGAGGTCAAGAGGCTAAGAAGAAGTGCGAGTGGTTCCACTTAGCATGTCAGATAATGTTATATGCTACAGCTACGATGACGTCGCCTCCTTTGGTGACGGTACTCCCACCCATCACACCTCCTACAGTGAGTCCTCGGTGCCACTCAACCATATGGTTGGAGGCTTCCCTGTTGCTGCTTCTGCAACATCCACTTTGGTATTACTGGCTTCCCACCCACCAGGACATCAGTCAACACATCCAACCGGCTTCTCTCACCAGCAAGGGTCCTCTTGGGACACTATCATCCAAGGTTTCTGCCGGTCTACAACATCTACATCTACATGACTACTCTGCAATTCACATTTAAGTGCTTGGCAGAGGGTTCATCGAACCACAATCATACTATCTCTCTACTATTCCACTCCCGAACAGCGAGCGGGAAAAACGAGCACCTAAACCTTTCTGTTCGAGCTCTGATTTCTCTTATTTTATTTTGATGATCATTCCTACCTATGTAGGTTGGGCTCAACAAAATATTTTCGCATTCGGAAGAGAAAGTTGGAGACTGAAATTTCGTAAAAAGGTCTCGCCGCGACGAAAAACGTCTATGCTGTAATGACTTCCATCCCAACTCGTGTATCATATCTGCCACACTCTCTCCCCTATAACGCGATAATACAAAACGAGCTGCCCTTTTTTGCACCCTTTCGATGTCCTCTGTCAATCCCACCTGGTAAGGATCCCACACCGCGCAGCAATATTCTAACAGAGGACGAACGAGTGTAGTATAAGCTGTCTCTTTAGTGGACTTGTTGCATCTTCTAAGTGTCCTGCCAATGAAACGCAACCTTTAGCTCGCCTTCCCCACAATATTATCTACGTGGTCTTTCCAACTGAAGTTGTTCGTAATTTTAACACCCAGGTACTTAGTTGAATTGACAGCCTCGAGAATTGTACTATTTATCGAGTAATCGATTTCCAACGGATTTCTTTTGGAACTCATGTGGATCATCTCACACTTTTCGTTATTTAGCGTCAACTGCCACCTGACACACCATACAGCAATCTTTTCTAAATCGCTTTGCAGCTGATACTGGTCTTCGGATGACCTTACTAGACGGTAAATTACAGCATCATCTGCGAACAGTCTAAGAGAACTGCTCAGATTGTCACCCAGGTCATTTATATAGATCAGGAACAGTAGAGGTCCCAGGACGCTTCCCTGGGAACACCTGATATCACTTCAGTTTTACTCGATGATTTGCCGTCTATTACTACGAACTGCGACCTTCCTGAAAGGAAATCACGAATCCAGTCGCACAACTGAGACGATACCCAATAGCTCTGCAGCTTGATTAGAAGTCGCTTGTGAGGAACGGTGTCAAAAGCTTTCCGGAAATCTAGAAATACGGAATCAACTTGAGATCCCCTGTCGATAGCGGCCATTACTTCGTGCGAATAAAGAGCTAGCTGCGTTGCACAAGAGCGATGTTTTCTGAAGCCATGCTGATTACGTGTCAATAGATCGTTCCCTTCGAGGTGATTCATAATGTTTGAATACAGTATATGCTCCAAAACCCTACTGCAAACCGACGTCAATGATATAGGTCTGTAGTTAAATGGATTACTCCTACTACCCTTCTTGAACACTGGTGCGACCTGCGCAATTTTCCAATCTGCAGGTACAGATCTATCGGTGAGCGAGCAGTTGTATATGAGTGCTAAGTAGGGAGCTATAGTATCAGCGTAATCTGAAAGGAACCTAATCGGTATACAATCTGGACCTGAAGACTTGCCCGTATCAAGCGATTTGAGTTGCTTCGCAACCCCTAAGGTATCTACTTCTAAGAAGCTCATGCTAGCAGATGTTCGTGTTTCAAATTCTGGAATATTCCATTCGTCTTCCCTGGTGAAGGAATTTCGGAAAACTGCGTTCAATAACTCCGCTTTAGCGGCACAGTCGTCGATAACAGTACCATCGGCACTGCGCAGCGAAGGTATTGACTGCGTCTTGCCGCTTGTGTACTTTACATACGACCAGAATTTCTTCGGATTTTCTACCAAATTTCGAGACAATGTTTCGTTGTGGAACCTAATAAAGGCATCTCGCATCGAAGTACGTGCCAAATTTCGCGCGTCTGTAAATTTTAGCCCATCTTCGGGATTTCGCGTTCTTCTGAACTTCGCATGCTTTTTCCGTTGCCTCTGCAACAGCGTTCGGACCTTTTTTTGTGTGCCACGGGGGATCCGTTCCATCTCTTACCAATTTATGAGGTATGAATATCTCAATTGCTGTTGCTACTATATCTTTGAATTTGAGCCACATCTCGTCTACATTCGCATCGTCAGTTCGGAAGGAATGGAAATTGTCTTTTAGGAAGGCTTCTAGTGGCACTTTATCCAACCAGTGGCTGGAGGAGTCACATGCTGCTGGTCACGGGCTTCACAATCATCCTCTTTACCTAAATTGATTCAGAGAGCTCCTCGCAATCATCTAAATACTCTTAAGGAGAGGAATGGCAAGAAAAAGTCCTCAAAAATGAAGGACATTCTGGTGACTTCACACCACCAGATCCCTCCTGTTCCACTCCTGTGGACGAAGTGGAGATTATGGTGGGCCCCAAGGCCTCCTGTTCACACCACACAACAGAACGTGGGACCTATGTAGGACCTATGTATATTGATGCCATAACCCCTAGAACAGTGACAGCAGGTGATCCTAAGGCTCAACCTGCCATCTTGGTTCATTCATAGCTTCACTGTACATCGACAGCATTATTCACAAGTGGAAATGTAGCGGTTTGTTCCACCATCTGGCTGAGCTGCGACATCTTTTAAGCACATCACCTGCCTTCAGCATTGTTCTTCAGAAGACTCTGTTCCCAGCAACGCATACCCCAGCCCTTCATGGATACCAGGGATATTATAAGAATTGTGCAACCTATGACAGGGTGTCAGGCGGAATTTGCACAAATGTTCTGGACAGTCTATAAAGCGCACTTGTGCCTCTTAATAACACACCTTTTGAGGCTGTGGCTGTTGCTGTAAGGACATTCAGGATTTTACCATTTGGAATGTTTACCTTCCTACTGACAGTGAAGTGTCTCAGAACATATTGTTTGTATTGGTTTCTCAGCTCCCCTCACCTTCCATAATGTTGGGTGATTTTAACGCATATGACCCATAATAAAGAGCTCGAAAATTTACTGGCACCACTTGACCTATGTCTCTTGAATATTGGTACCCCCACACACTTCAGTGTGGTGTACAGAACCTTCTCGGCCACAGACCATTCCATTTGCAGCCCTTATCTCTCCCATCCATCCACTGGAGGGTCCATGATGACCTGTATGCTAGTGACCATTTCCTGATCTTCCCGCCCCTCCCTCAGTGTCACTCCCCTGGATGCCTGCTGAGATGGGCTCTCAAAAAGTGCTGACTGGAATGATTTCGCCTCTGCTGTCGTCCTTGGCTCCCTGCCGTATGGGGATATCGATGTGGCAGTCCAGAACACTACAGCCATTTTTTGGCAGCTGATTTAGCAATCCCCTGTTCCTGGGGCCAGTCTCCAATGGAGGACACGTTGGTGGTCCTTGAAATTGCAGAGGCCATTCGGGATTATAGGTGGATTCTCCAACACCATAAGTGGCACCCATCGACGGAGCACTTCACTGCCTTTAAGTGACTCCGCGTGCAGGTCCACCACCTAATAAAAAGGTGGAAGCGAGAATGGTCAGAGCAGTATGTTTCAACCATCCGAACATGTACCTCACCTTCGCAGGTTTGGGGTAAGATCAGAAATCTCTATGGATACCAGACATTTGCTGGTGTACCTGGTGTTACCTTGAATGACACTGTCTGCACTGATCCTGATGGCATCACTACACTTCAATTGTCAGCATCAAAGAATTATCAAACTGCCTTTCATGTCCTAAAACAGTGGTTGGAACAAAAGCGATTATCTTTTACTACACACCACCTGGAGCCATATAATGCTGCATTCAGTGAGTGAGAATTTGTCAATGTTTTCTCCCACAGCCCTGATACAGCCTCATGGCCAGACTGCATCCACAGTTAAATGTCGGTCTTCTGTCTCAGTCCCAGGGTGGTTTTCGCCAAGGCTATTCCACTACTGATAATCTGGTTTACCTGGAGTCTGCCAAGTGAACAGCTTTTGCTCAATGTCAACACCTTATAGCTATCTTATTTAACCTACTAAAGGCTTATGAAACAACATGGTGACATTGCTTCCTTGCTACCTTACTTGAGTGGGATCTCCCGATATTGATCCTGGACTTCATGTCGCACTGTATGTTCTGGGTTAGAGTTGGTGCTTCCCATAGTACCCAACATATCCAAGAGAATCGAATCCCACAGAGCTCTATCCTGAGTGTCTCTCTCTTTCTAGTAGTCACCAATGGTCTAGAAGCTCTTGTGAGGGCCTCTGTATCACCCTACTTGCAAATGAGGACTTTTGCATCTACTGTTCCTCCTCCAGCGTGGCTGTCACTGAATGTCGATTGCAAGGCGCCATACAAAAGGCGCAGACATAGTCCCTCACCCTTGTGTATCTATTTTCGCCGCCAAGACTCGCGTCCTGCACTTCTGTCGAAGTCGTACCGTTCACCTACAACCAGAACTTTACCTCAACAACCAACTACTCAATGTGGTGAAGTCTTATCGCTTTTTAGGACTGGTCTTTGAATCTCAGTTGACATAGATTTCTCAACTTCGCCAACTTAAGCGGAAGTGCTGGTTCACCTTCATACACTTCGCTGCCTGTGTAACACTAGCTGGGTTGCAGATTGCAATACCCTTCTGCAGCTTTACAAAGCCCTGATATAATACCACCTCGATTATGCGAGTCTGGCATACAGTTCGGCGTGACCCTCAGCATTGTGGGTACTCGATCCAATACACCATTGCAGGGTTTGACTTGCGACACGAACCTTTCAAACTAGCTCTGTGAACAACTTACACGTGGATGCTGAGGTCCCTCCATTGCAGATCAGGCGCTAACAACGGCTTGTCAGTTATGCTAACCATGTTTGCAGCTCCCCTAAGCAACCGAACTACTGTCTCCTCTTTCCAAACACAGAAATCCATCTCCTGAAATTGTGGCTCCAATCAGGGATTGCGATCGCAATCTGCATCCTCTCTCAACTTCATTTGTTTCCTTTTCCACCCCTCCTCTCGACGCACTCCATGGCGCATCCCTCGGCCACAGCTTTGTCTTGACCCATTACAAGATCTGAAAAAGTCAGTTCATCCCGAGCCCCTCCACCACCAATTTTTCTCCATCCATGGCGCATTCCGGGTTTCAGAAGTCATCTACACTGATGGGTCGATAGTTGCTGGACACATAGGCTTTTCTTATGTTCATGCAGGACATACTAAACTGCTCTCTTTGCTAGTTGGCTGCAGTGTTTCCGCTGTGGAGTTGGTAGCCATCTCTAGAGCTCTTGAGCATGTCTGTCCTGCACTAATGAGTCCTTTCTTATCTGCAGCGACTTCATGAGCAGTTTGCACGCTCTCTACCAGTGCCATCCTTCCCATCCCTTGGTCATTGCTGTCCAGGATTCCCTGTATGCACTTTAACAATGTGGACACTCAGTGCCTTTACCTGGAGCCTGGAACAGGTTGGGATCTGAGGGAATGAACTCACTGATCACATGTCCAATCTGGCTACCAGTAAACCGACTCTTGAGATAGATATTCTGGAAACAGATCTCCGATCGGTATTATGCCGGCAAGTTTTAGTTACCTGGAATATGGAATGGCCCAGACTAAATTCACCAAACAAACTACTGGTGATAAATGACTCTACGAATCTGCAGAATTCCTCCATGTAGGCCTCTCGCAAGGACTTTACCATACTTGGTTCAGCTCTACATCAGCCATACTTGGTTCACTCATGGTTATCTTCTCCATAGAAAGGACGCACCTCATTGCTTGTTGCGTCCATGTGACGGTGGCCCACATTTTGCTGGTCTGTCCCACCAAGCTGTCCTATGGCGACTCTTTAATCTCTGGGACTCGCTACCCTAGGTGTTAGGAGTTGATGCCCCAGTGGCTGACTTAATTTTACGTTTTATTCATGAAGCGGGCTTTTACCTCTCCCTTTAAGGGAGGATCGCTTAAACTTATCAGCCCACAGAGGGCTGGTAGAACACTGTGTTGCCTCCTCTGCCAAGAACCTGCTGCAGCTGCTTGGACTTGATGATTCAGTCTGGTCCTCAACCACCTGTTCTTTTACTCTTCCCCCTCCCCCCCTCTCGTGTGGTCTGTCACATTTATTCGTTTTATATCTCTCTGTCCTCCTCTTGCCCTGTCCGAATTGCTAGTTTTTCCAAGGCAGTCTCAGAGTAGAGTGCCTCTTGTGAGTGGCGAGGGCTGGGGGATGTATGTTCTCTCATTGCACTCTGCTTTCAGGGGCTTCCGGCTGCACCCTAGATGGGGCACCTTGCTTGCTTTTCTCCCTCTGTCTCCCTTTCTTCTTTTTGTCCCTATCTCAGCTTCACTGACGTTGGTAGATTTGTGGTTTTCTTCCCCTGGGTTTTGTGCAGTAGGCTATCTCTGATCTACAGTCGTTCAGACCTTTCTGTTCGAAGACAAAGGGACTGATGACCTAGCAGCTTCGTTCCTTTAAGCATCGAACCAACCAACAGAAGTGTACTCAGTTGAACAGTAACTATGGCTTATAGACAGGCGTGTGAACAATAAAAGCCGATGCCAGCATTTGAGACAGGACGTATAGTTAGGCTCAAAGAAACTGGTGGGAGTAATCGGCGAATCAATCGACATTTGAACAGGAGTGATACTACTGTCTGAAGATGTTGGTAAGAATGGGCAAATCATGGCCGAACACAGCGTCAAGAAGGAAGCTGCTGACCTGGAGAGACGACAGAATGCGCGGACCGAGTAATCACCAGAAAGGCACTCAGAGACCCAGATTCATCATTATCATCGATCTGACGTGCAACTGGTGCTTCGGCGACGACGAGGACCATTAATAACAGAATGAAGCCTGGGCTCATGGCGGTCTACCGTTGATCTCTATGCACAACAAGCCCGCTTGCAGTAGCGTCAGGCAATTCGGTCTGGAATCTCACTGAATTGTCTTAAGTCATGTGTCTCGCTTCGAATTCAGCCCTGATGACCAGTAAAGAGTTGCCTGGAGATGCCCTGGACAGCGGTAGGATACTAACTTGACGGTCGCCCGCCATGCACCCCGACAGCCGGGAGTGATTGTCTGGGCTGTCATTTCTTTTCATAGCAGGACCTCTTCCTTTGTCATCTATGGCACCCTTACAGCTCAGCGTTACTTCGACTACATTCCATGTACCGTTTTGTTATCCTTCAAGCAAGCCATCCATCCCCAGCTTATATTTCAGTAAGATAATGTCCGTCTGCACACGGCGAGAGTTTCTATTGCTTGTCTTCGAGCTTGCCAAACCCTATCCTGGCCAGTAAGGTCACTTGATCCGTCCTCAGCTGAGAATGTGGTGGAGCATTATGGACAGGGTCCTCCGAACAGCTCAGTATTTTGACGAGCTAACGCGCCAATTGGACAGAGTTTGGCACGATACCCCTCAGGAGGACATCCAACAACTCTTTCAATCAAAGCCAATTCGAGTAACTGCTTGCATAAGGACCAGAGTTGGACGAACGCGTTATTGACTTGCACGATTTGTAAAACTCTTTCTCTTGAATAAATCATTCAATTTTTCTGAAGCTGTAATTATTTGTTTGTCTGTGCATGTACAGCAAATTTGGCGACTTCCGTCCTATTAGGATAAATCCTTAGTGGTGCGTCGTTTTTTTTTTTTTTTTTTTTTCTTAGAGTGTATTTTCTGTTGATTCTGCTCCACAGCTCCGTTAAATTTGAATGACACCATTGAATGACATTCGGTAACACTGAAGGTACATTTAGAAATAATCTTTAACAGCCGATCGGTGTCGGTCAAAATCCATTTTCCAGCACAGCTTGGATTAACAGCAAGAGTTACATTGGACTGCAGTAACGTCAAAAAAAGAGTACAATGTCATACAACTCTGTCTATAAGGAATGAACGTACTAAACAACTAAAACGAGCACACGGGCGTATAATCCCTGTTGGAGATTGCTTATACAAGGTGTTATAAAAAGGTACGGCCAAACTTTCAGGAGACATTCCTCACCCACAAATAGAGAAAAGATGTCATGTGGACATGTGTCCGGAAACGCTTAATTTCCATGTTAGAGCTCATTTTAGTTTCGTCAGTATGTACTGTACTTCCTCAATTCAATGGAGCACGTTGTCATGATTTCATACGGCATAGTCTACCTGTGCTGCTAGAACATGTGCCTTTACAAGTACGACACAACATGTGGTTCATGCACGATGGAGCTCCTGCACATGTCAGTCGAAGTGTTCGTACGCTTCTCAACAACAGATTCGGTGACCGATGGATTGGTAGAGGCAGACCAATTCCAAGGCCTCCACACTCTCCTCACCTCAACCCTCTTGACTTTCATTTATGGGGGCACTTGAAAGCTCTTGTCTACGCAACCCCGGTACCAAATGTAGAGACTCTTCGTGCTCTCAGAGAATTAGAACATAGTTTAACTACATAAGGCGGACTTGTACAAAAAATGTCGAAGTATCATAATCCACTGGTCTGGTGGGTAAAACTGGCAAACCCGAGGATTAGGAAATTTTTAATACGCTTTTCAAGCTACAAAAGAAGGGAACAAAAAGACAGCTTAATTTCTACTATTCACTTCTTCATGAATTATATACGCCATTCTCCAGGGCTGCATCAGCGCATCAGGGATTCCATACGACGGAGGGTGGATGCATGTATCCTCGCTAACGGAGGACATTTTGAACATTTCTTGTAACACAGTGTTTGAAGTCACGCTGGTACGTTCTGTTGCCGTGTGTTTCCATTCCATGATTAATGTGATTTGAAGAGAAATAATAAAATGAGATCTAACATGGAAAGTAAGCTTTTCCGGACACAAGTCCACATAACATATTTTCTTTCTTTGTGTGTGAGGAATGTTTCCTGAAAGTTTGGCCGTACCTTTTTGCAACATCCTGTATAACGAAATCCAGGGGCAACATAAATTTTTCAGTATTCATATATTTATTGAAGTAATTTAAAAATTTAATACGCATTCATAATCTACTCACTAAGACCAGGTTCTCATTCAAAATCCTTTCTATTTCTTTGTAATTGCATTTTTTGAAAGGTGTAAGTGCCTGTAATGTCGGGAACAAAAGGTTTTTTTTATTCGCTCGTACAAAAGTTTCTACAGCCCATTGTTCGAAGCAGTGTCATGGCCGCCGTGAGACGCTCTCCGCCGGAGACGCCCAGCTCAAATAGTAAGCTTGTCGTGTAGTGACGCTCGTTCACAGAATGATTTATATTGCAGTATGCACGAAAACGTATTCGCCGAAAAAGCTGACGAACGATGTGAGCAGGATGCGGTACGTAGCATATCCAGCTCAGCCAGAACGGCTTTTATAGCCAAGAAGAACGAGGGAATTGCTCTCCACGAACAATTCAAGTTGGAGGAAGGGCAGAAAATGGTCCTGGAATCGCAGACTAAACATAAGTAACGAAAACACTTTTTGGATTAAATTTTGATGAAAATTGGTGGACATAATTTTGTATCAGCCGTATTGGATTAGCTAGTTTTAATTTTAAAAATGTAACTTCAGATTCGTGTTCGGCAACATCAGAAATATAACAATATCTAGTTCGTGTAAATTGAGCTAATAATACAAATTAAAGTTTTCCCTAAACTTAAAACAGGTTTTTCTCGAGAAAGGATTTTTACAATCTGCGTGCGGCATAAAATAAAAACGATTCAACCTATTAACTTCTACCTTAGACCCCGAAAAGTAAACACTTCTTTGGGAGCTTATATCTAAAATATATCAAATTTTTTAATATTAACAACCTTTTATAAAACCATAAACAGTGAAACAGACCCCCCAAAATCGAACACAAAGTTCGAATTAGCACCATATCGTTGCTACTCTCGCCTTCTCTGAGCACTGCTGTCAAATGGCAGACTCTCACATCAAGCTGCTATTACAGCAGATCAAATCCACAAGACGGACGTGGAAGCTAAATGTCAGTATACTATTGATCAGAGAATTAGAACATAATTTAACTACATAAGGCGGACTTGTACAAAAAAGTGTCGAAGTATCATAATCCACTGATCTGGTGGGTAAAACTGGCAAACCCGAGGATTAGGAAGTTTTTAATACGCTTTTCAAGCTACAAAAGAAGGGAACAAAAAGACAGCTTAATTTCTACTATTCACTTCTCCATGAATTATATATCTGATATATAGACTAATAATGTGAGAGACAAAGTATTAATAAAGTTAAGACTAAACTTTCAAGTAAGAAATCGCAACAGCTGCATAGTGTTAACAACCAAAGTAATAAACGAAGATGAGTGAGAACAAATACCCTTTCACCATCTATTAGGACACAAAAAGGAGGTATCAACAGATAGTAAAATAAATACAAACTGAGGAAGGAAAGTTAGTAACAGAGCGCAAAAGAAGTACATGCAGATCATATTACAGATAGTAAGGACGCTTTTGATCTTTCGAGACGTTCAACAAGCAAACTCGACGCAGCTAATCATAAGCGGTCGCTAAGCAGCCCCTCCACGGAGGAAGAGAATCTTCAATCAATAAGACGAGAATACGGAGGGGAGTCTAAGTGCTGAGATGAAATACCCGTCGAATTTTATACGAAATTTTGGGAGACGATAACACGGCATATCACCCATGTCATGAACTTATCTGGACAAACCATGACAAGCTGTGATATTTTAAAGAAGGACTAAAGTTGAGCTAATTCCAATACGACGACGACAAACATTTATCTCAGTTCGAACCCATCTCCCTTTTGAATTCTTATAATGAAATGTTATGTGGAGCACTGAAGATTAAATTGAATCACGTGACGAAAAAAATCAAATCAGACAACTGGACAAGCACTGTTCCCAGCAAACCTATACTTCACGCAGCAACTGATTATAAAATCTTGATACGGGCAACGTACACAATTTAAGCGAGTGCAGCCATATTATCAGTTAACTTCCTGATACCGTTTGACAGAATAAGTAAAAAGTAGCTTCACAGCTTTATGACAGTAAGGGGTATAGTCACGAATTCATAAACGTTATTAAAAGAATGTACGGTCCGCCAAACTCGAGAATTTCGATAAATCGTCAAATGACGGATTTAATAAAAATAAATCCATTAGTAAAACAAGAATGTAGCTATACTTGGATGATGTCCGCGTTAGCAGTAGAAAACCAGGTTTCACCATTAAATGACTTTGGTATAGATTTTACATGTAAAGCTTATTCAGATGATGTCAAAGTAGCAGTAAAGGACGAAGAAAATCTGAAGAAAGTTATAAAAATAGTTGAAAATTTCAGCGATGTATCATGTGCTAAACTTAATATTCACGGGACCAGTAATCTTATGTTAGGAAAGGGCATAAAATTAACCAATTATAGTGGATTTCAGGAGAATGAGGCGCATAAAATACTGGGTATGGACTTGTACAACGACCCTCAAAAATGGCTGCAAGCAATTAGAGAAAGATATTAGGAGTGGTTACGAGGAAACTGAAGACGTATGCTGATGGACGCCTTTCATTACACCAAGAAGTAAATGTTGTTGACAATAATATTTTGGCTCAACCACGGTATTTGGCACACATAGTGCCTGTATTTAAACAAATTGTAAATAGGATGAAATTTGGAATAGCATGGTTTCTCTTCCAGTTGCGGAAGTCCTACAGCTGTGGTCGCATGCTGCACTTCTGTCACCAAACGCCTCGATCTCACCATTGCTTCTCATTCCCTTCTGCTCCTCTTCTCTCCGTCGCTTCTTGGGTATCCCTTCGGCATTCTTCTCGTAGTGTTTCTGTTCTTCTTCTTTCAGGAGGCTGCCTTGAAAGTGCCCTCTTTAGTTATTAGCCTTCATCTATTCTTTTGACATGCTCTAACCATTCTAATTTCCTTTCTTCTATTCACTGTCGGAAAAAAATTAGTACATCTGGAAAGGGTCGATTTTGATCGGATGACGATATTTGCCACCTGGGGTAGTAGATGTACTGATAACTGTCTCAACATAGTCCACCAACAAATAGCTTAGTGGCATAGCTACCAAAACACCATCTTTATCTACCGTTTAATGAGGAATGCTCACAGCCAGAAGGCTCAGTGTGCTGCAAACGTTTGTAGCAAGCGGACAATCACGCCGCGGAGATGCCACCGTGCTTCATACAGCCAACTGAGAGAGTTTGAAAGCGGTCAAATAGTGGCCATCCGAACGGCGGAGGACTGCTACACAAGTTGGACGTGCTGCGTCACTTGTGGAATGATGCCGGTATCAGTGGCCACGTAAACATTCTCACACCAGTAGACGAGTTTCTGGACGTCCACGCAGCACAGACGCCCGCCAGGATTGTCATAGTGTATGAGCAGCAGTGAGTGGCATATCGTACAACTACCACAGGGCAGATAAAAAGGGTTGTGAGGCCAGACATGTCAACACCAACTGTTGCGTATTGGTTGTCAGTAATGGGATTACAGACTTGCACACCTCTGGAAAGTCTTCCACTCACGCCACAGCATCGACGGACACTGCTCGACTGATGCCACCAGACCATCAGAGGATCACTTGGAAGAAGGAATGGCGCGGAGTAGCCTTCAGTGATGAAAGCGGATTCGGCTTGCACGCAAGTGATCGTCGTTTGGGCATACGACATACACCTGGTTGAGTGCTGTCTCCTAGAGCGTATTCGTCCAAGACAAAATGGCTCCACCCAGGTCTTACGGTCTGAGTTGATATAAGCAACAACTGTTGTTCGCATGTGGTGCTTTTGGAGGGTAAGCTAACCAGCGCTCAGTACGTGCCAAATGTTGTTAGACCTGTTCTTTTGCCGTCCTTGCAACAGGAAGGTGATGTTTTGTTCTAACAGGATAATGCTCGCCCAAACACACCACCCGTGAAACTCAATGTGGTCTGCAAAACGAGCAACAACTTCCCGGGCCAGCACGATCCCCGAACTTGCCTGTAATCGACCACATGTGGGATACGATGGGACGAGAAGTTACTCGTGCGATTCGTCAGCCAACAACTCTTACAGAACTACGTGAACCGATCGAGCAGGTGTGGAATGACGTATCCCAAGACAGTATTCGTCATCTGTACGATGGACTGTATGTTAGAGTCAGCGCCTCCACTGCCGCCTGTGAAGGCTACACCGCGTAATAATAAGGGCGTTTGCCGGCCGGGATGGCCGAGCGGTTCAGTCTGGAACCATGCGACCGCTACGGTCGCAGGTTAGAATCCTGCCTCGGGCATGGATGTGTGTGATGTCCTTAGGTTAGTTGGGTTCAAGTAGTTCTAAGTCTAGGGGACTGATGATCTCAGAAGTTAAGTCCCATAGTGCTCAGAGCCCTTTGAACCAATAAGGGCGTTTCAGCATGGGTCGACACGTGGTGCTCAGAACCGCTGTTACTATTGATGTGTAAATATAATCTTTTCATGTATTCGTATACACGGTTGCAACAATGAATCTTGAGTGATTTGGAAACTTCTTAAAGGGTGTACTTTTTTCCAGGCAGTGTATAATGGGTCCTATCTCTAGTTCTTGCGGAATGTCGTCTACTCCGGGGGTCTTGTTTCGATCTAGGTCTTTCAGTGCTCTGTCAAATTCTTCTCATTGTATCGTGTTTCTCTTCTCATCTGCGTCTACGTCGTCTTCCTTTTCTATAGTATTTCTTTCAGCTTCATCTTCCTTGTGGAGACCCTCTATATACTCCTTCCACGTTTCAGATTTCCCGTCTCTGCTTGATACTGGTTTTCCATCTGAGCTCTTGAGATCCACAAAGCCAATTCTCTTTTCTCCAAAGATCTTAATTTTTCTGTAGGCGGCATCTAGCTTTCCCCTAGTGAAATATGCTTCTAAATCCTTACATTCGTCCCCTAGCCATTCCTGCTTAACTATTTTGCACTTCCTGTCAATCTCATTTTTAGACATTGTATTTCTTTTCGCCTGCTTCATTTGCTGCATTTCTATATTTTCTTCTTTCAACAATTAAATTCAATATCTCCTATGTTATCCAAGGATTTCTATTAGGTGTTTTCTTTTTACCTATTTTATCATCTCTTGCCTCTATGCCTCGGACCTTTGGAGGTGACGGAGTCCCACCTCTAACTGACAAACCAGGGACTCCTAGGATACGACTTGGCAAACAAATGGTAATGAGATGGGGAGCTATTAATATCAATGGGGGCTACTCAGGGAAGAAGGTAGAGCTGGCAGAGGCTGCAAGTAAGATGGGACTGGACGTTTTAGCTGTTAGTGACATTCGGGTAAGGGGTGAGAAAGAAGAGGAAGTGGGAGAATACAAGGTCTACCTGTCAGGTGTCAAAGCAGGAATAGCACAATGGGGTGTAGGGCTTTACATCAGGAAAGAAATGGAACCCAGCGTAGTTGCAATAAGGTATGTAAACGAACGACTGATGTGGATTTGACAGTGTCTAGTGAGAAAATTAGGATTGTGTCAATATATTCGCATTGTGAAGGGACAGATCAAGATAAGATGGATAGTTTTTATGAGGCACTCAGTTATGTAGTTGTTAGAGTAAAGGACAAGGACAGTGTTCTGCTCATGGGTGATTTTAATGCCAGGATTGGAAATCGAACAGAAGAGTATGAAAAGGTTATGGGTAAATTTGGAGAGGATATGGAGGTCAACAGGAACGGGAAACAACTCCGGGATTTCTGTGCCAGTATGGGCTTAGTAATCACAAACTCCTTTTTTAAACATAAGAACAATCACCGGTATACTTGGGAAGGCAGGGGAACCAGATCTGTCATTGACTACATAATAACAGATCAGGAATTCAGGAAGGCTGTGAGGGACACACGTGTATTCAGGGGATTCTTTGATGACACTGATCATTATTTAATCTGCAGTGAAATTGGGACTGTGAGACGGAAAGTGCAGGAGGTCAGGTCCATATGTAGGAGGATAAGAGTGGAGAAACTTCAGGATAAGGAAATCATGCACAAGTACATGACAGCGATCTCAGAAAGGTGCCAGTTAGTTGAATGTAGTCAATTACAGTCATTGGAAAAAGAATGGACAAGGTACAGGGACACAGTACTAGAAGTGGCTAAAGAATGTCTTGGAACAGTAGTGTGTAAAAGTAGGATGAAGCAAACAACATGGTGGAATGACACAGACAAGGAAGCCTGTAAAAGGAAAAAGAAGGCGTATCAAAAATGGCTACATACTAGAACTCAAGTAGACAGAGAAAGTTATGTTGAAGAAAGAAACAAAGCCAAACAGATAATTGCAGCATCCAAGAAGAAATCTTGGGAAGGCTTTGGAAACAGGTTGGAGACTATGGATCAAGCTGCTGGAAAATCATTCTGGAGTGTAATTAGCAGTCTTCGAAAGGGAGGTAAGAAGGAAATGACAAGTATTTTGGACAGGTCAGGAAAACTGCTGGTGAATCCTGTGGATGCCTTGGGCAGATGGAGGGAATATTTTGAAGAGTTGCTCAATGTTGGTGAAAATACGATCAGTAATGTTTCAGATTTCGAGGTAAAATGGGATAGGAATGATGATGGGAATAGGATCACATTTGAGGAAGTGGAGAAAATGGTCAATAGATTGCAGTGCAATAAAGCATCTGGGGTGGATGAAATTAAGTCGGAACTCATCAAATACAGTGGAATGGCAGGTCTTAAATGGCTACACAGGATAATTGAAATGGCCTGGGAGTCGGGACATGTTCCATCAGACTGGACAAAAGCAGTAATCACACCAATCTTTCAACATGGAAACAGAAAAGACTGTAACAACTACAGAGGTATTTCTTTAATCAGCGTTGTGGGTAAAATCTTCTCAGGTATTGTTGAAAGGAAAGTGCGAGTATTAGTTGAGGACCAATTGGATGAAAATAATTGTGGGTTTAGGCCTCTTAGAGGTTCTCAGGACCAGATCTTTAGCTTACGGCAAATAATGGAGAAGTGTTATGAGTGGAACAGGGAATTGTATCTATGCTTTATAGATCTAGAAAAGGCATATGACCGGGTTCCTAGGAGGAAGTTATTGTCTGTTCTACGAGATTATGGAATAGGAGGCAAACTTTTGCAAGCAATTAAAGGTCTTTACATGGATAGTCAGGCAGCAGTTAGAGTTGACGGTAAATTGAGTTCATGGTTCAGAGTAGTTTCAGGGGTAAGACAAGGTTGCATCCTGACTCCAATGTTGTTCATATTATTTATGGATCATACAATAGACTGGCTGGGTGAGATCAAGATATGTGAACACAAAATAAGCAGTCTTGCATATGCGGATGGCTTAGTTGTGATGGCAGATTCGATTGAAAGTTTGCAAAGTAATATTTCAGAGCTAGATCAGAGATGTACGGACTATGGTATGAAGATTAGCATCTCCAAAACGAAAGAAATGTCAGTGGGAAAGAGATATAAACGGATTGAGTGCCAAACAGGAGAAACAAAGTTAGAACAGGTGGACGTTTTCAAGTACTTAGGATGCATATTCTCACAGGATGGCAACATAGTGAAAGAACTGGAAGCAAGGTGTAGCAAAGCTAATGCAGTGAGCGCTCAGCTACGATCTACTCTCTTCTGCAAGAAGGAAGTCAGTACCAAGACTAAGTTATCTGTACACCGTTCAATCTTTCGACCAACTTTGTAGTATGGGAGCGAAATCTGGGTGGATTCAGGTTACTTTATCATCAAGGTTAAGGTTACGGATATGAAAGTAGGTAGGATGATTGCAGGTACTAGTAGATGGGAACAATGGCAGGAGGGTGTCCAAAATGAGGAAATCAAAGAAAAACTGGGAATGAACTCTATAGATGTAGCAGTCAGGGCGAACAGGCTTAGATGGTGGGGTCATGTTACACGCACGGGAGAAGCAAGGTTACCCAAGAGACTCATGGGTTCAGCAGTAGAGGGTAGGAGGAGACGGGGCAGACCAAGGAGAAGGTGCCTGGATTCGGTTAAGAATGATTTTGAAATGATAGGTTTAACATCAGAAGAGGCACCAATGTTAGCACTGAATAGGGGAACATAGAGGAATTTTATAAGGGGGCTATGCTCCAGACTGAACGCGAAAGGCATAATCAGTCTTAAATGATGATGATGATGATGATATCCTCTAATGCCTTCACTATTTCGTCTCTCAAAGCTACCCATTCGTCTTGTAATGTATTCCTTTCCCCTGTTCTAGTCAACTGCTGCTTAATGTTCCCTCTGAAACTCTCAACAACCTGTTACTCTTTCAACTTATCCAGGTCTCATCTCCTTAATTTCCTACCTTTTCCAATTTCTTCTGTTTTAATTTACAGTTCATAACCAATAAATTGTGGTCAGAGTCCACATCTGACCCTGGAAATGTCTTATAATTTGAAATATGGTTCCGAAATCTCTGTCTTAACATTATCTAATCAATCTGAAACATTCCGGTGTCTCCAGGTCTGTTCCACGTACACCTTCTTTCATGATCCCTAAACAACTGTTAGCGATGATTAACTTGTGCTCTATGCAAAATTCTACCTGGCGGCTTCCTCTTTCATCCCTTTCCTCCGGTCCATATTCACCTAAAATTTGTCCTTCTCTTCCTTTTCCTACTGTCGACTTTCAGTCCCCAACGACTATTAAATTTTCGTCTCCCTTAAATATCTGAGTAACTTCTTCTATCTCATCATACATTTCTTCAATCTCTTCATAGTCTACGCAGCTAGTTGGCACATAAACTTTTACTATTGCGGTTCATGTGGACTTTGTCTCTATCTTGGCTACAATAATGTGTTCACTGTGTGGTTCGTAATAGCTTATCCGAGTTCCTATTTTCTATTCATCATTAAACCTACCCCTGCATTATTCCTATTTGATTTTCCATTTATAGCCCTGTATTCACCTGACTAGAAGTCTGTTCCTCCTGCCGCCGAGCTTCATTAATTCCCACTATGAGTAGCTTCAGCCTATCCAGTTTCCTTTTTAAGTTTTCTAGCCTACCTGCGCGCTAGATATCTAACTAAGAAGTATTATGAAATAAACTTACAGAGATATCCAAAAGTTGTACGACTACACAGCTAATTTCATAAAGAAAGTTTGGAGACAGTTGGATAAAGACGGTAGACGTAACGTGTCTCATGGCCAATCACCACTTGTATGTTTTACAGTGTCATTCCGTTTACTAACAGTCGCCCACAGACTGAGGGGGAACTTACATCGATTATGTGTCTCTGTCTGTCTGGATACCATTCCTGATTCAGATGTAGTGCCGGTCTCAGAAAACGACATCGATAGAGGCAGTTGGTCAACCTGCATGTATAAGATTTTTGTCATAAGCTCATTCAGCTCATATTATATGTGTACACACAATTTTAAATTATAGTATTACGTCAAGAATGGAAACCGAAGATTATGAGAAAAGAAGGAACGTAGTTATAGGACAGATATGATAAGAAGAAACTGGTCATTTCTACAATTAAGTACTGCTCTGTGTATATTGAATATTCTTATATTTGCTTTTTAAGTCCTAGGTCTTATATTTATGTTCATGGCATGCACTATACATTTTAAGTAAGACTAATGTAAAATGGTGGCTTACACCATTTTAACCCTCATCCGTGAAGATGGTCCAAGGCCGAATCCGGTAGGTATTTGGGTTCAAAATAAAAAGAGATGATGATTAAAATATGTATTCGATACATATGTTCGTTAATGTGAAAAATGCCGGGTGCACTGTGGTTCGGAATACACAATGAACTGTAAGTCCCTTCTAGATAAGTAAATTGGAAGCTCAGGAGAAAGCAACGATATAGCACCTCTCGTAGGGCCTTGACTGTTACAACACTTTGATGTACAAATCAACTTTCGGGTTCACGGCAACTTTCTACATCTACATCTACATTTATACACCGCAAGCCACCCAACGGTGTGTGGTGGAGGGCACTTTACGTGCCACTACATTACCTTCCTTTCCTGTTCCAGTCACGTATGGTTCGCGGGAAGAACGACTATCGGAAAGACTCCGTGCGCGCTTGAATCTCTCTAATTTTACATTCGTGGTCTCCTCGGGAGGTATAAGTAGGGGGAAGCAGTATATTCAATACCTCATCCAGAAACGCACCCTCTAGAAACCTGGACAGCAAGCAACACCGCGATGCAGAGCGCCTCTCTTGCAGAGTCTGGCACTTGAGTTTGCTAAACATTTCCGTAACGCTATCACGCTTACTAAATAACCTTGTGAGGAAACGCGCCACTCTTCTTTGGATCTTCTCTATCTCCTCTGTCAACCCGACCTGGTACGGATCCCACACTGATGAGCAATACTCAAGTATAGGTCGAACGAGTGTTTTGTAAGCCACCTCCTCTGTTGATAGACTACATTTTCTAAGGACTTTCCCAATGAATCTCAACCTGGCACCCTCCTTACCAACAATTAATCATCATTCCACTTCAAATCGTTCCGTACGCATACTCACAGATATTTTACAGAAGTAACTGCTACCAGTGTTTGTTCCGCTATCATTTAATCATACAATAAAGGATCCTTCTTTCTATGTATTCGCAATACATTACATTTGTCTATGTTAAGAGTCAGTTGGCACTCCCTGCACCAAGTGCCTATCCGCTGCAGATCTTCCTGCATTTCGCTACAATTTTCTAATGATGCAACTTCTCTATATACTACAGCATCATCCGCGAAAACTCGCATGGAACTTCCGACACTATCTACTAGGTCATTTATATATATTGTGAAAAGCAATGGTCCCATACACTCCCCTGTGGCACGCCAGAGGTTACTTTAACGTCTGTAGACGTCTCTCCATTGAGAACAACATGCTGTGTTCTGTTTGCTAAAAACTCTTCAATCCAGCCACACAGCTGATCTGCTTACTTTGTTTATCTGGCGACAGTGCGGAACTGTATCGAACACCTCCCGGAAGTCGAGGAAAATGGCGTCTACCTGGGAGACTGTATCTAATATTTTCTGGGTCTCCTGAACAAATGAATCGAGTTGCGTCTCACACGATCGTTGTTTCCGGAATCCATGTTGTTTCCTACAGAGTAGATTCTGGGCTTCCAGAAATGACATGATATGAGAGCAAAAAACATGTTCTAAAATTCTACAACAGATCGATGTCAGAGATATAGGCCTATAGTTTTGCGCATCTGCTCGACGACCTTTCTTGAAAACTGGGACTACCTGTGCTCTTTTCCAATCATTTGGAACCTTCCGTTCCTCTATAGACTTGCGGTACACGGCTGTTAGAAGGGGCAAGTTATTTCGTGTACTCTGTGTGGAATCGAATTGGTATCCCATCAGGTCCAGTGGAATTTCCTCTGTTGAGTAATTTCAGTTGCCTTTCTATTCCTATGACACTTATTTCGATGTCAGCCATTTTTTCGTTTGTGCGATGATTTAGAGAAGGAACTGCAGTGCGGTCTTCCTCTGTGAAACAGCTTTGGAATAAGGTGTTTAGTATTTCAGCTTCACGCATGTCATCCTGTGTTTCAATGCCATTATCATCCCAGAGTGACTGGATATGCTCTTTCGATCCATTTACTGATTTAACGTAAGGCCAGAACTTCCTAGGACTTCCTGTCAAGTCGGTACATAGAATTTTACTTTCGAATTCACTGAACACTTCACGCATAGCCCTCCTTACGCTAAGTTTGACATCGTTTAGCTTCTTTTTTTCTAAGAGGTTTTGGCTGCGTTTAAATTTGCAGTGAAGTTCTCTTTGCTTTCGCTGTAGTTTCCTAACTCTATTGTTAAACCACGGTGGGTTTTTTCCGTCCCTCACAGTTTTGCTCGGCACCTGTCTAAAGCGGATTTTACGACTGCCTTGAACCTTTTCCATAAACACTCAAATTTGTCAGTGCCGGAACAGATATTTTCGTTTTGATCTGTTAGGTAGTCTGAAATCTGCCTCCTATTACTCTTGGTAAACAGATAAACCTTCCTCCTTTTTTTATATTC
The DNA here is from genome assembly GCF_023897955.1 of Schistocerca gregaria. NCBI lineage: Eukaryota > Metazoa > Arthropoda > Insecta > Orthoptera > Acrididae > Schistocerca > Schistocerca gregaria. The sequence continues at coordinate 1,010,804,494 of NC_064920.1, read as the reverse complement.
TTATTTACTTCCATATTCAGGGATGCTGCAACGGCCTTATGATCACTGATTCCCTGTTCTGCGCTCACAGAGTCGAAAAATTCGGGTCTGTTTGTTATCAGTAGATCCAAGATGTTATCTCCACGAGTCGGTTCTCTGTTTAATTGCTCGAGGTAATTTTCGGATAGTGCACTCAGTATAATGTCTCTTGATGCTCTGTCCCTACCACCCGTCCTAAACATCTGAGTGTCCCAGTCTATATCTGGTAAATTGAAATCTCCACCTAAGACTATAACATGCTGAGGAAATTTATGTGAAATGTATCCCAGATTTTCTGTCAGTTGTTCTGCCACTAATGCTGCTGAGTCGGGAGGTCGGTAAGAGGAGCCAATTATTAACCTAGCTCGGTTGTTGAGTATAACTTTCACCCATAATAATTCACAGGAACTATCCACTTCTATTTCACTACAGGATAAACTAATACTAACAGCGATAAACACGCCACCACCGGTTGCATACAATATATCCTTTCCAAACACTGTCTGTGCCTTTGCAAAAACTTCGGCAGAATTTATCTCTGGCTTCAGTGAGCTTTCCGTACCTATAACGATTTCAGCTTCGGTGCTTTCTATCAGCGCTTGAAGTTCCGGTACCTTACCAACGCAGCTTCGACAGTTTAGAATTACAATACCGATTGCTGCTTGATCCCCGCCTGTTCTGACTTTGCCCCGCACCGCTGTTGCCCTTTCTGTACTTGCCCGAGGCCATCTCACCTAAAAAAAAAAACGCCCAGTCCACGCCACACAACCCCTGCTACCCGAGTAGCCGCCTGCTGTGTGTAGTGGACTCCTGACCTATCCAGCGGACTTCTTAGTTTCAGAGTTCGTTTGTTGTCTGGCAACGAATAGGGTGTTGAGGAAGCAGCGTAAAGGTGGCTGTACCTCGCCGTGGGCAGACGCGCAGACGCAGGCCGGCAGACCCTCACGGGGGAGGGCGGCGGGATGGAGGTGAGGCTGCTGGCGGCGCTGGAGCGAGACCCGGAGGACGAGCGCGAGCACGCGCACGAACGGGGCTGCGCTGCCTGCGGCTGAGGCAGCGCCAGCGGCGGCGACGGGGACCGCGAGGGCGCCCGCGACCCGCTGCCGCTGCCGCCGCCGCCGCCCCCCACGCACGTCACGGCGCGCTCTGCATCACCACCGCGGTCCACAATAATGGCCCATCAAAGAGCACTAGCTCACAAGGGCTCCTCTCATAGTTTTGTAACAGACAGCAAAACGTCATTCCCCACAGTAATGAGGACGGCTATGGCGTCCGATTGCGGCACGGGTAAGTCGGGGGTGTCTCAGGGGCAGGTACTCGGACAGCTGCTATTTCTTATAAGCATAAGCGACATGCCTTCTGCTGGCCGGAGTGGCCGCGCGGTTCTAGGAGCTACATCCTGGAACCGCGCGACCGCTACGGTCGCATGTTCAAATCTTGCCTCGGGCATGGATCTTTGTGATGTACTTAGTTCAGTTAGGTTTAAGTAGTTGTAAGTTATAGGGGACTGGTCACCTCAGAAGTTCAATCCCATAGTACTCAAAGCCATTTGAACCATTTGACATGCCTTCTAGTATTCATTCTATAATACACTGAAGACAAAAGAAGAAGAAACGATACATAACGAAGGAATTATCCGAATGGGATAGAAATAGGTACATGTGATGTATATGTTGCTACAGAAGAATGCTGTACATTAGACGGGTAGATCACATAACTAATGAGGAGGTATTGAATAGAATGGGAGAAAAGGAGTTTGTGGCACAACTTGACTAGAAGAAGGGATCGGTTGGTAGGACATTTTCTGAGGCGTCAAGGGATCACCAATTTAGTATTGGAGGGCAGCGTGGAGGGTAAAATTCGTAGAGTGAGACCAAGAGATGAATACACTAAGCAGATTCAGAAGGATGTAGGCTGCAGTAGGTACTGGGAGATCAAGTAGCTTGCACAGCATAGAGTACCATGGAGAGGTGCATCAAACCAGTCTCAGGACTGAAGACCACAACAACAACAACAACAACGATGTACATATGCAGACAACCATATGATTAGTAGTTCAGAAAAACTCGATGATATATTCAAGAGAAAGATCTTCCCAAATTAACCAAGTTGATGATGCGTTGCTGCACCTCTGGGCTTTATGCAAGCATTATCCGGTTAGAGTTGTTGGATGTCCTATTTTGGATTATCGTGCCAAATTCTGTCCAATAGGCGTGTTAGATCGTCAAAATCCCGAGACGGTTGAAGGACCCTACCCATTATGCTCCAAATGTTCTCATCTGGCGAGAGATCCGTCGACCTTTCTGGCCAAGGTAGGGTTTGGGAAGCACGAAAACAAGCAGTAGAAACTCTTGCCATGCGTGGGCGGGCACTATCTTTCACAAGATGATTTGCCATGAAGGGCAACAAAACGGGGCGTAGAATATTGTTGACGTACCATTGTGTTGTAAGGATGCCGCAGATGGCAACCAACGAAAAGAGATGGAAACCCAGACCATTACCGGTCGTAGTCGGGCATATGGCGAGCGACTGTCATGATGGTAACCCCAAAGATGTCCAGTATGTTTACAGACACGTCTTCTGCGTGGAATCTCATTGACTAGAGTAGAATTGTCTTCAGTGATGAGTCCTACTTCAAACTGAGCTCCGTCTAGAGACGCCCCGGATAGCGGAAGGATACCAACCTGACTGTGGGCTGCCATATGGTCCGACAACGAGGAGTGATCTTCTGGTGTGTCATTCCTTTTCATAGCAGAACCCTTAGGTTGTCATACGCGGCCGCGGCACCCTTGCAGCACAGCGCCTCATGGCAGGCCATCCTGTGCTTACATTTCAGCATGCCCTCCCGCACACGGGGAGATTTTCACCTGCTTGTCCTCGTGCTTACCAAACCTTACCTTGGCCAGCGACGTCATCGGATCTCTCGCAATTGAGAACGTTTCGAGCAGGGTCCTCCAATCAGCTCTGGATTTTGACGATGTAGCGTGCCCATTCCACAGGATTTCGTACGATACCCTCATGCGGAAATCCAAAAACTCTATCAATCAATGTGAAGCTGAACAGCTGTTTGCACAAGGGCCAGAGGTGAACCAACGCGTTAATGACTTTCTCAATACGTGATGCTCTTTCCCTTGAATAAGCCATGCAATCATTCTGAAATTGTAATCTTTGTTCGTCTGTATTTTTTTTTTGTCGTAATAGTGCATTTCTGCATGCTGAACACATGAGCGGAGCATAGCCTCTGGTTTCCAGAGTTTGCATTATAAAGAAAAGCGCAGTATGTAATAATGGAGTAGAGTGGCAGTCCTGGGCAATAGCATTTGTGGAGTCGTGGAGACAGGACGTTGAACCACGGCGGAATGAGCGGCTTGGTTAGCGGAGATGCCGCAAGAGTTTTCTACCTGAAGATGAACGATGATTTTTAAGATGGTTGTATAAAGAGACAGCACTTCGGACCAAAGGTAATTTATTTTGAGTTCGTTAGCTGCAAGCCCAGTTTCAGTAATTATTGCTGTATAAGGATTTCATTGTGTCCAAAAACACCTTCTTGCTGGTAATCATGAAGTACTATCGACAATGTGTTCAGTATTCTAATTAGCCCTCGCCCCACTTAGATGAGAGAAATAATATTGTATTTGTATTAGGAAGTCAAGAAAACATATTTTCGTAATAGAAAATTTTTGTAGAAGTAGGCCTTATCGGCAGACAGAATGTTGGCTGTTTGTATTAGCTGGATTTCAGTTTTGTGTCATTAAAAGAATTTCAAAGTACTTCATTTTGCTTTGATAACTATTTCACAAAGCACATCCCCTCTGTTCAAAACAATATGATCGGTAAAATGAGTATTGTCACGTCTTGCACTTTTGCGTGAACAATAATTACTGATTCGAAAAAAGAGAATCAAAAACTTGTTAAAATGTCAACTTAAAAGAGATAACAATAAGATGGCAAAATGTCGCACAGTGATCATTTGCAGTGCGGCAGAGTCAAGTTATCCGTTGCAAAGTAAGAATTTGTCGTAGGGCCTAGAGGAACATATTTGTCAGAATATTAGGAACAGTTTTCAGCTAGTGAAATTTCATGTAAATTCAACAGACGCCTTTTGTAACAGGGCTCATTTAAATTACATAACAGTTAATCATTCTGAGTGTTCTTGTGAATCATTGTCTTACGTAATCTAATTAACAGACAGCCAAATGCATTTCATATTAATTAAAATCATATTCCTTAAAAATAATTCGTAAAAACAAGTTCATGTTCAAAAGCAGGGTGGCTTTATCGATTCTAGATCTGAATCTATATTATCAATTAGAAATCACGCAGTTTTCAGATTGCTGGCCAGAAATTCAGTTAATCACAGTTTCAGCATACAGCCCCCAACTATAAAGGTGTTGCAACCCATCATAGTGTACGCCTGCATGATAAATAAATGTCCCACATCCTACACAATATTTGTAACTAAGCATGCTGGACAAAAAGTTTGACACCTCCAGGACGCATCAAGACTACAGTGTAATACACTCATTTCGAGGTGCGAAAGGGTTCTTCGTGAGTGACCATCAAACCAGGAACGCCTGCATGCAACCCTGTAAACACGGCTTTTGTCGTTCTGGAAGATGGGAACGTGCACATAATACTCATCATGAAGATGTAAAAGAAAGGACAACATTTGGTCACAGAGAAAGTTGAAATAAACATTCTGCTTATTCTGCTTGATGTCATGGCTATACGATTGAGTGGCCCCAAGTCATGGTTCGAAAACTACCCCAAAAACATAAGAGAGCCACCTCTGGCTTGAACTAACCCCCCCCCCCCCTACCCTCCTCCCACACACATATATTGCTCAATAAATGCCTCATTGAACTGTGGCGCACTCGACGTCTCGCATAATTAGAAAAGCCACTGAGCAAGGCCATTGTGACAGGATGGTGTAGTGGTTAGCGCATCTACCTAATGAGCAGGAGATCCGGGTTAGGCTCTCAGCCTTAGTGTAAATTTTTATATCACTTCACTCTGCATGTACACATCATAGACATTTGAGATCTGAAAAGGTCTCTGAAACTATACAGTTTCATTTAATTAGAGAAGAGGCCAAATTGCTCCTCACCAGACCACACTACACGCTTCCAGACAGCTGCTGTCCAGTTTTTGTGTTGTTTGGCCTACTGAAGACCTGCATCTTCATGTGTTGCTGCGAGCAATGGGCTTTTGAGGGGGTACTCGACATCAAATTTCCATTGCAATGTTTGCTCGGAAACTGGTTAAAATTGTCCTATATTCACTGAAAGTAGAAACTGCTCCAGAAACGATTGGCACAGTCAGTGCGAGACATTCATCTCTGGTGTCTGTTAGCTAGGATCTTTTTACGACCATTGTTCCTACAGTGTTATATGGTTGCATGTGGTACTCCGTTCCTTGTATACACGTTTGATTTCCCGAGTTGCTACAATGAGGTATCAGACAACTTCATTCACGGCGTGGACAGTGACATGTCCAAACCAAATAACTCCTTTTTGCCACTTGATCATGTCCCCACGTCGTGCCATCTTATTGCACTGATCCACACAACCGGCCAGCACATACGTATCACTACACTGCCGTGACGTAAGCTATGGAAGGCAACATGACAGCCTGGTACCATGTTCTACACGAGGGCTGGGCAACCGGCGGCCCAACAGTCGGATGCGCCCCACATTTGGTTTCAAACCGGCCCGCAAAATAAATTCGTGGGAGAAAGACCGAGGGGCTATATAATCTTCCAACGGATGTTTTTAATGCAGCTATTGTAAATCGTCGTAAGTAAAGAAATAATGTCCACGACGCGTAAATAAATGTAAATATCTGAAGATGGGGTGAACGTAAAATGAATGTACTGTCAAAAACGCGTGGTTTTAGACATTGTTTGCTGTCGTGGCCTTTTGAGAAATGGGAGCCATTCATATCGGTCTCAATCCCACACAAGCATTAACGTCAGGGACGCTTTAATTTTGACTTCATACGCTAAGAGCTTTGCTGTCGCGTCACGTGAAGAGGTGGCCCGCGAAATTAAGCATGTGAAAGGAAGGAAGATTGAATTTAACGTCCCGTCGGCATTGAGGTCATTAGAGACAGAGCACACGCTCGTATTGTGTCAGGGAAATTGACAGTGCCCTTTCAAAGGAATCATCTTGCCATTTGTCTTGGGCGATTTAGGGAAATTACGGAAATTCTAAGTCTGGATGACCGGACGCTGGTTTGAACCGTCGTCCTCCCGAGTGCGAGTTCAGTGCGCTAACCACTAAGCCACCTCGCTCGATTTCAGTATGTGCATCAGACCCGCGCCTGTCCTACTCCATCCACAGCACTCCAAAGCTACCAGTTTCCTCTTCTAAGAGAACGAGTAATGTTTTGTCTTCTGAGTTCCTATATGTAATCAATCAATTTATTACGTCGTCCGAACAATGATTCAAAAAATGGTTCAAATGGCTCTGAGCACTATGGGACTTAACATCTGAGGTGATCAGTTCCCTAGACTTAGAACTATTTAAACTTAACTAACCTAAGGACAGCACACACATTCATGCCCGAGGCAGGATTCGAACCTGCGACCGTAACAGCAGCGAGGTTCCTGACTGAAGCGCCTAGAACCGCTCGGCCACAACGGCCGGCAACAATGATTCGTTAGTTGCGGTAGGAAACCGTTGTTTGTAAGAGTACAAATTTCAACTGTGTCCAATATCTTAATATATACGATACGTCCTGTTTCGCTATAATTGCAAGACTCGTTTATGAAGCATGAAGGAAGGGACATGTTTCAGTTAAAATTACAATATGCATCGTCGCAACTGGAGCAGCATGTCGAAGATGTTCTGCATTCGCAGTGAATTTCGTTAGACAATTCCCACGAAGGGGAAAGACAATACCTCGCCAAGAATATCCATGTCGCCGTTTTATCATCATTCACAGTCAATGTATAACAAATTAAGCACAGTATTAGGAAACTGTGGCAGCGGTTCCATGCCTATAATTTTTCTCAGGTAGCGCCAAATATGCTCGATGAATTTATATAAAAGTCAATAACTATTCTCAGGTTTCTGAGCAAAAAGATCTTATCTATGAGATTACAAAAGTGTCCTTATTCATAGTTTTATCTGAGCAAAAAGATCTTGTCTGTGAGATTACAAACGTGTCCTTATTCATAGTTTTATCACAACAGTACATCTTAGTTAGCTAGTGCTTAACACACTGGACTCGTATTCTGGACGAGTAACATTCACTTCCCCATCTGGAGAATCAGATCTAGGTTTTTCTAAATTGCTTAAGGAAAATGACAAAATGGTTGTTTTCAAAAGGATATGGGCCATAACCTTATCCTCTCTATCCCTTCTACGATAATCTGTTCGTCAACGGGACGTAAACGAATAAACTGCCTTCTTTCTTTTCTCCCCAGTAATAATTATTTCTATGATATTCCCTAACTATATAAAAGACTGAGGTGTTGTGCATCAAACCGAACAAAATGCTTAAGTGAGATTTAGTGAAGTCCAAAAATACAACTCAGTTGTCTATGTTGTAATACCACTGTAAAAGGTATTCAAATGAAATGAAATGTCGTGTGCCTAGAGCCTCCCGTCGGGTAGACCGTTCGCTTGGTGCAACTCTTTTTAGTTGTCGCCACTTCGGCAACTTGCGAGTATTTGTAACTGTAGTTAAAGAGTATGAAACTCAAAACAACGCAACATACAGCAAATCACCAAATTTAGTAGACGACATCCTCTCAGAATTATTGAGGTTCTTGGAAGAGCAAGCCTTGGCTATTCCGGATGGTGTGCAAGAGATATGAGATGGGTGAATTATTACATTCTTATTGAAGAAAAACAAACTTCTTCAAGAAGAACGTAATTATTACAATTCCAAAGAAAGCGGGTGCAGACAAGTGTGAATATAGTCCATGGTTGCAAAGTACTAACACGAATTCTATACAAAAGAATAGAAAAACTGGTAGAAGCCGACCTCTGGTGGGGATCAATTTGGATTCTGGAGAAATGTAGGAACACTCGAGGCAATACTGATCCCACGACTCCTGTTAGCAGATAGTTTAAAGGAAAGGCAAACCTGCGTTTATAACATTTGTAGATGCGCAGGATAAGAGAAGCTTTTGACAAAATTGAATGGAACATTCTCCTTGAAATTCCGGAGCTAGCAGGGGTAAAATACAGGGACCGAAAGGCTATTTACAACTTGTTACGGAAACCACACGGTAGTTAAAAGAGTCGAGGGGCTTGAAAGGGAAGCAGTGGTTGAGAAGGGAATGAGACAGGGTTGTCACCTATCCCAGACGTTCTTCAGTCCATACATTGAGCAAGTTCTTGTTGTTGTCTTCAGTCCTGAGACTGGTTGGATGCAGCTCTCCATGTGCAAGCTTCTTCATCTCCCAGTACCTACTGCAACCTACATCCTTCTGAACCTGCTTAGTGTATTCATCTCTTGGTCTCCCTCTACGATTTTTACCCTCCACGCTGCCCTCCAATACTAAATTGGTGATCCCTTGATGCCTCAGAACATGCCCTACCAACCGATCCCTTCTTCTGGCCAAGTTGTGCCAACAACCTCTCTTCTCCCCAATCCTATTCAATACTTCCTTATTAGTTATGTGATCTACCCATCTAATCTTCAGCATTCTTCTGTAGCACCACATTTCGAAAGCTTCTATTCTCTTCTTGTCCAAACTATTTATCGTCCATGTTTCACTTCCATACATGGCTACGCTCCATACAAATACTTTCAGAAATGACTTCCTGACACTTAAATCTATACTCGATGTTAACAAATTTCTCTTCTTCAGAAACGCTTTCCTTGCCATTGCCAGTCTACATTTTATATCCTCTCTACTTCGACCATCATCAGTTACTTTGCTCCCCAAATCTTAAACTCATTTAATACTTTAAGTGTCTCATTTCCTAATCTAATTCCCTCAGCATCACCCGACTTAATTCGACTACATTCCATTATTCTCGTTTTGCTTTTGTTGATGTTCATCTTATATCCTCTTTTCAAGACACTATCCATTCCGTTCAACTTCTCTTCCAAGTCCTTTGCTGTCTGTGACCGAATTACAAAGTCATCGGCGAACCTCAAAGTTTTTATTTCTTCTCCATGGATTTTAATACCTACTCCGAATTTTTCTTTTCTTTCCTTCACTGCTTGCTCAATATACAGATTGAATAGCATCGGGGAGAGGCTGCAACCCTGTCTCACTCCCTTCCCAGCCACTGCTTCCCTTTCATGTCCCTCGACTCTTTATAACTGCCATCTGGTTTCTGTACAAATTGTAAATAGCCTTTCGCTCCCTGTATTTTAACCCTGCCATCTTCAGAATTTGAAAGAGAGTATTCCAGTCAACATTGTCAAAAGCTTTCTCTACGTCTACAAATGCTAGAAACGTAGGTCTGCCTTTCCTTAATCTTTCTTCTAAGGTAAATCGTAAGGTCAGTATTGCCTCACGTGTTCCAATATTTCTACGGAATCCAAACTGATCTTCCCCGAGGTCGGCTTCTACTAGTTTTTCCATTCGTCTGTAAAGAATTCGAGTTAGTATTTTGCAGCTGTGGCTTATTAAACTGATTGTTCGGTAATTTTCACATCTGTCAACACCTGCTTTCTTTGGGATTTGAATTATTATATTCTTCTTGAAGTCTGAGGGTATTTCGCCTGCCTCATACATCTTGCTCACCAGATGGTAGAGTTTTGTCAGGACTGGCTCTCCCAGGGCCGTCAGTAGTTCTAATGGAATGTTGTCTACTCCGGGGGCCTTGTTTCGACTCAGGTCTTTCAGTGCTGTGTCAAACTCTTCACGCAGTATCGTATCTCCCATTTCATCTTCATCTACATTCTCTTCCATTTCCATAATATTGTCCTGAAGTACATCGCCCTTTTATAGACCCTCTATATACTCCTTCCACCTTTCTGCTTTTCTTCTTTGCTTAGAACTGGGTTTCCATCTGAGCTCTTGATATTCATACATGTGGTTCTCTTTTCTCCAAGAGGTCTCTTTAATTTTCCTGTAGGCAGTATCTATCTTTCCCCTAGTGAGATAAGCCTCTACATCCTTACATTTGTCTTCTAGCCATCCCTGCTTAGCCATTTTGCGCTTCCTGTCGATCTCATTTTTGAGACGTAGTAAAGAAAATAAAAACAAATTGGAGAAGTAATTATTGACCTGGGAGAAGAAATAGAAAAAATCGACGTTTGCCGTTGACTCCGTAATTCTATCGGAGACAACGAAGAACTTGGAAGTGCAGTAGAACGGAACGGAAAGTTTCTTAAAAAGAGGTCCTCAGTTGAACATCAACGAAAGTAAAACAAGGCTAATGGAATGTAATCGAACTGAATTAAGTGCTTCTGAGGAAATTATATTACGATATGACACATTAATACGAGGGTAATCCCAAAAGTAAGGTCTCCTATTTTTGAGGAAATTAGATTACGATATGAGACATTAATACGAGGGTAATCCCAAAAGTTAGGTCTCCTATTTTTTTATAAGTACAGAACTCGATTTGTGTGGCAGTTGGTCACTGTTACGAAGAGTGCTTCACGCCCTGTGTGTAAACATGCGCACGCTGCGCTGAGGCGCTCAGTCTTGGCTTGGCAGCCATTGAGAATGGAGCTCCCGTTGGATGTTACCGCCAAGTGTGAATCGCGCACAGTTATTCGGTTTTTGAACTCAAAGGGCACTGCGCCGATTGAAATCCGTCGCCAATTGACGGAAGTGTATGGTGAGTCGTGCATGGATGTCAAAAATGTTGGAAAGTGGTGTAGAGAGTTTACAGCTGGTCGGACCAAAATTCACGACGAACAAAGGAGCGGGAGACCGTCAATTTCTGAGGAGACAGTGTTGAAGGTTCAGCAAACCATGCGTGATGATCGGAGGGACACCCTGGACGATATCTGCACGTTGGTTCCTGAGGTTTCCCGAAGCACCGCTCATGTAATTTTAACGGAAACACCGCAAGGTGTGCGCAAGATGGGCGCCACGCATGCTGACTGAGGACTACATGTGGCAACGAGTTGATGCTTCCCGCGCTTTTCTTCACCGCCATGCAGCCGAATAGGACAACTTTCTGGACTCAGTTGTCACGGGTGACGAAACCTGGGCATACCACTTTACACCTGAGACCAAGCAACAATCACACCAGTTCATAACTTTCTGAACAGCATGGCGACGAGCTGGTATGACATGGGCATACAAAAACTGCCACAGCGTCTACAAAAATTCATAGACAGAAATGGTGATTATGTCGAAAAATAGCTAAATGTTCAAGCTGTAAACTATGTAAACCGTTGTAGAAATAAACAGGTCTATGTACTTACAAAAAATAGGAGACCTTACTTTTGGGATTACCCTCGTAGTAGTAGATGAGTTTCGATATTTGCACAGCCAAATAATTAATTATTGCTGAAGTAGAAATAATATAAAATGTAGCCTGGCTATAACACGGGAAACATCTTTAAAAAGAGGAATTTTTTAATATCCTGAACTAATTTAAGAGTCAATAATTCTTCTCTGAAGGTATTTGCCTGGAGTGTAGCTTTGTATGGAAGTGAAACGTGAACAACAAGAAGTTCAAACAAGAGAGGAAAAGGGGGGGGTATGGGAGCATGAATGTTGTAGAGGGAGACCAAGGGAAGGAATTACGTGGGCTTGCTGAAAAGTAACGCCACGGAATTTTTTGTTCTGTTCTCAATATCGGTTGAGATATGACAAATGATGTATATTACTATAGTCGCAGCCTTCTGCCGACAGAGCGCTCCGAATTATAGCGTGTAACATGGCAGTATGTAACGAAACTATGTCGGTGCGAAAACTGAAAACTAAGAAAGCTGAAAGCACGAATTCGAAGGGTTTATTCACACATGGAGCATCCTCTCCTAAAGCGTGCCAATGGCAGACCACACACGAGCGCTACGACAGCTGCAACAATTGGACGCCTTGGGTTCACCGTCATCGATCATCCCTCATACAGTCCCGACTTGGCTCCACTCGATTTTTATCTGTTTCCAGAACTTAAGGGACGGCTTCGGGGACTTCACTCTGATAGCGATGGAGCAATGCAATCTGAGGTGAGATTGTGTCTCCGTCAACAACGGTGATGATAGCAATAACTGGTCTCTCCTTGGGAGAAATGTGTTCGTCATCAGGATGACTATGTTGAGAAATAAATATGTAGACATGGAGAATAATGATGTAGAACGTTAATAAAGTCTGTAGTTTTCATATAAACAAAATCGGCGGCACTATTTTTCAGCCCGCCCCCGTATGTCGTAAAAGATATTAGGAGACGAAAAGCCATACGCAGGTTAGACTAGCGTGAACAGGAGAGATTATTCATTTATACCAACAATGTAGGAAGTAACCTGCTGGGCCATCAATACAGGAGCGTACCCGTGGCACTAGCGCTGCTCGCCAGCGGCAGTATTCGAGAGTTTTCGTCTACTATTTTGCCCTGGCACACACTCGGTTTGTTGTTTAAATTATACTCTATTGCGATCTGGTATAAATATTCTTAGGAAGGGTGCTTTGCTCTCAGACAGTTGCTCTCAGACAGTTGCTCTAGGAAACGGTGTGATGAAAAAGTATTAATAAAAATTGCAAGTATCGCAGTGTTTCTGCTCTTAACCAAGTGATGAATCCTCAAAATCCAAGCAAACGATACTACAAATCATCTTGTTGTGACGCTCTCTGGAAGGCGTGACGATCAATTTATATAGGTCGTTGCCCCAGGTAGCTATCCGAGAACACCATGAGTTATGAATACGCCTGGAAAACATCATCGCATATATATTATCAAAAGTTACGACTTACTGTTATTAAAAAAAATCCTTTACCCTTGCAATAGCGAAACTGAAATAACCAAGGTAAGTGTTACTTTATGATTGTGCAGATAATTTTTCCTGCACCAGTGGTGTCCTGCAAACTTAAGTGCCATGTTCATAGCATAACGCACCTGAACTGAGCACAAACTACTTTACAGATTTCAACCCCTTGAGTGCGAGGTCCCAGAAGTCCAATGATGACGCGACCACAATATTGACTGCTAATGGCAAAAGGGAGCAGGGCTGGAGGTATACAATGGTGAGCACAGCACGAGACTACGGAGCGTAGTTGAACCGCTTAGTCGACGAGTAACACACAGCGCAGCTACAGTGCTAGTGGTGTTAATACAAAGCAGAGCAATGAAAACGATAAACAAAGCAAACATTGTATTATATCTACAGCAACAGTTGCCGAAGTCGACGTTTCGACAGTATAGCACCCAAGGACTATCGTAGAGTGCAAAAGAGGCGGCAAATAAAATATTAGTGGTATGTGTGGAGTCATACACACTCGATTGTGCAGCCAATGTACATAAGGAGTACGATGATCAAGATACGTGCTTAACAAGTGAAAGAAACCGGTGTCGAGCCATGTAGTTCATTATCCTTGGCGGATCGAGATATGTAGTTCATCATCTTTGGCGGGCAGGGAGCCAGAAACCCCGTCTACAATGAAAATTAGTAAAGGACAATTGTTGTCGAAGGAGCGGGTACTAAACACAATTACGTACATGGAAGATAGTCCGCAGCATAGCAAAAACAGAATTATGAACAGATTCCGAATAGGTCCGCAGCAATAAGACTGTGTAGTGCATAAGAAAACTACGGATAAACAAGAGAGAACAAGGCGCACTTGCTACAAAAAGTGGTGTTTGAGCGTTTCAAGGATGTTCGATACGATTTACAGGATGTGCTTAATAGTGACCTACTGCGTTGTGAACATCAAATTGTGCGCGACATTGATTGCAGTGATTTCAAGGAACGCAATAGGTGGTTGCGTAACATCAAACAGTGCTACAGAATTGGAGGACGTAAGTTAATAAAATTCAAACAAAATATCAACTTGACGATGCAGAACAAACTGTAGAATCGGCCCGAAAATTTGTAGATAAGATAAAAAAACCTTACCTCATCGTTCAATAAGGAATTTGTTTTCAGCTCCGACCCATCGAGATTTGAAGAGGAAATGCATATGAAAGGAAACCTGGAAATCAGAGCTACCAAGAGACATGTATCGAGATCAACTAAAATCAGTGCCTTGTTGTTGTTCTGGTTTTCAGTCCAAAGACTGGTTTGATGGAGCTCTCTATGCTACTCTATCCTTTGCAAGCATCTTCATCCCCGAGTAAGTGCTACAACCTACATGCTTCTGAATCTGCGTAGTGTGTTCATCTCTTGTATTCTTCTGTAGCAACACATTTCAAAATCTTCTTGTCTCTTTTTGTCGAACTGTTTATCGTCCATGTCTCACATCGATACATGGTTACACTCCACACAAATATTTTCAGAAAATACTTCCTGACACTTACATCTATATTCGATGTTAAAATTTTCTTCTTCAGAAACGCTTTCCTTGTCATCCTCTCTACTTCGACCATCCTTAATTATTTTGCTTCCCAAAGAGCAAAACTCATCTACTACTTTAAGTGGCTCACTTCCTAATCTAATTCCCTCAGCATCATCAGATTTAATTCGACTACATTCGATTATACTCGTTTTGCTTTTGTTGATGTTCATCTTATATCCTCCTATCAAAACACTGTTCATTCCGTTCAACTGCTCTTCCATGTTCTTAGCTGTCTCTGACAGAATTACAATGTCACCGGCAAATCTCAAGGTTTTTATTTCTTCCCCCTGGATTTTAATTCCTACTCCAAAGTTTTCTGTGGTCTCCTTGACTTCTTGTTCAATGTACAGATTGAATTATATCGGGGATAGGCTACAACCCTGTCTCACTCCCTTCTCAACCACTGTTTCCCTTTCATGCCCATCGACTCTTATAACTGCCTTCTGGTTCGTGTACAAATTGTAAATGCCTTTCGCTCCCTGTATTTTATCCCTGCCATCTTAAAGAGAGTAGTCGAGTCAACATTGTCAAAGGTTTTCTCTAAGTCTACAAATGCTATAAACGTAGATTTGTCTTTCCCTGACCTAGCTTCTAAGATAAGTCGTAGGGTCAGCATTGCCTCGTGTGTTCCTACATTCCTACGGAATCCAAACTGATCTTTCCCGAGGTAGGCTTCTACCAGTTTTTCCATTTGTCTGTAAGGAATTCGTGTTAGTTTTTTACAGTCGTAACTTACTAAATTGATACACCGATAATTTTCACACCTGTCAGAACCTGAATTCTTTGGAATTGGGACTATTATATTCTTCTTGAAGTCTAATGGGTATCTCGCCTGTCTCTCATATCTTCCTCACCAGATGGAAGAGTTTTGTCATGGCTGGCTCTCCCAAGGCTATCAGTAGCTCTAATGGGATGTTGTCTACTCCCGGGGCCTTGTTTCTACTTAGGTTTTTCAGTGCTCTGTCATTTTCACGCAGTATCATATGTCCCATCTCACCTTCATCTACGTCCTCTTCTATTTTCATAATATTGCCCTCGAATACATCGCCTTTGTATAGACCCTCCGTATACGCCTTCCACCTTTCGGCTTTCCCTTCTTCGCTTGCGACTGGTTTATCACCTGAGCTCTTGATATTCATACAGATGGGGATTCTCTCTTCTCGAAAGGTCTCTTTAATTTTTGTGCAGGCGGCATCTGTCTTACCATTAGTGATATATGCTTCTACATCCTTACATTTGTCCTCTAGCCATTCAAGCTTAACCATTTTGCACTTCCTGTCGATCTCTTTTTTGAGACGTTTATATTATTTTTTGCCTGCTTCATTTACTGCATTTTTAACTTTTCTCCTTTCATCAATTAAATTCATGTTTCGTGTCACCCAAGGATATGTATTAGCCCTCGTCTTTTTACCTACTTGATCCTCTGCTGCCTTCACTATTTCATCTCTCAAAGCTACCTATTCTTTTTCTACTATATGTCTTTCCCCTGTTCTGGTCAATCGTTTCCTAATGCTTCCTCTGAAACTCTCTAAAACTTCTGGTTCTTTCAGTTTATCTAGGTCTCATCTCCTTAAATTCTATCTTTCTGCAGTTTCTTCAGTTTTAATCCACAGTTCATAACCAATAAATTGTGGTCGCAGTCCACATCTGCCTCCGGAAATGTCTTACAATTTAAAACCTAGTTCCTAAATCTCTGTCTTACCATTATATAATCTATCTGAAACCTTCCAGTGTCTCCAGGCCTCTTCCACGTATACCAGGCGGCTTCCTCTTTCATTCCTTACCACCAATCCATATTCAACTACTACTTTTCCTTCTCTTCCTTTCCTACTATCGAATTTCAGTCCCGCATGACTATTAAATTTTTGTCTCCCTTAACTATTTGAATAATTTCTTTTATTTCGTCATTTTTTTTTCATCTCTTCATCATCTGTGGAGCTAGTTGGCATATAAACTTTTACAACCGTGGTAAGCATGGGCGTCGTGTCTATCTTGGCTACAATTATGCGTTCACTATGCTGTTCGTAGTGACTTATCCGTGGTCCAACTTTTTTATTCGTTATTAAACCTGCTACTGCATACCCCAATTTGATTTTGTATTTATCGTCCCTGTATTCACCTAACCAGAAGTCCTGTTCCTCTTACCACCGTACTTCACTAATTCTCACTATATGCAACTTTAACCTATCCATTCCCCTTTTAAAATTTTCTAGCCTACCTTCCCGATTAAGGGCTCTGTCATTCCACGCTCCGATCCGTCGAACGCCAGTTTTGTTTCTTCTGATTACAACGTCCTCCTGAGTAGTCCCCGCCAGGAGATCCGAATGGGGGACTATTTTACCTCCGGAATATTTTACCCGAATGGACGCCATCATCGTTTTACCATACAGTAAAGCTGCAGGCCCTGGAGAAACATTACGGCTGTAGTTTCCCCTTGGTTTCAGTTTTTCGCTGTACGAGGACAGCAATGCTGTTTTGGTTGATGTTGCAAGGCCAGTTCATCCAATCATTCAGACTGTTGCCCCTGCAACTACTGAAAAGGATTCTGCCCCTCTTCAGGAACCACACGTTTGTCTGGCCTCTCAACAGATACCCCTCCGTTGTGGTTGCACCTACGGTACGACCATCTGCATCGCTGAGGCACACAAGCCTCCCCATCACCGACAAGGTCCATGGTTCACGGGGGAGGATCAATGCCTTTAACGGATTGTTATGCAATTATGCTGATTTTTTTTGTGCTGCGAGAGATTGAAGTACTCTGCCCCCCTACGATCCGGTCTCGTGCGCCTGATGGCAAGCAACAGTGGGAAAATAGACGAAAAGGAACTACAGCTATGGTATGAGCGCTTCTTTTGGCCAATATCTGGTCACAATATCTTGCTTTTGCTTGATTCCTGGTGTGCGTATACCAATCATACTCCTTCAGAGCAAACTACCCCTCCTGAACAGTGTGTCACACTGCACTTTATTCCACTTGAAACCAATGGACAAATATAGCCTCTGGATTTTTTGTGTGGCTATAAAACATATTATCACACTGTCTGCATCTACACCTCATAGGATGGTCAGTTTCACGATAAGCTCCATGACAGATTGTTTCACATTCGGTTGAATTTTATCACATTCCATCAGTTCTCATCATCCCGTTGTCCGCCCCCGGTAGCTGAGTGTTCCGCGCGACAGAATGTCAATCTTCAGGGCCCGGGTTCGATTCCCGGCTGGGTCGGAGATCTTCTCCGCTCAGGGACTGGGTGTTGTGTTGTCCTAATCATCATCATTTCATCCCCATCGACGCGCAAGTCGCCGAAGTGGTGTCAAATCGAAAGACTTGCACCCAGCGAAATTGTGTACCCGACGGAGGTCCTAGTCACACGACAACACACACACATCACCCCGTTATATCAATATGGTTCTATATGCATTCTTTAAGAGTGGGTACCTAGCTGAACACTCCGTGCGGTTTGTGATTCCCTAGGAGTTGCCTTCTATCTTAATTATTCGAACCTCTGTGATCACTAAGGGGCGCCATTTTTCATTCGGTGTTCATGGTGCAAGTTCATGGTTTGTTTTGAACATTTCTTGAATGTCGACAGCGTCAGTTTTGTGAAGCGTAATACACACATCCCATAGAAGGTTTATTTCTGCACCTCCCAGGCACTCATTTCCTGTCGCCCCCCCCTGATACACGTGGTGAGTCTTTAGCAGCTAATACTTTTAAGTACTTTACAAACTTGCACGGTGAAGAAAAAGACTTTTATGAAATTTATGAAGACGAAATATCTAGAAACGAAGGATAACCGAACAGTTTGTCCTCAACATGAGATGGCAACAGCGTTTAAAACATCTAATGAAGTTTCTTGGTATGTGGAAGAATTGTTGGAAAATATTAGTGGGGAAAGGCGTACCACAAAATAGCGATGTGGAACCAAAAGACATGGCAGTTTAAAAGGAGAAAGGGGCGAAGATACGTACAAGACGAGCATATGGAGCCATCAGGGACACGAAGCGAACGAAGGCCACTGATGATAAAGTATATATCACAAAAGTACCAGACTAAAGTTTCATGTAAGAAAAATTGTCCCGCTGACACTTCAGAGACACCTAAAGTGATAGATAAAATCATAATTAGAAGAAGATAAGTTTCGTTTCAGGAAAGTAAATGAAACCAGTAATACAGCTGAAATGAAGGGAGTTATAGTCAAAAGTGATTACGCTGTTACTGAAAATATCTGTGTAGGCTTTAATGAGTGGCAAAATATTTGCACAAACAAACTATGAAAGACAGAAACACATTGCGCATGTCACTGGATAGAGGTAGGTTCTTACGTTTGAACACAACTGAAGAGTTTCAGGTCGGCTTGGACGGCGTGGAGGTTTTGCTACACTTCACCTCATGCACCAAACACTTTAATAAGTAGCCACCTGGACACTCATCTTATATATAACGAATGCTGCTTACTGAACATTCGGTCGCCGTTAGGTATTATTAATCAGGATCCAGCTGTGTCCTGAATCCGTGTGCCTTCTTCCTCCAACTTGGCTCAGACTTCGTCTCCTTACAGGCTGCAGATAAAGCCGCTGAACATTAACTTCTCGTTCTCATTCACTCCACCAAATAAATAAGAAGTGTGACTTAATTCACCTTCTTATATTATCTTCAAAATTACAACTAAATACATGATAAATGAGGACCACTACCAACTGGTATACTCCATCTCTGTACTATGTACATACGAGGTCTGATATTCAAATTGATAATTAACAATTACAATATATTTATTACCTTTAACTTTCATGTTCTTAGATTTCATGGAGCTCTTTCTTCCGCACCGCCCGATCCATGGAACGCCTACCTCCACCTCAGCAAGTAGGGTCATCTGACTGCTAATCACTTCCGTACAGTTACTGGAACATTATCTCTGATATCAGCACCTACTATTTAAAACACCTGGCAACAATGGGATGCTTACCATTTATCGACTACTCTCAGTCACGAAAATGTGACACTTCTCATCCAAAGGATGGGACGCGCCTTCCATTATCGATTCGGCAAGAAGTCGCTTCTGCACAAGCTGATTTATGACTAGCATACAAAATTCTAGAAGTTGGTTATATGTATGCAAAGGGAGGAGCACGGGTCGGCCAACCGGGCGAGGTGGCGCAGTGGTTAGCAGACTGGACTCGCATTCGGGAGGACGACGGTTCAATTCCGCGTCCGGCCATCCTGATTTAGGTTTTCCGTGATTTCCCTAGATCGCTCCAGGCAAATAACGGGATAGTTCCTTTGAAAGGGCACAGTCAACTTCCTTCCCCATCCTTTCCTAATCCGATGATACCGATGACCTCGTGTTTGGTCTCTTGCCCCAAACAACCCCCCCCCCCCCCCCCCCCCCACTGGTCGGTCACGCACATTGCTAATGAAAATATCGAGCGTGTCCGAGGTGCGTTCACACGGAGCCCTCAGAAATCCACTTGACGGGCAGGCCGGGAACTTCAACTTGCTCAAACAACGGTGTGTCGTGTTCTGAAACGACGCTAGCATATGAAGCCTTACAAGTAGCAGTTAATGCAACAACTGCGGCCCTGCGACCATAACAGAACATGCGAATTATGTATTTCAGTTCTAAAGGATATGTGGTAGAGGGCACTTTTTCCGAACGACTCGTCTTTTGTGACGAATCGACGTTTCGTCTATCGCATAAAATAAACCGCCCTGATGTGAGAATTTGGGGGTCACAAGATCCTGGCGTACTCGTTGAACGTGAAAGAGACTCAGCAAATGTGAATGTGTTCTCTTCAAAAAGTACATTGACCTTACTTTTTTGCGGAGCAAATGTGACAGAAATGCTATACTTGTACATGCTGCAAAGTTGGTTGTTTCCTCAACTTCACGAAAATTCCAATGATTTCATTTTTATCCAAGACTGCGCCCCGCCTCAATTTCACCTTGACGTGCGGCATTATCTTAGCAACCCCACCCCCAAACGTTGGATTGGAAGAGGCGCACAACAAGATCTTGTTCATTGCTTTTGGCCTTCCAGGTCATCAGACTTCACATTTGCATGTTGCAAGACATCCCTGACATGCTCAATAGTGTTCATGTCTGGAGACTTCGGTGGCCAGCGGAAGTGTTTAAACTCAGAAGAGTGTTCCTGGAGCCACTTTTTTCTGTGGATGTACACAAAAGACAGAGTCTTTGTCCCAACTAAGCACCTACTCTTCATGAACTGAGAAATCGAATTGTTGAAGCTGTCGATTCAATAAAAAGGGACCTGCTGATTCGTGTGTGGAAGTAAATGGATTCCCATTTTAATGTCTCTTCAGTAACGCATGGTGATCGTGTTGAATGTACGGTATATAAAACTTTGAACTTTCCTGTGTTCAGTGATGTCACAATGTGTTTCTGTCTTCCACAGTTTATCTGAAGTAAGCCACTGAAAGTTGTTCTATCTTTTGAATCACCCTGTATATCTGGGAGCAAAACAGAAGAATAAGTGTGAAAACATAAGAGGAAGTGTAAAACAGGACTGCGGCCTCCACTCACCCTGTTTAATATTTATGTTCGATAAGGTTATCAACGAAACTTTCGACTGGGAACTCGTGTTCTTTTGTGAAATTCTAAATCAGTATACAACGCGGGGGGCGAGGTCCAATCCTACACACATGTTTAGATTGCAATGAAATGCGATACAGATCACACCAAAGATCATGATCTATGAACTGAACACTATGAACAATTTTCCGTGCACACGACGGATGCTCGCATATGCCACTAATTGTGGAAAATGAGATTCAGAAAGCGTCGCTAGTGAAAATGAAGTCTTCTAGTGTTAATTATACGCAATGGTTAACGCTTTGAATAGTGTCTTCAGCTGTGTTTCGTAAACCACGTCTGAGTCTAGGTTTGTGGTACAGCCTGTAGACAGGCCAGCACTTAAAGCACTGGCATTGTGGTCAGGACTCTTGGGAGGCAATTTTATAGAACAGGGAAGTTCTTAGGAAATAAAAGTAGTTGAAAAGTGCAAGTGAGACCGTAGAATTAGTTTATACGTTCTTTGGCGTAATGTAATGAACCATGATACATATTCTACGCACATGCTACACAAGCGACACCGCTTTCGGCGAGATCTCGCCTTTTGATGCTGCCATTTTACATTCTCGTGTTTCGCCTCTACTCTGTACTGCTACAGTCGGTGGGGTTCACCTGGTTTATTCCTTAGGTATAGATTCAGTGCGACCACTAACACATTATATTTCAAAAGCAAAATTGAATTTTGCGTACATTATATTTTTGAATCCTCTTAAGAGTGTACGGCAACTGTTGACATAGACGTTAGTGAACGATTAAGTAGAGCCAGTTTCGGGAAATCAAAGAGACCAGAAAGGAAAAAATACAAGTAGTATGACAGACGATATCAAAGCTTAATGCGTTATTTGCTCAACAAAATGTAAGAACCATAGTATTTCATCAACTGAAGTATTAAACCGACAATTGTTGTTATGCACGTTGATGCAAGTAGAGAGAGATTGTCACGAGATCTACGGCCAAAAATATTTCCATCTGGCTGCAAACACAACATGCTGAATCTTCCAGGTTTAAGAAATCGATGACGAGCACAGGTCCTGAAATTGTGTAGTTCGTCTCGGTCTCCTGGTCAGCCTTCTCTTTGATAGACGCTTTCAAGGTTCTTGACAAGCGCTCGATGTATGCGAAGGATTTTCAGAAGACACGACTTCCACAATTTTCACTCGCGTGATAAAAAGCTTCCTTGCGAGACTGCCAATTTTCTTGACACTATAACTATGTCCGTCAAGAAAACTGGCAGTCTTGCAGGGAAGTTTTTTAACACGCAAGCGCAAATTGTGGAATGCCTGTAATTGGTTCACAAATTAGTGGTCAACTGCATGCTGTACGTGTTCTCCAGTCACGAAAAATATCGCCCTCTGGTGGAAACTCGTAAAATGAGCACAGTAGTGTGTAAGACTGAAGAAATGTGACCGAGATGTGAATTACGCGAGTCTCTTGCATTACACAGGTTCCGGCAGAGAGGTATTACACTTTTCAAAACATTCTAGGACGTTTCTTTTTTTTAATATACTCCAGTTTTTGTATTTCTCCAAGATTAAAAACACAGCGTCATTTAATAGATAAAACGGACAAATATGATGCATTGGAATTCAGTTGCGAAAAATTACATCATACAAATGGCGGCCGTACTTGTTCATGCATTGTTGTAGGCAAGTGGAAAAATGGGCCATACACCTTTCAAGCATAGCAATGGGAATTTCTAGAGTAGTGACTTCTGAAAGAGTTTCAAGCGTGTGTGGTTTTCAACGTAAACTCGACATTTCAGGTAGCCCCATAAGAAATAATCGCACGGGGAAAGATGTGAGGTCGAGGGGGCCACTCCAAATCCACACGCAAAGGAAAATAGGCGACCTGGAACGTTCCTTTAGAAAAGCCAAGGTTGGTCTTGAGGTATGGGAAACAGCCCCATCGTGTTGAAACCGAACATTATCGAGGTAACTCTGATAACCTTCTCAGTTCTAGCGTAAAAAATTTCCGCAACACGGTGAGGTGATGCTGTAAGTTGACACTGTGCATCCATTTTCTCCGAAGAAGTAGTGTCCCGTGAAGCCAAATCGGGCTAACGCGCATCACACAGTTGCTTCCTCTCTATGCAAGGGCCTCTCGCGGAATTACAGTGGATTATTTTCCAACCAGTATCGGCAATTTTGTTTGTTCATAGACTCGATAAGTGAAAATGAGCGTCATCAGTCATTATCAGAATACTGTCATTTTCCAAGTCTCCAGCATCCCTTCTGCAAACATATGCCGCCGTACGTAGTCATGTTGCTTCAGTTGTTCAACAACCATGATTTCAAAAGTGTGAAAGTGGAGGTCAAAGTGCAAAATGCAGTGAACTGACCTGTCTGAAATGCGCAAACCGCACTCAAATTGTACCGTTGAACGACGAGGGCTGGCCGCTACAACTTGTCGGCCTTTCTCAATGTTTTATGTTGTTCTAACTGTCCGAACACCTTCTGGGGCTGTTCCAGGTCTCATCGTTCTTAAGCTGTTGTACCACTCCCTTATTGCTGGGCGAGATTGGACAGCACCGCGTCGACCAACAATGAATTTCTTGCGAAATCTTCGCTGCCTTCTGCGCTGCCGGATGACCGGTTGCAACAAAGGTTGTTCACGGCTTCAGAAATGGCCAATAATAACGGGTGTATATCAATCATTGCGGATGCAATAGCTCCCCCACTACTTTAGTTATGGCGGACTCTAAACCGTAACATCTCCCTGCCGGACCCTATAGTTATGCACTGAAGAATGGTTCAAATGGCTCTGTGCACTATGGGACTTAACATCTGAGGTCATCAGGTCCCTAGAACTTAGAACTACTTAAACCTAACTAACCTAAGGACATCACACACATCCATGCCCAAGGCAGGATTCGAACCTGCGACCGTAGCGGTCGCGCGGTTCCAGACTGAAGCGCCTAGAACCGCCCGCCCACATCGGCCGGCTATACACTGAAGAGCCAAAGAATCTGGTGCGCCTACCTAATATCTTAAGGGCCTCGGCGAGCACGCAGAAGTGCCGCAACACGACGTGGCATGGACTCGACTCGTGTCTGAAGTAGTGCTGGAGGGAACCGACGTCATGAATCCTGCAGGGCTGCTCATAAATCCGTAAAAGTACGAGGGAGTGGAGATCACTTCTGAACAGCATGTTGCAAGACATCCCTGACATGCTCAATAGTGTTCATGTCTGGAGACTTCGGTGGCCAGCGGAAGTGTTTAAACTCAGAAGAGTGTTCCTGGAGCCACTTTGTAGCAATTCTGGTCGTCTGGGGTGTCGCATTGTCCAGCTGGAATTGCCCAAGTCCGTCGGAATGCATAGTGGACATGAATGGATGCATGTAACCACACAGGATGCTTATGTACATGTCACCTGTCAGAGTTGAACCTAGACGTATCAGGGGACCCATATCACTCCAACTCTACACGTCTCCCACCAATACAGAGCCTCGACCAGCTTGAACAGCCCCCTGCTGACATGCAGGCCCCATGGATTCATGAGGTTGTCTCCATACACGAGCATGTCCATTCGCTCGATATAATTTGAAACGAGACTCGTCCGACCAGGCAACACGTTTCCAGTTGTAAGTAGGCTGTTTAGGTTTTTTTATTGGTAACGCCACATAGCGCTCTGTATGAAAAATCACTGGCTGTGCTGTGTGCAGTCAGGGCTGGTTGGCATTGTTGTAATACTCGCCATTGTAGTGTTGGGCAGCTGGATGTTAACAGCACGTAGCGTTGCACAGTTGGAGGTGAGCCGCCAGCAGTGGTGGACGTGGGGAGAGAGATGGTGGAGTTTTGAAATTTGTAAGACTGGATGTCATGAACTGCTATATATATTATGACTATTAAGGTAAATACATTGTTTATTCTCTATCAAAATCTTTCATTTGCTAACTATGCCTATCAGTAGTTAGTGTCTTCAGTAGTTTGAATCTTTTATTTAGCTGGCAGTAGTGGTGCTCGCTATATTGCAGTAGTTCGAGTAACGAAGATTTTTGTGAGGTAAGTTATTTGTGAAAGGTATAGGTTAATGTTAGTCAGGGCCATTCTTTTGTAGGGATTTTTGAAAGTCAGATTGCGTTGCGCTAAAAAAATATTGTGTGTCAGTTTAAGCACAGTCATGTATAATTGTACTAAGGGGATGTTTCATACAGTCTTCAAAAGTCCAATGTCGGTGTTGACGGGCTCAGTCGAGGCGTATAGCTTTGTGTCGTGCAGTCATCAAGGGTACACGAGTGGGCTTTCGGCTCTGAAAGCCCACTTCGATGATGTCATGTTGAACATTTCGCAAGCTGACACTTGTTGATGGCCCGGCATTGAAGTCTGCAACAGTTTGCGGAAGGGTTGTAATTCTGTCACGTTGAAAGATTCTCTACAGTCGTCGTTGGTCCCGTTCTTACAGGATCTTTTTCCGGCCTCAGCAGTGTCGGTAATTTGATGTTTTACCAGATTCCTGATATTCACGGTGCACTCGTGAAATTGGCCTACAGGAAAATCCCCCCTTCATGGCTATCTCTTGGAGGTGCTGTGTCCCATGGCTCATGCGCTGACTATAACACCACGCTCAAACTCACTTAAATATTGATAACCTGCCATTGTAGTAACTGATCTAACAACTGCACCAGACAATCGCTGTCTTATATAGGCGATGCTGACCGCAGCGCCTTATTCTGCCTGATTACATATCTCTGTATTTTAATACGCATGCCTATACCAGTTTCTTTGGCGCTTCAGTGCAGTTTTATACTCTGATCACAATTTTATCTTCGCAACTGTCCCGGATAGCCTTGCGTGTTGAAGCTATGGCTCCGGATCAAATACCCCGACGGATGAGCAACGAGGGCTGGTGGCCGGACAGCCTGGATATGGTTTTTAGGCGGTTGCCAACATCCCCCGGGTAGGACAAAGTCCCGACTCAGTTACAACGATTCGCAAATATTTAGAAAACTTTCGCTCACTTTCACACAAGTAACACTAAACATCTACAGCTGGGGTACACAAATTCCCTCCTGGATGGTAACTAGGGACCTGCGCCGATGAGTGACAAGGACACAACAAAAGGAAGAAAGCATACTTCCCTCCAGCCCTAGTCACAACGCCCCTGCTCACACCATCACGCGCTAACGTCCCTATCACTCAAGACCTTTAGTCGCCAACTGCGGTGCCACGAGATCCCATAGTCATAATCATCTTTCCACCTCCATAATACACTAGTGGCCAATAAAATTGCTACACCACGAAGATGACGTTCTACAGACGCGAAATTTAACCGGCAAGAAGAAGAAGCTGTGGTATGCAAATGATTAGCTTTTCAGAGCATTCGCACAAGGTTGGCGACACCTGCAACGTGCCGACATGAGGAAGTTTCCAACCGATTTCCCATACACAAACAGCAGTTGACATGCGTTGCCTGGTGAAACGTTGTTGTAATGTCTCGTTTAAGGAGGAGAAATGCGTACCATCACGCTTCCGACTTTGATAAAGGTCGGATTGTAGACTATTTGCGATTGCGGTTTACCGTATCGCGACATTGCTGATCGCGTTGGTCGAGATCCAATGACTGTTAGCAGAATATGGAATCGGTAGGTTCATGAGGGTAATACGGAACGCCGTGCTGGATCCCAACGACATCGTATCACTAGCAGTCGATATGACAGTCATCTTATCCGCATGGCTGTAACGGATCGTGCAGCCACGTCTCGATCCCTGAGTCAACAGATGGGAACGTTTCCAAGACAACAACCATCTGCACGAACAGTTCGACGACGTTTGCAGCAGCATGGACTATCAGCTCGGAGACCATGGCTGCGTTACCCTTGACGCTGCATCACAGACAGGAGCGCCTGCGATGGTGTACTCAACGATGAACCTGGGTACATGAATGGCAAAACGTCATTTTTTCGGATGAATCCAGGTTCTGTTTACAGCATCGTGATGGTCGCATCTGTATTTGGCGACATCGCTGTGAACACACGTTGGAAGCGTGTATTCGTCATCGCCATAATGGCGTATCAACCAGCGTGATGGTATGGGGTGCCACTGGTTACACGTCTCGGTCACCTCTTGTTCGCATGGACGGCACTTTGAACAGTGGACGTTACATTTCAGGTGTGTTACGACCCGTGGCTCTACCCTTCATTCGATCCCTGCGAAAGCCTACATTTCAGCAAGATAATGCACGACCGCATGTGGCAGGTCCTGTACGGGACTTTCTGGATACAGAAAATGTTCGACTGCTGCCCTGGTCAGCACATTCTCCAGATCTCTCACCAACTGAAAACGTCTGGTCAATGGTGGCCGAGAAACTGGCTCGTTACAATACGCCAGTCACTACTCTTGATGAACTGTGGTATAGTGTTGAAGCTGCATGGGCAACTGTACCCGTACACGCCATCCAAGCTCTGTTTGACTCAATGCCCAGGCGTATCAAGGCCGTTATTACAGCCAGAGGTGGTTGTTCTGGGTACTGATTTGTCAGGATCTATGCACCAAAATTTCGTGAAAATGTAATCACATGTCAGTTCTAGTATAATATATTTGTCCAATGAATACCCATTTATCATCTGCATTTCTTCTTGGTTAGCAATTTTAATGGCCAGTAGTGTATGTAACCAATAAAAAAATGAATCACCTTATACCCGTGGCATTCCTAGGGAAGGGTTTGGGTTAGACAAATGATGTAGAACGTTACCTGCCATCATGTGTAACACCAACAGTGAAACTCATAGGAAAATGAGTTATGGTATGGGTAACTTTTGCAGTACTATGTACTGTGTACAGTAGAGGAACAATTCGGAGACGATGATTCATTGTTTCAGAAGGACAGTGCACCCTGTCAGCCAATGGCTTGTGAACAATAATATTCCTGAACTGAACTGGAGCGGCCGGAACCTCTTCGTGAACCCAATGGAACATATGTGGCACGAATGTGAAAGTTGACTTCTATCCAGACTCCGGCGGTCAACATTATTACTTTCATTAGTTTCGGGTCTTGAGGAAGAATGGACTGCCATTCCTCCACAGTCCGCCCCCGGTAACTGAATGGTCAGAGTGACGTATTGTCACTCCTCTGGTCCCGGGTTCGATTCCCGGCTGGGTGGGGGAATTTTCTCCGCCCAGGTACTGGGTGTTGTGCTGTTCTCATCATCATCCTATCATCCTCATCGACTGCAGGTTTCCGAAGTGGCGTCACATTGAAAGACCGGCATCCGGCGAACAGTCTTCCCGAATTGGGGGCCCTAGCCATACGCTTAAATAAATAATTCCTCCACAGGCAGTCTAACTGAAAGTGTCCCCAGCAGAGCTGAAGCCACCATAAAGGTGAGAGGTGGTCGCGGCCCATATTAACGTCCACTAATAGGTGTCCGGATACTTATGATCAGATAGTGTATATGTTAAAACTCTTAGCAAGCAACACTGATAACGACACGAGTAGACGGTAGAGTTTTGAGACTCCTTGTAGAACGCTGAGAAGCGTCTGTCCCGCGGAGGGAAAAAAAGGAATTTACGTAAGACGGGAAGCGTTCGCTGGCGGCTCGGCGCAGCGCGGCTGCTATGTAGTTGGCGACGGCTCGCGTGCCGCGCTGGCTACGCAAGGGCCGTTCCTGCGTCTGCGACTGCGTCCGCGGCAGCCGCGGCGTCTGGGAGTGGCCACACGGCCTGCAGACTGCACCGCCGCCAGCACACAGCCGTCACCCGACGGCCGCTTCTCCAGCGGGACGCACGAATCTCGCCGATAGCGCGCTTTTCCTTTCCGCTGAGCGCTGCATTTCCTACGCGGCGCCTCCCGAGCTGGCAGTCTGCCAGAGCGTGCGCTCACCGCCCCAACATGCGCGCCCGCCGCAGGAAAGGTGAGTCCCGGCCGCTACAGCATACGCCGCCCGCCGCGCTGGATTCGCGTGCTGGATGCTCATCGCAAATTGTGCACCGTTAACTGTTCATAACCACTTCGAGAAGATCTCTTGCAAGGATTCCGACAAGTGTTGGTACGCTAGTGATCGAGTGTTTTGCTGCATGGTTAGTGTTCGTACCCTGCGTTGTTGTTCGTGCGGTCTTCAGTCCTAAGACAGATTTGATGCACGATTTCATGCGTATTTCCTCGTTAAAATCAGGATGTGTATCCTATCAACCGATACATTCTTTCAGTCAACTTCTGCAATAGATTTTTTCCTCCATAATATGGTACAGTACTTACTCACTAGTTACTCGATGTAATCCTTTCTATGTATGTGTCTGCTTTACGGAGCATATCGTTGAATTCGAGGGATAGACATACCAAATACTGGCGGAATAATGTTTGAACCCCAGTACGAAAGCCATTCTTGTTTGAGCATTGATGTACTGAATTTCTATAGTACCAAATTTCGAAAGTTTCTATTCTCTTCTTGTCTGAACTGTTTATTGTCCACGTTTCATTCCAGAAAAATACCTTCAGAAAATACTTCCCAAGATTTAACCTCATATGTAATACTCATAAATTTCTCTTTCAGAAACTTGTTTTCTTTTTTTCGCCCAATAACCGTCGCAGTTGCGATAACGGTCATTTCTTTGTGGCAACTAGTTGCGGGCCATCATGTCCTTTTTTCAAACCACAGCCTTAAACGTGTTAAAGACTTCGTATTATATGCTCATTTAAAGTCTTAACGTGGAACGGTAGAGAAATAGCTTGAAGGTGGTTCGAGGACCCCTCTGCCAGGCACTTAATTGTGAAATGAACAGTAATCATGTAAGTGTAGATATAGTCTGTATGATTAAGGCTGGCCGCTGTGGCCGATCGGTTCTAGGCGTTTCAGGCGCTCTGCTGCTACGGTCGCAGGTTCGAATCCTGCCCTCGGGCATGGATGCGTGATGTCCTTAGGTTTAAGTAGTTCTAAGTCTATGGGACTGATGACCTCAGATGTTAAGTCCCATAGTGCATAGAGACATTTGAACCATTTGTATGATTAAATTTACGTTTAATGGCAGTGTTGCTCCGAAAATAATCTCCACAAAGAGATGAGTATTAACGCAACAGGAATGTGTATCGGAAAAAAATAAAAATATTTCAAACCCAAGTTGCTGGTCCTATCCTCCATTATGCTGAAACTTCATAAGCTTTTTTTCTTGTTACTGCGAGTCTACATTTTGTATCCTCTCTATTTCAGCCTTCGTCAGTGTAAATTCCGTTTGTTACAGAACTTTTAAATAAAAATCTTCCTTTAAAAACAGTAGACGTAAATTAAACGGCCTTCGTCAGTGTAAATTCCGTTTGTTACAGAACTTTTAAATAAAAATCTTCCTTTAAAAACAGTGGACGTAAATTAAACGGCGCATTTTAACAAAAGCGTATGATAGCTCTTGGATCGGGGAATACAGTGATACAGGCTGGAGTGGAGCAGAAAGTACAGCGAAAGTGCCAGTTATTTTTTTCAAAAGTAGAAAGAAAATCTGTCGACACAATGCGGTCCGACCTCAGTCCCACGAAAACATCTGATGATAGTGCGGAAACTGCGCTATGCCCTCAGCAGTAGCTTTCGCTGTCAGCATATTTCCCTGCCATTTTGTGAATAAGCAATACTGTGAAAGTTAATAAGCGCTCTATGCCTGTACTCTTCTTTTTAAAGAAATACCGAACCGTCGCTCGGTTCCAGACTGTAGAGCCTAGAACCGCACGGCCACTCCGGCAGGCAAAATAATTCATCCCAATCGGGAAACCATAATAGTGAGCATCTTGGTGAAAATGCCTGACGATTGTTAACCATACGGTATACCACTTGAAACTCTGAGTGCTATCACTTGCTTCGATATCTTGATCCGTTGACGAAATGATACGAATGCCCCGTTATTCGGCTGCAGCCCTTCTTACACGAGGGAAACGTGCTCCTACATGATTGTTACTCCAGTAGAAGGAATGAATGTCGATGACACTGCTACTTCCTCTGCGAAGTGAATGACGATATCATTACAAAGAAAAACTGTTCCACTTCTCGTCACCTTCGGACGTTTTTAATGTACGGTAACGCTACAGGTAACAGAAGCATTGCAAAAACAAAAAAAAGAAAGTTTCGTACCAATTAATAAATAAGTTTAGTCGTGTCAAGAATACATTCCTCTCTCGGTCGTGAATTGGTGGAAGACGTTTACTGTCTCCGAAACTGGCCCTTGTGCTATTACTGCACGTGGTGACAATGTGGGATATCCCGCATTGTTGCTCAACGATGTCGTAGCGTACGTGGTTTATTATTCGGTTTTACGGCCTGCAGATGATGCGCCACACGTGAAGCTGCATTGTGTGGTCGGCTATGGTTGGTGTTCGTGCAGTGTAGTGATGCTTTCTTGTTGTTGTAAATGACAGTGTAAACACCATAAAAAGATATCGAGAACCATGACGTGGGTGCATAGCCTGCCCCTCATTTATAAGATACCATCAGGCTTAATACGCAGGTCTGAAGGACAGATCGCCGTCCATAGTGCCCAATGGTCTCTCTCCATGAGACGTGGGTAGAAATTTGGTATTTACCTCGCGATATTGACGAATTGATGGAGCTCCAGAGTTGTACGCTTCCATCTATCATCCATTTGATTCGTATATACTGGTGATGAAAATGTGTTCTGCCACTGGAGTTTCGAATCGTCCAACTCCAGTCCAGGCAGGATCGGGCCTGTATGTGCCTGCTTTACGGAGCACATCGTTGAATTCTAGGGACAGACATACCAAACACTGCCGGAATAATGTTTGAACCGCAGTACGATAGCCCATCTTGTTTGAGCATTGCTATTCTGAATCTTTCCGGAAGCTGCTAACAACGAAAACTGCCACCATCACAAACAACTGTACAGGAACGCTTCGTGGACTCTCTCATATGCTCTGCGTAGACAGTTTCGCACCTTCAAGAGGTGTGGAAACTTTCCTTCAAACCATATCCATGATATCGTCATCTGAAATCTCTTAAGCTAATGTTCTTGAGTACATTTATTAACCGAACTGATTACTGCGTTAACTTAAATGTTACTTTTTCTATAACACTGTTTTGGTATCAAAAGATATCACAGTGTATGCGTCGTATGGTAGTGAACGGTTGACCATTGTTTGTTAGCAGTTTGTTGCATCTGTCTACCACGCTACAAAGAACATGACCAGCGAATCGACACAAAAATGGTCTGTGATAGTGTAACAAAAATGGTTCAAATGGCTCTGAGCACTATGGGACTCAACTTCTGAGGTCATCAGTCCCCTAGAACTTAGAGCTACTTAAACCTAACTAACCTAAGGACATCCATGCCCGAGGCAGGATTCGAACCCGTAGCGGTCTCGCGGCTCAAGACCGTAGCGGTTAGAACCGCTTGGCCACTCCGGCCGGCGTGATAGTGTACTGGAGAGTTCTAAGAATCTGGCCTTCTCTTCTATACACTGTTGTTTCTACTTGGAACTTGGAACTTAAGCATAACGACGAAGAGAAAATTTTTTCATGACGAATGTTGGAAAGTAGTTCCTGGTTGCTATATTGGCTTCTTATAGAAACTTAGAGGAAAATGCACTAAGAAAAGCTGTACAGATTATTCTCTAGTCTGTTGCACTGTTTCTTTATGTTAGATAGTGTCTCAGTCGAGTGTTTACGATAACTTGTTGAATAAATGGAAATTATTTCTGACAGGGTACAGAACCGCTTTCACTTTATTTTAGAATCCCAAACGTTGTGCGAATGCAGTAGGACAGAGGCCAGTTTTCTTTAAGATAATGCCTTTACGATACTTGGATATGGCTTGTGTTAAAATCTACCTGTTTTTTATCCAGAATGTGATCATTGTTAATTGAAATTTCAAACAAGGTTCACTAAAAATTTCACGCCATGTGTTATATCAATGACTAATAAAAATCGTCTATTGTCACAAAACAAACACGCTACTTCATCACAGAGTACTTCTCTGCAACTTATCAACCAAAATGTTATGTTAAAAATTTTATTTTCGGATAATGTATCGTTTGTTAACATATGCAGCAGAAGAAAAGTGCACAGAAGTATAAAATGCAGATAGTGGTTCATTATATTTAAGAGAGATAGAACAGTGAGCTTCCCTAAACGGTAAAACAGCTGAGACAGAATCATTCAGAAAAAATTGTATTATAGGTTTCAACATAAGAATAATAACAGAAAAAGCATTATGCATTGTGTAGAATGTGCAGTGTTTTATGAGGCTTTCTTTTCTTGAGTATTCACTGCGGCTTAACTAGAGATATCATATATATCTCGAAAAAAACATTGACTGCCAAAAATGTTATGAACAGAAAAGAATATCATCGGTGGTCTATAGCTGTAAGACAGAACTGACACCTCGCAAGTAAACTTCGTACTAAAACTGAAACAGCATCTGGAAGTAAAAGGAAATTCAGCCCACAAGTAACTGCAGATACTGAAGATATCCTGTTACATCACAAGACTGTTCCGCGAAAAATGACTTTGTGCTTTTGGGGAAAGGTTTGTGGCACTATTTTAAGCACGGAACTCCTCACTGGTGAGAAATGGCTTAACAGTACTATCGCCGCTGTAGAAAACGTCGACGCTCTATGCGGGGGCTGGCGGTGCTAGACGAATCGCTAGGCGGTTCCGTCAGAGCTCGCGAATAGCCACTACTTTCTCCGTTGCGCCGGGGCACAAGGACGCGAACCGCCGTGCGTGAATCAGCTGCCACCGAGAAAAGTGTGACTAACACGCCAGGCGGCTCATCCGGCAGTCACCACTTCCCCGCATTCAAAAACTTCAAACCCAGACTGGCTTTGTAATACCTCGGTACGTGTCAGGCCGGAAACTGTCAATGGAAGTGGCGGAACTTACGTGAGTCATTGAAGGGAAACAAAACGCAAGTGTTTCCGCACACGCACGCAAATATACAATCAGGTACACACGTACGGACTCGTACAGTCTCTGACATGCAAGAACGCTCGCGCACACGAGCTAATACGAGTATACGCTGACATACGCACGTCGACTCACCGACTCACATATACATGCTGACACCTGGCGCACGTACAAACACGGCACCCTCCCGGCACTGGTAGCGATTAAGTTTGGTTCGCTGTAAAAGCTACTGCCACTAAATAAGAAACATGCTTTCGGGTTATAACAGCGCATGATATGGTTACGTATTTTATGAATTCGAACAATTAAGTATTCTTCTTTACTGATACGTTTGTTTGCGTGGTCACGGTTATATATACCGGTTGTATTTTTTTCTGAAGCTTCCTGAAGTTTAAGGATGGTTTTCACCAGGCGTGTTTCACTTTTATTTACAAAGTGTCTTCCGTCGTCATGATATACAAACAGTCTGTCTTTCTAAATTTGGCATAGAATTTAAGTACATGTAAAAAAAAAAGGAGGTGTAATACCGTAATTAAAACGTATCACAAATTTATAAAGAAAACTGATTTTAGTATATAACTAGCAAAACGTAAAAGCATATCACGTGTACTATTTTTCAAAATGACCGCAGGAGACGCTTTTTAAATAAAAGCGAAACACCTTTGACGAAAATTACTCTTAAACTGCAGTAAGCTAAAGACGGAAGAAATAATAATTTATTCTTCAGTTTACTTTTGACAAATATGGATCTAGTGGAATTTAAACCTTTCTTACCAATCCTTTCTTCTCTTTCCAGAACTTTTTCTTTTTTTCACTTCATATCCTCCACCGTCCTTCAGTTAAAAATAAATCCTGGAATAACTTGATGATTTCAGTGCGGCTTATATATTTTCTCCAGTGTGACACAAATCTCTTTTATGTCGTTCTTGACCTTCATCCATTCGATACTCATTTTCAGTCGATAGAAGTACTGAAAAATCTTTTTGGTCAACATGTTTCAGTTTATTCTCAGGAGATGTCAGCATTTTAACTTTAGTTTCTGTACTGCGTTTGTAATTTTTCAGGATTGTATAAATCTTCATTTCCTTGGTTCTTCTTTGACTCATCTATAGTTTTCTTTATTATTCTCAGCTATTAGTATCAGCAAACATTTGTGAAGGTAGCAAATGACGTGAAGTTTACGACTGTAGAAAGCTTTCACAAATGAATACAGATATGTGGAATCATACTATTTTCATGGTGCAGATGATGACTGAGCCAGCCATACTGCCCAGTTATGATACGCCGTGCGTTTCCATATCCTGAAGCACGGGCATCTTTCGCAGACATCCTCTACTAGGTCGGTAGCATGAGCACGGAGAAAAGTATAAGCCAGTTTTTTGTTCATCGGGCACAAGGTCGGTAAGTCTTATCTCGCAAGTCAAGGAATCCCTCAGACGCTCTGCAAACATTTCGAGCCACTCGCGTAAGTGATTATATAACGGTTCTCTTGTGTAGTTTTTTAGATCGCATCCTGCTACAAATACTGAGTTTCACAGGCCACTCTTAATCGTGGCCTGATATTGAGTTCGAATATCCAAAGAAATGTTATGTAGTATATAAAAATGCATGTGTGGAACGAATCAACCAAGAACAGCGGAAATTGGAAAGTATACCACAATAGGCGATAGGTATTTGAGCGCCTAGTTACAACGTTCGCTTTACTAGTTAATAAGTTGCTAGAAAATGAATGTTACAAACAACCGGGAAACATTCGATGAAATATTTTTATGACTGTGATTTTAATGAGTGAAGATGAGAAGACAACTCTCATGACGTGAAGATGCTTACCGACAGACAGTTGAAGGGCAGCGGGAGATAGCGACAAATTGCATGCCGAATGAAGGCGTTCCCGACTCGTGAAACGGTATGGAAAGAGTGAAGCAGAGAAGAATGCGTGAATCACTCTAACGACAATGTTGTTGTTGTTGTTGTCTTCAGTCCTGAGACTGGTTTGATGCAGCTCTCCATGCTACTCTATCCTGTGCAAGCTGCTTCATCTTCCAGTACCTACTGCAACCTACATCCTTCTGAATCTGCTTAGTGTACTTATCTCTCGGTCTCCCTCTACGATTTTTACCCTCCACGCTGCCCTCCAACGCTAAATTTGTCATCCCTTGATGCCTCAAAACATGTCCTACCAACCGATCCCTTCTTCTAGTCAAGTTGTGCCACAAACTTCTCTTCTCCCCAATCCTATTCAATACCTCCTCATTAGTTACGTGATCTATCCACCTTATCTTCAGTATTCTTCTGTAGCACCACATTTCGAAAGCTTCTATTCTCTTCTTGTCCAAACTAGTTATTGTCCATGTTTCACTTCCATACATGGCTACACTCCATACAAATACTTTCAGAAACGACTTCCTGATACATAAATCTATATTCGATGTTAACAAATTTCTCTTCTTTAGAAACGCTTTCCTTGCCATTGCCAGTCTACATTTTATATCCTCTCTACTTCGACCATCATAAGTTATTTTACTTCCTAAATAGCAAAACTCCTTTACTACTTTAAGTGTCTAATTTCCTAATCTAATTCCCTCAGCATCACCCGATTTAATTTGACTACATTCCATTATCCTCGTTTTGCTTTTGTTGATGTTTATCTTATATCCTCCTTTCAAGACACTGTCCATTCCGTTCAACTGCTCTTCCAAGTCCTTTGCCGTCTCTGACAGAATCACAATGTCATCGGTGAACCTCAAAGTTTTTACTTCGTCTCCATGAATTTTAATACCTACTCCAAATTTTTCTTTTGTTTCCTTTACTGCTTGCTCAATATACAGATTGAATAACATCGCCGGCCGCGGTGGTCTCGCGGTTCTAGGCGCGCAGTCGGGAACCGTGCGACTGCTACGGTCGCAGGTTCGAATCCTGCCTAGGGCATGGATGTGTGTGATGTCCTTAGGTTAGTTAGGTTTAAGTAGTTCTAAGTTCTAGGGGACTGATAACCACAGCAGTTGAGTCCCATAGTGCTCGGAGCCATTTGAACCATTTTTGAATAACATCGGGGAGAGGCTACAACCCTGTCTCACTCCTTTCCCAACCACTGCTTCCCTTTCATGCCCCTCGACTCTTATGACTGCCATCTGGTTTCTGTACAAATTGTAAATAGCCTTTCGCTCCCTGTATTTTACCCCTGCCACCTTTAGAATTTGAAAAAGAGTATTCCAGTCAACATTGTCAAAAGCTTTCTCTAAGTCTACAAATGCTAGAAACGTAGGTTTGCCTTTTCTTAAACTTTCTTCTAAGATAAGTCGTAAGGTCAGTATTGCCTCATGTGTTCCAACATTTCGACGGAATCCAAACTGATCCTCCCCGAGGTCCGCATCTACCAGTTTTTCCATTCGTCTGTATACGGCCCACAAATGGGAGAATTCACTGACATAAGCGCTTTTGACAAAGGATTGTTGGTTATGTCCTGGTGCCTGGGAGTGAGCATCTCGCAAACGTTGAAGCTGATCGGTTGCTCGAGTGCTATTATTGCACGCATCGAAAGTGGCTGAAGTACGGTGAAACTACGATAGTGCGACAAGATGTTGGACGTCAACGATTCATCACAGAATGTGATCAGGGGCGTGCTCGGTTTGTTAAGCTAACAGACGACGATCTACATACTCTGCAAATCACATTTGATTGCCTGGCAGAGGGTTCACCTTCACAATAGTTCTCTATCATTCCAATCCCGTACAGTGAGTGGAAAAAGCGAACACTTATATCTTTCCGTGCGAACTCTGATTTCCCATATTTTATTACGACGATCGTTTCTCGCTATGTAGGTTGGCGTCAGCAAAATACTTTCGCATTCTAAGGAGAAAATTGGTGATTGAAGTTGTGTGAAAAGTTTCTGCCGCAACGAAAAATGCCTTTGCTTTAATGATGTCCATCCCAAACCCTGTATCATTTCAGTGACACTCTCTCCCCAATTTCGCGATAATAGAAAACGTACTGCCCTTCTTTGAACTTTCTCGATGTACTGCGTCAATCCTATCTGGTAGGAATTCTACACGGTGCAGCACTATTCTAACAGAGAACGGTCAAGCGTGGTGTAGGAAGTCTCTTTTGTAGGTCTGTTGCATTTTCCAAATGTCTTGCCAATAACACGTCAGATCTGTGGCAAATCTGACGACAGAGTAGAATAGTGGTGCAGGTATCAGTGTTTCGGAGCAAACAGCAGCGCACACTCTTGAGCATTATGCTCCGCAGTAGACAAACCGACGTGTTCCCATGCTGATCCAACGATGTCGTCAATTACGAGTGAAATGGGCAGAGGATCCTCGACATAGGACCTTTGATCAACGGAAACGTGTCACCTTGTCGGATGAATCACGTTTCTTCTTACTCCGGGTCAATAGTCGTGTCTGGATATGCCGCCACCCAGGCAACAACCAGGAAACAACTATGCGCAAAAAATCATCACCGGTATAACGTCAGGAGCTAGCCAGCTATACACAGTGAAAATATCTGCCTTTCCGCCATATTTCCCTGCATCCGAAAATGCATGCCCATCACAGACTCCATTCAGTCAAGTAATAAAATGCAGCAGTCAAAAATGGCTCTGAGCACTATGGGACTTAACAGCTGAGGTCATCAGTCCCCTAGAACTTAGAACAACTAAAACTTAACTAACCTAAGGACATCACACTCATACATGTCCGAGGCAGGATTCGAACCTGCGACCGTAGCGGTCGCGCGGTTCCAGAATGAAGCGCCTAGACCGCTCGGCCACTCCGGCCGGCAAAATGCAGCAGTCGTTTGTAGGTTATTTTATTATATGGCAACCAGTTTCGGTAACTCAATATACCATCTTCAGGCCTTATCTGATGATGAGGGGTTGAACTCCGATCGTACGCATGTTCTGGCGTAACCAGAAGCGCCGGAACGAAGATGCGGAACGCAAGACCAGAGAAGACGGGGAGGAAACGGCGTCGGAATGACTGTGCCGCGCCAGGAACGACATCTGAAAGAAGTGAATAAAAAACGCCGTCCCTGCTGGCCTCGGTCGCCCAGATCGCCCCAGTCAGCTACGGACATTAGTGCTACGATATCAGATTGCCGTGATCCGTATCAAGTGTTTACTAGGACGTTGCGTATGGCAAGAACTTTACTGTTTTCACGTCGCCTCTCGCTAGCCACATTTGCTGTAATCAGAGTTAAGTATTTTCAATTGCTTTATAGAAATAAAACTACTAATGTTATTTGTTTGATTTGTTGTAGAGCATTCCGAGAATGCTGCATCCCTTAGGCACCCTATTAGCGACGAGTGGGAGAGACCCCACAATACTCGTTCCCAACACTGGCCAAATTCTATGAACTGGCTTCCGTAGAATATTGTAAGAGTTCATGGACGTCTTACATCAGTATTTACAAAGTGTATTTGCTGTCGTATGTGGTGTAAATACCACAGAAAAGGGATCCTGATGCCACTGGAAGCAGTGCTACAGGTTACCCCAAAGTCATACACACAACACGTACATCTCTTACAGAGTCACATACAAAGTGTGTGAGAAATGTAATGACATGACAACAAGGCAAGCGATTTGGCAATGCTGTGTTGTTCTACTTGTGTAGACCCGAGTGTTCACCCCTTCCAGTTGCTCAGTCCGAGTTTCAGCTCCGCACAGCAATTACATTATTTTTGAGAGCGCCGTCAGTGAAATTGCGTTTTTGTTGTATGTTACGAAAATGGAACAGTAGAATTTAGAGTAACGTTAAACGTTATGCAATCAAGTTTTGTGTTAAACTTGGGGACCCCGCGAGTGTGTCCTTTGAGAAGTTGAAACACGCGTATGGGAAACTTTCCTTATCAAGAGCTTTTGGAAGGTAGAGAACACGTTAAAGACGAACTTCGCTCAGGGAGACCTTCAACTTAAAAAAACGATGAAAACGTCTAACGTAGGCTTGCTTTTGAGAGGTCAGGCCGAAGTTTAGCAATAAGGATGATGGATGATACTTTCACCATAGATCAAATTTTGACCGAAGTTTTGCAGATGCGATAGGTTTGTGCCAAAATGATGCCGAAAAACCTCACAACTGAGGAGAAGGACTACCGAAGACAAAGCTGCAAAGTGAGGAGTGGCACACTAAGACAACTCCTCGACCGGAAGAAGCTCGAATGAGCAAATAAAAGATCAAAACACTGCTGATTTCCTTTTTTGACAGTAGAGATATCGTGTATAGACAATTTGTTCCTACAGGACAAACCGTTAGCCAAGTGCTTTACAAAGATGTCTATGAAAGGCTCAGGAAAAGGGTGAATCGAGTGAGACCAGACATTGTAGACAATGCTGCATCATGACAACACCGCATGTCACATGGACACTTCCATTACGGAATTTTTTACCTCAAAAGGCATTCCTGTTGTTTCACAGCCCACCTATTCACCTGATCTGAGTTCTTGAGACTTTTTTCTTTTCTCTAAATTGAAAAATGGCTTAAAAGGACATCGTTTTGGGACTGGAGAACCTTCAAAAGAATGTGACCGATATATTGAAGGCTCTACCAGCTGAAGCCTCTCAGCACAGCTACCAAGACTGGGAACAACGACTCCACACGTGTATACCTGCCGAAGGGAACTACTTTTAAGGGGACAATGTTGTTGTATGAAAAAAATAAAAACTTTGGAAGGTAAAAATTCAATCTCATTACTTCTCTCACACACGTCATGTATCCCCTCGATGATGGAGGTTTAAACATCCAAAGCGTGTAGTGAAAATAAAATAAATTGTGATTGCTATCAGTAAACTTGTAGTTTCAGTTGATGTCAATAACAGCAATGGGCAATCCTACCCTAAAATGTTTGCGTTTACAATTCATAGACAGCACATTTAGGAACTACGTGTTACAGTTTTTCAGTTAAGAAAATTCGGACGACAATTAATATTAAAAATCAAACTCAGAGATAAGCAACAACTGTTATGTCTGAGATGAGAATGATCTGCTTGGATGAATTACACCGGAATCAGATTTTATTTAGAAACCGTTGAGATTTCACACATCAACGGAAGCCACGAATGATTCGGAACCTATACAAATTCGGAAAGTTTCACTATAAAACAAAACTGTGCCGAGAAACATAATAAAGATTTCCCTCACTCAGAGACGGCCGAAAGGTACACGGCCGAAATATCAGATGAATTTATAGGGCTTCTGTGATGGCACGCTCGAATTCTAATGGTTCAGCGAATTCTTGACAATTACGATCAGAAGGGGTTGCGCTGACACATCTTGCTTCCTCTGGCTAATATCATACGACTACACGTTAAACCAGACTTGTCCAGGAAATATTATCAGACCAGACCGCAGCTTCCGCACCATCCTTCCTGTTGCGTATGTCGGAGTGCATACGTATTTACAGTTTCCATTTACGAGCTTCTATCTCGCTAGGTTAGTTGGATTTCAATCAGTTTATTAACCTGTTGAATCCCGAATTATTTTCTACGTTTCAAATTTAACGTACGTGTGTGAGTACGTTTGCCCAAATAAGTATGAAATTTACAGTTGTTGATCTTTCTGTATACTTGCCATACTATATCTAAACACCTTATTTGTCAACCGTCCAACAGTATCGTAACAACAAAATTTTCCATAGCAGATTTGCTCCATAAGACGCGGTAAGTTCACCTACTACATTTTATACATGTAGTTGTATAGAATACACGTTCGTGCCGCCATAACGTAGCGCTTCCCCACAAACGTAGTCACAGCTAAAGCGCAGCAGCTGTCACACGAACATTTTTTCAGCAAGCGCACTCCGAGCTGACTCACAAGCCGGTGGTAAAACAGTGGAGGCCGAAAATTAGTGACGTAATTTCCTGAAGCACAAAGAAAAGAACTGGTACAAGAACTAGACTTTTACTTAGAAACTCTAAATGAAGAAGAATACAGGCAAAATTCGAAAAGCAGCTTTTTTCGCCACTATAGCGTTGACAGCCGGATATTCCGAGAGGCGAAAATTGGTGGAACATTGAAATGATTAAGGCAGCGTAGGAGACGGATGCAGCTATTTTTGTGAAAATGTCAATAGTGAATAGTGCATTTAAATTTAATTGAAAAAAATTAAAAGCAGGAAACGGCTTATAAGCAAGTCCAAATTTGGGTCTCATTCGTCCAAATGGTTATGCCAAATGGATCAAACGGGTCAGGACCCGTTTTCATTCTACAGTGTGTGCAAAATAAAACTACACCGGAAATATTTACAATATGATTGACACGGGATTGACCGTTGTTAATGATCACCACTGAAGGTACTGGAAATGACCTACTTCGACGTCCATGCAGCACTGTGCTCAATTTATCACCGAGACAAGCGTAGCAGTTCTGCCTGAGGAACAGCAGCACTTGCGTTTTCAGTGTTCTGCTGTAGTTCTTCCTTTGTGTGAAGATTATTTGTGTACCCCTGACCCTTCAGTTTCCCCACAGGCAAAAAATTACAGGGAGAGGGATCAGGCGATCGAGATTGCCACGAGAGTATACTGCGTCTGCTGATTGTGCTTTCCTAACCGGACACGTCATGCACTCGTGACAACGTTGTCAAGCCAAAGTGTGCAGTTGCTTCGTCTAGCCGAAAATATCCATGCAGTCGTTGGGAGTTGGTCCGCACACGGGTTAAACAGTTTCTGGATATACTGGTTAGCAGTAACAGTTTGGTGAAATAATTGTGTTACGATGAGGAAACCAGACATTGCACACCAAACACCAATCTTGAGATGATGCAACGACTCTTCAAACTACTGATAGGGGTTTTCTGACGTTTAATGGCGTATGTTCAGTGTGTGCACACACACTGACAAACTGCAACAGGCCTCATCTGAAGAAATGATAAACCGTGAATCAAAAAGATGTGATTCCACTTCACTCAGAAACCGCCGGCAGCAGTCAATGCGCAAAAGTTCTCTTAGTTTGGGTATGCACAGAAAAACGACTTTGAGATGTCGTCAGACTTCTTCACTCGAGCAATGTTTTCTGGTGTGCGAACTCCTTTCGAACAGTTACGGTTTTTATTCGCTACAGAGGCCGTTACGCGTCATTTTGCATTACGGCTTCTGCTGGAGATTTTGCCAAAACACTTCTAGTCGTAAACTCCTGTGTAAACAGCCCCGCACACGTTTTCCACGAATTGTCCTCCACATAAACACTCGGTGATGAACAAGGGCTGTTTTATCGTGAGCACCATGTTGTGTTGGCTGCTCACTCACTCAACGTAATGACCCATAGTCAAGTCAACTGATACTCAAAACAGCCATTTTCGTAACAAAATTGCGGAATTTTTTTCTCTCTCTGAATCCTAATTTCAACTTTGCTGCCTTGTGGGAGGTCGGC
Source organism: Schistocerca gregaria (assembly GCF_023897955.1). Classification (NCBI taxonomy): domain Eukaryota; kingdom Metazoa; phylum Arthropoda; class Insecta; order Orthoptera; family Acrididae; genus Schistocerca; species Schistocerca gregaria. The sequence goes on along the minus strand of NC_064920.1, from coordinate 1,010,761,264 downwards.
TTCACAAAGAAACACGCAAAAACTGTCAAAATGTTCGCTTTTTTCCCCAGTTTTTCGTTTGCACCTCGATCATGACCACTCTACACAAAATTAAAGCAGATAAAATTTCTTACAAAAAACTCTAGCTAAGTTTTATTTCGAGACGAGTGGTATCGGCGATAGAAAACACTGAAAAGTATTGATGTTTTGGAAACGGCAAATACATCCATTCCCACCCGTTCAGCTCAAAAAAATACGTCCGTAATCAACAAGACCCCTACACCACGTCCTAGTACATCAAATTCCCTTTAAGAGACGTCTTTAGCATTCAAAGTTCTCATAAGGGGGGAGTGAGCAAAACGAAAATTACAAAAATTGTCTACTACGACCTATAGCCCCTCCCACCTGTCTGTCTCTTACCGACGTTATACTTCCGGTGTATAGCACTTAAAAAAGTTTGTTTTGAATGAATTGATGGGAAAATATCTTTAACAAACATTAACAAATTATATTTAGAACATAATAGGTACATAACACTGGACAGAAAGATGAATATGAAATCTGTATGTAGTAATGCACATGTGTAATGAAATTGAGTGAATGCGAGCCCATCATTGGGTCATCACTTCGAGGAGATTCTTTGTCTCGAAAACAAAGATGGCATTTAGTGATAGAACATGGACAAAAAAGACAGGTAAGTTGTATACTGAAATATAGATTAGTCACGAAATACCTGTACTGATGTCGTGTGCACGGTACAGGATGTTTAAAAAAATTACATGATTTTGGGCGGTATTAATTATGAAAAATGGTATGTGTCAGCAAGAAACTGTTTGTTGTTTGAATGGGTGTGGCTTAGAATTTCAGAAAATCGCCGTTAGATGTCAGTCAACGCGTCTTCTCAGTTTGCAGTCAACCAGAAGAAAGAAAAACATTCGTAGTTGGTATCGCCAATTTGAAGAGACAGAATGCGTGCGTATGGATAAAAGAGTCGAAGTTGACCGCGCACGCCTAATGACATGGTGGAAAGAATTCGGCAAACATTTGAGAGGAGTCCATGAACGTCTACTCGCCATGCAAGGAGAGAACTGGCAATGCCTCGTGCAACTGTCTGGCGAGTGTTGTGGTGGTGGTGGTGGTTAGTGTTTAACGTCCCGTCGACAACGAGGTCATTAGAGACGGAGCGCAAGCTCGGGTTAGGGAAGGATTGGGAAGGAAATCGGCCGTGCCCTTTCAAAGGAACCATCCCGGCATTTGCCTGAAACGATTTAGGGAAATCACGGAAAACCTAAATCAGGATGGCTGGAGACGGGATTGAACCGTCATCCTCCCGAATGCGAGTTCAGTGTGCTAACCACTACGCCACCTCGCTCGGTGAGTGTTAAGGCGTCATTTGGTCTGTAAACCATGTAAAATACGGTTAGTGCAACCTCTTTGGGTTGGTTGTAAAAGGAAACAGGTTGACTCTAGGAATGCTCTGCTACAGGACGGAGATCCGCCGAACGCGGAGTGCTGTACAGCCGTGTGAAAACGAGAACGTACGACTGTTGATTCCCCCCCCCCCACCCACCCACCCACCCAACCCCATGAACCATGGACCTTGCCGTTGGTGGGGAGGCTTGCGTGCCTCAACGATACAGATAGCCATACCGTAGGTGCAACCACAACGAAGGGGGTATATGTTGAGAGGCCAGACAAACGTGTGGTTCCTGAAGAGGGGCAGCAGCCTTTTCAGTAGTTGCAGGGGCAACAGTCTGGATGATTGACTGATCTGGCCCTGTAACACTAACCAAAACGGCCTTGTTGTTTTGGTACTGCGAACGGCTGAAAGCAAGGGGAAACTTCAGCCGTAATTTTCCCCGAGGCATGCAGCTTTACTGTATGATTAAATGATGATGGCGCCCCCTTGGGTAAAATATTCCGGAGGTAAAATAGTCTCCCATTCGCATCTCCGGGTAGGGACTACTCGAGAGGGCGTCGTTATCAGGAGAAAGAAAACTGGCGTTCTACAGATAGGAGTATGGAATGTCAGATCCCTTAATCGGGCAGGTAGGTTAGAAAATTTAAAAAGGGAAATGGATAGGTTGCAGTTAAATATAGTGGGAATTAGTGAAGTTCGGTGGCAGGAGGAACAAGATTTTTGCTCAGGTGAATACAGGGTTATAAATACAAAATCAAATAGTGAACGCATTATTGTGGCCAAGATTGACACGAAGCCCACGCCTACTACAGTAGTACAAGTTTATATGCCAACTAGCTCTGCAGACGACGAAGAAATTGATGAAATATATGATAAGATAAAAGAAATTATTCAGGTAGTGAAGGGAGACGAAAATTTAATAGTCATGAGTGACTGGAATTCGAATGTAGGAAAAGGAAGAGAAGGAAACGTAGTAGGTGAATATGGATTGGGGGAGAGAAATGAAAGAGGAAACCGCATGGTAGAATTTTCCACAGAGCATAACTCAATCATAGCTAACACTTGGTTCAAGAATCATGAAAGAAGGTTGTATACGTGGAAGAACCCTGGAGATACTAGAGGGTTTCAGATAGATTATATAATGGTAAGACAGATATTTAGGAACCAGGTTTTTAACTGTAAGACATTTCCAGGGGCAGATGTGGACTCTGACCACAATCTATTGGTTATGAACTGTACATTACAACTGAAGAAACTGCAAAAAGGTGGGAAGTTAAGGAGATGGGACCTGGATAAACTGACTAAACCAGAGGTTGTACAGAGCTTCAGGGAGAGCATAAGGGAACAATTGACAGGAAAGGGGCGAATGAAATACAGTAGAAGAAGAATGGTTAGCTTTGAGGAATGAAATAGTGGAGGCGGCAGAGGGTCAAGTAGGTAAAAAGACGAGGGCTGGTAGAAATCCTTGGGTAACAGAAGATATACTGAATTTAATTGATGAAAAGAGAAAATACAAAAATGCCGTAAGTGAAGCAGGCAAAAAGGAATACAAACGTCTCAAAAATTAGATCGACAAGAAGTGCAAAATGGCTAAGCAGGGATGGCTAGAGGACAAATGTAAGGATGTAGAGGCTTATCTCATGAGGGGTAAGATAGATACTGCCTACAGGAAAATTAAAGAGACCTTTGGAGAAAAGAGAGCCACTTGCAAGAATATCAAGAGCTCAGATGGAAAGTTCTAAGCAAAGAAGGAAAAACAGAAAGGTGGAATGAGTATATGGAGGGTCTATACAGGGGCGATGTACTTGAGGCCAATATTATGGAAATGGAAGAGGAGGTAGATGAAGGTGAAATGGGAGATATGATACTACGTGAGGAGTTTGACAGAACACTGAAAGACCTAAGTCGAAACAAGGCCCCGGGAGTAGACAACATTCCATTAGAACTACTGACAGTCTTGGGAGAGCCAGTCCTGACAAAACTCTACCAGCTGGTGAGCAAGATGTATGAGACAGGCGAAATGCCCTCAGACTTCAAGAAGAATATAATAATTCCAATCCCAAAGAAAGCAGGTGTTGACAGATGTGAAAAGTACCAAACTATTAGTTTGATAAGTCACAGCTGCAAAATACTAACGCGAATTCTTTACAGACGAATGGAAAAACTGGTAGATGCCGACCTCGGGGAAATCAGTTTGGATTCCGTAGAAATGTTGGAACACGTGAGGCAATACTGACCCTGCGACGTATCTTAGAAGAAAGATTAAGGAAAGGCAAACCTACGTTTCTAGCATTTGTAGACGTAGAGAAAGCTTTTGACAATGTTGACTGGAATACCCTCTTTCAAATTCTGATGGTGGCAGGGGTAAAATACAGGGAGCGAAAGGCTATTTACAATTTGTACAGAAAGCAGATGGCAGTTATAAGAGTCGAGGGACATGAAAGGGAAGCAGTGGTTGGGAAGGGAGTGAGACAGGGTTGTAGCCTCTCCCCGATGCTATTCAATCTGTATATTGAGCAAGCAGTGAAGGAAACAAAAGAAAAATTCGGAGTAGGTATTAAAATCCATGGAGAAGAAATAAAAACTTTGAAGTTCACCGATGACATTGTAATTCGGTCAGAGACAGCAAAGGACTTGGAAGAGCAGTTGAACGGAATGGCTAGTGTCTTGAAAGGAGGATATAAGATGAACATCAACAAAAGCAAAACGAGAATAATGGAATGTAGTCGAATTAAGTCGGGTGATGCTGAGGGAATTAGATTAGGAAATGAGACACTTAAAGTAGTAAAGGAGTTGTGCTATTTGGGGAGCAAAATAACTGATGATGGTCGAAGTAGAGAGGATATAAAATGTAATCTGGCAATGGCAAGGAAAGCATTTCTGAAGAAGAGAAATTTGTTAACATCGAGTATAGATTTAAGTGTCAGGAAGTCGTTTCTGAAAGTATTTGTATGGAGTGTAGCCATGTATGGAAGTGAAACATGGACGCTAAATAGTTTAGACAAGAAGAGAATAGAAGCTTTTGAAATGTGGTGCCACAGAAGAATGCTGAAGATTTGATGGGTAGATCACATAACTAATGAGGAGATATTGAATAGAATTGGGGAGAAGAGGAATTTGTGGCACAACTTGACTTGAAGAAGGGATCGGTTGGTAGGACATGTTCTGAGGCATCAAGGGATCACCAATTTAGTACTTGAGGGTAAAAATCGTAGAGGGAGACCAAGAGATGAATTCACTAAGCAGATTCAGAAGGATGTAGGCTGCAGTAGGTACTGGGAGATGAAGAAGCTTGCACAGGATAGAGTAGCATGGAGAGCTGCATCAAACCAGTCTCAGGACTGAAGACCACAACAACAACAACAGCACTGTTGAAAAAATATCGATATATCGACATTTTTTCTAGAACGTGTCTATATAAACGGGCGACGCTGTACCCTCGATATATCGATATCAAAAGGCAATATGAGGTGCCAATATTTTTATTTCATATTATATTTTTTCTCAATTTTCGGGAAATATTTGAAGCTGTTCTTTTCAAATTGTAATAGGACATAATTTTACTTTCACTGTGTGAAGGAGTCTTACTACTTTTTTCTTTTTCAGCTTTCATCACGTCCGATTATATTGGCACAAAATAAGAACTCTGACTGCAGGGGGGGAGGGGGGCTGTTGAATAGAATAAAAAGAATCACATATAGTGTACTATTTCTTCACATCGACATTCATCAAAAACAGTTGCTGACAATTATGAACAAAACTCTACATGACAAGATCATTCGTTGTGGTGGGGTGATACGTGTAACGGGTAATGCTGACGTAATCGGCTCTCGGGCGGGCGGTACCAACAGAAACTGCAACGTTCAGCTTCACCACAGAATTTTGACACCACGACTGCTAGGTCGCTGGCGTTTGCAGAAATGAGAATGCAGGGAAGTCAACAAAGTTTTCCGGACAAATCCGGACGATGGACCCATCAGACACCTTTTATTGTGCCGCTTACATGCATTTACCATTGTCACCAAAGTGGATTTCGCCGTGCATGAACGTACATCGTTTTCCTTTCAGTTCTTGCTTTAAGGGTGATATGCAGGCTGCTAGCTTGTTAATTTGCAGAGTATCTAATACTAAATCAATACTTCAATAAACAACTCGAAAACCGGCAGTATATTTACAATGTGCAGCCGATATTTGTGCAGGTCGGTACGTCGATATTGTTCCTAACCGTTATATCGATACTTTCTTCGGTAGAACGGCAGTCAATAGCTATACCTCCTCTATATATCGGTTTATCGGATCAACAATATTTGTAAAAATAACAGAAGTTCTAAACGAGAGCCCTCCTACCCCCGGAATGTTGTGGGCGAGGGAAGAGGAGGGGCGAGGAGGCCCGGCTGTCCAACGTGTTTTGAAATCTTGTTCGAGAACACGTTATTCTACATCAAAAACGATCAATTTTGTCAATGTATAAAAATGGGACGTATGTCAATATATTTCACTTTGCAGTCAGAACTATTCACTGCAGACCAATGGCGGTTTTGCTAGGAAGTAACGTAAGTCTCTCTTTGTGCACTATGGTTTTTTGGTCGCGGTGGGTAGAAGTGTGTGGTTATGGGTGACAAAAATTGAGTAGTTAACGTAATTAAGACACGGCACTGCCAAAACAAATTGTGTGGTGTAACCTCTGCCTAGTGCGTCTTAATATTATTTATAATAATCGCGCCGGCCGGTGTGACCGTGCGGTTCTAGGCGCTTCAGTCTGGATCGCGTGACCGCTACGGTCGCAGCTTCGAATCCTGCCTCGGGCATGGATGTGTTTGATGTCCTTAGGCTAGTTAGGTTTAAGTAGTTCTAAGTTCTAAGGGAGTGATGACCACAGATGTTAAGTCCCATAGTGCTCAGAGCCATTTGAACCATATAATAATCGCAGTAAAAAATAACAAAGGAAAAACTGCTCGCGAAACTTGAGAACAATGTCGACATAGTTGCCTCGGCTATCACGTACACAACAATATGCGGAACCTTGGCGCCCATAATTTCACTTTGTAGTGTAAGCTATTCATTGCGGACCAATGGTGTTTATGCATGGGAGTAGCCTTAGTCTCGCATTGTTCACTATGGTGTTTTGGTCGCGGTGCGTGTAAGCGGGGGGTTAAAATTGTAACACTAACGTAATTAAGACTCGTGGCGGCCAACACAAATTGCGAGGTGTGGTCTCTACCTAGCGCGTCTCAGTATAATTTGTAATAATTGCAGGAAAAAAATACAAAGGAAAAACTGTTCGCGAAAACTATGGTTCAGTTCCAAATCAATATTTAAAGGAGTAATTAGTTTCTGGGTGTAATAAAAAAGTACGTGAAAATGTATTGGAGCCAAATGCCCTAACTTAAAAGCACTTTTTCGCGACCCCGTAGAGTGTCGAAAGACAAAAGACGGCACGGAACAACGAAACCGATCAAGAAAGAGAAGCACATCTACCAGTATTATGACAAAATTCTCAACGAAGAAGAAATAATCCAACAGAAGAGCAAAGTGAAAATACTGTATCAGGGAGGCAGATAGAAGAAAAAAGCAGTCACGAAGAAAAACAGGAAAAAGATGGAATAGCAATAAAAATTATGAACAGAATACAGAAGTTATAAATAATATTCGCTTAGGAACTCAGGTCGCGGCAGAATCTTTGAAGACATCCTCAAATGCTGGATGCGCAAGGAGGCAAGGTCACCGTCTTAAACAGGAAGCATTTTATTACGATTCAACTACAAAATATAATGAACATCCAAGTACAGAAATCGGGAGAATGGATAAACTACGTAAATATTGTACGGCAAAAACATTTAAAGGAGAAACACCAAGTATATGCTACTCAAATAGTAAAATTACTTTGCCAGCGGTAAAATTATTTCCACCTGAAGTCTTTGGAAGTATGAAAGGACTTTCTGAAGAAAAAAAACTCTACAACGCATGCTTCCAAATAACATTTGGAGCAACAACAATAACGGAGGCGGAAGGATTTAATACGGTGTTTGGATTGGGTTGGGGTTGGGTTGATTTGGGAGAAGAGACCAAACAGCGAGGTCATCAGATTAGGGAAGCATGGGGAAGGAAGTCGGCCGTGCCGTGTCAAAGGAACCATCCCGGCATTTGCCTGAAGCGATTTAGGAAAATGACGGAAAACCTAAATGAGGATGGCCGGACGTGTGATTGAACAGTCGTCCCTCCGAATGAGAGTCTAGTGTGCTACGCACTGCGCCACCTCGCGCGGCTGGTGTTCGGATTCAAAGGACAAGTGTATCATAAACCTGGGTCACTGTTACCATTTCCAAATGAAACATATTGTAATTTAATGCGAAGAATTAATATGCAAGACATTTGCTCGAATAAAAAGAAACGAAACGATAAAGTCTTTAACTGCTGTTTTTTTGTCCATTATTACATTCATAAAACTGCTGACAGAAAACTAAAACCGAAGCGAAACGGGTTATTATCAGCTACTAAGTAATATGAATACGTCAAATGTCAACCTGAAACACCGAAAATGCAGATAAAATATGTTCTGCATCATCCAAAGCTTTTCGCCGTTTAATATCCGATTATAACTTGTACTGTACTTCTGATTTTGAATCTGTAAGCCTTATTAAAAACCCATATTTAATGCGTAAGGGATATAATAGTGTATTTATTTCTGTATATAATTGATGGTAATTATAATGTAAATATTGTAAATTGCTGAGTAATAGCCAAGGGAACTTTATTTTAATGTATCGATAGCAATGACGAAATGGCAGTAGCTGTGGCTTTGTTTGTCTTTGCATATGGAGTTACTCTGTCGCGTTGCGAGCAGAGAGGAAGCAGAACCGCTTGAGTCACGAAAGAGTGCAGAAGCGTTTGTTGGGCGCTCCCGCAGATGCGGTGTGCAGCTATGACCTCGCGAGTGTAGGCGAACCTAATGCGTTAACCCGCGAGTGAGGGCACGGTAGGAGTGAACAGGCGTAGGACGCTGCAATTCTATTTCCTGTCCCACAATTATCCGTGACTCTGGAGACGACTCGTGGTTCTCAACCAGCAGCAACAGCGGCAGCTCAGCATTGTCGTGGACTATGTTCTTCGTCGTCCACACAGCTAAAACATCGTAAGACTGTTACCTAACATTGTACAGGCATCACTCAGTGGCATTTCCTTCACAAACATTAATAATTTTCGTCAATAATAACCTGCAGAGTTAAAACTTGTAGGGCACCTGTGTTTTCATTGCCCTGAGAGATTGTTATGAAACAGGGACCGCCGGCCGGAGTGGCCGAGCGGTTCTAGGCGCTACAGTCTGGAACCGCGCGACCGCTACGTTCGCAGGTTCGAATCCTGCCTCGGGCATGGATGTGTTTGATCTCCTTAGGTTAGTTAGGTTTAAGTAGTTCGAAGTTCTAGGGGACTGATGACCTCAGAAGTTAGGTCCCATAGTGCTCAGAGCCATTTGAACCATTTGAAAACAGGGACCCTTTCCTTTCCATGCAATCACCGAGTATTGTAAAAACTTGAAAATTGGTTAACTATTTACTGCCAGTTTTGTTTGTTTGCTAATGACCGGTTTCGGTCTAAATTTTACTGCCTCAATAACTGTTCATTCTTGTATTGCACAACAGAGGCTTATATAATACGCAAATCTGAGTATTACCTTCACTCACTTAAAGTAACGTAAAACGTCGCTGGAAAAACTAATAACTAAAGTTACAGCACAAATTAAGAGTGCGCAACTTCATTTATCCTGTATTTAGCTTAGAGAGTGACTTCAGTTGGATTGGTACGTACCTTATTGTTATACTACAAGTAAATCAGTTGCTCATTTGCTTAAGGTAAGTTCAATTAAGTCTTTCAATAATTGAAAGTAAATTGCTTGTTTTTTTCCAAATTTTCAATTACATCATGCTGAGGATACTGAAAGCCATCTCTTCTTTATTTATTTATTTTTTTTTCAAAAGAAAGTTTCAGTTACTGTCAGTCAATTACCGTATTAACCAGCAACTTCATTTAGCGTTACTTTCAGAATTTAGTATTTCAGATTAAGCAACTGCAAACTAAATGCTTTCTGATTGATTTATTTTCTCGTTACCTGTTGTGTTGTAGTAAAGCGTGGCAACCTTCTGTTGCCACACCAGTGATTATTTGCTTGATTTTCTTTACTAATAGCTTTCTTAGGAATTTGGATATTCATTGCCCCAGTAGGCTGGCGACCGTTTAATTATCCTCTCTTTTTGTTAATCAGTATTTCCTTTGTATTTTGTTTTCACCCCTGTGTGGTTCGTGAGTGATTGCACTAAATTTCCACCCATTTCAAAATTATCATCAGTATTCAGATTAGGTTTGAATAGATTCTTCCTGCAGAAGGGCCTGTTGTACACTGTTCTTCTACTAACCGGTTTTACTTTCCTTCAGTAACGAAAACCTCACTCACTATAAAATTTCCTTCAGTAACGATAACCTTACTCACTGTAAAATTTCATTAAGCATATGCTATCATGGTCAATTATACCGCAATCCAGAAGGCCGATTAGGAAGGGAGAGGTTACGAACTTCACTCACATATGCGTTCAAAATTATTTTAACACTATTCTGCAGCTATATATACATCTCAATATCAAAATGAATAAACCTAAGCGACTATAGAGTTATTCTGAAATGCAGTTAATGACTTTCTGTTTATAATTTAATCGTACCAGTCACGTTGAAGAAAAAAATCTCCTGCAAATGCATTTCACTTTAACAGTGCTAAGTTTAAAATCGAAAGAAAATAACGCGCAACAGCGATGCCAATAATTAAGTATTGCTACGCAGCTTGTTTAATGACGCGCTAATTCACTTCAATCTTTTACACTGCATTTGTGAATCGCAACACAAAAATGTTCAAAGCAAAGAAATCTCTGGCACTAGCTACAGATAATAAACCGGGCACTCTGACACAGTGAATAAAGCATGATAATAATGTGAAAACAGTTATTTACAAACCCTTTCCTCACTGACCTGTGTTGTATTTCGCGCTTGGGCATTAAACAAATGCAGTGGGCCTGAGAGTGTACCTAGCATCCGCTGTGCGCGGAAGTTTAAAAGCTGAACTCTCAGAAAATACTATCAGACTTATGTCACGCGTGATCTGTTTCTGTGACTGATATCTTGCAAGTGTGTTTTTTTCCGTAAAATATGAGGTTTAAATCGAGATGTACCTTGTGGAGACCCTGAGTGGGAGGGGTGGCTCGTTGAGGGGGGGGGGGGGGGGAGAGAGGGAGAGGGTTGGGTTGTTTGGGGGAAGAGATCAAACAGCTAGGTCATCGGTCTCATCGGTTTGGGAAGAAAGTCGGTCGTGCCCTTGCAAAAGAAGAATCCCCACCTTTGCCTCGAGCGATTTAGGGAAATAACGGAAAATCTAAATCAGGATGGCCGGACGTGGGATTGAACCGTCGTCCTTCCGAATGCGACTCCAGTGTGCTAACCATTGCGCCACCTGCCACCTTGCTCGGTTGAGGGGGAGTGAATGGCTGTCCACATTGTACAAGTATGCTAGGGCTACATCTCGCAGTACTATACTTTACCCTCTCCCCTCTTTCATTCTCAAAGAGTGCGCGGAGAGCTAATTTCTCCGATCTTTCTCGTCATACCCATTTCACTACATGTTCGTGGGAGGAAGTAATACGTTGCCTGACGCTTCTAGGAACGTAAGCTCAAAGCTTTATTGAAATCAGTATGAACTGGACCTATTACATTGTTTTAATTATGATAAAAATATGCTATCTATTAAATTGAGTGGAAATGATGAAAATACGAGGTGCACTCAAGTTCTAAGGCCTTCGATTTTTTTTCTCCGGACTGGAAAGAGATAGAAACATGCGCATTGTTTTAAAATGAGGACGCATTCATTGTCAATACACCCCAGATATGGCAGAACCGTACGGCAGATGGAATTTTACCGCCAGCGGCGAGAATGAGAACTGTTTTAAATACTTAAAATGGCGACGTTTTCCTTACTTGAACAGCGTGCAATCATTCGTTTTCTGAATTTGCCTGGTGTGAAACCAATCGAAATTCATCGACAGTTGAAGGAGACATGTGGTGATGGAGTTATGGATGTGTCGTGCATTCGTGGGTGCGACAGTTTAATGAAGGCAGAACATCGTGTGACAACAAATCGAAACAACCTCGGGCTCACACAAGCCGGTCTGACGACATGACCGAGAAAGTGGAGAGAATTGTTTTGGGGGATCGCCGAATGACTGTTGAACAGATCGCCTCCAGAGTTAGCATTTCTGTGGGTTCTGTGCACACAGTTCTGCATGACGACCTGAAAATGCGAAAAGTGTCATCCAGGTGGGTGCCACGAATGCTGACGGACGACCACATGGCTGCCCGTGTGGCATGTTGCCAAGCAATGTCGACGCGCAACGACAGCATGATTGGGGCTTTCTTTTCGTCGGTTGTGACAATGGATGAGACGTGGATGCCATTTTTCAATCCAGAAACAAACCGCCAGTCAGCTCAATGGAAGCACACAGATTCACCGCCACCAAAAAAATTTCGGGTAACCGTCAGTGCTGAAAAAATGATGGTGTCCATGTTCTGGGACAGCGAGGGCGTAATCCTTACCCATTGCGTTCCAAAGGGCACTTTGGTAGCAGGTGCATCCCACGAAAATGTTTTGAAGAACAAATTCCTTTCTGCACTGCAACAAAAACGTCCGGGAAGGGCTGCGCGTGTGCTGTTTCACCAAGATAACGCACCCGCACAATGAACTAATGTTACGCAACAGTTTCTTCGTGCTAACAACTTTGAAGTGATTCCTCATGCTCCCTACTCGCCTGACCTGGCTCCTAGTGACATTTGGCTTTTTCCAACAATGAAAGACACTCTCCGTGGCCGCACATTCACCAGCCGTGCTGCTATTGCCTCAGCGATTTTCCAGTGGTCAAAACAGACTCCTAAAGAAGCCCTCGCCGCTGCCATGGAATCATGGCGTCGGCGTTGTGAAAAATGTGTACGTCTGCAGGGGGATTACGTCGAGGAGTAACGCCAGTTTCATCGATTTCGGGTGAGTAGTTAATTAGAAAAAAAATCGGAGGCCTTAGAACTTGAATGCACCTTGTATAAAGCTTCTGTTATTTTTTTAGTTTAATAACACAACTCTTTTAACTCTGTAGTTTACAGATTACCAAACTTTCCATAGGAACAAATGGGACAGAAATACAAAAAATACCATGTAATTTATACTGATTTGTTAAACACATGATACTGCGTGAGTTACATATGAAGAAAACTCGTCCGGAAGGTAACTAACTTTTAGAAATTTTTCCCCTAAAGTTGTTGAAAATTTATAAACAAGGACAAAATTGTTACATATGCAATGGAAAAGGAAAAAAAAAAAAAACAAATTTGTTTGGGATACGAAAGATAAATACCGATATTCTATTAACAAAGTCATGTTAATTCCTCTGGTTATCCAGCGTATGTAGTGAAATGTTTTCCCTTGGATAATTGCATTACGTTGAAATCTTTCTTGCCCTAAGCTTAGCAAATCTTTCAAGACAGAATCGGAATGTATATACTTCAACGTATCGCTTTCAATGGCTAAAGTTGACAGTCTACACATTCGCTCATTAAGAAAGTGTTCAATTAAGGTTTTTATCTTCATCAACTTGAGTTTTGAAAAACTCTTTTCGTCACGTGTAGTGTGCGTAAGTAATATTGTTCCTCTTTACAGAAGGCCGTGACTGAAATTTGACTCCAATTAGATGGTGATTTTACCGAAAAGTTTACGTTTCACACACACTGCCGTAGAAGAAAGTGAAGCACGCAGAAGGCATGGTCGGGTATCAATGTACCTTCCCACAAACACACCATCAGTGGTTATCTAAATGATTTACTTTCTCTGTTACAGATAGAACGGCAAACAGAGGGTTGTTCATGTTTAGTGTTTTTAACAGGCTTGGTAGGGTATACAAAAATGGTTCAAATGGCTCTGAGCACTATGGGACTTAACTTCTGAGGTCGTCAGTCCCCTAGAACTAATAACTACTTAAACCTAACTAACCTAAGGACATCACACACATCCATGCCCGAGACAGGATTCGAACCTGCGACCGCAGCGGTCGCGCGGTTCCAGACTGAAGCGCCTAGAACCGCTCGGCCACACCGTCCGGCAATTCCAGTTTCCTCCTATGACTTAATATGATTATTAACATTATTATGATAACCAACCCGCCGACCCACAAAGTCCTGTGCATGTTATGTCATTGAAGTTATCTAAGGAGCTCCTTTGAAATGCCACAGAAAACAATAAATAGTTCTATTAGGAGAAAAACGTAGTCGATGTCGTAATTCGGTGACTATAAAAGATAAAAATTGCTTGTGAACGTCAGGAAATTCGCTATATTGTACGCTATGACTTGACGAAAACCGCTCATCGATATACAACGAAGAGCCAAACAAACTGGTACACCTGCCTAATGTCGTGTAGAGCCCCCGCGAGCACGAAGAAGTGCCTCAACACGACGTGACGTGGACTCGAGTAATGTCTGAAGCAGTGCTGGAGGGAATTGACACCATGAATCCTGCAGGGCTGTCCATAAATCCGCAAGAGTACGAGGGGGTGGAGATCTCTTCCGAACAGCACATTGCAAGGCATCCCAGATATGCTCAAATAATGTTCATGTCTGGGAAGTTTGGTGGCCAGCGAAAGTGTTTAACTTAAAGGAGTGTTCCTGGAGCCACTGTGAAGCAATTGTGGACGTGTGGGGTGTCGCATTGTCCTGCTGGAATTGCCCTAGTCAGTCGGAATGAGCAAGGGACATGCATGGATGCAGGTGATCACACAGGATGCGTACTTATGTGTCACCTGTCAGAGTCATATCTACACCTTTCAGGAGTCCACATCATTCCAACTGCACACTCGCCATACCATTACAGTAATTGCACCAGCTTAAACAGTGCCACGGATTCATGAGGTTGGCTTCCTACCCATACACGTCCATCGGCTCGAAGCAATTTGAAACGAGACTCGTGCGACCAGCCAGCATGTTTCCAGTCATCAACAGTCCAATGTCGGTGTTGACGGGCCCAGGCGCAGCACAAAGCTTTGTGTCGTGCAGTCATCAAGGGTACACGAGTGAGCCTTCAGCTCCGAACGCCCATAACAACGATGCTTCGTTGAATGTTTCGCACGCTAACACTTGTTGATGGCCCAGCATTGAAATCGGCAACAATTTGCGGAAGGGTTGCACTTCTGTCACGTTGAACGAATTCTGTTCAATCGTCATTGGTCGCGTTCGTGCAGGATCTTTTTCCAGCCGCAGCGATGTCGGAAATTTGATGTTTTACCGGATTCCTGATATTCACGGTAGGGGAATATCCCCACTTCATTGCTACCTCGGAGATGCTGTATCTCATCGCTCGTGCGCCATCTATAACAACACGTTCAAGCTTATTGTCTTATATAGGCGTTGCCGACCGCAACGGCGTTTCCAGCCTGTTTACATATCTCTGCATTTGAATATGCATGCCTATACCAGTTTATTTGCTGCTTCGGTGTTTTTACTCTGAGTAAATACATTGAAGCGTATTTACTCATTCTTGATACACATGGGTGGCCTGTCTTTGCTGCCTCAGCCTCAATATGTTCGTTCAAGTTCTCAGTCGGCGCGTCGACTAATTGAACCTCAGAGCACCATTTTTTTGTATATTAAACTTGTCATACCTAACCAGGTTCTTCTCTTGAGGCGCTTTCACAGTCTCCTAAGTTTCAAACCGAGTCCCTATCACATTAAAAATCCTAGCTTTAGCCTTACGCATTGTAGCTACTGCTGGACGATCCCGCCTCTGTTTGCTGTTGTCCTGAAACCGCTCGTAGGACGTAACCAGAAGTATGTTAAGTGTCACGTTGTTTGGCCAACAATAGAGCAGCGACGCGACTAAAGAAAATGTATGATGTCAGATGTGCGGCTGTGTAAATTACATTACTGCACACTGAACTATTTTAACAATAGGTCCCGTTCTTAAGAAACTCCAGCCCAGCGTCACACACGAAGACGTTCCGGCTTGGATTCCGTTCCATCTGAAGAATCTAATCCACAGGCAGATAGGCAAGCGCAAGGCACAGGGAGAGAGAAGTTGCGGGCAGTAAATCAACAGAGAAGCAGCAATCAGAAATCTTGATCAACAACTAGACCGCCAGCCAGGGTCCAGGCTTCCGTGAAAGAAGGCCGCCGCCCAGGGTTCAAGCTTCCGTGAAACAGAACGGGGCGCGCCTGCTGATAAACAACAAGGCCGCAAGGACGCCGCTACCGTTATGAACGCCGCACTGCACCCTATCAACATACAGCGACGGCAGCTACCCGCCGCCGCCATCATCGCAGTGACAGCGCAGCAGTCACCGTCAGTCTCTTCAATTTAGCCTTTTCATATGTAAATACAGCATATTCGTAGCTCCATTTAGCCGTAAAAAATCACAAAATGCTTGTGTGGTGTGCGTACTGTAAGACCTTCGGTACACAAACCATCAGATTATTTGACTGTCGCTCTAACGAAGTAGGCGAGTGTCAGCAATATGTCTCGTGGTCTTATCGTGGCGTGTTTATCTTCTGCCGTTAGGTCAGACGATAGAAATGCCACTTGCACGCTTAGAGTAGCAGATTGACGGTGACCAACTTTAAACAGAACTTGATTAGTTTTCACATACATTTATTAAAATAATAAATATCATAGATATTACGTAACTTGGTTCTGGATGCTGTTTACAATTGACAATCTGTAGTTCCTTTCATCTTGGTACGTTAATCTTATTCTCACATATCTCGGATACTTGACAAAGAGTCTATACATTTCTCTTCATGGCTATGTACAGGAATATGATAATCTTATTAGGCGCAGACTGAAACTTGACTATAGACTAATGCAGACTGACTAATCGGAGGTCTGTACACTCGTTATAATACCTCGAACGTTCAGGTATTACATGCGCGAGGAGAAAAGGTTCTACAGCAATCTCAGCAGATGCGTTACATATTAAAATGCGGATCGCCGGAAGCAGAATTTGGTCCGTCTCTATGGCAGCGCCATCTCGTTGTGCTTAGCGGGGCGCGCTCTAGTGGAAAAGTTGTGTGCGCGCTGACTACGAGGAACTATGTACACAACAGCCTGCAGCTTGAATTCTAACCTATTTGATAAAACCCACTGCAAAAATCCAGGTTATAGTCCGAGTAAAATAATTTGATATTGCTTCGGCCCAATAGCTGAACGGTCAGTGCGTTGGAATGACACGCACGGGGGCCCGTGTTCGATTCCCGACTGGGGTGGGAGATTGTCTCCCATCAGGGACAGGGTGTTGTGCTGTCCTCATCATTTCATACCCATGGTCGACGCACAAGTCGCCAAATGTGGCGTCCCATTCATTCTTGGCGGACGAACTTCCCGCCTGGGAACTCCCGGCCACTGACGCCATACGATCATTTCCATTTACTTGACAGTTGACACTTCATTCGTAGTGGTATGTCTCCTCCAACCGGAGCGCTCAAAGTCACACCCGAACCGTTCGTCGTTGCCAAACTTTCACAACAATTAGTTCACTTCCAGTTTCTTGTCCGGTTCTCTTTCTTGATGTGTTTGACTCCCAAATCCTGCGTCTGGCCTTTTTATTTCGTGTTTCATCTTACAGGCCAAAGAGCAGACACACACACACACACACACACACACACACACACACACACACACACACACACAAAACGATGCTACCAAATAAACATGTTTCGTACAAGCACTAACTGAACACTACTGGATCCTTCCGCCAAGACGCGACTCGGCGTCATTTATATATTTATTAATAATTACAGGCATCGGCTTGTGTCAGATAAGCTTCGCATATTACCTGAAGCCTAGTTTTTGAAGGCTGTCAATGAAGCGCTGCTGCTTGTACACGAGAGTTATAAATAAAAACGCTTTTTTTTAACGGGTTATAGCGTATCGTTCTAATTAGCGTACGGGGGAGATGTACTTTTTATTTTTTTAAATATTTTTTTTGTAGTTTTAGGGCGCACAACTATAGTGGTCATTAGCGCCCAGACTAAGTTAGGAATGCACTGCGAGGCACGTTTGATAAATCTAATCAAAGACGCTGATTATCATTTTTATTTAAGTAATTGGATTAAATGTATTTTTTTCTAATACTTAGCACTTCATTTTAATCATTGTGTTGGCTTTTTCATTTGCTGTTAATTTTCTTCCTGCCATTCTCTTTTCGTTTCGAATCTGCTTGTGTCGCCTACAATCTGCATTCAAGTACCAAGCAGGACTGCTCATCGGTTGGTAACGTGTCATCCCATGCAACCAGTGTCGGGGTGGTTTCTGGTAACCAATGACAGCGAGAAATTACAGTTTACTTTTACGACTAAACTCGAAATACTGCTGCGGAAGATGGCTAAGCAGACAAACATATTAAGAAATTTTTCTGCTTTTTAGTTGTCCTAGGCGCTACATTCTGGAACCGCGCGACCGCTACGGTCGCAGGTTCGAATCGTGCCTCGGGCATGGATATGTGCGATGTCCTTAGGTTAGTTAGATTTAAGTAGTTCCAAGTTCTAGGGGACTGATGACCTCAGAAGTTAAGTCCCATAGTTCTCAGAGCCATTTGAACCATTTAGTTGTCCGCCCCCGGTGTGGCACGGGAGCTCAGCGTGTTCGGTCAGAGGGTTATCCATCTCCTGTAATAAAAAAACAGTGAAAGGATCAACGAACAACCTGAACGGGTGTCATCGGATGCCCGCCCCGAACAAATTCAACAAATAATATAGAGCAGAATGCTGTTTCAGCCGGCACGGTAGCTGATCGTGTTCGGTCAGAGAGCTGGCTGCTCTCTGTAATTAAAAAAAAAAAAATGAGTAATAGGACCAACAACGAACTTCAACGAATGTCATGTGACGTCCGCTACGAGAAAATACAAAAAAACATAAAAAAAGTGGTCAGCGCGACAGAATGTCAATTCTAAGGGCCAAGGTTCGATTCCCGGCTGCGTCAGAAATTTTCTCCGCTCAGGGACTGGGTGTTGTGTTGTTCTAATCATCACATATTATCCCCATCGACGCGCAAGTCGCCGAAGTGGCGGCTAATCGAGAGACTTGCACCCGGTGAACATTCTACCCGACGTGAGGCCCTAGTCACATGACTTGTCTTTTAGTCTCCTCGTAAGGATTTTAAATTCCGTGAAGAAAAGGCGACCACGATTTTAATTCTGCTGCAGGATGTTGATCGCCGATTTCTCAAATACATGCACATCACGAATTCTGATTGGGTTAGAACACGGGTTTAAATTCAGGGCTACAAAACTCGTCGTGGATGCGGAGCATCTCCCTATTTCATCATAACTCGAGGCGGCCGCTTCCATTAGTACTGCGAGTTACGTATTAACAGCATTTACCCGCATCTCGTGGTCGTGTGGTAGCGTTCTCGCTTCCCACGCCCGGGTTCCCGGGTTCGATTCCCGGCGGGGTCAGGGATTTTCTCTGCCTCGTGACGGCTGGGTGTTGTGTGATGTCCTTAGGTTAGTTAGGTTTAAATAGTTCTAAGTTCTAGGGGACTGATGACCTAAGATGTTAAGTGCCATAGTGCTCAGAGCCATTTGAACGATTAACAGCATTTGTGAAGAGACCCGCAGTGTTTGTGTTTCGCCCATAACCGAGAGGTAGCTGACAGCCGGTGTGCTACTAACACCGTAGCGGGAAGTGGCAGACGTCAACTATCAAATAATTTTAATCGGACTCTAAATAGCATAACTTTAAATAAGCTCTACACAACATGGACCTGCTGGCAACGATTATTCACTTTGGTTATTACCCACATAATTTAAAACTCAACTGTGTTATAGTCAAAAGATAACAAAACAAAAAGAAAAATAACGGCCTTCTTAGAAAATTACCAAGTACGGATGAGGTAATCATTAATATCATAGTAATTGAACAGGTGTCCCATTTACAGTACCTCGTATGTGACAACCTTTGAAGAAGAGAAAGACCTAAATAAGAGAAAAGTACCCTCCACCGTTAGTGCGGCTACATGCCGTCAGTGAATGGGTATTACACATTGCCTCGAACATAGGTGCAGGTCTCTTGAATAAATCATCCAGTTTATCTGAAATTGTGCCGGTCGGGGTGGCCGAGCGGTTCTAGGCGCTACAGTGTGGAACCACGCGACCGCTACATCGCAGGTTCGAAACTGCCTCGGGCATGGATGTGTGTGATGTTCTCAGGTTAGTTAGATTTAAGTAGTTCTAAGTTCTAGGGGACTGATGACTTCAGAAGTTAAGTCCCATAGTGCTCTCAGAGCCATTTGAACCATTTATCTGAAATTGTAATATCATTTATTTGTACATGTACGTCAGATCTATCTATTTCCGTTCCATTCAGATAATTCCTTTGTGGTGTGTTTCTTTTTCTTTTTGTCTTAGAGTGTATTATCAACTCATAAGGATTACCCAGTTTTCCATAACCTTATATTTGGTTCGCTTTGTGACAGTGTGAAACTGGTTTCTGAAAATCAAAGAACACAGCCTTAACCTTAATGTCTTTGTGTACTGTCCTCTGGATCTCAAAGACGAATAAAGCGAGTTGAATGTCACAAGGTCGCAGGTTGATGAAACAACGTTGATTCAGACAGCGGACTTTCATTCTGCAAAAAAGTCGTAAAACAATTTAAAAACGTAATTCTACAACAGTTAAGAACCTTCAACATCGCTGCGCGTCAGCAATCGTTGGTTAATATATTAAAAAACTAAATAGAGGCGGGTTTTTAGTTTTTAAATAAATTCTCCAACATACTGATGTCAGCGCTACAAACTCAAAATTATGTGCCCCTTTCTGGTGAACTTTCGCAAACGGGACTGACCTGCGGCTCTTCTTTTTTTTCCAATCGTGTAAAATATTTCGTTGCTCCGGCGATCTACCATATATTGCTGCTAGAATGAAGACATATTCTTTCATATTACCTATGTAGAATCCTGTAGATCTTACGTTTTTCTTCAATAACTCGAAACCCCCGGCTTCTATCGAAAATGTTTCTCAGAACAAAATTAAACTGCAATAAATTTACTGCAAAAAAGATACTTTTCATTTTATCTCTAGAACTAATAGCTTTCGCGCTGCAGGGTTGGACAATCCGCAAATTATTAAAATAGTGTTTTAATGATATAAAATAAATGTTTAATGCCTAGTAAACTTAGAAATAACAGAAAATGTACATTAGTTATTATAAATTAACATCCTGAATGGGTACATATCAAAAATGAACCATTGTAACGGCGTCATCTTGCAGGTCGAGTAACGGTACACCATTTGTAAATGAGCACGTACCGCAAATCGTGGAACATTTAATGCCAGCTTTTCGGAATCCACATTGTCCCCCACGCCCACAGAACATCGGAAAAAGATTACGTTCAGTGCAGCTTCGGGTGCTACTGGGTCACTGGGTAGAGCAATACATCCTTCCTATCAATGAAGATAGACAGATTGTAGTATACGTAATATGAATGACAAGGGCGAGTAGCAGCAATAAGGGCCTCGGATACAAATGTCAGCTTTTTATTTATTTATTTATTGTTCCGTGGCACCACATTAAGGAGAAGTCTCCATGGTCATGTAACGAGTCAATACATGAAATTATAACACGATTGTAGAAACTGTTCTAATGGTAAATAAAGCGGCATTTAGTTTCTGACCAAGATCCTGAACATGGGCTTTCCACAACAGCTTACTATCTATCCGAACGCCTAGGAACTTGAACTGTCCCGTCTCGCTTATAATATGCCCATTCTGTCTGATTAAAATATCAGTTCTTGTTGAATTGTGAGTTAGAAACTGTAAAAACTGAGCCTTACTGTGATTTAGCATCAAATTATTTTCCACAAGCCACGAACTTATTTCATGAACTACATTATTTGATAATGTTTCAATATTACACACATCTTTCACTACCAAGCTAGTGTCATCAGCAAACAGAAATATTTTTGAATCACCTGTAATACTGGAAGGCATATCATTTATATAAATAAGAAACAGCAGTGGCCCCAGCACCGACCCTTGGGGAACGCCCCACTTAACATTGTCCCATTGGGACTGAACATCACTACCACTCTCAATATTACGAAGAATTATCTTCTGCTTTCTGCATGCAGTAATATTTTGTGGTCAACACAGTCAAAAGTTTTCGTTAGATCAAAGAAAACACCTAACGTTCGCATCCTTTTATTTAATCCGTCCAAAACCTCACAGAGAAAAGAGAATATAGCATTTTCAGTTGTTAAGCTGTTTCTAAAACCAAACTGTACATTTGACAGCAAATTATGTGAATTTAAACGCTCCAGTAACCTTGTATATACAACCTTCTCGATAACTTTAGCAAACACCGATGGCATAGAAATAGGTCTATAATTGTCAATATTATCCCTGTCTCCCTTTTTATAAAGTGGCTTCACTACCGAGTACTTTAATCGGTCAGGAAACCGACCACTCCTAAAGGAAAAGTTACAGATATGGCTAAGTACTGGGCTACCATACATGGAACAATATTTCAGTATTCTGCTAGGTACCCCGTCATATCCATGAGAGTTCTTGGTCTTTAGTGATTTAATTATTAACTCAATCTCCCTCTTGTCAGTATCATGGAGGAGCATTTCAGGTAACAGTATCGGAACACTTTTTTCTACGAGCGCTCTATGATTCCCTGTTGGGACTAGGTTTCTATTTAGTTCACCTGCTATATTCAGAAAGTGATTATTAAATACTGTACATATATGCGACTTACCAGTAACACGGACATTCCCACTACGCACTGATTCTATATCCTCTACCTGTCTCTGCAGACCAGCCACTTCCTTTACGACTGACCATATGGTTTTAATTTTATCCTGAGACTTAGCTATTCCATCTGCATACGACATACTTTTTGCCTTCCTAATAACTTTTTTAAGCACCTTACAATACTGTTTGTAATGGGCTGCTACATTTAGATTGTGACTGTTTCTAACGTTTTGATATAATTGCCACTTTGTTCTACAAGATATTCTTATCCCTCTAGTCAGCCACCCAGGCTGCCTGTTTGTGCTAGTACCCTGTTTTGAACGTTTTAACGGAAAGCAATTTTCAAAGAGCATGAGAAACGTCTTGAGAAAAGCATTATATTTATCGTCTACTGTATGAGCGCTATAAACATCTTGCCACTCTTGTTCCTTGATGAGGTTTACAAATGTCTCTACAGCAACTGGATCAGCTTTCCTAAACAGCTGACGACTATATTTAACACGTGATGCAGCACAAAAAACTTTTAGAGTTAAAATTTGTGCATAATGATCTGAAAGGCCATTCACCTTTTTGCTAACAGAATGCCCTTCTAGTAATGAGGAATGAACAAAAATATTATCTATGGTTATTCTACTGTTCCCTTGCACTCTCGTTGGAAAGAATACGGTTTGCATAAGATTATATGAATTAAGGAGTTCTACCAGCATCCTTTTCATTGCACAATCACTTATACAATTAATACTGAAGTCACCACATATAACTAACTTTTTGTATTTCCTATACAGTGAACCAAGAACCTCCTCTAGCTTTAGCAAAAATGTCGTGAAATCGGAGTCTGGGGATCTATAAATAGCAACAGTAAGAAGTTTAACTCCACTAAATTTAACCACACCTGCACAACATTCAAACACCTTTTCAGTGCAGTACTTTGAAACATCAATTGACTCAAATGGGATACCGTTTTTCACATACATGGCTACTCCCCCATACCGCAAAGAGTTCCTAGAAAAGCTGCCAGCCAACATGTATCCTGGTAAAGGAAGCCTCTGAATTATCTCCTTATTTAAAAAGTGTTCCGATATACCAATAATTTCAGAGTCAACATCTACACTCCTGGAAATTGAAATAAGAACACCGTGAATTCATTGTCCCGGGAAGGGGAAACTTTATTGACACATTCCTGGGGTCAGATACATCACATGATCACACTGACAGAACCACAGGCACATAGACACAGGCAACAGAGCATGCATAATGTCGGCACTAGTACAGTGTATATCCACCTTTCGCACCAATGCAGGCTCCTATTCTCCTATGGAGACGATCGTAGAGATGCTGGATGTAGTCCTGTGGAACGGCTTGCCATGCCATTTCCACCTGGCGCCTCAGTTGGAGCAGCGTTCGTGCTGGACGTGCAGACCGCGTGGGACGACGCTTCATCCAGTCCCAAACATGCTCAATGGGGAACAGATCCGGAGATCTTGCTGGCCAGGGTAGTTGACTTACACCTTCTAGAGCACGTTGGGTGGCACGGGATACATGCGGACGTGCATTGTCCTGTTGGAACAGCAAGTTCCCTTGCCGGTCTAGGAATGGTAGAACGATGGGTTCGATGACGGTTTGGATGTAACGTGCACTATTCAGTGTCCTCTCGACGATCACCAGAGGTGTACGGCCAGTGTAGGAGATCGCTCCCCACACCATGATGCCGGGTGTTGGCCCTGTGTGCCTCGGTCGTATGCAGTCCTGATTGTGGCGCTCACCTGCACGGCGCCAAACACGCATACGACCATCATTGGCACCAAGGCAGAAGCGACTCTCATCGCTGAAGATGACACGTCTCCATTCGTCCCTCCATTCACGCCTGTCGCGACACCACCGGAGGCGGGCTGCACGATGTTGGGGCGTGAGCGGAAGACGGCCTAACGGTGTGCGGGACCGTAGCCCAGCTTCATGGAGACGGTTGCGAATGGTCCTCGCCGATACCCCAGGAGTAACAGTGTCCCTAATTTTCTGGGAAGTGGCGGTGCGGTCCCCTACGGCACTGCGTAGGATCCTACGGTCTTGGCGTGCATCCGTGCGTCGCTGCGGTCCGGTCCCAGGTCGACGGGCACGTGCACCTTCCGCCGACCACTGGCGACAACATCGATGTACTGTGGAGACCTCACGCTCCACGTGTTGAGCAATTCGGCGGTCCGTCCACCCGGCCTCCCGCATGCCCACTATACGCCCTCGCTCAAAGTCCGTCAACTGCACATACGGTTCACGTCCACGCTGTCGCGGCATGCTACCAGTGTTAAAGACTGCGATGGAGCTCTGTATGCCACGGCAAACTGGCTGACACTGACGGCGGCGGTGCACAAATGCTGCGCAGGTAGCGCCATTCGACGGCCTACACCGCGGTTCCTGGTGTGTCCGCTGTGCCGTGCGTGTGATCATTGCTTGTACAGCCCTCTCGCAGTGTCCGGAGCAAGTATGGTGGGTCTGGCACACCGGTGTCAATGTGTTCTTTTTTCCATTTCCAGGAGTGTATAATCAGTTCACTGACTTTATCTCTAATACCCTGTATATTTTGATGAAATATACTAATTCCCTCATTAATCGGATACCTAAGCTTTGTCGAAAGTGGTTTCTTTGTTAGAGAGACTTACCTTAAGCAGGAATACCTATCAGCTGACTTCAATCTAAAAAAGGTACAGCTCTAACACTCACAACTACCGGAATTTTCCCATGAGTGATCCCACCATCCCCACCTATGCTGTCACCTATAAGCTTTGCAAACGTCCCCTTTCGATACCTGTTGAGGTGCAGGCCATGTCTAGTGAAACCCGTCCTGCTGATAGACTCCACCGACACCACTGAAATGTGACTCATGCCTTCTGTCATCAGCGCACCCCCAAGTCTCATGTTATTACGCCTGACAGCGGTATTAAGATGAGGCCGATCGTGACGCTGAAACAGTTCCACGAAATGCACATTCGTGTTGCCAGTCTGAGCGGCTATCTTTTCCAGGTCACCATCTATGTCATACTCCCCATCCCTATCAATACTATTACCAGCCCCACCCACAATCACTACCTGATCTTCTTTAGTAAAATCCCTACATAACCCCCCTATGTTAACAGTCACCTGAGCCATTCCTGCATTAGGCTTCTCAATGCTGGTGACCTGGTACTCACTCCCCAAAACTCCCTGCAACTGCTGGCCTACACCTCTACCATGAGAACTACCTAACAGCATAACCTTCTTCTTTCTCTTAGACTTTGCAACTGTCCTAGCCACCGTAACTGCTGAGGTCTGCTGCATACTTCCTACATCTACAGCTACTAGATATTCCTCTCCACTAGACTCTGACAGTTGGTCATATCTATTACAAACACCTTTCAGTTTTCTGTTTCGCCCTTTTCTTAGATGAAATGCACTCGATGAAGACACAGAGTGTACAAAGTACAATTTCCTCAACCCCCTACAGAATTCGTCATAAGTTGATAAAACAGAACTATTACATGCCACTGAATCAATACCTTCTAAGATTATAGTGTCTGCTGCTTTCACAGTTCTTTCTCGTTCTGCTTGTTCGTCTTTACTCTGCGAAGAATACCATGCACCATTCAGAATTTTTTCATCTGAAATAAGGGAAGCACACAACAGTTCTTCTGGGGCGGGCGGTGCTGATAGCAATGTGGTACCCATACGTTTTCTCTCAATCTGTCTTTGTGCGAGGTAATATTCCCGATTCTTGCTTCAACAACTCATCCAAGGTGAACTGGCAGACGTGATTTGCCTCTACGTAACACAATATTTCCTCCATTGACGCTTTAATTCCTTCATCCTCAACGCATCCACTTTTTCAATATTTAGGTACTGAGCCTGTAAAGAATTTTCTATAGCAGTTCTCGTGATAACTTGCACCTGCAGCTTGTAGATCCCCAACAGAGCAGATAAGTCTTCGGACGGTATCTCTCCAGTCTCATGTGCACGAACTATAATTACAGTGTCGTAACTGTAGGATCGACCAATGTCAACCTTTCGCCGCTCTTTTTCTTCTTCTGTTT
This sequence comes from Schistocerca gregaria, assembly GCF_023897955.1. Taxonomy (NCBI): domain Eukaryota; kingdom Metazoa; phylum Arthropoda; class Insecta; order Orthoptera; family Acrididae; genus Schistocerca; species Schistocerca gregaria. The sequence continues at coordinate 1,010,734,994 of NC_064920.1, read as the reverse complement.
AGCAAAAACTTCATCGTTAACAGCTTCCGCATAAATTAGACAGCTACTTTGAAAATCAAATTTCGCTTTAGCTGAACGCAAACGTTTGACTCCAGCTGTCGTTGACGGTTGTTCTTCTGAAACAACCTCTGTTAGAACTCTTTTAATCGACTTAGCTCTGGTGCACTGTTTCTGCAAGATGCATGAACATCACAATGTCTTTTGTTCCTAAAACTATCATTTTTCCCATCTTTTCTCAAATAACTGGTCCCTCTGTCGAAGGTTTGAGTCCTCCCTCGGGCATGTGTGTGTGTGTGTGTGTGTGTGTGTGTGTGTGTGTGTGTGTGTTTTGTCCTTAGCGCAAGTTAGTTTAAGTTAGATTAAGTAGTGCGTAAGCTTAGGGCCCGATGACCTCTGCATTTTGATCCCATAAGACCTTACCACAAATTTCCAAAAATTTTCAAATAACTGGCATTAACCAATCCACGTGTTCCTTTCTCACCAACACTGCCTAGGTCATTGACATCATTCACACAGATTAAACACTTCTTAGCCATTGTTTGTCGAAACATATTTTACATAGAAACTGTCTTAACTACATAAATAAATACTCACTTAATAAACAAAGTCAATCCACTATTAAGTTTAAAGCATAGTGAAATTACTTTGTTTACTTACATAAGAGAAATGGACAGGAAATGGTGGGGAGTGTACTAGAATATTCTGTGTGTAAACTGAAGAGAGAGCAGTTCTGAAGAAAGCTGCAAGTGTCGTACAAGAAAGTAACAATCAATTTCACTATTAAATAAGTGCAAGGCCGTATGCGGAGATTTGCATAGATTCTTTTCGTGTATGTAGTTTTGTTAGTAACTAGTGTCTGTATTCAGTTTAGTGTTAACGCATTTTTGTGGAAAATAAGCATTTCCCAGACATACCTCGCACAAGACAAATCGTGGAAAATAACACTTTCCAGCTGTGTCTGCGCAGTGTCACCAGTGAATTACAATACATGCTGCGGAAGTATCAGTATGATTGTGAAATAGAGTGTAGTTGTTCCTTGCTACGTAGTGGTGTAGAGAGAGTGGGAATCCACTTGTTCGCTCTTCGTTTTGCAGACGCACAAATGAGGGAACTAAGTGACCTCATTCTGGCGACCTGCCCTCCGTCACATTTCTCCGCTCCATCCCCGCTCCCTCTCATTCCCGCCAGTCACAGCCCCTGAACATAATTTATCACTCAGTACGGCTCTACTGTACTTAAATATGATAGCCATTTAATAGTTGGTCTTAACCCATTTAATTTAACAATAAACATTAATTTTATACCTTTAAAACATTATTATTAATAGCTGCGGTTTTCTACACACTGCAACACATAAACTATTAATTCTACAGAAAAATATGAATAGGGACTTTTTGTAGGAAATTTACTGTGGTTAAATTTTGTACTGGGAAACACTTTCACTAGAAGCTGCAGTTTTCCAGTTATTCAAAAAGCATGCAAAAAGGTGACCTTCAAACGTCCCCCCTGTCACCCCATCCCACTCCAATCTTCACACCCTACGGGTGGGGATTTTTAGTATGTTGTTCATGACACTCCCCTTACCACTGTACAAGAGTTAGCGACTACATGAACTTTTATCGCCTATTCGCACTTTTTTGGTCTTCGTTGACTGGGCTATAGGTAATTTCCAAGAATGATTGCCTATCAAAGTCGCTGGGTCCAAACGACAGATATCGAACGTGCGATTGTAACTCGATCATGCGAGTCTTGGTGCGGGCGTTATGATCAATTATTTGTGATCATCATTTTTTATCTGTTTTCCGTCGTGCCTTTAGTTGCTCTAAACTACGTTCCTTGAGTTGCTTGGGAAACGCAGGCGATTTCTGTCGATAGTGAGTGTGATGTCTGGTGTTCCTGACGTTTCTTCGGAGGATTCTCTCCATGCTTATCCAGCGAAGAAAGTTGTTTGAGTTTTTGCTGCAAATATGGAGTACTAACGGACGACAATAGAAGGTACTGTGTAAACAGTGGTGCTGCGAAGTGTGTAAAACTTCGTAAGAGGAGTTTCGATGCTGAAATGCCGTGTCAATTTCATCGCGAACAGTGCGAAAAAAGAACGAATATCAGGAAGAATATGTGGCTCGACTCTTCCAAATTATCCATCCAGACAGCGTAATTATTCTATCTTGCTGGATTCGAGACTACACGTCGCAAACAACAGTTATCTGCTAATACCGTATGTGACTATTTCGGGTTTTGCAAATTATCCATCCAGACAGCGTAATTATTCTATCTTGCTGGATTCGAGACTACACGTCGCAAACAACAGTTATCTGCTAATACCGTGTGTGACTATTTCGGGTTTTGCAGAGAAGTATGTTATGTGGTAGTGACAAACTACAGTGTACCAACTGGTGGAGCGAGTAAATTTGTGCAAGTGGACGAAACTCATATAGCTAGACGGAAGAACCAGAGATGACGGCTTTCAAAGAGTGAAATCGATCTATTCGGGTATTCGGTGGAACACAGTCCCGGAAGTGTTTCGTTGTGAGAGCACTGTCCAGAGACAAGGTCACTTAAGTGGGTCTGATAAAGCACTTCATATTGCCTGGTACTAAAGTCATTACAGACGGGTTTCAGTTCTACAAGACTCTGAAAGCTGAAGGATTCGACCACGAGTTCGTGAAACACTCTGTGGAGTTTGTGTCTTCGGATGACCCCAGTGTCCACACGCAGAATATCGAGCGGCTTTGGAAATCTGTCAAGTCTTCCATTAAAAGAGAAGGGCGTCCAGGACACGGAGACGAGCTGTACTTGTTTCAGTACCTCTATTTCCACAGCTTGCGTTTGCAGGGAAAAGTTAACGCATGTGAGACTCTGCCGATATTCTTGCGTGATATTACATGACATGGACTTTCACACGACGACGACACCGTCGACGAGTAAGGTAAGGCGTCTCCTTTGTAGTTAAAAGTATTTTTTAACGCTCTCCTTTTGTTGTTACTGTAGTGACCACCGTTAACATACTCGTAACGCCCGCCATGAGACTCGCATGATCGATTTACAATCGCACGTTCGAAATGTGTAGTTGGGACTCCGCGATTTCGATAGGCAATCATTCTTGGAAATTACCGGCCTATAAATGATTCAAACGGCTCTGAGCACTATGGGACTTAACATCTATGGTCATCAGTCCCCTAGAACTTAGAACTACTTAAACCTAACTAACCTAAGGACATCACACAACACCCAGTCATCACGAGGCAGAGAAAATCCCTAACACCGCCGGGAATCGAACCCGGGAACCCGGGCGTGGGAAGCGAGAACGCTACCGCACGACATCGAGCTGCGGACACCGGGCTATAACTCCATAGTGTCTAGCACGCAGACAAGTTGGTTGCAGGTCCTCAACTGGCCTCCAACTACCCAACACACGGCCACCACTGGCACAGACGCAGAACCAGCTTTCATCAGAAAACATAACAGACCTCCACCATGCCCTCCAATGAGCTCTCGCTTGGCACCACTGAAGTCGCAAATGGCGATGGTTTGGGGTCGGTGGAACGCACGCTACAAGGCGACTGGCTCGGAGCTCTCCTTGAAGTAACCGATTATTAACCGTTCGTTGTTGTCACTGTCGGGTCAACTGCTGCTCAAATTGCATCTGTAGACGCATTACGATGCGCCACAGCCATATGCCGAACACGATAATCTTCCCTCAAGGGAATGCCACCTGACAGTCCGGAACCGGTCTGCTTACGACTGTACATTCAAATGGTTCAAATGGCTCTGAGTACTGTGGGACTTAACTGCCAAGGTCATCAGTCCCGTATAACTTAGAAATACTTAAACCTAAGTAACCTAAGGACATCACACACATCCATGCCCTGGGCAGGATTCGAACCTGCGACCGTAGCTGTCGCACGGTTCCAGACTGTAGCGCCTAGAACCGCTCAGCCACCCCGGCCGGCGGCTGTACATTCTCGTGACCACTGACTGCTGCCAGCAGTCATGCCTAGTCTTTCTACCATATCGCAGAAGGAACATCCAGCTTTTCGTTGCCCTATTACACTTAGTGAGGTCTTAATAATGTCGTCTCTGTCGCCTTACAGGCATTCTTGACTAACATCAACTCAGCATGTCCAGTCTCAAAGCTAACTAGCGCTCACGACCGTTAGAGCACGTTTTTAAACAAACCCGATTTGCATCCTCCCAGTGACTCTACTAATGCCCCTCTTATGCGACATCATGTTTCATATGTAGAAAGAGGCCTACCAACTTTCGTTTATGTCCCACAACTCCTCCTTCGTGTTGCTATTTCTTTCCGTCAGTGTATCTCGTAAAAAAGTTACAAAATTTCGTTTGCACAGAGACGTAAGTAAGGGATGTATCTCGTATAAGTAGTCCTCAAAGGTGTTTCGATAGGAGTCTCTAAACCATTATTTTCAAAAATTTAGCATATTAGCTTCAGAACCACCACGCCATAATTGGGATCCTATAATACAATAGCGAAGTATAGCGAGAACTTCATTGTTGAACGTAAGCGAGCCACGTAAACCAAGCGCACTGTTGCCAAATAAATATGTTAGGCGATTCACTTCTGTTCGGTACGGCCCTGTGAAGAAGTGCCCGTAGCACAACATACCACACACTGTAGGGCCCATGTTTAATAGACATTTTTGCTTGCAATGGTACTTCCTGCCGGTGGGTCTTTTCCGTCCTTAGTCTGCTTATTAGGATCAAATTCTCCAGATCACGACATACAATCTGCTTAAACTTTGCCCGTAATTCCTCTATGTCCATCATACTGGAGCTACGTGATGTCCATTCACTGTCTAAGTGAAATGCTAACTACAGCATATCTGCTCTTTCTAGCAAAAAACACTCTTCTAGCTTTCTTAACTGATTTATTAACTTTCGTAACCACAGTTACTATAATGACATCACTATCGCTAATCTCCGTTTCTATACTGACGATGTCGATAAGGTCCAACCTGTTTGTAGCTCCAAGGTCTAATACAATTCCATTGCGTGAGGGCTGCTGATCTGGCTACTCTAGCCAGTTTTCAGAAAACGTGTTCAAAAGGACTTCTGTCTGTACACCCTGCAACTGATCCATAGACATCCCAGTTTATACTCTGCAGGTTAGTCGTCTCCAACTATTAATGCATAATCTGAATATTCATGTGCTACTGACCATAGATATTCTTTGAATGACTCTAGAACAGTGACAGCAGAATCGGGTGGCCGGTAAAAACATCCAAAAATTTTCTTGGTTTCACCTAGACCTGTTACATGCAATCAAACAATTTCGCTGTCACACTCAAATTTTTACCTCAATAGAGACAATATTTTGTCAACTGCAGCGACCCCCCCCACCCCCCTCCCACACAGTGGCCTCTTATCTATCTTTCCGATATAAGTTTTATGATTCGCTAAATATCTCCTAGCTTTCCACTTCCGGTTTCAGCCAGATCTCGATACCGAGAATAATTTGAGCGCCAGAACTTTCCTGGAGGGCAGTAAATTCGGGAACTTTGATAAGAATACTTCGCTAAATTTACTGGTAAGATTTTGATAGTCGAAGTGTCTTTGCTCTAAATGCGTCTGACTTCCCATGCTGCGTATGGATTGGAGCCTAAAAAACCCTCAGGTGCACTCCACCAGTACTTTGTTACCCGAGTAGCTGCTTCCTTTGTGTAGTGCATCCTTGACCTATCAAGGAGAGACCTACAAATTCCCAACCGATAACGCAGGTCTAGACATCTGCAGCCAAGATCGCTACAGAGTCGACGAATGCTTTGGTTGAGACACTCCACTCGGCTCCAAACCAAAGGACCCAGATAAACTCTGAGAACAACGCTGCAAATCTGCAAATTGTGAGCTCTGCTTGCGCCCCACACGTGAGGCCAGCAGCCTTCACCACTTTCGCCGGTATTTATATTAACTGTGTATGGCCTCAGAACCCAGGCGGCGTAGGTGCTGAAGTGAGCCAAACTTGCAGACGACTGCTCTTTCGACGCTCGATAGCCGCATGCAAGCCCACCTCCACATCTCGGATGAGACCTTCCGGCTGTCTTTCGAGCCCTGAACGCTATCTGTCTAAGGGCTCCACAATGCGCCTAATGTTGGGGCTCCATAACTAGTAACTCCCTCACCCCATCTCCCCAGGGAGAAAAGAAATAGTTGTCATGACTTATGCAATGACCCTCGTATACAGGGTGGCCCATGGATCGTGGCCGGGCCAAATATTTCACGAAATAAGCGTCAAACGAAAAAACTACAAAGAATGAAACTTGTCTAGCTTGAAGGGGGAAACCAGATGGCGCTATTGTTGGCCTGCTAGATGGCGCTGCCATAGGTCAGACGGATATCAGCTGCGTTTTTTTTTAAATAGGAACCCCCATTTTTTATTACATATTCGTGTAGTACGTAAAGAAATTTGAATGTTTTAGTTGGTCCACTTTTTTCGCTTTGTGACAGATGGCCCTGTAATAGTCACAAACATATGGCTCACAATTTTAGACGACATATGGCTCACAATTTTAGACGAACAGTTGGTAACAGGAAGGTTTTTTAAATTAAAATACAGAACGTAGATACATTTGAACATTTTATTTCGGTTGTTCCAATGTGATACATGTACCTTTGTGAACTTATCATTTCTGAGAACGCATGCTGCTACAGCGTGATTACCTGTAAATACCACATTAATGCAATAAATGCTCAAAATGATGTCCGTCAATCTCAATGCATTTGGCAATACGTGTAACGACATTCCTCTCAACAGCGAGTAGTTGCCTTCCATAATGTTCGCAAATGCATTGACAATGCGCTGACGCATGTTGTCAGGCGTTGTCGGTGGATAATGATAGCAAATATCCTTCAACTTTCCCCAAAGAAAGAAATCCGGGTACGTCAGATCCGGTGTACGTGCGGGCCATGGTATGGTGCTTCGACGACCAATCCACCTGTCGCGAAATATGCTATTCAATAAAGTTTCAACCGCACGCGAGCTATGTACCGGACACCCATCATGTTGGAAGTATGTCGTCATTCTGTCATGCAGTGAAACATCTTGTAGTAACATCGGTAGAACATTACGTACGAAATCAGCATACACTGCACCATTTAGATTGCCATCGATAAAATGGGGGCCAATTATGCTTCCTCCCATAATGCCACACCATACATTAACCCGCCAAGGTCGCTGATGTTCCACTTGTCGCAGCCATCGTGGATTTTCCGATGCCCAATAATGCATATTATGCCGATCACTAAATAGAATGCGTGCAGAAAACCTGTCATCGTCCCGTAATTTCTCTTGTGCCCAATGGCAGAAATATACACGACGTTCAAAATCGTCGCCATGCAATTCCTGGTGCATAGAAACATGGTACGGGTGCAATCGATGTTGATGTAGCATTCTCAACACCGGCGTTTTTGAGATTCCCGATTCTCGCGCAATTTGTCTGCTACTGATGTGCGGATTATCCGCGACAGCAGCTAAAACACCTACTTGGGCATCATCTTTTGTTGCAGGTCGTGGTTGACGTTTCATATGCGGCTGAACACTAACTGTTCCCTTAAATAACGTAACTATCCGGCGAACGGTCCGGACACTTGGATGATGTCGTCCAGGATACCGAACATCATACATAGCACACACCCGTTTGGCATTTTGATCACAATAGCCATACATCAACACGATATCGACCTTTTCCACAAGTGGTAAACGGTCCGTTTTAACACGGGTAATGTATCACGAAGCAAATACCGTCCGCACTGGCGGAATTTTACGTGATAACACCTACTTATACGTTTGTGACTATTACTGCGCCATCTATTTCAAAGCGAAAAAAAGTGGTCCAACTAAAACATTCATATTTCTTTACGTACTACACGAATATGTAATAAAAAGTGGCGGTTCCTATTTAAAGAAAACGCAGTTGATATTCGTTTGACCTATGGCAGCGCCATCTAGCGGGCCAACCGTAGCGCCATCTGGTTTCCTCCTTCAAGCTAGATGACTTTCGTTTTTTGTAGTTTTTTCGTTTGATGCTTATTTCGTGAGATATTTGGCCCGGTCACTATCAATGGACCACCCTGTATACAGCATGTTTCAGGTATATTACATGTCTGTCTTCAAAATGTCAAGGCGAAGACCAAAACATTGCGCGCTATGTAGTAGCCATCAAGCTTGTAGCTACATATAATCGTAACCTGCGCAGACTTGAAAGAGAGGAGGGCGTTGAATGTTATCTCAGTTTTTGGAAGGAGTAAAGAATGGGTTTGAGCAATGACGTCATAAGGTAAGCCATAGATAATAGGCAACGAACATTTGAAATCATAAACGAATATTCGGAAAAAATAAATGTAGTGCACAGAACAAAGATTGTAGACATATCTCGTAAACCAATACTTAGGTCTCCTATATATGAGTTGTTGTGTTGGCGGAAGAGCCAACACCGTGTTACTAGGGGAGGCCGAAATGCACGCGATTTAGCTCGCGCAGGCTGGCGTGAGGTCTGGAACATGACAAGGAATTAGAATTCATAGAGCGGACGTAATTAGTTTGACACTTAACTTTAAACCATTAATGAGGAACGTCGCTGTTGACGGTACATGATTCACAATATTACTGTTGAGAATACATTCATAGTAATTGAATATGGCGCCTTGCTAGGTCGTAGCAAATGACGTAGCTGAAGGCTATGTTAAACTGTCGTCTCTGCAAATGAGAGCGTATGTAGACAGTGAACCATTTCTAGCAAAGTCGGCTGTACAACTGGTGCGAGTGCTAGGGAGTCTCTCTAGACTAGATCTGCCGTGTGGCGGCGCTCGGTCTGCAATTCACTGATAGTGGCGACACGCGGGTCCGACGTATACTAACGGACCGCGGCCGATTTAAAGGCTACCTACCACCCAGCAAGTGTGGTGTCTGGCGGTGACACCACATGAGTCTTACCCATACTCATAACGTGATCTTATACTGTAACGTAAACACGAAAAATAGAAATGTAGCAGTGATAACAGACATCGTACAAGTACAAGTGAACCCATAGTTGTAAAAGAATCTTACGTAAAGAAAAAATACGAAAGCGTGATTTATCAAAGTCCATACAATAAATGAAATTAACGGAACAGACGTGGGAATTAGGGGTTTCTGGCGGATAAGAGGCAAAAATAGAACTACAACATAACAACAAAAGAAAATACTAACAAAAATATAAGGAAAACGTACTACGCAACATGAAAAGTATGACGAACCGAAGAGTGATATTCTGTTCTTCAACTGAGGAAGAGGGTAACATTGTTACCCGTGAAAGAAAAATCAACCAACGAAACACTGGTATTGCCAACAGAGAAAACTATAATATACCTACACCAGAAAAAATACAAAAGCGTGATTTATCCAAGTCCATACAATAAATGAAATTAATGGAACAGACGTGGGAATTTAGGGGGTTTCTGGCGGATAAGACATAAAAATAGAACTACAAACATAACATCAAAAGAAAATACTAACAAAAATATAAGGAAAACGTACTACGCAACATGAAAAATACGACACATGACACATAGGTCAACTGAAAAACAGGGTGCTAGGTATTAACATCAGTGAAAGGAACAACATACCTAAGATTAAGATAATAACATACTTAACACTGGTATCCTCTATTATGTGGATCTAGAAATTACCATTTGCCGAGAAAACTTCAAGTCTTACATTGGTAACCTTTATTTCGATGTATACCGCTTATCAGTTGACCCCAGTTCTTTCGTCCCAACTAGTTTTAAGTCTGTTTAAGCAAACTTTCAACTCAGTTTGGGGAAAACCCGTAATGGCCCATGGTTACTAGTATAGTTAGGGAGGATCATTTCTACTGAATGAGACGCACCTGGCCGCCGTGGGGTGCTCGTGTATGGAGGCCGCCAGTGACGGCTACCAGGCAGCGACAACCGCAGGTGCCGATTGGAGTCGGAGCGTCTCCATGGCTCGTTCTCTACCCTGCTGTAGTGCAGGATGAGGTCGTTGATCCTCTGCGAGAGCCTACGCGGCTCGCAGGCGCACTTCATGCCCTCAGCGCCCGATCATCGCCGCTCCTCCTCGAGGCGTGCGTTTCCTAGCAACGGCTGTGGCCCCAAGCGGTTGTTGCTAATCGGCCGTGGGCAACGACACATCTGGCACACGCTGTTTACCAAAACAGGCAACAGACGAGCACTCTAGCAACTTAATACACCCCACGTTCATAATGGCCTCTTATTCAGTACTATGCCACCTTGACTCAGAGCTTGAAGAAAGTTCTATTTCAAGTCCACCAAGAACTACTTAAGAAATAAACGTTGATTTACAATCATGCACATCGCAAAACTTTACATCAAACTGCAACGAAATCAATTAGATACACTACTGGCCATTAAAATTGCTACACCACGAAGATGACGTGCTACAGACGCGAAATTTAACCGACAGGAAGAAGATGCAGTGAAATGCAAACGATTAGCTTTTCAGAGCATTCACACAAGGATGGCGCCGGTGGCGACACCTACAATGTCCTGACATGAGGAAAGTGTCCAACCGATTTCTCATACACAAAGAGCAGTTGACCAACGTTGCCTGGTGAAACGTTGTTGTGATGCCTCGGGTAAGGACGAGAAATGCGTGCTATCACGTTACCGACTCTGAAAAAGGTCGGATTGTAGCCTATCGCGATCGCGGTTTATCGTATCGCGACACTGCTGCTCGCGTTGATCGAGATCCAATCTTGTACAAATCTACCAACGCCGACATAGTTGATAAGGGGCGTAATGAAACTTGAAGGTTGTTTGAAACATACGCCACTTGTAAAATCCTAACAGCTCGCAAGCATAGATCCACTCGATACTCGTCGCGAAGTAGGTGACTGCAAGGCGGGAAAGAAACAGGCTCATCAAGAAACCCATCAGTTACATGGACACGTTCCAGGGGCTCAAAGGCTGATGTCCAGAAGAGGTTTTCTCAAGACCACTTCAGTCTTGCAAACAAAAGCAGCTACAGCAAAGAAAGAACTGATTCTGTCGTTACAAAAAAGCAGTGAGTCACAAGAGCAACGACATGTTTATTTACTGTTATTTCGATATCAATGATTATTTACTTATCAAGTACTGTGCAGCACTGTGTATTTTTGTTTAGCAATCTGTAGTTTGGCATCAAAGTAAATTTAAAAATTCGTGACTCTTTTGCAATCAATGACTGTGTGTTACAATACATGAAAGCAATCCTTGCAAAAACATCTCAATTTCATTACAAAAATTAGTAAATATGATGCACTGCAAAATCGAATGGAACTATTACTGTTTTATTCACATTTTATGCTATAGCTGTGTTTCTTATAACAACACCGAAGTAGAAAACAATAAAACTTGTTTATCTTCTTGACTATCATCTTCATCTCCACTGTTTGTTCCCCGTATGTCGCCAATCTTGTAACTGCTCATAAAATTCCTTAGATTGAGGTAGAATGTACCTTATCACTTTCAATATACACCGAATCTATTTGGAAGCATAAGATCCTTATTGAAGCTGTGAAGGAGCTGGAATTTCTTTATAAAAATGCCATGAATGAAGTGCTGTTTTCACATACCCAGGATAATATGCATCACACTCAAAACTGATACATTTAGAAGGAGAAGAAGAAATTTTATGTTCCTTAGGAATTTTTACCAAGCTTAATTCACAAAGGCAAGACCTTTTCTTAAAAGAGTCAGGCCACCACTTTTTATATGCTAATATAGCAACATCGTCAATAGTTGCCACTGAGAAGATGCCTGTTTGATCATTATGGCATACCTTTCAGCTACGTAAGTCCTGCCATGACTTCTCATCTGCTTCTTTATACTGCCGAAACCTCAATCGTTTGGGAGGAAACTATGCTCACGTATAGGCACTAATGTTTCATCATCTTAAATTTCTCACTTGATACAAGTGTTAAACAAATGTGAAACTTTGTGTCATTTTTATTTTGGCTGACACATCAGTCAGAGAGCAGGTGAAGCTCATTCACATCTTTTGGGATATGCTTCTGGGAATAATGGAATAGAAATGAGTAAACATTTCTACCTTTCCTGACTTCGCCTTCATGGTACACGTAAAAGTATGGCTGCTTGGTTTTGTATTATACATGCCATTAACGCCCACCTACAGCTGTTTTAAATAAAAATATGAACAGGAATATTTGGTAATGGTAGATTTTGCATGTAGTCAAAAGTCACCCCACAGACATTACTTTCCTTTTCACTGCGTTCAGAAAACTCATTAATTACACTGTAAAAGTTTTTGGACTTCTGTTGTGAACCATTAATTTTGCAGCTGCACTTCGCTTTACGGACCCAACAAGGTGAGAGCTGTTTTTATTAGCTAACAGTTCTTCACATGCACTACAAACATCGACCGTGGGCGCCCAAATCTGAGACTGATATTTTCCTTGAAGTATAAAATATTTTTGCTTAATAGTGAAATCAGGATACTGTTGTACAAAGAATTTATGCATGAATTTAATATCTAGGCCAGCATCTTTCTGGAATAATGCGTACTTTTCTTTGGAAAAAAATTAATGTGTTTACTGATCTTTTGACAAATTTCTCCTGGTGTGGCACTAACTGCTGTTTCCCCTTGAGATCACCTTCAACTAACAAGGGTATAACCTTCGAACCCTTTTTTCTGTTACGCTGTCCAGACCCATAAGGGCTTTTTTACAGTTCAATTTTTGTCTTGCCCCTAGTGATCAATTAGCAAAAATTAGTCTTTCTCAGTTTAGGACCCTTTTTTCAGGGGTCTTTTCTTTTCACACTTTGAATTTCGATCAGCTCTTTCAAATAAAAAATATCATGAAAAGGAATATTTACTAATGGCAGCTTTTGCATGTAGTTAAAAGTTATTTTTGTCACTGGAAAAGTTCAAGTGAGCAATGATATCAATGTTTACATCCTCATCCACCAGATAAAAACTTATTTCATCTAAAAAGAGTCGAAGTTATAAATTAAAATAATGTTTAAACTGCACCGTATATGGATATATGCATTTACTTCCATACAAAAATTAAGTTCACGTATTTTACATACTTGTTGCTGTAGTACGATGCGGAATTGACATATTTTACATACTTGCAGTCATCTACTGTAGTACGATGCGGAATTCTGTCACCTTTCCAATTCACGCATTCCACTCCTTACACTTTGGAAGCACCAATAATATTCCTTTTGTATTTATCAGAATCCTTTTCTTCCCTGCAGGAAGAATTTCGGTATCCAAAGAAGAATCAGACATATTTACACCTAGAAAGTGACTTCTGAGTGCGAGAATAATGACTTACTGTTTGAAACTACAGTGCTATAAACATAACAAAGTATTGTTTCAGTGTGTCAAGCATAATACAAAAAATACATACGAAAGCAGCACAAGGCCGCCAGTATCTTCTGGACCCGTTAGTTACACCGCCATATAGTCATTGCAAAAACGGCATGAGTCAATGACTCATGACTTTTCTGCTTGAGTGTACGTATCGAGCTCCGATAGCGAAGTCATTTGATGGTTGACTACTGCTTTTCTTGTACGTATTTATCTGGCTCTCATTCATCACCCAATTCCAATAAACAACCCAAATTGTGGATTTCTCGACTGCCCTCGCCCATCGGAATGCATCCCACCTGGGCATGAACAAAATTAGATTGTGCGGAGTCACACAGCCGTCTTCGTCCTGAAGTTGAAAGATCGAGGAGTAGCCTTCAGACATGGCGCGTACCTGTGGGTACAACCAGTTGTGATTGCGGATGACCACAGACCATGGAGCACCTACTGGCCTGACAACTATGCCATGTATTTTACACAGAAGTATTCTGCTGGCGACTCCGAGCACAACTGAAGTTGTAAGATTTCGGTCAACAGTATTATTCTTTCGTTGATTTGCTTTTAATATTGATAAGCTTGTACTGTATTTATTTCTGACTCGAATCAATAAATAAATAACCGATGACCATCAGGTACATAAAATATAATAAATGTAACTTAAAACACTTCAATAGGCGAAGCGATTCACAACTGATCGATTGAAGTACTGGCGGAAAGTCTGTGGAAAAATGTAAGTACCGTAAAATACCGGGGGGTAGCCATACAGTGCGACATGAAGTGGAATTACTGCATAAAACAAACTGTAGGGAAAGCAGGTGGCAGGCTGACAAAGGGACCATATGGCAATTGGAATTTTGTAGTCTTCTATATTTATGGTACGTGAAGTTCAGAATACACATATAAATCCACCAAAAATTCTTGAGAAAAGCAAGGTCGCTTCTTTTCGACAGGCAGTGTGGTAGAATGCTTGCCTGCTAGGTAGGGTTTATGGGTTCCCGGCTGATATTGAATTTTAAACAGAGATGCATATCCTGCTAGCAATTCCGCGAATTTTAAAGTACATAAAAAAGCAGTAGCGCTTGAGACTGTAAACGCTGCTTCGAGTCTCGTTTCGGTCAATACTTTTTTCGTTCAATTCTGGTACATACGAGATTAAAATATAAAATCCCTGACATATATGCTAAGTAACAGATATCTACTTGCTATTTTTACGGAAAATGCACACCTTCTTCCTTACAATGTCATATAGCACACAAAAATCCAGTTTTCATAGCAAATATAAATTCTTCCTGAGCTTTTATAACAGATTCTTTAAATTAAAAAAAAACATTTCAGATTTAATTATTTTGATACCTATTTATCTTACCCTTCTTGGAAGTGTTCATGGAACATGCACCTTTGTTTAAAGTTTTGGAGGGGCTTGGCATCGAACGTGTGCCACATAGCCACATGACCTCTTGAGAAAGAGTGACCTTGCTTTAGCATGTTACAGACGCTAGGAAAACTTCAAAGTCGATTTTCTCGAAAATTTTTGAAAGTTTTATCGAACTGCTTTTACTGATTGAGTTCTGAATTATTCAAGTACTGTAAATATGAAAAAATACAAAAATCCGATTGCCACGTGGTCGCCTATCAGATTCATAGGGAGAGTGTTAAGGAAATAAACGTAAACATGGTCCGTAGTAGGTTGTAACGTGATTTTAATTTAATCGTAAGATTAGCTAATTTCGATTGCTTGTCTTTGTCAACCACTGAACAAATTTTTTGCAACCACATAGTAACAGACTGCAGCTGGTAATTTGTTCAACCTCCGCCATCATATTATTTCATAAAGATATATGCATTTCGATTTTACACCAATTTTCACGTCGTTTTGACATTTTTTATGAGCAACGGCTCTGTTTCCACGATGTACTTACGCGATTTTTTCTTACAGATTAGCGATAGCGTTATTGTCGTTCGATTTGGCCTATTCGTATAGCGGAACTCGCAGCACGTTAATTGCGAAGACAAGGAAGTGCGTCCGATCGAGACAGCATCCTCGCGGCGGATTAACAGCCATGAGCTGATACAGCAGCCAGCCTAAGAGTGATTTTTCGGCGGTTTCTCTCGCTCCTTGAGGCAAACGCTGGGCTGGTCCCCCAGTTATGCCTCAGGGCATACAATACACAAACATTTAAAAAACGGAAAGACACAGAAAAACGTTTACACGCGTCACACAAAGATGGCGCACACGACGTCCCTCCCTTGCATAGGGGTTGGGGTTAGGAGACAGGTGTTTAAGCGAGACAAAAAAACTACGGCCCCTTGACTAACTACATAGAAACTGAACGCAAGTTTTCAAATCTCCACCTATGACTTTGTACAAAAGGCTTGAGTGGTGGAGACCCTCACTGAACCTTTGGGATTGTTTAAATCAATGCAAAATACTACTCTTTTGCATGTCAGACGCTAAAAAGCAGGATTCGAACGAAGAATTTTTTCAGTTGTGAAAAGAATGATGCTGTTAATTTTGGATCTGAGTCACTCCCCCCTTTGAGCATTCCGAGTGATATTCATAAATACAGTTTTAGTAGCATGTTTGCAAATACAGAGCGGTCCATATCAATTTTGAGAGATGATAATACACAATTGGGAGGTTACATAAAAACATACAAAGTTCTCACAGCAACTGCTGGAAGTTCAAAAATGGTTCAAATTGCTCCGAGCACTATGGGACTTAACTTCTGAGGTCATCAGTCCCCTAGAACTTAGAACTACTTAAACCTAACTAACCTAAGGACATCACACACATCCATGCCCGAGGCAGGATTCGAACCTGCGACCGCAGCGGTCGCGCGGTTCCACTGTTGGAAGTTCCCTCCACCAGCATTCATGTACAACTGTACCCGTTCCACAATATTCTGCAACGGTCTGTGAAATGTATCCTCGTCAATGTTTCTTATTTCGTGTGTAACGGTCTCACGCAGTTCTTAATCTATTCTTGTAACCCCGAAACTGGTTACAAGTTGCATGAAAATGTTAGACGTGTGACACGTTGCTGCATCTTGATGGAAATAACCTTCTGTCAATTCGACGTCATCCAGTTTCTCTATAAATGTATCGAGAATGCCCATATAAACTGTAGTGTCTACGGTTGTATCACAGAAAAAAATGATTATCTATGTTTACGAGTGTCACTGTTTAGAAAAGCAAGCCAGTTGGCTCCAGCTTCCTTACAATCGATAAAACTGGAACATCGCGCACGCTGAATTCTCTCCAGGATGCCACTTGTGTTGTAACGCTTCCAGTATGTTCTCACAATAAAAACCCGCTGTCGGAAAGTGTACTGATGTTTCTGCCACCTACGACCTGCAAACGAATCACTAATTTGCTCGTTATTGTCACACGGTCAGGACTACATATTCACAGACTTCACTAACCGCGAGCGACGTGGCTCCGTAACACGAGCCGAGCAAGCGCAGCATTATACCCAAGAAAGTCACGCGCAGAAACAGACAACTTGCAAGCAACGGGCGGTACTCTTTTTTTCTCTCAGAGCTACTGAGATCATTAAAATAACTTTCCAGTTTCTAAGAGCTTACGGAACGAAAATATGACCCACCGAAGTAGTTCAAGGTTAAATGGATCGCTCTATATAACGGTGGCCTTACAGATTTTCTGCATTTTGCCTGTTACTGTCGCCCAAGAAGAGCGGTCATTCGGTGTTCGTGCAAGAGAAAGGTTGCCATATTTTCCTACTACTCGGAAAGTCCCGATTTTTCACTCTTTGCCCCGGTGGCCCAAAAAGGCTCAACCGGGACGCTGACCCCATTTTCAAGTAAGAGAATCGAAGATTTATATTCTACTATCTCAGTATATTAACAAGTATTAATACATAAAATATAAGCAACCACAGCGGCTTACTCTCATACTAATATCTAGTTCATTTGATTACAGTTGGCAACGCATATGACAACCATTATTCACTTATTTATATTGTTGAGTAACTTGGGTGAGTTTCATAAATTCGTTTACCGTTGCAGTGCGATGTGTTATCATATTGTGTGAGTTCTCAATGGTTTGTAGTGCCAAAAGCGAAACGCAAGTGCTCTTTCAGCCGGGGAAATATTGCCCTTCAAAAAAGATACGACACAGATGGAGAAGCATTCTGCAAAATTTGTTCTTGCTATTTTTTAATTAAGTCTGGCGAGAAATCTGGCAAGTCTTCATATTGATCCCCAAAAGCACAAAAGAATTAATTAAGGAGAGTATGTAAATAACTTGTACTTTGTTCTTTTCAAATACCGTATATTTATACAAGTATTATGCTCGGTAGTGATGCTTAGATTAATATTTCCAGGTGTTTGAAGACCCTTCCCGCCATCATCTTAAGATTGGGTTTTTGTGGGTTTCCCGATTGTAGTACCAACATTGCTGGCAACTCAATGCAAGAGTCAAGAAACGTTTGAGAACTACAATATAGCACGAGCGGATAGTTCCAATAACTATGACCCAATGAACTCATAGTTAACGGGCTCATGGCTCATTAAATTACACCTGGATTATAAAAGGAGTTCGCATCTAAAAAAAGAAATTAGGTATAATTTCATTAAAAAAAGTTGTTTGATTTTTCTAGCATTAAAGTTTTCTACTTTACGCAAAATTCGAAATAAAAAAATTTGGGGGAATGGGCTACGAACGCTATCCGGGACCCGGAAATCCTAGCGCTTCGCCTGCCTTTGGTTGCCCTGACGACTGTGGCATTAGAAGGGGCATCTGGCCACAAAGTTAAACAATAAAATGAAACTACCAGATGTTGAAAAAGTGGACTCCTTACTAGACGAGATAAACAGAAGAAAAAGAATATTTCTATTGTTGGCTTTAGAAAACGCTAAATTATTAAGTCGTGTATCTCTTTTTCTGAAAAATTCAAACAAGGCATGCTTTCCCTCGTGCTAATGTCTTAATTCTTTTCTTACAGAGATACAAGTAATCTAATTACTCCTCGTAATTCAACGATAAGGCGTTTTATGACTGATCCGACAAAGCAGTTTCGCACGTTCAGATTTTAAGAGGCGATCTGTGGCCCGGATTCCACGTTAAACTCATTGTACTGCTGAATATGAATACTGTATGTAGACAACTTTCCGGATATAAAAAATACGGAGATACGACTAAGCCTCAAATAGATGTCTGCAGTTAATAAAGCGAGAAATTAAAAATCAGAGAAATATTATTTTTTAAGTATTTGTTACGAATATTATCATAATTATCATACAACGGTAAAATTGTTTAACTTTCCTTAGTTTACGCGCAACGAATTGGTTGTTCTGAAAACTATCAAAATTATTTAGTTGTAATAGATACCATTTATCTTAAACTATTTTTTATTTGTTATCAGACTTACAGATATCAAAATTCACATAGACTGATAGTTTTTCCTCATTTAAAGTTTATAGTTTCAGGTGCAGGAGAGATGAATACATTTCTTTTCATTTTTCTGTACACCATCACCATGCTATCAATAGTTAGCTGTAATGTTTCCGAAATACTTGAGGATCGCAGCTCTCACCAAAGATTTTTGCTCGCGCTAGAGGCAGTTTCATGAAAATACACTCTTAATATACAACAGCTTATGTAAATGTATTCTTTGTGGAATCCTTACAGCTATCAGACTGCGAGATGAGCACCAACTATGAACATGCTTCTCTCTGCGTTAGCAACTCTTCAATCTCTAAAATCAAATTCAGCGCAATTTCAAGGGAAAACAAGTTTAGGCCTAAGTATGGATGCTGAAATACGACTCTCTCGCTCAGTACAAAGCTCTTCGAGTATTTTCTGATTTGGCGGTAGTTCAGTTACAGCCTATAATGGAGGAAGCTGCTAAATTCAAGTAGATCATACATTGAAAAGGCTTGCAGGACAGCGTGAGCAGTACAAAAAATAAATCGATGGATCAACCGAGCTTTCTTCTCATTATGATCACAGCATAGGGTTTTAGTTATCAGTGACCACGAGTATCATCCTTAATCCAAAACAACGAACCGCAGTCCAAATTAGCACCATTCAATGTGGCCTCAAACTACGAAACGAACCCACAAGTTTTAACATGAATTTTCTAACACAGCTTACCATTTACTTAACGTCGATAATTTCGTTAGGGCAGCAACATAATTCATAGTATTTCTAAAAAGTACCAGTTTATTGCTCAGGCAACTTTTGAATTGAACTTGAAACTCCTACATCACCAGAAAAAGATATAAACGTAATTTATATGGCGAAATCATTGCATTACACGAAATCACATATTCTCTGTCACAGAAAGTTGCGATAAATAGCTGTGGACCAGTTTCAGTGTCACTGCTATTGCACTCACGTGAAAATAACATTATCATGAAACTCGCGTGTCTCCACATTCCGGCAGAAAACTGAAGTTTTCATGGTTTACTTAGACCATAACGTAATTACAGTAGGTCGCAAGTTCATGTCACAATTGTCATTAATAAAAAATATGTATAGAGAACGTACCTTAAAGAATCCATTTTGTAACGATGCGCTCTCAATATTGATGGTTCCAATATATATAAAAAATAAGTTAAATGTCGAACTCACCTATGTGTTACTGCAATAAATTTTAAGAAACATTTTGTTGCCTTGACTTAGCTCCAGGAGCCATATTTCCAGAGGTGTTACTACACAGAGACGTCCTATCCGTGTTGTCAAACGTTCGTGACCATAAACAACTGCTATCTCTCAGCACAGAAGCTTAAATCAAAAACTTCAAGAGATCCAAGGTGCATTTGTGACTATAGATTAAAATGTCCCGTTATGAGCAGAAAGAATATTTCAGTAAATAACTGCCATTAGTTTCTAACACACATTACTATAAGAATAGCAGCTTGCTTTCATATATTAGATCCAACAGTTTTGTTGCTTATCAGATTACGTTCTCGTTCGTTACTGAAAAAGATGAGAGATGTAGTACGTTGAGTGGATATTTGGTTTTTAAAATAGTGTATTTAATTTACGATATAATAATATTTCGTTGTCTCTTATTTAAACGGAAGGGTGTCAGATTCTGTTTACACAATTACCAGTGTCACCTGCACTCTACTGTCTACACGCAGGGCTGGTTTAAGAGCCAAGAGAGCCAAGAATCCACTTGGGGTACCAAGCTGAGAGGGGCGTCATAGAAGCTCATGTGAAAAATTTGTACACAGGGTGTATCACAATTAGTAGCGAATACGACCCATTTCCACGTTACTAGATTTAGATTAATTTTTAAAGGTATTACCAAGAGCCCAAGGAACGGCAATCAATAGGGGGGGGGGGGGGGGAGGGAAGGGCTGGTGGTGCCAAATGATATTTCGCTTGCGTGGAAAATTTTCTCGAATCGGCCCTGTCTTCAGCCATCATAAGATCTTGTGTTACGATGCTTCTATGCCACTTAACATGAATATGGCTTTAGATTCCATTTGGGACTAGTAATTGTGTAACTGAGACCAGCAATTGTCGTCCGATTAAATAAAGAAAACTAAAAAGAATTGTTACTCTAATCACGTCAATTACATCGTAATCACAAAATATTTCGGTCTGTTCCCTGGTTTGCTTTCACGTTGACAGTTTCAAAGAAGGTACGTTTTTCTACAGTAGTATTTATTTCATCAGTTGCGACCTGTGTGACGTTTACTACGATATTTGTAGTAATGATAACGGAGTCAAAAATGCTTGAAAATATATACGCACTTGTTTCCATTAGACTTAACACTGTATTCAGTTTTACACTAGCCGAATGCTCCTATAGTGAGAATTAATCACTGAAATTTTAAGCAAGCTTAAAATGCTGTGTTCGAAAAAGGAACATGTTACTGTTGTTCTTCAGTAATTTTCATTTCCTCATTAAAGGTTTGTCTTCTTCAGGGGGGGGGGGGGGGGGAGAGCAGAATGCGTGCGCAGAACAGACATTTTTCGTCGTACTGCGCATGACGTCGGCGTCGAGAAACTCCGCTCAGTTCGCGCGCTTTCTTATGCGTTGAAGCAAGTAAGTTTTGTGTTTTTACTGTTTGTTGTCGTGTTGAATCGAGTTTATTCTTTCTGCGACACTTTAAAAATGCCGAATTGTGTCGTGGCTGTGTGTGAAACTACAATCAGAAGACTAAAGGGAGTAGTATTTCCTATAAGTTTCCGAAAGATCCTGAAACATGTGCTCGGTGGGTTCAGCTCTGTAGAAGAAGTGATAGTATTAACACTAAAAATGCTACTATCTGTAGCGTACATTTTAAAGAAGACGATTATTTACGGAATCTCCAAGCTGAATTAATGAAACTTCCGCCAAAGAAGATCTTAAAGCCGACTGCAGTTCCTTCATTGCACCTCATAAAAGCCACATCTGCAGCAGCTGCTGCTGCTTCGTCTTCTGTCCAAGATAGAAATGACAGAAGGAAAGATCGTGAAACACCGTAAACGTGCACTTAACAGACTAGCTTCACTGTCACCGAAGAAAAAAAAAGTGGATTAAAGCACAGAAACTGAAAAAGGCCGCATCGAGGATGAAATGAAGAGGCTTCATAAGGAAGTATCGCTTCAGACAGAAAAAAATAAGCATTTGATAGATGAAAGCAACACGCTGAGAACGAGAAAGAAATTACTGGCTCGTTCATTAAGTAGACAGAGAAAGATATGCCAAAGCCTTCAGAATCAACGAAGTACTAAAGTGGCAACTAAAGTACACCAAGTTAAAAAAAAAAAAGTGTTTACAAACGCACAAATTGAATGTCTCTTGAAATCAAAGAAGAGCACCCATTGGACCCAGGAAGAAATAAGCAAAGCCTTGCTTCTGCGCTCTCTGCCCAGAAAAAAACATATATTTATTTAAGAAATATAATGGGTATACCATTACCTGGATTTTCTACGTTGAAACGATGGATATCCAATTCTTTTCGTTGTGTTCCCGGAATTTTGACTGATGTATTGTACTTCATGAATAAGTAAGCAACAAACTTAAGTCAGAGAAGCTATGCGTGTTAAGCTTTGACGAAATGAATGTGGACAGTCGCATATGCTACGACCAAGAAACTGACACCTTATACGGACCACATAGCCAGGTACAGGTTGTTACTACACGTGGTTTGTGTGGAACTTGAAAGCAGCCCGTATATTATAACTTTGATACTACGACGAATCGGGATTTACTGATCAGTATCGTCAGAGAGACGCAGCAAGTGGGATTTGTCGTAGTGTCTGATTTGGGGGGGGGGGGGGGGGGGGGTAAGAATGGGAAAGTGTGGAAGGAATTCCACATCGACTACACAAACACGTGCTTCACCAACCCAGATGATGAAACGAAACGTATTTGGATATTTGCTGATGTACCACATGTGGTGAAACTTCTCAGAAACCACCTTTTAGATGATGGTTTCTAATTAAGTGACGGAAGAACGAAAACAAAGCGCGTAATCGGGCAGCTATTGTCGAAAGATAATGGAGAACTGAAACTGTGCCCTAAGCTTACTGCTCATCATCTGACAATTTGTGGAAGAGACGACAGCGCGTTCGTCTTGCTTGCCAACTCTTTTTCAACACTGTATCAGAAGCAATTTCTTTTGTAATGCCTGAAGAAGAAGACACGGCAGAATTCTTCAAATTGATAACAACACTTTTGATGTTATGAATTCGAGGGTACCTGTCAGCAAACGACCAATTTCAAGTGCTTTAGGATTGTGTAAGGAAACGCAGGAGGAAGTTCTTCGCAGATTCTGCTCCGTCTGTGAAAAAATGAGAGTGGGAAATCATAAAACTTTACTTCCTTTCCAAAAGGGATTACTCACCTCGATTCGGTCACTGCTAGGTTGCTTTTCGGATTTAAAACATGGCTACGGTTTGAAGTATGTATTGACCTCAAGGTTCAACCAAGACTGCCTTGAAAACTTATTTTGCCAGATAAGAGCAATTGGCAGAACCTATGATCATCCATTACCAGTGGAATTTAAAAGCCGTTTGCGTATTTTAGTTATGAACAAAAGTATTGCTGACATTCAGTTACGCAGTTCTTGTCCAGTCTCAGCGGAAACCAATACAAATTATTTGACCTCCAACCTGTTTACAGGACTTGTGCCGGGCATTGAGGAAGCGTTGTCAATGATAGAAGGTGATCAACAAATGAGGGACATTACACTACATGACTTAATTGTTACACCTTTGATAGAAGATACAAAGTGTTCTCTAGAAGGTCTCCGCTACATCGCTGGATGTATTGCCTCCAGGTGCGCCTCCATTGACAAATCACTTGGTCATCCTAGTCGTAAGACACTCGAAGTGTCGAAAGACCGTGCAAGTTCTGGGTGGATTGAGAAACTGTCTCGTTGTGGCTTAATCATTCCTTCAGATGAGTGGTTTGATGTTGTTGAGCAGTTAGAGGTGCTTTCTTTAAATTTTCATGGCAGCAGTCTGTGTAAAGACGGCAATGTGATCAGAAACCTGACGAGACTTTTAATTGGGAAGTTGCTAACTATTCCTCAAGAGGTCATCAAAGTGTACGCTAAAACCAGAACCTTCATCTGGATAAGGCACTTCAAAACATCTGCAAAGGCACAGAGGGCCAAACAGCAGCAGCATACAGGTGGAGAGCTTCTGCAGTCCCCTCCAGATCTGATTAAGGTATTTAAATTCTTCTTAAAATTTTTGAATGTGAGTTCATTAAACCGGGCTTCTGTATCATTACGTGTAGTAATGTCTCAACTAACTAGACGTACGGTTGCTGCTTAATACCTGCATGCAAAAGATGGTACACACTATTGCCGACTGTGATGCACAAAATGTGTTTAGTAAACTGGAAGCTTTTGTAATTGTTGCGTTTTCAGTACTATTAAAAATTGTAAAATATATAAAAAGGGACTGAAGCGTACCAGATTGTTGTTATCTAACAAAAAAAATATTGAGTAATAGAATGTAAATTGAGGAGGAGTCACAAATCTGTGGTTTTACTTTTGTCATTACCAGAGAGACAATATAAGAGTTTCACAGTCGTAGCAGGTATTAACATTCAGTCCCTGTATTGGTAAGCTTCAATCGAATCAATAATTCACTATATTGCCCTTCACTTTTCGTAAATTAATGTTAGTTTAAGCGCAGTAGTGCCGTATGCGAACGTCTCGCGCTGCTGACGCTTCTCGACTGTGACGTCACACGGAAGCGCCCGATCGCTGGCGAACACATTGGCCCAACCTTCTATGTAGCAACCTTGTGTCTCCTTAAGCTGTCATCAGGTGACAGTAGACTGTCACATCCGCAGATAAAGTACCTTGGGACAGAGAGAGACATTAGGTGCCTCATACCATTGTTGTTGTTGTGGTCTTCAGTCCTGAGACTGGTTTGATGCAGCTCTCCATGCTACTCTATCCTGTGCAAGCTTCTTCATCTCCCAGTACCTACTGCAACCTACATCCTTCTGAATCTGCTTAGTGTATTCATCTCTTGGTCTCCCTCTACGATTTTTATCCTCCACACTACCCTCCAATACTAAATTGGTGATCCCTTGATGACTCAGAACATGTCCTACCAACCCATCCCTTCTTCTGGTCAAGTTGTGCCACAAACTTCTCTTCTCCCCAATCCTATTCAATGCTTCCTCATTAGTTATGTGATCTACCCATCTAATCTTCAGCATTCTTCTGTAGCACCACATTTCAAAAGCTTCTATTCTCTTCTTGTCCAAACTATTTATCGTCCATGTTTCACTTCCTCTTTCACTTTCACTTTCACTTTCAGAATTGACTTCCTGACACTTAAATCTATATTCAATGTTAACAAATTTCTCTTCTTCAGAAACTTTTTCCTTCCCATTGCCAGTCTACATTTTATATCCTCTCTACTTCGACCATCATCAGTTATTTTGCTCCCCAAATAGCAAAACTCGTTTGCTACTTTAAGTGTCTCATTTCCCAATCTAATTCCCTCAGCATCACCCGACTCAATTCGACTACATTCCATTATCCTCGTTTTGCTTTTGTTGATGTTCATATACTCCTTCCACCTTTTTGCTTTCCCTTCTTTGCTTAGAACTGGGTTTCCATCTGAGCTCTTGATGTTTATACAAGTGGTTCTCGTATCTCCAAAGGTCTCTTTAATTTTCCTGTAGGCAGTATCTATCTTACCCCTAGTGAGATAAGCCTCTACATCCTTACATTTGTCCTCTAGCCATCCCTGCTTAGCCATTTTGCACTTCCTGTCGATCTCATTTTTGAGACGTTTGTATTCCTTTTTGCCTGCTTCATTTACTGCATTTTTACATTTTCTCCTTTCATCAATTAAATTCAATATTTCTTCTGTTACCCAAGGATTTCTACTAGACCTCGTCTTTTTACCTATATGAGATATAAAATTACGAAGTTAATATTGAATACAGAACAATTTTGTACAACAGATATCTGCATTGTGTTTGACGTTCTATTTTGTAAATTACACGAACTTAGATATTTCGCTAATATGGCATCTAACTTACCGATTTCTGCTGTATTTCACGGTATTGTTTAGCTCGACAGTAAACTGGATGA
The DNA here is from genome assembly GCF_023897955.1 of Schistocerca gregaria. Classification (NCBI taxonomy): domain Eukaryota; kingdom Metazoa; phylum Arthropoda; class Insecta; order Orthoptera; family Acrididae; genus Schistocerca; species Schistocerca gregaria. The sequence goes on along the minus strand of NC_064920.1, from coordinate 1,010,709,089 downwards.
ATAAAGTATAAGGGAAAACAAAGCAAACTCGAATTTCTGATCAAACTGTCAATGTCCGGATTACGCTAGGGTTTTAAAATATCGGCTTTTGCACAAATTTTCAAATAGTTCACTTTCTTCTTTTCTAGAAATATGAGACTTCTATTGTAATAGATACGTGTGGGCCCAGACTTGGCAAAAATTTCATTTCACCATTTTTTGACCAATTACAATATGAAGTTCGTCCGGCAAGCTCAGATAACTGCAGTTTGACATCAATTTAGGTGCAGATCACTGTTATACACTCATCGGTAGGTGAATTTGTAAACTGGCTATGGACATGAAGTGGGGCGATTTTGAAAGTGGATGACACTGGCATATCTTTAATTTTATCCACCAGTGGTATGGAGTTACTGATGCCAAACTAAGGTTCATATTTTGATTTGTTTTTGACTATGCGCTATATTGAACCACCTTCCTTGTGCAATTCAGGATCATGGGATTCTTATTTACAAGCATCCGACTTTTAGATTCATACGTAATGTTCTTGGTAGACTTTAATTTTTTCTTTTTTTTAAGTTATCAGTGTTCTGGCTGGTCTGATGCACCCTGCCACAAATTTCTCTCCTGACCAGCTTCTTCATCTCAGAGTACCACTTGCTTCCTATATCCTCAGTTATTCTCTGGATATATTCTAATCTGTCTTTTTTTCTTTCGCTTACGCCATAGTCCCGCAGCGATCGCAGGGTCAGCGTGGTTACAGCGGATTTGGCAATGTTAGTTTTAGGGATGGCCGGATGCCCTTCCTGCCACCAACCCGTACCCCCCAGGATGGAATCAGTGTACCCCAACTGTCTGCATCTAGTGTAAATCGTGAAATTGTGCAGATGTGTTTCAAATATCTGCGACGCTTGTAACTGAGGCATAACGTGGGGATCAGCCCTGTATTCACCTAGCGGGATGTGGAAAACCGCCTAAAACCACATCCAGGCTGGCCAGCACACCGGCCCTCGTCGTTAATCCGCCGAACGGATTTGAACCGGCGCCGGCGCGCCTACCAGAGTCTAGGAAGCAGCGCGTTAGCGCTCTCGGCTACCCTGGCAGGTTGGATATATTCTAATCTGTCTTTCTCAATTTTTCCCCCCCTCTACAGTCCCCTATAGTCCCATGACCGTTATTCCCGGATGCCGTAACACATGTCCTATCATCTTGTCAGTGTCTAATTTTTTCTGCTCCTGTTTTCCCGCTGTCCTTGATTCACTACCATACAATGCTGTGCTCCAAATGTACATTCTCAGATATTTCTTCCTCAAACTAAGGCGTATGTTTGATACAAGTAAACTCGTCTTGGCCAGGAATGAACCCTTTGCCTACGGTAGTTTACCTTTTATATCCTCCTTGCATCGTACGTCATGGGTTACTCCGTTTCCAAGGTAAAAGAATTCCTTAACTGCGTCTACTTCGAGACGACTAATTTTGTTAAGTGTTTCGCTATTCTCATTATTTTCTCTTTCGCCGGTTTACTCTCAATCCATATTCTGTACTCATTAGACTGTTCATACCATCCGACCCTTCATGTAATTCTTCTTTTCTTTCACTGAGGATAGCAATGTCATCAGCGAATCTTATCATTGATTTACTTTTATCCCGAATGTTAATCCCACTCTTGAGCCTTTGTTTTATTTCCTACATTGCTTCTTCGATGTTTAGATCGAACAGTAGGGGCGAAGGAGTGTATCCCTGTTTTACTTCATTTTTTATTCGAGCATATCGTTCTAGGTCTTCCAGTCATTGTTCCCTCTTTATCCTTGTACGTATCGTATAGCACCCCTATATCCATGGAGCTTATTGCGTGTTTTCTCAGAATTTCGATCGTCTTGCACATATTACATTGTCAAACGCCTTTTCTAGATCGACAGATCGTACTAGCGTGTTTTGATTTTTCTTCAGTCTTGCTTCCATTATCAATAGAAAAGTCAGAACTGCCTCACTGGTGCCTTTACCTTTCCTCAAGCCAAACTGATCGCCAGCTAACAAATCCTCGATTTTCTTTTCCGTTCTTCTGCGTATTATTCATTTCAGAAGCTTGGATGCACGAGCTTTTAAGCAGACTGTGCCACAGTTTTCGCACTTACCTGCCTTTTCTATTTCCGGAAATGCGTGGATGATATTCTCTGAAAATATAGATTCTACGCACCAAGCTGAATAGTCGTTTGGTTGCCATTTCCCCCATTCATGTTAGAAATTCTGACGGAACGATATCTGTCCCTTCTGCTTCATTTGATTCCAAGCGATCCAGCGCTTTTTTAAATTCTCGTTCTGATATTGCATCCTCACGTCTTCCTTTTCGACTCCAATTTCTTCTTCTATCAAATCATCGGATAAGTACTCCCCATTAAAATGGCCTTCAGTGTAATCTTTCCGCTTATCTGCTATTTCCCCTGCTTTAATTCTTAATGCACTTAATTAATTCTTTATTAATTCTTAATGCACTCGTTATGTTGTTACCCTTGATTTTAATTTCACCGAAGGTTATTTTGACGTTTCTGTGTACGGATTCAGTCCTTCCAACGATAATTTCTTTTCGACTTCTTCACATTATTCCTACAATCATTTCGCCGTAACTGCCATGCTTTTCCATTGTTCGCAAAAATCTAGTCGGAGCATGGAAAAGAAATGTTAAATTTTCACAATAGAAGCTGTCCAGAATGAAATTCGAACTCACATACTATAAAATACGAGCGTAGTGATTTCGTCACTGCTCTAATTCGCTCACTGGGAAACTGCTATCGGCTGGTATCTCTAATGTGACATCACTGTTGAGGGTAATGGCGATTTTCGTTGATAATATCGCAACAGATGGCCACACGGTAAACGTGCCACAATCCATCACTACGCTATCTGTATTGGTATCAGATCACTTATAGCTCTCTGGACAACATGAGTTTGCTACAAGCTAAGAAGCCCACGATGAAAGACATCACTCTGAACACTTATGTGGACGTCGCGACAACACGGTGTCACGAAGTCGAGTGAAGCGTAAGAATAGGCGAATCATTAGCCTCCGTAAAATATTTTTACGTTTGGAGGAAAACACCTGTCATGAGAATTATAGCCAACTACAGAAAAACATAATTCTAATGCGTGAAATACGCGTTTGTCTTCTTTTGCTTTCAGCGGAATAAGATGCAGTTGTACACATATTCGAAAATATTTCTTCTGGAATGAGTTTTAGCTTAAGTTATTGAATCAGTGAGATTCGGATGTTTTTATATTTATTTCAAGATAATTCTACGAGGGTAATCTCAAAAGTAAGGTCTCCTATTTTTTTATAAGTACGTAGACCTGTTTATTTCTACAATGGTTTACATCAGTTAACAGCTTGAACATTTGGCTATTTTTCGACATAATCACCATTTCTGTCGATGCATTTTTGTAGACGCTGTGGCAGTTTTTATATGCCCATGTCATAACAGCTCGCCGCCATGCTGTTCTGAAAGTTATGAACCTCTTCTTTCACCTCGTCGTCTTACACCGGGCGCTCAGAAACAATCTGAAAATATTGTAAGTTTGTTGCAGGACAGGTTGTGCTGAGAAATAATTCTTAAGAAATAACAGGATACGTGGCTCCGTTTTCGAGTTAACTAACATTGAATATTGAGCGCAAATTCAAGCGGCCAGCCAGAGACGGTGTCGCCAAACGTGTTCTGCCTTTGTTTTCATAAAATCAAACAAGAGAGCGATACAAAAACTCGATGTGGGATGGTAGAAAGGATCGAACCCGAGTCTAAGGCTGAGCAGTCTCGTGCCCTATCATCTTCGCCATGAGAACAACTGACACTAATTGCATCTGGCCACAGGAATTTGCAAACGTCCTGACCGGCTAATTTCAGTTCTAATTAAATCGGAAACGGCGCAATGTATCGAATTTTTTCTCAGCGACTGTTTCTCCGTTCAGTCTATCGTTACAAGCTTTTCAGGCTGTTTCTGACCATCCAATATGTGTGCGATTTGATCAGTTTCCTAAATTATATACTGTTGTGTAACTTCAAGAGTGCATTACCGCTTGTTTCTTGCCTTAACAGTGGGTCTGGTTTGCACCGAGTGTTGAGTAGTATGCACGAGAGTGAGTCGCTATGTGGACGCGTCTCTTTTTTGGCGTTAAATTGGCGACTCCGACGGTCAGGAATAAGATAGGTACAGCCAATATAGGTGATTACAATTCTGACCTAACGTGTGGCATGCATGGGAGCATACTCGCAAAATTGACTGGTGGTAGGATCCTGTTCTGCCAGGTTCGCGGAAAGTATGTTACGGTCGCAGTTTAACAAGGAAGTCGTCAGACACGGTTCAAAGATTACGTTTATTTGAACAGTTCTGTCTCATTACAACAAAACATCCAGCGTGAATATGATTAATTCTTCTAAAGATCATATACTACTAATACACAGACAGCCCTGTGCATGATACTAATCAAACTACACATCAATCGCGCCAGCTCAGTACGGCCTTCTATCAAGCACGAACTTCGAAGTAAGTCAACAAGTATCTGCAATTTTGCTCCTATTGTCTTTAGGTTGGCTCTGCGACATTTTGTGCTCACCAACGTAAGATGGCACTATTGTCTTCACCTGTGGTACGTTGCAACGTTATCACATAAGTTCCCTTTACGCTGTTCCGACCTATGGATGGCCACGCCATTCTCTGTATGCACCATAGAAGAAGACCGTTCCGTAGTCCGTTTTTTTGTTATCTGAAAGTGTACCAGGAGCGGCAATTCATAGAAGGCTTTCATCATTATAATACTGAAGAAGCCCGTGGCTTGGTTCTGAATAACAAACGAGTGACTACTGATGATGTTAAACAAGTTGAAACCTATAATTCGCAATAAACGCAGAGGTTGATTCCCAGAAGGTGTTCTTCTGCTGCATGGCGATGTATGTCCACATACCAGTGCTCACACCGCTCATTCTCTTCAGACGTGGTGCCAAAATCAATCAAGGGGACCATCAATCCAGAAGCATACGTGAAGACTCCGAATAAACTCAAGAACCGTTTCCGACATGTTCGACCGGACAAGAATTCAGCAGAAATATTCTCCAACACGATAATGCACGCCCACACACAAGTCTGAGAACTCAGGAACACATCGCCAAATTGGTTTGGACATAATTTCTTCGTCCTCCCTACAGTCCAGACCTGGCACCCTCGGAATTCCATATTTTTGGGACCCTTGAAGATTCTCTACGGGGAACAAACTTTGAAGATGATGAGAGTGTCAGTCATTCAGTGAAAACATGGCTGCGCCTACAGGACAACAGCTTTTACCAACAGGGAATACATGCTCTTCCACAAGGTTGGCGTACGGCCATAAAACGTGATGGAAACTTTGTGGAAAAATAGCACATGGACAAGGCACGTTGATGTCTCACCAAATTCTGACTCTTAACAATAGGTACGTTTTGAGAAAAAAAATGTGGGTCATTAATTATTGAAAGACCCTCGTATGTAAACACAAACACACACGATCTCACAATCTCAAATCAGCAGTAAGGGTGCATGTCACCAATTCCAATTGACCACCGTGCACATTTGCTTCCTTACAACTTGCTGTGCAGTAGTCTCTGTTTCTTCAAGACGGTTTTTTTTCTTTTTTCTTTTTTTTAACAGTGACTGTATAGTATGTAGCGACCTTCCAATCACAAGGTGCATGGTCAACTATTCTTTTAAACTTGAGCCATCGTTTCTGAACACACTCCTATCCTGAGCGCAAAGTTTCAAGTTCCTCACTGATATATGGCATTGCTGTCTCCTTGTCTAATCTGCTGAGCACATAAATCTTTCTACATGCTTTAGTTGCCCTTTGTACTTTGTTAGTCGTTGCAGCTACAACTGCTTTGTCGTCACTGATACTAGCTTCGATATGGACATAATTAAAAAGGTTAAGTCTATTTGTTGCCATTAGATCAACATATTACCATTATCAGTGGGGTTTCGAACCATCTGTTCGACGAACTTTTCGGAGAAGGCATTCAGTAATGTTTCAGAGGATGTCTTTTCAGGCCGACAACTAACAAAACTGTGTTTATTACATTTGATTATTCGATGATTAAAGTCTCATCCAATAATTGCAGTATAATTGTGGAACTTACATACTAATGAACTGAGATTGTTGGAGTGTACTGCATAGAGTGACAGTCTCGTCCCCTCGGATTATTATGTGTTTGGTAAATTTTAAGACGCTTTAAGACACCGTCGGTCCAGCTCCGATCATGAGCTGAAGGATGTGGCAGGGATGGGAAAAACAGACTGGTCACACACGTGTTTCACTGAGATTTATGATAGTCCCCCGGACATCACAAAAGGCAGGACATAATTCCCAACAGGACATGTGACCACCACGAGCTGCACTACATGCGCTGCAACGCGCTCCCATGCTGCCCACAATGCTGAAAAGGGTTTTTCGTGGTAAGGCGTTTCATACCTCCACCCGCGCGGGTGGCAACTGCTGTTTGGTCGTTGGAGCATGTGCATGTGCTGCAATTTGTTTTCCCAACGAACCTAAACGTGCTCGATGGGATTTAAGTCGCGGGGGGAACCAGCAGTACTGTCCATTTGCCGCATATCTTCTCGTTCCAAGAGCTCCCCCACCTGCGCTCCTCACTAGTGTCTTATGTTTATATGGCGAGGCGTGGGAACACGCAGTGCACCCAAGAACATTGTCAAACATGATCGTTTTGTAATTAAATGTTTCCCTGAGATATTTAAGTCTCTTTTTATTATCTACGACAATGATCGAAGCAGACGAAATGGATTAAAATTTGTTCTGCTTCGATAGTTATCGTAGATAATAAAAAGTGACTTAAATGTCTCAAGTAAACATTTAAGTATAAGATCTATAAGATCACCAATGATACAAGGATGACCCACTACGTCCAATGCTGGGGTGCTTGCCAATATCGGGGACCTATGGCAGCAGTGACGATATACACTCCTGGAAATGGAAAAAAAGAACACATTGACACCGGTGTGTCAGACCCACCATACTTGCTCCGGACACTGCGAGAGGGCTGTACAAGCAATGATCACACGCACGGCACAGCGGACACACAAGGAACCGCGGTGTTGCCCGTCGAATGGCGCTAGCTGCGCAGCATTTGTGCACCGCCGCCGTCAGTGTGAGCCAGTTTGCCGTGGCATACGGAGATACATCGCAGTCTTTAACACTGGTAGCATGCCGCGACAGCGTGGACGTGAACCGTATGTGCAGTTGACGGACTTTGAGCGAGGGCGTATAGTGGGCATGCGGGAGGCCGGGTGGACGTACCGCCGAATTGCTCAACACGTGGGGCGTGAGGTCTCCACAGTACATCGATGTTGTCGCCAGTGGTCGGCGGAAGGTGCACGTGCCCGTCGACCTGGGACCGGACCGCAGCGACGCACGGATGCACGACAAGACCGTAGGATCCTACGCAGTGCCGTAGGGGACCGCACCGCCACTTCCCAGCAAATTAGGGACACTTTTGCTCCTGGGGTATCGGCGAGGACCATTCGCAACCGTCTCCATGAAGCTGGGCTACGGTCCCGCACACCGTTAGGCCGTCTTCCGCTCACGTCCCAACATCGTGCAGCCCGCCTCCAGTGGTGTCGCGACAGGCGTGAATGGAGGGACGAATGGAGACGTGTCGTCTTCAGCGATGAGAGTCGCTTCTGCCTTGGTGCCAATGATGGTCGTATGCGTGTTTGGCGCCGTGCAGGTGAGCGCCACAATCAGGACTGCATACGACCGAGGCACACAGCGCCAACACCCGGCATCATGGTGTGGGGAGCAATCTCCTACACTGGCCGTACACCTCTGGTGATCGTCGAGCGGACACTGAATAGTGCACGGTACTTCCAAACCGTCATCGAACCCATAGTTCTACCATTCCTAGACCGGCAAGGGAACTTGCTGTTCCAACAGGACAATGCACTTTCGCATGTATCCCGTGCCACCCAACGTGCTCTAGAAGGTGTAAGTCAACTACCCTGGCCAGCAAGATCTCCGGATCTGTCCCCCATTGAGCATGTTTGGGACTGGATGAAGCGTCGTCTCACGCGGTCTGCACGTCCAGCACGAACGCTGGTCCAACTGAGGCGCCAGGTGGAAATGGCATGGCAAGCCGTTCCACAGGACTACATCCAGCATCTCTACGATCGTCTCCATGGGAGAATAGCAGCCTGCATTGCTGCGAAAGGTGGATATACACTGTACTAGTGCCGACATTGTGCATGCTCTGTTGCCTGTGTGTATGTGCCTGTGGTTCTGTCAGTGTGATCATGTGATGTATCTGACCCCAGGAATGTGTCAATAAAGTTTCCCCTTCCTGGGACAATGAATTCACGGTGTTCTTATTTCAATTTCCAGGAGTGTATAAGGGAAAAATGAATTGAAGTTTGTGTTGGGGAGGGCACTCAGCTTAGGTAGTTCGTGCAGCAATGTTAACCATTGTGCTGTGGTAGTGTAATGGTTAGCATTTCTGCCTAGTAAACAAGAAGACCCGGGTTCGAGTCCGCACGGTAGCTCAGCGTATTCGGTCAGAGAGCTGGTTGGTGTGTCTAATAAAAAACTGAGTGGAAAGATCAACACACGAACTTTAACGGATGTCATGTGACGATCAAACAAAACGATTAACAACGAACAAAATGCAAAAAAAGTCCCGGGCGCAGCACAAATTTTAATTCATTTCGATTATGGTCGTTTTGGTTTTTCAGGTGTTTGGTGCCAGGAGGCATAATGTTGCATGGGCGCACTGACCTTCAGATCTTTGAACACGGTGCAGTGCGTTGTTTCAGGGGTGTATTCGCCCCTAACTTCATTTTTATTGCATGCACCAACGGCCATCCAGCGTCCGTGCTGGTGGAGGAATGAAGCGGTCTACGCACAAGGAATCCTTACCACCCAGGTCGACAATTACGCCAACGAGGCATTCCAGGGAATGGAAAAATGGTATATTCAGGTGTTTTTGTTTCAAGGAAACATTTAAAAGTCGGTATTACACTGTAACATGGTTGGATCTGAAAATTTTTTGTGGTTACTTACCAGTCGACAATCGTCCTCCAAATTATTAAAAATATACCGTACGCACAGGCCTAGACCTCCCTCCCCCACCCCTCTCCTTCCCCGCGCCAACAAACTATTGTATGGACGCCCTTGTATGTGGAAAACGTCGGAGCACGTTACAGAGCATCTATTGCTGTCTGTAGTGGACATATAACCTTTTAAGAACTATATCTAGCCTTTTGTAATGTCCCGGGGACCATCATAAACCGCTGCTGCTTCAGCGTAATTATTGTCTTTGAATCAAAGCGTTGTTTCTGTTCGTTTCATTGTGTATTTCAGCTACTTTCTGTACTATACTGTGGCAGTTCTTCTGTGTATGGTCAAAGTTTCATTGATCTAAAATACTTGGCATTGATACATCATGCGAAGGCTAGTTTTGTCCTTAAGTTTTGCGCAATCAGGGGACATCACATTAATACAATGTAACATAGCCTCTAGCCGTGATAATGGCTTCAATTTGGTGAGGGAGAGAGTCCACCAATTCCTTCAGGAACATCAAATGCAGCTGAAGCCAATCATTGATGATCAGATTGCACAGAGCTACTAACTAAAGCCAGATGAAAATGTGCCGGTAACCATCATACATGTATCACTTACCCATTCTTTCGCCATAAGGAATATCATCACAGTTACCCTAAAGCGCCAAAGAAACTGGTACAGGCATGCGTATTCAAATACAGAGATATGTAAACAGGCAGAATACGGCGCTGTGCCGAGCGGCCGAGCGGTTCTAGGAGCTACAGTCTGGAACCGCGCGACCGCTAGGGTCGCAGGCTCGAATCCTGCTTCGGGCATGGATGTGTGTGATGTCCTTAGGTTAGGTTTAAGTAGTTCTAAGTTCTAGGTGACTGATGACCTCAGACGAAAAGTCCCATAGTGCCCAGAGTCATTTGAATACGTCGCTGTGGTCGGCAACGCCTATGTAAGACAAGTGTCTGGAGCTGTTGTTAGATCGGTTACTGCTGCTACAATGGCAGTTTATCAAGATTTAAATGAGTCTGAACGTGGTGTTATACTCAGCGCATGAGCGATGGGACGTAGCTTCTCCGAGGTAGCGAAGAAGTGGGGATTTTCCCATACGACCATTTCACGAGTATACCGTGAATATCAGGAATCTGCTAAAACATCAAATCTCCGACATCGATGCGTCCGGAAAAAATATCCTGCAAGAACGAGACCAACGACGACTTAAGAGAATCGTTCAACGTGACAGAAGTGCAACCATTCCGCAAATTGCTGCAGATTTCAGTGCTGGGGCCATCAAGAAGTGTCAGAGAGTGAAGCATTCAACGAAACATCATCGATATGGGCTTTTGGAGACGATGGTCCACCCGTGTACCCTTGTTGACTGCACGACACAAACTTTTACGCCTCGCCTGGGCCCGTCATCACCGACATTGGACTGTTGATGACTGGAAACGTGTTGCCTGGTCGGACGAGTCTCCTTTCAAATTGTATCGAGCGGATGGTCGTGTACGGGTATGGAGACACCCTCATGAATCCATGGACCGTGCATGTCAGCAGGGGACTTTTTAAGCTAGTGGAGGCTCTTTAATGGTGTGGGGAGTGCGCAGCTGACAGGTGACATGTGTGTAAGCATCCTGGCTGGTCACCTGCACCCATTGATGTCCATTATGCATTCCGGCGGTCTTTTGCAATTCCAGCCGAACAATGCGACACTGCACAAGTCCAGAATTGCTACATAGTGGCTCCAGGAACACTCTTCTGAGTTTAAACCCTTCCGCTGGCCACCAGACTCTCCAGACATTAATATTGTTGAGCATATCTGGGATGTCTTGCAACATGCTGTTCAGAAGTGATCTCCACTCCCTCGTACTTTTACGTATTTATGGGCAGCCTTGCAGGATTCATGGCATCGGTTCCCTCCAGCACTGCTTCAGACATGAGTCGTGTCCATACCACATGCTCGCTTGGGTCCTACATGATATTAGGCAGGAATACTAGTTTCTTTGGCTCTTTAGTGTATAAAGATTTCGTGGTTTTTAGGGTTCTGTACCTCAACCGGCAAAAACGGAACCCGTACAGGATCACTTTGTTGTCCGTCTGTCTGTCTCTCCGTCTGTTAAAAACTCTTTGTCTCAGGAATGGGCAGACACATAACGTTGAAATTTATGTCACGTACTAAGGTCCATGATCTCTTGTCGATGAAAAAATTGGATCATCTAAGTCAATACAGTCTCAAGATACAGCCATTTTTTCACATATTTTGATACTCGCAAACTCACTCGTCTAGACCTATAGAGTACTTGCTCATCTACATCTATCTGCATCTACATGGATACTCTGCAAATCGCGTGTAAGTAATTGGCTTAGGGTTCATCGAACCACCTTCACAATTCTGTATTATTCCAATCTCGTGTAGCGCGCGGAACGAACGAAAACCCATGTCTTCCCGTACGAGCTCTGATTTCCCTTATTTTATCATGGTGATCATTTCTCCCTATGTAGGTCGACGTTAACAAAATATTTTCGCATTCGGAGGAGAAAGCTGGTGATTGGAATTTGGTGAGGAGATTTCTCCGCAACGAAACACGCCTTTGTTTTCATGATGTCCTTCCCAAAAGAGGATGGACAAGCGTAGTGTAGGCATTCTTTAGTAGATCATTTACAGTTTCTGAGTGTCCTGCCAATAAAACGCAGTCTTTAGTTACCTTTCCCTACAACATTTTCTGTGTGTTCCTTCCAATTTAAGTTGTCCGTAACTGTAATTCCTAGGTATTTAGTTGAATTTACGGCCTTTAGATTTGAGTGATTTATCGTGTAACCGAAGTTTAACGGGTTCGTTTTAGCACTCACGCGGATGACCTCACACTTTTCGCTATTTAGCATCAATTGCCAATTTTCGCACCATACAGACATTTCTTCTAAACCGTTTTGCTATTTTTTATCTACTAATAACTTCTTTCCCGTTGTTATTCAATCTGTATATTGGGCAAGCAGTAAAGGAAAGAAAAGTAAAATTCGGAGTTGGTATTAAAATCCATGGAGAAGAAATAAAAACTTTGAGGTTTGCCGATGACATAGTAATTTTGTCAGAGACAGCAAAGGACTTGGAAGAGTAGTTGAACGGAATGGACAGTGTCTTTAAAGGAGGATATAAGATGAACATCAACAAAAGCAAAACGCGGATAATGGAATGTAGTCGAATTAAGTCGGGTGATGCTGAGGGAATTAGATTAGGAAATGAGACACTTAAAGTAGTAAAGGAGTTGTGCTATTTGGGGAGCAAAATAACTGATGATGGTCGAAGTAGAGAAGATGTAAAATGTAGACTGGCAATGGCAAGGAAAGCGTTTCTGAAGAAGAAAAATTTGTTAACATCGAGTATAGATTTAAGTGTCAGGAAGATGTTTCTGAAAGTATTTGTATGAAGTATAGCCATGTATGGAAGTGAAACATGGACAATAAATAGTTTGGAGAAGAAGAGAATAGAAGCTTTCGAAATGTAGTGCTTCAGAAGAATGCTGAAGATTAGATGGGTAGATCACATAACTAATGAGGAGGTATTGAATAGAATTGGGGAGAAGAGGAGTTTGCGGCACAACTTGACACGAAGAAGGGACTGGTTGGTAGGACATGTTCTGAGGCATCAAGGGATCACAAATTTAGCATTGGAGGGCAGCGTGGAGGGTAAAAATCGTAGAGGGAGACCAAGAGATGAATACACTAAGCAGATTCAGAAGGATGTAGGTTGCAGTAAGTACTGGGAATGAAGAAGCTTGCACAGGATAGATTAGCATAGAGAGCTGCATCAAACCAGTCTCAGGACTGAAGACAACAACAACAACATCCTTCAGACATGCAAGCTTGTCAAAAGAACATTGCATCGTACATCGAATCTGTACAGACACTGCAATATACTATTTCATGCCTTTAATAAATACGTCCTTCCCTGGGCGGAAATCACAGAATTCATACGAGCACAGGACGTAGATAAACGGCGGCATATGGAAGTTTGGGTTGGCCCCGTAGGTGTGCTTGGCTCGCTCAGGCGGTTAAGGCGACCGCTCGCGTTAAGCAGGAAATTCGGACTCGTGTCCTAGTCCATCACAAAGTTTCATTGTCACCAATACGTTGTACAGCTGGAGTGTCACCGTATTGGCAATTGGGAATACGTTTTTTATGTCATCACAACTCTCGATTCGCTTGTGTTGTAGAAAATGAGGGTACACATGATCAGTAAGTCGGTGACGTAGGAAATGTGATCGCATCGGTGGAACCATTAGCTTCCAAATCTATGTTTATTAGGATTACTTGCGTGTTTCTTTGTCCTCTAGTCGCCCTTTTCGTTTGTACCTATTAAGATGATTCATGTGACAGTTAAAAGTACGTAGAAAACGTTGATGTTGCTGCTATGATATGATACTGATGCTTCGCGGTCTGGATGAGAAGTGTTTGTGATAATGAGACCGTGAAGAATCTTAAGAGGCATGTAATAATGAATGAGGGACAGAACGAGGGAGGAATGCTTTAGAATGTGACTTGTAAGGAGGGTTGCATAATTTGGTCGGTAGCATGGGTATTTGTCGGAATGGGGAGTGGGAGTTATTTGAAGTTCCTGCAGAAGGCAACGGACAAGATATGAAGGAGTGTGGTAGGTAAAATGTGGGTGTAAAAAGCACAACGGGATACCTGGGCTGGAGATAAGAATGTAGGATTTGAGGCAGTGACAAGTTTTTCCGAATTTACGTACTGGTTCGAAGGTGCTCTAATCTCTTCAATCCTGAGTTCAGATTATATGAATGAAGAGTTTCTATTGGTGAACAATGCGCTGTTCTGAGACAAAATAAAGACTTGTATATGACATTTAAAAATTGGGGTGATTCGTTATAATTTTAGGATATGTACCATGTATACTACACCAGGACTCGAATAAATTTGTTATTCCAGTATTAATATGTTTTCAGAGTTTGCTTTGATGAATTACATTTATAAATTCACAACTGTAATGCATAGATATATTTATGTAAGTACCGCTAAACGTTACATTATCGTTATTATGTGAAAACACAAGCGTTGCTGTTCTCTTGTTCGTTGCCGAATGTAGACCCAACGATAAAAATCACTTATTAGATAGTCCAGGGAATATTGTCACATTATAGCATATTACAACACATTCTGGTTTAAATTTAGTACAGGTAAACAAAAATTACGTTAATTTCCGAAGCTACGTTGACACTGTAATACATAACTTGCTTCAAGACGATGCTACCACCTACAGGAAGTACGCAGAAACAAAAACAAGTTATGTGAAGAAAGCAAATGGTGTGAACTATGCGCTATACTATGCGCTTCAATCAGTCATAATAAGCTTTGTTTAATCCCCGAGCTCGAAAAAAATTAAAGCTGCATATAACATATACACTATATAAGACGGACTGAGGAGGCCAGAAAGAGAAGAATGTGTGGCCACTGGATCAGTTGACGAAGGCAACTGGCTGTGGAAGGCTGAATGTCTTGAGATTTCAAGGGGTTAGTAAAACTTGAAAGGCAGAGACACAGGCAAGATTGGCGTAGGTGATGTGCGGATGGATGGGCCATTTATAGGTATGGATGAAATTAAAGCATTTTGATCTCAAGCGTGACCTGTTAGTAGTTTAATCAGTTTCGGACCCTATGTTGAATGGTGAGGAAATATGCATTTAAGGTTAGTTCTTCTTGCTAGTTTAGACCTTAATACTTCACTGAGTTAGTTAGAGGAGTTGGTTGGCTGCAGATGGAGATATCGGAACAACAGAATCACTAAGTGGTGCAGCCAAATATGGCGGCTTGAATTTCGTGAAGGTTTATCTAAAGTTTCCTTTGGTAGCATGGGTATTCGACCAGGAAATTCAGCTGACGCTGGAGGAAGGTATGAGAGACGTGATACGTAACTGGGTGAGCTGTGTCCTCAGCACACTCGTGTTTCAGCGACAGATAGTGTGGGTTTCGGAATGTCTGTAGTATATGGGACGTGAAGGAGAGGGGTCAGGGCAGATCCTTCAGGTACTCCAGCAGTAGGGAGAAATGAGTTAGCAGGCAGGTGTGATAATTTGTGACCTACGCATGGAGGTGAGATGAGGGGAAACACACTTTTAAGCGGACATAGTTAATTGGAAACTTAAGTTTGTGTTTATAAGGGTAGATCAGTACGTCATTCTTGTTCAGAGGTTTTTTGGGTGTAAAGGGAAATTTTTAGGGTTCTGAACCTCATCGATAAAAACGGAACCCGTATAGTTCACTTTGTTGTCCGTCTGTCTGTTTGTCCGTCTGTTAAAAGCTCTTTGCCTCATGAACGAGCAGACATATAAAGTTGAAAGTTATGTCAAGCACTAACGTCCATGACCTCTTGTCGATGTAAAAAGTTGAATCTTCTAATTGAATACAGTCTGAAGAAACGGCAATTTCGTCACATATTTTGATAGTCGCAAACTCACTCGTCAAGACCTATAGGGTACTTCTACACCTACATCTGTCTACATCTACATGGATACTCTGCAAATCGCGTGTGAGTCTCTGGCAGAGGGTTCATCGAAACACCTTCACAATTCTCTATTATTCCAATCTCGTATAGCGCGCGGAAAGAACGAAACCCTTTGCCTTTCCGTACCAGCTCTGATTTCCCTTATTTTATCATGTTGATCGTTTCTCCCTATGTAGGTCGGCGTCAACAAAATATTTTCGCATTCGGAGGAGAAAGCTGGTGATTGGAATTTCGTGAGGAGATTTCTCCGCAACGAAAAACGCCTTTGTTTTAATTATGTCCTTCCCAAATCTTGTATTATTTCAGTGAAACTCCCTCCCCTATTTCGCGGTAATACAAAACGTGCTGCCCTTCTTTGAACTTTTTCGATGTACCCCGCAATCCTATATGGTAAGGATCTTACACTGCGCAGCAGTATTCTAAAAGAGGATGGGCAAGCGTAGTGTAGGCATTCTTTAGTAGATCTGTTACAGTTTCTGAGTGTCCTGCGAGTAAAACGCAGTCTTTGGTTAGCCTTCCGCAAAAATTTTCTCTGTGTTCCTTCCAATTTAAGTTGTTCGTAACTGTATTCCTAGGTATTTAGTTGAGTTTATGGCCTTTAGATTTGACTGATTTATCGTGTAACCGACTTTTAACGGATTCGTTTCAGCACTCATGTGGATGACCTCACACTTCTCGTTATTTAGCATCAATAGCCAATTTTACAGACATCAATTTCTAAACCGTTTTGCAATTTGTTTTGACCTTCTAATGACTTTACTAGTCGATTAGACAGTATCTTCTGCAAACAACCAAAAACGGCTGTTCGGCTTGTCTCCAAAATCATGTATATAGGTAAGGAACAACAAAGGGCCTATAATGCTACCTTGGGGAACGCTAGTAATCACTTCTGTCTTACTCGAAGTCTTTCCGTCAATTACTACGAACTGTGATCTCTCTGACAGGAAATCACGAATCCGGTCACTTAACTGAGACGATATTCCATAAGCACGCAGTTTCACTACAAGCCGCTTGTGTGGTACGGTGTCAAGAGCCTTCCGGAAATCCAGAACTACGGAATCAATTTGAAATTCCTTGTCAATAGTAATCAACACTTCATGCGAGTAAAGAGCTAGTTGTGTTTCACAAGAACAATATTTTCTAAATCCGTGTTGACGGTGTGTCAATAGGCCGTTTTCTTCGAGGTAATTCATAGTGTTCAAACATAATATACGTTCCAAAATCCTGCTGCATATCGAAGTTAATGATATGGGTCTGTAATTTAATGGATTACTCCTACTACTTTCCTTGAATATTGGTGTGACCTGTGGAACTTTCGAGTCTTTATGTACGGATTTTTCGTAGAGCGAATGGTTGTAAATGATTGTAAGTATGGAGCTATTGCATCAGCGTACTCTGAAAGGAACCTAACTGGTATACAGTCTGGTCCAGAAGACTTGTTTTTATTAAGTGATGTAAGTTGCTTGCTTCACTACTCCGAGGATATCTGTTTCTACGTTACGTTGGCAGCGAATTTTGGAATATTTACTTCGTCTTCTTCTATGAAGGCATTTCGGAAGGCTGCGTTTAGTAACTCTAGTTGAACTATGAACATGAAATTTACTAGAAGAAAAGTTTCACGGTAAAACTAAAGAAAAAGACGAAAATTGACAATTTGTATATATGTCACAAGAAAAAAATATTTGTTGACATTTATTATCCGACTGTCTATCGACCCTCCCATCTGCTAAGGCCCCTTTTTCTCAGGAATGGGTTGACGTCTCAAGCTCAGATTTATGTCGTATACCAAGATCTATTGTCCCTTGGCGGTGTAATAAATATAAGTTGCTATGTCAATGAAATCAAAAGATGCGATCATTTATGTCAGATATTTTGACACTCGCAAACTCATTCGTCAAACCCTGTAGGGTATTTGCCATTGATCCAGGGGCATGAATTTCGCAAGAAGCAAGGGTTCACAGTACACGTAAAGGAAAAACTTGGAAAGTTGTTAACCTGTAATTATATCACATGAAAAAATATTTCTTTTGCCATTTGTTATCCGACCTCATATTTAAAATTAAAACATCCTCAAAGACACTACTATCCATTAAAATTGTCACACCAAGAAGAAATGCAGACGATAAACGGGTATTCATTGGACAAATATTATACTAGAAATGATATATGATTACATTTGCACGCAATTTGGGTGCATAGATACTGAGAAATCAATACCCAGATCAACCACGTCTGGCCGTAATAACGGCCTTGATACACCTAGGCAAACTGGTGGGAATTTAAGGAGTTGGGACCTGGATGAACTGACTAAACCATAGATTGTACAGAGTTCCAGGGAGAGCATAAGGGAACAATTGACAGGAACGGGGGAAAGAAATACAGTAGAAGAAGAATGGGTAGCTTTGAGAAATGAAGTAGTGAAGGTAGCAGAGGATCAAGTCGGTAAAAAGACGAGGGCTAGTAGAAATCCTTGGGTAACGGAATAAATATTGAATTTAATTGATGAAAGGAGAAAATATAAAAATGCAGTAAATGAAGCAGGCAAAAAGGAATACAAACGTCTCAAAAATGAGATCGACAGGAAGTGCAAAATGGCTAAGTAGGGATGGCTAGAGGACAAATGGAGGGATGTAGAGGCTTATCTCACTAGGGGTAAGATAGATAGTGCCTAAAGGAAAATTAAAGAGACCTTTGGAGCAAAGAGAACCACTTTTATGAATATGAAGAGCTCAGAAGGAAACACCGTTCTAACCAAAGAAGGGAAAGCAGAAAGGTGGAAGGAGTATGTAGATGGTCTATACAAGTGCGATGTACCTGAGGACAATATTATGGAAATGGAAGAGGATGTAGATGAAGATGAAAAGGGAGATACGATACTGCGTGAAGAGTTTGACAGAGCACTGAAAGACCTGAGTCGAAACGAGGGCCCGGGAGTAGACAACATTCCATTAGAACTACTGGCAGCCTTGGGAGAGCCAGTCCAGACAAAACTCTACAATCTGGTGAGCAAGCTGTTGAGACAGGCGAAATACCGTCAGACTTCAAGAAGAATATAATAATTCCAATCCCAAAGAAAACAGGTGCTGACAGATGTGAAAATTACCGAACAATCCGTTTAATAAGTCACAGATGCAAAATACTAACGCGAATTCTTTGCAGACGAATGGAAAAACTGGTAGAAGCCGACCTCGGGGAAGATCAGTTTGGATTCCGTAGAAATGTTGGAACATGAGAGGCAATACTGACCTTACGACTTATCTTAGAAGAAAGGTTAAGGAAAGGCAAACCTACGTTTCTAGCATTTGTAGACTTAGAGAAAGCTTTTGACAATGTTGACTGTAATACTCTCTTTCAAATTCTGAAGTTGGCAGGGGTAAAATACATGGAGCGAAAAGCTATTTACAATTTGTACAGAAAGCAGATAACAGTTACAAGAGTCGAGAGGCATGAAAGGGAAGCAGTGATTGGGAAGGGAGTGAGACAGGGTTGTAGCCTCTCCCCGATGTTATTCAATATCTATATTGAGCAAGTATTGGAGGAAACAAAAGAAAAATTCGGAGTAGGTATTAAAATCCATGGAAAAGAAATAAAAACTTTGAGTAGATACCTTAGGGGTTGCGAAGCAACTCAAATCGCTTGATACGGGCAAGTCTTCAGGTCCAGATTGTATACCGATTAGGTTCTTTTCAGATTACGCTGATACTATAGCTCCCTACTTTGCACTCATATACAACCGCTCGCTCACCGATAGATCTGTACCTACAGATTGGAAAATTGCGCAGGTCGCACCAGTGTTTAAGAAGGGTAGTAGGAGTAATCCATTTAACTACAGACCTATATCATTGACGTCGGTTTGCAGTAGGGTTTTGGAGCATATACTGTATTCAAACATTATGAATCACCTCGAAGGGAACGATCTATTGATACGTAATCAACATGGCTTCAGAAAACATCGCTCTTGTGCAACGCAGCTAGCTCTTTATTCGCACGAAGTAATGGCCGCTATCGACAGGGGATCTCAAGTTGATTCCGTATTTCTAGATTTCCGGAAAGCTTTTGACACCGTTCCTCACAAGTGACTTCTAATCAAGCTGCGGACCTATGGGGTATCGTCTCAGTTGTGCGACTGGATTCGTGATTTCCTGTCAGGAAGGTCGCAGTTCGTAGTAATAGACGGCAAATCATCGAGTAAAACTGAAGTGATATCAGGTGTTCCCCAGGGAAGCGTCCTGGGACCTCTGCTGTTCCTGATCTATATAAATGACCTGGGTGACAATCTGAGCAGTTCTCTTAGGTTGTTCGCAGATGATGCTGTAATTTACCGTCTAGTAAGGTCATCCGAAGACCAGTATCAGTTGCAAAGCGATTTAGAAAAGATTGCTGTATGGTGTGTCAGGTGGCAGTTGACGCTAAATAACGATTAATCGATAAATAGTACAATTCTCAAGGCTGTAAATTCAACTAAGTACCTGGGTGTTAAAATTACGAACAACTTCAGTTGGAAGGACCACATAGATAATATTGTGGGGAAGGCGAGCCAAAGGTTGCGTTTCATTGGCAGGACACTTAGAAGATGCAACAAGTCCACTAAAGAGACAGCTTACACTACACTCGTTCGTCCTCTGTTAGAATACTGCTGCGCGTTATGAGATCCTTACCAGGTGGGATTGACGTAGGACATCGAAAGGGTGCAAAAAAGGGCAGCTCGTTTTGTATTATCACGTAATAGGGGAGAGAGTGTGGCAGATATGATACACGAGTTGGGATGGAAGTCATTACAGCAAAGACGTTTTTCGTCGCGGCTAGACCTTTTTACGAAATTTCAGTCACCAACTTTCACTTCCGAATGCGAAAATATTTTGTTGAGCCCAACCTAGATAGGTAGGAATGATCATCAAAATAAAATAAGAGAAATCAGAGCTCGAACAGAAAGGTTTAGGTGTTCGTTTTTCCCGCGCGCTGTTTGGGAGTGGAATAGTAGAGAGATAGTATGATTGTGGTTCGATGAACGCTCTGCCAAGCACTTAAATGTGAATTGCAGTTTAGTCATGTAGATGTAGATGTAGAGGTTCGCCGATGACATTGTAATTCTGTCAGAGACAGCAAAGGAATTAGAAGAGCCGTTGAATGGAATGGATAGTGTCTTGAAAGGCGGATATAAGATGAACATCAACGAAAGCAAAACGAGAATAATGGAATGTAGTCGGGTGACACTGAGGGAATTAGATTAGGAAATGAGACTCTTAAAGAAGTAAAGGAGTTTTACTATTTGGGGAGCAAAGTAACTGATGATGGTCGAAGTAGAGAGGATATAAAATGTAGACTGGCAATGGCAAGGAAAGCATTTCTGAAGAAGAGAAATTTGTTAACATCGAGTATAGATTTAAGTGTCAGGAAGTCGTTTCTGAAAGTATTTGTATGGGGTGTAGCCATGTATGGATGTGAAACATGGACGATAAATAGTTTGGACAAAAAGAGAATGGAAGCTTTCGAAATGTGGTGCTGCAGAAGAATGCTGAAGATTAGATGGGTAGATCATATAACTAATGAGGAGTTATTGAATAGGATTGGGGAGAAGACAAGTTTGTGGCATGTGGCACAACTTGACTAGAAGAAGGGGTCGGTTGGTAGGACATGTTCTGAGGCATCAAGGGATCACCAATTTAGTATTGGTAGGCATCGTGGAGGGTAAAAATCATAGAGGGAGACCAAGAGATGAACACACTAAGCATTCAGAAGGATGTAGATTGCAGTAGGTACTGGGAGATGAAGAAGCTTGCACAGGACAGAGTAGCATGAAGAGCTGCATCAAACCAATCTCAGGACTGAAGACCACAATAACAACAACAACCCCTGGGCTTTGAGTTAAACAGAGCTTGGGTGTACAGGTACAGCTGCCTATGCTGCTTCAACACGATACCACAGTTCATCAAGAGTAGTGACTGGCGTATTGTGACGAGCCAGCTGCTCGGTCACCATTGACCAGACGTTTTCAGTTGGTGAGAGATCTGAGAATGTGCTGGCCAGGGCAGCAGTCGAACATTTTCTGTGCCCAGAAAGGCCTGTCCAGGGCCTGCAACATGCGGTCGTGCATTATCCTGCTGAAATGTAGGGTATCGCAGGGATCGAATGAAGGGTAGAGCCACGGGTCGTAACACATCTGAAATATAACGTCCACTGTTCAAAGTGCCGTCCATGCGAACAAGACGTGACCGAGACGTGTAACCAATGGCACCCCATACCATCACGCCGGGTGATAGGCCAGTATGGCGATGACGTATACACACTTCCAATGTGCGTTCAGCGCGATGTCGCCAACACAAATGTGACCATCATGATGCTGCAGAGAGAACCTGGATTCATCCGAAAAAATGACGTTTTGCCATTCGTGCACCCAGGTTCGTCGTTGAGTACACCATCGCAGGCGTTCCTGCCTGTGATGCAGCGTCAAGGGTAACCGCACCCATGGTCTCCGAGTTGATAGTCCATGCTGCTGCAAACGCCGTCAAACTGTTCGTGCAGATTTTTGTTGTCTTGCAAACGTCCCCATCTGTTGCCTCAGGGATCGAGACGTGGCTGCACGATCCGTTACAGCCATGCGGATAAGATGCCTGTCATCTCGATTGCTAGTGATACGAAGCCGTTGGGATCCAGCACGGCGTTCCGTATTACCCTCCTGAACCCACCGATTCCATATTCTGCTAAGAGTCATTCGATCTCGTCCAACGCGAGCAGCAATGTCGCGATACGATAAACCGCAATCGCGATAGGCTACAATCCGACCTTTATCAAAGTCGGAAACGTGATGGTATGCATTTCTCCTCCTTACACGAGACTTCACAACAAAGTTTCACCAGGCAACGCCGGTCAACTGCTGTTTGTGTATGAGAAATCGGTTGGCAACTTTCCTCATGTCAGCATGTTGTAAGTGTCGTCACCGGGGCCAACCTTGTGTGAATGCTCTGAAAGCTTATCATTTGCATATCACAGCATCCTCTTCCTGTCGGTTAAATTTCGCGTCTGTAGCACGTCTTCTTCGTGGTGTAGCAGTTTTAATGGCCAGTAGTGTATCTTGGGATACCTGGGACCGATATCTTTCCAGTATCAATGACTATAGCAGGCAAAAATCGCCGAGATTCTCGATTCCCGCCATTGATGAACTGTCTATATTCATAATCAGATAAGTACGGAACCCTCAGAAGGCGAGTCCTGCTGGCACCTGGTCAGTTTTTCGTTTATTTAGTTAATAGGAGTTAAGATGGGTAGTGTGAAAGAAATGGTAACATATGTAGACCTTTAGAGTCAGAACCCACATTCGGTGTTTGCAGTAGACAGGTGCGTTGCTAGGAAGAAAGAGAGATTAATGCTTCTAAGCAATTTGGCCTACGAGGTCGTTAGAGACGAAGCACAAGCTCGGGTTGGGGATAAATGGGCAAGGAAACCGGCCGTGTCTTTTTCACAGAAACTGTCACGGCATTTGCCTTAAGCGGTGTAGGGATACCACGGAAAATCTAACTCTGGGAGTCCTCCTGAATGGGAATTCAGTGTCGTACACTATGTGTGGCGTGCATTAGTATACCAGCTGAGCTCGCAGCGTCGCTCCATTGTCTACTGTGTTTGTTCCCATCTTCTTTAAGTCCATGTACTCCTTCCCCCTCCGCTGTCCATTTCCTCTTTCCCCGCTCTATCCATCTCCTCCTCTACCCTCCCTTTGTCCGTCTTCTTCTCCCTCTGTCCATCTGCTCCTTTCTCCTTTGTCCATCTCCTGTTTCCCCTCCCCTTCTAAGTCAATCTCCTCCTCCTCCTCTATATCCTCCCCACTCTTCCTGCCCATCTCTCCCTCCTTCCTCTCCCTTTTCATATCCTGCTCTATCCTTTCTCTGCCCATCTCCTCCTCTCTCTTCTCTCTGTCCACCTACTCCTCTTCCTGCTGTGTTCATTTCCCCCTCGCCTTCTCTATCTCCTCCAGCCCCCTATCTGTGTGTCTCTATTTCTTCTCCCTCTTGTCTGTCCATCTCTTCCTATCCCCTTCTCTCTCTCCATGTTATCACTCCTAACTCAATAGGCGGTTGCTGTTTCTTACCTCTACAGTATTTCTTCCCAGACAATAAGTAGTATGTGTATCAAGTTTGGTTGAAAAATGGTTCAAATGGCTCTGAGCACTATGGGACTGAACATCTGAAGTCATCAGTCCCCTAGAACTTAGAACTATGTAAACCTGACTAACCTAATGACATCACACACATCCATGCCTGAGGCAGGATTCGAACCTGCGACCTTAGCAGTCGCACAGTTCCAGACTGAAGCACCTAGAACAGCTCGGCCACCACGGCCGGCCAAGTTTGGTTGAAATCGATCCAGGAGCTTAGGAGGGGCTTTTTACACATGGCTTTGCCCTGGTATACACATGTCATATATTTGACATATATTCAATATACTGTATTTTATAAATATTTCCACACATAGTTCACCTGTACTTTGGCGAATTTCGCCCCTGCAGTTTCGCTTTCATGCAGCTCAATGTTTATGACATCATACCTCCTGAACAATGATATAATTCTGTAGGTAATTTTAGCTTCGTATGTGGATGCTGTGTGCAAAATGTTTTGTGAGTAGAAGTAGTGGCAAAGAAATCATCAATTTAAACGCCTTGACTGATGCGGCAGTTTTTTACGGATCTCAATTTTTATGAGAGGGGATACGTCTGATGTCAACAACTACCGCCCAATCTCTCTTCTGACTGCCTTATCCAAAATTCTTGAAAAAGTAATGTACTGTAGAGTAACTTCACACCTTTGTAAAAATAAAGTTTTAACAAACTGTCAGTTTGGTTTCCAGAAGGGATTTTCAACGGAAAATGTTATATATACTTTCACTAATGAAATATTAAATGCTCTGAGTAATCGGAAGTCACCCGTTGGGATTTTTTGTGATCTATTAAAGGCTTTTGATTGTATAAATCATGGAATACTTCTAGATAAGTTCAAGTACTATGGTATGAATGGGACAGTGCTCAAATGGTTTAAATCATACCTAACTGGAAGAGTGCAGAAAGTTGAAATAAACAGTTCACATAATATGCAAAAAATCTGGTGATTTCTCAAACTGGGGAACAATCAAGAATGGGGTGCCGCAAGGTTCGGTCTTGGGTCCTCTGCTGTTCTTAATAGATATTAATGACTTGCCATTCTATATTCACGAAGATGCAAAGCTGGTACTTTTGCCGATGATATAAGTATAGCTATCACACCCGACAGACAAGAATTAACTGGTGAAATTGTAAACGATGTTGTTCAGAAAATCATTAAGTTGTTCTCTGCAAATTGGCTCTCATTAAACTTTGACAAAACACAGTACATACAGTTCCACACAGTAAATGGAATGACCCCATTAATAAATATAGACTTCTATCAGAAATCAGTAGCTAAGGTAGAATATTCAAAATTTCTATGTGTATGCATTGATGAGGGGTTGAACTGGAAAAAACACACTGAGGATATGCTGAAACGTTTGAGTTCAGATACTTATGTTATTAGGGTCATTGCAAATTTTGGCGATATACATCTGAGTAAATTAGCTTACCACGCCTATTTTCATTCTCTGCTTTCGTATGGCATCATATTCTGGGGTAACTCATCATTGAGTGAAAGAGTGTTCATTGCACAAAAGCGTGTAATCAGAATAATTGCTGGAGCTCATCCAATATCATCCTGCAGACTCTTATTTAAAGAGCTAGAAATCTTCACTGGAACCTCACAATATAGATATTCACTTATGAAATGTGTTATTAACAATCCGCACGAATTCAAAAGTAATAGCAGTGTACATGGCTACATCACTAGGAGAAAGGATGATCTTCGCTACTCAAGGTTGAATCTAACTTTGGCTCACAAGGGGGTAAATTATGCTGCCACAAAAGTCTTTGGTCACTTACCTAATAGCATCAAAAGTCTGACAGATAGCCATATAGCATTTAAAAGGAAATTAAAAGAATTTCTTAATGGCAACTACTTCTACTCATTAGATGAATTTTTGGAAATAGTAAGTGGGTAATTTCCCAACGTCCAAAAAAAAAAAATTGAGCGTCATGTAATATTTTGTCTAATGTAATATCTTGTGTAGACACCTTTTATTAACCTGACACGTTCCACATCGTTACGAAGTATCGTATTCATGATCTATGGAACAAGTACTAATCTAATCTAATCTGACGTCATATATCCCGAACTATGTGCCATAGAGTGACATAATTTTGCAGGCACGTTCAGTGGTCTTTATAAATACTGCCTGCAAAATGTGTCGAGAATATAGTTAGTAATAAAGAAGTGATAAATTAAGACATCATGCATTATGCTGCAGTTTTACTGCTTGAACAGCAAAAATGTAATGAACGATTAACTTTGTTTCCTTTCACCATTTTGCTGTGGTTGTCAGCTTGAAAAAATTTAGTGAAGGTTTGAAATTACGTTTAAAATTTATTGCGAGTAACTAAGTGCTCTCATTCTCAAAGCCTGGATGAACAACGTCTGGATACCCGCGCGTCATGGGCTACACTTTTTCAACTTCACTCCGACCCGTTTGATAAGGTCCTTACCCCCAGAGTGATTCATTCCAGACAGTAAATGAAGGGCTTATTTCAGTAGTGGTACAAGTCCATTACCTCCACTTTTCTGTCTATAATGCTTCTGAGCCAAACAAACAGAAAGAAAGCTTCATCTCTAGCAAGAAATCATGTGCTTGTATATTTATGGTATCTCAACTGCAGATTTTTCAGCTCTCATTTAACTTTAGGTCTCTGTGTCTCAATATGAACAAAAATGGACTTGTACCATTATTGAAATAAGCCCTTCAAATGTCATGTGTACCAAGTTTGGTTGAAATTAGTCCAGTGGTATAGGAGGAGATGTGCAACATATATACATTTTTATAATACACTATGTGATCAAAAGTATCCAGAAACCCCCAAAACTATACTTTTTCATATTAGGTGGATTGTGCTGCCACCTGCTGCCAGGTACTTCACATCAGCGATCTCAGTACTCATTAGACATCGTGAGAGAACAGAATGGGGCTCTCCGCGGAACTCACGGACTTAAAACGTGGTCAGGTGATTGGGTGTCACTTGTGTCATACGTCCGTACGCGAGATTTCCACGCTCCTAAACATCTCTAGGTTCACTGTTACCGATGTGATAGTGAAGTGGAAACGTGAAGGGACACGTACAGCACAAAAGCATACAGGTCGACCTCGTCTGTTGACTGACAGAGACCGCCGACAGCTGAAGAGGGTCGTAATGCGTTGTAGGCAGACATCTATCCAGACCATCAACAGGAATTCCAAACTGCATCAGGATCCACTGCAAGTACTATGACAGTTAGGCGGGAGGTGGAAAAAATTCAAATGTTTCTGAAATCTTATGAGACTTAACTGCTAAGGTCATCAGTCCCTAAGCTTACACACTACTTAACCTAATTTATCCTAAGGACAAACACACACACTCTTGCCCGAGGGAGGACTCGAACCTCCGCCGGGAACAGCCACACAGTCCATGACTGCAGTGCCTGAGACCGCTCGGCTAATCCCTCGCGGCATACAGACAGACAGGAACTGTCGATGACATGCCTCGCTCAGGCTGCCCAAGGGCTACTACTGCAGTGAATGATCGCTACCCACTGATTATGGCTCGCAGGAACTCTGACAGCAACGCGGCGCGGGAGGTGAGAAAACTTGGATTTCATGGTCGAGCGGCTGCACATAAGCCACAAATCACGCCGGTAAATGCCAAACGACTCCTAGCTTGGTGTAAGGAGCGTAATCATTGGACGAATGAACAGTGGAAAAAAGTTGTGTGGAGTGACGGATCGCGGTACACAATGTGACAATCCGATGACAGGGCGCGGGTACGTCGAATGCCCGGGGAACCGCACCTGCCAACGTGTGTAGAGCCAACTGTAAAATTCGAAGGCAGTGGTGTTATTGTGTGGACGTGCTTTTCATGGAGGGGGCTTTCATCCCTTATTGTTTTGCGTGGCACTATCACAGCACAGGCCTACATTGATGTTTTAAGCACTTTCTTGCTTCCCACTGTTGAAGAGCAATTCGGGGATTCCGATTGCATCTTTCAACACGATCGAGCACCTGTTTATAATGCACGGCCTGTTGCAGAGTGGTTACACGACAATAACATCCCTGTAATGGACTATCCTGCACAGAGTCCTGACCTGAATCCTGTAGAACACCTTTGGGAAGTTTTGTAACACCGACCTCGTGCCAGGCCTCATCGACCGACATCGATACCTCTACTCAGTGCACCACTCCGTGAAGAATTGGCTGCCATTCCCCAAGAAGAAACCTACCAGCACCTGACTGAACGTATGCCTTAGCTGTCGTCAAGGCTAAGGGTGGGCCAATACCATATCGAATTCCACCATTACGGATGGAGTGCGCCACGAACTTGTAAAATTTTCAGCCAGGTGTCCCGATACCTTATATCACATAGTGTATATCTGTATTTGTGTGATTACGCAGTAATTAATCTTAGGGTCAAGTAGGACGGTAAGGGTGTCTGTCAGATAGAACGCAAAGTCGTTGGCTTTGGAGAGGTTGTCTGTTAGAGGCCCACTGTTATGTGGGATGAAGAATGCGTCAGTGGGAAATTTTTCTGAAAGCCTGTTGGATGTTTCCAGTACTTTGTTGACCTTACAGGTCCTCTTATATGCTAGTCAATAAGTCATTTTTGCTGCACAAAACTTTTACATATCAGTTTCCGTGTGAGGGAGCTGTGTCGTTTTTGCCTTTACCTCTTCAGTCTCAAATTGAGTTACTCTTAGCTTAAGTCGCCAAGTTCAAAAATAGAGTAAACTCACAGAATGCCAAATCAGGTAAGTAAGTAGAAGTGATTTTTTACTAGACAAAAAATTACTTTGCTGACAAAGGGTTGCAGGTGGACACATTGCGCTGAGGCCGCCTCAGTCCCACATTTTCGCGCAGTACTTCTAAAACTTCGTGATTTTTTTCGTTAGCTCTCCGAACAGCCATTATAATGTATTGGATGTTCAAGAAAATAATAAAGATTACCTCGACCTTTGAAGACTAATACATTCTTTCTTCGCTTGCAGCGAAGATGTTCGATTTCTAGAGCATGAATTGCCTCTTTGTTTCTAGATTGTACGTAAATTTCTTCGTCTCATTTTCTTTTTTAAAAAATAAACTGGATTCTTCTCTAAGCTCTTTCAAAGGGTCGGAACAAATTCATTTTTTCCCCTCCTTTCACCCGATGGCGAATTCTTCGGGACTAATTTCGCAAACAAATTTTCCTCTACTCTCTTCTGCTAATACACGTCTAACAGCTCCTTCATTCATTTACGTTTCAGCAGCACCATGAACACACAGCGTTCCGTGTCTGTCCATTGCTTCTCGAACTTTTGCAATGTTTTCCTCGATTCTTGATACGCGTGGGCGACCTGGTTGGCCGTGATCTCCCACGGAGAACCTATAGAAAATCTCTTCGACATTCAACCAAACTCGTACGTGACACTCATATCCGCAAGCCGCACATAACAAATTTGTGTTGTTGTATTTAAAATTACAATACAACAGAATCTTTATTAGATTTTCAGTGTGTTCGGCTTCGTCAGTGCGAGGTTTACTTTTATACAATTAGTACATTTACACAAATACGTGCAAAGCAGTATTTTACATTTCTATTTACATGCATGAACAAGTACGCCATTCTTCTTTCCAGTTTTGCTATGCATGTCTACATATTATTTGAGTAATTACGTTATACACGCACATATTATCTGTGTAAGTAAATACGTAACAGACTTGTGTGCTAGAAGTATGGCCTTTTACTCATTATTTTCGTGTGAAATTTTGTTTAATTGTTCAGTCTTCGTTCACTACATTGTCCAGCGAAGTGCAAGAATATGTTTGTAGGAACTCTTTGTCCACGCCTTTCTCGGCGTTAGTTACTCAAGCGCAATCACGCTACGACAGATAGATAATTAGTAATGACAGCAAACTCGCGTGTTATTATTCCTGACAGATTTTCGCCTACTCGTACGTAGTGCCCTTGCAAAGTAAGATAAAGAGCGCTTAGAACACATACCGAGGCGCAGTGACAGTTATCGTTCCCTCGCACCATTCGCGAAAATAATAGAATGGAAATGCTGAAACTAAGTACAATCCATCATAATCACAGCTCTGTTCCCACCCAACTGTCCGCACTTCTACCCTATTTTAAAGTTTTCCCTGAGCCATAAAGGGATCAGCTGGTAATCGGATTTTTCTATTCGCTAACCAACGGTCTTTACAATTTGTGTTGTGCTCAACAACGCTAGCAATTAATGTGTAATAAATATAAAGCGTCCCGAGGTAGAATACTCTAATACTGGGATATGTGGCGCAAAATACACCAGATACTATTTTCTCAATAAAACCATTTTCGCCTCTCGCAAGATTCTATTCTGTTGTTAAATTTTCATTTGCTCTGCGTGCACATTGTCTTCCTAATTTTGGTACGTCATCAGGAGATGTAGGTTGAAGCTGATTACCGGCAGCAAACCAGAGTAAATTTGTGAGCCGTAAGAGGACAATAAATAAGTTCACGTTTGAGATTTCATTTCATGCACTTCTTACCGCAGTTTTACATTGCGTCAGGACAAGTGCTTCTGTCAGTAAAAATAGGATGCAAACAAAATTATCGAACTATTAATGTGTCTGCTCTTAACGGATACGGACATATTATTAACTTGTTTGAGAACGGTACGCCCACGTCCCTATATTAACTCAAAATGTGGCTCACAGGTGGCGATCTTGTGGTGGAGCGTGATGTGTTATGGAATGCCGCAGTGAAGTTGTTTAGTTTCTAGCATTCCCAGTAGGTGGCCGTTGGATCTGGTGTGAGTGGTCATGCGGTTGTACAGTGCTGAGTGCTTGAAAGTTTTGAAAATAGTGTCTGTAGATTTGAACAGTAGATTAACATGTGAAATAGACAGCTGCCCTGAACTACGCATATTACTAACTGAGTGATATATACGATTAAAAGAGTAATTCATATTTACATTACGCTGAATCGAACATCGCCGTCTGTAAAAGCAGTGTCCTTGACTTCGAATAAAAATAATTATCCTGTTTAACCGTTAAGAAACATATTTATCGGTCATCGAATACTGGTGTTACAAAGTGCGATAGGACGAAGAGTGCAAAGTGGTTTAGTGGTGTATATGTATCAGAAACTGGAAGATGTCAGCAGGTATTGGGTTTGTTTACATCCACAAATCTTTGCATCAGTTGTGTCAGTGTAATCAAACTTTGCCCTTCTTCCCTTCTGTTGACTCAGAGAATCAACAAAAAGAACCTCTGTACAGAGTATTAAACATAATGTTGGGGTCTGGTGGGCGGTAATAGAATAAATTTGATCAAACATTTAAACAGAGTGGACACAATTTTAGTGACAAGCACTCTTCATCTTTTCACTCCCACGGTACATATTTAATATTAAAGAAGAAAACGCATTTAAAGCATTGCCCCCCTGCTCCTCCTTCCCCTCTCCCACACAGCTCGTTTCGAGAAAAAAAATGCAAACGCAGAACGTGTCATACTGTATAACTGTCATATTCTCTTGAATAAAGAGATTGCAATAGTATATCATTTTTATTCCGCCTTTTCGCAGTTGGTACATCACTTTGGTGATATAATTAACACTTATGCTCTATACACGTTTCATATACTCACTACTTATTTATTTATATTTGCACATCTTAATGACAAAGAACCAATGTGCATTGAATTATCTGGAATGTTTTTTTTCAAGTGATAGAATTAACTATTGGACTTGTTTCACTGCCTTGACCCTTTCAAATCTCATAAATTTCACCACTCAAGAATATGCTACAGTGGTTAAGACACTGTGTTCAATTTTGAGACAGTTTGATTCAAATGCTTCAACAACCATCCAGTTTTAACTCTTACATTGTTTCTCTAAACCAAAGGAAGCTAATGCTTGAGTGATTCCTCAACAATACCATTGACAAATTCCTTCTCTACCAGGGGTCAATTTCAGCTTGTGTACTGTCTTTAACAACACCAATGCTGACATTAGGGTGTAACCATCCTTTTCTTCCTAAAATTTCTGTCATGTGTTAGGGGAAGGCTGGGCAAAGGATAGGGGTTTGTGTAGAGACATTAAACATTTGTTCAGTTGTGTGTGTGAGAGGTCTCCTCATTTTAAAGAATCTGGTATCTTCTTTGTGCTTTATACGTATTTAAATTTCTCGTACTCTCAGTGTAATGTTTTACTATGTGCTTACTTGACATAGGTTGCTTTGTATTTTTCACCTCCTCTTTCAAGTTTCTTATCTAACAATATACATTCTTTGCTTTTTTCAGAGCAGTATGCTAGAACATATGGCACTCACTCTTTAACTCCAGCTTGTTTGGGGGTCAAATGCAGATTAACAAAGATTCTTTCTCCTGGTGCATTGCTTTCTTGTGTTACATACACAGCCATCATCTCTGAAACTTAGATAGGAAAAAAAAAAAAAAAAAAAAAAACCATGCCAGCTACCAATGATATGGAGTCTGCAGGTTAGCAGCCATTCTAAAATATGTGTAACATAATAGTTAATGACCATGGCCAAGATCGTAAATATAGTGGTATGTAATTTTAATGATTATGCACCACAATAATAAGTGACAGCTGTTGAAGACATTGAAGTGTTTTTGGATTTTTTTTTTCAAGGAAGGTAGCCAATTAATCTTGTAGATACTGTGTTCTATGGAAATAAATCAACATAATATAACTGTGCAATTAGTGTATTGATGTTACTGTAGGAATGACTCTCACTAGTAGTGTTGTTTAACTTATTCCAGTGTGTCACGAAAATGAAGCTCTCTTTGTTGATGAAATTATGTCATATTTTTGTATATGGGCTTCAGCAACATGTTATTGTTTTATATAAACATCTAGCATGTAAAATGTCTTCCTCTACTTATCAGAGGCTGTAAATTAAAGTTGTTACATTAAACAAGAATTCATGCAAGAGACAGAACTCAAAAACCAAATAAATCTCTCATTTGTCATACCAGCTGGATGAGAACGTATAATTGTGGAAGATATAGTAGTTAACTGAAGTATTCTCTATAAAAATGCCTGGAAACTTTCTTCATCATGTTATCACTGATATGAGGAGAAATACATTGACAGACATGGTCAGTTTGTTATATGGTGCTTACGGGAGGATTCAAATGTGGAGCCAGGCAAAAGGTAAAATTTTTGTGTATGCAAGGTGCATGTGAGAGTCAGGAGCTGTTTAAATGTTTGCTGCTGTTATGACGAACCTGAGCTTATTAACAAATCCTCTTGACAGTAGAGAAAACATATTAATTAGTTTTGTGTTGAGAATAATAATAAAGTGAGTGTACGCAATGACACGAATTTTCATGCAGAGGCAGTAGTCCATTCTTTTTGTGACACATGAATGCAAATAAGTTTGCTATTCTTGGAAACATAATTACACTATCTTTGGATTTCATTTTAGCATGTTCATATGTGACCTGTGTACACTTCCTTTGCATCAGTGCATTTGCACAGAGGTGCAGTGTTAAAATGATAGTTTTGTTTTTTTTAGAGGAACTGGGTTCATAGCCTATTGTGGCCACCCTCATTTATTTTATCTAAGCATTAATGGTTAAGTCCAAATGAATACTGATAAAATGCAAGAGAGAAGGTTTTCTCTGTGACCTGTCACTGTCCTTGTCATAACAGATCTAGTGTACTATGCATCTCGGTATGAAACATTGAGGAATCACAAAGAGGAGGAGGAGAAGAAGAAGAAGAAGCTTAAGTGTTGCATGTTAAGTTTGTTAATCTCTAGTAGTTACTTGCAATTGCGATTTTTGCATTAAAAAAAATGAAATAAAAATCCCCACCTAAATTGATGTGGTGAGGAAAAAAGGAGAGAATAGTTTACTTAGAAAGTAAGATTAGAGCAATCACAGCAAGGGTAGCAGCTATTGAGGCTAAGCAGGGGTTTGCAGTAAAGCTTCGGAATTTTAAATATAAGTTTATTAATCGAGAATAGAAAACAGTAAAAGTCTAGATCTGGACTAGTGGTTTGCTTGTATGATTTATGCGGGATTGTTGTCAACGTTTGAAGTGAGGTATGATGGGAAGGAAGGAGATGTATCAGCTGCTGGGTCTACGCAGCCAGTGAGACAGCAGTGAACAGACATTGTTTTTCAATGGAATATTGTCATGTTATCACATCAGTGTATTACAGCAGTTTGAAGAATAATGAAGAGTATTACCAATTTGGCTGTCTTAGTTTAATAAAATATTTCGTAGTGTGTTCGAATGAAACTAATATATGTGACAATAAAGACTATTGATTGAATTTTTGTGAGTAAAACTGTCATATTCCAACCTAACCTAGACCTTGGGGTAAGTTACAGGTCTGTTTTTCACCAAAACCAGGTTTTTTAGCACTCACACTCATTGGCTTGACAACTCACAACCAAACTGTCACATTTCAACCTCACCACAACCTAATAATTTGTGGCACATTCAGAAAAAAAAAAACAAATATTTGTGACAATGAAGGTTATAAATTTATTTGTTGAGCACTTCACTTGAAGCAATTTAAGCTGGTCCTAGCCTATCCACAGTCTCATAATTAATGACATATACAGATAAAACAGTCAAATTTTAATGACAACAGTGAAGAATGGGAGCCCAAAACTGGTCGTGATAATAAAATAAATTTACAACTGAAGTGGTATTTTCAACCTCTAGTGAAGAAGAGAATGGTGCCTTTTTCGACACTAAAAGTTCATTGCCTCTTTTTTCACTTTACATGAAAGTACTTCCTAATGACAAAATAGACACATTGCCAACCTATGAGCAGTAGAGAAACACCTGTGCCAGCTGCTGGCCCTGATCTAGACTTTTGCCACAGAAAACAGTTGAGAAACACCCTTATACTTCTTGCACATTCCCTTAAAGACATCATAAATTTATCTATGTTTGCTGATGAACTATTTTAAGAATATTGAAATCTTGAGGTTTATATGCATGGTTTTTTACAAGTCTGTTGGTCTTGATTCAGTTCCTGTTTGCTCAGCAATCATTAGTGGCTGCTCTTCTTCTGATGCTAAGTTTCAAAAAGTAGCATTATTTTACAAAAAAAAACTTTGTGTTTGGTCATGTACTAGCATATTATGACAAAATATGTGAAGCCAAGTAAATTGAACTGCCAATACCAGATGTCAGCTATGTCTGGTGAGGTGGGAGTGTACATAACGTTATCATTATGATGATATTGAAGAAAAGAGTACCCTTAGTCACTGACACTGTTGAAATAAGTGTACTGATTCATGTTCACGATAATCTGAATGAGTGCTCCCAAGTCATTGTATGTAAAACTCTCACAAAACGTCAATAACTTCCTCCAGCCTACATAACAACCTCCACACACTGCAGGTCAGAGGCTTCATTTGGTTCTTGGTGCACACGGCACCTTGCATCATTTGAAGAGAAGCAAAATCATTACTAATTGGGCCACACCACCAGTTTGGGTTGTTTGGCCCATTGAACATGTGCCTATTTATGTGACACAGTGAACAATGGACTTTTGTGAGGTACCAGTCCGAATGTCCCTTTCATGCAGTTCCCTTCTCAGTATTTGTTCAGAAACTGGTTGAAACAGATTTATTATTCACTGACTGCAGAAATTCTTGGTTTTTGAACAAATTGCTATTCATAAAAGGTGTGACAATCATCTCTGGTCCCTGTTGGTTGGGATGTTTTTGTGGTCACTGTTCTGTCATGTTACATAGCTGCGAGTAGTACATCATTCCTTGTAGACATGGACAGTCTGCATTGATACACCAACAAATCAAGTATAGCTCCTTTTTGCCAATCTATCATGTCTCCACATCACTCCATCTTACTATGCTCATCCCGTACAATCAACTGGGACGTGACATGACTGTCAATTTCTAACCATTGCGTCTCAGCATATTTATTCCTTAATGAATTTTTTTTTTGCATGTAATATATCTCTATTTCCAACCAATAGCTCAATTCACAGTTTCAGTACTAGAAATAAGAACAATCTACATAAAGACCTAAAATCACATGCCTTGGGCCAAAAAGGGGTCCAATATTCAGAAACACACTTTTCAGAAAATTGCCAGCAATCATTAAAAACTTAGTTTCAGATGAAGCACAGTTTAGGCAGAGTTTGAAAGACTTTTTGATGAGCAAATTGTTCTACTCTTTAGACGAATATCTTACCAGGGACTGTTAGACCAGATGAAGTAAAAATGTATGTTGGATTTCAGTTTTGACAGCACTAGGTCACAACAGTCAGTATTTTGTATATGATAAATTTATTAAAAGTGCCTAACAATGTTTCATTCTGACAGTGGAATAATTCCGTAAATATTAGTAGTTCCAGTTTACTATAATGTAGTCACCTATTTTGACAATCTTGTAAAAAATGATCAGGGTAGTGGCTATAGTACTGAAATGTTTTATGTTTTTTATATTATTCATTCTAACATGTTCCACACCCATGAGAATCATCTCATTTTTGGATCTATGGAACGAAAACTTTATATCTAATCTAATTTACCAGTACTATACCACCCCCACAGCCATCCAAAGCTCTTTGAAGGGGGTAATTGGTATGTTGTC
This sequence comes from Schistocerca gregaria, assembly GCF_023897955.1. Classification (NCBI taxonomy): domain Eukaryota; kingdom Metazoa; phylum Arthropoda; class Insecta; order Orthoptera; family Acrididae; genus Schistocerca; species Schistocerca gregaria. The sequence goes on along the minus strand of NC_064920.1, from coordinate 1,010,672,822 downwards.
CATCGATCACATTCCTAGTGATACTACTGTAGTATCATTGGGTGGAAACATTCTGTGACTAATGAATGGTGAAAGGAAATAATTTTTGTTAGCAGTGGTAACTATTTTCACTTGTAATTGTATTATCTAGAATTGTGAAAACTTAGCTTCTCACTCATCTTCACTGTAGAGATATGGCATCATATACTCTACTGTCTCTAAAGCTGTTAATTATAGCTTTTGCTCACGTTTTTTGTTACATAAGAAATTGTGACCTCAATGCATACATTCAGGAACTTCTCCCTTTCTGTTTCTTATTTTTATACAAAATTTGCTCAATTACTTCACAAAGCAGACATGAAAATTTCTAAAATTTTAGTATCAGATTCCTCCCAATTTATGATGTATACACCATGTTATCCACAGGATGATTTAGTTAACTAATGTGAAAGGTGAAAAAGTCACAAAATGGCAGTAACATTCTTTTGTAGAATAAGTAGTTCCTGTTTAAGTACGATTAAATTTAAACTCTGTTTTTACAGATATTTTCAGTTGATATATCTTTTGCCATATTAAATGGAACACACACATTTCATGTCTGATAGTAATTATTTGATAAGACATATTATGGTATTGATTGGCGACTCCATGGAGTGTCCTGTGCACCACGACCAGATAATGGATATACTTGGAAGGAGAGACAGCGTTGGACGTATTTTGTTGTTTTATTAACTGCAAAATCGATTTTCGGTCGCTCTAAGCTTGTTGACAGCAGAGCCTACCAATGTAAAGTGTATATTATAGCACTAAGGATGGTGACTAAGTGACCGAAATCGATTTTGCGGTTAATAAAACAACAAAATACGGCCAATGCTGTCTCTCCTTCCAAGTATACATATTATGGTGTCTTCCATCTAACAATCCACCTATGTTGTGAGTGATCCATCATGTATGATCACATTAAGTAGGTGTGCAGCATAGCAGTAAAATATCTAAGTGAAACATGTTTTCCTTTCCATCATTATCTGACAGTGTTAGTACACAATCTCTAGTGCCTATGACCATTGAGACATTCAGAACAACCTACTTTCCCCTTGGTAAAGATAGGACAACAAAGTAGCATTAACCCGTTCATTTAATGAATTCACGTATTATCATGACACGTGCATGGATTTCTTCTCATATGGAAAATTACCCTTTTTTTATGTTCTTGTGACACAGACTTGTGTTCCATAAATGTGGATTTGTGTTTTTGTGCTATGTGTTATGTAACAGTAACATAAGCTCACATTTTATGTGCATTAATGTGTGCTTATAGTTTTGTGGGAGAGTAATTTTTGATGCAAGTCAGTAATGGCAGTTACACATAATGATGAGCAAACCAAAACATTATGACGATTCCAGCTCTAGATTTAGTGCTGCCTTGTGGCATTGTGAGTGTGTCACATATTAAAGAAAGTATGTAAGCAGAATAGAGACACATGGGAAATCATTCTAGCAATAACAAGAGCTGCAAGTGGGGAAGTCCACTGACACAAGCAACATGAACAAAGGGCAGATTTTTATGCCCATTGCCTGGGAATAGACATCTCGGAAACAGTGAAGCCTTTCAGCTCTTGCTTGAGATATGACATCATATAATCTACTGCCTCTAAAGCTGTTAATAACTTTTGTTGGAATCAGTGGAAAGTAGTTGAAAGATGAAGAAAGCACTAGTAGATGGCAGGGTGTTGGATGTCCACAATTTACTTGCTCTGCAAAGCAAGATAGGTGGTTACATGTGGCAGATGTGATGCTTGTGGATCTGCACTTGCTTCGGAGCACACCACGCAGTGCACATTATTCAACATTGGGCTCTACAGATGATGGTCCCTGTGTGTTCCTGTATTGACTCAACAATGTCATCAATTATGATTGCTGTGGGCATGGGATCATTGTAATTGGACTCTGGCTTGATGGAAATTTGTTGGCTGGTCAGGTAAATTACTTTTCTTGTTATACCAGGTCAGTGGTCATATCTGGACAGGTTGTCATTCATGCAAACGAATGTTCAAAACATGCACTGTGCCTCAGATGCAGACTGGTGCGGGCAATATTATGGTTTGGGGGACGTTCACCTGGGTTGCACGGAATCTGTGGTAATAAGTGAAAGCACTGTGGTGGCTATGGACTACACGAACAGTGTTGCAGGCCACCTACATTCCTTCATGCTAGATGTCTTCCCCAATAGCTATAGTGTCTTCTAGCAGGATAACTGTCTGTGACACAAAGCCAGAATCATGCTGCAGTGGTCTGTTGTGAACTCATATTGATATGATTGACAATTAATGTACCTGATCTGAGCCTGATACAAGACCTTTGGGACACTATCAGGCATTGCCACCACACGCACAATTCAGTGGTTCATAACTTATGAGAATTGTGTAACTTGTTTGTCAACATCTAATGCCAAATACCTCTGGATACCGACCAAGTAGTTGCTGCCTTACTACATTACAAAGGTGGACCTACATGCTATGATGCAGTTGATCATAATGTTGTGGCTGATCAGTGGATACTTGTGTATGCCACCTACTGCTAATGAGAAGTTTCTTTAGGACTGATACTTATTTCATGTGTTTTAATAGTTAAAGAGATTAATTAATTTTGTAGTTTGTGGGTATGAAGATGCGAGATTCAATGGCTGATGCAGTTTGAACAAAACAACAGAAGTGCACATCTATCACTTCAGTATAGTTGCTGCGGCAGAGGGTGAGAGAGAGAGAGAGAGAGAGAGAGAGAGAGAGAGAGAAAAGGGGTGGAGGACAGGGGGGTGCTCCTGCCTTGATTAACTAGATAGTTGCAGTATGTCGTGGGACTGAGACACCGCCACACCTCGTAATGGATGCTGCTTTGACATCTCACCACAGGATGTGATAGATGTGTAAATCAGTTTGTTTGTGGTGAGATTGTCAGTGCTGGAGAGGTAAACCAAACAGTGGACTTTTCACATGCCTCCGTGTCAGGGATGTGGTGTGAGTGCCTTGATTTGGGGAAAATTACTGCCACCGAGAGTCAGCTGCTATGGGTGTTGATGACAAGTCAGTCTCACCTGTAACTGTGCATAGGTGTGCTACAGCACAACAAATCACTTGCAAATACATTGCTGGCTAGCAGAAACGGGATATCAGCCACGCCATCCAGAATCATTCTCTTGATATGGAGTGCAGAAACCACAATCCAACTTGTGTACCACTGTGTATTGCACTTCTCAGGACAGAGGATTTGATGCAGGAACAATGACATTGAATGCTCAAAGGTTATCTGCACTAATGAGATGGTAATAGTAACATTGGTGAAGCTTTCAACCCACATAAAAATGCATAGTTTATAGACTTTCTCATTCATATAACAGATTGAACATAGGCTGTTAACTTGCAACACTACATTCCACTTCATTATCTGTCTAATGTAAATTCAAAATACAGAAGTCTGAGTTACAGATTAACGATGACACAGAAATATGGCACTTATCATCCAAGTACAAGGTTTTGTTCACCTGTAAACAGATTAACAACAGAAATGGAGGTAACCAATGAAAAACTATCTTCCAGGACAGCTAGATTTTTTACTGGGACAAAGTCATTGTGAGTGAAAGAATGCGTAAAGACAAAAAGATTACAGGGCTCTCTGATTGTGAAGTGAGATCTACATGTATACTTTGTGTTTAGTCTTGCAGTGTACTGTTTTGAAGGTTTGCATACCATGAACATTCTTTTTATGTCCTGCCCTGCTCTCAATCGTCCTGCATTCTGATGCACTCATTTAGTCCAGCCACTAGCTCAATCTGATGGCTACCACCTACCCCTTCCCAACCCAACCCAACCCAACCCACCCCAACCCAATGCAGGCAACCTGATTCCATTGCCTCACACCTGAGCAACCTGTCTTCCATCGTCCTCATCCCCCCACCCCCCCCTCCTCCTGTCCCCACCATATCCTCTGACCCGTTGTCACCCACCCCATATTCATTCAATGGCGCAGTGGTTAGCACACTGGACTCGGATTTGAGAGGACAATGGTACAAACCCATGTCCGGCCATTCTGATTTTGGTTTTCCATGATTTCCCTAAATCATTTCGGGCAAATGCCGGGATGGTTCCTTTGAAAGGGCATGGCCGAATTCCTTCCCCATCCTTCCCTAATCCAATGGGGCCGATGACCTCACTGTTTGGTCTCTTCTCCCAAATCAACCACCAACCCTTATTAATTCACCCTTCTACATCTCACCACCATCCTCTGTACTCCCCATTCTTGAACCCAGTGCTCCCTGCTATGTTGAATGACACGACTGAAAAACAGATTGTTACTTGTTTCATTAGGTTCTAGGTTTATTGCCGTTGAAAATGTGCAAATTATTCCTGTTCAAAATGCAGCATTCAGACAATTTAATAAATACTTTCAGTTGTTTCACCTTCTATATGAACTAGGTTTAGAAAATCTCTTTAACAAGGAAGGTAGTTTTAAATTTAATATGACATTTTTAAAGTGCATAATATCTGGGACATATTACATCAGACCTGAAATTTGTGATGTGAAGTGTGACATGGCAGTGATGTAAGATTAGGACCTAGGGAATGGGCTTTAATCAAAATTTATTAATGTCTTGTAGCTAATTTTACAAGACTGGGATACATGAATAGATTCTAGAAATTAACAGACTAAGCAATATTTTCATTAGAGTTTCCAGGTTTGTGTCTAAGTGTAAGACACCACTGGGAAATAAGTTTCTGTTAGCATTCGAACTAAAAGTAAACTAGTGGTATCTGTTAAGTTTTAAAATTTTACAGAATGTCCTTCAGCTAATTTGTAAAAAGAAGAGGACATTATTCTAACCTAGACTGAAGAATCAAAAATAGTGTAAGAAAATAATTTAATGGAACACTTTTATTGCATTTTTTATTGTGTTCTTTTTTCTAATTTATTTTGGATAAGTGTCGTGATTTTTTTGTCAAGGGTTTCCTTTTTTGTATTTCATTGGTAGCTTTTTAATATTTATTGGCTACCTCACCGATAAGAGCAAGCTATACTGTAAAATCAATATGCTATAAATAAATATTAATTTTTATTTTCAGCGGACTGTCGCAGTGTGACAGACAGTGTCGGAAGTCATAGTGACCTGTCTGTGCACACTGCATCGACAGCACAGACACAGTTGCAGCGTCCACGTATGGATGTTGTTTGTGTAATTGACCTGCATCAACCAGACTATCTGGCTCATAGAAAGAGAGCTCTAGAAGAAGTCCGCCAAGCGTGTGCTCTAGTTAATGCTGCTATGAACCATATACAGGTAATTGCACAAAACACACACACACACACACACACACACTTTATATATATAATTGTTTGGTATCGTTTGGTTTGGAGCCGAGTGAAAGGTCTCAACTAGAGACTCGGTTGATTCTGTGATGGTGTTGGCTCAGATTTCTGGACCTGCATTATGGGACAGAGAATTGTGGGATTCCCCTCGATAAGTCAGGGGTGCACTACACAGAGGAAGCAGGTACTTGAGTAGCAGAGTACTTATGGTGTGCATAGGGGGTGTTTTAATGCTAGGCAATTATCTGATGAATGATCATCAGTTGATGTGAAAAGAGTGGTATTAGATTGTGTACAAAGTAGACGCTTTGAGTGGCAAGATTTTAGCAGTAAATTACAGTAGTACTGGTAACAAGTTCCTGAATTTACTGCCCTCCAGGAAAGCTGTCACATTCAAATTATGCTCGGAACTGAGAGATAGATGGAACTTGAAGTAGAAAGCTCCAAAGTATTTAATGGGACATGGAATGTGTATATCAGAAAGATGGGTTAAATGTCATAGGAGCGGCAGTATTCATCACAGTCGACAAAAATATTGCATCTACGGAGGTTCAAGTTGAGACTGACATGTGGACATGAGTATCTGCCCTAGGTGAACTGAAGTTAATTACTCATCCACCCAACGCCATCGTAACAGTTTTAGAAACATTTGAAGAAAGCTACACTAGTAGTATGGAAACACCTCGACTTTGTATATTAGTCGGAGACAACTTCAGCATATCGAATATATACAGGGACATCTGTGGATTTATTACAGGTGGTACAGACAGTATTGTGAATCAGTTGTGATCACATTGTCCAAAAATAGTCTTGAGCAGTTCGTTCAACAACTCACAAGCAATGGAAATATTTTAAACCTCGTGAAAAATCTGTTGGGCAGGAGGACTGTACAGCTGTACCTTGGTTTGATCGTCACACAGACTGCAGCAAGCTAGGTGTAGAAATAGGCTTCCATGGCATATGAGGAGCAGCCAAAAGAGTTGAAAACAAATAAATGGGTGGGTTCGGATAGAATCCCAGTTCAGTTTTATAGAGAGTACGCCTTGGCACTGATTCCTTACTTAGCTTGCATTTATCATGATTCTATCATTCATAGCTAAGTTCCAAACAGCTGTAAAAACCAGAGAGAGAGAGAGAGAGAGAGAGAGAGAGAGAGAGAGAGCACAGCTGACTCCTGTGGTATATGAAAGGTAAAAGAAGGGACCTATAAAGTTACAGACCAGTGGCCTTATACCAGTTTGCTGTAGTATTTTTGAGTGTATTTAATGTTTGAATATGATAAAAATCCTTGAGACAGAAAAGTTTCCATTCACAGATTAGAAACTTTCGCTTGTGCAAAACTCAGCTTGACCTTTCTCGCACAATACCTGTGAACCGTATATGAAGGATAACAGCAGATTCCATATTCCTAGATCTCTGGAAAGTTTTTAAAATGGTGCTCCTCTGCAGACTGTTAACAAAGGCCTATGCATGTGGAATCAGTTCTCAGATTTGTGAATGGCTTAAAGACTCTCTAAGTAATCAAACCCTGTACTTTGTCCTGTATGGTGAGTGTCTTCAGAGATAAGGGTGTTTTGCTTGTTCTCTCAGTAACGACATTCTTTTCATGAGCCGGAATAAAATTATTTGACGAAAATACAGTGCTTAATAAAATGAAATTGGTCAATATTTGTTATTATCTCATTGTGGACAGGTTGATCTTTTGTAAATTAAACAACTGTGGGTTATTATATCACAAAAATTCTGTAAAGGCCCACAGTCATCCATAAGAAAATCTCACTTAGAGTAACTGCAGTGCTCTCTGAGCTGTCATAGCCGTAGTCCATAGTATTACTAAGTGTACTTACATTGATACTATTTAAATGTTGTAAGTATGTGATAGGTTGGTGGAATTGTATGATCAATATTTTAAAAAATCCAGCAGTGAGAACATCTGAAGAGGAGCAGTTCTGATATGGGTCACAGTATTTAGCTGATCCTTCAGTTGTGGTGGACCAAGAAATCTGTGCATTGAACATTTGTTTGGTAATGCAATATTGATGATCTAAGGACTATTAGCCTACTCTGTTAGTAAAGCTTAAATTTTTAGCAGCTGTTTCATTGTTCCTGTCTGGTATTTAACTCCATTTCTATGTCAAGTCCTTTTTGTAATATTGTTGTTAGACCTGTTAAACCAATGATAAAACTGTGTGTGTGTGTTGGAGGGGGGGGGGAGATAATGAGGGTTAGTTTCCTTTTAGACAAATTTTTTTGTACCCATTCCTACTTCAGCTCTATTTACCAATTTATAATTATTTATTAATTGTACTTTCTTTTCTAGTTTGAAAAACTGGATTTTGGTGAAACAAATGTGTTGGATACATTTTATAATGCTGATGTGGCAGTCGTGGATCTGTCAGTACAGATTCAGCAGAGTTCTCTCTTCTATCATTTGGGAGTTCGTGAAAGCTTTGGGATGAAGGAGAATATATTACTATATAATGACTTCGATACAGAGGCAACTTTAAGACTGAAGGTAAGGTGTAGTATGTGAAGTACTGTAAAACGTAAATAGATGTTGCAATAAGAAATATTTCGCTCTCGTATTTGGCATGTGAGTAGGACTCCGGCATGTATTCAAACCAATGGATAAGGGTGTACCAAATGAAAATTAGACAGAGGGAGAAAAGTAAGTAAATTGTTTTTATTTCAAAAGTAACTGTGAGATGGTCAGTGCCTTCATGAAAAATTGTTTGTCATTGCCTACAGAACCATGATTGTACTCTTGCGATGCACCTCTTCGGCTACAAATATCTTTCTTCAGGGCTCCATAAAAGTGGAAATCACATGGCAAAAGATTGGGACTATATAGCAAATGTGTAAAGGTTTTCCAGTGAAAATTGTGCAACACAGTCAAAACAACCAGGACAGTGTGTGGACTGGCATTATCCTGCAACAGAATGTTGCCATCTGTCAACATTCCTGAGCATGCTTCAATTTTTGCAAAGTGTTTACACATCATTGGGCATTAATTGTGGCACCTTGTTCCAGAAAGTGAGTGAGCAGTGGGCCCTTGTAATCAAAGAAAAAGGTCATCATGGCTTTCCTGGAGCTGGAATGCTTGTTGTTTTGACTGCACTGCAGCAGTTTCACTAAGAATCCCTTACACATCCTTCATTCAGTTCTGATCTCTCCCCGTGCAATTTCCAGATTTTTAGAGCCCTTAAGAAAGACATTTGTGGCTTTCAGATTGCTTCAGGCGAGGAGGTTAACACCTGGGTACGCTCCTGGTTCTGTAGACAACTACCGAGCGAGGTGGCGCAATGGTTAGCACACTGGACTCGCATTCGGGAGGACGACAGTTCAATCCCATCTCCGGCCATCCTGATTTGGGTTTTCCGTGATTTCCCTAAATCGTTTCAGGCAAATGCCGGGATGGTTCCTTTGAAAGGGCACGGCCGATTTCCTTCCCAATCCTTCCCTAACCCGAGCTTGCCCTCCGTCTCTAATGACCTCGTTGTCGACGGGACGTTAAACACTAACCACCACCACCACCACCACCACCACCATCTGTAGACAACTGCAGACATTTTCCCTTGAAGGCATTCACCGTGTTGCCTCACAGTGGAAAAATGTATTAACAGTTATGGCAATTACTTTTGAAATAATGAACAGTTTACTTACTTTTCTCTCTCTGTTCGCTCCCCATATACGTTAAAAGGTGACCTGCAGATCCATTAAGAGTGAATCTATTAGTGGGTGCACTATAAGTCGTTAAGGCATAGCAATGTGGTTATAGAAAGTGACGGAGGACAACCTATGTTGACCAAAAGTTGTGGTAGTTGACTTGTTGCTTCATACAAAAGTTGTGGTAGTTGAATTGTTGCTTCATCTCTCTTTGGACAGTGAAAGAAGATGAGGTTGGCGTTCATGTATTTACCACAGTAACATAGAGAAGATGCCACCAAGCCAATATGATGTTGGTGTTTCCTGTAGCAGCTGTGATTGAAAGTGAGGTTGTTATAATGTTTTTTAATCTTTTGGAGCATTGATGCTTCTCATGCCAGAAGTTAATAACCAGTACTTGATTAATCTTCACGTATTTGGTGCCTTTGTATTTGAATGACTCTTTCCATTATGCATTCTGCTTGTCTCTGAGTACTGCTTTGAGGATATTTAAAAGATCTGCTGTTGGTATGTTACCTCTCTCCATTGTTGCTTTGGGGTATCAGTCTGCTGATTTCTACTGGTGAGCTTCAATGTTAGATTCATAGTATTGTATGTCACTGGACGATTGTTTTGTCCACTGTAGAGGTAGCTCAGTAATTCAAGTGCTGATCTGAAAGAAGAGAGGATAACGATCTGATCAGAAAGATGTTTCTCGGCATAAAGAAGTGCTTGTTTATCCACAAACTCAACTGTCGCTCGGGAGGATAATGGTTCAATCCCGCGTCCGGCCATCCTGATTTAGGTTTTCCGTGATTTCCCTAAATCACTCCAGGCAAATGCCGGGATCGTTCCTCTGAAAGGGCACAGCCGACTTCCTTACCCATCCTTCCCTAATCCGATGAGACCGATGACCACACTGTCTGGTCTCCTTCCCCAAAACAACCAACCAATCAACTGTCATAATAATAATTTCCTCGTACAGCATGACTTTTTAACCGCTCTGATAGATGATAGCCCAGTATGCGCACCCACATTCATCTCTTTTTTTCAAAGTGTTGCCCTAGATGACCCTTGAGTTTTTATGATTAGATATATACTAATTCAAAACACAGTCATTTGAATAACCATAGCCAAAGTCAGGATTGTTTGGGCTGGGACCATTTTAATAAAAAGTTCCTACTTAAGTATTTGTGACGTGGTGTGGCTCTGTGGCCAGCACTAAGAGAGCATTACTTGGATTAGATTTCATTGCTCTTGGAAACATTATAAGTGCTTTATACTGATATTTATCTAGCCATCTGAGACATGCCCAGGTATGGAAGTGATGGTATGTGTTGTTCCTTCCAGTTCTGAATAGAAACATGCTTTGTGAGCAATGTCCTCCGAGTGGTGCAGTCTCTTTCATTAAAATCTGATTATACAGTGACACAACACCAAATATGAGTATATTATGGTGCAATGCTAGAATTACATTCTAGTGACAAATGATAATTTTTCATCTTTTACTCCACTGTCACTCACTGTAATCAAATTAGAGTAGATAATAATTTTTTGGTCAGTTTTACAATTAGGCCTTTCATCTTTATATGGTTCTTTCTGTCAAGGTCCCCCCCTCTCCCCCCTTTTTTTTTAGTTAGTAAGTTGTACTCTCACATACCTTTGAACAGGAAAATGATATCTCTAAGGGATCTATGATAAGTATGGTAGTCTGCTATAGCAATCAGTTGTATTACATCTGACGTTATGACACCTGTCTAATCTTCATCATTTGCCGTTGACTTCACTATGTTCTCTCCTTTCCCAAGTTTTGAAACAATAGTTCATCAATTTTGACTGATGATTCGGTGATAGGTGTGGCAAGATAGGACAGGTTTCAAATTATTGTCAGAGGAATGTGTGTGTCTATTTCAAGTATGTCAGTCACTTAATTTTTGCATCTTTTTAGGGGTAGGAGAGGTTATCAGTCCTCTGGCAAGTTTGATGATATCTTCTGATCCGCCAACCTCATCTCAGAGTAGCACATCACCTAGGATTGTTACTTGTCCTATATATTCCAGTCTCTGCCTTCCTCTACAAGTTTTGCCCCTTGTGGGGTCACTCTTAGTACCCTGGACATGTCCTAATATCATGTCCCTTCTGCTGGTTGGTGTGTGTGTGTGTGTGTGTGTGTGTGTGTGTGTGTGAGAGAGAGAGAGAGAGAGAGAGTGATTGTATTTCTTTCCCCAACATTTATGTGGAGAAACTCATTTATTACCTTATCAGCCTACTTAATTTTCAGCATCCTTTTGTAGAATCACATTCAAATACTTTGTTTCTGTTCTTTTCTAGTTTTCTCAGTCTTCTGTACAATGCTGTACATTCTCAGAAAGTTTGATACTAGTGGAATTCTTTTTATTGAGGAATGCACTCCTTGCTTGTGCCAGTTTGTTTCTTTTTCCTCCATGCCTTGTTTTGCTTCCAAGAAAGCAGAACACTGTCACTTTATCTACTATGAGTTCCCTAATTTTGACATTACATTTGTCGCATATGCTACTGCTGTTACTCCTTAATAGTGCAATCTTTCTCTGATTTATGCGCAGTCCATATTCTTTGCTCAGTAGGTGATACAGTCCATACAGCAAGCCCTGTAATTCTTTACTTTCACAGAGGGCAGCAATTTCATCATGGAATCTTATCATTGATTATCCCTTAACTTTGAACTTGAATCCCTCTTCTGAACTTTTTCTCATTTTATTTCTTCTGTGGTAAGCAGGTTGATCAGTAGACAGGAACTGCATTCCTATCATTGTATATTACTAGTCTTTGCCTGTAGCGTGCAACTATTTTTGTGAGGATTTCAAACATCGAACACCGGTTTATGCCGTTGAAAGTGTTTTCTAAGACTACAACTCCTATGGAAGCGTCTTGATGTTTCTGAAGTCTGGTCCCCACCCCCCCTTTTTTTTCTCAACAGTATTTCATATTTTTTTCTTATTTATAGGACTTTTATCTGTACCTAACTTTGTTTTGGCTCTTCTTCTCCCCCTCAGTTCACTTTCCTCAGTATCTCTTTGATACTGGATGCTTCACAGTTTCTCTTTGTCCTTGCTCTCTTCTTTCATGTGAGCTTCATACTGTAGTCTACAAATGAATCCCCTTCTGTTCTTAAAATTCTTTCTGACTATATTTTTTTTACTTTGACATATTTTCATCTTTATGTGTTAAATTGGTTGCTTTCAAACTTCTGTCTCCTCTTGTTCTGCGTCCCCAGAAGCTTGCAGTGTGCATACACCTCATGTGTGTAACCACACTATTAAAATCTCCAGAAACTTATTATGTGCATGCAACTTTCAATAGTAACCAGACAAAAAAGAAGAGGTTCTGTGTCTATTGCTTGAGTGTTCGAATCTCGGTATTTCAATTGCAACTGCATATCTTATTGTTATCACTGCATGGCTACATTTATGTTTGTTTATTAGATTCACTGCGAGGAGTTTACTTGGTATTTTCCTGGAAAATCTGCTACTTTTTATGTGGCATATTCCCTAAGTTGGAATGCATTCGACCAGTTTCAAAAAGAAGTTGTGAGAGTGTTCTTACAGGTAGTGTTGGCCTTTATAATGTTTATACCCATGTGATATCAGTGGGTGGGTGCACATTTCAACTTTGTAACTGAAGTTAATCAGACTTGTCAGCTGTAAATTTACATCCACTGACAATTTTTTTCCCCTCTACTTGTACTTCAATAATAATAATAATAATAATAATAATAATAATAATAATAATAATAATAATAATAATAATAATACACATTAAAACTCATTTGTTCTTACATCAATTATCTTTTTCATTTTTTTCGTCTTCCTTCCTGACCTGTGATACAGCTATGTTGCTGGTGACATTGATGGTGATGGTACTGTTATTACCTTCCTTCCTTTATTCATATGATGGTGGTTTTTAATTCACTGTATTCTTTAATATTCCTTTGTAATATGAAGCTGTAATTATTTTTGATTTACAGTAGTAGGTGTTTTACAGATATCATGTGGCAGCTATACCTTTGTGTCGTATCGACTTCTTGACTGTGGGACGTGCGTTACAACAAATCCTGCAGCTGCAAGACTTACAGGAGAAGAAGGCTCTCTGGATCCTAAACAACATTTAACAATCAAACTGAAAAAGTTACTCCAAGATGTAGAAATTCAGTCAAAGTAAGTACATTTAGGGTAAACAACCTTAAAAAGTTACTGCTTTTGCTAAGTGAATAGTTACTATATGTGAATAATAATTGTCTATCATTACCATATAAGTTGTTGAAAATGTCAGAGTTGGAGGCTGTGTGAAATGAACTGGTGTGCTGGGCTCAAAAATAAAATACATTTAATTTACGTATCCTTAGAGAGAGAGAGAGACTACTGATTGTTGGGACAGTTATGATGGTACTATATAACTCGAATTATACAGTACTGTCATACTCATGCTACTAAATAATTCCAAATGTAAGTGTAAAGGCCGAAGTTTTCCATCAGTGCACACTCTGCTGCAGAGTGAAAATCTCATTCTGGAAACATCCCCCAAGCTGTGGCTAAGCCATGTCTCCGCAATATCCTTTCTTTCAGGAGTGCTAGTTCTGCAAGGTTCGTAGGAGAGCTTCTGTAAAGTTTGGAAGGTAGGAGGCGAGGTACTGGCGGAAGTAAAGGTGGGAGGACGGGGCATGAGTCATGCTTGGGTAGCTCAGTTGATAGAGCACTTGCCCGCGAACGGCAAAGTTCCCGAGTTCGAGTCTCGGTTCGGCACAGAGTTTTAATCTGCCAGGAAGTTTCATATCAGCACACACTCTGCTGCAGAGTGAAAATCTCATTCTATGTGCAGGAAATTTTGATACCTCACATGTATTCAACTGATGAAACAGAATGAGACTTACTGCATAACAGTGAATAAGTTGATGAAGTTTAGTAAACATAGCCGTAGTTTATTGTGTCATAGGAAATTGATTGATCATATTAAGTGTATTATTTATTGTACCTGAATGTGATTGTTAACAACACATTTTTTTTTATTTAGAAATAATTGAATAAGTCACAATTATTTCTTTCAGAGCACACATGAAGGAGAAGTTTTTAGCTGACTTGCGTAAAGCGAGAGAAACATATACGGGAGAGGAATTAGCAAGAGTGCTTCATAATATGAGGAAAAGACTTGATGATCCCAATGTGCTCTCTGGTGAAGTGCTGCTGAATGTGTTAATATCATTTAGAGAAATTCAAGATTATGATGCCATGGTGCAACTTGTCGATGACTTGCGAACTGTACCAAATAAGAGGAATTATATAACTACTTCAGCAATAGGATACCTCTATGCCTTTGCACTGAACAGGTTAGTAAGATTTTGAGATTTGTTTGTACTTTTCTTTTACATATTGCTTCATAAATGATAACCATAGAAACTACCGGCGAGTTCATAAAGTTTGGTGTATATGCAACATTTATGAAGACAGGAAAAATCTTTTTATCTGTTCTACTCTGTGCTGAAACTAAATTTTATTTAATTTCCTAGAATAAGAACTGCAATTGCGATATAAATAAATTTGGATACAATCATACAGAAAGGTAATTTAAGTATGAAAAATTCTTAAGTACACAAAGAGACAGTAGGACTGGTCAGTTCATATATGCAGTTGGCAGTACTTCCTGCACTGCTGACAGAAATATATAAAAGTAGTTTCCTAATGAAGCAAAAGAGGAGAGCATTGGAGGAGGAGGGACAAGGGCGATGGGTGGGCGGTAAGGGAGCCAGGACTTTTGAAACCCAGGCTGAAATTGTCTCACCTTGTAAGAGGAGAAAGGTGGCTACACAATTCCTCTTTCTTCCATGAAGAAGAAACTTGTCCTGTTGAAAGCAAGAGTGCTGTACTTGTAGAAATCTGGCCAACTGATTTACAGAAAATATTTTTCGCTAATAATCTCCAGTTTAATAATAACTGTATGTTATCAGACATATGAAAATGACATAATTATCATGCATTACAATGGAGGAAACAATGAAACTGAAAACCTGGCACAAACAATGTTTAACAAGGACGAAATATCAAAGTTATTGTGGAGCATGAAACTGATGTGACATCAGTTACTGTAACCTTGGACACACATTTACAGGAAGCTCACTAATCTTAAATCATTAAATCATTGTTAATAATGCATCAACAAAGAGAGAGAGAGAGAGAGAGAGAGAGAGACTGCAAGTACTGAAAAAAAAACCTGTCAATGTTTCTGTTTCAAGGGGTGACTCTGAAGCATAAATGGTTAACAGTGGAAGGCCAATGTGCGTGGAAAGAAAAGTTTGCTATCAGTACATGAAGGTATAGTTACTATCAGTGTGTATTGCTGTTTTGGACTGTTGGCAATCAGAAATGTAGTTTAAAGGCAAAAATAATTCAAACACTAAGGGTTAGTCAGTATGAAATGGAGAGGAGCATGTTGGAAATAACTAGTGGAGAGAGGAAAATAATGACAGTAGATTAAGCTACTCTATGTGAAGATGAATGAGACTGACTTGATAACCCCAAATTTGTTTCTAGGGCTAGTAGGGCAAAAGAAGAGGGTAATAGTGGTGATAGGAATGAATGGTTGACCAAAAATGTCTAAAAAAATACCTTTTATGTGCAAAAGACAAAAAGGTAGGGAAAGCACACACACACACACACACACACACACACACACACACACACACACACACAAGGAATAGCAGCCTTTTACACGGCATGTCTGCCACCAAATTTTATCAGTCAGGATGAATGGTCATAGGGAGAGGATGTATACTGGCAACACACAGTAACCTATTGCAGAGCATGTGCTACAACATGACAATCATGACCTTGGTCTACATGCACCATCCGGATTCTTCCCCCAGATGCTAGTTTTGCAGAACTCCACAGGTGGGAACTGGTGCTACAACATGTCCTTGGTTCTTGCTGCTCACCTGGCCTTAATTTATGTTGATTTCTTCCATATCAGCAGTTCTTCACAGTAACTACTCCTTTCTTCATTCCGTTTTAGTTTTCTACATCTTTCATTCTCTTACCTGTTTATTTTTTGCTGTCCCCTTCCCACCTCTGTTATGTACAATGCACTTAGCTTTCCACTCTTATTAACATGTACATGATGTTTTAGCAGTAATCTCTGTTTTGCATATTACCCTGTCTTCCACCTTTAAGCTCTCAGGTTTTCAGATCTTCTCCTGTGCATTCCCCAAGAATCAGTCTCTCATTCCCACCCTACCTGGTAAGTCTCTGCTGACCCGCAGTTCTGGGTGACTTTTCCGAAATCTGCCCCTTTTCCTAGACCACTCTAGTCCTTTTCTTTTACCTCTCTTCCTTCTTCAATCCTTCTGCCTGAAGAAGGAGCCACTGACTCTGAAGTTTGCCTAATTATAAAGTTTTTTAATGTGTGTTTTCTGCCACCACTTGGTGAGTAGATTATTTATCTATCCAATTACCTTATAAATTTATTTACTGTAATTTTATAATGATTATCGATTATAAGTCTTGCATAAGGACACGAGTATCTTTTTAGTATGGTTTCATCAAAGACTTCGGCTTTTGTGTCTTGTGTTCACCATTGGAAATGATCAGAACATATAAGGAAATACATATATTTGTGTTAGCACGCATCCACTGCCTTCATGATAATCACAAAGACATTGGCTGAGTGCTGACTCACACAAATGCATATGTGGGCACCCTCTTTGTTCTGATCATGTCCAATGGTGTAAATAAAACATGGAAACAAAATTCTTTCAAGAAATCACATTAAAAAGATATTGATGTTCTAATGTGAGACTTATTATTGATAATCATTATAAAACTACAGTAAATAAAACTTGTAACACAATGTTGATTAAAATACTGAAGTTGGAAGGAAGTCTTTTGCAAACAGAGAACAATAGAAGGAGAGCTGAAATTGTCTTCATGTTATGGAGCATCTTGAGGTGGTGTGTTTGTGTCTGACATCAGGTCATACCAACTTAAGACTGCACACCTAGTGTGGCTTTCACACGAAAGTAGGCAGATCATGAAAGCCCATTATAAAGATGGCCATCTTCAAAAGCAGTGTTTATTTGTTCAAATGACTATGAAATTAATTTAAAGCTGTTTTAATACAACACAGTGAGTAAGAAGGAAGGTTGCTACTAGAGTCACTATTGTCAGATCATGATTATCATTAAGTCAGTGGCTCGGCATACGTTCCCACCCATCCAGACACTGCAAACATACAAGACAGGCAGCCGTGACCCAATAAGCCGCCAGTGAAATATCTCCCTTACCACGCTAATGCTACATTACATGATCGGTAACTTTGTGTATAGTATGTGTTTTCTGCTTTGTTCCAAGGCTGACATTGAGCAGGACTTTGATGCACTTTTCCAGATATCTGTATGAAAATCACTGTTAAAGGTCATGATAACATCAACAAAAACTTAAATCATGGAATCATTAATGATGGTAAAGCATTATATTGAGAGAATAGGACTTCTGTTGGGACTGACAAAAATGAATGTAAACTGGAAAACATAAAATGTGAGCACATAAAACTGGACTTCATTGTAGCAAGTTTTCATTTATTTATTCATTCATTCGTTATCATACCTTGAAATTATGGCATGTCTCTTTTACCTTTAATGCACATATTTTTCTTCCATTGAAATGGGCTGTAATATTTAATATATCAGTTTAAAAGTTGTTGATCAAATTCATTTGTCCTAAATGTTATTACACTTACTGTTTTATTGTATGTATTGAAATTAAATCTTAATTTTCTACTTATTTTAAATTTGTGCTTCCGCTTCTCAACATATGAAGTATCATTTTTCTTTTTTTATAAATACTACAGGCGCAATAAAGAAGGTGACAGAGAACGAGCTCTCAGAGTGATTGAGAAAGCTTTGGAAAAGAAGGAAAATCATGTACCTGATATAGTTTGTCTTTGTGGTAGGATATACAAAGACAAGTTTGTTGAATCTCAGCATCAAGATAAAGATAGTTTAATGAATGCTATTCATTGGTATAGAAAAGGATTTGAAGTGCAACCGAATGAATATGCTGGCATTAATTTAGCAACATTGCTTGTTATAGCTGGTAATGAGTTTTCAAAATCAGAAGAGCTGCAGCATATAGGTAAGAAGCTAATTGAATGTGAGAATAATCTGTATTAAACATATATTTCAGGTTTTTAAACTGAAGTTTGTTTGCTCATTTAATTATAGGTATGGTCCTCAACAATTTAATTGGTAAAAAGGGTAGCCTGTCATCATTACAAGACTACTGGGATGTTGCCACTTTCTTCGAAATTAGTGTTTTAGCAGAAGATTACTCAAAAGCTATCCAAGCAGCAGAATGCATGTTCAAGTTAAAGCCACCAAACTGGTGAGTTTTTGGAACTGTACACTACACAGAATTATCAAACAATATGATAGAAAAACCATTTACTTTTGTACTTTCTAACCTTGTGGCTCCCTCATATATAAAATTAGCATAACAAGTTACTTTGCTTGGACTGTCTGTACTAACTATTTCTAACTATTTCACAAGCCATTTTATGAAATAATATTATTACTATCTCTGTTATTTACACAAGTGTTGTTCACTCTTGAATGCAAGGCATAGGCAACAGTGCATGTGAGGCACTTCGCGCCGCTCCCGCCCACATTCCCCCCCCCCCCCCCCCCCCCCCCTCTCCAGCTGCTCTTAGCTCTTGCTTCTGCACAATCCCAATTAATAGTTGTACCGAGGACCCCAGTAATTTAATCATTTTTATTGCCTTGTATATTGTTAAGATTTTACATTCAGTACCCAAATGTTATAGCCAGCTACATGCCACAACTTGTGATAATGTCCAAGGAGCTCATACCAAGACACAGCATAGTCCAGCTTTTCTTGCTTCCCATCTCTGCCTGCAGAGAGACACTTCTGAATTATGTTCTGTTGTACTTAGCATCACTTCCAAGGCACTCTCTTGTGTGTAGTGCTTCTTGCAGCACAAATGGCTTTAGGGCATCTGCCTCAGTCTCTCTTGTACATCAGCTTTTCCTCTGGTGCTGTTCATTTGTAACTTGTGTTTGTCTCAGTTTTCTTGCCCTTTAAGATCACTGTTGTTTCTGATGTCTTTTAACTTTTGACCACCTACCCCTGTTGTTTACGCAACTGGCATATGGAATTATGACGTCTATCATGGAGGGTGCTCTTGTAACCCAAAGTTGCCCCTGACAACTTTGTCTCCTCAATTCCACCCACATCCCACTTGGCCCATCCAATGTAATCACTGTACTCTGTATTATTAGTCCCACACGGATGGTACTTTCAGGTAGGATTCTTTCTGTTGTGTTGTTCCTAATATTCAGCAAGTAGTTATTATGCTTTTTACATCTAATCACCTTTGTCTTTGTTGTTTCTGATCCCTTTCTCTTCTATTGCACTTTTGGGACAGTTCTGTTCCATCTGATAGACCCTCAACGTAATCACACCAACTGCCTGACCTTTTTTATGCAATCGATAGTGGATTTTCCATTTGCACTTTGTAGATTAACACCTGTACATTTTGCTTTTCCAAAATTACTATTGATCTTCCTGTACACCATAGTGAAATTTCTGGCAATCATATCTCAGTATCATTACATATTTCTCTTTTCCACTCCAGTGTGGCCTGTTTGCAGTTTTTGGAAATTTCATCTGAAAGCAACTACAGTGTTCTTACCTTATTTATAAGATTCCTGTATTTACTTATTTCATCCATGAGTTTGAGTGTTTTCCGGCCTCTTCAACTACACCTATGGTGTCCTGCCCTGGCTTAATTATTTCTATTTTTGAGGGAAATTTTTCTGATGGGATCTGCATTAAGCCACTGACATTAATCAAAGATGTGAGGTGAAAATTTGTGTTGGACTGGGATTTTGATGTGCATGCTATGCTTCGTTTGGACACACTCCGCATCTGACTCAAATTACCAATGTCTTATATGCCATTGCAGCGTCTCTGTCCGTGTAGGCCTACTGCTCCCCACATCATGACCTGTATTCCCATGAGGGGGAAAAAAAAAAAGGCTGTTGTGCATCAACACGGAAGGAATCATGTTTGGGTATCCAGCCTATAGAAATATTACACATATACATGTGTGGTGTGTGTTCTGTCGGACACATCCGGATGGCTGAGGTGGCTAAGGCAACCGTTCTAGGGAAGTGAAGCATTTGGGTTTAAGCCCAGTTTGGTACAAATTGTCAACTCGCATCAACACCCATAGCAGCTGACTCTCGGTGGCAGTAATTTTCCCCAAATCAAGGTACTCACACTACATCCCTGACAGAGAGGCATGTGAAAAGTCCACTGTTTGGATTATCTCTCCAGCACTGACAGTCTCACCACAAACAAACTGATTTACGCATCTATCACATCCTGTGGTGAGGTGTAACAGCAGCATCCATCACGAGGTGTGACGGTGTCCCAGGCTGTATGTATGAGACAGGCGGAATACCCTCAAAGTTCAAGAAGAATATGATAATTCCAGTCCCAAAGAAAACAGGTGTTTGTTGGTGTAAATATTAGTGGATTATAAGTTTAATAAGACCTGGTTGCAAAATACTATTGCAAATCCTTTACTGAAGAATGGAAAAACTGGTAGAAGCCGACGTGCTGAAAGATCAGTTTGGATTCAGGAGAAATATAGAAGCATGGGAGGGAATGCTGATGCTATGACTTCACTTAGAAGATAGGTTGAGAAAAGGCAAACCTATGTTTCTAGCATTTGTAGACTTAGAGAAAGCTTTTGACAGTGTTGAGTGGAATACTCTCTTTGAAATTCTGCGGGTATCAAATGTAAAATACAGGGAGCGAATAGCTATTTACAACTTGTACAGAAACCAGATGGCATTATAAGAGTTGAGGGGCATGAAAGGGAAGCAGTGGTAGACAAGAGAGTGAGACAGGATTGTAGCCCATTCCCTATGTTATTCAATCTGTACATAGAGTAAGCAGTAAAGGAAATGAAAGAAAAATTTGGAGCAGGAATTGAAGTCCAGGAAGAAGAAATTAAAAAACTTTAAGATTTGCCAATGACATTGTAATTCTGTCAGAGATGGCATAGTACTTGGAAGAGCAGTTGAACACTTTGGACAGTGTCTTGAAAGGAGGATATAAGATGAACATCAACAAAAGCAAAATGATGATAATGAATGTAGTTGAATTAAATCAAGTGACACTGAGGAATTAGATTAGGAAATGAGACACTTAAAGTAGTAAAGGAGTTTTGCTATTTGAGCAGCAAGATAACTGATGATGACTGAAGTAGATAGGTATAAAATGTAGACTGGCAATGGCAAGAAAAGTGTTTCTGAAGAAGAGATATTTTGTTAATATTGAACATCAATATAAGTGTCAGGAAGTCTTTTCTGAAAGTATTTGTATGGAGTATAGCTATGTATGGAATTGAAACATGGATGATAAGCAGTTTAGACGAGAAGAGAAAAGAAGCTTTTGAAATGTGGTGCTACAGAAGAATGCTCAAGATAAGATGGGTAAGGCATGTAACTTATGAGGAAGTAGCGAATAGAATTGGGGAGCAAGGAAATTTGTGGCACAACATGATTAGATGGACGGATTGATTGATGGAACATATTCTGAGACACCAAGGGATCAAAAATGTAATATTGGAGGGAAGTATGGGGGGGGGGGGGGGGGTAAAAATCATAGACGGAGACCAGGAGGTGAATACAGTACGCAGATTTGAAAGGATGTAAGTTGCAGTACTTATCTGTGATATTAAGAGGCTTGCACAGGATAGATTAAGATGGAGAGCTGCATCAAACCAGTCTTCAGACTGAAGACAGTAACAACAACAACAACAACAACAACAACAACAAAAACAAAAACAACCACCTCATATATATATATATATATATATATATATATATATATATATATATATATATATATATATATATATATGTAACACTTCCATTTTGATTGTATTCCACTCCTCTTTTACTGAACTGCTTGCAACTGCTTCAGAAAATTTGCATTTCATCTCAGTCTGCCCTGTATTTTAAATATCCCATTTTATTGTTTACTACAATTCATAGAATGTTAAACTTGTTCATCCTCTTATTGATAAACCTCTCCTGAAGAAATCCTTCCTGGAGAGCCAAAGGGGGTTAGTTTACTTCCAAAATTCTTTGCTAAGAAAATAGCCATTGTATTACTTTTATAAGACCGTATGCCCCACAGCTACTGTTTGTGTCTATCATGCTATGGCTTCTATTGCCTTCTGCTTGCTTTCATCATTGATCACTGCTAATTCTTTTGCATTTGGAATCAATTTCCCACCTTCTTTTGGCAAGGCTGTTGATAGAATGAGAATGACTCCTTTTAGTGGAACTCTTTGGCACCATAGCTTATGATTTTTTCATTCAAAATCAAAAGAGTGTTTGGGACTGAACTATAGATCCAGTATCTTTATGCTGATGGTATAAGATGGTAATCTAACGTGTGATTATTTCTGTCTTCGTGTGTTGCACAATGTGTTTCAGTCCCTGTGGGTCCATCATAAGGATAATTTGCTTCTTACATTCTTTCCTTGTTTCTGAATGAGATAATTTAATATGTAGAGGAGGTTACAGGAGAGAGAGAGAGAGAGAGAGAGAGAGAGAGAGAGTGAGTGTCAAAAATCATAGCTTTGTTATGCTACATGCTATTTCAGAAAGCTCCTCTCATAGCTTATGAATGCATTCACATTAAATTACTTAAAAACATCTGCCAGAAGGAGGAAGGAGAGGAAGGCCAGTGCTAACATGGGAAAAATACATAAGGGAAGCCACGGAAGATTGGAACAAAAGAGGCCTGTGGAGATAAAAAATGGCTAACTCCTAAGGGGAAACACTGAAGGCGAAGAATAAGATAAAGTCTGCCATTGCACAGCACATACCTGGCACTAAACACATTATTAAATCTTCGTTGATCCATTATGGATCGTAGGACGACGGCTGGCATGAACTTCTTGATGCAATAATTTACCATCAGCCGTATGTATTGTAGAAATTTTTTTTATTTTATGAACTTCTATGTGCTACCAGTTTCGGCATTACATTGATCATATTCAGCCCCCACTCGTCATAGTTGTAAAATCGCTATACACGGAAGGAGCCATATAACTGGATCTGTGAATCAAATCGTCCTGCAACAGCTCTTGGTGGCCAGGCGATACAGACTCTGTGTCGCCTGGCCACCAAGAGCTGTTGCAGCTGTGGCTCCTTCAGTCTATAATGATTTTATGATTATGACGAGTGGGACCTGAAGGTGGCATCAATGTAATGCCGAAACTGGTAGCACACAGAAGTTCATAAAATAAAATAAATTTCTACAATACATACGGCTATTGGTAAATTATTGCATTAAGAAACACATTATTAGTCATACAATACAATCTGATAGTACTACAATATTATGAAAAGGATAAATTGCTACTCCCCCTATAGTGGAGACATTGAGTTGCAGACAGCCTCAACAAAAATACTGCTATACATTTAGGCTTTCAGCCATGCAGCATTCTTCCAAAGTAGAAAACACACACACACACACACACACACACACACAGGACGACCGCTGTGTCTGGCCACTGAGGCCAGACTCGGCGGTCGTGTGTGTGTTTTGGGGGTGCATACACACGGTTTCAACTTTAGGAGATTGCCTTTTGGCCAAAAGCTTAAATGTATAGCATTCTTTTTGCTGTGCCTGTCTGCAACCCAATGTTTCCAGTATGCAGTGAGTAGCAATATGTCCTTTTCATGATATTGTTGTTATACCATCCTGGATTTTCCATTGTTTGAATTTGACTGTACTATGTATTCAGCCTAAGTCAAGGATCTAGATGTGGTAGAGCAAATAGAAGTAAATGCCCATAAAAAAAGACTGAAATCTAAGCATATTTAGCATGTAGATTTTGCAAGTCAGAGTTATTTTAGTCATTTTAAATTTTATTGTAACTTAAAAGTGTAAGGACATTTGTTTTATATCTACAAAGAAACATATATACCATAACGGAAATGTGTTTTTGTAATGTCAAGGAATATTCCTCATAGTTTACATTTTAAATTTCTTACATGTGCTCACTGTTCCCGTTTTTTTGCTCCCAAGAGTTCCGACATTTAAGATGTAGTAATCACATAAAAGGAACACACATTTCAATGGCATTTTACCCAAGAGCAAGAGAACTGGTAAACAAGTAAGTTACATCAGATGATGAACCCATAGGGTTGTACAGAGTGGTGCACATAAAACCGGCCTGAACCAGAATGCGATTGCTTGTGAGTAGCATTACTAGCTTGTCAGTTTCTATGCCACCTTTGAAAGGTACTTCAATTATGTAACCATTACGGCACCTCACCTGAACCTGTCGATAACAGTAATATTCTACTGTTTTTCTGTAGAAGTAGTTAACATATTTCTGAGACAACATTCAGATTTGATTTCATTAATGTAGAGGTACTTTGATACATTGATATGTTTATGTTGCATTGATATTATTCTTAAGTGTATTCTTTCTTTTGTCACTATGATTTTGACGTACTTGTAACTCTGATTTTTGGGCGCGTAAGCTATTATTACTAGTTAGTTACAGTCAGACCTTGAAAAACTAGGGTCTTGGACATCATGTTGGAAAGACGTATAACATAGTCGGCTTATAAAATGTGAACTTTAACAGTGACTATGAGGAAGATGTTTTCAAGTATGTTTTGTATTGTGAAGTGATGTTTTGTGTGTTACGTGATATTGCAATAAAAGCAATAAAAAGGAAGTGTAATTTAAATTCAGAGTGCAGATTTTTTTTTACATCACTATTGTGCTAACTTTGAAAGGTTTAATCTCCAAGAATGGTTTGTGAAGCGCATGTACAAAACTTTTAAATATAGCAGAATAAAACATATGCCTCTTTGCATCCGAGCTTGGAATCATCACCACCTAGATTTTCGATGATTGAGCCGTGATTTTACAACGAGATCAGCGTGGGAAACACGAAAATATGAGTGCCTAATTTATTCATTATTACATGAAATGACTTTATTAACTTGCTTTAATGACACCTTCCACATAATAACTTTGTTGTTGCCCGAAAATGCAGTATTTAGCAGCGTGAGCAACACCACAATCATTAAATTTTGACCTTTGTTGTGGTAGGGTTGTTAGGCCTTCCAACAGCAGTAGTGTGTGAGTAGTTCATACGGAAAGTAGTTGTTATAAACCGTGTACTTCATTGTCATGCCTTACTTCATTGAAGAATGTTTGTCCATTGTTGAAGAATATGTGCGGTCTGACTCCATTAAAGTTGTTCGTGACACTTTTCATGAAAAGTTTCCTGAAAGTAATATTCCTCCAAAATCAACGATTCAGGATCTAGTGAGAAAGTGGTGTTCGACAGGCAGTGTTGTTAATTCAAAGAGAGATAAGGCACCGACTGTATGTACACCTGAAGTTGTGGCAAACATGATGGCACACATTGAAAGAAGTCCCTGCGAGTCAACACAACAATTATCACAGCGATGTGGAATATCTCGCAGGTAATGTCAAAGCATACTTCATAACTTAAAAATGAAACCTTACTGTGCTAATGTTGTTCAGAAAATAAAAGAAGCGGACACATTACTGTAATTGGTTGCTAGAAAATGTCGCTGGGGTACATATTGATCTGTTCCTCCTTTTTCCGACAGATGAAGCTTGGTTTCATCAGTCGGGTTACATTAATTCACGAAACACAAGACACTGGGCTACAGAGAATCCCCAAGGCATACTGCAAAAGCCGTTACATGATTTAAAACTTTGTGTATGGCGTGCTGTATCTGGTAATAGAATTATCAGGCCATTGTTCTTCAACAAAACTATCAACACACATTTACTTGCAACTCTACAATGAATTTTCGGCTCTGTTAACACCAAACAAAAAATGTTGTGCGTATTTCCAGCAAGATGGGGTAACTTCTCATATTTCGGATTTGTCCTTAGCTCGTATACATACTGATTTTACAGAAGATGGGACCACTAGTAAGGGCTTGCGGTCACTCTGCTCTCCCGACTTTTCACCATGTGACTTTTTCCTCTGGGGAGTTCTACCGCAACAATCCCAGAACACTTGACACATTAAAAACAACATATATGAAGAAATTTTGAACGTTCCTCAAAGAGTACTGAAAAGCGTTTTCCTTAACATGCTTTGACATGCACAACTTTGCTTGGATGTTGGCAGAGAACATTTTGAACATAGACTTTAAATTCCTTTCTGAAATATGCTTATTAAACTAATAAAAGTAAATCTATTACTTAACTGTTAATTACATAGTTAATAATGAAACTGTGCAATAAAAATGTAAGAAAGCTGTGATGTAAGTTGATTTTCTTGATTCATATTCCTTTCAGTGCAGTGGCTGGTTTTGTGTGTGCTACTCTGCGTAACACAAATGGACACAAACATTTGAGACTGGAGATGTTGTTTACCATACTTCTTGTGTATTTGTTACAATCGGGTCCACCCTTACGAATTATAGACCAAATTAATCAACTAAATTGATTATGAGGCAGTAATCTCAACAACCATTGACTGATCCCTCTGAAAGAACTTTAGCAGAAACCATTGGAACAAGCTACCGTTTTAAACATAACGGGAAACACTAATAATTCAGCCAGAGATAAGGGATCACATGAATAGACTTTAGGGAATACTTCATTTACCTAATTTCATACTTAGCAAAGGTTCGTTCCGTGTACTTATCTAAATGTGAACAGATTTATTGGCTTTGCATGTGTTAATATGGTGTAATACCTAGTTTATCTTACAGATGACTTTTGTTGCTTTTTTGTATTAACTGTTGGGATGATAAGATTTGCAAACAGGCACAATCAAAAGACACTTACACGTAAGCTTTTGGCCACAGCCTTTGTCAGAGAAAGAGAAGCACACACCATTAATTCATACAAGCAAGCACACCTCTCACACATGGCTGGCAACTCCGTCACTTCGGGCTAGAATGCAACTATCTCATGGGATGGTAGCAGCAGTCTGAATGGTACAGGGAATGGGAGGTGATAAGACAGAGGGGGTGGAAATTGTTTCGTGGAGGGTGTGGGGAGAGTATGTTACCATAGGTTGATGCTGGGATAATTACAAGAGTGGAGAATGTTTTGTAATGATAATTCCCATCTGCGCAGTTCAGAAAAACTGGTGGTGGAGGTGAGGATTCCATATGGCTCAGGTAGTGAAGCAGCCACTGAAATCAAGGATGTTATGTTCAGCTGCATGATGTGCCACAGAATGGTCTACTTTGATTTCGGCCACAGTTTGTCGGTGGCCATTCATCATGGTAGGCAGCTGGTTGATTGTCGTACCAGTATAAAAAGCTGGAATGGGAAGTCCTGTCATAGGTTTATCCTAACCCAGCAGGGGCTGGGTCACCTGTGAAGGCAGCCATTCATTTACCAGCTTTACTGCAAGCATTGCACATTCTTGATTTCGCTGGCTGCTTTTGGAGTTATTTTTGACACATTCTCAGCTCCTATAATTTATTCGGACTCAACCTCCAGTAACATACTGTCCCCACACCCTTCACCCAGCAGTTTCCACCCCCTCTGTCCTATCACCTCCTGTCCAACCCTGTCTCCTACATTCTCTGTTTGCCACTATCAGCCAATGCACCTGCCTATCTTACCCTGCTCCTCCTCCTCTTTTTCATTCTGTTTTCCTCACCTCCTTGCCTCACAACCTCTTGATGCTGCGCCCGTTGGCATTCTAGTCCCTGCACATTCAGCCAGACAGTGCTCTTCTCTGCCCTCACCCAACACTGTTATTTCTTCCTTTTCCCCTTCGACGCCCCCCCCCCCCCCCCCCCCGCCCCTCCCCCGATTGCTGCTACCACCCCACATGATAGTTGCATTTTGGCCTGGCTGCTGGAGTTGGTGTTCAAGTGTGTGTGAGTTGTACTTGCTAATGTGAATAGATGATGTGTGCTTCTCTTTTTCCAATGAAGGCTGTGGCTGAAAACTTATGTGTAAGTGTCTTTTAATTGTGCCTGTTTGCAACTTTGTTATCTTTGCAGCAAGTAGCAATCTCTCTTTTCCTACATTATTGATTTTACTTCCTGGAGTTCCCATTGTTTGATGACAAGATTTGTTACATTGAAACATGTAATATGACTTTAAAAGCATTTCGATATTCCTAATTATGAAATACTATTTCTACTTTTCCTGGTGTAGAAATATTGAGGTTATTTACAAAACCTTCACTTTATCAGTTTTTGAGTATTGTGACATAGTAAGGGATGCCAGTCAAGCTTGATGGGAGTCATAGGAACGACACAGAAAGAGCAGTGTTTTGTGTCACTGGTTTGTTACATGAGTACGAGAGAGTCCAAAAAATGCTCAATAAATTGCAGTTGGAGGATACATAAGAAATTTTGTGACTCATATAATGCCCCCTTCACTCACAATTCTGAGCTCTTGTGTTCCAGTACGAGTCGAAAATCTTCTTTCAGCGTACATCTTTTGTTGTGACCACAACAATAAAATTTGAGAAAATTGAGTTTATGTACAACGGAATCACAATATTCCTTCTTGCATACTATTGAGAGTGGAGAGTGAAAAGGGGAAAGGAGGGAGGGTGACTATCCTGGTATGTTATGTACCCTTTACCGCACACTGTATGATGATTTGAATAGTAGGAATGTGGATATAGCAGTATTTTGATTAACATATCACTGTGTCCTAATTTATAAGGCTGAAGTGCATGTCTAATGAAAATGCATGTTTCTCTGCCAGTGGAATGCTTGTTTTACTTTCACATAATCTTGGAAATTTCTTTAAAAAAATCTGCATTATCTGTATGTTGTTAAATATGATGACAATTTTTCTTTCCATTTAATGCAGTACTGATACAGAGATGAATTTAATACTTGTTACCCATCTTACAGGCACGTTAAATCTACGATAGGAAACATCTCTCTCATAGACAGGTTCAGAAAGAAAAATGAAGATGCAGAAATTTCTCCTGAGGAACAAGTATTTGGATTTTGGATGGAATACTTTGTGGAATCAACGAAAACAGAAGTGGGAGATAGCATAAGATTTCCTGTAAGTAATAATGTTATCAGTGGCCATACTGATTTGGCATTTATTAATGTTACTGAGATTTTTTCTGCTTCCAGATATGGTGTAACTTCATCTGCTTTTTGTGTGTAGCTCATCATTAAAGTCAAGCAATGGAAAGTTCTGGATAGAACAACAACAATATGAAACAGATAGATTCGTACTCACCATATAGAGGAAGCACTGAGTTGCAGAAAGACAAAATGGGAAAGAGAACTAAAATATTAAAGCTCACAGACGAAGTCATTCTGGAGTGGAATACACACACACATTGACACAAGCACAACTCGCACGCAAGTGCCCACTGTCTCAGGGTGCCAGAACCTGACTGTTAAACAATATTTCATAATTAAAGAGGAATTTGTTACCATTTAATACAAATTTATCAGAAATGCTTTCCTTACTGTTGACAGTCTGCATTTTATATCCTGGTTTAATTCGACTACTTTCCATCACCTGTTCTTTCAAGTTCTTTGCTCATTCTGACAGGATTATGTTTTCATCGGTGAACCTCAAAATTTTATTTCTTCTCCCTGAGTAACTATCTAATTCAAAGCTGATAAACATGCTGTAATCAACAGCATTCAAGAACTGCAGATGAAGATAGCATAGTGGAAGAACTTAATAAAATGGGAAAGTCAGAAAGTAATCTCATTCTGGCCTCCTTTATTTAAGACCTTAAAAAGATGGAAAGAATCTCTGAACAATTACCCTAATACAGCCACTCCATGAGAAAGAGAACAAAAGTAATGTTAATAATTACAGAGGAATTTCCCAACTTCTGTTTCCGCACAAAATACAATACAAAGTGCTTCAGACCAAGGTAGAAGAAAGATTGGATCATCATCTGGGCAAGTACCAAATTCGGTTCTAGGAAGGGGTGATCACGTCCTTAAGACTTTCAGCTTTAAGAAAATCCTTAAGATGTTGGGCTGAAACAAATATGTAGCTGTTTTTGTTAACTTTAAGAAACTCTGTAACACTGTAAATAGAGAGGCAGTGTTTGAAGTTCTGGAAGGGTACGAATTGGATATAAAAACTAGGTATTATCACCAAGCAATGCTTACAAACACCAAACTAAAGGCTAACTTCATGAGAGATCATGGATTCCTTCGAGATCAAGACTGGGATGAGACCAAGATGAACTGTCACTAGTTCTATTCAATTGTGTCTAGGAAAAGGTGATGAGTAAATGGAAAAAAAATGAATCCTAGATGCATAAGCATTTCACCTTCTAAGATGCTGTATGTAGATGATGTATTTGCTTGTGACTTGGAAAAGAGCAAAGGAAAGAACAGAAGAGCTCTAAAGAACAGGCAAAATGACAGGGCAACAAACCTCTCGCTGTAAGACTGGATTTATGACCAACTTTAAAAATGCTCTTAAAACTTTCCATAGTGATGAGTGAAAATTAAAAACAAAGAATTCAATTGAGTGGATTGGAGAAGATTATGATTAAAGATAATGCAAGAAAAATGAAGACCACTTTTCAGCTAACTTAAAATACCTATATAACAAGAAACTGCTCTTGCATGAGTCTAAATTAAAAACAGTTGATGTAATTCATAAACAAGAGTGCTTATGTGCTGCAGAAACAATGGAGATAATCAAAAAGGTAGACCTGGAGAACAGTTAAAAAAGTAAAGAGGGAGATACACCAAAAATTCATTGGTGTGGTTAGAAGTGTCTTACAAAACCTGTATCAGAAGACAGGACGATTTATGGCATTGTTAAAAGAAGAAGAATACTATAGTTTTATAGAAATTTATTACGAATGGGTGAAAACATATTTTATATGCTTATATACAGTTAACTGACAGTACGGTTGAATTAAGTGTCTGATATCTTGTTACAGTTACTTAATATTTGTGTGGTGATTTTTTTTAGTGTAATTTAGGGGCAGCGCGCGCGCACACACACACACACACACACACACACACACACACACACACACACACACACACACACACACTGATTTCCTGACGTTGTTGATTGCCTTTTTTTATGTTACTCTATTTTCTCTCCTACCCTACCACTAGGGATCAAATGTCACCATTGTATTCGCTGATCAGGTTACAATCCCAAATGACTTTGAGTGCTACATTAATATTGGCCATTTTGTATTGTTTTCCATGTCATCACCTTCCCAAACCCACCCACGCATTGGACTTAGGCAAGATTTCACCCCTTGGTGCTTCCAGATAGTAAGTTGTATGTGCATCAAGTTTGGCTGAATGTTCCATGCATATTTTACTATGAGGGTTTATACATTACCCATTTCCCACCCCCACTACCACTCCAACACTCACCTGTATCAGTTAGTTATCGTCATGATTGTCACCATTCAGTTTAACAACCCTCAATACTATGGATCTGACACATGTATGTGAGTCATTTTCAACTTTTTTTTTTGCTGTCACCCAACTGCACCACTAGCAGTGGTTAGGCACTTAGTCTCCCCCCTCCCCCCTTCTTCACCCTACCTAATTTTTACCCTATATATTATTCCAGATTGTAGGTAGGTCATATTTGTACCAAATTTTGCTAAAAAGTTATATTTTTCGTGTGACCCTTTCTTACAGCCACTCTCATCCCTTGGGGCTAAATGACTTTGAGACTCGCCAATTAGCACAGCAACTCTGAAAACTACATGTCTGACAGTAGTGTAGTTTGTTTTGTGGCACATAATTGTTGGTCAGTGCTTACCTTCAGGGGGCAAATATTTAGCACTGCTGCAACATGCATAAAAAAGTATTTGACACTAACCTAGCTTAACTATA
The DNA here is from genome assembly GCF_023897955.1 of Schistocerca gregaria. Lineage (NCBI taxonomy): Eukaryota > Metazoa > Arthropoda > Insecta > Orthoptera > Acrididae > Schistocerca > Schistocerca gregaria. The sequence continues at coordinate 1,010,640,910 of NC_064920.1, read as the reverse complement.
TTAGTCTTTGTCTCCCCTTGTACTACCATCATCTGGGTTCCTCTCATCCTCCGGTCTGAGTGACCTGCCCTTCCTTTCTTTTTAACTTTCCCCAATCTGTTCCTGTCTCCTTCCTCAGGAAGGAGCTAGTAATTACCTATCGGCAGCATTAAATATTTTTCCTTGTGAAGATATGTAGAGGTCAGTAATTCTTACACCTAGTTGTGTAGATTTCTTGAGTGAATTTTTTGGATAATAATCGCATACGCACCAATATTGACTGAAAATGCTACAGCCATTATACATTTATGCTTACATGTCACAATTTTCCCACTCCCTACTCACCATTATGTATAGAGATGCTAGTGGTGTCTTACGCTATCGTAACTGTCTCAAATATTAAGTAATTTGTATACCAAGTTTAATTGAAATTACTCCATGCACTTCAGAGCTATGTGCTTGAATTATCTAACCTATGAGTTTGCAGTCGTACACTAAAGTAGTAACAACTTTTTCTTTCTTTTCATTTTGGAGAAAACCTTAGTCATTGCCTGCAGTTTCAAGCTGTTTGTATTAAGTGTGCTCTTGATTCTCTAATTTTTCCTCACTTCCTGCTTTCACAGTACACATTTTTGTCTATGAATATTAATGCTGTGCTTGACTGTTTGACCAAGTGATCTCTCCTGCTATAGTCATGTGAATATGTGGCTTGTGTCTCTGATGTCACAATTTTTTGGAGAGCTCATACTGTTGGTTTGGGTGCAGTGCACTGAGGTATGTGGTTTGTTGGAACTTTCAGGGGAACTTTTGTTTCTTCATGTTGCGTGCATTATTCTCAGTGAGTTGTCTAAGTCTTTTGTTCACTAGTGTTGTCTTGTCAGGTCACTATTACTAACTTTCATGTCACATCATTATATTTGCTGTTTGTAGATAAGAATGCCTCATAATCAAAATATCCACGGGTGTACTGCCGGTCTACAGTGTCAAACAGGCACAATATTTCGGCAATCATACATATTTCCATCATCAAGTGAACTGACGGACTGAGCTCCTGTGAATGTGCCGGCACGGAAATCCGTACGCTATGGCTGCCCAGAGGAAACTGGGTTCGGTTGCGGCGGCGGCCGATTTAAATACCCTCTGCCCGTGGCGCGCCCCTTCCGCCGTTCGTGCCCCGCGCCACGGTCGCGCGGTGGAACAGATTGCGATAGCGTCTGAGATTATGTCGGTGTGATGGCTCTGTCCGCCGTGGTCGTCACAACTATACTCTTGATTAATTAAGAATAAATCAAGCAAAGGTATAGTTGTGACGACCACGGCGGACAGAGCCATCACGACGACGTCATCTCAGACACCATTGCAATCTGTTCCACTGCACGACCATGGTGCGAGGCACGGATGACGGAAGGAGCACGCCACGGGCAGAGTGTATTTAAATCAGCCACCGCCGCGACCGAACCCAGTTCCCTCTGATCTCCGTGCCGGCACGTTCACAGGAGCTCAGTCCATCAGTTCACCTGATGATGGCGACATGTATGATCGCCGAAATATTGTGCCTGTTGGACACTGTAGACAGACAGTACACCCGTGGATATTTTGATTATAAAATACGCTGGGAGAAACTCAAGAATCACAAGAATGGCTCATATTTTGGAGCTGAAATTTATTCTTTACTTTAATCAAACATGTTTCATATAATTATTTTTGGATTCTTCTGTGATCTATAAAAAAAACACAAAAATAAATTTCAGTTGGAAAAGATGGGTAATAGTTATACTTTTCTACAAGAAAAACAATGTGAAATAGCAACTGAGGAATATTGACTGTAAGCATGAACAATATCACTTTTCTTTATAATTCTTTACGCCTATAGTGTACCTCTTCTCTATGATTTTCTTCACATGAGTGTGCAGTGTGATTTCAATACACTCTTTTATATTTTGCCACCTAAGGGTATATTTCCTGCTATGTGTGCTCTTTTCTTTACTCAGTTTTGTTCAGTAGACCAACCATCACCTGATCAGCAACAATGTATTTCAGTATTTCATCTAATGTTGAGACATTACAAACTGTGTAACATAATTCACATATCATACGCTTGTACTGGTGTTAAAAGAGTTAATAAAGATTTGGCTCTCATTGGCTGTGTTTGAGGTGCTCTAGCATCTGTTTTAGAAGGCCAGATATCTTCTTAAAAAGAAATTTATCAGTCCCACATTACAAGACAGCATCTGTGCTATTTTGGCCTCTTTTGGCCAAGAAAATATTGGTAACCTGCCTTCAAGTGTAACAACTCGTCTAAAGCTAAGCAGTAGCATCCTTTGCTGTCAGAGCTACTGTGTGTGGTGGCAGCTCTCCTTAATTTAAAGTGCAATGACAGCATTTTTATCTCTTAACCAGACAGGGTTTCTCAAGTTTTTGGAGTGATCCTGAAACAAGTATGGTGTGGAAACGAGAAACCAACCAGTGAAATGCACTATTTATTCCTTGTAAGTGCAGTGGATTTTGGAGTAAGACCTTTATTCTTGCAGATTCTTGCATATTCATATTCCTGCTGTATTTGAGGAGGTGGAAAGTAGGTGGTGATGGTGGTAAATGTGAACATTTTGATAGAATAATCCTTTGATGGTTTCTAAAGAATAATCCTTTGATGGTTTCTAATTCTGGCTGAGCATGCATGTGAATTTCAGTGAAGCATACCCTGAGATGCAAGGGTGGGGCGTTATTGTGCAAGTGACATTTCCAAAATGTGACAAAGTGGATCTTTATGCAGACCTTGGATTGGTTTCTCTGCTACATATTTTACAGAAATTAACTGCGCAAATGAATTGGTTACTGATGTGAACATTTGGGGAAAAATACCACTAGTTAACTGTTTGAAAAAATATTGCACAAAATTCCAGTTTGTGTACCTGTAAAGTATTGGTAACTTCCACATTGGTTATATGTCTTATATGTCACTTTTATGTCAATAGTGCAGATGAGTGACACCTCTCTCTTGTTGCCTGTTTTTGCTTTTCTTCTAATTAAGGAATTATTAAAAGCTCTAAAAGTGAGAGATTCAGTCTTGTAACTATAAACTCTGTCATGGCCTTTTTGTTTTAGTTGTATGGTTTCTAGATACTCTTCTTCTCTATCGAATCTTCTCTTTCTGCCTTTCATTGACTTTGTTGTGCATTAGATTTGTAATTGTTTTCTTTTTTAAGGATTCTTTGTTAGTAGAGGTAATTTATTTATTTCTCACGGTTTCCTTGATCACTTATTTTCATTTTGAATATCTTCAATAGATGCTTGTTTTGGAGCCAGATAAGGTATTCATGCCAAGTTATGTAACTGTGAATCTTGGAGCAGAAGAAAAGTCAATTGAGATATGGAACATGTGTCTGGATAGCATGAAGGGAAAATGTCGAAAGGTGCACAAATGGCTTTTTGCAGCTAGTCAGATTAGAAGTGTTAGGTAAGATCAATACTCATTTATTTTTGGTAAACAGCTGCTTTGTCCTTGTGCTTTACTAATAGGTATTGTGTTAAATGATTACTAGGTGGCCATATTCAAACTTACCTGAACAATATTTATATTTCTGACAAAATAAATTACTAAAGCTAATGAACAGAAGTGAACTTCATGTAATAATCACACCCAGCAGTGCCTGTCATAAAATATCAAAAACATTTTTGTGCCAGTTTTATGTAACTCAAAATTAAATCTGATCTCACATTTTCATGCTCCTTCCAGTTTATACAAGAGAGATGAGCGCTGCTTGTTCCTGTATGTACACCAAAACTCTGATGACTTTCAAATGTACTTTCCATCAGTCCAGTGTCGTCAAAGGTTTTTTGATTTGGTGAAAGAGATGACAGGGGACCAAGAAGGAATGGTTATGGACCTGGATGCTCAGCAGGCAGAGGATCAGATAAAAGTACGTGTATATTTCTAGGTAATGCTACATTGTCATACTGTTAATCACCATTATCAATAATTTTAGATATAGCATCTGTAAAACTACAATGAATGATTAACAGAAACTAATATTTTTATTTATGCTTGGATTTCAGTTAAACCATCTTGAAAGTGATTTCATTTACAGATGATGTCATTAACAATTGTATGGAAAGATGTGCTCTGTTTTTCAGTTTTCATTTTCAGTATGCTTCATTACTAAGTGTATTAAAAACAAAGATTCCAAGACTTACCAAGCGGGAAAGCGCCGGCAGACAGGCACAATGAACAAAACACACACACACACACACACACACACACACACACACACACACACACACACACACACACACACACAGAATTACTAGCTTTCGCAACTGATGGTTGCTTCTTCAGGAAGGAGAGGGAAAGACGAAAGGAAGTGGGTTTTAAGGGAGAGGGTAAGGAGTCAAGGAGTCATTCCAATCCCGGGAGCGGAAAGACTTCCCTTGGGGGGAAAAAAAGGACAGGTGTACACTCGTACACACACACACATATCCATGCGCACATACACATACACAAGCAGACATATTTAAAGGCAAAAAGCCTTGTGCCTGTCTGCCGACGCTTTCCCGCTTGGTAAGTCTTGGAATCTTTGTTTTTAATATATTTTTCCCATGTGGAAGTTTCTTTCTATTTTATTTTCATTACTAAGTGTGAGTGATAAACCCCAGTTTTACACATTCAAGTTGAAAGGTTTGCTCATTTGATCCTGTTCAAAAGTTCCTTGCATTGGTTTAGACCATTTACTGTATAGTATTTCTTATTGTATTTTTATGTATGGTCTGTGAGGTTTGTGTTGTAATGTGTTTGTTGATGAAATTGCTTTGGTTCAGTTATCCAACAGAACTCAAACAAAAATTGTTGGTTCTTGCCCACTCGTCTCGTTTAGTGTGCCTAAGGGATGCGGTGTTGCTATACTAACAATTCAAGCAAATAACATTACTAGTTTTATTTCTGTGAAGCAGAATTTACAATACTTAACTTTGAATTTACAAAAGTGTCACAAACGAAGGGCAACATGCTACCAAGTCAGAGTTCATGCAAGTTTGTCACCCAGTTTGTGGATCACCAATACTCAATTTGTAGCGCTCTCTCCTAGGCCTTGCTATGCTCCGTGAATATGTTCCACTAATGTTCGTACACTGATCTGATCTGAGCGGCTGGAGTGGCACTTATACTCACTTCTTGCAGAGGTTGCTCCTGGCATGGCACGGTCCTTGTCAGCGGGTTATTGGCTGATGATTCCTCACCGCCTTCTCACCTTCTCTGGTCTTGCATTCTTTCTCTTCGTTCCGGCACTTCTGGTTACGCCAGAACATCCCCCCCCCCCCCCAAAGCGATGGACCATGGGCCATCATTGTGTATGGAGTGTGACCACTGTGGGGGAGGCAGGAGTGTGGCTTCTGGCCATACTGCACCATCTGGCCTATGCTCTGGCACAAACGTCCCCGCGAAAATGACCAGAAGGGTATGCTTCCACCTCCTGTTGCCAGGAACCAGATGAAGAAGGTTGCGACTGCTGCAGTGTGGGTGGGTCGAACTCTTATCAGTTGGATGAGAGGAGACAGAGGAGGTGAAGGCTCCGTCTCCAAGAGATGGTCCCGTGGTGTCGTGATGACACTCTCTGGTGGCTGCTGTGCCCATACTGTCCTCCTGACCCATGAATCTGTTTGAAGAGAGACTGAAAGATCATGACAGAGGCGAAGTTGATTTTGATGGCAGTGCTGCAAGCCATTGGGACCTGAAAGAAGATACATGCAAGCGCCAAGTCGATACATGGTCTCACCTTGTGCCCACCATCTGCTGTCACTAAAAACCATGTAAAAGACAATATCATGGGGCACGAAGTGATACTTGTGGCCTTCCGTCAGTGCCAGATGCTGAGGAGGGTGGAGCAGTGTCCGATGGCGGAGGCCATGAACAAATTCTGCCGACAGCGGCCCATCGCATGGGAGCAAATGATATGAGTTGAGAGACAGATGTAGTGCTTGATCCCTGGTGTGTGTGGAGTGAAGTTTGGCCACCTGCTGCTTGAAGTTTCTGACAAAACATTACACTTTGCCGTTTGACTGTAGATGGAATGGTGCACTAGTTAGATGCTGTATGCCATTGCATTCACAGAATGTTTCAAATTAATTTGACGTGAACTGAGGTCTGATGTCTGATACTATCACTTCAGGTAAATCCTCGAGTCAAAAAATTGACGACAACACATGAATTGTGCTACATGATGTTGGCGAGTTCATTGGCACAGCAAAAGGAAACTTGCTATACGAGTCAACCACAATCAACCAGCAAGTGTTCCAAAAAGGTCCCGCAAAGTCTATGTGCACACGTTGCCATGGCGATTGTGACTTAGGCCTAGCAGAAAATTTTTGTGGTGGAGCGGACTGATTTTCCACACCTGCGTGACAGTGTGATGTTATATGTTCTATTTGGGCATCCATACCCTGCCAAGTACAGTGCTGATGCACTAACTGTTTTGTATGAAGAATTCCCCAGTGTCCTTGGTGAAGTAACTTCAACACTTCTTTGTGCAAAGCTTTAGGGATCAACACGTGTGACTGTCTACTGTCATTTAGAACAAGAAGCACACCATTTTGTACAGCAAGGCTATGACGATGTGCAAAGTATCGGCATACTACAGAGTTCTTTATGTTATTCAGTGAGTGAGCCAAGATGTGTGAATATAATTGAGCAAAATGTTCAAATCTGAGTCAGCTTCTGTGACCTGTGCAATTTTCTTATAGTTCAGCGGGAAAGACTGACGCAATTTTGAATCCTGAGCCTCTATGTGACAACAAGATGCAGCAGAAGCATCAAAGTCTGTATCAGGACCAATCGGAAGACATGAAAGTGCATCCGCATTATCATGTTGAGCTGCTGGATGATACACAATCTCACATTGGTATTGAGACAACAACAAAGCCCATCTTTGCTAGTTTTGGGCAGTTCGTACAGCAGTGGTTTCATCGTATGAAACAAGGACTGTGAAGGCTTGTGATTCATGACTAAGTAGAATTTTCTGCCACACAAATAGTGGTGGAATTTGGTGACACCATACACAAGAACCAAAGCCTCTTTTTCAATTTTCGAAAAGGTTCCACTGAGCTTTGGACAACACTTTTGCTGAGAAAGCAATTGGCCTGTCTATATCATCAGTTCTGTGCAAAAGCACTGCACCGATTCTGTAAGAGGAAGCATCAACTTGCAATACAAGTGGTTTGTTCGGATCAAAATGAACTAAGCATCGATTACCGAGCAATGCATCTTTAAGTTTTTCAAAAGCTACTTGGCACTCACATGTCCAAACAAAGGGGACATTCTTGTGGCGCAACCGATGCAATGGAGCTGCTATTTGTGCAGCATTCGGTATGAACTGAATATAATACTTCATTTTCCCTAAAACTGATTGCAATTCTGTGACATTGTGAGGGACTGGCAAATCTCGTATGACTAACAAATGTGACTTAAGAGGATGTACACCTTGACTGTTTATGACATGACCAAGATACTGCAACTCAGGTTTAAAAGAATCACACTTATCCGGCCTACACTTTAGTCCTGCATCAGATAACACACGAACAAGGCATGTAAATTTGCAATATGTTCTTCAGGTGTACAACCTGCTACTACAATATTGTGGAAATAGTTTGAACGGTTTGGCACTTGTGCAGTCAGCTGTTCCAAATACTGTTGACAAATGGTGGGTGCGGAAGCACTGCCAAAAGGCAAATGCAAATATTTAAACAATCCCAAATAGTATTCACTACATACACGTTTTGAGATTCTTCATCGAGCAGTAATTGAAGATATGCTTCACGCAAATCAATTTTTGAAAAAATAGCATCCAGTGCCTAATCTGTCCATGAGATCCTTTGGGTGTGGCAATGGATAAGTATCAATGACAGGTTATGGGTTGACTGTAGACTTAAAGTCAACACAGAGGTTAATGTGACATGAAGATTTGTGCAGCAAAACCAGTGGAGTTGCCCATTCATTAGCTGATATGGGTGTAATAACTCCGATAACTTGCAATTCTTTAAGTTCAGCAGTAACTTTGTTCCGTAACGCAATGGTAACAGTTCTGGCTCAACAAAATTTCAGCTGAGTTTTGTCTTTGAGAGTAAAGTGTATAACAACATTTTTGGGTTTGCTAAACCTTCATAAAAGAGTTCCAGGAATTCTTTTAGCAAGCTAGCTACTCTGTCTTTTGCTTTGAATGCAGACACTGACAACAGATTGTCCTGCATTTTAAAGCCAAACAATTCAAAAGAATGAAGACCACATATGTTCTCACACTCGCATGATTGTAGCACTGTAAAAGTCACTGTTTGCATATGCGAGCAATGCATAGCAGGCAAAATACATGTTCCGAGAACGGGAATGTCTTGTCCATTATAAGCTGTCAGTTGCATGCTAGTTTTAGACAGGCATGGGGATCCTAACAGTTCATATGTGTGATGATTGAGCAATGTGACTGAGGCACCTGTGTCCAACTGAAATTTCGAATTCCCACAAGTGAGTAAATGAACAACAAGTTAGTTTGACTGATGTATCACTGACAAAACTGCATGCTTGCTAGTTGCAGACTTGGAATATACTGCATTAATGACATGGGTCTTGTGACTGGATTTTTGTGAGTGGGCTGAATTCTTATGCTTCTTCCGTTGCAAACTTAGGGATTGTTCATGTCTTTTCTACCACAAGCGTAACACTGAACTTGTCGGGAGGGGCAGTCTTGGCGTTTTGCCATGAGTAACACCTATGGCAAGACTTAATTCTGAATTCTGTTCGCCTTTGTAGCAAACTGCTTACATGCCATGGAAAAGCGAACTGCCTACATGGCAAGGAAGGTTGTTTACTCAGGGCAGCTAGTACACGCCACCAGTGCAGAATGGGGCAATTACAAGCAAGGGACTCAACCCAGCAAATATCTGGCTGCTCAAATGTATGAGCCGACAACGCACCAGAATCATACTGATCTAGTATTTGTACTACTTGCTGAAGTGACTGATTAGTGTGTTTCAGAATTTGTTCTCTGAGTTTACCATCATGTACATTTTACATGATCGCATCACGCAACATAGCATATGAATATAAAGGACTGCAAGCCCATTTGAATTTATGTTTTCTTGTCATACGTTGCAAATCTATTACCCACTTGTGATACGTTTGTTCTGACCATTTTTTGCAATTAAAGAATAGATACCCAGCTGCTACCACATTCACTTGGTGGTCATAATAGTTTGTTAGGGACTGTACTTTTTGGTCGTACGACAGTCTGCTCGAAGTGGCATTAGGAAAGAGTCTTTGAATTAATGTAACACTGCACTTCCTACCGTGGATGGTGGATATGGAAGTTCCACAGTACCTGGAATATTGTGAGCTAGCAAATGTGCCTCGAGCCATTCCTCCTCTTGTTCAATAAACTGTCGAAAAGTAGCTGCAGCACCTTGTTGAGTAATGCTGATATTTGTTGCATCTGAAACAGAAACATCTGCATTAGCTGTGTGACATCTAAAGCTTGCGGCTGTGGTGCCTGAGCAGGGGGTGGGACAGGTGGGGGGTCATGTTGGAAGACACAAAAGCAACAAATAGACAAAGCAAGAAATCTAAATAATGACAAAATCAAAGAAATTTTCTACAACGCCTACCTGAAAACATTGATTAGCAAAAATGACAAACTGTTAAAACAAGAAGCACCCCTACAAAGTAAAGACAGAGAATTAAGGCATGAGGACAATATTCTTGAAAGGCCGTGGCTACCAGGCATGGAATTTGGAGGATTCTTTTTGCCAGTTGGGTTTTGCCCACTGGTCTCGTGTAGGCTGTCTAAGGAATGCGGCATTCTCAGAGTGCTATACAATAATTCAAGCAAATAATATTAGTAATTTTATTTCTTTGAAGCAGAATTTACAATACTTAACTTGAATTTATAAAGGTGTCGCAAAAGCAGGGGGATATACAGCCAAGTCAGAGTTCATGCAAGTTTGTCACCCAGTCTGTGGATCACCAGTACTCACTCATCCGATCTGAGTGGCCGAGTCTAGCAGGAGTGGCAGTTATATTCACTTTTTGCGGAAGTTGCTCCTGAAATGGCACGGTCCTTGGCAGTGGGCTTTTGGCTGATGTTTCCTCATCACCTTCTCTGGTATTGTGTTTTTCCTCTTCGTTCCGGCACTTGTGGTTATGCCAGAACAAAAATAACCTCATATATCCTTAAAATTTTACTTACATATACCAACCTGTGGAGTGAAATGATGATCAGTACTGTGTTGATGAAGTGTGTGTTGAGTTAGTTCTGTATGTAAAACAGTACTTAAATTTATTGAAGACTAGCCCTTTCCTTGTGGCTTTACCTACATATGTGTTCGACACATATATTGAACACACCTCCTCTCTGTGTCTAGTTCTTCCTCTGTCTGTCTGTCCACGTCATCCTCCAATCTCTGTCTGTCTTTGTCTTCCTGCCCAGTCTCTCTCTCTCTCTCTCTCTCTCTCTCTCTCTCTCTCTCTCTCTCTATCTCCTTCTTCCCCTCTCTCTGTCCATTTCCTCAACACCCTCTGTCTACCCATATCTTCCTCTGCACTCCAGAACTGTGTGAAGTTTATGATCCTCGTCTATGACATAAAATTGTGGTGGTTACCACAACTCGAGGACCTGAAGGCAAGGCCAAGAAGACAATGAACATCTTGAAGTGTCTTTACCACATGTCCTGGGGAGTGGACAAGGTGTGTCCGCTCCAGTTTTATAGGGTCTTTGCCTGATCATGGCTGGACTATGGGTGCACAGTGTATGGGTCAGTAAGTCCTTATTTATCTAAAGACCATTTATGCTATGCACCATGAGAGGATCATGGGTACTTAGAAGATCAGTCTCATTCCCAGTCTCTGTGCTAGACTGGTGAACTGCTGCTTATCATCCAGAGGCAACTTATCATGGTGCGTAAGGTGTGTCAGTTCCTTGCTACTTCCACCTCCCCAGCATACCATACTGTTGCTTGTCCGGCTATGGAACACCTCTTTACCTATAATCCATGGGGAATGAGGCTGTTTGGGATCTGTGTGAATTGTGTGGTTGAGCCCAATAGTGTGAAGTATGTACAGGCTCAAATTCGGTGTTTTAACCGATTGCCAGTCAGGTTGCTACAGAGGCCCAGAGGAACTTAAATTTAGTGCAGTACAGGGAAGGTTTCCCTCTTGCATGTGTTTTTAACACATTATTTTATAACAGTGTAACTGAGTAACCCAACTATGTAGCTGTGTTTACAGATGGGTCTGAACAGGGAACTCTGTTGGTAACTCTGTTGTTTTCACTGAGTGTGTGCTCAATGTCGGACTGCCTCCAGACTTTACGGTGTTTTAGCCAGAATTATATGCAATATTGTGGAGACTGGAACAGATGGGACATTTTTTTAGTGCTAAATTTATTATCTGTTGAGATTCTTTGAGTTCACTTCATTCTCAGCAATGCTTCAATAAAATAGTCCAGCATACCCGGACACCTTACTCCGAGTACAAAGGATGGAGAAGAAGGGGTCTTGCTGGTTGCCAAGGCACATGGGTATTGCGGGGAATGAAAGGGCAGATATAGCAGCCAAGGAGGTATGTCATGATCCTCAGATATTTCAGTGTGTCATCCCCCTACATGCTATCACCTCACTGTTGAGGTGAAGAATTTTGTGTCAATGGGAAGATGAGTGGCTGGAAGTGTCAGAAAATAAGCTCCATCTAGTAAGTCACACAGTGCAGTGGTGGCGTACCTTTTTCCAGCCACTCAGACGGGATGAGGTTCTTGTTACTCATCTTCACTTAGGCCATAGCCCTACGATGCATGGCTTCTTGCTCCAACGAAAGGACGCTCAAGACTGTGGTGCTTGTTAGACTTTGCTTTATTTTCAGACCAGAGAGCAGTGGCAGGTTTGCTGACAGATCTGACCTCTATTTCATGTAATGTTCAAATGAATGTGGTGATAGTTTAAAGGTTTTGTGATTTGTCCCACTTTTTTCCAAAAAGTTTAGGAAGATGTTCTCAATGTGTCAACAGCTTAAGTGGCCTACCACTGTTTTTTTTTTTTTTTTTTTTAAGTGGTCAGCCAGTCACATTTTCCTGTACACTTCTTTTAGTTCTTCTGTCATTTTACTTCTGTTTTAATCCCAGAGATAGCATCTTTCATACTTTCTCCATTGCCTTAATGTGTGTGAGTTAGAGTGATTCTGTGGGTCAATGTGAGTGAGGTGAGAGTGATTTAATGAGTGTCCCTTTCTAAGTTGCTTCCTCACTGTGTGACAACAATTTTAGTCATCTTATCTGCTGATAATCTTGTCATTGAGCACTTATAATCTAAAACACACACACACACACACACACACACACACACACACACACACACACTCTCCACCTGCCTTACGAATCTCTCCCCTCCCCCTTCCAGCCCTTCTCTCTGTCCAGTTCCTCCTCTCCCTCACTCTATCCATCCATCTCAACCTGTTCCCAGCCATGCTCATCAGCACATTGAGCCCATGCAATACAGTTTAATAAAGCAGGCAGGTTGATGCGACTCCTGCAACATGCCTGTCATGCAGAGCAGCCTACATGCTGGGGCATGGAAAGGCTACTCTGCAAAGCATGTTGACCTGACAGGCTTACATTGTTTACACTCAACATGCTTGTCATGCAGTGAGCACCATGAGCTGGAAAAAAACATTTTTGCCTCTAGCTCCGCTACTATTGGAGATAGGAGGTTACAAACATCATAGTTCTGATAATTGGGAGGCCTGCTGTTTCTGAACCAAATTGGGTTGAAATTGATCCAGGGGTTTGGCAGGAGGTCCGGGACATACACACTGCTTTATACAGGGTGAGTCGCGTAAGATGTAACACCCCCTTTATTCCGGGGGCGACTGCACATGTCAGCATGCGGTTTTTGGCTAATCAATGCGGACTATGGATCACATACATTGGTACAAGCACAATAATCACAACATTTATATTGACCGAGATAATGAGGCAAGTACATGTTTTTTAAATGGGATGCTATACTTTCATTACCATCATTCGAACACTCTGGAAAAGACGCGTATAGTGATGTAACGCATGTTGCTATTGTGATACAAGTTTCACTTAAAAGAGGGCAGATGCCTACGTAGCGTAGGCCATGCATGCTGCATAGAGCATGGCAACTCAGCCTTCGGGTCGCGCAAGGCATGTTTACAGACTGCAGCCACTTCTGACTGCCTCGACCTTTAATCATACAATATTTCCCACCGTCTTCTAAGCAAAGTTTGAATCACAATAGCAATATGTGTTACATCACTATACGCGTCTTTTCCAGAGCATTTGAATGATGGTAAAAAAAGTATAGCGTCCCATTAAAAAACATGTACTTGACTCATTATCTCAGTCAATGTAAATGTTGTGATTATTGTGCATGTACCATTGTATGTGCCCCATAGTCCATTATGATTCGCCAAACACTGCTTGTTGATACGTGCAATCACACCCAGCATAATGGGGGATGTTCCGTCTTAGGCGACTTACCCTGTATAATAACAAGATTGCTATTTAAATGTTAGTAGGACCTTTTCTACACATTAAAAGTTTTCAAGAAATGAGCAGCTAACAGCTGTAGATTGAAGTACAAATACCAAGCTAACTGGCATAATGGCAAGCATTGCTGCCCACAAACATCGAGGTCCCATGTTCAGTTCCTGCACACCACTACAGATTTCTCTGTGGTGTGACAAATCTGCATGAATAAATCAGCAGAGATACAGACATGCAAGTTACCTAAGTGGTATCATATCAAAAATTTGCTTTAGGCTGGGATGCACATGACCTTATTTTGTTTTTGCTTTCAATTAAATCAGTTTATCATAAGAAAACTACTAGCAAGTCAAAAATTGAAAGCCTTACACCTCTCTCTCTCTCTCTCTCTCTCTCTCTCTCTCTCTCTCTCTCTCTCTCTCTCTCTCTGCTCATTTCCTACTCCCCCTCCTCTGTCCACCTCATACTCTCCCTCTCACTGTCCAACTTCTCAGCTCCCTTTCTCTATCCAGTTCATCCTCCCCCATCTCAATATCCATCTCTTCTTCTTCTCTGATGGGGACAGGGAGGGGCAGAGAGATTGACAGAAAGAGGGAAGGAAGAGGAGACGAACATGGAGAGTGGGAGACAGAAAAGTGTGCAATCTATGTGACAAACCTCCCTGTTCTTACTATCCATCTCCCCTCTCTCTACTGTACATGCCTATCCGCATATGTGCCGCAGAAACAAAATCTGATACTACCCACCTAACATGCCAGTTGTGCAGGGCTGTCTAGATGTCAGCACTACCAATCCTTTTTCACCCCCACACTCACACCTGTGGGAGCTATGTGGTGCTTACTTACCCCCTCACCCCCCACCCTGGTACTACTTTCCAAGCAACAAGTGGTATGTGTGTCAGATTTGGTTGAAATTGATGTAGTGGTTTAGGAGGAGATGTTTCAGCCATTTGAACAGAATAGCGTTATAGGCCTGTGGGCAGCTGATTGGATGTATTGACATATTGCTGCACAAGTTGTGCACAGTGTGGTACAGGTGGTGTGTTGTAGCTTTCAGAAGCGATCTGTGGAACATTCAGACACCTACAGGCCAGTTTCTGGTCAGCTGGATAGTACAGACACACGTCAAGATTGGCACATTTCGTGAACAGCAGTGGCTGACCAGACATCATCCAGGGGTGAAATGTGGGCACATGTTGTATCTGCCACATCGTCGGGTACCTTTGGGAACTATCTGCTTATAGCAGGATTAATATGACAGGCCACCACTGACATCAACTCTACCTAGTATGGCTACCACAAATTGCTACTTCCAACAGATACAGTGATAAACATTCAACTAACTGTACACAGCATACCTACCATTTTGACACACTTACATGACCAAACATAGAAATGTGCAATTGATGCATTATGAAACGGTTACGTGCAAATATAAACTTATTTCTAAGAATTTAAGGTTTTGTTTATTTTTATTTAAATCGAATTTAAAAATGTAAGGACGACTAATTTTATAAAGTTTTCATATTCTTGCATTCTAAACATACAGAATGTTCTTAGTAGCTACAAAAAGAGAAAGAAAATGTAACAAGAGAGGAGTACATTAATAAGTCAAACTCCCCTGCAAAAACTGAGAATTGTGGATATTCGAACAAAAGTGGCATCTGATATATCACAAGAAAGAGTAGCATCAAAAGATTCAATTTAGATCAGAGATCTCTCAGCTCGATTCATTACAGGACGTATCATGATGGTAACTCATATCTTAAATCTTTCGGAGCCACACTCCGTGTTAAAGGAGTGCAGATCCCACCCCGTAGCCTACACTCGCCCCAGTCTTCCATGTTACTACTAGTTGTTCATTAATGAAAAAACAGAAATAAACACTATTATTTAAATATGTAAGTGTGACATCACAGCATTACAAAAATAGCCATTTTTTACCAGCTCAGACAATATATTTGCAATGCTTTTGACTCTTCTGACTACTCATATTTTCCCTGTTTCTCCTCAGGAGGTTGATTTCCACTGCAATCTGAAACAGAAATAATAATTTTTAAAAAGATTGCAAGATTTTTTCTTTACAGTGAGTGGCCTAGGGGTTTCTGTGGTGTATGCAGATTAGTTTAACTGTACTTTATAAGAATATTATGAAAATGAAAGTTGCTACTCATGATGTAGCAGAGATTCTGAGTCGTAGGTAGGCACAACAAAAAGACTCTCACAGTTTAAACTTTCGGCTATTAAGGACTTTGTCAACAATAGATGACAGACATACATACACATGCACACTCAACTCGCACGAACATCTGCAGTCTCAGGCGGCGGTTTTCAGTTGCCTGAGACTGCAGTCGTGTGTGCAGACTGCGTTTGCGTGAGTTTGTATGTATGTATGTCTGTCACCTATTGTTGATGAAGGCCTTAATGGCAGAAAGCTTTAATTGTGAGTGTCTCTTTGTTGTGCCTATCTGCGATTCAGCATCTCTGCTATATGGTAAATAGCGACTTCCCTTTTCATAATATTGTTACATTCCTTCCTGGATTTTCTATTGTTTGAACTTATAAGAATTGTTTGTGAGTAAAATATTTGTAATTAAAATTTATTGCAGAAGCTTATTAATTAGTGTGTGTCTTTTTTTTTTAGTATGAATATGAGCAAGATGAACAAGGAAAAAGAATTGTGTTAGGAAAGGGCACTTTTGGAGTTGTGTTTGCTGCCAGAGATCTAATAACACAAGTAAGGATAGCAGTGAAAGAAATTCCAGAGAAAAATAAAGGGTAAGGTTCAGCTATGTAATTTTGATTATGGTTTTTAATATGTGGACTGCTAAATTCTGTTGCATTACTGGACTAAATCAATGTCCAGGAATTGCAGAAAAATAAAAGTAATTTCTTGTAACTGGTCTTAGTGACTATATTTTTGCTTCCAGAAGTCTTATTAGTCATAAATTACGTGTGATATGCTTATTAAATCATCACTTTGTAACATGTTCTTAGCTGAATACTGAAAGTTAATTTGTGTGAGTGCTAATTTTGAAGTAAATAAATTATAACATTCTATCCCTAACCATATTTCCTTCTTTGTCAATCTTGAATGTGTAATAAGAGAAGTGGCATAAAGTTGTGAACGAATTATTGAAACATTTGACAAAGATTACCACCAATAAATTGAGTGATGGGCAAGAATAATTAATTGTTACACAATGAGGAACAGAAATTCTCTAATTTTTTATAGGATAACTAAAAGCCCACTTGCATGATGATAAATTCAGTGTCACTGACAAGAGTAGCTGTAAGATGTACAAGGAGGTAAAATGATCTATTGTAAGTGAGACACACGAGGAAAGGAAAACTATTAACAATGTTTTTAGTAAATCAAATTGAAATTTTTGTTAATTAAGAAACACAGTTTAGCAGGTGAATAGAGAGAACCTAAATTCAAAAATATAGGGAATGCATTGAAAGAATGGCCACTGGGCCTGTTGTTCTACCTGTTTGATTTTATAAAGATTACACACAAGAATTTGCTTCCATTGTAGCAACAATTTGTCATAGTTTTCTGGATAAACTCTGTGTCCCAAATGACTGGTGTAAGGCACAAGCTGTACCCATTTCCAAGAGGTCATCAAGCAGATACATGTAACTGTTGATTATTTTTTTACCACAGACAATTTCTACTGTAGAATAATTGGATAAGTTTTATGCTTCCACATTGTGACAATTTTGGAGGCTTTAACTTGCCTCTGTAGGAATCCATATGGATTCAGGAAAACGTGATTGTGTGAAACTCCACTTATTCTGTTCATTCATGAGTCACAGAATGCAGTAGATAGTGGCACCCACACTGAGGCCTTGACTTCAAAAAGCATTATTGCCTAGTGGAAAAAAATAAGTACACAGAATGCCGGCTCAACCATGTGAATAGATAGATATTTTAGCAAATAGGACACAGTATGTCATTATCATTGGAAAAAAAACTGAAGGAAGTGTTGCCTAGTGGATAACAGTCACTAAATGAAGCTATCCATAATGGTGTTTTCTGTTGTAATTAGGTACATCACAATATCAAAAAATGGTAGTGAAATACAGGAAAATACCCAGAACATTCATGTTTCATGCAGGAATGTGCAGTTAATTGATAAAATAAACAAATGTAACTTAGTGCTTGTACATAGGTAGAAGTACCCTTTATTGTGTGATTACATCATAGACAATCAACCTATGGAAACAGTAGCAAACGTAAAATATTTAGGAGTGTTTATCCAGTGCTACTGAAATTTAATAATCACATAAAACTCTTTATAGTAAATAAAGGTACCAAACTGAGATAAGTGGGAAGAATAGTGAGCAAATTTAATTTTTCTAAGAAGGAAGTAGCTGCTTCATCTGTTGTTTACCTGAGTCGGAGTGTAGCTTGTCAGTTTGAAACAATTACCTTGTAAGACGAGGTAGAAAAGATTTAAAGAAGTATTCTACATTTTGCTGTAGTTTCATTCGTTCATTGGTATAGCATAATGGATTTGCTCATCCAACTCCAGTGCCAGATGCTCCAGGATTGGCATTGTACTTTAAGGAGAGTCTTACTGTTAAAATTACGTGATTGCACCTTCCACAGGAGTCAAGCAATGCAATACTCCCTTCTACATGGTTCTCACTAAATTATCACGGTGGTAAAGTCTTGAGCTTGTGCATTGGATTACTGACAGCCTTCCCATGCCTCACCATTCAGAAATGGAATGGATTCCTTGTGGTGGTGGTGGTGGTCATGTGGGGGGGACTGGGGGTAGATTATAGTGGTTCTCTCTCTCTCTCTCTCTCTCTCTCTCTCTCTCTCTCTCTCTCTCTCTCTCTCTCTCTCTGACTTCTCAATTTTTCTGATTTTATTTATTACTTTCATATTATCTCTTTCACATCTGCCTTGCTGTGCTGCCTGCCTTCATCCAGTGCCAAAGGTGACTTTCCTAGCTAGCTGTTGTGAAGTTCAGTCTTCTCTAATTATTGGCTCTGTGTTTCAGTAAACAAAGAATGCATAGGTTTCAAAAGTGAATGATGTGAGCATTTGTATGCTACTTTCAGCGTTTTTCCACTTTGTAGGTAGATGTTTGTTGCATGTCTATTACAGTAATGTGAATGGCATATATCTAAGTACTACCCTTTTCCCCTGCAGCTTCACCCTTGTATGCATTTTGCACATATGTTGTACACATCTCCTCCTCCTCCCCCCCCCCCCCCCCCCCCTCTGTCCATCTCTTCCCCTTGTCTCTGTGCAGGAAACGTAAAGTGTTTATTTATTCCAGTCTGTAATTGTAAATAAAATAATGTGACCTATCTTTGCAGTGCTGTTTTATAAAATGACATTCTCATTTAATTGAGACTGTAACATAGCAATTACGAACTGTTCAAAGAGAGAATCATGCAAATGGAGGACTGTACAGGTAGGTCTTCACTCAGTGCCTCATTATTGTTATTATTTTTTTATTAGATGGACTACATGTCATCAGTACTTTAGCAGGAAGGTTCCTTATGTGTTGAGAAGGGGAGACTAATTTGGCGTCTTGCAATGTATCATCCCAGTGCTGGTATCCTTCCATTTGTATAAGTACAGGAATGCTATGTTGAATAGCGCTTTGCTGTTGAAAGCTGTCTAAAGCATAACCAACCATGAGGACTTTAGTTGTATCGACAGTAGGGGTGTCTTATCACTACAATACATGTATCTGTGGTCCATTTAATGTGTGTACTACATGTCTGTCCATAGCCTCTACCCTCGTCTCTCTGTCCATCTCCTGTCGTCATCACTCTATGTCCTCCTCCCCGATCTTTTTATCCATCTCTCATATCTCTGTCCATCTCTTCCTCGTCCTCTCTTTATCTAACTCTTCCTTCCTCTTCTGTCCATTCACTCCTCTCTCTGACTAACTCTCCGTTACCCCTCTCTTTCTGACTCCTGCCTCCCTCCTCTCTCTCTCTCTCTCTCTCTCTCTCTCTCTCTCTCTCTCTCTCTCTCTCTCTCTCTCTCTCTCTCTCTCTCTGTCTCTCTTTCCCTCTTTCCATCTTCTCCTTTCACCTACCTCCGCCCTTCTCTTCTCCCCCCCCCCCCTCTCTCTCTCCTCCACATCCTCCATCCACCTTTCCTCCTTCTTTGTCTCTCTGTCCACCTCTTGTCTTCCCGTCTCTCTGTCTACCTCATCTTCCCACCTCCATCTCCTCCTCCCTTCTTTCTCTGTCCAGCTTATCCTTCCTCTCTCTCACTACCCAGCTATCTCTCCCCCCCCCCCCCCCTCTCTCTCTTGTGCCCACCTACAGGTGTAGCCCCTGCAAAGCTTGCCAATACTGACTGTACAACAAGCCTGTTGTGCAGGGCAGCCTACTTGTTAGCAATAGAAAATGTTGCTTGTATCTCTGCACCTATGGGAGCTAGAAGATTCTAACTTAGGTAGTGGCGATTCTCCTATAGCTAGCAGTATGTGTACAGTACTTGGTTGAAATTAATCATATTGTTTAGGAGAAGATGCTGGACATACATACATCCTGTTTATTTTGTAACCATTATTGCTGACTTTTATCATATTTTCTTGCTTTTTATGTTATATGTAAGGTGAGAATTGGTAATCTGCACAGTATTTGTGAAGGTAAGTATGGGCCATCTAAACTGATGACTTTTTGCTTGCATATATTATGTTTGAGCACTGAGAGACAGCTGACCCAGTTGGAAGCAAAGTAAATGCTACTAGGGACTACCATAGCAGGTTTTCTTAGCAACATATTTGTTTGTTTTTCATTACAGAGATGTTCAGCCATTGCATGAAGAAATAAAGCTACATTCTCAGTTGAGACACAGAAACATTGTGCAGTATTTGGGTTCAGTGTCAGAAGATGGTTACTTCAAGATTTTCATGGAGCAAGTACCAGGGGGTAAGTGGATTTCTAATATATTTTCTGGGATGAATTACTTTGATGTTCAAATCATTAGCAGTTTTCCTCATCAGGTTCATGGTTAATGAAACTAGTTTTCATGACAGAATATATTTGTTTTAATTAGCTCTACAGGATGTAAACAGTAACTTTTTGCAAGTTACAGTAACTTTTTCACCACAGTGGTGCAGGGGAAGTTGAGACAGTTTGATATAGTGATCTATCAAGATAGCAAACAGCCTCAAATTGGTCTACAAAAGCCACTGAAGTTATAGCTCATGCGCATGAGACTTTGAATATCCTCTTGCCTTCTTATACCACCAGCTAAGTTGGTCTTCAGTGGTTGAAGCTTATTTCTGTCTCTGACAGAAATCGTTGTCGAGTATTAATCACGCCTCATGTTTGCACTTACAGATTGTAAAATTTATGTATGTATAAATTTTACCTTAAATTTTTATGAATTAACAGCACAAAATTATCAATTAAATAGCTTTCTTTTTCCTGTGCCCTTCTTATTCTGAGACTACTTTATTTGTAAGTCTAGATCAAGTTTAGATCAAATTGTAAATGTAATTAGCTTTCACATAACATTCACAATACTCTCTTTTTCTTTCAGTAGCCTCAATAATGGAAAGTTTAAATTGGTCATGTTAACAAACTAAAAAATATAAAGAAATCTGATCGACTAAGCTGGTGGCTAAGAGGACAAGAAGATGTTTCAAATCTCTTGTGACGCACATGCACTGTAGCCTCAGTGGCTTTTATAGGCCAGTCTGAGATTGTTTCGTGGCTTAATGGGTCACAAGATTTCTATGTTGAGTGTTTCGTCTCGACTTCACCTACACCTCTGTAGTATGTTTTTAATAGTTATTGGTTACCCCCCTGTATATTTGTCAAAAGTTCAGTTTCTTTTCCTAATTTTCACTCATTAGGTAAAACAGGAAAGAGTTGTTGCTTTGTGTGAATTAATTTTGAGAGAATGTATTTGTACTGACTGTGTGAAATAGTGAAAGTGGGAATCAACGAATTCGAGGATTGCAGTTTTGTGATATAGATTGTGTTCACTTGGAAGTAAATTCATCTGAAGTGTGGTATTTTGAGAATGTGTATTGCATCCTACTTTATTTGGATGTGGGACAGTGAAAACTGTAAAATCATTCATAAAAAAAGAAAGAAATGGAGACAAAAAGAAACTAAACAAAAAAGGCATATGAACACAATTCTTGCAGCAAATGACATTTATGTTTTTCAACAACCTCCAGTGTACTGACTATGTAACTTATCAAAGCTACACCTGACCCACAGAAGCAAATAAGTGTTGACAATATGGTTGTTCAATTGAGATGTACATTGTCTTAAAGAATTTCTTGAATCTTGTGTGGTAGTGTGCGATACAGCAAAAGACAAAAAATATTGCGTGACAATAATTTTCTGTCTATTTAAAACTTCCAGCTTCAAATGCTGATAAGCATGATATTACATATTAACTGGCCTGTGTTACGAAATGTGCTAGCTGAATACGAACAAAAATAACTGATAAAATTTGTTTTGTTGGCTTCCATTTCTACAGTTGTGCCAAATATAATGTATACTATTTTAATTGTTTTTTAAAGGAAGCCTGTCTGCCTTGCTGAGCTCCAAGTGGGGACCACTGAAAGAAAATGAATCTACCATTGTTTATTACACAAAACAAATCTTAGAAGGCCTTAAGTACCTCCATGATCAGAAAATTGTTCATAGAGATATAAAAGGTAAGATATAGCATAAAAGGAGTTGTGAATTGATGGATGTATGAATCTTAAACAGAGACAAAGTATGTTTGTTGATGAGCTTGTCAGCAGTGGTCTGAGTGAGTGAGAGTGTTCCAAACATTTCATCACTGCCTTGGAACCACGTGTAAAGAAAATGTGTTTTTATGTTTTCTATCAGTTATGCTGATAGTTGCACCTCCTGAAGATAGAACTGGTCAGCCCATTTGTTTCTTTGTGCATATAATAAATTTCTAAATGATTTTTTTATTTTCTATATTGATATATTTTTGATAGAAATAGCAAATAATGAAACATTTAAAAGCTCAAAAAATCTTTATTTGTGATTTTATGGTGCTTATCTAAGGTATTCATGTGAACTATTATTACACTGTGGATGCTACTAGTAGCATTTTAGCTCCCATTTAGTTAACAGTTTGCACAGTATCATTTAGGTGTCTGTAACAATTTTCCCACAGTAGAAGACAAGTGGATAGCTTTGGGAGAGGCAGGAGAGGGTCAACAAGGTAAAAAGGCAAGGTCTAATAGAAATCCTTGAATATCACAGGAGCTATTGAATTTAATTGATGAGAGGAGAAAATATAAAAATGCAGGAAATGAAGCAGGTAGAAGGAAATCAAACGTCTAAAAATGAGATAGACAAGAAGTGCAAATTGGCTAAGTAGGAGTGGCTAGAGAACTGACGTAAGTCGATAGAAGCATGTACAACAGTGGAAAGGTCAGACCTACCTATAGGTAAGTTAAATAGGCCTTTGGAGAAAAGAATGGACCTTAAGAGCTCCAATGGAAAACCAGTACTAAGCAAAGGAGGGAAAGGTGGAAGGAATATCTCAAGGGACAGTAAAAGGTAAATGAACTTGAAGGCAACATTATAGAGAGAAGAGGAAGTAGGTGAAGATGAAATAGGAGAGATGATACTGTGAGAAGAATTTGACAGAACACTGAAAGATCTAAGTTGACACGAGGCCCTGGGAGTAGATGACTGATAGCCTTGGGAGAGCCAGCCATGACAAAACTCCTCCATCCAGTGTGAAAGATGTATGAGACAGGTGAAATACCCTCCCACTTCAAGAAGAATGTAATAATTCCAATTTCAAAGAAATCATGTGCTGAAAGGTGTGAATATTACTGAACTACCAGTGTAATAAGTCAGGATTGCAAATACTAACACAAATTATTTACAGAAGAATGCAAAACTGGTAGAAGCCGACCTTGAGGAGATCAGTTTGTGTTCTGGAGTAATGAGAGAACCCACGAGTCAATACTGACTCTATGACGTACCTAGAAGACAGGTTAAGGAAACGAAAGCTACGTTTATAGCATTTGTCGATTTAGTGGGAACTTTTGACAGTGTTCGATGTTGATTAGAATACACACTGAAGTACTAGGAGTAAAAAGTTATTTGCAACTTCTACAGAATGCAGGTGGCATTACAAAAGGTCGAAGGGCATGAAAAGGAAACAATGGTAGAGAAAGGTGTGAGATAGGGTTATAGCCTATTCCCAATGTTATTCAGTCTGTAGAGTGAGTAAGCTGTGAAGGAAATCGAGTAGAAGTTTTAAAAGGAAGAAGAAATAAAAATTTACAAACTGTCCTAATAACTTGGCGTACTGACGACTACCAGGTCTCATCAAATTTTGCCCCATGTCCTTTGCTTGAACAGTTTTCTGCTGCTGCCAATTTTTCAGATTACTCCATGCACATGTCCTGCCTGAACTGTGTGAATCAAATGGTAAATGTAAGCCTTCCCACATTGACACAGAATTTTGTATCTGCCTGTAAGTCCCAACACACTCTTAATGTCAAATCTCCTTAAAAGATATGTCCTCAGCATAAGGAATAAAGGCCACAGATCTAATCTGTTCTTCTTGCACCTCTTGGAGTAGCCTAAACTCAGCAGCCTGTTGGATCTGCCTCTTGGAGTATCCATTTTCATTAAACAAAGGTGTCAAGTATGAAAATTTCTGTGTTAAACTGTACACATTAGAAACAAAGGAGCATAAATCTGTCTCCTTGGTTTGTTATGCTGGAGGCATATCCTTTAATCCACCTACCAAGATTAGAGCACTACTTGGTTCTGTCAAGCATTTTTTGGGACTTACAAAGCTTGGCAGATACAAAATTCCATGTCAGTACTGGAAGGCTTACATTGGACAGGCAATTTGCACAGTTCAGGACAGGTACACATAGCATTCCTGTTGCATGAGGCTACAACAACGTGAAAAATCGGTGGTAGCGAAATGTTGTCTAACAGAGGGACACAGGATGAAATTTTATGAGTTCAGTAAGTCTGGTTTTTAGGACAGTATTTATAAGGAAGTAATGGAAATCTGGTTGGCAGACAGTGAGATTAACAGAGACAAGGGCTCTCCTTTTAGCAGAACACTGAATCCTGTACTACGTCACATCAAAATACAACATGTGGTACATTGTTGGTGCCAGTGTTCTACAGTGGGTGGTGCTACAAGCCCAATCATGGGAGTAGGTCTTGTGATATGCAACACATGTGCTGAGTATGGTAAGGAGGCCTATCAGGATGATAGTTTCCAGCCTTGGAATCAGTTCAGTAGCACTCTAATAATGTGTTTGTACAGCAAGAGGATGTAAAACTAACACATGCTTTCCCTTGATAAAAAGATTATCAGACCATGATGCAGAATTGATTAACTTACAAAACCTAGCAGTTTGTACAGTTCAGAAACCATTAAATAAAAGTGTATGTTGCTCAACCTGGTATCTATAGAGCACTTAGAAAAATTTTAAGAAATGTTAATTGGGGAGATGTATATAATGAGTCAAATGCTAAAGATAAATGCAACACATTTCCCAATAAATTTATACCCCTTTTCAAACAAACAAATTACTAAATGTAACACCAAACAGTTTTCAAAGAAATCTGGAAGTGTCTTGGGAAAGAAAAAGAAAACTGTATGAGATAACAAGAATTAGTGAAGACCCAGAAATAATTTTACACCATAAAATTATTGTAACATACTGAGAAAAGTTGTCAGAAAATATGTGTTAGAGATGAGATTAACAACTCGGGTAATAAAATCAAATCAGTATGGAATGTTGTTAGAAGGCAGACAGGAAAAGTAACTACTGGAGCAAGTAGTATTACTATTAAAGAGAATAAGACAATCTTAACCAACTGTACATATGTAGCTAATGTATTTAATAGCCATGTCTTAAGTGTAGGTGACAAAAATGGTGAGAATAGTTCAAAAGTAAAAGCCAAGCAGCACATAGAAGAGTCAGTTTTGAGAAATCTTAGATGAATTTTCACCTAACAACCTCTTGTGAAATAAGGAAATTCATTAAATATTTGAAAAATAAATGTTCTGTTGGGGAGATGCTGAGTCACAGTTGTTGTTGTTGTTGTTGTTGTTGTTGTGGTCTTCAGTCTTGAGACTGGTTTGATGCAGCTCTCCATGCAACTCTATCCTGTGCAAGCTGCTTCATCTCCCAGTACCTACTGCAGCCTACATCCTTCTGAATCTGCTTAGTGTATTCATCTCGTGGTCTCCTTCTACGATTTTTACCCTCCAGTACTAAATTGGTGATCCCTTGATGCCTCAGAACATGTCCTACCAACCGATCCCTTCTTCTAGTCCAGTTGTGCCACAAACTTCTCTTCTCCCCAATCATATTCAACACCACCTCATTAGTTATGTGATCTACCGATCTAATCTTCAGCATTCTTCTGTAGCACCACATTTCGAAAGCTTCTATTCTCTTCTTGTCTAAACTGTTTATCGTCCATGTTTCACTTCCATACATGGCTACACTCCATACAAATACTTTCAGAAACGACTTCCTAACACTTAAATCAATACTCGATGTTAACAAATTTCTCTTCTTCAGAAATGCTTTCCTTGCTATTGCCAATCTACATTTTATATCCTCTCTACTTCGACCATCATCAGTTATTTTGCTCCCCAAATAGCAAAACTCCTTTACTTCTTTAAATGTCTCATTTCCTAATCTAATTCCCTCAGCATCACCCGACTTAATTCGACTACATTCCATTATCCTCGTTTTGCTTTTGTTGATGTTCATCTTATATCCTCCTTTCAAGACACTGTCCATTCCGTTCAACTGCTCTTCCAAGTCCTTTGCTGTCTCTGACAGAATTACAATGTCATTGGCGAACCTCAAAGTTTTTATTTCTTCTCCTTGGATTTTAATACCTACTCCAAATTTTTCTTTTGTTTCCTTTACTGCTTGCTAAATATACAGATTGAGTAAGATCGGCTTCCCTTTCATGTCCCTCGACTCTTATAACTGCCAACTGGTTTCTGTACAAATTGTAAATAGCCTTTCGCTCCCTGTATTTTACCCCTGCCACCTTTAGAATTTGAAAGAGTGTGTTCCAGTCAACATTGTCAAAAGCTTTCTCTAAGTTTACAAATGCTAGAAATGTAGGTTTGCCTTTCCTTAATCTTTCTTCTAAGATAAGTTGTAAGGTCAGTATTGCCTCACGTGTTCCAACATTTCTACGGAATCCAAACTGATCTTCCCCGAGGTCGGCTTCTACCAGTGTTTCCATTCATCTGTAAAGAATTTGCATTAGTATTTTGCAGGTGTGACTTATTAAACTGATAGTTCGGTAAATTTCACATCTGTCAACACCTGCTTTCTTTGGGATTGGAATTATTATATTCTTCTTGAAGGCTGAGGGTATTTTGCCTGTCTCGTATATCTTGCTCACCAGATGGTAGAGTTTTGTCAGGACTGGCTCTCCCAAGGTCGTCAGTAGTTCTAAAGGAATGTTGTCTACTCCCGGGACCTTGTTTCGACTCAGGTCTTTCAGTGCTCTGTCAAACTCTTGACGCAGTATCGTATCTCTCATTTCATCTTTGCTACATCCTCTTCCATTTCCATAATAATGTCCACAAGTACGTCTCCCTTGTATAGACCCTCTAGATACTCTTTCTACCTTTCTGCTTTCCCATCTTTGGTTAGAACTGGGATTCCATCTGAGCTCTTGATATTCATACAAGTGGTTCTCTTTTCTCCAAAGGTCTCTTTAATTTTCCTGTAGGCAGTATGTATCTTACCCCTAGTGAGATAAGCCTCTACATCCTTACATTTGTCCTCTAGCCATGCCTGCGTAGCCATTTTGCACTTCTCGTCGATTTCATTTTTGAGACGTTTGTATTCCTGTTTGCCTGCTGCATTAACTGCATTTTTATATTTTCTCCTTTCATCAGTTAAATTCAATATTTCTTCTGTTATCCAATGATTTCTACTAGCCCTCGTCTTTTTACCTACTTGATCTTCTGCTGCCTTCACTACTTCATCCCTTAGAGCTACCCATTCTTCTTCTACTGTATTTCCTTCCCCCATTCCTGTCAATTGTTCCCTTATGCTCTCCGTGAAATTCTGTACAACCTCTGGTTTAGTCAGTTTATCCAGATCCCATCTCCTTAAATTCTCACCTTTTTGCAATTTCTTCAGTTTTAATCTACAGTTCATAACCAATAGATTGCGGCCAGAGTTCACATCTGCCCCTGGAAATGTCCTACAATTTAAAACGTGGTTTCTAAATCTCTGTCTTACCATTACATAATCTATCTGATACCTTTTAGTATCTCCAGGCTTCTTCCATGTATACAACCTTCTTTTCTGATTCTTGAACCAAGTGTTAACTATGATCAAGTTATGCTCTGTGCAAAATTCTACCAGACGGCTTCCTCTTTCATTTCTTACCCCCAGTCCATATTCACCTACTATGTTTCCTACTCTCCCTTTTCCTACTCTCGAATTCCAGTCACCCATGACTATAAAATTTTCGTGTTCCTTCACTACCTGAATAATTTCTTTTATCTCATCATACATTTCTTCAATTTCTTCATCATCTGCAGAGCTAGTTGGCATACAAACTTGTACTATTGTAGTAGGCGTGGACTTCGTGTCTGTCTTGTCTATAATAATACGTTCACTATGCTGTTTGTAGTAGCTTACTCGCACTCCTATTTTTTTAAATTCATTATTAAACCTATTCCTGCATTACCCCTATTTGATTTTGTATTTATAACCCTGTATTCACCTGACCAAAAGTCTTGTTCCTCCTGCCACTGAACTTTACTAATTCCACTATATCTAACTTGAACCTATCCATTTCCCTTTTTAAATTTTCTAACCTACCTGCCCGATTAAGGGATCTGACATTCCATGCTCCTATCCGTAGAACGCCAGTTTTCTTTCTCCTGATAATGACGTCGTCCTGTGTAGTCCCCGCCCAGAGATCCGAATGGGGGACTATTTTACCTCCGGAATATTTTACCCAAGAGGATGTCATCATCATTTAATCATACAGTAAAGCTGCATGCCCTCGGGAAAAGTTATGGCTTGCAGTACCAGCACAGCAAGGCCGTTTTGGTTAGTGTTACAAGGCCAGATCAGTCAATCATCCAGACTGTTTCCCCTGCAACTACTGAAAAGGCTGCTGCCCCTCTTCAGGAACCATACATTTGTCTGGCCTCTCAACAGATACCCCTTCATTGTGGTTGCATCTACGGTTCGGCTATCTGTATCGTTGAGGCACGCAAGCCTCCCCACCAGCGGCATGATCCATGTTTGGTTCACAATAGAAACTTTTGGTCAATAAGGCCATTTTCGAAAACACACACACACACACACACACACACACACACACACACACTTAAATGCAAATACAACTCATACACTCATGACTACAGCCCCTTGCAGTTGCAGCCACACTGTGAGCAAAAGCAGCAGTGCATGATAGGTGTTGGGGTAAAGAAGAAGCTGGGGTGGGGAGTGGGAGGGACAGCAGGTTAGGGATGGGGGACAGTGAAGTCCTGCTGCAGAGCGTGCAAGGATGAGGTGGAGAGGGGTAGAGCAGCTAGCTGCAGCAGTCAGGAGGTTAGACGGAGGGCAGGTAAGAGGCGGGTGGGGGAGGGAGGTAGCAGAAAAGGAAAGAAGTAAAAAGGCTGGGGGCATTGGTGGAATCGTGGCTGTGTTGTGCTGGAATGGGAGCAGGGAAGGGGTGGATGGGTGAGAAAAATGACTAATGAAGGTTGAGGCCAGGAGGGTTACGGGAACATAGTGTATATTGCAAGGAGAGTTCTCACCTGCACGTTTCAGAAAAGCTGGTGTTGGTGGGAAGGATCCATATGGCACAGGCTGTAAAGCAGTCATTGAAATGAAGGATGTCATGTTGGACAGTGTGCTCAGCAACAGGGTGGTCCACTTGGTTCTGTTTGTTGGTGGCCATTCATGCAGACAGACAGCTTGTTGGTTGTCAAGCTCACATAGAATGCAGCACAGTGGTTGCAGTTTAGCTTGTAGATTACATGACTGGTTTCACAGTAGCCCTGCCTTTGATGGGATAGGTGATGTTTGTGACCATATTGGGGTAGGTGATGGTGGGAGGATTTGTGGGACAGGTCTTGCATCTAGGTCTATTGCAGGGATATGAGCCATGAGGCAATGGGTTGTAGTAGGGTTATGTAGGGATGGAGGGGTATATTGTGTAGGCTCGATGGACAGCGGAATACCACTGCAGGAGTGGTGGGAAGGGTAGAGGGTAGGACATTTCTCATTTCAGAGCACGGTGAGAGGTAGTCAAAACCCTGGCAGAGAATGTAATTCAGTTGCTCCAGTCCTGGGTGGTACTGAGTTACGAGGAGAATGCTCCTCTGTGGCTGGGAGGACAAGGTTGGGAGGTTAATTACAGTCTGTGAAAGTCTCAGTGATACCTTCGGTATATTTCAAGAGGGAGCACTCGTCACTACAGATGCCGATGACCACAGGTGTCTAGGGTGTATGAAAGTGACTCCTTTGCTTCAAAATTCGTTAGTCATTTTTCTCACTAATTTGGCCCCTTCCCTATTCCCATTCCAGCACTACGCAGCCATCATTCCATCAATGCACCCAGTCTTTTTAATTCTCTGCTTTTCCATTAACTCCCCCCGACCTCTCTGGTCAGTCAAATATCAAAAGTCACAATTAATTTTAAACGCACTATAGTACATGTATGTATACCTGAAATTTCTGTGGCATCTGTCTACGTAGTTCTCATCTGTTTCTACTTTCAATTTCTGTGTACCATTTCCAAAAGATTTGTTATTTCTCAGTATTTTGGACAAATGTTAGCTCTTTTTTAATTACTTGTTCTGGTACTTTTATTGCGTAGTATTTTCATGTGTTTCAGTATGTTTCCAATTGCTGTTAAGTAATGATAAATAAAAATGACATTTTCTTTTCAACAGGCGACAATGTCTTAGTGAACACATATAGTGGTGTTGTGAAAATATCAGATTTTGGAACCTCAAAACGCCTTGCTGGATTGGCATCTAGTACAGAAACATTTGCAGGAACTCTGCAGTACATGGCACCTGAAGTTATTGATAAGGGGCAGAGGGGATATGGTGCTCCTGTAAGTATTAAGTGTATTAAATTTTATTTGCTTAATTTCATCTAATCACCTTGTTTCTACATTCCCCCATTTTCCCTTGCATTCTTATTTACTGAATGTGACAAAAAGTAGATAGCCAGAAAATCTGAAGCTTTATTTAATACCACAGTGCTTTACTAGGCATGGTCCTGTTGAGGTGGTATGCTGTTGCCTTCTTCTGACCTTGGAACTGACTGACTCATCCGTTATAGGGGGCTCTATCTGGGGGCAGGGGGCACATAGCATCACTTTTCCTGCAATTACACATGCACATCTGATAGCTATGTGTGTGGTTGATGGTGGCTTTAATTTTTTCCCCATCTCAGCCATTTGCTTAGTAGGTGTGGATATTCAACATGAAGGAATATTATCAAAATGTTTGTTTGTAATTTGTGTATTTCAGGGCCTGAGATCATGGGGAATATGTTATAACAGACTGTTATTGCACTTAAGTCATGACTAATAACATTCAAACAATGGGGATTGGTGTTGGAACTTGCAGCATTTGTGATCCTTTGCTGGACTTCATTTAAATCTGCAGAGCCAAATTATGACACCACTGCCCTGCCTGATGTTTTATTGTAGAGTAATTAAAGAAACATGTGCATCGCTAGTTACGTAAAAAGATCTTTAAAACAATATTTGACTACACCATTGGTAACAACACAAAGGTAAAAAAGTTGCAGTCATGTGGGGAAAGGTGTTTGCACTTGAGACCTAGAAATATGACCAATACCCAAACAATGTAACACATCTGTTTAATTGGTACATTAACTGTTACTGTAAACTTGTGTATATAAGGCTGTTTTTCTATGGTATGTACGTCCACTAAGACTTAACAACTAACCAGCATGAGAGTCAGTGTATTATTGGTAGTTACTACCTTGCCAGTATAACAGCAAATAAATTAGTTCTATGTGCATTGTCCTTTTTGGGAACATAGGTTCTTGTACTTTATTTCTTTTTCTTTTATAAACATAATTATTGAAAGTCTGTGATGATACAAAAAATATTTCGAAAAGCACTCAAAAATTGCGAATACATATTGAGGTCAGCTGTGCATTTCATTAATGACACATGAAAATTTGTGCCAGAGCAGAACTATTCCTTATGCTCACACTTTGTGATACACAGTGACAGACAGCTTTTTATTATCACCATTTTAGCCCCTCAAGGCATTTATACCAATGATTTACACAATGTCTATGTGTATTACATTAGAATGTCGATGAAAGAAATCACTTTTTGAAAATTAATGATGTAATTGGATAAAGAACAAGCATATAAAAAAGGTATTGAAAGTTGCAAGCTTTCAAAATCATTTAACTCTTCCTTCAGGCAGAAGACCTCACCAGTTCTTTTCCTTCACCCTTCCCCTTCAACCTTTCTGCCAGGAGGAGCAGCATTGATTCTGAAAGCTTGTACATTTCTGTACCCTTTTGTATGTGCGTTCTCCTGTCAAAACTTTGTGAGTAGATTCTTTTTATCTATCCAAGTCAATTCCAATGTTCTTCAGACATGCATCTATGTATGTAATGTAATGTGCAGACACGGATAAACGTGGACATTGTGTAAATAATTGGTACATATGCCTCAGCGGGCTAAATTGGCAATAATAAAATGTAATCTCTCCCTGTGCGAGAATCACAATGTGCGAGCATAGGGGGTACTTAAGGAATTTTGTGTTGGTCTAGGTGTGCTTGGATAGCCGACAGCAACAGGCAGGACATCTGGGTTCGAGTAATGGTCCAGCACAAATTTACATGTGTCATCAACAAAATGCACAACTGGTGTCAATTCGTATTGGAACGCATGTCTAAGTTTCATTGTAATGTTGTAAATAAAATAGAAAGAAACTTCCACATGGGAAAAATATATTAAAAACAAAGATTTCAAGACTTACCAAGCGGGAAAGCGCCGGTAGACAGGCACAATAAAATAACACACAAACACACACACACAAAATTTCTAGCTTTCGCAAGCAACGGTTGCTTCTTCAGGAAAGAGGGAAGGAGAGGGAAAGACGAAAGGATGTGGGTTTTAAGGGAGAGGGTAAGGAGTCATTCCAATCCTGGGAGCAGAAAGACTTACCTTAGGGGAGAAAAAAAGGATAGGTATATATTCGCGCACACACGCACACACACACACACACACACATCCATCCATACATATACAGACACAAGCAGACATCTCTGCCCACTTCTTTGCCTGTAAATATGTCTGCTTGTGTCTGTATATGGATGTGTGTGTGTGTGTGTGTGTGTGTGTGTGTGTGTGTGTGTGTGTGTGTGTGTGTGTGTGTGTGTGCGTGCGCGCATGCGAGTATATACCTATCCTTTTATCCCCCTAAGGTAAGTCTTTCCGCTCCCGGGATTGGAATGACTCCTTACCCTCTCCCTTAAAACCCACATCCTTTCGTCTTTCCCTCTCCTTCCCTCTTTCCTGAAGAAGCAACGGTTGGTTGAGAAATTTTGTGTGTGTGTTATTTTATTGTGCCTGTCTACTGGAGCTTTCCCGCTTGGTACGTCTTGGAATCTTTGTTTTTAATATATTTCGTTGTCATGTAATTTACAAATATTGTAAAAGCAGATATTGTGTAAATCATTGGGGTACAAACATTGGTTTTGATTTAACTTAGAAAATGCTTCATTCTACTAGTCATAATCATAACTTAAATTTGGGTACACACACACACACACACACACACACACACACACACACAGGGGGAGGGGTAGTGGACCTCAGGGAAATGAGAGAGAGAGAGAGAGAGAGAGAGAGAGAGAGAGAGAGAGAGAGAGAGAGAGTGTTTCTGGCACCTTTAGTCTGAGAATCAAGAATAATACATTTAGAAACAATACAAATTCCATTAACATAGGAAAATAATGGAGTACTGATACCTTATGAGTTTAGTATTTTTGATTTTGTTTTGTACTTGTTCCAAAACTGGTATAGATAGAAAATGGTTCACAGCAGGTATGATGAAGTTATATAAGGAGAAGTCATCTGATCTATTGGACTGGCTTTCATTATTGATCAGTATTTGTGAAAATTACATTATTTCCAGTTTCATTAGGCTGTACGGTAAGTTCAACATTTGTGCATTTGTATTTTAACAGGCAGACATATGGTCACTGGGGTGCACCATAGTGGAAATGGCAACTGGAAAGCCACCATTCATTGAACTTGGTTCTCCACAGGCAGCCGTATTTAAGGTAAACTTCCAGTGTAAATATTTTTGTGTTGCATTCCTTTCTAAAGATTGTGAATTGTGTGACATGGATGGTCAGTTGAAGAAATATAGATCATGTATACAGTAACTCGTTAATGTTTCAGTGTATGATGTGGTTTATGGTGCCAGCATTTGGAACACGTACCTCATGTTTCATAATTATGATCTATACAATTTTTATGGTGTTGAAACTGGAAGCACACTATCATTTTTACCTACTACTTGTGTAGTCCTTATTTTGCAGAAATTGTGCACAACTACTGTTCCAGAAATTTTTCCAAAATAGAAAACACACACAGAAACATTTCTTTCGTTTATCTTTCATCCAAACAGTGTTGAGTGTCCTAGTCATTGACAATTACCAACTTAAATTTATAATTCAGAGCAACAAAAATTTACTTGCAAGCAGCTTTTGAAATAGTGGTGCGAGTAGTATATCTGAACATACTCGTATATTCTAAGCTTTTCTGTACATACAAAGCTGTACATTTTTAACTGGATTACTCACTGAAAAATACTATTATTCACTGAAGGTGTAGAAAATTCTAGTGTTACTTTTATGGAGAATTCTGTAATTATCAAAAGACTAATATGTATTTCAATCAGTGGAAAGTCCAATTGTTCTGTTCCACAAAATTTAATGTTAATGAGATAATATCTTCTCAATTGCGAGTTAGTAGTGGAGAAAACATAATAAATAGTAATCAGAAAGCTAACTGCTACACAGTAGATTATAATACATGGCATTAAAATCGAGACATTTAGCATGAAGACACACATGCAAAAATTTCCAAATTTGATCTTTTTCTCAGGTAAAAAAAAGGGTGTTTAATGTGGGATGAGATTACACCTAGCAATCCCTCAGTATGTATTGAAGTAGGATGCCTTTTTTGGACAGCTGTTTTCGTTCTTCCTGAAGAGCCTAATAAATTTAGGCATGGACTCCTGTGCCTTTGATTTTTGGAGTCAGGCACTGGTATAACCAGAACAATTCTTCATACTAGCATTAATAGTTGCTTGCAGGGTATGTGCCACGGCAACATATAATATCTTTTTGCATTTACATTCTTCATTAAAGTAGGTATGACTAATTGTTTCTTCCCTATTTGTTGTTGTTGTGGTCTTCAGTCCGTAGACTAGTTTGACTCAGCTCTCCGTGCAACTCTATTGTGTGCAAGCCTCTTTATCTCCAATTAACTACTGCAACTTACATCATTCTGAATATGCTTAGTACTGTATTCATCTGTTGGTCTCACTCTATAATTTTTATTTCCCACATTTCCCTGCAGTACTAAATTGGTGGTCTCTTGATGTCACAGAATCTGTCCTACCAACCAATTCCTCCTTATAGTTAGGTTTTTCCACAAATTTCATTTCTCTCCCAGTCTGTTCAGTACTCCTCATTAGTTATAAGATCTACCCATCTAATCTTCAGCATTCTTTTGTAACACCACATTTCAAAAACTTCTATTCTCTTCTTGTCTAAACTGCTTAATGTCCACATTTTACTTCCATACATGGCTACACTCCATATAAATACTTTCAGTAGCCATTGCCAGTCTACATTTTATATCCTCTCTACTTATGCCACCATCAGTTTTTTTGCTGCCCAAATAAAAAAAACTCATCTACTACTTTCGTGATCTAATTTCCCAGTTTATAGGTCGGAAATTGCTACCATATTGCATCAGAACTTGAAGTGGAAGAGGTTGCTTTTTAGTTTGTAAGATAGGTGTCTCCTCTTTTAAGAAAAGAAAATTTGCTTATAGTCTGTAAATTTCTTTCAACATTCATGCTCAAATAGTGTGAACAGTAAGAATAACTCCATGTAGCAGAAAGATGTTAGCACTTAGGAGCCAGAGTCCACAAAATTTTAACAGTTCATCACTGATACTGCTTGAATTCCTTGCGTTCAAGAACTGATTGCATTGTACCAGGTATATAATATGAAATCCATCACATTAAAAATGAGGAAAATAAAAATAGCTTCACAGAAAACTTAAAACATTGCAGTGCCGTAACCCATTACAGTCAATGAAAAAGATGGTCAAAACATCAGTTGTGAACCTGACAGTTACTTCCCAATCATCAAAATATAACTTCACAAAGGGGTAAACACACAAATTGTAGTTGACAAAAATCAAGAGAGAGGGGAAAAAAAAAAACAATGAAAACTGTTATGGAAAGACGAGAAAGGAAGAATATCTGAAAGAACATTAATCAAGGCCACACAGAAACCATTCTCTTCGGTAAGAAAGAATAATGGGATGAGAAATGTGATGAGATCCACAGTGTGGGAACAGGAAGAATTCTTAATGTAGCACTGATCATGAAAAGAATCTCTCTCTGCTACTGGTCAGTGTAAGACCTTATGTAAAGCTCTCGAAACAGGATATAATCTGCTATTAGGGAGGGATGGCACAAATAGGAAAGTGATCAGTGAGATGGATACAGCCTTTAAATGTTGAATCTGAAGCCAATAATCAGGAGAAAGACAATGTGATATCCATTGTGGAGTACAAGGAAACTGACAAGTCTCAATAATGACCTGCAATTTTAATCTGTTCTTTATCTTTTAATGTGATGGTATATTTGTGAAGAAGTAAGAAAGTTCACATGCAAATGAGAGTGACAGAAGCAGGATAATTATTTATAAGACCCTTTCAAGTCAGACAGGCTGCAAAAGATGAAATGCAGTTTGTATCCCACAATGCTCTGCCAAAACTCCTATTTGTTAACTAAATGTGACTGGCAGACTAAAGCAGATTCAAATCATCATAGCGATTGTGAAACAAACACACAGAGCAGAAAAGAATCAGACTATACTGCACAGTTCATTACCCAATTGTATATATTTACATATGCTGAAAGTCTCATAACTTCCATCGCTTCTCAAAGGTAGTTGCCATGTTAGAATATTCTCACTTTCACTGTGGTGACTTGCCTTTTCTGTACACAGACTTTGTCTTTGATTAGTGCCTAGTGATCATAATTTATACCTCTATGCCATGATCTCACAAGGAGGGGAATGGAATACTCATCTTGAGATTTATTTACATTAATGTGTGATATTAAAAATTTGCATCCCTGTTTTACCCAATGACCATCCCCAGTACTTCAGTATTTCCTACTCTCATGTTTGTCCTTTTCTTTATTTCATCCCACTTCTTGATAGCTAAATCCACTCTTCACTTTCTCACAGTCATAGAATTTAGTTTTCTCTCTCTTTGAATGCAAATCTACTCTTATCTTTATATTCTGTAATTTCTTTTTATTTAACTGATTTTCATTTCTATTTATCATTGCTATCATTGTCACACATGCTCAGATTTTGCTTTATGAGCAGTTGACAATCTTCTCTCTTTTAGAGCTGAGATTCTGAATCTCCATTAATTGCACTCTGTAACTTCCATTCAGTTTTTCTGCAAGACCATGTTTCTCTCAGATCCAGAATTTTCAAGGTCCAAATCTGTCCACCAACTTTCCACACACTTTCCTTTGCACCTTTCTTTTCTGAACGTATCTTGTAAGTTGTGCTCTGTTAGTACATATTACTGTATTTAGTTTTATTTTTGATAAAATAACTCTCCAAAACATAGGCAAAATATTTCCAGTTATCTCATTTTTAACAAAAGTTTGTTATTATTGCAGGTAGGCTATTACAAGATTCATCCTGAAATACCTCCTGAATTATCAGAAAAGGCAAAGAATTTTATTTTATGTTGTTTTGAACCTGATCCTGAGAAAAGAGCTACAGCAGCAGATTTGCTGGAACATCCCTTCCTCACAGAGTAAGTTTGTTTCTGTGTTATTTTGAAGCATAACACTATGTATAAGAAGAAAAGTTACAATAACCTGACTGCAAAAATTTGTTGTATGGATCACATTATTCAATACTATGCCACTCTCAAATACTAAGGCAAGTGTTACACTGTGGAACAAATTTGAACTTTTTTGTTACTTCTTGCACAAAACTTGGTGTTTCTAATAGATTTTGATATAAAAAAAGAAGCAGAATTAGGATATGTCCTGTCACACTCAAGGTCATTAGAGTGTTTTTGATCCTATGAATTCAGCTTAGCACCAGAAATACTGAATGAGGCATAGTTTTTGAAAAAGAGTTAATTTAATTTTTCCTTATTTTCCTCTATATAAGGTGTTACAAAAAGGTACGGCCAAACTTTCAGGAAACATTCCTCACACACAAAGATAGAAAATATGTTATGTGGACATGTGTCCCGAAACGCTTACTTTACATGTTAGAGCTCAGTTTATTACTTCTCTTCAAATCACATTAATCATGGAATGGAAACACACAGCAACAGAACGTACCAGCGTGACTTCAAACACTTTGTTACAAGAAATGTTCAAAATGTCCTCCGTTAGCGAGGATACATGCACCCACCCTCCGTCGCATGGAATCCCTGATGCGCTGATGCAGCCCTGGAGAATGGCGTATTGTATCACAGCTGTTCACATACGAGCACGAAGAGTCTCTACATTTGGTACCAGGGTTGCGTAGACAGGAGCTTTCAAATGCCACCATAAATGAAAGTCAAGACGGTTAAGTTCAGGAGAGCGTGGAGGCCATGGATTGGTCCAAATCTACCAATCCATCAGTCACCGAATCTGTTGTTGAGAAGCGTACAAACACTTCGACTGAAATGTGCAGGAGCTCCATCGTGCATGAACCACATGTTGTGTCGTACTTGTAAAGGCACATGTTTTAGCAGCACAGGTAGAGTATCCCGTATGAAATCATGATAACGTGCTCCATTGAGCGTAGGTGGAAGAACATGGGGCCCAATCAAGACATCACCAACAATGCCTGCCCAAACATTTACAGAAAATCTGTGTTGATGATGTGATTGCATAATTGCGTGCGGATTCTCGTCAGCCCACACATGTTGATTGTGAAAATTTACAATTTGATCATGTTGGATTGAAGCCTCATCTGTAAAGAGAGTATTTTCACTGAAATGAGGATTGACACATTGTTGGATGAACCATTCGCAGAAGTGTACCTGTGGAGGCCAACCAGCTGCTGATAGTGCCTGCACGCGCTGTATATAGTGTGGAAACAACTGGTTCTCCCGTAGCACTCTCCATACAGTGATGTGGTCAATGTTACCTTGTACAGCAGCAACTTCTCTGATGCTGACATTAGAGTTATCGTCAACTGCACGAAGAATTGCCTCATCCATTGCAGGTGTCCTTGTCGTTCTGGGACTTCCCCAGTTGCGAGTCATAGGCTGAAATGTTCCATGCTCCCTAAGATGCCGATCAATTGCTTCGAATGTCTTCCTGTCGGGACACGTTCGTTCTGGGAATTTGTCTCGACACAAACGTACTGTGCCACGGCTATTGCCCCGTGCTAATCCATACATCAAATGGGCATCTGCCAACTCCGCATTTGTAAACATTGCACTGACTGCAAAACCACATTTGTGATGAACACTAACCTGTTGATGCTACGTACTGATGTGCTTGATGCTAGTACTGTAGAGCAATGAGTCGCATGTCAACACAAGCACCAAAGTCAACATTACCTTCCTTCAATTGGGCCAACTGGCGGTGGATCGAGGAAGTACAGTACATACTGATGAAACCAAAATGAGCTCTAACGTGGAAATTAAGCCTTTCTGGACACATGTCCACATAACATCTTTTCTTTATTTGTGTGTGAGGAATGTTTCTGTTTGGCCGTACCTTTTTGTAACACCCTCTATATACAATATGACATCAGAGTAATACAAGTACTCTAATTATTATGACTCAGTTTTCATTTGTATCTTTGAGCATCTCTCTTTCTATCCTCCTAAACTGCATTGTCAAACAAAATTCCCAGCAGGGTATTTTTGGATATGATTTTCATTTATATGTTGTCTCCCTTCTAAGATGCCAATAGTAAATCTGCAAGCATTGTTGGAGTCCATTTGCCTTAGTAGCACAAGTCCATGTTAGAGACTTCTAGGTGAAATCTCTCATTGTGCCTGTCACTATCATTTGTCAGGTTGTTCGGAAATAAATCTGAACGGCTCTAGGGAAAATACATTTTTAAAGAATTTATGAATGCATCAATCCGGTTTCCAACTATCTCCTTGTAATTAGGTGCTTTGTTCATGCCAAGAAAATTCTTGACAATTTTTTTAAATGCCTTCCATG
This sequence comes from Schistocerca gregaria, assembly GCF_023897955.1. Taxonomy (NCBI): domain Eukaryota; kingdom Metazoa; phylum Arthropoda; class Insecta; order Orthoptera; family Acrididae; genus Schistocerca; species Schistocerca gregaria. Next base: position 1,010,600,897 of record NC_064920.1, on the reverse strand, counting down.
CTACATTTTTGTTTCTTTGTAGCGATTCAACAAATTTTTTTTCTTTCGTAAAATCCTGTTTTTGAGATCCAGTGAAGATTACTCTTTTGTTTTAAACTCACAGACCTGGGAAAATTTATTCTGTGTATATTGAAATGCTCTTCCATCATAATACATACTTTCACATAATGTTTTATCAAACTAAGTTTGATATGCAGTGGATCGAAAAGTTGTACATTTTTAACATTCTTCATATCGGGTTCATAGTGTTAACACTTAGGTCATTATCTTACAGAAAAATGACTGACTCTTCTTCTACTGTTCCACACACATTAGATTGTTTTTTATATAAATAGGGTAATGGAAGTCCTTTTGGAATGTAAATAATTTAAGAAGTAAATATGACAACTCAGCGAAAAGTAGAGGTGTTGACTCATTGAAAAGCACATTAGCGACTCTCTCTCTCTCTCTCTCTCTCTCTCTCTCTCTCTCTCTCTCTCTCTCTTACACACACACACACACACACACACACACACACACACACACTCTTTTTCATTCTTCTTATGTTCCTTTCAATGACTCTGCTATTTGGTGAGTTGTTACGTTTACTCCTTGAAATTTGGTATAATCTGTTTGACGTCTTATAAGAATAACAGTAATTTTTAAATCTTCTCATATATGTCAACAGTGTAAGCTGCAGTGTACAGATTATAACAAAAGTTGTGTGTTCTTATAAGTTTCTTTCATTTATGTTGCATGGAAAATTGGCAGACTTTGAGGCTTGTTTTCGTGTGTGTAGAACACTGCCGCTAATGCTTCCTTTATATGAGTTGATGAACACCTGCCATTCTTCTGAATTATGATTATTTTCCAAATACTTAATTAGTCCATTAATACCAGTACAGAAGACCCATGTTTCCATTGGAGGGAAAGAATGACAAGAATTCTTTCTCATGATTATGATACAGAGATATTTTGACATGCTTCTGTACAAAATTTCACTCTCGTATCATCGAAGCATGTAATTCTACTTTTGTTTTTTATAAATCTAGGTCACAAATACAGGGACTTAACAACTTTGAAAATTCATATAAATTAATTTATAGTTACTTCAATCAAATCAAATGGGTGTTGGGATCATTCCAACTTTTCAAATCACCTGGCCCAGATGGAATCTTTCCAGCTCTCCTGCAAAAGCCAGGAGAGAATCTCATAAGAGTCCTATACAGGTTATTCAGGGTTAGCGTAGCTCCAGTGCTTGGAGGGCAGTGAAGGTTGTTTTCATTCCAAAGCTAGGGAGAAATGATCATACCGAGGCCAAGGATATGAGACCAACCATCTGTCCTCCTTCATTCTCAAAATATTGGAAGAACTGGTTAGTGTATACATTGGGGAGAAGAGGCTAATTAGGGCCCCTCTACATGCAAACCAACATGCATATCAACCAGGTAAATCATGCGAGACAGCTCTCCATCAACTCATTGGGAGGGTGAAGAAAGCACACTTCCAAGAAATAGCCCTCTGCATCTTCCTGGATATTGAGGGGGGCCTTCAGTAACAAGACCTTCGATTCCATTGTAAGGGCAGCAGAGGTAGACCAGGGCCGTGCTTAGTGGAAGGGAGGTAGAGGCTACCATGATAAATGAAAAGATGGTAATTAACACCACTAGAGGTTGCCCACAAGTAGTAGTTCTGTCCCCTCTATTGCAAAACCTAGTGGTGAACAAACTCATTGAGGAACTAAATTCCAGACAGTGCTTCTGCCAAGGATACGCCGATGACCTTGTCATAGTAATACTTGGAAAATTTACGGATGTAGTTAGAAGTATGGCACAAAGAGGATTGGACATTGTGCAAGACTGCTGCATTAAACAGGATCTGAGGTTTAATCCTAAGAAGACTGTTGTGGTGCCATTTACAAAGAGGCACATCCAACACTCAAGTTGGAATCTAAAGCTGTTCAATGAAACTCTATGTATGAAGGGGATAGTGAAATATCTAGGGGTAACCTTTGATGAGACACTAACATGGACCCCTAACATTAAGAGCATCAGCTCCAAGGCAAAAATTACTCTAGTGAGTACCAGAATGGCTTGTGGTAAAAACTGGGGCCTTAAGCCCCAGAGGTATGCACTGGACATACGCCACGGTGGTTAGACCTAGGATATCCTACAGGGCTGTAGTGTGGTGGAAGAAGGTAGAACAGCAGGTTGCAGCTAAGGAGTTTGCTACAGTGCAGAGACTGGCCTGCTTATCCTAAACAGGTGGAATTAGCAGTACACCAACTGCTGGGATGGAAGCCATGCTGCACATGCCTCCACTACACCTGTGGGGCAAGATGGAGGCAGCAGCTAGGGCATACAGACTTAAAACTGGCAAAAATTTTATCTCATTGGGATATCCAGAATTACACACTATCATGGTGAGTGAAGTAAATATAGGAATGGCTGGGGAAATGCCTGCCGACTATATAATAACTCGCCAACTGCTTCAACAAGCCTTACAATATTGGAAGCAAAGAACAGAGGGAAAAAACAGTTCGACACCACACTGTACAGAGGACATTGTTTGGTTCACCGATGGGTTGAAATCAGACCAAGGTGGTGGGGCAGGGATGTACAGGGTACAGCCAAGGCTGGAGGGCATCATCTCTTTAGGAAAACTGGCCTTTGTATTCTAAGCTGAAATTACTGCAGTCAGGGCAAGTGTGGAGGAGAACATGTGTAGGTGCTACAAGGACTATAGCATCTACATCTATTCAGACAACCAGGCAGCCCTGAAATCACTGGCAGCACCTGCAATGAGATCTGAGATTGTTGCAGAATGCCACAGGGCTCTAGTGGAGCTAGGGGGAAGCAGTAAGGTAAACCTAGTGTGGATCCCTGGCCACTCAGGCAATGAACAAGCTGACAGATTGGTCAGGATGGGGACGACGACTCCATTTATTGAACCCGAACCTGTCCTGACAATCACCAAGGCTATGACCAAAGTAGAACTACGGAACTGGCTTAGGAAACAGCACCTAGAAAATTGGATCAAGGTCCGTAAACAAAAACATGGTATGGTAATGATGCCCAAGCCATATTTTAAAACAAGCTCTGTAATAATGGGATTGAACAGGAAAGAGATCAAACTCAGGAATGGACTGATGACTGGCCGTGGGAATTTCAACAAACACATACACACAATGGGTATAATGAAAGAAGACCCTGAATGTAGGAACTGTGATGAGAGTGAAGAAACTGCATCACACCTAACCTTTGAATGAATGCCTGGCGTTGGAGAGAAAAAGATACAGTATCTTCAGGACAATTAGACTTGAAGAAATTGTGTCTAACAAAAAAGTCGTAAAGGGCTCCTTGCACTATTTAAGGGCATTGGTTGGCTTTACTAGATATACAGGGAGCAATACCACACAATAAACTAGGTTTTGGTGTGGGCAGTGGTGGGTTAGACCTAAGCTGCTTTAGCTTCCCTGTCAAAATCAAATAAAATCAAATCAAATTCATAGAATGTACAGAGGTAATTGTAATGTCAATTTTTAGGGAAATACATGAAGTTTTGTCTGACATAGTTTGCTACATCTACATGATTGATCTTCTATTCACAATAAGTGCTGAATTGCACTATAAGGAGCACCAGCAGCAGTTGCATTAAAGATGGCTGCCTTCAGTGGACCCAAGCGTGGTAGCTGTGTGTTTTGGATTGAAGAATCGAAGTTGGCAACAACAGTTCAGTGATAATCCACATCAAACATTGCAACATGTTTGTGATAGTCTTAAACTGAACATTTTTTTTGTGCATTGAGCGAGAACAAAGTGTATGGTCCCTTTCTTTCCTTGAAAGAACCATCAACAGGGTAGTGTACGTGAATATGTTACAACAATTTTTGATACCACAGATCGATGAGGATGACAAAGAACAAAATGTGTACTTCACGCAAGATGGTGCACCACCCCACTACCTGGCTGACATCTGGAATTTTCTCAGTGGCCGCTTTCCAGGTCAACAGATTGGCCATGGTGTGCCAATTTCATGGCCATCATGATCCCCGAAACTGACGCTACTGAGGATATCATGTTTGTATCTCGTGTGCTGGCTTCTCTACCTGAACTTAGAGAGAGAATTTACGCCGGCAATGAGCAAGTTAAACATGTGATGTATGCAGGATAACCAATGGGAGCCACATACAACATCTTTAGTTTAGGTTGAAAAAACGTGATGGTTTCCCTACAAAAAACACTAAACCCAGCTCTATACCTTCTTTCATTAAATTTATATGAATTTTTAAAGTTGTGAAGCCCTTTTTGAAACACCCTCTACAATGAATAAGCCCTTGACTGTTACATTGTGTGAGGATCTTAGGTATTGTCCCTGCAGTTAGAATCCCTCACGTTCGTTTCCACCTCTGAATTCAAGTCTATTATATAAAAGTTTTGAAACTTTGGGAAAATGCTTGCGTAAGGTGTAGTGGTTGCACCGCCTGCCCCTCCCCCATTGTAGGGAGGGAGGGTGTCCTCTTTTCCCTCCCCATCAGTTTCTTCCATTTTTTTAGAATTTACAGAAGATGGTTTATTTTTAGGTATATGAAATGGAACAGTAGTCTGTTAATCCATAATTTTTGCTGCTTTTGTTGATTTGTCCATTATGTAAATGAAGAGAATTATTAAGTGAATGGAAATATTTTGTACATTTTCTATTTGATGAAATTTATTGTGTGTTGAGTATGATTGAAGTTGGGATTAGGTGCCAAACAATGAAAACTGTGAGTTCCCATTCGCATTCACTCAAAGTTCACCTATCACTGTTGCTGCCTGTTTTCCCTACACATATCCAGTTTAGTTGAGCTTATATCATGAGTTTATTAAAGCCCTGTGGGACAGTTCAGTTTGTTGTTTTATGTAGTGTTTCTTCTTACTGTTTTCTTTTCTGTAGTATGGGAAGAAAATAATGCTGGACTGTACCCACTGTTTTATTTGTGGAAAATCTATTTTGTAAGGAGGGACATCAAAAGTGATGAAGGGGTTGGAAACTTCACTTTGTGTCAGGCTCATACACTTCTACAGAATGTTGCAATGACTGAAGTGCAGAAGGTATGTTGATGTGGACATATTAAACAATGTAAAGCAAAGAAACTAATTTGACTAGATCGCTGCTCAAGTAGTTGACAGAATTTAAAACTGTCTTTGTCTTAATCCATTCACTTTCAAATACACTTCTCTTATACGTGCTGAAAAATGTGACTTAGAGGCTGAAAGAAAGAAAGAAAGGAAAAAAAAAACCACTCCTAAAACTTTGTGGAATATTTGAAATTCATTCTTTAACTCTGAATCACACACTGCTTGAGAAAGCAAAGAAACTTGATGACTTTGATAGAAAAGTTGCCAAAAACATCAGCAGTGTCTTGTGCTTGTAGCAGCAGAAGCCCTTTATCATCAAGATTGCTGTGCTATATTAATGTTGAATCCTTCCTCTGTTTGAAAATGAGGTTGCCCTCGTGACATCAGCTTTGGTACTGCTTTGCAAGAAGCATGCAATTTAGTAGATTCTTGATAGGAATATTATTTTTCAGTGCATAATTTATCACAGAGAGATACTGAATTTCTTCCAGAAGGAGATAAAATGACCATAAAAACTCAAAAAAAGTTGACTGAACACAATAGTGTGGAATGCTGTTTGCCACAGTGCCAGAAAAAGAAGAAAAAAACACTTGTCTGTTTTCATGGCAGTGGTCACAATTCGTTGAATCAAAGCTAGAATGAATGAGCTGCCTGTAAAAAGATAAGCAAATGAGAATAATGGAAGCAGCTGCAGTACGGAGATAAAAGAATGACTCCTTACAGTACTGCCAATTATCCAGATCTCACTGACTTGACTTAGAATGCTGAAGTGGCAGTTCCTGATGCTTTACAAGATTTGAAGGATGATTTTCCTGTAAATAATTGTATTCAACAGATTATTTGTTCAACAGTTATTGTAGTGGTTCATGGTGTGGGTTCCTGTGGTCATGTCCTAGTTCATGAACCACGGGCAATGTATGAGTGGCCAAGTAAGTGGTCCCGACAGTCGGAATACCAGTTACTTTGGAATAAGGCTGGGCATCTCGGACATATTCTGAGTTGTGGTCACCTTTGTGCTCATACGACAAAGACCACCAAATCCACCGGTTAGTCCCTCAACCATTAGGGGTAAAACTCAATGGGTCGTGGCAAGTAAGGCTAGCAACCTGCTTCCCCGATACTTTAAATACGATGCTGGCAACAATCAGAGCAAAATGCCTCGGACCTTTGGAGGTGACGGATTCCCACCTCTGACAAACCAGGGACTTCTAAGATACGACTTCGCAAACAAATGGTAATGAGATGGGGAGCTATTAATATCAATGGGGGCTACTCTGGGAAGAAGGTAGAGCTGGCAGAGGCTGCAAGTAAGATGGGGCTGGACGTTTTAGCTGTTAGTGACATTCGGGTAAGGGGTGAGAAAGAAGAGGAAGTGGGAGAATACGAGGTCTACCAGTCAGGAGTCAAAGCAGGAATAGCACAATGGGGTGTAGGGCTTTACATCAGGAAAGAAATGGAACCCAGCGTATTTGCAGTAAGGTATGTAAACGAACGACTGATGTGGATAGATTTGACGGTGTCTAGCAAGAAAATTAAGATTGTGTCAGTATATTTGCATTGTGAAGGGACAGATCAAGATAAGATGGATAGTTTTTATGAGGCACTCACTGATGTAGTTGTTAGAGTAAAGGACAAGGACAGTGTTCTGCTCATGGGTTATTGGAAATCGAACAGAAGGGTATGAAAAGGTTATGGGTAAATTTGGAGAGGATATGGAAGCCAACAGGGACAGGAAACAACTCTTGGATTTCTGTGCCAGTATGGGCTTAGTAATCACAAACTCGTTTTTTAAACATAAGAACATTCACCATTATACTTGGGAAGGCGGGGGAACCAGATCTGTCATTGACTATATAATAACAGATCAGGAATTCAGGAAGGCTGTGAGGGACACACGTGTATTCAGGGGATTCTTTGATGACACTGATCATTATTTAATCTGCAGTGAAATTGGGATTGTGAGGCCGAAAGTGCAGGACGTCAGGTCCATATGTAGGAGGATAAGAGTGGAGAAACTTCAGGATAAGGAAATCAGGCACAAGTACATAACAGCGATCTTAGAAAGGTACCAGTTAGCTGAAAGTAGTCAGTTACAGTCATTGGAAAAGGAATGGACAAGGTACAGGGACACAGTGCTAGAAGTGGCTAAAGAATGTCTTGGAACAGTAGTGTGTAAAAGTAGGATGAAGCAAACAGCTTGGTGGAATGACACAGTCAAGGCAGCCTGTAAAAGGAAAAAGAAGGCTTATCAAAAATTACTACATACTAGAACTCAGGTAGACAGAGAAAGTTATGTTGAAGAAAGAAACAAAGCCAAACAGATAATTGCAGCATCCAAGAAGAAATCTTGGGAAGACTTTGGAAACAGGTTGGAGACTATGGGTGAAGCTGCTGGAAAATCATTGTGGAGTGTAATTAGCAGTCTTCGAAAGGGAGGTAAGAAGGAAATGACAAGTATTTTGGACAGGTCAGGAAAACTGCTGGTGAATCCTGTGGATGGCTTGGGCAGATGGAGGGAATATTTTGAAGAGTTGCTTAATGTAGGTGAAAATATGACCAGTAATGTTTCAGATTTCAAGGTAGAATGGGATAGGAATAATGATGGAAATAGGATAACATTTGAGGAAGTGGAGAAAATGGTCAATAGATTGCAGTGCAATAAAGCAGCTGGGGTAGATGAAATTAAGTCGGAACTCATCAAATACAGTGGAATGTCAGGTCTTAAATGGCTACACAGGATAATTGAAATGGCCTGGGAATCGGGACAGGTTCCATCAGACTGGCCAAAAGCAGTAATCACACCAATCTTTAAACATGGAAACAGAAAAGATTGTAACAACTACAGAGGTATATCTTTAATCAGCGTTGTGGGTAAAATCTTCTCAGGTATTGTTGAAAGGAAAGTGTGAGGAACAATTGGATGAAAATCAGTGTGGGTTTAAGCCTCTTAGAGATTGTCAGGACCAGATCTTTAGCTTACAGCAAATAATGGAGAAGTGTTATGAGTGGAACAGGGAACTGTATCTATGCTTTATAGATCTAGAAAAGGCATATGACCGGGTTCCTAGGAGGAAGCTATTGTCTGTTCTACGAGGTTATGGAATAAGAGGCAAACTTTTGCAAGCAATTAAAGGTCTTTACATGGATAGTCAGGCAGCAGTTAGAGTTGACGGTAAATTGAGTTAAGCAGTCTTGCATATGCGAATGACTTAGTTGTAATGGCAGATTCGATTGAAAGTTTACGAAGTAATATTTCAGAGCTAGATCAGAAATGTAAGGACTATGGTATGAAGATTAGCATCTCCAAAACGAAAGTAATGTCAGTGGGAAAGAGATATAAACGGATCGAGTGTCAAATAGGAAGAACAAAGTTAGAACAGGTGGACGGTTTCAAGTACTTAGGATGCATATTCTCACAGGATGGCAACATAGTGAAAGAACTGGAAGCGAGGTGTAGCAAAGCTCTCTCTTCTGCAAGAAGGAAGTCAGTACCAAGACTAAGTTATCTGTGCACCGTTCAATCTTTCGACCAGCTTTGTTGTATGGGAGCGAAAGCTGGGTGGATTCAGGTTACCTTATCATCAAGGTTGAGGTTACAGATATGAAAGTAGCTAGGATGATTGCAGGTACTAGTAGATGGGAACAATGGCAGGAGGGTGTCCACAATGAGGAAATCAAAGAAAAACTGGGAATGAACTCTATAGATGTAGCAGTCAGAATGAGCAGGCTTAGATGGTGGGGTCATGTTACACACATGGGAGAAGTAAGGTTACCCAAGAGACTCTTTGGTTCAGCAGTAGAGGGTAGGAGGAGTCGGGACAGGCCAAGGAGAAGGTACCTGGGTTTGGTTAAGAATGATTTTGAAGTAATAGGTTTAACATCAGAAGAGGCACCACTGTTAGCACTGAATAGGGGAACATGGAGGAATTTTATAGGGGGGCTATGCTCCAGACTGAATGCTGAAAGGCATAATCAATCTTAAATGATGATGATGATGATGATGATGATGATGATGATGATGATGATGATGATGATGATGATGATGACAAATATTGTAGCATTTTAGTTGTGTAGGTGTTGTAAATATGATGACTGCAAATGTACTGATTAATTCTACAATAATTCTTTAGTCCCTCGACAAATTATTAAGGTTCATAATACTGAACAAAAAACTCTCTCTCATACACACCTTCTGATGTTAATAGTAACATTTATGTGCTACATATTTGTTTTACGTGTATAAAGGCAAGTACTGTGGAGAAACAGAAGAAAGGCTGAACTGAATTAAAACTGAAGTTGAAACTAAATTATGTCAAAGTTGTAGGACAATGGATTTTTGCTCTTCCATGTAAGATGTATTGAGAACTGGTTACCTTGCTTGAAACATGTGTATGACCATTTTTGAGCAGAATTGAGTATTAGAATGTGAGAGGGAGCTAACCCACACAGAGATGGAACATAAAATATTTTGACTTTCAGTGTGATTCTGAGATATTCCAAAATCTTTCTTCTGTACAGTGGAACAGTAAAGGTGTGTACTAATTATTAACATATGAGGAACTAAAACTATATAATGGTAGTATCCAAATGCCAGTAACTCATTTTTAACAAATTTTGAGCTACCTCCCTCTCTCATTCTAGCACTCAATTTCACTAGAATTTTTTTGTCATTTTAGATGTCTTTGAGAAGTGACTGTTTTTCACAAAAATTGAAGAAGAAAAAAAGAGAGAAAAGTTAAGTAAGGAGTGGGGAAGAGGGATACACACCTGTTGTGGCTGGGGGGGGGGGGGGGGGGGGGAAGACTCACTTTTGTGTTTCTTAGTGGCACTGCCAGATTCCTTAGGAGTGTTTCTCTCAGAATTTCAAAACCTTATAAATTACCAGCTGAAAAACCCAGCATTGCCCAGGTATTCAGTTTGCTTATTTTCTATTAGAAATGAAAACACATAATGAACTTTGTTTGTGTTGAAGTATCAAAAAATTTTGATTTTGATGTATTTGGGATAACACCTTTGAAATTATAAGACAGTCTTACAAAGAAATATGTATAATGTACAGTTGTATAAGTACAGTATCCAAATTAAGAATCATGACTCTGGACACTTTCTGTATGCTGGTTGCAGCTACTTTGCGTGTGTACAATGCAGTTTCGTAAAAGTTTCTATGGCAATGTCTCTTAATAGCTCTATAAACAGCTACTGTTTTCACCTACAGCGATTTGAGCCTTCGCAGATGAAAGCTGTCAAAAGTGCTGCCAAGTGTCAGGGATATGCTTAATGTGACTTGACTGTAAGAGTGTCTTAGTAGTAAAGAATGAATGTATTAATACTTCAAGCATGATGTGGTAGGTTTTCAGGCATCTCAGTGTTTATGACTTTATATCTTCTGATATATGTGCCATACAATAATTTAATTATGTAGGTATGTTCAGCAACCTATGTGGATACTATCTGCAAAATGTGATGAGAATAGAGTTAGTAAGAGAGAAGTAATAAATGTAAATGGCATACACAGTGTGAATGTTTTTCATTCATCTCAGTGACGACATATCAATCTGACAGGTTTTTTTCTAAATGTCAACACCAAATTGCGATTTTTTACCTATGTAAGGCATACACCACCACTTGGTGCCCACCTTGACTAGAACTTTGAAGGCTCCATGCTGACTTTTTTCACCAGTTCTTATCTCAGTGACCATTTCAGGTTATAATTGGTATGTCTCTCAGATCATCAGGGGTCCAAAAGAATGACATCCTGCATGGCTCCGTGCTGAGTGTTACACTTTTCTTCATCACCATCATTGAATTAATGATCTCAGTCTGACTGCTGGTCATCCTGCACTGTGTGTCAACAACTTTTGCATTTGGTATAGCTTCCAGACAGTGGCCTTGCTGAATGCCAGCTCAAAAGCACCATCTGCAGGACCTCTGAATGGACTCTTTCCCATTCCTTCCAGTTCACTCCCATGAAAATGTGATTCATGCATTTCTGTCATTGTACCACCATCCATCTTGACCCAGAACTCTACGGGCACACAGTGCTTGGGTTGTAGCACAGTCCTGATTTATGGCACAAATCTTTGACAAAAAGGTGACGTGACCAGCCCATATTTGTCAACTAAAGACTAGCTGCATGTGAAAGCCTAACCCTCTCTACTTTCTTGCCCACGTCTTTCGTGCTGCATATTGCACTACTCTTGTTCTTATTTGCTGGATCCTGGTTTCACCCCTGTGGGACTAAGTTTTTCAGGTTTGTGGCTCAGCAGAATCTTTAGCTTTGAAATTGTTGGACCCAGTCCATCATCATGGAGTAAGGCTGGTCACAGGTGTCTTCCGGAATAGTCCCAAAGACACATCTTGCTGAAGTGAGAATCAACTCTCTTCATTTCCAACAATACCAACTCTTGTCACCAATGTAACCACCGGCCAACAGTTTCCTAACCATCCAACTTCTCGAACCTCCCCCCCCCCCCCCCCCACCCATACAAAGGGCACTGACACCTATGCTAAGGTTGGATTATGAGTGCATGAGGATGTCTTCTGGGCGCTCACTGGCTCCACCTACCTGCTGATCTGATTATTTCTCTGCCCTTCGTTTGTTATTTTTGGTTCAATTGAAATCCATTACGTTTTGGCCTCCTCACTTTCACTAATACGAATATCCTGGATGTTAGACATTCTTTATTCTATAACAGTCTGTGTCCTTAATCAAGTTCACCTTCATCAACATCTACATAGATATACTCCGCAAACCACCGCTCAGTGCATTTTGGAGGGTACCTTGTACCACTACTAGTTATTTCCTCTCCTGTACCACTCACAAATAGCTCGCGGAAAAAACGACTGTCTAAAAGCCTCTGTACAAGCCTTTTCTTGCATCTTATCTTCGTGGTCCTTGCACAAAATGTATGTTGTCAGTCAGGCTCAAATGCTGATTCTCTAAATTTGCACACTGGTGCCTTGTGGAAAGACCATCATCTTTCCTCCAAGGATTTCCATTTGAGTTCTCGAAGCATCTCTTTAATACCTGTTTTTTTATTGAACTTACTGTTAACAAATCTAGCAGCCCTCCAATGAAATGCTTCAATGTCTTCCTTTAATCTTACCTGGTGGGATCCCAAACACTCAAAAAGTACTCAAGAATGGGTCACAGTAGAGTTCTGTAAGCCATTTCCTTTATGGATGCACTGCAATTACACGGAATTATCCCAATAAAACAAAGTCAAACATTCATCTTCCCCACTACCAATCTGATGTGCTCATTCCATTTCATATCATTTTGCTGTGTTACATTTAGATATTTAATTCAGGTGACTGTATCAAGTTGCATCCTACTAATGCTGTATTTAAATGTTACAGGACTGCTTTCCCACTCATTCAGATTAACTTACATTTTTCTACATTTAGAACAAGCTGCCATTCATCACACCAACTAGAAATTTTGTCCTACAGTTGCTCAATGACAACACCTTCCTGCACACCACAGTGTCATCAGCAAAGAGCTGTAAATTGCTCTGTCTGTCAGGTCATTCATGTATATAGAGAATAAAAGCAGTCCTATCACACTTCCCTGGGGACTCCTCATGATACATTTTTCTCTGATGTACACTCACTGTCAATGGGTTCTATTGCCTAAGAGGTCTTTGAACCATAGGGAACTGAAACTATATGCTCAGACCATCATCAGTGATCCACAGTGGGACACTGTGTACTATGCTTTCTGGAGACCTAGGAATATGGAATATGCCTGTTGTCCTCCATTGTGTATAGGACATTATGAGAGAAAAGGGCAAGCTGAGTTTTGCAGAAAATGATGATGCTCTCTAAATCCTTGATGATTTATGGATAAAAGCTTTTCTGCCGCAAGGAAATTTATCATATTTGAACTCAGAATGTATTCAAGATTTCTGCAGCAAACTGAAGTTAAGTATATTGGTGTGTGATTGTGTTGGGCAGTTATTTTGCATTTCTTACATACAGGAGTCACCTGCACTTTTTACCATTTGCCCCAGAATTTTCACTGGGTGAGAAATTTTTTATAAATGCAAGCTAAGGAAGGGGCAAATGCCACAAGAGTTCTTTCTGAAAACCAAATTGGGATTTCATCATGAACTGGTGACTTATTTGTTTTCTACTCTTTCAGTTGCTTCTCTACACCACAGACACCAATTTCTAGGCTTATAAAGGGCCAGGTGTGGACAGAGTTTCTCTTGCCACAGAGGAGCCCTGGAGACCTCGTATCTGCTCTGACCTACATGCTAGTCCAACCCATACACTTTTATTTCTCTTTAAATTATTTCTTAGCTCTGGCATCAGTATTACTGTCAAGACCTCGATTTTACCACTCCCACAGTCTTTCATAATTCATTCAATTTCCTGGCTGATGCTTCTATTCCCAGATGAACTCTCTCTCTTGATCAAGGAACCTTGTTGTTTTGTACCTTAACCCCAACCCTCTAATCAGCCAACCAACCAGTCAGAAACTGTGGGTGATGAAAATTAACGGACTGCAGATAAATGGATAGTTAGTTGGGTATTACTAACTTCAGTTGCAATTTCTCAGGAAGCAAAATCTTTGTTCCGCAGTGTTATCTTCAAGGTTATTTTATCTAACAGTGTGTGTTTTGTAAACTTGTTACTTGTTTGGCAAGTCACGTGAAAATTTGTTAATTAAATTAGAAGTTCATTGTCAACCGCCTAATGCAACTGAGACCTGGTCATTCACTCATTCTTTTAAGAAAGCTCTCCAGTGAAACATTTAGAATTTGTGTAGTGTGCTGCTGTGTGTATGGAGAAAACTGACATTATCACAAAAAGGTGTTGCTGAGCAACTTGATTCATTGCTGCTCTAATGTAATACAAACATTTTGCATCCATGATGGAGTTGTATAAAAAAATTACTAACTTCATGTGAGCTTACTGTTTTTCACAAACTTTAAATATAATCAAATTTCTATTATGGAAAGTATTGTAAAATACATTTGTTTAATTAATTGATGAAAAACATAATATATGCAATACTATACAGAAATTAAACACCAACAATAGTTGTTTTTGTAGAACAGTTACTGGCTAGGGCAGAATGCTAAGAAATTTCAATTGCGTACACACTTTGAACTACACTGAAGAGCAGAAGAAACTGGTGCACTTGCCTAATACTGTGTAGGGCCCCTGTGAGTATGCAGAAGTGCCGCAACAAGACATGGCATGGACTCGACTATTGTCTGAAGTAGTGCTGGAGGGATCAAACATCATGAATCCTGGAGGACTGTCCATAAATCTGTAAGGGTACGAGGAGTGCAGATCTCTTCTGAACAGCACGTTGCAAGGCATCCCAGATATGCTCAATGACGTTCATGTCTGGACAATTTGGTGGCCAGCAGAAGTGTTTAAATTCAGAAGAGTGTTGCTGGAGCCATTCTGTAGCAATTCTGGATGTGTGGGATGTTGCATTATCCTGCTGGAATTGCCCAAGTCTGTTGGAATGCACAATGGACATGAATGGATGCAGGTGATCACACAGGATGCTTATGTACATGTCACCTTTCAGTCATATCTAGACGTATCATGAGTCCCATATCACTCCAGCTGCCCACACCCAGCATCATGACAGAGCCTCCACCAGCTTGAACAGTCCCCTGCAGACTTGCAGGGTCCATGGATTCATGAGGTTGTCTCCATACCCCTACATGTCCATCTGCTCAATACAATTTGAAACGAGACTCATCCGACCAGGTAACAAGTTTTCAGTCATCAACAATACAATCTTGGTGATGACAGGCACAGACGAGGTGTAAAGCTGTGTGCCGTACAATCATCAAGGATACATGAGTGGGCCTTTGGCTCAGAATGCCCATATCGATGATAATTCAATGAATGGTTCACTCGCTGACACTTGTTGATCGCCCAGCACTGAAATCTGCAGCAATTTGTTGTACGGTTGCATGTCTGTCACATTGAACAATTCTCTTCACTCATTATTGGTCCCATTCTTGCAGTGATTTTGGAGATTTGATGTTTTACCAGATTCCTGATATTCAAGGTACACACGTGAAATGGTCATATGGGAAAATCCCCACTTCATCACTATCTCGGAGATGCTGTGTCCCATCGCTCATGCGCCGACTGTAACACCACATTCAAACTCCCTCAAACTTTTGCAGCCAACCATTGTAGCAGCAGTAACCAATCTAACAACTGCACCAGACACATGTTGTCTTTATGCAGATGTTGCTGACCACAGCACCGTATTCTGCCTGTTTACCTATCTCTGTATTTGAACATGCATGCCTATACCAGTTTGTTTAGCATTTAATGTATCATAGAAAATGTACTTTTGTACCTTCATTTGTACTTTCCGGTTTAATTAAATGTTCTAAATGTTGATTAAAAGAAATTTTCAAATTGTTGGCCTTTTAGCAGTGATTGTCATCATCATCATCATCATCATCATCGTCGTCATCGTCTAAATTTTCTAGCCCCTAACTGCGTCTGTTTAGAATATAAGCCTCTCCATTTTCTCCTGTTCTCCCATTATGTTTTTCTCTCCACTCTGTTCTAGTCTTCTCCTCTCATCATTGCACATTCCTTCACCCAATGATGCATCTCTCTCTCTCTCTCTCTCTCTCCCTCCCTCCCTCTCTCTCTCTCTCTCTCTCTCTCTCTCTCTCCCTCCCTCCCTCTCTCCCTCTCTCCCCTCCCTCTCTCCCTCTCTCCCCTCCCTCTCTCCCTCTCTCCCCTCCCACCCCCCACCCCCCACCCCCAACCCCCTCTGGGTCTCTTGCCCACTACTGTCATTGCAGTGGACCTGTCTCAGTATCCTGCCCACTCCCATTGTTTTAACGTGCCCATACCATCTTAACCTTTTATATTCTATGGCCTTTTGCATGGGCTTCTCTTTCACTGTCTCTCTCATCATCTCACTCCTTACTCTATCCGTTCCAGAAATCCTATTCTGCTTCTTTGAAATTCCATCTTGCAAGCCTGTGTCCTGCTCAACATCAATAAATTCCTGAAAACAAGTCATGAAATATTCTGTAGTTTGCACCAGTTTCCTGATTTGTGCATACACCACTTGATTCTTATCCCAAAATGTGTGTAGTATGGTTTACTATTGTTCACTTCCTCTTATATTGTATCCCATAAGGGGTGGGGGGGGGGGGGTGGGGGGGGGAATGAGCAGTCTGGAGTGTGTGCAAGAAACTCAATTGGACCCCTGTGTGCCATCACTTGCTCTGGTATATTTTTATACAATTATGCACACACATATCCCTATTACATGGTGGTTGGGTCTCACTTCATTATTAACAAAGTCTGTCACTGGATAGTGATAATAGAAGGGAAAATATAACCAACAAGCATTGTTAGGTACTTTCTCGTGTCACGATACCTTCAAAATGGAAACACCCTATGAGCTCTGTCTTAGATAAACAATGCCACATGTACAGACTAGGGAAATCAGGATCCTTTTAACCAGTAATGTGAGGACTATGTTTGGTTCAGTGCATAGTATTTCAAATTGACAATTTCAAAAGTTTGAATTGTGTTTCATCTGCCAAAGCAGTGCTACCTGTAAGTCCTGGTTCATGAATAACGATTCTCTGAAACCATTAATAAAATTGTACCCTACTTTCTGTTTCATACTTAGATCAGGGATAATGCAGTGTGCTTTTCTTCGGAGTGGGTTACTCATTACTAGCCCTTATACTGCTGACAGGAAGGGCACCTGGCCAGACTACACCATTAACATTACCAAATCCAGATTCATATGTTGAGCCTTGAAGATATGGGATAACAGCAGTCAAAAAGAAGACATTATCCTGGGTTAATTGTCACTTAGGAAAAAAGTATTTATTGCCCAAAAGTGAGAATAATAATTGTTTGCCAACAGTTATCTGATGCTTCTACAAATTAGATACTGTAGCTGCACCTTTAGTGCAATCTACTCCTGTAAACTGTATTAACAATCAATCACAGCCAGTGCTAAATATTCATATTAGTTGTTACAGGGATTACTTGTAAATTACTTTATTACTGTATATCTTAGCAGAATAGCTAGTTTGAAGGAAAAAGAAAAACCACCATTTTTCTCTTACATTGCTCAACTGATTGCCTCTGATAATTCAAATGAAGTATATTTTAAGGGTCAATAAAAAAATTTCTGTTTGGACGCCGTACAGTCCAGGACTGGCATGCCAATCAGGCAAAATCACAGGAGCATCGAGGTAGTCATCTCACCTACGCATCAAGTTAAAGGTGCCTGGTTGATAAACATCATGTCCTGCCGAGTAAAGAAGGCCATAACTGCCTGCTGCACATTATTGTCTGACAGGAATCATCAACCCTTCAAGCCCATTTTAAGGGCTGAAGGTGTGATAATCACATGGTGAGAGATTGGGGCTGTAGGATGGGTGTTTGAGTATCTCCCACTTGAGTTGGCGTGATGTCTGCATTGTGACAGTTGCAATACC
Source organism: Schistocerca gregaria (assembly GCF_023897955.1). Classification (NCBI taxonomy): domain Eukaryota; kingdom Metazoa; phylum Arthropoda; class Insecta; order Orthoptera; family Acrididae; genus Schistocerca; species Schistocerca gregaria. The sequence goes on along the minus strand of NC_064920.1, from coordinate 1,010,583,328 downwards.
AGCAGTGTGGGTTGCTATGAAGCAGCAGCCTGGAGCTTGGTGCAACATTCCACAGTGGTGGCTTTTGACAGACATGCTAGCTCATACATATTCCTTTCTCTGTGATGGATCTCTAGCTATGTTTGTCCTTCAGCAATCAAGGAAATAATAACAGTAAGTTGGTCCTGTTTGGACACATCTGGGAATAATGGTATTGTAGTTGATGCTTCTGCATTTACCACATGCACGTTGAAAAGACACGATTGGTACACTAATCCCTTGCTGACAGGTCAGTGCTTATAACTTGGCATCAGAGGTGCACTATGTTACACGTACGCTGCAGCAGTACTCTCAAACGGAAACGGTTTGGTCGCCCCTTACATAACTTAACTGTGAACAATGTCAGGTATATGTATATTAGAAAAATTAAAAACCTTTAAATGTGCACATTAGAGTTGACTAGAATTTACACCGCTAGTTTAAATGACCTGATAAATCATGGAAAAAGTGACTAGTAAGTTTTTATTTTATTTTGTGTTTGAGAATGGGAGACTTTGTTTCTTGGTTGATCCAGAATAAATTTTTCACTGTGCAGCAGAGTGTGTGCTGATATGTAACTTCCTGGAACATTAAAACTAAGAATTTTGGAAGGTTGGAGATTAGGTATTGTTGGAGGTAAAGCTTTGAGGGCAGATAGTGAGTCGTGCTTTGGTTGCTCAGTCAACACAGCACTTGCCCAAGAAAGGTAAAGGTCTCGAGTTCAAGTTTAAGTCCAGCACACAGTTTTAATCTGCCAGGAAGTTTCTTGCCTGATATTTGCCAGTAAAAGTTTCAACGTGCCAGGAAGTTTCTTGTATGTTGTTTGCTGGTAAGCTGTTAAAGACATTTTAATCAGAATACAAAACTCCTTTCTGAACCCGTAGATGGGCATGCATGGTCATATGGATATTATTTTTGTGTCTAGTATTGGAGTTCTGAATTCCAATTGCATTTTAAAGTTATTCTCATTATTAAAAGAACTTATTATTTAGATAACAGCAATATCCACAGATGTAATACTGAAAGAAGATATAACACTGGAAGAAAAAAATTACCTTTATTACTTACAATGATAAATGTCAGTGTATACGAAAGGTATGCAATTTTGCAGTTTGTGGCCACAAATGCCTTTGTTCAGTTGCCCGTCTAACATAAAAAATCTAACTAATAAAACAACATTTTTTAAATCTGAACAGAATTTTTTTTCTATTTTATAGACAAATTCTTAAGTAGAGTGCAGCAGTGAGCATGGTGTAGAATACTGAGGTGTTTATTGTTGCTAAATTTAAGTAATTTTCGCTAATGTGTCTGCTATGGACAACTAATGTGTTCATCTTTATTAACTCATTTTTGTTATGTTGCTTTTTTGTCTGTCTTTTGGGTGCAGATTTTGCAGTGGATTTTAAAGTAATTCTTCATGAGCTAGAGACTTGAATTTTTAAACACAGCTCAGAACTGAATGACAGTGCAATGTTAATTCGCTTTCTCATCTGTCTGGTCCACTTAGCTCCCACAATGGTGGAGGCAGGGGTGAATAGGGTTGGTAACTGTTGATGTCTCGGTTGCTCACAGTTGCACTATAAACCTAGATGCACTGCAGCTCTGCCTTCAGTTGTGTATTCACTGTGCTTTCATATTGTTCTCATTACACACCGATCCATTGAGAAATTTCACACATAGAAAACTATAAAGAAGAAAATAATTATTTACAAAATTTGTTTTTAATATATTGAATTTTTAAATTGGGCTAAAAAATATATAATAATGTCTCCCAATCCCATACAGATAGGTCTGAAAATCTGTGCTTTTGAATTTTTAATAGTTACGAAAAATCTTCTAAGATTTTTTAATGACAGGTGTGGGGTGGATGAAATGGATAATAGTAAGAAGGTGAACTATTCCTGCATTAATTATCCATCATATGTGTCCCGCATTTTACATTATAAATCTTATAAATATTTTCATAGCTGTCAAAAATTCAAATCACAAATTTTCAGAACTATACGTGTGGTGTTGAGAATCTGTATGCGGCTAGGAGAAATTATTTTCTCTCTTTTAATGCGATTTAAAAGCGTGTTATAAAGATTTATTTTTATTTAAATAATTATTAACTTTAAGCCATTATGTTATTTAGTGGTCTGTGAATGGCCAGCATGTGGTGTCATCCATAAACAGATCAGCTGTATACAGCCTGTAAATCGATATGACTTTTCAAATTTGCAAGTGAACTATGAAACATGGTATGAACTTAACTGCACTACACATAACTATTTGAAATATTTGCTTGCCATAAAAATTTCACTTGGTAAAATTTACTTAAGAAAATTGTCTTTTAATGAATTTAATGCATGTTCTCTCATCCAAAAATCCTGGTGCTGCTGTAGTTTACTTGAAAAAATTTTCATTCTAAAATTATGTACAATCGAAATTGGCAGCAGCTAGTTTCAACAGATAGAAGATGGTTTGGGAGAAATAAAGTACTCATGTCCATGTTTTAGTTTTGGACCAAGAAACAAAATATTTTAAATAGAGAGTATATACTTCAATTAAAATTATGATAACTGAGAAAATGGTTCAAATGGCTCTGAGCACTATGGGAATTAACTTCTGAGGTCATCAGTCCCCTACAACTTAGAACCACTTAAACCTAACTAACCTAAGGACATCACACACATCCATGCCCGAGGCAGGATTCGAACCTGCGACCGTAGCGGTCGCCCGGTTCCAGACTGTAGCGCCTAGAACCGCTCGGCCACTCCGGTCAGCTAACTGAGAAACCCTTACAGTTATAAACACATTATGCAAAATAAGAGATCTAGTTGCCAATTTTTGGCTTTACTATAATGAGCATATACTGTGAGCATCGTGTGTGTGTTTTTCACGTACAAAAAAAGCTTGTCAATTAAATCATGGTTTTATCAAATTATGACAGCTATAATCTTTTTCAGTAAAAAGAAGAGCTCTCGACTTAGTACTCCTCAAGAGTTCAGTCGGAGCATTTCAGTACCAGCAGACAGAGTAACAGTTAAAATTGATAAAAGTGCAAGTGGTCATAACAGCACTCATGGTCAGATATCACCTGAAGACGGGTAAGTTTAAAGTCTTATGCAGTCTTTGCATGCCAAGTGCTTGGCATACATGTTTCCTATTTTCTTGCCTATTTTTGTGTTTATGTTGTGTATTTTCCAGTAATAGCTTATGTATGTTGTCCTTATTGCACAAAATGTATTGTATCGTCTTGTCTTGGGCAACAGGTGAAATGTGTGTTGTTCAGTTTGATTGTTAATTTTTAATGCTGAATGAATTAATATTTATGCTCTCGTAGTCTCCTCTCATGCAAACACTGTATTTTTAAACTCATTTCTTTGCCCTGGCTGTCAGACAAAAGCTATTCTGATCACTTTAATATTTTTTCTTAATTATCTTCAACTGTCACTATTTTAGGGTATTCCTTTGTTGCACTATCATTCTGCTATCAAAAAAGAAAGTTAATCATGATCATAAAATACTTGCAATGGTTAACATTAGCTGTTGTTGGTGCCATTTCTCGTTTCACTTTGATTTCTAGTTGTGGAAGTGTCGAGCATTGGTTTTTAATGCAATGTTTCCAGGGCGCCCACATTCTCTCTTTGAAGAGTGCATACATGAAGATTTCTTCCTTGTCCCTGAGGCTCCTTCTTTGCAAGCAGGACTCTTTTGAGAATAGACTATATTGTGCAGAACTGCACTAATGGAAGTACTGAGTGTGACAAGAAGGGAAGTGAATTGAAATCGTGGAAGGTACGGACATGGCCCAGAAACCCCGGAGGGAATGGACATGACCCAGAATACCAAAAGTGGCCATAATTTAGTCAAAAAGCTCAACTATGATCCTATGGTAGTGAAAAAACTGCCAAAAGTAACAACATTCAACCTAGCTAGCCACCAACTCCTAAATGGAAAATCAAACAGAAGGTATCAGAAGTCCAAAATCATTAAACAGCCAACACAAGAATCAAATAACACCACTCTCTCGACTATCTGACCTAATTGACAGAAGGTCAAGTCAGATATAAAAAAAGCCAGACTGGCTGGAGTTCTACAAATTCTCTATCCTGACCCCAGCCATACTATTCAAAACACATTATTGTATACCAAAAGCTGACTTTCTTAACATGTTATAATGTTTTACATGATACATGCTAATTATGGGTGTTTGTTATGTACACATTGTACCCTCCAAAGATTATTACATGAAACATAAAATGATTTGCATTGTAAAGTATGAATGTATGATTACATGTGTGAAAAGCCAGACCTAAAAAAAGATGAATCTTACAAGTTTGAGGTTTTAAAAAATGTCTTTGATGATGACTGTTTCCCTCTTTTAGTTCTCTTTCATGCTGCAATATCCCTCCACTTACGCAAACAGACGATATCAGCTGGTTTTCCTTCCTCCTGCTCATTAATATACTGCGGTACTGCCTCAGCTCTCGTGAATCCTTCTGAATGCGTGACGAGATTTCTACTGTCATCCAGGTTTGCCTCCTCCTCTTGTGTTACTTCTTCCTGAGTTACCAGGTCCGCAATATTATTGTCAGTTAGTTCATCAACTTCATCAATTGCCATCCATTCTGTGATGTCCTCTGCATTGACACCCTGTCAGTACAGTACATTTTTGAGCAACAAAATGATATCATCATTTCAATTTTTTACTTTGGTTTCACACATGGATTCAGAGTTAAAATATCCACCTTCATGATCTAAAAGAAATTTTCCAAGACCTTATAAGTCTTATGTTTGGAATCTCTTCCCACGCTTCAGCCAGCCACCTTATGGTATCTAGCGAGTCAATCCTCTTCAACACTGTTACACAGTCTTCATTATCATCAATTGCTGATGTCAATAACATAAGATGATGGTGGTGATACTACTTCTTTAGGATTTCACAGCTATCGTGGTGCACTGACTGACAAAGAGCAGTACATTTTGTGGTGGAAATAATGCTTTGATGTCTCCATCTCTGGATTTCTACAGTTTCACTATTGATGTAAGCCTAATCTTGGTTGTCACTTGGATTACTGCAAGCCAGTAGGGTGCCTTACTTTTCTTGTACCTGGATACTGCAGAATCCTTTTTTAAAGCAAGTGTTTATGTAGGGAGCATCTTCTAATTAAAACCACTCTCATCACAGTCGTACAATTGTTAGCCTGAAATTCCTTCCTTGTCAATTATCTTCATAAAAGATAGTCTTTAAACAGTGCCACAGCCTCTTTGTCAGTGGGTAAAGCCTCTTCACTTATGGTAATCTGGCAAATACTGAATCATGCATCACTGGCACTATATTCTGAATCTTCTCTTTCTATTTTCCACTAAGATTGCAATGCTTTTTTCTGCAATATTGACCCAGTAATGGGCAAACCTTTTCGTCTTAAAAGTTCATGCCACAAAAATAAATCTTTCTCAGTTTATTTATGCTTACATTTCAACATGTCTTGCTTGCTATTATTCGACTCCTCTGAGCTTGGGTAGCATACCACTTTTCAATTTCTCTTCGATTTTTCTTCCTGTTACCAGCAACACTTTGTCCTACCACAGCTTCAAAACAATAGTTTTGACTGTTACATAAAATTTCAGGTGTGCAGCCAAATAAATTTCACTTCTACTTCTAATATTTCGGCTGTATACTGCCCAGTCATCTTCAGAGTGAGCCGAGGAGACTGATTCTCCAGCACTTGCGCTGTCCATTTAAACACATTGACTGCATTAGTCACATGTGGCCACAGATACACAAAGTGCCAGAGATGTTGATCGGGTGCAAAGAGGTTTAACACATGCATGGAATTAAATCTGAGGCTGCACGATCGATGCACACGGTTATATCAATGTATACTGCGAGCTGCACAGCCGCAACATCTTTGCGAGTTTATTATAGAAAGTTCTGGATTCCATGCTTTGTTGAAGTTGAAGCCACTATCTCTATTAATTAAATTCGCTGCCAACTGAATTTCAATTGCTTCTTTCAATACTGGGCCCAGAAAGATGAAATTGAGGCTAAAATTTTGATGTTCTCATTCACCGTAGAGTACCCAGTGTCAATACAGTGCTCTGCCACCATAGACTTAATGGGTTGTAAGAGCCAGGTGTACCTGCGGTGCTCTGAGCATCTTTCATGGATTGTATGTGTCGTGTATTTGATGTATGAAAGGCCACACTCAGAGAGGATCTTGTACACACCAGGTTTCTGAAGCACTAAATCATCTCTAATGGAACCCAAGAGTGGTGCTGTCTTTGGTGGAGGGCAAAAAATCACTTTCACTTTGTGTTTACTAGGATCCACCCTATTTTTGGTGGCAGGCTTCCCATGTATGGCAGAAAAGCCATGAATTGAAAACTTTCTGTGTCCTCTTCTCAATTCCTTATACCCACTGTTGATTTCATTTGTAGTGCCCTAATGTATCTGCTGTGGAGAGTACGCGTTGGCTTCAAAAACTCTTCACACGTGTAGAAGCTCATCCTCCAAACTGCTCTCATTAGCAGTGAAGTGTGTTCTGCGTACCAGAGCTCTCAGTGTGTTCATTGTGTCTGAAGGATGGTAGCAGCTATTTGCACATAAATCCATACGGGTTGGTTTTCAATATATGGTACTGCAGAAGAAATAGCACCCAAAACTTGTTGAGCAATTGTGAAGCCTCACCCGCAAAGGAGTAACATATCTGTGGCAGTGAGGGTCGCACTATGTAAGCTTTGCCGGGATACTGAGACGGTGGTTCTTCCAGCTGGTGAAGGTAATGCCACTGTATTAATGTCTCGTGACGACTATCATGATAAAATGAATGGTTTATCGAGTGACAGGACATACCAGAAGATCAGTAAAGATCCCGCCAACAAGTTGGTAAGGAAGGCTGCTTCACTTCTGAATGCCTCCACCTTTCCACCAGAAATTGTGCGATGATTGAAACCAAGTGGTGTGTTTACTCCAAGGGTTTATAGACTTCCAAAGATCCATAAGAATGATGTTCCTCTTTGACCAATAGCGAGTGACATTGGCTCTCCATCCTACAATGCACTCATCACATATGTAACCCTGTGCAGCTTCATTGGCAAATTAAATTCAGTCAAACTGAACAGTTCTGATATGTCAGCCAGTTTCGATGTAGTGTTGTTATTCACAAAGGTTCCTCTTTCAGAATCATTGTTTCCCATTGGAAAATGTTCGATAAAGAGATTTCAGCTTCATTTGTCCGCCCCCGGTAGCTGAGTGGGCAGCGCGACAGAATGTCAATCCTAAGGGCCCAGGTTCGATTCCCGGCAGGGTTGGAGTTTTTCTCCGCTCAGGGACTGGGTACTGTGTTGTCCTAATCATCATCATTTCATCCCCATCGACGTGCAAGTCGCTGAAGTGGCGTCAAATCGAAAGACTTGCCACTCGGCAAATGGTCTTCCTGGTGGGAGGCCCTAGGCCCTAGTCACATGACACTTACTCAGCTTCATTTGAATGTGTTGTGATCTTTACATATTTTTTATTCAGTACCGAATTTTATGAACAGGCTGACGTTGTCGCCATGGGTAGTCCTTTGTCACCCTTGGTGGCCAACTTTTTTATGGGGGACTGTGAGGTGAAGGTGCTGGAATCAACTAACTTGAAGTCCATGGTGTTGTGGAGGTGTGTTGATGACATGTTTGTAGTGTGGGCCCATGGTGAAAAACAAATTAAAAGAATTTTTAAATCATCTGAGTTCCATCCGCAGACAGTTCAGTTCACAATGGAAATTGAAAAGGTGGTGTCTTCCATTTCTGGATGTTTTGGTACGACACAAAGATGATGGCACTGTGGGACATGCTGTATACTGAAAACTAACCCATATGGATTTACGTGCAAATATGTGCTACCATCCTTCCAACACGATGAGTGTACTCAGAGCTCTGGTACACAGAACACACTTCATTTCTAACGAGAGCAGTTCGGAGGATGAGCTTCTACACTTGAGAAGAGATTTTGAAGCCAACAGGTACTCTCCACAGCAGATATGCTAAGGCACTACAAATGAACCCAACAGTGGGTATAAGGAATACAGAATAAGACATGGAAAGTTTTAAATCCATGGCTTTTCTGCTGTACATGGGAAGCCTGTCATCAAAAATAGAATGGATCCTTGTAAACACAAAGTGAAAGTGATTTTTTTGCCCTCCACCAAAGACAGCACCACTCTTGGGTTCTATTAAAGATGATTAAGTGCTTTAGAAACCTGGTGTGTACAAGATCCCCTATGAGTATGGCCTTCCATACATCAAACAGATGACGCATTAAGTCCATGAAAGATGCTCAGAGCACCGCAGGTACACCCGGCTCTTACAAACCAAAAAACTCACAAAGATGTTGCAACAGTGCGCGTGCGCGCGCGCAAACACACACACACACACACACACACACACACACACGACCTCAGTCCCAGGCTGTAGCTGTTGGAGACTATGATCTTGTGTGTGTGTGTGTGTGTGTGTGTGTGTGTGTGTTTGTGTGTGTCTATTTTTGACGAAGGGCTTGTTGGCTGAAAGCTTATTTTGTTGTGTCTATCTGCGACTCAACATCTCTGCTGTATGGTGAGTAGCAACTATCCTTTTCATAATATTGTTACATCCCATCGTGGATTTTCCATTGTATAATAAAGGTAGAATATCTTGCACTACCACAGACAGAAAAATATAGAAGTCAAATCATGATTTAGAGTACAAGTGGACACAGTCTTTTTTAAAGCTACAGACTGCTAAAAGACCTTTTTACATGGTTGTTTTGTGTTATTGTACTAATTCACCGAGATTATTGCTGTGGTCAATTTTTCATAGACAGACAACACAAAGATGTAACTTGGAAAGAAACTGTGGGGAAACAGTTTATGCAGCTATCAGGGGAAAAGGCTGGTTGAATTGAGGAGTAACAATGATGATAAACAGATTTGTTAAAAGTATTGCAGGAAACTTGAAAATACCTACTAAGCTACTGTTAGATTAGTTTACTTCCTATTGAACTAATTATACCAAAAACAAACTCAAGGACTTTGAAACATATGTACCGGTAATTCTAAGAGTTCCTAATAGCCATTGTTAATTGCTAAATGCCTCCATTGATAAACAGTTTAAGGAATGAATGAAGGAACTGTAAACCAGCTTAATACAAAGTTTGATGCAGAGTCCATGATGGAATAACAACAGTATAATGTAAAGGATGGATTGCTACTCACCACATGGAGGAGACAATGAGTCGCAGCCACAACAAAAGGACTGTCAAACATTTAAGTTTTTGGCTGAAGAGCCTTCTTTGGAAATAGAGAACACATACATATGTTCACACAAGCACAATTCACACACATATGGCCCCTATCTCCGGCCACTGTGCCCTAGGGGTAAGGAGTGTCATGAAGTGGGAAGGGGAGGGATAGCAATGTAGGGGAAAGGTGTGCTGCTTGTGAGTGCCTGCAGGGACGTGGTAATGTCAGGATAGGGCTGATAGATGCAGAGTCTGGTAGCTTTGCTAATTGGAGGAGGGGGCAGGGGGAGATGGGGTGAGTGGGAAAGGGAAAGGAAAGTGGAGAGAGGTAGAGAAGGGTAAGAGACCAGTGGGTGCATTGGTGGAATAAAAGGCATGCCTATTGCTGGAGTGGGAACGGTAGGGTATAGGTAGATGGAGGACACAGACTACCGAATGTTGAAGCCAGGCGTATTATGGGAAATATATGTTGTGGAGAGAGTTCCACCAGTACAGTTGAGAAAAGTTAGTATTGTTAGGGAGAATACAAATGGCACAGGCTGCAAAGCAGTCATTGAAATGAAGCACATCGTGTTGGGCAGCGTGTTCAGCAAGTGAGTGTTCCAGCAGTTTCTTGGCTACAGTTTAGAGGTAGCCTTTCATCTGGACAGACAGCTTGTTAGTTGTCATGTCCACATAGAAAGCTGCATATTAGTTTCAACTTATTTTGTAGATCACGTGGCTGCTTTCACAGTTAGCCCTGCCTTTGATGGGATGGGAAAAGTCCGTGACAGGATCGGAGTAGGTAGTAGGGGGTGAAGGTCTTACATCTAGATCCGTTGCAGGGATATCAACCAGGAGGGAAGGGATTAAGAGCAGGGTTGGAGGAAGTATGGACAAAAATATTGCATAGATTCAGTGGACAGTGAAATACCACTGTGGAATGGGAGTGGAAGATAGTGAGTATAATATTCCTCATTTCAGGGCACAATGTGAGAGGGAGTCGAAACCCTGATGGAGCCCCCTCTGATTGGTTCTAGATGCTGAAATTGTGCCCATATAATTGGAACACCATGCCAGCCCCAGCAGTTAGTTGTTTTTAACTCTTGACAACAATGGTGCAGATAGCTGTCTAAAGCTCCAACTGTGTTGTTTGAAATAATGTGCCCTGTAAGCTTAGAAGAGTTTATTCAGGCATGCCACTGTGAAAGATTCCAAGGATATTGTAAATATTGAAATTAGGGAATCTCAGTAGGTGGTGGATGACAAGGTTAAAATTACCAATGTGACAATTTCTTGTTATACTGTATATCAGGAGTAATGTAATTCCAGGGGGCTCGCAACCCTTTGGTGGGTTCGTGCTTGGCTATCATGGGGCCCCAGCATCTGGCAGCATTTTTTCCCTTCTGTGCTGCATGTCTAACCTCTTGCTATTCATTCCTCTCCCTTGGGGAACATGTCTGGTGTATTATTGGGAATGTTCTGCATTCTGTCACTGACTAGTGAACAGTCTCACCTTTGTTTTTCGCTCTCTTTTCCTTTCTTAGTTTCCCTTTTCCTCTTGTTCCTCCACTTTGGTGTTTGAGAATCTTCTTTTTTCATCTTCCTTCCTGTGCACACCTGAAGGCCGGCCCACGCTCGACACATAACAGGTGACTGAGTAACGCATAATTGCCAGCCCAGGGTCAACAGGTAGGGTTTGCACGTACCCCCTGGTACAGGTGAGGCCTAGGGAGGGGTGACTGCCTGAGTTGTAACCTTCCCAAATTGCCGATTGGTCTCTCTGTCAGGTGTGACATGAGGTGTGAACAATTAACTAAGGCGGGTGCGCCCCCTTGTGAAGGGGCCCCCCAGTTGGAAGGAGTGCGCCATTGGAGACGCTGGCAATCGTGGGGGATTTCCTTTTAATGAATCAGTCCTCTTCCCACTCAACATCTACAAAATGTAAACATAATGTGGCTACTGATTCAAAGACATTTTTCACTGCCCCACGGTTCCTCGTGGTCTCGCATACTAAAGACGGTCAGTCCTTTGCCTCAGTAGATCCATTTATTCTTCAAAAAAGGTGTTGATGCAATTGCTGGCCCTGTGAAATCTTGCTCTCGTTTACAGAATGGCACTTTAATTTTGGAGACCACTTCTGATTCTCAACCACAACAACTGCTTGCTGCCTCACTTCTCCATGGTTACCCTGTTCGTGTCGAGGCACATAGAACTTTGAATTCTTCCCATGGAGTAATTTACACCAGGCTGTTTGACGGTCTAACAGTGTCTGAAATCCAGTCTTACCTTTCTGATCAGGGTGTCATTGCTGTCCATAGTGTAATGAAAAAGGTAGCGTCCTCCTTAGTGCCCACCCGCACTCTCTTTCTCACCTCTGATAGAGTGGTGCTTCCGTCCAAGCTCAAAGCAGGCTATGAAATTATCACCATCCGACTGTACATTCCAAACCCGACGCACTGCTACCAGTGTCTTCATTTGAACCACAGTAGAACATCTTGTCGACACCCAGCCACATGTCACCTGTGGTAAGGAAGCGCACAAGGGCAATTGTCCATCTCCTTCTCCCCACTGTATCAACTGCAATGGCAGCCGTGCCTTCTTCTCTTCGGATTGTCCAGTGCATCTTGATGAGTGAGTTGTTCAAGAGACCAGGTAAAGGAAAATGTGACTTATGCAGTTGCTCGGAAGTTACTGGCTGGTTGCAAACCCTGCGTTCTCCCGTCTGGTACCTATAGTTCTGTTCTTGTTACCTCTCACTCCATGAAGGATATGGCCACATAGACATGCGACCTCCAATTCAGCTCTGAGGATGTGAAATCGCCCATTGTCATGGTAGCTTCGCCCCCCCCCCCCCCCCCTCCGTCCAATTGTGCAACAAGCCGTCAAACTCTTGCCTCAAGGGGTGAAGCCACCTGCTACACAACCAGTAGGCCGGAAAGGACAGAAGGAATACTCTGTGAAGACTTCCTCCATCCTTCCATCCAAACAGCACCAGTGTCTTCATCTGGAAAGGCTCAAAGAAGTCCACCAAAGGCAAACAGTCTTCTCCTTCACCACCTCACAGATCCTCTTTGATGGTTTCGCCACGTGGTACCTAAGACTGGCCAGCCTCCGTGTTGCCAGTGCACGCCAACAACCATTTTTCAGTGTTGGGCTCCACAGATCGATCACACAACAAAGCTGATGCTTCTGTGGACCACATGGAGCAGGACCCTCGTGCTTTTGTGTCCTGTAGTAGCTCCTCTTCCCCAGCTGTCACTCGGCAGATGCCAAGGTGACACCGCTATATCTCTTCATCATCATGACTCACCTCCAATGGAACATTCGCAGCCTTCAGTCCCACAAAGAGTAATTATGGTTGCTTTTAGCATTGCAGTGTCCCCTTGCACTCTACACCTACATCTACATTTACGTTTATACTCTGCAAGCCACCCAACGGGGTGTGGCGGAGGACACTTTATGTGCCACTGTCATTACCTCCCTTTCCTGTTCCAGTCGCGTATGGTTCGCGGGAAGAACGACTGTCTGAAAGCCTCCGTGCCCGCTCTAATCTCTCTGATTTTAGATTCGTGATCTCCTCGGGAGGTATAAGTAGGGGGAAGCAATATATTCAATACCTCATCCAGAAACGCACCCTCTCGAAACGTGGACACCAAGCTAAACCGCGATGCAGAGCGCCTCTCTTGCAGAGTCTGCCACTTGAGTTTGCTAAACATTTCCGTAACACAATCACGCTTACCAAATAACCCTGTGACGAAACGCACTGCTCTTCTTTGGATCTTCTCTATCTCCTCTGTCAACCCGATCTGGTACGGATCCCACACTGATGAGCAATACTCAAGTATAGGTCGAATGAGTGTTTTGTAAGCCACCTCCTTTGTTGATGGACTACATTTTCTAAGGACTCTCCCAATGAATCTCAACCTGATACCCGCCTTACCAACAATTAATTTTATATGATCATTCCACTTCTAATCGTTCCTCATGCATACTCCCAGATATTTTACAGAAGTAACTGCTACCAGTGTTTGTTCCGCTATCATATAATCATACAGTAAAGGATCCTTCCTTCTATGTATTCGCAATGCATTACATTTGTCTATGTTAAGGGTCAATTGCCACTCCTTGCACCAAATGCCTATCCGCTGCAGATCTTCCTTCATTTCGCTGCAATTTTCTAATGCTGCAACTTCTCTATATACTACAGCATCATCCGCAAAAACTCGCATGGAACTTCCGACACTATCTACTAGGTCATTTATATATATTGTGAAAAGCAATGGTTCCATAACACTCCCCTGTGGCACGCCAGAGGTTACATTAATGTCTGTAGACATCTCTCTATTGATAACAACATGCTGTGTTCTGTTTGCTAAAAACTCTTCAATCCAGCCACACAGCTGGTCTGATATTCCGTAGGCTTTTACTTTGTTTATCAGGCGACAGTGCGGAACTGTATCGAACGCCTTCCGGAAGTCAAGGAAAATAGCATCTACCTGGGAAGCTGTATCTAATATTTTCTGGGTCTCATGAACAAATAAAGCGAGTTGGGTCTCACAAGATCGCTGTTTCCGGAACCCATGGTGATTCCTACAGAGTAGATTCTGGGTTTCCAAAAACGACATGATACTCAAGCAAAAAACATGTTCTAAAATTTCTACAACAGATCGACGTCAGAGATATAGGTCTATAGTTTTGCGCATCTGCTCGACGACCCTTCTTGAAGACTGGGACTACCTGTGCTCTTTTCCAATCATTTGGAACCTTCCGTTCCTCTAGAGACTTGCGGTACATGGCTGTTAGTAGGGGGGCAAGTTCTTTCCCGTACTCTGTGTAGAATCGAATTGGTATCCTTTCAGGTCCAGTGGAATTTCCTCTGTTGAGTGATTCCAGTTGCTTTTCTATTCCTTGGACACTTATTTCGATGTCAGCCTTCAGGAAATGAAATTGCGTCTTCATGACTACTTTGAGCTTTCACATTTCTTACTGATTCATTTTGTTCTTTCTCCTGAGGTCAGTATTCCATCTCATGAGGGGTTCACGCTACTCATATGGGATGACATTCATAGTTAGCCTATCTCCCTGACTACGTATCTTCAAGCTGTTGCAGTTCGCCTTTTCCTTCCCCACCTGACTTTTTCCCTCTGTACCATGTACATCCTTCCATCATTGGCTGTCACCAGGGCAGACTTCCTTCAACTTATTGAGCAGCTACCTATCTCCTTTTTGCTACGTGGTGACTTCAATGCACATCATCCCCTTTGGGGTTTTCCCAGCACCTGTCAGAGAGGTGCCCTCTTGGCTAACCTTCTTAACCAACTTAACCTCTTCTGCCTTAACACTGGAGCACCCACTTTCCTTTCCGACTCCTCATGGACCTTTCCTTGTGCACTGTCCAGCTTGTCCCTCATCTTGAGTGGTCTGTTCTTTCTGACACCTTCTTGAGCGACCATTTCTCATTCCTGACTCCTACCCCATCTGCGTTCATGCCTAAATGGCAGCTTCCTAAGGCTGACGGGCAGCTTTACTCCTCCCTGGTGACCTACGAAGAACATGTTTCCTCCAGTTGTGATGACCAGGTGGAATATCTCACAAATGTTATCCTTACTGCTGCAGAATGTTCCAACCCTTCACACTTCCTCTTTTCCACATTGTGTCCCAGTCCCTTGGTGGACTGAGGCATGCCGCCAATGCAATTCGTACACAGAGATGTACTCTCCGTGTTTTTAACCGCCACTCAACGTGGGCAAACTGCATTCATTATAAAAATATGCATGCCAAGTGCCTTTGCGTTCTTTGGGATAGCAAAAGAGCTGGCTGGAGTTCATTCAATAATTCTTTTAACAGTTTAA
Organism: Schistocerca gregaria; assembly: GCF_023897955.1. Lineage (NCBI taxonomy): Eukaryota > Metazoa > Arthropoda > Insecta > Orthoptera > Acrididae > Schistocerca > Schistocerca gregaria. The sequence goes on along the minus strand of NC_064920.1, from coordinate 1,010,568,229 downwards.
TACCTTCCTCTGTCGTGTGGGCCAACTTCTGATGGCTCTCTGGAACCAATATCCATTCCCCAGTTTCTGCCCTTAGAGTAGCTGACAATGTTATCGTGGACCCTATTGCTATCTCCAAAACCTTGGGCCACCATTTTGCAGAAGTTTCGAGCTCTTCCCACTATCACCCTGCCTTCCTCCATCGGAAATGAGCGGAAGAGGCTCGGGTGATACCCTTCTCTTCTCTGAATCATGAGTGCTACAACGCTGCTTTGACTATGAGGAAGCTAGGTGAAGTTCTCAGTTCATCCCGATCCTCCGCCCCAGGGTTGGCCGCCATCCACTTTCAGATGTTGCAGCACCTTTCTCTTGTGAGCTAGCACTTTCTGCTTAACACATACAACCGCATCTGGGCACAGGGCGCATTTCCTGGACACTGGCGTGAAGCCACTGTTGTACCTATCCCTAAGCTCGGTAAGGACGAAAACCTTCCTTCTAGCTACTGCCCCACCTCTCTTATCAGTTGCATTTGCAAGGTGATGGAATGAATGATTCATGCCCGGCTGATGTAGTGACCTGAGTCTCACCATTTACTAGCGAGTGCACAGTGTGGAGTTAGAGTGCGGCGTTCTGCAGTTGATCATCTCATTACTTTGTGCACTCAGATCGTGAATGGTTTTCTGTGGAAATCCCAGACTGTGGCTGTGTTTTTCAATTTGGAGAAGGCCGACGACACCTGCTGGAGAGCTGGTATCCTCCGTACTCTTTATCTGTAGGGCTTTTGTGGGCGCCTGCCCTGTTTTCTTCGGGCATTTTTACAAGACTGTGTTTTCAAGGTGCGTGTGGGTTCTGCCTTGTCAGACACCTTTTTCCAGGACACACTCCTCAGTATTTACAGAAGAGTTCTTTGCCTTGCATCAGGCCACAGAGTACATCCGGCGATACAGGCTTTTCAATTGTGTCCTCTGACCAGATTCACTCAGTGCCCTCCAAAGTGTATGTGTACTGTACACTGTCCATCCCTTAGTGCAGCAGGTCCAGGAAAACTGTCACTTGCTCACTCTCGGTGGAGCCAGGGTCATATTTTCTGTGTGTTCCTGGCCATGTCAGTCTGTCAGGAAACAAGGCAGCTGACACTGCTGCCAAGGCTGCAGTCCTCGTACCTCAGCCCGTGAGTACCTATATTCACTTCTGCATTGCCAACTATCAGGAGGTGGTGTCCCTTTGACATCTCCAATGGTCCTCCTTTTACCGGAATAAGTTTCAGCGTATTATGCCTCTTCCAGCACCTTGGACGACCTCCTTTCGGCCCTTCCATCAGGAGGAGATTATTTTAACTTGACAACATATTGGGCACTGCCTTTTTAGCAGTGATCATTTGCTAAGTGGCACTACCCTACCACTTTGTATGTATTGTACCCAAATTTTAAATGTCTGCCACTTCCTGATAGACTGCCCTTTTTGTAACCATTTATGTTCCAGCTTGGGTTTGCCGTCTGATTTATCGGCCATTTTAGCGAATGATGGGTGGGCTGTTGAATGCATTTTACTCTTTTTGTAACCATTTACGTTCCAGCTTGGTTTTGCTGTCTGATTTATCGGCCGTTTTAGCGAATGACGAGCAGGCTGTCGACTGTTTTTACTTTTTATCCACTGAAGCAATATAGTGAAGACCATTTAATTTTTAGTTTTGGACCTCTGTTGCTGTATGGTGTCGTTTTTAGGCCTTTTTCCATGTGCCTGTTTTTAGCTATCTACTCTTCTGTCAATTGGGACTGACGTATAGTTGTTTAACTCCTCTCTTTGTTCATGTTCTCTAGTTCTGACTTGTGCATGTATGACCCCAGTTTTTTTGTGTCCTAAAAAAATAAAAAAATAAACCTTATGTATGGCTCACATGAGGATATTGAGGACAATATTAGATTAATTACAGCATGAACAGAGGATTTCAAATAATCATTCTCCCTGCACTCCGTATGTAAATGGAACGGGAAGAAACTCTAATACCTGGTACAGTGGTATGTACCCTCTGCCATACACTTCACACTGATTTGCAGAGTTTGGATGTAGATTTAGATGTGGATTAGTCATACTGATTTTGTATTAATACATGTCTTTTTGACTCCTGCACTCACTCTGGGGAAACATATTGTGAGGTGAGTCAGAGAGATCATCTTAATAGGCATTAGAAATTATTTGTTTCTCAATAATAGCTCTAATGTGTATGTAAACTGCATATATAATAAAGATTACTACACCACTTCTTTTAGAGCCTCTCCACTTTTGTGATGAAATTATTCTTTTGTGACTTGAATTGTTTAAACAACCACCAGTATCAATATACTCCTTCACGTTATACTGCGTCTAATGGGAAGTGCATTAAAAGCTTCTGTTTAAGCAATGTGTTTTATTTTAAACAATGTGTTTTATACAGTCTAGTCTCCTAATAGATTTGATTAGTGGCCAAAATTTTGTTAAACAGATACAAGATGGGCTGAAGTCTAATGTTCATATTTTAATATAATTACCTACTGTATGTCGGCTTTTTTGGGTGTATGAGATACTGTAGTTGAATTGAAAGAATCATAATAGAGATTCAGTAAGTTACTCACTTTTTCGTATTAGCGTATGCTCATAAAATGTAGAATTTCACCACTTAATTGCCGATTTATTAGTTGAACCCTTTTGCAATACTTTGCTGCCAGTAACACCTGGACAGTTGTGTCTTCAGAAAGTAAGTTGATATCCAACACATACATTTCCAATTATTAACTACATATATGAATCTATTAACTACCTGTTCAAGACCTCTGGCATCTCTTTACTGTCAGTACTCGCTGCTTTCCTCTTTCTAAATCTATCTCCTTCCTAAACCTTGATGCTGTCTTCCCCTTTTTACATGTTCTTGCAATGTATTAAGAAGATCGACCATGATATGTGATGCACTGAAAGACAATATGCCAGAGACTGTTTCCTTCTGTTTTATGTTCTCTTCACTTTTTTTACTCTGTCATCTTTGATTTATTCTTCCAGGAAAACAAATCATTACTTTGAAACTCCATGCAAAGTACATTTATATATTTAATGTTTCTCCTGTTTTGGTTTGCTTCTTTTTAGGAAAACATTTTCTCCACTGTTTGATGGAAAATTGCTGCTAGTATCATTTCATCATATGACAAACATATTCTAGGAGTTATTGCAATTATTTCCTATGATTGAAGTCTAGTGATGGTCATATAATTCTAATGTTTTCACTAGAAAGTGGATTACTGTGCTCTGAACCAAGAGGCAGCTTTTGTAGATGCGGTTGGGAAGTGTGTGCGAGAGTCATCATGATATCTGAAAGGAAGTGAGTGTGACGTGATGTGATAACAGAATACTCCCTTCAGAGCATTACCACAGAATCTGGTTCACAGAAAACAAGTGCTGTGGTGCTACCAGCTGTAGTGATGTGTTTTATATATAATGAAATCTTTATATGACCTACATTTGGATACCCACAGTTGTTCGTTCAGATACAGTTGGTATGAACCTCATAGAAGTGCAATAATTATTTATGACATAAGTAACATTAACCTTGTGATGGCTTTCTTTGCTGTTAGTTTCCTCATCTGAAGAATAAAATACAATTCACTCTAAATATTCTTTACTGTTGTGAACTGCTGTATAAAATTCAAAAGCAAACCATTTGCAAAAAAGTGAATTTTATGATATAGTCTGTTAGCAGTACACATTATTTTGAATAAACTGTGGACAGACTGTAGAACAGAACATTAGGAGTGTGGAAAGGCAATATAGTTGTTTGCAATCTCCTCACTTTAAGTGTAAATAATGTAAATTACAGATGTATGTAGAGAGATGGCAAATTTATGAGATCATTGACACCCAGCTATTGGTGAAATACTCTTATGTATTTAGTGTTTATTTTATTCTCCATATAATTGCATATTCACAAAGACTTGCAACCTAGTTTTCAGACTCATTCCCCACCCTCCTCACGCTCACGCTCTCTTGACCCCACCACTAACCCCCCCCCCCCCCCCCCAAACACACACACACACACACACACACACACACACACACACACACACACACACACAGAGAGAGTCTCATGCATGTTAAATGCTAACGAATAGTTCACTATCAGTCTATGGCTAACCTCCATACATTAGGTATCATCATATAGAACTGAACCTCCCAATTACGGTTTTTATTTAATAGGCCATAATATGGAACAGATAGTCTATTGTTATCTTTCATTAAGTTCAACTGCTGAAACTTCCTGAATGTTTTGTGAGTGTGCCTCTTATTTTCCTCTGTGCATGGTAGTCCATATTAAATTCTTCCTGTTAAAATTGAATAACAGACAGTTATTCACTGTCATTGGAGCCCCTTGATGTTCTGTGTAATCAGTTGTACACTGATTAGTTTTACTTGTTTGGGACGTTAAGTGCACTTACAACCAACACATTACTTTCCATGCCTCCCATATTGCTTTTGTATTAATTACATTTTTCTTTCTAAATTGAACCTTTGTTTTTTCATTTTCTTCCTCTCCCCATTTTATGACACCTCATTTTTAATGATAAACAGCATGAAATTATATAGTGTGTGTCACAAAATTCGAGGAAAAATATTAAGTAAGTACAGATAGGGGTGGGGTTTTATCTCTTTCCAGTCCCTCTAGGACAGCAACAGGTCCACTCAGCCTGCTGTAAAATGAGTACTGAGAAGTTTTCCTGGGCTAAAAGGTGGTCAGGCCATTCGCCCTCTCCTAGTGCCACAGGCAGCGAAGCAGGGCTGTACTCTACTTACAATTATGTCAATAATGTGACCAGAGACTTTGTTTCGCCTACCATCTGCTTTGAACTGATTCACCTCAGTACTGGCTTCCAAACGTGCAACAATAAAGAAGTGTCTGACACTAGATGATCTGGAAGGATAAGAACTATTTACAAGGGTGATCCCATAAGTACTTGTCCCGACTGAGAGATGGCAGTCATTCTTGAAAGATACCTCTGGATTAGAAAGTACATGATCTACAAAGCATATGTTTCAAGTTTGAAGACACCACATTGTTTAGCATTTGTTTGGCAGCCATCAATATTGAATGTTGTGAGTGAACTTGTAAAAATGGAGAAAATTGGTCATTGTTATGTGTTACAATATTTTTTTTTGAAACGCCTCAGAACAACCAATTTAAAGCTGAGCTAGATTTTACTTTGGGAGAGTCTGCTCCTTTGTTGACAACAATAAAATATTGGGTAGCTGAGTTTAAACGAGGCCATACGAGCTGCCAAGACAAGCATTGCAGTGATCGACCAAATGAGGTGACAACTCGAGAAATTGTGAAGAAAATCCACAAAGCGGTACTGGATGATTGTCGACTGAAAGAGCGGAGCTGGCAGACATAGTAGGCATTTCAAAAAGTGTGGTACATTGTATATTGTCTGAAAATTTGGATATGAGAAAATTGTGTGAAAGGTTTGTGCCACGTTTGCTCACACTTGAGCAAAAATAGTTTCGTGAAGATGTTTCAATTGAGTGTTTAGTGAAGTTTTGCAGCAACAAAGCTGATTTTTTGTGCCATTTCAAAACCGTGGATGAAACATAGGCCCACAACTTCACTCCCGAGACAAAAGAACAATCAAAACAATGGACACAAATTGGAGAACCGACTCCAAAGAATGTGAAGAGTGTTTCATCTGCAGGCAAGGTCATGGTATTGGTTTTTTGGGATGCGTGAGAGATAATTTTCATTGATTACCTTGAAAAAGGAAAAAAATATCAACGGAAAGTATTACGCAAACTTATTGCAATGTTCGGGCGAAGAACTCAAGCATTAATGGCCGCATTTGGCCAAGAAGAAAGTGTTGTTTCTTTTGGATGATGCACCAACTCACAAGTCCGTTATTTCAATGGCCAAAATTAATGAATTAAAGTTTGAATTACTACTTCATGCACCCTATTCACCAGATTTAGCCCCTCAGATTATTTTCTGTTCCTAAACTTGAAAAAAACAGCTTGGTGGTCGAAGATTTTCTACAAATGAAGGTGTGATGTTGGCAATTAATGGCTATTTTGAGGAGTTAGACACTTCTCATTATAAAAAAGAGTATCAAACGTGTTGAAAATCACTGGGAAAAGTGTATAGAGCTGAAAGGAGATTATGTTTAAAAATAAATAATGTTTTCCAAAATTTTTATTTTCTTTGTTGGGTCAGGTACTTGTGGGACCATCCTTGTAACAAGGGAGGAGAAATGAACAAGTTATAACATATAGTTTGTATAGAATGTGAAAGGTAAGTTATGAGCCTTTGAAATCAGTTTCATGTACCAAGTTGATTCCACAGAAAATATAATTTATCACATTGTGAAACAGAATTTCTGACCTCTGCTTACCCTCAGAAGGTGAAATGTTTAGTACTCATATGAACAAAAATAAAAGTGACAGACTGCTTGCTGCAGATTTTGAGGCAGTTCCTTTTTCAGGGAGGGGATAGCGCAGGAGGAGCACAAAAATGAAAAAAAAAAAAAAAGTTGTACAGAAAACGAATGAAATATAATAAATGAGGAGGAGGCTGGTGAGAAAAGAGATCTGGTGTCAACATGTATTCCTCCCTCCCCATTCTTTGATATTATTCTCATTGCTTGCTCTATCCATTTCTCTTCCAATAATCTATCTTTACCATCTCTAGACTGAAGTGCTGACCAGTGCTTACTCTCACTTATTGTCTAATGCTTCCTCCATCTAAAACTACCCTTGTTCTCACTACAGGTAGGCCCCTCACATCTAGAGGTCTGAGTGATCTGCCTTTCATTTTTAACCTTCCATAAGCTATTCCTCTCCCCTCTCCAAAGAAGGAACTAATTGTTCCAAAAGCTAGAATGGTATGTCTTCCTTACTTTTAAATGTGTTTATAGTTAGTGCTAAACATTTTGCCTCCTGAAGGTAAGTTCTATTCTGTATCATAATTTATTAGTTTTTCACGATTGACTATTCCTTTGGTAGAAAGAGATATATATATGTGTGTATATGACATTGAAGGTACGGAAATAACTTTTTCTGGTCTGAACTGTAAGGAACATGTGTGATACTGTAAATGCCTTTTTTTCTAATATAATAGAGAAATGATAGAGAAGTGTGATGCAGTATATCCTCTGTGGATAAATAAAAGTATGTGAGAACTTGATACAGGTGGTTGGTTTCTGTTTCTTGATAAAGGATTGTATTGATGACTTCATAACAGAAACTGTGTTTCATATGCTGCAGTTTCTTAGTTTTTTGATAACCTGGCACCTTAACTGTAAATTTCAGCATATGTGCTTGTGCTATTGGTGGTTGAAACTGAGTGTCATGGAGCATTAGAAGCTGTTAATGTCCTGTTGTTTTATTTTGGGCTGTTGCACGTTGTCAGCTTGTTAATGCATATTGCCATAAATTTATAACCCCCTAAATGGCCTGTTTGCTGGTGCACTAATACAATTGTATGTTGAGAACATAAGATTTCTTACTTTACCAGGAAGTCTAAATTTAACAGTTTACAGGAAAGACAACTGTCATGTCATCCATTCCCCTGCAGTGCATATTCTCTTTTAAACAGGTACATACAGTAATTAAAAAAGGGAGTTTTTATTTTGAATTTCAATACATTTGGCACATTTAAGTTGTAACTTGCAATATTTGGCATTTAAGCTGTAGCATATGAATTGAAATCCATATTTTTTGTTTACTGTATTGTTTTTGTTTTGTTTTAATTAGCTGTTTCAGTATGATGAAATATTTGGTATCATTAAATATAATTTATTTGCAAGAAACCTGCATATTTTTTCACTCCTTATTTATATGCTTGGTCCAGTTTTCAAGTGTTTACTAACTCTTTTGTAGAGGAATTTTTATAACTAATGGAGTCACAATTACCACATTCTTTTAATTCTTTGATTTTTTGAGTATTAAATGGCAAATCCAACATCTGACTCCCACAATTTGCATACTGACACATGTTTGGTCCTACCTTCTTCATGTGCTGTAGTGGCTTCAATACTAAGTCGAACCCTGTGAAATCAAGGGGACCTTCACTGCTCTCCCCAATCAGCATGCCTGCAGCTCTGTCTTTCTCCAGGTAAAGTTTTTATGGTTTTTTTGTAATGATATTAACATTGGGCTTTGGTATTTTTAAAATAAATGTGCAGAGTTATGTTTCAGAAGGCTTCTTAATAAAATCTAATAAATTGAATCACTGAACCTAAATGCTTTAAATGAATAAATTTCTACACACAGAATTAATTAAAAGGATATGCTTAAGTAGCACATATAAAAAGAGTTTTATGATAAAATACCAAAACACTGATTAAGCTAAATGCTTGATGTGTTGTAGTGTTTGTATTTTTGTGCCGTGAATTGTGTTTTGCTTGGGCCTTGCCGCACCACTTTAAAGTTGCATGGTTTCAGAATGGAACATTCCTCCTTTTTTGAATTGCTCCTTTTTTAAATAATGCAGAGAATATGGTATTAAACTAATTAAAACTGGACATGATGAATGGCAAAAACGTGGTCAATACACCCATTGCTATGTGTTTATATGAGCTGTAAATGTATGTACCATATTAATCTGTTCCCAGTTACAAGTACTAATTGTTTTTGTCTCATAATGTGGAACTTATTTATGAGTTTTATCAACAGTATATTACTGAAAATTTGCTTGTAACTAATTTATATTAATAGCAATGTATCAAGAAATACTGCATTGTCCATGTAGATTTGTTACTGTAGTGAACTCTGTGAAATAATAAGTGTTATATGCATAAGTTAGGTTGCTGTGTTTTGAAACTGTATCATATAAATTTTAATTTTAAAAAGATATATTTCCATTTAAATTATACAAACAGTATATTTTTGCATGATGAGAAACAGCAATTGACAGTGTTAATTTCGTAACTTGGTTTACAAATGTCATGGAACAAAAATTGTTATTGGTATGTATTTTCTTATCAGTGGTTCTTATTATATTGCTCATCGCCATTTTGATAGTAACATATTTCAAACATTATTAACAGGAAAAATTTGAGGTGAATTGATGCATACAGGCACAAATGAATAATAGTGGTAGTTGAAGAAAGGCTGTAATTAGTAAAAAGTGAAAAGCTTATCATCCTTGTTATTTCCCCACCCCAGCAAGCTTAAAGCAATTCTGTATGTCTCTTCTCTATAAGACTTTGTTCGCCCACAGTCTTTGTTCATATTTTTTACTACAATTGGTATATATAGTTTGAGAGGGCAGGGTAGAGGTCTGTCATGTTTTCTAATGAAAGCTGGTTCTGCCTTGATGTCAGTGATGGCCATGTGTTGACTAGGACGAGGCCAATTGAGGGCTGCAACCAAGCTGTCTGCATGCTGGACACACTAGACCAACACCTGGAATTAAGGTCTGGCATGCGATTTTGTATGACTGCAGGAGTACTCTTTTGGCTATCCCATGCATCCTGACTGAAACTTTGTATGTCAGTCTGGTGATTTGACCTGTTGTGCTGCCATCCATGTATAAAATTCCAGGGAGTGTTTCCCAGCAGGGTAACACTCACCCACATATCATTGTTGTAACCCAACATGCCCTACAGAGTATCAGCTTGTTGCCTTGTCCTGTTTGATCACCATATCTGTCTCCAATCAAGCACATATGGGACATCATCAGATGACAACTCCAGTGTCATCTACAACCAGCATTAACTGTCCCTACATTGTCCAACCAAGTGCAACAGGCATGGAATTCCAAATCACAAGCTGACGTCTGGTGACTGTACAACACAATGCACGCACATTTGCATGCTAGCATTCAACAGTCTGGCGGTTATGGTGATTAGCAATGTATGAGCCTTTTGCATTTGCAGTGGCTTCTCTCTTTTTGTCTCATAGACAAGATAGGTGAAACTTCATTTCTGTGGACTTGGGGAAACGTTTTGCTGGTCTAGTAATTGTTCCTGTCACCAATTCATACTTTATTATAGGTGCAAAATATATTTAACATAGATTGATCTTGGAAGCCTTTGGAAATGTCATTGCACGATACCTGACATATGTTCTATGTCGTAGTGTATGGGGGTTTTGTTGTATTCTGTTGCTAATCACTTGGTATATGGCATTATCTGAAGAGACAATGCACTGAAAATTGTACATAGTCTCTCTTTCTTCATTTCCAAATCTCAGTTGTACAATTTTTGCTCAACAGTCAACCTACAGTCTTGGTATTGCTGATTTTGACACATATTGCTTTCACTTTGTACTATTGCATCATTGGCAAAGACTAAGGCATAAGCTGTAGGATTTTTTTCATTTTGTGCTTTTAAAACTTCATCCTTTATGATGATAAATAAGAATGGTGAGAGCCCATTTCCTCATTGGATCCTGTTAATCTTTCTGAGCCATTCTATCTGCAGCTCGTGGTCTAGCGGCTAGCATTGCTACCTCTTTATCACGGAGTCCCTGGTTCGTTTCCCGGCCAGGTGAGGATTTTCTCTGCCTGGGGACTGGGTGTTTGTGTTGTCCTCATCATTTCATCTTCATCCTCATCATTTGTGACAGTGGCTAGATTGGACTGTGAAAAAATTAGTCTGTGAAAAGATTGCGACCTTGTGCGGGTGCTAATGACCGTACAGTTGAGCACCCAACAAACCAATCATCATCATGATCATTGTGAGACATTCTGATTTTGTGTTCTGGACAAGTTCACTACTCATAGTCTCCAGGTGATTGTTATAACCTTGCAGTGACATTCACAGGCACTTTCTTATAGCTCCAACATTCGCAAATACACTTAAAACTATAAATGGTCATAGCATCTTGGTGTCCATTAAGAGCTGTAAGTGCGCCCCCCCCCCCCCCCCACCTCCTCCTTTGTCCTCCTCTTCTCAGCACTTCTCATAAAACATAGTTGCTGCAAAAACCAATTCAATAATGAATCTGTAAGTCCTAAAGCCATGTTGTTCTTCCTCTGGTTCAGGTTCAACAGATTTTTTGTAAGTCTGCCCTCAAGAACTAATTCGGAATTTTTTAGGCCATACGGGATCAAAATTTAACTTATTTAGTTTGTACATTTCTTCCTGTCACCCCCTTTAAACAGTGTGTGTTACATTTTCTTTCCACATTCTGTTGAATACTCCGTATATCCATTGCTGCTCAAGCCCTCCAATTGCTTTGATTGAGTTTCCACCAACTTCATCTTGTCTGCCTGCCTTGATGTTTTTCAGTTCATTTACTGTTGACCCCTTTCCAGCCTGATCAAACTATCAGTATGTATACTACTAGAATCATGCAGCCCATCAATTCAAAGAATTTCATTCCCTCAACGGTTTGAATGTTGAAGTACTTTTGAAATCTTTGTAATACCGAGATTCTGTGTTGACATCAAACATTTAAATATTCAAGTTATTCTTGTCACTTGCTCTTTACGTTTTTCCTTCATAGCTGAAACCAACTATTAATCTGTAATTTGTACCACCATCCGGCATTCCCTTTCCTGTTACACTCACAAATGGAGCAAGGAAAACTTACTTTCTATATGCTTCTGAATGAGCCCTGATTTTTCTTTCATGTCTTCGTGATCCTTCCATGAGATGTTTATTGGTAGCTGTAGGATCATTCTATAGTCTGTTACAAATACCACTTCTTTAAAATTTTGCAGTAGTATTTCATGAGAAAACATCGTCTTCCATCCAGTGTCTTCCATTTGAACCCACAGAGCATTTCCTACTGGTAACAAATCTAGCAGTGCAGTCTGAATTACTTCAATGTCTTCCTTAAATTGACCTGGTGGAGATCCCAAATATTTAAACAGTAGTCAAGAATAGGTTCCACAAGTGTTTTGTACACAGTCTCCTTTAAAGATGAGCTACACTTTCCTACAATTCTCCCAGTAAACCAAAGTTGACCATTCAGTTTCCCTACAACCAACCTTATGTGCTTGTTGTTCATGTTGCTTTGCAACATTATGCCTAGATATTTAATCACAATGAAAATAATCAATTATTGACAATATACTGTAAAGAAATAAATAGATGTAATGTAAACGAATAGATAATAGATAGATAGTCTTTCCTTCTCATCATGCTTAGTAAGTCTCCTCTGACCTGGAGCTCTGGGTGACTATTCTGAACTTTACCCCATTTCCTAAACCTCTCCAGTCCTTTTTCTTGACTCCTCTTCCTTCCCCCTCAACACTTATGTCAGAAGCAGCTTGTTAAAGTTAAACCTGTTTGCGTTTTCTTGCCGCTACTTGGTGAGTGGATTTTTTATGTCTATTTACATTAGATATTTAATCAGCATTGCTGTCTCAAACAGACCAGCATTACTGTGTTCAAACATTATACATTTTTTTTGTGTACTCATCTGTGTTAACCTATTTTTTCCATCACTGAGAGCAAGCTGCCACGTATGACACCATATGCTGTAGAAAATCTATGCAGATAATCTTGTATCCCTCTACAGTCACTCAAAGGCAGTACTTTCCCGTACACTACAACTTCATTGTCAAAAAGTTGCAGATATTTGCTTACCCTGGTTATCAGATTCTTTATGCGTGTAGAAAATGAGAGCGGTCCTTCTGTGCTACTTGGGTCCCCTTTTGTTTTCTTTAATAAGAGATGCTTGTAACACGGTTTGTAGTTTTGATAGTATTTTTAATAATCTTATTCACCCAGGCTATTTATTTAGATTTTCGTAACTTTCTCAGACATCCATGTGTTTTAACAGCTAAACCTACTACATCCATCTTCTGTTTGTCTTGTTTTTCATCTACCATTCTCAGCTCACCTCTCTCTGTAACAATTTGTATACCATATCCATGAAATTTTCTTCTATGCTAGGTAATCAATAACACTCACTTGCAAATGCTGCCTCTCCCAGTCAGCACAGTAGGTAGCACATTAGACTTGCATTTGGCCAGCCTGATATAGGTTTTCTGTGGTTTCCATGAATAGCTTCAGGTAAATGTCAGTTCCTGGGAAAGGGCATGGCCAACTTCCTTCCCTACCCTTCCCTAATGCGATGGGATCAATGACCTTGCTGGTTGGTCTCCTCCCTCACATCAACCAACCTCTCCCCCTCCACACACACACACACACACAGCACCTGGCCACCACCTTGATTGTTTATAGGCAAGTTGAATGGACAGACAGAAAGAAAGGAGTGAGGCAAGAGTGAGTAGGGAAGTCTTGTAGGAGTTTCCTATCTCCCAGATAGGAGAGGAGGAGATACAAGGTTCTCAGCAGAAGGGGTAAAATAAGGATTGATTATGGAAAAAGGCATAAAGCTTGATGGTATGCAGTAGTTTCAGCTACTAAGTGGTAGAGTTAGAGATACATGATGATCATTCATGTGGGTAGACAGCTGATCAGTTGTCTTTCCTATGTAGAATCCAGCAGAAGGATTGCAGCATAGCTTGTTTATGTCTTGGCTGTAACTTTTTTATGTCTTGGCTGCACCCTCATTGAGCCATGCAGTTGATTTGTTAGGAAACACCTATGATTGAAGTGCAGGAGGACTGGGTGGATAGGACAGCTCTTGCAGATGGTTCATCCACAGAGCAATGATTCGTGTGGTTCAGGATTGTGATTTAGATTGTTGTGGGGATGGACAAAAATATTATGTCAGCCTGTTGGGTGAATAAATACCTCTTTGATGAGGATAAGCTTTTGAGTAGATATCCCACATTTAAGCATGTGATGAGATGTATTTAAAGTCCTGACAATGGATGTGATTTAGTTTTCAAAGCCCAAGTGATGGTGGTCATTGGCTGGTTTTCTTTATTGATGGATTTGTTGGTGTCACAGGCAGGTACGACATAGGAAATCAGTTTTCAGGACTAATTGGGAACGATATTGTCTGTCGATAAAGGTACCTAAGAAATTGATACCCTTTGTCCTCAGGTGGCTGGTACAACTTTCTCAGCACCTTCTGCGGAAGTTATGTAAGCTATTTACATCTTGCTGCTGCTTGGGAGTTCCACTTACCACCAGATAACCCATCACTCTCAATTAACCAGCCACAAACCTGCTTTCACCCCATACATCCTAAACCGGTCCCTGTATATACCTCAGTATTGCTAAATACTTCACTTGTCAAGAAACAGCTTTCATTTGCTAATTCTCATCAGTGGAAATATTTCTTTACCGTCCATGCCACTACTACCTCAGACAACTCACTGAAAATTGTCTTAACCATTTCTGACCTCTCCCTACCCATTATCGCGCCTGACCATCCTTTCCACACAGCCAGACTCTGTTAACCTACCATGTTCATAAACCAGTGACAATAGAATGAGGGTCTCCATCAACTTGCTGACACTTCTGCGTATAGACTTTGCCACTATAATCCCATCTGCGCGTGCAGCAACTGCTTAAAACATATAGGACAATCTCAAAATATGTTGTATAGACCCTTCTCAAAATATGTCACTTGTTTCATAAAATTTCTGGTGTGCAGCCACATAAATTCAACTTCTTCTAATATTGTGGCTGAACACCACCAGCCATCTTCAGAGTGAGCCAAGGTGACTGACGCTCCAGCCCTTTCTCTGTTCTTTTAAACCCAAGGACTGAACCACTGCACATGCGGCCACAGATACACAAGGTGCCAAAGATGTTGATCAGCAGCAAAGAGGTATGACATATGCATGGAATAAATCTATGGCTGTGCAGTCAATCCACATGGTGATATCGATGTATCACTGCGAGCTGCACTGCTGTGACGTTTGTGATTTAATTACAGAAATTGCTAGATTCCATGATTTGTCCAAGCAGACGCCGCTATCTCTAATAATTTATGTAATTAAATAACAGAAACTATGCAGCTTGCAGTGATACATCGATATCACTGTATGCATACGTTTTAGACAGGTAGATGCAGAGTAAAACTGTGAGGGACGGGAAAAACCCACCTTGGTTCAACAACAAAGTTAAGAAACTACTGCGACAGCGAAGAGAGCTTCACTCCAAGTTTAAACGCAGCCAAAACCTCTCAGACAAACAGAAGCTAAACGATGTAAAAGTTAGCGTAAGGAGGGCTATGCGTGAAGTGTTCAGTGAATTCGAATGTGAAATTCTATGTACTGACTTGACAGAAAATCCTAGGAAGTTCTGGTCGTACGTTAAATCAGTAAGTGGCTCGAAACAGCATATCCAGACACTCCGGGATGATGATGGCATTGAAACAGAGGATGACACATGTAAAGATGAAATACTGAACACTTTTTTCCAAAGCTGTTTCACAGAGGAAGACCGCACTTCAGTTCCTTCTCTAAATCCTCGCACGAACGAAAAAATGGCTGACATCGAAAAAAGTGACCAAGGAATAGAAAAGCAACCAGAATCACTCAACAGAGGAAAGTCCACTGGACCTGACGGGATACCAATTCGATTCTACACAGCGTATGCGAAAGAACTTGCCCCCCTTCTAACAGCTGTGTACCGCAAGTCTCTAGAGGAACGGAAGGTTCCAAATGATTGGAAAAAAGCACAGGTAGTCCCAGTCTTAAAGAAGGGTTGTCGAGCAGATGCGCAAAACTATAGACCTATATCTCTGACGTCGATCTGTTGTAGAATTTTAGACCATGTTTTTTGCTCGAGTATCATGTCGTTTTTGGAAACCCAGAATCTACTCTGTAGGAATCACCATGGGTTCCGGAAACAGAGATCGTGTGAGACCCAACTCGCTTTATTTGTTCATGAGACCCAGAAAATATTAGATACAGGCTCCCAGGTAGATGCTATTTTCCTTGACTTCCGGAAGGCGTTCGATACAGTTCCGCACTGTCGCCTGATAAACAAAGTAAAAGCCTTCGGAATATCAGACCAGCTGTGTGGCTGGATTGAAGAGTTTTTAGCAAACAGAACACAGCATGTTGTTATCAATGGAGAGACATCTACAGACATTAATGTAACCTCTAGCGTGCCGCAGGGGAGTGTTATGGAACCATTGCTTTTCACAATATGTATAAATGACCTAGTAGATAGTGTCTGAAGTTCCATGCGGCTTTTCGCGGATGATGCTGTAGTATACAGAGAAGTTGCAGCATTAGAAAATTGTAGCGAAATGCAGAAAGATCTGCAGCGGATAGGCACTTGGTGCAGGGAGTGGAAACTGACCCTTAACATAGACAAATGTAATTCATTGCTAATACATAGAAAGAAGGATCCTTTATTGTATGATTATATGATAGCGGAACAAACACTGGTAGCAGTTTCTTCGGTAAAATATCTGGGAGTATGCATGCGGAATGATTTGAAGTGGAATGATCATATAAAATAAATTGTTGGTAAGGCGGGTATCAGGTTGAGATTCATTGGGAGAGTCCTTAGAAAAATGTAGTCCATCAACAAAGGAGGTGGCTTACAAAACACTCGTTCTACCTATACTTGAGTATTGCTCATCAGTGTGGGATCCGTACCAGATCGGGTTGACAGAGGAGATAGAGAAGATCCAAAGAAGAGCAGCGCATTTCGTCACAGGGTTATTTGGTAACCGTGATAGCATTATGGAGATGTTTAGCAAACTCAAGTGGCAGACTCTGCAAGAGAGGCGCTCTGCATCGCGGTTTAGCTTGTTGTCGAGGTTTCGAGAGGATGCGTTTCTGGATGAGGTATCGAATATATTGCTTCCCCCTACCTATACCTCCTGAGGAGATCACGAATGCAAAATTAGAGAGATTCTACATCTACATCTACATCTACATCCGTACTCCACAAGCCACCTGACGGTGTGTGGCGGAGGGTACCCTGAGTACCTCTATCGGTTCTCCCTTCTATTCCAGTCTCGTATTGTACGTGGAAAGAAGGACTGTCGGTATGCTTCTGTGTGGGCTCTAATCTCTCTGATTTTATCCTCATGGTCTCTTCGCGAGATATACGTAGGAGGGAGCAATATACTGCTGGACTCTTCGGTGAAGGTATGTTCTCGAAACTTCAACAAAAGCCCGTACCGAGCTACTGAGCGTCTCTCCTGCAGAGTCTTCCACTGGAGTTTATCTATCATCTCCGTAACGCTTTCGCAATTACTAAATGATCCTGTAACGAAGCGCGCTGCTCTCCGTTGGATCTTCTCTATCTCTTCTATCAACCCTACCTGGTGCGGATCCCACACTGCTGAACAGTATTCAAGCATTGGGCGAACAAGCGTACTGTAACCTACTTCCTTTGTTGTCGGATTGCATTTCCTTAGGATTCTTCCAATGAATCTCAGTCTGGCATCTGCTTTACCGACGATCAACTTTATATGATCATTCCATTTTAAATCACTCCTAATGCGTACTCCCAGATAATTTATGGAATTAACTGCTTCCAGTTGCTGACCTGCTATTTTGTAGCTAAATGATAAGGGACCTATCTTTCTATGTATTCGCATCACATTACACTTCGCTACATTGAGATTCAATTGCCATTCCGTGCACCATGCGTCAATTCGCTGCAGATCCTCCTGCATTTCAGTACAATTTTCCATTGTTGCAACCTCTCGATACACCACAGCATCATCTGCAAAAAGCCTCAGTGAACTTCCGATGTCATCCACCAGATCATTTATGTATATTGTGAATAGCAACGGTCCTATGACACTCCCCTGCAGCACACCTGAAATCACTCTTACTTCGGAAGACTTCTCTCCATTGAGAATGACGTGCTGCGTTCTGTTATCTAGGAACTCCTCAATCCAATCACACAATTGATCTGATAGTCCGTATGCTCTTACTTTGTTCATTAAACGACTATGGGGAACTGTGTCAAACGCCTTGCGGAAGTCAAGAAACACGGCATCTACCTGTGAACCCGTGTCTAAAGCCCTCTAAGTCTCGTGGACGAATAGCGCGAGCTGGGTTTCACACGATCGTCTTTTTCGAAACCCATGCTGATTCCTACAGAGTAGATTTCTAGTCTCCAGAAAAGACATTATACTCGAACATAATACGTGTTCCAAAATTCTACAACTGATCGACGTTAGAGATATAGGTCTATAGTTCTGCACATCTGTTCGACGTCCCTTCTTGAGAACGGGGATGACCTGTGCCCTTTTCCAATCCTATGGAACGCTTCGCTCTTCTAGAGACCTACGGTACACCGCTGCAAGAAGGGGGGCAAGTTCCTTCGCGTACTCTGTGTAAAATCGAACTGGTATCCCATCAGGACCAGCGGCCTTTCCTCTTTTGAGCGATTTTAATTCTTTCTCTATCCCTCTGTCGTCTACTTCGATATCTACCATTTTGTCAACTGTGCGACAATCTAGAGAAGGAAGCACAGTGCAGTCTTCCTCTGTGAAACAGCTTTGGAAGAAGACATTTAGTAATTCGGCCTTTAGTCTGTCATCCTCTGTTTCAGTACCATTTTGGTCACAGAGTGTCTGGACATTTTGTTTTGATCCACCTACCGCTTTGACATAGGACCAAAATTTCTTAGGATTTTCTGCCAAGTCAGTACATAGAACGTTACTTTCGAATTCATTGAAAGCCTCTCGCATAGCCCTCCTCACACTACATTTCGCTTCGCGTAATTTTTGGTTGTCTGCAAGGCTTTGGCTATGTTTATGTTTGCTGTGAAGTTCTCTTTGCTTCCGCAGCAGTTTTCTAACTCGGTTGTTGTACCACGGTGGCTCTTTTCCATCTCTTACGATCTTGCTTGGCACATACTCATCTAACGCATATTGTACCATGGTTTTGAACTTTGTCCACTGATCCTCAACACTATCTGCACTTGAGACAAAACTTTTGTGTTGAGCCGTCAGGTACTCTGTAATCTGCTTTATGTCACTTTTGCTAAACAGAAAAATCTTCCTACCTTTTTTAATATTTCTATTTACGGCTGAAATCATCGACGCAGTAACCGCTTTATGATCGCTGATTCCCTGTTCTGCATTAACTGATTCAAATAGTTCGGGTCTGTTTGTCACCAGAAGGTCTAATATATTATCGCCACGAGTCGGTTTTCTGTTTAACTGCTCAAGGTAGTTTTCAGATAAAGCACTTAAAAATATTTCACTGGATTCTTTGTCCCTGCCACCCGTTATGAACGTTTGAGTCTCCCAGTCTATATCCGGCAAATTAAAATCTCCACCCAGAACTATAACATGGTGGGGAAATCTACTCGAAATATTTTCCAAATTATTCTTCAGGTGCTGAGCCACAACAGCTGCTGAGCCCGGGGGCCTATAGAGACATCCAATTACCATGTCTGAGCCTGCTTTAACCGTGACCTTCACCCAAATCATTTCACAATTCGAGATTTGAGCGCACACGGAGGTTTTCAGACTGTCGTTCTTCCCGCGAACCATACGCGACTGGAACAGAAAAGGGAGGTAATGACAGTGGCACGTAAAGTGCCCTCCACCACACACCGTTGGGTGGCTTGCGGAGTATAAATGTAGATGTAGATGTCGATGTAGATGTCGTACCTCTTTGCTGCCGATCAGCATCACTGACGCCTTGTGTATCTGTGGCCGCATGCTCAGTGGTTCGGTCCTCAAGTTTGAAAGGACGGAGCAGGTGCTGGAGTGTCAGTCACCTCGGCTCACTCTGAAGATGGCTAGATGGTATTCAGCTGAAATGTTAGAATAAAAAGTTGAATTTGTGCGGATGCTTGCCTGAAATTTATGGATCAATCTTTGTGCCGTGAAAATATGAAGATGCACATATGCCACTTGTATCCATTTCCCTTCTTATACCAGTAATCCAGTGTGCATCTATGTTTTACCTGCACCCTGAGTTCTACAAAGTTAACTAGAGTCCCTGCTGATCGTTTCACTTTGGTAAGATATCTGCCTTTGGTGACAGGCATCTCCGACCAATTGTTCATAATGTACTTTCCTACATTCAAGTCACTAATCACTTCATTTCCCAATACCACCAGATACCGCTTGTCACTGTGGATATTATGTCCCCATAAACAAACATCCCTCACATCCATGCCCTTACTACAGTGAAATACCACCATGTTGTCCTTGATACTAAACTGACTACCTTCTCCCTAATCCTTTTAAGCAATCACATTCTGACACACAGCTGTTTCTCCTCCATAGGCCAAATCTAAAAACAGTTTTGTGCAGGTTATAGGTTCCAAAATGCCACCTGCCAATGCCATTCTGTGTATGTGCAACATAGAGAAAACTGTGTCCTTATCAAATGGAATAACCACCAATTATACTTCGATGTAGGCAGCTATCATATGTTATATGTCAAAAAATCGCTCTTAGACACCCTTGGTACACTTGGGGTGCTGCATCTTTGTTGGGAATAGACGTGCTGATAACCTTTTCAGGACCCTTATAGAAGGATGTTGTCTTGTCCAACTAGTCCTGAGTTAAATTTCCATCATGCGTCCCAAAACCTGCACCTCACAGATTGTTTCACTGCAGACTACCCAAGTATAAGATCAGCTACATATGCCTAACCACCACCTCCTACTGCAAACCAGTCACAGGCATTTCATGTCCAGTCACATGTGGGGTTACTTGTGAAAACACCTACATCATTACCAGCTACCCTGCAATTACTGTGCAACTTGAAAGCTCAATGCCAGGCTGTGGATAACTACAAAATCATTGATTTGCTGAGCATGCTGCGTGCCACCACACAAATGACTTCAACAAGTGCTTTAATACCTGTGCTTTTTGGATACTTCCTCACAGCACCAGCTCCTTGGAACTACACAGTTTCTCCAGCACGTCGTCTCTTTCCCCCAAACCCCCTGGCCTAAACTGCCTTTTTTCGCCTTTCATCAGCTGCTCCCTTCCCACTCACTTGCCCCAATCGTACTTGTGAAAGTAGCGCGCGCGCGCGCCCACACACACACACACACACACACACACACACACACACACACACACACACACAAACTCTCTCTCTCTCTCTCTCTCTCTCTCTCTCTCTCTCTCTCCTCTCTCTCTCTCTCTCCCCCCCCCCCTCCCCCTCCCCCTCCCCCCTCTCTCCCTACCCCCTCTCCCCTGTGCTCTCCCCTCCCCCTCCCCCCTCTCTCCCTACCCCTTTCTCCCGCTTCACCCACAACCCTACTCCTACCCCATCCTGGGCAACCTCTCATAAGCAGTTTTACCCTGTAACCACATGCGTGTGTGAGTATGTGCGTGTTCACCTGTGGAATTTCGTTCTTTCATCTATTGTTGACATTGTTTTTAAAATGTTTAATATTTTCCCACAATGAAGAGAAATTATAGACTGAAATTTTGATTCTACCAGAACAAAGAAATTGTAGTAGCAAAAACCAGTTTACAGTAAGGACAAGTTCTATGTACAGATCTTTATTTTTTTTACTTATCCAAGCATATCAAAGTAAGTTGAACTCTTTGCAGTATAATGGAATTCTTGAAGTGTGCATCCTATTTTAGTGTGAAAACAATTCAGATTGCTGTAAAAGCCAGATGACTACAGTAATGATCTTTATTAATTGTTCACAGTCTCAGTACACCCACATATGAGACAGATCAAGAGAGTGGTGTAAATATGACACGACGAAGTTCATCAGGTGGCTTACTTTCCCCAGAAGTTGACATACCTACACCTAAAGGAGGTGGAGTTTTGGGATTGGGAGAGGCCTCAGAACAAGATGGATTTTATTTGTTGAAGAAAGATTCCCAGAGACGCATGACTCTGTCAAGAGTTATCAGCCAAGATGAGCAAAAGATCTGTGAGGTGTGGATGCAGAACATACAAAGGGAGCTGTTAGCAACAGTTCTTTCCACAGTAAGTTTATATTTAACTACAAACTGTAATTGAAATTATATATTACAAAGTCTTGTCTCACCCAATATGAACCTTCTGTTTGATTAACGTTGTTGTTTAAGACTGAAATGTGAGCTCAGGTACCTTTCTTTGGGAGTAACATTACTAACAGAGTCACCTGAACACTCCTCATGGTCCATCTCAAATGCTTCAGTATATGGATACATTTCTTCTATTTCCCCAAACTCTCCTGCACAGTCTACTACAGTAATTCTCTTAATATAAGAATGTTGCTAGGATGACCTAGCCACATCTTGTAGGATTGCTTTCAGAATGAAACTTCATTCCGGAATAGTTTGTGTGCTGGTGTGAATATTCCAGGTGATGTAGAACTTTCTGCTGATGTTTAGTTGCATGCTTTGGGAACATAGAGGAGAGATTCTCGCAGATTGAAAATTCTCTAAGTTAGGCTACCAATATCTGCAGCTGATGTACAGTGAATAGGATTTATTTTTAAATGTGAGTTGGGTTGTGAGGCATATACAGACAGTTCAGTTATTAGATTACCCATCCTCAAAGAGCACAGATCCATTCATTCTAGGTTCAGTAGACAAATTTAGCCTGTTAGAAAGTTAAAAAGAAATTCACTTACATCCCATTCCAGACATCAGTGTCACATACTTTCTATAGTGTCAACATTAAATATTCAGTTCTAAGGATGAAGTTGTACAATAAAAATAGAAAAAAATTAAAAGCATCATTCAGTATGTCCCAGGGAAGTCTGTTCTGAGCACGGTCAAAAGGGATGGGAAAGATCCACCTTGTTAGAAAACTGCTACGTGAACAGAGAGAGCTCCATCACAGGTTCAGGAGAAATAAAAACCTGGCGGAGAAATAAAAGCTGGGAGGAATGATAGAAGCTTTCAGTGACTTTGAAGGTAACTTTTGTCAATCAATCTGACTAAAAACCCTTAGATGTTTTCATTGTATATAAAATAGTAAGCAGATCAAAATCATTTGTTCAGTCACTTGGGGATCATACTCTCACCAGAACCTAAGAAGACAAAGAGAAGGTGAAAATATTGAATTCAGTCTTCCAAAGAACAGAAGATCATAATACACAGAAGATCTTAACATGGTCCCTCCTTTCAATCACCTTAAGAACTTCGAAATGGTAAATATTGGTATAACCATTCACAAAATAGAAAAACAACTACAGTCAATTATTAGTGGCAAGGCATCAGGATCAGATCAGATAGCTGTAAAATTCTACAGAGATTATGTGAAAGAACTTGCTCCCATACTAGCAGCTGTTTGTTGTAGGTTGCTGAGCAATAAAAGGTACCTAGCAACTGGAAAAAGTGCAGGTTATTCCCATTTTCAAGAGGGATCATAGGACAGATGCACATAATTATAGTCTTATATCACTGACATTAATCTTTTTCCCATAAAAATCAACATGGATTATGCAAACAGAGATCTTGCAAAATCATTGCAAAAATCTTCAGAAGCAGCAGTGAAGGCTGCAGAGGCAGACAGACGGAAACTGGGACAAGTGAATAACTCCCAAAAGAGATTATTTTGACCATCAAAATTACCAGGATGAGTAAAGGTATGTTGGGGAAAAAAGGAAGAAAGAATTTATGGTCTTTCTTTGTTGAAAATCCCTCGTATTTCAGAGCTTTCTACTTTAGGCTTCACTCAACCCTTGGTTCGGAGTGTAATTTGATCTTGATAGCTTTCCTGGATACTAAAAGGTATCAGATAGATTATATAATGGTAAGACAGAGATTTAGGAACCAGGTTTTAGATTGTAAGACATTTCCAAGGGCAGATGTGGACTCTGACCACAATCTATTGGTTATGAACTGTAGATTAAAACTGAAGAAACTGCAAAAAGGTGAGAATTTAAGGAGATGGGACCTGGATAAACTGACTAAACCAGAGGTTGTACAGAGTTTCAGGGAGAGCATAAGGGAACAGTTGACAGAAATGGGGGAAAGAAGTACAGTAGAAGAAGAATGGGTAGCTCTGAGGGATGAAGTAGTGAAGGCAGCAGAGGATCAAGTAGGTAAGAAGATGGGGGCTAGTAGAACTCCTTTGGTAACAGAAGAAATATTGAATTTAATTGATGAAAGGAGAAAATACAAAAATGCAGTAAATGAAGCCAGCAAAAAGGAATACAAACTTCTCAAAAATGAGATCGACAGGAAGTGCAAAATGGCTAAGCAGGGATGGATAGAGGACAAATATAAGGATGTAGAGACTTATATCACTAGGGGTAAGATAGATACTGCCTACAGGAAAATTAAAGAGACCTTTGGAGAAAAGAGAACCACTTGTATGAATATCAAGAGCTCGGATGGAAACCCAATTCTAACCAAAGAAGGGAAAGCAGAAAGGTGGAAGGAGTATATAGAGGGTCTATACAAGGGCGATGTACGTGAGGACAATATTATGGAAATGGAAGAGAATGTAGATGAAGATGAAATGGGAGATACGATACTGCGTCAAGAGTTTGACAGAGCACTGAAAGACCTGAGTCGAAACAAGGCCCCAGGAGTAGACAACATTCCATTAGAACTACTGACAGCCTTGGGAGAGCCAGTCCTGACAAAACTCTACCATCTGGTGAGAAAAATTTATGAGACAGGCGAAATACCCTCAGACTTCAAGGAGAATATAATAATTCCAATCCCAAAGAAAGCAGGTGTTGACAGATGTGAAAATTACCGAACTATCAGTTTAATAAGTCACAGCTGCAAAATACTAACACTAATTCTTTACAGATGAATGGAAAAACTGGTAGAAGCCGACCTCGGGGAAGATCAGTTTAGATTCCATAGAAATATTGGAACACGTGAGAGACTTAGAGAAAGCTTTTGACAATGTTGATTGGAATACTCTCTTTCAAATTCTGAAGGTGGCAGGGGTAAAATACAGGGAGCAAAAGGCTTTTACAATTTGTACAGAAACCAGATGGCAGTTATAAGAGTCGAGGGGCATGAAAGGGAAGCAGTGGTTGGCAAGGGAGTGAGACAGGGTTGTAGCCTTTCCCCAATGTTATTCAATCTGTATATTGAGCAAGCAGTAAAGGAAACAAAAGAAAAATTCGGAGTAGGTATTGAAATCCATGGAAAAGAAATAAAAACGTTGAGGTTCGCCGATGACATTGTAATTCTGTCAGAGACAGCAAAGGACTTGGAAGAGCAGTTGAACGGAATGGACAGTGTCTTGAAAAGAGGATATAAGATGAACATCAACGAAAGCAAAACGAGGGTCATGGAATGTAGTCGAATTAAGTCGGATGATGCTGAGGGAATTAGATTAGGAAATGAGACACTTAAAGTAGTAAATGACTTTTGGTATTTGGGAAACAAAGTAACTGATGATGGTCGAAGTAGAGAGGATATAAAATGTAGACTGGCTATGGCAAGGAAAGCGTTTCTGAAGAAGAGAAATTTGTTAACATCGAGTATAGATTTAAGTGTCAGGAAGTCATTTCTGAAAGTATTTGTATGGAATGTAGCCATGTATGGAAGTGAAACATGGATGATAAATAGTTTGGACAGGAAGAGAATAGAAGCTTTCAAAATGTGGTGCTACAGAAGAATGCTGAAGATGAGGTCGGTAGATCACATAACTAATGACGAGGTATTGAATAGAATTGGGGAGAAGAGGAGTTTGTGGCACAACTTGACTAGAAGAAGGGACCGGTTGGTAGGACATGTTCTGAGACATCAAGGGATCACAAATTTAACATTGGAGGGCAGTGTGGAGGGTAAAAATTGTAGAGAGAGACCAAGAGATGAATACACTAAGCAGATTCAGAAGGATGTAGGTTGCAGTAGGTACTGGGAGATGAAGAAACTTGCAAAGGATAGGGTAGCATGGAGAGCTGCATCAAACCAGTCTCAGGCCTGAAGACCGTAACAACAGCTTTCCTGGATGGCAGTAAATTCAGGAACTTTTTGTGAATTTACTGGTATTTTGACATTCGAAATGGCTTTCCTTTGTATGTGATCTGATTTCACTCACTGCATATCAACTCATGAGTGTTCATCAAAGAACCTAAGACTAATGGCTAGTGTAAAAGAGCCTCATGTGCACCCCACAATTCTCGGCTACCCAAATAGCTTCTGCCTCTGCCTCTGAATAGCACATTACTTATCAAGGGAAGTCCTACAATTCTACACCCCATAATGCAGGTCGTGAAACCTCCAGCCAAGACCGTCACAGAATCGATGTAGCCTGTGGTTGAGAGTCTTGCTTGGTTCCAAACCAAATGATTCCAATCAATTCTGCAGATTGTAGGCTCTGCTTGCAATCCATGAGATTTGGCAACGTGCCAGTCACACCTATGAGCTGAGGATGACCTCAGAACTCAAGGATAGGCATAATTGGTGATTCCATGAGCCAAAACTTGTAACGATTGCACTCTGCACCCTCAGTAGCAAAAGACAGGCTCTCCAGCAGACATACCCAAGAGCACATTGGACTTCTTTCCAGCTCTGGACACACTTTTCCTAAGAGACTCCAAAATGCACTCAACATAGGAGCTCCCAATAAAATCACAACACAAATACTGCCATTGGTTACATATTTTACTTTGAGTAGTATTCTTGGTGCACTCATTCAAAGCTGTTTTGCTCCCTATCCGTTGTCAAACTAACTGTTATTTCGGATGTGCAGCAGCTAGTAGTGGCTGCCTTGATTTGTAAATGTCAGCTATGCTGAATAGCCCATAGGTAATCACCCATGTTGCAGTTCCTCTGCTGAAGAACATTAAGCATAATAATTAGTTTTCTTGTTTTTGTTATGTTGCATGTACATTTCACACTGTAGTAGCACAGTGGTTTTTATTGGTCATAAAAATGAAGTAAAGGTGATATAGTCATACTCACTGGAAAGTCAGTGTGAAACATCATGCACATTGGCTGTCACACAGTTCTTGTTTTGAGGTTGGAGAGCAGGAGGAGAACTGAAAAGCTTGTAAGACGTAAAGGTAGAAGAAGACTGCACAGAAAGGAGGACCAGATGTTATGTATGAGATAGAGAGAAGAAATTATATAAGAAAAATAGAATATTAGGGAAGATTGGTAGTACAAATGAATTTCGATAGCTGGCTAGGAGCTGTGAAAATTTTAAAAGTTGAATCCAAATATAAACAGATATTTGCTTCCAAATATAAACAGATATTTGCTTTAGCTATTCAAGATGGGCTTTGTAGATGTTTGATTTATTTTTAATATTGAGCATTTGCTTAATTGTTTTTGTGTAATAATAGTTGCAGACCTGCAAAAATGTGCTATTTTGCATTTGCTAAACTAGCAAAAAGCATCCTTCTTTGGAAGATGTATCTGTGAGTTGAGGTAGGCAAGCAGTTGGAGTAGTGCAGACCCTCGAGAGATATACTTTAGTCTTGTTGAACAACAGTTAATGTTTAGATATCGAAGTTGAGTGAAATATATATTCTATCAAACAATGGTAAACTGTGGTAATTTTTTTAATGCTTCAAAAGTCACAAGAGGAGAAGGTATACTTGGAAAGGGTTTGGAGATATGGAAAGATTCCAGCTGGCTTACATTGTGGTCAGACAGAGATTCTGAAATTACATATTTGTGAAAGGAAGTGGGCTAGTGGAGTACTGATGAATAGTGAGATGTGTTTGATGTTCTTTGAGACTGCAGATACTATGGTAGTGAATACCACAGCAGGCAGTTCAGTTGTACAGGAATGGATGTTTATAAGAAGAACAATCATGGAAGTTGGATAGGAAAGTACAGGATACAAGCAAAGTAACTGCGAAAAATATTTGGTAACAAAAGAACTACTTCAACTGATTGACAAAAAATGAAGTGCAAAAATGTTCAGGGAAATTCAGGAATGCATAAATATAATCCATTGAGGAATAAAATAAATAGAAAGTGCAGGGAAGTGAAGGTGAAATGGCTGCAGGAAAAATGTGAAGAAATCAAAAAAGAAATGGTTATCAGAATGATTGACTCAGGATATAGAAAAGCCTAAACAACCTTAAATGAAATTGAAAGCAAGGATTATCAGCATTAAGAGTACAGTGGGAATTGCACTGTTAAATGCAGAGGTGGGAATGGGTAAGTGGAAAGAATACACTGAAGGCCTCAGCAAGAGGGAGGACTTGTAGGATGCTGTGACTGAAGAACAAATGAGAATTGATGTATAAGACATAAGGGATCCAATATTATAGTTAGAGTTCAACAGGCTTTGGAAGACTTGTAATCAAATACGGCAGAAGGAATTGATAACATTACTTTGGAATTTCTGAAATCATTGGGAAAGTGGCTATTCAAGTTGGTTTGTAGAATCTACAATTCTGTAGATGTACATCAACATGTACATTTTCATTTACAGCAGACTTTCAAAAAAATATGTCCACACAATCCCAAATATAGCAAGGGCACGTAAGAGTGTGAACTAATGCATTCAAGCTGCTGACAAGCATGTTGTACAGAAAATGAAAAAGAAAATTCACGCTCTATTTGATGACAATCAGTTTGAGTTTTGGAAAGGTAAAGGAAGCAGAGAGGCAATTCTGATATGGCTATTGATAACAGAAGCAAGACTGAAGAAAAATCAATTATGTTCATAGGATTTGTTGAACTGGAAGAAAGTGTTCATCAATCAAAGATGTTCAAAATTCTGAGAGAAATAGGAATATGCCATATGGAAAGATGGGTAATACACAATATGTACAATAACAAAGAGAGAGCGATAGATATGGAAGACCAAGAACGAAGTGCTTGGATTAAAAAGGATGTAAAACAGGTGTAGTCTTTTGCTCATACTATACAATCTGTGCATCAAGGAAGTAGTGACAAAAATAAAAGAAAGTTTCAAGAATGGTATTAAAATTTAGGGTACTCTGATATCAATGATAAGATTTGCTTATGACCTTGCTATCCTGAATGAAAATTTTGAAAAATTACAGGACTTGTTGAACAGAATAAACCGTCTAATGGGTGTAGACTGTGGACTGTGAGTAAACTGAAGAAAGACAAAATTACTTAGGAGTAGCGGAAATGAGATTAGTGGTACATGAAATCATGTAGACAAAGTAAAGAATTTTGCTACCTTGGAAGCAAAATAACATGACACACAAAGAAAGGAGAACAAAAAAGCAGACTAGCACAGGCAAAAAGAGCAATCCTGGCCAAGAGAAGTCCACTAGTATCAAGCAACAACCGTAATTTATTTCTAAGAACGTGTGGCTGGAGCACAGCGTTGTAAAGTAGTAAACAGAAAATAAGAGAATCCCACTGATTCAGACATGGTGCTATGAAGGATATTGAAATGTAGGTAAACTGATAAGATAAAGAATGAGTAGATTCTCTGCAGAACTGGAAAGGAAAGGAACATGTGGGAAATACTGACAAAAGGAAGGGACAGGATGATAGAACACATGTTAAGACATCAGCAAATAGCTTCCATGATACTAGAGGGAGCTGTAGATGGTAAGAGCTATAGGGGAAGACAGATATCGGAATACTTTCAGCAAATAATTGAGGATGTAGGGTGCAAGTGCTACTCTGAGATGAAAAGGTTGCACAAGAGAGGAATTCATGGTGGGCTATGCCAAAACAGTGTGAAGACTTGGGTGGAGAGAAAACACCTTTGTTTTTTTAAGTTGCATGAAGAAGAATATATAGATTTTTGATAATGCTGAGCTATAGCTGTGCAGTTTTTTTTGAAAGTATGAACCACCATTAACATGGCATTGTTATTGGTCTAAGAACTTCTAGCATTGTACTTAATAATGGCGACAAGCTGAAATATAGGTTGTACAAAATAAAAATATAGTAACATACAGGCAAATGGCAGCTTATTCTTTTTCTTTTATGTTTTTTAGTTTTTAAAAACTGTATCCTAAAATTTTAGTGTTTGTTTTTGTCTTTGATTAATGTAAATTGCATACGAAAATCTAATGTAATCTCCATTTAGTTCAGTGTGATGTAATTAAGTATTTTTTTAAATTATATTGTTATTATTTAGTCATTTTCTCTTGTAGACACATCTGGTGGCAATGATTCGCAGCCTGAGAAACTATATATCAGATCAAAACAAAGAATCACTTGAAAACGCAATACATACATTGAAAGAAGAGCTGGATTTTGATGCAGATGCTATTAACCAGCTGCATTTTTCATTGTACCTCATCCAAGATGCTGTAAGTAAAAGTGTATATAAGCTACCAACAAAGACTGCTATGGACACACACACACACACACACACACACACACACACACACACACACACACACACGTTTTATCTGTGGTGGGTACTGGATGAATGGGAAGGGGTGTACAGGACAAGACAGGATTAGAAAAGATCATGCTAGGGTGTAGGATGTGTTAGAGGACTGCTAGGAAAAAAAAATTAAAAGTGGGAAAAGGAAGAGGAAATAAGGTAGTTGATTGATACATACTAGGAAAGAAATGGAAAATTTCCATTGTGTGACTAAAGGTGGAATGAGAAGATTGAGGAGATTTAGAGCAGAGGGTTTGTAGGAACAGAGGTAATGTTGCTGTTTCAATCCATTGATGAATTTCTTAGTCAAACTGATTGATTTACATGTTATTAACCATGTCACATGAGTGCTATGTAATATCTTAGTTCATGATGCCTACAGTTCAGTTATCCAACCTGTGTAAGTACACCTGTTTTAATTTTGACTATTCTTGGCTGCAGTAGCCTAGTAATTAACTTCTGCATTTTATTTGCACACATTTAAAGATCTGTGGTAAGCTTTTCAATTAAAGTGTATATGGTGTTTTCTACTTCTTCTACATCCTTCTTGAGAACCAATTTGCTTAGGATCTGTAAAAGTGACATTAACCTATCTTTTTTTGTATTCATATTTTCTCTTTTTATTTTTATCTCTCTCTATCTCTCTCTCTCTCTCTCTTTTAACATGTCTCGAGTAGCTCTTTTTTGTGTGTCAGAAGACCGAACGGTGCAATGAATCTGACTGATCCAATTCTCTCTCTTTTTTAACATGTCTCAAGTAGCTCTTTTTTGTGTGTCAGAAGAACGAAGGTGCAATGAATCTGACTGATCCAATCTGTGTACTTCAGTGTACAGCTCTAACTTTAGTGTCTCAGTCTTCTGAATAATAAACACCGCTCAGTACAATAATGTTGAAGCTTCGTCAATTACCAAGACAAAAGAGAATCGGGTATTGAGAGTTGGGGGAGCAGGTAATAGCCTGGCCAAGAATAGATAATACAGTATCAAGTGAAGCCTGAAAAAGCTAGGTGTAGCAACATAACACACAATTGTGTGCTTGTTGAGGTTCTGCAGCAGGGTGATCAACCCTCCATGAACAAAGCCATAAGGTGAGTTAAGCAGGAACTGAGCAAGATGCTGCTGAGTTTGGGTGGAACACGCATACTGCTCCTGTGCTGGTTGCTATTATTGGAAGCTGGGGATACACAAGACTTGGGATACACCTTAATAAGAAGAGAGAGAATACATCAGCTGGAAGTATAAGGGGAGGGAGTAGAATTCCTGTGATTATAGATGTGATAAGTAAGCTTTTTTTAGGTTAAATACCCCCTCAGACAGCCTGCTTTAAAAGTGGTTCAGATAAATGAAGTGCTTCTACCCCCCCCCCCCCCACACACACACAAATAGACTTGCATGAATAACTGTACAATTAGGCATCTTACAATTATGCATCAGAATGTTAGAAAACTAAAACATGAAGTTGATGAACATCTTCTCTGCCTACAAAATCTAGAATGTGGAAAGGAAGTGGCTGTATTATGTTGGAGGACCTTGTAAACATAGAAATCGGCATGTTAAATGTAGGAGAGCATAAATTAGCAGCTTATTCCTGTAGGGAAAATGTGGAGACAGGTGAAGTCATCATGTATGTAAAAAATAAAATAAAGTTAAAATCTGTTGACAATACTGGTTTCTGCTTAGATCAACAACTGGAAGCCTGTGCTTGTGAACTGCTACTAATGGAAAAGTAACTTATAATTGTCATAATACATCGACCTCCTCAGGGGAACTTCTACTCTCTCGTAAAGAAAAATCTTTATTGTGTCACCTAGTAGGCAAAAGAAAGCAGATGATAGTCTGTGAAGATTTTAATATTAATGTTCTGAAAGAGTCAGGTAAAAATAACAATTTATAATGTTACTAAACACTTAACACATGTGTTCTGTTGCTTATTTTCCCACCAGAATTTTGCAAGAAAGTAGAACATGAACTGACAACATTTTTATAGATGTTAACTTGATCATTGATATAAATATTTATCCAGTAGTGATTGGCTCTTCAGACCATGAAAACAATTTACTTGCTTACAGTGAAGTGGTATTATGGAAGACAGAGTAATTAATGAACAGGCAACAAAATTTCAAGGCTTCCTTACAGGAAGCAGAGCTGACCATTTGCAGCATAGTTCACAGGACTGATTGCAAAGCTGAGCCAAGTGAAGTGTCTGGATCAGAGCTCAGATGGTTCTGAGACCATATAGCCTGCAGATTCGTTGACTTGCACCATAGGGTGGTTGGTTTTCAGGTTCCCCTGAATAGGTCAGAAGTCCACTATACGGGTAGCAGGGGCTGTGTGGCATGGACTGGTTCTATTTTAGGTTTGAGGGTCTCAGGAAAACACAAAAAGAGCATCAGTCACAAACGGTGCAGGCTGAACACAGGAAGAATGTAGATACAGGAACCATCAGCATAACAGTTGTAAATTGTCGTAGCTGTGTTGGGAAAGTAGCAGAGATCAAAGTGCTAATAGAAAGCACTGATGCTCAAATTGTTATAGGCACTGAAAGCTGGCTAAAGCTGGAGATAAGTTCAGCCACAATTTTTTTGGAGAACCTAATGGTGTTCTGAAAGGTTGGTTAGGCTAAACACAGTTGGCGGTGGATGTTTGTTGCTGTTAGAAGTTGTTTATTTTGTCAGTAAAACTGAAGTAGATAGTTCTTGTGAGTTAGTATGGGCAGAGGTCATTCTTGGCAACTGGAATAAAATAATAATTGGATCCATTTACTGACCTCCCATTTCAGATGGTACAAATGCTAAAAGGTTCAAAGAAAACTTGAGTTTATTTTAAAACACATACCCGACTCATACAGTTATAATGATGGTGACTTTAATTTACCTTTGATATTTTGGCGAAAATACATGTATAATGCTGGAGGTATGCATAAAACATCATGCAAAATTGTGCTAAACGCATTCTCTGAAAATTACTTCAAGCAACTAGTTCGTGAGCCCATGCAAATAGTAAACGGTTGTGAAAACACACTTGACCTCTTAGCAATAAATAATCCTGAGCTAATAATGAACATCAAAACAGATTCAGGGTTTGGTGAACACAGGTTTGTCGTAGGGATATTGAATATTGTTACCCCCAAATCCTCCAAAATGGAAGATATACCTATTCAAAAAATCAGATAAAAATTCACTTGATGCCTTCCCAAGAGACAATTTCCACTCCTTCTAAATTAACAATCTAAGTGTGGACCAGATGTGGCTTGAATTCAAAGAAAAGGTGTCAGCAGCAATTGAGAGATTTATATCAAATAAATTGACAAACGACGGAGCTGATCCTCCTAAGTACACAAAACAGGTCAGAACACCTTCACAGATACAATGAAAAAAACATGCCAAATTTAAACAGAGACAAAATCTCCAAGATTGGCGATCTTTTACAGAAGTTCAAAATTTAGCATGGAATTAAGTGCGAGATGCTTATAATAGTTTCCACAATGAAACTTTGTCTCAAAACATGGCAGAAAATCCAAAGAGATTCTGATCATATGTGAAAAGTGCTAAGACAAAATGCCTTCTCTGCATGATAGCAATGAAGATACTGTCGAAACCAGAGAAGAGCTACTAAACACAGCCTTCCGAAATTCCTTTACCAAAGAAGCCAAAATAAATATTCCAGAACCTGAACCAAGAACAGCTGCCAACATTAGTAATGTAGAAGTAGATATCCTCAGAGCAAGTCTTCCAGTCCAGATTGCATGCCAGTTAGTTTCCTTTTGGAGTATGCTGACACATTAACTCCATACTTAACAATAGTATACAACCATTCACTCAAGATCCATATCTAAAGACTTGAAAGTTGCAAAGGTCACACCACTATTCAAGAGAGATGGTGGTGGTAGTAGTAGTAGTAGTAGTAGTAGTAGTAGTCGTCCATTAAATCACATGCCCATTTCATAAATGTCAATATGGAGCAGGATTTTGGAGCATATATTGTGTTCGAACATTGTGAAGCACCTCAAAGAAAATGGTCTATCGACACACAGTCAACATGGTCTTAGAAAACGTTGTTCTTGCGAAAGACAACTAGCTCTTTACTCGCATGAAGTGTTGAGTGCTATTGACAAGGGATTTCAAATTGATTCCATATTCCTGGATTTACATATGGCTTTTGACACTGTATCACACAAGCAGCTTATATTGAAATTGTGTGCTCATGAAATATCATCTCAGTTCATGTTCTCCTATCTGAGAGGTCACAGTTCATAGCAATTGACAGAAAGTCATGGAGTAAAACAGATGTGATTTCTGGCATCCCCGAAGGTAGTGTTATAGGCCTTTGGTGTTCCTTATCTATATAAAAGATTTGGGAGACAATCTGAGCAACTGTCTTAGGTAGTTTGCTGTTAACTAGTAAAGTCATCTGAAGATCAAAACAAATTGCAAAATGATTTAGAAAAGATACCTGTATGGTGTAAAAATTGGCAATTGACCATAAATAATCATAAGTTCTGAGGCCAACCATATGAGTACTAAAAGGAATCCATTAATCTTAGATTACATGATAAATCAGTCAAATCTAAAGGCCATAGATTCAACTAAATATGTAGGAATTACAATTGAGAACAACTTAAAGGAAAGAACACATACAAAATGTTGTGGGGAAAGCTAATGAAAGACTGTGTTTTATTGGCAGGACACTTATAAAATGTAACACATCTACTAAGGAGACTGCCTACACAATGCTTGTCCACCCTCTTGTAGAATACTACTGCACAGTGTGGGATCCATTCCAGATAGGATTGATGGAGTACATAAAAAAAAAAAGATCAAAGGAGGACAGCACATTTTGTATTATCGCAAAATAGTAGAGAGAGTATCACTAAATGATACAGGATTAGGGAAAGGCATCATTAAAAGAAATGAGTTTTTACTGCGGAGAAATCTCCTCATCAAATTTCGATCACAACCTTTCTCCTCTGAATGCGAAAATATTTTTTTGTTGCTGACCTACATAGGGAGAAACGATCACCATAATAAAATAAGGGAAATCTGAACTCGTACGGAAAGATGCAAGTGTCCGTTCTTTCCGCATGCTATACGAGATTGGAAAATAGAGAATTGTGAAAGTGATTCAATGAACCCTCTGCCATGCACTTAAACATGATTTACAGAGTATCTATGTATATGTAGATGGAAGCTGACTAAAGCAGTCTATTTCAGATGTCAATTCCTAATGTAATGTATTTACAGATGATTTTCTGTCAATCTTTAATATCTGTTTGCTTAAGAAAATAATAGAGTATGATACTTATAGGAGAAAAATCTGTATTATAAAAGGAATTAAATTATCACCTGCAAGGAGAAGGAAATAAGAGAAATGGTTCTTGGGCGAGACATCAGATGTTGTTGTGAAATGCCAATAATATTTCATCAATGCAGTTGACAGACATCTTCAGGCCTGTCAAACACACTGCTGAGCTATGATTGAACTCTCCTATTTATGCAGTCTAAGTAGGTAATGCGCAGGCATGAAGGTGCCAAATTTGGTGGCTGAAAGCAAAGATTTGCTGACCAGTAGTGGGAAGAACAGCTATGCCACCTGTTGCATGATGAACCCAAGATATTGGTGCATGCACAAAGGCTGGTGCATGGAGTACATCAAAAAAGTCGTCACTGAAGTGTTGTCTCTTGCATGACCAATAGTTTCCATTAGTGGCTGCATTCACTTTAATATTGCCATTGCTGGATCCCATGCAATGCTAAGTTGGAAAATTGTACCTCTGTTTGAATGATTAGTTGAAGTTGCTTGTCATGGTTAGGACAAACAGAGAAGTAGGACTGATTCCATTACAAGAAATACTGTCTTGTCTTATGGGAAGTGATTAAAAACTCAAAACATCTCTGTATAATGTTTGAAATGAATATTTCAGATAGTAAAATCAAATCTATGTGGATGATATTTAATAGAGAAACTGGAAAATCCATTAAGGAATGTGAGGACTTTGTTGTTAAAAAGAAAA
This sequence comes from Schistocerca gregaria, assembly GCF_023897955.1. Lineage (NCBI taxonomy): Eukaryota > Metazoa > Arthropoda > Insecta > Orthoptera > Acrididae > Schistocerca > Schistocerca gregaria. Next base: position 1,010,532,251 of record NC_064920.1, on the reverse strand, counting down.
CCATCAAATAATTAAAGGGCAGCAATCAGGTAGCCATTGTATTTAAAAACCACTTTCTTGAAGTAGCTCAGAAGGTTCACATGGACAATTCAAACAGTGAAGTGAAAGAGTATATGCAAGAAGAAATGCTTCATGTGAGGGGGAGGGAGATCCCAGAAGTAACTGGAATTGGTCTGTTGCGCATTTTGCAACTAGGAGATGTTAGTTTGGGATCTCCTACATCACTAAGTAAGATGGCGTAGTTGGGCTTAAGTTTCATTGTTTGTGATGCTCTGTTGTTTTTGTTCCTATTTGAATCCTATGGCAATTAATGACATGATTGACAAGAAGGAGCAAAGTGTCTATGTGAAATTTTGTTTTCTTTTGGCGAAAACTCCAGTGAAGACTATTGGGTTGCTTTGGTGTAATGATGATGCTTTGTGGAAATAATAAGTGTTAGAGTGGTTTTCTTGTTTCAGATCTAGCATGTGTCAACTGAAGACATGCCATGCCCCTTTCGTCCTTTGACAGAAAGAAACAATGAAAATATTGCCACAATCAAATGTGCAAATGACGACTGTCCTTGAAGAACCATTGAAGAAATTTCTGAGGGCACAAAAGTGTAAAGGAGCACGATCCAGAGAATTTTAACAGGCGATTTGCACATGAGATAAGTGTCTGCAGAATTTGTTCTTCAGCTGCTCACAGATGACCAGAGAGAAAGAAAACCACATGAATGTTTGCTGCGACTTGAAATTCAGAACACTCCAAATTTTCTTGAAAGAATTGTGACTAGGGATGACAGTAGGTGCTATGGGTATGATCCAGAGTTACAGCAAGTGTTGAGCCAACGGAAAACTCGGACGTCACCACGACCCAAGAAAGCACGCCAAATGCGATCCAAAGTGAAAACAAAGGTGATTTTTTATTTAGATGTCACCAGCATTGTCCACAAGCAGTTTGTTCTGCCAGGACAAACAGTGAATCAACATTTTTATCTGGATGTGTTACAAAGATTACAAGAAAGTGTGCAATGAAATGTGCCAGAACTGTGGAGAAATAGGAACTGGTTGCTCCACTACAACAATGCTCCGGAACACAAACTCTGACGGTCTGACAGTTAATGGAAAAAACAACATGAAGCTTGTACCTCCTCTGTCTGTCTCTGTCTGACCACTTTGTCTTTTTTGAAAATTTGAAAAGGAAAGTGATTCAGTGACATGGATGGTATAAAAGAAAACACAGTAACAGCTTTGAGCGGAGTTCCAGAACTGTTTTAAGCATGTGGCAAAAGTGTTGGGATGAAATAAAACTGGCCTGAAAAATATATACATTGAGGCAGATGCAGGATTGACCCTCGTTAATGAGACCACAGAAGAAGCTGGAAATAGCTAACACGGTGTTGATGCAGCACTAGCTCGAATTATCAAAATGTAGCATAGTAGTCCTGCCTGAGGGACAGCAGCAGTAACATTTCCAAAGTTCTGCTTTAGCTCCTTGAGTGTGTGCGGGTTTGCATGAGTACACTTGATCCTTCAATTTGCCCCACAGGTAAAAATCATAGGGAAAGAGATCAGATCATTGAGGTGCCTAGGAGATTACACTGCCTCTACTGATAATTTACCACTCATTGAACACCTTATGTATTCATGACAGGGTTATCAAGGTAATGTGTACTGTTGCTCTGTCTTGCAGAAAATATCCATAAAGTCATTCATTTTCTGTGAGTTGATCCGTATATGGATTAAACAATTTCTCTACCTATTTGTTAGAATTAACAGTTTGGCAAAAGAATTGTGTCATGATGGGGAAACCAGAGACTGCACACAAACATCAATCTTGATATTATGGAAAGGCTCATAAAGGTACACTTTAACCCATATCATGACAGTACATTTTTAAGTATACAGATGGAGGTCCATTCCGATGATGTTTTGGTATGTCAATCTCTTAATTTCCACTTGAACAGACAAACAGTATTGAGATTTCATCAGACATTGTTCCAGGCTTTCCTTCACTTGATGAATGTTTGTGGAGTTCAAACTCTTTCTGGATAGTTAAAATTCTTATTTGCTACAGAGTCCATTTCAGGCTATTTTGCTGCTAAGTTTTGAGTTGCACACTTTACTAGAGTTTTTGCCAAAACACGTCCAACCTTAAACTCCCGCACACTTTGTCTATGATTGTCCACTCAAACATGATGACACAGCGAAGTACTTGGAACAGAGTGTGCATGAGATGCACTTATACAGACATGTGACAGCAACTGATTGGTGCATTGAAATCACAGTTTCCAACATTTTCTTGATGGACAGATCTCCTGTTCACTAACAAGTGTCCCTTCCATGTCAGTCTTATAAATGTTTTCATGGCAGTTTTATTTTGTCAGCCTCACTACTTATCTACTTGTCTGCTTCTTAAAGGCACTGGAAACATTATGTATGCAATAACCATAACAAATATTTCTCAAATAAGATACTTAAGTCTAAATTTGGATTTTAAAAGACTCTCTCTGCAGATCAAGCTGTTTTTTAATTCACTAATCAGATTACAAAAACCTGAAATCACAAAACATTGTGAACTGGTATTATCTGTGACTTGTCAAAAGTGTTTGATTGTTTGGTTTGCAGTATTCTCCTAGAGAATATCAAATATTATGGTAACAGAAATATTGTTTTGTAACTGATTTTCAGTCCACCTAACTAAAAGGGTCAGAGTATTGCATTAAGGAACTCAGGGAGTGTACAGTACACAATGAAATAGTATTTTCAGAATAATTACTACAGATGTTCCACATGGAATGATATCGGATCCATGCTCATTCTCGATATGCATATAAATGATCTTCCATCATATATCCTAGAAGCAGAAATAGTTCTTTTTGTTAATGATGGAAGTATTATAATCAAGCTTACTGGAGTAACTTCAGCATTTGGAATTGCTTTCTTTCTGATGGACCTGCAGCGGGCATTAGTTCAAAGAATGATATATATATATATATATATATATATATATATATATATATATATATATATATATATATATATATATATATATATATATATATTTCCTGACGAAGCAACCGCCGGTTGCGAAAGCTCGAAATTTTGTGTGTGTGTTTGTGTGGTTGTTTTTTTTTATTATTATTATTATTATTGTGGCTGTCTACTGGCGTTTTCCCGCTTGGTAAGTCTTGGAATCTTTTTTTAATATATTTTTCCCATGTGTAAGTTTCTTTCTATTATATATAAAATAGAAAGAAACTTCCACATGGGAAAAATATATTAAAAACAAAGATTCCAAGATTTACCAAGCGGGAAAGTGCCGGTAGACAGGCACAATAAAATAACACACAAACACACACACAAAATTTCTAGCTTTCGCAACCAGCGGCTGCTTCTTCAGGAAAGAGGGAAGGAGAGGGAAAGACGAAAGGATGTGGGTTTTAAGGGAGAGGGCAAGGAGTCATTCCAATCCCGGGAGCGGAAAGACTTAACTTAGGGGGAAAAAAGGATAGGTATATACTCGCGCGCGCGCACACCCACACACACACATATCCATACATATACAGACACAAGCAGACATATTTAAAGGCAAAGAGTTTGGGCAGAGATGTCAGTCGAGGTGGAAGTGCAGAGGCAAAGATGATGTTGAATGACAGGTGAGGTATGAGTGGCGGCAACTTGAAATTAGCGGAGATTGAGGCCAGGAGGATAACGAGAAGAGAGGATATATTGAAGGGCAAGTTCCCATCTCCGGAGTTCGGATAGGTTGGTGTTGGTGGGAAGTATCCAGATAACCCGGACGGTGTAACACTGTGCCAAAATGTGCTGGCCGTGCACCAAGGCATGTTTAGCCACAGGGTGATCCTCATTACCAACAAACACTGCCTGCCTGTGTCCATTCATGCGAATGGACAGTTTGTTGCTGGTCATTCCCACATAGAAAGCGTCACAGTGTAGGCAGGTCAGTTGGTAAATCACATGGGTGCTTTCACACGTGGCTCTGCCTTTGATTGTGTATACCTTCCGGGTTACAGGACTGGAGTAGGTGGTGGTGGGAGGGTGCATAGGACAGGTTTTACACCGGGGGCAGTTACAAGGGTAGGAGCCAGAGGGTAGGGAAAGTGGTTTGGGGATTTCGTAGGGATGAACCAAGAGGTTACGAAGGTTAGGTGGACTGCGGAAAGACGCTCTTGGTGGAGTGGGGAGGATTTCATGAAGGATAGATCTCATTTCGGGGCAGGATTTTAGGAAGTCGTATCCCTGCTGGAGGGCCACATTCAGAGTTTGATCCAGTCCCGGGAAGTATCCTGTCACAAGTGGGGCACTTTTGGGGTTCTTCTGTGAGAGGTTCTGGGTTTGAGGGGATGAGGAAGTGGCTCTGGTTATTTGCTTCTGTACCAGGTCGGGAGGGTAGTTGCGGGATGCGAAAGCTGTTTTCAGGTTGTTGGTGTAATGGTTCAGGGATTCAGGACTGGAGCAGATTCGTTTGCCACGAAGGCCTTGGCTGTAGGGAAGGGACCATTTGATATGGAATGGGTGGCAGCTGTCATAATGGAGGTACTGTTGCTTGTTGGTGGGTTTGATGTGGACGGATGTGTGAAGCTGGCCATTGGACAGATGGAGGCCAACGTCAAGGAAAGTGGCATGGGATTTGGAATAGGACCAGGTGAATCTGATGGAACCAAAGGAGTTGAGGTTGGAGAGGAAATTCAGGAGTTGTTCTTCACTGTGAGTCCAGATCATGAAGATGTCATCAATAAATCTGTACCAAACTTTGGGTTGGCAGGCTTGGGTAACCAAGAAGGCTTCCTCTAAGCGACCCATAAATAGGTTGGCATACGAGGGGGCCATCCTGGTACCCATGGCTGTTCCCTTTAATTGTTGGTATGTCTGGCCTTCAAAAGTGAAGAAGTTGTGGGTCAGGATGAAGCTGGCTAAGGTGATGAGGAAAGAGGTTTTATGTAGGGTGGCAGGTGATCGGCGTGAAAGGAAGTGCTCCATTGCAGCGAGGCCCTGGACGTGCGGGATATTTGTGTATAGGGAAGTGGCATCAATGGTTACAAGGATGGTTTCCGAGGGTAACAGACTGTGTAAGGATTCCAGGCGTTCGAGAAAGTGGTTGGTGTTTTTGATGAAGGATGGGAGACTGCATGTAATGGGTTGAAGGTGTTGATCTACGTAGGCAGAGATACGTTCTGTGGGGGCTTGGTAATCAGCTACAATGGGGCAGCCGGGATGTTTGAGTTTGTGAATTTTAGGAAGTAGGTAGAAGGTAGGAGTGCGAGGTGTCGGTGGGGTCAGGAGTTTGATGGAGTCAGGTGAAAGGTTTTGTAGGGGGCCTAAGGTTCTGAGGATTCCTTGAAGCTCTGCCTGGACATCAGGAATGGGATTACCTTGGAAAACTTTGTATGTAGAGTTGTCTGAAAGCTGACGCAGTCCCTCAGCCACATACTCCCGACGATCAAGTACCACGGTCGTGGAACCCTTGTCAGCCGGAAGAATGATGATGGATCAGTCAGCTTTCAGATCACGGATAGCCTGGGCTTCGGCTGTGGTGATGTTGGGAGTAGGATTCAGGTTTTTCAAGAAAGATTGAGAGGCAAGGCTGGAAGTGAGAAATTCCTGGAAGGTTTGGAGAGGGTGATTTTGAGGAAGAGGGGGTGGGTCCCGCTGTGATGGAGGATGGAACTGTTCCAGGCAGGGTTCAATTTGGATAGTGTCTTGGGGAGTTGGATCATTAGGAGTGGGATCAGGATTATTTTTCTTCGTGGTAAAGTGATATTTCCAGCAGAGACTACGAGTGTAGGACAGTAAATCTTTGACAAGGGCAGTTTGGTTGAATCTGGGAGTGGGGCTGAAGGTGAGGCCTTTGGATAGGACAGAGGTTTTGGATTGGGAGAGAGGTTTGGAGGAAAGGTTAACTATTAAATTGGGGTGTTGTGGTTCCAGATTGTGTTGACTAGAATTTTGAGGTGTTGGGGGGAGTGGAGCTGGAAGTGGGAGATGGAGTAGATGGGAGAGACTGGGTCTGTGTGCAGTGAGAGGAGGTTGAGGTTTGTTGGAAAGGTTGTGGAGGGTGAGTGAGTTGCCTTTCCGGAGGTGGGAAACCAGGAGATTGGATAGTTTTTTGAGGTGGAGGGTGGCATGCTGTTCTAATTTGCGGTTGGTCTGTAGGAGGATGCTATGAACAGCCAGTGTGGATGTGGGAGAGGAAAGATTGAGGACTTTGATTTGGGATAGGAGTTGACGGGTGTGTTCATTGCCCGAGTCGATGTATAGGTGAAGGATTAGGTGGGTGAGGGCTATGGATTGTGCTGTTTGGAACTGGTATAAGGACTGATGGAAAGAAGGATTGCAGCCAGAGATGGGAACTTTAAGTGTGAGGCCTTTGGGGGAAAAACGGGAATCGAAATAAAACGAAAGTTGTTGGAAATAGCTGAGATGGTTGTTTAATGGGTGAAAGGAACTGAAGCTGTGAAATAGTATTCACGAGTTTACACAAAATATTTGTAAACTTTGAACAGTGTATTTTATAGCAGCGGTAATGTTGAAAGCGTTAAATTTTTTCCCACATAACCGATCATTTTTAGCAGCTTCCCACAGGTTTAAACGTTATTATTTTTTTGTCAAACAATTGTTAGCCTCATTTTCATAACCTGTCAATACATAACCAGTCCTTTGAGTACATTTACATGCATTTTTTCCAAAATTTTCCTGAATTTCCCCACCCTTTAACGTGTTTTGGAGACAACACAACTACCTAACCTTTGCACCCATTGTTGTTCACCAACCTAAGTTCAGCACAGGATCAACATAGCTCATCTCAAACCAACACTTTTTCGACTTTTTTCACACCTTTATCTTTTATATATATATCTAAAATAGAAAGAAACTTCCACATGGGAAAAATATATTAAAAACAAAGATCCCAAGACTTACCAAGCGGGAAAGCGCCGGTAGATAGGCACAATGAATAAAACACACAAACACACACACAGAATTTCAAGCTTTCGCAATCGTCGGCTGCTTCGTCAGGAAAATGAAGGAATGTGGGTTTTAAGGGAGAGGGTAAGGAGTCATTCCAATCGCGGGAGCGGAAAGACTTACCTTAGGGGGAAAAAAGGATAGGTATATACTCGCACACACACACACATATCCATCCATACATACAGTCACAAGCAGACATATATACTCTTTGCCTTTAACCAACACCAACCTATCCAAACTCCGGAGATGGGAACTTGCCATTCAGTATATTCTCTCTTCTCGATATCCACCAGGCCTCAACCTCCGCTAATTTCAAGTTGCCGCCGCTCATACCTCACCTGTCTTTCAACAACTTCTTTGCCTCTGTACTTCCGCCTCGACTGACATCTCTGCCCGAACTCTTTGCCTTTACTAATGTCTGCTTGTGTCTGTGTGTGTGTGTGTGCGCGCGCGCCTGTCGTTTTTTCCCTCTGAGGTGAGTCTTTCCGCTCCTGGGGTTGGGGTGGCTCCTTGCCCTCTCCCTTGGGGCCCGCATCCTTTCGTATTTCCCTCTCCTTCCCTCTTTCCTGGGGGGGGCGGCCGTTGGTTGCAAGGGCTAGGGATTTTGTGTGTGTTTGAGTGTTTTATTTATTGTGCCTGTCTGCCGGCGCTTTCCCGCTTGGTAAGTCTTGGGATCTTTGTTTTTAATATATATGGGGATGAAGTGACTTACCCAACAAAAGCGCTGGCAGGTCGGTAGACACACAAACATACACACGGGGTTCAAGCTTTCGCGGCCCACGGTTGCTTCGATGGGGGGGATGTGGGTTTTTGGGGGGGAGGGGGGGGGGAATTGTTCCGGTCCGGGGGGGGGGGGACACTTGCGTTTGGGGGGGGGGCGGGGGTTGTACACGCGCGGGCAGACATTTGTAAAGCCTTTACAAATGTCTGCTTGTGTGTGTGTGTGTGTGTGTGTGTGTGTGTGTGTGTGTGTGTACCTGTCCTTTTTTCTCCCTAAGGTAAGTCTTTCCGCTCCCGGGATTGGAGTGAGTCCTTACCCTCTCCCTTAAAACCCACATCCTTTCGTCTTTCCCTATCCTTCCCTCTTTCCTGAAGAAGCAACCATTGCTTGCGAAAGCTTGAAATTTTGTGTGTGTGTGTGTGTGTGTGTGTGTGTGTGTGTGTGTGTGTGTGTGTTGTATTTATTGTGCCTGTCTACCGGCGCTTTCCCGCTTGGTAAGTCTTGGAATCTTTGTTTTTAATATATTTTTCCCATGTGGAAGTTTCTTTCTATTTTATTTACACCATATCATTCTTTGAACTAATATATATTTATATTAAAAACAAAGATTCCAAGACTTACCAAGCGGGAAAGCGCCGGCAGACAGGCACGTGAACAAAACACACAAACACACACACAGGATTACTAGCTTTCGCAACCGATGGCTGCTTCTTCAGGAAGGAGAGGGAAAGACGAAAGGATGTGGGTTTTAAGGGAGAGGGTAAGGAGTCATTCCAATCCCGGGAGCGGAAAGACTTCCCTTAGGGGAAAAAAAGGACAGATGTACACTCGCGCGCGCACACACACACACACACACACACACACACACACACACACACACACACACACACACATCCATCCGCACATACACAGACACAAGCAGACATATTTACATCATCTCATATATATATATATATTCTTTCAGATTTTCACTGTCATTGCTATTTTATTAACTCATTATACTTTCATCACTCTGATCTCGTTTTTGCAATTTTTGGCTTTTCCAAGTGATCCTGCAGTGACAGTACAATTTTTTCTTATATTGTTGATAAAAGTATATTCTTATATCTGTGTTGGAAGTTGTTTGTTGTAGATCAAATTCTACAATATTTTATTAGGCTACAAGAATATAAGGCTTATGTCTGTATTAAATGTTTTTAACTTATGTTTCAATATATATAATACAAAGTATATAGCTCATGTAGATGTTAGGAGCTGTGTGCTTTATGGCCCTGACATTACGATGTATAATGCAATATTGTGTTGTAGAGTGTCTTTATGATTGCATCTCAGGTTTTGTGCTACCGGTAATTTTTGTTTGTCATTACATTTATAACAGCACTTCTTGTAAATGTATGACAGCTTTCTTCAGTGATGCTTATGTTTTTACAGTTAATTTAATTTTGCAGAAAATTAGCAATAATAAGTACATTACAGTGATTGTATAACTATAATTTTGTTGCTTCTTGTACAAAAGATATTTGTGTTGAGTATTGTATTGTTTTTAAGTGTCATGAAATCAAAAATTTATCCTTTTTCTTTTATGGTATCAAATGCAGTTTGTAGATGTTGCTGCTACTGTCGGTTCTCTTTTGAAAGAAAGAACATGATGATAGGGGTGGTAGAAATTAAAGTGGCTGCCTAATGTCCAGTTCCCAATTGATAGATACATTTGACTTACTTGCTAATCTTTTGCTATCTTGACTGTGGCCAGCATCGGACCTCATCTCATCTAGCAGGGGTTTCTGATTATTGATTAGGGGGTTGTAGGAGGGAAAAGGGGAATTCTACAGTCCAGAGGTCAGACAGATCTGTTAAAACCTTGCATATATCTCCATAAACACACACATGGAAATGGAACGCAACTTGTTACAATTACAATATCAGATACTACACATACAGGAACAGCACAAGCCTGACACAGCAAACGTCTTGCTGCAGGACAAGTCAAAGGGAACAATTTGCAATGCAAAAGAGCATCCTGTTAACATGTCCCGCTCTGATCAGAGAGAGAGAGAGAATTTGTGCACTGATAGATAAAATGTAATGATTATTATCCACGAGAAAGAATAAAGTGATGCAGTCAGGGGTAGTACATAGTACTATTGAGCAAACATGGTTAGCTTTGTCGCCCCTACAGATCAATATGAAAATTGTTGCATTACTGATGGTTCATGACTGAAATAATTGCAGTGCTGTTACTTTTAATGTGAAACAGTTGGAATCAGAGTTGTAAGGTCTATGGCTGCTACTGAGAAAAGTAGGCAAGCACAGAGACCTACAAATGGCAGAAATTGCTGTGCTCCTGCCCCAATGAACCACTGCAAGTAACAGAGGACTCGACGGGTTCTCTCATGTTTTGCTACGAAGAGTCTCTCAACCGGTAAGTGTCCACTGGCAGAAAGAGGAATGCATAGCTAACCTAACCAAAGTGATGGTTAAGTTTTGTTCTGGGCTGCAAGGTCTGGTCTTTCGGTCCCTTAGCAACTTGTCAAAAGGGGTGGAACAGACTTGTGTCCATCTGCCATAAAGAAGTCATGATCTGGAAGTCTAAATAATGTTTCAAACAACCTTTGTGGCTGTTTTTCATATTGCAAATTATTATGAATATTTAAATCGGGGCTTGGAAAATTACTGCAACCCACTAGACAACCATCCTCTGGTTGGGCAAGCCTACGAAGATACCGGACTGGCAGGGAAAATTAGTTTGATGTCGTGTAGTTGACAGTTAATTTCATCATTTTTCTGAGTATTAATTGGATCTACCTTTGTGATATATCAAATGATCTGTAAATTTGTGTATAGTTTGAATCCACTGCCAGAAAAGTAAACTGCATTTAGTTACGGCACTCCCTCATTGTCAGAAAGGCTGGATGGGGTGACAGTCATTCCTACTGCACACCTTGTGCTAGGCCAGAGAAAAGTCTCTGCTCTATATGTTTCGCAGTTATGTTCTGTTTCTTCATTAAGAATTTCGTTTGGTTATGTGTCTGGATGTAGATTTAAAGTTCTTCCAAAATATACATTTATGTCCTTTGGATAATCTATATAGAAATTTTTGGTGTTTTCTATTTTTTTTTCTGCTTTGTGTTGTTGGCTGCATAGGTACAGGTAAAATGTAGACTCATTGGTCTCACAGTCTGTGGTGTGTTCCTTCAATCGTACCCTTCAATTCGTACCTGTTTGTCCAATGTAAAATGTGCTGCTATCACTGCAGGAGAATTTGCAAATTCCAGGATTTGAGAAAATTGGGTTTTGGCATTTTTCTGATCTTTTTTTTATTTCCAAAGTATTATTGATATAAAATTCTAGTTTTACTTCACTCTCTTTAGATAGATTCTTCAATTCTCTTGAAATTTGGTGACTGTGTGGTGCTGTGACAGGGATAGGTTTATTTGTGATTTGTTCCTCTCTTTTTAGCATTATTTCCCTGTGTATGTAGTGTGTTTGTGACTGTGTCTACTGTTCATATAGTCTGAGCATCGTTGTAGAGTTGAAAGCATTCTCCTCTCATATATGTCTTTTGAAAGTTAATAATTTATTAAAAAATGAGAAAGTTGTTTTATATCATAACTAACAACATAAAATCATTAAGAAAGTTCAGGAGAATAAGTAAAAGTATTTTAAGAAAGAAGCTAATTGTTTTTTTTTTATTTTATCAATATTTTTTCATGGAGCACTTAATCATTTCCTTCAGAACACCAGTGTTATTGGAAACCCTGCTCTACACAAATATCCCAGTAACAGAAACAATCAAAATTATAAAGAACAACCTGATACACAATGGGAAAGTATCTACTATTGAAGCATATGGAATAACAGAACTATTATAATTTGCCATATCACAATTTATTATGAACTTGAGAATAAAATTTGGAAACAGTCTGATGCCATAAAAATGGATAATTGCATTGCAGGTATACATATTAATACACTAAAGGAGAAATTATTCAGTCGAAATAGAAAACACAATAAAATTTCTACATAGGTTACCCAAAGGACATAAATGCATATTTGGAACTTTAAGTTTACATCCATACAGACACATAGCCAAACAAAATTCTTAACGTACAAACAGAACATAGCTGGAAAACTCGTAGAGCAGAAGCTTTTCTCTGGCCTAGCACAAGGCGTGCAGTAGGAGAAACTGCCACCCTATGCAGCCTTTCTGACAAAGAGGGAGTGCCTTAACAAAATAAACTTACTTTTATGGCAGATTCAAACTATATGCTAATTTCCAGTTCATTCGCAGTATCACAAAAGTCAATCCACTTAATATTAAGAAAGATGATGAAATTAATTGTCAATTAAATCATATCAAACTTACTTACTTCCTACAATAGATATGTAGATGACACACTATTACTGGCAAATGGTAATGGCAATTACGTACAAATGATTCAGAAACAATTATAGCTCACACTCTAATATAAAATTAAAATGGAAGTAGAACGAAACAACTCGGTAAACTTTCTAGACTTAACAATAAGTAACAGTAACAACTAACACAGATCTGAAACCTATGAGAAACCCACCAAAACAGAAATCATCACATAAACAAACACTCCTGTCATCCTAATTCACAGAAATATGCTTTCTTTTCATCAATGGTTAATAGAATCACTATTTTTCCACTTGACGCTTGCGCAATACGAAAGGAAATAAATCATTACAATACACAGGGCAGCAAAAATACCTTCAACACCCCAAGGGTTCTCAGTGTATATGAACAGTGCATACAGTCAAAAGCACATGATATATGTAGGGAATAACACTAAAATGAGAGGAATGAATCACAAATAAACCTCCACTGTGTCACAGCACCAGACATTGGGCATACTTAAAGAAAACTGAAAAAACTATTTTAGAATATGGAAGTAAAACTAGCATTTCATATCAATTAGAATTTGAAAAGAAAAAAGTGATCAGGAAAAGCCCAAATCCCAGTTTTATCAAATCCCAGAATTTGCAAAATCTCGTGTGATGATGGCAGAAAATTTTACATGAGACAGATAGGAATTTCAGAATGGGGTTGAAGGAACATGCCTGGGACTCTGTGACCAATCAATCTACATTTTACGTGCACCTACACAACCAAAAACACAAAGCAGAAAAAAATGGAAAACACCGTGAATATTCCACATAGGGTAAGCCGAGGATATAAATGAATATTTTGGAAGAACTTGGAATCTACACAGACACATACTCAACAAAATTGTTAATGAATAAACAGAACTTAACCAGAAAGCTTTATTGACATCTTAAAAGAAAAAAGGATAAATTTTGAATGTTTCATGACACACAAAAACAATAAAATACTAAACAAAAATATCCTCATAAAAGAAGCAAAAAAAATTATAGGTGTACAATCATTGTAGTATACTTATAATTGCTGATTTTCTGGAAATAAAATTAATTGGAAACATATAAGCATCATTAGAGGACTGCATACTTTCACAACAATATGTAGTAATAAGTGGTTTAAAATGCATGAGCTTTCGGCCGAGTACTCCTAGGCCATTGTCAGGTGTGTTTGTCTCCTGGTTGCTGCTAGCATCCTTGTATAGCTGTGCTGCCTTCTGGGACAGTGGTACCCACTCTGGCAATGTTTGTGTTGTGCAGCCGCTGCGCTCGCTGCAACCATCCGATGGCCAGAGCCGACACTGTGCTTAGCTGCAGGCCGCCATCTTTATTTAGTCTTTTGTCATGAATTTTTATTTCGATTGCTTCTTTTATTATGTTATCCTTAAAACTGTTAGTCCGTGTGATAATACATGTCTCGTAGAATACGATACTATGACCGTTTTCTAATACATACTCTTCTGCAGCTGATTTCTCTGGGTACTGTCCTTGATTTCCTCATCTGCCACAAAGCAAATGGGTGTCTCAGCCACAGCATTTACCGCAATCCCACCCACACAGATCGATATCTGCACGCTAACAGTTATCACCATCCGTTGCAGAAACGTCATGTGTGCATCGAGCCGAAACCGTCTCAGATTCACAAAACTTGCCGGAGGAACTGTGTAACTTACGGAAAGTATTCAAGGAAAATGGCTACAACAACTGCCAGATTTCCCAAGGTATCTTCCTGAAAATATGTCAGCAGAAAGACTCAGAGGAAGACTCAAAGAAGTTTGCGTTCTCACCGCTCAGTAACAGGAAAGCTAAGCCGGCTCCTAAAGATGCATAAAATTGATTTGGTCTTCAGGGCTCTGGCAAAAATTCAACAACTCTTGAAGCCAGTGAAAGACGATGTAGACCTCAGAACGCCAGGAGTATATAAAATACCATGTGGGTGTGGTCAGTTCTATATTGGACAGACTGTGCGTGCCATTGAGTAGCGCTGTGTAGAATGGGGAGAGATGTTTTAGTCTATGGTACCCAGAGAAATCAGTTGTAGCAAAGCATGCATTAGAAAACGGTCATCATATTGCATTCGACGAGATATCTATTATCGCACGGACTAACTGTTTTTGGGACAGCACGATAAAAGAAGTGATTGAAATAAAAATTTATGACAAAACGCTCAATAAAGATGGCGGCCTGCAGCATCGGACCTGGCCATCGGAAGGTTGAAGTGGCCGCGGCAGCCGCACAATGCAAACATTACCGTATACGGTGCCGGAGAGGGTACCAGTGACGTCACGGAAGGCAGTGCGGCTATATAAGGATGGCAGCAGCAACCAGAAGACAGTCACCACTTGACAATGGCTGAGGAATACTCTGCCGAAAGCTCTTGCATTTTAAACTACTTGACGTGGCTGGAAGCCCAAGAAACTTTAATTATCACTAGAGGAGGCTGTCAAATATTAGGTGTTACTATAAACATGATCACAAACAGATATAAGTGCTGTCATAAATGTAATCACATACAAAAGTTATCAATAGCACAGAATCTGAGAGGTAATTGAAAAGATGCTCTAGGATTCAATATTGTAATACATATCTTAATGTCTCAAATGTAAGCCAAACAGCTACTAACATCTACATAAGCCATGTACTTTTGTATTACACTATATTGAAGGATAAGCTAAAAAACCTTTAATGTAGACATAATCCATATACTCTTGTAAGACAATAATATATTACAGAATATGTTGTAGAACAGCTACCAACATAGATGTAAGCAATATATTTTTATCATATAGTATTAGATGAAAAAGTGAGCCATCATTGCACTTAAAATAGCAAAATTGCTGAAATGAGCTCATTGTGACATAAGAGTCAATTGCAGCAGAAACGTGGAAGAATGTATATAATATGTCATATTTAAAAAGTAAATAATATTTGTTTTTCTGCAAACTGAAAGTTGTTGTTAGATAAAATACACTACTTGCAGTTCAACACTGTACAAGTCCTGACCACACCATTCTAAATACACTGATGAGCAAAAACATTATGACAACCTGCTTAAAAGCTTGTTGATCCACTTTTAGACACCACAAAATTTTTTGTAGAGAATATATAGAAACAAGTGTTTGTGAGCTTAAACTAAATAATGGTAATTTTATAATTGTAATTATGTATAGGTGCCCATTGGGAAATATTAAACTATTTCTGAAAAACTCTGGTTCCTTTTTATGGTATCTGTCAGACAGAGGGAAGTAAATTATTATTTGTGGGGATTTCATTGTAGATTTTCTGAAAGAGTCTGATACAAAGAATAATCTTGAAGTAATACTGAGTTCTTTCAGTTTGAAATCAGTTATTGAGTTCCCTACTCATTTAGCACAGGAAAGCAGCATACTAATAGATAATATTTTCATGGACAAAAATATATGTAATCAAATAGATATTTATCCTGTTAAGAATGGTCTTCCTGAATATGATGAACAGCCAGTGATACTATATGACATAGCTCCAGACATAAATGCAAAACGGTCCTCCAAAATGGTGCATTCAGTTAACAATTTAATGATTGCTAATTTTAAGGAAAGATTGCAGCAGTGAGACCATGATGAGGTGTACCAGGAACCTGATGCTAATGTGAAAAATAACTTATTTCATCGTACACTTGTGAGTATTTTTGAAAAAAGTTTCCCTAAGAAAAAAGTGATCTGTAACATCAAACTGAATGAAAAGTTTATTAACAAAAATTCAGAAGTGGAAAATATTTTTAATAATCATTTTTAGATGCTGTGAAGCTATATATGGAAGAAGCAACATCTATGCAATTGGATAAAACTGAAATTCTACCTACCTGTCCTGCTGAAGTTAGCAAAATAATAAACTCATTCAAAAGTAAAATCTCACATGGAATTGATAGTATCTCCAACAAAGTAATAAAAGATTGTTCCCAACACACAAGTAGAATTCTCAGCCACATATGTAAAGAAACCGAGCATTTTTCCTGACAGAATGAAATATACTATTGTTAAACCATTGCATAAAAAGGGGGATAGGTCTGATGCCAACAACTAATGCCCATGTCACTTCTGACAGCTTTGTCCAAAATTCTTGAAAAAGTAATGTGTTCCAAGTAACTTCACATATTTGTAAAAATAAAGTACCAACAAAGTGCCAATTTGGTTTTCAGAAAGGCTTTTCAACAGAAAATGTTATATATGCTTTCACTGAACAAATATTAAATGCTCTGAGTAGCCCGAAAATCACCAGTTGTGATTTTATTTGGTCTCTCAAAGGCTTTTGATGCAATCATGGAATTTTTCTAGGCAAGCTTAATGTTGTGGTATGAGTGGGACAGTGCACAAATGGGTTAATTCATATTTAACTGGTAGAGCACAGAAGGTTGAAATAAACAGCTCACATAATCTGCAAAAATCAGCAGATTCCTCAAGTGAGGTGAGTATCAGGAACAGGGTCCCACAAGGTTCAATCTTGGGGTCCCTTATTGTTCTAATGTATATTTATGGCTTGCCACTCTATATTCATGAACATGCAACGCTAATTCTTTTTGCTGATGATAAAATTATAGTAATCACACCCAACAAACAAGACTTTTCTGAGGAAATTGTAAATAATGTCTTTTAGAAAATTATTAAGTGTTTCTCTGCAGATTGACTCTCATTAAATTTTGATAAAATGTAGTATATAGAGTTATGTACAGTAAGTGACACAACTCCACCAATAAATGTAGAGTTTGAACAGAAGTCTGTAGCTAGGGCAGAATATTTCAAATTTTTGTGTGTGCGCGTTGATGAGAGATTGAATTGGAAGAAACACATTGATGATCTGCTGAAAGGTTTGTAGGGGTTATTGCAAATTTTGGTGATAAACATATAAGTAAATTATTCATTCACTGCTTTCATATGGCATGATATTTTGGAGTAATTCATCATTAAAGAAAAAAGTATGCATTGCACAAAGGCCTGTAATCAGAACAATAGTTGGAGCCCAGCCGAGATCATATCGCAGACATTTATTTTAAGAACTAGGGATATTCACACTAGCTTCACAATATTACTTAAGAAATTCTAAAGCAATAGCAGTGTACATAGCTACAACACGAGGAGAAAGACTGATCTCTACTTTGAGTTAAATCTAACTTTGGCATAGAAAGGGGTGAATTATGCTGCCACAAAAATCTTTGGTCACTTACCAAATAGCATCAAAAGTCTGATAGATACCCAGCCATAATTTTAAAAACAAACAAATTAAAAGAAGTTTTGAATAGCCGCTCCCCCAATAGATTAAGTTTCAGATATAAATTAATCTTTAAAAAAGGGAAAAAGAAAAACACTTTAATTATGACATGCAAAGGAACCTTTTGTTAAACTGACACATTCCACATCATTACATAGTGTCCTAATTATGATCTATGGAACAACTATTAGTCTAATCTAATCTAATCCTTAGAAAGCAATGCAGCAGAAGCTCTGCATACCATGGATTTGAAATGTCCTTGTGTCACCACATGTCTACACAAAGGTCATGCAATTCCCGTAGATTAGGGACTGGTGAACAACAAGTTTGTTTGTGTGGGCATCATGCACAGCAAGCACAGAAATATTAGTTCCGTAAATAAAAAACACCTTTTTCTTGCAGTAATGTATTTTATTTGTTCCAGAAGCATTTGATCTTTTACTTTGACATCTTCAGTGTCATCTAGAATGCTATGGTTTTGTTTTGTTGTGCACTGTTTGTAGTTTATAGAGTAGATTGTGTCTTACTTTTTATGTAAATACTTGATTACTTACAGTTATTCGAATTTTCGGATGGCATCTGCATTTCCTCTCATCAGGCCTCATGCTGGAGGTCGCACTTTAACTTCACTTACGAAATGGAAGCACATTTTCCTGTTATGAACTTTGCTGTTCATAATTTTCATGTTATTTGTGCTAACTGCTGTGAAGCACTATTATTCTTCTGTCACTAGCTGCAGGCATTTTACCAAAAGCTATGATTGAAAGTTGTAACTAGTGTGTGTGTTCACTTTATGTATCTTCTTGTTTCATTTATTTATGTACATGTTGCCAACCCAACAAAGTACATGCTGAAAACTAACATATGTTCATTTTGGTTCTCATTGTGTGTGTGTGTGTGTGTGTGTGTGTGTGTGTGTGTGTGTGTGTGCGGGCGTGCGCATGCAAGGAGAGAGGGAGGTAGATTTTGTGAGGGGGAGGAGGGGGGGTAGTGAGGGCAAGTCGTAAAAAGCTGAGTGTGGATGTAACCTAGTAATACAAATAGGGTTTCTAGTTGACTGATCAAGTATACATAACAAATAACTCACTGTTTACATGAGTAGATACTATAGTAGAATAACAACTCAAATCAGCTGAACACCATAAATTTTTACAGCTTGCTGTGACTACACACACACAAACAAACGAGAACAGTTTTCAGAGGCAACATATACATAAACAAAGAAAACAATAAGAGAGACAAAGTGAACACACTCTAGTTACACCTTTAAACCACAGTTTCTCGTAAAATGTATACAGCTTGTGACAAAAGAATGATAGTGCTCTACAGCAGTTAGTACAAAGAACACTGAAACTGTGAAGAAAACAAGTTCTTAATGTGAAAAAGTGCTTATGTTTTGTAAGTGAAGTTACAGTGCAACCTCCAGCTTGTGATCAGATGAGAGGAAATGCAGTTGCCAACCAAAAACTCAAATAACTGTTAGTAATCACTTCTTCGCATAAAAAATAAGAGGTGAACTGTTTTGCAATCAGTAAATACGGCAAATCGAAATAAGAGTGAATCATTCAAGATACCATGGAAGATGACTTAAAGTAAAAGGCACAACATGACAGGAACAAATAAAGTACAATGCAGCAGGAAAAAGATGTTCTTTTATTTATGAAACAAATATATGCTGGTGGTTTGTGGGCGTGGTGCTACTGCCCGATAGTGTCCCAGGTGTGTCCCTTCTGGGTCAGAGCAGACGAATTTGGTGGCCAAGACATCCATATGAGTTCACTACAATGTTCCTCAAACTACTATAGCATGATTCTGGACTCTTGACACTGACAGTTATTCTGCTGGAAGATTCCATCACCATGAAGGGGTGCTGGTTGTCCACACTAGTGTTCATGTAGTCCATAGTTGCCATGATGCCTTTAATTACTACCACAGGTCCCATGGAAGCCCAGATGGATGTTCCCAGTAACATAATAGTTCTGCCACAGATCTGCATCCATGGTGTGGGGCACATTTTGCGCGTCTGTTTGCCTGGGTCACAACGTATCTGCACACAACCATCATTCTGGTGTAACAAGCAACATTATTCAGTTCACCTGCTGAACACGTTTCCATTGATCCAAGGTCCAATCTCAATAATCCAGTAACCACTGCAGTAGTAATGGATGATGATGCTGAGTCAATACAGGAACATGTACGGGTCATCTGTTGCAGAGCCCCATGTTCAACAATGTGCACTGAATAGTGTGCTCTGAAACCTTTGTATCTGCACCACCTTGTACTGTGTCGTCATATCTACCAGAGATTGACACCTATCCTCCTTTACAGAATGGGCATGGACATGAAGCTGTTGAAAAGGTGACTTAATTTTCTTGTTTTCTTTGACTAATGGTCTCTGTCATATTCTGAGGTAACTCATCACTGAGGAAAATGGTGTTTGTCCCACAGAAATATGCAATAAGGATGACGTGCAGTGTCCACTCTAGAACCTCTGTAAACAGCTCTTTATGCAGTTAGCTATTCTGACAACAGCCTCACTGTAATTTACTCTCTTATGAAGTTTGTTGTCAAGAACCAATCACAATTTCATAACAACAGTAACAGTCATAAACATAATACTAGAAGTAAAATTGATTTACACTATACGTCACTCATCCTTTGTGTGTCACAGAAGGGAATTAGTTATTGAGCACTAAAAAAGTCTTTGAACACAGTGTGTGTTTTTTCTTTTTTTGTGAAGGGTCAGTATGTTGCCAAATTTTCTGCTGAGAAGATGAAGTATAACTGTAATAAATTCATTGAACATGCAAATAATTGGTTAACTAACTGAAAGTATTGTGAATTATTTGCGTTCGAAGTAAAGGTCTGTCAGGATTGTACTTCACTTGGTGCAAGTTTAGTTCTATTGTATTATCTCTTTGATACATGAAACCTAATGAAAGAATACATATTATATGAAGTAGACATCAAAACACCAGTAGACAAACATGCAGAGTCTAAAATATCACCATAGTTAATAGAAAATAGTCCTTTGTGACTGAAGGGGAATTTTATATGTATTTTTATTGGAGTTACTGTGATCACAGTTGATTTTAGAAATACACTAACATACGAAACTGAAATTTCCTTATCTCTTTTATAGTATTTAATTTCAGTCTAGGTAACTGTGAATG
This sequence comes from Schistocerca gregaria, assembly GCF_023897955.1. Taxonomy (NCBI): domain Eukaryota; kingdom Metazoa; phylum Arthropoda; class Insecta; order Orthoptera; family Acrididae; genus Schistocerca; species Schistocerca gregaria. The sequence continues at coordinate 1,010,511,741 of NC_064920.1, read as the reverse complement.
TTTAGATGTCACTAAATTTCCTTATGATTACTGTATCTTGTTTTTATAGGTGAATGTGGTGTTAAGACTTCACAGTATCAAGCCTCACTGGATGTTTGCATTAGACAATCTTGTACGTAATGCTGTTCAAGCAGCTATAACAGTCATGTCACCAGGTGAGATGATGATATTTCTCTAAACCATAATTGATGCAGAAAATGCCATATGTGCGAAATGTAAATACAGTTACTAAGTTAAGCCAAAGAAGGAATGTTGTTGTTACTATTAACAGATGTGTATGGGTATTGATTGTATTGTAGTATCTTAAATGTGATTTATTTTTGTATTAGCTTTGCAGGATTTCCAGTCTATTTTTAGTCACCCCCCCCCTCTCTCTTTCTCTCTCTCTCTCTCTCTCTCTCTCTCTCTCTCTCTCTCTCTCTCTCTCTCTCTCTGAAATTGTACTTCTGAATTTTTCTAATGAGCATATTTTCATACTTGTCAGATATTCCGCAGTCTTTCTGTTTCTGATTTCCCATATGTGCAGACGTAGTTGTATTCTAAAGACAAGAGACTTGGGATTTTCTGTTTTCTGTGTACTCAATTTTTTGAATGAAAGTACCAATACAGTCTACCCATAACACGTAATACAATATGAATAAGAAAAAGTAAGGGAACAAAATGTTAACATGTATCATATGTCCATTACAGTGCATCTTGTACTAAAGAGTAAAATATGCCATTTCAAGGTCCATGGCTGCCAAGGGGAAGAAATCACTGTTACTCTTGTGCCAGAGGAGGCACAAGATGCAGGATTTTCTACTGATGAAAGAACTGTTTAGTGTATTTCGTAAAGTCATTGTGTGTTTTTCCAGTTATGGGCCCACTTCTTATTACAGTTCATAAGCAGGCATATGTTAATTCTATTGACTTAATATTGGACTTCATTTTATGCAATAATTTAAGTGTTGAATATTTTTTGCTGTATATTCTGCTTTTTCCTGCAATTTTTATGTTTGTAATTATAAACCAGCTGTAAAATATGTTCCTTAATTGATTAAAAAAATGTTTGATGCTTCAATTTAACTGGAATCTGAGATTTGATAATAAGTCTACTTAATTTTTATTTACACTCTTATAACCTTTTATTTGCACTCTTATAACCAGATGTTAATTTTAATCCCCTTCTTCACTGATTGAAGCTTAATTAAAGTGTTGCAAATGTAAAATGCTATTATTTGCTTCTGTATCCCCCCCAGAGCTGGGTGCCAACTTGGCAGGTCAGGATAATCGTGAACAAAGTGTACCTGATGGACCTGATGGAAGCTCCACATCTGGCATGTCAACCGTCAACTCGGTGAAATCACAGAAAACTGTCGACAGCCTCTCCAATTCAGCCAAGTTCCGCCTGGAGTACCGAGAGCAGCTTGGTGTCCTGCGCTCAGAAAACTTGAGATTACTGCAAGAATTAGTGGACAGTCAGAAATCCTACCAGACACTGTTGCGGCAGGCCTTAGAAGATCATCGTTTGCAGTTGGCATTACTCTCTCAGACTGTGCAGCAGCTGAACCTTGTGTCATCATGCACTTGTCAGTCACATGCTGATACAGGGTAAGAGGGAGAGGCTCTTGAGCATTTTATGAAATAGTTGAAGGTACATTGGTGACAAAATTACTGCTTATTCACCATTGTATTGAAAGGAAAGTCACTTGAGAAAACTATAAAATCAAACAGAGGCAGAATGGTTTGCAATAAGTTACCTTCAGGAGATGAAAATCTAATATTGCTGATAGACACATTTAAAAGCGAGAAAGCTGTTCCTAGTTTCTAGAACTGTTAATTCCCTCTTAAGGGTGGAGTGAGGGACATGTTGAGAAAGGTTAGAAAGGAGGGAAAGAGCAGTAAGACTCCAGGGTGAGAGGGACTACTTGTTGTGAGGACAGGGAGAAACAGAAATCATATTTAACGTCCCCAACCCATCTGTTCTAAGCTTCCACTGTCTTCCTCTCTCCCGCTTGAGGAAGGAATTAATTATTCCAAAAGTTTTTATTTTATTTTTTAGTTCCATTTTTTAAATGGGTCTATTTGTAGCTCAAAAATTTCACCTTGTGGGCGTTAATACTGGCCAGTTGTTCTGTCTCTGTATGAATTCACTTTAATTTTTTTTTCAATTTTCCATCTGTCATATTGTTGTTATCACTGATTCCTGTACTTATCCTTACAGTATATGCGAAATACTTGCTTTTAATCACTAAGATACCAAAGATGAATACTCATACAAGCCGTATGTAAATAATTAGCAGGTTCATATTTGTTGTTGTCAACTTGTTCCTGTTTCTGCTGTTAATAAGAATAGTTTTAGAGAGGTAGCATCTTCTTTCTTCAAACTGGCCATGTACCTCTAATGGGACAATTCTGCCTGCTCATATTGTGACCCCAGCAGCCTCCCTTCTCCCCTCCCCACCTCCCCCCTCCCCCCTCCCCCTACTCCTACTCCTCCTACACCACATTTTTCTTCTTCTTTGTATTATTATTATTATTATTATTATTATTATTATTACTATTATTATTACTATTACTATTTCACCTTTGTCTCACTCCTGTGCAGGGTTGGCTTGATTATGAATGGAATTGGCATTGTTAATTTAAGGTGTTGCTGTGTAACCTTCTTGCTGTGACCCCATTACCCACTGGGATGGAATGTGTGTGCCTCAACTGTCTGCATATAGTATTGATAGTGTGAAAGAGTGTAAAAGTTTTCTAAATGTCTGCAAATCGTGCAACTGAGTTGGGACTCAAGGTAACATCCTGGTATTTTACCTATTTTACCTAACAACCACATCCAGGCTAGCCGGCACACTGACAGTTGTTGTTAATCAGCCAGGTGGATTCAATCTGGGGCCAGCGCATTACCCCTGTTTCGGAGCAGCACTGTAACATGTACTGCTGTTGAGGTGGGTAGAGTAGGTAGCAGTATGGACAATTTAATATGATACTGGCAGGTCCTGGGTAGAACGTAAATAATGAAAATACTTGAGGCAGTTATGAAGTTGAGGTTGTCAACAGGCTTATAAACCAGATCAAAAGCATTACTAGGCTTTCGGACTGTGTCCTCCTTCAGCCAAGTTTTGGAGAAAACACACACACAGGGTTATATGGTTATCATATCCCCACCCCTCTCCACTCTCTCCTCATGTGCCAACTACATTGTATGACTGCTGCAGCTCATCTGGGGTGAGGGCTTGTGTCAGCTGGAGTGGGCAGCGATATAAAGAAAGTGAGGAGAGGGTGAGCATTAGAGGGAATGATGGTTGATGGCTGGGAGGTAGAAATTATATGTCAATTGTGTAGGGCATTGTACTAGTGAGCTCCCTCTGGTATAGCAGGGAGAGTTGTGTGAGCCACATAATGAATTGGAGGAATGGTTTGAGTAGGAGAGATAGAACAGAGGAAGGAGGAGACCGCAAAGAAGAGGTTGTGAGGATAGACTGAATAAAGTAGAGGGCTTAGGGACGAGTGCAAAATTGAATGTGGACAGAGGCTAGTGGAGATAGAGACCAAAAGTATTGTGTTGCAAGGACAGTTTCCATGTACATAATCTGGAGAAACTGATACTGGGGCTGAGGATGTAGAGGACACAGTTTGTGAAGCAACCATTGAAGTCCTCACACTGTCTTATCACCACGTGGATTCCTGCTTGCCACTGTTGACACAATTTTCCTCTTCCCCCTTGCCCATGGCCTTGCTGTTGTTGAACACTACCTCAACCAATATCCTACTGACTCTGAACTCGCATCTCATTCTGTATTCACCACAACTACTTCTGCTTTAAGGAGACGATATAGAAACAACGCTGCCTTGTTGAAAAACAATTATTTCTAGCTGCCATAGCTTGGATTGGAATATCCTTTTATTTTTTATTTTTCACTGAGGCTATGTTTTGGCTGTGTAGCCATTTTAAAGTGTATGAAATACATACCACATGTAATATTATTGAAGTACAAACAACCATTAGCTATTTAATTGGCAAGATAAAAATTAAAATAAAATTCAATAAAGTTTACGTGGCATGACCTGTCAAACAGAATATTTGGGTTACAGTGAAACTTACATTAGTCAAACATTGCTAAAATACATGTGGGGTGGCCTAGAATGGACTAAAGTACACATGTAAAATTAACATATGATGGATAACATCACATAATATAAATGTTACTACAGTACCTGACTTCAAAATAAACATGGTACAAAGTGTGTTTTGGATATGCACTGATAAATCAAGATATTATGACCACTGCCCACCACGAGACTGAATGGCAGCTGGTGGTGTTGTGGGCACATGATGCAGTAAGGAAAGAATATAAGTGGAAAAGAGACAGATAAGCAGTCATTATAGCAAAGATACAGGTCACAGATGCAGAAATCCACAACTAATATAAGGAATTAGAATTATATTAATACCTTCAGCTGCGGATGGGCATTGACATATATCAGCGGGGACAGGTGAAAATGTGTGCCCCAACTGGGACTCGAACCCGGGATCTCCTGCTTACATGGCAGACGCTCTATCCATCTGAGCCACTGAGGGCACAGAGGATAGCACGACTGCAGTGACTATCTTGTGCACGCCTCCCGCGAGACCCACATTCTCACCTCGTATGTCCACGCACTACATTCATAGTGTCCTGCCCCAACACACTCATTACTCGTGGAAGACGTTCTTACCAAGTCCCGTAAGAGTTCTGGGAATATGTGTGCATCCGCACAGAAGAAGAAGGTCATGGCCAGTGTTGCCAGAATGATATACTTATATGGATATGGTGTCTGTTCTTTCGGACATGTCCGAAAAAACACACACCATTAATGACCTGCAGCCGTCTAGAATTAAATTAGAATTATATTAAATCTTCAGCTGATGATGGCCGTTGATATATATCAAGGGGGGCAGGTGAAAATGTGTGTCCCGACCGGGACTCGAACCCAGGATTTCCTGCTTACATGGCAGGTCATTAATGGTGTCTGTTCTTTTGGACATGTCCGAAAGAACAGACAACCATATCCATGTAACTAATATGAGGGGTTTTGACAAAGTACATATTGTTGTGGCGCTGCAGCTGGAAACGAGAATCTTTGAAACAGCAAAGCTGGTCACATGTTGGCGTACTACTGTCACGAGCACCTATGGAAATTGGTTGAAAGCTAGTGAAATAATGAGTAGGCCATTTGGCATTGGACAACCACGGCTCATCACAAAACATAAAGGCCAGAGGATTCCCACTGTGTGATCCATGAAGGCTGCGATCTGTGGCAGATCCGATGAAAGGGTACAATCCTGGTATAGGTACAAGTGTTTCACAGCATGCCATTCAAACGACGTTGCTGAACATGTAGCACCACGTCACACCATCTGAAAGTGTTCCTGTGTTGACCCAATGACATTGTCAGTTATGAGTGGTCACAGCATCACTGAGTTTTCATCGTGGATCAAAAGAAACATGTCGCCCATCAAATTAATAACATTTCTTGTTGCGCCAGGTTGATGGTTGGGTCCTTACATGCCATCATCCAGGTGAGTGGGTGCACGAAACATGCACTGCAAAGCAGATGCAGGCCGGTGAGGGCAGAACTCTGCTGTGGGGTACATTGAGTTGGGCTTCCATGGGATCTGTCGTTGTAATCTAAGGCATAGTGACAGCAGTGAATTACAATAACATCTTCCAGAAGGATAACTGTCTTTGTTGTGCTACATTGGTTTGAGGCCCATTATAGTGAACTCACATTGATGTCGTGGCCAGCTAATGTGCCTGATCTGTATCCATTTGAACACACATCAGGTGCAGCTGCATGCCCGTAAACTACCATTCCGTAATTTGCGGGAATTGCTTGACCTGTGCACAGACATTTGGTGCCACATACTCTGGAATCCTGTCAAGGACTTATAGGATATGTGCCAAGCAGGATCTCTATTTACTGTGTTTGAAAAGTAGAACAACATGGTATTAAACAGGAAGTCATAATGTTTTGGTTCATTGGTGTATTTGACATAACTATCATTGCAACTGTAATAATGTACTAAGCTACATATGACAGCACCTAGTGGCCAGCTGATCAAAGATAAAACCGAGCAGCAAGAAATGCTCTGTGTGTCATATAAATTAAAGTAATCTTTGTTCACTTAGCAAAGTGTCATACACGGAATAACTGAATATTTGTGATACCCAAAGTGACAAGATTGAGTGAGTCTCATTGGTTACTGTATACTATCACCAATACTATGTATGACTAATGATAACAAGTTGCCAACAGCAGTGGGCAACGAAAGCCTCCAATACCGTAAGTGCACCTAAGCTATAGTAGGAACCCTGAACTACTTGGTTCAAGGTGTTGCAACACTTGCAAGCCCTGTGAAAAGTCTTTCTAAGCAGAATATGCTTGCATACAGTTGTTCAATACACTTTTTCATTTTTTGTCCAGCTTATGGATCATATAGCTGCAAGTTCCGCAACTGTAGTATTACTTCGGATCAAATGATAGCACCAGTTGTACTTACAATTTTATTTGTGATTACCACAGTGGGATTTGGTCAGTGGTCAATTTCCAGTGGTTATCTGAACAAAACTGAAAAATAAAGTACAGGGGAATAAGCAAATAAATTCTAGCAATTCTAGCACATGATTCCACCTGTCAACTTTGACCAGTTACGTCATACCAGAGCCAAAGATGCAACACACACAACAACCCAAAAGGGCGACCAATACTTGTAAATGTTTTTATGATGCTGAAATGTTGTAATGAATTATAGAATCATGGAAATTGTTAATAATAGATGCAGAAACTAATAGTACAACTATAGAAAAATAGGGTAGTCGATAGCGAGAAGCTAACATGTAGAGTGACCAGATGCAATTGTTTAAAAAGGAGGACAAACAGCTTCAAAAAGGAGGACAAAGAAAGAAAAAAAGAGGACACATCAAACGGGTCAACTGCAGATGAGAATACCACCCGTCAGCTTTGGACAAGTCACGTGACTGTGGGAATTACTGGTAAAACTAGTAGTTAATTGTTACTGATGGTAAGGTGGTGATTAACTCAGCAATACAAAAAAATTAAAAACAGTAATTGTGGTGACAGTGTGGTGTCAATTGTTTTGTTATGTCAATAACACGGAATTGTTTAAAAGCGAAAAATGTAAGACCATTCACCTCCCTTCATTCGAAGCACCACTACCAACATCTACAATTCAAGCAGCAGCTGACGACATGTAAACTACACTTTAACCATGCGAATACAAATAAACTGAGTGACTATGAAACAATGAACTAAAACCATGACAGTTAATCTGTAGAGTTATTTCTTACTTTTATTGGCCACTGAGATGTACATTCCAGCTTCACATATCTTACATTCCGCTTCAAATTAATTTCTTTCTTTCTTGAAAGCCGGATATTTGCAGGAAAGGACATCAGAAAATGTTCACTTTCGTTTAGGCTTAGCCAATTATTTTATGTAACTCACTCGGTTAAAAATTATACTCACAAATCACTCACAATGCACTACAGGAAGCCAAACCAATACAAAGCGAAGATACGAAACGAAAATTTTAAATAATTAGTATTTGCATTCGCTTATAGGTCGAACTACGATAACATCGACGATCCTTGTGCCGCTTACTAACATTGCCTTTGAGCGTGTTTATCGCGAAGGCTGTGACAATAGTTAAAGTATTTAAGAAATTGTAAATTTAACTGTATTATGCTCAATTTTGCAAAAAAGCCGGACACTGTAAAAATATGCCCGGACCTCGGACAAAGAGCTAAAAAGGAGGACATGTCCGGATTAATCCGGACGTCTGGTCACCCTACTAACATGTAATGTAAGAATCTCAGTATCACAGTAATGGTAAAATACAGGAAACACGACAGGTACAAGATGCAGCTAAAATTCACAAAAAATTGTGAAGTGTGAAATTGATAACAAATTGAGCTCTACAGCTCAAGTAGACAAAGCAATACCAAAAAAATAAATCCTGAGAGAAATCGTGCCATGTTTGGGAAAAAACAGTCAGATATTTGTGAGAATCAAGATTACAAATATAATTGCTACTCATTTTACTTGCAGTAATTTAAGCTGTGCATTTGGTTTCCTGCCTAACCGAACGCTCGGAAACTGACATATTCAGAATAAACAGAGTAGTTTATGCCAATTACTGAAAACACCACAGATAGCATTTAATACAGGCTTGTATATTTCCTTCGCATATGAAAAGTGGCTCAAAGTCAAGAATTGGACTCGTACACTATAACTGACCCAAATAAGTCATGTGAGAAAGCGATTAACAATAGACGTTGTGAAACAAGCACAGTACAATAAATAATGTTGGATAACAACTTGTCCACAAACTACTTTTTCCTATGCTGTTTTGATGGTGTTGGTGGATAAATTCTTATGCGATATTAATTATTTACTGACCTTTGTTGGCACTTTCTTTTGCATGTAACTTATTCCACTGCACTTTGTTTTTCACTTTTGTACAGAAACTTCTGAAAAGCAGCCTTGGTGGCTAAAACCATTCATAGTAACCAAAATTAAAAATATAAGTGAAACTGGTGTTGTCATTTGATCCCAAGTAATAAATTTCTACTATAGTTCAGTAATGTCAATTTTGTGACTGTAATAACGTCTAGTAAATGAAGTTTCGAAAATAGACTCCTGTAGTTTTCACAAAAGTGATTTTAATTTCAATTCCTGTCCAGTACAGAGAAGGTGGTTTCGCGACTTACATTGTGGGTTTCCTGGAGTAGGTTATGTAAGCTGTTAAGGTCAATGGTGGTAAACATGAGAATGTTGAAGTGTTCTTGACAAATTCTGTTTTTAATGATGTGTAACTATTTGTTGATGTATAAAGGAGTACACTTTAAAATAACATATTCACATATGCCATGCCTATATGAAAAACAACTGACTGACCAAAGAGGAATTACTACAGCATTCTTGAAAAATTCATGAAACATGTAGATAAACAACTTGCACAACATATAACAATAAACCATAGAAAAATAATTAATTCTCAACAAGAGTGAATTTCAGTTGTAAATTTTCAATTGTTTTATGTTCACAGTTATGGATCACATAGATCAGTGAGCTCAAATGATGCTGCAAGCTCCCCTGCAGGTCTGCTTCCACAGATCAGTGTGACCGATAGCTCAGCTGACTCACGATTGATTGAATGGTTGCAGAACTTGAAACTAGACCAGTCCACTATTGACAGGGTATGTTTTCTCTCTTTTTGTTTTGTTATAAACAACAAATAATTTATTCAACATTTTTATATCTTTTTTCAATTTATTTACAGTTCCTGTTTGAAGAATACTGTTTAGATGATGTTTTACTGTACATCACACGTGCAGATCTTCGCAAATTGTGCTTAAGGTATGTTTTAGCCACTATATGGTGAATAGCAGTCTATCCCTTTCATAATATTGTCATTAGGCTTAAGTTGCATTTACATGTCCTATTCCAATCCTTTTTCATTTAACAACAAAACTAAAAAGATATGAGAACACACAATCTTTTATGGGTCCAGTACTTGTCTCTCTTTTTTTTTTCTTTTTTTCTTTTTCTTCTTCTTATATATATATATCATGTTCTGCTTGTGGTGCCATAGTGTCAGGTATCATTTCTGGGTTATTGATCAGTTAACCTTTGCCACAACTCTATTGAACTTTCTTCTTCCTCACTTCATGGAGATCTTCACATCCATGACACTTTCTATGAAACGCCCCTCGCTCCCAACCGTATTATTCGATACATTATCCACTATTGCTACCTGTGCCTCTTCTGAAACAGAGCCATGTAGCATTGTGGATATGAAGGCGTGAGAGTCCAACTCATATCTCCAGCTGATCATCCAGCTTTGAATTTCTTATCGGAACCTTAAATTTCATCAGACGAAAGTATAGATGGATCAGTCAATCAGGCTTATAAGGCCATGAGCAGTTCCCTCTCCCATCCTTCAAATGATTGTGAGCTAATGGTTTTTCTTTCAGTAACTTATTAAAACTATTAAAACATTTGTTTCTTCAGTTCTTCTGAACCCTTGCACAGTACATTTAAGTTATGTCACCTAATTAGATGCTGCAATAGGTTTTGGAATGGTGTGTGTGTGTGTGTGTGTGTGTGTGTGTGTGTGTGTGTGTGTGTGTGTGTGTGCGCACGCGCGTGCGTGCGAGCGAGCGAGCGAGAGAGAGAGAGAGAGAGTGTTGTGAGTGAGTAAGAGAGAACAGTTAATGTTGTCATGTATGCTCAACCCCAATGACTTGACTTTATTATACACAGTATTAATTTACTGATACTATTCAGTGAGTATTCCATTTTTTCTCAATTTTTTAGAGGTGGTGTCGAGTTGAGAGTATGGAAAGCAATTCTCAAATGGAGGCGTGAGCACCGAGCTAACTTAAGTGCTGAGCGATCTGACAGTGCAACCAGAACCCACCGCTCGACAAGTAAGATAGATGGTGGCGATTCAAACCCTTTTGACAGGACTTGTAGTGAAAGCACAGATACCACAGACTGATTTTTGTTTCCATGTATTCTGTACTATTAGACACCTAATCTATAGCTGCACTTAAGGCACTGGAATCGTACCTGTTAATTTCTGTAAATGTAGTGGCTTTGTTGTAAAATGACACATTGTGCAGGATTTTTCACTTCCCATGGAAGTTGGAGTATGAAGATTTACATTTTAACTGGCAAAAATGCTTCCATATTGTGATATTCATCTGTTGACACGTTGTACCTTAATCTGTGATACCGTACAGTATCGTTGCTTTGCAGTTTCTATCAACATATTGGAAAAAGAAGTGTGTGTGTGTGTGTGCGTGTGTGTGTGTGTGTGTGTGCGCGCGTGTGTGCGTGCGCACGCGCGCATGTGTGCGTGTTGTTATAGGAAGTATGAGTAAAGAGATTTATCTCATGTTATGACATCACATTATATTACTTTGTCATTTTTAAAATTAGTTATTTATTTTCTGTTGAGTTGTGTGCAGCGGAATATTTTTCTTTCCATTGCAAAGATAATATTTGCATCATAGATCTGATACTTTTATGATACATGAAAGTCACTCTCCCTATTTATCTATCTTTCATTCTTTCACCTCTGCCTGTGCCCACTCTCAACTGACGTGTTTGTTGTGCATGAGAGGGGGAGGGGGAGAGAGAGAGAGAGAGAGAGAGAGAGAGAGAGAGAGAGAGAGAGAGAGAGAGAGTAGGAGGGGAGGGAATTAGAATCATGTCTAGAGCTAAATTTAAAGTTTAAAGCTTTTATTTGGGATGTCAGTGACTTTCTCTGCAGATACACTTTGTTGCAATTCTGTAAATTAAATTTTTGCTAAAAGCATTCTTCTAAAACATTTGTTTCTGAAACATTTGTGTGAACGCTTAGTACTGGAGCAAGCATGAATTATAAATGCAGCCAGTAAAACTTAAGGATGGAATCTATTTATTATTATGTATATATATACACACATAATGTTTAGATAAAACTGAAATGTGATGTGTTCAAAAAGAGACACATATAGAGCTGTAGCAAAGCTACAATTGTTTTATACTAGTTAGGACTAAAATTTGATAATCATTTCATGGTTACCCATGACTGTTTCTGTCCAAAGCTGTTCACTTGGAATGGTGTTAATTCGACTTTACTTTCCTTTTTGTTGATTTATATTTTTGCATGTAACTCTTTATTGTTATATTAATAAGACAATAACTGTATGTGTTGATCTTCCTATGACATCATCCATTTTTGTTACCTGTGGAAATTTAGTGTCTCCAAGAGACACAACAAAATATGTGTGACATCTTTTAGTATAATCTCTATGCCTTCAGTTAAATGAAGTGTGAATATTTTGTACCATTGCGCTGGAAATCTGTTAGATCTTTTTTCTGCAACAAAAAAGACTCACTTGTGTTTTTAGTAAGCATACCAGAAGCGGAAACAAGAGAGTACATGTCTGTGGAGGGGTGTTTAGAAAGTGATGATATTTTTTGTAGTCTCTACATGACAATATGGCTGAGCATTTAGAGGAAGTTCCTCACAGAAACTGGTGCTATCTGTGTATTACTGTATACAAGACTTGTATGAATTTCTTCTGTAAATTTAACTGATGGTGCGATGGTCATTTTATCGTATGTGTACTGGGTTGAGAGTATTAAAACCATAATTTCATAGGTGTTGTGTTGGAGGCTGAAGTTCTCAAAAGTTAAATAATAATGCCAGTAATTTTGGGAAGGGAATAGGGGGGGGGGGGGGGAATTGATAAGGAAATCACACATCCCTTTGGGAATAGCCTTGAAGCAAGTGGAGTTCTGGTTGGTGGCCAGATAAATAGCCAGTCACAAAAATATTTGGAATTCAATTCTGGTGCCAGGAACTATATTTGTAGATGCAGATACAGAGATCCACAGTAATGATAGCAGACACATGTAAGCCAAGTGAAATGCCAAGAACAGATGAATAAAAATAAGAGAGAGACTTCTTCCTGGGTTATATTGCTCATCAGTATTGTTCTGCCCAAACAAATCTCTTAGTGCATATGCTGTGTGTATTTGTTGCTGCTGTGATTATGAATATAAAAAAGGGGACAAATTTGTCCAATTTCTGTGATCAAAAAATACCATGTAAAGTATCGTCTGCACTGCCATTGTTGTGTGGTACGCAAAGTACAGTCGTAAACATCTTTCGCAGATGTCTTCAAGACTGCTGCTTAGAGAAGCAATTGCAACTCCGATTAGATATAATGTAGTCTTGTGAATATAATGTAGTCTTGTGAAGGCAGTAAATTTCTGTTTACGACTTATGCTCCTTGCAACAACCCTCAGAAAGAGGCAATATTAAAAGGCATGTATATCTTCCCTGAAGCTGTTCATGAGGAAGTAGTCCAATATTCTGTTATGTATTATTTTTGTTTCTTATTAACAACAAAATACAGGTCATGTAGGCTTTCGTGGTATTAATATTTCACTATTCTCTGCATTTCGTAGTGTTCACCATACAGAGTGGTTGCCTTAGCTTCTGAGATCTGCACCACCTTTCAGCTGTTCTCTGACACATCCTCTCAGAATGCTACCCAGTTTTCAACTGTTCTGCACATCTGTCCTCACAGATCACTGGCAACCAAAGAGATGTTCCTTTTTCTGGATACCTTGCAGTGACTTACACTTCATGGCAATAAATACTCTTGTCCATACTGTGAGGTGTCCATATTTCAATGCTGAAAAATTTTTATTCATTGCTGTCCATGATAACACTTTAGCATCAAGGAAGATGTCTGCTGCTTTTCGGTAATTCTGTGTAATTAGACACCAATTTATACAAACTTATCTACATCTACTCCTGGCATACACCCTCCAAGCTGCCTGCCCCCTCACATTTTTTCTAAAATAAATCTGCTCTCTTAACTGGCAAATGAAAAGTGTGCACTCTGTAGATAAATCAGTTTCTGCAAAAAAACAAAAAGAAAAATCTGTAAGTGAATATTGACTGTGTCCTTTGCATTACATGGTATTGCACACTTCAAGTTTTTTTAGTGGAGTTCAATAATTCTTTATTTAGAAAACAAACATGCTTCCTGCCCTGACACACAGTCTTATCAATTCAATTCAGTTTGAAGAAAGGCAGAAAATGTAATGAATACTGATCAGTAGAAAGAACACCTAGAACCATTTGCTGTGCATCTTTATAACTATTTCACCCATAGTAAAAGCAACAAGAGTTGCCTCACCCTGTCCCCCCCCCCCCCCCCCCCTTCCTCTTATCTGTATGTGTGTATGTGTTAAAATGTGTTAAGCACCTTCCATCTGTGGAGTAAATAGTTCTTTGTATTTGTTTACATTGTGGATCTTTCATTAGTGTAATAATTATTTACTGTAGCTACTCATGATTTTCCTTTACATGAGACAATAATTTGAATTTCCTGTTGTGTGAATCTTCCTGTAAACAAGCTAATAATAATTCGTTTTCAATAAAAAGTAAATAAATGTATTATTAGCAACCCAGAAAACTTGGTAAATGACAAGCACTGATGTTTAATTGCTTGTGATCACACTAAAGCATCACAGCATTTTGGGTATTTGTCCATGCTTATAAAATAATCTCATACTAATTGTTCTTTTTGACTGTGTCAACATTTATGCACTCTTTCCTCTATTTTATTGTTTGTGGAAGACTGTATGCCACAGATCTGTAATGACAACCATCTAAAGACTGAAGAAAATAAAACTTCTATTCACCAAGTGGCATAGCATAATGCAGACTGTTACTCTTTTGTTACTTATTAATCCTATCTTGTTTCTGTTTTGTTTCTGAAGTAATTTTAGAAGCATTTTTTGTGATAAACTAGTTATTACCACAGTGGATACAGTACAGTCTGAATTGTCACACAGTATAACATGCTTAGCAGCAAGTAATGCTGCATGATTCATTCAATTATGTTTTACTACTTGTAATACCACTTTTCTATTATTTTTTATCTTAAACACTGTTATTGTCTACATAAAAAGAAAAAGTACTTTATAAAAATGAGATCACTGAAATCTTTTTGGTGCGTGTCATTGCTAGCAATGTGAAATTACTGCATTGTACTATGGCTGCAGAGTGGAAATTTTTGAGCACTGTTGAAGGCTTGTTGTTTTTGTTAACTTAGAAAACAAAGGGGTGGGAGGAGGGGGGGGGGACAGCCAGATGGACAGATAAAGAGCTATATATTTGAATGCTGCACCGTCTTATCTTTTTAAATACAGATGCTCACCATTGGTGAAGACATCCATCAAAATTAGTAAGATAATCCAGCAGAAATGCTTTAATTAGAAAGTGACTTACAAGTTACTTTTTTATGTCAAAGAGCATTCATTCATCTGATACAGAAAAATAGTTGATTCTCATTTCCATTACATCATCTTTATAAATTCTGTTCGGATTTGAGTTTAAATAATCTGTTACTAGTGCATCCTGCTGATCTTTGTATATAGTTTACTTAAATTACTTAGGTGCAACAATGCCCAAATGTCATGTGGGTTTGTCATTTACATCTTCCTATTTCTTATGAATTACAATGATACAGTAACTTGTTTTGTAATTTAGACTGAAATTGTAAAATTGTATGTCTGCTTGAATTACTTTGGTGCTACAGTGCCGTGCATGAGCTTATCATTTATATAAGAGCATTTTTATTTGGTGTATCAGACAGCATATACACAATTTCAGGATTAAATCTTCTTTCAGTCCTAGGTTTCTTTTCCTCTGTTACATAGCACATCTTTTGCCACTGGTCGTAATTTGTATATGTGGAAAATGCCTAGTTGGACCACGACTGGAAGTCAATTTTAAACTGTAAGTCTCTCTATAACAGGGAATCAGTTCAAAGATCAAAGGAAAGCAAGTGCACGTCATTTACAATACGATCATGTGTAGTAAAGCACTGTGGTGTTCATACCTAGTTTTGGGATGAAGACAGCTTTACCTTACATTTAGTTACCAATATATTTAATTTAGAGTGTAAAAATCTGACGATAATGGGAAAGCTCCTTTGCTAAATGCTAATGTTTCAATTTTGCCATCTTGTCAAAAATTTCATCATGAACAAATTAACTTATCCTGTATACAATTTAATTATGCGAATAGCATTATTAATCCTGCCTTCTGCTTAAATTTCTTAGATTGACTGAAGTGTAATCTTTTCTCTATTAAGGCACAGTATGAGACTGTAAATTATAATTAGAGACTACAGGGGATGATCTAAAATTCTCATTCAGCACAACTAACAATTTGCAGAATGTTCTTTGACACAAGTATGGTCTCAATGGTGTTGTGGTTCAGACATTTCTAAGGTCATTGAAATTGTGCTAAATCTGTATGTTGACTGTAATTTTGCAAGAATCTGCTTTTTCTTTCAAGCAGCATCTTTAATGTAATGGTTGAGGACCTGTCAAAGAAGGGTGGGAGGGGGGTGGGAGGCAGCTATCCAAGTCAAGTGTAGTTGGTGCTTAAATAAACTACTTATGGTAAAAAAAAACACTCTAGGACATTGATTGTAAGCAATAGTTTGCATGTTGTTACCTTTTTTGGAAAATATTACTCCTATTGGTTCTTCAGTACCTCCTCACATTAAATGTTCTACCAACTTTTTTGGCAAACTCATAAAAACATAACAAGTTTCCTCTGAAGGAAGCATTGTTCTTTTTTTCATTTATTGTTTGTAAATAAAAGAACTAATTGGTTAATCATTGCATGTAATTTAATGTTACTACTCTTGAGAAACAGTGCCCAGGTATGGTATTATGAATATCTGAAGAGCCATTTACAAATTAGCATTCCCTAGAATATGTAAATTACTTACAGTTCTCTTCTGTTACATATCTTCAGAGGCCTTAGGTCACTCAATTCTTAAAAATGTGCTTGAAACCCTGGTGTTCATTTGCTTTTTGTGAGTGGGG
Organism: Schistocerca gregaria; assembly: GCF_023897955.1. Lineage (NCBI taxonomy): Eukaryota > Metazoa > Arthropoda > Insecta > Orthoptera > Acrididae > Schistocerca > Schistocerca gregaria. The sequence goes on along the minus strand of NC_064920.1, from coordinate 1,010,495,274 downwards.
TCCTGTTAGTTAATCCCCTTGTCTTCAGCATTTGTTTCATATTCATGGATCTTGGACGTAAGTCCACTATAGTTGTGTTACTGTCAACATTATAACTTTCAGCTTCTGGGAACCATTAAATTTATTACTCACACTTCACAAAGAACAACTAACATAGCCAGTGTACGCACATAGTCAGACACCGTTTGTTGCAAGACGGATACACAGCATAACACTCATGAGGGTAGAGAAATAATTGTTGTCTAGATGATCTGGCTGTACTTCTCTAAATCTTTGTAGCATTCAGCTAAATTCAGTTTTAATAATCTTGACAGTGCAAGAATCTCTCATTTCATTTATGCTATATGTGCAGTGGAACATAGATATTGTCTTTCATAACACATGATGAAAATATGTAATGGTCTCTATTGTAAGTACTAGCATTATTCTTTGACCTCACTTCATTACTGAATAAATTTCTTTTACACTGTTTAACTGATCTGACATTAACAATAAAGTAATGTAACTTTGAAATACACTGCTGTTGAATTAAAAATTTAATTACAATTGAGCTTACTTTCAATAACTGGCAACAAGAAAGTGCCTACAAGTTGCTAAGAATAAAGTAACCAACTGGTCAAGATTGTTAATCTTATTTTTTTATTTAAACAATTTGCTCTCCTGATGGACAAAACTGGTATGCACTGTTTCTGGAGATGAACATGTACATATTGACTTTCAAGCTGATCAATATTCATTTGTGTTTTTATTGCCTTTAACAATGATACATTTTTATCTCAAGATAGTTACAGCAGCTCCAATTGCCAATTACCTAATTTTAAGAGATTGAAAACTGACATGGGTTTTCTATTATTGTTAATGTTTAGAACATAATCAGAATATTGAAAGTTGAAAATGTATTGTCTGTTTCAGTTCATAATTTCTTGACAGATGTTCATTGTATATAAAAATGTCAATATGTTGAAATAGTGCCTTAACTGATGAACTTGAATATTTGTTACATGCGCTGTTCAATAGAATGTTTTTTTAAAGATATTTTTAATACGTTGTAATCATGTTACTTTGCACTGCCACTAAGTTGTTATCACAATAAAATATAATTGTTATCTCTTTTTACATTCCAACTTCCTTATCATCTTATCCTCCTCATAAAAAATGAAACCACAACTTAAATGCAGTTCATCTGTAAAGGAGACAGCATAGAGAAAACTAGTATGTCCCATTCTTGAGTACTGGTAGAGTATTTGGGATCCTCACCAGGTTGGTTTAAAGGAAGACCTCAAAGCAATTCAGAGGTGGGTTGTTAGATTTATTACCAGTAAGTTTGAACAACACGCAAGTATTACAGAGATGCCTCAGGAACTCTAATGAGAATCCCTGGAGGGAAGGTAATGTTCTTTTCAAGTAACATTATTGAGAAAATTTGGAGAATTGGCATCTGAAGCTGACTGCAGAATGATTACTGCAACCAACGTACATTTTGTGCAGGGACCATGAAGATAAGAGAAATTATAGCTAATGTAGAAGCATATAGATAGTTGTTTTTACCGTGCTCTATCTGTGAGTGGAACAGGAAAGGAAATGGCTAGTAGTGGTACAAAGTACCCTCTACGATGCACCACATGCTGCTTGTTGAATATGCATGTATGTAGATTAGATTATAATGAAAATTGGAATTAAGTAAAATTTTATATGATACCTCTGCCTACTTAAACGTTATCTTGGAGCAGTATACAGAGCAAAATTAAGTGTTTATGAACTCATCTTGCTAAAATGTGACTATGGATACTGTATCCAAATTTATTTAATTTTGAATATGAGAGGCTAACTGTATGGTGGCTTGCCTTTTTGATCACATCTCTTTTGGTAGCTACTTAAGCACACATCACAGACTGATTCAGAACTTCAACTTGCCATTAATTTCTCTTGACTCCTAATAAACTCTGCAGACTCTTCCACAATACTATGAGAATAGCACTCAAAGATGGAAGAAATGCTGAAGAGTGTGACTTTTCCATTACCTCACCTTTGTTACTGCAATTATGGAAATTACTGTTCACAACACTGGCAATTTTTTTATGTCGGGGCATTAGGCTGTGGCCCAAGGCATGTTTCTGAGCCTAGTTTCTTACCTCTGACCATGCAAATACCATCCACGAAAGACTGCGTTGTATAGCTCACTGCAGTGTTCACTCCATGATTCAGTTCAAAGAATACTGAAAACGTATCTAAATAATTATGATAGTTTACCTCATCTCAAAACATACTCAATGCCACCAATTGCTCTTATTCCAATAAAAGCAGAAGGTAAGTAATTAAAAAACAAGTTTGTCTTCACCCACCCTAAAACTTGAAACTGTTGCCTCCCCCCCCCCCCCCCCCCTCCCAATCTCCTTTCCCCAGTGGATATTAAAAAATATCAAATATTGTCAACACATTGATATTATTAGAAAGGCCACATAACAGTATCAAGTTCAGCTTCTGAAACTGAACCCATTATGTGTGAGCTGTGGCTAGAGTTGTAGAACTACCATAGGCTATTATAAGGGGGTATAAACTATGGTAGTTTTCCTAGTAGCTTTGGTCAGTTAAGATACTAACCATGTTACCAGTACATGGTGGACCGTGTATAAAACTGATTGAGGATATATAAAGGCCTGCCTAACCTACAGAACATTTTGTCCCTCTTAATTATACTCCTCTCTGTTACTTAACAACAAACAGTATTTATTGTAAAATTGAAAATGTCAGTATTTAATTGAGGTTTTATTAGGAAGTTGTTGATTTGCAGTGTGAAACAGATGGTTGTTACAGTAAAAATAAATAAAAATAAAATGAAAAATAGATTTATCATATACTGTACTACTGTAGAATGCAATTTCCTAAAAAAAAAAGGGAGGGGGCAAAACAAAAACATGTCAAACATCACTTCAATTCTTCATTGAGCTTATATAAAACATGTTTCTGTTAGTGCTAAACAACTTTCCCACTTATCAATAATAACAGGAAGCTTTGCCTTGATCATGATGATGAACATTTCATTTAGCACAAAATAAAAACAATAATTCTGTAGATATTTTTTGTTGTCATGCATGTAAACTATAATTGTATCTAAAGTAGTTCCTTTGGTTACATAAAAGTCCAGACGTTTGCGGGCAGCTAATTTTTATTGCTTATAAAATGTCATTTATGATTTTGAAGCATATAAAATGCACAGTGGAGTAACACTGAATGATGTGTGGTTCTAATTACATGCAAAACAAAGAAACCAAACAGAAGGAGAAATTCTCAGCTCCTAGTTCCTCTTTTACACATTCATTTGTGTTTATTTCCCTTCGAGTACTACCCAGTATCCTACCATTTACTACATCATTTATGTACTGTACCAAAATTAAAGAACAGTAGTTTTGGTAGAGTGAACCTCTAGCTGTGACTCAGTTACTGTAAATACAACGATATTGTGAAGAGAGAGGAATTTGTGCAGTAGTTCATAGTATGAAAATAATTGATAGGGAATTGGAAGAAACAGCCACTTTTGTCTTCATATTACATTTCTGCTGTTCCATTATATACATAAATAATCAGTCAGTTTCATGTTCTGTGGATCATTTGCATGATAAATCATAATGAAGCGAAGTGACAGTGGCAGTATAAGGAAAGATGACACATTGGGGTGCACAAACAAAAAGACTATTACAGTTTAGCTTTTGGCCAAAAACACCTTCAGAAAAGAAAACACACATATTCATTCACACAAACAAGCATACCTAAAGCATATATGACTGCCATCACTTGCAGTTCGGACTGTAAAGTACCTGTCACATAGAATGAAAGCAGCAATCCGCTTGGGGGTGGGAAGGGTGGCAGGGTATTGGGGGGGGGGGGAGGGGGAGAGAGAGAGAGAGCACTGTCTGGTGGAGTGTGCAGGGTGGAGTAGTAGTATGAATGCTATCAGGCACAGTATCAGGAGGTTGTTGAGTGGGGAGTGAACAGGAAAGGAGAGGAGCTGGAGAGGGAAAAGACGACTGGGTGCATTGGCAGATGGTGGCACACAATGAGGGTGAGGGGATGTGAATAGGGAGAAGTGGCAGGACAGAGAGGGTGGAGACCATTAGTGGGAGTTTGTTGGGATAGTAGGTTACCACAAGTTGACACCAGGAGCAGAGATTTTGTTGTACAGATAATTTCTGTCTGTGCAGTTCAGAAAAACTGATGGTGGAGGGGAGGATCCAGGTGGCCTGGGTTGTGAAACAGCCACTGAAATCAAAAATGTATGTCCATCTGCATATTGAGTCAGAGTGGTGTATGTTGCTCTTGGCCACAGTTTAATGATGGCTGTTCATCTTGGTGGACAGCTGGTAGGTAGTCACACCAATATAAAAATCTGTGCAGTGATTGCAACAGAACTCGTATATGACATGGTCACTTTCACAGGTGGCCTGGTCTCTGATAGGGTAGGATAAGCCTATGACAGGACTGGAATAGGAAGTGCTGGGAGTGTGGATTGGGCAGCTCTTGCACCTCGGTCTTCGACGGGCATATGAATTCTGTGGCAAGGGACTGGGGTTGGGAGTGATGTAAGGATGGACTAGGATGTTGTTGAGGTTGGGTGGGTGGCAGAACATTACTTTAGGACATGTGGGAAGGATCTTGGGTAGGATGCTCCCCATTTCACAGCATGATGGGGTAATTGAAGCTCTGATGAACGATATGGTTCAGTTGTTCCAATCTGGTGTGGGGTTGAGTGATGAAGGGGGCATTTCTTTGTATTTGTTCTTGGGGATGCATGCTGGACAAAGAAGTTTTGTCAGTGCAGATACACTATCACTGGGTGGCCAGGCTTTATGGCAAGGACGTTTTGATGTGTAAGGGACTACAGCTGTCAAAATACTTGACTGTTGGTGGGTTTAATGTGGACAGAGGTGTGGATGCAACCATCAGGGAAGAGGAGGTGGTCAACGTCCAGGAAAGTGGCACACTGTGTTGAGGAGGACCAGATGCAGTGAATGGGAGAGAGTGTTGAGGTTGTGAATGAATAAGGATAGAGTTTCTTGTCCTGAGTCCAAATAATGAAGATGTCATCAATGAACCTGAACCAGACTAGGGGTTTGGTGTTTGGGAGAGTAGGAATGTCTCCTCTAGATGGCTCATAAACAGGTCAGCGTAGGATAGTGCCCACGGCTGTGCCACAGATTTGTTTATATTCATTACCTTCAAAGAAGAAGTAGTTGTGTGTTAGAATAAAATTAGTAAAGTTTATGAGGAATGACATAGTGGGTTTGGAGACTGAAGGACTTTGAGGAAGATAGTATTCAATAGTGGTGAGGCCATGGACATGAGAGATGTTGATGTAGAGGGGAGTGGCGTCAATAGTGATGACTAGAGATCCAGAACATAAAGGGATGGGAATGGTGGAGATCTGATGAACGAAGCGGTTGGTATGTTTGACAGCAATTGGAGGAGAATTCCAGACACCTCTATAAGTTATCTATGCTGGTGCGATCCTAATCATGCCTTTTGCACCACTATCCAACCCCTATCCTAGCCACAGTGTTCCCCATTGTCAAGCTGTCATAGTGCCCAGGCCGTATGTAGCTGACATTTTCAACTTGCAAGATCCCCCAAAATTCACTATCAACACTCCTCTAAATACATGATGAAACATTCCTGGAACACTGTTGTTAAATTTTCCGCCAAAAATACTCAGTCCCACTGAAGTTTCAGTCCTATCCACTGGCCTCACATTTAGGCTCACCTTCTTGGACATGCCAGAAAGAACAGACACCATGCTAATCCACAGCTGTGTTGCATTATATGTAAATTGAAGGTGGAGGGAGGAGAAAGGAAATGAAATGGGAGTGTTTATTGATGTCAGCTGCATTGGAAAGTTATGTATAATCAGTGGCAACGAATGAAGTTGTGTGCTGGACCCAGATTCGAACCTGAGATCGACTGTTTACTAGGCAGTTGTGTTAAGCACTGCACCACCTGGATACAGTGTTTATCACAACTGTACGGACTATCTCGGCACACCTCTTGGCTGACACACACTCCCATCAAAATGTCCGAAAGAACAGACACCATGCATTCATGTAATTGATTCCTGTCAATGGGTGATGAATCCACCTTCTTCAGTGCAGATGTACAAATACGTCTGACCTCCCGTGGGAATCAGAGTAGCGAGCATGAAGGCATGGACAGGGACTGTGCTCAATGGGAGTGTGGGTTGCCCAAGAAGTGTGCTGAGATAGTCCATGCCATTGTACTGAACACTCTATCCGGGTGCAGTGATTAACACAACTGCCTAGTAAGCAGGAGAGCCTGGGTTCGACTCCCGGCCTGGGATACATTTTCATTCATTGCCACTGGTTATGTGTAATTTGCCGGTGCTTCTGACATCAATAATCTCTTCCCTTTCCTTTCCTTTCTCCTCTCTCCACCTTCAATTTACATATAACCTTAAGCATATTGGACTTGTCAAATATCTACTCTCATTCTCTGCTGTGGAACACTTCTTTGCTAACAATTCCTTCAACCAAAGCCAACATTGAACCCTGCCTCTCCCAGTTCATACCACAATTCAATTGTGATTTTCGTCCTGTCCCACCTAATCACCCCCTGGTCACCTCCCAGGAATTGCCTTCTTCCAACTTGGCCTCACTATCCTTCTTCAGGTCCCTTCCTAAGGACCCTAACCTTTCAGCAGAAGAAAGGACGGCCATACACAACCTCAAAACAAATCCTGTCCCTTTTATCCCTCCTGCAAACAAAGTTTCCACCACTGCCATTATGAGTTGCAGTTACCACCTGGCAGAAGACGTCTGCCAATTATCTGACTCCTCCACCTATGATCTTCGCCAGAGTGATCCCATCCCAGAAGTCCAACATAACCTCCAATCCCTGCTTAAAGCCCTTCCCAGAACCTCTCCTCCGAATCCATTTCGCCCCTCATCCAAATGACACCCTGTACATCCACCTTCTAAATGCTCCCTAAAGTCCACAAAACCAACAATCCTGGGTGCCCCATTGTGCCCCCCACTGAATGAATTTCAGCCATCATTGATTAACACTTTCAAGCAATTGCCCAAAGTCTAGCCTGCTACATTAAAGATACCAACCACTTCGTTCACAGACTCTCCACCATCCCCACCCTTTACCTTCTGGATCCCTACTTGTCATTGTTGACACTGCTTATCTATACACCAACATACCTCATGCCCATGGTCTTGCAACTGTTGAGTACCACCTTTCCCAACGTTCCAAACCCACTACCTCATTCCTCATACACCTTACTAACTTTAACACAACTAATTCTTCTTTAAAGCGAAGGTATACAAAAAAAGTCTGTGGCACAGCCATGGGGACCTACATGAAACGTTTCTAAGCAAACCTGTTTATGGACCCTCTAGAGGAGACCTTCCAACTCGCAAATCACCAAATCCCTAGTCTGGTTCAGGTTCATTGATGATATTTTCACAACTTGGGCTAAAGGCCAAGACACTTTATCATCATTCCTTCACAATCTCAACACCTTTTCTCCCATCTGCTTCATGTGGTCCTCCTCAAACCAGTGTGTCACCTTCCTAGACATCCTCCTCTCTGAAGGCTCCATCCACACCTCTGTCTACATTAAACCCACCAACAGGACCTATATTTTGACAGCTGTCATCCCTTCAACACCAAAAAATCCCTCCAATAAAGCCTGGCCGCCTGGGGATGGTGTCTCTGCAACAATAAGGACCCCCCTCGCCCAGTATGCTGAAGGTCTCGCCAAAGCCTTCTTGGACAGCCACTATCTCCCAGACTTGGTCTACAAACAGATCTATCAAGCCATTTCCACACACATCTCCAATCCTCCCATCACCCCTAATAACCAGCTACAAAAGATTGCCCCCTTTGTGACCCAATAGCACACTGGACTGGAACAACTGAACCAAATCCTTCATCAGGATTTTGATTACCTACCATCATACCCTGAAATGAGGGAAATCCTACACAAGAATCTTCCCACCCCTCCTAAAGTCATGGTCTGTTGCCCATCCAACCTCATCAACATTATAGTCCTCCCCTATACCACTCCCAACCCCAATCCCTTGCCACAGGTATCATATTCCTGTGAAAAACGCAAGCGCAAGAGTTGCCAAATCCACACACCCAGCACTTTCTATTGCAGGCCTGTCACAGGATTATCCTACCCAATCAGATGTTGGGCCACTTCTGAAAGTGGCCATGTCATATACAAGCTCTGCTGCAATCATTGCACAAGCTTTTATATTGACATGACCATCAACCAGCTGTCCATCAGGTTGAATGGCCACCACTTAACTGTGGCCAAGACCAATATAGACCACTCCGTGACTCAACATGCAGGTGAACATAACGTGTTTGATTTCAGTGGCTGCTTCATAAACCAGGCTACCTGGATCCTCCCCTCCACCACTAGCTTTTCTGTACTGCACAGATGGAAATTCTCCTTACAACAAATTCTCTGCTCCTGTTGCCAACCTACGGGAACCTACTGTCCCCACATGTTCCATCCAACAGCTTCCACTTCCTCTGTCCTGTCACCTTCCTATTCACATCCCCTCACCCTCATTGTGTGCCACCATTTCACCATTTGCCAATGCACTCACTCGTTTTCTTTCCCCTCTCAAACTCCTCTCCTTTCCTGTTAGCTGCAGCCCCCCCCCTCCCCCAATGCTCTGCCAGACACTGCTCTTCCCCCGCCCCTCCCCCTCACCTATAGCCTGCTATCCCTTACTCTGGCAGTCAAGCATGTGTGAGGTGTGCTTGATTGTGTGAATGAATGTGTGTGTGTGTGTGTGTGTGTGTGTGTGTGTGTGTGTGACAGAGAGAGAGAGAGAGATCTTTTCTGAAGAAAGGTTTGGACAAAAGTTAAATTGCAACATTCAGAAATCTATCCTTTTCCTCATATTGTTGATGTGAAATATTTCTAATTGTGGCTACATGCAGAACATTTACAGTATTTTTAAGGCAGAAATTAGTGACTCATAACCACCCCGTTTTACACATTACAAGAATAGAAAGTCTTTGTCATAATATTAGGCATCGTCAAGGAGTGCCTTTTTTGGTTTGTTTCCAAATTTTACTTTGCTGTCTGTTAGGCTTTATGTATCTTTGAATGAGTGACCAAAAATCGTAGCTGCAGCACTGTACAGCCCAAATGCAGTCTTAATGGTAAGTGACAAATGTAATTATTTTCCTTGTGGTATTGCTATTATGTACATTATTGTCTGGTTTGAAGTGCAGTGTATTATTTACAACACACAGTTAGGGAATAAATATTATTAAGCAGTAGTCAGAATGCCTAACTCCTTAAATAGATAGCCGGCCGCGGTGGTCTCGCGGTTCTAAGCGCGCAGTCCGGAACCGTGGGACTGCTACGGTCGCAGGTTCGAATCCTGCCTCGGGCATGGATGTGTGTGATGTCCTTAGGTTACTTAGGTTTAAGTAGTTCTAAGTTCTAGGGGACTAATGACCACAGCAGTTGAGTCCCATAGTGCTCAGAGCCATTTGAACCATCCTTAAATAGATATCAAAAAGATGTCATGGGTAAGCACCATATATTATTTTTGCCACACATTTTCAAGCAGAGGAGACTTTTTTCCTTAAAGCTGATTTACCCCTCAACATTACCCCATACATTATTGAATGAAAGTATGTCATATTACAGATTTGTCTCTCCCTAAGATATGCAGTGATTTTAAGTGCTAATCTGGCTGAACTATGTTGTTTTAGGAGCTCCAAAATGTGCTTTTTCCAATGAAAATTCTCATCAGTGTGGACACCTAACAGTTTCAAAGTTTGCATCTTATTTATTGTTCCCTCCTGGTGTGTTATACTTATCATTGCTGTAGTATCCATAGGTTGGCTATACCATTGATTCCATAGGTATTTTTACTCCTCAGAATCCGATTACATTATATCAGACTATATATAGATGTTAACTTGCCAGAGATGATGATATGACCATATCAAGTTATGCAAGCCACTGGAATTTTGAAGGAGCCTGACTAAAAATTTTTCTTGTCTTCCAGATTATGTTTTCAATGGTTTCCTTGAACCACTTCAGGTAAATGTTGAGGTGGTTCCTTCCTACATCCTTGTTCAGTCTGAGCATATGTCCTGTCTGTAATGATCTCATTATTGAAAAGGCATTAACCTCTAATTTTCTGATCTTCCTTAGCAATCCAGGCAACATTCAAAAATGCTAGGCTGCTGGGTACATATTTGACTTGTGATGAGCCCATAAGCTGTAAAGTTGTCCTTTGTTTTTCATATTGTGAAACATGTCTCAAAAACAGTATTTGAGTGCAGACTGAGGAAACTAAAACAATGATACTTCCCTGTGTAAGTGTACGAGATAGAATCTTGTTCAGGCAAGTTTTTAATACACACAGTGTGACACAAGTAGGAGTTGCAAATAACGTAAAGATTATTGGCAATTTTAGGAGACGATAATAAAAGCATAGTACTTACAACAGCTATAAATCCAGTATAATCACTAGAGAGACTTCTGTACAGGATACTTCTAGTGCAGTTATGCATAATGATCAAGTGAATAAAAGTTACAGTTCTACTGTAGAAAAAGGAATCTGTGGGGATTGTAATAGGCGTGTTGATGCCACTCCCATATGCGAGACACCTCTGGGTGGCATGTGTGTTTACCGTTGATGGCAGAGTAGCACAGTGTGAATTGCTCCTAGCTGGACATACGAGATGAATCTAACCATGCTTAACTGCCCAGAGTGACTAACACAACGCTGCAAAGTGTGCGTGCATGGCTACAAAGCATTGCAGGCACATCTAACAAGGTTCTCAATCTTATACTAATCTCACATGGCTATGCAAAATCAGAACCGAGTCGACCTCTCGGAAATTGTATATCGAATGCAGTCTTCTTAGCGGTCCTAACGTGGCATCCCCTCCATCATATGTTACACTTCCTGCTTTCAACACAAACACAAACGTTCCCTCCGCTATGCAGACTCTCCTATATCCCAGCACAAAAGAATGTCTTGTGAATGAGTTGAGCATTATGATTGACTCTTATCGAATTTACCCACTGAATTATGGATGCCGTAGGTTTGGAAGCACAGTCTGCCTTTTCTTTTTATTTTTGCAGATGAGACTTTAGCAGTAAAAACCTATTTTACGCTGATCTCACATTTGGAGAGTGTTTGCCCTTTTTCTGTATGTCTATGAATTTGCGCGTGTCGTGGACTGCTCCCAGGACCCAGTCCCCTGCGTGGTAGACCAAACTTCGAACTCCGGAGCATCTGCACTCCCACCCGGTCGCTTCAGCAACGGTGCCTAGGTGAACACATACCAAGGAATTTCTCACATACCAAGTATGAAAGGGATGTCGTCACCTCATGCTTGAGGGCACCTGTGTATGGTTTGACAGCTGACGGCCGTGTTACTTCATGGGGCTGCAGGTAGCCTCCCATATGGTCTACTGGATAGGGGGTGGCGGACGGTGCTTGTGCATGTTGATTGTGTGTCTGTTGCATTATTTTGTGAACAGGTCTGTAGGCTGTGCTATGTGCTATTTGGACCGTTTACAAGTAGATTTTGTGTCTGCACATCTGTGTACTGCATTACTTAGGGTGAGGTAGCATGTCTGTACTGAAATTATTTCGGTAATTGAGTTTTTTGCATCTCTGCAGAGTGTTATTTAGGAGTAGTTAACAGGTCTGTGGGCTGTGTAGTGTGAGCCCAAGCATGTCAGAGTGTGTGTTCTGTATCAGTGTGATAAATATACTCCATCCCTAAATAAATTCTCCAAAATAAATAAAGTACACTCCTTCCCCACTCTCTCCAGCAGCCCAGCGCAGGCTGAGTCATTTTTGCACCATTTTCCCCCTCCAGACCACCATCTTGGATTATGTTACAGGAGGGATGATATCATCCTCTGGTGGTGGGACTGTGTACTAGATCAGTTGGACTCTCGGTCTCATGGTGGAGACACTGCCTGCAAAATGAAGATTGCGTCGAGCACAGGCAGAGTCGTTTCCCCGCCATTTTCCCTCACCCCAGACCACCATCTTGGGTTACATCACAGAATGGATGACAGCACTCACTGGTGGCAGTACTGTGTACTAGGTTAGTTGGACTTTGGACCCCACGGCAACCACACTGTTTCCCACCATTTCCCTCCACCACCTTGGATTACGTCACGGAATGGACGACTGGGCCCTCTGGTGGCAGTATTGTGTATTTGTTCCAGACCTTGTGGTGAACACAGTTTTACACCAAAATCCGCCATCTTGGATAATGGTACTTGCGTCATCAGCTGACGTCATGGTGCCAACTTGCATCACGTCACTGAATGGACGACAGTGCCCTGTGATGGTGGTACTGTGTACTAGGTCAGTTGGACTCTGGGCCTCATGGTGAACACAATGGATGGCTGTAGTGCCTCAAATTGTTTAATTAAAGACTGGTGCATGATTTCTACAGTTGACGATTAGAAAGCATGTTTGCAGAGTCTTTTAGTGGTTTGCATGTCTGTAGGGTGTTTGGTGTGACCCCGAGCATGTAAAAGCATGTGTTTTGTATCAGTGTAATAAATATACTATCTCTCGAAATCTGACCCTAAATAAATTGTTCCAAAATAAGTACAGGACACTCCTTCCTCTCTCGAGCAGTCCAGTGCAGGCTGAGTCCTTTTCCCGCCAGTCCCTAGGAAGAGCTGGTGGTCGGGTGACTTAGGTTAGTGGAGGTAGCCCAACTGTCTTTCTTTCCTGCCATTATCTTAGATTAGTAGAGATAGCCCAATTGACCTTTCCTTACCACCAAAATTCAAATTTGGGGCCAGTTCCTAGAAAGAGGCGGCAGTCGGATTATCTTAGGTTAGTTAGCATTATCCTGTTGGAATTTGAAGTTCCCCCCCCCCCCCCCCATTTTTATAGGGGAGGGCAAGTGAGGTTAGGTTAGTAGAGGTAGCCCAAAATTCAAACTTACTGCCAAAATCCGCCATCTTGGATGACGTCATGCACTGTTGCCAAGTCTACACACAGCCATCTTGGATGACGTTATCGCCGCCATCATGCAGGTTGCCCTAATACTCATGTAGACTAATCATGTATGGGAGCCACACTTTTTAGATTAAAAAAGATGATAAACAGGAGACGCTGTCAGTAGAGTGACTCACTTCTGCATATACCAGCCAGGGTATGTCCCTCTGCATACCCACAACATCACAGCCTTCACACATCACAATGAGGAGTTAAAGCCCGTAGTATGGGTGGCAAACGTCGGAACATTTACCTCGGATAGGGAGCAGTCTTGACCTGCATCAGATGTTGTTCAAAGACCGCCAGGCAGATTAAGTGCAAGTTCCCTCACATTCCGGGAGCTCTGGATCACAAAAAATGGTGGGTGGGAGGGGGGGAGTAGTGGATGTGGCGACACTACATTGTACTTCACCACGGTAAATGGACGAAATCTTTGCGATCATAAAAGTGTCTTTGCCACTGTTAGCATATCTTACTGTCACTGTTGTTATTTACAGTTGTTGTGTAGTTTACTATGCATTGCTATTCTATGCTTCTGCAAAGAAGTTCTTTCTCGAATACTGAACGATATTTATTGTGAACGCGAGAATAAGTTAGCATTCTTATAATTACAGTAAGGATGATGCACTTCTTAAACAGCATGTGGAGAGAAAAATTAACAAGTATGCAAATGAAGAATACAACAGAAATCCATCTCCAGTGATTAAAGGCAGTGAACTTGCAGAATAAGATGGGAAAAAGACAATTAACAAGGTTAACAAACACTGTCCATTCGGAAAGTATATAGTGAAGTGCAACATACTTTTGCATGCTGATAGATGGAGATAACTTACTGATACCATACTCTACAAAGCATAAAAAATAATATCCACGATAGTGGTGTCATGAAGCCAGGCGCAAGAACAGAAGCACCATAGTAGGCATAGATTTAGCAGGAAAAATGCTGTGTGACAATGATTTTGTCATCAGTATAACAGGTACAAATGACATGGTGTGTAATGAAGCTGACATTTGTTTTTGAGGTTTGACTAAGTATCTTGAACAAAACAAATGGAAAAACACTACTTTGCTACCATTCCACAGCAGCAACAGAGAAACAAACATGTTATAATAGGCCCTTTACCTATGATGTAAATTGTCTTAGGTATTCTCACTTGTTATATTGCTGCAACAATACCCACATAAATTCGTTAGCAACCAAAATAACAGCTGACTCACAATCTTGCAATGACCGTGTTGTTACAAACTTAATTAAGGAAGAATTAATGGTGAGAACTATTGAAAAGGACATCTCAGACTATGGAGCTCTATCCATAGAGATTAAGACATACCACAAAATTGTTCTGCATAGTGACTTGTAACAGAAAAATTGCTCCTAATAAACTTAAGGAGGGCCTTGCTCATAGAGACTGCAAAAGTTATACAAATTAGATGGTATTAACGAAAAGTGAGGCCATTTTTATGAAATTTTGAATCATAGTTCTAATTGGGTGTGTCCGATATAAAAAAAGAAAATCAGATTACACAAAGAATCTTAAAATTCCTTCAGAAGTCCACAAATTAAAGGGAGATATGTAAGACTCATATGTACCAAACAAACTTCCTAACAAAGTACAAAAATACCAGAAGAACATACAGGGAACCCCCTGAAGACTCTAATGGACACTGTTATGCTGAACAGATAAGTGAATCCAGTAATGTTAGTAAAACAGCTTCGAATATAGTAAACGAAGAATGTGAAAATAAAGAAAATCCAACAGAGTGGCAGCAAGAGAAATTTATTGTAGAGTACGTGATCATTGGAACGGGTGGATATTTTGTAAGAAAGTGGTGGTGAATCTGATGATGTCTTTAGCAGTGGGAATTGGGTTGCGTGAGTTATTGAGGTGGAGAGAATGATCAATAGGACCGATGATTACTGTTAATTCTGGTTTGAGGGGTGGAATAGGTAGCATGGGCATCATTGCAGGTGTTGTAGGTGGGAGGGGAAGCGAGGTTGGGAGTCTTTACAAAGAGGACAGGTGGGGGATTTTTATAATAGGGAGTGACGTGGTCATTATAAACAAGGCATTTTTGGAAACATTAGGACTGGAGGGTTCGACTTTATACCAGTGGCTGTAAATCAGGGCTCCCTCTCTGAGGAGGCAATTGATGGAGGGGGCAGACCCTGAAGACTTGCATGAGGTAGGTGGGACCTGATTCACTGTACATGTGGTGGGCTGTTTGGAGGTCTAAAGCAGAACTGGAATAGAGTTTGGAAACCACTTCCTCTACTGTGATTTCAGAACCATGGCAGTGAAGGTGTGGGGGGGGGGGGGGGGTAGACAAGGAGGCTGGCGTTGTTTGGGTTTGGAAGTGGTGCTGAATAGAGTGAGGGAGGCATGAGAGCCAAAGGCAATACAGGGGATTTTAAGGAGGAGGTCAGAGTGGAAGTTGGGATTCGCAGATTTATTGACCAATTCTTTGCGGAGGATGTGAGTGATGGAAATGTGAGAAATTTATTTTAGAATTTATGGAGTGAGGAATTTGGCGTTGAAGGATTTGGGGTCAGAGTTGGAGAGAAGGAAAATGGAAACAGGCAGGGGAGGAGATGCAGGTGAGCGTGTTAGTATCAGTAGGATTAGGAGTTGTTTGTGGTTTCTTTGTTACGATGTTAGTAGCAGAGTCTGCTTTAGGTTTTTATATGGGATTAGGTAGGGGCTGGGGAACTGGAGGAGGTGGGATGTGACATGGTTTCAGGTGTTGCAATGGTAGATCATAGAATTTTAATTTAGCTGGAGATTCTGGGGAGGTGTTTGATGTGGGAAAATGTGGAAGTGGGGAATAGGGGATAGGCAAAAGATGTGGTAGAAGACATGGAAGGCATCATGTGAAAGTCAGGGTGCGCAAAGGAAATTACTGCGGATGGAGACAATACTGTTGGAAGGGGAGGGAGGACATAGGGTGATGGGCCAGATGAAGTGCTCCACAAAGCCATAGTGGGAACAGAGGAGGGGGCGCTGTAAATGACGGCAATGGCTGGAGTGTCCATTGTGGGTCAAAGGAAACGAGACACAAGGTCGGTGATAATTGCCGGCGGCGGACCATCGCAGGGATGAGGGGGGATAATGGCAGTGAAGTCCGGTGTGATGTGATTGCAGCAGATGAGGATGGCGGCGGCTACGACGACGAGTAGACTGCGACTGTGGCGGTGGCTATGACGGTGACTGCGACAAGAAAACGTTTACATGCAGGAGATGATGTACGCACAGGAAAACTACGCAGATGAACAGCCACTGGCGCAAAGCACGGAGGAGTAACACCACGAATCTATGTATAATAAGAGCATCAACAAACAAACGTCGATGATCTCGACGAGTTTTGCCTGTTATCGACATTGATACTGGCAAGATATCGATCCCAGGAATTCCAAGATTTTCAGATTATTTTAATTTCGAATCTGAAGTCGGGTAACACACAAAAGAAATATTTTTTCATGTGATATAATTACGAATTAACAAATTTCTGAGTTTTTTCCTTTACCTGTAAAACCTCTCTTCTTGCCAGATTCCATGATTCTACGACAAGGGGAAGTACCCAATAGATGTTAATGAGTGAGTTTGTGAATATCAAAATATGTGACATAAATGGCCGTATCTTTTGATTGCATTGCATTGGCTTGGCAGCTTCGCTTTTTACATCGCCAAGAGACCGTACACCTTGGTATGTGACATAAATTTCTACTTGATACACCTACTTGTTATTAAGGAAAAGGGTTTTGAACAGTCGGACAGACAGACAGACAAACAAACAGATCCTATAAGGGTTCTATTTTTACCCTTGGAATAAGGAACCCTAGAAACACCAGACAATATGGTTACTTTAACAGACTAGGAAGAATGGATTCTACTTCATGTCGAAGAACACGATTTGTACCCATAGCATGTGATACATCTGTTGGTACCGTATGGACGGCACTTCACAGATGGTTCATTTATTTGTATCATCTTCTATGTGTGTATGGTATGTCATGCACCAGATCATTGACACGGGGGGACTTTTGCTGATAGTTTTTTGCTCAGACTGCCTGTTTTTTGCTTGTATTTTCATTCTCGTTTTCAAATGAGGCAACATTTGGAATAGACAAAATTGCATATTTTCCTAGTCAATTTTTGAGGGCGAATGGAAATTCTCATGGTAGAAATTACACTAGATAAAAGAACCAATTTAACACATGTGCTGTAATTGTCGGGACTGCTAGATTCATACGTTCTTCCAGCACCTTATGCGTGTGTTAGTTACAAGAACTTAACTTAAAACACTCTTCCAGACTTGCTACAGGATGTCCCCTGTAAATACACTCCTGGAAATGAAAAAAGAACACATTGACACCGGTGTGTCAGACCCCACCATACTTGCTCCGGACACTGCGAGTGGGCTGTACAAGCAATGATCACACGCACGGAACAGCGGACACACCAGGAACCGCGGTGTTGGCTGTCGAATGGCGCTAGCTGCGCAGCATTTGTGCACCGCCGCCGTCAGTGTCAGCCCGTTTGCCGTGGCATACGGAGCTCCATCGCAGTCTTTAACACTGGTAGCATGCCGCGACAGCGTGGACGTGAACCGTATGTGTAGTTGACGGACTTTGAGCGAGGGCGTATAGTGGGCATGCGGGAGGCCGGGTGGACGTACCGCCGAATTGCTCAACACGTGGGGCGTGAGGTCTCCACAGTACATCGATGTTGTCGCCAGTGGTCGGCGGAAGGTGCACGTGCCCGTCGACCTGGGACCGGACCGCAGCGACGCACGGATGCACACCAAGACCGTAGGATCCTACGCAGTGCCGTAGGGGACCGCACCGCCACTTCCCAGCAAATTAGGGACACTGTTGCTCCTGGGGTATCGGCGAGGACCATTCGCAACCGTCTCCATGAAGCTGGGCTACGGTCCCGCACACCGTTAGGCCGTCTTCCGCTCACGCCCCAACATCGTGCAGCCCGCCTCCAGTGGTGTCGCGACAGGCGTGAATGGAGGGACGAATGGAGACGTGTCGTCTTCAGCGATGAGAGTCGCTTCTGCCTTGGTGCCAATGATGGTCGTATGCGTGTTTGGCGCCGTGCAGGTGAGCGCCACAATCAGGACTGCATACGACCGAGGCACACAGGGCCAACACCCGGCATCATGGTGTGGGGAGCGATCTCCTACACTGGCCGTACACCTCTGGTGATCGTCGAGGGGACACTGAATAGTGCACGATACATCCAAACCGTCATCGAACCCATCGTTCTACCATTCCTAGACCGGCAAGGGAACTTGCTGTTCCAACAGGACAATGCACGTCCGCATGTATCCCGTGCCACCCAACGTGCTCTAGAAGGTGTAAGTCAACTACCCTGGCCAGCAAGATCTCCGGATCTGTCCCCCATTGAGCATGTTTGGGACTGGATGAAGCGTCGTCTCACGCGGTCTGCACGTCCAGCACGAACGCTTGTCCAACTGAGGCGCCAGGTGGAAATGGCTTGGCAAGCCGTTCCACAGGACTACATCCAGCATCTCTACGATCGTCTCCATGGGAGAATAGCAGCCTGCATTGTTGCGAAAGGTGGATATACACTGTACTAGTGCCGACATTGTGCATGCTCTGTTGCCTGTGGTTCTGTCAGTGTGATCATGTGATGTATCTAACCCCAGGAATGTGTCAATAAACTTTCCCCTTTCTGAGACAATGAATTCACGGTGTTCTTATTTCAATTTCCAGGAGTGTAAGTGGGGACACTTGGTTAATGAACTCTGCGGCTTAAGAACAAGCCGGCCGATGTGACCGAGCCGTTCAGATAAGACAAGTTCTTTTGCCTGCACGTTTCCTTGACCTTATTCTTTTGTAGTGTTATCTGAATAAAGAACCAACAAAGTAATAAATAGTGTTCTCTATGGGGACCTCATAAATTAGGAATGTCTGTGGAGTCAATCACGGTAGGAACATTTCTAGTCTATGGAGTGAGCATTCGGATCCCCAGAATAGATTTTTTGTCGCCAACATACATTCACTCAAAAAGTCACGTGACTGATGTGGCGTAAGGTTCTTCCAGAAGCGCTGTGCGGTTTTTGAACGCTGTTGCTCATTGCAGTGCCAACCGTCGTTTTCCAAAGCGAAATTTGTGGGAGTCAACGCCATAAGGAAAGGAGTGATTTCATTAACGCCCTTTATGCCTGGAGACCTGCGGCCTCATCGTGTTGATTCTGAGCGGCGATGTGTCTGAAAAGTTTTCCTCGGCCACCTAAAGGAAAACCGCGTTGCTTGTACACAGATATCTCCATGTAAAGTACCATGGATTTCGTGACCACGTTTCATAGACGTCTTGATAATTTGCATCTGATGTCTGGAATAAACTTGGCTTCGCTTGTTTGTGACAAGTGGCACATCACATGGGTCGGTATTTTTTCTGTTACTATTTTCTGGTTTTTGTACTGCACTTGATCGCATTTCTGAGTGTTTGTTTTAATACACACATAAAAAAAAGTCTTGCAACACCCTTGTTCCCAGAATTCCTGAAAATAGTTGTTGACTGTGGATAGTGTATCACAGACACAGTCCCTTTGACTGTTCAGAGGTGTCACTAAACCCGCACAAAGATGTAAACAACCGTACATGAGCAGCGGCTATTACACGGTGGGGATCCGACAGTCGATCAGTTCCAATCATTCCACTGGGAAGGAGGTACAGGCCTCGTGTTGTCTATAGTTGAACCATGCCTAGACGGTCAATACCGCGGTTTGATCGCGTCCGCGTTGTTACTTTGTGTCAGGAAGGGCTCTCAACAAGGGAAGTGTCCAGGCGTCTCGCAGTGAACCAAGGCGATGTTCGAACAGGGAGGAGATACAGAGAGACAGGAACTGTCGATGACATGCCTCGCTCAGGCCGCCAAAGGGTAAAACTGCAGTGGATGACCACTGCCTAAGGATTACGGCTCGGAGGATCCCTGACAGAAACGCCACCATCTTGAACAATGCTTTTCGTGCAGCCACAGGACGTCGTGTTACGACTCAAACTGTGCGCAATAGGCTGCATGATGTGCAACTTCACTCCCGACGTCCATGGCGAGGTCCATCTTTGCAACTACGACACCATGCAGCGCGGTACAGATGGGCCCAACAATATGCCAAATGGACCGCTCAGGATTAGCATCACGTTCTCTTCACCGATGAGTGTCGCATATGCCTCCAACCAGACAATCGTCGGAGACGTGTCTGCAGACAACCCAGTCAGGCTGAACGTGTGTGACACCGTCCAGCGAGTGCAGCAAAGTGAATGTTCCCTGCCGTTTTGAAGTGGCATTATGCGGGGCCGACGCACCCTTCTGGTGGTCATGGAAGGTACCTTAACGGGTGTGCGGTATGTGACTGCATCCTCCGACCGACAGTGCAACCATATCGGCATTTTATTGGCGAGGCATTCGTCTTCATGGACGACAATTCGCGCCCCTATCGTGCTCGTCTTGTGAATGACTTCCTTCAGGATAACGACATCGCTCGACTAGAGTGGCCAGCATGTTCTCCATACATGAACCCTATCGAACATGCCTGGGGTAGATTGAAAATGGGTGTGTTACCCACCAACCACTCTGAGGGATCTACGCCGAATCGCCTTTGAGGAGTGGGACAACCTGGACCAACAGTGCGTTGATGAACTTGTGGATAGCATGCCACAACTTATACAGGCATGCATCAATGCAAGAGGGCGAGCTACTGTGTATTAGAGGTACCGGTGTGTACAGCATTCTGGACCACCACCTCTGAAGATCTCGCTGTATGGGGGTACAACATGCAATGCGTGGTTTTCACGAGCAATAAAAATATCGGAAATTATGTTTATGTTGATCTCTATACAAGTTTTCTGTACAGGTTCCGGAACTCTCGGAATCGAGTTGATGTAAAACGTTTTTTGATGTGTGTAATTTATGCTACATTGGCACTGAGAAATGGTGCCGTCCAACTGCGCCAAAGTGAAAGGGGCCTGAAAACCCTAGAATTCGGAATTATGATATAAAGCAAATTAATGATTTGTCGCACTTTGAAATATTTTTAGGAACGAAATTCTACTGTTTTTTTCACATAGCATATGCACTATAAAAAAATTACTCCGTCTTCAGGCCACAAGTGGCCTATCGGGACCATCCGACCGCCGTGTCATCCTCAGTTAAGGATGAAGATAGGAGGGGCGTTTGGTCAGCACACCGCTCTGCCGGTCGTTATGACGGTTTTCTTTGACCGGAGCCGCTACTATTCGGTCGAGTAGCTGTTCAATTGGCATCACGAGGCTGAATGCACCCCGAAAAATGGCAACAACGCATGGCGGCCCGACAGCGCTTAACTTCTGTGATCTGGCGGGAACCGGCGTATCCACTGTGGCGAGGTCGTTATATGCACTATCCATTCACATTAATGTGACTATCTGTCGGAAGGCTGAATAGCCACATTTTGCAGTGTGGACCGCTGCGATACGAGGGTCAATGAGCTTCTGGAAGGGACCGATGACAGACGAGTGGATCCATGCCAGTTCTTGTGTCGTTAGGTTTCCCGGCCGAGGATCCGCAGCGCGAACACAGCCCGATCGAGCTAGTCCCACAGATTCTCGCCTGAGTCGAAATTCGGAGGCCAGGAGAATACAATAACCTCATCCTTGAAATCTGTTAACAGAGGATGGGGTAGGACAAGGAAAGCATGGAAGGGCGAACCCTGAATAACAGCGCCATTTGTCGTTTGATTGTTTACGTTTATTTAACCGTCACTTTAGAGCATGAATAAATTGATATAATAACCGCAAGTGATGAGTGACAGGGTAAAGCAAATTAGTTGCTTACGCCAATAATCTGCTTTAACAAATGATATTGCCTTAAGAAGCCGCAAAATTCAGTGCCAGAATAAATATAAAACAGAATAAACATTTTAAAAAACTGCTTTCCTCAGAAAACAGAAACTGCTCAAAGTGCAACAGCGACGATCTCTTCACATAATTTAAGAAAAGGTGACAAAGCGTTCAAGAGATTTTTGAGGAAACTAACTGACAATTTTTTAAAAATCAAACAGGCCTTTAACACACAGGAGGGCAAAAACGCTGCTATAAATCTGCGTAAAATCTATTGAAAAATTTATCAACTACCATAACAGCAAAATTGGTTAAGGTTATCCACACGTGAGGAAAGTACAATCTCAAGTTAGGCTAAAACAGTAATTATGGTTGATTGATTTAGGAACGTTCGCGTAACGTACTAATCAAGGCAGTGCTTTGTTTAGTGGAAACTAGCTACCCGGAATTCAGAAAATGTGCAGTACAAGCAGATTCCAAAATTTTAAATAAGGTTTCATAAATCAGAACATTAAGTAATATAGCCACTACTTAACTTAAAATCTTTTAGCAGGCAGTGCGAACCAGCGAGCTAAGACGATCGTGGACACGTTTAAAAGGCAGCCGAGAAACACAAAAGCGGTGCGTACGGCAACAAGCCCATACGGCCACCAGCCGCTGAAAACCCGGCCGCGTAAGGCTCTTAACAAACGCCACGTAGATGAAACGCGGGCCAAACAAACAAGTTAGGCAAATATTAATGGCCACCATCTCGATAAAAGTCAACATAGGTGCTCTTAATCTGCCACAAAATTTCAAAAATTCATCCTTAACCAAATTTACATGCCGGCCGTTGTGGCCGAGCGGTTCTAGGCGCTTCAGTCTGGAACCGCTCGACCACTGCAGTCGCAGGTTCGAATCCTGCATCGGGCATGGATGTGTGTGATGTCCTTGGGTTAGTTAGTTTTAAGCAGTTCTAAGTTCGGTGGGACTGATGACCTCAGATATTAAGTCCCATAGCGCTCAGAGCTACTTGAGCCAAATTTACATAATATCAAAAGGCGTAGTAGTGGTGAAGTTAACGTCTCTTACAGCATTTAGCAGAATAAAATTTGACACAGAATAATATGGTTTGTTTGTTGATTTGGGAGGAGGGGACCAAACAGCCAGGTCATTGGTCCCATCGGATTACGGAAGGATGGGGAGGGAAGTCGGCCGTGCCCTTTCAGAGGAACCATCCCGCCATTTGCCTGAAGCGATTTAGGGAAATCACGGAAAACCTAAATCAGGATAGCAGTCGCGGGTTCGAATCGACATTCTCCCGAATGGGAGACTACCGTCGCAGGTTCGAATCCTGCATCGGGCGTGGATGTGTGTGATATCCTTAGGTCAGTTAGGTTTAAGTAGTTCTAAGTTCTAGGAGACTGATGACCTCAGATGTTAAGTCCCACTAACCACTGCACCATCTCGCTCAGTGGAAAAAAAATCTGCAAGTAATTTAGTCAAATCACGCTGCGAGGAACCTTGAGTGAAGCAAACAGTTATGTAATGAAAATGACAAGATTACCCCCGCAAGGCGGCATCTTTAGAGCTTACAAATAATGCAGATGATAAACGGATATTCATTGGACAAATATATTATACTAGAACTGAACAACCACCAGAACAACCACCTCTGGCCGTAATAACGGCCTTGACACGCTTGGGCATTGAGTCAAACAGAGCTTGGATGGCGTGTACAGGTACAGCTGTCCATGCAGCTTCAACACGATACCACAGTTCATCAAGAGTAGTGACTGGCATAGTGTGACGAGCCAGTTTCTCGGCCACCATTGACCAGACGTTTTCAATTGAGGAGAGATCTGTAGATGTGCTGGCCAGGGCAGCAGTCGAACATTTTCTGTATCCTGAAAGGCCCGTACAGGACCTCCAACATGCGGTCGTGCATTATCCTGCTGAAATGTAGGGTTTCGCAGGGATCGAATGAAGGGTAGAGCCACGGGTCGTAACACATGTGAAATGTAACGTCCACTATTCAAAGTGCCGTCAATGCGAACAGGAGGTGACCGAGACATGTAACCAATGGCACCCCATACCATCACGCCGGGTGGCGATGACGAGTACACGCTTCCAATGTGCGTTCACCGCGATGTTGTCGTACACTGATGCGACCATCATGGTGCTGTAAACAGAACCTGGATTCATCCGAAAAAAATGACGTTTTGCCATTCGTGTACCCAGGTTCGTCGTTGAGTACACCATCACAGGTGTTCCTGTCTGTAATGCAGCGTCAAGGGTAACCGCAGCCATGGTCTTCGAGCTGATAGTTCATGCTGCTGCAAACGTCGGCGAACTGTTTTGCAGATGGTTGTTGTCTTGCAAACGTCCCCATCTGTTGACTCAGGGATCGAGACGTGGCTGCACGATCCGTTACAGCCATCGGATAAGATGCCTGTCATCTCGATTGCTAGTGATACGAGGCCGTTTGGATCCAGCACGGCGTTCCGTATTACCCTCCTCAACCCACCCACCAACAGTCACTGGATCTCGACCAACGCAAGCACCAATGTCGCGATACGATAAATCCCAATCGTCATAGGCTGCAATCCGACCTTTGTCAAAGTCGGAACCGTGATGGTACGCATTTCTCCTCCTTATACGAGGCGTCACAACAACGCTTCACCAGGCAACGCCGGTCAACTGGTGTTTGTGTATGAGAAATCGGTTGGAAACTTTCCCAATGTCAGCACGTTGTAGGTGTCGCCTTCGGCACCAACCTTGTGTGAATGCTCTGAAAAGCTAATGATTTGCATATCACAGCATCTTCTTCCTGTCGGTTAAATTTCGCGTACGTAGCACGTTATCTTTGTGGTGTGGCAATTTTAATGGCCAATAGTGAATTTACAGCCACATTTGACTTATCAGAAATGTGAGTAATTTGAAACATCTTGGCTCAGATAATTACACTCAATCAAATACAAGTATTTCAGCAGCTCTCCAGGAGCAGGTAGTAGAGGTGCAAGTATCGTAGTACGAGAAGTACCGACCATAAACGCACGATGTGGCATTATTTGGTAATCCAGTGCAATTCCAAGCATCCAATCTCGCATAGCATGGAACATCAAAGCCGGGCAAATCCACGGCCGCGGGCTGAAGGACGCCGTACTGAGCTCGGTGTCGTAACTCCGATTTCAGTAGTTACACTGAGTCTGCCCATAAACAGGACTAGCTGCCGACTGACCCACTGTGTCCGGAACTCGGTCCGTGAAGCCCTCTTAGTCTAATGTGACTCGCTGCCTCACTCTTACTGCCTTCCGAACACTGCTCAAAGCATACTTTAGAACTCGCTCTGCCAGAGATAATCAGTGACAAGCTACACTCGATTCGCGCTGCCAATAATGCTCGAAATCCAAGCACGCTAAATCCAATGCGAGCCCTCCACGGCTGAGTCCTGGTGCCCTTCGTACCATACATGTACATTGCGAACTGTGATACGTTGCATTATCCTGCTGGTAGATGCCATCGTACCGAGGAAAAAAATCTTCGTGTAGGGTTGGACGTGGTCCCCAAAGATAGATGCATACTTATATTGATCCATTGTGCCTTCCAGAATGACGAGATTACCCAGTGAATGGCACGAAAACATTCCCCAGAAAATAACGCTCCCTTCTGGACTCTTTCGACGATTGCTGTAGGGTGTTTGCTGTCAGCCGTTTCGCGCCGTACACTCCAAGGACTATCTGTCTGATGGAACACAAAACTTGATTCATCTGAAAAGACCTTCTGTCGCCACACATTGGACGTCCAGTTGGGTTCATGCTGATGAAAGGTAGTCAGCGTGGGTGCATGAACCATGCACCTGCTGCAGAGGCTCATACGCAGCAACGTTCGCTGAACGGTCGTTGAGAAAACACCGCTGGTAGCTCCTTGCTTCATCTGGGCGGTCAACTGCTCAACAGTTGCAACTATAATCGTCCATACACATCTCTGCAGTTGTCGTACACACCTGTCATCTATAGCCTGCGGAGTACCACAGTTGGCTCAACGCCGGTTTTGGATAGCGCCATTTTGTATTACATGGTATACTTTAATTACCGTGGCACGCGAACAGTTTACAACTGAGCCGTTTCTGGTATGCTTCCACCCTTGGCCCGAAAGCCAATGACCATGCCCTTTTAGAATTCAGATAATCTGTTTCCACATTGGAACAAGGACTGCACTGTTTTCCGCGTCCCCCGACACGTTTGCTACACCCTCCACTGCTAGTGCTGCCACACGCCGTCTGTGAGTGTTTACTGCACGTAGACGTCGAACATCGGAGGTGGCTACATTAATGTGACTGGACCGCTTATTTAATCTTCATTCTTTTAAACAATCATTCTCCAGATCACAGATACTAGTGCTAAACCTTCTCGTTGCGAATACTTTAAAATGAACACAGTGATTTTAATATATACATAATCCATAACATATAAATATAAATCCTACCTGCGGATGAAAATTGCTCGACATATACTGTGCAACACAATTAAGAGATCACTTTTTTTGAACTCCGTAGTTGTCTCCCATTGCATCATCCTCAGTCTCGGCGACGCTGCAAACAACAAGGTGTCGACAAATGAGAAAGAAAAGGCCAGAGCTCAGAATTTTATAAGAGGCTGTAGTATACAGAGAAGTTGCAGCATTAGAAAATTGTAGCGAAATGCAGGAAGATCTGCAGAGGATAGGCATTTGGTGCAGCGAGTGGCAACTGACCCTTAACATAGACAAATGAAATGTATTGCGAATACATAGAAAGAAGGATCCTTTATTGTATGATTATATGATAGCGGAACAAATACTAGTAGCAGATACTACTGTAAAATATTTGGGAGTATGCATGCGGAACGATCTGAAGTGGAATGATCATATAAAATTAATTGTTGGTAAGACGGGTACCAGATTGAGATTCATTGTGAAAGGCCTTAGAAAATGTAGTCCATCAACAAAGGAGGGAGATCACGAATGTAAAATTAGAGAGATTCGAGCGCGCACGGAGGCTTTCAGACAGTCGTTCTTCCTGCGAACCACACGCGACTGGAACAGAAAAGGGAGGTAATGACAGTGGCACGTAAAGTGCCCTCCGCCACACACCGTTGGGTGGCTTGCGGAGTATAGATGTAGATGTAGATGTAGATGTAGGAGTAAGGTGGGTTAATTGACGTCACATTGGCACCAAATTTCACCACAGTTCTACCCATTGCCTTCGTGAATGTGTTAGGTCGTCGTACCTCGCCTTACCCACATTCCACCTCTTCTTTTGACGCATCTATGCTGGAGCTCAGAACCGCGACCCCCAACATTGAGCCAGCCGCGGTGGCCGAGCGGTTCTAGGCGTGTCAGTCCGAAAACGCGCGACTGCTACGGCCGCAGGTTCAAATCCTGCATGGATGTATGTGATGTCGTTAGGTTTGAGTAGTTCTAAGTTCTAGGGGGCTGATGACCTCAGAAAGTAAGTCCCATAGTGCTCTCAGCCATTTGAACCAACCCAATATTGAGATCAAACAGTTTTCGTATGGGTAGCCGAGGAAAACATTTCAGGCACACCATCGCTCAGAGTCGACTCGAAAAGGCTTCAGGGGGGCGGCACGAAGGATTTTAACGAAACTATCCCTTCCCCCTTAGAGTACTGATTCCCACACATTTCGCAGTTGAAACCGACAGTTCTCAATGCAATGAGAAGTAGAACGATGTTATTGACATCCTTCGCTACTGCTGACACGGACGATTCGACCTTTGTCTAAGAACATCGTGGGCCAGCAACCCCATTGAATGTGATTACACCTCTCTGGAGAGCAGCGCTACCGCAGTTTTTGCTCTGGTGTACAGGGTGGAACTACTAAGGACCGTTCAAAACAATTCGAAAACATTTGAACATGATCCAAAGCGGCAAATGGTACTTATGCTTTTTCAACCCCCCTCTTTCGTGGAGTCCTGTGGCGTTATCACAGAGGGGTGTGACACTGACACATGCGTGAATAAAATGCGAAAGTGTCCCTCTAAGCCCCCCTCCCCCACCAACATACTTGGTGGCACCTGCCTGCCTTTGTTGAGTACTTTAAAAACAAAGCTGTACAGAGACAAACTGTGAGAACGGTTCTAGGCGCAGTAGGCACACTGCCTGTCAGCAGACATAAGAGCAGCAGTGTACGTCAAACTGTTGTCACACTGCACTCCAAAGAGATGCTGTCACATTCAGTGGGGCTGCTGGTCCACGATGTCCTTAGACAAAGGTTGAATGGTCCGAGGGGTGTCAGCAGCGTCCAAAGTTGTCAATGATGTCATCCTGTTGCTCACTGCACTGTGAACTGCCGTCATTTTCATCTGCAAAATGTGTGCGAATTCAACGCCCTAAGAGAGGGTAGGGTTGGTTTCATTGACGCCCTTTGGCCACCCCTTGAGGTCTTTTCGAGTCGATTCCAGGTGGCAATTTTTCATCTGTCTTGTGTCATGGTTATGAATGCCACAATTTTTATGAAGCAATTCCCAGTTATCGGCTGCAAATATCATTAGCGAGTATGTATGTTGATGTGTAACAGTAAGTGTCCTGAGAGACTTGAAGAGACTCCTGCAGGATGTTCTGTCAGAGACCCCATACAATAATCTCACTGATCGATTTTGAAGTTTGAAGACTTTTCCAACTCCTGTAGCATGTCTATACCACAGTAGAATGGAAATATGCAAAACAAGACGACAGCATTATTTCTCTTTCGATGAAGTGAGAAATGCTCTCAGTGCAAAGCATGCTGAAATAGTTTTCTTGACCAGCTGATCAATTTGGTCTGTCTTTCTTAACTGACAGCCTATCTTGATGCTTAGGAATTTTGTATGTGTGGTTTTATTAATTTTCTGATTGTTGATATCCATTTCAGGAACTTTAATTTTCTTTATTTGTTGTGTGAAACTGTAGAATGTTAGTTTAAAAAAAATTGGGTTAGGCTACTTGCTGTGAGCTATTTGTGGAGTCGGAACATCAGTCGGACCAAAGGAAACGGAATATCTTACCGTGAACAGCATGACCGTCAAACAAATTTAACTATGTAGCGGCTGTTGAAACGAAGTGTTTCCGATGACACGTAGTAACGTAATGTCAGAACAGCCTAAAATTGCGATTTACTTGAATCACAGACAAGCATTTCTAGAAATGCGTAAGACATCTACAACGAATAAGGACCAGTCGTTGGCCATAGCCTCTAAAGTGATGCAGCACAAAGGTATGTTTATTTATAAGCTACCCTGTCCAAATTATGTGCAATTAAGAGAATGTTGTACAATAGAGAGCAACCGAATGACGTTGTGCTGTTGTTAAGACACAGGCCTCAAGTTCGGGGAGATGGAGTTAGAGCCGTCCAGCCAGTCTGGTTTAGGTATTCCGTAGTTTCCCTAAAATGTTTCATGAAAATAACGGGATCGTGCCTTTAGATTTTCCACGGCCGCACACTTGTTCTATTCCCGTAAAAACGTACTTCTGTATATTATATGTTTGTATACTTTAGCTATTTATTTTCAGTGCGTTTTGCAGAAAAATCCTATACCATTGTGAGATGATTTCTGGATGAATCAATAAATAAACAAATAAATAAAGAAACTTGTGTTCCAGATTCTACGAGAGAAAGCAAGTACTACTTACTACCGACCATCGCGGAGACATATGACTCAGAGAGGGAAATAAAGCTCAGGGGAAAGAAATAAAAACTTTGAGATTTGCGGATGACCCTGTAATTCCACGAGATGGCAAAAATTTGTGAGATCACCTGAACGGCATGTATAGCAATTTGAAAAAAAAGTAAACGAAAGTAAAAGAAGAGTACTGGAATTGTGTCGAATTATGTCAGAGAATTAGATTATGAATTGAGAGACTAAGGGTAATAAATTAGTTTGTATTGTGTATTCTGTCTGTATTAAGCTGGGGATCTAGAAACGATGGAGAAACGTCGTCCCGCCATAGCCCTCAGTGGTTCACAACCCCACAACAGCCTACAGCAGTCCACTCACCCCACCGCCGCCCCACACCGAACCCAAGGTTCGGCCCCCAGTGGACACCCCCCCCCCCCCCCCGCCCCCTCCCCGGGAACGTCTTATATCAGACGAGTGTAACCCCAAATTTTTCGTAGTAGAGTAATTATGGTGTACGCTACGTGGGAACAGTGTTTGCGCAGTAATTGGTGACACAGAGTAATGGCGGCGGAATACGGGGAACCAGCCCGCATTCGCCGAGATAGATGGAAAACTGCATTAAAAACCATCCACTGGCTAGCCCGCACACCGGACCTCGAGACTAATCCTCCGGGCGGATTCGTGCTGGGGACCAGCACGCCTTCCCGGTCGGGAAGCAGCGTGTTAGACCGCGCGGCTAGCCGGGCGGCCAATAAATTTGTTTGCTATTTAGGCAGTAAATTAGCTGACGCTGGACGAAGTCTAGAGGATATAAAATACAGACCAGGACCCTCAAGAAAAACGTAAAAATGAGATTTATAAACGTGGAATATAAAGGCCGCCTCTGTGGACGAGTGCGTAGCCTCGTTGCATCCGATGCGAAAGGGCCTGTGTTCGATTCCCGG
Source organism: Schistocerca gregaria (assembly GCF_023897955.1). Lineage (NCBI taxonomy): Eukaryota > Metazoa > Arthropoda > Insecta > Orthoptera > Acrididae > Schistocerca > Schistocerca gregaria. The sequence goes on along the minus strand of NC_064920.1, from coordinate 1,010,464,807 downwards.
AACTTCCTCGTATTTTTCTGAGGTAAGGACGTCTGGGACAGAGTCCACTCAGTCTTATGTTACCGAATGAGGAGCTGCTTGAATAAAGGAACAGCAGCATGATCAGGATGAATTTACTGCCAATAAAGGCTGGAGGGAGTAGCGACATACTGATCACATGTCCCATGATCACAGATCGATCCTCTTACTGACTTGTAGGCAGCTAGTGGCGAGCCACAACAGGCTTAATCAATTAGTGGTGTTTACGTTTACTTATCGAATATAAATTTAAGTATTATAAAGTTTTTTTTGCAGTTACGTATCAGGAGTGTACGGAAATGAAATAGTTCGAAGAAGGAGAGAACAGAAGATTCTACTATGCACTTTGGCACAAAATGAAACTACGCACCACGAAGGAATTATCAGAACGGGACGGAAATCGACAGATGTATTGTACATGTACAAACAAACAAACAAATGGACACAGTTTCAGAAAAAGTGGATGATTTATATACGAGAAAGAGCTTCACAAATTGAGCAAGTCAATAACGCGTTGGTCAACATCTGGCTCTTATGCAAGCAGCAGTTATGTGGCTTGGCATTTATTGATAGAATTGTTGGATGACTTGTTGAGGGATATCGTGGCGAATTCTGTCCAACTGGCGCGTTAGATCGTCTAAATACCGAGCTGGTTGTAGGGTCCTGCCCGTAATGATCTAAACGTTCTCAACTAGGGAGAGATCTGGCGACCATGCTGGCCGAGGTAAGGTTTAGCAAGTACGAAGACAAGCAGTAGAAACTGTCGCCGTGTGCGGGCGGGCATTGTCTTACTGAAACGTAAGTCCAGGATAGCTTGCCATGAAGAGCAACAAAACGGGGAGTAGAATATCGTCGATGTACAGCTATGCTGTAAGGGCGTGGCGGTTGATAACCTAAGGGAGCCTATTATGAAATGAAATGGCGCCACAGACCATCGCTACCAGTTGTCGGGCCATTTGGTGGAGCGACAGTCAGCTTGGTATCCAATCATTGTCCGTCTTCGTTTGTCATTGGGCCTCAGTTCGATTTGGGACTCATCACTGAAGACAATTCTCCAGGCAGTGAGATAACAGGCCGAAGACGTGTCTCGATAAGCCCTGGACAGTGGTGGGGTATCAATCTGACTGCCCGACAACCAGGAGTGATGGTCTGGGATGCCATTTCTTTTCATCGTACTACCCCTTTGGTTGCCATTTCCGCTACTCTTAAAGTACAACGGTATGCCGACAGTATTCTACGACCCGTTTCGTTACCCTTCATGGAAGCCGTCCTGGGCTTACATGTCAGCAAGAGAATCCTGCCCCAACACAGCGAGAGCTTTTACTGCTTTTCTTCGTGCTTACCAAATCCTACATTGGCCAGCAAGGTCGCCGACCTCTGCCCAATTGAGAACGTCTGGAGCCTAGGCAGAGCCTCAAACCATCTCAAGATTTTGGACAGAATTTGGGACGATATCGCTCAGGAGTGCGTACAACAACACTGTCAATCAATGCCAAGCCTAATAACTGCTTGCATAAGGGCCAGAGGTGGACCAACGCGTCATTGACTAGCACAATTTTTGATGCTCTTTCTCTTGAATAAATCATTAATTTTTTTTATGAAAACTCAGTTATCTGTTGGTCTCTAAACTACATCACATCTACCGATTTCCGTTCTATTTACTAAACAGATAATTCCTTCGTGCTGCGTTTTTCTTTTTCTTTTCGTCTTGGAGTGCATGTTGCTACTAATAAAGACTGACAAATAAAGACTGGTGGGTAGATCAGATAACTAATGAGGAGGTGCTTAATTGAATCGAGGAGAAAATTATGACATAAAACAAGGGATCGGTTGATAGGACACATTATGAAAAATCAAGGAATTTTCAGTTTGATGATGGAAGGAAGTGTAGAGGGGTAAAAATTATAGAGGGAGACCAAAGGCTGACTATAATAAGCAGTTACAAATGTACGTAGCTTACAGTAGTTATCTAGAGGTGAAGAGCATTGTACAGGATAAACTAACGTGTAGAGCAGCATCAAACCAGCCTTCGCACTGAAGACCACAACAAAATGGTTCAAATGGCTGTGAGCGCTATGGTACTTAACATTTGTGGTCATCAGTCCCCTAGAACTCGGAACTACTAAAACCTAACTAACCTAAGGACATCACACACATCCCTGCCCGAGGCAGGATTCGAACCTGAGACCGTAGCGGTAGTGCGGTTCCGGACTGAGCGCCTAGAACCGCTAGACCACCGCGGCCGGCGAAGACCACAACAGCATCAACTTGACTCTGGCAGAGTAGCCGAAACATAGATTACAAGATCATATCTAATAAAAACCAACTGGAAGTTAGGGGTGGGAATAATGTTGAGAATGTACACACAATACGTCGAGGGAGGGGGCGGCAAGCACCCAATCTTGCTTCTCCTTGCGTGCGGAATCCTATGCAATTCAGCCATTCCCTTCAATAGGCGTATAATTGTACTACACTTTCCGAAAACTCTCATCAGGAGACCTCGTGCAGCTCGCTTTCTCTACAGCGATACAATCGTTCCGGCTGGGACCAGCCTGTTTAATTACAACGAGAACTTAATGGACGCAACGGTTCTAAAAGACGTGTTCTTAATATCCAGGCCACTCTTCTTCTAAGTTAAAAATGAGACTTTTCGTGTATATTTAATGTTGTTGTCGCGAGGGAGCATCCTAAGAAAATGTCACTTGTTATACCAGGTGCATCTAGGTGCTGTGTTTTCCTCACTGGAGCGTAGTGGACCGTTTTAAAGTGCCCTGCTTACAACTTCAAATACGTAAGAAAATAACACCAAAAATCCTCTACATCTACAGCAGTACTCCACAAGCCACCTCACGATGTGTGGCGAAGGGAACTTCTCTGGTTCCACTAATTGACACCCCCCTTCCACCCCACCCCCTCCGTTCACATTCCATTCTTGAACGGTGCATGGGAAGAATGATTGTCAGTAAACCTCTGTATTAGGTCTAATTTTCTCATTACGGTAATTTCGCGAGGCGTATGTAGGAAGAAATAATATGTTGTCCGACTGGAAAGTACTCTCTTGGAAATTTCAACAGTAAATCTCACAGTGGTGCAAGCGGCTTTTTTATAGTGCCTGCCACTACAGTTTGATGAGCATCTCTGTAACGCTCTCGCGCTCACTAAACGACCCCGTAACGAAGTACGCCGCTCTTCGGTGCATCTTCCATACATCTCCTTTGAGTCCTACGTGGTAATGGTCCCAGAGTGATAAGCAGTATTCGAGAATCGGCCGAACAAGTGTTTTGTAAGCCACTTCTTTCGTGGGGGAGTTTTTCCTATGAATCTCAGTCTGGCATCTGCTTTTCCTACTATTTGTTTCAAACAATAATTCCACTTACGGTCGCTCCGCATTGTTATTCCAATATATTTGCGGTAGATGCTGTTTACAGCAGTTAGTCCTCAATGGCGTAGTGGTACAGCAGTGGATTTCTTCTCCTATATACACGCAATATCTTACAATTATTTCCGTTTAGGGTCAACTGCTGTGACGTACGTCACATAAAGGACATTTGGAGAAAGGGAAAAGAAGTGTTCGCTATGATACGTGTGAAACGTAAATTATCTAAAGACTAAGTACTTCTGCGCGATGTATAAGAAATAGTAAAGAACGTAAGTTACTATTATCAAAACACAAATATCGCTGTAACTAAAAAAACACAGTTTTTTGGTATAATCTCTGTGGAACGTAGTCCATGAAGATCAGAGTCAATGCTTTGGTTGAAACAGCTCTGCTGTTTTTGGTTTCGTCTAGAGGTTGGCCGCCATTGTACCGCTGGATAATATTTAATGTAGGTTTGGCTGTAACTTAGTGAAATATACATATAATCGTTATTAGAAAGTGTGTATTATTGACTTAGTTGTCACCTCTCATGATCGCAACTATTAATTATAAATAACATAGTTTTTACAGAACTTCGTACAGCAGGGAGCTCATCTCTCGTAGCAAGATTTAGTCAGCCATTACGCTGACTGTATTATTTAATTAAAATTTCATGTCATAATATTAAATGTAAAGGCGAGAAACTTCTCAGTTTTGATCTTTTATTAATTTCAAAGTTAAAGAGAGTAGTGATAGATTTAATTTACCAGATTTCACAGCACAGAATGAGTTTCATTTTGGCCGCCCAACGGCAGATGAGATTCTCTCCAGTTCTGCCTCGCAAATAATGAACAAGAAATATTAAAAATCATTCCATTCAATAAACTCCGCAATATCTCAGTTAATCTTTGTGGCATTTGGTACATAAATAACCAGTAGCCCCTGAGAACCTTATTAATAATAACAGTTTGCGTAAGAATATGCATATTTTCTTTTCTAAATAGCAGCGCTCACGCAAACTATTTATTAGAGGGCAGTGAGTCGCGCGTTGTGTTTAAAAATATTATGTTGAACGAGCTTCGGGCAACCGATGTCCGTACGAGTGTTATTGCGGTATAAGTTAATTAAAAGTCTCATGCTAGCCCACAATATTTAAAGCCACCCCAACCAAAATCATAAAAAATATAATTGTTGTTGTTGTTGTTGTGGTCTTCAGTCCTGAGACTGGTTTGATGCAGCTCTCCATGCTACTCTATCCTGTGTAAGCTTCTTCATCTCCCAGTACCTACTGCAACCTACATCCTTCTGAATCTGCTTAGTGTACTCATCTCTCGGTCTCCCTCTACGATTTTTACCCTCCACACTGCCCTCCAATGCTAAATTTGTGATCCCTTGATGCCTCAAAACATGTCCTACCAACCTATCCCTTCTTCTAGTCAAGTTGTGCCACAAACTTCTCTTCTCCCCAATCCTATTCAATACCTCCTCATTAGTTACGTGATCTATCCACCTTATCTTCAGTATTCTTCTGTAGCACCACATTTCGAAAGCTTCTATTCTCTTCTTGTCCAAACTAGTTATCGTCCATGTTTCACTTCCATACATGGCTACACTCCAAACAAATATTTTCAGCAATGACTTCCTGACACTTAAATCTATATTCGATGTTAACAAATTTCTCTTCTTCAGAAACGCTTTCCTTGCAATTGTCAGTCTACATTTTATATCCTCTCTACTTCGACCATCATCAGTTATTTTACTTCCTAAATAGCAAAACTCCTTTACTACTTTAAGTGTCTCATTTCCTAATCTAATTCCCTCAGCATCACCCGATTTAATTGGACTACATTCCATTATCCTCGTTTTGCTTTTGTTGATGTTCATCTTATATCCTCCTTTCAAGACACTGTCCATTCCGTTCAACTGCTCTTCCAAGTCCTTTGCCGTCTCTGACAGAATTACAATGTCATCGGCGAACCTCAAAGTTTTTACTTCGTCTCCATGAATTTTAATACCTACTCCAAATTTTTCTTTTGTTTCCTTTACTGCTTGCTCAATATACAGATTGAATAACATCGGGGAGAGACTACAACCCTGTCTCACTCCTTTCCCAACCACTGCTTCCCTTTCATGCCCCTCGACTCTTATGACTGCCATCTGGTTTCTGTACAAATTGTAAATAGCCTTTCGCTCCCTGTATTTTACCCCTGCCACCTTTAGAATTTGAAAAAGAGTATTCCAGTCAACATTGTCAAAAGCTTTCTCTAAGTCTACAAATGCTAGAAACGTAGGTTTGCCTTTTCTTAATCTTTCTTCTAAGATAAGTCGTAAGGTCAGTATTGCCTCACGTGTTCCAACATTTCGACGGAATCCAAACTGATCTTCCCCGAGGTCCGCATCTACCAGTTTTTCCATTCGTCTGTAAAGAATTCGCGTTAGTATTTTGCAGCTGTGACTTATTAAACTGATAGTTCGGTAATTTTCACATCTGTCAGCACCTGCTTTCTTTGGGATTGGAATTATTATATTCTTCTTGAAGTCTGAGGGTATTTCGCCTGTCTCATACATCTTGCTCACCAGCTGGTAGAGTTTTGTCATGACTGGCTCTCCCAAGGCCGTCAGTAGTTCTAATGGAATGTTGTCTACTCCGGGGGCCTTGTTTCGACTCAGGTCTTTCAGTGCTCTGTCAAACTCTTCACGCAGTATCGTATCACCCATTTCGTCTTCATCTACAATCTCTTCCATTTCCATAATATTGTCCTCAAGTACATCACCCTTGTATAAACCTTCTATATACTCCTTCCACCTTTCTGCCTTCCCTTCTTTGCTTAGAACTGGGTTGCCATCTGAGCTCTTGATATTCATACACGTGGTTCTCTTCTCTCCAAAGGTCTCTTTAATTTTTCTGTATGCAGTATCTATCTTACCCCTAGTTAGATAAGCTTCTACATCCTTACATTTGTCCTCTAGCCATCCCTGTTTAGCCATTTTGCACTTCCTGTCGATCTCATTTTTGAGACGTTTGTATTCCTTTTTGCCTGCTTCATTTACTGCATTTTTATATTTTCTCCTTTCATCAATTAACTTCAATATTTCTTCTGTTACCCAAGGATTTCTAGCAGCCCTCGTCTTTTTACCTACTTGATCCTCTGCTGCCTTCACTACTTCATCCCTCAGAGCTACCCATTCTTCTTCTACTGTATTTCTTTCCCCTATTCCTGTCAATTGTTCCCTTATGCTCTCCCTGAAACTCTATACAACCTCTGGTTCTTCCAGTTTATCCAGGTCCCATCTCCTTAATTTCCCACATTTTTGCAGTTTCTTCAGTTTTAATCTACAGGTCATAACCAATAGATTGTGGTCAGAGTCCACATCTGCCCCTGGAAATGTCTTACAACTTAAAACCTGGTTCCTAAATCTCTGTCTTACCATTATATAATGTATCTGATACCTTTTAGTATCTCCAGGGTTCTTCCACGTATACAACCTTCTTTCATGATTCTTAAACCAAGTGTTACCTATGACTAAGTTGTGCTCTGTACAAAATTCTACTAGGCGGCTTCCTCTTTCATTTCTTAGCCCCAATCCATATTCACCTACTATGTTTCCTTCTCTCCCTTTTCCTACACTCGAATTCCAGTCACCCATTACTATTAAATTTTCGTCTCCCTTCACTATCTGAATAATTTCTTTTATTTCATCGTACATTTCTTCAATTTCTTCGTCATCTGCAGAGCTAGTTGGCATATAAACTTGTACTACTGTAGTAGGTGTGGGCTTCGTATCTATCTTGGCCACAATAATGCGTTCACTACGCTGTTTGTAGTAGCTTACCCGCATTCCTATTTTCCTATTCATTATTAAACCTACTCCTGCATTACCCCTATTTGATTTTGTGTTTATAACCCTGTAATCACCTGACCAGAAGTCTTGTTCCTCCTGCCACCGAACTTCACTAATTCCCACTATATCTAACTTTAACCTATCCATTTCCCTTTTTAAATTTTCTAACCTACCTGCCCGATTAAGGGATCTGACATTCCACGCTCCGATCCGTAGAACGCCAGTTTTCTTTCTCCTGATAACGACATCCTCCTGAGTAGTCCCCGCCCGGAGATCCGAATGGGGGACTATTTTACCTCCGGAATATTTTACCCAAGAGGATGCCATCATCATTTAATCATACAGTAAAGCTGCATGTCTTCGGGAAAAATTACGGCTGTAGTTTCCCCTTGCTTTCAGCCGTTCGCAGTACCAGCACAGCAACGCCGTTTTGGTTAATGTTGCAAGGCCAGATCAGTCAATCATCCAGACTGTTGCCCCCGCAACTACTGAAAAGGCTGCTGCCCCTCTTCAGGAACCACACGTTTGTCTGGCCTCTCAACAGATACCCCTCCGTTGTGGTTGCACCTACGGTACGGCCATCTGTATCGCTGAGGCACGCAAGCCTCCCCACCAACGGCAAGGTCCATGGTTCATGCGGGGGGGGAATATAATTATAAAAATAAAAATATATAATTATCCCGTGATAAGTGGCCACAAACACACACACACACACACACACACATATACACTTATACTGTGATACTGCCAGTCCATACACCATTCATCAGTCCTCTGAAGATGCTTTTGTAAGTCGCTACAGTCGTCAGTCCTTTATTTATTTGCGAAAGAAATCAGAATTTATGTACGTTGCAACTATTTTTACCAGCGCCACGAGTCTTGCGACTAGATGCACCTGGTATAAAACTTAAAGTGCTTGTAAATGCTCACCATTTGAGGATAAGCTTTTAGTGACACGGAAGCTAGCTAAGGGAAGAGTAAATATGTTTCATAAAAGCATTATATTCTGACCGGTTCCAGTGGCAGTACAAAGCACACGATGATGAGAAATTTGATGACAATTTATTTGCAGCATCCAACCGTGATATATGAGTCAGTATAGACCATTGTCGGTATGTTGAGTAACCCGACTCTAGCGTTCACACGCGATTTGCTAAAAGTACAGGAGTTGGATAAAGATATGAAAACATCTCGAGAATCGACACTTGAACGTAAATGCAGATACCAGCGTAGCCTACAGATTTAGCTGTTGTATTTAACCACGAAAGGCACTGATGCATTGTCCTCTATACGTTGCAGGTGTCAGTTGTGGTCGGAGCGGTGTTCTGTGTAGTTGTAAGGGCATTACGTCGGAGCTAAGTGAATTCGATCTCGGGCAAATTGCAGGTGCTAGCTTCCGCAACCAAGTTAGCCAAAGTGTTTGGTGTTTCAAGAGGTACCGTACCAACGATTTACACCGTGTAACCTCTCAACAGTTAAATGTATTCTGTAACCTCCCAATAAAAATGTGACTAAACTTCCAATGAAAATGTGACTCATATATAACCTTTCAATAATTAAGTGACTGTGAACCTAAATTGGTAAATCTGGACGTCAGCAATGCTGTGTCATGGCCCTGAAAAGTCGTTCTGAATAAACTGAAAATTCTTACCGCAATTAAGTCGCCAGATAACACGTACACATCTGCTCCTATAAGGAATTTTTCTGGCGCAGCCCAGTGCCAAGCTGGCCACTAGATTTTGTTATGTATGAAAAATAACTGATTTTATTTACGATAATTGACATGTCTATGGAAAGGAGAAATTAGTAAAAAACTTTAGATTCAGATTATCTTTGTAAGAAAGATTATTATTGAAAAATTATTGAAAATTATTTACTTGTGACTTTGATATAACAATAGTACATTTGAGTTGTTGCAAATAACATATACGCGCGGCAATAAATAACAATAATTTTTGCTTTTACCTTATACTACATCGCTCAGGCGGCGCCGTCGTTCTCCACGACCGGCCTTGGTAATTCCACACAGGATACAAGTACTTTCTGTGAGCTATACAACTAGACAAGTGCTCTAGAGCGACCTGATCCAACCCCCCGACTGCGAGGTGCTACTACTACACCTGCTGCCGACACTGCTCTCTGGTCTGCGTTTCTATTCTAGCTTACGTATAGCAAAAAAAAAAAAAAAAAAAAAAAAAAGGGTTCATATGGCTCTGAGCACTATGGGACTCAACTCCTGTGGTCATTAGTCCCCTAGAACTTAGAACTACTTAAACCTAACTAACCTAAGGACATCACACACATCCATGCCCGAGGCAGGATTCGAACCTGCGACTGTAGCAGTGGCACGGTTCCGGACTGCGCGCCTAGAACCGCGAGACCACCGCGGCCGGCTACGTATCGCAGGCAGCACATGAGCAGTTCTTCGGAATTACATCCGCTCGAGTGCGCTAGCAATAAATTCCTTAGTCATGGACCTCTTATAATCGCATACTGGAGAAGTGGGAAGACATCGTTCGCTAAGCCACAACGCGGACGAAAGTGCTTGTTGAGTGATCGTTACAGGAAAGTACTGGAGACAGTTGTGATGAAAAATAAGAGAACGACAGCTAAGAAAAGCAGAACTGAATGTCGCACTCTCGAACCATGTCAGCATCAAAACAACACGAAGGAAGCCCAATAAGTAGGGAATTGCACGTCGAACCGGAGTCCCAAAACCACTCGTCAGTTATGTAAATGCCCTTAACAGGAAAACGTGGTGCCTAAGCATTAAATCCTGGACTATGGAGCAATAGAAGAAAGCCATTTGGACGAATGATTTCTTGTTTCAACCCTTTTCCAACTTAGGGCCGAGTTTACGTCCCAAGAGTGAAACATGGGGAAGATTCGGTGATGATTTGGGCATCCATATCGTGGTTTTCCATATACCCCATGGTTATTGTGCAAGATCGGATTTTGCCCGATCAGATCCATCCCATGGTACAATGTCTGTTCCCAAACCGTGATGTTGTACTCCAGGACGACAGAGCCCCAGTTCAAAAACTTTGCACCGACCAGGACCAATTTTGTGAACACGAGGTTCTATTATGGCACTGCCCCTGACCAGCACAGCCAACAGATCTCAATATTATTGAGCCTTTGTGGTCTACTTTGCATAGAAGTGTGCGCGATTGCTATCCACCCCTATCTTCGCTACAATTGCCACTATTTTGCAGGGAGAATGGTTTAATATTGCCTTGAAACCCGTACAGGATATGCATTTATCCTTTTCGAGACGACTAGAAGCTGTTTTCAACTCCAACAGTTTTCCTTCACCACATTAGGCACGGATCAGTTTTGCTTTGGGAGACGCAAAGATACCGGAGAGGCAATTCTGACGTTGCGGTTGATATTGGGAGCAAGACTAAAGAAAAATCAAGACAGGTTAATAGGATTTGTCGACCTGGAAAAAGCCTTAGACAATGTAAAATGGTGCGAGATGTTCGAAATTCTGAGAAAAATAGGGGTTAGCTACAGGGAAAGACGAGAAATATACAATACGTACAAGAGACAAATCTGATGAATGGAATGAACAGTCTAATGCAGGCTCGCCCAAACTGTGACCCTGGGGCGCTAGCGCCCGCGATTGCCCGCCGACAGCGCCTTGGGCGAATTCGTGTGTTGTTGCAGTGGCCGAGCCGTGTCGCTTAGCTGGCCGTACGGACCGCCCGCCGAGCCTCGCCATGCCGCTGTACGCGCGCTTCGTACGTAATTCTCTTCTTTAACAATGTTGACTGTAAGAATTAAAGAGCTTTATAACCATAATTCCATTTTTAATAAGTATTTAAACTTGGTAGGTTAAAATTATTACGTACAAAACAGCAAACTAAGGTTCAAATGGCTCTGAGCACTATGGAACTTAACATCTGAGGTCATTAGTCCCCTAGAACTAAGAACTACTTAAACCTAACTAATCTAAAGACATCACACACATCCATGCTCCAGGCAGGATTCGAACCTGCGACCGTAGCGGTCGCGCGGTTCCAGACTCAAGCGCCTAGAACCGCTCGGTCACACCGGCCGGCAGCAAACTACGGATCCGATTTCTAAACTCTGAAAAGGGATACAAAAAGATGTAGCCCGAAGTAAGACAAAAAAATATTTATTTGTAACTGCCAACAGTAAGAATGAGACTCTGTATCCCTTACATAAAATTATTTCTAAAATAGAATATTTATGACTCTAGTAAAGCAGATTCAGAAGGATGTAGGTTGCAGTAAGTACTGGGAGATGAAGAAGCTTGCACAGGATAGAGTAGCATGGAGAGCTGCGTCAAACCAGTCTCTAGTTCATTTAAGAAACTGATATATTTTTCAGAACGCGCCTATTGTACATAATGACGAGTGTGCATGTGCAGTACTAATAGAATGAACCTGAGGGTCAGAAAAGAACTAAGATGTTCTTCGATTCTTGTTTTGGATATTGTTTTCTAAAGCTCTGCGTAGTAATTCTGCCACACGAACACTAGTTACCTAAACAATAAATGGTTTGCTTGTTTTACTGCTCATCGACCTCTTTTACAGAGGTGCGCTTTCTCTGTCACTTTGTTTACGTTCGATCTGACTGCGGGACGGTCCGGCGCAGAGCAGTGGTGTGCGGTCTCACTCGCTCCGCAGCTCCTATGCCGACACTAGCGACACACAGTCGCGGACGGGGCGCTCAACTACATTGTCTTGCGCCCGCGGGGCGCTGACGCACCCGCCGGGCGCCATTCTTGGATGAGCGTGGTCTAATGACTACAGAATATGGACTGAGAGTAAATCGAAGAAAGGTTCAAATGGTTCAAATGGCTCTGAGCACTAAGGGACTCAACATCTGAGATCATCAGTCCCCTAGAAATTAGAACTACTTGAACCTAACTAACCTAAGGACATCACACACATCCATGCCCGTGGCAGGATTCAAACCTGCGACCGTAGCGGTCGCGCGGTTCCAGACTGAAGCGCCTAGAACCGCTCGGCCACGTAGGCCGGCAATCGAAGAAAGATGAAAGTAATGAGAAGTAACAGAAATGAGTACAGCGAGAAACTTAATATCAGGATTGATGGTCACGAAGTAGATGAAGTTAAGGAAATCTACTACCCAGGCGGCAAAATAACCAATGACAGACGGAGCAAGGAGGACATCAAACAGCAGACTCACTATGGCAAAAAGGGCTTTTCTGCGCAGGAGAAGTCTACTACTATCAAACATAGGCCTTAATTTGAGGAAGAAATTTCTGAGAATGTACGTTTGGAGCACAGCATTGCATGGTAGTGAGACATGTGCTGCGGGAAAACGGGAAAAGAACAGAGTCGAAGCATTTGAGATGTGGTGCTACAAACGAATGTTGGAAACTAGGTGGACTGATTAGATAAGGAATGAGGAGGTTCTGCGCAGAATCGGGGAGAGAAGGAATATGTGGAAAACACTGACAAGGAGGAGGGGCAGGATGATAGGATATTTGTTAAGACATCAGAGAATGACTTCCTTGGTACTAGAGAGAGCCTTAGAGGGCAAAAACTGTAGAGGAAGACAGAGATTGGAATACATCCAGCAAATAATTAACGATGTAGGTTGCAAGTGCTACTCTGATAGGAAGAGGTTGGCACATGAGAGGAATTCGTGGCCGGTCGCATCAAACCAGTCAGAAGACTGATGGCTCAAAACAAAAAGCGTGTTTGGTGTTTCCGTATTTTTGTCCACTGGTGTATGAAAAAAGCTCCAGTGAGCAAGACGGTGTTGTAATCAGGCCGCTTGCTGAATAGGACTGTTACTTAAGAGCTCATCGTTCACATAGAACTGAACCCACTTTATTCGTATCGTCTTTTACACAAAAGTTTAGTCTCAACACAAAAGTTTTGTCTCAAGTACAGATAGTGTTGAGGATCAGTGGACAAAGTTAAAAACCATCGTACAATATGCGTTAGATGAGTATGTGCCAAGCAAGATCGTAAGAGATGGAAAAGAGCCACCGTGGTACAACAACCGAGTTAGAAAACTGCTGCGCAAGCAAAGGGTAGTTCACAGCAAACATAAACATAGCCAAAGCGTTGCAGACAAACAAAAATTACGCGAAGCGAAATGTAGTGTGAGGAGAGCTATGCGAGAGGCGTTCAATGAATTCGAAAGTAAAGTTCTATGTACTGACTTGGCAGAAAATCCTAAGAAATTTTGGTCCTATGTCAAAGCGGTAGGTGGATCAAAACAAAATGTCCAGACACTCTGTGACCAAAATGGTACTGAAACAGAGGATGACAGACTAAAGGCCGAAATACTAAATGTCTTCTTCCAAAGCTGTTTCACAGAGTAAGACTGCACTGTAGTTCCTTCTCTAGATTGTCGCACAGATGACAAAATGCTAGATATCGAAATAGACGACAGAGGGATAGAGAAACAATTAAAATCGCTCAAAAGAGGAAAGGCCGCTGGACCTGATGGGATACCAGTTCGATTTTACACAGAGTACGCGAAGGAACTTGCCCACCTTCTTGCAGCGGTGTACCGTAGGTCTATAGAAGAGCGAAGCGTTCCAAAGGATTGGAAAAGGGCACAGGTCATCCCCGTTTTCAAGAAGGGACGTCGAACAAATGTGCAGAACTATAGACCTATATCTCTAACGTCGATCAGTTGTAGCATTTTGGAACACGTATTATGTTCGAGTATAATGACTTTTCTGGAGACTAGAAGTCTACTCTGTAGGATTCAGCATGGGTTTCGAAAGAGACGGTCGTGTGAAACGCAGCTCGCGCTATTCGTCCACGAGACTCAGAGGGCCATAGACACGGGTTCACTGGTAGATGCCGTGTTTCTTGACTTCCGCAAGGCGTTTCACACAGTTCCCCACAGTCGTTTAATGACCAAAGTAAGAGCATATGGACTATCAGACCAATTGTGTGATTGGATTGAGGAGTTCCTAGATAACAGAACGCAGCATGTCATTCTCAATTGAGAGAAGTCTTCCGAAGTAAGAGTGATTTCAGGTGTGCCGCAGGGGAGTGTCATAGGACCGTTGCTATTCACAATATACATGAATGACCTGGTGGTTGACATCGGAAGTTCACTGAGGCTTTTTGCAGATGATGCTGTGGTGTATCGAGAGGTTGCAACAATGAAAAATTGTACTGAAATTCAGGAGGATCTGCAGCGAATTGACGCATGGTACAGGGAATGGCAATTGAATCTCAATGTACACAAGTGTAATGTGCTGCGAATATATAGAAATATAGATCCCTTATCATTTAGCTACATATTAGCAGGTCCGCAACTGGAAGCAGTTAATTCCATAAACTATCTGGGAGTACGCATTCGGAGTGATTTAAAATGGAATGATCATATTAAGTTGATCGTCGGTAAAGCAGATGCCAGACTGAGATTCATTGGAAGAATTCTAAGGAAATGCAATCCGAAAACAAAGGGAGTAGGTTACAGTACGCTTGTTCGCCCACTGCTTGAATACTGCTCAACAGTGTGGGATCCGTACCAGATAGGGTTGATAGAATAGATAGAGAAGATCCAACGGAGAGCAGCGCGCTTCGTTACAGGATCATTTAGTAATCGCGAAAGCGTTACGGAGATGATAGATAAACTCCAGTGGAAGACTCTGCCGGAGAGACGCTCAGTAGCTCGGTACGGGCTTTTGTTATAGTTTCGAGAACATAGCTTCACCGAAGAGTCAAGCAGTATATTGCTCCCTCCTACGTATATCTCGCGAAGAGACCATGAGGATAAAATCAGAGAGATTAGAGCCCACACAGAAGCATACCGACAATCCTTCTTTCCACGAACAATACGAGACTGGAATAGAAGGGAGAACCTTTAGAGGTACTCAAGGTACCCTCCGCCACACACCGTCAGGTGGTTTGCGGAGTATGGATGTAGATGTAGATGTAGTTTTAGCGATAATATTAATCATCCGAATTGGTTTCTTCCAAAGATATTGAAATGCTGATCTAAAAGCAACGAGAGGTTTTATCTTGTTCTAGACGACTGTTAACCTCAAATTATCTGACGAATGAAGTGGTGAATGCCAGGCTGGATCTAACAGCTGCCCACCACATGCAACGAAACTAATCTGCATTATCAACGGTTTGAGCCCGGAAATAAAAACCTAGGAGCGCTACCCACTCGTAACCACAACAAACAGCTTTACGTGTTATGCAGCAGTGTGTTAATAATTTGGCCACTACGCACAACGGCAGCACCATCACACTTAAGCAACACGTTAGTGTCTTCCTGATTATATTTGTAAAAAGAAGCGTTGGCTATTCAAGGGAGAGGTTTTGGGAAATATGGTTCATAAATGAAAGTCGATACCGCAGTATAAATATTTATTCTAAACCGTACGGAATCTTATTACAGTGCGACTCTCCGGAAACAAAGACACGGGAAACTAACATTAAATCCTGAAGTTAATTAGGCGGAACCATGATTGGCGCCGTTAGGGAGACTGAAAGAGGAACGAAATAAGATTTCCTCGTCTGCGCAACTCACATTTTCAGGTAAATAGGAGAAATACACTCCTGGAAATGGAAAAAAGAACACATTGACACCGGTGTGTCAGACCCACCATACTTGCTCCGGACACTGCGAGAGGGCTGTACAAGCAATGATCACACGCATGGCACAGCGGACACACCAGGAACCGCGGTGTTGGCCGTCGAATGGCGCTAGCTGCGCAGCATTTGTGCACCGCCGCCGTCAGTGTCAGCCAGTTAGCCGTGGCGTACGGAGCTCCATCGCAGTCTTTAACACTGCTAGCATGCCGCGACAGCGTGGACGTGAACCGTATGTGCAGTTGACGGACTTTGAGCGAGGGCGTATAGTGGGCATGCGGGAGGCCGGGTGGACGTACCGCCGAATTGCTCAACACGTGGGGCGTGAGGTCTCCACAGTACATCGATGTTGTCGCCAGTGGTCGGCGGAAGGTGCACGTGCCCGTCGACCTGGGACCGGACCGCAGCGACGCACGGATGCACGCGAAGACCGTAGGATCCTACGCAGTGCCGTAGGGGACCGCACCGCCACTTCCCAGCAAATTAGGGACACTGTTGCTCCTGGGGTATCGGCGAGGACCATTCGCAACCGTCTCCATGAAGCTGGGCTACGGTCCCGCACACCGTTAGGCCGTCTTCCGCTCACGCCCCAACATCGTGCAGCCCGCCTCCAGTGGTGTCGCGACAGGCGTGAATGGAGGGACGAAAGGAGACGTGTCGTCTTCAGCGATGAGAGTCGCTTCTGCCTTGGTGCCAATGATGGTCGTATGCGTGTTTGGCGCCGTGCAGATGAGCGCCACAATCAGGACTGCATACGACCAAGGCACACAGGGCCAACAACCGGCATCATGGTGTGGGGAGCGATCTCCTACACTGGCCGTACACCTCTGGTGATCGTCGAGGGGACACTGAATAGTGCACGGTACATCCAAACCGTCATCGAACCCATCGTTCTACCATTCCTAGACCGGCAAGGGAACTTGCTGTTCCAACAGGACAATGCACGTCCGCATGTATCCCGTACCACCCAACGTGCTCTAGAAGGTGTAAGTCAACTACCCTGGCCAGCAAGATCTCCGGATCTGTCCCCCATTGAGCATGTTTGGGACTGGATGAAGCGTCGTCTCACGCGGTCTGCACGTCCAGCACGAACGCTGGTCCAACTGAGGCGCCAGGTGGAAATGGCATCGCAAGCCGTTCCACAGGACTACATCCAGCATCTCTAGGATCGTCTCCATGGGAGAATAGCAGCCTGCATTGCTGCGAAAGGTGGATATACTCTGTACTAGTGCCGACATTGTGCATGCTCTGTTGCCTGTGTCTATGTGCCTGTGGTTCTGTAAGTGTGATCATGTGATGTATCTAACCCCAGGAATGTGTCAATAAAGTTTCCCCTTCCTGGGACAATGAATTCACGGTGTTCGTATTTCAATTTCCAGGAGTGTAACACAACGAACTGCGCTTCCAGAATGCGCAAGCAGTCAGATAAATGCGAGCTGCTCAGAGTGCGGTATCTGAGGTATTAAACTGACACCTCACACCGTAGCAGAAAGCGACACTTGCATCTTCAGACTGCACAGTCAGTACAGGACGAGAGCCAGGGAGCAAATGATAGCCGGCACGTGATGATTCCTAGAAGTGAATGACAAGAATTCAAAGTTCCCAAACTCTCTTTGGAGGGGCAGCGATATCTTGTTGCCAATGTGACGAAAGTACTCCTAAACATGAAAATAGAAGGAAATGGTGCAGAAGTTTTCCTGATACAGTATACCAATATGCGTAAGCAATTTTTAAAGTTGGTATCGAGTCTGACCGGACTTTTACTATTGGTAGATGAAGTATACACAGTGTCTAGTAGGGAGTTAGTAAATAGGACTGGCCCAACAGAAATACTGTTGAGATGGTGCGAAGTTATCCACGTTTTAATGGGATTCGGAAGATAGGTTTCTTGTTGACTTTCATGCCGAATAGATACTTGCAACATCTGAATTGGGCACTTGGCGGCTAAGACGCCGTAGGGCCATGCGTCAGGGATTAATTCCCGGAAATTAGCTCAGACTACCACCCAGCTCGAGGCCAGCTTTATCTGTCACAACTCCACAGCAAACGTGGGATGTCCCGGAATCCGCTGCTTACATGAGAACCCTTCAGCCGTAGACCAGCAGTTTCTACTGCCCGCTTTAATAGTAAAACAATAATAACTGAACTGATACAGGATCGTGATATGATTTGCACCAGCCACGTCATAATAGGGTGTTCCAAAAACGATGATATTAATTGGTTAGATGAAGTAAGAGAGCTAATGTATCAATTTCTTGTAAAAGTTCTAGTCTGGAAAGGACTGAATTTAAAATTACAAGGCCATAAGTGTCTTGGGGTAATCTTGTCAGCTGATTGTGAGAGCTGATGAAACGTTGCCTGTCGATCTACTGAAATGTTGTATTAAGCAGAAGCGGGCCTACCCGGAGATGCAAGGAATGCGCTGCACCCGTGTGCCATCTGCAGAGAGCACCGAAGGCAACCGTCATGGTCCATAACCAAGAACTCTCTATTATTATTTGCTGAATACCGATTTAATAAAATCCGAATTACGTTTAGAACTATTTTAAGTGAAAACCACACAACTTTCTCCTTTCTACAAAACTTATACAACAGAAAAAGAAAATAAATTCAGAAGGAAGAAGAAGCCTCTGTTAAAATGTACAAAATAAACTGAGCAGCAGCTTAAACTCCGATACGGATCAAAATGACGTCTTTAATAAAACAGAGCTTTTACCATTGTATCGTCTCTAAGGAGATCTACGACTATCTTTAACACTGAGTGAGATAGTACGCGCAATATAATTTTTATGATACTATAAAATTAATCTGTTATTAGTCGTAATTTTTATGGTTCCTTTTATCCTAGTAAAAATACTTTGCGCCTTTCTATCCACGCTTTTTAAAAGTTATGTCCCTGTTCTTTTATTATTTGACTCTTACATACCATTGATTTTTTAAAGTTTGCGTATATAGAACTGTTTGTAATTTTGTTACGGCAAGTAAGAGTGCTTTTAACGTTGTCGCCTCCTATCCTACAACAACAGAATCTCAATATAGACAAGTGTAATGTGCTGCGAATACACAGAAAGAAAGATCCTTTATCATTTAGCTACAATAGAGCAGGTCAGCAACTGGAAGCAGTTAATTCCATAAATTTACCTGGGAGTAGGCATTAGGAGTGATTTAAAATAGAATGATCATATAAAATTAATCGTCGGCAAAGCAGATGCCAGACTGAGATTCATTGGAAGAATCCTACGGAAATACAGCCCGAAAACAAAGGAAGTAGGTTACAGTACACTTGTTCTCCCACTGCTTGAATACTGCTCACCGGTGTGGGATCCGTACCAAGTAGGGTTGATAGATGAGATAGAGAAGATCCAGTGGCGAGCAGCGTGCTTCGTTACAGGATCATTTACTAATCGCGAAAGCGTTACGGAGATGATAGATAAACTCCAGTGGAAGACTCTGCAGGAGAGACGCTCAGTAGCTCGGTACGGGCTTTTGTTGAAGTTTCGAGAACATACCTTCACCGAGGAGTGAAGCAGTATATTGCTCCCTCCTACGTATATCTCGCGAAGAGACCATGAGGATAAAATCAGAGACATTAGAGCCGACACAGCGGCTTACCGACAATCTTTCTTTCCACAAATAATATGAGACTGGAATAGAAGGGAGAACCTTTAGAGGTACTCAAGGTACCCTCCGCCACACACCGTCAGGTGGCTTGCGGAGTATGGATGTAGATGTAAATATAGGTGTAGAACTTAGCAGCTCGGAATTAACAGCCACGGCTATTTTACAATTGATTCTTGTATTACATAAAATATTTTAAATTCTTTTACACAAACTAAAAGCTACATAATATATCAGTTAATAATCCTATCCTCAATAAGCCTTTGCAAATAACAGTTTAATCTGTCATCATAAGAAGACTGTTATGAATGCCACCTAGAGGCAAAATTGTTAGCTCACAGTGAGCCATGGTGTACGGCTTGTGTCAGTTTGGGCTCTGATGGTGTGCCAGAAAGTAGTAGGAGGCGACATGAGATTGTGTATGGTTTCCTGCATGTGCGTCAGTCAGCTTGAATGCATTGATGACATGTGTAATTATAAATTTCGTTTCCTACCTTATGTTGTATATTTGTATCACAGGTTTTTAAGGGGATATCGCGAAAAACGTAATGTGAAAAAATGTTCAAATGTGTGTGATATATTATGGGACTTAACTGCTAACGTCATCAGTCTAAGCTTACACACTACTTAACCTAAATTATGCTAAGGACAAACGCAAACACTCATACCCGAGGGAGGGCTCGAACCTCCGCCGGTATCAGCCGTAACGTGAAATTAATAACAATCATATTGGTAACCAAGACTAATGTAATTCCATTTGACGATTCTTCCTGGACGACTACACAGCCCAGTTACACATACCCTTTTTTTGTTTCTAAACAATTTATTTCTGTATCCCCGAATTTATCGACAGCACTTAGATTTTATATCAGCATTACGAGTCACAATAGCTCACACTGTAACACATTGTTCTAACTGAAAAAATTATAAAAATTAATCTCATGTCGACGTCGTCGAAAAGTAGATTAAACAGTTTATCTCTAAATAGTAGTGAAAGCGATATCCCTATTGAAAATCATGACATTGTCAAAGATTTTGCGAATACTGAAGCTCGAGAAATTGATTTTCTGTAAACATATTCTTATTTTCAAAGGTAAATGACTAACAAATGATTTAGTGATGAGTTTGTGTGTGATACTATTTTTGTGAAAGTCGCTAAATAAAATTAGTACCGCAACAAATTTTTAAACGCTAAGGTTGGATTTGTTACACAGCGTAACTTCAACCACAGCAGAGGCTCCGTGGCTGAGGTCGCTAACACATGCTTGTGCGGTGGCCCTCGACCCGGGGGTAAGCCGGTTCGAATCCTGATCACCAGACTTTGCGCCAATGTCCTGGTTTAAATACCAAACCTCTCCGCAGTGTCTCATGAAGCGAGGGCATGTGACGCTTTTGGTCAATATGTTCAAATGTGTGTGAAATCTTATGGGACTTAACTGCTAAGGTCATCACTCCCTAAGCTTACACACTATTTGACTTAAATTATCCTAAGGACAAGCACACACACACATGCCCGAAGAAGGACTTGAACCCCCGGCGGGATCAGCCGCGCAGTCCATGACTGCAGCGCCTCAGACCGCTCGGCTAATCCAGCGCACACTGTTGGTGGTGATCTGTCCGTCGGATGGGGAAGTTATGTTCGGCGGTCTCCTTAACTAGTCGCAAAGTGTAGGTTATGTGCCGGCACCGGGTTTCACCATCTCCCTTCTCTCATCGTTATCATCATCATCACATCATCATCACATCATCATCATCATACAACACAAACATTAACTACATTTTACACGCAGACGTCGGCCGCAGTGACCGAGCGGTTCTAGGCGCTTCAGTCTGGAACCACTTGACCGCTACGGTCGCAGGTTCGAATCCTGCCTCGAGCATGGATTTGTGTAATGTCCTTAGGTTGATTAGGTTTCAGTAGTTCTAAGTTCTAGGGGACTGACGACCTCAGATGTTAAGTCCCATAGTGCTTAGAGCCATTTGAACCATTTTTTTTTACAGGCAGACACAACACATACATATATTATTACAAATATTGTAATGGAGCACATTGCAAATGAATTTTTTAAAAATCAGTAAGGGGCGCATCCCGGCGACGGACAGACTAGGGCCGTCTCTGTTATTGGGTACATACACTAAGTCGAAATATTATGGCCACCTTCTCAACAGTCAATTGGTCCACCTTTGGAAAGCAATGCAGTAACGATTCTGCTTGGCATAAATTCGACAAGTACTTGGTAGGTATCTCGAGGCATGTGACACTAGATATCTACGCAAAGGTCACGCGATTCCCGTAAATTACCGGCCGATGATTCACTGTCTCCCGATAGCGCCCCAGACGTCGTCCATCAGGTCCAAACCAAACGAATTTGGTGGCCAAGACACCAAAGCGAGTTCTTGTGTCATGCCCTTCAAACTGCACTGATAATTATTCTGCTGGCAGATGCCACTGACATCGAGGAAGATAAGTATGAAGGGATGCAGGCGGTCCGCAATAGTGTTCACATAGTCAACAGCTGTCATGATGCCAGTCCCATGGAAACAGAAGTGAATGTCGTCCATAGCATAACAGAGAAACCACCGGCCTGCGTCTGTGGTGCGGTGCATGTTCGATCAAGTAATTTATGTCTGCAATTATCTGTCACCTTATTTATGTCATTTCATTGTAAGCTAACCATTTATGTTCCTTTTTTAGTGGAATGATTAAAAAAAAGCAGTGTGCACCTGAATGACGGTGTATCGGGACACGACCATCGAGCTGGTGCCGTAGGAAACCTGATTTCTCCGACACGTTTCCGTTGACCCACAGCGCAGTCTTCATGATCCAGTGCCTACTGCAGTCGGGATTGACGATGTCGTTGGGTCAATACGGGAACACGTAGGGATCGCATGCCGAGGAGTGCCAAGCTCAACAACGTGTGCTAAATGGTGTGCTCCGAAACTACGATCATGTGTGGGATGCTTACCGAATGGGACTAACAAGGAATATTGAGCGTTCACAGAGACGGACAGCATGAATGGTCACATGTGTGTTTAATCCGTGGGAGAGTGCCACAAAGGGACTGAAGGAACTGTACCGCAAGACTCTTGAAGGTGGACGTGAGCTATCCCGAGAAATTCTACTAACAAAGTTTCAAGGACCAGCTTTAAATGATGACTCCAGGAATATAATACAATCCCATAAGTATCGTTCACACAATAATTACTACACGCACATAGGCACTCTAAATCATTCTTCCTGCGCTCCGGACGTGAATGGAACAGGAAGAAGCCCTAATAGCTGGCACATTGGGACGTACCCTCTGCCATGCATCTCACGGTGGTCTCTAGACTATAGATGTAGAAACACTTCTGCCTGCGCCAGCATTATTCTCTGTCGTAAGGTCTGCCACAGTTCGCTGCCTATCCTGCTTCACAGAGTGGGCAAGCCTCTGACCATTTCCTGTGATGAGTGGTGGTCGTCCAACACCTTGTCGCCTACTGGTGGTTTCACCGTCCTTCAATAGCTTCGCCGGTTCCAAGATGCTCGTTCCAAGGTGCCGGGCCATAATAATCTGCCCTTCGTCTTATGTCAGTGGACATTACTGGCCGTTATGATACTGGTTCCCCATTCGCTCCTGCGCACCTTATACACCTTGCCCGCGTCGTTCAGTTTCGCTTTGGACAGTTGGCCATAATGTTTTGGGTCATGAGTATAGTTGCTAACATTTTAGGATGGTAAACTCCGATTATTGTGTGGGATTACACCATGTGCGGAAGGATAGGATATTCAGCTAACTATGTTTTGCAATGGTTTCAACTACCTACATGCATGTTTTTCCAACGTGATGAAGATCAAGCTCATTTTGAACTTCTTCCTCCTGAAAGATTGGGTCAGGCGGAGCCTGAAAGGTGGATGGTATAAAATGACTTTTATCTTAATAATATGAATATTTATATATGTGTTTGGAGAAAGAGAGAGATTGATTTTGACTGAGACTTTACTTTAAGTCGTAACTGGTACCTGAATTTTGTTTGTTGCCTCCTTGAATGATCGGCTTCTGTACCAGTTGGTGACGTATTATAATTATTGTTCTTTAAGATTTAAAGTACGACCTGTTGGTTACTTGGCCGTATTACGGATAGCTTTGAGCCCAATTTTTCGAAGCTTATCATACCTAAGGGACCACTGTTGTAAGTAAATAAGATCAAACAGCAATCTGCTTTTCGTGAGAATAGGAGATTGCTTGGCACACAAACTTCCTTCAGACTACAGGTTGTATATCTTTCCAAATGGTTCAAATGGCTCTGAGCACTATGGGACTTAACATCTGTGGTCATCAGTCCCCTAGAGCTTAGAACTACCTAAACCTAACTAACCTAAGGACATCACACACATCCATGCCCGAGGCAGGATTCGAACCTGCGACCGCAGCGGTCACGCGGTTCCAGACTGAAGTGCCTAAAACCGCACGGCCACACCGGCCGGCCTTCGTTAACATTCTGAAGTGGGGCACCGTGTGAAACGCTTTCCGGGAATCTAGGAATAAGAAATCTGCCTGTTGCCTTTCATCCATCATTCGTAGGATATCATCTGAGATAAGGACTAGCTGAGTTTCACACGAGATATGCTTTCTAAATTCGTACCGATTTGTGGACAGAAGCTTTTCCGTCTCAACTCTGGAGAGGATATCCTAACAAGACGCTTCAACCCATGCGATGCAACATAGGGGGTTGAGAATGAAAACTGTACGCGAAAGAGAAGGTTCCGAGTTCGAACCTCCATCCGGTAAACAGTTTGAATTTCCCTAGAAGTTTCAATGTAGGAGTAATTTGAATGTGTAGGACAGAATTTCATTCTTGCGTGAATGAAACTGGCGTCACTTTCTCTGTGAATGTAGCATCTTACGTAAGTTTTGCATATAAATAAAGGTATCAAAACACGTGTAGCTTACACGGATTTTTATAATCAAGATCCCAAGCCCAAATTTCTTTCTTTTCTCGTTTTTGCTAATAACTTTCGTCTTATTCGTCTTGGCCCAGTGTTTTGTATGTTAGATTGATACATACGCCGATCTCCATTACCCCTTGAAGCCTGTGTCGTTATCGAGTGTATTTGTCTTGCGAACTGCCTATTTGGCAAGCACACTCATCGTTTCATTATGTTTCATCTCGCTTTCCGGAACACGGGATCCTCATTAAACAGTTACTTGCTAGCTTGAAAAAGGGGGTGGGAGTAGCTGGGACTGAAAATTGATTGAGATGAGATAATTACAATTTACTGATTGACTAACCATTTTCATTACACAGCATAACGCGCCACTACACAATGTTGAGCAATAATTGCTCAGGCACTGGTTGTAACTGTTCTATCGAGTCTTCAAATCAGAAGTAAATGTAAGGGAAGCCTACACAAATTCAGTCAGGTTTCTCGAGACACAATAATTATGAACTATTCAGTTGGCTGACTAATCAGTGTCCACTTACATTCTTTTCATCCACGCAACTAATATAACTAGAGTTAAGCTGGAGTCTTACATAAATTAGTCATTCATTCCAACCACGAAAAGCCTGCACTCTTACGCAGGATCAGTTAAAGCGAGGTTCCCATCCACAAGCAACGTCGCTTTCAATGGCGTGACGTAGTGTACAGCTTCTGTAGCATTGTAAGTCTTGCCAGGCCACAATGATTTTAAATACATTTCCATCAAATCAGGCAGAATTTATCTTGAAGTGTCTTACTATCGGCAGTGTGCGAAGTCCACTCAAAACACGAAGCCTGCAATCCATTCCGGATGTTCTAATTTTCATCCCTGCACTCCTTTTCCCTCGTAAATTCAACAATAGCGAGATTTAAATCGAAAAATCGTGCCAGACATTCCACTTGACTTAACCACAGTGCTTTGCAGTTATATATGAAGCCTCCATACTCTTCGTTCATTTCCACTGAAAGCAACTGAAAATGGAATAATTGGTGCAACTAGCGAAATTTTACTATTCGTACCATTAATTTCTTCAAATGCTCCATGCCTGCAAATTTAGCACAAAGTGCTTCTTGATGTACAGTACGATGAATCCTGTCTGTCGATAGTTGAAATTTTTTGCTCTATCGTTGTTATCTAAAAATTTACATTCTTTCTGCACGGTACTATAATGTCTTTTCATAGCAAATAAGCAGTACCCGTCACTTATGCGAATTGAGAATTCTCATTCCTATCTTCTGTCATTCCCCTTCATTTTAAAGGATTGTGGCTGTACATCGCTAAACTGCCTCTTCTTGTGCAAACAGCCACTGGAGACGTGAACGTCCTTCATACCATGAACAAATGGCGAAGGATATACAGCACTTGCGCTGACACCACGATTCTGCCAAACTCAGAGAGTTGTGCTGACCTTAAAATGCTGCAACTCAATGCTAAATGAAATGTCGCGCTGTTCCGGATACTTTCGAGAAGGACCGAGCAAAGCCGAATGACATGCCAAGCCTTGGCCCGCCCGCAGCCTGCACACACTATACACGTGAAGTTTGGCACGCCGTGGCCGGCCCTGCTGTAGAGGATGTTGTGTTAGAACTGCGGTATACGGACGAGCGTTGTCCTGTTGGAAAATACCCCTGGAATGCTGTTCACGAATGGCAGACACAACAGGTCGAATCACCGGATTGATGTACAAATTTGTTGCCAGGTTGCGTGGGATAACAACGAGTGCTCCTGCTTCTAACAACCCTACCACAACAAAGGCGAAAAATTAATTATGATTGTAGCGCTGTTCACGCTGCTAAATATTGCATTTTCGGGAAACAACAAAGTTATATTATGTGGCAGGTGTCATTAGAGCACAGTTAATAAAGTCATTTCTTGAAATAATGGATAAACTAGGCACTCATCTTTTCGTGTTTCCCACGCTGGTCTCGTTGTGAACTCATCGCCCAATCGTCGAAAATCTTGGTAGTGATGATTCCAAGTTCTGATGCAAAGAGGCGCAGGTGTTATTCTGCGACATTCAAAAGTTTTATAGATGTGTTTCAGAAACCATTCTTGAAGATTGAACTTTTGCAAATTAGGACAATGGCGATGTAAAAAAAAGTAATCAGCACTCCGAATTTAAGTTACACCTCTTATTTGTTACTTTTGTTCCAATATCACGTACCTCGTTCCAATACATCACTTCACAATATAAAACATATTTGAAAATATCTTCCTCACTCTTAAAGTTCACATTTCATAAACTGACTACAATTTGCGTCTTTTTAACATGACGACCAAAGCTTGACTCTCCAATAACCGCTTACGCGCCCAAAAATCAGAGTTGCAAGTACGTCAATGATCATAGCGACAAAAGAAAGAATACACATAAGAATAATATCATTGCAATATACACATATCGATGTATCGAAGTACCTCAACATTATTGAAATCAAATCTGAATGTTGTCACAGAAATATGTTAACTATTTTACAGAAACACAGTAGAATATTGCTGGTATCGAGAGGTTGAGGTGCCGTAATGGTTACGTAATTCAAATACCATTACATGCAGCCATACGAAATTGCGCCCCAGAAGTTAATTCAAAATGTAGGGCTAGTGTCTCTAGCACGCAGATACAGGTTGGCTGCAACTCCTCATCTGGCCTCCTCCGAACCAACTCAAGGCCATCACTGACAACGAGATAGAACCAGCTTTCATCAGAAAACACAACAGATCTCCACCCTGTCCTCCAATAATCTCTCGGTTGACACCGCTGAAGTCGCAAATGGTGGTGGTTTGGGTTCAGTGGAGTTCACGCTACAGGCCGTCTGGCACGCATCTGGTCTTGAAGTAACTCTTGTGTCGCTGTGGTGCCCACTGCTACTCAGATTGCTGCTGCAGATGCAGTACGATGTGCCAGAGCCGTATGCCTAATACGATGCTCACGATGGTCTTCTTCCCTCTTGGTAGTGCCACGTGGCAGTCAGAGCCCGTTCTTCTTGCGACTACCGCTGCCAGCAATCATGTACAAGGTTACATTACTGCCTGTTCTTTCTGCAGTATCGCAGAAGTAACATACAGCTTCTCGTAGCCCTGTTACACAACCTCATTCAAACTCAGTGAGGTTTTGATAATGGCGTCTTTGTCGCCTTAAGTCATTCTTGACTGGCATCAACTCACCACGTCCAATCTCAAACGTAACTACCGTCACGACCGTTACGGTGTGTAATTAAATCAAAACTGATATGCATCCTCATAGTGTCACTGCTAGTGTCACTCTTATGCTAATGGCCTAAGATCTGAATAGATGTCATCTTTCAGATGTGGAAAAACGTCCACCAACTTTCATTTTTGTCGCACAACTCCTTCTTGATGTTGCGATTTTTTTCCGTCAGTGTGTAAACACTTGTACCGCTAAATAACGAACATAAACAAAAAATAAAAATGCACGTGCAGCTGTTTATTTTTTTTTTAATCTAGGTTTCGACGCTCCTGCGAAAAGCAGTTATATGTTCATTATATCTGGTCCGCAAGATACACCCATTCATCTCAGTTTCATATTCACGCCTGCAGCATAGAGGTATGTATTCCTCACGATATACTTTAAGTACATCGTTCTCTGAGATTTTTAGAAAGGCAGCGATTTGCATTTTTACCCTCCGGATTTTCAGTTGTCTTCCTCTCTGCGAAAACGCAAACAGTATCAGTGATTAGTTCTGTTTTATTAGTCAAATGAGCTAGTAGCTCTTTAGGAAGTTTCCGATTTACGTATTTAGCACCATTTTATGGAAGCGTAGTTTAATGAAATATTTTTGCGGCATATGAAATATTAACCGCTATCGTGCTAGAATGAGATGAATGCATGTTGGAAATTAACATCTACAATGCTCAAAAATAATTAAATTTTCTCTTTCGTCTTGCAACAACAACCACAACCCCTTAGAAATTTATGTTCGCAGAGCTAGTTGCCTAACACTAACAGAATATCAGAGACAAAATAATTGTTTCCATATCTCGTAAGTGGTGTCCAAAAAGACACAATATTAATTGTTACCTATTTACGACTATTGTAGCACAGAATTTTTTTTTTAAATATGAGACTTCTTTCCTTCACTATTCTTTAGAAATGATTCTTGTTCTACGTATCATTTGGTTGGATTTATTTATGGATGTTAACT
This sequence comes from Schistocerca gregaria, assembly GCF_023897955.1. Taxonomy (NCBI): domain Eukaryota; kingdom Metazoa; phylum Arthropoda; class Insecta; order Orthoptera; family Acrididae; genus Schistocerca; species Schistocerca gregaria. The sequence continues at coordinate 1,010,436,273 of NC_064920.1, read as the reverse complement.
AGCCTTATTAGCCTCAAACCCCTTTTAATTTTATTGTTCCTATATGGTTACTGTAGTGCTACTCATTCTATTGACTACATCCCCATCCCTCACAGCCAGACATATTGCCCTTGTTGAACTACAAGCCTTTAACTTCGGACACCAAAATCTACGTGTAAAGACAGTATAAAACGACATGACCAATCTACAGTAAGAATTTTGTTTTGACTGCCTGTACAAAAATTGTTTATATTTACTAACCAATTCCACAACGTTAATATAAATGAAAAAAAAATATTTGATATTTTTGTATCACTAATGTAAAGAAAAGCAATAACCTGTTTTTCTTACTATTGATCAGACTCTGTGTTGATAGCCATACTCTTTTTTACAAGCTGTGCCCTGCAACGTCCTTTCTCAAATTTGTGGTTCGTGCAGTGGCAGTGTCTTAGCATGAGGAACTAATGTCGGTATAAAAAGTCTCTCATACAGGTGAAAGGACATCTTCATATTCTTCCCAAACTATCGTGCTGAGCCAAATTTATCTCTCTTGTATATTTAAGAACATTGGTTTGTTTATTCACTCTTCCTCTTTCTTTCTTTGGCCTTCGTCCCGCGCCAATGCAGGGACGGCCTCGTTATTACGGATTTGGCAGTGTTAGTTGCAGAGAGTGGCCGGATGCCCTTCGTGCCGCCACCCCAAATCCCCTGGGATAAGTAGTGTACCCCAACTGTCTGCGTCTAGTGTAAGCCATGAATTAGTGCAAACGTGTTCAATGTCTATGAGTCGTGTAACGGAGGTGGAACGTGGGGACCAGCCCAGTATTCACCTAGCGGGACGTGGAAAACTGCCTAAAAACCACATCCAGGTTGGGCGGCATACCAGCCCTCATCGTTAATCCGCTGGGGGGATTCGATCAGGGCCCACGCGCCTACCCGAGTAAGGAAGCAGCGCATTAGCGCTCTCGGCTACCCTGGAGGGTTTTATTCAATCTCCCTCTCGTCCCACTAATGCCTGTATGCTTTAAATTCCTTAGTTACATTTTGGCTATCCTCTGACTGTCTATTGACTGTAATTTAGAATACATGTTCAGATTCAATAAAGGTTCGCTGTATACTAGTATTTGTACCTCTACACCACATATTCCTTACTTACGGGTTCATTAAGATATTTCCTGCTTGACGTACCATTTCCTATGCTCGTTGCAACTTTCTTTGTGGAAATCATGGACCTAACAACTTCAATCTTTATTTCCTCTGACCACGTGTCGTCCTATATTTGTATATTTCCCTGCAAACGGTTTTACTAACGTAAAGTTCTCTAGATTTGTTACACGTCAATGTGCAAGGATTTCCACTAGGTATCTCACTGTAAAGTGAACACACTTATCATTATCCTGCGAAAGATCCAGTACACTTTGAAATGATTGAGCTCACTCTGCTGTGTAGTTTAAAACGTGGAATGTGGTTCATTTTCCTCTTTTTCAAAGTGAACAGGAACTGTTTCCACCAATCTAGTTTACAATCATTATATTCCCCATATCGTCTGGTTGTGCAGACTCCTCTTTAATTTTCTGATGTTCTCCTGCCTCTGCACAATATCAATCACCTCTTTCCTCTACTCCATGGTGTGGGTACTACTTGAGGCTGATCACTCGCATGATGTTTCGGTTTGTAACTAAGTCACGGCATAACCAACCTACTGTCAGTACGGAAAACAATACTTTTTAGCCACACATATCTAAGCTTCTGTAACTTTTCCATAGACTTTACGTTCTTTTGTCTCCACCTGAGCCCCTATTTGCATTTCCATTTTATCTGATTAATCACTACAATTGCTACTGTTTGAATATTTACAGTACGTTAATGTGTGCATTGCTCAAGCATATCTATAGATTTTGTTAAGTAGGATCTTGTTTCCAACTCAGGCACTCTTATTGCAAATGAACAATAAATATCTCCGCACCACTTAAAAACTTTCTTGTCTGAAAATGAAACGATACAAATGTTTGTCATTGTCAGTATTTACTTTTCAGCCGGCCGGGGTAGCCGAGCGGTTCAAGGCGGTATAGTCTGGAACCGCGCGACCTCTACGTTCGCAGGTTAGAATCCTGCCTGCGGCATGGATGTGTGTGTTGTCCTTAGGTTAGTTAGTTTTAAGTAGTTCTAAGTTCTAGGGGACTGATGACCTGAGAAGTTGAGTCTCATAGTGCCCAGAGCCATTTACTTTTGAGAGTAGTTGTTTTTGATTTTCTTTCAGTTCCATTCGACCTTTCGAAATTCTTCTTGACGCTACTTATTTTTATTTCACCCATTACTTAGCTAAAGCTTTAATTTACGTTCATCACCATGGTACTCTGATAGCGATTCTCTAGAGCGAATAACTACACACTGCATTTCTATTTTTCTCAGAAACATTGATAAACTACAGCAGTGTCACAAATCCTGTGTGTTTTAATAATGCTTGTCCTGCTACCGAGCTAACAACATCCTCGTATTTCGCTTCAGTAATTCTGTTTTATTTTCCTCTAATTTATGGAAATCAGTGTAATGTGGCCGGATGGAGTGATTTACATTGCAACACTTTGCACCTAAAGTTATGTTTATGTGCTGCATTGCGTCATGGTAATTGACGCATAACATGGCGGTTAAACTAGCATTACTTCCAAATACCCACTGAAAGCCTGTAGTATTGTTTTCTAACGATGTTGTCCAGATCTATGAATATTTTTGACTCTCTGACCCGTGCCCTATGTTAATAACTCTCCGCCGATTTTATTTGACCACTACATCACCAATGCCTTTTATAATCTCTAAAAATTTAAAAACAGTTCTTTGCTTGAAATAATTAAGAGCGGTGGGTACTGTTACTATGCCGCTTTCAGCTGCACTCATGTGTCGCCATATGGGAATTTTAAGTGCTGTGGCTAGAAAACATTTCAGAAGATTGCACACGGGCTTACGCCCTACACAAATGTAATTTCCTTTCAAACAATCTCTAGTAATTGTCGCCAGGCTAGCGAATACCAATCAAGATAACAAAATAAGATTTTCGATGCGCAAACATTTATTTACAGAGCGTAAGGAAAGCCAGAGGCTTTTGCAGAACAAACATCTGTATTATAGGTGGACACTGGTTTCTGTAAAAAGAAATGTCAAACCCAGATCGCTCTGTTCGTCCATGACCTCCACAGCACATTACGGCACCCACGTTGATGCCGTGTTCCTTGACTTCTGGAAGGCATTCTATACAGTTTCACACTGTCGCTTAGTAAGCGAAACACGAACTTAACGGGTATTGCATCAGGTTTGTGACAGGTCTTAGAGATTCCTAGTGCATGTAATTCAACGCGTCGTTCTTAACGGTACTAAAACGTCACATGTGAAAATAACTTCGGGTAAGCTACTACAAACAGCATAGTGAACGCATTATTGTAGCCAAGATAGACACGAGGCCCACGCCTACCGCAGTAGCAGAAGTTTATATGCCAACTACCTCTAGTGAAGGGAGGCGAAAATTTAATACTCATGGGGGACTGGAATTCGATAGTAGGAAACGGAAGAGAAGGAGAAGTAGTAGGTGAATGTGGAATGGGGTAAGAAATGAAAGAGGAAGCCGCCTTGCAGAATTTTGCACAGAGAATAACTTAATCATAGCTAACACTTTGTTTAAGTATCATGAAAGAAGACTAGGAGGTATTAAACTGTAAGACATTTCCAGGGGCAGATGTGGACTTTGACCACATTCTATTCGTCATTAACTGAAGAAACTGCAAAAAGGGAGGAATTTAACGACATGGGTCCTTGATAAACTGCCAGAACCGAAGATTTTAGACAGTTTCAGAGGGAGAAGTAGGGAACGATTGACAAGAATAGGGGAAAGGAATACAGTACAAGAAGAATAGGTAGCTCTGAGAAGTTAGCACAGGACCAAGTAGGTAAAAAGACGAGGGCTGGTATAAATACTTGGGTAACACAAGATATATTGAACTTAAACGAAGAAAGGAGAAAATATAAAATTGCAATAAATGAGGTAGGTTGGAGGGAATACAAACGTCTAAAAAATGAGATCGACAGGATGTGCAAAATGGCTAAGCAGCAATGGCTAGAGGACAAGTGGGAGGATGTAGAGCATCTATCACTACATCTACATCTACACGATTACTCTGCTGTCCACAATGAAGTGCCTGATAGAGAGTTCAATGAACCGCCTTCAAGCTGTCTCTCTACCGTTCCACTCTCGAACGGTGCGCGGGAAAGATTAGCACTTAAATTTTTCTATGCAAGCCCTGATTTCTATTATTTTATCGTGATGATCATTTCTCCCTATGTAGATGGATACCAACAGAACGTTTTCGCAATCGGAGGAGAAAACTGGTGATTGAAATTCCATGAGAAGTTCCCGTCGCAACGAAAAGCTCCTTTGTTTTAATGGTTGCCAGTCCAATTCACGTATCATATCTGTGGCACTATTTCTCCTATTTCGCGATAATACAACACGAGCCGCTCTTCTTTGAACTTATTCGATGTCATCCGTCAGTCCCACCTGATGCCGATCCCACACTGCACAATACTCCAGAATAGAATGGAGAAGCGTGGTGTACGCAGCCTCTTTAGTAGATCCGTTGCACCTTCTAAGTGTTCTGCCAATGAATCGCAGTCATTGGCTTGCTCTACCCACAACGTTATCATGTGATCGTTCTAATTTAGGTTATTTGTAATTGTAATCCCTAAGTATTTAGTTGAATTGACAGCCTTCAGATTTGTGTGACTTATCGCGTAATCGAAATTTAGCTGATTTCTTTTAGTACTCATGTGAGTAAATTTACACTTTTCTTTATTCCGGGTCAATTGCCCCTTTTCGCACCACATAGATATCTTATCTAAATAATTTTGCAGTTTGTTTGGGTCATCTGATGACTTTACAAGACGGTAAATGACAGTATCATCTACAAGTAATCTAAGAGGGCTTCTCAGATTGTCTTCTATGTCGTTAGTATAGATTAGGAACAATAGAGAGCCTATAACACTTCCTTGGGGAACGCCGGATATTACTTGTTTTACTCAATGACTTTCCGTCTGTGGGCTTTCAAAAAATAATTAATGGTAGCTCTTAACTACGTACCCTCAGACTCAGAGCTGAAATATTAAAAGTTATGGCTGGTTTCGATGTCTGGGGGCGGGGATACGTAGTTGCCGCATTAAAAGACAAATACTGCTGAGTCTACAGTATACAATATGAATATAAACATGAATCGAATGGTCCAAGGTTCCTGTCACTCGGCAATTGCGAATTTTGAATGTAATATAGAAATTTATAAATGAAAGACTCCAATTAAAAAAAATCTGCAGGTTCTATTTTCAACGACTTTAAATGATGAGTACCATTGCAGAAGTACCTTTAAGAATGCCGTTTATTACTGCAAAACACTTATTGGTGTCGATGGTCCAGCAATTAAATAAAATATAAGTTGAATAACAATAGAATCTTACTTCACGTAATTAGTTACGAAGAACGATATAGCTCGCGAGATATTCACTTCTAAATGCATACTACGACTTCACTGCAGAAGCCACGGAAATCTAACAAGTGTACAAGTCAACATATAACACTAGTGTCTGTCACTGCTGTACCATAACCTTAAAGCAGGTTGTGAAATAAAACAATATTATAAAAGCAATTATGGTATAACGCAACAGAGCAGTGTTACCCTCTGGGAGGAATTTTGTTGTGTGGACCGTGTTGTACCTAACGGAGGTGGCTTATCGGAAATGAAAGTCAGAATTACGGAAATATTTGAACAGTAACAAACAAAATTTTGCCTATCTGCACTGTTTAACAGGTAAAGAAAACGGTCGCCAGCCTAACTCGGCAAGAGAATGATTAACATTCTCGTTCAAGAAAATAGTTATTAGTAATTTGAATGGATAAACACAACCTATACTTTGTCAAACGCGAGTTCAGTGAACTCTTGACACATACATATGTCTACGGTAAGATTGAAACTAACAGTTAAAGCAACACAAACTATTTGCAAAATTATAACAGATACCGAAACACACTATTACTTTCAGGGCTTACACAAACTGAATGGTCTTTATAAAGTTATTATTACTATTAACTGCAGAATCATTAATTGGATATAGGTTAAGTCTCTCTCAGTTAAATACGTTACTATTTAAAATGAAAGTTAATTTGAATCCACTTAAAGGTTGCTCCCCACTATCGTTTGACTAAAGAAATTAAGGTTTTCTTCATTATTGGTCTTTCCGTTACTTGTTACCGAGCATTAACCCAATAGACAAACTGTGGATCCTATTATATTATTAATAAGCACTTCTAATACACAGGAGAGACAAACACGTAGCAAACTTGAATATATAACGTTTCATACTGCAGTTTTCCACTCTTACTACATTGAGAGACAAAATTAACATATATGTAAGATACTGACTCACCTTCTGTGATTTACAACAGGCAGTAATGTGATCATTTACTAAGGAAAGCTTTATAAGCCTCAGTCTTCACAACTTTTAATTTGAAGTTGGCAATAACCCATTAATAAGCAGTTTTATTAGGAAAATTACTTTCATTAAATTTCTTTTTTTATTATGTTCAATAGGCATTAATTAGCAAAAACACTGGTCTTTAATGTTCTTTCAGCAGGGACCCTCGGAAACCACTTTAGTTCAAACGGAGAGGAACCTGAGAGGTGTTACGATAAGGAGAAAAATCAAGGTAGGTACATAAACTCAGTTATAAATTACCTTATATTTGAGCACACTAACACATCCATTTAGCTGATCCTTCACTGTACCTTATTATAGTACTCCTTTACAGTGATTGCGCAATGTGGTGGCGATTGCATGTCGGTAGGTGGAATTGCAGGTAGAATTGCTGGACTCTGTCATTTCTTGGTGGCGATGATAGATACAAATTCCAGAATAGTTCCAGCTATTTATCCAACCATCCGAGGCATTGGAAAGTAGCAGAAAAAACCTCTCTCGGAACCAGCACAGTATGCAACATTTACATGGCAGTGCACAATTTGGTAGCTCGTCCCCGACTGGTGGCTCGCCCCCGACTGATTCTCAGTTCCACCTTTTCTACCTAGGCCAACCACAATTTGCGCGCGCTACACAGTTCCGTCCCCGAGGGGAACCACAACAACTTTTACATACAGAATAACAAAGAACCCTAAGTGAGGATCAGCAGTTTATATAACAGTAAAGAAATACATTAAATAAAACAGAGCATTTGCACATATTGACATTTCTACAAAAAAATTATTCGCACAAAATCACAATTATATACAGTAAGTTTTGTTCCCTCCAAATGGGACAAAGAATTTAAATGACAGATACACTACATTGCATAGAATCATATCATGACATCGAAGTTCTTACAAAGAAATGAGTATACAATTTTATGTTATCGATTCAGTCAAACATATTTACAGAAGATCAGTGATGTAACATTAAATAAAACACAAGCAAACTACATCAGTGGAGTAATAGAGCTATGGTGTTACAAACACTATGAAATATTTCTGTCTCCCGCTACCACGTGCAAACTGCTCAACACTCTCCGAGTATTCCCTGCGACCGTCCGTCGCGCCTCCCCATCCAGCACTGCCCCGAGTCCTGTGCGACCCGATACTCCTCCCCCACTTCCATAGTCCTCCATTGATTTCTGTAGTCGCCTATCGTAGTAACGAGCGCTGTGATTGGCTAGAGCGCTCCCGCCGTGTCTCCAAACCAACGCACACTCACAGACATACTGAAACACATACGAAATACTGAATTTACATTAAAATAACTTGAAATTAAATAAATAATTTTCTGAGAAAGCATTCAGTACAATTTCGGATGAAGTTTTATGCCTGCCGCAGGTTTTAAACTCATAATTTTTTCAGCATAGCGAGGGTAGATAAAGTCACCACCGACTACAATTGTTTGAGTGGGATACCGATTTGAAATGAGACTCAAGTTTTCTTTGAACTGTTCAGCAACTATATCTTCTGAGTCGGGGGGGGGGGGGGGGGGGGGAGGGGGTCGTTCAAACGATCCAGTTAATAGTTTAGTCCGATAATCAAGTATAACTTCTACCCATACTATTTCACAGGAACTATCTACTTCAATTTCACTAAAAGGTAAACTACTACTGACAGCAATAAATACTCCACCATCAACTGTATTTAATGTAGCCTTTCTGAAGACTGTTAGGTTGTTTGAAAAAAAAAAAAAAATCAGCTGGACTTATTTCCTGCTTTAGCCAGCTTTCTGCACCTATAACTATTTGAGCTTCAGGGCTTTCTATTAGGACTTGGACCTCTGATATTTTCCCAGCACAGCTACGACAATTTACAACTACAATACCGATCGTTTCTACAATTACCTTACTGTGTTTTACCTACCGCCTTTTAGACGGACGCCCTTTCTGTGGATTCCTGAGACTCTCTAACCTAAAAAACCACCCAGTCCCTTACACACAGCACTTGCTACCCTTGTAGCCGCTTCTATGTGTAGTGGACTCCTGAGCTATTAAGCCGAAACTGGAAACCCACCACCCGATGGCGCAGGTCAAGGAATCTGCAGCCTACAGATTCATACCCTCCACTCGGCTCTGCACCAAAGGACCAAAGTCGGTTCTGTCGAAATGCTCCAGATGGTGAGCTCCGCCTTAATCTCGCAAGCAAGCCTGGCAGTCTTTACCATTCCCACTAGCCACCCGAAACCAGAGAGAATCTCCTCCGATCCAAAGTGACACACGTTATTGCTACCTACATGGGCCACCACCTGCAGTTGGCTGCACCATGTACTCTTCATGGAATCCGGAAGCACCCTTTCCATATGCGGAATGACTCCCCCCAGTATGCAAACTGGCTTCTTTCCCCTCCTTCGCAGCCTTGTTCCTAAGGGGCCCCATTATGGGCTTAACGTTGGAGCTCCCAACTACCATCAAACCCACCCTCTGTGAATGCCCAGAACTTGCGGGCCGAGAAGCTTCCTTTGGGGCAGGGTGGACGACTGCATCCGGCTTAGTAAGACGGATGTTGCATACAGGAAAGTTAGAAACCTTTGGAGAATAGAGAACCACCTGTACGAATATCAAGAGCTCGGCTGGAATACCAGTCCTAGGCAAAGAAGGGAAAGCAGAAAGGTGGAAGGAGTATAAGAGTATAAGAGTCGAGGGGCACGAAAGGGAAGCAATGGTTGAGAAGGCAGTGAGACAGGGTTGTAGCCTATCTCAGATGATATTCAATGTACATATTGAGCAAGGTGTAAAGGAAACAAAAGAAAAAAAATTGGAATAGGGATTAATGTCCACGGAGAAGAAATAAAAACTTTGAGGTTTGCCGATGACATTGTCAGCGACTTGGAAGAGCAGTTGAACAGAACGGACAGCGTCTTGAAAGGAGAACATAAGATTAACATCAACAAAACAAAAACGAGGATAATGGAATGTGGTCGAATTAAATCAGGTGATGCTAAGGGGATTAGATTAGGAAATGAGACACTTAAAATAACTGATGATGGTTGTAGTAGGGAGGGTATAAAATATAGACCGCCAATGGCAAAAAAAGCATTTCTGAGGAAGAGAAATTTGTTATAACTGAGTATAGATTAATTGCCAGGAAACCCTTTCTGAAAGTATTGTATGGAGTGTTGGCATGTACGGAAATAAAACGTGAACGATAAAAAAATTGGTCAAAAAGAGAATAGAAGCTTTTGAGGTGTGGTGCTACAGTAGACTGCTGAAGATTAGATGGGTAGATCATGTAACTAATGAGGAGGTGCTGAATAGACCTGGGGAGAAGATGAATTTTTGGTACAACCTGAGTAAAAGAAGGGATAGTATCGAAGGAAGCATTCTGAGGCATGTCTTCAACGGACCACCAATTTAGTAGTGGAGGGAAGCGGGGGGGGGGGGGGGGGGGGGGGGGGATCGTAGAGGGAGACCAAGAGATGAATACAGTAAGCAGATTCAGAATGATGTAGGTTGTAGTAGTTACTCGGTGATGAAGAGGCTTACACAGGATAGAGCAGCTTGGAGAGGTGTCTCAAACTAGTCTTAGGTCTGAAGACCATAACAACAATCTTTGTTACTTCTCTTACGTTGTACGCTCTCTGCCTAGCATCACCTGTCATTCTCCATACTTTCTCTCTCTCTCTCTCTTTCTCTCTCTCTCCGTGTCTGTCTGTCTGTCTGTGAGTGTGTGTGTGTGTGTGTGTGTGTGTGTGTGTGTGTGTGTTTGTGTGAGTGTCGTGCATGTAATTGTTGAATACAATCCTGACTGATTTTTCTTGGAGCCACCTCCGTTTCCCTTCACACCGAGGGCCTTTTAAGTGTATGAATCTATACTTGCTTGTATGTATTATTTACCAGTCGTTTCTCATCGCTTTCTTAAGTGTTCTGAAATTTGCAACACTGTCCTTGTGTTGTGCTAACAGATTGTGCCTATAGAGAGAAAACCGCCACAGGAACACACTATCGAAATCTCATGACCAAGTTACAGGAGGGTGTCAAGACGAAGTGTGAGTGGTAGCTGTCCAAGGACAGAATACAGTCAGACATGTTGTTACTTCCGGATATCAAATTTAGTCACACCCCATCCATATTCTGCTGATATGGCACCCGGTAACTTCCTCCGCTTTCGTCATATGAAGAACCATTGCGTGGCAGGCGTTTCCAGAATGACGACGAGGTGATTTCCGACGTCGAACGTTATCTGAACGGTCGAAATATAAGCTTTTACAACCAAGATCTCCAGCAAGCTATCCATCGTTGGGAAGAGTGTGTCGCGTTCAGCGGTGAATACGTGGAGACGGCCTGACACCACGTTTCATGATCGCAGCTTGATTTTTTGAGGTGATAATTAAAATTTTTGATTGTCTTCAGTACTTACTCCCGCTTCACTTTTCTCAGCCTTTCCTTTCCTGTGCGCTTTTTCTGTTTGTGCTCGGACTTTGTCTCGTTTCTTACCGCGACTTTCACCTGTATCAAAGCTCGCGACGTGAGGAAAAAGCCAAGTTTTACCGTGATTCAGTTTCACGTCGAAATGTTGTTCCCCTTCTCTGCGGTCACATTAAATGGTCGTGTGAACTAGTGCGCAAGTCGCAGCAGAGCCAGCAGGAGCACTGTTAGTAAAGTGCACCGACTGTTTACCACTTTATCTACGAAATCATGAGTTATTACTCTGAGTACGACTGAAGGAAGCTTGCGTGTTGGATCTCGGATAGACACTGACTATGTTGATCTTTCTTCAGCTTCTTTTCCTTCTTAATGTTTACATAAATTCACCAATTTTCCGTCTTTTTTGGCGTTTACATCAAGGCATTAGCTTTCCTCCCACCTTGACTTTTACATAAAGGCACTAGTTCTTATCGCCTATAACACTCGAAATGAAATTCGAATTTGCTCACAAAATAACTGGTGACGAGCAAGCAGTGATACATTGATGGTCACCTATTAAATTTTTTGGAACTTTTACTTAAATCGAACAATACCCAAACAGTGCTTTTTTTAAATCCCTCACATGATATATAAATGGCATAAAAGGTAATCGACCGCAGTTCATCACATCTGGCAGTTGTCACTTGGCCAATATAGATAATTCCGGATTAAAGTGTGCGTAATTCTTCAGCAAAACGTGTTCGCCTTCCTTGACATGCGGATTCGTCTGTATGGAGCAGAGCTCCTTTAAAACGACAGAAATCGTGTTATTTTCAATAGTACTCTCTTCCTTTGCAGCACAAACGTTTCATAGCCTCTTCTACCTTTCTTTATTAAACTCAAAATGAAAGATACGGTGGATTGTTCGTTTCTCTGTTCGCGTGACTACAAATTATCTTGAGTTACAAATAGGGTATATTTTCTCCACCTTATCCAAGTTCAAGGTTCATTTACAAGGACGGTACTCCAAATAATGAATGATAAATGTCGGCGAAATATAATCCTCAACATTGCACTGTTGTGGCAGAGGACAAAGAAGACTACGAGCTTATGCACAGACTTAATCAAAACTAAGAAAGATTAACTCGCTTAAGTAAGTGTACAGCCAATTACTTTCCGTTCGATCCACAGGGAGTCGGAAAAGAAAGCAGAGTGGCAAAAAGTGGTAAGATATGCGTTTCGTCATGTACTATACGGGCGAACGAAAAGGTACAATTTCACACTGTAGAAACGTCTTTCACTTTTCTTACGCGATTTCCCCATTCTGCCTTCTTTTCACGTTCAAACCACGTCATTCCTTCATTCTTACACCATTTGCGCCTCTCTGGTAAGATCTCACATACGCATTGATCTCTGTAATACCCGCATGTAGAGCTCATGATGGTAGGACTTCAGCGTGACTGCTGATTTCTGTCGGCTCCTTTGTCTGTCCTAATGTGTTTAGGCAAAAAGTACCAAAGATGTGCACATAATTAAGCGTAATTTACTTATATCTGGTTGAGAACTTCATGTTATTTACTGTAACAATGTCTGGAGCAGGTAACGATCAGATTAGCACAATATTAAAATACTTCTTTAGAAGAGTCCCACATAATCAGAATAACTACGTGTCCCGTCTTGTCGCCATGTGAGGGCAGGTCCAACATTGCCAAACACGATCGTCTTGGTAGTCCAGGTGTTACGGTGTCGGTGTGTACTGACATCCAGATCTTTGAACACGGTACACTCACAGGCCAACGTTATTGTGGCACTTTACTCCTCCCCCATGTGTAACCTTTCAGGGGTGCATTCGGTCCGACTTTATGTTTTTAAACGACACGGTGCTACCGCATCGAACAGCGAAAGTGGAGGGAGCTCTTGGAACAAGAGGATATTCGACGAATGGACTAGCCTGCCCTTTACCCTCTAGTTAAATCCCATTGAAATTGTATAGTACGCGTCAGGGAGGCGTTTATAGCACATCCACACGCACCGGCGACCATCAAGCAACTCTCAATCGCGCTGGTGGAGGAATTAAACGTCCTACTACAGGAACTCCCTAACAAATTTGTGGTCAGCATGGGAATGCCTTGCAGAGTATGCACTGCCGTCGTTGATGATGCCACAACCTACTAAGAACCACATCCAGCCTTTGTATTCTTCAGGGGACCTTCATAAATAGCGGTGACTTCAGTGTAAGTATTATCTTTGAATAAAAGTGTACCTGGTGTTATCTCAACACCAGGTACACAGAGCACATTAAGGCCTACACACACAACAGACACACTACATCAGTCATAGCAACACACATACTGTACATAATACAGGATACCCATTTGGAAAAATAGAGCAAAATGTCAAAGTACTCCACCGACTAAATAAAGAACATAAAACGGATTTGCTAGAAGAAATGGAGACATATTCACATTACAGAAAATGTGAAGATAAAATATTAAATGAAAAACATGAATGTGAATTTCTCCAGATGTTTCGATAGTATTCGTCAATAAAAATAGTAACACACAGAAATAAGGACAATTGTAAAATCGATATAAGTAAATTATGATCCAAAGTGTTAAGATAAATAACCTGTGTACAAAAGCATATCATACTCGGTGGAATACCTATAATGTTATCTCTGTTGACTACTTGTAGGAAAATCTTTGTAACTGTTTTGTTTCTGTTAGATATTTTCGATGCTTAAAGTGCACAGCAACTTGTGTGTGATGTTTAGTGACTGTCTGCACAAATGGAACATAAGAAAATTGTAAGTACAAATTCTTGTAAATTTCACGACTAAATTCTCAAAAAGATCTAGACCCAACTAAAAAATCGCGTGTTTCTTATATACGAGTAAAGTAAAGTCAACGAAAGAAGCAGACTCTCACACATCGGCAACTTTGCATAGAAATTGTAACGCCGGAAATGCAAGGCCTCCTGTTTCCATCTTATGTACTATGAATTTTTTCCTTATTTTGTTACCTGAAGATATGACATTTCTGCGTCTTTATATATTGTAATTTTTTCACTATTTGTAAATATGTATTTATGCATTTATGTCGATGCATAATTGGTTTGTTTTGTAAATATTATTTGTATTTTTACGCTGGGTCTGGCCTAGGGAAAACTATGCTATCGAACAATTACATCGATAGGTCGCGTGGAGAACCAAAGTGTTTAGGATCTTTGGTAGTGTTAACTCCGCCGCGTGGAGCGCGGGCAGGGAGAGTCTGGCTGGAGTATGGCCGTGGAGCAGGTGTGTTGTGTGACGCTCCCGCCAGTTGCCGCACTTTCGCCGTTTGGCAGCATGTAATTGCGCTCGACTTGCTATGATAGTTTCTGACACGGTGTCGCGGACGGGAAGCATGAACTGGCGCATAACAAGAGCCCGTTTCGCCTGGTGACCATGTCGAGAAGAAGGCCCGAGCACATCCAGCTTCTGCAACAGCGACGGCCGACAATGAGCCACTGTCGCCACCTCCCCGATCTACGACTGCAAACCTTCAATCAACCAACAAGGAAGACTAAAAGCACGTAAAGTTTTAGAACTGTGTGGCAGACCTCAGCTTTTCAAACTGTTGCATCACTAAATTACAGCAACTTAGCATGAACCTTTGTTGCTCATTGTCCCAATGACATTACCAAGCAGGGTCCCTTCCTTTTCCGGAATGAACACGAGTGTCGTTGAAATTCAACGCCAGCATTAAAGTAATATCGTTCCATTTCACAGCTTTAATTTCAAAGTTCAGTTAAAATATTCATAGCTGGCTACAATATTTAGATTACACAAGCACAAATTAAGAGTGCGAGTTTTGTTACCATATTTTAGCTTACCTGTGACTGCAGCTCAGCTTGGTACGTACTAAATTTTACTATTGTTAATTGTTCGGAATCATTTAATTCAAGTTCAAAGTTAAATCTCTTATTTCTAAATTGCGTAGATTCAAGTAGCTTTTGAAATGAATGTTGAGGTAGCCCAAGACTAACCTTATTTTATTGAATTTCGTAGTGCTTCAGAAACAAAGTTCACTATTAATTTTAGTCACTAAATTAACTTTCAATTTTCCGGTTTTATTAATTATTTTGCTAAATTAAGTCAGAGTGTAGCGAAATTTATTACTTCTGACAAAATTTCAGTTTTCACACAACACGTGTCAACCTTCAGTTGCCACGCTTTTAGTGCTAATTATATGTGCATTAATCTTTCATTTTCAGTTATTATAGTTGTTGCCCATAGGACTGGTGACCGTAATTTTCCGCAAATCTCAAGTATCCAATTAACGCCAATTAATTGTTAACGTAACGACCGCACATTTACTTTCTTTATTAACTTTACTTCTTTTCTAAATTAATTTCCACCAGTTTCATTTGCATTTTTCCTTTCATTTAGATGTAACCCTGAAACGTCTCCTTAGAAGAATTATACAAAACTGTGCTTAAACTGACACATATTATTTTTATAGCGCAACGCAATCTGACTTTCAAAAATCCCTACAAAAGAATGGCCCTGACTAACATTAACCTATACCTTTCACAAATCACTTACCTCACAAAAATCTTCGTTACTCGAACTACTGCAATACAGCGAGCGCCACTACTGCCAGCTAAATAAAAGATTCAAACTACGGAAGGCACTAACTACTGATAGGTATAGTTAGAAAATGAAAGATTTTAATAGAGAACAAACAATGTATTTACCTTAATAGTCATAATATATATAGCAGTTCAAGACATCCATTCTTACAAATTTCAAAACTCCACTATCTCTCTCCCCACATCCATTACTGCTGGCGGCTCATCTCCAACTGCGCAACGCTACGCGCTGTTAACATCCAGCTGCCCAACACTAGTATTACAACAATGCCAACCAGCCACTGACTGCACACAGCATAGCCAGTGATTTTCATACAGAGCGCTACGTGGCGTTACCAATATAAAAAAACCTAAACAGCCTACTTACAACCCTTTCCTCCATATTTACCGACAGATTAACTTCGGTGACGATTGTTTTTCCCAAATTTCCATTAGGTACACGCGGTTTAAATTTTACTGTCATTAAGGTCGATAAGTGAGGGGGAGGATACAAAATGACATAACAAACACAAAAAACGCACTTGAAAATGAGAATCATTTTCCTGAAACGCGTCGTGTGAAGAGTAAAATAAAGAAAATCTTAGATGGTAGCAGAAGAATTATTTATAAACAAACGTATTGTTTTCACAGTCGCAGGCTTTCAGAACCATTTATAATGGATCAAATCAGATTAAAACTGTTATTTCTGTTCTTCTCATTGCGAATTTCTTTCAGCTACCTTCTGCACTATAGTGTTGCAGTTCTTTCTATGTATGGTCCAAGTTTCATCGACCTATTTTACTTGGCAATGACACATCGTGCGGAAGTTGCTTTCGTTCTTAAGATATGCATACCAGTGTGCAAAATTGATCTGATGGATAGGAAGGGCAGCAATGTCTACATCTGCGTCTACATCTGTACTCCGCAATCCATCATACGGCGTGTGGCGGAGGGTACCTCGTACTGCTGCTAGTCATTTGCTTTCCTATTCCACTCGCAAATAGAGCGAGGGAAAACGACTGTCCATATGCCTCCGTACGAACCCTAATTCTTTGTATCTTATCTTCGTGGTCCTTACACGCAATGTTTGTTGGGGCAGTAGAATCGTTCTGCATTCAGTCTCAAATGCCAGTTCTCCAATTTTCTCAATGGTGTTTCTCAAAAAGTCGCCTTCCCTTCAGCGATTCCCATTTGAGTTCCCTCGGCATCTACGTAACACTTACGCGTTGTTCGAACCTACCAGTAACAAATCTAGCAGCCGGTCTCTGAATTGCTTCGACATCTTCCTTTGATCAGACCTGGTACGGATCCCAAACACTCGAGGATTATTCAAGAATAGGTCGCACCAGCGTTCTATCTGCGGTCTCCTTTACAGATGAACCACACTTTCCTAAAATTCTCCCAATAAACAGAAGTCGACCATTCACCTTCCTTATCACGGTCCTCATACGCTCGTTCCATTTCATGTCGTTTAGCAACGTTACACCCAGCTCTTTAAACGACTTGAATGTGTCAAGCAGAACATTACTAATGTTGTATCCGAACATTAAGGGTTTGTTTTTCCTACTAATCGGCATTAACTTAAATTTTTCTACATTTAGAGCTAGCTGCCGTTCATCACACCAACTAGAAATTTTGTCTAAGTACCTTGTATCCTTCTACTGTCACTTAACTTCGACACCTTACTGTACAATCCAGCATCACCAGCAAACATTCGCAGATTGCTGCCCACCCTGTCATCTGGCGGACAGGGTGGGCAGCAATCTGCGATTGTATGCTGGTGATGCTGGAGTGTACAGTAAGGTGTATATACACTCCTGGAAATTGAAATAAGAACACCGTGAATTCATTGTCCCAGGAAGGGGAAACTTTATTGACACATTCCTGGGGTCAGATACATCACATGATCACACTGACAGAACCACAGGCACATAGACACAGGCAACAGAGCATGCACAATGTCGGCACTAGTACAGAGTATATCCTCCTTTCGTAGCAATGCAGGCTGCTATTCTCCCATGGAGACGATCCTAGAGATGCTGGATGTAGTCCTGTGGAACGGCTTGCCATGCCATTTCCACCTGGCGCCTCAGTTGGACCAGCGTTCGTGCTGGACGTGCAGACCGCGTGAGACGACGCTTCATCCAGTCCCAAACATGCTCAATGGGGGACAGATCCGCAGATCTTGCTGGCCAGGGTAGTTGACTTACACCTTCTAGAGCACGTTGGGTGGCACGGGATACATGCGGACGTGCATTGTCCTGTTGGAACAGCAAGTTCCCTTGCCGGTCTAGGAATGGTAGAACGATGGGTTCGATGACGGTTTGGATGTACCGTACACTATTCAGTGTCCCCTCGACGATCACCAGAGGTGTACGGCCAGTTTAGGAGATCGCTCCCCACACCATGATGCCGGGTGTTGGCCCTGTGTGCCTCGGTCGTATGCAGTCCTGATTGTGGCGCTCACCTGCACGGCGCCAAACACGCATACGACCATCATTGGCACCAAGGCAGAAGCGACTCTCATCGCTGAAGACGACACGTCTCCATTCGTCCCTCCATTCACGCCTGTCGCGACACCACTGGAGGCGGGCTGCACGATGTTGGGGCGTGAGCGGAAGACGGCCTAACGGTGTGCGGGACCGTAGGCCAGCTTCATGGAGACGGTTGCGAATGGTCCTCGCCGATACCCCAGGAGCAACAGTGTCCCTAATTTGCTGGGAAGTGGCGGTGCGGTCCCCTACGTCACTGCGTAGGATCCTACGGTCTTGGCGTGCATCCGTGCGTCGCTGCGGTCCGGTCCCAGGTCGAAGGGCACGTGCACCTTCCGCCGACCACTGGCGACAACATCGATGTACTGTGGAGACCTCACGCCCCACGTGTTGAGCAATTCGGTGGTACGTCCACCCGGCCTCCCGCATGCCCACTATACGCCCTCGCTCAAAGTCCGTCAACTGCACATACTGTTCACATCCACGCTGTCGCGGCATGCTACCAGTGTTAAAGACTGCGATGGAGCTCCGTATGCCACGGCAAACTGCCTGACACTGACGGCGGCGGTGCACAAATGCTGCACAGCTAGCGCCATTCGACGGCCAACACCGCGGTTCCTGGTGTGTCCGCTGTGCCGTGCGTGTGATCATTGCTTGTACAGCCCTCTCGCAGTGTCCGGAGCAAGTATGGTGGGTCTGACACACCGGTGTCAATGTGTTCTTTTTTCCATTTCCAGGAGTGTATATACAGGGTGGTCCATTGATCGTGACCGGGCCAAATATCTCACGAAATAAGTGTCAAACGAAAAAACTACAAAGAACGAAACTTGTCTATCTTGAAGGGGGGGGGGACCAGATGGCGCTCTGGCTGCCCCGCTAGATGACGTAACTATCCGGTGAACGGTCCGGACACTTGGATGATGTCGTCCAGGATACCGAGCACCATACATAGCACACGCCTGTTGAGCATTTTGATCACAATAGCCATACATCAACACGATACCGACATTTTCCGCAATTGGTGAACGGTCCATTTTAACACGGGTAATGTATCACGAAGCAAATACCGTCCGCACTGACAGAATGTTACGTGATACCACGTACTTAAACACGTTTGCGACTATTACAGAATCATCTATCACAAAGCGAAAAAAGTGGTCCAACTAAAACATTCATATTTCTTTACGTACTACACGAATATGTAGTAAAAATGGGGGTAGTAGCATACAAATTGCGCGAGAATCGGGAATCTGAAAAACGTCGGTGTTGAGAATGCTACATCAACATCGATTGCACCCGTACCATATTTCTATGCACCAGAAATTGCATGGCGACGACTTTGAACGTCGTGTACAGTTCTGTCAGTAGGCACAAGAGAAATTACGGGCCGATGACAAATTTTTGCACGCGTTCACAAAGTACATGTATCACACTGGAACAACCGAAATAAAATGTTCAAATGTACCATTGAGTGGTATTGTGATAAACAAAGAAGCAACATGAAAATTGAACAGGCTGTCGTTTGGTTCAAGTTTTAGTTTCCTCAGCTTCTCAATGAGATCTCCTTAGTCCTTTATCTATATGTCAGTCTTTCCCACGTGCGGCTGAGACAGAGAGCTAAGTGTTTCGCCATGTTATACTTGACAACAAGTGGGCACGAAAGTCTTAAAAAATTTTGTAATGTCACAGTATGCTATTTGGAAATAAATTATCAGTAGTGTACTGGCTGAATTTTAACTCAGAAAATTATATTATCCTTTTCGGATCACCTTTCAACTTTCCGTGTAATGTATTGTGCTCGGGTAATATTCGTTAGATTTACATATACGGAATGTGGGGACATACTGCATGTAATCGACTTTTAGATTTATTTGCACTCGCTACTACACTGAGACAGACTGCTCACGTCTATACTTTCGTCTCAGAAACATTATCCCAGTTGAGTGTACACCGTAAATCAAGTTTTTACGATGCAGATAGCTGTCACAAAACTAGGAAAAATTTTTGCTGTTTTCATTTCATATTAGTAATAGCTAAAAATAATTTCCCAAGTGGTAAAATGCGCATGGGATAGGCCCTTAAAGTAACGCCTGTTTGTGTGTGTGATATCAGGAACGTAAAAGTAAACTAAATTGAACAGACGATGGAGCCTTTCACGACTCTATGTCATAGCTGCCAGTGAGTCTTTCGGGTTATATAGTCGTGATCCATGAAATCTTACCGTTCCTAACGTTTCGTCTAGAACTGGGCTGGACATCTTCAAATATGCTCCTGATTCCGTTGAGCCTTGCAGTTCTAGATGGAACATTAGGAATGGAATAGTTTCATGGGACACGACCATACAACCCGGAAGACTCACCAGCACCTTAATTTAAACTTTGTATGTTGCAGGAGGAAATTTCCATCCAACGAGGAGGTAGTGGCCTTCATAATGATGTAGTCTGACAAGTGGGTTAAAGCCAACTTCTGTTACTGACCCGTTGGAGATTCAAAGGAAATTGTCTTCAGGAAGGTTATGTTTTGTATGTGTATCATATGCTACAAATGATAGTGAAGCACGAGTATGTCATTGTAATTCAGTAACTGATAAATGTTGCACAAAAATATTTACTGATTAATGAAGAAGACCAGCTGTGTGGGCTTTCGTGGGCAGAGCATATTTTAATACGATTATTTTCCGTGCGTGAGTGCGTCATGTAAATAAAACTACGCGTTTAGCCATTAAAATCGCAAAGGCAGGAAGGATAGCAAATCATGAAATTTAACGTATTGTACGTACGTAGTGTACTAGGAAGACTACTTGTAGCCGTTTAAATAAAAAACTTTTAGATTAAGCTTTACGGTGACAGTTACTAACATTAAACGAAACAACAAGTTTACTGTTACCAGTCAGTTTCAGAACATGGTTTTGGGTTTCTTATAACAAAAAAATTAAAAGTATATCTAACGGTAAACATATAGTAAGTAAAATAGAGTACCTCCAGTGGTCACAGGTTCCTTTCACTGTCGTAACACATCACACTTATACCGTCATTTTTGCGAACAAATATGGCGTCTGGAATCTATTGGGTACAAGGATCGTATAACAGAAGAGAAACCATTATCACAAAGTACAAAGAATATACACCGTAACAACATTATTATAGGATAAATTTTAAAGGATTTGGAGATGTTTGTATTGAGGTTTCGAATACATGCGTTGGAATAAATACTTCAGGTGGTATATAAATCCGATTTTGGCAAGTTGAAATGGCTTAAACTTCATACTCGTTTAAACAATCAGGTGAATTGTTACAAACTTCAAGTAAATTAATAATAGTGGCTACAGCGGTAAAATTATACACAAATAACAGTTTTGGTTGAGATTCAGTGATAGATATGAAAGGCTGGACGCAGGGGGAGAGGATGAGAAGGAGGCAGTGAGAGGGAGAAAGAGGTTGGAAAGAGTGAGTGTATGATAGCAAACTTTACAAAGTAGGGGGTCTTCAGATTATAACTTGTAGACGATTTGGGTAATATACAGGGTCCGAAATTTAATACCTAGAGGTGCCACCTCTTGCAGCAACAAACTGAAATCGGAATGGGCTTCAAATCCATGTGTATTTGGATGACAGTTACGGGAACGTCACTCGATGCTACTGCAACTACGTATATATCAGGGTCTCGTGAGTCGTAGTGGTTGCCGAGTGATTGCTTGCTAGTCTCTCAGCAACCCACAACCAGTTCTTTTCAGTGGCTAACATACGTGGAGAAATTTCTGGAGAGAGAAACCGTCGACCGCCCTCTGTATCGAGTAACACAGACAACATCAGATCTTGCATTATCTTGTTGAAAGAGTCATGGAAGCCTCGAAGATAGGGCACGAAAGTCGACTTTTACACACCAGAACTGTCTCACGTATTGTCTATATTACTGTCTATACGAAGCAGAGGTAACCGTGCTGAATACGATTAGCACTCCATACAATCATGGAAAGTGTAGGATCAGTATGATGTTGAAGAGTACAATCTGGCAAAGTTTTTTCTGCTCGAAGCCTCTACACACGTACATGTCGATCGTGTTGCTGCATTGAGAACCAGTACTCGTCTGAAAAGACGACGTAATGCCACTACCAAGTCTGGTGTCGTCTCTGCTGCAGCATTAAGGAAGCTAATACTATGTACGGACGCCATGATTATGGTCCGTTGTGCTGCAGACATCGTCGCACTGTCTGCGTGGCACTTATGGTGCTGCAAATAAAACCATTTTCTGACTCAAGTTACAACACATGGCTGTTCAAATTGCACGGCCATTGAGCGATGTCTATCCTAGCAGGCACTAGTTGCGTAGTGCCATTGATATACTACGTGGCATTCAGTGCGGCCCATGACTTTCGTATTTGTAACCGAGCGAAGTGGCGCAGTGGTTAGCACACTGGACTCGTATTCGGGAGGACGACGGTTCAATCCCGTCTCCGGCCATCCTGATTTAGGTTTTCCGTGATTTCCCTAAATCGTTTCAGGCAAGTGCCGGGATGGTTCCTATGAAAGGGCACGGCCGATTTCCTTCCCAATCCTTTCCTAACCCGAGCTTGCGCTCCGTCTGTAATGACCTCGTTGTCGACGGGACGTTAAACACTAACAACCACCACCACGTATTTGTATGACAGTCGTAGGATCCCGATTCACTCAAACACAAATGTAGCTGAATCATAGCCTGCACTTTCTAAAGACCGCGATCCTACCACTGTCGGATTCCGACATGTGCTAATAGACGCTTCTCCTCATGTGGCTTCTCTTTCATGTGGCATAAAATGATATTCTTACAAAAAACCCACATTCAAATGTGGTCTCTGAATGCAGACCTGCTGTGTTATCAGCAGGTAGATGGCGTCGTGCACTTGCTCTACAATGGTAATGTTTTGCATATGCAAGCACTTAGTACACTTTAAGTCAATTTGACGTTTATCGGATGCTGCCTTGGTGACGTTGCAATTGCAGTGGTAGCAGTATACCAACGGTATGGCTACCTTCAATTCGATTATTTGAGAGCCGTTGGTGCTGCTGTATGTCTACCTAATCTCTTTTCCACGAGACACATCTGTCTTCTCCCGTGTAAGTAGACGTTAGCAGTGATTTTTTTGCCTCTATATCTCTTCCAAGCGACCGAAAGCCTTTGGCTGGAGGCAGGGATTCTGTTCGGGGGTCCTCAGATGAGGACTGGCCGAACAATGGAATTAGGAACATCTTTGAAGCCCGGACGTGGGTGCTGCGCGCCGGTTCCCCCACCGCACCAGCGACCAGCGGTGTAGGCGACCGCGGCTGCTTCTTGCTGCTGCAGCGGCGGCAGCGGCGGCGGCGGCGGCGGCGGCAGCCGAGCGTGTCGCGTGGCGCCGAAGCGTGCACGGCCGGCTGCGCGCGCCTCGGACGAAAGGCACTTACATAATTGGTGGCCAACAATTAGGCGTTTCGCCGGCGGCGAAAGAGGGCCCGCAGCGTGTAAGGCTTTCTCCTCCTCTCTCCCCTCCCCTCCATGCCGACACGTGCCCGAACCGTTCGCGAAACCTGCAAGTCCGCACATCGGCCACCGTGTGCGCCAGATGCCGCTGCCACCGTTGCGAAATTCGTCGTACCTTCTCCCGCAGAGATGCTGAGTTGTACAGTCGAAATTTCTCGTGACGCAGGCGGAAAGCAGAACGTAATTTCGGAAACTTGAAGAAGAAATACAGGGTGTCCGAAAAGTCTTTCCCTGATTACAGAAATTGATAACTCAGGCTACAAGTAAGATACAAATATGAAACTGGTGTCTAATTGTTTACAAACTATCAAAGTTTTTTTCACACATCAGTAAACTTCCACATGAGCACCCTTGGTAGCACGTAGCACATCTAGGCGATATTCAGTTTCCCTCCACACATTAGCCAACATCACTGGAGGGATCGATTCAACGACTGTAGTTATCCGTTGCCGCAGGATTTCAAGATCTGGTGCACGTGTTCGGTAGACCTCGTCCTTGACATAACCCCATAAAATGAAGTCTAATGGGGTTATGTCAGGAGAGCGTGGAGGTCAAACCGTTGGCCCGTCACGACCAATCCATCGCCCAGGAAAGGTCATATCGAGACAGGCACGAACGCCAAACCCCAATGAGGCGGTGCACCGTCTTGCTGAAACAAGACATCGGGGTGATACTGAAGCAGCTGAGGAACAGCATACAGTTGCAACAAGTTCAAATACACTGCAGATGTGACGGTAGCCTCAGCGGAGAAGAATGGCTCGATAATTCGATCGTGCAATAGCGCGCACCAAACATTCATCTTTGGACTGCCTCTGGTGCACTCCATGACCTCGCCAGTGGGTTGTGAACACCAAATGCGTACATTATGGTGATTCACTACTCCACTGACAAAAAAGGTCGCTTCGTCTGAGATAACCATCATCGTCCTCAATACGTGATAGCATTTCGACTGCAAAGTCATATCGACGTGTACTGTTATGGGGCAACAAGGCCTGAACGATTTGCACTTTGTATGCACTAAACAATAAACGTTTGTGTAAAATGTCATGGAGAGCTTTTTGGCATCTCTAATTCACGTGAGGCCCTGCGCGCCGATTTCTTCGGACTTCACAGAAAAGACCGCCTTACAGCTTCCACCCTCTCTGCTGAGGTTCTTGGTCGACCAGACCTGGGAAGGTCAGCAACCGATGCTGTGTTCTTGAACTTCTTATACCAGGCTTTAATGCTCTTGACATCAGGTGGATTCCTTCCAAACGTTGTCTGGAAGCGTCTTTGCACTGTGGTTGGTGGTCGTGTCTCATGGTACCACAGGACACACTGTGCCTTCTCCTGATTGGTTAACATGGCTTCTTGGGCACTGCACCGCATCCACTACTTACGTACTGCGAACCTGAAACAGAAAAAAATACTTTGATAGCTGTAAACAATTCGACACAAGTTTCATATTTGTATGTTACTTCTAGCCTGAGTTATCAATTCATGTAATCGGGGAAAGACTTTTCGGACACCCTGCACTTTCAGTACCTGTACTAGAATTAAATCGTTACACGAACGTCAAAATGACAGATGCTGACATAAATGACAACGGTATAGAAAAGCAACTGAAATCGCTGAATAGAGGAAATGCTACTGAACCTGACGGGATGCCAATGTCATTCTACACTGAATGTGTAGAAGAATGCCGGCCGGAGTGGCCGAACGGTTCTAGGCGCTACAGTCTGGAACGGCGCGACCACTACGGTCGCAGGTTCGAATCCTGCCTCTGGCATGGATGTGTGTGATGTCCTTAGGTTAGTTAGATTTAAGTAGTTCTAAGTTCTAGGGGACTGATGACCGCCGAAGTTAAGTCCCATAGTGCTCAGAGCCATTTGAATCATATTGTAAAAGAACTTGTTTCTATTCTAGCAGCAATTTATCTTAAGTTGCTGGAGAAGCGAAGAGTACCTAATGATTGGGAAAAAGCGCAGTTTATTACCGTTTTCAAGAATGGTCGTAGTACAGACACACAAAACTATAGGCCTATTTCTCTGACGTCGGTCTGTTGTACAATTTTGGAAAGTGATTTATCCTCTTGTATTATAACATTCCTCTATAGGAATCAACATGCCCATTGAAAACAACGCTCCACACTTGCCCGCGAAAGGCAAAGGTCCCGAGTTCGAGTCTCGGTGCGACACACAGTTTTAATCTGTCACGAAGTTTCATATTAACGCACACTCCACTGCAGAGTGAAAATCTCATTCTGGAAACATCCCCTAGGCTGTCTGCGCAATATCCTTTCTTCCAGAAGTGATAGTTCTGCAATGTTCGCAGAAGAGCTTCTGTGAAGCTTGGAAGGTAGGGGACGAGGTGCTGGCAGAATTGAAGTGTGAGGACGGGTCGTAAGTCGTGCTTGGGTAGCTCAGTTGGTAGAGCACTTGCCCGCGAAAGGCAAAGGTCCAGATTTCTCAGTCCGGCACACAGTTTTAATCTGCCGGGAAGTTTCAACGCCCCGTTCGTCCACGAGGCACAGAAAAAGGTAGACACCGAATCCCAGGTCAATACACATGTTCCTTGACTTCCGGAATGCGTTCGATACAATTCCACAATGCAGCCTGATGAACAAAATAAAACCGTACGGAACATCAGAGTTTTTAGAAAACACAACACAGCATGCCATTCACAACGTAGAGAAGTCTTTAGATGTCATAGTAACTTCGGGAGCACTGCAACGGAGTGCTGTACGAACTTTCTGCAGCGTATATACTGAAGAGCGAAAGAAACTGGTACGCCTTCCTAATATCGTGTAGGGACCCAGCGAGCACACAGAAGTGCCGCAACACGACCTGGCACGGACTCGACTAATGTCTGAAGTAGTACTGGAGGGAAGTGACATCATGAATCCTGCAGGGTTGTCAATAAACCCGTAAGAGTACGAGGGAACGGAGATCTATTCTGAACAGCACGTTGCAAGGCATCCCAGATATGCCGAGAAATGTTCATGTCTGGGGAGTCTGGTGGCCAGCGGAAGTGTTTAAACCCAGTAGAGTGTTTCTGGAGCGACTCTGTAGCAATTCTGGACGTGTGGGGTGTCGCATTGTCTTGCTGGAATTTACGAAGTCCTTCGGAATTAACGATGGACATGAATAGATGCAGGTGATCAGACTGGATGCTTACATACGTGTCACATGTCAGAGTCGTATCTAGACGTAGCAGGGGTCTCATATCACTTCAGCTGCACACGCCCCACAACATTACAGAGCGTCCACCAACTTAACAGTCTCCTGCTGACATGCAGGGTTCATGGATTCAGGAGGTTGTCTCCATACCCGCACAAGTACATCCGCTCGATGCAATATGAAACGAGACTCGTCCGACCAGATAACATGTTTCCAGTTACCAACAGTCCAGTTCCAGTGTTCACGGACCCAGGTGAAACGTAAAGCTTTGTGTTGTGCAGTCATCAAGGGTACACGAGTGGACCTTCGGCTCCGAAAGCCCGTATCGATGATGTATCGTTGATGGCCCAGCATTGAAATCTGCACGAATATGCGGAAGGGTTGCACTGCTGTCACGTTGAACGATTGTCTTCAGTCATCGATGGTACCCGTTCTTGAAGGATCTTTTTTCGACCCCAGCGATGTCGGAGATTTTTGTGTTTTGCTGGCCGTTGTGGCCGCCGGTTCTAGGCGCATCAGTCCGGAATCGCGCTGCTGCTACGGTCGCAGGTTCGAATCCTGCCTCGGGCATGGATGTGTGATGTCCTTAGTTTAGTTAGGTTTAAGTAGTTCTACGTATAGGGGACAGATGACCACAGATAGTCCTCAGAACAATTTGAATCATTTTTGAACCATTTTTTGATGTTTACTGGGTTCCTGATATTCACGGTACGCTTGTGAAATGGTCGTACGGGAAAATCCCCACTTCATGAGCTACCTCGTAGCTTCCGTGTCCCATCGCTCGTGCACTGAATACAATATCACGTTGAATCTCACTTAAATCTTGATAAACTGCCGTTGCAGCAGTAGTAACCGATCTAACAACTACGCCAGACGCTTGTTGTCATATATAGGCGTTGCCGACCGCAGCGCAGTATTCTGCTTGTTTACATATTTCTGTATTTGAATACCTTTGCCTATACCAGTGTATAAATGACCTAGCAGATACGGGATCTGTCCAGAAAATTCCGGAACTGTGTCCACAAAACGTTTCTACGCTTACCTTTCACTTATTATGCCTGGTCCCCTTCGAAATACTCTCCTCCACAAGTGATACACCACTCCCAACACCGTTTCCACTTCCAGAAGCAGTCCTGGTACGCCTCGCGCTAAGCCCGTATGTGAATTTTCTTTTACCTCGTCTATCGTTGCAAACCTTCGTTCTTTCAGCGAGGTATTCAACTTTGGAAATAAAAAGAAGTCCGCAGGAACCAGGTCCCGGGAGTACGTTGTCCGCTTTTTGTGCAGAAATCACGCACCAGTGGGGATGAATGTTCAGGTTCGTTATCGTGATGCAAGAGACATGAATTTTCACGCCACATTTGAGGCTGCTTCCTTCTCAAATTTTCTCTCAGACGTCGCAACCCGTCACGTTAGTACCATCGATTAACAGTTTGTCCAGTGGCACGAAATCATGATGAACTATTCCTTCCAAGTCAAAGAAAACTTATCAGCATTTGACCCGACTTGACGAGCTTTCTTTGGTCTAGGAGAACCTCTCACGATCGATTGTTAGTCTGATCCTTGGTTTCAACATCCTAACCGTAGGCCCACGTCTCATCAACAGTTATTCCATTAAGGAACATATCTTTCTCAAAAGATGTTCAAAGACTGCGAGGCGAAGTTCTTTCTGGGCTTAACTCATGAGCCGTGCGACGACCTTGGCGGCAACACGATGCATTTTCCAAGGTGCTGTGTCAGGATTTCATGACATGATCTAACTGAAGTATTACATTCTCCTGTAATTTCTTGGACAGTAAATCTTCGATTGGCACCAACAGTTTCGTTGATGTACCTGCAATGAGCGTTTTCGGTAGGTGTCGAAGGGCGTCCTCAATGAGGGTCATCTTTAACTTCTGTCTGGCCATTTTAAACCGTGTGAACCTTCGTAACACAAGGTACTGCTTAAGTACTCATCGTCGTCGGCTTCCTGCATCATTTGGTGTGTCTGTGTAAAGGTTTTCTTGTGTTTAAAGCAAAATGTAATGCAGACGCTTTGCTCCTCTAACTCTGCTATCCCGAAATTCGCAACCTGATGCGACATAACGATCTGCTCAATACAGCACTGAACGATAACTAACAGACATACAACAATGAAACTTCCGGCAGTTACACATTGAACATAGACGTGTGCAGTGATGCCAACCGCATTTCGCTCCAATGCATGATTAGTGCAAAATTAGGAAATGTTCCGGAATTTTTTGAACGAACCTCGTAATATCGAATGTTCCATGAGGCTTTTCGCGTATGATGCTTTTATGTACAGAGAAGTTGAAACGTTAGGAAGTTGGAGGGAAGTGTAGGAAGACCTCGAGAGGATAAAAAAGAGGAAGGAAGGTTAGAATATGACGGCCCGTCGACATCGAGGTCATCAGAGATAGATCACAAGCTCGGATTGTTTCAAGGATGGGGAATGAAATTTGCTTGTATCGGCACAAGCTGACAGTCGTTCGACTGTTAGAACCTGCGTGCACTTCATCGACAGAACCACACTACACAAAAACTCCTTTGAACCATATTAACGTTAGCTTCATTGATCATAGTGACAGGAGACAGCAAAGAATACACGACTTGTTCGCTTGTTCTGAGCTTACAGCTGGGAAAAACTTAACATGCAGGGAACAAAATCATCAGCTTTATCTCGTAACTACACAGGAACTAAAATGCTAGTATGGAAGATATAAAAACAAAAAACGCATATCGATAAACACAGCGCCTTTGGTGGCTGGCACGGGAAATGTTTGACGTCGCGATTGTAGCGCCTCCTGGCTAGCCCTCCAAACACACGCAGACGACACGCGCTATACAACACTACGTAACTGCATGATGTCGCCACACTTCCCGTTTCAAAGGAACCAACCCGAACAGCTGCCTGGAACGACTTAAGAAATTCACGGAAAACCTAGATACGGATGGCCGCTTGTGTATTTGAACTGTTGTGCTCCCCCTGGAGAGAATCGACGCATGCTGCCGTGATCGGCAGATGCATGGGACATACCATTTCGGAAATCGTTAAGCAGTTCACTATTCCGAGATCCACAGTGTCGAGAGTGTGCCGAGAATACCAAATATCGGGCATTATGTCCTACCACAGACAACACTGTTGCCGACGGCCTTAACTTAACCACCGAGAGCAGCGGCATTTGCGTAGAGTTGTCAGTGCTAACAGACAAGCAACACTGCGCGTAACAACAGCAGAAATCAATGTGGGACGCACGACGAGTGCATCCGTTAGAAGATTGCGGCGAAACAGCGCGTTAACGAGCTGTAGCAGCAGGCGACCGACACGAGTGCCTTTGCTAACAACACGATATCACCGGGAGTGCTCACCTGGACTAGTGACGAAATTGGTTGGAAAACTGGAAAACAGTGATTTGGTCAGATGAGTGCCGATTTCAGTTGGTAGGAACTGATGGTATGGTTCGAGCGTGGCACAGACCTCTCGAAGACATGGACCCAAGATGTCAACAAGACACTGTGCAAGCTGGTGGTGGCTACATAATGGTGCGGGCTGTGTATACATGGAATGAACTGGATTCTCTGGTCCAACTGAACCGATCATTAACTGGAATAGATTATATTTGCCTTATAGCGGCACCACCGCTTAGGAAAGGGAAAGTTAGTTTTGTGCAATATTCTGAGCACAAATTACAGCCAGGTGCAGGCCGGATTGCAGTGAGTAACGCATACCAACAGATGCAATGTTGAATAGAGACCACAGGGCCATCAGATTTCTGAAAGAGTATATACAGCAGATTTGTATGTCGCAAATCAGAGGCAGAAGGGGATCACTGGCAAACCTAGCGTGGTATGAGTATGTGACGCGAAGTGGCGTGTATGGCAAAACAGAGGCGCACAGCCACGTATAAATAGCTGCAGGTTTCTAACGAGATTCATTCAAGTGTGGCAGCTCTCCTGTACAGTGGGGGGTGTCACACCATCAGCTACACGCAGCAGCAGATGGGGCGCCAGCACTCCAGTCCACAGCAGGTCGCTGGTTCAACCCTCTGAAGCCGATGCGGGGTCTGTAGTCAGCAAGCGGCGAACCACCCCACGGCTCGCTACCGCGGGCAGTCGTCCTGGCTTACAACACACGCCAGAGGCGTCCCGTGGTGAGGGCCCCAGATGTGGACTCCGGATCATGGGCGCTTGTTGTCACCGCGATCTCATCCACACCAGCAAGTAGCACATAGTTGGCCACCTGCGGCTCACACCGAGTGGCGCTGAGTCAGCAGGGTCGCAGACCGCTGACTGAACTGCCGGCATCCTGATGATGCTACAACACTGCTGCCGTACAAGGCCGACTCACAGCAGTGCGTGCATGGGTCTCTGAGGCAGCCATTCCACGCCAAGCAATTTCACAGACAGCAAAGTGGTGTCCTCAGCATTACGGGACCCAGTGACGCAGATTGAGAAGAAAGGGGGCACTGTAGCTGGAAACAACAAATCATTTGGAAAGGTTGAAAGAGTCTTAATATGGTGACTTCTACCTCTTCCCGCTACATTTGGTGTTGCTGTTACAATTGGTGTCATAAGTTGCCACTACAGGCTTTTTAATTAGCAATCTTTCATGGACTTCATGTCCCCAACAAGGATGGAATTTTTATGGATGACAATGCGCCATGCGACTCGTTTGAAGAACTTTCTGGAAAAATCGAGCGAATGATTTGGCCACCCATACCGCCCGAACATTAATGGGACATAATCGAGAGGTCAGTTTGTGCACAAAATCTTGCACAAGCAACACTTTCGCAATTATAGAGAGCTATGGAGGCAATATGGGCCAGTATTTCTGTGTCGGACTTCCAACGAATTGTTGCGTCCACGTCACTTCGAGCTGCTACACTGAGACGGCAAAAGGAGGACCAACGCAATATTAGCAGGTATCCCATGACTTTAGTTACCTTAGTGTATACAGAGCTATATTGATTCTATTAAGAGTACGATTTGTAAAGTGTATAATATGAAATTAATGATGCGATAAAATATTATTATTTAATTAAAACAGAAGTTATTTAATTCAATAAAAATTTAAGTTTTATTATATTTACACAGGATGATTATAATTAAAGATAATCTTTCAAAAAGCTGCAGAAATAACACCACTGGTCAGAATGACGTCAAATTGCAACGGAATACTATCGGAGAAGGGGGAAAACGTATGGCAGAAGAAAAATAAATAGTGTGGAAATTGATCAATAGATGGCCTTGTATGTGTCAGAATACTTAAATGAAAACACCCGTCATGCGCACGACCTATTGAAGTTAGTATAAACGCGCAGGGTACACGGCTTTTCCTCCTTTCGTGTCTGCGACGTTCGCCATGACTATCTCAATGCAGGATCGCACTCTTCTTGTAAAGATGTGTTAAAAGAATGATGACTGTGCACACGTCGCTCTGCAGAAGTTCCGAACTCTGAAGGGTTTGATTGCTGCGGGTCGGGAGAAAAAGATTCGGAAATTCGAAAAGACGGGTTCTTTTGGTGTGCAACCTGGTAGAGGGAGGAAACGAGATGACGTCAGTGGAAGCAGCGGTCACAGCAATGCAGGAGGAGATGACTGGTGGTGTGCAAACGTGTAGCCGACGGAGAACTGCCCGAACATTGGACACACCCATGAGCACGGCGCGTAAAATCCTACGAAACACCCTTCTTTGCTATCCATTCAAAATTACCCATGTACACGAGTTGCTTCCTGTTGACCTGCCAGCAAGAGAGACCTTTGCTTTACAATTTCTTGCTCGCATGGAAGAGGACAATGGTTGGCCGTGGAAGATTTTGTGCACAGACGAAGCCCACTTCCATCTGACAGGATATGACAATACACAGCACTGTCGAATATGGGCAACAGAAAATCCGCACGCAAATCAACCAGCACCACTTCATTCTGAAAACGTCACTGTGTCGTGCGTGTTTACGGCATCATTTATCATAGGGCCATATTTTTTCGAAGAGACAGGTGCTTCTGGTCCTGTTATCTGTACCGTCGCTGGTAAGCACTATGAGTGTCTTTTGCGCAACCACGTCATTCCAGCTCTCCAACAGCGTGGATGTGTGGATGGTATCATTTATATGGAAGATGTTGCATCTCTCCAGATTGCAAAACCAGTTAAGCAGCTGCTGAAGCGCCATTTCGGAAATGCTAGAATTATCCGCCGCCATTTCCCTACTGCCTGGCCGTCCCGATCATCTGATCTTAATCCGTGTGACTTCTGGTTGTGGGGCTATCTGATGTGTTCAGTGTTCCGACTGCAAACCTAGGTGCATTGAAGGCACGCATCGCGCAGCACATTCTGAATGTGACCACGGAAACACTTCGATCAGTTGTGGAACATGCTGTTTCTCGATTTCAACTTGTTGCACAAAACGGTTGACAGCATATTGAACATGTTTTGCGCCAGTCACACGGAAATTAATAATCCGATCTGGTTTTGTTGACGCTTTTTATGCGATTTTTGGCCTCAAGACAATTAAAAACAGATGCGAGTGATGCTTTTGATGAGGTTTTCGGCATCAGGACAATTAAGAACTGATTTTTCCCATCGGATGTGATATGACCTTGCGTGGTGGATGGGCTTACGTAACTAACAGTATCACACCTGTACACCCATGCACACTGAGTAATACAGTTTGTTTAGCATCAAACGTACACCTTAGGCATTGTTGTATGATTCATTTGTCATTTGTAGTCGATCACTATTAAATTATAATGCTTCCTGCGCCTTCTATTACTACATGTTGTAACTATTTATTTTTCTTCTGCCATACGTTTTCCCCCTTCTCCGATAGCGTTCCGTTCCAGTTTAACGTCATTCTGACCAGTGGTGTTGTTTCTAGAGCGGTTTCAAAGTTTAACTTTAATCATACTCACCCTGTATATATATATACAGGGTGACTATGTAGACTCTATATATATATAATGATTTCTTTGAGTTAACACCACAAATTCGGAATATTTGGCCCTCTGCTATTTTGGTGATCATAGTGTAAGCTAACTTAACTGCAAATTGGAATTGTCTTAAAGTGAAGGGCAATCCAGATGGTATTAAAGATATTCGTGGTATAAATACTGTCTGCTCCTTTTCTTTACAGTGCATTTTACTGGCTTCGATGATGTTATTTTGCAGTTTGTTGATGCAGAGTCTTGTACCTTTGCACAGTTTCGGCGAATTCGGATTCCTTCAATTTGAGGTAGGTTAACGGCCTTCCTGTAATATTCAACGAATTAAAAAATTCAGTAGGAAAATATAAATTTCATTTTCATCAGTCATGGTATCGAGCGACACGTAAATCTTCTCTACCCCCCGGAGTCATCTCTTGGACGATCTTTTTAATATCGTTGACAGTTTCGTTATTCATCGCAAGAATAACTCGCTCGCGTGACCATTCGCAACTGAAACGATTTTCGACGATTTCGGGTATATTTAGCGTAGGAGTTGTTCAAGTGTTTCAACGATATTACACAATTAATGTGTCAAAATGATTTGGACGGAATTTTCGTCTACTGGATAGGTGTCTTCTCCTATTTGTAGCCCGCATCTCGTGGTCGTGCGGTAGCGTTCTCGCTTCCCGCGCCCGGGTTCGATTCCCGACGGGGTCTGGGATTTTCTCTGCCTCGTGATGGCTGGGTGTTGTGTGTTGTCCTTACGTTAGTTGGGTTTAAGTAGTTCTAAGTTCTAGGGGACTGATGACCATAGACGTTAAGTCCCATAGTGCTCAGAGCCATTTGAACCATTTGAACCATCCTATTTGTAAAAGGTTTTCGGCGAATTCTTGTGCCCTTTAGTCTCCAAACATTTGCCTTGTCGTATTTGTTCTCAACTAGATTAATCTTACTTGTTGCCATAATAACTACTTTTTTAAGCTGGTGTTCATTTCATCCGCCGTTATCGACTTCGGAATGGCAAGCAGAGTTCGACGAAAATCGCCTGACAATATTACTAATATATTTCCCATTAAACTCGGGTTATCTCGTAAGTCCTGGAATGTGCTAATCAGTACTTCCAAAGACTTTCTGTGGGCCATTGTGCTTTCTTCCCTTGCACTCTTTCAATATTTGTCCTCGTGCTGATGATTCAGTCACGTTCTGTCACATACCGAAAGTTCAACTACATTTAAAGGTAGGTTTAACGCAGAATGTGCTGTCAGTCCGCCATCCATAAGAGTGGCTGCTATTCCTGATCATTCCAGGCCGAGCACATTTCTTTATTTGCTCGAATTTTGTGTAGGATTAAAATAATTAAAAATGTTTTACCGTTACCTCCACGTGCACTCAGAAATATTACGCGATGCTGTTATTTTTTAAAATAATCCAATAATTATGTCATATGCCTGTTTTTGATTCTGAATTAATGAGGGTAATTATTGATAATAATATTATTATAATTTTCAGCCACATATATCTTCAAAGGTTTTCAACTCTCTGGAAAAAATTCAGTTCAAAAGATCCTCTCTAGAAAATTCCGAATACCTCGTTCGCCACCTAACTGACATATGAAACGCCACTCGGAACACTTTAGACTCTGCTCATAAACACAATGTGTGATTGAAAGTATTTTGCCAACCACACTAACCTACTTCCACCCTCCGCGACCAAATTCATGTATTATCAGTAGGAGACCAAGGGCTCTTTACTACCACAACGGCGAATGGTGGTCATAGAGACGAGTGTGTATTTTCGTACACAAACTTACTTACACAGATTTCATCTGCTGTTTGTACTTAAACTATCTGAATTCTATGTTCCCATAAATTCATTGCGTTGAGGTTATAGCAGACTTCGAAATTTAAAGCTTTGAGAATCTGCAACGTAATTCCATTTTACAATTCGAACATTGCTTGTTTTATTCAGTTGAACACACCCCATCTGATAACATCATAATGAAATTCTTCTAAATTCGTTCCAGGCTTCTCGCGACTGTGACGTTTTCCGGCAAACTGAAAACTACGCTTCCATAAGAGCGCAAAGATGAATTTACGTCATAGTCAATCCATTGAATAGTTCTCAAGCTACCAACGCGCGCCACCGTAGTGCGTTACTTCCGTAATCTGATCGCTATGTCCTGTTCCGTGCCCAAAGAAGCATCCAATGTTTTGGAGTGACTCGCTTCAAAAAATAATTCGCTAGTATACGGCCGGAATTGCGGTGTACTAATGTCAAGAACATTGAGCAGGGAAGGGGAAAATGTTGTTTTTCTTTTTTTTCTCACCTGCGCGAGCGATACAGCTGTAACAGCAAGTGAACGAGGAGCACGTGTAGGTATTCGGTGCATTCCACACCGAATACCTCCAGATGCTGTGCGATTTTGCACCAAATACCTTCTCACGCTTCTCGTTAACTTGCGGCATTGAGTTCGCTGCGCAGGTTCGTTGTGACCTTACCATTTTAAGGTTTTCCTGGTATCTGCACACCTGAACAGAAGGAAAAGGGGATGGGGAGATGATTTCAACAATCAGTTTGATCAACGTTGAAGTTGATTTATCTCTTCTTGATAGTTCTTTGTTTTCCTTGAATTTCGCTGATAACCCAAAACATTATGACTGCCTGCTTCATAGCGTGTTGGTCCAGTTCCAGACCGCAATATGGTAGGGATTCTAAAAGTCCTTGTTAGGTTTCTGGAGGTATACGGTGCCAGCAGAAGACACGAAATTCCCGTAATTGCGGACTACTTACTAGCACAGGTCCCATCGAAGTTCACTGTGAATGTCCCCCATAGCTCGTAACATGCAAGCAATTTCTCAGAGTTGGTCCTTCGTTGCTCTTTATGGTCTTCAGCTATGCGGCGAGGTAACCGGCGGACACACAACTTTCATTGCCCCATCTGGTGTGCGAGTGCGTCAGCACTACCAGCAGAGACGTCCGTTTGAGCAGCGAGGTATTTGGTTGTGATCGATCATCTCGAATGAGACTGTCCGCACGTTCCAACATTGCAGGTGTCACAGCTGTGTGTGGTCGAGCTGCACGCGGGAGTTCGGTCAGGTTTGCGCCACCTTGTGCATTGATGACAGACACTTCGCCCACGACTCACCGAGGTTTTGTTCCATAGACATTCTGCAAGCATCTATGAAAATCTGCGATGCATTAGTCTTCCGCCGAGAGAAACTCAATGACAGCTTTCTGCTTGGAACCACCTCCCCCACGAGCACCATTTTAAAGCCTACGTACAGCGCCGCTACCTCTCGGAACTTGATGAAACTGTAGGGACTGAAGCGAGAATATTCCACGAAGTCTGACAACAAATTCCTCATTTTTTCAACCTAAATTGACCTAGAAAAGCATGTTGCATTACTTATTGATCGACCCTCGTATTACCCCACTGGTCTGTGTCCGCACCACACTGCATGTTTCGAGAAGCATTTCCCTGGATGGTGCCTAATGCAAAAACGATCATCGACCTGGAGTAAAAAGAAACATGATGAATTTGAGCCGACGAAAAGTTTCCATTGCTAGTGTATTGTCTAATGTCGACGATCCCGTATTAACTACATTCGTAACTGGCGAGATCATTGGGTCAACAATGGAAAACGTAGGATTGTCTGTTGTGGAGCTTCATGTTCAATAACGTGCGCTGAACAGTGTCCCCCGAAATACCTGTGCACCTGCATTAGCGCTATATTCTGACGTCATATTTGTCAAAAATCGCAACTATCATGCTTTACAGATAGTACTAGCCTCCGACATTCAAGTTCTGTGACGAGGCGCGGATGTCCACCCTTCAGTACTTTTCAAAGATGCTCACGAGAGCAGCGCCCTAACTGCTGACCAGCTGCGTTGTTTCCGAGATGCTCGTTCCCAAGCACCAGGGCATAAGAATCTGCCCTTTAGCAAAGTCACTTTGTCAGTGGATTAGCCCATTTCAGACCTATATTGTCGCAAGGATGATTCCCTATGAGTCTCTGCTCCTCTTATATACTTTCCTTACCGAGTTACGACTTCAGAACGCAAGCAGCTGACAACAAATCTCGCGGTTTGCAGTTGTCGTATAGTTTTAGCTCAATAGTGTATAGATCAATACGAAACTGGAGGAACTTCAGGCATGTGAGACAATAACAAACACTTTTGCCTTTACACTCATGAACGTAGGACGTCTACACACACAATTGAAAAAAGTTTCGCATCATCTCAGTTCCGAGAGTTCTGAACCTGTACAGATGACTGTTATAGAGATCAACATAAACATCATTTCCGCCCTTTTTATTGCTCATGAAAACCACATACTGCATGTTGTACCACCACACAGCGCGACCTTCAAAGGTGGAGGTCCAGATTTCTGTACACACCGGTACCTCTAATACCCAATAGCACGTCCTCTTGCATTGATGAATGCCTCTATTCTATCCACAAGTTCATCAAGGCACTGTTGGTCCAGATTCCCCCACTCCTCAACGGCGATTCAATGTAGATCCCTCTGAGGGGTTGGTGGGTCACGTCGTCCATAAACAGCCCTTTTCAATATATCCCAGGCATGTTCGATAGGGTTTATTTCGGGAGAACTTGCTGGCGATTCTAGTCGAGCGTTGTCGTTATTCTGAAAGATGTCATTCACAAGATGTGCACGATGGGGACGCGATTTGCCGTCCATGAAGACGAATGCCTGACCAATATGCTGCCGATGTGGTTTCACTATCGGTCTCAGGGTGGCATTCATGTATCGTACAGCCACTACGGCGTCGTCCATGACCACCAGCGGCATACGTCGGCTCCAAATGTTGCCACCCTGAAACAGCGAGGAACCTTCACCTTGCTGCACTCGCTGGATAGTGTGTCTCATGCGTTCAGCCTGACCGAGCTGCCTCCAAACACGTCTTCGAGGATTGTCTCGTTGAAGGTATATGCGACACTCATCGGTGAATAGTACATGATGCCAATCCTGATCGGTGCAACGGCATGTTGTTGGGCCCATCTGTACTGAGTCGAGGTTGCAAAGATGGACGTTGGGAGTGAAGTTGCGCATCATGCAGCCTATTGCGCACAGTTTGATCGTAACACGACGTCTTGTGGCTGCACGAAAAGAATTATTCAACATGGTGGCGTTGCTTTCGGGGTTTCTCCAAGCCGTAACCCGTAGGTAGCGGTCATCCACTGCAGTAGTAGCCTTGAGCGGCTTGAGCGAAGCATGCCATTGACAGTTCCTGTCTCCCTGTATCTCCTTCATGTCCGAACAACATCGCTTTTGTTCACTCCGAGACGCCTGGACACTTCCCTTGTTGAGAGCCCTTCAACAATACGGACGCGATAGAACCGCGGTATTGACCGTCTAGACATGGTTGAACTACAGACAACACTTCCCGGTGGAAGGAGGTACACGGCTCGTTCCAGCCATTCCTGGTGGAATGATTGGAACTGATCGGCTGTCGGGCGCCCTCCGTCTAATAGGCGCTGCTCATGCATGGCTGTTTATATCCTTGGGCAGGTTTAGTGACATCTCTGAACAGTCAAAGGGACTGTGTCTATGATACAATATACACTGTCAACGTCTATCTTCAGGAGTTCTGTGAACTGGGGTGATTCTAAACTCTTTTTGATGTTTGTATAATGTCGTTTTTTCTGTCACATTGGAGCCGGCCAGTGTGGCCGTGCGGTTCTAGGAGCTTCAGTTTGGAACCGCGTGACCGCTACGGTCGCAGGTTCGAATCCTGCCTCGGGCATGGATGTGTGTGATGTCCTTAGGTTGGTTAGGTTTAAGTAGTTCTAAGTTCTAGGGGACTGATGACCACAGATGTTAAGTCCCATAGTACTCAGAGCCATTTGAACCATTTTTTTTCTGTCACACCTGACATTAATCCATGTTACAGTGAACAAGAATTTGTTGAAACTGTAATTTCAGAACGTCTCTTAAATATCGATGGTTCTGTGCGACGTCACTAAGTCGTATAATACTCCTGTGGGTACTAATTTTCTTGTATATGAAACGTAAGACACTCAAAATTATTAACACAGTAATGCGGCCACAGAGTAAACCGGTCTGTCTAAGACTCTTTTTTGGATGTGCGTTATCCTCTTCTGGAATATGCATACACATTTTGTTCCAGATCTTAATACACAGATGGCAGACTATTCTGAAGGACGTGCTTTCAGGTAGGGAACCAGTGGTCATTAAAAATTCTTTAGTTTCACATTAATATAAACAACTTAATTTAAAGCCAGAGAACGGAATCTCACAGGAACTTGGCCAATGTCGCGACTGCTAGTCTCAGTGCAAGCACTACAACGGCTCAAAAAATTGGCTCCCTATTATACTTGTTGCCTTTTGAATGAGACAGGCGGCCTGGATCCTATCAAGCAGTTTATTTCTCTTCAAATGACATTGCGTTGCGGACACCACTAACTTTACATAAACCCATAACAACAAACTCGTAGGAATGAGATCGGGAAATAACGCTGCCCTTGGGAGAAATCCTCTCATCAACAATGAGTGCCTATTTTTCAGGTGCTCACGGATGTTATAATCGTAGTGAGGTGGTGCACCGTACTGTTGGAGCAACATCACCTTGCAGATAAAAGAGGTACAGTGTCCAACCACTGGGGTAGGAGATCTCAAACGAAAAGCAGGTAACATGCAGAGAAAAACCTCTCGAACTTTACCTTCTCATTCAAGGGATGCCGCTGCAAGCAACGCGGGATAGTAAATACATCTATGGAAGTAGAGGGCACCATTTCACTGCGCGTCATATCGCTGTTGCTAAGAAGTATTCCAGACAATCAGAAGCCGACCTTTGCATATAAAAGTGGGAGCCTCGCTAGTTCACGACAGTCAGTTTTAGCCGTGACGACGACCATGGAGGTAGTGGTCGAAAGCTTGGAGTTTTATCCTGAATTGACACGGTATGTACACCGAGAGATTTTTACCCCAGGTAACATGCAATTTGCAAACCGATAGTAACAAGTCAGATCCTATTAGTTGCTCTTGTATAATTCCGTTGGGACAGTTGATGGAGAATCGTTGCTAATGATGTGAGATAGTCGTGGAGTATGGTTTCTCATCAATTGAAAAAAATAAGCACTGTTGAAGGAGACTTCTTTTGCAAACACTATAAACTGTTAAAAGCTTGACAGTGCAGTACCTCCTAGTAACTTGCTTGGCTAGGATAGATGTATCCACCATATTTAAGTCTGTGTTTGTGTATATGTACATTTGCTGCATAGTAGTATGGCTGTTTCATTCGGCACGAAATTTTATCATAGTTTTGACACAAGTAAAGATCTATACTACGTACAATAATGACAGCTAAGATGGCTGCAGTGAAAGATGAGTAGTATGTTTTCTTTGAAACTACGCTACAGACTCTTAAAAATCACAAAGAAGAACCAAGTACACCAGATGTAACAGTTTTATTAGTTTTATAAATTTACTTTATAAATTGCGATGCAGTGGTACCATACATGACGTAAAAACTTGCATGTTATTACAAACTGAACATTGACAGAATAAATGTCCAAAAGGCTTCCGTCAAAAACCCCCGCCAATTTTCGTACCCAAACTTAAGTAAAATTCAATACATTAAATGATACCGACTCGAACATGTAACACTGCGCTATAAGAGTAAGAATGTTTGATAGGAGAAACGAGATCTGAGCGAAACTTTAACTGAACTGATCCTATTTATAATTTTGAAATGGAATCCTTTACTGTAAATAATCTTACTGTGTCTTAATAGTGATGTTAAACTGGCCCTAACAAACTTTCGTGACTTATCTTGTCGCAACAGAAGTTGGTAGGGCTCGAAAGTGGTGAATGTTAAAAGCCATTGCAGCAGCAAAACAGCTAAAGAAAACCTTGCCTAAGTGCAGTGCAAGGGAAAGCAAGTATGCTAAGCACTTCATACTTTAAGCTTGAGCAACAGGGTTCTGCGAAGTGCAGTTAGTGACACACGATTACAAAATAAAACTTTAGTAATGGGATGGTGGAAGAAACTGGACTTACTGAATGATGTAGGAGAGACTAGCATTTAAAGACTGTACTGTGAAACTGATTTTCATCTCTTACTACAATCTTTACAAAATTCACATCTTATACTAAATGCAGCTCTGCCATGACGTTCTACACTGAAATTGTGAAGGAGTGACAGTCTACGAGTACAGTACATATGAGAACATAATTTTGCTTAATCTTGCCTCGACAATCAACTAACCAACCAGAATCAAAAAAGAAAAATCATACTAAAATTTATGTTTCTTAAACTCATCATTAATTTTTCACAAGCAATATCGTGAAAACATTACCTGAATATCTTCAGACTTCTAAAGTAAATCTTTACAAAAACACATTTTCGAAAATCAACATCCTCTGCATTTGCGTCTGTGTTCTGTTAGTTCTTCCCAGAGCGCTCAGCAGCCTGACCAAGACCGGCCCCTTCGGTTAATGTTTTCTAATGCTACACGGGCGACAAAGATCACACTGCCTGTACGCAGAATCTCTGTGGCGTAACGTATCAACTACTAATGACTTTTTTTCGTAGAAACTATCCAGTGTAGAAGTATAAGGTTGACTCATCGAATAAAAAAAGAACACACATCACTCTTGTCGAATATCAAAAATAAGCTAGAAGCCTCATATCACACTCTGCCCTTTATCAGTAAGAACTTGGCAGCATGTTTCTTGCAAATAGCAAGTGATATACAACAAATTCTGGCATAGAAACTCATAGAAAAACAGAGAAAAAAGAAAATTGGTAGTGCTGTTTTGAACAAAAGTATGAGTAGATTATCTCTGTGTATATAACATCTTCAAAATAACCATGAAAATGACTTTGACTACTAATAAAAAGTTACATTTCAAATATGTAATGCAGTAGTAATAAAATTAGTCTTTTGATTATACATCAATTACTTATGTACGTAAGGTATGGCCTAACCAGTAAAGGTTTGACTAGACCAAAAGACCCGTCCAGTAGCTGTGTTTGTAATGCCATGAATGTCCAGTTCCTTTCTGATGACAGCTCAGGCTATCACATTTGTGTATTAAAAGCCAAAATGCCCATTTTGTTTGTCCATTTGCAGTAGTGGCTACAGTATAATATAACCATAGTGATTGTTCATCTCTCTCAGAACAAGGGTGCTTTGACAATAATAATTGTCTCCATAGTAGGTCCATCAAGGCTAGCATGAAACATATCAGAATATGAATTACAATCTATGACTTAGTAAGTCATATTAGTCGAAAGAAAATTGTTGGAACGTGACAAGTTACACATATAATGCCGTGTACACTGTTAAGCCAAAACATTATGAACACCTGCTAGATAGCTTGTTTGCCCGTCTTTGGAACGAAATAAGTTACTGATTCTGCGTATCAGGGATCCCAAAGTTCGTTGGCAAGTTTGTGGAGGGTTGTGGCATTAGATATCTACGCACAGGTCATGTAATTTGCTTATATAACGGACCGCTGATTTGCGTACGCGGTAATGGCGCCCGATTGCGACCCAGATGGGTTGCATAGGATTTACATCAGGCGAATTTGGTCGGCGAGCCATCAACGTGAGTTCACTATAATGCTGCTGGTACCACTGTAGCACGGTTTTGTTTCCGAGGCACGGACAGTTATATCTGCTGACAGATGACATCGC
The DNA here is from genome assembly GCF_023897955.1 of Schistocerca gregaria. NCBI lineage: Eukaryota > Metazoa > Arthropoda > Insecta > Orthoptera > Acrididae > Schistocerca > Schistocerca gregaria. The sequence continues at coordinate 1,010,393,036 of NC_064920.1, read as the reverse complement.
CGTCGGGGAAGACATCAAGCATCGAGGTATGCAGGTAGTTCGCAGCTGTCAGCATGTCTCCCAATACTACAAATGGTTCAAATGGCTCTGAGCGCTATGGGACTTAACATCGGAGGTCATCAGTCCCCTATAACTTAGAACTACTTAAACCTAACTAACCTAAGGACAGCACACACGTCAATGCCTGAGGCAGGATTCGAATCTGCGACCATAGCGGTCTCGCGGTTCCAGACTGAAGCGCCTAGAACCGCGGGGCCACACCGGGCGATCACAATATTACCAAAGGTCCAACAGCAGGAGAATGTCTCCCGTAGCATGATACTGTTCACACCAGCCTGCATCCGTGGCGATCTGCACGTTTCCAGCCGCCGTTCGCCTGTCTGACGGCGTTTGTGGAGACGACCAACAAGCTGGTGCAGCAAAAATGTGATTCACTAGAAGAGCACACATGTTTACATTGATCAATGGTCGAATCCCGATGTTCCTGCGCCCACTGCAATTGTAATTGACGATGTCGTTGGGTCAACATGCGAACACGTTTGGGTGGTCTGCTGCGGAGCTCCATGTTCAACAATGTACCACAAACGGTGTGCTCCGAAGCATGTGTGCGTGCACCAGCATTGGCTCTTGAGGCAGAGATGCTACAGATCACCATCTACCCTACTTTACAGAGCAGACAAGCCTCAGAAACACACGTCCTGTGAAGAGTCGTGGACGTCCAACCATTTAGCACCTAGTGGTAGTTTCACTGCCCATATACCTCTTTACGTAGATGCTCAAGACAATAGCACGTGAACATTCGACCAGCCGTTTTCGAGATGCTCGTTCATAGGCTCTGCGTTATAATAATCTAACCTTTGTCAAAGTCGCTTATCTCAATGGATTTCCCCATTGTCAGGCCATATCTTCGGTAGGGTGATCTCCTGTCCGTGTCTGCTCCGCTTAGATACTTTTGTTACCGCGTCACATGCCCGTAACGCCACCTGACGGTATCCATCGTCGCGGTGGGCAGTGGTCGCAAAGTTTTGGCTTATCAGTGTGTATTATCTAAGTAGATATAGCCTGTTTTCTCACAAAAAACTCAATACAAATGCAAATGTTTAACATAGTAAAGTCCCATAATGTACTGAGACAAAGCTGTACTTTCAGTATAACCACGACAATAGAAATGAACAAAAATAATGTTTATAGCAATTTGGAAAGGTAAAAAAAAATTCAGATTTTACAAAACAAGTGATAAAAGAAAGTATGCATAGCATTGTCAGCATATTGCACATTAATAATTAATGGCAAGAAGAATGAAAAATAAATATAATTTGTGTGTAAACTCGAAAGATATTTCACTACTTTGCTCAACTACACATACAACGCCGGCGAGTGTGGCCGAGCGGTTCTAGGCGCTTCAGTCTGGAACCGCGCGACCGCTGCGGTCGTAGGTTCGAATCTTGCCTCGGCCATGGATGAGTGTAATGTCCTTAGGTTGGTTAGTTTTAAGTAGTTCTAAGTTCTAGGGGAGTGATTACCTCAGATGTTAAGTCTCATAGTGCTCAGAGCCATTTGAACCATTGGAACACATAGAACACAAACAATGCTAACCAACTGCAAACACATAAAGGAAACGGAACAAATCGTCTACAAACACATATGAGGACAGGGAACAACCATGATTGATTCAGAAAATTAGAGGTAGAAGGAAAAAATCCTATTAGAAAGTATTAGTTACCAGTCTGTCACAAGAAGAAACCAGGAAGCATCATTTTATACTAACATAGAAAATGGAAGAGACATAAATATTTTATTATATATTTAACTCCACTTAGTTATTAAATATTGTTAGAAATTACTTGTTTTCTTGCTTCACCGTCAGCATTTTTGTTTTAATGGAAGTAAAGTAAATAATCTTAAGAACACACACAAATGAAGTTACCAACATTTCCTCTCAGTGCACTGAACCTTACGATTTTTTCTTTGCTATTATTCTAATTTCCTTCCTCAACAATTCCCCCCAATATAAATTTGTCATTATAATATTACCTTTTATATTTTAAAACGGCATTATATTAATTATTCTACTTGTACCCCTGCCTCATTATCACTTGTATACCTTCGCCAGATTTCTGCAGTACGGCACACCATTCATTAACCTCTGTCTGCATCATCTTAGTTTTTCAAAACTAACAACATAACAAACACAGCCAGAAAGTCTCAATACAGTTTAAACTATCGCATCCAAAAATTAAATTCCAAAGGCACACTAAGCAGAATGAAAATTCACCTACACTTTATCTGATCCCTCCCTAGCTTTGGAGCTTCAATATGGCACATAGGAGTGTTTATCTAGATTCATTACGTCCCTGAATTTCATATTCAGTAACTATTGTATTAGTTCTTAAAAGGAAAAATGACGGCCGGTGTGGCCGAGCGGTTCTAGGCGCTTCAGTCTGGAACCGCGCGGCCGCTGCGGTCGCAGGTTCAAATCCTGCCTCGGGCATGGATGTGTGTGGTGTCCTTAGGTTAGTTAGGTTTAAGTAGTTCTAAGTTCTAGGCGGCTGTTGACCTCAGAAAGTAAGTCCCATAGTGCTCACAGCCATTTGAACCATTTGAAAAGATATACAACCTGGAAAGAATATTGTCACAGTGAAGTGAATTAAAATAAGGTTAGTTTGTTCAAATGGCTCTGAGCACTATGGGACTTAACTGCTGTGGTCATCAGTCCGCTAGAACTTAGAACTACTTAAACCTAACTAACCTAAGGGCATCACACACATCGATGCCCGAGGAAGGATTCGAAACTGCGACCGTAGCGGTCGCGTGGCTCCAGACTGTAGCGCCTAAAAAGGTTAGTTTGTAACATCAAAAGGAAAACTATAAAGCCACGGCAGAAAAAATAAATGTAAGAATAAAAATCTAATTGAATGGTTATATTACAAGGAAAAAGGTAAAAGTATTCTGTGTACTCTTCCTTTTTATCTTCGTCTCTGATGCAAGTTTCAAAACCTTTCATCAGTTACTTACATTTTAACAGCAGATGAGCAACGGTTAATTTCTAACATTACCTAATAATTAATGTTTCACCTTAACTTACTTTACAGATATGAATCGCTTAAACAAAAGATGTTTAAATACATAGCAAAATACTATCTATAAAATAGCATATGTTCTCCATGTTACAATGCGATACATGTGACTGAAAATACAATAGTAAAAATTACAGCAATGCATATTAATTACCAGATTATAATGGATACAAGAAGACAGCTATGTACAAACACACAAAAATAAAAAATTAATGTTCTCCAACTATTTACAGCAAAATTATATTATGTTTTACTCAACAAATGGGTTCAAATGTATCACATTGTGAAGTCGTTTCCTCTTGTGCGTACGTAGAGTTTCAAGTTCCACAGCACTGTCATGTGTAATTCTATGGATTGTTATAGATTACTATCTGAATAGGTGTGATAGCGTACAAGTATGAAGTATGGCCCATTGAATAAAAAGAGAACACACATTACGCTCCTTGAATACGGGTAGATCTCATTACAACTCCAAGCATGATTCTGGGACAAATATTAAGAAAGATGCAATTGTGTCAACAATGAGAGATTATAATAACGAATAACAACTCAATAACTGGAGCAGTCTGATCATATGACGTGCAGAATGAACGATGGTGATGTCAGTGAATACCAGAGAAAACTACCTGTCAAATCACGCATTTGTGTAAAGAATTACAGATGAGTTTATTAAACGTTATATGCAAATGTCCCCTTGTTATAAATACTCCAGAGCTGCATCTAATAGGAAGGCAGATGAGTTTCCAACATCCTTATCTTACCTTCACAGTGTAAAAGGACTCAAAATTTACTGTTTAATACGTATTTATAATGTTATATAAATTTTGTCGCACTGTAAAACCAGATATTGACATCCTTTGTGACCTTTGTTCATATCTTGTTCAATACTGAGTTGTTATTCCACTAAGAAGTCACCATAACATCACAATCATTTTATGTGTTCTGTAGTATCTCATATGTAATCACAAATAGCTTTAATTTGAATGGTAGTCATTATTTACGTGTCTTACTTGGAGTAAGCAGTGTGCGACGTCATAGGAAATACAGGTATTTAAGGGCGAGCAGTTCGGCGCACGTTATTTTCTGTTGACCTTGTGTGTTTCGTCTTTGATCATGGTTGGTGAATGTGCTTTTGTGGAGTTGCTGTGTGGTTGAGCAGTCGTTTGAGTTACCCATGTGACTTACATTACCTTTTCATTCGATTTGGAATAATGTTGTGGGTGTGAGTTAAATACATTAATGTTTCGTTCGACTAGCAATAATTTTGTGAGCGTGTGTTACAGACTTTAACTTTTCACTGGACAGAAAATTTGATCATGTTTTCGGTGAGGGATCAGGCCCAACTATGTGAACTTTAAATATGTGTGAGGGGTTTGAGAGAGCTGTGAACTATAATTATTTGATTCAGTTGGTATTCGTGTATAGTCAGGATAACGAATTTAATTTTACGTCACGACTGAGAATGGGGGACTGCACCTTCGCCGGCCGCGGTGGTCTAGCGGTTCTAGGTGCTCAGTCCGGAACCGCGCGACTGCTACGATCGCAGGTTCGAAGCCTGCCTCGGGCATGGATGTGTGTGATGTCCTTAGGTTAGTTAGGTTTAAGTAGTTCTAAGTTCTAGGGGACTGATGACCACAGATGTTAAGTCCCATAGTGCTCAGAGCCATTTGAACCATTTTTTTTGAACTGCACCTTCGGATTATGACTATTTGTTGTTGATCTTTGTGAAGTAACATGCAGCTAAATCAACTTTGATAGTACATGTTTATGTATTCGATACTCTGCTCACAGTATATGATTTAATTATTGTTTAGTTATTTTTGTTTTTTTTGAACCTATAATTTATGTGAGCAACAATTCATGTATATGTTCACATAATTAAATAAATAATATCATGGTTTGGATTTTAAAGTGATAGTTGACTGTCGACCCCTTTGAAAAATAATGAGCGAAGCCAATAAACTAGGACATGCATTTGCCACACCAGTTATGGCCTATAAAACCGACGGTGCGCTCGTAACGTGTCCAATTCTGTTTCTCGCTGTTCTGTCTTCCTCCTCTTATACGAGCCAGCCATTTCCTGTTCTACGCTGTACTTTCCTTTGTAAACTTTCACTACGGTGTTTTCAGAACTCCGGAAGGTGCTGCAGTTCTTCCAACCACTCTCGTTGCTGCCAGTACAGTCGAGTCATTGTTTCTTTCCTACTACAAACGTTCCTAGACCAAGGAAACAAACTGACGTGTCTGACAGTTCCAATCATGAATATATAGCTGAACGTACTATTTACCAATCACAAGTTTTGGCACATTTTGTCTATTATACTCTGAATTCTAACTCCAAACAAACATACATTCTGTGGTTGATCGTTAATCACTGTATTCACCTAGGGTGTGTGGAAAACTTATGTATTAGGGATTCTGTTGTTCTTGTTGTAGCATGAACAATACTGAGCCACGCTAAAGGATTGAAAGATTCTTTTCTTTTCCATTTTATCTACTACTGCGCTAAACAGTTGACGCAGAACATGTCTCTAATCATATTGGCTAGTTTCGTTCTTTGTGCATGTGGTCATATCGTGAATATGATGTGTAACTGTCTGAAGTTGTTATGTTTACTTGGAAGAAACACAGACACGAAAAACTATAAAATAATGTAAAAAATAAGACATTTTATTTGTTATATTCCGTTAACAATTAATTTTAAATGACGTCTCAAATTTCTATATCTGTTGTTCGCTATTTTTACCAACTGCACATAAGCGATATAACATTTTATTCTTAGATTGTTATGACTATCGACGACTGCACTAGATAGTATGTGTTGTGTGTTGTGTGTTCCGCTAGGGACGGTAATCCATTGGCAGAACAAGGGAATTGAAGGAATTACTAACGTTGCGTTGTCAAATGTGTTAAGCTTATGATGAACAGTCTATAAATTTGTGAATTGTTTACTATTTCGAATGGATTTGTTGTTTTCAACTGCGTAAGTTACCGTCAATATTTAAAAAGGTGGTTTATTTTTTAAATTAAGAACTGAACTATTTCAACAATGAAAACTAGTCTAACTGACAAATAATTTGTGTATACACACATAAAAAAAAACAGTTTTGCATCATCCCGGTACCCAGATAGACGTTGACTGTGGATGTTATGTCACAGACACAGTCCATTTGACTGTTCACAGATGTCATTAAACCAATCCAAAGATGTAAACAGCCATGCACGAGCAGTGCCTGTTAGACGGACAGCCGATCAGTTCCAGTCATTCCACCAGGAAGGAGGTACGCGCTTCGTGTTGTCTGTCGTTCAACCATGCCTAGACAGTCAATACCGCGGTTCGATCACGTCCGCATTGTTAATTTGTGCCAGGAAGGGCTCTCAAAAAGGGAAGTGTCCAGGCGTCTCGGAGAGAACCAAAGCGATGTTGTTCGGACGTGGAGGGGATACAGAGAGACAGGAACTGTCGATGACATGCCTCACTCAGGCCGCCCAAGGGCTACCACTGCAGTGGATGACCGTTACCTACGGATTACGGCTCGGAGAAACACCGACAGCAACGCCACCATGTTGAATAAGCTTTTTGTGCAGATACAGGACGTCGTGTTACGACTCAAACTGCGCACAATAGGCTGCACGATGCGCAACTTCACACACGACGTCCATGGCGAGGTCCATCTCTGCAACTACGACACCATGCAACGCGGTGCAGATGGGCCCAACAACATGCCGAATGGACTGCTCAGGATTGGAACCACTTTCTCTTCACCGATGAGTGTCGCATATGCCTTCATCCAGACAATCGTCGGAGACGTGTTTGGTGGCAACCTGGTCAGGCTGAACGCCTTATACACACTATCCAGTGAGTGCAGCAAGGTTGAGGTTTCCTGCTGTTTTAGGGTGGCATTATGTGGGGTCGATTCACGCCGCTCGTGGTCATGGAAGGTGCCGTCACAGCTCTATGATACACGAATGCCATTCTCCGACCGATAGTCCAACCATATCGGCAGCATATTGGCGAGGCATTCGCCTTCATGGATGACAATTCGTGCCCACATTGTGCACGTCTTGTGAATGACTTCCTTCAGGATAACGACATTGCTCGACTAAAGTGGCCAGCATTTTCTTCAGACATGAACCCTATCGAACATGCCTGGGATATTTTGAAAAGGGCGTTTATGAACGACGTGACCTACCAACCCCTCTAAGGATGTACGCCGAATCGCCATTGAGGAGTGGGTCAGTCTGGGCCAACTGTGCCTTGATGAACTGGGGATAGTATGCAACGACTAATAGAGGCAATGCAAGAGGACGTGCTACTGGGTATTAGAGATACCGGTGTGTACAGCAATCTGAAGGTCTCGCTGTATGGTGGTATAGCATGAAATATGTGGTTTTCATGAATTAAAAGGGCGGAAATGATGTTTATGTTGATCTCTATTCGAATTTTCTGAACAGTTTACGGAACTCTTTGAACCGAGATGATGCAAGAATTTTTTCGATGTGTGTATTTTAATCTACATCGTTAGTGCTAGAGACTGAGGAGTCACGAATTTTCTCTCTGATTAGCCTTCTGACTGATTTGAGGCGGCTCGTTACGAATTCCTCTGAATATCTTAATATCAGATCACACTTTCACCCACCATCTGGAATTATTTATTTCTAGGCTATAAACGTCCCCTACGGTTTTAACCCTTTACAACGCCCTCTAGGAAGTCAAGGGTAGCCGGAACAACATAAAAGACGTCAGTAACTTTTATAAACTGATATCATTACTAATTATGAAGGAGAAAAAGTTTCGTATATGCTACTACGCGGTTAAATATAATCTGGAGGTTGCAAAGACTGGCTCCCCATCTTCGTAACATTCGCCTGCTCTGCTGTCAGAGCCATACATCTGTCACTATACTGAATGGATTTTATTTGATTACCGTCGTCACACAGTCAGTCGTGATAGATTGTTTTTTACCTGCAGCTACTATATAAACAATACCGTCGCTGCTTGTATGTGCAAGGGTCGTACCGAACCAACATTAAACGATAGATTAAGCCCTAATTAATTTGATAATAAAGACATTAAGTCCGGCAACGCATTGAATGCTTGGTATATTGTACGGCCATATGGTAGCAACAATTTCTCTACGGATTTCTCATACTAGTAGGCAATATATTACTCGTGTACTCTTTCTGTCAGAGACGTCGCTTGTTGAGTGTAATTTCATAATCATTTAACACGTCTGGCATTGGTAATAGCAGTGGAGAACGTGAAAAAGGTGAGTAAACTAGGAATCAGCTCCAACAAATGAATATTATTTTATTACATAGAATTCCCTCTCCATATCGAGAGGCATCTGTGTATTACGAACATAACTTCACTCAAGTCCCTTGCACAAGGAAGTATTTATCTAATTAATTAAATGACTACCAAGAATTGTAGAAGTTAACAGAAGGAAAAGGGTCGATTCGTCTCGAATAATCAATCACACTAAGGGAGGGGAAATACTAAGTTCATCAAATCTAGCAAAACCTGATTACTTCAATAAAATCTAAACCAAAGGGCGGTTATCATGCATAGCGAGATTTGTTACACTCAAAGTAATTAGTACCGTGCAATTGCAGAGGGAGCCTCCGGATGGAAAGGGAAGAACGAGCCACTCCACGAAGTAAACCACATTAATTCCACTAAATTCGGTTTTCTGAGAATCGTAAACATGCATATAGGGATTCGTCACACTCAGTGAATTGTGTGCTCTGTAAAAGGAAGGATCTTTAACTGTGGTTGGTTTGGGGAAGGAGACCAGACAGCGAGGTCATCGGTCTCATCGGATTAGGGAAGGACGGAGAAGGAAGACGGCCGTGCCCTTTGAAACGAACCATCACGGCATTTGCCTGGAGCGATTTAGGGAAATCACGGAAAACTTAAATCAGGATGGCCGGACGCGGGATTGAACCGTCGTCCTCCCGAATGCGAGTCCAGTGCCTAACCACTACGCCACCTCGCTCGGTCTTTAACTGTGAAATCGTACATTTGAAACAGTGCCACACAAAGGATGGGTTCGAACCACCGGACGTAAGATATAAAAACAAGGAACTGAAGGACTGCAGTTAAATGTAACAAGAGAAAAATCCGCTGCATCAGGAGAAATTCAATCACGCTGCATACCCGACAAATTAACACTTCGCGAAGTCCGCAGCCCGTGGTCTAGTGGCTAGCGTTGCTGCGTCTGAATGACGGGGTTCCAGGTTCGATTCCAGTCCGAATTGGGGATTTTCTCTAACGGTTTGTTGGTGTTGTCATCATTTCATCATCATCATCATTCGTGGCAGTGGCTAGATTGGCCTGTGTAAAAACTGGACTGCGTAAAAATTAGTACTTCGTACGGGCACTAATGACCGCGCGGTTGAGGGCTCCACAAACGAAACATCCTTTATCATTTAGCTACGATATATCAGGTCAGCAACTGGAAGCAGTTAATTTCATAAATTATCTGGGAGTAGGCATTAGGAGTGATTTAAAATGCAATGATCATATAAAGTTTATCGTCGGTAAAGCAGATGCCAGACTGAGATTCATTGGAAGAATCCTAAGGAAATGCAATCCGAAAACAAAGGTAGTAGGTTACAGTACACTTGTTCCCCCACTGTTTGAATATTGCTCACCAGTGTGGGATCCGTACCAGATAGGGTTGATGGAAGAGATAGAGAAAATCCAACGGAGAGCAGCGCGCTACGTTACAGGATCATTTAGTAATCGCGAAAGCGTTACGGAGATGATGGATAAACTCCAGTTGAAGACTTTGCAGGAGACACGCTCAGTAGCACGGTACGGGCTTTTGTTGAAGTTTTGAGAACATACCTTCACCGAGGAGTCAAGCAGTATATTGCCCCCTCCTACGTGTATCTCGCGAAGAGAACGTGAGGATAAAATCAGAGAAATTAGAGCCGACACAGAGGCATACCGACAACCTTTCTTTCCACGAACCAATACGAGACTGTAATAGAAGGGAGAAGCGATAGAGGTACTGAAAGTACCCTCCGCCACACACCGTCAGGTGGCTTGCGGAGTATGGATGTGGATGTAGATGTAGGTGATCATCATCCGCGAATAAACTGGTGTTGAACAAGCATATCGAAATACGAAATGCTAAACTTGGCAGCAAATGACATACTAAGCTCACTTGTTTGGTAACGGCTAAGGACAAAGCATATCTGCAAGATCGCACGTAATAAGCGTATTTAATTAGACTGCAAGGTAGAAGATTAAGAATTACTAGTTCGAACATAAAATCGTTGATGTACTCACATCTACCGACCTTCTAGCTTGCACAAAACCACCTGACTTAGTCTGGTTCATGTTCGAGAGAAACAAGCTTGCTCACAACAGGACGACGGCTGCAAAGGTGACTCAAAAAACAAGCCTCCATACGTCCACTGAAGACGGAGCCTCGTTTTCTTCAGGGAGGCGGAAGGCACCGTTCGACCAGCCGGTAGAGTAGACACGAAAAAGCGGCATGACTCCGGAGTTGCGGCATGGCGTGTTAGAGGACGCCTACGGAACGGAAATATTTAGGCTGGCATTGCTACGCCCCGAATCAAGGAAATTTTTCTGATCTACTTCTTTACGTTTTAGAAGCACTCACCTCATCCATATCGTATAGACAATCATTCCGGCGCTGTAAGGGACAAGAAGGCAAGGAGTTGCTGATCTCAGGTGATATAAAACAGAACCTCTACATTGTATCTTTTTCCCCAAGTGTCTGCAAAACTTCAACTAAACACCATAGGGAACATAAGCTTATGACATTAGCAGTCAATGAAATCTTAAATTATAACCGGGGGCGAAAAGACGTACCGCTCTCAAATGGTTATCGTACTAGCAGGTTGTGGTGCTCCAGGCACCATCATTCGAGATTTATGACATGGCTGTAACGTCCTGCACATTCGAACGAACAATATGTCTGCTCTCGCAGGGGCCATTCGCGTGGAGCGACTGATACCGCATAAGGCGTTGAAAACGAGTTTCCTATACCACCCTTTCCATATTCGTACCCTGAGCAACGCGAGCAGGAATCACGGGGCATAACGCGATAGTCACACAACCAACCAACATCCACATGCAATTGATGAATGAGAAACTTGAGCGCAACCTTTGCTTATATACAGAACTTAGATGGCGTTATTCCTATCTACTCTGCCTGCTGGAGCTGAATTTCTTACTAATTGCTTACCCAAACATGTAGTACAATTGTAATACTTTACGAATGGTCTCGATTCCTTCGCTTTACAATCATATCGGTGGCCGAGCGATAAAACTCTTCAGATTAGATATCAATAAGTTGAGTTGATATTTTTTCTTGACGATTTAAAGATTCATACTCATAACTGGAATAATAACTTTCCGTGTGCTGTCCCGGATGCTGAAATGTACTTACTGGAGTAATAAAAGAATTAATTTCTTCCAATTAGAGGCGACTGATGACAAGCCAAAATTCCTACCAGGTCTGAAACTGCGTAATAAAACAATGCTACTAAACAGCGCAGTAAATTTAATGCACAATGATTATCAACATTGCCTGTTACAAACGACAACGCGTAAATAACTTTCTAAGTCACCAAAACACGGAAGCAACATTGAAATTCAAGAAACATGTAACTAAATGTCATATTACAAAATCTATTTATCTTTTATGAAATTTGAATCTCACTAGGAAGCTGACAGAGAACCTGGAAAAACTCCTATTTACCATCAAACGTGCTAGACTCAGGATTATTCGAAAGAAGTAAAACTTATATTGCGCCGTAAGTAACATATCCAAAACACAACTGATTTTTCTCGATGTCAGTACCAAAATTTCACTTATATACTGTCAAAATAATTAAACAGTACTAGAAAAGCAAGAGCCTTAAGAAACCTACAATAAAAAATATGATGCTAACAAGCGGGCACAAAATTTAACTCCCTAGTCAAATTACATGTACTGTTAACAAACGAAATTGTAAAATCATGTTTCCGTAAGTTGTAAACCCACGTGGTGTTCGTAAGTATAGCGTGTGTATGTGCGGTTGCCTAATGTTGTCCCCACGCTGGTATTCTCACGCCTGCTAATGTTTAAGGTGACCCTCCCATTGACATCCTACATCTAGGGACTTACATAACACGAAGTATCGTGTTGTGGTTTTATTTCACTTCAGTTTGGCACATAAAACCAAACCACGCTCCTTCACACCGCATCCACTGACGCCGTTGGCAGAGGATGACACGGCAGTCAATCGGTGCCGATGGGCCCCCTGAGACCTGTGGACCTCTTTAGACACCGAAAAGGAATTTTTGTGTGTTTGGTGTCGTAATCGTAGTGTTGTTTCTTTGGAAATGCTGAAACCTCGACTAATTGTGAACGCAGACCTTTATTACGAACAACTGGATCGAGTGAACAAATTTGTAATTTGAAGTGTCCAGCGATTGTCAACAGAAAAGGCAACGCGATACTGCAAGACTGCACTGTGCAAGATGAAGCTATTGCCTCACCCGCCATACTCGTCCGACATTTCGTCACTGGATTTCCATTTATTCCGATCGCTAAAACATTTTCTAAGTGGCAAAAAGTCTGAAAATGTGTACAACGTCCAGATTTCCATTTACACATATATTTTTGATTTGTATCGATTCGGCATCGAAAACACACTAGGTCGCAAAAACGTTGTTGATAACGAGGGTGATTACATCACTAATTAAAAATAAAATCTCGTTAACAATTTATCTGTTTGGATTTAATGTAAAAATCCCTGCATTAGTTTCCGGTCCCCCTAATATTTGATGCCACCTCGACGACTTGCATACCCACAACGATGAGTCGAAGTAATAACAAATACCTAGCACCCGAGCGGAGAAAATCACCGATACGACCGGGAATCGAACCAAGGATCATGCGATTTATACGCAGGAACGCCAACCGCTTTTTTTTGTTTTATTACAATGAACGTCATATATTTATATATTTTCCTTTTCGGTATTTTTTATTTATATTTATTTTTGTCATTAATACCACTGAGAATATCGGGAAACTGGCGGCACGCGAGGAGACTATCAACGTATAGTTTCTTCAAGAAGAACATTCCGATGAGCAGAGAATATATCGGTTCTAGCTCTGTGTGAGGCGGTGATCAACTCTTCATGACTCAGATCTGAGGTGGCTAAGGAACACACTGCAAAGGAAATTGAACAAAAATTGTCTGTATCTTGGATTTCGGACAGCTGTACAATGACCTTCGTCAAGGAACTGCCAAAATTCAAGGATACTTTTCTCGCCAGCAGCAGACACGTAGTGTGCTGCGTGTCCGCAAACCCACTTCGCGGAGTTCGTCTTCGCTTGCGGGAAGTATTGCGCGTCCGGAAAGGCGAGCAGTTGAGTAGGTATCAGATGAGGAGTCGTACGGGTAATTAGAGACATCTGTCGCTCCAAGAACCAGACACATCTCGCCGATCTGTACACCAGACGGTGCTCCTCTGTGTTCACAGCACCACAGTCGACATACAACGGGATGTCTGCGAAGTGAATCCTGTGAAGTCATGACCGGCGTACTTGCTTCCCATTGACGGTAAGGTATCGTGCAGGCTGTACGTCAATGTAAAGATAAGGAGCGCACACCGATCGCCAAACGGCACTCCACTCGGCGTGGGAAAGCTTCTCCTCAATCACATTTCATGACCTGTGCTGCTGAAGGAAACTTTACATCTCCTTCGTAGTCGCCAACTGCGCCGACAGTATCACAGTACGGACCTAGTTCAGTTCAAGGAAAAAGTGGCGGAAGTTAAATAAGGGTGGCAGAACTTTCGAAAGCTGGAAAGGTGTGGAGGGAGAGTGTGCTGCAAGGACCTCCGGCAACAGGCTGGTAAGGCACGTAGGACTACACGCCTCGTATGTGAGAGCCAACGAAAAGGGCTACCGCTCCGTCAGGCACATGATGCAGACCTAAACCGTCGCTGCACCGCGGGAGGGTGAGGGTCTCCTAGCTTATCGTGAACAGCAAGTCATGGCAAACAAACGTACCCAATGCCACTAGCAAACAGTGGGCCACGGATGGCGGAATTACACTCCTGGAAATGGAAAAAAGAACACATTGACACCGGTGTGTCAGACCCACCATACTTGCTCCGGACACTGTGAGAGGGCTGTACAAGCAACGATCACACGCACGGCACAGCGGACACACCAGGAACCGCGGTGTTGGCCGTCGAATGGTGCTAGCTGCGCAGCATTTGTGCACCGCCGCCGTCAGTGTCAGGCAGTTTGCCGTGGCATACGGAGCTCCATCGCAGTCTTTAACACTGGTAGCATGCCGCGACAGCGTGGACGTGAGCCTTATGTGCAGTTGACGGACTTCGAGCGAGGGCGTATAGTGGGCATGCGGGAGGCCGGGTGGACGTACCGCCGAATTGCTCAACACGTGGGGCGTGAGGTGTCCACAGTACATCGATGTTGTCGCCAGTGGTCGGCGGAAGGTGCACGTGCCCGTCGACCTGGGACCGGACCGCAGCGACGCACGGATGCACGCCAAGACCGTAGGATCCTACGCAGTGACGTAGGGGACCGCACCGCCACTTCCCAGCAAATTAGGGACACTGTTGCTCCTGGGGTATCGGCGAGGACCATTCGCAACCGTCTCCATGAAGCTGGGCTACGGTCCCGCACACCGTTAGGCCGTCTTCCGCTCACGCCCCAACATCGTGCAGCCCGCCTCCAGTGGTGTCGCGACAGGCGTTAATGGAGGGACGAATGGAGACGTGTCGTCTTCAGCGATGAGAGTCGCTTCTGCCTTGGGGCCAATGATGGTCCTATGCGTGTTTGGCGCCGTGCAGGTGAGCGCCACAATCAGGACTGCATACGACCGAGGCACACAGGGCCAACACCCGGCATCATGGTGTGGGGAGTGATCTCCTACACTGGCCGTACACCTCTGGTGATCGTCGAGGGGACACTGAATAGTGCACGGTACATCCAAACCGTCATCGAAACCATCGTTCTACCATTCCTAGACCGGCAAGGGAACTTGCTGTTCCAACAGGACAATGCACGTCCGCATGTATCTCGTGCCACCCAACGTGCTCTAGAAGGTGTAAGTCAACTACCCTGGCGAGCAAGATCTCCGGATCTGTCCCCCATTGAGCATGTTTGGGACTGGATGAAGCGTCGTCTCACGCGGTCTGCACGTCCAGCACGAACGCTGGTCCAACTGAGGCGCCAGGTGGTAATGGCATGGCAAGCCGTTCCACAGGACTACATCCAGCATCTCTACGATCGTCTCCATGGGAGAATAGCAGCCTGCATTGCTGCAAAAGGTGGATATACACTGTACTAGTGCCGACATTATGCATGCTCTATTGCCTGTGTCTGTGTGCCTGTGGTTCTGTCAGTGTGATCATGTGATGTATCTGACCCCAGGAATGTGTCAATAAAGTTTCCCCTTCCTGGGACAATGAATTCACGGTGTTCTTATTTCAATTTCCAGGAGTGTAGAAGTGTCTGTGCCACGCGGGGGATACATGATGCCAAATATACATCTATGTATCGTGTGCGTTGCAGAAGAACGAGTGCTCGTAATGGTGATCTAAGAGCCTATACCGTACCTGGGAAAGTAGACGACGGCAGTTGACGGCAATTGTCCGCCGCAGATCAATGCTAAATCGAGTCCTAAGCATCGGAGAGCGAAGGAGCAGCACTGTTTGCAGGAATTCCCTCGCCTACAGCCATGGCGCTCGATTGGTGGACGTTAAGGCAGCTACACAATGAACCAGGAACCTTGCCGTTGCGTGCCTCAGCGATACAGATGGCCGTACCGTAGGTGCAACCACAACGGAGGGGTATCGGTTGAGAGGCCAGACAAACGTTTGGTTCCTGAAGAGGGGCAGCAGCCTTTTCAGTAGTTGCAGGGGCAACAGTCTGGATGGTTGACTGCTCTGGCCTTGTAACGCTAACCAAAACGGCGTTGCTGTGCTGGTACTGCGAACGGCTGAAAGCAAGGGGAAACTACGGCCGTAATTTTTACCGAGGGACGCATCTTTACTGTATGGTTGAATGATGATGGCGTCCTCTTGGGTAAAATATTCCGGAGGTAAAATAATCCTCCATTCGGATCAGCGAGTGGGGACCACTCTGGAGGACGTCGTTATCTGGAGAAAGAAAACTGGAGTTCTACGGATCGGAGCGTGGAATGTCAGATCCCTTAATCGGATAGATAGGTTAGAAAATTTAAAAAAAGGAAATGGGTAGGTTAAAGTTAGGTATAGTCGGAATTAGTTAAGTTCTCTGGCAGGAGGAACAAGACTTCAGGTCGGGTGAATACAGAGTTATAAATACAAAATCACACAGGGGTAATGCAGGAGTACGTTTAATAACGAATAAAAAAAATAGGAGCGCTGGTCAGCTACTATGAACAACACGCATTATTGTATCCAAGACAGACACGAATCCCACGCCTAACGCAGTAGTACAAGTTTATATGCCAACTAGCTCCACAGAGACGAAGAGACTGAACGAATGTGTGATGAGATAAACGAAATTATTCAGATAGTGAGGGGAGGTGAAATAATAGTCATGGGTGACTGGAATTCAATAGTAGGAAAACGAAGAGAAGGAGAAGTAGTAGGTGAATATGGAATGGGGATAAGGAATGAAAGAGGAAGCCGCCTGGTAGAATTTTGCACAGAGAATAACTTAATCATAGCTAACACTTGGTTTAGGAAACGTGAAAGAAGGCTGTATACGTGGAAGAGGCCTTGAGACACTAGAATGTTTCGGATGGATTATATAATGGTAACACAGAGATTTAGGAACCAATCTTTAAACTGTAAGACATTTCCAGGGGCAGATGTGGACTCTGACGACAGTCTATTGGTTATTAACTGCAGATTAAAACTGAAGAAACTGCAAAAAAAGTGGTAATTTATGGAGATGAGACCTGGATAAACTGAAAGAACCAGAGGGTGTACATAGTTTCAGAGAGAGCATTAGTGAACTATTGACAAGAACAGGGGAAAGAAATACAGTAGAAGAAGAATGGGTAACTTTGAGGGATGAAATAATGAAGGCAACAGAGGATGAAGTTGGTAAAAAGACGAGGGATAGTAGAAATCCTTGGGTAACAGAAGAGATATTGAATTTAACTGATGAAAGGAGAAAATATAAAAATGCAGTAAATGAAGCAGCAAAAAGGAATTCAAATGTCTAAAAAATGAGATTAACAGGAAGTGCAAAATGGTTAAGCAGGGATGGCTAGAGGACAAATGTAAGGGTGTAGAGGCATATACCACTAGGGGTGAGATAGATACTGCCTACAGGAAAATTAAAGAGACCTTTGGAGAAAAGAGAACCACTTGTATTAATATCAAGAGCTCATATGGAAACCCAGTTCTAAGCAAAGAAGGGAAAGCAGAAAGGTGGAAGGAGTACATAGAGAGCCTGTACACAGGGGATGTATCTGAGGGCAATATTATGGAAATGGAAGAGGATTTAGATGAAGGTGAAATGGGAGATATGATACTGCGTGAAGAAATTGACAGAGCACTGAAAGACCTAAGTCGAAACAAGGCCCCGGGAGTAGACAACATTCCATTACAACTACTGATAGCCTTGGGAGAGCCAGCCCCAGCTCTACTATCTGGTGAGCATGATGTATCAGACAGGCGAAATACCCTCAGACTTCAAGAAGAATATAATAATTACAATCGCAAAGAAAGTAGGTGTCGACAGGTGTGAAAATTCCGAACTGTCAGTTTAATAAGTCACGGCTACAAAATGCTAACACGAATTCTTTACACACAAATGGAAAAACTGGTAGAAGTCGACCTTGCGGAAGATCAGTTTGGATTTCGTAGAAATTTTGGAACACGTGAGGCAATACTGACCGTACTAATTATCTTAGAGAATAGATTAAGGAAAGGCATATCAACGTTTCTTGTTGTTAGTATTGACTGTGGCTATGCGATAAGTCTGGAAAGCTCCCATCGTCAGTAGGACAGGCGATTCAAACAGGGAACTCCCTGTTATGCCCCCACGGAAGGGCGTATCACTGTGACGGAAAGGGTGCCGACCCCACCAATGGGGGTCCATCGTTCTGTACACCTCCAGAATGTCCATCCTCAGCATCGACGTCGTCTGCGCAGGAAACAGACGTGTCATTGGGCCGGTTCAGTGGAACATTATCAGAGGTAGCGTCTGACAATTGGAGACAACTGCGTCAGACGCTGGCGGGGGAAGGTCAGCGTCTGGAGGTGGGCCCTGACTAGAGATGGAGGTGGGGAGGACGTCGCGTCGTCAGGTGTAAGGGTGTCAGAGGACAGCGCACCATCAGTAGCAGGGTCGTCATCCTGTGCAGACATCCGATGGACATAGTCGTGAGAAGGGGCACCGCGTTGTCTCCTCCGTTTCCTCGGCGACGGCGACCGTTGCTTCCTCTTACATGGTGCTCCGTGTCGGATGGGGGGGGGGGGGGGGGGGGATGGCGGAGGGCGGCTATCGTCCGACATGTGGCCAGATGGCAGAAAAGTGGAGGTAGTTACAGCTCCAAGGTCAACAACCATGTTGTCGGGACAGACAACTTGCGTCTGCTGACGGTCGTCGTTCATTTGTATTGCCTCCGGCAGGGGTGTAGGGAGACAGGCGAAACGTCCATCTCGTTGTCGCGAGGAACCGACACCGGTACCGCCTGATTCAGAGGAGGTGTAGCAGGCAGCACCGCCGCAGACGCAGAGGTAACAGAGTGGGCGCCGCAAGAACAGCAATGTCTCCGACCGGCGTCTGAACCGGTCTACGTCGGAGACATTCAGAACGGACACGGCCCTCCTGGCCACTACCTGAACAGGTGCGCGGTTAGGGTGGCGCACGAAATGTGTTACCATTCTGTTTTTGAATATAAACTTTATTGTCAATACAATCTGAAAGGAACATATACTACAATGAAGAGCCGTCCATGGAGATTTGTTCTAACTCAACACATGCTCAATATGTTCACCATTTCGTTTCCTAACTTCCTTCAAACGAACACTGAAGTTAGTGATTACACTACGGCACATGTCTTCCGTAATTTCACTGCAAGCTTGAAGAATAAGTTTTCTGAGCTCCATGAAATCACGTGGACGTTTCGGAAAATTTTTTTCCTTTATGTACCCA
The DNA here is from genome assembly GCF_023897955.1 of Schistocerca gregaria. Lineage (NCBI taxonomy): Eukaryota > Metazoa > Arthropoda > Insecta > Orthoptera > Acrididae > Schistocerca > Schistocerca gregaria. The sequence continues at coordinate 1,010,373,796 of NC_064920.1, read as the reverse complement.
CAAAGAAAAAAGTCACGTGGCTTGAGGTCTGGACTATTGGGGGGCCAGTTTTGTCCGTCACTGAAGCGACCTGGAAACCTGAGTGAAATGATCCGCATGTCGAAATGCTCGTGTAAAAACTCCAACACAGTGTTTATAGTATGTGGCCTTGCTGCATCTTGCATGAACCACTGCGTGTTGAAGGGCAAGGCAGTACCAAGAAGCTGTGGAATGAAGCTATTGCGAAGCATGCTCGAATAACGCTCGCTGTTCACAGTTTCTTCAAAGAAAAAGGGTTCAATAAGCCCGTGACTGGAAATTGCTGCCCACGCTGTAATCCTCGGAGCATAATGTTGTCGCTCATGAAATACTTATGGGTTTTCAGTGGCCCAAAAGCGTACATTTTGTTTGTTAACCACACCGTCTAAATGAAAATGCGCCTCGTCCGAAAACCAAACGTTGTTGAGAGTTTCTTCCCTATCCTCCGCCCACTGAGCAAACAGTAGTCTCTGTTGCTTGCATTCTTCAGTGAGCTTCTGTGCACAGGTCATCTTGTATGGGTACATATGGAAGTCGCTTTTAAGAATGCGTTGACGGAGCTTCTGGATATTCCCAGTTGCACTGCTGCCTTTCTACACGATTTCCCGGGACTCCTCTGTACAGCAACTGGTGCCGCTTCAATATTCTCCGGCGAACAAACAGGCTTCGCTTCCAATACTGTTCCTTCCTGTACAAATTTATCGCACAACCTGTGGATGGTCTTCTTGCAAGGGACCCATCGTGTGTTAAACTGTTGTCGAAAACGCCTCTGTGTTACAACAAAGCTTTTCGTTTCATGAAAAAGTAACACAATTGCCGATCGTTGCTGTGTCGTCAGTCTTCCATTGTCAGCCATTTCTGCTTACTAGTCTCCTAGCAACAGTATTCGTCATTACGTAACTCATTCGTTTTTCCAAACTCTGCTGGTACTGCTGTAGAGATCCCAGCGGGATATCTAACGTGCGTCGTAAATTGTGAAAGAAGCAATTGGTAACACATTTCGTGCGCCACCCTGTACATGACGACAGCCCTACAGCGGGCAATAACCAAGCAGGAAGGTGCCTGTTTTTGTCTGACAGACACCATTGAGGACACGGTATATTTCGAACGTCTTCCACCTTTGGGCCACGTGACTGATGACGCTGGCGGAATGTTTAAAAGCGGCCACCACAGCGTCCGACGGTACTTCAAACGGGAGTTTGAAAACCCGCATCGCTCGCAGGGCACAACCAGCGTGGTCAACCACGACAGTCCCCATACGCCCGTCAGAGTATCGGAACTTGAGATCGTTAGCGTGATGCCGCACAACGTCCGCGCACAGCTCGTCGCTCGCGAGCTTTATATGCACAATAGCACTGAGGATAGAAAAATGTATTCCGAGAGCATCTTGTGTCAGGAATCGCATTTCTTCCCGTATAAAACGTTAAGCTTCATCCGGCTTCAGTCATTTGTGATCTGACGGAAAAATGAATTTAATTGTGAATTGCCGGTAAGAAAACGCCATGATGATCAATGAAGTCGGACTCTGAAACTAGCTGCTACGCGGAAGTAAACAAAAGCGCAAGCAGCACAACAGGCGAGACGCAAACAAGGCGTGAGCGCCTCACCACAGCCAAAGGCCGACTGCCACTAGACAACGAGCTGTAGACATTACATAAATAATAAGAACAGACGGTACTTTCTTGTTAACGGAGGTTTATCACGCCATCTAGTGTCTACCTGCAGCGTGACATTGCAGTCACTAACTGCCGACGATCTGTCGTTTTTTTTTTTCCACTCCTGTGCAACTCAGCGCAGGAACGTGAGAACGACGGTTGCAGCAGCTTCCTAGACGGGCACGTTTTGTAACCAGCGACTGGGCAGAGAAGCTGCGCCACTTCACTGGTTTCCTCGTTTTCCGGTGTGACGACCAACTCCGCGAAACACAGGTGAAACTGGTGTTTGCAATACAGCGAGGACAGCTTCCTACATGCCGTCATACTGATATCGTTGCTTTCTGGTATGTACATTCAGCTTCTTTTCTTCTGAAGCTACTTTACTGTAGTGCAGCCCAGGACTTCATGGAATAATGCGAAAGTACAGACGACATACGGCCCACCTGGTAACACAGTCAGTCTGTGAGAAGATAAAACATATATTAGCAGATTAATTAAAAACGTAAGAATAAAGAGATTTTGACGCTTCGGCCTAGTCAAGGTCTTCTAGATCCTAGAAACTCTATTCCAGTCAAGGAGGCTGCGAAACGTGGCGGAATGATGAAGAACTACAGGGCTATAAAATTTACACAGTATTTAGTTACCTTCAAATAACAAAGAAAGAAATGGCCACTGGGTATGTCTTTTATTTTTTCAACAGCTAGTTTCGAAAGCACTGTCCTCACCTCCTCCTCATAATGTATGCATGTGTCATAAACAATTAATATTGTGTGTTTAAATACGTCATACTAGTAATAAATCGTTCAACAGAAACTACTTGTTGGTAGAATTTTACTTTACCGAACTAGTTTCCGGCGTTGCTCATCATTCTTATCTGTATTACAGGAAAGACACACGTTTCTTATAATATGTGAATTACAGTGTATATAGTAATATTTTATGCATCTGAGACTTTTCAGTTCATTGTACTTGCCTCACATATAATGTTCTCTAGAGTACGCCAATGACAATATTTCGTAAATTCATGCCATGAGATGATTACATAATTTATAACACATATATGAAATTAACATAAATAAAAGAAATATGTTGTTGTTGTTGTGGTCTTCAGTCCTGAGACTGGTTTGATGCAACTCTCCATGCTACTCTATCCTGTGCAAGCTTCTTCATCTCCCAGTACCTACTGCAACCTACATCCTTCTGAATCTGCTTAGTGTATTCATCTCTTGGTCTCCCTCTACGATTTTTACCCTCCACGCTGCCTTCCAATACTAAACCGGTGATCCCTTGATGCCTCAGAACATGTCCTACCAAGCGATCCCTTCTTCTAGTCAAGTTGTGCCACAAACTTCTCTTCTCCCCAATCCTAGTCAATACTTCCTCATTAGTTATGTGATCTACCCATCTAATCTTCAGCATTCTTCTGTAGCACCACATTTCGAAAGCTTCTATTCTCTACTTGTCCAAACTATTTATCGTCCATGTTTCACTTCCACACATGGCTACACTCCGTACAAATACTTTCAGAAACTACTTTCTGATACTTAAACCTATGCTCGATGTTAACAAATTTCTCTTCTTCAGAAATGCTTTCCTTGCCATTGCCAGTCTACATTTTATATCCTCTCTACTTCGACCATCATCAGTTATGTTGCTCCCTAAATAGCAAAACTCCTTTACTACTTTAAGTGTCTCATTTCCCAATCTAATGCCCTCAGCATCACCCGACTTAATTCGATTAAATTTCATTATCCTTGTTTTGCTTTTGTTGATGTTCACCTTATATTCTCCTTTCAAGGCACTATCCATTCCGTTCAACTGCTCTTCCAAGTCCTTTGCTGTCTCTGACAGAATTACAATGTCATCGGCGAACCTTAAAGTTTTTATTTCTTCTCCATGGGTTGTAATACCTACTCGAATTTTTCTTTTGTTTCCTTCACTGCTTGCTCAATATAGAGATTGAATAACATCTGGGAGAGGCTACAACCCTGTCTCACTCCCTTCCCAACCACTGCTTCCCTTTCATGTCCCTCGACTCTTATAACTGGCATCTGGTTTCTGTACATATTGTAAATAGCTTTTCGCTCCCTGTATTTTACCCCTGCCACCTTCATTATTTGAAAGAGAGTATTCCAGTCAACATTGTCAAAAGCTTTCTCCAAGTCTACAAATGCTAGGAACGTAGTTTTGCCTCTCCTTAATCTGTCTTCTAAAATAAGTCGTAGGGTCAGTATTGCCTCACGTGTCCCGATATTTTTACGGAATCCAAACTGATCTTCCCCGAGGTCTGCTTCTACCAGTTTTTCCATTCGTCTGTAAAGAATTCGTGTTAGTATTTTGCAGCCATGACTTATTAAACTGATAGTTCGGTAATTTTCACATCTGTCAACACCTGCTTTCTTTGGGATTGGAATTATTATATTCTTCTTGGAGTCTGAGGGTATTTCGCCTGTCTCATACATCTATCTCACCAGATGGTAGAGTTTTGTCAGGACTGGCTCTCCCAAGCCCGTCAGTAGTTCCAATGGAATGTTGTCTACTCCCGGGGCCTTGTTTCGACTCAGGTCTTTCAGTGCTCTGTCAAACTCTTTACGCAGTATCATATCTCCCATTTCATCTTCATCTACATCCTCTTCCATTTTCATAATATTGTCCTTAAGTACATCACCCTTGTATAGACCCTCTATATACTACTTCTACCTTTCTGCTTTCCCTTCTTTGCTTAGAATTGCCATCAGAGCTTTTGATATTCATACAAGTGGTCCTCTTTTCTCCAAAGGTCTCGTTAATTTTCCTGTAGGCAGTATCTATCTTACCCCTAGTGAGATAAGCCTCTACATCCTTACATTTGTCCTCTAGCCATACATGATTAGCCATTTTGCACTTCCTGTTGATCTCATTTTTGAGACGTTTGTATTCCTTTTTGCCTGCTTCATTTACTGCATTTCTATATTTTCTCCTTTCATCGGGCCCTCGTCTTTTTACCTACTTGATCCTCTGCTGCCTTCACCACTTCATCCCTCAAAGCTACACATTCTTCTTCCACTGTATTTCTTTCCCCCATTCCTGCCAATTGTTCCCTTATCCTCGCCCTGAAACTCTGTACAACCTCTGGTTTATTCAGTTTATCCAGGTCCCATCTCCTTGAATTCCCACCTTTTTGCAATTTCTTCAATTTTAATCTACAGTTCATAACCAATAGATTGTGGCCAGAGTCCACGTCTGCCCCTGGAAAAGTCTTACAGTTTTAAACCTGGTTCCTAAATCTCTGTCTTACCATTATGTAATCTATCTGAAACCTGTCAGTATCTCCAGGCTTCTTCCATGTATACAACCGTGTTTTATGATTCTTAAACCAAGTGTTAGCTACGATTAGGTTGTGCTCTGTGAAAAAATTCCACCAGGCGGATTCCTCTTTCATTTCTTACCCCCAATCCATATTCACCTACTATGTTTCCTTCTCTCCCTTTTCCTACTGACGAATTCCAGTCACCTATGACTATTAAATTTTCATCTCCCTTCACTATCAGAATAATTTCTTTTATTTCATCATACATTTCTTCAATTTCTTCGTCATCTGCAGAGCTAGTAGGCATATAAACTTGTACTACTGTGGTAGGCGTGGGCTTCGTATCTATCTTGGCCACAATAATGCGTTTACTGTTGTATGTAGGCTGTTTAGGTTCTTATATTGGTAACTCCGCCTCCACGTAGCGCTCTGTACGAAAATCACTGGCTCTGCTGTGTGCAGTCTGTGGCTGGTTTGCATTGTTGTCTGCCATTGTAGTGTTGGGCAGCGGCAGCTGGATGTGAACAGCCCGTAGCGTTGCGCAGTTGGAGGTGAGCCGCCAGCAGTGGTGGATGTGGGGAGAGAGATGGCGGAGTTTTGTAATTCGTAAGAATGGATGTCATGAACTGCTATATATATATATATATTATGACTACTATGGTAAATACATTGTTGGTTCTCTATTAAAATCTTTCATTTGCTAACTATCCCTGTCAGTGGTTAGTGCCTTCCGTAATTTGAATCTTTTCTTTAGCTGGCAGTAGTGGTGCTCGCTGTATTGCAGTAGTTCGAGTAACCAAGATTTTTGTGAGGTAATTGATATGTGAAAGGTATAGTTTAATATTAGTCGGGGCCATTCTTTTGTAGGGATTTTTGAAAGTCAGATTGCGTTGCGCTAAAAATATTGTGTGTCAGTTTAAGCACAGTTATGTATAATTGTTCTAAGGGGACGTTTCATATGTCGACCCTTAGCCGAGGATACCTCGCTGGAATCTTCTGATTTTTTTCTTGTAGTTTGTGTAATTAGTGTAGATTTTGTTTATTGCTAGCGCGTAATTGTAGAGAGAATCTCCCGTGTAGTTGTAGTCTTTCATTGTTGTACAGTAAAACAGTTGTGGCATGCATGTAGAGTTGCACCAAGTATTTCGCAGCTGCGCTTGCAATTAACTAGATATTGTTTGCTATGTTAATGTGTTCTCTTATTTTTGGTCTTCAAATTGTGTTTTCTGTGTTGTCGTGTGAAATATTGTGACAATAATGGCGTGTGAAAAACGTAATACTAGGCTTCAAAGTAAACTGAGAAATGACAGTGAAGACGAAAGCAGTGTGTTAGCGCCACCACGTAATGAATTAACTAATGTTCAAAATAGTAATTTAGTAATAGTGCATAGGGAAATAGAGCGGGCTGCAAATAATGGTGTAGGCAGTGAAACAATAATGAACAAGGAAGCATTATCGATCGATCGGTCGGCAACAGCTCGCGTCAGGAATGCGAAATGACAGGACACAATCTTGCAAATACTGTACATTCAGGTTTTGCGTCCTCACGGTTTTCTCAAATAAGTCAAGACACATTTTCTGCTTGTCAAAATGTGAAAGTTGCCGGTGCAAATGCACTGCCGAAAAGCATAGAGGAACAGATTCCAGACACTAATACATTATTATTGCAATTAATGCAACAAATGAAACAAAATCAGAGAGAAACACTGCAAAAGCTTCAAAAGTTAGACACAATGGAACAACACCAGAGACAAACACAGCAATAGTTAGACACAATGGAACAAAATCTTCAAAAGTTAGACGTAATGGAACAAAAGCTTCAAAAGTTAGACTCAGTGGAGCATACGCTTGAACAAACACGTGAAGATGTAACTACTGAGTTGCATAAAATCGAATCGAAATGTCAAAAAGTCTGTAATGACGTAAAAACACAAATTTGTGAGCATTTCCAACCTATTTTTTCGTGGCATGAAAATACATGACAGAATCTCGAATCAGGCATAAAAGAACTGCAAACTATTGTTCATGAAAATCATGAGACGTTGCAAGCTAAAATTGACTCAGTTGCATCTGCCGATTCGGTTACGCAACTCGCAAAAACTCAGCAAAACTTAAAGGACACAGTAGATACGATTTCAATACAAATGGACACTCTGAAATTTGGTTCAGAAAAACACACTGAGGAAAAAAGTACACTATCGGAGAAAGTAGCCGAACTTTCAGATCAGTTCATTAACTTATCTGCAAAGGTAGATGATGATCTGAATGCCACAGAAGAGTGTGAACAAATTAGGAAATTCAAACAAAATCAGAATCAAATTAATACGCAACACCAAAGAGAAATCCGGGAAGTACAAGATCAGCTGACACAGGTAATACAAGAATTACTTATTTCAGAGGACACTCGCGCTCCAACACGGGAAGAGGGACTTAGAAATACGGAAAAGCCACAAAATAATAACACAGGGCATTTCGGAAATTATGAAAGAAATTGGCAAGGTGCACCGAATTTTGAGATGGAACCGCCGACACGACGTAACAATGACCGATATGCTACCCGCCGACACGATGATTTTGACTATAAGCTGTTCATTACTGCACGTAAATTCAAAACATTTAAGAATTCTGGCAACGACTTTCATCCACAAGCGTGGCTCCATCAATTCTCTCATTGTTTTCCTCCCAACTGGTCATTAGAGCAAAGATTAGAATTTATGTGTTGTTACTTGGAGAATGAACCAGCTGTAAGAATGCGATCGGTCATTCTCGATTGCCAAAGTGAAGGAGAATTTTATCATGCCTTCCTCTCAGCATATTGGTCTCAAGCTACACAAGACCGAGTAAAACATAGTATCATAATGATGAAACATTTCGAACAATCTGAATTTTTCAGTCTTGTCAAATATTTCGAAGACATGTTACATAAGAATCAGTATATTTCAAACCCATACAGATCCTCAGAACTCATTTGCATTTGCTTAATCAAATTACCTGAACATTTACGACAGATTATTTTAGCAGGACGATGCAAAGAGGACATTGAAGCTTTTCAGGGACTGTTACAAGAACTGGAAATTGACACTGACAATCGCGGAACGCGTAACAGGAACACAACAATTACAGGTCACATCCGTCGCAATTCCTCGATGAAAGAAACATTAACTGGACACGACAAGGCTATTCTTACACTGCAAATCGTGACCAAAACAGACACCACCCATATGACAACCACTGGAAGAGTAATAATACACTCCTGGAAATTGAAATAAGAACACCGTGAATTCATTGTCCCAGGAAGGGGAAACTTTATTGACACATTCCTGGGGTCAGATACATCACATGATCACACTGACAGAACCACAGGCACATAGACACAGGCAACAAAGCATGCACAATGTCGGCACTAGTACAGGGTATATCCACCTTTCGCAGCAATGCAGGCTACTATTCTCCCATGTAGACGATCGTAGAGATGCTGGATGTAGTCCTGTGGAACGGCTTGCCATGCCATTTCCACCTGGCGCCGTGCTGGACGTGCAGACCGCGTGAGACGACGCTTCATCCAGTCCCAAACAATCTCAATGGGGGACAGATCCGGAGATCTTGCTGGCCAGGGTAGTTGACTTAACCTTCTAGAGCACATTGGGTGGCACGGGATACATGCGGACGTGCATTGTCCTGTTGGAACAGCAAGTTCCCTTGCCAGTCTAGGAATGGTAGAACGATGGGTTCGATGGCGGTTTGGATGTACCGTGCACTATTCAGTGTCCCCTCGACGATCACCGCGGTTCCTTGTGTGTCCGCTGTACCGTGCGTGTGATCATTGCTTGTACAGCCCTCTCGCAGTGTCCGGAGCAAGTATGGTGGGTCTGACACACCGGTGTCAATGTGTTCTTTTTTCCATTTCCAGGAGTGTAGTTACAGAGAAAGATCGCATTTCCATAGTAATGAATATGACAGGGATAACCATAGAAACAGACAATATGGGAACAAAAACAATTATTATCAAGGGAGACAGAATAACTTCAGACGCAACGGTCCAGCGCGCAGTTACGATTCAGGGAGAAATTCTCCACCACATGACTGACAAACAAGAAACTATGTAAACTACCGACAAAACGACAGACCTGAATTCCATCAGAACTGGCGAGCTTCAAACAGGGCAGGGCCTTCTCGTCAAGGTGAATTTGTAGAAGTTAGGTCTCCTAATCCCAATAACGACGCGCGCCAACAAAGAAACAGACAATGACTCGCACCGCAGGCAGCCGCGTGCGCCGGCTGGCTCAGAGAAAAATAACGTAAGCTAACCTTGAGCAAAATTCCAATGTTCCTTACCGACGTAACCACATGATAATTGCGTTGAAACTGAAACTTTGCGTACTAGGAAGAATAAAAGATTGCATCACATTTCACATGTAAAACCGTTTATTGAAAGATAATCTGCTTTTTAACTTTGCCTTTGCCATATAACTTTTCACTTAACATTACTAGTATGCTTTGTCAGACTTAGAATCTGTTAACATGCAACAATGTTTGAAGTTAAATATCCAGTCAAGAACCAAGAGAACTTATTTAAACAGAAATTACGAATGCATTGTTGTTGTGAACAGACGACACAGTGTTATTGTGTGTGTACATTCTTGCTTGTTAGTTGCACGATTACGTAACGATTATAAGGCTCACATACTTAGAACATTTACCAGCACTGCTAATGAGATTTTAATGCAATATTTTGGTTTACTTGAAAATACATTGTGGATTTAAAGTACTTTCTGTGAGATACCAGATGACACAGTGGTTAGTTTATGTGACAGCTACACGATTTTATCACGACGCTACTAATGAGTGACAATTTACAATGTTGCTTTTGCGGTTTATCTATTTTATATCTGCACAGTTTTTCTAAATTCTTCTGGAAAATAAAACATGTTTTAGTAGTAACTTTTGTGGTATAGCTACAAGGAGACAGCCATTTCCGTAGCACAACAATACGTTACAGCACAATACTTCCTTCAATAGGGCAATAAGCGTAATAACTAAGATACCTATACTCAAAGCATTTCACTTTTGTTTATCATGAGGTGAGTACATTGACTTCTGCAGAACTTAGCTTTCGAAGGACGATAACTACGACACTTCTACAGAGATTATCTTACAACAAGACGCTTAGTTTAGCGCTACAGTACACGTATTTGAGTGATTAATTTTGTACTTAAAACATTTATTTTTAAAGATATTTGAAGTACAATGATACAAAGGTTTTCCGTGATACATTTAATTCCATTGCTGTAATCTGTAACACCTGAGGGTATAATTACATTAATCCTCAGGGAGGTACACGCTTACTTTGTGTATCATGTGTTTGGCAAGCACATGGAGCCCTACCTAATATGGTATTTGCTTATACAACTTTACACATCGGTACCATATTTCTCTAACACATAAATCACACAGCTATCTGATTATTTATCTGAGAGACAAACATTTCTTTACTACGTTAGTGACAAATGTTTACGTAATTACACAGTTGGATAACTTCACACTTATGAAACTGTATTTTGTCTGTACTTTGTGAACTGTTCATATTTTTTTCGGAACCATTGTGATACTATGAGAGCTTTGAATGATATATTTGGTATGAGATCACGATTTTTTAAGTACGATTGAGGTAGATGACTTTATCGAAGGTCTTGAAATTATTTGAGGAAACTACGACGATTCTAAGATTTGACTGAGGTTTTATGATGTTATTATTACGACGACGATGTGTATTATGCTGTTGAGGTATGTTTATGATCAATAAGCTGATGCTATATGAGGAAACTGATTATGCTACATATTTATTATGATGAAATATTGAAGTTTCGACGCAAGATTGACGTGTCGACGAATATGTATATGTGTAATAAGGTAAGGAATAATGAGAAGTGGTTAGGGACTCAGATTTGTGAAAACGGATGTTGGAAACCAAGAATCGTACTTTAAGAGTTATGAAATGTGTGTACATGAGTGAATGTTTCACAATGCCGACGAAAATGTTTATATTTATAGGATTTTGTTTCTACAGATTTGTAACGCAAATTCTTGACTTGTGAATTTTTTTATATGAGACAGTCACTGTAGCGGAAACTGCTGTAGTAAATATTTCGCTAAGAAAGCCAAGTGACCCTGCGTAATGCGTTTTGGGCGCCCAGCTGAGAGGTAGTCGTCTGGCAAAAGAAAGCCATTAGGTGAAAAAAAAGAGGCCATTATCCTCGCTATTGACATTCCTTTATAGAAAGCATCGCAGAAACGACACGCTCATTACTTGGAAAGATACTTTCTTACATCTGCAAAGGTGATAATGACAAGCGTCTTTCTACGAGAGTTGAGAGAATTTGTACTAAGTTATGAAATGTCTCATGGCTATTGAATGATATTTTTATGCTTTGCCTTTCATAGTTGCTTATTTCATTTGTATCTGGTTTCCAGCTGTGTTGCAACATTGGTTTTATAAAATAAAATTAAATGCATTTGCTAATGTGAACACTTTCTGTTAACAGATCTATTAAATAATCATTTTATGATCCACATTCTTCGAAAAAGGAGCACTTGGAAAGGAAAGAACAATAAGAAGGGATTAATAACAGTTACTGCATACTTAATTTTCTTTTCAACTGCTTGGTAATATCTTTTGTAGAATTAGTTTTGTGGTGCACCACTGTAATGACATAAATATTAATATGTGAATAGACATTTCCCTTTTCTGCATTGTTGTTTTTACTGCAATATTTTTTCTGCTTGAGCTTTGTCATGTTTAGATATAAGTTATTGCATTTTCTGCTGCTCTTTGCCAGGCATAGTGCTACTAAATTTCACTTTGTATTACTCTGTTAAGCCACATTTACTACTGATTTATTTTTCTTGTTGTTGCACATTGGCTCATATTAGTTGTAATGTTGCATTGCTTGGTAATTTAGATTTACTGTAGCTTGCTTTGACAATTTCCATTTTGTTTCATTGCTGTTTGTATTAATTGTTTTGTGTTGCTGTATTGCCTCGTCCCTTAGTTTAGCATCTGAGCTCAGTAGACTTAAGTTAGCTTAAGATGGGGTAGACAATATATGAGAATGAGTTGTGATGAATTGGAAGAAATGCATTGAACAGCTATAAGAAAATGGTTTGGCCAAAAAAGTACTGTACAGTGGAAAAAAACTATTTTTGATAGAGGATGTGAACAGAATACAGAAAGCATGCTTGGATAGGAGTTTTTTTTTTTTTTTTTTTTTGGCTGGAGCAAATGTTGAAATAAGAGGGACGATCTACGGAATGAAGTTTTGGGTTGGACTGCAGTACCAAATGTTACCCTGAAAACAAACCCTGTCCTTTCCTTTTGTGTTATCCCACTATGTGTTTGTGTACCCTTGTGTATTTATTTTCTTCCTGTCTCTGTGTACTGTTTCATAGAATTTTTTCTCTTCTAATACTAAGCTACATTCACTATGATGAGTAATACTGTTATCCTCAAATATAATTTGCATTAATAACATGTTATTTACTTCATGAAGATGTTTACACATTATTTATTCTGTTTTGTTCTAATGCTCATGTGTGAAGTTGATGTTTCGAAAGTTATTCTTATCTTTTATGTATGTACTTACGTCGTAATTTTTGTAACACTGACGTATTTGTTGTTTCGATTCTTTTGTAAAGCCCGTATTACTGCAAATGTTATCTGTATTATTATGTTTTTAATTATGTATTTTGTACCATTATTATTGTATTCTTATGTTATAAAATTGTAATTGAGACCAGTTCATCAAATTAAGTAACTTGTAAGTTACATTTCACTGCACATGTTTCTGTTGGTCATAGTATATAGACAATATGTGAGAAGTAGGGACTGATAGTGTTTGCACATGTGTTAATAATTCAGCAAGGGACTGGTTAACAGCGTTGCTCATTCTAAGGACAAATCCAAAAATTTTGTGAGTGCACAAGTGGTGGTTTATGGACTTGCTTTATTCTCCGCAAGACTCTTCGATGGTGATTGTGCACCTTCACAGTCGCAACAGTTGGCTGCTGGCCGTCTCTACCAGAACTACAGTGGGTCTGCATCTTTGATAGCGCACCAATACCATTATTTCTACAAGGACTGTAGTGGAGCTGCATCTTTGATGACCCACCAATACCATTATTTCTACAAGGACAGTAGTGGGGCTGCACCTTTGATGACCCACCAATACCATTATTTCTACAAGGACTACAGTGGGTCTGCATCTTTGATAGCCCACCAATACCATTATTTCTACAAGGACTGCAGTGGGTCTGCACCTCTGGTGGCCCACCGATACCGTAATCTCTACTAGGACTACAGTGGGTCCGCTCTGTGACGACCTACCTACCAATTTCTTCGAAACTTCGACTGGCTCTGCAGTGGGTTTGCTCTGTTGTGGCCCATTACCTGTCTGCATGTCAAGAGTCTTTCCGTTGGAAGGACAACACTACTTCTTCAAGACTTCATGGAAATCCACTACTTCCGTGTGCATTTTCTTTTGCTGCTCAAACTTTGAGAAAAACACTGCAATTTTACTGTGATGAACGATCAGGACTATCTTTATGGACTGTGAGAATATTTTAGCTTTTGAGCAACATTGTATCGATAAGTGTGTGCATTTCATTTCTTTGTTATTGTAATTATGAAAAATATTTTTCAAATCTGTATTGGCCACTGCCCAAAACAATTTGTAAAATTTTTTGTGGGGAGCATGGGGGCTATGTAAGTAGGCTGTTTAGGTAACTCCGCCGCCACGTAACGCTCTGTATGAAAATCACTGGCTGTGCTGTGTGCAGTCTGTGGCTGGTTTGCATTGTTGTCTGCCATTGTAGTGTTGGGCAGCGGCAGCTGGATGTGAACAGCGCGTTGCGTTGCGCAGTTGGAGGTGAGCTGCCAGCAGTGGTGGATGTGGGGAGAGAGATGGCGGAGTTTTAAAATTTGTAAGAATGGTTGTCATGAACTGCTATATATATTATGACTACTAAGGTAAATACATTGTTGGTTCTCTATTAAAATCTTTCATTTGCTAACTATCCCTATCACTAGTTAGTGCCTTCCATAGTTTGAATCTTTCATTTAGCTGGCAGTAGTGGTGCTCGCTGTATTGCAGTAGTTCGAGTGACCAAGATTTTTGTGAGGTAAGTGATATGTGAAAGGTATAGGTTAATGTTAGTCAGGGCCATTCTTTTGTAGGGATTTTTGAAAGTCAGATTGCGTTGCGCTAAAAATATTGTGTGTCAGTTATGCACAGTTATGTATAATTGTTCTAAGGGGACATTTCACTATGCTGCTTGTAGTAGCTTACCCGCATTCCTATTTTCCTATTCATTATTAGACCTACTCCTGCATTACCCCTATTTGATTTTGTGTTTATAACCTTATAGTCACCTGACCAGAAGTCTTGTTCCTCCTGCCACCGAACTTCACTATTTTCCACTATATCTAACTTTAACCTATCCATTTCCCTTTTTAAATTTTCTATCTTACCTGCCCGATTAAGGGATCTGACATTCCATGCTCCGATCCGTAGAACGCCAGTTTTCTTTCTCCTGATAACGACATACACTTGAGTAGTACCCGCCCGGTGATCCGAATGGGGGACTATTTTACCTCCAGAATGTTTTACCCAAGAGGACGCCATCATCATTTAACCATATAGTAAAGCTGCATGCCATCGGGAAAAATTATGGCTGTAGTTTCCCCTTGCTTTCAGCCGTTTGCAGTACCAGCACAGCAAGGCTGTTTTGGTTAGTGTTACAAGGTCAGATCAGTCAATCATCCAGGCTGTTGCCCCTGCAACTACTGAAAAGGCTGCTGCCCCTCTTCAGGAACCACACGTTTGTCTGGCCTCTCAACAGATACCCCTCCATTGTGATTGACGTACTAGTATGCGCCAAACGCAGTATCTATTGCTATTTATTGGTCACAATAAAATGTCCACTCACATAGAACGAAAAATAACTAAAGGGTTTACTCGTTCGTGCTTTATTACAATACTAGAACGGACGTGACGGTGGCGAAATACCGAATATCACCGGTCAGAGTAAACGTTATCTACGGCTGGCCGCGGATCAAACAAGGGAGTAAATACTAGTTTTACGTAGTTGTACACACCAATTACATAATGATACATGACACGTACAGGTGATGTCAATGAACATTTTTAATGATTATGTTACAACTGAACGATTACATAACGGTACAATAGTACCTACAAAACAAACATACATTTCCTCAGAAACACACAAAACGTACGCCGGTACGCAATCACATTTCTCACAGCACAAAGGCTACAACGTAAGTTCGAAGAGATCAACGTTTACATGGCAGCACGACTGTGCACGCTCCAACACTGATCGACTCACTGCTGTCACTGTTTCTGGTGTTATTGCAGGACATTCAGTGGTAATACGAGCTTTCGTGTTGTCCACTATTGTCTGAAACCTCTGACACATCGCAATTTTCGCGTGTCCTAACTCCGCAGACGAAAAAGTTGATAGGGATGATTACCGGCGCAAGTGCTGGAAATCTCTGAACAGGACTACCCAGTCCTATCCATCGATTGGAGAATTGTTCGTTTAGTAAGCTGACCGGTACCGTTCCACAGTGTATACGCAGATAAATAGCGCATGCAAGAGGGAAACCGTCATGTACATACTAATGTTTGTGGCAGCAAAACCCTATTTTTTTCTGCTCTCGTAATAACAGTGAAAGTAAGATTACTTACGCCATGTGATCAAAACTATCCGGACACCCCCGAAAACATACATTTTTCATACTAGGTGTATTGTGATGCCACCTAATGCCAGGTACTCTATATCAGCGACCTCAGTAGTCATTAGACATCGTGACAGAGCAGAATGGGTCGCTCCGCGGAACTCACGGACTTCAAACGTAGTTAGGTGATTGGGGGTCACTTGTGTCATACGTCTGTACGCGAGATTTCCACAGTCCTAAACATCCCTAGGTCCACTGTTTCCTATGTGACAGTGAAGTGGTAAACGTGAAGGGACCCGTACAGCACTAAAGCGTACAGGTCGACCTCGTCTGTTGACTGACAAGAGACCGCCGCCGGTTGAAGAGGGTCGTAATGTGTAATAGGCTACATCTATCCAGACCATCACACAGGAATTCCAAACTGCATCAGGATCCATTGCAAGCACTATGACAGTTTGGTAGGAGGTGAGAAAACTTAGATTTCACGGTCGAGCGGCTGCTCATAAGCCACACATCACGCCGGTAAATGCAAAACGACGCCTCGCTTAGTGTAAGCAGCATAAACATTGGACGACTCAAAAGTGGAAAAATGTGTGGAGTACACAATTTAGCGATCCGACGGCAGGGTGTGGGTATGTCGAATGCCCGGTGAACGTCATCTGCCAGCGTGTGTAATGCCAACAGTAAAATCCGGAGGCGGTGGTGTTACGGTGTTGTCGTGTTTCTCATGGACAGGGGTTGTACCCCTTCTTGTTTTGCATGGCACTATCACAGCACAAGTCGACATTGATGTTTGTTTTAAGCACCTTCTTGCTTCCCATTGTTGAAGAGCAATTCGGGGATGGCGTTTGCATCTTTCAGTACGATCGAGCACTAGTTCATAATGCACGGCCTGTGGCGGAGTGGTTGCACGACAATAACATCCCTGTATTGGACTGGCCTGCACAGAATCCTAACCTGAATCCTTAGACCACCTTTGGGATGTTTTGAAAGGCCGTCTTCGTGCCAGGCTTCACCGACTGACATTGATACCTCTCCTCAGTGAAGCACTCCGTGAAGAATGGGCTGCCATTCCCCAAGAAACCTTCTAGCAGCTGACTGAACGTATGCCTGCTAGAGGGGAAGCTGTCATCAAGGATTCTCTGCCTCGTGATGACTGGGTGTTGTGTGATGTCCTTAGGTTAGTTCGGTTTAAGTGGTTCTAAGTTATAGGGGACTGATGACCGTAGATGTTAAGTCCCATAATGCTCAGAGCCATTTGAACTATTTTGTCATCAAGGCTAAGCGTGGACGAACACCATACTGAGTTCTAGCATTACCGATGGAGGGCGCCACGAACTTGAGTCATTTTCAGTCAGGTGTCTTGATACTTTTAATCACATAGTGTACGTCAATCACATTGCGACTGCGAGCGGTTCGTGCTTGCATCCCAGGATGTGCAATAGTGGTGCATTTCGCTTACTTCAAGTGTAAACCTTATTTAGCAGTTTCTCGGGCTGTAACTGACGTATTGCAATGGAATCAACGCCATTCTTTCTTCGATTTTTCATTTTATCGATAGCCTGAAAATAATATTGGGTGTCCATTAAAATAAACTTAAGTTTGTGTTGAAAATAATATTTGCTTATTTCCCCTCGAAAGTCGTTTTTCAATATCTGTTGTTGATCCAGAGATATCTGCACTGAGCGTTTAAGTGGTCCATCCTGTATAGAAAAACCTGGTTTAGTACTGGGAAATTGCCTTACTGATACACTGGCTGACAGTTTTCTTCAGCATATCAAGACTGTTTTTTTAACCATCCCGAATGGACTAATAAAATTCAGTACTGCTGCAGATACGTCGATGACAACATTAATTATATCTGAAGGAAAATAAAAGGAAATAGACATCTTCCACTCAAGATGGAATAGTGTTGCTGATGTGGTCTTCAGTCCGAAAAGATGGGTTTGATACAAAGTCGGCAACTCACATCGATGCCACAGGAGAATGCGATCACTCGCTGTAATCAGCAGCAATGAAAACAACATCGACTAGTTAGGGCACATGCGTTACTTATGTGCGTTACTACTGAACACTGAAAGCTTTGTACTCCGAGAGAAGAATTTAGTAAACGTGTGCATCAAGTGATGCTTTAATTATCAAGGACTGTTATAAATATTCGGCACGTTCCTGTGGCTATGGACTGTATAAATATAAATATATATTTTTTATCATTCTTGTAATAAAGTGAACTAATCTTTGATATGCTGTAGTTCCGATAAACCGTCTCCCAGAGCAATCAAAGATCCCATAGTTTTGATCAGATGTTTGTAGTTTCGTCAGGTCATAAAACCTTTGTTGTTCTTTTATAAACAGATGAGAAAAGAAAGATAAAGTTTAAAGTCCCATCGATGACGGTGTCACAAGGTGGGGGTTGGGAAAGATGTGGAAAAAATAGGGGCGATACCTTTTCAAAGGAACAGTCCCTGTATTCTGCTTGGGAGGTTTATGGAAATCGCAGAAGAAGACCTAAAACTGGATGGCCGAACCGGAAGTTGTACAGAAATTTGCTCCATTAAGATTCTACCGCTAGTAGTTAACGTGTATTTACATTTCAGATAAACAGTACAATGTCATTAACAAAAAAGGGTGGTTTATATATGTTCCATGGACATTTATTCCTTCTTCCTTTTCCAAATTCAGGTATCTGAAAGCTTCATTTATGGTTGCTGAGAATAACTTCGGTAATGTGGTACCTCCAAGGCTGTCTCCTCTTTCGATACGTTAGGCGAGTGTATAAATATATTTCATAATTAAGAGGCTATTGGTAGAGTGAGCATAATTATAGAGTGAGCTTTTAGATTAACAGTGACTGTAAATAACAATTTTCTTTAATTTAGACGTAGCTACGAATGCATGTGTAAAACAAACAAATTAATAAAATGTCTTTAGAAGTATCTCTTAGACTTGAGTGGAAACACTTCTTTCGCCAGTGATTAGTTTGCTAATACAGAAGACTGAGAATCGAACAGGTTGGCTTTTCAGGAAATTTCCGTGTTTTTTAGTGTTCCCATCTCCGAGTTTCTCTCTCCATCTCCTTCTTCCCCCTTTCTCTGTCCATTTTCTCCCTTCTCGTCTCTTTTTTTCTTCCTTTCTTTCTCTCTGACCTAGAGCCTCGTTTATTGTTGTTTATTGTTACTTCAAACGAATCTCGATTGAGAAATTAAGTTACTTAAAATGAATGGGTAAATGGGGAGAAACCATCCCCACTGCACGATCTGTGAGGATAGTGCATTCAATAATAGTATTTCTCATAGTTTTAATCTGTGATTGCGAAATTTCGCACGAGTCAAATCCTGGTTGTGTTCTAATCATAAATCGATAAGCCACGTAGAAAACAAAACAACACACTGTGGTGTATATAACGTTTGTTTAAAATTATATGTGAGGAGAAAGCATATTTCAGAAATAAATAATGTGTCTAATGTTTTAAATGCACAGATATCTATCTTACAACAGACTGTGGGAAAGAAAGCGAAAACATTCATTTTCACAGCACAACCTTTTCTTCCTCGCAGCCGATTTTGATGTAAAGTTTGTCCATTGTAGTTTATAAAAAAACATTTAGCCTTTATCTGCCTGAATGTTAATAGAATATCATGTAACAATTTCAAGTACAACGCTCAAGGACTTTTCGAGATTTCTATTAACAACTTTTCCCCTCTGTATATTAAATTTATGTCTTCATTTATTACAAGTACTTAAAAATTTACAGTCAATGTCTCTCCAAATGTTTATTAGGGTATCGTTTAAAATTTGAAATTAACCGGTCAACAACTTTTTGATATTCTGTTAGCGTCGTTTCCCCTTTACGAATTACAATTGTATTTATTTACCTTAAACATTTCACAAATATATAGGCTAATGTCAGTTCGAAAGTTTATTAGAGTATCATTTAAAAATACTCAAGAACGTTTTGAAATTTTACTAAAAACATTTCCTCTTTGTGTATTAAATATTTGTTGATATACTGTATATTTAAAAAAAAATTGTAGCCTATGTCCGTCCAAACGTTCACTGCAGTATGATGTAAAAATCTTAATTAATTCGGCGAAGAACTTTCTGAGCTTTTTTATGTACTACGTACACGTTTATAAACCGCATATATCAAAGAAATATGTAGCTTACGTCCACCCAAATGTATATTAGAGTATCTTGTAAACATCTCAGTTAAAGAGGTCAAAACTTTTCTATAGTTTTGCTAACTAACCACTTTTTGAATTACATAAATATTTATATACCATTTATATTTAAAAAGCACATAGCCTACGTCTGTCTGAAAGTTCATTGCTGTATAGAATAAAAATAAGAAAAATATCTGTCAAGAACTACTCGAGTTATTTACTTATGTTTATTTTACTTTATGTATTACATACATATTTATGTACCATATATGTTTAAAAATATATAGTCACTGTAGGTCCGAACGTTTCTTGGAGTATCGTGTAAAAATCTGAACTAAATCGGCCAAGATCTTTTTGAGCTTTTTGCTAGCAAATCCTCTCTGTGTTAGCGCAAAACCAGTCACGAACTTTTCAGTAATATAGATAAGTTCATGGCTGGATTGAATTATGGGAGAAAAGGGGTATTAACATTCAATATGTCAGTTTCTTTTCTCAAAACAGACCATAAGCTACTGGTGAGTGCTTAATTGTGGCCACAACATCAACCAGTTATAAGTTAGACTGTGTAAAACTGTATCAGTAATGTTTCCAAGTTCGACCTAACAATTCACAAATTTTATTAACGCTTAGTCCAATCAAATTTTAAACTACGTTCAGCGGCAGGACACCTCAAGGATTCACTGATATACACTCCTGGAAATGGAAAAAAGAACACATTGACACCGGTGTGTCAGACCCACCATACTTGCTCCGGACACTGCGAGAGGGCTGTACAAGCAATGATCACACGCACGGCACAGCGGACACACCAGGAACCGTGGTGTTGGCCGTCGAATGGCGCTAGCTGCGCAGCATTTGTGCACCGCCGCCGTCAGTGTCAGCCAGTTTGCCGTGGCATACGGAGCTCCATCGCAGTCTTTAACACTGGTAGCATGCCGCGACAGCGTGGACGTGAACCGTATGAGCAGTTGACGGACTTCGAGCGAGGGCGTATAGTGGGCATGCGGGAGGCCGGGTGGACGTACCGCCGAATTGCTCAACACGTGGGGCGTGAGGTGTCCACAGTACATCGATGTTGTCGCCAGTGGTCGCGGAAGGTACACGTGCCCATCGACCTGGGACCGGACCACAGCGACGCACGGATGCACGCCAAGAACATAGGATCCTACGCAGTGCCGTAGGGGACCGCACCGCCACTTCCCAGCAAATTAGGGACACTGTTGCTCCTGGGGTATCGGCGAGGACCATTCGCAACCGTCTCCATAAAGCTGGGCTACGGTCCCGCACACCGTTAGGCCGTCTTCCGCTCATGCCCCAACATCGTGCAGCCCGCCTCCAGTGGTGTCGCGACAGGCGTTAATGGAGGGACGAATGGAGACGTGTCGTCTTCAGCGATGAGAGTCGCTTCTGCCTTGGGGCCAATGATGGTCGTATGCGTGTTTGGCGCCGTGCAGGTGAGCGCCACAATCAGGACTGCATACGACCGAGGCACACAGGGCCAACACCCGGCATCATGGTGTGGGGAGCGATCTCCTACACTGGCCGTACACCTCTGGTGATCGTCGAGGGGACACTGAATAGTGCACGGTACATTCAAACCGTCATCGAACCCATCGTTCTACCATTCCTAAACCGGAAGGGAACTTGCTGTTCCAACAGGACAATGCACGTCCGCATGTATCCCGTGCCACCCAATGTGCTCTAGAAGGTGTAAGTCAACTACCCTGGCCAGCAAGATCTCCGGATCTGTCCCCCATTGAGCATGTTTGGGACTGGATGAAGCGTCGTCTCACGCGGTCTGCACGTCCAGCACGAACGCTGGTCCAACTGAGGCGCCAGGTGGAAATGGCATGGCAAGCCGTTCCACAGGACTACATCCAGCATCTCTACGATCGTCTCCATGGGATAATAGCAGCCTGCATTGCTACGAAAGGTGGATATACTCTGTACTAGTGCCGACATTGTGCATGCTCTGTTGCCTGTGTCTATGTGCCTGTGGTTCTGTCAGTGTGATCATGTGACGTATCTGACCCCAGGAATGTGTCAATAAAGTTTCCCCTTCCTGGTACAATGAATTCACGGTGTTCTTATTTCAATATCCAGGAGTGTATTTGTAAGACTGCACTAGTTTCACATGATACAAGTCAAAGTTCAGAACACAACGAAAAATGAAACTTCCTGGCAGATTGTAACTGTGTGCCCGACCGGGACTCGAATTCGGAACCTTTGCCTTTCGCGGGCAAGTGGTAGAGCACTTGCCCGCGAAAGGCAAAGGTCCCAATTTCGAGTCTCTGTCGGGCACACAGTTTTAATCTGCGAGGGAGTTTCATATCAGCGCACACTCCGCTGCAGAGTGAAAATCTCATTCTGGACAACGAAAAATGTTTGTCTCTGAGGGCACACCAAGAAATAATTCGAAATCTAAACACGTTACTACACTCTACTACACTTTTTAAATTACACCAAATTCTCCCAGTTCTGTGATCTTCACCCGAAATTTACCGCTGATAGAAGCCACATTACGAGAAAGAATTTTTAGGCTTTTTGCAAGCTATAGCCAGGCTTTATTGACCTCCCCCCCCCCCCCCCCCAAATGAGACAGGTTCCTGTTCGCACAACTTGCGAGACAGGCGTGTCCTGTGTCCCACTGCGATCCCCTATAGAGATGCGCTTGCCCTCTATGACCGTAACCAACGTTCTTACAAAATTTAAACTATGTAAGACCGATTAGATCTAACACACGAAAATGAACATCCATGTATCGATGAAAATGTTACCAATGACGCAGTTCTTATCTTATCAGGTACTCTAGTACAGTAAATGCTTAGTGGCGAGCTGTCACTTTGCAAGCTTTTTGTACAGTAGATGGAACTTATTATAATTAACAGTAAATATGCATATAATACGATGTTCATAAATAATTTTGGTTTATTTCTGTGGCGGTGCACTCGGAATTCGCCTAGTTGACCTGATACTCGTAATTAATTAACAACATGAAGTTTCCAGTGCCTGTCATTATATCAAACACATATACATTTGTAAATTTAAAGCTGCGTTGTAATTACTATGTATGGTGGAGCGTATGTTTCTGTCTTTTTTAATTACTTATGAATAAACGACCAAAGTTCATTAACATTGTGCAGCTTCTGAGGGCCAGTTAAATTAGCGAATCGCATATATCTCTATATCATTCGGTAGAACTCGAGATGCACCATCCAGTGATGCTTCGCAGTTCACTATATCAATTTTTCTTTACATTATATTATTTTTCTAGTAAATTACGTAATTTAGCATGTTTAAACGAAAAAAACTCCTAAAGTTTTTCTCGGATCACTTACCTCTTTTTACATAGGAAATTTCTTCTTGTCATTATCCCTCCAATGGTGTTCTTGGTTTTGCGGCAGCTATGCTGGTGTAAGTTGATAGGAGACATCTGGGGGCATCAAGGAACGCTCAGTTTGACGATGGTGTGAAGTGAACACACTGAAGATCTGCTAAAACGTTTGAGTTCAGCTACTTATGCTATTAGGGTCATTGCAAATTTTGGTGATAAACATCTCAGTATATTAGCTTACCACGCCTATTTTCATTCTCTGCTTTCTTATGGCATCATATTCTGGGGTAGCTCATCATTGAGTAAAAGACTGTTCATTGCACGAAAGCGTGTAATCAGAATAATTGCTGGAGCTCATCCAAGATCATCCTGCAAACACTTATTTAAAGAGCTAGGGATCTTCACTGTAGCCGGTGTATTTCTACCACTGCTCGTTTAGTTTTTATTGCCGTTTCAAATATACCGGTCATTTTTGAATATATATATTTTGAATTTATTCAAAAATGACCGGTATATTTGAAACGGCAATAAAAACTAAACGAGTAGCGGTAGAAATACACCGTTTGTTGCAATATGCTTGGGACAACAGTACACTTTCAGGCGGACAAACTTTCGAAATTACAGTAGTTACAATTTTCAACAACAGATGGCGCTGCAAGTGATGTGAAAGATATAGAAGACAACGCAGTCTGTGGGTGCGCCATTCTGTACGTCGTCTTTCTGCTGTAAGCGTGTGCTGTTCACAACGTGCAAGTGTGCTGTGGACAACATGGTTTATTCCTTAGAACAGAGGATTTTTCTGGTGTTGGAATTCCACCGCCTAGAACACAGTGTTGTTGCAACAAGACGAAGTTTTCAACGGAGGTTTAATGTAACCAAAGGACCGAAAAGCGATACAATAAAGGACCTGTTTGAAAAACTTCAACGGACTTGGAACGTGACGGATGAACGTGCTGGAAAGGTAGGGCGGCCGCGTACGGCAACCTCAGAGGGCAACGTGCAGCTAGTGCAGCAGGTGATCCAACAGCGGCCTCTGGTTTCCGTTCGCCGTGTTGCAGCTGCGGTCCAAATGACGCCAACGTCCACGTATCGTCTCATGCGCCAGAGTTTACACCTCTATCCATACAAAATTCAAACCCGGCAACCCCTCAGCGCCGCTACCATTGCTGCACGAGAGACATTCGCTAACGATGTAGTGCACAGGATTGATGACGGCGATATGCATGTGGGCAGCATTTGGTTTACTGACGAAGCTTATTTTTACCTGGACGGCTTCGTCAATAAACAGAACTGGCGCATATGGGGAACCGAAAAGCCCCATGTTGCAGTCCCATCGTCCCTGCATCCTCAAAAAGTACTGGTCTGGGCCGCCATTTCTTCCAAAGGAATCATTGGCCCATTTTTCAGATCCGAAAAGATTACTGCATCACGCTATCTGGACATTCTTCGTGAATTTGTGGCGGTACAAACTGCCTTAGACGACACTGCGAACACCTCGTGGTTTATGCAAGATGGTGCCCGGCCACATCGCACGGCCGACGTCTTTAATTTCCTGAACGAATATTTCGATGATCGTGTGATTGCTTTGGGCTATCCGAAACATACAGGAGGCGGCGTGGATTGCCCTCCCTATTCGCCAGACATGAACCCCTGTGACTTCTTTCTGTGGGGACACTTGAAAGACCAGGTGTACCGCCAGAATCCAGAAACAATTGAACAGCTGAAGCAGTACATCTCATCTGCATGTGAAGCCATTCCGCCAGACACGTTGTCAAAGGTTTCGGGTAATTTCATTCAGAGACTACGCCATATTATTGCTACGCATGGTGGATATGTGGAAAATATCGTACTATAGAGTTTCCCAGACCGCAGCGCCATCTGTTGTTGAAAATTGTAACTACTGTAATTTCGAAAGTTTGTCCGCCTGAAAATGTACTGTTGTCCCAAGCATATTGCAACAAACGGTGTATTTCTATCGCTGCTCGTTTAGTTTGTATTGCCATTTCAAATATACCGGTCATTTTTGAAACACCCTATATATATATATATATATATATATATATATATATATATATATATATATATATACTTATGAAATTTGTTATTAACGAGAAAGGACGATCTTCACTGCTCAAGGTTATATCTTACTTTGGCTCAGAAGGGGGTAAATTATGCTGCCACAGAAATCTTTGGTCACTTACCTAATAGCATCAAAAGTCTGACAGATAGCCATATAGCATTTAAAAGGAAATTAAAAGAATTTCTGAATGGTAACTCCTTCTATTCATTAAATGAATTTTTGGATATAGTAAGTGGGTAATTTCCCCACTCCCCAAAAAAAATTAAGTGTCATGTAATATTTTGTGTAATGTAATATCTTATATAGACACCTTTTATTAACCTAATACGTTCCACTTCATTACGGGCCCGCATCTCGTGGTCGTGCGGTAGCGTTCTCGCTTCCCGCGCCCGGGTTCCCGGGTTCGATTCCCGGCGGTGTCAGGGATTTTCTCTGCCTCGTGATGGCTGGGTGTTGTGTGTTGTCCTTAGGTTAATTAGGTTTAAGTAGTTCTAAGTTCTAGGGGACTGATGACAAAAGATGTTAAGTCCCATAGTGCTCAGAGCCATTTGAACCATTTGAACTTCATTACGAAGTGTCGTATTCATGATCTATGGAACAAGTACTAATCTAATCTGATCTAATCTGTGTGTGTGTGTGTGTGTGTGTGTGTGGAGGGGGGGAGGAGCACTGGGTTGACTAGCATGATGAGTTGCATCAAACCAGTCTTCAGGCTGAAGACCACAAAATGCACGGACATTGCGGTGATCATTCATACGTGTTGTAAATACTGTCGAATTTCTGCTAGTTTCAGTTTCCCGTTAATATGCAGTGGCTGTTGGGCCTGGGAACCTCTGTGATCACTGCCCGGCCATACCTTTACCTGTACGAAGTTAATGGCCTGCTGGTACCTTGCTGGCTGCAACTCTCTCTCTCTCTCTCTTTCTCTCTCTTACCCAGTGACAGCTGAGTGGAACATAACACACTTAGACGGCCAGTGTACAGCTGGTGTGCCCGCATGCGGCTCCCGACATGGCATGTCATGTCACGATATTACTAACCTCATTAACTGCATGATCGGGCCTACACTTACATGTATGATTGACACGACTGAGGTTTAAAAATAATAAAAAAGTTGTAACAAATAATAGAATTTCAATACGTAATGTGTACATACAAGTTTGTTAATACATTTACCGACATGAAAGGTATTATTTTATGTATGGTGTCTGTTCTGTCATAGATGTCCTATGGAACATACACCTCATTTATAATAATATACGTTGAAGCGCCAAAGAAACTGGTACAGGCATGCGCATTCAAATATAGAGATTTGTAAACAGGCAGAACACGGCGCTGCGGTCGGAAAAAGACAAGACGAGTGTCTGGCGCAGTTGTTAGATCGGTTACCGCTGCTACCGTGGCAGGTTATGAGGATTTAAGAGAGTCTGAACGTGGTGTTGTAGTCGGAGAACGAGCGGTGAGACACAGCATCTCCGAGATAACGATGAAGTGGGGATTTATCCGTACGACCATTTCACGAGAGTACCGTGAATATCAGGTATCCGGTAAACATCAAACTTCCGACATCGCTGGGGCCGGAGAAAGATCCTGCAAGACCGAGACCAATGACGTCCGAAGGGAATCGTTCAACGTGGCAGGAGTGCAACCCTTCCACAAATTACTGCAGATTTCAATTCTGGACTATCAACAAGTGACAGCGTGCGAACCATTTAACGAAACATCATTGATATGGGCTTTCGGAGCCGAGGGCCTACTCGTCTACCCTTGATGACTGCACGACACAAAGCTTTACGCCTCGCCTGGGCTTGTCAACACCGACATTGGATTGTTGATGACTGGTTACATGTTACATGGTCGGACAAGTCTCGTTTCAAGTTGTATCGAGCGGATGCACGTGCACGGGTATAGAGGCAAACTCACGAATCCGTGGACCTTGCATGTCAGCAGGGGACTGTTCAAGCTGATGGAGTCTCTGTAATGGTGTGGGGCGAGTGCAGTTGGAGTGGTATGGGGCCCTGATGCGTCCAGATACGATTCTGACAGGTGACACGTACGTAAGCATTATGTCTGATCACTTGCATCCATTCATGCCCATTGTGAATTCCGACGAACTTAGGCATTTCCAGTAATACACTGTGACTCACCACACGTTCAGAACTGCTACAGTACTACAGAGTACTCTTCTGAGTTTAAACACTTCCGCTGGCCACCAAACTCCTCAGACGTGAACGTTATTGAGCATATCTGGGATGCCTTGCAACGTGCTGTTCAGAAGAGATCTCCAGCCTCTCGCACTTACGGATTTATGGACAGCCCTGCAGGATTTATGATGCCAATTCCCTCCAGCAATACTTCGGACATTGGTCGAGTCCATGTCACGTCGTGCTGTGCTTATTCTGCGTGCTCGCGGGAGCTCTACGCGATATTGGGCAGGTTTACCAGTTCCTTTGGCTTTTCGGTGTATATGCACTTGACGGTAATGATAACTTCAGTGGGCTGCACATTATGTCCGAACTCTTGTGGGAATCAGGTAACGCTGCGAGCAACAAGGACGATGGATGATTGACGCTACATGTATAGTCTGTGGCAGGCTAAGAATTTGGAGTGGAAGGGAAGTTTGTCCAGATAGCGGAAGCAGTTAAGCAAACAACTCGTTTATAGCGCAAAACTCGGTTTCGAGGCCCAGTCTATCACTGATTTTCAGTTGTTGCATAATCGCACTTATCAGTGTATTACTAAGACTGTGTGACTATATTTTTTGCTTTTCCCGTCCAAATATATTTGTGTTGAGTTTTCTATTGTTTTTTAGGTGGTGCGAGGCTTTGAAATTTATCCTTTTTCTTTTATGATATAAGATATTTTTTATATTTTAGTTCTATCTGTTCATTAAGTATTTCGTTTGGGTATGTGCCAGTGTGGATGTAGATTGCAACTTCTTTCAGGATATTCATCTTAGGTTCTTTGAGTAAAGTAGATTTTTCTGATTTGTCTTTTTTGTTTCGTAGGCGAATGTGAAATGTAGGCTGATTGCTTTCACAGTCTATGTGGGTTATTTTCGATGGGTGGTGCTAATCAGAACAAAAATAACAGTAATCTAGGTTTTGAGTGATACCATAACGAGACTGTTTCTCTGAATAATTCATGTTTACATGTTTGTGGCAGAGATCAGCAACGAGAACATAATTAACAATATAATCTATTGCAATGAAATTATTGCAAATTATATTTCTGTGGCTATATCGGTACAGAGTTGTGAGCAATTTTCAATAAATCATGGAATTATTCTCGAGCTAAGGCTGTGTTCAGTACACTGCCTGACACAAAATGTGAAACGCCTAAAGACATGGCCGAATGGCAATGTAGAGGGTGATTCAAAAATAATACCACAACTTTAGGAATTTAAAACTCTGCAACGACAAAAGGCAGAGCTAAGCACTATCTGTCGGCGAATTAAGGGAGCTATAAAGTTTCATTTAGTTGTACATTTGTTCGCTTGAGGCGCTGTTGACTAGGCGTCAGCGTCAGTTGATGCTAAGATGGCTACCGCTGAACAGAAAGCTTTTTGTATTATTGAGTATGGCACAAGTGAATCGACGACAGTTGTTCAGCGTGCATTTCGAACGAAGTATGGTGTTACACCTCCTGATAGGTGGTGTATTAAACGTTGGTATAAACAGTTTACAGAGAATGGGTGTTTGTGCAAAGGGAAAAGTTCTGGACGACCGAGATCGAGTGATGAAAATGTAGCACGCATCCAGCAAGCATTTGTTCGCAGCCCCGGAAAATCGAGTCGCAGAGCTAGCAGAGAGCTGCAAATTCCACAATCAACTGTATGGAGAGTCCTACGAAAAAGGTTAGTTATGAAAACTTATCGTCTGAAATGGGTTCAAGCACTGTCTGCAGCTGATAAGATTTTCTTCGAAGGTGCTACTGTAACTGGACTACAGTATCTGGAGATGTTAGAGAATTGGCTGTTCCCTCAGCTCGAACAAGAAGCACAACAATTTATATTTCAACACGATGGAGCGCCAGCACATTGGCACATATCTGTCCGTAACTACCTGAACGTCAACTAGCCGAGGCGATGGATCGGCCGCCAGACAGCCCATGACAGAGCACTTCATCACTGGCCTCCAAGAAGCCCTGATCTTACCCCCTGCGATTTTTCCTTATGGGGGTATGGTAAGGATATGGTGTTTCGGCCACCTCTCCCAGCCACCATTGATAATTTGAAACGAGAAATAACAGCAGCTATCCAAACTGTTACGCCTGATATGCTACAGAGAGTGTGGAACGAGTTGGAGTATCGGGTTGATATTGCTTGAGTGTCTGGAGGGGGCCATATTGAACATCTCTGAACTTGTTTTTGAGTGAAAAAAAACCTTTTTAAATACTCTTTGTAATGATGTATAACAGAAGGTTATATTATGTTTCTTTCATTAAATACACATTTTTAAAGTTGTGGTATTCTTTTTGAATCACCCTGTACTTTCACCCACGTATACACCATCAGCACGTACATAAATTGTTAGAGTTGCAATACTCTGTATCAGGTGGAATAGTCGCCAGAGTGCATTAGTGTCGTATATTTTCAATTTTGTTACCAGGTCTTGAGGCGTATATGAAGGGCGCATGACTGTGTGTGAATTCCCTTGTGACTTGGCCTAACATTGGACATGTGTAGGCAGGGATGCCAGTCGTTAATGTTCTGGTCGACCACCTCTAACCACCACAGGGAAGGATCGCCGTTTTGTTCGCCAAGCACTATTGATGAATGGCATCGCATTCTGTTCAGTGGATGACCATCGTAGGTGGCGTGTCGCAAAAACCGTCAGGCGCCGACGTCACACTGCAAACACACCAGGTTGGTTGTCAGCTCAGCCCCTGCGACTATGCGATGTTCCGACTCCATCACATGCAGCGCAACCTGCAGAGGCTCTTCATGTACCCTGGGACACAGTACAGAGGGCGTCTAAATCAGCAAGATAGGTCTCTCACACTTCGAACTTTTTGCTACATGTCATCAGTAGCCAATCAGGAAGAAGTGCACCTCCACTGTGTGGGTATTTAGGACTGTGTCTGCGATGACCATGGCTGTATGACCTCATTCCCTTCCCCCACCTCCTCCTTTTCCTCCAACATCTCTGCACCCTTTACACCGGCCTCAGGCTTGATCCCCCTCCTCCCCACTCCCTGGTTTCCTCCTTCCTCTCCACCCCCGCCTATTGCCGCACCTCTGTTGCTGTATCCTTCCCTCTCTCCACCTCCACACCCTCCATCTCCTTCATCAGGGCAATTTCCAGCACCTCCCCCTCCCAGTTCAACTTTCTTATGACTTCTGCACTTCCTTCCAACTGTAACCTGGTCTTGTCCCGCCCCCCTCCTCCTCAGAGCCCCCTTTTTCCTCTCCCCTCCTTCTCCCAGAGTGTATTTTCCTCCTTTTCCCCTGAGTCCCTGTACCCCGTCCTTGGGTGTTTTCCTCTCCCATCCCTTCCATCCCCAGCCCTCCTTTGGCGCGCCCCCAACCTCATCCCCCTTTCTCTCTCCTCCTTCTCACCTTCTTTTCCCTTGTCCCCCCCTCCCCCAAACCCCAGTAGATCCCCTCAGGTTTTTATTCATTATCTATCTACATCTACATTCATACTCCACAAGCCACCCAACGGTGTGTGGCGGAGGACACTTAACGTGCCACTGTCATTACTTTCCTTTTCTGTTCCAGTCGCGTATGGTTCGCGGGAAGAACGACTGTCTGAAAGCATCCGTGCGCACTCGAATCTCTCTAATTTTACATTCGTGATGTCCACTGGAGGTATAAGTAGGGGGAAGCAGTATATTCGATACCTCATCCAGAAACAGACCCTCTCGAAACCTGGCGAGCAAGCTACACTGCGATGCACAGCACCTCTCTTGCAGAGTCTGCCACTTGAGTTTGCTAAACATCTCCGTAACGCTATCACGGTTACCAAATAACCCTGTGACGAAATGCGCCGCTCTTCTTTGGATCTTCTCTATCTCCTCCGTCAACCCGATCTGGTACGGATCCCACACTGATGAGCAATACTCAAGTATATGTGGAAAGAGTGTTTTGTAAGTCACCTCCTTTGTTGATGGACTACATTTTCTAAGGATTCTCCCAATGAATCTTAACCTGGTACCCGCCTTAGCAACAATTAATTTTATATGATCATTCCATTTCAAATCGTTCCGCACGCATACTCCCAGATATTTAACAGAAGTAACTGCTACCAGTGTTTGTTCCGCTATCGTATAGTCATACAATAAAGGATCCTTCTTTCTATGTATTCGCAATACATTACATTTGTCTATGTTAAGGGTCAGTTGCCACTCCCTAGACCAAGTGCCTATTTGCTGCAGATCTTCCTGCATTTAGCTACAATTTTCTAATGCTGCAACTTCTCTGTATACTACAGCATCTTCTTCAAAAAGCCGCATGGAACTTCCGACACTATCTGCTAGGTCATTTATATATATTGTGAAAATCAATGGTCCCATAACACTCCCCTGTGGCACGCCAGAGGTTACTTTAACGTCTGTAGACGTCTCGCCATTGATAACAACATGCTGTGTTCTGTTTGCTAAAAACTCTTCAATCCAGCCACACAGCTGGTCTGATATTCCATAGGCTCTTACTTTGTTTATCAGGCTACAGTGCGGAACTGTATCTAACGCCTTCCGGAAGTCTAGGAACATAGCATCTACCTGGGAGCCTGTATCTAATAATTTCTGGGTCTCATGAACAAATAAAGCGAGTTGGGTCTCACACGATCGCTGTTTCCGGAATCCATGTTGATTTCTACAGAGTAGATTCTGGGTTTCCAAAAACGACATGATACTCGAGCAAAAAACATGTTCTAAAATTCTACAACAGATCGACGTCAGAGATATAGGTCTATAGTTGTGCGCATCTGCTCGACAATCCTTTTTGAAGACTGGGACTACCTGTGCTCTTTTCCAATCATTTGGAACCTTCCGCTCCTCTAGAGATTTGCGGTACACGTCTGTTAGAAGCGGGGTAAGTTCTTTCGTGTACTCTGTATAGAATCGAATTGGTATTCCGTCAGGTCCAGTGGACTTTCCTCTGTTGAGTGATTTCAGTTGCTTTTCTATTCCTTGGACACTTATTTCGATGTCAGCCATTTTTTCATTTGTGCGAGGATTTAGAGAAGGAACTGCAGTGCGGTCTTCCTCTGTGAAACATCTTTGGAAAAAGGTGTTTAGTATTTCAGGATTACACGTGTCATCTTCTGTTTCAAAGCCATCATCATCCCGGAGTGTCTGGATATGCTGTTTCGAGCCACTTACTGATTCAACGTAAGACCAGAACCTCCTAGGATTTTCTGTCAAGGATTTTGTCAAGTGTGCTGCATTAGTGTTGAGTTCGGTGCCATTATACAGTGTCATCTAGTGATGTGTACTCGACCTGCATATAGTCCTTGATCATTCATGTGCTTGTTATACTGTGGCCGACTTTTAACTTGTTTTTGCCTCCAGTGTTTTTAAGTATGCTTCAAATTGCCAGCGGTGTTCTTTTAACTTTATGTCGATTTTTTAACTGTCCTCCAGTGCATGTCCCTGTATTAGTGTGTATTGTAACTCCCATCATCTCCATTTCCAGTGTTTATTATGTCACACTTTTTATCCCCCTTTTAATCCCACTTTCTGTATTTTATAAAGCCGTTTGGTTGAAGAGCGGTGGACTGTGCCTCTGCCAACCCTCCCCTGCCCGTGCGGGGCAGGGGAATGAAATTAAAATAAAAAAAATTATCTTGGCAGTTAGGACGCCGCCAGTCAAGAAGGAAGTCAACTCCGGATCCAAAACTGCTGACTGCACTCCGCCTTTGCCGCCAAGGGATCTCAGAAGGGCTTGCAGACCTGCTGGTACTTTGTCAGGCTCACTTGGCAAGACTGTAGAAAGTGTGAACCTGTACAGACTGTAAACTTAAGTATTTATCTGCTGCAATGTGCTCTGCTCAGGGAGAGCAAGGACTTAACATTTAATAGTCAACTAGTAGAGAACGAATTCTGACTGTGAAAGCCTTACATTCGTTGATCCAAATATTGGGTTTTATTTGTGAACTAGTTTCCCTGTTAGGAAAGAGCTTCAGCTGGTGACTTGTTTCCTCTGACAGCCAACGAAGACCATTTGTGTTGAATTCACTGTGTTCTTAAATATAGAGGATGAGCTACATGCTCTTTCTTCTAGAAGTGTTCAAAGTCCAGGATACTTCAGCTGGAGAGTATGGAGAAGACCTGGGGAAAAATCCCATTCTTCCTGTGTTTTGGAGAGGCACAGCGGTATTATTCCTGATGTCATTGTGTGGGAAGTTACCGGGTATGACTTCACGTGAAGGCTATTAGTGATTGAATGAACAGTGGCTGCACAACGGTATGCCATGGACATCCTGCATCCTTATGTGTTGCCTCCCTTATGACAGTATCGTGACTCCATTTTTCAAAGGGGCAATGCTCGTCCACACATGACACGTGTCCCTACAAACTGTCTCCATGATGCTGAGATGGCGAAGAAAATCCTCAGATCTGTCCCTAATAGAACACGTGTTGGACCAACTCGGATGTCAAGTCCAGCTCAGAGTCAGTATCCAGGCTATCAAGG
The DNA here is from genome assembly GCF_023897955.1 of Schistocerca gregaria. NCBI lineage: Eukaryota > Metazoa > Arthropoda > Insecta > Orthoptera > Acrididae > Schistocerca > Schistocerca gregaria. The sequence goes on along the minus strand of NC_064920.1, from coordinate 1,010,339,866 downwards.
ACCAGTTACAACAGTACTGGGCCGGCTTGCCTAAGGAGAGGTTTTCTGAGTCATTAGTCTTCCAACTAGATGAGGTGATGTGCCACAAATTTCTCTAATGGGGCAATCTCTTCATCTCAGAGTAGCAATTGCATCTTACGTCTTCAGTTATTTGCTGGATGTATTCCAATCTCTGTCTTCCCCAATAGTTTTTACCCTCTACAGTTCCCTCTAGTGCTGTAGAGTTCATCCCCTCATGTCTTAACACATGTCCTATCATCCTGCCCCTTCTTCTTGTCAGTGTATCCCATACGTTCCCTTCTTCGCCGATTCTGCAGAAAACTATTCATCCCATATGTTGCCAGTATACCTAATTTTCAACATTATTCTACAGCACCATATCACAAACGCTTCGATTATCTTCTGTTCTGGTTTTCCCACTGTCCTTGATTCATTGCCACACGATGCTGTGCTCTAAACGTACTTTCTCAGACATTTTATTCTGAAATTAAGACCTATGTTTGATTCTAGTAGACTTCTCTTGAACGGGAATGCCCTGTTTTCCTATGCCAGTCAGCTTTATTGTCCTGCTTGCTTCGTCCATCATGGATTGTTTTGCTTCCAAGGTAGCAGAATTCCTTAACTTCGTCTACTTCATGCTCGACAATTTTGATGTCAAATTCGTCGCTTTGCTCTGCTACTAATTACTTTTGTCTTTTTCCGGTTTACCCTCAATCCATATTGTGCACTCATTAGACTGCTCATTCGATTCAAAAGATCAGACAGTTCTTCACTTTCACTGAGGATAGCAATGTCGTCAGCGATTCTTACTATTGATATATTTCACCCTGAATTTTAATCACAGTTTGCAACCTTTCTTTTATTTTTGTCACTGCTTACTCCATCTATAGGCTGAAAAGCATGAGCGAAAGACTGCATTTCTGTTTTACATCTTTTTTAATCCAAACATCTCGTTCTTCTCTTCCAAACTTGCTGTTGCTTCTTGTTTCCTGTAAATATTGTATATTACCCGCCTTTCACTATAGTTTAACAATATTTTTCTCAGAATTTCGAACATCTTACACCATTTTATGCTGTAGAACGCCTTATCTTGGTCGACAGATCCTATGAACATGTTTTCATTTCTATTCATCTTTGCTTTCATTATCAGGCTCAACTTTAGAACTACCTGCTGCATTAACCTTTCCTGAAGTCAAATTGATCATCATTTAACATCTCCTCAATTTTATGTTCCATTATTCTGCATATTATTCTTGTCAGCAGCTTGGATGCATGAGATCTCTCATTTATCCGCCCTTGCTATCTTCGGGATTGTGTGGATGATATTTTTCCGGAAGTCTGATCGTACGTCGCCAGTCTCACAGATTGTGCGCATCAACTTGGATAGTCGTTTGGTTGCTAATTCTCCCAATAATTTAAAAAAAAAACAGACGAAATGTTATCTATCTCTGCTGCATTATTTGATCTCAAATCTTCTGTAGGTCTCTTAAGCTCTGACTCTAATAAAGGATCCCTCATGTATCCCACAACGCCCCCCATTTCTTCCTGTCGCGTTATCAGACAAGTGCTTCACCTCGTAGAAGCTAGAAGGTACTCCACACCTATCCGTTTACTCCTATGCGTTTAACACTGGAATTCCCATTGCGCCCGTAATATTATCACTCTTGCTTTTAACATCACCAAAGGTTCTTTTGACAATACATTTGACATAATATATTTAAGAGATTAACATTACAAGGTCACAGATTAACGTGAGCGCGAAATAAGCCATTACCAATATGAAATGCTAGTACATTAATAACCTTTGTAATCGCTAGAAAGTTAAATGCCAGCATCCTAAAGCGCATCAGTTGTGTTGTACATATGCCGGATGTCACTTTGTGGGATGGAGTTCCTTACCTGTTGCACTTGGTGGGTCAATACAGGGACGGTTAATGCCCTTTGTGGATGACGCTGGAGTTTTCGTCCAGTGATGCCCATATGTACTCAACAGTAGGTCAAGGGAACCCGTCGGCACTCCGTAGAGCATGTTGAGTTGCAACAGCGGTACGTGGGCGAGAGTTATCTTGTTGGAAAACAGCGCTTGGAATGCTGCTTATGAATGGAATCACAACAGGTCGAATCACCAGCTTAACACACAAATTTGCAGTCAGGATGCGTGGGATAACCACGAGTGCGATCCTGATGACATACGAAATCGCACCCCAGACCATAACTCCAGGTGTAAGTCCAGTGTGTCTAGCAAGCAGACAGGCTGGTTGCTGGCCCTCAACACGCCGCCATCAGAAAACACAGCAGAATTCCACCCTACCCTCCTATGAGCTCTCTCTTGACACCACTGAAGTCGCATATGGCGGTGGAATGCACACTACAGGGCGTCTATCTCGGAGCTATCCTTGAAGTAACCGATCTGTAACAGTTCGTCGTGTCACCGTGGTGCCATCTGCTGCTGAGATTGGTGCTAGAGATACAGTACGGTGCGTCAGCTCCATACGCCGAACACGATGCTCTTCCCTCTCGGTGGCCGTCCGGAGACCTGTCTTCCCGCGACACCACTTTCTTACGACCACCGCTGCCAGAAATCATATACAGTGGCTATACTCCTGCCAAACCTTTCTAGAGAGTCGCAGAAGACACTTCCAGCTTCTCGTAGCACTGTTACACTACCTCGTTCAAACTCTATGGAGTCGTTCTCGCCTTAAAGGCATTAATGATTAATATCTACTTACCGCATCTACGACCGTAAACCAAATCTGATTTGCATCTTCATAGTAGCCCTAGAAACTTCACTCTTATGCGACTGTCTCGAAATTTGGATGAATATCATCTTTAAGATGTAGAAAGATGCCTAGCAACTTTCTCTTTAAATCGTACAACTCCTTCTTGATGTTGCTGTTTTTTTCCGCCAGTGTAGTTGAGCCTTTGTATTTAAGTTCTTAGATTTTCTAGTTTTCCTACCATGTTCAAACTTCAGACGTTCCATGCTCTGACTCGTAGAATGTGATCCCTTCGTTGGTTATACAACAGTTTCGTCATGGTCAAACTTCCCAACCTCTGTTCGCAGTCCCCTCCTGCAGATCCGAATAGGGAACTAATCCGAAATCTTTTGCCAGTGAAGAAATCATCATGACAGCTTTTCAGTTGTGAGCCACATGTCCTGTGGATACACCTTATATGACTTCAATATAGTGGTATCTATATGCTTCCTCTTGCGCGTTGATAATTGCTGATCGTTCCGTCTTTCAGGGGTGGTTTCTCACCCCATGGTGAAGAGGGTCCCCTGAAACTCTTTGTGCTCCGCCGCTCTGTTTGACAAGGCCCTTCGCAGAAGGAGCGTGACTTCTTATGCCGGAAGTCTTGGGCCACATTACTGATGAGGAGAGGATGCTACGGCTTTAGCATATCCCTCCGAGCTGAATCATTGCAAGCATCCAGGCCAGAGGGGTGCAACATCACATTGATAAATGGGCTAATACTGCCAAGTTCTTTGTAAATTTGACTCGATATTATAATCATTGAAATAACATCACATACCCTCACATACTACGAAGTTGCATTTCGTATCCTTCTCCTGGATCTTAACTCTGTTTATCAGGTATGTCGAAACTTGCTGTTGTTGTTGTGGTCTTCAGTCCGTAGGCTGGTTCGACGCAGCTCTCCAAGCTAATCCATGATCTGCGAGCCTCTTCATCTTTGAATAACTACTGAAACCTACATCCTTCTGAATCTGTTAACTGCAGTTCTCTCTTGGTCTACCTCAATGATTTTTACCTGCACACTCACCTCCAATATTAAACTGGCGCTTTGTTGATGTCTCAGATTGTATCTTATTAACCGAAGCATTCTTCTAATCAGGTTGTACAACAAATTTTTTTCTCCCCAATTCCAATCAGTACCTCCTCATTAGTTACATGACATACCCATCTAATCTTCACATTTCTTCTCTAGCACCATATTTCGAAAGCTTCTATTCTCTTCTTGCCTAAGCTCTTTATCGCCATGTTTCAGTTCCTTGTACGACTACACTCCATGCAAATACTTTCAAAAAAGACCTACTAACAATATTCCACGCAAGCAAATTTATGTCCATCAGAAACGATTTCCTTGCCATTTTCATTCTGCATTTATATCCTCTGTACATCGGCCATCATCAGTTATTTTGCTGTCCAACTAGCAAAACTCATCTACCACTTTTAGAGCTTCGTTCTCTAATCTACACTATTGGCCATTAAAATTGCTACACCACGACGATGACGTGCTACAGACGCCAAATTTAACCGACACGAGATGCTTTGATATGCAAATGATTAGCTTTTCAGAGCATCCACACAAGGTTGACGCCGGTGGCGACACCTACAACGTGCTCACATGAGGAAAGTTTCCAATCGATTTCTTATACACAAACAGCAGTTGACCGGCGTTGCCTGGTGAAATTTTGTTGTGATGCCACGTGTAAGGAGGAGAAATGCGTACCATCACGTTTCCGACTTTGGTAAAGATCGGACTGTAGCCTATCGCAATTGCGCCTTATCGTATCGCAACATTGCTCCTCGCGTTGGTCGAGATCCAATGACTGTTAGCAGAATATGGAATCGGTGGGTTCGGGAGGGTAATACGGAATGCCGTGCTGGATCCCAACGGCCTCGTATCACTAGCAGTCGAGATGACAGGCATCTTATCCGCATGGCTGTAACGGATCGTGCAGCTACGTCTCGATCTCTGAGACAACACATGGGGAGGTTTGCAAAACAACAACCATGTGCACGAACAGTTCGATGACGATTGTAGCAGCACGGACTATCAGCTCGGAGACGATGGCTGCGGTTACCCTTGACGCTGCATCTTAGACAGGAGCGCCTGGGGTGGTGTACTCAACGACGAACCTGGGTGCACGAACGGCAAAACGTCATTTTTTCCGATGAATCCAGGTTCTGTATGCAGCATCATTATGGTCGCATCCTTGTTTAAGACATCGCGGTGAACGTACATTGGAAGCGTGTATTCGTCATCGCCATACTGGCGTATCACCTGGCGTGATGGTATGGGGTGCCATTGGTTACACGTCACGGTCATTTCTTGTTCTCATTGGTGGCGTGGACGTTACATTTCAGATGTGTTGCGACCCGTGACTCTACCCTTCATTCGATTCCTGCGAAAGCCTACATTTCAGCAGGATAATGCACGATCGCATGTTGCAGGCCCTGTACGGGCCTTTCTGGATACAGAAAATGTTCGATTGCTGCCCTGGCCAGCACATTCTCCAGCTCTCTCACCAGCTGAAAACGTCTGGTCAATGGTGGCCGAGCAATTGGCTCGTCACAATACGCCGGTCACTACTCTTGATGAACTGTGGTATCGTGTTGAAGCTGCATGGACAGCTGTACCTGTACACGCAATCCAAGCTCTGTTTGACACAATGCCCAGGCGTATCAAGGCCGTTATTACGGCCAGAGGTGATTGTAGTGGGTACTGATTTCTCAGTATCTATGCACCCAAATGTAATCACTTGTCAGTTCTAGTATAATATATTTGTCCAATGAATACCCGTTTATCATCTGCATTTCTTCTTGGTGTAGCAATTTTAATGGTCAGTAGTGTAATTCCCTCAGCATCACCTGATTTAATTAGACTCATGACCGATGGTCATCTTATATCCCCCCTTTCAAGAGACCTGTCCATTCCGTTCAGCTGTTCCTCTACATCCTTTGCTATCTCTAACAGAGTAACAGTGTCACCGCTAAATTTCAAACTTTTGATTTCTTCTCCTTAAACTTTAATTCCTACTCCAGATTCCTATTTTGTTTCCTTTACTGCCTGCTGAATCTACAGCTTGAATAAAATCTCCAGTAGGCTACAATCTTGTCTCACTCTCTTTCATGCCCTTGGCTCTTACCGCTGCCGTCGGGCTTCTGTTCAAGTTGAAGCCGCGCGGAGTGGCCGCGAGGTTTGAGGCGCCATGTCACGGACTGCGCGGCCTCTTCCGCCGGAGGTTCGAGTCCTCCCTCGGGCATGGGTATGTGTGTTGTTCTTGGTATCAGTTAGTTTAATTTAGTTTGAACAGCGTGTAAGTCTAGGGACCGATGACCTCAGCAGTTTGGTGCCTTAGAAATTCACATACACAACATTTTGCAAGTTGTAAATACCCTTTCATCCCTACTACCCTCAGAATTTCAAAGAGTCCTCCAGTCAACAATGTCAAAAGCTTTCTCTGCGTCTACAAATACAATAAACGTAGCTATGCCTTTCCTAGCCCTGTTTTCTGAGTCTAAGATAACTTGTAGTGTCAGTATTGCCCCATGCGTACCTACATTTCTCCAGAATCTAAACTGATCTTCCCCGAGGAAGGCTTCTGACAATTTTTCCTTACTTCTGTACAGAATTAGTTTAGTATTTTGCAACCATGACTTATTAAACTGAAAGTTCGGTAATATTCACACCTGCCAGCGTCTGCTTTCTTTAGAAATAGAATTATTATTTCTTCTTGAAGTCTGGCGGTATTTCGACCGTCTCATACATCTTTCTCACCAGACGGTAATGTTTTCAAAAATAAAAAAGATTCAAATGGCTCTGAGCACTATGGGACTTATCTGTGGTCATCAGTCCCCTTGAACTTAGAACTACTTAAACCAAACTAACCTAAGGACATCACACACATCCATACCCGAGACAGGATTCGAACCTGCGACCGTAGCGGTCAAGCGGTTCCAGATTGAAGCGTCTAGAACCGCACGGCCAAACCGGGCGGCTGGAAATGTTTTATCAAGGCTGGTTCTCCCAAGTCAATCAGTACTTTCTGACGAAATGTTTACTCCAGGAGCCTTGTTTAGAAACTCACTATTTTGTCGATAACACTCATCTGGTACGTGTCGTAACCCCTCGACGTAATTTGTCGCAGCCGTAGGCCAAGAGTCATTCCTCGTGCTTTTTGAAAATGACTGACAAGTCATAACTAGTGTAATGAAAGTATTTCGTGTGAGTATTTGACTGTAATAAACTTTATTGCACCCAAGTTTTGCTGGTGTCTCTTGCGCGAACGTGAGTGAGAGTGGCGTTTGGAACTGCATGTAGCGTGCTACTTCGTCGGCTCTGGAGCCGCCGTAAAGCGCGAAGATGGCCAATCTGGGGCCCCGGAGAGGCATAGGCGGGGGCCGTGGGACTACCGCTTGGACGCATAACGCCCGTAAAGCACCTCCCGCTGCGCCACGCCTTCTGCGTATTGTCGCGTTTAGTGTCTTTCGCGATGGCTCTTTCCTTCCCTCTCGGGGCAAAAACGTCGCGGCAAGCGCCGGGTGCAACGGCGACTTCTCCGGGCTGAAATAAACTGCCCCGGAACGGCGTGGAAGCGATTACGTTTCAAGCCTCGTGCGGAATTCCGCGAATACCTCGGCTAGAAATGAAAAACATCTGAAAAATGGAGCTCTATCTGCAGCAAATACACGTCTATGCCCAGAGCGAAGGAATAACACAACTGTAAGCGGAAACGCTGTAAAAACAGTGTGCAGATTATCAGTTAGATTTATTTTCACGAGAGACTAATAGTGCTTTCACAAAGCCATCGCGCAGACTGTTACACTTGTATATACACGATTTACCCAAGGTATTTTCCCAGAAATGCAATGAAATGTTATTGGCAAACCCGTATATATTAAACCAGTTGTGGAAGGTGGAGGTATGGAGGTTTCATTATAACAAATTTAATCTAAACCTTTGAAACTCATAATCTACTGATGAAAAGCTGGCATCATTGCAGAAGCAAGATTTCGAGTCATTCTGGAAGGATCTTTACACTAAGAGTATCATCCATCAAAAAGATTCAGAAATTCTTCGGGGTTTCCGATGGGTGACATAAACATCAGCTTCAAGTTCATGCGCCTCTCAGTGTAAATACGTGGCAGCGAGGTTACAGTTCCTTGGTTAACTTGGTAATTCCTTCGGAGAATTTTGTTAAGTAACGTGTAACCATAGTTGACCTAGTAAGGAGTTTTGGTGTTACTGTCACTGAAGTGGCAAAAGCATCGTTGACTGGACTGAAACGCCAGCAAGGTGATAACCGAACCCAAGGTAAGTCTTCCATGAAAGGAAAGATCATGGGTCTCATAGCGATTTGGCAGCATTTGAGGGGATTGTGTATCAGTTCCACTGAATATTTAAAGAATATTCTGAATAAAAAATGAAAATATTCTGCGAATTGAATTTGAGGTAACTATCAGTATTGGAATCAATCATTTTGTATCTAATGAAACAAGAGCATTTTTTTCCGGGTTTGACTTGAGTGACGTGTGCCTTATGGCGAATTTTTTTGCAGTGGTATGAAGATTTTGTACAACGCTTACTTGCAGTTAGTAAACTGGGAGTCGTAAATGATCTGGGTGATAGAAGTAAGCTCATGGAGGAGTGTAAGAAGAAGATGCAGTAGTGCTACATGTTTACCTGAGTCTTGTCATAAGTTTCCTGGTCATAAAAAAAGACTTGTGTAATGAAAGAAAAATTATTTTTAAAAGCAAATGTTACTCTCTTAGCATACCTTCTTTACAAACAATGTACATAGTCGAGCCATATATGCTATTGTTACGGTTTATTGTAAGTAGTAGTTAAGTTGACAGTAAGTTATTGACTAATTAGCTTATTCTGGACAATATTTTCGAGGTAAAAATAAATGAACTGTTAATGCAGTTTATCGGTTTTTTTCAGCTCCAGATGCGGAGAGGTACCCCTTTTCGATTGCTACTAAGTCCAAATTGCAAAAAATTCATTTCTTCGTACAATAGGTACAACATAGGGTACTACTAAGAAAATCGGTATGGCGTTATGGTGATGTCACGCGTTTTTTCACCAACAAACGACTGTTGCTGATATTCAGTTGTTTCGATGAGACGGCCCAGAGAGTTGAGGCAAAGTGAAAACACTAATTGGCATGGCAGAGATGGTGTGTTGGGGCTTATGGGCGCTCAACATCGAGGTCAACAGCGCCCTGCATGGCAGAGAAATATGCAAAGGTTTCAAATACCGCCACCAGTCACAAAATTCATTGACGACAAAATTATTTATTTTGCGACGTGTTTCGAGGTGATATTTTATCATCATGCTAAACTGGCATTACAAAACCATTTAACACATATTTATACAGATATTAAACCTTCCTTATATGACTACTGTGATCATCCTGTGGAGAGTAGTAAGAGAAGATGTCACTTTCCGTTTTGGTCTTCTGTTCACATGAAAATTTTGCAGAACAGTCACTCACTTCGTTCCTGTGGCGTGGCAGTTTTCTTGTGATGCGCTGAGGCATCGCGATTTCCCTGCCTCTTTTTGACTTCTTCACCATTGATATATATTCCCAGAAAAACTCTTCAGATCACATACGGTGTCCATCCATCAGTAACGCGTGCAGAGAGTGGACAAGATTCGAGGGGTTCCTCTGCCCTGTGTGTGTGTGTGTGTAAGGGTTGAAGGTCATCACCGCGAAGATGCTGTTGACGGAAGGCATTACGGCTGTTGCCTGTATCTTCAATACTATTATGCAATGTAGGGTAGAGTGATCATCCTTATGTTACCTGTACCAAGAGCCTATGAACCCACCCCAAACTCCAATAAATATATTCTGTAGATTAATATCCACCAACGCAACAAAACGTCGATTTAAACATCACCTCAGAAGGACATTTCGAATTTACAGTGGGCCATCCGATGATGTATCCATTCTTTCACGTCGTCAAGGGGACTGCTTCTTGCTTTCAGCAAGCATAAATATTGCGAGATTCTCGTCCTCCTCTCCACCGGCATTAATTAAATCTTTCGCAAAGCGAATTTACACTGCTTCCTACAACACCAAGTCCAAGATTGAGGAAAACTACGCTGGAATTTCGACATTTTCCTGGGGAACAGAGTGATCGGTGACGGTGGAATGCTCTGCCACTTCCGATTTATTAAATTTAATCAAAGATATTGCAATTTCAGTATGGTCAAAGCATGGATCCGGGGCTTCCTTCGATCAGCTCGCAAAGACCTCGCTACATTACAGTTCCTGTTGAGGCATAGATACGTATCTCAGGACGGAACGTTCGTGTAACCACAGATTTAGTTCATAAAAAGCTCATTGTGGCCGAACAACATCTCTATCCATAGTGTATTCTGTGGCCGCAAGCGCAGCGACGCAGTTCTCATGTTTACATTCACGAATGTACGGGAGATGGACAAAAATTCGGAAAGACCGCGCGAAAAGCATGACTGAACTTAATGCAGATGCTATCAAGCGTGCAGGTTTGCACTGTTGTACGCATATCAAAAAAAGGTTTTGCCTCACCTCGGTTCCGAGAGCTCCGGCACCTGTACAGAAAATTGGAACAGACATCAACATAAACATCATTTCAGCCCTTTTTATTGCTCATGAAAAGCACACATTGCATGTCGTACCACCATACAGCGAGAACTTCAGAGGTGGTGGTCCAGATTTCTGTACACACCGGTACCTCTGATTCCCAGTAGCACATCCTCTTGCATTGATGCATGCCTACGTCGTGGCACTGTTGGTCTAGATTGACCCACACCTCGTCAGCGATTCGGCGTAGATCCCTCAGAGTTCAAAAATGGCTCTGAGCACTATGGAACTTAACTTCTGAGGTCATCAGTCCCCTAGAACTTAGAAATAATTAAACCTAACTAATCTAAGGACACCACACACATCCATGCCAGAGGCAGGATTCGAAACTGCGACCGTAGCGCCGGCTCGCTCAGTGGTTGGTGGGTTACAGCGTCCATAAACAGCTCTTTCAAATCCATCCCAAGCATGTTCGATAGGGTTCATGTCTGGAGGCTATACTGGCCATTCTAGTCGAGCGATTTCGTTATCCTGAAGGAAGTCATTCATAAGATATACACGTTGGGGGCGCGAATTGTCGTCCATGAAGACGAATGCCTCGCCAATATGCTGGCGATATGGTTGCACTTTCGGTCGGAGGATGGCATTCACGTATCGTACAGCCTTCACGGCCCGTTCCACGACCACCAGTGGCATACGTCGGCCCCACATAATGCCAATCCAAAACAGCAGCGAACCCCCACCTTGCTGCACTCCCTAGATAGTGTGTCTAAGGTTTCAACCTGACTGCGTTGCCTCCAAACACGTCTCCGATGCTTGTCTGGTTGAAGGTGTACGCGACACTCATCGGTGAAGAGAACGTGATGCCTGTCCTGAGCGGTCCATTCGGCGTGTTGTTGGGCCCATCTGTACCGCGGTGCAAAGATGGACCTCACCATAGACGTCGGGAGTGAAATTTAGCATAATGCAGCCTATTGCACACAGTTTGAGTCGTAACATGACGCCTCGTCTCTGCACGAAAAGCATTATTCAACATGGTGACGTTGCTGTCAGGCCGGCCGTAGTGGCCGAGTGGTTCTCGGCGCTACAGTCTGGAACCGCGTGACTGCTACGGTCGCATGTTCGAATACTACCTCGGTCATGGATGTGTGTGATGTCCTTAGATTAGTTAGGTTTAAGTAGTTCTAAGCCTAGGGGACTGATGATCTGAGATGTTAAGTCCCATAGTGCTCAGAGCCATTTTTATTGCTGTCAGTGTTCCTGCGAGCCATCATCCATAGGTTACGGAGATCCACTACAGTAGTAGCCCTTGGGCGGCCTGAGCGAGGCATGTCATCGACAGTTTCTGTCTCTCAGTATCTCCTCCATGTGCGAACAACATCGTTTTCGTTCACTCCGAGTCGCCTGGACACTTCCCTTGTTGTTGAGAGCCCTTCCTGGCACAAAGTAAAAGTACGGTCGCTATCGAAACACGGCATTGACCATATAGGAATGGCGGAACTACAGACAACACGAGCCGTGTACCTCCTTCCTAATGGAATGACTGGAGCTAACTGGCTGTCTGACCTCCGCCGTCTAATAGGCGCTGCTCATGCATCATTGTTTACATCCTTGAGCGGGTTTAGTGCCATCTCTGAACGGTCTTAGGGACTGTGTCTGTGATACAATATCCACAGTCAACGTCTGTCTTCATGAATAATGGAAACCGGGCTGATGCAAAACTTTTTTTGATGTATGTATTTGACCTCTAACGGCACCTGTACAATGTCCTGAATATATTGTAGTATCAGTCTTGGGTATAACAGTGTTCTATTTAGCTGTGAGTACATTGTGTCGGAGCTACGTTAATTCGAACGAGGGCAAGTTTTTGGTGCTCATATGGTGGGTGCTTCCGGAACCAAGGTAACCGAAGGCTTTGGTGTTTCAAGGGGTATTGTATAGAAGTAAAGATCGTATACCGGGAAAGCGGAAAAATGTCTTCCATTGAGCCACAACCGTTGACGAACGTCTGTGTTAAGTGATCGTGAAAGACGTTCATTAAAGAGGATTGTGAGGAAAAATGAGAGGACGACAGGTGCAAAAGTAACAGCAGAACTGAATGTCGCGCTCGCCAACGCTGTTACCGCCAAAACAACAGGAAGGGAGTTTCGAAAGCAGGGAATTGCAAGGCGAGTTGAAATTCCAGAACCACCAATCAGTGATGCAAATGCCTGTAACAGGTAAAACGTTGTGCCGAAGCCATAAAGCCTAGACTATGGAGCATTGGAAGAAATTCATTTGGTCGGTTGAGTTTTGCTGCACATTATTTCCAAGTTCTGGACGAGATTACATCCCAAGAGTAAAACGTGGCGGGAGGTTAGGTGATAATCTGAGCAGCCATATCGTGATGTTCCATAGGTCGCACGGGTACTTTCTAAGATCGCTATAGTGCCAAGGACTATATGAGCAGTTTGGCTGTTCAGGTCTATTCCATAGTACAATGTTTGGTTCCCAGTGGTAATGCTGTTTTCAAAGACGAAACGGCCCCAGTTCACCAAAGTCCAGGACTGTTTTGTGAACCACAGACACCAGCTCTCAATATTATTGAGCCTTTTGTGGTTTGCTTTGGAGAGAAGGGTACGTTATCACTATGCATCTCCAGCGTCATTACCTGAACTTGTCACTATTTTTCAGAAAGAACGATATAAAAAGAACGGTATAAGATTCTCTTTAAAATCGAACAGGACCTGTATCTACCCATTCCGAGACGAATGGAAACTGTTTTGAATGCCACACTACGCTGTATAAGGTAATGCGTTTTCGGTGTTTGCATATTTTTGTCCAACCTCTCGCAAGTGCGCCGGCCAGTGTGGCCAAGCGGTTCTAGGCGCTTCAGTCTGGAGCCGCGCGACTGTTACGGTCACATGTTCGAATCCTACCTCGGGCATGGTTGTGTGTGATGTCCTTAGGTTAATTATCTTTAAGTAGTTCTAAGTTCTACGGGACTGATGACCTCAGATGTTAAGTCCCATAGTGCTCAGAGCCATTTTTTCTCACACGTGGTGTATTCTTCAGTCTGTCAGCTAGCTCAGAAGATGGTGGAAAAGTATGAGACTGAAACATTAGTTGAAGACAAAGATTCTGCAGCCATATGCCCGAAATGTAGTAGGTCAAGACATTTGTAACTGTCTGAGGATGCTCCGAGTAAGAAATTAAGAACGCAGAACTGCGGTCTCTGGGTGCAACAATGGATCTAACCCTGCTGGGCATCGAATGCACTTGGATCAAAGACAAAGGTACATCGGTCTATGCTGCTTCGGCTCTACGATAGTTGATCAAGCACAGTTGCCGGCGTGGCGTGGCATGCCAGTCTCTCGGCAAACCATGACCAGATATTATCAGTGGGTGATAGTTCTGGAGAACGTTCTGGATGTGGAAGCATTCGACAGCCCTCTGTATCGTGGTAGCGCATGCGATGTGTGGTTTGCTTTTTCTTCTAGAAAGATACTTTGCGAAGGTGTCGGAGATAGACGGCAGCCACCGCCTTTAACAAGCCACGAATGTATCACCTGCTGTTTACATTACCGGCTATGGGAACAGAGGTGACCACGTTGTATACCCAATGACATCTCAAATCACCTCGCCACGTGGTGTGACCTGGGGCCTTATGGCGATGATGAATGGAATCTGTTAATGTTCATTCACTTTGGAGCCACAAATACGCCCATCATGGCACTGTACGCAGTACTCGTCATGGGATAGCGATAATCAATATACAGGTATAAAAGAGCAGTGCATTGTCGGAGGTGCCATTTGTACTCAAGCGATTCATGTAAAATGTTTCCGATGTGATTATTGTTGCACGATGGGAATTAACAGACTTTGAGTGCGGAATGATAATTGGAGCTAGATGCATGGGACATCCCTTTTCGAAAATCGTTGGGAAATTCAATATTCCGATATTTACAGTGTCAAGAGTACACCGAGGATACCACATTTCAAGCCTTATCTCTCACCACGGACACCGCAGTGGCTGACAGCCTTCACTTAACGACCGAGAGCAGCGGCGTTTGCGTAGAGTAGTCAGTGCTAATAGACAAGCAACAATGTGTGAGAAGGTAGTAGCTGTTCTCGAAAGGACAGATACCATTGATGACCGAGCGAGGTGCCGTAGTGGTTAAACACTGGACTCGCATTCGGGAGGACGACGGTTCAATCCCGCGTCCGGCCATCCTGATTTAAGTTTTCCTTGATTTCCCTAAATCGGGATGGTTCCTTTCAAAGGGCACGGCCGACTTCCTTCCCCGTCCTTCCCTAATCCGATGAGACCGATGACCTCGCTGTCTGGTCTCCTTCCCCAAAACAACCCAACCCCCCCCCCCCCCCAGCCCAACTATTGATGACCGTGCAGCTTCTCTAGAATAAATGATAATTAATTGAAACTCTCAGCTGCCGACAGGTGTTATTGATATACCTCGAAGGGGACCGCTGAATATGTATGGCCCGACCGGGACTCGAACCAGGGATCTCCTACTTACATGGCAGACGCTCTATCGATCTGAGCTACCGAGGACACAGATGAACAACGCGACTGCAGGGACTTATCCCTTGCACCATTCCCGTGAGTAACTGCATGGTCATCAATGGTATCTGTTTTTTCGAGAAGAGTTACTATATAGTTAAAGGCTACCCAGCCACTGACCTTCGGCGGTGCGAATGCCCGCAGGTTGCCCGAACTCTTACGGGAATGGTCACCTTATTGTGCGCGAGTAATGAGTTTATGGGCATATATCTATTAGGTACGTTACGTGTGGATTGTGGACAGTTGGGAATGTGGGTCCCACAGGAAGAGTGCAAGGGACAAGTCCCTACAGTCGCGCTATTCATCTGTGTCCTCGGTGGCTCAAATGGATAGAGCGTCTGACATGTAAGCAGGAGATCCCGGGTTCGAGACCCGGTCGGGGCACATAATTTCAGCTGTCCAAATCGAGGTATATCAACAACCCCTATCGGCTGCTGAGGGTTTCAATTAATTGTCAACAATGTGTGAAATAACCGTAGAAATCAATGTGAGACGTACGACGAGCGTATCCTTTAGCACACTACGTGGATATATGGCGTTAATGGGATGTGACAGCAAACGACCGAAGCGAGTGCCTTTGTAGACAGCACAACATCGCCTTGAGCGCCTCTTCTGGGCTTGCGACCGTATCGGTTAGGCACTAGACGACTGGAAAATGTGGCCTAGTCAGGCGAATTCCGATTTCAGTTGGTAAGAGATGATGGTAGGAATCGAGTGTAGGGCAGTCACTATGAAGCCCTTGGCCAAGTTGTCAACAAGGCACTGTGCACCCATAATTGTGTAGGCCGTATTTGCACAGAATGGATTGGTTGTTCTGCTCCAACGGAACCGATCATTGACTGGAAATGTTTATGTTCGGCTACCTGAACTCCATTTGCAGCCATTCATGGACATAATGTTCCAAGACAACTGTGGAATTTTTATGGATCACAAAGCGTCATGTCAAAAAGTCACAATTGTTCGTGATTGGTTTGGAGAACATTGTGGGCAATTTGAGCGAATTATTTGGCCACCCAGATGGTGCCAGTAGAATCCCATCGAACAATTATCGGATCAATCGAGAGGTCAATTGGTGCACAAAATAATGCAGTCGCAAGAATTTCGGAGTTATCGACGGATATAGAGGCAGCACAGCTCAGTATTTCTGCAGGGGACTTGTAACAACTGGTTGAGTCCCACGTTGCTGCGCTGTGCCGGGCGAAACGAGGTCTGACACGATTTGAGAGGGATACCATGAGTTTTATCACCTCAGTGTATACTTGTCTTGCTGAAAGCAAGCATCTTTCATTATTCAAGGTATGTGAGAATGTGTCTAGACTAGACGCGTGGGTCCGTTAAGATGCTGCACGGCGTTCAGTATGGCCCTCCCTAACCCCTACATTTTGTATCTGTAGGACAGTCGAGGGATCCCTAGCAACGAGAGCAGCAGTGTCACGGAATGATTAATAATACTCTCTTGAGAGGCCACTATCCTGTCCCTGTGGAATTCCGACACATACTGTTAGGTGTTTCTGCTTGTTACATAACATGATCTTCTTACAAAGAAACAACATTCAAATGAGATTTCTGAATAGACTCCTCCTGCGCAAGCCTGTATTATATACAGATTGCTGACGACATTTCTACTATCTACACTACTGGCCATTAAAATTGCTACACCAAGAAGAAATGCAGACTATAAACTGGTATTCAGTGGACAAACATATTTTTTTCACGAAATTTAGGTGCATAGATCCTGAGAAATCAGTACCCAAAACAACCACCTCTGACCGTAATAACGGCCTTGATACGCCTGGGCATTGAGTCAAACAGAGCTTGGATTGCGTGTACAGGTACAGCTGTCCATGCAGCTTCAACACGATACCACAGTTCATCAAGAGTAGTGACCGGCGTATTGTGACGAGCCAG
The DNA here is from genome assembly GCF_023897955.1 of Schistocerca gregaria. Classification (NCBI taxonomy): domain Eukaryota; kingdom Metazoa; phylum Arthropoda; class Insecta; order Orthoptera; family Acrididae; genus Schistocerca; species Schistocerca gregaria. Next base: position 1,010,323,079 of record NC_064920.1, on the reverse strand, counting down.
TTGCTCGGCCACCATTGACCAGACGTTTTCAGTTGGTGAGAGATCTGGAGAATGTGCTGGCCAGGGCAGCAGTCGAACATTTTCTGGATCCAGAAAGGCCCGTACAGGACCTGCAACATGCGATCGTGCATTATCCTGCTGAAATGTAGGGTTTCGCAGGAATCGAATGAAGGGTAGAGCCACGGGTCGCAACACATCTGAAATGTAACGTCCACTGTTCAAAGTGCCATCAATGCGAACAAGAAATGACAGTGACGTGTAACCAATGGCACCGCATACCATCAGGCCGGGTGATACGCCAGTATGGCAATGAATACACGCTTCCAATGCACGTTCACCGCGATGTTGCCAAACACGTATGTGACCTACATGATGCTGTAAAAAGAACCTGGATTCATCGGAAAAAATGACGTTTTGCCGTTCGTGCACCCAGGTTTGTCATTGAATACACCATCGCAGGCTGTGATGCAGCGTCAAGGGTCTCCGAACTGATAGTCCATGATGCTGCAAACGTTGTCGAACTGTTCGTGCAGATGGTTATTGTCTTGCAAACGTCCCCATCTGTTGACTCAGGGATCGGGACGTGGCTGCACGATCCGTTACAGCCATGCGGATAAGATACCTGTCATCTCGACTACTAGTGATACGAGGTCGTTAGGATCCAGCTCGGCGTTCAGTATTACCCTCCCGAACCCACAGATTCCATATTCTGCTAACAGTCATTGGAGCTCGACTAACGCAATCACGATAGGCTAGAATCTGACCTTTATCAAAGTCGGAAACGTGATGGTACGCATTTCTCCTCCTTACACGAGGCATGACTACAACGTTTCACCAGGCAACGCCGGTCAACCGCTATTTGTGTATCAGAAAAAGGTTTGAAACTTTTCTCATGTCAGCAGGTTGTAGGTGTCGCCACCGGCGCCCAACCTTGTGTGAATGCCCTGAAAAACTAGTGATTTGCATATCACAGCATCTTCTTCGTGTCGGTTAAATTTCACGTCTCTAGCACGTCATCTTCGTGGTGTAGCAATTTTAATGGCCAGTAGTGTACTTTGTGCGATTGTGCATGATATGCTAACCGTCCAAAGCAAGCAGTATACTTGATTGCAAGTCGACGTCTGTTGCATGCCGCCTCGTGGCGCTGCAGTTTTAATGGCCTGAAGCGTATACGAAAGTACGCGTCAGCGCGTTTTTGTAAGAAAACCTTGGGCTACTTGAGACGTCGCTCTTCTTCCCAGGGCGTGCCCCTGCGCACGCAGCGGCGGGTGGAAATGCCAGTGCAAATGTTGGCCCAGGTCGTCAGAATGTGGCATTTCTCGCGGCGCTCGCCATTGTTCGCCGGTTATCGCGGCGCCACTGAGGCAAGCACTGCCCTGCTGCGCCGTTCGCGCGGCGCTCTCGCCTCGCAATTAGCCGCCGACTACGGAATTGTCCCGCGGAGCGTGGGAGGGCCGGACGCCGGCTGCCGGGGGCCGGGGGGGGGGGGGGGGACACTTGTAGGCGGCGGCAGCAGCAACTTGGATCCGCTTTTACGAGTTTCATTTACGGCCCGTAGCCGACCTCTATCTCCAATATGTCTCCCCCTAACTGATCCCTGCCGCGGCCTCGAAAAGGCTCTGCCGTTTTCGGTACGCGCAGACTACTCAGCTCTGATTTACTCGTCCCGCTTTAGGAATCGCATTCCAATCTCCCTCGCTTTTCCACATGAAACCTGGAAGGTTACAAGCCGTCTGGCTTGCCTCTTTCCATTTATACGCGAAATTCCTCTGCCCTTATCGCGATTGGCGGCAGGCAAGACGCCTTGGTTTCATCAAGCTAAAAGTTATTTAATGCTGGGGAATGTATTTTGTATAACTGCAGTGGCTGTCGGTCGATGCTTGAAGTTCCATTCTAATGCGTTTTCACAGAACTCTGAGAGCGTCAGGGGAGACAACACGGCATTCCAAGGCTTTGTTTGGGCATACGCGTATCGAGGAGCCACCTGAGAGCGCTCACGGAACTCCCCTGTCAATGAAGCTAAGGCGGGGTTCGCCGTATTCGTCACTGTTCGGCTCTGTAGAAGGCTGAGAGTGGTAGCTCAAGTGCTGGCTGTTAGCTAATGATTCTCTTGGGATGTCTGGGACCACGCGGTGGGAGGAGAAGCCTCGCGGAGTCCCCGTCACATTGGTTAGGCTTCTGGAAATTCAGAACTGTGTAACAACGCTCTGATTCGCCCATCGCCTACTGACCTCAAACGGGAAATTCTAGAGCAAACAGGCGAGGAAGATATGGTCTGACTGGCCCACGTCTGGAGACATTCCATGATTTGATTTTATTAAAAGTGGCCAGCCGATGTGGCAGAGCGGTTGTAGGCGCTTCAGTCCGCAACCGCGCGACTGCTACGGCCGCAGGTTCGAATCCTGCCTTGGGCAAGGATGTGTTCAAATGGTTCAAATGGCTCTGAGCACTATGGGACTTAACATATATGGTCATCAGTCCCCTAGAACTTAGAACTACTTAAACCTAACTAACCCAAGGACATCACACAACACCCAGTCATCACGAGGCAGAGAAAAGCCCTGCCCCGCCGGGAATCGAACCCGGGAACCGAATCCGGGAACCAGGGCGTGCATGGATGTGTCTGATATCCTTAGGTTAGTTAGGTTTAAGTATTTCTAAGGTCTAGGGTACTGATGACCTCAGATGTTAAGTCCCATAGTGCTCAGAGCCATTTGAATCATATTAAAAGTGGCTGTTTTTACGCTATTGGCGGAAACCAGTAACATTTTTCCTTATTGGCGGCTGCGGCTGGAACGTTGCTAGCAGTAGAATCGGGAGCAGTGACACATGAAAATAGACACTATTTGTTTGGTAGAGGAAGGTGAAAGGTCACTGGCTTCAGACGTCGAGGACTGTGAGTTCAGACCGTGGATGGGACTTCACGTTGTCTGAGTCCTGACGTTGAGATTCTGGTTCATCACATGCGATCACCTACTGCCGACTTAGCAGCAGAGCAGACTGCGAAAAGTGTGCTTCAGCATCGGCGATAGACGGCCGCTGATGTCTGCTAACGGGATATACGGCTGCCACAGCACCGTCAATCCCTGTTCCAGTGGTAATATCGTTTTCGAAACTTCCTGGCAGATTAAAACTGTGTGCCGGACCGAGACTCCAACTCGGGACCTTTGCCTTTCGCCGGGCGTGAGTCGTGCTTGGTTAGCTCAGTCGGTACAGCACTTGCCCGCGAAAGGCAAAGGTCCCGAGTTCGAGTCTCGATCCGGCACACAGTTTTAATCTGCCAGGAAGTTTCATATCAGCGCACAATCCGCTGCAGAGTGAAAATCTCATTCTGGAATATCGTTTTCATTTATTATACGGTTAACCACTGGAGGAGCTAAATCATTTGGTGGGCTGCATTCGTATTGGTGATTGAATGTGCAGCTTGGGTGTTGTGGTCCTTCCCTCCCCCCCCCCCCCCCTTCCTCACGCTCCCATCCACAATTGCTTCATACCTCTATTGGAATCATATTTTCTAACAGTCATGACACTGAGTCTTATGCTACGATATTGTTTTTAAAAATAAACATCAATTTATTTTTGTTATATTTCATTTGAAGTAACTTGTAGTTTCTTTCAATTCATTGTTATAATCCTTTGTCGATTTAGTAAAAATAGTCATTCAGTAGCATTTTATAGCAATTCCCCAACTTAGGATTCCATGTCAGGGTCATTTTTGAGATGGTGATTCAATGCGGTAGTTAACATTTTATATCCTACGTCCTAAGGGGTGTACGACGGAGTCTGGGTAGATCCAACATTTTGGTACGATTTCACAACAACACGCCGAATAAAACTTCTTGGCAGATTAAAACTGTGTGCCGGACCGAGACTCGAACTCGGGACCTCTGCCTTTCGCGGGCAAGTGCTCTACCATCTGAGCTACCCAAGCACGACTTACGCCCCGTCCTCACAGCTTTTACTTCTGCCAGTATCTCGTCTCCTACCTTCGAAAGATGAGGACGGGTCGTGCGTCGTGCTTGGGTGGCTCAGATGGTGGAGCACTTGCCCGCGAAAGGCAAAGGTCCCGAGTTTGAGTGTCAGTCCGGCACACAGTTTTAATCTGCCAGGAAGTTTCATAACAGCGCACACTCCGCTACAGAGTGAAAATCTCATTCTGGAACACCCAAATACTTTTTCGTTGAGCATACAGACTGATTAAATCCACGCTGGAAACCAAACTATACAGTTACTATAGGCGCAAACATTGGCGTTAGTGAGGTGGGATTTCGACAAACGTTAGACATGGTTATTTTTTTAACATCTGTTTTAGGACGTGGCTAAAGCATGTTTCTGTGCATAACGTTTCTTCTTTTAATCTGAAGACACCCTCAGAGGCTACAAAGACGCAGGTAGTTGATTTTCAAACTAAAACAGGCACAGGAAACCAAATGGTTTTACGTAATCGCACAATGGTGGGCTCTTGAGTTAACCGACCATGGGCAAAGACCTCAGAGTCACACTGACGTGAATCATTTGTTTATGCATTTATTTTATCTACCGAGATTAGCCTTTAAGGCCCTCTCTTACATCTAACCGCGCCAACGGCCTTGCCGCAGTCGTAACACCGGTTCCCGTCAGATCACCAAAGTTAAGCGCTGTCGGGCTGGGCTAGCACTTGGATTGGTGGTCATCCGGTCTGTCTAGTGCTGTTGGCAAGCGGAGTGCACTCAGACCGTGTGAGGAAAACTGAGGAGCTACTTGTTTGATAAGTAGCGGCTCCGGTCACGAAAACTGACAACGGCTGTGAGAGCGGTGTGCAGACCACGGAACCCTCCATATCCGCATACAGTGACACCTGTGGGCTGAGGGTGACACGGCGGCTGGTCTGTACCGTTGGGTCTTCATGGCCTGTTCAGACGGAGTTTAGTTTTCTTACATCTACCCAGACTTCCATAGAGAGTCAACATTACAATTTGTGTAGTACGGGAACAATATGTCCCTACGCTGCTTCACACGAAGTGTCCAGAAGAAATAGTCGGATGTCCACGTAACTTCGTATGCGGTAGGTATGTAAATGGATTTCTGTCTGATATATAGAACGGCCACGAGGATTCGGCGGTGTTGGTTATGTTTAGAGTTGTCACCAGGCCTATTAGGTCATGTAAGAGGCGTGAATAGCGTGAGATGCTGAGTGGAGGACACGGAGATACCGCATAATCGTGTGCTATAGCGGTATCAGCAACTGTCATAGTTTGAAAGGGGCCTCATTGTTGGACTCCATTTCGCCAGTCTGTCGAATCGTGCACTATCCAGATTGTTGAGACATTCGGATGTGACAGTGGCCCAATGTTGGACTCGTGGGAACGTGAGGGCAGGTCGTCAAAGTTCCGGTCGACCACGAATGACAGATCGTAAACCCTTGACATGTGTGCCTGCCGTCCGAGAATGAGTATGGACTCTCTGAAACACTGTCGGTCGCGATGCGCGGTGGTCTACGGATTTACCGTCCCATGCGTAGGCTGAAGTTAACAGAACAACATAAACGGCTGAATTTAGATTGGTGGAGTAGTTGAGAAACGTGGGCTGATGATGACTGGTGTCGCATTGAGTTCTGTGATGAACTTCTATTCTTCCCTATCCCAGATGACCATCGTCGGTTAGTATGGCGACGACCTTGGGAGAGGTCCCATTCTTCCAGTGTTACGAAGAGACTTAGCGATGTTACTACTAGCGCCATGCCGTGGGCGTAATCTTGTATGGCTTGTGCTCACGGTTGGTACTGATAGTGGAAACTCTGACTCCACAATGGTACGTCATGGACATCCTTCGTCCTCTTACGCGATAGTACAGATGTCCCATTTTCCAACAGAACAATGCTCGTCCACGCATGGAACGTATCTTTATGAACTGTCTGTGTAATTTAAGGTACTCCCGTGGCCAGTAAGATACCCAGGATCTGCTCCCCATAGAACATGTGTGGACCAGATCGGACGTCAACTGCGTCCAAGTGCCATTATGCAGGACACCGAAGGCCAATTACAGCACAGTTTGCCTCAGAAGAGGATACAACGGCTTTCCCACTTTCCCCAACCGAATGAGTGTGCGCATCCAAGCCAGTGCGGTTTCAACCTGATACTGATAAGTTCTTTGTAAATTTGACTAGCTTTTCTAAAGACTAAAATAACATCACACACACCATCTCAACACGTCAAGTTTAAATGGTAATTAATTGGAACTCTCAGCTGCTGACAGGTGTTGTCCTCGATGGGGACAGCTGAAAATGTGTGCCCCGACCGCGACTCGAACTCGCGATCTCCTGCTTACATGGCAAACGCTCTATCCATCTTTTTTTTTTAATCTCATGTTGATCGCTTTTGTTCGTTGCATCTGCTCGGGGCGGAAGTCGTAAGACATCTGTTTAAGTTCGTTGTTGATCCATTAACCCTCTGACCGAAATCCATCTGAGCCACCGAGGACACTTGAATAGCGCGACTGCAGGGACCTTCCCGTGAGACCCACATTCCCGAATGTCCACAATCTAGGTACGTAATGTACCTAGTAGATGTTTGCCCATCCACTCATTACTCGCACGCACTAAGGTGACGATTCCCGTAAGAGTTGGGGCACCCTGTGCGCTTTCGCACAGACGAAGGTCAATGGCTGGGTAGTCTTTAAAAGCGCCGGCACTGTAGCTCAGCGTGTTCTGTCAGAGAGCTGGTTGGTCTCTGTCATAAAAAAAACTGAGTGGAAGGATCAACAAACGAACTTGAACGGATGTCATGTGACGTGCGCAACGACCAAACACAACGATCAACAACGGAGAAAAAGGTGGATAGAGCCCGTCTGCCATGTAAGCAGGACATCCCGGGTTCGAGTTCCGGTCGGGGCACACATTTTCAGCTGTCCCCATCGAGGTATATCAACAAAACCTGTCGGCAGCTGAAGGTTTCAATTAATTATCATTTATTCTCGAGAAGCTGCACGGTCATCAATGGGATCTGTTCTTTCGAGAACAGTTACTATCTTCATATATATATACATCAAGTTTTGTTTCCTTTCCTACCCCCCTGGTTGCTTTACTTATTTTGTCAGTCAGTACATAACGATAATAATAATAATAATAATAATAATAATAATAATAATAATAATAATAATAACAATAATCGTTGTCTTCTACATCATCGTCTCTGCCTGTTCTGGTCTTTGTCAACCATTCATCCACCTAATTCTCTGTTCTCAGTCGGCCTATAATTCTCTTTCTCCCTTTTTTTTGTAGTCTGTTTGCTGCCACTCAACATCAGTCAACAAGGCCCTTATATTATACATTTTTTGAATAGTCCCTTAAGTGTCTGCTGCGCGGAGTGGCCGCGTGGTTTGAGGAGCCATGTCACGGATTCCGTGGCCCATCCCGCCGGAGGTTCGAGTTCTCCGTCCAGCATTGGTGTGTGTGTGTTGTCCTTAGCGTAAGTTAGTTTAAGTTAATTTAAGTAGTGTGTAAGTCAGGGACCGATGACCTCAGCAGTTTGGTCCCTTAGGAAATCATACATATTTGAACATTTCTTAAATATCTCATGAACTTCATCTCAGCTGTCTGTATATACGAATTTTTTTTTTAGTTTCTGTTCATGGTACGTAACCATGTGTAAGAGTAGGAACAACCGTAACTTTATAGAACTTCATTTGTATTTTTTTTAGTATTTTTCTTCCCAAAGTTCTTCAAATCGTTCCGCAAATAGCTTGAAATTTATTAATTTTCTTCCCAGTGTGTTTGTCACAGTTAGAACTAACATCACATCACAGATAGCTAAAGTAGGAGACGTGTTTTAAAATTTGATCATTTATTATTATTATCAATCTGACCATATTCATCGCTTTGGAAGCCATATCTATTTCTTGTTTGCAGATATAGTTCAATTCCAGTATACTGTATTTTGGCTAAATTTGTATACTGCTATTTGGAAATTATCGTTTGTTTCCCGTGTAATTATCTGGTAGTCAGCATATAAGATATGCGAGATCCTACACCCTTGGGTTATTAAAATTTCATCGGAAATTAGGAGCCTAAGCTAATAACTATTTTCGTCTTTACATATAGACTCGTTACTGTTTTCCATAAAAGGGGTCTTTTTATTTTGTCATAGGCTTTCTATGCTAAGCCAAATTCCTGACGCTTCACAACAATTTGTGTTATTTTAAATCTCATTACACGAACACTACTTATTGAAGCCTGACTGTTATTCTGTAATTATTGTGTCAGTGGTAGTTTGAAATCTTTGACTAAGAATTTTTCCGTAAATTTTATATCCTGCATTTAGTAAACTTATTTCTCCATCATTTCATTTGTCTTTCCTATTGCATTTTAAAAATATAGAAATAATATTAGCTCTATTCTACTTTTCAGTCACGGAAATGTTCTTCACATATTTTAACAAAACAAGGAAACAAAACTCTAAAATGAGTCCTCCATAGTTGTTTAATTCAACTCTTACATTTTTTGATATAGTCAGGGTTACTTTTAATTATTTCATGTCTATTTGATTGACAGTGTTACTATCAGTTTTTTAAAATAACTTTCTTCACTATGCTCTTATGTTAATATTTTATATTATTTCCGTTTTATTCATATGGTTAATGATAATTAGAAAGTAAAATAACAATATTTATAGTAATAAAGGTATGGAATATGGGAAATGTAAGTCTATTAAGCAATTTATACATTACGTTCGCGTCGAAAGTGGGTAATGACATCCAACAGAACCATGAAGAAACAGTACAGTAGGAATCAACAGCAAGTTGACTGATCAGAGAAAGATGGAGAAGTAATAGGGTAAGTATTGCAGATGACATGGAAGGAAGACAGCAGAAATAGAAAGGGATGATACGAGTATATATAGTTGTTTACAATGTGACATAGATGCTGGTTCCCTGTTAGACATAAAGAAAACTGCTGCAATATGCCGAGAAGGAAGCTACGCCGACGATAACAAAAAATCTTTAATCTTGTCTTGAATGCAGAGTGATTTTGGATAAGATGCAGGTTATAGAGTACTTTGTTCCACAGTAGAATGGCTGAAATGGAGAACAAGATGGAGTGTTGTGCGAAGGTGTAGCCAAGATACTGGACGCTATGGAGCTTAAGCTGCAAAATAGTTTACACTGTTTTCTTTGCTTTGAACTGGGACCTACAATTGCTCTCTTTCCACTCCTTCTTCTTTTGTGTTAACACTGTTTTCGTATTTTTGAATTTCTATGGTGATCTATCATGATAATGACTGGACCCTGATAAAAACAGTTAGAGCATGCTTCGCTCCGAAGTCAGCAGACACAACAGGAAGGTTGTCAGCACCGTGGGTAGGTGTTACATCTACTGTATTCGCCCCATATAATAATTCCAAAAGGGATCATATCCGTAGTTACCAGAATACAAGTACACAAATCGACCCTTGAGGAAAGTCTTTGGTGATTTTCTTGACCGCCTTACGCCGTCCAGCAGGCTATTCACCGTTGCAGTTTTTCAATAATCTTCAAAGCTGTAGCAGAGTGAATTTGTGACTCAGAGATCTTTAAGCAGCGTGAACATTACAGGCTACCACAAATTATAGAAGGCGTCTGCGACGTCAGTCACAGCACCCAATGCATTTTTTTTTTTTTGGTTGCTTGTTCTATGATTTTTATGGCCCGATTGACAGAACCATCAGTCGATACATCTTTTCAAAATTCCCATGGAATCTAAGCACCACGAACTCCCTATGTGTTTGTTTCTGGCCACACAGCAGCCTCTCCTGCACCTTAGCCACAATACTGAACAAAGAAACAGATCGTACCTCTTTGATTCTTGTTAGTCTTTTTCAGTATGCCAATAGCAAGGTAGTGAAGAATAATGTTGAAGTTACAGAAGCAGTTGATGAATTTCTATGCTCAGGACAACCGAAAGCAACAACCGAACGGATATTAATAGAAAAAATAGGTTGGAGTTCGTTTGGAAAATTTGAGTTCTGAAGTAAATCCCGCGCGAGTGAAACATGGATGTTGAATACGAAATCAATTAAACAGTCTGAGCTGACCAACGAGAAATGGCGTGTTGCATATTAGAAGAATTCTCCTACTGCAAAAGCGTGCAATACGGATTGTTTGTGGCTCAGTGCAAGTTTCAAACAGCCGTTCTCCTGGATCACAGTGCATCGCGACTCGACCAACTACGAGAGGTTACAAGAAGCACGGTTCATCAGAAATTTCTTCACCACAGAAGACGAAGGAAATATTCCAGAATTCTAATCAAGAGCAACTGCCGACATGAGTAAATTAGAAGTAGATATTCTCCGTGCAGCGAAGCAGCAAGGGCACTGGTCCAGATCGTATGCCGTTCAGGTTCCTCTCAGAGTATGCTGATACAATAGCTCCATCTTCAAGAATAATATTTAACCCATCGCTCATTGAAAGATCCGTACCTAAACACTGAAACGTTGCACAAATCACACCAGTACCCAAGACAAAAAAGGAGGAATCCCCTGAATTACAGATCCATATCACTAACGTCGATGTGCAGTAGGATTTTGGAACAACATAGTTGTTCGAACATTAGAAATCAAATCGAAGAAATCGATTTATTAACAAACATCATGAAGTAATGAGTGCTATTGATAGGGGATGTCAAATTAATTCTATATTTTCAGATTTCCAGAAGGCTTCTCACACCATATCTCAAAAGCGACATCTAATCAAATTGTATGCCTATGGACTATCGTCTCAACTGTGCAACTGGATTCGTGATCTCCTGTTAGAAAGGTCACAGTTCGTAGTGAATGACGGAAAATCATCGAATAAAACAAAAGTAATATCTGGCGTTCCGAAGGAACTTTTATGCACACTCTGCTGTTCCTGTTCTACATGAAAGATTTCGGAGACAATCTGAGTAACACACTTAGATTTTTTTACCGATGATACTGTCATTTATCGTCTTATGACCTCATCAGACGATCAAAAGAAATAGTAAAACGGTGTAGATTAGATGTCTATATGGTGAAAAGTGGCATATGACTCTAAATAATGTATGAAGTCATCCACATGAATACCAAAAGGAATCCGCCGAATTTCGTTTACACGACAAGTCACATATATCTAAAGGCTGAAAATTCAACAAAATACTTAGTGGTTACAATTATTAATAAATTACGCTGGAGTGATCACACAGATAACTTTCTGGGTAAAGAAAACCAAACAATACGATTTATTGGTTGGACACTGAGAAAATACAGTAGGTCTACTACTTTTGTACGTCCATTTCTGGAGTATTGTTGTGTGATATGTGATCCACATCGAATAGGATTGACGGGGAACATCGAATAAGTTCAAATGACAGCTCATTTTGTAATATCGCAAAATAAGTGGGAGAGCGCCGCGGATATGGTACGTAAATTGGGATGGCAATAATTAAAACAAAGGCGTTTTTTGTTGCAGCAGGACCTTCTCATGAAATTTCGATCAGCAACTTTCTCGTCAGAGTGTTAAAATATTTTGTTGACGCAAACCCACATACCGAGCGAGGTGGCGCAGTGGTTAGCACACCGGACTCGCATTAGGGAGGACGACGGTTCAATCCCACGTCCGGCCATCCTGATTTAGGTTTTCCGTGATTTCCCTAAATCGCTCCAGGCAAATGCTGGGATGGTTCCATTGAAAGGGCACGGCCGACTTCCTTCCCCGTCCTTCCCTTATCCGATGAGACCGATGACCTCGCTATTTGGTCTCTTCCCCGAAACAACCCAAACTAACCCAACCCGCAAACCTACATAGGGAAGAATGGTCATCTCGTTGCGTCAGCACGAGAACACGTGGAGATCGGCTGTTACGGAGCCACATGTTCAACACTTTTGTGCTGAAAGTTGTGTTTACACATGTGCCTGTACTAGTATTGTACTGTCTTGTTAGATTTGCCAGAGATCTCCGCCGCCTGTCCTGCTGACCCCCTTGTTCCGTGTTGAGACGTGGACATGTGTTTCTCGAGTCCAACATCTGGTCGCTTCCTTGTGGTTTCGCCGTCCTTCAACCGCTTTCCATAGATATAATGTGCGAACAGTCGACCAGCTTCGCCCTTTTCGAGATACTTGCTCGCATGCTCCGGGCTATAAGAACCCGCATTTTGTCACAGTCGCTTATGTCTGTGTATTTTACTGCTTGTGTCTCGAATCGCCGCTGTAGTGATTCCCGATTCGTCTCTGCTCCTCGTATACTTTCCTTATCGAGTCACGTGCCCGCACCCCCACGGGACAGTATTCAATTTCCTTGTGGGCAGTAGGTCATACGCTTTGGGTCAACAGTACGAGCTGCATCATGTATTAGGAATATATCAATAAACACTTAGTGAACTAAGTTTATAATTTCCTCATTTTATTGTGACTAATGAGCAAAATCGAGAAAGAATTTTCTTATTTTTTTAATTTCCACACACCTGGATATTGAGTGATTCTTACTGGTCATCCACGTGTCTATGGCTGAGAGCTCCTATAACAATTGCTGATGAGTAGCTAACCTCAACGTGACGCATATAACGTCTTATTTATATTTTTATTTATTCAAACATACAAACAGATCAACTTTCAAGTTTGTAGTATTACTGTTGGTAGCAAATAATTCGAATTGCTTAGCAAAGCAAATAAAATTCAGTGAAGCACGAAGCGTGATTCACTTCTGAAACTCAGAATGCTGAATATGATGCTAATCAGAAGATAACTAGCGTTGTGTACCGAAGCTATCAAATGCTAGCCTTCTTGATGCTAATGCGTGCATGAGTGAATAATAAACTAGCAGCCATAAATAGAGAGTCAGATGCACAGCTGCAGCTCAGGAAAATACAAAACAACATGAAAGATGAATAGTGAATGAAGGATCTTTTTATATAATATCTACTGCAGCTGTACAATATGGTTCATAATAATACCGAAGAAGCAGCGAGTAAAGCGCTCGTTCTCAGCGGCATGCTAAAAGAAGACAATACAACGAAACACTTAAAATCGACATTACATAAGAGTGACGTCGCAAAAACAGTGAAAAATGTCAAAATCATGCAGTACTTACATAAAAAATATTAAAACTGCTGGAGAAGTAACACGTTTTTATCATATTCGATAAAAGACACATAGTAAATGTACCAAGTCATAAAAATGGCCTACTGAGGAGAAATACAGAACCAAATGAATGGGCCATAAAACCAAGTCACCCGTAGCGCCATATACCGATCCTGCCTTGGAGGTGGTTAAGTGGGAGATGTGTCTCGGAGCTGGATAGTGATAGATGGTGACGCGAGACTGGACGCGCACGTAGTTTATGTATCAGCCGATAGAGGACACTATTGCATAGGAGGACTGTGATTTTAGTTTCGATTGTGCCACCTAGAGTGCACTAAAGTAATAGAATGTTTTTCGTAAACTGTTCTAGTATTTTCATAAAGTGTTGTTATGTCTTTTTGTCTATGTAAAATGTTATAAATGCGTGTTAGCAGTATGAATGATGCGTGAGTGTGGTTTAAGATTAATATAAAGATAATTGTTTAACGAGTTATGTAGTAGGATTTAGTGTGGGAACATTTCGAAGCAGTATGGATATGGACAAAGAGGATTTTTGTGGAATAGATTTGTAAAGTAAGTTTATGGTAACGGGAAAGTTAATTCAGGTATAAATGACAATAGTAAATAACTTTATGCGTAAGCAAAAATTCATCATATAAGATAATTATGACGAGAAAAGTGCAGTCGTTAGGTTTACTAGTTTGCGATTGGTTATCGATGAAAAGCGCGGACTGACGCGGGAGAATGTTGTTTTGCTATTGGCTGTTGAGTAAGTTGACCAATGGTAAAGCAATATTCTTCGCGCGCCTTTCTCTGCTGATGGCGAAGACTTAGAGTATTCTAAAGAAGAGTGGGAGCCTAGCCATGAAACAGTTCGGACGTGTTTAGTAGTAGTTCCGATGGAAACGACAAGTTGTCGGATCTAGCAGTATTTCATACATCAAAAGTGTTGTAAAGTGACGGCATAATTATCCCGATGTGCGTGTAGACATTTCGGAAATTATAAGTGGATTTTGTGACGAGAGAAGACATATTCCGCGTGGCGTATTGAGCAGGTCGGTGGCTAAAAACTGTGACCGCATTTGGTACCGACAGACTTAATATCTGGCGAGCATTCTCAATCAAAAACAATCAGTATTTTTGTATCTATTACGTTTTCGGGAAATGCAACACCATAAACTTGCTAACGTGAGTGAAAGGGATTGTGAGTGACTGTGTGAAAGCTTTCTCCCGAAACGTAGATTAGTGACTTCAGTTGCAGCCAGGTTCACATCGAAGTACAGTAGGTTTCGCTCGGCTTTCCTGCTGACGATCTGCTGAGACAATGTTTACAGGTAGGTGCACGTTCGTCGTAAAGGGACGAAAAGAACCGCACCGCCGCACAAGGTATTCCATAATTTATGCACATAAACGAATTGAACATATATCGTAATCACATAGGAAAATTACCTTGAAAAATTACGAAACACGTTGCAATGCAGAAACTGCGTGTGATATAAAGAAACAAATAGAGGATGTAATTATAAAGTTATGATAAACTAGTATCTCAATACAAATAAAAACTGTATTACCTGAAAGACAAATAGGCATACGTATAAAAGCAAACGACTCTGATACGTCGTTGTAACTGAATACCTAAAAACTTTCCCTATTGTTCGGATGATATTTGCGTGACATCGTTAAACACGGCCCACTTCAAATAAAAGGTGTTTATATGCGACAGTGCGTGTATAACAGGTCATCAGCGTATCGACGACATAAAGGGGACACGTACTGGCCCTCCCACCGGACTATGAACAGTACACATATGCCTGCATTACGTAACAGAACGTATGGAATGGACATTAACAACAGCACGCTATATTAACCAGAACCATACAAACCTCTATTATTCAAAGACAAAGTAATAACTGTCACTTTGATAAACAAATAAAAATAACAACATAACAGACCTTATACTTAGATATATACTCCAATAAAAGGATAGCTATTAAATTTTGTACAATGAGCAGAGAAGTAATGATTATAACCAGCCATTGATACATTGGCAAGCAGAAAACGCTTTACAACGAAAGTACAACTACTACAGAATGCAAGTATTACTGCAAATGTACAGTGAAGAGCCGAAGAAACTGGTACACATGCCTAAAATAGTGTAGGGCTCGCGCGAGCAGGCAGAAGTGCCGCAACATGACGTGGCATGGACTCGACTATTGTCTGAAATAGTGCTGGAGGGAAGTAACATCATGAATCCTGCAGGGCTGTCAATAAATCCGTGGAGTGCAAGGGGGTGGAGATCGTTTCTGAACAGCACTTGCAAGGCATCCGAGATTTGCTCAATAATCATGTGTGGGGAGTCTGGTGGCCAGCGGAAGTGTTTAAACTCAGAAGACTGGTACTGGAGTCACTATGTAGCTATTCTGGACGTGTGGGGTGTCGCATTGTCCTGCTGAAATTGCGCAAGTCCGACGGAATGCACAGTGGTCATGAATGAATACAGGTACAAAAAATGGCTCTGAGCACTATGGGACTTAACATCTATGGTCATCAGTCCCCTAGAACTTAGAACTACTTAAACCTGAGGACATCACACAACACCCAGTCATCACGAGGCGGAGAAAATCCCTGACCCCGCCGGGATGCAGGTGATCAGACAGGATGCTTACGTACGTGTCACCTATCAGTGTCGTATCTAGACATATCAGGGGTCCCATATCACTCCAACTGCACATGCTCCACACCATTACAGAGCATCTACCAACCTGAATGACATGCAGGGTCCATGGATTCATTAGGTTGCCTCCATACTTGTAAACGTCCATCCGCTCAATACAATTTGAAATGTGACTCGTCTGACCTCGCAACGTGTTTCTAGTCATCAACAGTCGAATGTCGATGTTAACGAGCTCAGGCGAGGCGCAAAGCTTTGTGTCGTGCAGTCATCAAGGGTACACGAATGGGCTTTCGGTTACGAAAGCCCATATCGATGATGTTCAGTCCTCATTGGTCCCGGTCTTGCAGGATCTTTTTCCGGCCGCAGCGATGTTGAAGATTTGATGTTTTACCTGTTTCCTGATATTCACGGTACACTCGTGAAATGGCCGTACAGGAAAATCACCACATCATCGCTACCTCGGAGATGGTGTGTCCCATCGCTCGTGCGCCGACTATAGCTCCACGTTCAAACTCACTTAAATCTCGATAACCTGCCAATGTGAGCAGCAGTAACCTATCTAACAGCTGCGCCAGACACTTGTTGTCCTCTATAGTTGTTGTCGACCGCAGCGCCGTATTCTGCCTTATTACGTATCTCTGTATTTGAATACTAATGCCTATACCACTTTCTTTGGCGCTTCAGTGTTTCTAAACTTCACAATTTGCGATAAGAATATATCAAATAATGGCAAATTTGAAACTTCAGTTGTCGTCCAAGTTAAAAAAATTAGTCGACACGAAAGTTTTCTGGGTTTGCTACCGCGTCATAATGTAAAAACTACTGCTGCTATAGAAAAGCCAACGTTTCGGCCACGATTGCAGTAGCCTTCTTCAATTAGACTCAGAAGAAGGCCGCTGCAATCGTGGCCGAAAAGTTGGCTTTTCTATAACAGCAGTAGTTTTTACATTATGACGCGCTACCAAACCCAGAAAAATTTTATGTCGACTGACTCTGGCCGCGGAAGCCTACGCAGTTATATTAAAAAAATTCCATATAACGTCGAAGAAGAACAATTGAACTGCTAGCATACAAACAGAAAATAAGTATACATGTTGCTAAGATAAATTGGGACACTATTACAGCTTCATGTGAAATGATGATAACTCAGCTACATGAGTGTGTATAACATCTTTGCATCTCAAAGAATGTAATTACAACTACGAAGTCCGCCTGCTCAGCAGCATGGTAAAGTGATTGCCTCCCTTGCAGCGGGCCCAGGTTCGATTCCCGGCTGAGTTGGGGATTTCCTCCGTTCGTGGACTGGGTGTTGTATTGTCTTCATCATCACTTCATCCACATCACCGGCACGCGCGTCGCCCAATGTAGCGTCGACTGCAGCAAGACTCGCACTTGGCGGCCGATCTCCTCCCGACGGAGCCTCTCGGTCAGCAAAGCCATGCGATCATTTCATTTCACAACTATAAAGAGCGGTTCCATAGTGTCGAGTAAAGCAAATGAGAACAAACATTAACTGTCTTGTGCAGTACACGTGACGTAAGCACATGAGCACTTAGAACACGAAGTATCGGTTTGCACAGAGGACAGTAATCATTACATATGTCTGTGGAAGTGAGTAACTGCACTACATTTCCCGAAATCATCCCGCAGTCGACTTCGGCAAGTGGAAAAATTATATTTAGGCATGTAGGCAGGAAAATCGTAATACTATAACAAAGCTGGTTAGCAAATAACGACACCAGAAAATCGTAAAACAACGCGTTACAAATGTCAGCTTAAAATTCTGCTAGGTCCCTAGCAAAGCTTGCAGTCAACTGGCTCTTGTGTAATTCTGTTAGGGTACTTCAATTTCTTCCAGTAAGTTCAACAACGTATCCTTTTCAGCATGTCAAATAGACTAAACATATATTCCTAGAAATGAAACTTCCTGGCAGATTAAAGCTGTGTGCCGAACGCAGACTGGAGCTACGGCCCTTTGCTTTTCAAATGTTTCAAATGGCTCTGAGCGCCATGGGACTTAACATCTGAAGTCATCAGTCCCCTAGATTTAGAACTACGTAAACCTAACTAACCTAAGAACATCACACACATCCATGCCCGAGGCAGGACTCGAACGTGTGACCGTCGCGGTCGCGCGGTTCTAGACTGAAGCGATAAGAACCGCTCGGCCACAGCGGCCGTCCGCGTTGCTTTTCGCGGGCGAGCGCTCTCTCAACTGTGCTACCCAAGCACGACTCACGACCCGACTTCACACCTTTACTTCCACCAGTACTTCGTCTCCTACCTTCCAAACTTCACAGAACATCTCCTGCGAACCTTTACAAGGTTTATTGTGCTTAGGTAGCTCAGTTAGCAAGAGCACTTGCCCGCGAAAGGCAAAGGTCTCGAGTCCGGTTCCGGCACACATTTTTGATCTGCGAGGAAGTTTTTTTAGATAAATATTGTTGGTGAATTTGTGAGCCGAAGTGGAAAGCTGAGTCTATATTACTTATGTTCATATGTTCCAAAAATTGTACTTTAAAATTGTTGCCTGTATGTCTCGTTTGCTTCCGCGTACAGTCACATTCAAGTTTTTAGGCCCCGGATCAGCAAAAAACCGGATGTGGTGAGAAGCTGGAATCGGTTATAATCCATCAAACTTCTTCTAAGGAATGCCGTCGGAGGAGACTTTAACTCTGCGTGGAGCGCTGTACCTTTAGATATTATCACAGACAATCGTGTTTTCTTGCGTGGGGCCGTATCTGAAGAAGTACATAAAGCTAAGAACGGAAGAACGAGATCTATTTTCTTGAGTGAAAAAGAGTGTAAGAAAAGAATGGAATGTTTCTTCCCTACTTTTAAACCTGTACGCCGAAGAAGCATCTCGTGAACCCACTACTGGCGCACGTATATTTGACTGGAAAGAACCAAGAAAGAAAGTGGTCTGAATCTCAGACTGCCAGCCCAAACCATACAGTCGTGGAATGAAAAGTATTAAAAATGAAAGGTAAGGCTGTGTTGTGAACGCGTCTGTGGGAGGTAGCTACACTTCGGTACATGACGAGCAAGTTACCGACTTTACACTTTATCAATACACACAAATTTTAGGCTTACAAAATAAAAAAAAAATAGTTCCAGTCCCTCGATTTCAGCCAAGGTACTCGATAGATTTCCCTTCGCTGTAACACAAATGTAAATCTCCACTAAAATGTTGCCAATTTGGAATAATTACATTAATCCCAGTTCCCTGAGATTTGTTTTAGGACCGACACCTCAAATAGCCCTCCTTGCAGGTTAGGGAGTGAAAGTGGAAAAAAGTATTGTAATATTCGGGATGCATTGGAGAGACGAATTGCAGCCACTCATTCGCCACAAAGGACTCTTACAGAACGCCATAGAGCTCTGCATCAACAATGATATCGATTCTTGATAGATTCGTACAACTACTTAGTAGCAAGCATACCACTCAGGTTTTGTGGCTGTCTTAAGTAGCGATATCGTTTAGCAGAAAATGTCCCCTTGTTCTACTTTCAAAAGGTGTGCATCATTATTTTAGTAATTTTTCTGATTAGTTGTTTCTGAACACAGTTGTGTGCAGAATATCTTGTGGCTATGATTTACCTCTTAAAATAACCCTACTGGCACCCAGTTTAGGAAATATTACATTTCTTGTTTCTGTTTAACTTTTTTGCTCAAGAATCCACACTTCTTCGTTTACAGTTCGAATTTTACTCTGAACTGGTACACTGAAGGCCTTCTGAGCAGACTGCACTAAGCAAAACAGCACAATGCAAATTCTCTTGCTGACTCTCCGTTTCTTCCAGTTCACTTGTGAAAGTAATAATCTAATATTCGTTGCAGGTGGATGAACGGAATTTCATTTTGCTTGCTAATAGGTTACGGTAGAGTAGTTTCGAAGGAGAACGTCTGAGTTGTTTAATCGCAGCGCCATTAATGATTCTACCGTTGTGCACGCAGATGTCCCTCGTCTATTCTGCTTTTACTGTACGCATGGCCGCGCTACGTGCATAATTAACGCTCCGATGATTTTGTCGACTTTGGAGAAAAGCCGAACATTCCGTCTTCATGCAGTTGCTGGCGATAAATTTAGTTTCTCCAACTACCGTGCAATTCGGTATGCAACACGCCAGGAAAGCCTGTGCGTCCTTTTCATTGAAGAAGCGATACTCCTTCCTTCCCGGTCGTTTACCTTTTCCCTTAGAAAGTCACTGTGCATACGAGGCTGAAAATGTTTTTTTGGAGACCACTACCAGTCACAAAATTTGTTGGCACTCAAAGTGGTTAACGAAACAATATATTTCGAGATATTAACCTCATCTTCAAGCTACAGTGGCAATACAAAAACTTTTATTGAAAGAACAATCCATATTAAAGTTGTTTTGTAGGGTCTTGTTCATATGGGAAGACTGTCTATGGCGTGTTCAGTTACATCCATTACTACAGCTCCTCGGAACCTGTTAACCACAATTCAAAAATTTCAAAGTTTACTAAACCGTGATACTACTCAATTATTTAGAAAATAAAAAATTACAATCTCACCACAGTTACATAAAGGAAATAGGATCACTTGTGATGGACAAGTTTGTGATTGTTTTACAATTTTAATTTGACTCAGCACAGACTTTATTATAAACTTCAATTCGAGGATTTGCCCTCTTCCTGAAGCAATATCCAAATCTTCACTTTAAATGAATTACATAAACACGAATAAGAATCATATTTTGCATCCGCAACCAAAATCATAGATAGTAGGCACTGTGAATAATCAATCAAACAATCGTTCTTGCTTAACCATATCTCAAAAAACTAGTAACACTGTACACTTCCAACCCAAAGCTACACAGACACATAATACCAAAACTTTATTAAAAAACAAAGATCTCAAAGCTTAATAAAACTGAACTGCCCACATAAAGGTCCACAGTGAAACATGCTTATACTAAAAATGCAAAGTGAGCCAACCAAGGTAGCAAAACTGGCACACAGGAAAAGTAACAAGTTGCACATTCATTAAAGATACACAAATGATTTACATAAGTGTTAAATAAAATTGGCTAGAAATAACTCAACCAATAAAATGACTTACAGAAACGCTAATATTAAAAAGTGGCCTCACTTAACTAACGGACATAATGACTCAGAATGATTTCCCAAATTGCACTCAACTTTAGAGAACAGCGTTAAGGCCCACAGCAGTATTTGGAAGCAATAACGCAGGCAACACGAGCTGTTCACTCCTTACGGCTTGTGCACAGGGTCACTAGTAGGCCGTTTATATTTATATATAGTCCGACCGGCCTCACAATGAGCGGGCCTGACAAGAATCCATAACCGCACCGACGGCACGAAACGAGCAGACTTAACAAAACGACTGCAGCACAAATAGATTGCAATGGAATATATAATAAGCGTGTCCCCAAATTCTTATGGAGCAATACTCTAACATTACCCGTCTACCAGTAAATTAGCAGGAAACTTAGAGATCACTTCCAGTTGCCTTAAGGCACATTTAACATTAAATAAACATAGCAAATCGTGCCGTGACAAATGATTAACTCTACAGCTGCCGGGCGCGTACACCACCGCAACCAGTCCCAAAGCGGTCAATAAGTCCAAAAGCAAGTTAAAATTTGCATGAAAACCCACTTAAAGCGCACACTCCACAGATGATGAGAAACGAAATGAGGAACATCAGCCGCCTTAAAATAGCCACTGTGGAACCAAGTTCAGAACCATCTCCGGCTGGTACCGGTGCCACAATAAGCTTCAACAATCTTCTTAGTTAAACACAGAATAAAAGCCGTACCTAACTTGGAGCTTGCAAATTAAGAGCTGGGAAGCTGTTCAGCGTGAGACGGCGAACCCACCACAATTTTTGCACGTCAAGGGGCCCAGTGATCGGCACCGTACATCCGGAGCGACAAAAGACAAGGGCGGCGAGCACGGCGAGGCGCACGCACTACGGTTAGGGACGCAGGCTTGCTTTCCGCACAACCTGGCTCGTTGAACGCCGACCGGAGACTCTCTCGTCACACGTTCACCCGGGAAAACGCCGGGGCAACAGTCAAAGATAGCAAGACTGTCGAATATCAATATCAGCGATGGAAGTAGAACACACTAAAGCCAGCCGCCACGGCTCATTTACTCAAAGATAACACTTAACACACTAGTTCATTACAAAAATTAAGTGTCAATCATTTGGAAGTGTTTCGTCTACGAACAGATGATCTGAATGTGCAGTGGGCTAATTTGAATTTAAGTGAAAAAGAATTGTACGCAGCTCGTGGTCGTGTGGTAGCGTTCTCGCTTCCCGTGGCCAGGTTCCCAGGTTCGATTCCCGGCGGAGTCAGGGATTTTCTCTGCCTAGTGATGACTGGGTGTTGTGTAATGTCCTTAGGTTAGTTAGGTTTAAGTAGTTCTACGTTCTAGGGGACTGATGACCATAGATGTTAAATGCCATAGTGCTCAGAACCATTTGAACCATTTTTTTTTTTTTGATTACGCCCTTCACTTATTTCTATTTTCCTGATACATCACATTGTTTTCCTAACTCTCGGTTCCGAGAGTTCCGGCACCTGTACAGAAAATTGGAACAGAGATCAACATAAACATCATTTCCGCCCTTTTTATTGCTCATGAAAAGCACACATTGCATGTCGTACACCATACAGCGAGAACTTCAGAGGTGGTGGTCCAGATTTCTGTACACACCGGTACCTATGATTCCCAGTAGCACATCCTCTTGCATTGATGCATGCCTACGTCGTGGCACTGTTGGTCCAGATTGACCCACACCTCGTCAGCGATTCGGCGTAGATCCCTCAGAGTTCAAAAATGGCTCTGAGCACTATGGAACTTAACTTCTGAGGTCATCAGTGCCCTAGAACTTAGAACTACTTAAACCTAACTAACCTAAGGACATCACACATATCCATGCCCGAGGCAGCATTCGAACCTGCGGACGTAGCGGTCGCGCGGTTCCAGACTGTAGCGCCTAGAACCGCTCGGCCATCTTGGCCGGCTTAAGTGATACAAGAGGAGCTTTTTAGAGATGGAACAAAATTGACACAATATTGGATTAAATCGTTCTTAGTTTATGCACCGCATTCCCCATTTTTTGATTGTAATTGCAATGCTGTCGAAATATGTTGTTTTCAAAGCAATGTTGCACTGAAAATCTATTACAAACGCGTGTTATTTGGTGTGATTTGTGCTAGTAAAACGAAAGGGAAATGGCATGTCGCTAGTTAAATGGGCTCTCGTACGCTCATACAAAGATACGGATGGGAAACTAAAGTAGAAGTTTATACATTACAACTTCTACACTCCTGGAAATTGAAATAAGAACACCGTGAATTCATTGTCCCAGGAAGGGGAAACTTTTTTGACACATTCCTGGGGTCAGATACATCACATGATCACACTGACAGAAGCACAGGCACATACACACAGGCAACAGAGCATGCACAATGTCGGCACTATTAAAGTGTATATTCACCTTTCGCAGCAATGCAGGCTGCTATTCTTCCATGGAGACGATCGTAGAGATGCTGGATGTAGTCCTGTGGAACGGCTTGCGATGCCATTTCCACCTGGCGCCTCAGTTGGACCAGCGTTCGTGCTGGACGTGCAGACCGCGTGAGACGACGCTTCATCCAGTCCCAAACATGCTCAATGGGGGACAGATCCGGAGATCTTGCTGGCCAGGGTAGTTGACTTACACCTTCTAGAGCACGTTGGGTGGCACGGGATACATGCGGACGTGCATTGTCCTGTTGGAACAGCAAGTTCCCTTGCCGGTCTAGGAATGGTAGAACGATGGGTTCGATAACGGTTTGGATGTACCGTGCACTATTCAGTGTCCCCTCGACGATCACCAGAGGTGTACGGCCAGTGTAGGAGATCGCTCCCCACACCATGATGCCGGGTGTTGGCCCTGTGTGCCTCGGTCGTATGCAGTCCTGATTGTGGCGCTCACCTGCACGGCGCCAAACACGCATGCGACCATCATTGGCACCAAGGCAGAAGCGACTCACATCGCTGAAGACGACACGTCTCCATTCGTCCCTGCATTCACGCCTGTCGCGACACCACTGGAGGCGGGCTGCACGATGTTGGGGCGTGAGCGGAAGACGGCCTAACGGTGTGCGGGACCGTAGTCCAGCTTCATGGAGACGGTTGCGAATGGTCCTCGCCGATATCCCAGGAGCAACAGTGTCCCTAATTTGCTGGGAAGTGGCGGTGCGGTCCCCTACGGCACTGCGTAGGATCCTACGGTCTTGGCGTGCATCCGTGCGTCGCTGCGGTCCGGTCCCAGGTCGACGGGCACGTGCACCTTCCGCCGACCACTGGCGACAACATCGATGTACTGTGGAGACCTCACGCCCCACGTGTTGAGCAACTCGGCGGTACGTCCACCCGGCCTCCCGCATGCTCACTATACGCCCTCGCTCAAAGTCCGTCAACTGCACATACGGTTCATGTCCACGCTGTCGCGGCATGCTACCAGTGTTAAAGACTGCGATGGAGCTCCGTATGCCACGGCAAACTGGCTGACACTGATGGCGGCGGTGCACAAATGCTGCGCAGCTAGCGCCATTCGACGGCCAACACCGCGGTTTCTGGTGTGTCCGCTGTGCCGTGCGTGTGATCATTGCTTGTACAGCCCTCTCGCAGTGTCCGGAGCAAGTATGGTGGGTCTGACACACCGGTGTCAATGTGTTCTTTTTTCCATTTCCAGGAGTGTATTTCATTCTTTTACACTCATCCACTGAGGTGACAAAAGACCTGTCCTTTTGCCGGCGTAATGGGGCAGCTCAACGTGGAATGGACTCAACAATTCGTTGTAAGACCCCTGAAGGAATATTGAGCCACGTTGCCTCTATGGAAAGGGAAATGAACTCCCATGCTTATTGACAGAGCGAAGGGGAACGATGCGGGAGACCCGCACCGCCGTACTAGGCAAGGTCCTAATGGAGGTGGTTTGCCGTTGCCTTCCTCCGACCTAATGGGGATGAATGATGATGATGATGAAGGCGACATACAGTCATCTCGAGGCAGGTGAAAACCCATGACCCCGCCGGGAATCGAACACGGGACCCCGTACTCGGGAAGCGACAACGAGCGGTGGACAGCTGCTTCTGTGGACATCCATAACTGTGAAAGCGTTGCTGGTGCAGCATTTTGTGCACGAACTGACCTCTCAGTTATGTCCCATGAATGTTAGATGGAATTCATGTCTGGCGACCTGGATGGCTAAATCTTTCGCTCGAATTATCTAGAATATTCTTCAAACCAATCGCCCTGTGACAGGGCACAAAGTCATCCATAAAAATTCTGTCTTTGTTGGAGAACATGAAATCAGTGATGGCTGCAGATGATCTCCAGACAGCCGAACGTAACAATTTCCAGTCACTGACGGGTTCAGTTGGACCAGAGTACCCAGTCCATTCCCTGTAGGACAGGGAGAGCCATCACCATCTTGCACAATGTCTCGTTAAAAACAGTCCATGGCTTCAAGGTGTCTGAGCCACATTAGAACCCCACCATCAGCTCTTACTAACTGAAATCAGCACTCATCTGACCAGTTCACGGTTTTCCAGTTGTCTTGGGCACAATTAGTGTGGTGAAGAGCGTAGGAGAGGCGCTGCAGGCGATGTCGTGCTGTTAGCAAAGGCACTCTCGCCCGTCGTCAGCTTCCATATCCCATTGACAACAAACTTCGCCGCGCTGTTCTAATAAATACGTTCGTCGAACGTCCCACATTGATTTCTGCGATTATTTCTCGCAGTGTTGCTTTTCTTTAACCACTGATAGCTATACGCAAGCACCGCTGCTGTCAGTCGTTAAGTGGAGGCCGTCGGCCACTGCGTTGTCCGTGGTCAGAGGTCATGCCTGAAATTTGCTATTCTCGGTACACTCTTGGCATTGTGGTTCTCGTAATATTGAATTCCCTAACGACTTACGAAACAGAATGTCCCATGTGTCTAGCTGCATCTACTATTCCTCGTTCAAAGCCTGTTAATTCCCGTCGTGCGGCCATAATCACGTCAGAAACCTTTTCACGTGTTACGCGATGCTACCGCCGTGTGTATATGTGCATATCACTATCCCAAGACCTTTCTCACATCAGTGTATCTCATTCCGTAGTTGCGTTACATGTGTTAAGCAACTGCAAGGGGACTTGTAACCGCTCAATGTCATTCTATACGATCACGACGACACCCCTCGATCGACGTTGACACTCCTACCTTGGGAGGTAGGACACGAGGTACAGGCAGAAGTGAAGCTTGTGACATCCACCCAGTCCAAACGCAACTAACAACACCGGACAAAAAAAAAAAAAAAGTTGGTAGAGCACTTGCCCGCGAATGGCAAAGGTCCCGAGTTCGAGTCTCGGTCCGTCACACAGTTGTAATCTGCCAGGAAGTTTCATTATGACGATACGTTGCGTACAACTTACACAGATATTGTTTATCATGTAGTCAAGACTACGTAATGAAGCCAAAATCGTGGATAAAACTGAAAAGTAGTTTGTTTATTAACACTTTTCTTTTCACTAATTAAATATGAAATATGTATCGGGATTGGAGGTGATGATTCTATCCTCCTTTTTTTAGTATTTTATGTCCCCGTTAATTAATATCTGGTAGTTAATAAGCGAACTACTTTTTATGCTGGCGCGTTGTTCGTATCAGTAACCCCCGCAACCGTCCAAGGATAAGATTCTATTAATGTTCCGCGCACACGCGTTTCACCATTTTATAAAATGCAGAATTACGTAAACTATAGCTTTCCGTTGCGCACAACTTTCGTGGGTTCCACAACCATAATAGTTTCCCAAGGGTATTTTTCCCAGCTAACACAAAGTTCGAATTATGTTGTCGGATTCATTTTAACTTCACCCGGCAATAAACGTCTCTGATCACTTAGTAACACGTAAAGTATTTTAAACTTGAAACTTCCTGGCAGTTTAAAACTGTGTGCCGGACCGAGACTCGAACTCGGGACCTTTGCCTTTCGCGGGCAAGTGCTCTATTTTAAACATGCTTGAAGAGTCTTTAAATAATCTCCTTAACGAATTTCGCAGTCGCATACCACTTTTTCATCGACTAGCCCGATCGCGATAACTGAAGGTAGAGAGCTCAATAATGTGTTACATGTTCTTTTATATGTATTAAAAAACAAACGCCCCCCTATACCTATCTGTCCCGCTTCTTCTTTGCTAGTTTGCTTTTTATTACTTATCATTATATTGCTTCTTAGTAATATTGTGCAGTTATTAAAGTTTCGTATTACTTTCCCCTTTTTAATTCATCCAAAATAAAGTCTATTAGTCCCCCATTTTAATTAATGTGATGATGACTGACACGCCTGCCCGCAAAGTACCGTTATAGACTTAAGGCAGGTTTTTCAGAGGACTGTTGAATGAAACATGAGTTTCCCCATATATTCATGTGTCTACGTGTTTCGGCCACGATAAGTAGTCTCTGACATTTTAACAGTTTTCTAAGGTGAGGAAATATTCCCTGTGTCTCACATACACAGAAATATCTGTAACTTCTGTTTCACGATTGCTATCATTTGTTGATCGTTGTTGACTATGAGAATGAAGACTGTTTGTTGGGAGCTCTATTCATTAATTTTTCTGTGGTCTTCCGGCAAACACGCTGGAGCTTGATGTAATAATTGTATCTTATTGAATTTCACTGTTATCTCCTCGGGATATTTTTGAAGCTTGGCAAAATGATTCGAAATTTCAGTTATACGCCAAGCGAACACACGCAAAACTTCTTCAAACCTTTCTGTTCTTTCCCTTTGTTCTTTCAACCACTTCCCTACTATTAACGCTCCTGAGGGGTTGCGATGAAATTTCGACAGATTGAGAAAAATTGTTTTAACAGTTTTTGAGTGAATCCTGTTGTTTTTAGAAAACTGCTGTCATCCGCCGATATTTGTCAAAGTGTGACTTGCGTGGTACATCAACCCGACATTTAACATGTAAATACTACAAACATCCATTAAACGGGATCGCTGTGGCCGAGCGGTTCTAGGCGCCCCAGTCCAGAACCGTGTTGCTGCTACGGTCGCAAGTTCGAATCCTGCCCGGGCTTGGATGTGTGTGATGTCCTTAGGTTAGTTAGGTTTAAGTAGTTCTAAGTCTAGGGGACTGATGGCCTCAGATGTTAAGTCCATTTGAACCATTAAACGGGATCAACGACACACACGTTGCTCCATGATTGTAGGTTATGGTGGCTAACTGTTGGCTCAGCACATATTATTGGAGATGTCAATAGTTTCGGCTCATACAGTGGAATTGATAGTTGACGAAAATAAAGCATTGTATAGGAATCGGAGTTGTATACCACTGCTTACTACATTTTTAGCTGATAAGCGCTTTGCTGCCAACAAGGATCGACACCCTCCTGATGGTTCTTACAATTTTTTCGAAATTTTGCAGTCTGGATGTACAGATATCACACTGAAATAAATGATAGTTAAGTAGAGTTTATAGTACATTTTTCACTCTTGAACGCCAGAAATAATCTCATATTTACTACTTTTACCGGTATTCCCTCAGATTATTTATGATTGTGATTAACATGTTGATTATTGTAATACGCAAGCTAAAATCACAGTCTGCGACAAACAATCGCGAGACTCTATATTGTAAAAAATGCAACCTTCTGACAGCTGAAGCGATACTAGCGATCCAAGTGGCTAACAGGTAGAAACAGAAGAATCACATGGTTTAAACTGAGACCTTAATATTTTCAATATTGTTACTTCCATATTTCCCAGGCAATAAAAGTGGCGTGATTTTTCCAGTATGAATAGTAAAATGTAATGGAAGTAATATTCCGTCTGCTCATAATGCGAACATTTAATAACAAAATCTCAGTGCAATGTAATATATGCAATTCACAGTAGCGGAGTCGTAGCAGTGTCATTGAAAGTACTTTAAAGCGAGAAATGAAGTGTAACATGGTGTGCTTAATTTAAAATGGAATTGATTACGAGTATGTTAAGTTCCTTGGCACGTATTTTCTGATACTTTATGTGGTTTATAGATCGTTTTACGAGTTTCTTTGTGTATTTGACTCATTTAGAAGTGAGCATGATTGTTAAGTTGGTGTAGTTTACCTGTTTCTTTTTCTTACAAACACTCTCTTGGCTTTGTACTTGCTTCTATGCCTTGCGAGTGTCTGTAATTTTTATTGCTTCAGCTGCCCAGTTATCGAAATATGTATATCTATCTTCAAGACTTTGATTTCCTGGCTGTAACATTTGGTCCTCAATTATGTCCACGTGTGAAGTTTTCTTCTTATTTATGTACATAAATGGTTCAAACAGCTCTAAGCACTATGGGACTTAATATCTGAGGTCTTGAGTCCCCTAGACTTAGAACTACTTAAACCCAACTAACCTAAGGACATCAGACACATCTATGCCCGAGGCAGGATTCGAACCCGCTACCGTAGCAGCAGCGCGATTCTGGACGGAAGCGCCTAGAACTGGCCGGCTTACGTAGATATCTTAAACTACCGCTACAGGTAGCACATGTTGCGTTACGTTTGGCACAAAACGCAATATCTGTTCGCTTTCGGCTACCAGTGCTGTATCAAGAACCAATCGTGTTGTGCTAGTTTTCAGTTATTGATAAACGATGACAGTCCTTCTCGCGTTCGAAATCCAACTGAAGCTGTTCATTTTATACAGTCAAAATGAACTCTAAAGAATGATATCATATACATTTTGAATGTGTTTCTCCACTCCATACACAAAATCGTTTCTCATTGTGTTTATACATGCCAACCACTTGGCAGCGCTGCAGTTACGCAGTTGCAGAAAA
Organism: Schistocerca gregaria; assembly: GCF_023897955.1. NCBI lineage: Eukaryota > Metazoa > Arthropoda > Insecta > Orthoptera > Acrididae > Schistocerca > Schistocerca gregaria. Next base: position 1,010,293,507 of record NC_064920.1, on the reverse strand, counting down.
ACTGTGAAAGTTTGTTGATGAATTATCTTGGACTCCGCTCGAATGTACCACACACAAGTATTGTATATCTGTGGAATATACCAGCGGCGAGGCAGAGATATTGTTATCGCGGACTCCAGTGGTCTTTGCACGCCTAACGACAGTTTTGTGTGCAGTGAATGATAAACGAACGAGCAGTAAAATGAATGAGACTGCACCTATCTCTGTTACTCATCACAAAGTGCTAGAAAACTTTTTGTTTACATTAATTAATTCACATAATTTTGGCAACAAACAAATTATTGACGAAGTTCCCTAAAAGAAGCATTTAATGCTTATGAACAAGGAACAACTAAATTCTTCGATACTGTAGGTAAGCGCTTAGCTCTTTCGACGATATATCTGAATAATTTATAATATCTAAATAATTTTGTATATGTTTCAAATTATTTTTAACTTCGTAGTACCCCTTCAAGGGTTAGTTTATAGCAATGACTTCATGTCTGTGTGTGACGTTCAACAGTGGAAACTTTTATTAACAATACTGTAGGTTTAGAACTTTAGATGTTCAATGTTAAAAATACGTCTATGGTCCACAGTTTCTTATTAATAAAGCTTCTCTCATCCTCAAGGTACATTATGAAATTTTGAGTAATTTACAGAAATGGTTTTATATGAACATGCCGCCATTTGACTATATTGTTGTTTATTTAATTACAACCCATATTTAGTCTTTTTATGCCATTTTCAAGTGATATGTCATTAATATATATTGCACGACATCAAGCTTGAAATTGGTCATAAATTAAGAAAAATATTCGACCCCAAGAAATGCCAGATGTAAACTCAGAATATTGTAAAAAAAGATCAGTATATAATAGTGGGAGCACGTCATATTTAATAAAAAAATGTTTACTTTGTAATATAAAAGATGAACACTACTATTTACTCATATTTTTGCAAGATGATGGCGTTTCGTGGGGAACGAAAGTTGTTCTTAATTTATAGCAAATTTTAAGCTTGATGTCCTGCAATATACATTAATGACATAAACTCAATTACTTGAAAATGGTATAAAAGACCGAAACTTGTGTCGCAATTAATTAAACAGTAATACAGTCAAATGGCGGTGTGTTCACTTAAAAATAATTGTATGACTGTTGCTCAGCAACATCAAACACTGTTTCGGAAATGTATTTGACGTTAAGCTCAAGAACATAATATTCCGCTTCTACGGCGAGAAAACCCGAATTTACACACCGCTTTACATTTATACAGAAATCTTCAGGGAATGTGACTAATTAATGCTGTCATCAATCAGAAAACTGATGAGACACTGCTCTGTTTCGCAGTGCATCGGTGCATGGTCGTAATGGAGATGGTACGCCCTTATGCTTGTTTCTTATCTGACTCCACAGAAAAACTAACATAAAACAGCGCAACTGGAGTAATTAATCGGTTACTTTCAAGTACTACGGAAATAATCGATGCGTGAATATGTCGCAATTCTCCAAGCTGGTTGTGCTACACGAAAAAATTGAAGACACACTATCCGTTTATTAATTTCATTGTCGTAGATAACAATGAAAACAGTTATTTACACGGGAAAAATAGTTTACTTTATTGAGTGCTGGCAGCTTATTACTGTTTTTTATATCTGAATACTGGTCCCTGATCTGAGTGATTATAATTGATATCACAATCATCTCTTGCATCAGCTCTGGTTTTCCATTTTTTAAAGCCTCAAAATTTTATCAAAGGTCGTGTGTACTGGGACGTAATTAGCCACGACGTTTTCGCATTTTCTGTACGATGTACGGCTGTGAACTGTATGTAGTAATTTTGCTCTTCGCTTTCTTAGAATAAATAGTCGTAAATCTTAGATCCAATAGTCGAGGATATTTTCTGTCAAGCATACTGCAGTTTGGTATTTTATGAAAGTAAAAATGGGTGATTTCGTCATCTGTAAAAATTTCTCCTCTGTAGGAATCTCTCATTTATAAAAGTAAACCACATAATGTGTGCGTTCTACAGCATTAATTTATTTTGTTAAACGGTTTTCAGCATACAAGTTCGTCATCAGACTTAATGTCTACATACAATCTTGTATGCTAAAAACCGATTAGTATTGTAGAAAATACACAGTAGTGTGCTTTAAATTTTTAATTATGAAATTTTTGTATAAAGTAGTGTCAAAAATATTGCTTAATCGCTCATTTGTATTATTAAACATATTACACACACAATGAATGTGGTAATCTGAGTTTTTAGGCTCAAAATCAGAGAATACATTTTAATATAAGCAGAGTAAAAGATGCTCCAGAAATCCTATATTCATCATGTTCTTACACGACATTGGATGCCAAGAATTTCTGCGCCTAAAGAAGAAGAAGAAGAAGAAAAAAAAAAAAAACAGATGCATGTTAACTTAAGAGCTTACGAGTATACAAGACTCAGCAATATATTATTAGTTTTGAGTATATCTAAATATAATTTACAATCTATAAATTTGAGTCCCTCCCTTTATGTATGTTGGCGGATTCAATAAATTATCTATTGTGGGCAAAGAAGTACAAAACTAAATAAGAAAGAAATGTTAGGTGATGTGCATAGTGAGAAAAAAATCACCCAGAACATTTAGAAACTCGTTACAAAACAATTAATTGTCCATTTTTTTATCTACTGAAACATTCCGCAGTTGTTTGAAATCTGTATGCATTTATGTTTTTCGTGATTTCCCTAAATTGCTTAAGGCAAATGTCAGAATGGTTACTCTGAAAGGGCATGGCCGATTTAGTTCATCATACTTCCCTAATCCGAACCTGTGACCTGTCTCTAATGAGCTCGTTGTCGACGGGACGTTAAACACTAATCTTCTCCCCCTCCTTCTTGGGAAGATATTTGGATCCCTCTGGGTCCCCGTAAGTACAATTCTTTCTCGAAAATTTGCCTGCTGTCCCAAGTTTTCCTTTGCTTTTCTTTTCACGGCTGTTATGAAAACATTAATAAATACAATAAAGTAAATATTATTTCGATTTATTTTCAGTGTAAGTAACATAAAAATTTAAAATAAAAAATAGTTTCCACATAGAGACATGTATAACAGTATTTTTCAAGCAGTCATCTAAATTTATAATTTTTCTTTTCTGCCTTTAAACTTTATCGCAGCATAACTGTGATATTCAATGAGCAAAGTGATTTATGTGATGTTAGAGTGCGTTACTAAAGTGTGTTTGTAACTTATGTAAAGAAATATGTGAAATGTATAATTTACTAAATAATATCTTGTCAAGATATATATGTTTGTGTGTGTAATATTTGTGCGACTTGTCATTTGCATAAAAAGGCACACGCTTAGGGAAATGTACAGGATATGTGTTACGTAAAAGTTAGAGTGCTTTTGTACTGCACGGAAGTTATTGTGGGAAGAGTAAAAGGTGGCTTGAGTTTTCTGGCGCACTACCTGAAGACACAGACTGTGGGCAACATTGCCTCGAAACAATGCCAACATACGAATAAATAACTCATGCCTCACTCAGCCCACGGCAAAACGCAATTTTTTCTAAACTCTTGGCGATATGGAGCTCCAGCTTCTGCCAGATTCATTTGTAACCAAGCCCTGCATACACCATATATTGAACGAAATCGGTGATGACAAGTAAGTCGGCTGTTGAAAACAAGAGCGCGTTTCCGTGATATGTTGCATGCCAGCTCTACGAGTATGCACACAATGTGATTTATGGCCCTGGGCATTCTCTTTTGAAGAGTAGACACAGAGGGCGCTCTAGTAGCTGCACCGTTATCAGTACATTTACGGTTTGCAGGTGGTATAATCTGTCATCGGATCAAAATCGAAACCGTCATTCAAGATATAATTTTTTTGTCCCGAAAATGTAGTTGCAGCAGTGCTCGTTAACTGACTGCATGTTTGCTGTGTTAGCAGGCGATGTCAGAACTTTACTGGTATTCCAGAAGATACGTACTTTTTACCTCCAGACGCAGTGTCTCATTGCACCTCTCGCGGAAAGATTCACGTAGTCTACCTATTCTGTAACACCTAGTTATGGAATGAGGAAACCGTCAGCGATGGTCACATAACAGAGGGGATACCAAGTGGCTCACCAACCGGACAGTGTGCTGACTCACCAGCCCTAATAATATACTATGCGACAAAGGTACAGTTTCACTGACAAACATTGAAATCGAGGAAATGACTGGCGATACTGCAACTGCCTACATTAACAAAGGCTCAAGTAAAGCACTCCTAATGCATGTCTCACGTCGCTCTAGATCGGCAATGCCATAAAATCTCCACATCCAAATTATATTTCTTTGAACTTTGATGATGAAAGTTTCTTTCTGTCTGAAGTAAAAGAAAAAAAAAATAGGAAAATTTAGCTCCCATTGCTGTTAACGAAAGGAACTATCTTAAAAGACGGTGGTCATCAGAAGTAAACAACGTTTTGGCATAACTAAATTAAAACGAAACAGATCAACATAAAACTTTATAAAGTTACAGTTGCTTACTCGATTTTTCAATGTACTCGCATTACTGGTTAAGGCACTTATTGCAGCAATTTTCAATTCCGATTTTGTATTCCTCTACCGCCAAAAGTATGAGCTAGGATTTCACTGCTTGTTTGAGGACTTCATCTTCTGGGAACTGTTTTCCACCAAAAAATTCCTTTACTTTCAGGAATAACTGAAAATCACTTGGTGCCAAGTCAGGGCTGTAACGGGAATGTCCAAAAATTTCCGCTTAAGACGCTGTGTTCGAGCTGATGCATGAGGCCAGGATAGAAAACACCTTCGCCTTCAACATTCAAAGTCACTGAAAAATCGTTCATTGCACTATCACCACAAACATTCTTTATCTCTATGTACAAAGAACAATGTCCTGACTGGCTGAATCATCATCGCATAGCCCAAACCACTACGGTTAGAAACTTGAAACTCGGAAGAGGTGTGGATCGTTACTGTAGGCGTCGCTTAAGAAGGTATTTTTCGAAGTTCCAATCCAGTGTGGGTGAATAAGGGGATGGAGGTCAATTTTTTGAAAAATGTCGCTATTAAGGCAATTTTGCAGCGAATCCTAAGAAAACTGTTATTTGGTTTCTCAGTAAGAAATAAGGAATAAGTCTTTCAGCTATTTTGGAACTTTAACGCTATTGGGGTGAAATAGTGGGTGAAAGCTTTTTTTGAAAATATATAATTATTAAAGAACTACTAAAGTATTTTCAAAATTACATCTATGAACACTGGAATTTGAGTTTTTGGTTTCAAATAAAACAATACGTGTTTCGCTGTTTTTGGAAACTGAACCCTTAAGGCGATAAAGCAGGAGTTGAGATTTTTTTTTGGAAATATGTTATTACTGAAGCATTTTTAAAGCTAAATCTATGAAAATTTAGATCTAGCTTCTCAGTTAGAAATAAAAAAATACGTGTTTCGCTGTTTTCGGAAATTCAACACCTAAGGGGGTGAAGAAGGTCAGACTGATCCACTTACTCGTCATCGCCCAGCTCAAAGAAACTTGAAGTTTGGAGAGGGTGTGGCATTTTTTCGTTTTCATTGGAGAATACAAATACAATAGTCTTGGATCTTGTAACAGACACTGTATTGCACTTGGGTTGAAAGACAGAAATCATCACCCCCGTTCATTTCGCTTTTCCATTTGACTCATACCTGTATAAACACATTTCACCTTTGAGCATGGTGGCAAGCCTATGTACAACCTGAAGCTGGAAACCAAGTAGTGACAGTGGAAAGAGTGGTTGACTCCTATCACACTTTTTACCCGCATCTCGAGGGATACGACTGCTGTGAAAATTACACACTCATGCTCCTGTTACCCGCATGCCAAGAGATAACGCCCCAGAACACAACGAGAAGTCGGAACCGTTCGATGCACGCTTGTCGAAATAGAGTATACTTAAAGTGTTTGTTCCGGTGGCGGACTGATTCGGTAGCCTCCTACCTTGACGCAAAATTACATTAAGCAACCTGAATTATGCAAATAAGTGTATCTATTTAACGGTTCCAAAAGCGGTTTCCAAATTTTATTTTTTATTTTATGAACAAAACAGGCTTGATCACGTTTTATGAAACTGTTATTTCCGATCTCTGCCGAGTTACGCCACCTTCATATATAAAACTAGAATAAAGAGAAATTAAAACTTTGTTTCACTATCGTCTAAGCTATTTATAAAGAAGGTGAAACAGACGCCAACAGCTATGGAGGAATTTCCCGCCCTCCAGAGGCTTACAAAATTATTTCGAAAGGTTTACAGATCAGGGGGAAAATCAAGTGAATCAGCAACTAGGAGAGTACCAAGGACAGTTTAGAAAGGGACGATCCTGAATGGAACAAATTTTAAATCTGAAATTTGTAATCAGGTGCAGAAGAATAAGAGCCAAAAGCATTTATATAACATTTAAAGTCTTCAAAAAAAGCATATGATTCAATTTAAACAGAAACGTTATACAACACCTTAAAAGAATTTACAGCTAACTACAAATCAGTTCAATCATAAAAGACACACTAACTTATACAAAATGCAAAACTTAATTTCTGTCTGGAATCTCTAAAGTTTTTGAGACTAAAAATGGCGCAAGACAAGGACATGGACTGTCCCTATCGTTTTTAAATTTTGTTTCAGGAAAGATAATCAGGGAGTGGTAGAGACTAAAATGTTAGCCCTTGCAGTCGATCTTGCCATTTTAGTTGAATCTATAGAAGACGCAACAATGCAGATAAATATCCTACAAGAGACGGCTTCAAAAAGAGTGTTATGTATAGCTTTTGAAAAAAACAGAGCACATGACGTATGCGAAGGAGGCACTGAAGTACATGAAATCTGATTACGGGAGAATAGAAAAGGCTACAAAATGTGAATATCTAGATGAAATAATACAACTGACATGTCTGTGCATAGAAGCCAACTTCGAAAGAGCAAGGAAAATAATAGTGGATTTTCAATTAGCATGCAAAACTAAGTGGCTAAAACAGTGTCATTAGGCCAGAATGTCTTTATGCTTCGGAATGCCTTTCCATGAGTACAGTCAGACAATTAGGCCAAACAGAAAAGAAAGGAAAGGAAAATAGGAAAATCTTGGGGCCAAAATATGACAATGCGAAATAGAAATAAAGAAGTTTATGAAACTGACAGAAATCCAAAAACATCGATGATGTGGATCGAAAAACTTAAAGCAGACTTGAGGGATTTGGAAATAACGGGAGAAGAAACAGGAAAAATATAAAAGTATAGAGCAAAAGTAAAAAGTTTCGAGGGCTTCCAGGAGAAAAGAGAAGAAGGATAGGTGCAATGTGGACAGAAGAAGGGAAAGTGCAACATTGGGAAAAAATGAAAAATTACTGAAAAGAAAGAAAGGAGAAAAGAAAGAAGTAAGTTGCGAGAGTATTTCATGTTGTCTTCAGTAGGCCAAACCACTAAAAAAAGCGCATCGAAGAGACAAATACGTTAATGTTTCACGGTACCTAAAATACAGGACTGTTACTAGCACCGAAGTCAGCTAATGTATGTTGTTATAACTGAGAAGAAACAGAAAGCTCAATGAATATACGAGGTGTGATCAAAACGTAAAGGGACTTCTTGTTTTTCTTAAAGTATCTCTATGTATTCAACAACATCAACTTTATACGGTCCTCACTAATCCCTCTCAGATATACTTGTGCCAAAGCTTTTACCAATGCTGGAAGCACTTGTGAAACTCACTTTTCGTTGGGGACTTCAGCTCCTTCAGCGATTCTGTTTTATCTCATCAGTGGTGGCAAACGATGTCCTTTCATGGTTCTCATCAGCTTCGGGAATAGAAAGAAGTTGCAGAGGGGCCTGTCGGGCGAATACCGTAGCTGAGGCAACATAACAGTTGGTTTTTCTCAAAAAATCAGGAACAGGCACTGAGGTTCGAGCGGGAGCATTATCGTGAAGCATTTTCCACGAGTGTTTTGCCACAGTTCTGATTGTTCTCTTCGGATTTCTTCACGCAAACGGTGCATAATTTCCAGCTACTGTTCCTTTTTGACCGCAAAATTATAACGCAGCAACTCATGATCCACTGGAATGGAAGAAAACAGTGAAAAGAACCTTCATATTTGATTAAACATATCGGTTTTTTTCGTTCTTTGGACGATTGAGCCTAGGTTACGACGTCTTACCCGTATAACCATGTTTCTTCACCTGTTCTATCCTTGTTTATAACTTATGGACTGTTGTCGACTTCACTCAGCAATTCCTGACCGACGTCTAAGGGGCGTCGGTTTTGGTCGAAAGTCTGCAATTTCGGAACAAACCTTGTTGCTACACGTTTCATGCCCAAAACACCCGAGAAAATTGGTTGGCTTGAGCCAAAGGATACACTGACGTCATCAGCAATGACTGAAATAATTCGGTGATTTTTGCAGAACCATTTTATTTACTTCTTTAGCACTGTCGCCCTGGACGGGCGGTCGTCGACTTCAACGTCTTAAGTGTTCAGTGAGAACAATTTACGTTTGCAACAATAAGAATGCAGTGGGAATGCATTTACATCTGTTGGACGAATTTTATGAAAACAAACACTCGAAACCGACGTTTCACGTAAGTCACATGCAACGAAAATCTGTAACGCAACCATCTGTGTGTGGCGTGTTTATAATTATGTATTATTTATATTTTAGGACAATTAATCTGTAAAAAACACACCACATGTCATAAAGAAAGCATGTAAACCGTCTGAGGATGAATCACAACGATTCGAAACCGGTAACGGTAGCTTTTGAATAAAGGAACTGAAAGTAAATTTGTGGCTGGTTGCTGTTCTAACACCATCAACATTTGTCTTCTCAGTCGTATTTGAAACGTTTATACTACTCGTAAACTCTTGTCTTATCCATAGTTTATTCGCTAAAAGCCGCAGATCCTTTGATCCATCTGTTTCGTAAGAAAAAAAATCGCCGAGAACTCGAGAGTAGTGAAACCTTTTCGACTGTCAGGAGTAAACTAAAGATTCAAAACAACTGAAAATGTAAACATACATGAGGAACATATGTACCAAGGACCTAAAAAAAATTGAAAATCGGATGATAAAGCCCGTGAAGTTAAAAAACTCCCGTTACTTTTTGATCATATTTCTTATATGACAGTAAGTCAGATATATGGCATTACAGTTACGACATGGTGGTAGCGCTAAATCGTATTAACGGATGCTGTTGCTTACTGAAAGATTTACTAACATGTATTCATTTAAAAATGAAGCTATGATTGTAAATTGCGGGGATTTCATTAGCCAGATAGTTTCACATGAGGTTTTAATAAAATGATTATATCCTCAAACAATAATAGAAATAAAAACATGCAGCTAAATAAATTTCAAAGCCTGTAACATAACTGTGTGATGTGATCGATGTAGGTTGATGTCTCCTTATATGCCACGCATTGAAATGAGTTCCTAGTTTATTTCAAATGAGAGTATACTTTTTGTGATGGCCACAAAAAGTTTTACTGTCACTTCTGCAGTGTGGTTGTATTCAGATCTGGAAGTCACAGGATGCAGGTCTACACGCCTGGGTAGGAATACCCATTACTACGAGTCCATCGGGAGATAAGCTGGCTTAGTTGCAGTTTCTTCGGTGGCGTATTAGATGCATATAGCCTCCTACTCTTCTTTGTGCGGCAAAAATGAACAGTTACCATCATGATAAACTTCACCTTTATCAGCCGTCGACATACACTGATACTCTTTTTCTACGTGTTACAGTCTTCACCGTCACGAATTCACGTTATCGCTGCACGTTTTCTAATTTTATCGACCCAACTTTCGTTAGGTTCTTTGAAGAATCGAACTCCAATTTATGAAACTGCTCCATGTTTAGGAAAGCTAGTTTTCCATGCATCTGAATGCCTGCCTCCGGAAGTATGTGCATACATTGACGTTGTTTAGCAGGTACTTTTTGTGATGTAAGTGGATGCTGTCTACATGATATGCCGCGAAGGGATATAGTAATAAAGGAGTAATAAATTAAAACACCGTGCCTATTGCTGAAGCTTTAATGCATGAACAGCGAAAATGTAGTAAGCGATAATCTTTTTTCCTTTCGTTATTTTGTGGAGGAAGTGTCACCGATCAAAGGTTTCGAAAAGGTCTGCAATTATTTGTAAAGTTTGATGAAAGTCGTTAAGCGCTTTCATTCTCAAACTCTGGATGAATATAGTCTGTGTAATTTACGCGGCGTGCGTTACGCTACCTTAAGAAAAATACACAATTTCTAACTTTAATACTTGCCTTATTGTGAAAAACCTTTAACGTAAGATTATAGCTCTAAGTGCGTAGATTATGACAGTTTTTTAAATGTTTAACTTCCGTCAATAATTATATAAAATGCTTAAAATCAAATTTTTTTCGCTCCTGGTAGCCGTTAAATAGGCAACCCGAAACTGGGAATGGGTGACCATTATAGCTAGCCGTTTAGTATTGCAATCCAGAATCCATTAAGATCTTCTTCAGTACATGTACTCTCCACGTACTGGATGAAACAAACTACGGTCTCCATGAATGTAGATCTGATGATGGTCTCATAGAAGATCGAAATTAAAACTAACTTAAATGTGATCAAGATTGTGTATATTAAATCAGTTATAATATTAATAGGTCACAGTTTTTCCTGACACAATATTTCAAAATATTTTAATTGCGTTTAAAATGAAAACAATACCTTAGCTCGTTGAAGATCATCTTCTACAGTAAAAACAAGTTGCAAACTAATATGCAATCGCGTTTTCAAACGTTGCTCCACAAATGTATAGTGTGACTATGGTTAATATTGTCAGCTGCTTAAGGTGACACGTGCAAGATGTACGTGTGTGAACTCCACACATAATCCTAATTACTTTCTTTTTTGTAATGAATACTTTTTGCCTGGATGGCGGGGGGTGGGGGGGGGGGGGGTGGATATTGGGGGGAGTTACGCCAGAATTTTATCCAACAAATGTTCAACTCTCTGCATGGCCATCCAGATTTAAGTTTCCCAGGATCGTAATATCGGCGTGGTTCCTTTCAAAAGAAAAAGTAAAAATTGCATGAGGAGAGGATGTCTCTTCCCCCGACTTTTCCCAGTTCGAGTTTCTGCTCTGTCTTTAAAGACCTCGTCCCCGATGAAAACATTACACGCTGAATTTCCGTCTGTACAAAACTGAGTTAATCTGCTGCGTATCGTCTAAATACATTTCTGTTTACCATATTTACAATTTTTGGAACAGGTAGCTGGCGTAACGTAGCGAAGAACATCACGAAACAGCCAAAAAAGAAGAAATAAGTATCTGTATTATCGTATTTGGGCTGTGATTTGTTTCTTCAACCATTTATCTGTCACAACTTTTTCATCCATTTTTATACTGACATATTACGATTTTGTCTGGGATCATAGACGTTGAGATTGCTTTTAACTCAGTTTCAACAGAGTCTGTACTAACAACCGTTGAGAGACAAGGCACCCAGCTTGCAACAACACAATGGAGAATATACGTATACGCCATTGCTACAGCTTCTGTTACACTTCATGAGTGGTTCCAGAAGTACCCTCCGTGCGGAATACAGATGACGTAAGTTGGTTTGCGGAGCACAGATGACGATGTTTGATAGTGAGAAATTCCGAACTGAAAGAGGAGTCAGATAATTTGATTTCCTATCTCCAAGATTTTACTCTGTAGTCCAAGAGGAAGGTTTCAGGTCTTTAAACTGATAAACGAAAAAGAAATTCGTGTAAATGATACACTTTTGAACCACCTTCGATTTGCGGATAGCATTGCACTGTTTATATCTAGAGCTGGTGAACTCAAGAATGGTTGGAATAACGTAATAGGGCAAGTTTCACAACAGGTCTGAAAATCAAGTAAAGAAATCTTGAATAATTTACAAGCAACATATCGAAATGAAAAAAGTACATATTAACAATGGCGTAATACAATCTGTTGATGAGATCCAGTATTTAGAGCATTTGAAGACAATGAACGCTGTATTGAAAGTGGCCAGAACCACTTTCAGTACGCCACACAGCGTTTTTAACCGAAGTTTATAGTGAACGCAGGCATTTGCCTCCAGAGGAACAGCGGTCGTAAAAATTAGAATTGCAGAGCAACCACTAATTGAATGTAACTTTTTCTTTATTTTTTACATCTTTTAACCGACCAACGCCAGCATCTTCAGGAATTACACAGCCAAGAGCCACATGTTAAAATTTCTTTTTTTTCTTTTTTTTGAGTTTGCATTGAATCTTATCAGTACTGGACTGAGGTAATAAGACATGGACTAAAATGCGAAAACCATTCAATAGCCGAGGATGACTCTGAGGGAAGTGCAAAAATATATTCTCGGTATTACTAGAAGAGTTAGGAAAACAATGTGATGTATCAGGAAAACAGAAGTAAGTGAAGGGCGTTACCAAAAAAAAAAAAAAAAAAAAATGGTTCAAATGGTTCTGAGCACTATGGGTCTTAACATCTGTGGTCATCAGTCCCCTAGAACTTAGAACTACTTAAACCTAACTAACCTAAGGATATCACACACATCCATGACCGAGGCAGGATTCGAACCTGCGACCGTAGCAGTCGCGCGGTTCTGGACTGAGCGCCCAGAACCGCTAGACCACCGCGGCGTTATCGATGTACTCAAAATGAAGTGTAGCTGAACTTCACAGCACTAGGAACTGAACACTTGTTTTGATTCATTATCAAATATAAATAAATAAAAACATACTCTTGGCCAGTATACAACAACGTAAATATTTTTTATTTAGAAGTATAATGCGTAAGTCTTCTATGTTCGTTCCGTTGACCGTTCCACATCATGGCGTTTATCGTAAATTTTATCTATGGAACGAGCAACTAACTCCGTCCTGTCGGATGTGAGTCCAGTATTTTAACCACTGCGCTACCTCGCTTGGTAACATTTTAATCTGCTGTATGTATAGGACACACACGGAAATAGAACATTTCGCCCACACAGTTATACCCGTGGTGGAACACGCAACTTCCACTGCGATGGAGGGCAGTTTCCAGCACCACTGCTCGTTAGCTGTACACTGATTATTGTATGCATAGCATGCAAGAACCCGAGATCTCTATTGTTGCAAAAGGCGTCGACGTCTGATGCCATGGCATTTTTTTTAGTTTCCTTCATTTTTCCGACAGAAACGCTGGAGTATCAGTCCATCGTATAATTTTCCAAGGATGTTATCTGTGACCCAGGTGTACTCTTTCACAAGATGTAGGAGTAATTTCAATGTTCTCGCTAACTGATGTAGCACCCATGTTGCCGATGAACTAGGCATGCTCTTTGTGAGGTAGAGAGGTGGCAGTAATGTTCAAACTGTTTTGTGTAGGACCATTGCTGTGTTTATCCTAGTCTTGTAATTTATCGATACAGAAGTAATCAAAGCATTCTGTTTGATTTGTGTTGATCTCTTGCTACTTGTAAGGGAGGAAGACTAAGCTTTAACGTCCCGTCGACATCAAGGTCAGTAGAGAGGGAGCACAGTCTCGGGTATTTTTTTTTTTCAAGGCTGGGGAAGGAAATCGGACGTGCCCTTTTAATTGCCACCGGGCCGTTACGTGGAGTGATTTAGGGAAATCACGAAAAAACTTAATCAGGATGGCCGAACGCGGATTTGAACCGTCAACTCCCGAAAGCGAGTTAAGTATTTCTATCTCAAGGATCAGCAGTTTAGGCCACTCTCAGTCTATGAATGTAACTCATTTATTAAATATTAGAAAGTAAATGAATATTTTCGGCTCCATGCAGTCGTTCATTTACGGTATCCACACAACGCCCAACAGTTACTGGACATAGTACCAATACAACATTCAATTTCCCACTGTTTTACCTCTGGTGTTTGCTATTGGTCTAAGCAGTCAGGACTGAAATATTCGTATATCTTTTTTTAATAGGGATAATTGATGGTGATCTATACTTATTATGGCTTCGGCTAAATAACTAACTTATTACTGGATCCATGACGCTGGTAACACAAATGAAATAACTGTAGTCAACAACTTTTTTTTTTTTTTTTTTTTTTTTTTTTTTTTTTTTTTTTTGCAGTGGGATGATTAGTACTACTGCGATACACGACGGAGACAGATACTGAATGTTTACAGGAAATAATATTCATCTCATTGTAGATATGTTATAGATGACCGACTTTATTGTCATACATTTATCTCCGTTATCAAAAAGCCAAGAAAGAAGATAGTTAATTCTAGACCCCAGTGTTAATTGTAAGTCCTGAAATTCATATCTGAATCAATTACCGGTCCTCATTTAATCTGTAGGCATTGTTAGCTCCAGTGATGGAACAGTTCATGACTGGGAGAAACAAAGCCTGTCAACCCCTGCACAGACCGTGTGTTGACATCGCTTCCTGTTGACGCTCTCTAGTCTCGTGCTGTGGCCTTCTTCGTTTGCAGATTTCACTTCTGGACTGTTTGGAGCATTTTAGGTTTCTCTGAGTTCGTCTGGCCACTAGGAGCATGCCCGCGTCAGTAGACTCTGCTGACAAAAAAGTGTCGTGTTTCCACTTCAGGCTGTCTGCTCAGAACTGATTTGCAAATTGGAGTGCTTCCCACACCTTCTCTTCAGTTCTGTTTGCGTGGTTTAAAAATATTCATGATTTGAAATTGAACTGCCAGTGCGTAATAACGCTTCTTCGTCTTCTGCTGCTTATCCATTAATGGACTTTGGCGACCAATTGTATCCATCTCCTGTGAATCGCAGTATGTAATAGTTGGTCTACACTGCGTAGTCCTGTCCACTGCTTTATGTTCTCCAACCAGGATGTTCTTCTTCGCCCTTGTCTTCTTTTTTCTTATATCTTCCCTTCAATTACTAACTGCAGACGCATATATTTGGTGTGCCGTAACATATGTCCTAGGTATGCAGTTTCTCATCTTTTAAGCACTGTCAACATTTCTCGCTGCTTGTTCATTACTTCCAGTACTTCGGTGTTGGTTATTCTTGTAGTCCACGGTATTTTAAGCATTCTGCGATAACTCTACATTTCAAAGGCTTCTAACTTCTTCGTTGTTGTCATATTTAGTGTCCATCCTGCAGAGTCATACAGAAGCACGGACCAGATGTAGCATTTTACAAATCGTACTCTAAGGTTTAGTTATAGGTCTGTGGTCGTAAGAATATTCTTAAATTTTATGAAGGCGTTTCGGGCGTTCTCTATGCGACATTTTATTTCCAAATCTGTTCGCCAGTCTTCACAAAACCAGGTTCCGAGGTATTTAAACTTGTTGACTCTTTGTATTGCAGACCCTTGAAATCGTAGATTTGCATCTTTAAGTGAGTCGGATTCTAGTGTGGCAATCATAAAATTAGTCTTTTTGATGTTAATATTCAGACCTAGAGTATTGCTGTAATCTCCTACTATGCTGACGAGTTGTTGAAGGTCATGTAAATTATCAGCTGTTATTACCGTGTCATCAGCATAGCGAATGTTGTTGATATACACTCTGTTAACCTTTATGCCTTTTTTTACATCATCAAGTGCCTCCTGAAAAATATTCTCAGAGTGTAAGTTAAATAACAGGGATGACAGTATGCATCCTTGTCGGAGTCCTCTACATATATTGACCAAATCTGTATCCTCATTATCAAATTTAACCTGCGCTCTCTGACTCCAATTTAAATTCTCTATACAGCGGATATCTTTCTCAACTATATCAACTCTTTTGTGAATTTTTATGAGATTATGATGTTGTACTCTATCAAATGATTTTTAGTAGTCAATAAAAAAGAGGCCTACATTTCTATCCTGATCAAAGCAGCTTTGTGCTACAACTTGTAGTGTGACTACTTATTCTCTTGTACCAGAACATTTCCTAAATCCAAACTGTGTCTCACTAATGAATTTCTCACATTTTTCGTATTGCCTTTGATGGATGACTCTCAGAAACATTTTCAGAGAATGGCTCACAAGACTAATGAGTCTGTGATCTTCACATCTTCTCGCATTCCTCTTCTTTGGTAAGGCAATGATAGTAGATAATAGCCATTCGGCACAGTAATGACCAATGTCGTAAATTTTGTTAAACAGTTTGTGTAAGACTTTGATACCTTCTTCATCAAAGAGTTTAATAAGTTCGATTGGAATTTCGTCAGGCCCTGTGGCTTTATTGGTTTTTGAATTTTTGATGGCTTTCTAGATTTCTTCTTTCATGATTGGAGGTCTTGTTAAACTGTTGTTCCTCTAAGTCTCTACATTAAGAACCTCTTTTAAAATGATAGACCAAATGTTGTCTTCCCATATCTCTTTCTTCTCACAGGTATCTAGAACTATTATATTACTTTTGTTTGTTAATAAGGATATGTTTTTTCTTCTATATATCCCAGCAGTTTATTTTAACTTTTTATGTAAGTTAAAATCATGTGAAGCTTGCAAGCTTTCAATTTCTTCACATTCATGTCGTAGCCACCCATTTTTTGCTGCTCTAATCTTTGATCTTACAAGTTTCTGGATATTATTGTACTTAGTTTGATCTAACTGGGCTTTAAACCTTCGCCGTTTATCCATCAATGAAGGCATTTCATTCGTCATCCGTTTCTGTTTTTCGATCTCTTGTTTTATATCCTATTTTTTCTCGAGCATTGGTTAGCGTAATGTTTTCTTATTTCTTCCCATACTCTGGTACTGTTTTCTTGGTCAATCAGAGGTTTCATTGTCACTATTTTATTGTTGATGTCCTTGCTAACTTTACTTCTTAGTTCAGGCTGTTTACGTTTTTCATAAGCTATCTTCCTTTGTTGAGTTGTATTTTTGTGTTTTACAAGTTTCGCTTTTAGAGAAGCTACTAGTAGTGTATGGTCAGTTGGAACATCTGCTCCAGGATAAGTGGATGCTCTTGTAACTGAAGTCCCAAAACGATTATTAATGAAAATATAGCCTATGTGGTTACGGACTATGTTGTCTTTGTTGTCAGCTGGAGATTTCCATGTATAAAGTCGTCGTCGTGGTAATTTGAACCATGCATTAGTGACTTCGTATAAGAAACACTGCTGAAATAGATTCTACGTTAGTGGATGAGTGTAGTTCGATCTTAGTACCACGAATTAGATTCACCAAAATACATAAAAAATTGGTTGCAAATAACACATGGGTGCTACTGATTGCAGCTTAAATTGCATTTGTTGACAATACTTACCAAAGTAAACAATCTTATGCACTGATGTTTAATGCTTACAAAAAGCGTTTTACCATTCATCCATACGTCTTCCAGTCCTTTGAGTGCATTTAGCACAACGATGTGACCAGAATGCAAATACGTTTTGTTAATATATCAAAGGCGACAAACATCTCTGGGAACGTGCAACTGTGTTGAAACATGTGTCCCTACCAGCATCATTATCAGCAACTTAGCAAGAATTAGTCACAATGGTATAAGTTCATAATTATTTATCTAAACACTTCGTTTCTCCTGGTAAGGTTCTCATATGAAACTTAACAATGAGTCTACCAAAAAAAAAAAAAAAAAAGGAAAAGGTTCAAATAGCTCTGAGCACTATGGGACTTAACATCTGTGGTCATCAGTCCCCTAGAACTTAGAACTACTTAAACCTAACTAACCTAAGGACATCACACAACACCCAGCCATCACGAGGCAGAGAAAATCCCTGACCCCGCCGGGAATCGAACCCGGGAATCCGGGCATGGGAAGCGAGAATGCTACCGCACGACCACGATATGCGGGCACTGAGTCTTTCACTTGATCTTCAGCAGCCATTGTAAATTTCAAGTAATAATCGATGGTTATTGAGTTTTGCTTCAGTATACGTTATGTCATTATCACGTAAATTATTGCAAATCGCTTTCGAAGTTAGCAAGAAAACTAATCTCTCTACCAATTCATTCTCGTTTATTCCAGTCAATATCTGTTGACGATTTGTTGAAGATCGTCTTCCAGTCACGAATGTCATCTTCCTTATTCCAATAACGCTCACCTTCTTCATCACAATCGTCCTCTTCTTCTTCTTCTTCTTCCTCGTCATAATCCTCCTCCTCCCCTTCTTCTTCTTCCTCATCATAATCCTCCTCCTCCTCCTTCTTCATCATCAAATTCCTCATCGTTATCATCATCATCTCTATCATCATCATCTCCATCATCATCAAATTCCTCATTGTTATCATCATCATCATCAGCATCATCATCATCATCATCATCATCTCCATCATCATCAGCATCTCCATCATCATCATCATCATCATCATCTCCATCATCATCTTCATCTTCTTCTTCTTCTTCTTCTTCTTCTTCTCTTCCAGTATCTCTACATTGTGCTTTCATAAATATGTTGTTCTCTTTGGCTTCAAAGGCTTCATTTTCTCTTTCTTTGTTTTCTTCTTCTTCACTGCCACAACGTATGGTACATTCTACATCCTGTGTCTGTTATCAGTTACACTACGTCCTGATGGAGCCATTGTCTCTGTGATCTTTGTATAATATATTGGTGTCTTTGAAAAAGCGATTCTGTCGACTTCTTGCCAGGTTTACTGTCTTTGAATCGATTGTCCAGCTGTAACTCCAAAACTAGTTTGTGACTTTTATTAGCTGACTTCCACTAATAGTGAATCTATTCTTTTGTCTCTCCAAGATCTGCTTAACTAACCAAACTGCTAATTCTTCACCCTTTGTACAGGGGGGACCAATATGTCTTTGAATTTGATATTTTCCAGAATTTTTTTTCGTGAGTGTCGTTCTGGGAACTTTGTACAGTTTAATAACGCTTCTTAAGGGTATCCCATTTCTTACAGCTGCCAAAGCTTGAATCATTTGACTTTCTACGTATACGAGAGTCCTCTTTTCCCTTTCTTTCTTCAGGTCGAGGTGGAGTTTGAAACTGAAACAATATAATGTGCTAAGCAGATAACGTAGTCATGCTTGATACTTCCGAACAAATGTACATTCTGAACTCAAGTAGTATCCAGCAAAACCTGATATTAGGTGTCAGATTTTAGATAGAAATTTGTCACCAGCAGCTAAGTGAGGATGTGCCATGGATGTCAGTTTCACGACTTTACATAGTATTCTATATGTACAGTTACCGAGGTTGCAGGCATCAGGAAGCCTAATCATCACATCGACTAAGCAAATGGGCGAGCCCACATGTTTCCAAGGTTGTTTCCACTATGCTGCAGAAGTTTCGCTGGGAAGTCCTGACACATAGAGTCGTGATCTCTCCTCACGCAATTTCCTTATTTCTGGGGCCCTGAAGAGATACGCCCTATTTGCTTTGGACGAAGAGCGTCTAGGTTCAGTCAGGGTTCCTTAGCCAACTGCAAACATTTTTCCATGAAGGGATTGACTGTCTTGTTTCACAATGGGGTAAGTGTATTAACAGATATGACAATTACTTTTGAAATAATGAACAATTTACTTACTTTTTCCCATCCATCTGGTCTTCATTGGACTGCCCCTTATTTTCTATAATTTTAATGTAACTAATGTATACCACAAAACCGGATGGGAGAGTGATTAGAAATTTTGGTAATACCTTACGTAATACAGTGTTGTTTATCCAATGAGATGTGGCAATATGATCATAGTAATGGTAGGTTTGTTCTAATAATAAATGTATGCTTGCAGATATCTTTTGTTTTGAATGGTGGTGATTGTTTCAATGTTTTACATAGATTCAGTAGTGAGTGACGTAACGGGAAGCACTTCAGGGTGAGCAGCAGCGCACACACCGCCTTTTGACAGTAGCCCGTCTTCGTCGTAGGTTTGTGTCTTTCGCGAGATCTACGGTATCAGTGGCTGCACCTGGCTGCAGTCGTGATAGTTTGGGCTCGATTTCAACTGTTTACGGTAAACGCAGGCTCATAAATATTAACTGGACTTACAAAATTTAACGAGGTTTTATGTGATTGTGTTTGAGCGCTCATATGAGCTTTAATTATATTTGAGGGACTTAAGGCTACTGAGAACATTAACTTGTTTGCTTCAATTAAGATTGAGATTCGCTTGTGGTGGCCTTGTCCTCCTTTTAGTGGTGGTTATTTAGGACAACGAACTACCGTTTTATGTCGTAGTTAATAGTGAGAAGCTGTCCCGTCAGGCTTTTAGTGTTTTTTTTTAGAATTTCGCAATTAATTGACGTTCTAATGAACTTGGAGTGCACGTACTCCGTTTACATTGTTCTGCTACTCTACAATGATTATAATTTATCTTTGTTTTCATGTGTATTCGCAATTTTCTCAGGACGCCATTCGCAAATGTGTGTATTATTTTCTGTGAAACTTTATTTGATTACGGTAGTTGTCCTTTTTCTGTAACATTATTAACGCCACGGGATTTATCCATAGAGTTTCTTTATAAATTAAGTACCTAATATAGCTACTAAATTATTATGAATAAGGATCAGTTCTTTGGAAAATGCATGGGGTTCAGAGCGCTGGCGGATGACCTACCCCTATGATACTGAAGTGAGCCAAGCTAATAGTCTACGTCTTACATTCCCCACAACAGGAGTGCATTATCATCCCACAAGTGCAGTCATAAAATGAAATTTCTTGACAGATTAAATATGGGTGCGAGAACGGGACTCAGTAGGAGAGCGACTGTTTACAAGCAGCCTCTGCAAGGTTCGACGGTCTCTGAGCGTCAGTGAATGAGGTCTGGATGGACTTGTTTTAGCTGTATTTGTTTCTTCCCGTTTGCACTTCACAAGCATATCACCAACAGTAGACATGGGCAGTTGAAGGTTTAAATTACCATGATGGTTTTGTTACTCAAATGACATTCAGTTACTGCTCTCCTCGGGCATGGAAGTGTGTGATGTCCTTAGGTTAGTTAGGTTTAAGTAGTTCTACGTTCTAGGGGACTTATGACCTCAGCAGTTGAGTCCCATAGTGCTCAGAGCCAGTTACTGCTCTAAGTCCAAAGTCACTGAGCTCTCGCGACCGACCCATTCTGCTGTTGTTACTACTCTACGACAATACAGTATTCCCCGCCTCCTTTCATAGTGGTGGGTCAGCCTCTGGAGACATCTACTGGTCAATTTCGCATTACACAGGGGTGTTCACATACTTCCGATCAGATAGCGTAATTTCTTTAGAAAGTAACAATATGACAATGAATGAAGTACTTCAGATAGTTCAGAAACTCGAAACACCATGGGTTCCTCTGTTCATAACACTGAGAATGGCTTAGGTGAAGAGCTGGAGTTGAATTTCACACTCTCAGTATTTTCCAATTTCCCTCCGATTTCAACGGAGAAAGTTATAATGACCCAGGTAGGTCAGAATGTTTGAATACAAAATGTGTTTTAATGTTCTATAAGAGTCAGATGTGAATTATACAGGATGGTGGTCTTTCCTTTTTTGTAGTTGCATGTAACCTGTGCTTTTTTCGAATGAAGGAGGTAATGTCTCTGGCCAAGGATATGATGTAAACTATGGCCCCAAGTGGAGCTAATTTTGTACTGAACAGGACAGATTCTATTGTCTCTGTAACTTTACGGAGTTGTAACTATTTCAGCAGCTTTTCAAATCACCAACAATGATTTCTATGCCACTAAAAGCGCTGCCCCACCATTGCTTGGTTTTTCTTTGAGAAGAAACTTTTGAAGACAAATTTCAATATTTCTAGTATTAATTTAGCATTCTCTGTTTCGTTGCCTGTCTCGGCTCGAAGCGTCTGACCCTTGATTTTTGAGTTGCTGATAGCGTTATCGTATGACCAAAATTTCTTGGGATTTTAGAGTTATTTCGTCTTGCTCAAACATGCAAATATTCTTCTGCATTGGTTAAGCAGCATATTCTATTACTTTTAGTGGTGTGTTCCTAATTATAACCAGTGGGGTTAAGATTGGTCATTTGTAAATGTGACTGCTATTTAATAAACAAATGTGTCTTTCCCAGTCTTTATCCTGACGTATGCACTTACTGTTCTTCACGATTGACTAATTTACCTTATTTTCAGTATGTCGTCGGGTGCTCTTCCTGTCGCCCAAGCCGTCGCCAATTCGAACGGAGTCAAAGAAACTTTAAAAAAAGCGGATAAAGTGCCACTAGAAACCTTCCTAAAAGACAATTTCCATTCCTTCCGAACTGACTATGCGAACGTAGACGAGATGTGGCTCAAATTCAAAGATATAGTAGCAACAGCAATTGAGAGATTCATACCTCATAAATTGGTAAGAGATGGAACGGATCCCACGTGGTACACAAAAAAGGTCCGAACGCTGTTGCAGAGGCAACGGAAAAAGCATGCGAAGTTCAGAAGAACGCGAAATCCCGAAGACGGGCTAAAATTTACAGACGCGCGGAATTTGGCACGTACTTCGATGCGAGATGCCTTTAATAGGTTCCACAACGAAACATTGTTTCGAAATTTGGTAGAAAATCCGAAGAAATTCTGGTCGTATGTAAAGTACACAAGCGGCAAGACGCAGTCAATACCTTCACTGCGCAGTGGCGATGGTACTGTTATCGACGACTGTGCCGCTAAAGCGGAGTTATTGAACGCAGTTTTCCGAAATTCCTTCACTAGGGAAGACGAATGGAATATTCCAGAATTTGAAACACGAACATCTGCTAGCATGAGTTTCTTAGAAGTAGATACCTTAGGGGTTGCGAAGCAACTCAAATCGCTTGATACGGGTAAGTCTTCAGGTCCAGATTGTATACCGATTAGGTTCCTTTCAGATTACGCTGATTCTATAGCTCCCTACTTAGCACTCATATACAACCGCTCCCTCAGCGATAGATCTGTACCTACAGATTGGAAAATTGCGCAGGTCGCACCAGTGTTCAAGAAGGGTAGTAGGAGTAATCCATTTAACTACAGACCTATATCACTGACGTCGGTTTGCAGTAGGGTTTTGGAGCATATACTGTATTCAAACATTATGAATCACCTCGAAGGGAACGATCTATTGACACGTAATCAGCATGGCTTCAGAAAACATCGCTCTTGTGCAACGCAGCTAGCTCTTTATTCGCACGAAGTAATGGCCGCTATCGACAGGGGATCTCAAGTTGATTCCGTATTTCTAGATTTCCGGAAAGCTTTTGACACCGTTCCTCACAAGCGACTTCTAATCAAGCTGCGGAGCTATGGGGTATCGTCTCAGTTGTGCGACTGGATTCGTGATTTCCTGTCAGGAAGGTCGCAGTTCGTAGTAATAGACGGCAAATCATCGAGTAAAACTGAAGTGATATCAGGTGTTCCCCAGGGAAGCGTCCTGGGACCTCTACTGTTCCTGATCTATACAAATGACCTGGGTGACAATCTGAGCAGTTCTCTTAGACTGTTCGCAGATGATGCTGTAATTTACCGTCTAGTAAGGTCATCCGAAGACCAGTATCAGTTGCAAAGCGATTTAGAAAAGATTGCTGTATGGTGTGTCAGGTGGCAGTTGACGCTAAATAACGAAAAGTGTGAGATGATCCACATGAGTTCCAAAAGAGATCCGTTGGAATTCGATTACTCGATAAATAGTACAATTCTCAAGGCTGTCAATTCAACTAAGTACCTGGGTGTTAAAATTACGAACAACTTCAGTTGGAAGGACCACATAGATAATATTGTCGGGAAGGCGAGCCAAATGTTGCGTTTCATTGGCAGGACACTTAGAAGATGCAACAAGTCCACTAAAGAGACAGCTTACACTACACTCGTTCGTCCTCTGTTAGAATATTGCTGCGCGGTGTGGGATCCTTACCAGGTGGGATTGACGGAGGACATCGAAAGGGTGCAAAAAAGGGCAGCTCGTTTTGTATTATCGCGTTATAGGGGAGAGAGTGTGGCAGATATGATACACGAGTTGGGATGGAAGTCATTACAGCATAGACGTTTTTCGTCGCGGCGAGACCTTTTTACGAAATTTCAGTCACCAACTTTCTCTTCCGAATGCGAAAATATTTTGTTGAGCCCAACTTACATAGGTAGGAATGATTATCAAAATAAAATAAGAGAAATCAGAGCTCGAACAGAAAGGTTTAGGTGTTCGTTTTTCCCGCTCGCTGTTCGGGAGTGGAATAGTAGAGAGATAGTATGATTGTGGTTCGATGAACCCTCTGCCAAGCACTTAAATGTGAATTGCAGAGTAGTCATGTAGATGTAGATGTAGAAAGATGTGCCATCAGTCTGTGAAACGTACTACTATGTTCTTTGTGTTATCGTGTTTCACCTGCTTGTGCATCGAGTTTCTGAGCTGTAGATTGTCAACGGGCCCAGTATTTGCCAAAATATGACGGGAAAGACACCTAAAATTATTCTCAGGCTATCTGATGTACACGATCTGGTCAAATGTATCTGAACAATTGTTAGCAGAGATTAATATGGGGTGTGCACACTCCTAGTTTTTATGACATCTTGATTGCTTGAGACACGGTCAGTGTCTTTGAAGGGATGGCAGCCAATGTTTCATCAAGATCTGAAACAAAAGAAGATAGTGATAGTGGACGCGGCGGTTTGGAGGGAAGTCGACGATATAATTCATCTTAAAGGCGCTCCATTGGATCATATCGGGACTCTGGTGTGCTCAGTGTACTTCAGGAATGTTTTTGTTCACAAAAATTATTTCCTCGCAGTTGCCATTCGTGGATATTCGCGCTGATACAATCTTCGTCTACTAACTGTTCCGTTCCAGCACACAGTGCTGGAAAATACGGTCATATTCTATTACATGTAGCGTTTTCTTAAATGAATTAGGGGACCATAGCATAACATCGAAAAAAAAAACGCTTATCGTAACTCTACCTCCTCCCGAATTCAATGTTAGCACTACATCTGATGGCAGGTAACGTTCGCCAAGCATTCGCCAGACCACACAAAACCACTGTTCAGTGGCATCGCTTTTGTGGCACCGCTTTTTACAGCATCTCAAGCGTCGCTTAACGCTGACTAAAGAAATGTGTGGCTGCTCGACCATTATACCCCATTCTTTTTAGCTGTCTACGTTAAGTCACTGTTTCGGTGGACTGCTGATATAACGTTGAAAACAACGAGTGATTGCTTGTGCTGATTTCATGCTACTTCTTGCAACCATCCTTCGAAATGCTGTCCGTGAGTACATGAGGGCCGGTCGGTGTCGCCGAGCGGTTCTTAGGCGCTTCAGTTGGGAACCGCGCGACCGCTACGGTCACAGGTTCGTGTTCTGCCTCGGGCATGGGTGTGTGTGATGTCGTTAGGTTCGTTAGGTTTAAGTAGTTTTAAGCTCTAGGGAACTGGTAACCACAGATGTTAAGTCCCATAGTGCTCAGAGCCATTTGAACCAGTACATGAGGACTGTCTGGTTTTTATTTAGCTATTGCTGTTCTTTCACGTTTCACTTCACAATCACATCAGCGACAGTCGACTTCGGTAGCTTTAAAAGGGTTGAAATGTCTTTGATGGATTTATTATCCACGTGACATCTAATGACTAGAGCACGTTCGAAGGTCCGAGCTCTCCTAACATACCGATTCTGCTATGACTGCTTCTCTGCTGACAACATGATACTTCCTGCCTCCTTTTGCATTGACGAGTCTGTCTCTCGTGACATCTAGTGGTCAATTCTATAAGTGTGTTCGGCTACTTTTGATCAAATAGTGTACCAGACCAAAGACCGCTATTCCGTTTCGATCCCGGTGTGACTCTTCTCTCCATTTCGCAAGCTAGCACATTGCCAATAAGCTACATGAGCAGGTCGTTAAATAAAGAAGTGTCATCGTCGTGCGCTGCCTACTAAGTTGCACCTCTATTTCGGGCGGTCCATCCCTTCCCCCTTGATGTCGCTTCTTGTGGTGACGTCCAGCCTATCTGCTAGATGGATGTGACATGGTGCTTTCTTTCAATTAATGGGCACAGATTTTCGTTCGAAAGATCAACGGTAGATTATAGATAAAAGAGGCGCCAACTCAGCCGCTAATTCAGTAATTAATCTGAAAGGGATTCCATTGGGCCTTTAGCGTTGTTCAATTTTAGCGATTTCGGTTGTTTCTCAGTGCCACCGACACTAATAGAAGAAAGTGTCCAAATCAGTGCCCCCATTTTGATAACAATTTTAAAAAATACACTGCTGGCCATTAAAACTGCTACACCAAGAAGAAATGCAGATGATAAACGGTTATTCATTGGACAAATATATTATACTAGAACTGACATGTGATTGCATTTTCACGCAATTTGGGTGCAAAGATCCTGAGAAATCAGTGCTCAGAACAACCACCTCTGGATGTAATAACGGCCTTGATACGCCTGGGCATTGAGTCAAACAGAGCTTGGATAGCGTGCACAGGTACAGCTGCCCATGCAGCTTCAACACAATACCACAGTTCATGAAGAGTAGTGACCGGCGTATTGCGACGAGCCAGTTGCTCGGCCACGATTGACCAGACGTTTTCAGTTGCTGAGAGATCTGGAGAATGTGCTGGCCAGGGCAGCAGTCGAACATTTTCTGTATCCAGAAAGGTCTGTACAGGACCTGCAACATGCGGTCGTGCATTATCCTGCTGAAATGTAGGGTTTCGCAGGGATCGAATGAAGGGTAGAGCCACGGGTCGTAAGACGTCTGAAATGTAACATCCACTGTTCAAAGTGCCGTCAGTGCGAACAAGAGGTGACCGAGACGTGCAACCAAACACAACCCATACCATCACGCCGGGTGATACGCCAGTATGACGATGACGAATACACGCTTCCAATCTGCGTTCACCGCGATGTTTCGAAACACGGATGCGACCATCATGATGCTGTAAACAGAACCTGGATTCATCCAAAAAAAGGATGTTTTCCCATTCGTGCACCCTTGTTCGTCGTTGAGTACACCATCGCAGACGCTGCTGTCTGTGATGCAGCGTCAAGGGTAACCACAGCCATGGTCTGCGAGCTGATAGTCCATGCTGCTGCAGACGTCGTCGAACTGTTCGTGCAGATGGTTATTGTCTTGCAAACGTCCCCATCTGTTGCCTCAGGGATCGAGACGTGGCTGCGCGATCCGTTATAGCCATGCGGATAAGATGCCTGTCATTTCGACTGCTAGTGATACGAGGCCGTTGGGATCCAGCACGGCTTTCCATATTACCCTCCTAAACCCACCGATTCCATATTCTGCTGACAGTCATTGGATCTCGACCAACGCGAGCAGCAATGTCGCGATACGATAAACTGCAATCGCGAAGCGATTTTCATCAAAGTCGGAAACGTGATGATACGCATTTCTCCTCCTTACACGAGGCATCACAACAACGTTTCTGATGGCTGGGTGTTGGGTGATGTCCTTAGGTTTAAGAAGTTCTAAGTTCTAGGGGACTGATGACCATAGATGTTAAGTCCCATAATGCTCAGAGCCATTTAATTTTTAACAACAACGTTTCACCAGGCAACGCTAGTCACCTGCTGTTTGTGTATGAGAAATCGGTTAGAAACTTTCCTCATGTCAGCACATTGTAGGTGTCGCCACCGGCGCCAACCTTCTGTGAATGCTCTGAAAAGCTAATGATTTGCATATCACAACATCTTCTTTCTGTCGGTTAAATTTCGCGTCTGTAGCACGTCATCTTAGTGGTGTAGCAATTTTAATGGCCAGTAGTGTAGAAAATAGTAAAAAATTATGTTTTAATGCATGTTGCATTAAGTTATAATATTACTTTGTTTGACTCTTAGAAAATATAATGAAAAGTTATTATCAAAAAAATTATTTTCAGAAACCTTACACTTAGCAAGTTTGAAATATAACTGTCAAAATCAGATTCCGTTTAAAAATAATCATAATGACACTAAGCAATATTACACAGAGGTATTAAATCAGAGGAAACAATCTATTTGCAAAATAGGTATAACATGAAATTTGTCCGAAGATTTTATAATTTCTCTGTGTTTACTTTGCTTTACTTTAGAGCCCTGCTTAGGATAACATGTTCAAATTTGCGTGAAATCTTATGGGACTTAACTGCTAAGGTCATTAGTCCCTAAGCTTACACACTACTTAACCTAAATTATCCTAAGGACACACACACACACACACACACGCATGCGCGAGGGAGGACTCGAACCTCCGCCGGGACCAGCCGCACAGCTTAGGATATTTCCGTAGGTTTTATTTCTGACAATTTGGTTCCTTGCTTAAGAAAATGAATATCTCACTTTTTTCCAGAAATTTCGTCTTTGAAAGTGTGTTCAGTGTCATTTCTCTCTGTCAATTGTACGGCCATTCTTCACAACCATTCTTCACAAGTCGTTACGAGTAAGCCCAAAGAAAGAAGCTTCCATAGCAAGGTACTAGTAAACCAGCTCTTATCAAACATTTTTATTCGCAATTGTAAGTCTATCTATTTTTGTTTTTGGTGCTTTGTCAGATGTGCTGTACTTCATATTACACAACCTCATATGTGTTCTTTCCGGAATACGAGACTGTTTACTGACCTTACTGCAACCAATCTTCTGTTTCTGAACAGCACCAATAGCTATAGTCATTTTAGATGGACTCTGTTTGCTTCGACAAACTTTCCCGATTATGCTATTAGAATCTGCAAGAGAATTCCAAGAGAAAAATAGCGTTTCCTAATGCAGACAGACTTTAAATGTGAAAAAGGGAAGGGTCAGTCTTAAAAGTCTGGACCTTACATTTTTGCTGAACATCTAAATGAGACGCTTCAATCACAAACTTTATCTCTAAATAATACTATTTAAGAACACATATTGGTTGACAGGGTTACCTAGCAATATCCAGGGGAAATAACGGAACATGTAGCACAATGTAAAAAGTTTTTCTATTGTCAGAACATGAAATTGCTAAGTGATAAGTCATAAGTGAAGCGGGGGACTCTTGCACCTAGCTTCAGAGTGCTGGAAGCCTAAACTACTGTTTACACTTGTCCGCAGTAGAGTTCAGGAGAATGCACAGCCAAGAGACTAGGGGATCCGATTTAGGGAAGGAGTCCACTTTATGACACTCTACATTTTTCACCGGTATTTTCAGTGTTATGAAGATTAAATTGAGGCAATTCTCCTGGGTTTTCCTTTATTATTGTTGTGGTCTTCAGTTCTGAGACTGGTTTGATACAGCTCTCCATGCAATTCTATCCTGTGCAAGCTTCTTCATCTCCCAGTACCTACTGCAACCTACATCCTTCTGAATCTGCTTAGTGTATTCATCTCTTGGTCTCCTACGATTTTTACCCTCCACGCTGCCCTCCAATACTAAATTGGTGATCCCTTGATGCCTCAGAACATGTCCTACCAACCGATCCCTTCTTCTGGTCAAGTTGTGCAACAAAATTCTCTTCTCCCCAATCCTATTCAATATTTCCTCATTAGTAATGTGATCTACCCATCTAATCTTCAGCATTCTTCTGCAACACCACATTTCGAAAGCTTCTATTCTCTTCTTGTCCAAACTATTTATCGTCCACGATCCACTTCCATACATGGCTACACTCCATACAAATACTTTCAGAAATGAGTTCCTGACACTTAAATCTATACTCGATGTTAACAAATTTCGCTTCTTCAGAAACGCTTTTCTTGCCATTGCCAGTCTACATTTTATATCCTCTCTACTTCGACCATCAGCAGTTATTGTGCTCCCCAAATAGCAAAACTCCTTTACTACTTTAAGTGTCTCATTCTCTAATCTAATTCCCTCAACATCACCCGACTTAATTCGACTACATTCTATTATCCTCATTTTGCTTTTGTTGATGTTCATCTTACACCCTCTTTTCAAGACACTGTGCATTCCGCTCAACTGCTCTTCCAAGTCCTTTGCTGTGTCTCTGACAGAATTACAATGTCATCAGCGAACCTCAAAGTTTTTATTTGTTCTCCTGGTCTTTAATATCTACTCCGAACGTTTCTTTTGTTTTCTTTATTCCTTGCTCAATATACAGATTGAATAACATCGGGGATAGGCTACAACCCTGTCTCACTCCCTTCCCAACCACTGCTTCCCTTCCATACCCCTCGACTCTTATAACTGCCATCTTGTTTCTGTACAAATTGTAAATAGCCTTTCGTTCCCTGTTTTTTACCCATGCCACCTTCAGAATTTCAAATAGAGAATTCCAATCAACATTGTCGAAAGCTTTCTCTAAGTCTACAAATGATAGAAACGTAGGTTTGCCTTTCCTTAACATTTCTTCTAAGATAAGTCGTAGGGTCAGTATTGCCTCATCTGTTCCAACATTTCTACGGAATCCAAACTGATCTTCCCCGAGGTCGGCTTCTAACAGTTTTTCCATTCGTCTGTAAAGAATTGGCATTAGTATTTTGCAGCTGTGACTTATTAAACTGATAGTTCGGTAATTTTCATATCTGTCAACACCTGATTTCTTTGGGATTGGAATTATTATATTCTTCTTGAAGTCTGAGGGTATTTCGCCTGTCTCATACATCTTGCACACCAGATGGTAGAGTTCTGTCAGGACTGGCTCTCCCAGGGGTGTCAGTAGTTCCAATGGAATGTTGTCTACTCCGGGGGCGTTTTTTCGACTCAGGTCTTTCATTGCTCTGTCAAGTTCTTCACGCAGTATCGTATCTCCCATTTCATCTTCATCTACATCCTCTTCCATTTCCATAGTATTGTCCTCAAGTACATCGCCCTTGTATAGACCCTCCATATACTCCTTCCACCTATCTGCTTTCCCTTCTTTGCTTAGAACTGGGTTTCCATCTGAGCTCTTGATGTTCATACAAGTGGTTCTCTTGTCTCCAAAGGTCTCTTTAATTTTCCTGTAGGCAGTATCTATCTTACCCCTAGTGTGATAAGCCTCTACATCCTTACATTTGTCCTTTAGCCATCCCTGCTTAGCCATTTTGCACTTCCTGTCTATCTCATTTTTGAGACGTTTGTATTACTTTTCGCCTGATTCATTTACTGCATTTTTATATTTTCTCCTTTCATCAATTAAATTCAATATTTCTTCTGTTACCCAAGGATTTCTACTAGCCCTCGTCTTTTTACCTACTTGATCCTCTGCTGCCTTCACTACTCCATCCCTCAAAGCTACCCATTCTTCTTCTACTGTATTTCTTACCCCTATTCCTGTGAATTGTTCCCTTATGCTCTCCTTGAAACTCTGTACAACCTCTGGTTCTTTCAGTTTATCCAGGTCCCATCTCCTTTAATTCCCACCAATAGATTGTGGTCAGAGTCCACATCTGCCCTTGGAGATGTCTTACAATTTAAAACCTGCTTCCTAAATCTCTGTCTTACCATTAAATAATCTATCTGAAACCTGTCAGTATCTCCAGGCTTCTTCCATGTATACAGTGGGTTTTTCTTTATAAAGGAATATTTGAAAATAGAGTTAAGTGCCTCTGGTTTTGCTTTGCAACCCTCAATTTTAGTTCCTTTTTCGCCGTGAGTGGCTGGACACTAACTTTGGTGCCACTAACAGTTTTTGTATACAATCAGAATTTCATCCTATTCGCGAAGGATCATTCGCCAATATTCTGTTACGGTAGTTGCTGAAGGCTTCACACATTGCACTCATGACAATCCAGACGCTTTTCTTTCGGTACCTATCTATAGTCCAGTGCTTTGTTTTACTCCTGTTTCTTTAGACGTGTTTTACACTGCCTGTATACCATGAAGGATCATGAACTGTTCTAGTGGGTACGTATCTATTCAGCGCGTGATCAACTATTATTCTAAGATTGAGCCGTAGTTCCTCTACATGCTCCTGTACTCAGTCAAAAGTTTCAAGCTCTTCATTGAGGGCCGGTCGGAGTGGTCGAGCGGTTCTAGGCGCTACAGTCCGGAACCGCGCGACCGCTTCAGTCGCTGGTTCGAATCCTGCGTCGGGCATGGATGTGCGTGATGTCCTTAGGTTAGTTAGGTTTAAGCAGTTCTAAGTTCTAGGAGGCTGATGACCACAGCAGTTAAGTCCCATAGTGCTCAGAGCCATTTGAACCATTTTCTTCATTGAGATATACGTTACTACTTCATCTAGCTTTGATGAATATTTAAGAGTACTTGCTTTTATTGCCTTTTTCACTTTTGTAATCATTGTTTGTAGGACTGCTTCATGATCACTGATACTGGTTTCGATGTGGACGTCTTCGAAGAGATCTAACATATTTCCATCATGTGTGGGATTCCGAATTATCTATTCTAGGTTGTTTTCAGAGAAGACACTTAATAATGTTTCACAGAAAGTCCCGTCACACCCAACTCTAACAAAACAGTAATTTTTCCTATTGATTGTTGGATGATTAAAGTCTCCTCCGGTGACGACACTATGATTGGAAAACTTAAATACTAATGAACCAAGTTTTTCTCTCAAGCTTTTGGTCATATCAGGAGATGAGTCTTGTGGTCAATAAAAGCATACAATTACAATTTTATGCCAGCCTCTGATACTGAGTCATGCCGAAACTATCTAGCAAGCAGTTTCAGTTTCTATCTCGGTGTATTTAAGTTTCTTGTCTACTGCTACAAATAGCCCAGCTCCATTTTCCATTAATCTATCCCTTTATACACGCTTTTAGTTTCAGGCTTTAAGCCGCTTTCTGTACCTAGTATTATATGAGCTTCATTGCTTTTTAGGAGTGTTTCAATCTCTGGCACTTGCTTGCGAACTCTTTGGCAGTTAGCAACTAGGATTTTAAAACTCTTTCCCACAGGGGGCCTTTCTTTCGATCTTACACTGATACTTGCAGGTCTCCTACAGCTGCCGTTATCTGGACTGAGTGTTCACCTAATCTAAAAAACCTTCACTTACACTCGCCTATCTGGGTAACATCCTGTTAAGTGTAGAGCACAGTTAACCTATTTAGAGGGCTCTTACAGTTCTCAACACTATAGCTTAAATCTACAGAGTCACAGTCTATTTTGTTGCAGACGTTCCCAATCTTTGGTTAAAACATTCTACTCAGAACCAGGAGGCTAAATTCTGGGAACAATGCCGCAAGCTGCGAGCTTCGTTGAAACTCTATGACCAAGGCTGGTATTCTCAACCTTCGCTGCCAGATCCCGGGATGATGTTAGCATGACCTCAGAGCCCTGACGACAGGCATCATCTGTCTCACATGCGTCACACTCAGCAATTGGTTACAGCCTGTTAGCTCAAGGCCTGCCGGAATAGCCCCCAACATGTTGGAAACAAGCGAGGTGCGCAGCGGTTAGCACTCAGGAGGACGTCGTTTCAAATCAGTCTCCGACCATCCCGATTTACGATTTCCGTGATTTTGCGAAATCGGTTGTTGCAAATTCCGGGATGATTCTATTGAAAAAGACGTGCCCAACTTCCTCCCTATCATTCTGTAATCCGAGCTTGTGCTCCGTCTCTCATGACCTCGCTATCGAGGGGACTTTAAACTCCAATCTTCCTTCCTTCAACACACTGAATGAGATCACCAGGCATACGTACTGAATGCAAGTGGGGTTCTTTCCCATTTCTTGCTGGCTTTTACCTAAGAAGTACCATTATTCGCTGTTTGTGAATCTCACTGGTTCAGTTTCGGTTTCAGGGAAAGACGGCACCTCGATCTTGTTTTGGGGATGGGTTCTCACAGGTACTCCCATGTTCCTATCTCCCCTGTACATGCCGCCTAGACTTATCATTGACATTACACTGACAGTTACGTTTACAAGTAGTGACAGATTCTGTACTTCCTGCAGAAGAGGCTTTACACTTAGGGCGATTTCTAGCGGTTTATGAACAGCAAATAACTCATCCCGTGCGCGAGAATAACACATGCAGTGGGAAAGCATTGTGTCGGGTGCAGTATTTTCAGACCAGTAAAAAGGTAAATTTAAATTAAACTTGCTGATTTTCTTGTCCTTTATGTTACCTGCAGCTCGTTAGAACTGAAGCCATTTAAATCCCAAACTAGATACCTGTTAGGACAACAGAAAGACTTGGTACAAAATTTTCCTGAGTTTCTGCTCACTGAAAAGTCGACAACAATTAGGATGAATGCAGACAATATAGACTCCCGATGAAAGATAACACTAGTGGGACGCAGTACATTAGTCAATTTCTAGAGAATATACACTTTCAATCGCCCGTAAACTTCCGAAAATTCTTAAAAATGTATATTGATTCACGTTGATATACAATGAAATTCGGGGTGAACAAGTCTTTAAACGATGACACAACTGGTGCATTTAATTTTCATAAAAAATGATAATTACATATGAGTTATAAGTTTCCTTTAATTTACGTCTATGGTCACAAACTTTTCTGTTTAACAGATTACCGGTTTCGGTCTTTAATGACCATCATCAGATCTGTCTCATATGTATTTGATGATTCTGGTGCTGATTCTGCAATTAACAATTGACTTTGTCACTATGGCTGCAGTGCATTAGGACTTTGTTTTTATGAGACTGATCTGATGATGGTCATTAAAGACCGAAACCCGTAATCTGTTAAATAGAAAAGATTGTGACCATAGACGTAAATTAAAGGAAACTTATTACATATACGGGCCACTGTGGTTTCGCGACGATGTCGCAGCTTGTGAAACATATGAGTTAGTTTGACGATTGTTATATTTAAATGATGTAGGTAATCGAATCGAAAATAAAGGAGAAAAGTTAATGACTGGAGCGAGACTCAAACCAGCGATTACCACTTTCGAGATAGTCACCTGGTCCGTCGAAAACCATCCCAACATTGGTTGGTACTGGGAGAACATCAAAGTCGATTATCGTGAAAATTTTTGAGAGTTGCTTCGAATTGCTCTGGGAAACTGATACTTGAGTGCCAAAATTTATGGAACATAAATATAAAGAGAAGAATACAAAACTTGAATTGCCGTGTGGTCCCCTTGTCAGTAGTTCTCTCCGTTCTTCCACTCTTGTCAGTACCTCCTTATTTTTTCGCCGTATCCATTCAACTTATTCTTTTCACTTTCCGCCACGCCCACTTCTTTATACAATTCATCGTCTGAAATGAAACTGGAAATTTTATAAAAATGGTACACTGCCATACTGGACAACACTCTATACCCGTGGTCGTTAAACTGCGGTCCGATAAAGTTTCGCGCGGCCCGCAGTTCTTAGGCGTTTTTTACAATAACACGCATCTGGCAACTAACAGCTGAATCCAGAATCGTCAACTAACGTTAAGAGCTTCTTAAGATGGTAATTTTCCTGTTCAATAACAAACAAAAATATTTATAGAGATTGTAATGTTTTAAGATGTGCTTAATTTTAATAGATGTTTGTGCATTCAGGCGCGAGCTAAGAAAAGTTGGCCGCTTACCCCAGGGCCAGAGGGATATGTAGCGCGGCCACTGCAACGTTAGAGGATGTGAGGGGGGAGGAGGGGACGAGGTGTTTTATAGGGTTAGAGGGTGTGAAAGGAGGGGGGGGGGGGCGGGGTGTTTATTGTTGTGTTCCTGTACTGACAACTCAGGGGCGTACGCCACTGTTGTTGTTTAGCTGCTGTGGTATAAATTGCCAGTGGAAGTAATATGGATTCGCGACTGCGCATTCCAGAGATGGTTATCTTCTAGAAATTAAGTTATGACAATTGTAATACAATTCAATCAGTAGAAGAAATATGACATTCAGAAAATGTAGTAAACATTTGTGATCGTGTCTCATATTGCATAATGCATTAAAATTAACGTTATGAATAAGTTGGTCATCCGCTGAGACAGCAGAATAGCACGTCGTCAGGCAATTACAGTGCGCCAACGTTGGGATCGCTGAACTGTCTGAAACAAGGAACAATCGAGACAAAGTGTTCCAAATGGTGCCGTCTTTTAGCGATCAGTACCATAAGATCAGGGGGCAACTTATCGTACCCATACTATCGCTAGTCTATTGGGGAACCTTAACATACTAAACTCATGTTAAAAAAAAAAAGCAGCACACCTTGAACGATAGAGATAGGACGTTCCTATTCTCAGACCATGTACATTAGTATGTTCTGTAGAAATGATTAGCCTTTCAGTCACTTCGATTCAGCATGTCTCCTATTACCTAGTAGGCACAGGGTCCGCCATGGGCTCTGATAACTTTTTCCATGCGTGATGGCATCGATGCCCATAAGACACGAATGCCATACTGTAGTATAGCTATCCACGCTGCATTCACCTGGTTTCAAAGTTTATCTCTGGTGTTTGGTGTTTGGCTTTGTGTCACAGCGCTACACTCTTTGTTTGCCGTATCCTACACATTTTCGATCGGTGACAAGTCTGGTGATCTGTGGTAGGCCAGGGGAAAAGGCTGACATCCTTTGACACCAAGAGGGCACATGTTCGTGCAGCAACATGTGGTCGTGCGTGTATTGCCTTGCTGAAAAATGGCGTCTGGAGTGTTGTGCAGAAAGGGTATGTCTACGGGGCGCAGGATGTCATTCACGTAGGTCACACCGGTCACATTGCTCTGAACACGCACCAGTTATGTTTTGTGGTTGTACCCAACTGCACCCCACACTAAGGCTTTGGGTTGGCGCTTTATGTCTTGTGAGATTGCAGTTACTGTGATGCCGCTGCCCCTGTCTGCAGCGAAGAAAACTACGGACGTAATTTTCAAACAAAAAGAACCCTGATTCGTCCGAAAATGCCATTCCTGTATACAGTGAAGTCATTACATACACCATTGCCGTCTAGCACGTTTCTGCACATTCGTCAAAGATAGGCGAAGAAGTGAACGAAGTGTAATGTAACCCATGTCGTAATAAACGGCGACGGACTGTCACCACTGATAGTGTACGTTGTGTTACGCTGTTCCACTGTTGCGCCAGAGCCGACGAAGATGCAGATCTCTCCTGCAATGCCATGCGGATGAGGTGTCGATCTTCTCGGGAGGTAATCCTGGTGGTGCGACCCTAGCCATCTTGCCGTGTTCTTTGGCCCTCTGTGAACCATTCTACATATACCCGTTGCCCTGCCGAAACACTTCGTCCCACACGAGCAGCGATTTTTCGGATGGATGCATCACATTCTCCCATGCCAATTTGACGGTACGGTACAAACTTCTGCGAGGCATCCTGCGCGTCTGCCCAAATCACTCTGACCCATAACCTTCGGTTTATAGCGACAACGAGAGCCACAGGCATATTTTACCAGTACGTGGTATTGTACCGCGATATCGATGTTGACCTTGAACCCACTGGCCGACATGGTTCAAATGCAAAGCATTTTTGCAGAACATACTAATGTACATGTCCTGTGAATATGAACATACTAACTCTAGTTGTTTAAGGTGTTCTGATTTTCTGATCATAAGTGTACTTTATATAGGCTACCAATCGATAATACGATCGGTAGATACGCCGCCCGAGGTGCGGTCCCGTAATGTCAGTATTGGTTCTTGGCCTTAAAAGTTTGACGACCATTGCTCTATACCAAACAATATATCAGTCTTTCCTTCAAATCTCTGATAACGTCGCTGAAAGAATAGTCTCTGTTTCACTATCTCTGTAGCTTATAAAAATATACACAATCTGATCAAAAGTATCCGGACACCTGGCTGAATCCTGCCTCGGACATGGATGTGTGTGATGTCCTTAGGTTAGTTAGATTTAAGTAGTTCTAACTTCTAGGGAACTGATGACAGCAGATGTTAAGTCCCATAGTGCTCAGAGCCATTTGAACCATTTTTTAACCTGGCTGAAAATGACTTACAAGTTCGTGGCGCCCTCCTTCGGTAATGCTGGAATTGCATACGGTGTTGGCTCACCCTTAGCCTTAATGACGGCTTCCACCTCCGCAGGCATACGTTCAATCAAGTTCAAATGACTCTAAGCACTATATGACTTAACATCTGAGGTCATCAGACCACTAGACTTAGAACTACTTAAACCTAACTAACGTAAGAACATCACACTCATCCATGCCCGAGGCAGGATTCGAACCTGCGATCGTAGCAGCAGATCGGTTCCAAACTGAAGCGCCTAGAACCGCTCGCCCAGAGTGGCCGGCTTTAATTAAGTGCTGGTAGGTTTCTTGGGGAATGACGGCCCATTCTTTATGGAATGCTGCACAGAGGATAGGTATTAATATCGATTGGTGAGAGCTGGTAGGAAGTCGGCGTTAAAAAAGAAAATAGAAAAAAGACAGCCCAAACGTGTTCTATAGGATTCAGGTATTCAGGTCAGGACTCTGTGCCGGCCGGCCGTTGTGGCCGAGCGGTTCTAGGCGCTTCACTCCGGAACCGCGCTGCTGCTACGGTCGCAGGTTCGAATCCTGTCTTGGGCATGGATGAGTGTGATATGCTTAGGTTAGTTAGGTTTAAGTAGTTCTACGTCTAGGGGACTGATGACCTCAGATGTTAAGTCCCATAGTGCTAACAGCCATTTGAACCACTTTTCTCTGTGCCGGCCAGTCCATTACAGGGAAGTTGTTGTCTTGTAACCGCTCCGCCACAGGCCGTGCATTAAGAACAGGTGCTCGATTGTGTTGAAAGATGCAGTCGCCATCGCCAAATTGCTCTTCAGTGGCAAGAAGCAAGAAGGTGCCTAAAACATCAATGTAGGCCTGTGTTGTGATATTGCCACGCAAATCAACAAGGAGCGCAAGGCCCCTTCATGAAAACCACGACCACACCGTAACACCACCGCCTTCGAATTGTACTGTTGGCACTACTACGCTGACAGGGGATGTTCACAGGGGATTCGTCACTCAACACAACGTTTTTCCACTGTTCAATCGTCCAATGCTTACGCTCCTTACGCAAAGCGAGGTGTCGTTTGGCGTGATGTGTGGCTTATGAGCAGCCGCTCGACCATCAAATTCAAGTTTTCTCTCCTCCCGCCTAACTGTCATAGTACTTGCAGTGGATCCTGTTGCAGTTCGGAATTCCTGTGTGATGGTCTAGCTAGATGTTTGCCTATTACACGTTACGACCCTCTTCATCGGTCGGTGGTGTCTGTCAGTCAACAGACGAGATCGGCATGTATGCTTTTGTGCTGTACGTGTCCCTTTCCGTTTCCACTTCTTTATCACATCGGAAACCGTGGACCTAGGGATGTTTAGGAGTGTGAAAATCTCGCGTACAGGCGTTTGACACAGGTGACACCCAATCACCTGACTACGTTCGAAGTCCGTGAGTTCCACGGAGCGCTCCATTCTGCTCTCTCACGATGTCTATTAACTACTGAGGTCGCTGATATGGAGTACCTGTCTGCAGATGCAGCACAATGCACCTAACATGAAAAACTTATGAATTTGGGAGTTTCCGGATATTTTTGATCAAATAGTGTATGTATGTTCAACGACTCTTCCTAAATTACTGGATCGATTTCGACCAAATTTGGTACACATATCACTTGCGTGAAGAGTTTGACAGAGCACTGAAAGACCTGAGTCGAAACAAGGCCCCCGGAGTAGACAACATTCCATTGGAACTACTGACGGCCTTGGGAGAGCCACTCCTGTCAAAACTCTACCATCTGGCGAGCAAGATGTATGAGACAGGCGAAATACCCTCAGACTTCAAGCAGAATATAATAATTCCAATCCCAAAGAAATCAGGTGTTGACAGATGTGAAAATTACCGAACTATCAGTTTAATAAGTCACAGCTGCAAAATACTAACGCGAATTCTTTACAGACGAATGGAAAAACTGTTAGAAGCCGACCTCGGGGAAGATCAGTTTGGATTTCGTAGAAATGTTGGAACACGTGAGTCAATACTGTCCCTACGACTTACCTTAGAAGCTAGATTAAGGAAGGGCAAACCTACGTTTCTAGCATTTGTAGAGTTAGAGAAAGCTTTTGACAATGTTGATTGGAATACTCTGTTTCAAATTCTGAAGGTAGCAGGGGTAAAATACAGGGAGCGAAAGGCTATTTACAATTTGTACAGAAACCAGATGGCAGTTATAAGAGTCGAGGGACATGAAAGGGAAGCAGTGGTTGGGAAGGGAGTGAGACATGGTTGTAGTCTCTCCCCGATGTTATTCAATCTGTATATTGAGCAAGCAGTGAAGGAAACAAAAGAAAAATTCGGGGTAGGTATTAAAATCCATGGAGAAGAAATAAATATGTTGAGGTTCGCCGATGACATCGTAATTCTGTCAGAGACAGCAAAGGACTTGGAAGAGCAGTTGAACGGAATGGATAGTGTCTTGAAAGGAGGATATAAGATGAACATCAACAAAAGCAAAACGAGGATAATGGAATGTAGTCGAATTAATTCGGGTGATGCTGAGGGAATTAGATTAGGAAATGAGACACTTAACGTATTAAATTAGTTTTGCTATTTGGGGAGCAAAATAACTGATGATGGTCGAAGTAGAGACGATATAAACTGTAGACTGGCAATGGCAAGGAAAGCGTTTCTGAAGAAGCGAAATTTGTTAACATCGAGTATAGGTTTAAATGCCAGGAAGTCATTTCTGAAAGTATTTGTATGGAGTGTAGCCATGTATGGAAGTGATACATGGACGATAAATAGTTTGTACAAGAAGAGAATAGAAGCTTTTGAAATGTGGTGCTACAGAAGAATGCTGAAGATTAGATGGGTAGATCACATAACTAATGAGGAAGTATTGAACAGGATTGGGGGGAAGAGAAGTTTGCGGCACAACTTGGCTAGAAGAAGGGATCGGTTGGTAGGACATGTTCTGAGGCATCAAGGTATCACCAGTTTAGTATTGGAGGGCAGCGTGGAGGGTAAAAATCGTAGAGGGAGACCAAGAGATGACTACACTAAGCAGATTCAGAAGGATGTAGGTTGCAGTAGGTACTGGCAGATGAAGAAGCTTGCATTAGATAGAGTAGCATGGAGAGCTGCATCAAACCAGTCTCAGGACTGAAGACCACAACTACAACATCAATCACTTGCTGTCTGGAAAGAAACACTGTGGGAATAAGAATTACTTACTTCTCAAAGAGGAAACTTTTTCTCGCTGACACTCCCTACAAAAGGATGAAAGGAAAAACATTTATCGCTCACTACAGTTTCACTGTTTATATAGCGATACTTTAGCATCAAGCATGACGTTTTCGAGTATTATTTCATTACTGCTCCGTCTCTTCGCAACACGATTTGTATAGAGAACCCTTATATACCATTAAATGTGACTGCAAAACTGTATCATTGTATTACACATCGTTCAGTAGATAAGACGTCGTAAACGCTGTGATGTGTGAAAAACTAGGTTTTCTTAAAACTTAGCGCAAATTGGGTAAACTATACTCATACAGCGGGCGATAATGAGTGCACTTAGCGACTTTCAACAGGCTGTAAACATAATTTCAAACCTTTCGTATGTTACATGATAAACATCAGGTATTTAACACATTGACTCGTTTGTGAAATCGTTAGATGATTCACGCTCTTTTATACAGGTCAGTTCGATCCTTAAAGGAATCGGGTGTTTCCTGGTTACTCACTGCCTAGAAATAAGAGTGGTGGTATTAAGAACCGCCTACATGCTGTAGTGGTGGGAATGAAACTGGGGGTGGCGTTGAAGCATAACTCAGGATCACCTGGAGCAATTTCAGGCAAATTCTTAGATATATGAATTACTATTTGTATAAAAATGCTGTTGGGGGGGGGGGGGGGTGTTGAAATTCTCCTCTACGATTAGGGGCGGGGGTGTGGATGAGAAGGTGTGTGGTGGAGAAGTTCGAAAAATAGCTGTTGGTGGTATTTATTTCTTGTATTTACTTAACTTAGATTACTTTTAAAATATGAAATGCAGTTTTTCTCTTATTTGCGCTGTTCACTGTGTCAAACAGGCCACGAGAATAAGCGGGTGCATGTTTCGGGACCTGAGTTCAAGCCACATGGCTGAACGCCACATATAAATTTAACACTCTGACCGTCAATTTTATTTCGAAATCATTTCTGTATGGTTATTGTAATTAATGTCTTAGTCAGAAGAAACAATATAAAAAGAATATTTCACCGTTTAGTTTCCCAAGGGGGTTAGGGGTGTGAGTGGAGGAGGAGGTTAGGACATCAGTATTGTACCGCCAGGGTTTGAGAAGACGACTGTGTAAAACCTACAAGACATACTGATAACAGAAACACCAGTAAACAGAACTCTCTCTGAGTTTTTAAAACACACTACAAATGCTCAATGTCGCTTCGTTTGTGATGTGGCAAGCGCCGATTCATGTGTCGGCGCAAAGGCAGCCCACTTTGAGAGTCTATCTGAACGTGTGAACTTATTCGGTGGGACAATATGGTGACAAGGATTAATAGTGAAATTTGATGACAGCAAAATCTGCAGGTGCAGTCTGTAATAATAAGTATTCTGCTAACCATTAGCAGACTTACCTTTACCAGTGGACCGAGCGAGGTGGCGCAGTGGCTAGTACACTAGAATCGCATTCGGGAGAACGACGGTTCAGTCCAGCGTCCGGCCATCCTGATTTTGGTTTTCCGTGATTTCTCTAAATCGCTCCAGGCAAATGCGGGGTTGGTTCCTTTGAAAGGGCACGGCCGACTTCTTTCCTCTTCCTTCCCTAATCCGATGAGACCGATGACCTCGCTGCCTGGTCTCCTCCCCAAAAACAACAACCTTTACCAGTGGGACAGTGATACGCAGCAATAACAAGCAACAAATTTCAATCAGTTCCCTGATAACGTATCGTGGGACACATACGTCCTGTTGTGAGTCAGAGGGTTGACGCTCTCCATAGAGTCGTGTGGTGTAAAACAGTAGAGAATCTGTCATACATATGTGTAACATGGTCACATATGCGTATGGTTGACAAGGCTCTGAGCACTATGGGACTTAACATCTGAGGTCATCAGTCCCCTAGACGTAGAACTACTTAAACCTAACTAACCTAAGGACATCACACACATCAATTCCCGAGGCAGGATTCGAACCTGCGACCGTAACAGTAGCGCGGTTCCGGACTGAAGCGCGTAGAACCGCTCGGTCACAACGCTTCTGCGTACATTCAACATCCCACCTAAGACACTGGATCGATTTCACCCAGACTTGGTAAACATATTACTTACTATCTGTGGAGAAGTACTGGGGGTTAGGGTGTTAACGGCGGGATGCACAGAGAAGTGTAAGGGGAAGGAGAGGTGGACATAGATAGTGTGATGGGGAGATCAGCAGATAGAGATGGACAGAGAGAGAGGGAGGAGGGAGAGGAGGAGTAAATGAACAGATAGGAGGGGGGATGAGATGGACAGAGAGGTGGGAGAGGAGGAGATGAACAGGGAGAGGCAGGAGGAGGTGAGAGAGAAAAAGGCGGAGGAGAGGTGGACAGAGAGAGAGAGAGGCAAGGAGTAAACGCTGGATTTCTCAGCTAATTAGTATTACGTATTGTGTGTGCAGGAAGCTGTTTCTTTTTCAATATTTATTTATTTTTTATTTATTTATTTATTGTTCCGTGGGACCAAATTAAGGACAAGTCTCCATGGTCATGGAACGAGTCAATACATGAAATTATAACACAATTGTATAAACAGATAAAATGAAATATAAGAAGGATATTCGGGCGACAAGTCGTAAGTTTAAATAAAGAAAATAACAATGTAACACTAGAATTTGCTTAATTTTTTAGCTCTTCCAGTAGCTCCTCGACAGAATAGAAGGTGTGAGCCATGCGGAAACTCTTCAGTTTAGACTTCAAAGTGTTTGGGCTACTGCTAAGATTTTTGAGTTTTTGTGGGAGCTTACTGAAAATGAATGCAGCAGAATACCTCACTCCTTTCTGCACAAGAGTCAAGGAAGTGAATTCCACATGCAGATTGGATTTCTGCCTAGTAGTAACTGAGTGAAAGCTGCTAACTCTTGGGAATGAGCTAATATTGCTAACAACAAACGACATTAAAGAAAATACATACTGTGAGGGCAATCTCAGAATTCCCAGATTATTGAATAGGGGTCGACAAGAGGTTTTCGAACTTACACCACCTATAGATCGAACAGCCCGTTTTTGAGCCAAAAATGCCCTTTTTGAATCAGAAGAATTACCCCAGAAGATAATACCATACGACATAAGAGTATGAAAATATGCGAAGTAGACTACTTTTCGTGTTGAACTGTCACTTATTTCAGATATGGTTCTAATGTTAAATAAAGCAGCATTTAGTTTCTGAACAAAATCCTTTCCGAACGCATAGGAACTTGAACTGTTCCGTCTCGCTTATAATATGGCCATTCTGTCTGATCAAAATATCGGTTCTTGTTGAATTGTGAGTTAGAAACGGTAAAAACTGAGTCTTACTGTGA
The DNA here is from genome assembly GCF_023897955.1 of Schistocerca gregaria. NCBI lineage: Eukaryota > Metazoa > Arthropoda > Insecta > Orthoptera > Acrididae > Schistocerca > Schistocerca gregaria. The sequence continues at coordinate 1,010,249,433 of NC_064920.1, read as the reverse complement.
TTTGGCATCAAATTATTTTCCACAAGGCACGAACTTATTTCATGAACTACATTACTTGATACTGTTTCAGTATTATACACAAGATCCTTCACTACCAAGCTGGTGTCATCAGCAAACATAAATATTTTTGAATCACCTGTAATACTAGAAGGCATATCATTTATATAAATAAGGAACAGCAGTGGCCCCAGCACTGACCCTTGGGAAACGCAGCACTTAACAGTGCCCCATTGGGACTGAACATCACTACCACTATAAATATTGTGGAGAATTACCTTCTGCTTTCTGTTCTTAAAGTAAGAGGCGAACCAATCGTAAGTTACTCCCCTTACTCCATAATGGTCCAACTTCTGCAGTAACATTTTGTGGTCAACACAGTCAAAAGCCTTCGTTAAATCAAAATAAGTGGTTCAATAGTTCAGTGCCAGCTGCCTTGCCTCAGTGGTAAAACCGGATTCCGTCAGATCACCGAAGTTAAGCACTGTAGGGCACTTGGATAGATCACCGTCCGGGTCTGACGAGCGGTGTTGGCAAGTGGGGTGCACTCAGCCCTTCTGAGGCCAATTGAGTAGCTACTTGATTGAGAAGCAGAGGTTCTGGTCACGGAAACTGACGACGGCCGTGAGAACAGTGTGCCGACGACATGCCTCTCTATATCTGCATCCACTGGTGGGTATCAGCAGAGGACGCAACGGAGGTCGGTCGGACTGTTGGGCCTTAAACCGTCGGCACACGGACCGTGCTGTCGAACGTTAACGTTGAGCGTGCCGAGTTCAACGTGCTGCTGAACTCTTAGGAACGATGCGACTTGTGCATACGGTACGTGGGCCCCAACGTGGTATACGCGATCGCAACGCACTACAGCGGCAGTTGAGAGATGTTTCAAGTTCGTAAATCACACTGTTTACTCAACGGGCATTCGTAAAATTCCCACGTTAGCTCTAGTGAAACGCACATTTCCTCCATCGTCCACGAAAAGGAAAGTACCATGTCCAATCAATAAGGATACAGGCTTATAAAACTTCCATTACGAACAGTGCGGTACAAATTTGGAGTACTTCTCCACACAAGGTAAACACTATTTCATTATTCCCACATTTTAGTAAAACCCCAAGATCAGTCTTACATAATCGCTGTTCCTACCCAGTAGCAGAATCTTTGCAACATATGAATTACGAAGCGTAAAAGAAAAAGGAGCAAAGTATCTTTATATAAGTAGCGCAATCTGTCCTGTAGGTTAAGCCAATCGAACAAAGTCACCCCTCAAAAAAAGGTGAACTTATATTTACATAACATCAAATATTATAGGATATACTTATGTTAGACTAATAATAAAGTATCAGAACCTAATAAAAACACGAATGTTAGGAATAAAAATATGAAAGTGTTAGGACGCGAACCACTGCACGAAGAAACATTCGTTACCGGACAGAGACGCTATCCATTACACTTAACCAACAACGAGTTTCGTATACTTAATCATATTGTGTTACCACTTGTTAAAAACGTTAATCGTACATCTACATTTACATGACTACTCTGCAATTCACATTTAAGTGCTTGGCAGAGGGTTCATCGAACCACAATCATACTATCTCTCTACTATTCCACTCCCGAACAGCGAGCGGGAAAAACGAACACCTAAACCTTTCTGTTCGAGCTCTGATTTCTCTTATTTTATTTTGATGATCATTCCTACCTATGTAGGTTGGGCTCAACAAAATATTTTCGCATTCGGAAGAGAAAGTTGGTGACTGAAATTTCGTAAAAAGCTCTCGCCGCGACGAAAAACGTCTATGTTATTAATTGAAATTTAACTACAACAAATTGTACAAAGAACAATTCGTTTTTTGTGGATCTTCAGTGTGTCGCTGCCTTCCAATAGCCTACTCTCATAATACGTAAGTTTAAAACAATTATTTTGCCACGAATATGATGTGTCGCATTATTTTATTGGAACGAATCACACAACTAACAATAGGTTTTCCAGTGATTCTCAATTTGCTGGTGCTCAGAAACAGCATATATACATATAGGCTTGAAATGAATGCCAATATGGCCCCTCACAACTCTGTACTGAAGGGAGGCGGCGTTCGTGTGACGTAGGTGGCGTTGTGCCATCTGATTGGTCAACGCTCAGACGCACGCTCAGAATATCTGACATGCCAGATATTGTTCTGCACGTTCGGAAAGATTCCCGAGCGTGCTATTCCACGCTCTGACGCCAGAAACTCGGCACGCTCAACGCTCAACGTTCGGATGCACGGTCCGTGTGCCGACGGCTTTAGGGTGCCCCTTCGCACAGAGTTTAGTTTCTGGTTTAGTTTTTCAATTGTTCAGTAAACAATTAGGGGCGTGTTCACGGAGCAGGTAGATGAGGTTCTGCGAAAGAGAGCAGTGTAGGCTGGCGCCATCCCGTGTGGCGTGTCAGGCCCGGTGCTGGCGGCGCGGCGAGAGTTGCCGTCTCGCTCCCATAAAGCCGGCAGCTGTCGGCGTGCGCGCTCAGACACAGGCTCGCCCACCCAGCTGCTCGCCGGCGCTACTCGCTACCCGCTACCCGCTGCTCGCCACTCGCTACTCTCTGCAGACATGCACGGCCTCCTGGTGAGTACCCGCCAGCCACCAGCCGTGTGGCTGTCTCCGAGACTACAGCAGACGTTACCGGCAGTGACGCCCGCAACACGTCATCTACTGTAAACGTCTGAAGAGTTGTGAATAATCTATGCGAGATTCCTAGTGTGTACGACAACTTGGAGGTGTAGGCTTCTGAAAACTCGGAATTTACTCTGTGTATAAGTATATTTAGACCTTGTCATCTTTGAAAGATTCTACTTAGAGCAGAACGTAGTTTTTTTGCGTCTGTTGTTTACCTTTATATGTTTCGGTGGTGTCACATCATCATCAGTGTCCTTTTCCCTCGTCGACAACAAAACACGAGGAATATAGGGTGAAAATATATGTAGATTCCGATTATGGTCATTAGACTGACAGAACTGTTTCAACAAAAACGTATACCGTAACAGATGATTTAGTTGTACGCGTCGCTGGCTATGTTGTTTAGTAGTGGTGATAATTTTGTACAGTTTCTGATCTGCAACCAACAAGGAATGTTTTACAATGCTGTGCTTTCTATGAAACGAAAAACTCGCTAAATTGAAACTACTGGTGTTGGATCCGTGTTCTCACTTTATAGTGGTTATTTAACTTACTTTCATACATGTCTTGCAGTGAACATATAAGAACACGAAATTCAATGAAACATGTGTAGGTAAATAGTGAACATCGACGTATTGTCTTTTACTCTAGGCGAAATTCGCAAAATATATTTGATTTTTGCTCCAATACCGACACGAATAATGAGTTTTGTGGAGAAAATCCTACTAAAATGAATATTTGTGTACGGCTATGGAAAGAATTCAGTTATGGAACTGTCTCGCTATTGGCAAGTGAATTGTTGGTAATAGTCTAAAATCTTAGATCTTATAATTAGATTGCATTAACACAGTATTTAAAACTATCCCATGGAAGAAATACCGTCGTTCCAACATTAAAAAGTGTAACATTTTTATAATACAAATATTTCCAAATAAATTTCACACGAATAGTTATATAAAAAGTTTCATTAATTAATGACTATAGCTGATTAATGCTACAATAGATCACGCACTGTTACATAGCAGATAGAGAATGTAACTCCTTATGGTGGTTAGAATATGCCATTCCTCCGACGTCTGTGTCATTAGGATTGGAGAACAGGTTCACTGGGACAAGGTTATGAAAGGTAATTTGCAAGAATACAAATGAAAAAAATTGGAAAATCACTCTGTGCCCTTAATATAGAACTGAATTCAGTTTAAGTTACATATTTCATTAAACACTATCATGGACGAGTCCTTACTACACCCTTGTTGAACAGAAAGTGCACTTCGTTTATAAGGACATGAACGTTGTCGGTATGTTAAAATATTAACGTTCCTCTTGGCCATTACTTGGCAAGTGTGTTGGAAGGCTTTTAATGCCGTGTTGTTGAATATCAACATTTCATCGTGCAGGCGAACTCGTCACATCTGTCGTATTGCCACATTTGAGAAACAGGTGATTCTTTTCTGCTTTAAGGAAGGGAGGGTTTGCAGCGAATTGACGCATGGTGCACGGAATGGCAATTGAATCTCAATGTAGACAAGTGTAACGTGCTGCGAATACATAGAAAGATAAATCCCTTATCACTTAGCTACAAAATAGCAGGTCAGCAACTGGAAGTAGTTAATTCCATAAATTATCTGGGAGTACGCATTAGGAGTGATTTAAAATGGAATGATCATATAAAGTTGATCGTCGCTAAAGCAGATGCCAGACAGATTCATTGGAAGAATCCTAAGGAAATGCAATCCTAAAACAAAGGAAGTAGCTTAAAGTACACTTGTTCGCCCACTGCTTGAATACTACTCAGCATGTGTGGGATCCGCACCAGATAGGGTTGATAGAAGAGATAGAGAATATCGAACGGAGAACAAGCGCGCCTCGTTACAGGATCATTTAGTAATCGCGAAAGCGTTACGGAGATGATAGATAAACTCCAGTGGAAGTCTCTGCAGGAGAGACGTCCAGTAGCTCGGTACGGGCTTTTGTTAAAGTTTCGAGAACATACCTTCGCCGAAGAGTCAAGCAGTATATTGCTCCCTCCTACGCATATCTCGCGAAGAGACCACGAGGATAAAATCAGAGAGATTAGAGCCCACACAGAAGCATACCGACAATCCTTCTTTCCACGAAAAATACGAGACTGGAATAGAAGGAAGAACCGATAGAGGTACTCAGGGTACCCTCCGCCACACACCGTCAGGTGGCTTGCGGAGTATGGATGTAGATGTAGAAATAACCGGTCAGTTACAATGTAGCGATGGTTAATTCGTTATAGCTAACGAGTGCAACGCCCGTATTATCTCCGCTAAGAATTTTTTGGATCTTTTTTCGTAGAATATTATCCGCAGTAAACACGGGCTGAAGTTATGTCGTTTTCAGGCTCACCTCAAGAATTTTCAGTGACTACAGAAGATAATTCTCTAGAGCAGTTTTTAAGTAACTTGGCAATCCATATTTAAGAATTGTTTTCAACTATTTCATACGTTGTCTTTCGTAACTGTGTTAGAAAATGGAAGCCTATGGTTTTGAAATATTTCATGTGGTTGAAAGTTAGATACGATTCTTTCAAAGGTTTTAATGCTGGTATAATGTTTTGAATTTTAGACATATGAAAACGCTACTATGTATCGTTTTAACTTCTTATTGGTAGGTCAGACTGGCATATTTTAGTCAGCTATTCCTTATGAGAAGAAATGTGAGCCTGTTATTTTGGCACGAAGTTTTTTTATTCTCGTCCATTTTTCAGCCGCAGAGCGTTCTGTAAACCTCACAACACAGGCAATATCGGCCAGGTGCACTTAATTACCACTTGGGCTATTCTGGTCGACTGCACATCACACCTATAGCAGAGATAGATGCAGGAAAAAGGTCTAAAGATACCGGGGTATTAAGCGCTTGCAGACAATGGATCTGCAAATGCCAATTTCGTAATTTCGCTGGACACGTGAGAAAACTGGCAGATATCTCGGCGGACTGACGTTTACGGAGTGTGTTGCAGAGCGTTGGGTGAAAGGGCAATAACGTCGCGAGACTTTCTAAAGCGCACTTTAGCCAACAATGACACCTTGTGCTCCGAGACTGTGGACCTTTGGTCTTCCGCTTTGGTTGCGTCAGCTGCACGGCGTTCCAGTGTTGATCTCCGATCGCGTTATACATAACGATCCCATACGAGGCGGCTGGCGCTATTTACGTGTTCTGACAAAGGTTCTCCAGTAGAGTTTTTGAGATACCTTCCCAACAGTCTCCGACTGTTTGGTACTGACCTCTTTTACATTAATCTAGACCATTGGTCCTCATCATACTAAATTTAGGTTGTGATTAGTCTTAGGACGGCAACAGAAAAATATCTAATAGTGCTAAGAAATGGTTGTGGGTTACAGGTTACCTATTCAAATATCTATGATGGATATTTCATGTTGTTTTTACTTGCACTGATATGGTCACCGTTACAGATAAAATCTGATAAATATTCCGTTCGCGCCAAAATTTTTATGTGAGGCTTATAAATTTTTTTCTGTCCCCACGGATTCATTGAAAATAAGAAGGTGTTCGTCGACTTGTATGCTGAAAGACTCTTACTGCTACACGCTGTCGTGCCATGTTAAGTGTCCGGAAATAAAGTGGAGTTGCAAAAAAAAATAAAAAATAATGAGACTGTAATTTGCAATCACGATCTGGATTTATTCTTGCACCAATATAGCTCGTATTAGGAACGATTCACAATTGATTTTTACAATTTTTTAAAAAAGTTACCAGCGTTTCCACTGGTTTATTGATATGTAGTTGCTTTTTATCTTGTACTATCGTTTCATCTGATGCTCCTGTTAAATCCAGTATCTTTGATAATATGTTATCTATTCTAATCATCATCTATACCATATTTTTCTTGTTTTCCACTTACCAGTACTAAGCTATACCCTTCTACACGACAACTACATACAGTAACAGGTCCGATATGATTGTATGGATTTTCTAGTGCGTTTTTAATTTGTATAGTATTTCTAGCATTTTTCCGCTTTGTTCTTTAACTTTTATTTACTTTTTAACAACAGTCTGTAGCATTCCATTTGAAATTTTCTTTTCCCATTGTCAATGTTTCGTTTCTATTCATGAGTGTGGTCCGGTTGTATTACATAGATAACGGTTTCCTCGACCTCATGCCAGGACAGATGAACAATGCTATATTTGCCTGCGTACATTCGATTTTGATGTATCCAATGATTTTGCTTGGTTCAAATGGCTCTAGGCCCTATGGGACTTAATATCTAAGGTCATCAGTCCTCTGTTTTTGCTTATTTGCGTGATTTTACTGTTATACTGGTGTTGAATGTTTTACATTTAGGGAGTATCTGTTCTCATTTCTTGTTTCCTTTTGCAAATTTTGTGCCAAATATAACGTCCATTAAAGTCGTTATTTCTCATAACGTTTCCATTTTTTGGCGATGTCGTAATGCATACAAACTCGGGCCAGTAATACAGTACTTGAGTGCGTGAACCATTTGTTCTTTTAGAACCGATGTTCTTTGTCAATATAATAATATGTACTTTTATATACATATGGAGTTTAGACCGGTATTCTCTGTCAGCGTAGAAATTTGTGAGTAGCCACGGAGACATTTAGTAATGTATGACAATGTTCCAGTAGTGCTGGAAACAAAAGATGGCACACTAAATTCCTTTTGGTCAAGGTTATTGCGAGGTAAAAATCATAGCACTGAGCAAATATGATGTCAGTGCTGAACGGAAACTACTTTATGAACAATAAATGACAGCAGGAGCAGATGAGATGTACATTTCAGAATGTATACAGAATTTCACCATAAATATTGTCGCCTGGAACTGTACATAGGAATTCAAAACATAAATAGAACCGAAGGAAGTATCTAGGGAACACTGAAAAAGCACAGGGAGAACAATAACAGATGTCCATCTGTTCGTACACGTTTCAGAATAATATGTGTTTTTGAAGTTAAAGAAACTAGGTTCAACGTTTAGACGGTTAGAACATATTTAAAGATAAATCCGTGTTACGGTACGTAAAGTATAGCTCCGTCCCCTGAACCTACGTGCTTAAGTTGTACACCTCTCAGAATCCAAGCGGTCTGTATAACATACAGCGTTTGCAAGACGAGGAGTAACAGCCAAAAGAACCACAATGAACAAAATAACAAGAAATTATTCTATGTTTGGTGTGCAAGTTTTAATGTGTAAGGAAAAGAGTCTACGTGAAAGGAAAAGTAGTTTGTAAACTAGTTTTTGAAACTCTTTCATGTACCGAGTTAGACAGAGAACATATTAACTGTTTATTTACTTGCAATACAGATATTACATTTACATCTTCACACTAATGTATGAGCTGCCCGCACACACTTTAAAATTGATGTAACAGTAAACAGTGCATTTCCGTATTCAGCCACTAACACACAGGTGAAACATTCTATTTTGCACCTATTAATCGCTATAAAATGGCGATAAGGGCTGCAGTCAACTGAAGGAAATAAAGGAAAAACGACGTCACTGCATAATGTCATACAGCTTGTGGATCACAACTACCAGAAATTACTGTTGTCCATTTTCACTGTAGTCTGAATCTATACTTGGTATCGGTCTGTTATAGCTAAAATGAATATGCACCACGATCGTCTTAGTATGAAATTGGATGGCTTTGAACTTTATCGTTACATCGAAATGGAACTTCTTTTAGCACAGCGTTTATCATAATTAATAGCGGAAACTGACACGGTTGAAATAATACCACCATAACAGCAAAAAACGTTCCAGTAAATACGTGTCCGCAAACCAGACAACTGCGAATGTGTGGTTGCAAGCTGCCACTGACTTCAGCACGAAATATTGTGGTAGGTAGTACAAACGTATTTGAAATTTAAACTTTTCGATTACATACCCATATGATTCGACTTACATTTGTCCTGTACAGTACTACTTCAAAACGTATCATTTTACGAATTGTTGTACACTTGTACCGCTAAATGGGGTGTACGACGTGTGGCCCTCGCATCTGGAAGCAATACAGTTCAAACCTCTGCAGTGATTTGGAACAAAATGACACAGTACCAGTTGTGATTTTTATTATAAATACCACATCCCGTTTCGGCCTCCAAGGCTATTATCCAGTGGTTATATACGACCCGGTCACGTTAATGTCACACCGCCTGCATTCGACGTCAACGCGCAATAAGCACTCACAGACGGTGCCAGAACTAGCAATGGAGGTATATCAAGCATGTCGGTGGGATGCAAAAAACTGTGCAGTCGTTGTCGTAATGAGGAAACGGGGCGATTTACCTGAGATCCAGACGAGTAGATCATTGGCTTTCGAGTCAAGAGCGGAAGCTTTTCTGAAATGGCTACGTTTGTGAACTGTTCGGTCGCAGGTTCGAATCCTGAGTCGGAAATGGGTGTGTGTGATGTCCTTAGGTTAGTTAGGTTTAACTCGATCTAAGTCTAGAGGACTGATGGCCTCAGATGTTAGGTCCCATAGTGCTCAGAGCCATTTGAACCATTTTTTGTAAACTGTTCGCCTGCCGCCGTGGTTAACGTATGCCGTGACCGAGCGACATGGCACAGTGATTAGCACACTGGACTCGCATTCGGGAGGACGACGGTTCAAACCCGCGTCCGGCCATCCTGATTTAGGTTTCCGTGATTTCCCTAAATCGCTCCAGGCAAATGCCGGGATGGTTTCTTTGAAGGAGCACGGCCGCCTTCCTTCCCCATCATTCCCTAATCCGATGCGACCGACGACTTCGCTGTTTGGTCCTCCTGGCCGAACTCAACCAACCAACCAACCACCGTACACCGTGCACTTCAAAATGGCGCTGTCCAAAACCGCGAGAGGCAACTGTGGTGCATGACGGGCCGTAGATGGGAGGGGTAAACGATAGTTGTGTAGATGTAAGCGGGCCAATAGGCGTGCAACTATAGAGCAACCGATCGCCGGGATCAATTACTGCTGACAGGCCTTCGCAGTAGGAACCTCGTTCATGCAACCATGCTGACTGCTGTTCAAAAATTTCAAATGGCTCTGAGCACTATGGGACTTAACTTCTGAGGTCATCCGTCCCCTAGAACTTGGAACTACTTAAACCTAACTAACCTAAGGAGATCACACACATTCATGCCCGAGGCAGGATTCGAACCTGCGACCGCTGCGGTCGCGCAGTTCCAAACTGTAGCGTCTAGAACCGCTCGGCGACTGCTGTTCACCGACGAGGAAAGCTGGAATTTGCACGCTATTACGGCAGTTGGATGTTCACCTAGTGCCGACAAGTGGCCTTTTCAGATGAACCTCATTTTATGCTCAATCAGGGTGAAACATCTGAAAACAAACACCCTGCAACAATCTTCGTCCAGGCCGTGGTCTGAGGAATGTTTGCGTGGCATTCCCTGGGTTATCTCTTCATTATGGAGGGTACCATGGATCAACACAAGTATGGTTCAAATGGCTCTGAGCACTATGGGACTTAACATCGATGGTCATCAGTCCCCTAGAACTTAGAACTACTTAAACCTAACTAACCTAAGGACATCACACAACACCCAGCCATCACGAGGCAGAGAAAATTCCTGACCCCGCCGGGAATCGAACCCGGGAATCCGGGCGTGGGAAGTGAGAACGCTACCGCACGACCACGAGATGCGGGCAACAACAACACAAGTATGCATCTATCCTTGTGGACCATGTCCATCCTTACATGCGGTTTGCTTTTCTTCGGCACAATGACATCTACCAGCAGGACAAAGCAACGTGTTTTACAGCTCGCAATGTACGGGCGTGGTTCGAAGAGCACCAAAATGAGCTTACCGTACTCCTCTGGCGAACTAACTCCCCGAGTTTAAGCCCAATAGAGAGTCTGTGGGACCACTTCGATGGGACTGTTCGCGCCATGGATCCACTACAGGGAAACGTAGTGCAGCTGCGCACGTCACTGGAGTCATGATTCGCATCCCTGTTGGTACCTTCCAGAACTTCATTGACTCACTTTCTGGACACCTCCCAGCGGTCAGTGCTGCAGATGGTGGCTACTTAAGCTTTTGACAAATGGTCACATTAATGTGACTGGGCAATATCTAAGGGGCAGTGAAATGAAAACGAGACAGATGGCTAAAAGTAAGTGAATTGTATCTGATGTTTCAAAAGTAATAGCCGTAACAGTTAATACAATTATTCCACTGTAACACAAGACGGTCAGTGCTTCATGGAAAAACGCTTGCGGTTGCCTATGGACCCATGATAGTACGCAAGCGTGCATCTCGTCGTCCGAAGCAAATTGACGGTCACAATGCCTTTCTTTGGGGCTCCAAAAATATGGAAATTGCACGGGGAGAGATCGGGACAATATGGAGGATGTGCATGGACTTTGCAGTGAAGCGCCTGAGGCATTCCGCCAACATGCTGCCAAATTTGTTTCGAATATGCTGCAGAAGTTTCGCCTAGAGGTCCTTACACATCCTCCGTACAGTCACACCCTCTGCCCAAGTGATTACCATATTTTTGGAGCCCTGGAGAAAGACGTTCGTGGCCATCAATTTGTTTCGGACGAAGAGGTGCAAGTGTGGGTACAGTCACAGCTCTGTAGGCAACAGCAAGCATTTTTCTACGAAGGCACTGACAGTATTGTCTGACAGTGGGGTAAATATATTCACAGTTGGGGATATTTCTTTTAAAATAATATATACTTTAATAGCTTTTTTTTGCATTTGCCCCTTACATGTCTGACGTCCTGAGGGAACACAGAATGACTGATTAGAGAGCTGAGAATTCCTTCAAACATTCCCGGATCATCCCGTAAAATTTTATAAGACTGCACGATACGCTGCTTCAGTTTATAGCCTTATCAACTGCTTGACTTTTGAAGTGACCCCAGACAGAGAAAGGTAGAGGTCTGAGGTAATGTGCTTGCTCCACGTTCGCATCATCAATCATACTGGTGTGTTAAAAGGCATATCAGCAGTGACTGCTCCATGGCGCATGTTCCACGGTCTTCAAGGCTGTGTAAAGGAAACATCTTCAAGCTGTCCTGAAATCTACATCAACATCTACACCTACATGGTTACTCTGCAATTCACACTTAAGTGCCTGGCAGAGGGTTCATCGAACCATTTTCGTACTACTTCTCTACTATTCCACTCTCGAATGGCGCGTGGGAAAAAGGAACACCTAAATCTTTCCGTTCCAGCTCTGATTTCTCTTATTTTATTATGATCATCGTTTCTCCCTACGTAGGTGGGTGTCAACAAAATATTTTCGCATTCGGAAGAGAAAATTGGTGATTGAAATTTCATAAATAGATCTCGCCGGAAAGGAAAACACCCTTGTTTCAGTGACTGCCACCCCAACTCGCGTATCACATCAATGACACTCTCACCCCTAATGCGCAATAACACGGAACGAGGTGCCCTTCTTTGCACTTTTTCGATGTCCTCCGTCAATCCTACCTGGTAAGGATCCCATACCGCGCAGCAATATTCCAGCACAGGACGGACAAGTGCAATGTAGGCTTTCTCTATATATCCCACTACAGAACCCGGTGGCCCTTGCGACCATCAGGTTTTCTTGGAATAATGTTCGGCCTGTTCAGACGATGACCGGGTATCCATACATGCAATGAGAAACGTTGTTGATATTGCTACTCATTAACAGCATGTGTGTTTAAGTCCGACTTGAGGCCAATAAAATGGGGGCTTAATTAACAAGTTCATATTCCAGATACGAGTGTACTGACTAGGGCAGTAGGTCTTACTGATGTTAAAAAACAAGCATCGGCTCGTAACCATAGATCGAGGTTACCCCGCTAACAGGTCGTTTCCGGACCTATGCTTACAAGACGGTTTTGCTTCTATTAGCGTGTACTTCTGTCTGTCAGTTTTGCGTATTAATTGTGTTTCAAATGGCTCTGAGCACTATGGGACTTACCATCTGAGGTCATCAGTCCCCTAGATTTAGAACTACTTAAATCTAACCAACCTAAGGACACACATCCATGCCCTATGCGGTTTCGAACCTGCGACCGTAGCAGCAGCGCGGTTCCGGACTGAAGCGCCTAGATACGCTCGGCCACAGCGGCCGGCATTAATTGAGGTACGCCCTGTATAAGCAGTATACCGGTTACAACAGCGAAATTGTTTATATACATGTGCCAGTAGTGTCTGAAGCATGCGAGTCACGTGTGTGAGTTCAAACATAAAAATTCAAAGTAGACATCACTTGAATTGGCCTAGACTTCGCCACATTTAAGATTGAAATGAATGAGCAAATTTGTTGTATAAATGTTTGTTCGATCATATGAAACGTTAGCGGCTTATAAACCGAAGGCACAAGCTGGGTCTTACAAGACATGTGAATACGAACGTGTGCCGCGGTACTGGGAAGAATTTGCATTTTAAGGGGCCACGCCTTGTGCAGCCGAGGAGGTGTGGTGCCGGAGCGCTACACAGCTCATTCCCGCGCCCTGCTTGTGCTCGTGGAAACAAGCGTTCTGCTAGTGTGGCCACGGAACCGGTCAGTGCGCGCGATCACTCTTACGACGACCATCGTTCCGCCATGAGTCGCCCGCCTGCCGTGGCGTAACTCCAGCCTTGCTCTATGCTTCTTTCACGCTACATTACTACAGACTCCTTCAAGTTTAAACTTGCACCTTTGCGTGAACCAGTACGTATTCCAAAGCGGTGTCGATTTTAGTAAACGTTAATGTGTGTTCATCAGCCAGAACCACCTCCCTAATAGCCGGTATGTTCACCTTAGACACGGATAACAGCGGCGACTTTTCGTGGCGTGGAAGCAATGAGACCTTAGTAGGACGCTGGAGGTAGTTGTCATCACATCTACACACACAGGTCACCAAACTCTCGTAAATTCCGGGGAGGGGTGCTATGAGCTCTGACGGCACGTTCAGTAATATGCCACACGTGTTGGGTCGGGTTCAGATCTGGCGATTTGGGAGCCCAGTACATCAATTGTGTGTGTCGAACCACTCCATCACGCTCCTGGCCTTGTGACATGGCGTGTTATCTTGTTGATAAGTGCCACGGCCGTCGGGAAACATGACCGTCACGAAGGGGTGTACGTGGTGTGCAACCTCCTTGGCCGTCATGATGCCTTGCACGAGCTTCACTGGACCCATGGATGCCCACGTGAATGTTCCCCAGAGCAAAATGGAGCCGCCGCCAGGCTGTCTCCGTCCCAATGCAGATGTGTCAAGGAGCTGTTGCCCTGGAAGACGACGAATTAGCTCCCCCCCATCGACATGATGAAGGAGGTATCGTGATTCATCAGACCATGCAGCGCTCTGCCACTGCGCCAACGTTCAGTGTCGATGGTCACGTGACCGTTTCAGTCGTAGTTGCTGATGTCATGGTGTTAACATTGGCACTTGCATGGGTCGTCGGCTGCGGTGGCCCATCGTTAGGAGTGTTCGGTGCACTGTGTGGTCAGACATGCTTGTACTCTGTCCACCTTTAAAGTCTGATGTTACTTCCGCCGCACATCGTTGACAGTCCTGTTTTACCAATCCAGTATACTACGTCCAACGTCTGTAATAAGGGGTAGCAGCCAACCCCACGACGTCTAGAGGTGATTTCACTCTGGTTTCCCCACGTATTGGAGACACTCACCACAGCACCCCTCGAATATCTGACAAGTCGTGCAGTTTACGAAATGCTCTTGCAGAACCTCCTGGTCATCACAGTCTGCTCTCGGTCAAACTCAGATAGATCGCCCGCCTTCCCAATTCTACTCAGGGACAGCACGCTCACAGATACTATACCCACAATGCGTGTGTGTGATTGGCAGTCATTCTCTCCAGGTGACGCTGCTATCGCCTGCATAGGTTTATACCGACAGTAGGTCGGTGGTCATAATGTTCTGGCTGATAAGAGTACTATTGAAACTTCCTGGCAGATTAAAACTGTGTGCCGGACCGAGACTCGAACTCGGGACCTTTGCCTTTCGCGGGCAAGTGCTCTACTTGCCCGCGAAAGGCAAAGGTCCTGAGTTCGAGTATCGGTCCGGCACACAGTTGTAATCTGCCAGGAAGTTTCATATCAGCGCACACTCCGCTGTAGAGTGAAAATTTCATTCTAGAAGTGTACTATTATTGGATAATTCATTCAGCTGTTTTATTGACGGTACGAAATTCACTTGATCCATTTCGAAATTATACAGTTTCATCTTCAGACATGCTTGTGATAGTTCAGCTTAACAGAAACAAAGAAGTACATAAAGTGATCACACTCAAAACCTGTAGGGCTACTGTAAGCATAAAATATTCCACCTCTTGTATCACCCTTTACAGTCAAGAACGTTTAATTAAGTCGAAGTGTATTATAAATTTTAATGATCTTCACTGCAATAAACTGCAATTACAAAAATGGTTCAAATGGCTCTGAGCACTATGAGACTTAACATCTGAGGTCATCAGTCCCCTAGAACTTAGAACAAGAAAGTTAATTAATACTGCATTTTGATCAACTTCTGAGATATGTTTAAAATTTCAAATCTTAACCTCATCAGGAAGTGAGAGTAAAATTAGTTGTAAAATTTGTGCCGAACAGACAGAGACAAGAAAGGAAAACAGACAGAGACAAGAAAGCAACCTAATAAAAACGTGTTAATCCGCTTGACTGCAACCTGTGTACGGTGTGACAACATTTGCTGTACAATGCCTTCCTTCGATTATGACTCGTCACCAGACTTTTTTTTCCAGTTACCGACAGTGTGCGTTGGTGAATATTTACGAGAGATGTGATTGCTTTTGTCATTCCTGATGTGATGCTTGTCCCTGGGAGGTGAACTTAGTCGAAATTCACGTATTTTACACAATAATTGCCGAAACAAAGCCGTACGGAGGTTGCAGCAAACCGGCTGGAGCACGGGTTGAAACGACTGTGCACCGTTCGCCCCCGCCGACCCACACAGCTCGAGGCCTCGCCGCTTTACCACCCACTCACCACTCTCTCACTCCAGCCCTCCCGCTCCGCCACCAACCGCGGACAGTAAAATGGACGACTCGCAGCCCCAGATTCACTTTACGGCAGCCTCTAAGCCTTCCCCAGGAACCTCTGTCTTTCATTACCCCACCGCCTCCCTTCCGCGCCGCTGCTTTACATCCCTAGAGAAATCTCCAAGTGGTCCCACGGGACGAGTTAGTGAGGGGAATTTACCAGCTTGGCGTCAGCTTCGAGAGTGCCTGCCTACTCTTCCACGATGTATTCACAAAAATCATATTCGATGAAATCGTTCTTCGACACCTAGAAAATCTTCGTGAGATAATTTTGTTATTATCCTTCTTGAAACCAGTTCGGAAATAAACAACTTTTGTCTGTATGCAACGGATATCAACAAACAAATAAAATTAAATTGATGCTTAAGGTTTGAGGAAGCTCGTACGCCCTGGTTGCTGCACACAGCTTATTGTCCACACCGTATAATTATCGTGTTCGTAATCCTTTAGTTGAGTACAAGAGACGGGGAAACATGTACGACTTTCATTGTGTCTGCCCTAGATAGTGTGTGAGAAGGTTGTGTTGTCACTTGGAACGAGATTGGATAACGTCGTCACAAGGCGCAGTAGCTTCGTGCATGTAATTGTGCTCAGAATCTGTTGCTCATATTAGCATGTAGATGATACCTCAGCCTCACTATTACTCTAATCCGGCGAGATTCAGGATGGTTGATGCAAAGAAAATGAATACGAGGGTTGTCCAGAAAGTAAGTTCCGATCGGTCGTGAAATGGAAACCACTGGGAAAATCCGGTAAAGCTTTGCACAGATGTGTTGGGCAGTGTCTCTAGTATGCCCGTCGATCGTGTTGGGTCACTATTTCCAGTTTTGAGTGAACAGTGAGCACGTAAAGACGCGTAGGGAATACCGTATCTCGCCAAGTCTGAGGGCTTGGTTACATATTTCGCCTGTGTCATGCAGCCCACACAACATAACTGTCGAGCAGTTCCTTCTTCATGTCAATTCTCGGTCGCACACTGCAGGGCAATGATGACGCTCCTGCAGCGTTTCCGATGAGAAGTGTTTGATCGCACATAATCCGTAATTGGCTCCTCCTGAGTCTCATCTCTGCTCACAAGAACCGCCGGCTATGAATACAAAATTTTTCCACAGACAACGAGCTGCACATCAGTGCAGATAACTGGCCGAAAGCGCAAAAAAAAAAAAAAAAAATGGCTCTGAGCACTATGGGACTCAACTGCTGTGGCCATTAGTCCCCTAGAACTTAGAACTACTTAAACCTAACTAACCTAAGGACATCACACACATCCATGCCCGAGGCAGGATTCGAACCTGCGACCGTAGCAGTCGCACTGTTCCGGACTGGAAAAGGGCACAGGTCATCCCCGTTCTCAAGAAGGGACGTCGAACAGATGTGCAGAACTATAGACCTATATCTCTAACGTCGATCAGTTGTAGAATTTTGGAACACGTATTATGTTCGAGTATAATGTCTTTTCTGGAGACTAGAAATCTACTCTGTAGGAATCAGCATGGGTTTCGAAAAAGACGATCGTGTGAAACCCAGTTCGCGCTATTCGTCCACGAGACTCAGAGGGCCTTAGACACGGGTTCACAGGTAGATGCCGTGTTTCTTGACTTCCGCAAGGCGTTTGACACAGTTCCCCACAGTCGTTTAATGAACAAAGTAAGAGCATACGGACTATCAGATCAATTGTGTGATTGGATTGAGGAGTTCCTAGATAACAGAACGCAGCACGTCATTCTCAATGGAGAGAAGTCTTCCGAAGTAAGAGTGATTTCAGGTGTGCCGCAGGGGAGTGTCATAGGACCGTTGCTATTCACAATATACATAAATGACCTGGTGGATGACATCGGAAGTTCACTGAGGCTTTTTGCAGATGATGCTGTGGTGTATCGAGAGGTTGCAACAATGGAAAATTGTACTGAAATGCAGGAGGATCTGCAGCGAATTGACGCATGGTGCACGGAATGGCAATTGAATCTCAATGTAGCGAAGTGTAATGTGATGCGAATACATAGAAAGATAGGTCCCTTATCATTTAGCTACAAAATAGCAGGTCAGCAACTGGAAGCAGTTAATTCCATAAATTATCTGGGAGTACGCATTAGGAGTGATTTAAAATGGAATGATCATATAAAGTTGATCGTTGGTAAGGCAGATGCCAGACTGAGATTCATTGGAAGAATCCTAAGGAAATGCAATCCGACAACAAAGGAAGTAGTTTACAGTACGCTTGTTCGCCCAATGCTTGAATACTGCTCAGCAGTGTGGGATCCGCACCAGGTAGGGTTGATAGAAGAGATAGAGAAGATCCAACGGAGAGCAGCGCGCTTCGTTACAGGATCATTTAGTAATCGCGAAAGCGTTACGGAGATGATAGATAAACTCCAGTGGAAGACTCTGCAGGAGAGACGCTCAGTAGCTCGGTACGGGCTTTTGTTAAAGTTTCGAGAACATACCTTCACCGAAGAGTCAAGCAGTATATTGCTCCCTCCTACCTATATCTCGCGAAGAGACCATGAGGATAAAATCAGAGAGATTAGAGCCCACACAGAAGCATACCGACAATCCTTCTTTCCACGTACAATACGAGACTGGAATAGAAGGGAGAACCGATAGAGGTACTCAGGGTACCCTCCGCCATACACCGTCAGGTGGCTTGCGGAGTACGGATGTAGATGTAGATGTAGATGTAGACTGCGCGCCTAGAACCGCGAGACCACCGCGGCCAGCCCGAAAGTGCGGGCGGCTGCTTTCTATGACGAGGATATTGGAAAGTTGATACAACACTACGACAAAACTCGAAGTTGGAATGGCGACTATGTAGAGAAGTAGGTGGAAGGTTACCTAACTGTTGCAAATAAAACGATTCTGGTTTTCACTGTGGTTTCCATTTCGCAACCGATCGGAATGTACTTTCTGGACAACCCTTGTACATTCTCCAACTGTTACTTGCATGCCAGAAATCTGCATCCCTGTTGACTCATGGCTGGGACCCACGTCAGGGTATCTTGAACACGATATGTCTTACTTGATATAATTGGATCGTGGTCTCAAGCTTGATGTGGCTAATTAGCTTCCCAGCAGAGGTATAGTCTGTCGTGTCTTGTGTGATAGGAAAAAAAAGATACGTCAAGGATTTCACTCTCTATCTCGTACACACTCACAGACACCCAACACACACACACACACACACACACAAACACACACACACACACACACACACACACAAATCTGCAGTTCTCTGTTCATGCAGCAATCTTATGTGCCTATTTCATTGTCGTTCCAGCAGTAGAAGAGGAGATGCGACTTAATATCATTTGGCGAGTGTTATTAAACGTAATTACTGGTAACTAAAGCGTCTTTATTCTGCGGAATGTGACTTCACCGCTCGTTTTCCTGCGCATCATATGCTGAAGTACTTTGAGCCGACGTCATTATCTTGCGAAACAGAAACATGATGTCTTTCAGTGGCTTCTAAATTTCTACTTAGATAACTTAGCATTACTCGGCTCCCTCGCAGTTGCTGCCCACAAGTCCCCATGCCAAAAGGAGTTGCGGGGAGTTTCGAAGAAATAGTGACGAATATAAATGATTTTCTGGTTTGCTGTCGTGTAACACGCGAGGAATACCGCTTCAATTCACGGAGACTCAGCTGTGACTTGTTCCCTGGCACTGTCATGAAACGTACGGACATGTTCTTTAGATCCCAGAAGTTTCCTAAGCACGAGATGGTCGTGTACCCATCATTACCGCCACACATGGTGTCTTCTGACGTTGCGTAACAGTGCCCGCTCGCGCTGTACACACAAAAAAGTTGTTCCGGCTCTCACCGAGTTTCAGTATGAAGGCCTTCATTACGTGTTCCATTTCCCTGAATTTTCCCTTTTGAAATAACTCTTTTCATATCACAGTCCTGTAATGACAGCTGCGACCAGCACATAATTCTCAATTTCTTTCGCTGTCGGTTTCAGTTACTGCCAAAGTGAAGAGGCGAACGTTTAATCAGAACGAGGCAATTCCAATCTCCATAGTGCAATACCAAATTATTTTGCTTATTCTGTTACTGTGGTACTAAATGCGCTCTTACGACGAGGAGATGAAAGACTGTATGTAAGGTAGCCAACAGGTGTGGGGTACGCAGCTCTTGGTGTAGTGGCTTGCGTTGCTGTCTCTGGATCACGGGGTCCCGGGTCCGATTCCCGGCCGGGTTGGGGATTTTCTCTGCGAGGGGACTGGGTGTTTGTGTTGTTCTCATCATTTCATCATTTCATCATTATCATTCGTGATAGTGGCTCAATTGGATTGTTGAAAAATTTTGGCTGTTTAAAAGTTAGGACATTGTACGGGCGCTGATGGCCGCGCAGTTGAGCGACCCACAAACCAAACGTCATCATCAACACGTGTAGGGAATTTTGAAAAGTAAATCTATCAATTCTGTTTGAAGAAAATAATTGAATCTGAAGATTTATACTATTCTGACGTAGGGTGGGGTTTGTTAATATGATAAGTAGGTATATCACAGACGCCGCCATAGGAAAGCTGAATAGCACAGTACCGTTGTACTGAAAATCAGATAAAGTCGTTAAAACCCAACATGGCTGCAGGGTCTAACTAATTCCCTTTGTAGTTCTATTATGAATTTTCAAATAAATTACTTGCACTCTTTTCTTAAAAAAAGTCCTCTGATTGTTTAAGTGGAGAGCTGTTTACAGCTTTTGGGAAAAAAACAATAAGAAGGACAGCAGATCTTTTCCACGGAATTATCTTTTACATCACTCACCTCTGATTATAGCGGAATTATGGAACATAATCTTAGTTCAGATGTAATATAATCCTAATAAAAACGATGTTTGGGAAACTATCATGGAGGTCTGTACAACTTCTCAGGATGACTTGGTGTATCTACACTTGTGTAGAGTCTTGGTTCGTACTACATCCCATTACTGTAGAAAATACGTCCGTACTTGATATCCAACCACGATTCCGACTAAACAGAAAAATTCCAGACGGGCAGGAAGCACGACTTACTTCTGGGTTGAGAGTCGTCTACAGACAGGGAAATAATACTTCTTATAGTCCATCTGAGCCTAAACAGCACTTCTACTATACATATTAGGTGATTTTGTCCATTACAAATGGTTTTTTGAAAGCCTGCGACTGTGAAAACACTGGGTTTGTTTATAAATAACTTTAATGCTACCAGTCAGGATTTTCTTTTATTTCTATTTTACACGACGCGTTTCGGAAAGCGATTTCCATTTTCAAGTGTGTTTTCTCTTTGTACTTTAACATTTTTACATGTTTTCGGTGTGTAAGGTTCTGCTTTGTTTTGTTGACTTTATTGCAACATAGAAAAAGCGAGCAGTCTTTAGTTATTTAAAACTAAACTCCATCCGAACAGGCCTTGACGGCCGAACGGTATCGACCGACCGCCGTGTCATCCTCAGCAGAAAGGCGTCACTGGATACGGGCAAGGGGTGGCAGGGGGGACGTATAAGTCGGCACACCGCTCTGCCGGCCGTTCTCACTTGCCGTGACCAGAGCCGCTACTTCCCAATGAAGTAGCTCCTCAATTGGCCTAGCTAGGGCTCAGTGCGCCACGATTGCCGATAGCGCTCGGCAGACCGTACGGTTAGCCATCCAAGTGCTAGCCAAGCCCGACAGCGCTGAACTTCGGTGGTCTGACGGGAACCGGTTTGATCAATGCTTTTTAGTTACTTATCGATTTCTAAATGTAGTTAGCGACGAAATTTGGAAAAACTTGTACTTACGTTTTTGTTATGGTCCATTTGTTGTGAGTTTCACAAATGTTAAACGTCACACACAACTTTAAGTGCACAGTACACATCGAGACTAACTTACATAAACAAATATTTACAAAGATGTTTTTAGATGTAGGTGACATAGATAACGATACAGATCTTCCTCAAAGTACGATAGGCTTTTGTTCAGAACATATTTATATTAACAATATGGACTATAATTTTCTTACATCTATTTTACAGCGGTTCTTATCTCTATGTGTTAGCATTTCTGTTTGAGTATATTGTCGAAGCATCTGCAGTAATTCACCTACTCACTTTCAAGTTTTTTCTGCAACATTTTGTCTTCATATTTTCTCTAATGATGATGTACCTCCAGTCCGTCTAACAAATCCATTTCATTTCTTTTATTTAGTCCGTGGACTACTTTGACATTTTGCTCTACTTATGTATGTGTTTAGCTATTGATGTGCTCTGTGTACCTGGTTTTGAAATTTCGGCCTGTTGTCATAGGCAGAACATGGATCATTCCTGGCACATTACTTTGTATATTCCAGAGTCTGAATATGGGTCATGATTACATTTAATATTATGTATTAGTTTTTGTTCTAGTTTATTTGCTGTAGAATGATTACATTTCATTTTATGTATTAGCTTTGTTGCAGTTTATTTGATGTAGAACACCTAACTTTTTCTTTGTGGTTTTTGAAAATATTTGCAAGCTTCTGTAATATATTGCCAATGAATGAGATGCTAGATATACATTTATTTTTGTCCTTTTCTTCAGTGGTGCACTTTGTGTTTGTGTCTTTTCACTTTGTCTAGCACTGGGTCAACCATGGAAGCAGTATAGTCATTAGCAACTGCAATCTGTTTCACTATGTTTTCTCTTGTTGCATGGTTCCTTGGTTCAAATTAGAAAACTGAATTTTATAGGAGACAGGTACGTGACATACTACTTCTAATGAAAGGGGATGTCTAACGGATAACAGATAGTCTAAATTGCTTCAGTAACTTGTATGAGAAAACTACGTTTACAATGGAACAAAATATAAGCATCAGTTACCTGGATCTAAATATAACAAGAAACAAAAACAAACCCATATTCAAAATTTATAGGAAAAATACAATGACCGACCCCACAATTCCTGCAACCTCACGTCGCCCAGACATCCATAAGCAGGCAGCATACACAACAGTGCTGCATAGGGCAGTTAAAAATGATGCAGTAGGGGAATCCTGAAAGTTTTCTCGAAATCATTACCCGTTACCGAGATCCAGAGGTTCAAAGTTACCGTACGTGTGCAGGTAGAGTGTGCACTTAATATCTGGTCTACGCCATAACTACAGTGACATGGAAAGGGTTCTAGGGTCATCTTAAGGATTTTGAGATCACCAAACTATGTTTTTTGTCAGCAGTTTCTCACCAACAAAACTTTATGACGTCCCGTCTCTGTATAATGAACACTTCATACATAAACAAATATGTCCAGAGCGGTACTGCACTGATGACGAAATGGACTAAGAAGGGTCCTAACATAAAATGATAGCTAAAACATTATTTAAATCTGGAAAGACTACAAATTGTGTAAAATGTTTCTAATAACATTTTTACTCTTTTAAGATACAAATTATAAGCCGGGCTATTTCGATGAATTGTGATGGATGACCAAAGTATCCAGAGAGAATGTAAAGCAAATGATTACGTGTTAACCATGTATTATGCGTACTTATTTGTTTTGTGCCTCAAAATATATAATTAAACTGTCAAAAATTTACTGAGCTGTAGAATTCATTTTATATGTGCAGCACCCCTTGACACAGCAGAGGAAAGGAAGGTACCAGTGGAAAAATGTTGTCGGAGCACAGAAATCTTCTTTAAAAGACTCTGAGAGAAAAATGGAGAATCAGCTTATTCCGCCTTTCATTTATTTATTTATTGTTCCGTGGGACCAAATTAAGGAGAAGTCTCCATGGTTATGGAACGAATCAATACACGAAATTGTAACACGATATTATAAACAGGTAACATGAAATATAAAAAAAAACATATTCAGTTGACAAGTCGTAAGTTTAAATAAAGAACATCAACAATGTAACACTGGAATTTGCTTAATTTTTCTTATTAGTATGTAGAAATTGTAGTTCATTATTAGTATTATCACTGTTCTTACTGCGTCTAGGAACTTCGTATAATGGTCGCCTGCTGCTCTATCGTTTATGAAAATCATGTGTGGTCGTATTTCCGCTAACAGTCATTAAATCTTGTTTTTCTTCTATGACGTCAGTGCCGATCTGTGCTGTTAAGTGCACTGTACGTTCTTGAAATAAAGGAACTAATCAGTTAATATTTCACATGAAATATCTGTACGGATTATAAATTAAAGTCCCCGGAATCGCTTTCCGTCTGTATGCCAAGGCTTATCTCAGGAACCATGGATTTCACTATTAGACAGATGGATGCACGTGGAAGGTTTGTATACTCAACTTATCACCACCACGACAGGTAAATCGTCTAGTCGTAGAAATGTAGTGCAACGCGCCGTTAGTGTTGCATAAAAGCGACACGTGGCCGAGAGAGGACAATTATGTTTCCCGCTCTACTGTGGAGAGGTTATATCATTGCTGTTTTCTTCTCGCTACCAAAGTCTACGTCAGATTCTGCTGAGGATCTGGTATTTGTCATCGTCACTGCTCTTGCAAGAAAAACCTGCAGGTTTAACACCACGCTGCCGGCAAACGCGAGAGAAGAACGCGTAACTCCGCTGAGGTACCTTCTGGGAACTCATTAAATAACGATGCACTCTTTCCGTTTGCTCTGCCTTCTGATGAATGCCCAGAACTAAAGAAACTCAGAAACAAGTGCAGCTTACTGATGATTACAGGAGTCGAGTGAAAAATTAAATGTCGGACGGTTGCTGGAAACGTGTCTAGTGCTCTTTCCTGTAAATCTAGAGACTAACAGCATCGAGCTCTAAATCCACTGTTTCAGATTTCGGTGTTAATTTCCCTGGTGAAAAGCGTAACTGAAAGAGCTGAAGCATTCATTAGCTTTTCCCTTCATTTGGAAAAAATAATTTTAAAACTCGTCAGAACTGGCGTAAAGTAAAATACAATAAAACTGAATCTTAGTAAAATTCCCGTAAAGATGTTGAGACTTCTATTCCTTCTTCACGCTTCATTACCCTTAGTTATTACTTAATGAACATAGTTAGATGCTACTGCAGCGAAGATACGGCGTGTCTACCGCTGAGTGTATCTTCTCTATTGATCTCATCTCTCTGTTGTAAACGATGTAAGCCAAAAGCTACCATAAATTATACATGTATTGCACTATGTTGTGTTTTTTGATTGTGATTATGAAGTTGTTCTACCAAGAAGTGACGGATGATTGAGCTAACAAGCTATGAAATAACGTCTAGAATGGAAAATTAAATACGGGAACAAATTAAGATTCTAGAAGCCATGAATTAAGTATTACACCATTTTATTTGTGGATTATAGTATTGCTTTTTTCAGTTAAATTCATACATAAGAATGAAAGCACTGTAGTTCTTGTCTTCATCCCTAAGTCGTCTTATTCCACAAAAGCGGTTTTCTGATCCTTTCCAGGGATTTTGCACAAGTAAAAGTGAAATTTTGTAGTTTACGTAATTCTGTAGCGAAACAATGCTTCAAATGGTGAAATTACAGCAGGGAAATAGGACTATGTGAACAGAAGAGGCCGCCTGTTTTGGAGAAATATGTTACCATTTTATACTATTCGCAGTGGATATTTCTCAATTGTCTTCTTCTTCAAATGTTTCCGTTCACCGTCCTATTATTCCTATCCTTATTTTGTTTTCAAATTGTTCTTGTACCTCTAGGTTCATCGTAATTATTCTTTCTGTAGTCAAACAGTAAGCATCTTTTTGTTTTAACTCTCATACTAAGACCTGCTGATAATATACCGATCGACACTGGCATGTAAGAAGTTAAAAATAAGGATAATATGAGCATGAAGGTTCTTGCCCCCGGCGTTAAAGTAATTAAAATCGTTCTGAATGCACTGCCACATCACTGCATAAAGCAGATAAAATGTTAAAATACGCAAAATGGTCCAAATGGCTCTAAGCACTATGGGACTTAACATCTGAGGTAATCACTCCCCTAGACATAGAACTACTTAAACCTAAGGACATCACACACATCCATGCCCGAGGCAGGATTCGAACCTGCGACCGCAGCAGCAGCGCGGCTCCGGACTGAAACGGCTAGAACCGCTCGGCCACAGCGGCCGGCTGTTAAAATACTAAAATAAGCGAAGTTACAGAGCATAAACTGAGTACTGAAATATTTTGTAGTATTACTCTGCAGGACACCCGAAAGGTGTTAATAAAAACGAATGCAATGCCCTACATTTCAATCACACCAATTGTTAAGACAAAACCAGTGTAGATTGAGATTTTCACTCTGGAGCGGAGTGATATGCAACTTCCTGGCAGATTAAAACTGTTTGCGGGACCGAGACTCGAACTCGGGATCTTTACCTTTCGCGGGCAAGTGCTCAACTAACTGAGCTACCCAAGCACGACTCACGCCCCCCTCCTCACAGCTTAACTTCTGCCAGTATCTCGTCTCCTAATTTCATATGCTCTCTTCCAGGAGTGCAAGTTCTGCAAGGTCCGCAGGAGAGCTTCTGTGAAGTTTGGAAAGCAGGAGACGAGGTACTGGCGAAAGTAAAGCTGTGAGGACGGGGCGTGAGTCGTGCTTAGGTAGCTCAGTTGGTAGAGCACTTGCCCGCGAAAGGCAATGATACCGAGTTCGAGTCTCGGTCCGGCACACAGTTTTAATCTGCCAGGGAGTTTCAAAGCCAGTGTAGATTGCATGTTGAACGCTGCTGCGAGAAGCTGGAAGCGAGAATGCATTATCCGGTCAATAGTATGCACACACTCCCTTGTAATGGGGGATTGACCAGTATACATCAAAAGAGGCGACACGGCAGTATAAAACGGGGCGGGGATGTTGTGCTGTTAGCAAAGAAGCATTAATTGAAGACTGGATCGGTCTAGAGAGCGCAGTGACTTCGAACGTGGCTACTTATTGGATGTCACTTGAGAAACAAATCCACCGGGGCCATTTCAACCCTTCTAAAGCATTCCAAGTCGACTGTTGGTTATGATTGTGAAATGGAAAGGCGAAGTAACAACGACAGCTAAAACAAGGCAATGCATAGTTCGTGTAAGCCAGCCGTAGTAGCCGTGCGGTTCTAGGCGCTACAGTCTGGAACCGAGCGACCACTACGGTCGCAGTTTCGAATCCTGCCTCGGGCATGAATGTGTGTGATGTCCTTAGGTTAGTTAGGTTTAATTAGTTCTAAGTTCTAGCCACTGATGACTTCAGAAGTTAAGTCGCATAGTGCTCAGAGCCATTTGAGCCAAGTACGTGTAGTGACGGACAGGGACCGCCGAGTAATGCGGAGGCTGCTTATGAAAGTTGGCGTTGAATCAGCAGAAGAAATCGCTCGTGAGATCCAAAGCCGCACCACCAATCCGGCTAGCACAATGACTATACCTAGGTAGTTAATGAGAGTGCGTTACAATGGCCGAGTAGCTCGCCAAAAGCCACGCATTTCTGTAACCAACTCTAAGTGACGCTTGATGTGTAAAGAGGGAAGCCACCAGACAGAAGATGACTGTGAGACGTTGGTTTGTGGACAATAACATTTATGAAATGGACTGTCCTGCCTAGAGACCCGACCTAAACCCAGTGGAACACTTTCGGGCTTGTCACATTAAATACCTTTCAGCAGTCAATTCTCAACCTTATTTTATTCGGAAACCAATTTCAGCGTTTTACTGCGCCCTCTTCAGGCCCCTGACCGACGTCACTGTATGGAGAGTGCTGCGGGAGAACCAGTTGTTTCCGTACAATGTACAGCGTGTGCAGGCACTATCAGGATCTGATTGGCCTCGACGGATACACTTCTGCGAATGTTTCATCCAACAATGTATCGATCCTCATTTCAGTGCAAATGTTCTCTTTACGGATGAGGCTTCATTCCAACGTGATCAAATTGTAAATTTTCATAGTCAACATGTGTGGGCTGACGAGAATCCGAACGTAATTGTGCAATCACGTCATCAACACAGATTTTCTGTGAACGTTTGGGCAGGCATTGTTGGTGATGTCTTGATTGGGCCCCATGTTGTTCTACCTACGCTCAATGGAGCACGTTATCACGATTTCATACGGGATACTCCACCTGTGCTGCTAGAACATGTGCCTTTACAAGTACGACACAACATGTGGTTCATGCACGATGGAGCTCCTGCACATGTCAGTCGAAGTGTTCGTGCGCTTCTCAACAACAGATTCGGTGACCGATGGATTGGTAGAGGCGGACCAATTCTAAGGCCTCCACGCTCTCCTGACCTCAACCCTTTTGACTTTCATTTACGGGGGGACTTGAAAGCTCTTGTCTACGCAACCGCGGTACCAAATGTAGAGACTCTTGGTGCTCGTATTGTGGACGGCTGTGATGCAATACGCCATTCTCCAGGGCTGCATCAGCGCATCAGGGATTCCATGCGACGGAGGGTGGATGCATGTATCCTCGCTAACGGAGGACATTTTGAACATTTCCTGTAACAAAGTTTTTGAAGTCACGCTGGTACGTTCTGTTGCCGTGTGTTTCCATTCCATGAGTAATGTGATTTGAAGATTAGTAATAAAATGAGCTCTAACACGGAAAGTAAGCGTTTCCGGACACATGTCCACATAACATATTTTCTTTCTTTGTGTGTGAGGAATGTTTCCTGAAAGTTTGGCCGTACCTTTTTGTAAGACCCTGTATAGACCTACTGATTAGTTAAGCTGGTGGGTTTTGTTGTATCATTATATTATACATTGTGTTATATCAATAAAGATTTAAAAAAAAAACGAGTTACCAGCAGAGTTAGGGCCGTCATAAAGGCAAAGAGCGGACAAGCCCCATAGTACAGTCCAGTAATAGGTATCCAAACACATTTGATCAGAAAAGAAGTGGGCTGTCTTAAACTCAAGATAGTGTATATCTCATTCGTTACGCATGCAGGGGAAGGAAGTTTCACGGAACGACTGATCGCGAATTGAATTTGGGAGTTTAAGTTTTGAAAGTAACCTACGTGTCTGTAACATGCATGTGCTTTCCCCCTTTGGGAACGCATCTGTCACTTCTGCAGCTTTCTCCTACGGCACTGTTAAGCACAATGAGACAGAAGAAGTTGCTTTATTCGAATCAAAGGTGATGACTTACACTGTCGTGCCTGGGACTGCGTGGTACAATGAGGTTCTTTGCAGCTGCGGTGCGAATTCTGTAGTCTGCGTCGTCGTTTACTCGGGTTGCGGACCGTGAAACGGCGAACGCCTTTACATCATTACTTCACTTTTTTGCACGATGTATCTGAAAGCGGAAAAAAAGTATGTCTGTCAGAAGGAAAACCGAAAACACTGTTCCTGTAGCGAATCTGAACTTGAAGCTTCAGTTTCTCCTGTCATCCCCTTTCATATTGATTGAAACTGAACTCCACCGAGAAAATTTCGCCAGTTTTTCGGCGATATTTTATATTTTGGTGCAAAGGACCAGAGGCCTCCGGCGGCTGGCTACAGAGTAATTGCGTGTCGTTCAAATTCTTGATCCTATTTATCTTTGCATCTGTAGGGCAAAAAAAAGGTACATTACTTGGCGACCTTGGTTATCTCCCAAACACTAATTAGCCCAGTCGTTGCTTACGGTGCTTACGGGTCAAGAAGTTGGATGCTGACAGAAACCGAGAATCCCCTTTGCAGATTTTCGACAGGAAAATTTCACGGAAATTATATGTAACTGACAAAATGCCTCTAGTCCAGAATCTTCATCTTTTTCTTCTTGTGCCTTAGTTCCGCAACGGCGAACGGTCGGCATTGTTGTTAACGGACCTGGTACGGTTAATTAAATGGGTGGCAGGATTCTGTTCCTGTCACCACTGCGTAACCCCGGGATGAAATATGTGTGCCGCAACTGTCTGCGTGTAGTGTTATTTATAAGAAAAAGAGCGAAAGTTGTCTAAATATTTGCGAATCGTGGAACTAAATTGGGACCTCGGCACCAGCCCGGTATTCATTTGTTAGGATGTGAGAAACAGCCTAAAAACTATATGCAGGCTGGTCAACACACAGACCCCTTTTGCCCCTCTGTTAAGCCGCCACACGGAGTCGATCCACGGCGCACCTCTCCGTCCCGGAAGCCGCACTTTAGCGCGAACGGCTATCCCGACGGGCAGTCTACATCAAAATTATGACATGAATGATGTTTTAGAGAATGAAGACTTCGTCATATTGTAAAATGACGGAAACTGGGAACGCTATACCATCTATAAGGAATGGAAGGTTACAAAACATACTGTGGAAGATGATACTGTCTAATATAAAAATGGCAGCACTGAATAGGCATGCTTAAATGAAGTTAGAATGAATGTGGAAGTAATGCAATACTATGGCTGGCAAGAAAAAGCTAGTGACCAGCAGAACGGAGGAAAATTGTGAACGAAACCCAGAACCATCACGTAGCATAAACATACCGAACTGCAACCAGTCACTTTTTTTGAAATGTACGTTTATTCCATTGACTGGTTTTCGAACCTTTACAGGCTCACCTTCACACGGTGTTCATAGAAGTTACATCGTTATTTCCGTAGTAGGCATGCAGGGTACTGGCTTGCGACAAAGTCGCCAGTAATCTCGGAAGGCAGTGTCCAGCACCATGTTACGGCAATAAAAACGTACCTTCCATGTGCACCAACTGAAGATGAGCATGGAAAGTTTCGAAAAGTAATTAATGGAGTAAGCGAGCTTTTCAAAAAAGTGACTCGTTGCTGTTTTCGGTGTTCGTAAGGGAAAGCACTAAGTATCTACACTCGGATGACTTGTTTATAATGTGTAATGATGTACACAAAACTTGTTTGGGAATCAGCTTATCTGTTAGCGAAAACCGTGTCAAAATTTCTACAAAAGATCTTGAGATTATCAGTAACATACATGCAGAAAAATAATTTATAGTGCGTAAAAATACATAGCCACTGGCTCTAAAACGTCTGTGATAAATAAGCTCTTGATAACAAGCCTCTGGGCGATCTTATCCATCAGATCCCTATCCATTACATCCGCGTTATGTGTCGAGCTGCCGTATGTTATTAGGAATGTTACGTTGGCACAACATAGGTCAGTGTATTGCTCCGATAGCCACTGCGCAAAACCACGTGAGAAAACTACCAAAAGATGCTCAGAAAAGTAAGCAGAATGCTCTTTGGCTGTGTTTTAACCCCCAGGACAGTGTATAAAAATGGGTGCATCTTATAACGGCTACAGTTCACCACACCAGCGTCACCCGCGTACCAAATTATTCCAGGTTTTTAATAAATAATGCTCTGATAAACCAAAGAAAATTTCTCTGTAATAATTACTCACTACCAGAGAGGTTAAAGTGCAGACCAACTGGAAAAAGCCGGCCGAGGTGGCCGAACTGTTCTAGGCGCTACAGTCTGGAACCGTGCGACCGCTACGGTCGCAGGCTCGAATCTTGCCTCGGACATGGATGTGTGTGATGTCTTTAGGTTGGCTAGGTTTAAGTAGTTCGAAGTTCTAGGCGACTGATGACCTCAGAAGGTAAGTCCCATATTGCTCAGAGCCATTTGAACCATTTTTGAACTGGAAAAGGATCGCATGTTTTGAGAGACAAATTCGTCGTCTGACTGAAAGGAGAGCAAGAAAAGAGTGTGCTAAGATTTTCTAAACTATTGTATTGCATCGTATGTTAACCAGGTGCCTAGAAACGACGGAGAGGCTCCGTCCCCGGCGCAGCCGCAGTGGTCCACAACCCCATGACGACTACCGCAGTCCACTTCACCCCTCTGCGAACCCACACCTAACCGCTCTTTCAGGGTTATTGGGCCGTTCGGCCTCTGGTGGAATCCCCCCCCCCCCCCTCCTCACCCAGGGAACGTCTCACACCAGACGAGTGTAACCCCTATGTTTCCGTGGTAGAGTAATGGCGGTGTACGCGTACTGCAGAACTTGTTTGTTCAGCAATCGCCGGCATAGTGTAGCTGAGGCGGAATAAGGGGAACCAGCCCACATTCGCCGAGGCAGATGGAAAACCGCCTAAAAACCATCAACAGACTGGCCGGCTCACCGGACTTTAACACAAGTCCGCCGGGAGGATTCGTGCCGGGGACCGGCGCTCCTTCCCGATCTGGAAAGCCGAGCGTTAGGGCGCAAGGCCAACCGGTCTGTCATTCTAGACTATGTTTTTTTTATTAAATCTGTCAACTCAGTGAAGACTACTAGGACGATTTCACAGAAGTGCACAAGATATCCCTTTATTCCTGTTCCGGGAACAAAAATCGCGAGACAAGATCGAGAGCCATAACCCGGTAATGTAAAATCGAAGATGCATGATCAGTCATATTAAAGATTGTGCTTAACTTCAAGTTTCGCAGCAACGTAGTCTGCACCGCTTCCACAATACGCAGCACTGGGCTTTGATCGGGTGAACGTACTAGGCACTTGCCAGTTTTCGTGACCGAAGCTACTACATCTCAGTCGGAGCCGCTACGTCTCAGTCAAGTAGCTCCTCAGTTTGCCTCACAAGGGCTAAGTGAAGCCCTCTTGCCAGCAGTGCTCGGCAGACCGGATGGTTACCCATCCAAGTGCTAGCCCAGACCGACGACGCTTAACTTCGGTGATCTGACTGGAACCGGTGTTACCACTGCGGCGAGGCCGTTGGCATTCGTAGAACAACAAGACAATAAATGATAAACACAGTGTTGTGTATTTCCTACAGGGTCTATTTAGATCAGTAAACTGAATGAATATCGTGCTTTTCATAGATTAACATTATATCAGGCTAAGTAAGACAAAGAAGTGAAAAGGGGAATGGTATGGAACTGCAGTACATGGGCTTGGTGGGCTCACGTCAATATTTTTTTTTTTTTTTTTTTTTACTCCTTTGAGGCTTGCGGTGCCTGTGCTGAGTCTGTTGTGGGGATTACTTTGTTGATGTGGTATTTGAGGATGTTGGTTGGATACGTGTCGTATTACTGACAGTGTGGTCAGTTGGATAAGATGATGAAGCTATCGGAGTTGGAGATGTTGCTGATATTGCAGTTGTGATTACAGCATACGATATACTGGCACAGGGAGCAGAGCTACTGCCTATATAGGAAGGTCAGTGGCCCTAAAAGAAGTAGCTGGTGAAATAACTGAAAGTTTATATGATAGGTAAACGACAATGGAGGCTGTGCTGGTGATGTGGTAGAAGAGAAAGGTGTGAAGGGCAGATGGGAAAATGGGAAAATGAATATGGGGTAAAGATATATGTGGTTTTGTGGTGGAGTAAAGAGGGTGTAGGTACATCCTGATGTGGTGGGTGTACAATCATCGATATCATAGAATAAATTTCTTTTATTTCCGGCAATGACCACAAAACTTTTTGTCCGTAGAGTACTTGTTTCGCTCAGAAGTGATCATCTTCAGATATGCAGCAAAATGAAATACTACTAATGGAAAAATAACTTCTTAAAGCCGCACGGGATTAGCCGAGCAGTCTAAGGCGCTGCAGTCATGGGCTGTGCTGCTGGTTCCAGCGGAGGTTCGAATCCTCCCTCGGGCATGGGTGTGTGTGTGTTGTCCGCCGGCCGGGGTGGCCGTGCGGTTCTAGGTGCTACAATCTGGAACCGAGCAACCGCTACGGTCGCAGGTTCGAATCCTGCCTGTGGCATGGATGTGTGTGATGTCCTTAGGTTAGTTAGGTTTAATTAGTTGTAAGTTATAGGCGACTGATGACAGAAGTTAAGTCGCATAGTGTGTAAGCTTAGGGACTGATGACCTTAGAAGTTAAGTCCCATAAGATTCCACACACATTTGAACATTTCTTAACTTCTTAAAACAATAAAACATGCCATAACAAAAAAGTATTGCTTTCACGGGTAAGGAAACATGAGTTTCAAAAAATGGCTCTGAGCACTATGGGACTAAACTTCTGAGGTCATCAGTCCCCTATAACTTCTAAGGACATCACACACATCCATGCCCGAGGCAGGGTTCGAATCTGCGACCGTAGAGGTCGCGCGGTTCCAAACTGTAGCTCCTTGAACCGCTCGGCCACTCAGGCCGGCAAAACATGCGTTTAAAGCGCGATGAGTTTAAAGCACGATGAGGTATACCTGTTTTTTTGTTATTGCATATTTTATTATTATAAGCTATAATCAGTCCACTAGTTGTATTTCAGTTTACTGCAGATCTGAAGATGGTCATTGATGATCGAAATCAGTGGTCTAAGAACCAAAAGTTTCGAGATCGTTGACGGAGGTAAAATAATTTATGCTACACTTCCTGGACCACAGTTTTAATCCGCGACCAGGCTGCACATTGTGATACATCGGTATCAGTTGATAATTAGATGTCGGATTGTTGAAAGAGCAGTTGGCGACTAATAGGAGAAGATATCAGGTAGTGTCACTGACGATGGTAGAGGAATACGCACAAGATGTAATGTTGTTTTATGTAATATGTAACGGCAGCGGCCTCCGTCAAGATGGCAGTTGACGGCGGCGGTGCGGATGGTATGTGATGATGGCGACCGAGACAGTTGCGATGACGAGCGCGGGATGCAGCGCTGAGTATAATTATGCACTAAGGTCGTGGATCTGTCATTGAAACACCGAGGTAGTAGCCCAGGCTACTCACTCCACGAGTTAATCAGGCATTCCAACCCTCGGATGATGTGTTCACATGAAATATTCATTAGTTCCATCTCGGACATTCTTAACGAAGCAGATACCAGAGAGGAGAGCAGAAGAGAATTAGGGGAAGACGGGGCAAGACGGGGAGATGGGGTAAGACGGGGAAGGGCTATAAGCTACAGTTAGAGTACTGCCATCTGTGGATAGCTACGTCATCATCAATACACAGGTCCCAGTGTGTTGACATTCTGTGAACTTTGCAAGGTACGTACAATTGTGATACTGATTTGCAATGTTTTACACCGTTCGAGGTCCTAAAACATGTGTTTCGTGAATATTTGCCCAGACTGTATATATACCACTGAATAGTACGTCTTGCTACAGAAGAATGCTGAAGATTAGATGGGTAGTTCACATAACTAATGAGGAAGTATTGAACAGGATTGGGGAGAAGAGAAGTTTGTGGCACAACTCGACCAGAAGAAGGGATCAGTTGGTAGGACATGTTCTAAGGCATCAAGGGATCACCAATTTAGTATTGGAGGGCAGCGTGGAGGGTAAAAATCGTAGAGGGAGACCAAGAGATGAATACACTAAGCAGATTCAGAAGGATGTAGGAGGCAGTAGGTACTGGGAGATGAAGAAGCTTGCACAGGATAGAGTAGCAAGGAGAGCTGCATCAAACCAGTGTCAGGACTGAAGACCACAACAACAACAGTACGTCTTATTAACAGTAAACTGCTGTGTCAGTAGTCAATGTTCACTACATAGTGTTCATGTAGGCGTAATATAACGTGACAGAACGGTAGGGAGCAAGACGGGGTGGGGCAAGATGGGGAGCTTCCCCGTCTTTCCCTACTATTTGTCCAACCATTACTTTCTTATCGTCTCAGGTGTTTACCTCGCTGCGAGTTATGAACACGTACATTATACGTTGACTACAATTGTAAATAGAATGGTATTCGTTATTCCGACACTTTCCTAATTAATTACAAAGTATGCCTTAGGCTATGTGGTGAATAAAAATACACAAAACGTGCAGAGCCAGTATTCTTGCTATGCTTTAACGACTGACTATTGGAAATATGGTATTTACTGTATAACATAGATTACCAGGAATGATCTGACTCAATAGTGCGTTCCACGTGTTTTATTTCAGATGGTTCGCAAGTATCGACGACAAACGTCTAGGCAAGATTGGTCATTGGAGTCAATCGAAGGTCATATGGGTTCTTTCAGGTCTGCTCGACAGCTCAACGTGCCACAGAAATACGTGTTTCAGCGTCGGGGTGCCCACGACACTTGTGCAGGGACAGAAAGTGATGATGACGAGGCTGTCCACACTTGTGCACTATGTGAAAATAAGAGGCCTAAATAAAACGGAATACCTGATTCTACAATACGTAGAACCATGTTTCGAAACCTTATCGTCACACGATTTCGTTATTCCAGTCCTTATTTAAGCTTTAGAGATGAATTCATGCTAGTTCCCCATCTTACCCCGCATATTTCTGTGGCACGTTGAACTGTCGAGCAGACCTGAAAGAACCCATATGACCTTCCATTGACTCCAATGACCAATCTTGCCCAGACGTTTGTCGTCGATAGTTGCGAACCATCTGAAATAAAACACGTGGTAGTTTATGTTTCAAATCGAG
This sequence comes from Schistocerca gregaria, assembly GCF_023897955.1. Classification (NCBI taxonomy): domain Eukaryota; kingdom Metazoa; phylum Arthropoda; class Insecta; order Orthoptera; family Acrididae; genus Schistocerca; species Schistocerca gregaria. The sequence continues at coordinate 1,010,213,620 of NC_064920.1, read as the reverse complement.
ATATTTCTAACTAAATTTGCCGGGTTCGATTCCCGGCGGGGTCAGGGATTTTCTCTGCCTCGTGATGGCTAGGTGTTGTGTGATGTCCTTAGGTTAGATAGGTTTAAGTAGTTCTAAGTTCTAGGGGACTGATGACCATAGATGTTAAGTCCCATAGTGCACAGAGCCATGTAACTAAATGTAACAAGTGTGCAGGTTTCTTTGCATGCTATTGTAATTCAGTGGTTAAATAAACAAATGATAATCAAACCTACTTGAATTTGTTTATTTTTGTCCCTTTTGTAAGGGTTTGAAGTTAGCTTCCCCATTTTGCCCCGCCTTCCCCTAATATTCCATCCGAATGCGTGCAACAGCTCAGTCGAGCAGCAAAATATGTGTGTCATGCATTCTTGTTTCGTTTTGAAGTGTTTATTTGGACGGAAATCGGGGTGTTTACACACGGCACGTCACTTCAAAGGGCGAGCCTCTGGTGACGCTGATTGTGGACTAATTCCGGGAATCCGGCGCTACGGGGCGCTTTTTAAAATGTTGTCTGGCCGCGACGTCGGGTGCGCGAACCTGGCCGCCACTGCCAGCGCCGAACGGGGCGTTTCCGGTGACATATTCGAACATAAACCGGCGTGAAACCCCGATATATCGGGAGAGCCCGTGCCAGCGCATTCCGTTGATTACACGCGAAATCAATTACTCTCTTCCAATTTGCGACTCCCCTCTGGTAAATAAATTCGCTGCCGCCGGCAACGGATTTTAATCTACTTGCGATTTCTTTCTGTACGGCCGAATAATTTTTTGGAAATGAGGCGTGCTAACATCCCGAACCGTCCGGCACCGGGACGCGACGGGATTAGCTCGCAGAGCTGGAGGAGCGGTTCCGCTCCGGGCGCTAATCAATCGGATTCTCGGTGCGCCTGACCCCGCGTGAGACGCACTTCCAGATTAATGCGCGCCCCGTGCGTCAGCCGGCTCATCTTGTGTTTCTCTTCACGTTTCTCCAAAATTCCATTTTTAGTGAATTTAGCGTTCCATACGCTCGTTACTTCGGCGCTTGTCTACTTCAGGAATTCCCTGACGCTCAGCCTGATGGAGCTGCGGTACGAACTGTGGACTTTGGATTGAAGTACCGGGTGATCAAAAAGTCAGTATAAAGTTGAAAACTTAATAAATCACGGAATAATGTAGATAGAGAAGTAAAAATTGACACACATGCTTGGAATGACATGGAGTTTTATTAGGATGGCGCTCCCCCCCCCCCCCCCCCCATATTGCTAGACGCGTGAAAAATCTCTTGCGCGCGTCGTTTGGTGATGACCGTGTGCTCAGCCGCCACTTTCGTCATGCTTGGCCTCCCAGGTCTCCAGACCTCAGTCCGTGCGATTATTGGCTTTGGGGTTACCTGAAGTCACAAGTGTATCGCGATCGACCGACATCTCTAGGAATACTGAAAGACAACATCCGACGCCAATGCCTCACCATAACTCCGGACATTCTTTACAGTGCTGTCCACAAGATTATTCCTCGACTACAGCTATTGTTGAAGAATGATGGTGGACATATTGAACATTTCCTGTAAAGAACATCATCTTTGATTTGTCTTACTTTGTTATGCTAATTATTGCTATTATGATCAGATGAAGTGCCATCTGTCGGACGTTTTTTGAACTTTTGTATTTTTTTGGTTCTAATAAAACCCCATGTCATTCCAAGCATGTATGTCAATTTGTACCTCTCTATCTACATTATTCCGTGATTTATTCATTTTCCAAATTTATACTGACTTTCTGGTCACCCGGTAGTTTTAGTGCACGGTATTTCCGATTTATATCGTTTCTTGTAACTATTGTGTAAATGATGGAATTTCTCCTACAGGAATATCAAACGATATTAGTTGTCAGTACAAAAATTTGATGTGGAATGGCCAGGCTAAGTCCAAGTGAATAAAAAACTCAACGTTCAAAAGCAAAACAAATTTTCGCAACAGATATACAATCAACAAACAGTTCTGGAAAAACTGATTCAAAAATACCGACTAGCATTAATAAAAATCGTACAGATAACAAATCCCTTGTTAAGGCAGATAAAAGTAATGCTACAGTAGTTCCATATGAAGAAATTACATCAATAAAACATAATAATTCTTTCATGAAAATAACATAAAAGAACCGAAGACTGATCGCACACCTCAGATTAGAAAATTAATTAAAAATTCTAAGTACTTTCTATCCGATGCTGATGTCGCATAGCTTAGTCACGAACTCGATACCACCTACACTAAGATCTCACCCAAAGATTCATAAACTAAACTGCCCAATACGTCCAGTACATCCCACTGTTAATTCAAGGAGCAGTCCCGAATATTGTAACTCTAAGAAGCTTAAAGGCTTCCGTAGCAACTTTTGCGCATTTGAAGACGAATTCTCCGTCATAAATACCCAGAAATTTATTAATGATGTAAGTGATATACACATACCAGAAAGTGCTAGATTTGCATCCATGAACATTGTGAACCTTACACATGTCTGTGAAACTATTGACGTAATTTCGACAGCTGTTACATTCGCTAATTTTGTTTCGAAATAATTATAGGAACTAACAACAGAAAGAAGCACCGGTCAGGGGACAGGCAGCGAGACGTCAGTACGTTGTTCTCAAACGAAATGATGCACAATTTCATGTGAAGCAGACGGCAACGTTTACAAAAGGAAAAGCTTGAGCTGATTACTTAGAATGTCTGTCGCTATTCGCAAGTTCTGCGTCCAGGAAGCCGGCCACTTTCACGACCTTTTTTCTTACGCCCGCAACAATGAAAACTCTCAGTCAGAATCGTATAAGTGATATATGTACAAACGTGAAACCCCTATAGAAAATTTGCTTTCCTGTTCCGTATGTGGTCACGACGGCAGCGGATTATTAGCATATTTGTTACGTTTCAAATGCGGGAATCTGGTATTGTGCTGGCGGCGTGTGTGGAGAAAGCGGGCGCTTAGTTGAGTTGCACGTGTGTTTTCTCGGCTTTCGCGGTCTACCGTGCCCGGCGCCGGTGCGAAAGGCGGTAAGGGTGAGAGGAGTAGAATGGGGCGGGGGGGGGGGGGGGAGAGGGGAGGTGGCACCGGCCCAGTGAGCACCGTCCAAAAACCATGACCGCGCCGCCCGCAGTCTCACGATGCACTTTTTCTGCGTGGACGACAACGTACCGCGCGACGGTGAAATGTCGCTCGCCACAGGAGGGACGCCAGCTTCCGCATCCCAGTTCACACTGGAAGAGGCGCTTCCATTCAAGGCATTTACCATTGTAGGATGCGCAGAGTTTACTCTTATTTTAGAATCATCTTCTAGACATTCTGCTTTACTTTCACTGCTATTTTCTCAAACCGATTCCCCATTTCAAAAGTTTCAGGTATTCCAAATTTATCTCTTGGAGATTATTTGCTTGACGTCTGTCATCTGTCTTCTGTCGGGACTGGCGGTCTAGCGATAAGGCGCATGCTTGAAACCGAGAGGTCGCGGCATCGTACCCCGGGCAGACCAAGGAAATTTTGAGTTTGCTTTTAATCTAGTCTTCACTCGTCTACGATTTAATGAGTCGCCAGGAACGAGACATGGTTCGGATTCCACGTTAAACTGTAAGCCTCATTTGCCAGGTTGGGCGACTGGGGTTTTTTAAGGTCACTCAACTCGCCGAAATGGCGGCGAATTCAAACACTTGCACTGGTCATTTAACCACGCGCAGTTATTGTTATAACCTTTTTCTAGCGGTTGACTTTGTTCCCTTTATCCCACTGGGATCAACCTCCACACTTTTGGTCACATATTATAATCCATTCGTTTTACAAGGGGCATTTAATAAGTAAGGCACCACAATTTTTTTTTCTGAAAGCAGATTGGTTTTATTCAGGATTCTAATACTCCGCATTATTTCCCACTCGTTTGGCCAGAAAACATTATTTTTCAAGGTAACTCCCATTTAATGCGAAAATCTTACGCCAACTTACAGGAAAGGGTCTCTGTGGGTACATGGTGCCATTCTTCAGGTCGACGACGGAGCCTGTGACGACTTCGACAAAAAATTGTCATTAATAGTCTCTTAGCCGGCAAGCAATTTCGCACAGATGATCCTTCGTTACTCTTTATTATCCTCATTTAGGCGGCGAGAAACCCAGTGGACAAACACCATTGAGTGTTCCAACTGTTGCACGAATGTGTCAGCATTACCAACAGAGACGTCCATTACTGCAGCAATATGTTTGATTGTGATCCGTCGATCACGACGAATGAGAGTGTCCGCACGAGCCAACGCTGCAGGAGTTTTTTATAAATTAGAGGTTCAAATGGCTCTAAGCACTATGGGACTTAACATCTGAGGTCATCAGCCTCCTAGAGTTAGAACTACGTAAACTTAACTAGCCTAAGGACATCACACACATCAATGCAGAGGCAGGATTCGAACCTGCGACAGTAACAGTCGCGTGGTTCCGGACTGAAGCGACTGGAACCGCTCTGCCACAGCGGCCGGCGCAGGAGTCACAGCTGTGTGCGGCCGCCAGCACGCAGATCGGGCAGGTACACGCGAAGTTGTTACGATGATGGCAGACGCCTCGCCTAACGATTCACCGTGTTTTTGTTCTCTGCTCTGCAAGCGCCTTTGAATATCTGTGATGCTCTGCTTTTCCGCCAAAATATGACTCAATGATAGCTCTCTAGTTGGAACGCACTCCGTTACAGACGCCATTTTGGCCGCAATGTGTAGCACTGCCACCTATCGGAATTTCATGAAACTGCAAGCGCTAAAGCGCGAATATTTCACGATATGCCACAACAAATAACGCAATTTTCAACTGAAACCGCCCGAGCAAGAAATTGTTGCATTACTTATTAAACGTCCCTAGTAAATGCAACACCATCCACCCTAAATATATTCCATTACGTTATAACGACGTTCTCTTCCACTTTCACCGTTCTTTTCTTCTTTCTTCATTTCTGACGTAATCTAAACTTGAGGTTCCAGCATTTCGTCCCCACAAATCAATTTCCACAGATAGCGATTTTTCTCTCTTCGTTATTTCCCACACTTCTAATCCGTATACACATATAATTTCTGCTGTTATTTTGTATATAACCTTTTTATTTATCCTTGCCCAAAATCATTTCTTAAACTATTCTACACCCTTTCTATTTGTGGGTACATTTATTTAAACCGGAACAAAGTTAATACTAATATTCCCAGCATTTAACAATGCCGTTTGTCACACGCAAACATATACTGGGTTTTCTTTGTGTATATTTGTAAACATATTTTTATCTATACTATTTCCTCTGTGCTACATAAGTTATTGCCTCATGTTTCAACACACTTACTATCCTCCTTTCGCTTCTTCTTGTTAGTGTTTCTAAAATATTCGTTTCTTCGCCGTTACCACAGAGAACCACATTTCGTATCAGCCAATTTTATTTTCTGGGTTCTTCTGTAACACCTTGTCTTAAACGCGACGATTCTCGTCCCTTCCTATAGCTGATTCTCTTCTATACAGTGCTGTGCGCCACGCGTTCATTATTATAAGTTTTTCTATCATGTTAACGCTTATGTTTAATACTAGGAGACTTATTTTAGCGTGGAATGATTTCTTTGTTATAGACTGTTTTTCTCTCGTCATCGCATTCTATGATTTAGGAAAGGTGATATCTCGCCAGTGATTTTGCTGTCGTTTCCTACCCAATGTCAATGCTCTGCATCTCTACTTCAGTCTGTTATTAGCGGAAACATACGTGTAAAAATTTAGTCAGGTTCCCGTTAAGACAGGAAAGCTTTGGTGATACATTTGAATCCTCTCCATCTTTGCACAATTTAGCTGCTACTGCGTCTCATACTACCTCGGTAAATCGAGACGATAGAAACGTCAAGATCTACCTCTGATTGCCACGTTTAAGTAACATAGCAATTGCGGAAGGAACGTTAGAGTCTAAGTTTCGGTCGACGATGAAGTTATTACAGAGAGGCTTCACTGAACATTATAATTAAAAATCTAAACTCCTCCCGCACAGGCCATGAAGGCCCAAAGGTACCGACTAGCCGCCGTGTCCTCCTCAGCCCACAGGCGTCACTGGATGCAGGTATGGAGGGGCATGTGGTCAGCACACCGCTCTCCCGGCCGTATATCAGTTTCCAAGACCAGAGCTGCTACTTCTCAGCCAAGTAGCTCCTCAGTTTGCCTCACAAGGGCTGAGTGCACCCCACTTGCCAACAGCGCTCGGCAGACCGGATGGCCACCCATCCAAGTGCTGGCCCAGACCCACAGTGCTTAACTTCGGTGATCTGGCATGTCCATAGAATAACATGGTGATCCAGTGCTTGAAAATCTAATTCGGTCAATACTGCACCAGAAAGTTTTTTATAGTCATGTTGTTATTTTAGCTGGTTTTACTTATTCGTATACTCAAAAGCGCCTAATTCGGTTTTGAGGTAAGAGAGGTCCTTACTGCCAACATCCCTTAACGTATGCATCCGAGATCGTCCCGCCGATTCCTTCCTTCAGTAAATTCTTATGCTATTGTTCCAATGATGTTCTTGTCTTGTGAATGTATCCGATGAATTTGTCTCTTCTTGTCTAAATCGCGTTTAGGAGAGATTTGATTTCTTGAATTCTTCTCAGAACTTCTTCAATGGTAACTATCTCTCCAGGTGAGCTTCATTATTCTTCAGCAGACCCACCTACCCAAGTTTTACACCTGTTCCGTTTGTTATTTCTAACGAATGGCACTTCGTCCTTAAAGAAGCAGAATTTCACCCGTGTTTCTTTGTATTTTAAAATTTATTTCTGCAAATCTCTAAACATTTTTTGGCAAGTATCATTAGAAAATGCCTGTTGCAGGTCTATAAAGGAAAGTTAAGCTGCCTTATTTTCCATTTCAATAAGAAGTATCACTTCCAGGATCGTATGTCGTGCTCTTAATCTCTTCCTGAATCCAAACAGATGTTCATTCAGCGTATAATTCACCTTCTTTTGGACTCACCTCAAAATTATCTTGATGATAATCTTTTATACATATGACATAAGGCTTCACGTGCGATATTTCCAGCATTTTGTAGCTGTCACGTACTTTCGTGTGGGAATCACCGTGCACTTCTAAAAATCGGTTAGTTTCTCTGCTTGCTCGTTAACAACTGGCTCGCGAGAAACACTGACCCGTTACTGCAGACAATAAATGGTGTGTTTATGTTAACGTCAGGAACAGAAAAAGAATGACTGAGCTCAAACGAAGCAGCAACTCCACATGCAAAGAACTACGCGCATCCACAAAAGATAACGTTATGGATCTGGTGGAACAGTGACAGTCTTGCTTCCTCGAGGTGTAACCATCACTGTTGACATTTGTTGTCAACAACTGGGACGTCTTGCAGACGGAATCCAAGAATAACGACCAAGGAGACTGAGTAAAGCGATGCTACCCCACAATAATGCCCGCCCGCCTTCTGATACATTGTCAAAAACACTATGCATGAGTTTGGATGGTAAGTCATTCCACAACCACCTTATTCACCTGACCTTGCGTCCTCTTATTTCCACCTTTTTCGCTCTCTAACGAACAACCTTCAAGGAACTTCATTTACGGATGAAAATTCGCTCCGAACATGGCTCGACGAGTTCTTCGCCTCCCACCACGTGATTTCTACAGTTGCGGAATTAGAAAGTTACCTCATCGTTGGTACAGTGTTGTAAGTAGCGCAGAATTTTTTTTTGTTGATGATTAAAGCCTCTGTTGTTTGTATTTGTTTTGGTTATTAAACCTATGGAAAAACGCTAAGAAGTTATGCACCTACCTAGTAAAGACGGCTCCCCCCCTGGAATAAACATATAACAAAGTAACTAAATTGAAAGATTTATACAAAAAAGTGCAGGTGGCGCTGCTGATGATAATCAACTGCCTACTACTCCAGAACTGTCACACTACTGTTTGTCTTAAGTGAAGCTATGACCCTTTGTGAAATGTGTAAAGTTTAAAGCATTTCCGTAGGAAGTTATTCGCGATTAACAGTTTCGTAAACAAGCACTGTGTTTCAGCTGGTTTCGCAATATGATGGTCACCAGACTCGGAGTAACAGCTGAAATACTCTCTCAGCCACACTAGATGGCATCCACTAACATGTGGCTGAGACTTCACAGGAAATACTACGTGGGGTTTCCCGTCTCAGGAAAAATGAAGCAAGGTTATTGATGTCACAGTTGGTTGTTTAAAACATACGCCTTTAATCTTCGTAGAAATAGTACAGCGATTTTACTGTCTAAGCAGTGTATGAGAGGGCGCAAATTGCTTTGGAACAAACTTAACAAGCTCTTTTTGCTTCCACGGGAGAATGTATCCTTTTTTAAGATTTTTCATGGTCATTCACTGGAAATGCAAGCCGTCTAGCGGGACTGCTTGCGTAATTAAATAACAATGCTGCGTCAGCCTGACTTAACAGGACGCACTGTACTTGAAAAGGGAACGGAAGGACTGCTCCTATGCAGAGGGGTCATGCTTCCTAGATTAATTCCAAGATCGTGCAGTCAACGACAGTTTCATTTCGCGTCTTTCACGGTGGTTTTCTGTGGTTCTTCAATACTTCCAATTGACAAGTTATTCACCATATGGTAAAAATTGAAACATAATACGAGGTCCTCACTTTTACAGTACTTGTTTTCTTACCGGCGCGAGCAACCATTTCATGGAAGCATCGAGAGAGCGTAATTGCATTGTTACAAACTGAGAAGGTTTTCGTTGCACAGAGTATCTGGTGCGAAAGCCTATGAATGCATTTCAAAGACTAATCTCAAGATACTGCACATCCTGTCCATTGCATTACAGTGATAGTAAAATATTATGGTGTTTATACTTGTTTCGAAATACATAACACGTAAACCCTTCATTTGAGTGGATACCATGTAATAGAAGACTATTTTGTGCTGTTAATTTCTTATTCTGATCTGCTCATGTTGATAAGCCACCCATCACGGAGGTATCAATTATAATTATATATAGCCAAATATTCCTTGAGACTTAATAAACGCAAAAGCCCACCATATCGTAGAGAGTTCATTTCGTTAGTCAGAGTATATTTAGTTTAGCCCTTGTGCAAACTTAGACGTGACTGAGTATCGACGAGGAGATGGTGACACGTTCGTACCATGAGTCTGCGCGACGTGTTCGTAGTGTGCAACTGTTAATATATTAAGTGCAACACACTGGGATCCTGATTTATGTCTGCGCATGCCTTACAGTTTTAACTTGTATTTTTGCGGAAGATTTTAACTTTTGCTCAAGATATTTCAAATTCACAGTGAATGTGTTTAGTGCGTTCGACTTCTCTGAACCCTTAGCCACCGCTTGGCGAAATTTCCACACTCTCATCTGTCAATCTGCAGAGCTCGTTGAAGGTATCGCGGCCGTTCCTGAGCTCGTGAAACGGCCGAATCTGTAGTTGTTTCCCGATCTCTCCCACACAACGGCCTCCCGGAAGCTTGGATTACAGGAGTACGCCACAACTACAGATTCGGCTGTTTCACGAGCTCAGGAACGGCCGCGATACCTTCACCGAGCTCTGCAGATCGACAGATGAGAGTGTGGAAATTTCGGCAAGCGGTGGCTAAGGGTTAAGAGAAGCCGAACGCACTAAACACGAGAACGTCGGGAAACCGAAGCACACGACTCATAACGAAAAGTTCACAGTGAATGGAAACGCTGTGTTCAATCGTTCTATTAACTTGATTGTTATTATAGAATCTAGAGAGCGAATTTACCAAGATATTTAGTTTACGTAGTTCGCGACGAATTCTGTTAGTTATTTGGTACTTTTTCCGACCGTTGTTTCTCTAAGCTTATATGCTCTTTCCTTGACCAAAATAGGCCACTGAAACTGTAGACACTAAATTAGTGATATACCAGTACTCTTTGCTGCCGATGCTTCAGCCAAGATAACATCACAACCTACTCTCGTTTATAATGAAATCCTTGAGTTTGCACGCTATGTATTAAGAAGTGCTGCACACCACAATTCGAAATACAACGAGATGTTAGTGAACAGCAAAAAATTAGTACAATCAACTGTCATTAAGTAAATCTATCTGTCGCATCGTCTCAGTTTTGCATTGCAGGATCAAGAAACACTGTGACGTGTCCATTATGCAATCCGATCTTCAAAATGGTTCGCTAAGTATAGACTGCTGCGAATCTCGGTATCAGAATAAGGGTTAAAGCAAAGTGGAGCGCAACAGCTTATATTTTACGTAAGTATTCAACCGATAAGCGACCCGGACGTAATTTATTTCTTACGGTCGGCACGAAAAAGCCACATAAATTTGGTACTACAACTGACGGCAGATGCGGAAGTAATCAAATAAATATCGAACAATATCAGATGGAAGTAGTGGGACTGAAGACAGTTATGTTCTACTAAAAGTCACTGTGAAAGTTTCGGCACTCATATTTCTGTAAGGAGGCATAAAACGTCTTGAGCCAGCCAGTGTTGTTTTGGCTTACGGGCTATGAAGGATACGGAACTATTAGGAAAGAAATGAAAGACTACGTGGCGCCTTGTAGACGTCAACTGTACAGTAATGACACAAGTGAAGATTTCTCAATGTAGCTAAACGCCGCTAGATACACTGCCTTTCACTTTTTGCGTAGTACTAAAAATCTACTCGATATTTGCAAGGAGCATATTTTCGCAGTACCACTTCAATAAAAACTAGTGCAATAATGGTATTTCTGAAAGATACCGTCAGTTTTGATATTGCTTATTGTCATATATTTTGAGGTTGTAAGAAGATAATCTATCATTCCAGGAGCTTGAGATTAATTGCCTACAGTTGTTTTGTGTACGTGTCTATATAATTTCTCTGTGTTGCAATGTCATCGTTCATGCCTCTCTCATCTCAGAGTTGCCTGTCTTGGTATGCAATTAGATAGACAGGATGACGTGTAGTACGTCAGACGATCCTCCGATGTCACTTAACGTCTGCCTTGCTGCGAGATCGGCGGTTCTAAGCGCTACAGTCTGGAATCGAGCGACCGCTACGGTCGCAGGTTCGAATCCTGCCTCGGGCATGGATGTGTGTCATGTCCTTAGGTTAGTTACGTTTAAGTAGTTCTAAGTTCTAGAGGACTGATGACCGAAGTAGTTAAGTCCCATAGTGCTCAGAGACACTTGAACCAATTTTGCTGCGAGATCTATTCAATGCGTGTGCATCACCTATACAGTAAACATGGTTCGGTATGTTTTTCCAGCACGCACAGACATGCACCTCCATAAAGAAGTCTTTTAAGGGTGCTAATGCAACAACTGTTCTAAGTTTTGAAACCGTAAATAACCAAGGGAGAGCAATTTCTGACAATACACGATATTCATGCAGATCATATGCCATACGTGTGACACCACCTTGAAAACAAACGGAGAATATTTCTACTTATACGTCATTAAAGCTCTTGTCATACAAATTTTCTCCTTTGACCGTATCTTCTGCAGCGAAAGGCTTTTAGATCTTTGTCTTAAGAACTCATCGCTGTTGACTCGATGATTTACGTTCTGTCAGCTGTTCACTCGAACAGTGCAACGCACCCTAATCAGTCTCCGTTATTGAGTAACGTGTGAGTCTTCCTTGGGACAATGTTCCGCTGCACATCGATACATCGGTGCACGAATGGCTAAAGGCCAGCACGGAAACACGCTATTGCTGCTTGGCAAAGCCGAGTATCTTCAACCATCTGGAAAAAAAATGAATGGCAAGCGATCTCCCTAGATTCATTGCTCGTCACCAGCTGAATAGTACTGAAATTCATTTCGTACCAGTAGTTTATTTTTCTACGTTTACTTCACATTTATAGTCCTTTGTCATCTTCATCTTCAAAGTAGATGTGTCGAAATTCCAAGAATGTTCTCTTAGAATATGGGGGCGCGGTGTGGGATCCTTACCAGGTGGGATTGACGGAGGACATCGAAAGAGTGCAAAAAAGGGCAGCTCGTTTTGTATTATAACGTAATAGGGGAGAGAGTGTGGCAGATATGATACGCTATTTGGAATGGAAGTCATTAAAGCAAAGATGTTTTTCGTCGCGGCGTAATCTATTTACGAAATTTCAGTCACCAACTTTCTCTTCCGAATACGAAAATATTTTGTTGAGCCCAACCTACATAGGTAGAATCAAAATAAAATAAGAGAAATCAGAGCTCGAACAGATAGGTTTAGGTGTTCGTTTTTCCCGCGCGCTGTTCGGGAGTGGAATGGTAGAGAGATAGTATGATTGTGGTTCGATGAACCCTCTGCCAAACACTTAAATATGAATTGCAGAGTAATCATGTAGATGTAGATCAGCCAAACAAGGAAACGGAGGTGACCTCTTGAACGAAATTTTCTAGAGTTGAACAGGTTCCCTACAATTATCATGCCTTCTCTACACAGTGGTAATACACTGGGAAAGACATACGGTGCCTGATAAAAACGTGAAGCACGCAGAAGAGAAGGAGGAATCGAAATGAAACTTTACAAGTTTAAAGAGTGTATGATGTTATTACCAGTGATTACAGAATCGAGTCATATTGACAAAGAACTTCGCAATATCACTTTACACCACCTCTGGCGTGCATCCATGCACTGATTCGCTTGGGAATGGGTGTTATGGAGCCATTGTATCCTCTCCTGGGGCAAGCAGGGATACAGCTGTTGTAGCTGGTCCTTGATGTCTTGGTTCCGGGCAGTGGGATGGATCTGACGTCTACTGCTGGCCACGGTAGTACTTTAAGATAGTGCAGGCAGTTCATAGAGACGCATGTCATGTGTGGACGAGCATTGTCCTGTTGAAAAATGGCACCAGGATGCTGTTGTATGAGAGGTAACACATGAGAACATAAGATGAACGTGACGATCCGTTGTGTTGTCATAGTTCCCTGAATCACTACCACTTGTTACCTGAACTCATACCTGATGGCTCCTGACCCTATGACATCAAAAGCAACACCACTGTACCTTTTCAAAACATTGGACGACTGGGACCTCTTCCCTGAACACCGTCTTACTGGCCGACGATGGACATGCGAGATGGAGCAGAACTATGATTCATCGCTAAACTCAATTCAGCAACTTTAATCCGCAGTCAATGCTTCATAGCCAAGGCACCACTCAAAAACTAGCCGTTTTTAATGAGTTGTTAACGACACCCTACGAATGGGATGGTAATTCCCTAGTTTTCCTGCTTCTAGTCTCCGACCAACGGTGTGGGATGACACAGAATGTCGCAGGGAATCCGTTAGTAGTTTTCGGAGGGCAGGGGAAGATGTGAAGGAATTAATGGCGACCCCCCCTCCCCCTCCCTTGTGGTGGTCAGACTTGGTCGTCTAGAACCCAGACTACAAGTATGCCTGCTGATAACGCTGTCGCACACGAGTACGCGGCAACTTCAAGTCCTTCACAGTGATCAATTAACATACGACGCTGTCCCGCATCTTACGTGCCATACCAGGTATGGCAACAACACTAATCACGAACGGTACTAATTGCACTCTGGTGGCCTTTCTACCTGTCACGGAGAATTACAACTCTAATCATTTACGTAGCTGCCGATGGTGCATATACGTACGAAGCTACATTGATTGTCATCTGACTATGTGTTATGGGTCTTTCGCTTTTTTGTCAAGTAGCTCAACTCCACTGCCGTTAAAATGTGCACCTAATTTAGAAGCCCGGTGTAGCATTTTTCCACTGTTGTTGCGCAGAGCTCTTGCTTCTAGAATAATCTAATTACATTTGAAATACAGTCTATTTAGCTGGTGAAACAGCAGCGGGTTTGTAGCTCAGAATAGTTCATATTAAATTGGCTGTTATTTCGATTAATCATGCCGAGCAGCCAGTACTTCTTTATTTGGATGCGACAGTCGATGCTCAAAATAAAATGAGCGTGTCAATCACAAAACTAAACGCAATATGTAGTCCGCTGTACACAGTGGATATATGTCGATCTGCCAGAAAGCTACCGACCGTAATGAAGCCTTGTTTCGTGCAGTGTGTCGTGTCAAATGCGCCCGCTTCCTTTCCGGAAAAAATGTGAGCGTAATATTGTATATGCTGTTTGTATAGTATATCACAAAATTAAAGGAAACACTTATTTGTTTCGCATATTACTACAACATTTCAGTACGTTGATATATTTGAGAAAGAGGCTTATAGTACGCTGCTGGCCATTAAAATTGCTACACCAAGAAGAAATACAGATGATAAACGGGTATTCATTGGACAAATATAGAATACTAGAACTGACATGTAATTACATTTTCACGCAATTTGGGTGCATAGATCCTGAGAAATTATTACCCAGAACAACCACCTCTGGCCGTAAAAACGGCCTTGATACGCCTGGGCATTGAGTCAAACAGAGCTTGGATGGGGTGTACAGGTACAGCTGCCCTTTAAGTTTCAACACGATACCACAGTTCATCAAGATTAGTGACTGGCGTATTGCGACGAGCCAGTTGCTCGGACAATATTGACCAGACGTTTTCAGTTTGTGACAGATCTGGAGAATGTGCTGGTCAGGGCAGCAGACAAACATTTTCTGCATCCAGAAAGGCCAGTACAGGACCTGCAACATGCGGTGGTGTATTATCCTGCTGAAATGTAGAGTTCCGCAGGGATGGAATGAAGGGTAGCGCCACGGATCGTAACACATCTGAAATGTAACTTCCACTGTTCAAATTGCCGTCAATGCGAACAAGAGGTGACCGAGACGTGTAACCAATGGCACCCCATACCATCACGCCGGGTGATACGCCAGTATGGCGATGACGAATACACGCTTCCAGTGTGCGTTCACCGCGATGTCGCCAATCACGGATGCGACCATCACGATGCTGTAAACAGATTGCAGATGGTTGTTGTCTTGCAAACGTCTCCACCGTTTGACTGAGGGACAGAGACGTCGCTTACCGATCCGTTACAGCCATGCGGATAAGATGCCTGTCATCTCGATTGCTAGTGTTACGAGGCCGTTGGGATCCAGCACAGCGTTCCGTATTACCCTCCTGAACCCACCGATCCAATATTCTGCTAACGCTCATTGGATCTCGACGAACGCGAGCAGCAATGTTGCGATACGATAAACCGCAATCGCGATAGGCTATAAACCGACCTTCATCAAAGTCGGAAAAGAGATGGTACGCATTTCTCCTCCCACAACAGCGTTTCACCAGGCAACGCCGGTCAACTGCTGTTTGTGTAAGAGAGATCAGTTGGAAACTTTCCCCATGTCAGCACGATGTAGGTGTCGTCTTCGGCACCAACCTTGTGTAAATACTCTGAAAAGCTAATCTTTTGCATATCACGGCATTTTCTTCGTGTCGGTTAAAATTCCCGTCTGTAGCACATCATCTTCGTGGTGTAGCAATTTTAATGGCCAGTAGTGTACTTAATGGCTGATTCTCCTTTTGAATAAAAGCGTAATCACTGCATCTAAAACAAGCAGTTCCTGTTCTATAAAAAAAGAACTGTTGTAATGTGCACGTTTGACGTCTCATCAACGAAAATATCGTCGAGGACCCTCCGCCACACACCGTCAGGTGGCTTGCGGAGTATGGATGTAGATCTACACTTTTACCTTTGTAACATGGAAGAAATTAATACCTTGTGTTGTGTAATGTAAGAGATCAGTACTAAATACTTTATTATAGAATTACCGTCAATTTCTGGACGTATGTTGATATTAGTTCGACTGTTTCTTTTCTGTCTGGATCACTTCCAGAAATTTATCCTTTTACTTAATATTCACCCAGTTCAGTGTCCTGCCTCCGTATGTGAGGGGTCACAGTGGTTGGCTGTCATGTGGAACACCAACGTTAAATTCTCGGTACTCACAGGGATTTTCCCCTGGTGTGAGGACTGGACCGGAGTGCAGTCAACCTCGTGATGCTAACGGAGTCCGCAAATTCGACAATGGCCGGAAAAGGGGCGTGCTAACCCGATGCCTCTCCATAACGCGTCCGCATAGCGCCACATAGCAGAAGGAACCCTCCCAAAAAACATTTTTTTTTCACGTTGAACAAAAAAAAAAAGAAACGTTTTTCAAATGGGTAAAACGTATCTCAGTTGAAGGTCGGATACACCAGTGGGCGAAATTTGAACTCTCAGTCTTGCTCCTGTCCGGAGCTATTGAAAGGTGATGCTTTTGCATGTAAAATTCGAACCAGGTTGACTGCTTTATTTCATGTCAAGTCAGAAAGGTACACAAATAAATCGTACCATTATCTGATCATTAATTTCAGCCCAATTAAAATCTTTTGCAAACGGAATTAATCAAATTGCACAATTTGCCTGGACGCCGTCTGCGGTTCGTCGTTCAGGTCTTGCTTAATGTACTGTAACGTAACTACATTAAGACAGCTGTTCGAATGGCTACACAAATGGCCGCTCGTCCGGACTAAACCAAAAACTTTTCACCCGATGTTCTCGGCTCAAATAGGAACCGAGCACCAAAACACCTCCCTCCACCCCCCACCCAAGACGGCGATTCTGATTGCGGCGTTCCTACTGTCACATTTCTTACGGCGCTTTCGTGCTGTAACGAGAAGTTGAACATAAAAAAATTGTACGATACAGATCTATGGAGTAATTGACATTGTTAATGGGATAAAATAACTTAAAAAAACAAAACGCGTATTTTAGTCCCTCCAGGTATACGAAGCCACGAAGCATGCTCCTTAACGTACCTGAGTGCGATTTCAGGAAGTTGTTTGGTACCCGCAGTCTCCTTGAGGTTTCTCCTTCAGTTGGCTGCCCACGGCAGAAGACCGCTGACCGCCACGCAACCTTCCCCGTGTTTTGGCTGTGTGGGAGATCTGCTAAGGACGGCCGTGACTCAGCGACCTCCAGGCGCAGCCTTCCCGAGTGGGAGGACGCTGGTTGCCGACCTAGGGCAGTGTAACCGCGGACCCGCAAAACTCGACACCGCCACCACATTCTGCACGACGCTTTCAGACTTGCCGAGGAAGCAGCAACGCATTGTGTACTGAAAGAAATAAGACGCGTTACACCATCAATACACCAGTCAGATATTCATCGTACTCTATGGAGATGTTCATTCCATTCGAAGCTAATGTCCCTCATTAACATCAATATACCGTCCGTACATTAAAGATTTTGTGACACTTAAACCTAACGTCCCGTAGTTAATGGAAACAAGGCATCACTTTCGAAGAATACAGGTAATTGTATCCTGATCGTTACTGCACGGGCTCTGTTAAGTACAATAACGATCGAAAAATAAAAACAATTCACTATAGGTAGCAATCATTTTGAATAATTAAATGGTGAAATAAATTTTGACTGCAGAATAATTACGGTTTGCCAGCCCAAAATGTTAGTGACTGACGTGTCTCTGAAATCGCCTAATGAATGAGAATGAATAATAAATCAGCAACGGAACAAAATGCACTCGCGTGAGCTTAGAGTGTTAAAGACACGTGTAACGTGAACGAAATGTTGTTAATTTGGAATACACTGATATTACGCATAGTTACCAACACCAATAAAAGGGACCAATAAAAGGACCTGCAACACTATATGGAAACTGTTCTGAATTACGTAACACATGGTAATGCTGACTGTTTGAAAATTTTCACAAAAAATGACCGAAACTAATTGCTGCTCCTTAATGGTTACTTCTCACACTGAGGCCGTAAGTGTTTTCTTTTATAGCAACAACCATTTTGGTCTGCCAGTGTTCTGAGGATATAAGCACATGAAATTATTTGTGAAACACAACACTGTATCATGACTTGGGTCAATCAGATTGATTCACTAAGTTTACGATTACTTTGGCTGCGGAAGTGTCAACATACTGTTGTCACTGAAGTATAAATTGTTTTTAAATAACTTCTGGTTTGATTGATTGTCTGCAGTAGTAGCGTAACACAATATGGAGAACAGTAATTACTACTACCTCTGATTCCAGTAATTATTTGAGTGAAAGTTATCTGCAATTCTTTTAATTATTGTAGCCATGCATGGAAGTGAAAGATGGACGATAAACATTTTAGACAAAAAGAGAATAGAAGTTTTCGAATTGTGGTGCTACAGAAGAATGTTGAAGATTAAATGGGTCAATCACATAATTAATGAGGAAGCACTGAATAGTAAATAATCGTACATCTTAACCAAAAGAAGGGATCGGTTGCTAGGACACATTCTGAGACATCAAGGAATCTCCAATTATCATTGGAGGGGTAAAAATAGGCCAGCGAGACCAAGTGATAAATACCTTAAGCACATTCAGAAAGATGTAGGTTGTGAAAGTTACTCGTAGATGAAGAGGATCGTACAGGATTGAGCAGTATGGAGAGCTGCAACAGACCAGTCTTCTGACTGAAGACCACACCAACAGCAACAACAATTGTTATTTTCACATGCGACTTTCTCCGAAGTTTTGGTGGAAGAATGAGACCCTGCTAATGATCAATGACTTGGGTCAATCAGATTCACTCACTAAGTTTACGATTTGACTGAACTACACTATAATATTAAAAAAAATAACTATTATGCTGGTAAGTTTTGTACGAATCTACAAAATAATTGTCTTGACTTTACTTTATGATGAGTAGCCTGTTATGCGATGTAATGCTTTTTATTGTATACATTAATGGCAACAGGCTCTTCTTGCTTAGGGAGCAGCTTGAATAACTGTGACCCAATAACTATACACCAATATGTGTACACTAACCGGTAGTTTGCCCAAACATACTTGAAAATTTCTCTGGTGCTCGTCTCGTAAACACTTGGTCATAAAATCGTTGTAATTATCCCTATAATCTAAGACTGTGACACCTTATCTCGATATTTTTAAACATTAAAAGTGCCTCATATCAGTATGACATTTACAGTTGTGCATTTGTCGTACTTATCTAGGAAAGTAACTCGTCCTCCTCTCACATATTTCTCTTTACGTCCGTAGCAACTACAATATTGCAACATAGCTGTTACTAAAACTGAAATGTACAGAAACGTACATAAAACAAGGCTAAAACGTGTTATATGCAAGTTTTGCTGCTATATCAAATTGTACACAAGGAGCATCCTCCCAAAATCACGTGACTAGCCCGGTTTGATGTCGAGAAACGGGCAGCAGGCTATGTCCACTCCGTAAGTCTACGTACTCTATGGCTCAGTCAACGATGTTATTGCTACAGAAAAAGATATTCCTTGGAATCCGCAGTGTACTAATTTCCCCGACTTTGCCAGTACGTATACTACAAGGCTTTGAGATAATTGTTTCTTACTTCTTCTTCTAGCATATATTACAGTTTATAAACACCAATTACTCATAGTGGCAAAACCCAAAAGTGCATGTAATTAAAAAAAATGTTGTAAAAACATAGACTCTATATATTGTAAAACACTTGATGCGTTGTGTTGTAGTGTTACGGTGTGACGCACAACAGGTATGAATATAACTTTTGTGTTCCTAGTACAATACAATTACGTAGTATAACACAAATATGAGTATGACTATACTCTTCTATTTTTAGTACAACACGAATTTAAATGTTATCGATTCAGCTAAGTACTTAGAGATAACAACTTAAACTGGAACCATCACAGAGAAAATGTTGTGGGGAAGGCGAACCAAAGACTACATTTTTATCAACAGAATGTTTAGAAGATGTAACAAATCTACTAAAAAGACTCGTTCAACACGCTTCTCATTTCTCTGCTGGAGTATTGGTGCGCGGCATGGAATCCTTACAAGAGTTAATATTGACGGAGAAGATAAAAAAGTTCGAAAAAGGGCGGGTCGTTTTGTATTATCACGAAATAGGGGAGAGACTTTCACAAATAGGATATACGGGCTGGTGTGGCAATCATTAAAACAAAGGCGTGTTTCTTTCCACAGAGATATTGTTACGAAATTTCGATACAATCTTTCTCCTGCTAAAGCGAAAATATTTTGTTGACTCCCACCTACACAGGAAGAAAAGACCTTTGCAATAAAATGAGAGAAATCAGAGCTCGCCCGGAAATATTTGCGTGTTCAAATTTTTATGCTGTTCGACATTTGAACGCTCGAAAAATAGTCTGAAAACGACCGTGTGAACCCTCTACCAAGCACTTGGATATGAATTGCTGAGTAGTGATCTAAATTCAGAAGTAGATGTATGAGTGCAAACAGCTGCCGAATGTCATTTTGAGGAATTTTCTTTCCATGCCTAAAAACAGAATTGCTTCAGTTAATGAAGTTTGCTGGCTGGAGGTTGGTGTGAAAGTTGAAGTCTTTCCATTGCATGCTCTACGGGTGTCTAAACAGGAACCTAGGTAGGCAAGTCAGGAATCCGTACATTCGTCTGTAGTGTGAAGTGTGGGTTCTTGCATTATCTTGTTGCAATATGCCATTTATTACCTTTGCCAAGAACGGTAAAGAAACACAGATTAGCGTTCATGCTTTCAGCCTGCCTTCAACAATTACCATATTAGTCCTACGTCGTATCCAGTAGCTCTCCAAATCACAATTTCTTCGATTAGAGAGGTATGGTTGTCCCGAGGATCGCTACTTACAGGTCTCGTACGGATCGTTGACGTCGATCTGACCAACACAGAGTCATTGCTCAACACGCCGTTTTTGGGCCAGGTGGTGTTACTTGAAACCGAAAGATTGCGGGATCGAATCTCGGTTGATCCAGAGAAATTTTCAGTCTACTTTTAATCTAGCCTTCACCGCTCAACGGTGTGAGGTGTCACCAGAGACGACGTAGTTAGGGTTCCACGTTAAACTCCGGTTGAAAAACTCGGATAGTTATGAACACATATAAAATCGAAGGAAGAAATGAAAATTAGGTTTTAACGTCGGGTCGATATCGAAGTCATTATGAGATGACTCACATGCTCGGAACGTTTCAAGGATGGCGAAGGAAATCGGCCGTGGCTTTCAAAGAAAGCATCTTGAAATTTGCCTGGAGCGATTTCGTAGACGGGTGAGAGCTAGATTAAAAAATGATTCACATGGCTCTGAGCACTATGGGACTTAACTTCTGAGGCCATCAGTCCCCTAGAACTTAGAACTACTTAAACCTAACACACACATCCATGCCCGAGGCAGGATTCGAACCTGCGACCGTAGCGGTCGCGCGGTTCCAGACTGTAGCGCCTAGAACCGCTCGGTCAAGCCTGCCGGCTGTCAGTGATAAGCGATGCATAGCATCTCAATATCCCAACCGAGCTACAAGCAATTTATTCCATGTAGTTCGTGGTCACAAACCACATGGTACCTGGATTTCAGCAGTTGTCATGCGTGTATTTGTCAGAGACAGAACTGATGCACTCGTTCTGGAAGCACCCTTGCCTACAGTTCATTCCATTCTTCTGTGCTGAGTCCATCAAGTCGCCAATCCTTTCAAAGTCATTGCACTCCAACCATCTGGCCCTGATCTATGTCGGTGTGTTCCTATGGCCCTCTTGATAATGATTTGATCTTTGCCGACATCCTAACGATTGCGGTGTGATCTCTACCTGCAGATTTGCAGTAAAGATACACACAAACATGTCCTTTTGAATTTGTAGCTTAGATACTGGGTCCAAACTCCGCCACTACTTGAATTCTGAATAAACATTATCACCAATGGCGCCTGAAGACTTCCTGCATAAAACGCCACCGTCATTCTGCTAACGGCCTTGTAAAAGAGACTGGAGGAGCGGACAGAGGTTCTTACCCTTGGGTGGAAAACTGCCCCTAAAAGGTGAAAAAATCAGCAAGGATCAACGGAAAATCTGCAAAGGGAAAGGCTCAACCTAGATACACTGGAGGTCAGTGAAGTGAAGTAGAAAGAAGACAAGGATTTCTGGTCAGATTAATATTGGGTAATAACAACAGCAATAGAAAATAGTACAACGGGAGTAGGATTGTTTATGAATAAGAAGGTATGACAGAGAGTGAGTTACTGTGAACAGTTCAGCGATAGGGATGTTCTCATCGCAATCGACAGCAAACCAACACCGACAACAATGGTTTAGGAATACCGACAACGCAAGCCGAAGTTGAAGAGATAGAGAAAGTACATGATGATATTGAATGGGTAATTCAGTAAGTAAACCAGATGAAAATCTAATAGCCACGGGAGATGGGAATGCTGTTGTAGGGAAGGAGTAGAAGAAACGGTTACGACAGAATGAGAGAGGAGAAAGACTAACCGAGTTCCGTAACAAATTTCGGCTAGTAACAGGGTATACTCTGTTCAAGAATCACAAGAGGAGGGATACTTGGAAAAGACCGGGGCTTACGGGAATATTTCAGTTAGATTACATCATGACCAGGCAGAGATTCGGAAATCAGATATTGGATAGTGAGGAGTATCCAGGAGCAGATATAGACTCAGGTCACAATTTAGTATTGATGAAGAATAAGTTGAAGTTTAAGAGACTAGTCACGAAGAACCATTACGCAAAGAAATGGGATACAGAAGTACTAAGGAACATAGAGAAACGCTTGAAGTTCTCTGAGGCTGTAGATAAGAGACTGTCGCAAAGCGAGAAACTAAACGCCAATTTTCCAGTCTTGCAGGTATTCCAAACGTATAACAGCCTGAGGACCATTTAAGGTCAATTTAATCCAAATCGTGTATTTTTTTTCCTTATACTTACCCCGTATCTTCTCGGGGCCTCCATGTTGGCAAAGTTAGTGGTGGGGGGTGGTTGGATGCCATTCCTGTCCACAGTCCTTCCCCCCTCCCCTCCCCTCCTCTACAGTACGGAATTTTATACTCCTTCTATCTGCGTTTAGTATTGCCCATGTGAAAGTAAGTGGGGGTTTTCGAAATGTATGCGAATCGTTTAACTGAGACCTGAGGTGGGTATCAGGCTGATATTCAGCTAGTGGGATGTGGGAAACCGCCCAAAAACCATGTCCAGGCTGGCCGGTACATCAATCCGGAACCGACGCGCCTGCTGAATCCCGTAAGTGGCATGCGGAGGGTGGTCGGATGCCATTCCTGTCCCCAGTGGAAAACTGCACCTCTACAGCAAGGAATTTGTATACGCCTTATATCTGTGTTTAGTGTAGCCCATATGAATGTAAGTGGTGTTGTACAAAATGTATGCGAATCGTTTAACTGAGACCTGATGTGGGTATCAGCTCGATATTCAGCTACCGCCTAAAAACCACGTCGAGGCTGGCCGGTACATGAATCCGGGACCGACGCGCCGCCCAAATCCCGTAGGTGGCACCCCAGCACGAGCGGATATCCAGGCGTATTCCCAAAGTTCATGTACGTCTTTTTTTCTAAAAATGACTGTAAAGACAGATTTTTTTCGTTCTGTGTACATGCAATTTGTGCTTTTTAATAATTTTGTGGTCTCGAAAGTCTGTCAAGTAATCCAACGCTTTCACTTTCTATTAGCGAAAATCGCTTCAAACAAAAGACTCCAAAGTGTTCTGCCATGCTGTGGATGTCATGACACCAATTTTCCACTTTATGTCCGGCAAGTGCGCGGCTGAGAATTTAAATTATTGATTCCGGTGAAGCATACAAAACGACAGGGATACTTTGTAGAGGCCAGTTTTCACTCTTGCAGACGCTGTATCGAACAGTTTCAGTCTTCACACCAGCCATGCTGCTCACCGGGCAGTGGGAAAGCAGAAGCGGTGGTTTCACGGTTTCGGTTTCTCTGCCGCTGAACCATCGCGCGTCAGCTGGGGGAAGAAAGCGTGCCGAAACGCAGCGGGGGGCGGCAAGGTTGCGATCCAGACGGTGGAGCTGCCAACAGATGAGGCAGCTGCCCGCTACCTCTGCACTGCGAGACAGTGGGCACAGCTCACCCGCAACCTCACTACCACGCGTTATCTCATCTTCGTTACAGAGTGGGAACACGACAACGCCGTATGTTACGCCACTGAGCAGTGGATGGATGTGGTGCGAAAATATAGGCTGTGGCGTAAGTTAAACGAGCGTGATGCAGTGCGAGTACGGCGTCACGACTCATCGTGGCAAAGTTATATGCCTCTTTCATGCTGTTTCCCTCACCTGTCTAGATGACTGACTGGCTTCTTCTCGTCTTTTACGCTGAAAACACACGAAATTAATCCTTACACTTGAACAGAGTTTACGTAGTTTAATCTGAAAACAGTGACATTGCTGTCCTGCTCATGTATAGGCGACCCGTTCCGCAATGTAAGACATAGAAGGATTTAAAGACATGCATCTAACAGTAAAGGGAAACTCGTAGCGGAACTTGGGTCTGTGTATACATATTCTGTGAGGTTCAAAATGGTTCAAATGGCTCTGAGCACTATGTGACTTAACTTCTGAGGTCATCAGTCCACTAAAACTTAGAAGTACTTAAACCTAACTAACATCACACACATCCACGCCCGAGTCAGGATTCGAACCTGCGACCGTAACGGTCGCGCCGTTCCAGACTGTAGCGTCTAGAACCGCTCATCTGTGAGGTTAAGAGGTGATGGTGATGTTAAGTGCTACTGTATGGTACTTCTGGTAATAGGTATAATGGATGTTCTGTAATGTTAGTTATACGCCTCGTCACTTTCTCTTCGTTTTCCACCTCAAGTGATTTGCTAATAACATGTGCTCTTGAAAACGACTATGTTGCATTGTTTGCATTGTTGAATTGGTCAGCAATGGTAACAAAAACATTTATCAAATAATAAGTAACCACATCGGAGCTCTGAGTTATTGTAAACCGTATTTGATGGCTTTGGATTCAAGTATATGAAAAACAATTTTGTTTCAGGCATACTGATCTATGAATCTGAACCATCATTGAAGGTTTGCAAAAACGACGTGACTAGAAGGCGCCCCAGCCGAAGACTGAAGGGTGACACCGTAACACCAAAACACTGTGAAGTTACGAAGAAAATCTGGCGTTCTAAGTCCCATCAGAAACTTGGCATATTTGGATGTGTTGTTCTCTAAAATAATATCAGTGGTATGTCACGAAGGATCTTTAACAAGTCCATCGTTCGAATTAGCTTAGAGGAAGGAGAAATACCCAACGAAAAGGTACGCGTTCGGTCATGTAAACCAAAATAGTAGAAGAGGGTGGAGTGAGATGTTGTAAGAGATACTGATAGAAGCCAGAATGGCTGTCTCGTGTTTCGTATAGTTTCTGGTACTGCAGTCAACTAATTCTTGATGTCCGGTACTTATTGCCACTATTTGTAGGCTTCTCCACTGTGATGCAGTGAGACAGAACGTATAAACTATCTGAACAAATTTATCTGGACACTCGTTAGTGAACATTAGTATGGGGCGTGTTCACCCTCCACCATTACGACAGAGTGCATTGTCAAGCCAATACAAACAATCATAGTCTCCGAACAGTTCCTTTTCTGCACAAATATAGCATCCTCTTGAACGAAGACCAGCCCTACCAAGGAAAGAGACCCGCCTACCGAAACACCACTTCCTCCATACTTTGCTGCTGGCACTACACATGATGGCAGGTAACGTTCTCCAAGCATTCGCCAAACCCAAACCCTTGTATAGTATTGCCACACGATATCACTCCAAGCAATTCGTTTAGAGTCCATTGCCTTGCAGCAACGCACATTAAGCGTCGCCTAGTATTGACTATAGAAATGAATTGCTTATGAAGAGTTGCTCGACGGTTGCACTCATTTTTTTAACTCCTTGCGCACAGTCATTGCCCTAGCTTGACTGCTGGAGCCACTTGAGAATTCACGAGTGATACTTCCGCTCATTTCCTGTGATTTTTCACAACAGTCATCTCCTTTAGCTGAGTGACAGCTGCCCTCCGCAATAAAAAAACTGAGTGAATGGATCTACGATGAACTTGAGTGTCATGAGATGCCTCCCCGATCAAATGCAACGTATAATATCGAACAAAATGAGATTTTTTTTCTTTTTGAAGGAGTGGTCAGCGCATCTGATTATCACGCAGCGAGCCTGTGTTCGATTCCCGGCCGGATCGGACATTTTCTCCACTCGGGATCTTGGTGTTCTGCCGTCCTCATCATCACCGGTGCGCAAGTCATCCAATGTGGCATCAGCTGAGAAGACGTGCAACTCGGCGGCCGAACTTCGCCGGCGGGGACTCCCGTCCATCAACGCCATGCGATTATTTCATTTTGTCTTTTTATTTACAATATCTCTCCGCAATACTCAACGGTGCCTGTCAGACAGTACATACGGTCTGCCTGGTCTTACACTTCACAATTACGTCAACAGTGGACTTGGGTGGCTTTGTGTGTGAAATGTTATGGGAGTGCTAAGGTCATCAGTCCCTAAGCCTACACACTACTTAACCTAAATTATCCTAAGGACAAACACACACATCCATTCCCGAGGGAGGACTCGAACCTCCGCCGGGACCAGCCGCACAGTCCGTGACTGCAGCGCCCTAGACCGCTCGCCTAATCCCACTCGGCTTGAGTGGCTTTAGAAGGGTTGAAATGGCCCTGATGTATTTGTTACTCAGGCAACATCCAGTGACTAGTCTATGTTGAAAGTCACTTAGCTCTGCAGACCGTTCGATTTTGCTGCTAGTGCCTCTCTACTGACAAAACAATTCTCCCTGTCTCTGACATCTAGTGGTCAACTTCGCATTACGAAGGGTTTCCGGATACTTTTCAGCAGATAGTGTTCGTGCAATTATCCTGGGTATAGTGTTCGTGCAATTATCCTGGGTCCCCTACAAATAAATACAAATAACTTAATGTAATGTCATGTAGATAACATCGCAGTCGTGACTGTAAATGGTGAAACAGGTTTTCTGTTTCTTGCTATTAAAAAAACCCTTTTCCATACTCAGCTCACGGCAGCCACACTTATGAAGCAGACAGTTGATATCAGACATTTTCATCAACTGCATTACATCGCTATAAGCTACTGGGGGAAAGAGTCGGTTGTGGGAATTAGGATTACCAAAAATAGTAGTAATACTAGCGCTATAGAGGAACGAATTCTTGTCTGTGGAGAGTGGAGTAACGCTGGGAAATAAACCCTGAAGGCAATCGCTGGGTTTTGGATAAGGGACTTAGCAAGTCTCACAAGGCGAACGACTTGGATTAGCATAGAATTAAAAATTAAGTTCTGGCCGGTATACAACGGCCCTTTCACTCACTCCTTAATATCCTTCGAACAACTAGGTAGATGGTACTTATTATATAAACATTCGAAGCAAACGTACTGGCGACATCAAGGACATCTAATGAATGCTATCTTCGCACAACTACATCGTTGTATCCGAATCTTCGGCGGGAAACAGACTTGGTTGACATTTAATTTTTTTCTGGACTTAATTGTGATGCACACTACAGATACGTTAACACTGCCTGAAGTATTGGTGTTGAAAATCGAGTTTTGCTGTGGAGCGTTACTGCTTCCGTGCGGCTGTGCAATCCCCGATGGGTTTCCAGAAGCAGTTTGCAATTTTGAAGTCTCGAAATCAAGGCTATGAAAATAAACATTACATGGCTGGCACACAGGTGAGCAGTTTCGCGGTATTAGTTCTACCGAGTGCGTCTGTCATCTATAAACATGCTATCATACGTGATAGTATTGGTTTTCCCACTCCAGGAATTCATTATCAGACAAACCTTGTTATCAGCAATATATGTATGGCTTTGTAATTTTCTCAAGATATTTAGTTTAAAAAACACACCTCGTCAATTTCCCGCATTTCGAACACGTGACATATACATTTTTAAGGAATGGCTTCAGAGCGTGACCTCTTCTATACCCCGCGGACCAAATTAATCATTAGTTTCTTATAAGCACAGGAACTCATTAGCCAGCTATTTTCAAGAAACTATGATAGAATGTTGCGCCTTCAACGAATTTGTTATTTTATGTTTACTACAGACTAAGACAAGGATTCGGTTTTCCCCCCTTGTGCGATAACGTGCTTCGAATATTCTTCTTCGCAGCAGTCTTATTCGTAAATTGTTTCGTACTACTAGGCTTAACATTTCATTTTTTTACTCTTCCAAGTCATTTGAGAGCTTTATTTGCCTTCCTTGTGATTATTCCTTCCTGATCCGCTTTCCTTATTAATCCTCTATTCTTACCAATTTCTGTACGGGAACGGCGCTTTCGGTGGGCAGTGTTTACCTTATGGGTAGGTAAGCAGCAGTTGAAAGAGCTAGGAAAAAGAGCTATGAAAGCTGCAGTTCAAATAAGGCAGATGTGACAGATAACATTCAATTCGAATTTATAAAATCATTAGGGGAACTGGCAACAAAAAGACAGTCGACGCTGGTGGGCAGAATATTTGGGAATGGCCATATACAGTCATACTTTCGGAAAAAACATAATCCACGCAATTCCGAAGACTGCAAGAGCTGACATGAGCGAGAATTATCGCACAATCAGCTTAACAGCTCATACACCGAAGTTCCTAGTAGCAATAATACACAGAAGAATGGAAAAGAAAATTGAGGACGTGTTAGATGGCAATCAGTTTGGCTTTATAAAGGTAAAGGCAGGAGAGAGGCAATTCTGACGTTGAAGCAAAAGTAAAGAAAAATCAAGACATATTCATAGGATTTGTCGACCTGGAAAAAGCGTTCGACAATGTAAAATGGTACAAGATGTTCGAAATTCTGAGATAAATAGGGGTAAGCTACAGGAAAAGACGGTTATATGCAATATGTACAAGAGCTGAGAGGGATTAGTAAGAACGGAAGACCAAAAACAAAATTTCGGATTAAAAAGGCTGTAAGGCAGCGATGTAGCCAGCCGCTTCTACTGTTCAATCTTCATATAGAAGAAACAATGACGGAAATGGAAGAAGTTTCAAGAGTGGGATTAAAACGCAAGGTGAAAGGATATCAGTGATAAGATTCGGTGATAACTTTGCTCAGTGAAAGTCAACAAGAATTAGAGAATATATTGAATTGAATGGTCTAATGAGTACAGAATATGGATTGAGAGTAAATCGAAGAAAGTCGAAAGTAATGAGAAGTAGAAGAAATGAGAACAGCGAAAACGTAACACCAAAACTGGTGATCGCGAAGCAGACGTAGTTAAGGAATTTCTCTGCCTACGCAGCAAAATTACCCATGACGAACGAAGCAAGGAGGACATAAATCGCAGAGTAGCACTAGCAAAATGGGCATTCCTAGCCAAGAGAAGTCTACTTGTATCAAACATAGGCCTTAATTTGAGGAAGAAATTGCTGAGAATGTACGTGTGGAGCACAGAATTGTATAGTGGTAAGACTTGAACTGTGGTAAAAGCCGAGCAGAAGAGAATCGCAGCCTTTGAGATGTGATGCCTCAGGAGAATCAGTGAGGAACATATGGAAAACAGTGACAAGAAGAAGGACCAAGATGACAGGACATCTATTAAGGCGTCAGGGAATAACTTCCATGGTACTGGGAGGGAGATGCAAGGGGTCAAAAACTGTAGAGAAAAACATGAAACTTCCCTTTAAAAAAATTATGAAATATGAAACATCCCCTTTGGAAAATTATGAATGCTGTGCTGGTAAACCCCTTATGTTATTTGATTTTCAAACAGTTGAGCAAAGCTCAACGTACTCAAAAAGTTTTCTCTTTACTTATTCTGATCATCACTAAACTGACACACAATATTTTTAGCGCAACGCAGTCTGAGTTTCAATAATCGCTACAAAAGAATGGCCTGACTAACAATAATCTATACCTTTCATGAATCACTTACTTCACAAAAATCTTCGTTACTCGAACTACTGCAATAGAGCGAGCGCCAATACTGCCAGCTAAATAAAAGATTCTAACTACTGAAGACACTAACTACTGATAGTCATAGTTAGCAAATGAAAGATTTTGATAGAGAACAAACAATGTATTTACCTTAATAATGTTCAAAAGTCAGCATATATATCTATCAATTAATGACAATTATCTTTACAAATCTCCTTTTTCTGGCGGACACACTTCCAGATCGTCCGCTTATAATAACCTCTCAAAGCTCTGGCATCTCTCTCTCCACATCCACCACTGCTGGCGGCTCACATCCACACACACACACACACACACACACACACACACACACACACACACACACACACGTGTGTGAGTCATCAGTCTTCCTGGCTTGATACAAGCCGCCACGAATTCCTCCCGTGGTCCAAACTTTTCATCTCAGAGTAGTAACTGCAACCTACACCCTGAATTATTTGCTGCACGTATTCCAATCTACGTTTGTAAGTAGGCTGTTTAGGTTTTTATGTTGGTAACGACACGTAGCGCTCTGTATGAAAATCACTGACTGTGCTGTGTGCAGTCTGTGGCTGGTTGGACTCATTGTTGGAATATTCGTTTGTGTAGTGTTGGGCAGGTGGATGTGAACAGCGCATAGCGTTGGGCAATTGGAGGTGAGCCGCCAGCAGTGGTGGATGTGGAGAAATATATCTGACCCCCTATGTGATGACGAAGACACGTTGAATTTTCAGTTATCTATCCATTCCGTCAATTTGGAGTCGATTGTGAGTCATGACCTTTAGGGGTAGTTTCCTCAAAATTGGGGTTTCATGTTAGGTTGTACACAGGCGACTGGCCAAATACAAGTCGAATTGATTGGTCGCATCTGAGTCGTTCCCCTAGTCAGCAGCACACCGATGCTGCACAGCGCACGTGAAATGCTGGGAAGATACTATATTACTGACGAACTGACGATTCGCTCCAGCCGGAAGCTCTAACTCTTGAAGTAGATGACGACTCCCTGTTAAGCAGCAGGAAGAATTCAGTGTATCTGGGAGAAACAAGAGGCCAAGACTCGTCCACGGAGGCCGGGACGACCTCCGCGAGATCGCATGTGAGGCGACTTTTCACGTACGCTATTGTTCCCGTGGCGAGTAACCCCGCCCTCTGAGATACAAATCACAATCAGGCGGCCATGCCCGTGCCCGGAGCCCAGTCGTGCGTGAACTGCGGAAAAACTGATGCCCGCCCGTCTCTTGCCGCCCAGCCCGCGGGGGACACAACACGTGGCCACCAGGGGGGCGACAGGGCCTGAGACTCGTACTATGCCGACGAGCGGCGGGGTTCAAAAAAGACGAGGGTAAGCACAGCCAAAATAACAGCTGTAGTACCGGTCCTTGCGGTAACAGCTACTTCCAAATTTGAAGCTATGGGTCGGACGCTGAGCAAAAGGCAGGAGTCTTGGTTCGAGTTCCGGTCCAGGAAGTAGTTTAGGCTGCCAAAATCATGAAGAATATGGAAAAATCTACACTACCTATTCAGATCCGGATATCTGCAAGCGGACATTAATTTGGGGTACATCCTTCCCCTTTACGACGGCACGAACTCTATTGTGGAGGAATGGCAGCCCATTCTTCCTCAAGAGCCGAAACTAAAGAAGGTAGTGACGTCAGATGAAAAAACTGGTGCGAGGTCTAACTCATCTTAAAGGGCAGATCGGGACTCAGGGCCTGTCAGTCCATTCCAGGAATGGTACTGCCAATATGCATTGTCTCACACTTGCTGCTCTATGAGGGTGCATTGTCATGCTGATGTAGTCATTGTCTTCCAAATGTTCCTCTACTGTATGCAGTATATGATGCTGCAAAATGTGTTCATGTCTTTCCACATTTAGCGTTTTCTTAAGCTCAAGAAATGGCCCACACCTTAAGCACCTCTGTACTTCATTGTTGGTACTACACATGATGGCAGGCAACATTCTCCAGGCATTCGTCAGACGCAAACCCTTCCACCTGATTTCACGCGGTATAGCGTATTTCATAACCCTGAATCAATCGTTTCCAGGCGCCCATTGTCCAGTGGAGTCGCTCTTTACTCTACGCCAAACATCACTTAACAATGACTACAGACACGTGTGCTTTATGTGGAGCTGATCGACCATTTTTAACTCCATATGAACAGTCATTATGCTAGATGGACTATTGACAACACTCTTGAATTCATGAGTGTTTCCTTCCGCTGACTTCATGCCATTTTTACAACTACACTCCTCAATGCTCGACGCTCCATGTCCGTCATGACATGAGATCTTGTATGTCTTGATTTAACTGTTGGTGTTCTTCGCGTTTCTACTTCACAATCACATCGTCGACTTCATCAGTTTCAGATGGCTATATACAGGGTGGTCGGAAATTCCCGTTACAAACTTGTAGGACATGTAGAGGGTATTGAGTACATGTTATTGTTGTTGATGTGGTCTTCAGTCCTGAGAGTGGTTTGATGCAGCTCTCTATGCTACCCTATCCTGTGCAAGCTTCTTCCTCTCCCAGTACTTACTGCAACCCACATCCTTCTGAATTTGCTTAGTGTATTCATCTCTTGGTCTCCCTCTATTATTATTACCCTCCACACTGCCCTCCAATGCTAAATTCGTGATCCCTTGATGCCTCAGAACATGTCCTACAAACCGGTCCCTTCTTTTTGTCAAGTTGTGCCACATACTCCTCTTCTCCCCAATTCTATTCAATACTTCATCATTAGTTATGTGATCTACCCATCTAATCTTCAGGATTCTTCTGTAGCACCACATTTCGAAAGCTTCTATTCTCTTCTTGTCCAAACTATTTATCGTCCCTGTTCCACTTCCATAAATGGCTACACTTCATACAAATAATTTCAGAAACGACTTCCTGACACTTAAATCTATACTCGATGTTAACAAATTTCTCTTCTTCAGAAAC
Source organism: Schistocerca gregaria (assembly GCF_023897955.1). Taxonomy (NCBI): domain Eukaryota; kingdom Metazoa; phylum Arthropoda; class Insecta; order Orthoptera; family Acrididae; genus Schistocerca; species Schistocerca gregaria. Next base: position 1,010,181,002 of record NC_064920.1, on the reverse strand, counting down.
GCTTTCCTTGCCATTTCCAGTCTACATTTTATATCTTCTCTACTTCGACCGTCATCAGTTACTTTGCTCCTCAAATAGCAAAACTCCTTTACTACTTTAAGTGTCTCATTTCCTAATCTAATTCCCTCAGCATCACCCGACTTAACTCGACTACATTCCATTATCCTTGTTTTGCTTTTGATGATGTTCATCTTATATCCTCCTTTCAAGACACTGTCCATTCCATTCAACTGCTCTTCCAAGTCCTTTGCTGTCTCTGACAGAATTACAATATCATCGGCGAACCTCAAAGTTTTTATTTCTTCTCCATGGATTTTAATACCTACTCCGAATTTTCCTTTACTGCTTGCTCAATATAGAGATTGAATAACATCGGGGAGAGGCTTCAACCCTGTCCCACTCTCTTCCCAACCACTGCTTCCCTTTCATACCCCTCGACTCTTATAACTGCCATCTGGTTTCTGTAGACATTGTAAATAGCCTTTCGCTCCCTGTATTTTATCCCTGCCACGTTTAGAATTTGAAAGAGCGTATTCCAGTCAACATTGTCAAAACCTTTCTCTAAGTCTACAAATGCTAGAAACGTAGGTTTGCCTTACCTTAAACTTTCTTCTAAGATACGTCGTAAGGTCAGTATTGCCTCACGTGTTCCAGTATTTCTATGGAATCCAAATTGATCTTCCCCGAGGTCGGCTTCTACTAGTTTTTGCATTCGCCTGTAAAGAATTTGCGTTAGTATTTTGCAGCTGTGACTTATTAAACTGATAGTTCGGTAATTTTCACATCTGTCAACACCTGCTTTCTTTGGGATTGGAATTATTATATTCTTCTTGAAGTCTGAGGGTATTTCGCCTGTCTCATACATCTTGCTCACCAGATGGTAGAGTTTTGTCAGGACTGGCTCTCCCAAGGCCATCAGTAGTTCTAATGGAATGTTGTCTACTCCCGGGGCCATGTTTCGACTCAGGTCTTTCGGTGCTCTGTCAAACTCTTCACGCAGTATCGTATCTCCCACTTCATCTTTATCTACATCCTCTTCCATTTCCATAATATTGTCATAAAGTACATCGGCTTTGTACAGACCCTCTATATACTCCTTCCATCTTTCGGCTTTCCCTTCTTTGCTTAGAACTGGGTTTCCATCTGAGCTCTTGATATTTATACAAGTGGTTCTCTTTTCTCCAAAGGTCTCTTTAGTTTTCCTGTAGGCAATATATATCTTACCCCTAGTGAGATAAGCCTCTACATCCTTACACTGTCCTCTAGCCATCCCTGCTTAGCCATTTTGCACTTCTTGTCTATCTCATTTTTGAGACGTCTGTATCCCTTTTTGCCTGCTTCATTTACTGCATTTTTATATTTTCTCTTTTCGTCAATTAAGTTCAATATTTCTTCTGTTACCCAAGGAGTTCACCTAGCCCTCGTCTTTTTACCTACTTGATCTTCTGCTGCCTTCACTACTTCATTCTTCAGAGCTACCCATTCTTCTTCTACTGTAATTCTTTCCCTCATTCCTGTCAATTGTTCCCTTATGCTCTCCCTGAAACTCTGTAAAACCTCTGGTTGTTTCAGTTTATCCAGGTCCAATCTCCTTAAATTCCCACCTTTTTGCAGTTTCTTCATTTTGAATAGGAACCCATGTCCGGAAACGTATCGTTTCCGTTCTACGAGAGTTTCAATGCAGATGATTATCTCATCCTCACCCACGTGAGGAATGTACTTAGGCGTGACCCAGTACAATTGTTGCAATCCATTTGAAAAGAATACTGACTCATTCCGTTATTACTTACACATTCGCATTACAACTTACACCTTATGGTTTTCATTAGTCGACAACAACAAGAACCCAGCATCTACGGCACCAGCCACAACGTACTGATGCATTACAACAGCAGCGCGATGTAGAGACCACAAACTTTGTTACACACATTGTACCTCCGAAGCATGTTCTGGTACACTGTCTCCATTCCACCTGGTGTCTCTCCATTGTCTTGTGCAGCGGCCAGAACTCATGCCAGCAGATCTTCCTCTGTCTCTACAGGCGTCTTATCAATTAGGCTCTTCATACAAGAAGTAGTCCATAGGGGTTAATTCTGGCGATCGTGGCGGCCACGTGGTTGGACCACCACGGCCTATCCATCTTTCACCATACCGTCTATTGAGATGTCTCCGGGCAGCAAGTGAAAAGTGAGGTGGTGCTCCATCATGCTGAAACCACTCTTCCTGGCGGAAATTCAATGGCACAGCTTCCAAGAACGGGACCAGTACGTGTCGTAGGAAGACAAAGTATGCAGGACCCGTGAGCTTGGATGGAACGAGGTATGGTCCAATCACATGACCGTCCAGAATACTTGTCCACACGTTAATTCCCAACCTGTCTTGAAATCTCTGAACATGCGTGGCATGAAGGTTTTCATCCACCCAGACATCGCTATTTCGAGCATTCAGAATACAATCTCTTGTGAACCTACATTCATCTGTGAAGAGAACTCGGCGTGGAGACAGGGGTGCGTCGATGCAACGGTGCAGGAACCATGTGCAGAAGGCGACGTGTTGTGGAAAGCCTGATGGACCCATAGCGTGTATCCTTTGTAAGTGGTACGGATGTAATTGTTGCTCATGCAGGACGGCCGGGGTGGCCGAGCGGTTCTAGGCGCTTCAGTCTGGAACTGCGCGCCCGCTACGGTCACAGGTTCGAATCCTTCCTCGTGCATGGATGTGTGTGTGATGTCCTAAGGTTAGTTAGGTCTACGTAGTTCTAAGTTCTAGGGGACTGATGAACTCAGGTGTTGAGTCCCATAGTGCTCAGAACCATGTTTTTGCTCATGCATCACGTCGAAGACGGTACTGTGATAAACAGCCATTCAACACCCAACTGTTCGAGAACTCGTTGACGGGCTATCTTCAATGCGACGCTGTACACCTTCTTCAAATTCGAAAGTGCGACGTCGCCGTGAAGCACCACAGTCCTGCCTCCCGCTTCTCGTAGCCGTTGTGTAACTTGGGCAAACAGTTTGTGCGATGGAGTGTGACGGTGTGGAAAAACGTTCCTTATACAACCGACTAGCTGCTCTTCCGTTACCTCCAGCTTCGTGTATATCGTGTTGCATACCAGGAAAGGGAACTCTGAGACGTTTCTCTTGTCCTAAGCAGACGTTGACGAGGTACACTTCTCGATTGAAACTGTCGTAGAACGGAGACGATACGATTCTGGACTTGGGTTCCTATTCAAAATGTTCTATACTCACTACCCTCTACATGTCCTAGAAGTTTGTAACGGGAATCCGACCACCCTGTATATTCATAATAGATTTATTATTCAGGTGACATCCAATGACTAGTCCACGTTCGAAGTCAGTGCGCTGTCCTGACGCACACATTCTGCTGTTACTGCTTGTGTGCTGACAACGCAGTACTCCCCGCCATCCGTCATACTGGCGTGTCCGCCTCTCATGGTGGCATCTAATGCTCCATCCCGCATCACATAGACTGAATCAATAAATTAATGCACTGTCACATTTATTATATTCTACTGTCCAGTATGCGCTTTAGGTTAACTTATGTCAATTAACATGGCGGTTACATCACATACATTTTATTGTTTATAGAACTTGAATGTGATGTAAATTCGAATGGAAAGAACAGCCTGTGACCAGTTAAAGAAGGTTAACTAAACGTCGTAGATGCAACACATCCATGACTTCTAAACTAATATAAATCTATATCCTCCGAAACGCGCAGAGGAAAGTACAATAGTTCTGAAACGTTAAAGTTGTTAGTAATTTAAGTAGATATTGACAATGCTCAATATCGACCCGAATCGAAAATGTTTCTATTTAAATGTAAAGACATGCATACGCGAAGACTCATCTATTCGGAGGGCGAGAGAGTTAAGGAATTCGCGCTACTACACAAAAACCAATCGCACTGTCAAACTCGTTAGTGGGTAAAGAGTAGGAAACAGCAAATATATACATAGTTTCAAAAATCCACATTCAAAATTGGTTTGCTCCACTTTCCTTTTTCTTTCGTTGCGTTTCTTATAAATATTCGGAGTTTCTTACTGACATTTTCTAAGAATTCTGGCGTAGGGGATTCATGGCTGGCGGTTGCTCGTTACAGAGATTAGGTGTTTCTTCAAGTTTCCCCGGCGTATGGAATGTTCCGTTATCTTTCGGAGCGACATATTACCGGCTTTTTCACAGTTGTGAATGTGTTTTCACCGAAAAAAGGTAATTAGGGTAACAATTGATTATGCTGAAATTACATTATTTCATGATCTTCGAAGTGACTTGGTGATAGGAGTAGAACCAGTTAACATTACGCTGTGGAATAAATGTGCGTGCGTCAAAGATAATGCTGTTGATAACAAGAGCGACAGTCACAGATGTAACTATATGTCTAAGAATAAAACGTAGCAAGTGCAGAGTAAAAAAAAAAAAAAAAAAAAAAAGAACACAGTGCTGACGAATTATTAACGAATTATCTGGTTCATTGTATTAGTAGGTGGTATGTGTTGGAATGTCAAACTACAGTTAAGAGTAATAATTTCTCTGAGACTGCAGGCATGAAGTGAGTCGTTACCTTGATTTGTCGAGCTGGGAACCCTTGCCTCGGCTAAAGAGGTTTTCTGTTAATTCTATTTCCACATTTTGCTTGATTATTGAATCTCAGTAGCATGAGGCTGTGGCCAGTATTTTGATTTCCCCGCAATCCATTGGATAGCCTCAGCCTATTGGGACCATTTAAGCTCGATATATATTACTTGTCAGAGTAACTGCGAAGCAGTATGGGCTGATGACTTCGTCTCCACACATCATCTTTTACGGTCGACATGACGTATCCAGCGTTCAATGCACCGTAATTTGTGAACGAACGTGGATTCATCAGATATCAATTTCTTTGAAGGGCGTCCAGAGTGAACTTATTAACGACCCATTCGCATATAATAACTCTTCGATTGAAATCGTTCTCATTCAGCTTCTGCATGGCTGACTGGTGGTACACGTGACAGCTGTGACCGTGTGCTATTCATCACGCTGATTTATGGCTAATACCAGTGGCTCCAGCAACTTCTCGTAAGGTGTGCTGCCTGTGGGAGCTTGCAGAGATGTGGCGGGGACGGAACAGGGCTGCTAGGTGCAGTACCTCTCGTAAGCTGACACGAAGATCGTGGTGTTTTGTAGCTAAAATAAACATTTCCACATCGTCATTCGTTTTTGATTTTCGCCTGTTACTGACGAACTTCTCAAACTACTTAATTCTCGAAGCCATTGTTCATCATTTAAGAACTGATGCAGCTCATCGACTAAGTTATCTCACTGCATAAGCCGTGCGTGATTCATTGACATACTGTCGGCATTCGTCCAGCATCAGTGACATGTCATCGTACTTGTAAGATGTGTATTCCCTGCTTATTCCGTGCCAACATCTCTGGCATTCCAACTTGCACTGTATACATTCTACAATCTACCAGAAAAAGACTTCAGTCCGCGCTCCGTGACACCAGTACATGTACATCTCGTTCTCAGGCCTTTCAGAAAGTGTATTCAGGAGAATTAGCAGTCTTTTGAAAATGTCACTTAAATAAACATTTTGCCATCGCAAACACCCGAAATTACCCGCCTGGTGTACCCGTGCGTCGGTGCGTCGGTTCTGGGATGGGGAGAAGTAACGACGAAGTCGGACGTGCCGGCCAGCCTCGATGTGATTTTTAATCGGTTACCCACATCCCACTAGGTGAGAGTAACACTAACGCAGACGTCTGCGTTAACATATTCCATTGCGAGAGGGATTAGGGATAATGGGTTGGCGACGGAAGCGGTATCCAGCCACCATTTAAATCAACCAAAAGAAATTCGTTAATAGCCATACCGACCCTGTGCTGATGCGGAACAAAGGCAAAAGGTAAAGAACAAGATGTGACATACACCCGTAAAACTTTGAACGTTCTAGTTCTCCAATTAAAATTAACGGAAATGTGATTTAAATTGATTTGGACACAGATGATTTTATTGCATCAGCTACATGATGGAAAAAATAATGTTCAACTTAAAAAATTATGACACATTGTTCTGTGGAAAATAAACAAATAGGCTACTAATCACTTGGTTTGAGAACCAACGTTAGCTCTGATAAATGCACTTCAGCTGATGAAAATTGCGGCAACTGCGACAAAATGATTTATTAATCGCGATTAGTTTCATGACATTACAGTAACATCTTCATGTGATAAACTGTTGACCTAAAATATATTTAAAAAATGCAAATTATATTATCTTACTTTACGTCGTCAATTTTGTGCATTTTGAGCAAGAAGATGGGGAACTTCTATTATCTACCCATACGGAGATTTTAACAAAGGTAGGTATTAAAAAATTCGTATTCCTCATTTGTTAATCAACATTGTATCAATCCGGTACATCATTGTTAAAGATCTAATTATGACTTTTTGTTTCTTCTTTAGGTAAACAGATTGTCATCTGAAGATGTAAAACTAGTCGCAATTAATAAAGCGTTTTAACGCAGCTGTTGCGGTTTTCCTTAGTTGAAACTAGTAAACTACATTGTCGGAAAGAAAATACGTGGAAAGACGACGTTGATCTTGATCCGATGACAGCATATGCCATCTGGGGGATAGTAGGTGTACTGATAGTGGATTCAACGTCATCCACCAACAGAGTGCGTAGAGGCATAGCTATCAGAGCGCCCTCTGTGTTTCTGATGACAGCATATGCCGTATGAGGGATAGCAGGTGTACTGATAATGGATTCAGCGTCATCCGCCAACAGAGAGCATAGTGGCGTAGCTAGCAGAGCACCCTCTGTGTTTCCCATTTAATACGTAATGCTCGCATCTAGAAGGCTCAAGGTGGTGCAGACGTGTGAAGCAAGAAGGCAACCAGACCACAGAGAGGAATTCGTGCCTTTTACAGGTAACTGAATGAATTTGAAAGGGGTCATATTATGGTCTTCCGAGTGGCGGGATGGTCCTCTCGGAAATTGCCTTCCAAGTTTGACGTGCTGCGTCGATGCTGGCATCAGTGGACACGTGAAAATTATCACACACTTAAACGAGGTTTGGACGTGCACGCAGCACAGATGCCCGCGAGAATCGTCCCGTTGTAAGGGCAGCAGTGCCAGATAGTACTGCTACACAGCACAAATAACAGGGCTTGTGAGCCCAGATGTGTCAGCACGAACTGTTGCGAACCGGTTATTAGCAATGGAACTAACTGCATGCACACATCTAGCCCATCTTCCACTCACGCCGGCCATGGTCACCGAGCGGTTCTAGGCGATTCAGTCCCGAACCGCGCTGCTGCTACGAGCGCAGGTTTGAATCCTGCCTCGGGTATGGATGTGTGTGATGTCCTTAGGTTAGTTAGGTTTAAGTACACTACTGGCTATTAAAATTGCTACACCAAGAAAAAAAGCAGATGATAAACGGGTATTCATTGGACAAATATATTATACTAGAACTGACATGTGATTACATTTTCACGCAGTTTGGATGCATTGATCCTGAGAAATCAGTACCCAGAACAACCACCTCTGGCCGGAATAACGACCTTGATACGCCTGGGCATTGAGCCAAACAGAGCTTGGATGGCGTGTACATCTACATCTACATCTACATGACTACTCTGCAATTCACATTTAAGTGCTTGGCAGAGGGTTCATCGAACCACAATCATACTATCTCTCTACTATTCCACTCCCGAACAGCGAGCGGGAAAAACGAACACCTAAACCTTTCTGTTCGAGCTCTGATTTCTCTTATTTTATTTTGATGATCATTCCTACCTATGTAGGTTGGGCTCAACAAAATATTTTCGCATTCGGAAGAGAAAGTTGGTGACTGAAATTTCGTAAAAAGCTCTCGCCGCGACGAAAGACGTCTATGCTGTAATGACTTCCATCCCAACTCGTGTATCATATCTGCCACACTCTCTCCCCTATAACGCGATAATACAAAACGAGCTGCCCTTTTTTGCACCCTTTCGATGTCCTCCGTCAATCCCACCTGGTAAGGATCCCACACCGCGCAGCAATATTCTAACAGAGGACGAACGAGTGTAGTGTAAGCTGTCTCTTTAGTGGACTTGTTGCATCTTCTAAGTGTCCTGCCAATGAAACGCAACCTTTGGCTGGCCTTCCCGACAGTATTATCTATGTGGTCCTTCCAACTGAAGTTGTTCGTAATTTTAACACCCAGGTACTTAGTTGAATTGACAGCCTTGAGAATTGTACTATTTATCGAGTAATCGAATTCCAACGGATTTCTTTTCGAACTCATGTGGATCATCTCACACTTTTCGTTATTTAGCGTCAACTGCCACCTGACACACCATACAGCAATCTTTTCTAAATCGTTTTGCAGCTGATACTGGTCTTCGGATGACCTTACTAGACGGTAAATTACAGCATCATCTGCGAACAGTCTAAGAGAACTGCTCAGATTGTCACCCAGGTCATTTATATAGATCAGGAACAGTAGAGGTTCCAGGACGCTTCCCTGGGGAACACCTGATATCACTTCAGTTTTACTCGATGATTTGCCGTCTATTACTACGAACTGCGACCTTCCTGACAGGAAATCACGAATCTAGTCGCACAACTGAGACGGTACCCCATAGCTCCGCAGCTTGATTAGAAGTCGCTTGTGAGGAACGGTGTCAAAAGCTTTCCGGAAAGGTACGGCTACTCATGCAGCTTCAACACGGTACCACAGATCATCAAGTGTAGTGACTAGCGTATTGTGACGAGCCAGTTGCTCGGCCACCATTGACCAGACGTTTTCAATTGGTGAGAGATCTGGAGAATGTGTTGGCCAGGGCAACAGTCGAACATTTCCTGTATCCAGAAAGGCCCGTACAGGACCTGCAACATGCGGTCGTGCATTATCCTGCTGAAATATAGGGTTTCGCAGGGATCGAATGAAGGGTAGAGTCATGGGTCGGAACACATCCGAAGTGTAACGTCCACTGCTCAAAGTGCCGTCAATGCGAACAAGACGTGACCGAGACGTGTAACCAATTGCAGCCCCATACCATCACGCCGGGTGATACGTCAGTATGGCGATGACGATTACACGCTTTAATGTGCGTTCACCGCGATGTCGCCAAACACCGATGCGACCATCATGATGCTGTAAGCCGCGCAGGATTAGCCGAGCGGTCTCAGGCGCTACAGTCATGGACTGTGGGGGCTGATCGCGGCGGAGGTTCGAGTCCTCCCTGGGGGATGGATGCGTGTGATTGTTCTTAGGATAATTTAGATTAAGTAGTGTGTAAGCTTAGGGACTTATGAGCTTAGCAGTTAAGTCCCATAAGATGTCACACACATTTGATCATTTTTTTATGATGTAAACAGAACCTGGACTCGACGTTTTGACGTTTTGCCATTCGTGCCCCCAGGTTCATCGTTGAGTACACCATCGCAGGCACTCCTGTCTGTGATGCAGCGTCAAGGGTAACCGCAGCCATGGTCTCCGAGCTAATAGTCGATGCTGCTGCAAACGTCGTCTAACTGTTCATGCAGATAGTTGTTGTCTTGCAAACGTCACCATATGTTGATTCAGGGACGAGACGTGGTTGCACGATCCGCTACAGCCATGCGGATAAGATGTCTGTCATCTCGACCTCTAGCGATACGAGGCCGCTGGGATGGCGTTCCACGTTACCCTCCTGAACCCACAGATTCCACATTCTGCTAACAGTCATTGGATCTCGACCAAATCGAGCAGCAATGTCGTGATAGGATCAACCGCAATCGCGATAGGCTACAATCCGACCTTTATCAAAGTCGGAAACGTGATGGTACGCATTTCTCTTCCTTGCACGAGGCTTCAAAACAACGTTTCACCAGGCAACGCCGGTGAACTGCTGTTTGTGTATGATAAATCGGATGGAAACGTTCGACATGTCAGCACGTTGTAGGTGTCGCCACCGGCGCCAGCCTTGTGTGAATGCTCTAAAAAGCTAATCATTTGCATATCACAGCATCTTCTTCCTGTTGGTTAAATTTGGCCTCTGTAGCACGTCATCTTCGTGGTGTAGCAATTTTAATGGACATTAGTGTAGTTCTAAGTCTAGGGGACTGATGACCCCAGATCTTAGGTCCCATAGTGCTTAGAGCCATTTTCCTTCCACTCACGCCACTTCTACGACGTGCACGGCTCGACTGGGTGCATCAGAGGATGACTAGGAAGACGGAATGGCGCGCCACGTTCTTCAGTGATGATAGCAGATTCTTCCTGCACGCAAGTGATGGTCGTCTGAGAGTACGATGTTGACCTGGTGAGCGTTGTCAAGTAGAGCGCATTCATGCAAGATACACCGGCCCCATCCCAGACCTTAAAGTCTAGGGTGCGACAAGCTACAACTCTCGTACAGCTTTGGTGTTTCTGGAGTGGACGCTAATCAGCTCTCGGTACCCGCAGAATGTTGTTAGACCCATTCATTTGCCATTCTTGCAGCAGGATAATGCTCACCAACACACTGTCCATGAAACTCATCGTGATCTGCAAAAAGTGCAACAACTACCCTGACAACACAATCTACGGACTTGTCTCCTCTCGAGCAAGTGCTGGACATGATGGGACGGAAAGTGACTCGTGTAGCTCGTCAGCCAACAACTCTTACAGAACTACGCCAACCAGTCGAACAGGCGTGGCATAACGTATCCTTGGACAGTATTTTCCATCTGTACGATTCACTGCATGGCAAAGTCAGCGCCTGCATTGCCGCCCGCTCAGCGCGCTATTAGCCGAGCGGTCTAAGGCGCTGCAGTCATGGACTGTGCGGCTGGTCCCGGCGGAGGTTCGAGTCCTCTCTCGGGCATGGGTGTGTGTGTTTGTCCTTAGGATAATTTAGGTTAAGTTCTGTGTAAGCTTAGGGACTGATGACCCTAGCAGTTAAGTCCCATACGATTTCACACACATTTGAAATTGCCACGCGCGGAGGCTACACCACTTACTAATATCGGTGTTTCAGCGTGGATCGATACCTGGTACCTCAGAAGTCCTTGTGCTATTGACCTGTAAATGTAATAATTTGATGTACTTCATATGCACTGTTGCAACAATAAATATTGAGTGAATCAGAAAATGTGGACTATTTTTTTCCGGCAATGTAGGTTCATAATTCCAAAGAAAGAGTAACATTTCTTAGGTTAGAGAAATATTCATTTCGCTTATTACTTTGTAAGTTGCCAAAAAAACACCTTATCTGAGACACCCGATATACCGCTTATCATAGCGGCGCAGGTCACTTAAAGATGGACTCTGTGTAACCGAAATGGACACAAAGGAACGTCAGAAAGTTCGTACCTGGACAACCGTGTAGATGACGTGTCTCACGCTTCGTGCACGCACAGTCTGGCTGCGGTCAAATTAGACGATATAACACGTTTTGCCGTCGTTTCTCTTAACTGCTTAAAGCAATGCTCATTTAATACGGATTCAGTGTATTTCATTACCCATGCTTGCCCAATGCAAGTTTTTGTCCCGTCTCTAACGACTTCGTCGGCAACGAGACGTTAAACCTTAGTCTTCCTTCCGATTGTTCCACTCCCGTTAATAACATGATTGATCTCCTTACAGCACATAAAAAATCAATTTCGATTACTTATGCATAATCCGTCCCTTTTAGTCTTTTAGACTAGTTCCATATAGTGTGTTTGATCTCAACAGAGACTCGGGTGAATATTCACCTGAAGATAGTTGCAAAAGAATCCAGTTGGAGTGTGTCATTGCATCAGGCCAGGATTTGCTCAGTGCCCTACTAACTTCACGGTCTGCGGAAGAAAGTGCTTAGCTCGGTACGGTATGGTGGAACGACAGTCCCTTCTTTTCTTCGGTGTATCCACGACAAGCTTCTGCAGTCGGGACCTACGTTAAAGAAAGACACGGCTGAAGAAAAGCTCTCTACGTTACGTATAGAGTTACTATATATGGAATTCGTTTGCATCGAAATTCACTGCAGTAGGCGTGATCTGTATGAATCTCTTAATGTAACGAACACGGAGTTCTTATTTTCCTTCCAGTGTGCAAATCAATCTTATGAAGAGGTTGGAAGCTGTTGCAAGCACGTAGCTTACCCACTTTCAAAGAAGCCAAACAGGCCGATGAGCTCATGGCATATTCTTGAGATTTCATTTCAGTCCTGGTATGAGAAGCAAATGCCTCTTACTTGTTAGTCGAGTGTCATGACCCACGATCATCATGCTAAGACGCAAACAGTAAGTTAGCACGTAAGACCGACCTTCAAAGAAGACTGCGAAGTCACCGTTGCTACATCTCGATCGATATGCGATGGAAAAATAGCTTCTGGGAAGTCCGCCAACGTGCGCTTAAGAATCTCTGGGCTAAACAATGGCTTTTACGATGTCTTGCTTCTGTGCTTGTGGGGGCGCGCCAGTTCTTAATGTGGAGTCTTCAGTTGAAATCGGTCGTGAACTACCGTTAGTAGGAAGCCAAGCAATATACTGAAGCTTACGGCCGATGTCTGAAGAATATTGTGCTCTAATTAGTAAGCAGAGAATGCAATCAAGATTGAAACATACATGAAATTTCTTTACTCGTATCTCGTGGCACGAGTTTATGATTCTGACTCTACACTGAAGCGCTAAGGAAACTGGTATAGGCATGCCTGTTCAAATACGGAGATATGTAAACAGGCAGAACACGGCGCTGCGGTCAGCAGTGCCGCTGTTGTTAGATATGTTACTGCTGCTACAATGGCAGGTTATCAAGATTTAAGTGAGTTTGAACGTAGTGTAATAGTCGGCGCATGAGCGGCGAGACACAGCATCTCAGAGGTAGCGACGAAGTGGGGATCTTCCAGTACGACCATTTCACGAGAGTACCGTGAACATCAGGAATCCGATAAGTCATCAGATCTCTGTCGCTGCGTCTGGAGAAAGATACAGCAAGAAAAGGACCTACGACGACGACTGAAGAGAATCGATCAGCGTGACAGAAGTGCAACTCTTCCACAAATTGCTGCAGATTTCAGTGCTGGCCTATCAACAAGCGACAGCGTGCGAACAGTTCAACGAAACATCATCGATATGGACTTTCGGAGCCCAAAGCCCACTCGTGTACCCTTGATGACCGCATGACACGAAGGTTTACGACTCGCTTGGGCCCTACAGTACACGATACTGAGAGGGATTTTTATTCCGATAGGACCTGAATGGGCCGGCCAAGTAGGCTAAATTGTACCACTTTTGAGATTTTATTTATTATACCCTAAACACAAGCTTATAGATATTTTGAAGAGGAAGGTAGTAGATTGGAAAGAGAGACGACTGATACAAAATTTATATTTACACCAGAAAGTAAGGATAAGGATGGGAAATTAAATGTCAGAAGGAAGCAGCATTGGATGAGGTGTTGGACAAGGTTGTTGCCTTTCCCCACTGTTGTTTAACGCATACCTTGAAGAGATTATTGCGAAAGGCTTAGATGGGAAAAGAGGAATATGTATTGGTGGAAAGAGAATAGAATGTATAAGATTTGCTGATGTCATGGTATTAGTGGGAAAAAGTGAGTGGACAGTAATAACATGCTGAAAGATCTGAATGAAGCTTGTATGGAATATGGGATGCAAATAAACACAGCAAAAACAGAGTATGGTCATCAGTACAAGACGCAGACTGTCCAATATTAAAATAGGACAATCTACCATTAGGCAAGTAAGTGAATTTAAATATCTCGGAAGCACAATAACTGAAAACTTGAGATGTCACCAGGAGGTGGAAACTCGAATTGCCATAGCGAAGGAGGCATTCAACTGAAAGAGGAGACTCTTATGTGGCAAACTAGATAAAGGTCTAAGACTTGGCAAATGTTTTGTCTGGAGTGTGGCACTATACGGGGCAGAAACATGGACGCTGAGACGAGAGGATGAGAAAAAGTTAGAAGCATTTGAGATGTGGATGTGGAGGAGAATGGAGAGAATAAGCTGCATGGAAACAGTGAATAAGGAGAGAGTATTGAGAAGGGTTGGTGAGAGAAGATGCCTGCTGAAGGTTGTAAGAGAAAGGAAAAAGAATTGGTTAGGACATTCATTGAAAAGGGAGTGCTTGTTAGCAGATGCTTTGGAAGGATTGGTTTGTGGGAGAAGACTGAGAGGAAGAAGGAGATACAAGATGATAGACGACATAAAGGGAAGAGGAAATTATGCAGACCTGAAGAGGATGGCAGAAGACCAGACAGCCTGGAGAACTACCATGTTAAAACATGCCTTTGACAGAACACTGATGATGATGATGACGATGATTCCCTAAAAATCAAGTTACAAAATTATTTAAACAATGCCATCCTCAACTGCAGCACGTTGTTTTTGATTTCTGGTCTACAGACTTGGAAATATCGAGAGAAATAAACACACGACATTTTATTTTCTAAACATCTTTAAGTGGTACAAACAAAGGATCTGGTTTCCAAATTTATACCAGTGATTGCATAGGTGGTACCACCCCTATAAACTGCATCACTGAATTTAAAGAAGAGTGTAGTCTACGTTTAAGGAAATATTCCACGTTCTTGTTCTTACATCACTATTTGCTGGCATTGCAATATAACTTCTCTCCTTGTCTCCCGACACCTGCACTTTGCATGAATCCACATTTTGCATTTCATGCATCTGATTATTTCCTCCATTCGATCTTCCTTGCACAACTCCCTACATGAGTCCTGTATGAGTCCTCTGATCATTTTGACTGGTAGAGATGCAGTTTTTAAATTTCTTCTCCTTTGTTTCAGTTAGGTTTCATGATTTCCCTCAGATTCGGCGATTCTGCTTGGATGGACACATTAAGCCTACTGCCATGTTTTCTTCTGCATTTAAATTATGAGACAATCTGTTTCCGTCTTCAATTTCGAACGCAAGTTTTCTTATCTCCGACATCTTTAAACCGAACGTCATCTCTTCAAATGTTAGAATATGCTCTCCCAATTGGTTTTCGATTTCGTTCGAAAACACTTTACTGCAACTAAAAATATTTATATCTCCGTTTTCATTTTCATTTGTATTTTTAGTATGCCTCTTAATTGTCGGCTTAGGCACACTTTGTATGCGTGCACATTTATTTAACCCATGAAATGCATTTACATGTACTGTTATAGCTGAATGCAATTCGTCTGTGTACACATTGCACACATTGCATAAGGCCTGTTTGTTGCCGTACAGTAATACAAAATAGTTATTTAATTAATAACTTAGAATAAGGAACTCGTTAGAAAATTCACCGATCAATTCTAAATATTATGTTGCATTAATAATAATAAACCATTTTTAAAGGTCACTATATGTGCAAGTTTTCAAAAGTGCACCGGTACAATTTCGGAAATTTTATAAGTTATAGATAACGTCGCCATTTTGTCTTTGTCAGTTTCCTACAAACAAAGCACAACATATAGATTTTTATAACTGTCTGAAAACTAAGATTATTTCTTGTATATTCATCCACAAATAAAATGTTATATTGCCACTTATAACCGTAATTCTATTCGTCACGTGGACAAAATGATAGGTGGAAGCTACACCAATATCAACGCTCTCCTCAGACGATCTGTTCCTCAACAGACAGAGCTCATACAGGCTAACAATTACTGAACAATATGAAAATAACGTAAATTAGATATAAACCACTGTGTGCGCACACTTTATTCAACATGTAATCGTCACTACAGATATTCGGATTTAGGTTATGACATGTTCGATATGGCTGCCATCACTGGCGATGACGCGGCGCAGACGAATATCGAAATTCTGCATGATCCGCTGAAGCGTCGGAACTTCGATGTTGTAGATGGCTTCCTGAATGGCTGTTTTCAGCTCACCAATTATTTTGGGGTTATTGCAGTACATGTCTTTAATAGAGCCCCACAAAAAGTAGTCACATGTGTTCAGATCCGGAGAACATGGCGGCCAATCGAGGCTCATACCAGTGGCCTCAGGATACACGAGAGCCAGAACACGGTCCCCAAAGTGCTCCTCCAAGACATCAAACACTCTCCTGCTTCGATCTGGTCGAGCTCCGTCTTTCATGAACCACATCTTGTTGAAATCAGATCGCTTTGGATAATGGGGAAGAATTATCTTTCAAAACCATCTACCGTTCGCTAGTGACAATGCCATCAAGGAATATCGCACCGATTATTCTGTGACTGGACATTGCACACCGCACGTTGAAGGTGAGGAAACTTCTCGAACGCGGCTTCTCAGTCTCCCAAATGCACTGATTTTGCTTCTTGACGAATTCCTCCAAGTGAAAGTGGGCTTCGTCGATAACAACAACAAGGTGCATTCACATACTAGTTCCCATCATGCCCCGCGGCCAACCGTGCAGTTTGAACGTCCTAACGCAAACTGTTCAGAAGTTATGACGATTTTATTTCGTATAGTTCGATGATTGTCACCCAGTAGCTGACAACATGACTCCAAGAAGCACGTAGTTCCCGGTGACCTCGCTAAATGTCGTAGGTGCGGATTTTAAAGCACTGGTGCAAATTAGATGCCTCAACAATACAGCCAACTCTCCCCTACAGTAGAGACTGTCGAGGATACTGAATGTGGTAGCAACAGAGATACGAAAAAATTAGCGGGAGATAAGAAAAGACGGAGGTCAGACTGGGCCTGTTCTTTGTCACGTCCGGACAGACACTGTCGCCCAGGCTGCGTAAGAGAAGCAGGCGGACTGCGGAGAGAGCTCAGCCCTAACGAGACGCGGCGGCCGTGTTTCGTAAGTTGGTGCGGTGCCGCGGCGTGCACCCAGCAGAGCTGAACGGCCGTGCGCTTCTTGCAGTCCACACCCCGCACTCCATTAGAGGTGCTTTTTGCCAAGACTCCCGTTCGGTCCCTGTAAGGCAAGCTCCTTTCGGACGCCGATTGAAAGCGGAAGAGATATAAGATTCTTGCATTCTTTCGTCCAGAGGCCGTTCACTTAAAGAGAACTAACTAGGACGGAGCTAATGTATGGAATGGAAAAGAAATCCCATGCTGCTTGACAGAGCGCAGCAGATCCGCACCGCAGTACTAGGCAAGGTCCTAATGGAGGTGGTTTGCCGTGCCTTCCTCCGACCGTAATGGGGAAGAATGATGATGATGAAGACGGGACGACAACACCGAGTCATCTCGCGGCATGTGAAAACCCCTGACCCCGCCGGGGTCAGAGAAAAATACTAGGCCATAAAGGAGACGGTGAAAGATGACTGCGAAGACCTTGGGGAAAACTTGGACTGGAGCATGAGGATAATATCATAATAAGCAAGGCTGAAAAGCCCAAGGGTAGAATGACGAAAACAGTGTGGCAAACAACAGGGAAGACAAGAGGAAAGAGTGGAACCAAATGTGTTTTTGAGCCCCGGAAGGATCAGACGGAATTGGGAATCAAGTGAATGGAGAGGAAAATTGGAGCAGCAAGTAAATGCCGACCAACATGTCAGACATCGACGACAGAGAAGGATTCAGGAAAAGGACAGAAAGTTACCAGTGGAGCAGACAAGAGAAGAGGATGCTTAAGATGGCACAACAACAGCAGGAGAGAAGAGGATGGAGGATAAAGAGGGCGGAAGAAAAGCAGGAGAGAAGAGGAGGGAGGGTAAAGAGGGTCTGGGAAGGGAGCAGGAAAATACAATGCATGAAGGGACTACCCGTGGTCCCATAGCAGCTGTAATCCATCTCTTTCATGAATTAACTACACTTTGTTACGCGTTTTCCAACGTAGTTTCATCTGGGCGATGGTGATGTTGAACCCTATCGTTTTTTGGCCTGTTTACTGTAATTACACTACGATTTATTGCTAAAGATTATTTACCGTTTTTCCTCCAGTCGCTGCGTATCTGATGATGTTCCTTTTTTTACACTTGCTTTTTAATGATGCGACTTTTGGCCTGCAATGCATGTAATTGCCTAAACAAACTCTGACTTGCTACAGCTAAGTGAATTTAAGACAGTCGTATATTTTGATTGAGATTAAGGTATAAATTCGTTACGCCACGTTTAGAATTTGCTGTCAGTGTGCCTAAAAGCTAAAATGTGCGTATTTCTAGGATTTATTAATCTTTTAATGCTAGTGCTTTGATAAAATACTCTGATTTATTGTTCCCAGTTTCAAAGAAACCACATTTTGCGCTGTTTCTTACACACACACACACACACACACACACACACACACACACACACATACACCTTTTAAAACAAACTAATTCCGGATCCGTTCCCGGTAAATCTTTGTTTGAATCAATTAATCTTTCCCTCCAGTTCAGCTCGCAAGATTAACGATTAGTATGTTCGCATTTTGGTAATTGGTATGCGTCATGTATGAACAGTAGTAGCTAATAGACAACCATTTCATCATAGTTGTACTATTATTAATTACAGTCGTTGTTATATATCAGTTATATCTTACATAAATCGGAATATACTTAATGGACATTTAAATGAAACTATTTTAACTGTTTCTAATAGCGTGCCGTCACTATGGCTGTATTATTTTGTAGACGACTCAGTTAAGGTACAGATACAATTAAAACGATTTGACGACTATGATATTGAAGGTATGTATATTCAAACTTTTTAGATGTTGAATTTGACACTTACCTCAAACTAGGAAGAGATCTAAAAATTGATGGAGTATATTCACTAGATGCGGATAATTGAAAAGTTTTACGTAAAGAAAGATTCCGGATGCTAACTAGAACATTAGATTGTTGGTTTGCGACTAAAAGTTATAAACTCCCATAGTAATTGTAACCTTCGGAACTGACAATCAGAGGAAGGATGTGTGTAGGTCTACAATGTGAGTGCCTCTTTTGAATTTGTCAATTGTAGTTCGACGAGTTACTACGTAACATATCCAACTGCATGCGGTTGTGTATTGAAGTTAAGTGTGAATCCTAGATATACACTCCTGGAAATTGAAATAAGAACACCGTGAATTCATTGTCCCAGGAAGGGGAAACTTTATTGACACATTCCTGGGGTCAGATACATCACATGATCACACTGACAGAACCACAGGCACATAGACACAGGCAACAGAGCATGCCCAATGTCGGCACTAGTACAGTGTATATCCACCTTTCGCAGCAATGCAGGCTGCTATTCTCCCATGGAGACGATCGTAGAGATGCTGGATGTAGTCCAGTGGAACGGCTTGCCATGCCATTTCCACCTGGCGCCTCAGTTGGACCATCGTTCGTGTTGGACGTGCAGACCACGCGAGACGACGCTTCATCCAGTCCCAAACATGCTCAATGGGGAACAGATCCGGAGATCTTGCTGGCCAGGGTAGTTGACTTACACCTTCTAGAGCACGTTGGGTGGCACGGGATACATGCGGACGTGCATTGTCCTGTTGGAACAGCAAGTTCCCTT
Organism: Schistocerca gregaria; assembly: GCF_023897955.1. Classification (NCBI taxonomy): domain Eukaryota; kingdom Metazoa; phylum Arthropoda; class Insecta; order Orthoptera; family Acrididae; genus Schistocerca; species Schistocerca gregaria. The sequence goes on along the minus strand of NC_064920.1, from coordinate 1,010,161,612 downwards.
GCCGGTCTAGGAATGGTAGAACGATGGGTTCGATGACGGTTTGGATGTACCGTGCACTATTCAGTGTCCCCTCGACGATAACCAGAGGTGTACGGCCACTGTAGGAGATCGCTCCCCACACCATGATGCCGGGTGTTGGCCCTGTGTGCCTCGGTCGTATGCAGTCCTGATTGTGGCGCTCACCTGCACGGCGCCAAACACGCATACGACCATCATTGGCACCAAGGCAGAAGCGACTCTCATCGCTGAAGACGACACGTCTCCATTCGTCCCTCCATTCACGCCTGTCGCGACACCACTGGAGGCGGGCTGCACGATGTTGGGGCGTGAGCGGAAGACGGCCTAACGGTGTGCGGGACCGTAGCCCAGCTTCATGGAGACGGTTGCGAATGGTCCTCGCCGATCCCCCAGGAGCAACAGTGTCCCTAATTTGCTGGGAAGTGGCGGTGCGGTCCCCTACGGCACTGCGTAGGATCCTACGGTCTTGGCGTGCATCCGTGCGTCGCTGCGGTCCGGTGCCAGGTCGAGGGGCACGTGCACCTTCCGCCGACCACTGGCGACAACATCGATGTACTGTGGAGACCTCGCGCCCCACGTGTTGAGCAATTCGGCGGTACGTCCACCCGGCCTCCCGCATGCCCAATATACGCCCTCGCTCAAAGTCCGTCAACTGCACATCCGGTTCACGTCCACGCTGTCGCGGCATGTTACCAGTGTTAAAGACTGCGATGGAGCTCCGTATGCCACGGCAAACGGGCTGACACTGACGGCGGCGGTGCACAAATGCTGCGCAGCTAGCGCCATTCGACGGCCAACACCGCGGTTCCTGGTGTGTCCGCTGTGCCGTGCGTGTGATCATTGCTTGTACAGCCCTGTCGCAGTGTCCGGAGCAAGTATGGTGGGTCTGACACACCGGTGTCAATGTGTTCTTTTTTCCATTTCCAGGAGTGTAGTATCCTAGTGTTTTACTTTTCCTTTTTTTATAGTCATCTGATGGTAACTTGCTAAGAAGTCGAAAAAGGTCATGATACCATATGTGTGACGTGAGACTGAAATATATAACATAAAAATGACTTTTGCAGAAAAATCATTATGATTAGTCTGTCGTTCTACATTACAAGTTCAGTGCTTCAGACATTAACAAATTTCTCCTCGCATCATCCTTCTCGCTGTGTTATCCACACTAAGTATTCGAAATACCCAATCTAAACCTCTCTGTCGGACCGTATGAAAGTGCTGGAATATTGGTCGGTAAGTATGTTATTTACACATTGCGAATGCATCGCGATTTATCTCGTCTTCCGCGCGCCATCCGTTACGGACTGATCTCGAGGTAACTCATAGTCTTTACACTCTCTCTTTACTGTTATATGTTTTAACTACCTCGTCTATTTAGTTGTTTACACAAATGCTCGGTGTATCAGACCTCACAGCCTTCGTGTACCTTTCTCGTATTTAGCATGTTGATTTTAATTTAATATTTCTAATGGTTATTTTTTTCGTCTTGAAGGTCCTGCTACTTTTAGAGATGGCCCTATTTCTAAACGGAAGGAAATGAACTAATGTGGAGGTTTTTGACGACGATTGTTCAGATGTTCCTAGTGAGAATGAAGGTACGGATGGCTGCATGAACAAATCTCTCTGTGTTGCCGATGACGGTTCCACTGACAGTGACATTATTAGAGCTTTAAAGCAGTGTAAGGTGTAGTATTTACAAGTGATTCTGTCAATCACGGTGAAGGTGATTCTGTTTTTACGAACGATTTGTTTTATCATAATGTTACCCCTATCGAGACGGCACCTGAGTCTCACTGGGGCACTGGCTCATCGTTGCATTCTCTACAATGCGCTATTGAAAAACGGGTTCCCAGGAAGCTCCACTTACCTGTAAGAGACCACTCAGCCAAGATAATAACATAGGCTGCTAACGACAAATGTAATGATACAGAATGTGTTAGTTTAACGGTTGATGTTATGGTATTCATTCCAGAGACTGGTTTGATGCACCTCCCCATGCTACTCTATCCTGTGCAAACCTTTTCATCTCCCAGTACCTAGTTCTACCTTCATCTTTCTGAATCTGTTTAGTGTAGCCATCTCTTGGTCTCCCTCTACAGTTTTTACCCTCCACGCTGTCCTCCAATACTAAATTGGTGATCCCTCGATGCCTCAGAATATGTCCTACCTACGAATCCCTTCTTCTAGTCGTGCCACAAATTTCTCTCATCCCAATTTTATTCAATACCTCCTCATTAGTTATGTAATCTACCAATCTAATCTTCAGCATTCTTCTGTAGCACCACATTTCGAAAGCTTGTATTCTCTTCTCTATTCTGCCGGCTGTGTTAGCCGAGCGGTTCTAGGCGCCCAGTCCGTAACAGCGCGACTGCTGCGGTCGCATGTTCGAATCCTGCTCGCACTTGGATGTGTGCGATGTCCTTAGGTTAATTAGGTTTAAGTACTTCTAAGTTCTAGGGGACTGATGACCACAGATGTTAAGTCCCATAGTGGTCAGAGCCATTTGAACCATTTGAACCATCTTCTCTATTCTATCTCAGTTTAACGGTTAACTTCTGTAAAATGAAAAATAAAGTGTCTGCAACACAACGACGTTTGTGCTCTGTTCCCTTGTGTACATAGCCTAAAAAGGCTGACAACGAGATACTTATTCATCAGATTTTTTTAACCTCGCCAAAAAAATGAAAATGAGGCACAGTGTCTGTTGACAGGTCACATATCATCAGAGCTGTTGTTTCTTGGCTGTCTTGACAAACGTGAGGAACCACTTTCGTCAAAGCCGCCTTTCAAGTGAATTTCTTAACTAAGATTCCCCGCCGCCCGGTGTTGCCGAGCGGTTCTAGGCGCTACGTTCTGGAACCACGCGACCGCTACGGTTTCAGGTTCGAATCCTGCCTCGGGCATGGGTGTGTGCGATGTCCTTAGGTTAGTTAGGTTTAAGTAGTTCTAAGTTTTAGGGGACTGATGACTCCAGAAGCTAAGTCCTATAGTGCTCAGAGCCATTTGAACCATAAGATTCTCCCTGCAGAGAGCACAAACATGTCGGGACATTTTAGATGTCATAACACCACATATTTACTAAACTTGAGGAATATTTTCGTCATTTTAACTTCATTCTCCACATAACTATCGGTAAAATTACGTTAAAAGTAATGTAAATTTCCTACAAAGCCGCATTTACAGTCACCATACTTCATGCAAGAAATAGTGAGATAACAAACGATATTCATTGACGCATCAAAAAATTGCAGTGATAAGGAACACCAACTCAGTATGAGCGGAGACATCTGACTCGGCTCTCTGAAAGCTGTAGTAGGTGATCGTAGTCTCCCGAAGTCTCGGATTCATTGGTTTCAGCAGTCACAGCGCCTCGGATCAGGAAGACTACCGGGATTTCCTGCCGCCCAGGTGCTGGGATAAAGAAATGCGACAAGCGGCGACGGCGCTGGAGCCGTGCATTCTGGGCCTGCTATATCTCCGTGACGCTGTTGCAGGAGCGGCGGTCACGGCTTTCGCCGCCGTTTCTTCGTTCCGGGCAAAACCGAAAGCGGGCCAGTCAAACGCGGAATGAAAGGGAAACCCGAGATCTCTTTGAAATCCCTGCTGAAGTCTCCGAGAGGTTTCCCCCACAGCTGATGAAGTAACATCGTGCCACATTTTCCTGTTGTCCACCCTTGCTCCCATCAAACTTGTTAATTTCATGTCAAGTGCGTACCCAGACAAACTCACTACCTGTCCCATCACACAGACACTGATACTAGTTCAGAAAAGAACTTGATAGAGCAGTGAAAGACCTAAGTCGAAACAAGGCCTCTACAGAAGTCGACATTCCCTCAGAATTATATCTACGGGAGAGCCAGCCATAACGAAACCAGAAGGAGATATCAGACAAGCGAAATACCTCATATTTTAAAAATGATTTTATAATTCCTGTTCGAAAGAAGGCAGGAGTTGTCAAGTTACCGAAACTTCATTTTAATATATCATGATTGCAATATACTGACACTTGTTATTTACATATGCATAGCAAAACTGATAGAAGCGAGCCTCGTGGATGATCTTTACGCGTTCAGGTGAAATTTAAGAACACCCAACTCTGGCTGAACGACTTGAAGAAAAGGACGGCAACCTTACATTTGTAGTATTTGCCGATTTAGAGAAAGACTGTAATCGGCTCTTTGAAATTCTGAGGGTAACTGGGATGAAATACAGGCAGGCAAATGTTATTTACTGCTTTTACAGAAACAAAACTGCACTTATAAGTCTCCACGGTGCTTGAGAAGGGAGTGATACCATGTCGTAGCCTATCCCCGATCTTATTCAACTTGTACATTCAGCAAGTAGTAAATGAAACCAAGGAGAAATTTGGAAATCAAGCTAAGGTTCAGGGAGCAGAAACAGAAACCACGTGTTCGACGACGACAGTGTAATTCTGTCAGGGACAGACGGGTAGAAGAAATAGTGTATTGAAAAGAGGTTATAAGATCAACATCGACGACAGTGAAACATGGAACCTCATAGGTCGGGCAGCTACAGTTCAAAAACCTATCCTTAATGTGAACCACAATCTACCAATTTAAAATCAGAAATGATAAAATAGTCTATATTAAAACTTACTGAAAGCCCAAATCCGCAATAGCTGTGTATGACGTCCGTTTTCATACCCTGGAGGTGTAGCTCGAAGACATACAAAACTAATACTTTATGCGTCACGAATTCCAAGGTACAAGTGCGCTAAAAACTTGTCACTCCTAGGTGAGACCTTGGATAAAAAGGTAGAAGAGTATCCACTTCGAACTACGCATGACCACAAATACATCTCCAAAACACAGTTAAAAGACGAACCCGGGCAGCAGACGACAGTCCACGTATAAGGATAAAACAGTCGTCAAAACCTGCGGGAGAAACAGAGAATTAAAATACTGCTATTTGACGTATGCCAGTATATTTTGGTACGTTGATGACTCCCAAAGACTGTACGTCTTTTAATTCTGTGTGGACTATGTTCTGTCCGGGCTCGTCTTTTAACTGTGTTTTGGACATGTATTAGTGATCCTGCATGGTTCGGACTGGATGTCCATCTACCGTTTTATCCAAGATCTTACCGAGGGGTAACATGTTTTTAGCGCACTTGTGCCTTGGAACTTGTGGTGCGTGAAGTATTAGTTTTATATGACCTGAAGATGTACTTGCCCGCATCGCGTGGTCGTGCGGTAGCGTTCTCGCTTCCCACGCCCGGGTTCCCGGGTTCGATTCCCGGCGGGGTCAGGGATTTGCTCTGCCTCGTGATGGCTGGGTGTTGTGTGATGTCCTTAGGTTCGTTAGGTTTAAGTAGTTCTAAGTTCTAGGGGACTAATGACCATAGATGTTAAGTCCCATAGTGCTCAGAGCCATTTGAACCATTTGAAGATGTACTTACAGGCTATGAAACCGGTCGTCAAACAGTGAAAAATCGGTACACAGCTATTGCGGATTTGGACTTTCACACAATTTTGATATAGACTATTTTACCATCTCTGATTTTAAGTTGGTTGCTTGTCCTTCACATTAAGTGCACTAGGATAACGGAATATAGTGGAACTAGGCGATGCTCTTGGATGTGGATTATTAAATTAGGTAACACCCAAATGTGAATTTTTCTATTTGGCAGCAAAATAAATGATAACGGCCGAGTTAGAGGGGCTAATACGCGGACTGGCAAGAATAATATTTCTGAAAGAGATAATTTTGTCAACATCAAACATTAATTTGAGTGTTAGGGAGTCTTTAGTGAAGGTATTTGTCTTGAGTGTTGCCTTGAACAGCAGTGAAACGTGGGCAGGAAAATAATAAATTTCATTTAGTCTGATGACAAAAAATTTGTGACCATAGACGTAAAGTAAAGAACATTTATTCTACATTCGGGTCACTGTTTTATTCGCGACCATGTTGCGAAAAGAGAATAGAGTAATTAATGAGGAGGTATGGAATCGAACTTGGGATTAAAGGAATTTATGGCACAACTTGACAAAAAGAAGGGATCGGTGGGTAGGAGACATATTGATGCTTCAAGGAATTGTCGTTTGGTAATGGAGAGCAATGTAGGGACTAGAAATTGAACGGGAGACCAAGGGATGAATACAGTAACCAGATTCATACTGATGTAGGTTGCAGCTGTGATGCAGAGATGATGAGTCTTGCATAGGACAGGCTAGCGCGGAGACTTCATCAAACCATTCTTTGAACTGCAGACTACTACACAATACGAAGCAGCAGGAACTTGTAGAACCAGTAGCAACTGTACGCAGACACATTTGTTGTGAAATCTCAAAACCAGTTCTTCCTTGGCCGCTATTCTATTTGCAGCTGAAAGATGCAGATGATCATGGATTCCAAAAGTTTCCGGTAGCGCTGTAGTTCCTTCACAACTTTTTTTTCTAATCTTACCAAACAATGCCGAAAAGTACCTAAAATGTGAATATAGAAAATGATCGCATCTGTACAGACTACACTCTCTAGTTGAAGTTCATTTTTGGTATCACGTACCTGATATGAAGTGGCATCGCTTGTATCTTTTCTGATAAATAAATGCAGTCTTTCAATAGGTACGTCATTTCTTTTGTAAGAAATTGTTCTTCGTTTCTCTGTTCTTCCACCTTCCTCCAAATTAATAAGTTCCCTCCCTTTCACCGTAATTCAGATGCTCTGTACGCTTTTGCTGAGTTGCAGGTTTATTTATTGTGCTTTTTATATACTTTGAGTTTAATACTTATCAAAATAATGAAAAATCGTAAGTCCTGAAAGATTACGTATTTGGAAGCGGTGCCACTGTTAATTAGAATACTCCAGCTCTTCTCGTTGTTGTACTAAAAAGGTTGTTCCAAGCAGATGACCGAATGGAACAGCTCGTCTCACGTTTGCTGCATTTTGTGCTTGGTTGTTCCAACCATTGTCCAAAGTCATTTGAAATAAAACAAACAACATAAAGAGCTCTCTGGCTCTAAAGCAGCTGTAGCACAAGTTAGTGAATCTCTCTAGACCAAGAATTCCTAAACTTTTTCTCTGGCGGAACACTTAGAAAACCCTGGTACTTTGATGAAACACCTCGTTCATTTCGAGGGTTAACAAAATTAAAAAAAAAAAAACGAGAACAGTGATTATTTCCGTTTTTGATCATAACACAATACAGAAATCATAATAAAATTTTAAAAAATAAATAATCCTCTCAGAATAAAAAATATCTCCACGTTATTAATAGTTTTTCACGGAGCACTTGTTCTTCACAAAGACTGGGAGACCCTGGTCTAGAGCAGCAGGTCCCAAACTTTTCCTCTGACGGAACACTTTGAGAATCCTGGTACTTCGATAGAAAGCGTTGCTTATTATGAAGGTTAATAAATTAAAAAAAAACAAAGAAATTTGTTTTATTTAGTGATTACTTCAATTTTAAATCATAACTAATAACACAGATATCAAAATAAAATTAAAATGTGTTTAGTACCATCAATGTCGTCAAAAAACAGACACCATGTTATTAGTCGATTTCCGCGGAGCACTTATAATTTCCCGCGGAACACCAGCGTTCCACGGAACACAGTTTGGGAAACCCTGACCTAGATGGTGTGAGCAAATGGTTCAAATGGCTCTGAGCACCTGCCCGAGGCAGGATTCGAACCTGCGACCGTAGCGGGACTGACACGCCTAGAACCGCTCGGCCACACCGGCCAGCGATGGTGTGAGCAGCATTTCCATATTTTCAATGACGTCGGTGTTACAACAGGAAGTATCGTCGCTGGATTATCGTACGGAAATGCAGAACGACTTGGGGTACTTGTTGTACCACACGGCAGCTACCTAAAAATACGGAAAAACACAAATTAATGGCCATAAGATAGACCAATTACTAGACTAGTTATCAACTTCAGACACCTGCAATATCGATTAAATATCTATGGGTTTTGAAGTAACGCAAGCGCCAGGAGAATTTTCAGCATGGTAGGTATGTCAGCTGATGCTGACGCTACAGTTTGAGTACAAGCCTACTTACCATGCTAACAGTGAGACTGTTCGTGTTTGCCGCCAAGGACTTCACGCCTCCGCACTGGCACCCAACTGACCATGCTACCCGCACCTGACGGCGGACATCGGTTGCGCGGCCGTGATACATTTACACTACTGGCCATTAAAATTGCTACACCACGAAGATGACGTGCTACAGACGCGAAATTTAGCCGACAGGAATAAAATACTGTGATATGCAAATGATTAGATTTTCAGAGCATTCACACAGTTGCGACACCTACAACGTGCTGACATGAGGAAAGCTTCCAACCGATTTCTCATACACAGACAGTAGTTGACCGGCGTTGCCTGGTGAAACGTTGCTGTGATGGATCGTGTAAGGAGGAGAAATGTGTACCATCACGTTTCCGACTTTGATAAAAGTTGGATTGTAGCCTATGGCGATTGCGGTTTATCGTATCGCGACATTACTACTCGCGTTAGTAGAGATCCAATGACTGTTAGCAGAATATGGAACCGGTGGGTTCAGGAGGGTAATGCGGAACGTCGTGCTGGATCACAACGGCCTCGTATCACTAGCAGTCGAGATGACAGGCGTCTTATCCGCATGGCTGTAACGGATCGTGCAGCCACGTCTCGATCCATGAGTCGACACACGGGGACGTTTTCAAGACAACAACCATCTGCACGAACAGTTCGACGACGTTTGCAGCAGCATGGACTATCAGGTCGAAGATCATGGCTGCGGTTACCCTTGACGCTGCATCACAGACATGAGCACCTGCGATGGTGTACTCAACGACGAACCTGTGTGCACGATTACAGCATCATGATGGTCGCATCCGTGTTTGGCGACATCGCTGTGAACGCACATTGGAAGTTAGTATTCTTCATCGCCATACTGGCGTATCACCCGGCGGTATGTTATGGGGTGGCGTTGGTTACACGTCTCGGTCACCTCTTGCTCGCATTGACGGCCCTTTGAACAGTGGACTTTACATTTCAGATGTGTTACGACCCGTGGCTCTACCCTTCATTCGATCCGTGCGAAACCCTACATTCCAGCAGGACAATGCACGACCGCATGTTGCATGTCCTGTACGGGCGTTTCTGGATACAGAAAATGTTCGACTGCTGCCCTGGCCGGCACATTCTCCAGATCTCTCACCAACTGAAAACGTCTGGTCAATGGTGGCCGAGCAACTAGCTCGTGACAATACGCCAGTCACTCCTCTCGATGAACTTTAGTATGGTGTTGAAGCTGCATGGGCAGCTGTACCTGTACACGCCATCCAAGCTCTGTTTGTCTGAATGCCCAGGCGTATCAAGGCCGTTATTACGGCCAGAGGTGGTTGTTCTGGGTACTGATTTCTCAGGATCTATGCACCCAAATAGCGTGAAAATGTAATCACATGTCAGTTCTAGTATAATATATTTGTCCAATGACTACCCGTTTCTCATCTGCATTTCTTCTTGGTGTAGCAACTTTAATGGCCAGTAGTGTAGCATCCACGCACTTAACATTGAAAATGTAAATAACTGTAATATTAGTATTTCATACATAAGCCTATTATTAAAGCAAAGGTTAGTCGATGTCTTCATCCAAACATGCCCCAGCAAACTTAAATGTTTTTGGTTAAATATTTGAAAGGTACAATTTCTCATCTCGTCTTGGACTTACGATTTCGCTGACGATGTGGAACACGACTCTCTGAATTCTATACTCTTGTAATCTATATAAATTTGTATAATATAGATTAATGCAACGATTTTTTGTAATAATGGAATGAATATACCGTGTCTCAGATTGCTAAGAAGAATCGCTTATAATGCGTACTGCTGTTTCGTTCTACTTACATTCCATTTATATATCTTTTCGATACCGCTACAGAAATTAATTAGTACACTTTCCCTACTTTTGTGAAATAATGCAGTCGTGCAAGTCATTCTGCCCCTATAATTCACTTTACAGATTGAATTCACTTTCTCTATTTGCAGCTGTTGCACTACGTATCTTTGTATCAACTCTGTAAATCAGGTGAATGGCAACGCACTCGGTATCAAAACACGAGGCTTAAACGGCGACCTTCATGCCAACGTTTGAATGTAAGGTCACCGCCTCGTGAAAGTCAATGTATCAGGGTCAATTCCTTTCCCGGCGTACGGTCTAAATTTGCGGTACTAAGAGGAACTATTCACAGAATAAGAGAACGGAAACTCTTCTTTTCTACTTTTGCCCTTTGTTCCATATGTTGTGTGAGACAATTTGTTTCGTGAAATTACGTAGTACAGTACGGACATCGCATCATGTGATATGCTGTGAATATCTACAGATTCGAGGGTTTACAATCCACTTGGCTTTCTGTATGCGTCTTAGTTAATATTACGCGTTTCGTGACTAAGTTCTGTACGGCATTGTAAAAGTATTTGCAGCATGTATCCAGGTGGGATCACTATGGTCCGTCAACGTACCCCAGTTGACGAAGATTCCATCGGTTTTTAAAATATTAACTTAATTCTCGAGAATTCTGTTCTTAGAGTATTGTGAATGAGTACGTGCTTAGAAACATCAGATATTTTCGTTAGTTCTACTAGCGCTTCACACTTTGAGTGTCTCTTTATGTACAGTCTGAAAGGAAAGGAAAAGGGAAGAAAACAGTATTTAATGTTTCACTTGTCTGTACACATATTTAGAAAGTACATATATGATATGAAACTGAGCAACTGAATGTTGGGATGTGTATTCAAGGAGAGTACGTTTGATCGACAATCCAGTGAAACTGATAATCCTGCTGCACATGAAAAATGAAATATATTACGGTATACAGAATTTTTCAAAACATTTTTTTCATCTATTGGCAGTCAGTTGTGTTTTGTACAAAGCTGTACATCTGCAATGAATAAATATTCCTTCGTGTTATATGGAGTGGAAAATACACTCTGAAATCCTTAGCTGCATTCTGAACGGTTCAAATGGCTCTGAGCACTATGGGACTTAACATCTGAGGCCATCAGTCCCCTAGACTTAGAACTACTTAAACCTAACTAACCTAAGGACATCAGAGACATCCATGCCCGAGGCAGGATTCGAACCTGCGACCGTAGCAGCAGCGCGGTCCCGGATTGAAGCGCCTAGAACCGCTCGGCCACAGTGGCCGGCAATCAAAGTGCAACGCTATGAAGACGGTTGGGAAACACTGCAGCATCTTCCGTACTACACGAATCTTTCATCGTGTGTTGTCACATGTTTGGTGACCTGAAAAAAGATAAGCGTGGACGCCGGTTTCAGACGGACTAGGAAGTGCAAGATTTGGGGCGGTTGTGGACTCGTGAGCGGCTGAAAGTATTCTATGAAACAGGAACCGCTCGTGGGATAAAAGTCTTAGGGCGTGTGACGATTACTTCGTAATGGTACCACTCCATAGTACCATTGTGATTGGGATCGGTTTTCATTTGGCTGCTCCTAGTAAAAGCCTTTCCCTTCATTTCAAACAAGAGTACTCCTTGGTCAACAGTACGACGGTCCTGTGAAAGTGCGCTGATGACCAAGCTGTTTAGCACTCAAAAATTTTAAATTCGTCATTCCATCTATCCTAGAAAAGAAGACAGTTTTATATCTCTTTTCATTCAGGTAACTGTTCGTGGAACACTACAACATGTCCGCTGAGCCATTTGTGAAGTCACTAATTTGCATATAAATCTGTGCAGAAATCAATAGACCTACTAGGAGTTGGCGATACGATTTTATCTACACTGTGGTACATCCAGGGCGCGCGTTATCTTGATGGCGATTTTGCAGCCAGATGGGCTATCAACGCAACTAACGAGCAACAGGGAGAGCTTTTTGTCTTCCACCTGAGGAGAGTGTTGTGAAAGTCCTTCATACTGACTTTCCATGGTAATTAGTTGGTGTACTTTGCAGTAGTTAAAGTCGTTTTATGATGGACGGCTGGGAGTTGATGATGAGACGTTGCCAAACATAGGCAACAGTACTGGTAAGAGTGTTACCTGAATGCCAGTCTCCTCAGTCTAATGTCAACCATTCAATTATTGTAACACTAAAGTAAAGTTGGGTAGATGCTAAGAATTATTGTGTAGTCAGGGTGTATCATTATTGAAAGCGAAAGCTGACACAGGTAAAAGTATAGGCTAATAGGCGCAAAAATACTCGGGTAAACGCGGATGAAGAGCGCTCGCGAATGTGAGGGCATTATCCGCCATTGACTTAAGTATGAAATATTGTCCTATCGAGTACAAATGTATACGAAATGTGCACCTTTCATTTAAGTCCCCATGTAACTGCGCTTAAATTTCGCCAACAGCCTACCTTGACACGAAATACAGTACTAGTTCAAAACGTATCATTTTACAATTTATTGTGCAATCGTACCTGCTAAATGAGGTGACCCACGCGTCGTCCAAGGATTTTCATGGCATACTGCATTCGTCTCTGCAGTCAGATAGGCTTTCTTTCAGACACTTCGATTCGTTTCGAAAGGGTTGGCAAGACATCACTCTTACTTATTATATTTTAAAACGTTTGTTCCTTCAGACTTACGACATTTCGAATACTTCTTTTATTCTGAAATGTCAGCTGCTCCCTGTCCTTGAGCCTTAGGAAAGGGAGTGCTGTACAGACAGAAAAATCCAGAAGAATCAGATCACGAGTGTACAGCTCCCACTGGAGCTACCAATCTTGTATCTCTCCGGTGTATCATATGTCGTGTCACAACAGCTGCAGGTTGGGCCAGTGCCCTGCCATGTATCTACAACACTCCCAACACAGATTATGAGTGAAATCTGAGCCGAATTAGATGGGGACTTAATCGAAAAATTTATATTTCAAACACGTTTGTACTGAACGGGACAATACTTCTAACTGAATTAGGTGGTGACTCCTAACGACACTTTTGCAACTGTCTCGCAAATACCTTGCTTGTGGACCTACTTTCAGTGGAAAGTATTTGTCGCTTCTTGTATACGTTCATCCCTGTCAGTTTCCGCTATTAATTAAGATAAACCTTGTGTAGCCTATTTTTAAAGGGATGGTTTATCTCTTTCTCATTCTACAATTTATTCCCTTTAAGTCTCCCTCTACTACCGCCGTATTCCCTGACATTAACACATGTCTTACTATCCTGTCCTCTGTTTTTCTCAGTGGATTTGACATATTACTTTCCTTTTTGAATCTGCGAAGAAGATCTCCATTTCTTAATTAATCAGTCCATTTCATTTTCGGTATCCTTCTGTACCACCATATCTCAAGCTTTTAGATTCTCTTCCGATTTTCGCACAGAGCAGGAATATCTGTGAGGGGAGCATAGCGTACTGCAAATATCGTCATCATCAAACCAGGACTGTCACTTGGCGTCCGTATAATGCTGTTTGTTTCAATTTTGCGGCAAGGGTGAAAGTTTAATATTTCGTGTATTTGCGTCTGTGAATAATTCTTGATGCTACAGAAACAAATCAAAATATACACTCCTGGAAATTGAAATAAGAACACCGTGAATTCATTGTCCCAGGAAGGGGAAACTTTATTGACACATTCCTTGGTTCAGATACATCACATGATCACACTGACAGAACCACAGGCACATAGACACAGGCAACAGAGCATGCACAATGTCGGCACTAGTACAGTGTATATCCACCTTTCGCAGCAATGCAGGCTGCTATTCTCCCATGGAGACGATCGTAGAGATGCTGGATGTAGTCCTGCGGAACAGCTTGCCATGCCATTTCCACCTGGCGCCTCAGTTGGACCAGCGTTCGTGCTGGACGTGCAGACCGCGTGAGACGACGCTTCATCCAGTCCCAAACATGCTCAATAGGGGATAGATCCGGAGATCTTGCTGGCCAGGGTAGTTGACTTACACCTTCTAGAGCACGTTGGGTGGCACGGGATACATGCGGACGTGCATTGTCCTGTTGGAACAGCAAGTTCCCTTGCCGGTCTAGGAATGGTAGAACGATGAGTTCGATGACGGTTTGGATGTACCGTGCACTATTCACTGTCCCCTCGACGATCACCAGAGGTGTACGGCCAGTGTAGGTGATCGCTCCCCACACCATGATGCAGGGTGTTGGCCCTGTGTGCCTCGGTCGTATGCAGTCATGATTGTGGCGCTCACCTGCACGGCGCCAAACACGCATACGACCATCATGGCACCAAGGCAGAAGCGACTCTCATCGCTGAAGACGACACGTCTCCATTCGTCCCTCCATTCACGCCTGTCGCGACACCACTGGAGGCGGGCTGACGATGTTGGGGCGTGAGCGGAAGACGGCCTAACGGTGTGCGGGACCGTAGCCCAGCTTCATGGAGACGGTTGCGAATGGTCCTCGCCGATACCCCAGGAGCAACAGTGTCCCTAATTTGCTGGGAAGTGGCGGTGCGGTCCCCTACGGCACTGCGTGGGATCCTACGGTCTTGGCGTGCATCCGTGCGTCGCTGCGGTCCGGTCCCAGGTCGACGGGCACGTGCACCTTCCGCCGACCACTGGCGACAACATCGATGTACTGTGGAGACCTCACGCCCCACGTGTTGAGCAATTCGGCGGTACGTCCACCCGGCCTCCCGCATGCCCATTATACGCCCTCGCTCAAAGTCCGTCAACTGCACATACGGTTCACGTCCACGCTGTCGCGGCATGCTACCAGTGTTAAAGACTGCGATGGAGCTCCGTATGCCACGACAAACTGGCTGACACTGACGGCGGCGGTGCACAAATGCTGCGCAGCTAGCGCCATTCGACGGCCAACACCGCGGTTCCTGGTGTGTCCGCTGTGCCGTGCTTGTGATCATTGCTTGTACAGCCCTCTCGCAGTGTCCGGAGCAAGTATGGTGGGTTTGACACACCGGTGTCAATGTGTTCTTTTTTCCATTTCCAGGAGTGTATAAAAGGAGGAAAAGTTACTGGGGATCGGCAAGTAACGCAAAGTGTGAACGTAGTTCAAATGGTTCAAATGGCTCTGAGCACTATGCGACTTAACTTCTGAGGTCACCAGTCGCGTATAACATAGAACTAATAAAACCTAACTAACCTTATGACATGACACACATCCACGCCCGAGGCAGAATTCGAACCTGCGACCGTAGCGGTCGCTCGGCTCCAGACTGTAGCGCCTAGAACCGCACGGCCACTCCGGCCGGCTCCGCGTAGTTAGCATGTTACTAATACGTACTTTACGTGTTGAAAACTATCGAGACACAACCTCATAATGAGTAAATAGCTGAGGGGTAGTTTATGTTACTGTATGGCCATATATTTAAAAGCCAACTGCTACATAAAATCTATAATTTAAGAGTGTGGTGGAAGTTAAGCCGATGAATGTGCACATATCTCGAGCGATGTTTTATACAGGGTGAACCAAAACTCTGCGATCAGAAAATCGTTGTGCAGGGATATTTTCTGTGTATTTCGGTGTAAGGGGCCTGAGACCTCCGGTGCCTAGTTACAGAGTAATAATGTAACTACGATGTACTTAGTTTGTCGCTTTATTGATGGGAAAATACCGGCACAAAAATGAAAGTCTACACAAATGGACAACACAGATCGTGAGTAATACAACAACCCTCGAACAGATACAAAAGTACGGCAACCGGGCTGCCGTCGATGGGAGAACATCTGAGCAGAGTACGCATGCTTAGCTCAGTGGTTTCATTTCGATTCCCGGCCGGATTGGAGATTTTTTCCTCTGGTGGACTAGGTGTTGTGTTGTCCTCATGATCATTTCATCACCGGCGATCGAGTCGCCCAATGTGGCGTCTACTGAAATAAGACATGCAAACGGTGGCAGAACTTCCCCATTTGCGGCCTCCGGGCCGGGCCGCGCCGTACGATCGTTTCATCTGAGCAGATCGTTGCTGTGCAGCGTTCCACTGCATTCACTGAAACAGTAGAATACGTGCGTTTCAGCAAATTCTCCAACAGTAAACCAATCCGTGCTGCTGTGTATCACTGCTAACGAACAATTAACTGAGGCGGAAAAAAGAACCCAGGTGAACCGAGCTATACTGAATGCAGTCTTAAGGCTCAATTGGCTCTAAGCACGATGGGACTTAAATCTGAGGCCATCAGTCTCCTAGACTTAGAACTACTTAAACCTAAAAAACCTCAGGTCATCACACACATCCATGCCCGAGGCAGGATTCGAACCGGCGACCGTAGCAGCAGCGTGGTACCGGACTGAAACGGCTAGTCCCGGCGGAGGTTCGAGTCCTCCCTCGGGCATGGGTGTGTGTGTTTGTCCTTAGGATAATTTAGGTTAAGTAGTGTGTAAGCTTAAGGACTGATGACCTTAGAAGTTAAGTCCCATAAACCTTCACACACATTTTTTGAAGCGAGTAGAACCGCTCGGCCACAGTGCACTCTTAAGGTCGAAGTGAATATGGGCTTTATTGTTGTCAACAAGTTCCATGAGTGAATGGAGAAATGTTTCAATACAAGACACAAAGTGCGTACATTCATCATTCGCAGTGTTATGCAGACATTTTCATTGGAGTACAGATACAAAGCTAACGGCCTTATCGCATCAGTAACACAGGTTCCCGTTGGTTGGTTGGTTGATTTGGGGCAGGGGACCAAACGGCGAGATCATCGGTCCCAACGGATTAGGGAAGGATGGGGAAGGAAGTCGTCCGCGCCCTTTCAAAGGAACCTTCCAGCATTTGCCTAAAACGATTTAGGAAAGTCTGAAACTCTAAATGTGGATGGCCGGACGCGGGTTTTAACCGCTGTCCTCCCGGATGAGAGTCCCGTAGATCACCGAAGTTAAGCGATGTTGGGCTTGGCTAGCACTTGCGTATGTCAGCTTCAGGGTCTGCCGAGCGCTGTTGGCAAGCTGTGAGAAGCTACTTGACTGGGAAATAGCGGCTCTGGTCAAGACAACCAACAACATCCAGAAGAGCTGTGTGCTGCCCACATGCCCTGTCATATTCAAATCCAGTGAAGTCTATCGCCAGAAAATGACATGGCGGTCGGTCGGTACCGTTGGGCCTTACGGGACCCGTTCGGACGGAGTTAACAAATACAAGGATCAAGGAGGATAAGAAATCAAACTAAGTGCGATAACTTTGTATCGAGCCACAGGAAACCACGAAAATATCACTGAACAAAGTAAATTCGGTAAAATGTAAAACATTATTGTAGGGTGCCCTATTATACCGCGAAAACGCAATAAAAAATATCAGTAAAAGTAATGGATACATGGATAAACCACTAATTTGCTGCAAGTTATCCATCTTGGAGTTTCTTAGAAGCTACTTATCAATGTCGTGGCAGTAACACCTATTAAAATATAGGCTAATAAATATGATTAAGTGCAGTATAAAACCTAAAAAATAGCAGAGAGTATCCTATATTCTCATGTAACACAAATATCGCGAAATCTGAGCAGCGACCTTGTCTCAAACAAATGAAATGTCCTTGCTTTTATCTCATCAATTCTTTAACCTGACAGCATCCTAACATGGGATCCTTCGAAGAAAGATGTAGTCCTCGCGGAACAATTTTGGTTAAATTCAGAGAACTTGTATTCAAAGAAAACTTCGGAACTATCGTACTGCGCCGGCCGGAGTGGCCGTGCGGTCTAGGCGCTACTGTCTGGAACAGGGCGACCGCTACGGTCCCAGGTTCGAATCCTGCCTCGGGCATGGATGTGTGTGATGTCCTTAGGTTAGTTAGGTTTATGTAGTTCTAAGTTCTAGGGGACTGATGACCTCAGAAGTTAAGTCCCATAGTGCTCAGAGCCACTTGAACCATTTTTTTATGAGAGTGTCCGCACGTTTGAACACAAGAGTCAGAGCCATGTACGTAAATGCAGAATGATCTGCAACGAATTGACGCATGGTGCAGGGACCGGCAATTGAATCTCAATGTAGAAAGTGTAATGTGCTGCGAATACATAGAAAGAGAGATCCTTTGTCATTTAGCTACAATATAGCACGTCAGTAACTGGAAGCAGTTAATTCCATAAATTAACTGGGTTTAGGCATTAGGAGTGAGTTAAAATGGAATGATCATATAAAACTGATCGTCGGTAAAGCAGATGCCAGACTGAGATTCATTGGAAGAATCCTAATGAAATGCAATCCGAAAAGAAAGGAAGTAGGTTACAGTGCATTTGTTCGCCCACTGCTTGTATATTGTTCACCAGTGTCGGATCCGTACCAGATAGGGTTGAAAGAAGAGCTAGAGAAGACCCAACGGAGAGCAGCGCGCTTCGTTACAGGATCATTTAGTAATCGCGAAAACGTTACGGAGAAGACAGACAAACTCCAGTGGAAGACTCTGCAGGAGAGACGTTCAGTAGCTCGGTACGGGCTTTTGTTGAAGTTTCGAGAACATACCTTCACCGAGGAATCAAGCAGTATATTGCTCCCTCCTACGTATATCTCGCGAAGAGACCATGAGGATAAAATCAGAGCCCACACAGAGGCATACCGACAATCTTTCTCTCCACGAATAATACGAGACTGGAATAGAAGGGAGAACCTGTTGAGGTACTCAAAGTAACCTCCGCCACACACCGTCAAGTGGCTTGCGGAGAATGGATGTAGATGTAGATGTAGATGTAGATGCGGCCGGCCGGTTCGCAGGAGATCAGATAGATTTGCGCGTCCTTGTTACGATGAAGACAAACGCCTAGTCCAGCGACTCAGTGAGTTTTTGTTAATATCTTCGATGCCTTGGGTTTCCGCCAGAAGAAAGTCAATGACGGATCTCTGCTTGGAACTCGCCTACGATACAGACGCCATTTTGAAGGCTATGTATAGGACTGCCTTCTACCAGAACTTCATGAAACTATAAGGGGTGAAGCGGGAATATTCCACGATGTCCCACAACAAATTCTGAATCTTTTTGAGTCGAAGCTGGGTGAGAAAAAAATGTGTTGCATTACTTATTGAACGGCCCTCCTACAAAAGCATCACCTGGGAACAGCCTCAGGGAGCTTACGATGCTATGTACTAGGTAACGGTTGCTACGTAAAACCAATGCAGCGTCTGAAAGCTAAAGTTTAATTCAACGTCCGGATTGATACTGCACAGCGGAAAGGAGCTGTTTTTGTGGAAACCGTAGGCGTGGCGTGGCAGTGCGGAAGGGGAGAACGGTCCGACTGAGACATCCTGAGGCCCGCGTCCTTCTGGCCAGCCGCCTCGGCGGCCGCCACTTCTCACGTTCGATAGCGGCGCTGCGCAACGCGGATACAAATTAATTAGCAGCCAGATAATGGTCGGGGTGCAGCGGCCCGTGGGAAGCGGACAGCTTTCCGCCCGCTGCGCGCTCTCGGAATGACCCGTGTCGCAACCATGCGCGAATTCTCGCCTCTGGCGCCGGCGGCCGCAATGAGGAAGGCTCGGCTGCGCCTCTGTTACACGGTTGTTGTGTCTGCTTTGACTTCACCTGGCCCCGCTGCTATCCTGTGTCCGTACCTGCGCAGCTTTCACGACACTGTTGCTACGCTCGCTGTCTCTCCTGTACCTATACTGCACGAAATAGCGGGAAGCTGGCTAACAACTACGTAGTTACTCCCACGACCCCAGGAAGAGGCAGATAAAATTATTTCGAAATTTCTAAAATATGTTGAGCGAAGTGGCAATCAAATTATTCGAGTTAAGAGTGCTAGATTGGACATTCGGAAGAGCACCATCCACAAAATCCAGAAGATAGTAGAAAAATGCGAGAACTAAGGTTAAAAAATGGCTCTGAGCACTATGGGACTTAACTTCTGAGGTCATCAGAACTTAGAACTACTTAAACCTAACTAACCTAAGGACATCACACAACACCCAGCCATCACGAGGCAGAGAAAATCCCTGACCCCGCCGGGAATCGAACCCGGAAACCCGGGCGTGGGAAGCGAGAACGCTACCGCACGACCACGACCTGCGACCGTAGCGGTCGGGCGGTCCAGACCGTTGCGCCTAGAACCGCTCTGCCACACCGGTCGGCCGGACATTCTCATTCGAGGTGATCGACGGTTCACAATCAAACATCGTGCTGCACAATCGTCCACCAGCTGGTGTACTCAAAGGTGTCTGCCCGCTTGGGTCCTTACTGTCTAACAGAAGACCTTAAAGAACAGCGGCCGGCCGCTGTAGCCGTGCGGTTCTAGGCGCTTCAGTCCGGAACCGCGAGACTGCTACGGTCGCAGGTTCGAATCCTGCCTCGGGCATGGATGTGTGTGATGTCCTTAGGTTAGTTAGGTTTAAGTAGTTCTAAGTTCTAGGGGACTGATGACCTCAGATGTTCAGTCCCATAGTGCTCAGAGCCATTTGAACCAAAGAACAGCGAAGGATCATCTTTATGCAATTGCTTGCCTGTTACGAGGCTTACAGCGACAGTTTTTGGTTGAATATCGTCACAGGAGCCGGCCGATTTGGCCGAGCGGTTCTAGGCGCTTCAGTCCGGAACCGAGCTACTACTACGGTCGCAGGTTAGAATCCTGCCTCGGGAATGGGTGTGTGTGATTTCTGGTTAGTTAGGTTTTCGTAGTTCTAAGTCTAGGGGACTGATGACCTCAGTTGTTGTCCGATATTGCTTAGAGCCATTTGAACCATCATCACAGGCGAAGAAATATGGTTTCACGCACGTCGAACCGGAAAGAAAACGGAATTTCATGGAGTGGCGCCGCGCCACCTTTCTTCCGCAGAAAAAGTTCAAAGCCGCCCCGTCAGCCGGTAAAGTCATAGAGACTGTCTTCCAGGACTCTGAAGCAGTTATTCCGTGTGATATCCTTACTCATGGTGCAACGATGAGCTCTTACGTGTATTGTACTAGTCTTGAAGGAACGACTTCAGAGTGTTCGTCGCAACAGAAGTGCAGACGAACTTGCCCTTCTTCATGACAAAGCAAAGAGTTACCCAAATCTGTGAACTGGAGAGGAGCTCACAAAACTTCATTGGAATGTACTTCTTCATTGACTTTACAGCCTGAGGTTCTCACCTTCCGACTTCTCTTATTTGGGCCAATGAAGGAAGCACTGCGAGGTAAGCAGACCGTAGATAATGCAGCAAGACGTTGCTCCGACGTCCACCAGTAGAGTGGTAACAGGCGGGCATACACGACCTCCGAGTGAGGATTCGTAAGACCGTGGCATTGAACGGAGGTTATGTTGAAAATTAGGTTTTGTAGCCAGAAGAGTGAGGAACGTTAGGAGGGTTGCCCAGAAAGTAAGTTCCCGTCGCGAAGTGGATACCACTGGGAAAATCCAGTAAAGCTTTGCACAGATGTGTTGGGCAGTGTCTCTAGTATGTCCGTCGATCGTGTCGTGTCGCTCTTTTCAGTTTTAGTGAACAGTGAGCACGTAAAGCTGCGTAGGGAATAGCGTCTCCCGCCAAGTATGAGGGCCTGGTTAGAGGTTTCGTCTGTACCATGCAGCCCACATAACACAACTGTCGAGCAGTTCCTTCTCCATGCCAATTCTTGGCCGCACACTGCAGGGGCAAAGAAGACCTGCAGCGTTTCCGATTAGAAGTGTTTGATCACCCACAATAAAGTCCGTTATAGGCTCCCCCTGAGTCTCATCTCTGCTCACAGGAACCGATGGCTATGAAGGCAAAATTTTTCCACAGACAACCAGCTGCAGACCAGTGCAGATAACTGGCCGAAAGCACAGGCGGCTGCTTTCTATGATGAGGGTATTTGAAAGTTGATACATCACTACGACGACACTCGAAGTTGAAGCTGCGACTATGTAGAGAAGTAGGTGGAAGGAGTACCTACAGTTGAAAATAAAACGTTTCTGGTTTTCACTGTGGTTTCCATTTCGCGACCGATAGGAACTTACTATCTGGACAACCCTCGTATAGTAAGTCCACATTTTTGGAAGAGAAGGATATCTATGTTTAGACGAATTCTATCAAGAGTAAGAAAAGTGGTTTCATTCAAAATTTCTGACTCCCTGTCGTTTGCTTAGAGGAGTCGCACCAAGTCAAAGATCGTGTCTGGATACTCTGTTATCCAGGCGAACAGCTGTTCGAAAAACCTACAACGTCACAGAAGCAGACTGGAGGGGGGGGGGGGGGGAGGGCAATAATATACTACGGGAAACATTCACCTGGTCTTCAATAGGAGCTGTGGTAGTAAATCTCAGTTACGCTACAGCTATGGACTACGTGAATATTACTGTATCCGTGCTTGATGTCTTACCCGACGATGTTATGTTACAGCAGGACAACAGCCCGTGTCATGAGGCCAGCTTTGTGCTACAGTAGTTTTAGTAGCGCTGTAGAGAACTCGAACTGACGTGTTGGCCACCAAATTTGCCTTTGTCTGAACCCGACCTCATCATGTCAAATGCTATCGGGCGCCAGCTTCACTCCCATTGATCAGCGGCCCGAAAGTTTTGGGAATTATGAGAACTGTGCTTAATGAACTGGTGTCACATACCTCCACAAACCTAGCAAGGAGTTTTCCAATCCATACCGCAGCAAATCAGTCATGCCTTGTGTTACAAAGGTGTTCCAACACCCCCTAAATCAGGTGGTCGTAATGTTTAATCTCGTCTGTTTGTACGGAGTGTTCGGCAATTTTCGTTAAACATTTCTATGACTTGTAGATGGGAGCGAGTACATAACATTCTTTTCTGGAAATCGATGCGTAATTATGGCGAAAACGGTACGCGATGGAGGCATACATTGTGGATAATGTCCGGAAGCGTACCGTTTCCGCGCTACAACCAATTGAAAACATTTTGGAAACAGGATAAGTTTTACAACTGATTTGTAAGGCGTGACCCAGTATATCACATGTTTTAGAATTTCAGTCATTAATAAGCAAATAAATTGCTCGTGTAATCGTTAACGCGTTCTGTTCAACGTGATGCAGTACGGCCTCTTCCGCTTGGGTGTTCGGTGTCTCTTTGGAGCACCACAGTCACGCCTGCTGACGGTCAAGGTACCTCTTCTCGAAGCCGTTCGCAATTATGGCGAAAAGGGTACGCGATGGAGGGATACATTGTGGATAATGACCTTGATAAAGGCTTTGCCAGCCCTACCATTACCGAGAGCAGCGCCATGCAGAAGGATCGTGTCGGTGTATTCTGCTAACGTGTACTCAACCGTGTTGTTCTGGCACTCACAGCCACGTGAATGATACCAGAACCAAGTCAGACAGGTAGAAAAAACGCCAAATGACATCAACCAATCCGCCGTAAGCACCCCCCCCACCCCCAATTATGATTACCCAGTAGCATACCTACCAAGAAAACGGCTGTAGCACGAAAACTTTACGTTCCCTGAAATGGGTTCCAAATAAAAACATTGTCTATTCAAACCCCTGTACTAGTTTATGAAGTTAGAATCATGGGGTTTCTGATCGCTCTGTACACGATAATGCCTGTGGGAAGCAACTTTCGACGAAAGAGACTACTGGCCATTAAAATTGGACCACAACGAAGATAATGTGCTACAGACGCGAAATTTAACAGACAGTTGGATGATGATGTGATATGAAAATGATTAGCTTTTCAGAGCATACACACAAGGTTAGCGCCGGTGGCGACACATACAACGTGCTGACATGAGGAAAGTTTCCAACCGATTTCTCATACACAAACAGCAGTTGACCGGCGTTGTCTGGTGAGACGTTGTAGTGGTGCCTCGTTTAAAGAGGAGAAATGCGTACCATCACGTTTCCGACTTTGGTAAAGATCGGATTGTAGCCTATCACGATTGCGGTTTGTCGTATCGCGACATTGCTGCTCGCGTTGGTCGAGATCCAATGACTGTTAGCAGAATATGGAATCCGTGGATTCAGGACGGTAAACGGAACGACGTTCTGGATCCCAATGGCCTTGTATCACTAGAGGTCGAGATGACAGGCATCTTATCCGCATGGCTGTAACGGATCGTGCAGCCACGTCTCGATCCCTGAGTCAACACATGGGCCTTTGTAGAAACAGAAAATGTTCGACTGCTGCCGTGGCCAGCACATTCTCCAGATGTCTCACCAATTGGAAACGTCTGGTCAATGGTGGCCGAGCAACTGTCTCGTCACAAGACGCCAGTCACTACTATTGATGAATTGTGGTATCGTGTTGTAGCTACATGGGTAGCTGTACTTGTACACACCATGCAAGCTGTGTTTGACTCAATGCCCAGACGTATCAAGGCTATTATTACGGCCAGAGGTGGTTGTTTTGGTACTGACTTCTCAGGATCTATGCACCCAAATTGCGTGAAAATGTAATCACATGTCAGTTCTAGTATATTTGACCAATGAATACCCGTTTATCATCTGTATTTCTTCTTGGTGTAGCAATTTTAATGGCGAGTAATCTATATAGCCCCCAGGTGAGACTTGTAGTGAGAAGTGCAGCTACGCACACACACGCACCACACAGGGCAGCTGTGTGCCTACCTGCGTGTATGCAGAGACGGTGGGGTGAGGGCTGCCCCGGGCAGCGAACGGCGTACGTAGGCCGCGTGTGTGGCGCGCGCTGCAGCCTATCGCGGGCCACTCAATGGGCGCAAATGACGTCCGATAGATGCGTGCATATTAAACAGGCGAGCGCTGAATGCTCGCTGACGAGTGTCTTTGTGCCCGCCCGGACGTGCGGTGCGTCGTCGCTGAATGCGTAGCGGTGGCGGGGCGCACCGCTGCGGCTGCGGCTGCGGCCTCTGCTCGGAGCCGCGACGCTCTGCTTCTGTTGCTCTGCGGTTTCTCCCCTCCATTCAGTACCTCGTGGCCGTCGGCCGCTCTCTTTCCGAAATAAAAATAGAAAACTGCAGCTAGAAAGTCCACATGGGCCAGTGATGGTTCCGAAGACGCATTTGTTCACCAGACTCCTCCGCTCGAGTGAAAGAGACGGACTCGTTTTATTTCCGCAGCGCAGCGTACTTCGCCGCAGACGGGAATGCATTCAATCGCTACCTAGTGTTAGGTATTTTCGACGAGACTTTTAGTAAAAAAAAAAAGAAATTACCATCTTTACTTTTTTTTAACGGTCATTTACGAGGGTCACTCCAAAAAAAGTGCACAGTATTTTTTTTAATCAATATTTTATTCTACATATTTGAAAACCTTTACAGTGTGTGGATACACCCTTTAGGAACAATATTTTCATTTCTGCACATAATTTCCATCCCTCTCAACTGCCTTACGCCATCTTGGAACCAGCGCCTGTATACCCGCACGGTAAGATTCTGGACCAACCTGTTGGAGCCACTGTTTGGCAGCGGGCACAAGGGAGTCATAATCTTCAAACCTTGTTCCACCAAGAGTCTTTCAGTTTCCCACAGAAATGATAGTCACATGGAGCCAGGTCAGTACTGTAAGGCGGGTGTTTCAGTGTCGTCCATCCGAGTTTTGTGATCGCTTCCAGGGTTTTTTGACTGACATGTGGCCATGCATTCCCGTGCAAGAGCAAAACATCCTGCTTTTGCCGATGTGGTCGAACACGACTCAGTCGAGCTTGAAGTTTATTCAGTGTCGTCACATATGCATCAGAATTTATGGTGGTTCCACTTAGTATGATGTCCACAAGCAAAGGTCTTTCGGAATCGAAAAACACCGTAGCCATAACTTTTCCAGCAGAAGGCGTGGTTTTGAATTTTTTTTCTTGGGTGAATTTGCATGATGCCACTCCACTGATTGCCTCTTCGTCTCTGGTGAAAAATGATGGGGCCATGTTTCATCACCTGTCACAATTCTTCCTAGAAATTCATCTCCACCATTCTCGTACTGTCCCAAAAGTTCGCTGCATACCGTTTTTCTTGTTTCTTTGTGAGCCACTGTCAACATCCTGGGAACCCACTTGGAAGAAACCTTTTTTAACGCCAACACATTCAGTATTCTGCAAACACTTCCTTCCCCTATCCCAACGTAGCGCGATAATTCGTTCACTGTGATGCGTCTGTCAGCACTCACCAGTTCGTTAACTCTTTGCACATTGTCTGGAGTGTGTGCAATACGAGGCCTGCCGCTGCGAGGACAATCCTCAATATTGCCGTGCCCGCTTTCATCACGTAACCTGCTTGGCCACCTGTACTGCGATCGTCAGCAGCATCTCCATGCACCTTTTTCAACGTCTTGCGGATGTTTCCCAATGTCTCGTTTTCACAGCACAGGAATTCTGTGACAGCAAGTTGCCTCTGATGAACGTCAAGTGTAGCAGCCGTCTGGAAGACTTGCTGTGACGGCACCACCCACGGGAACAGGTTGAACTAAGATTGAAAACAAGCGGGAAGGATGTATCTACACACTGTAAAACTTTCACACGTGCAGAATGAAAACAATATTTTTACAAAAATAATTTGCATTTCTTTTGCAGTGACCCTCGTATATCGTGTTGATGAGTAAGTTTAATAAACACAACAGATACACGTAATAGAGACTTTAGTCAAATGGTTCAAATGGCCCTGAGCACTATGGGACTTAACATCTGTGGTCATCTGTCCAATAGAACTTAGAACTACTTAAACCTAACTAACCTAAGGACACCACACACACCCATGCCCGAGGCAGGATCCTAACCTGCGACCGTAGCGGTCACGCGGTTTCAGACTGAAGCGCCTAAAACTTCACGGTCACACCGGCAGGCAGAGACTTTAGTTGCCAATAACATTTTCTCCTTCACTGTTTACAACAGTTTACCAACTCTGGGATAACTTCTCGATTCCGCGACTGTAGAAATCACGTAGTTTTAAGGCGAAGAACTCGTCGAGTCATATCGGAGTGGGTTTTCATTCGGAATGGAAGTTGCTTAAAAGTTGTTCGACAAGGAACGGAAAATGTGAAAATCTGAGGGCGCAAGATCAGATGAATAAGGTGGATGCGGAATGACTTGCCATCTCAACTGCTGCATTGTTTTTTTTAATTAGTGTAGCAGAATTCAGGTGGGTGATTTTTTTCATCAGTATTCTGACTGGTCTGATGCGACCTCTCCACGAATTCCTGTGCTAACCTCTTCATCTCAGCGTAGCACTTGCAACATACGTCCTCAATTATTTGCTGGATGTATTCCAATCTCTGTCTTCCTCTACAGTTTTTGCACTCTACAGCTCCCTCTAGTACCATGGAAGTCATTCCCTCATGTCTTAGCACATGTCCTATCATCCTGTTCCTGCTCCTGATCAGTGTTTTCCACATATTCCTTTCCTCTCCGATTCTGCGCAGAACCTCCTCATTCCTGACCTAATCAGTCGACCTAATTTTCAACATTCGTCTGTAGCACCACATATCAAATGCTTAGATTCTCTTGTGTTCCGGTTTTCCCACAGACCATGTTTCACTACCATACTGTGCTCCAGACGTGCATTCTCAGAAATTTTTCTTCCTCAAATTAAGGGAGATATTTTATATTAGTAAACTTCTCTTGGACACGAATACCTTTATTGCCATAGCTAATCTGCTTTTGATGTCCTCCTTGCTCCGTCCGTCATTGGCTATTTTACAGCCTAGGTAGCAGAATCCCTTAACTTCATCTACTTCGTAACCATCAATCGTGATGTTAAGTTTCTCGCTGTTCTCGTTTCTACTGCTTCTCATTACCTTCGTCTTTCTTCGATTTACTCTCAATTGATATTGGGTAATTCTTCTTCACTTTCACTTATGATAGCAATGTCATCAGCAAATCGTATCATTGATTTACTTTCACCTTGAATTTTAGTTCCACTCATGAACGTTTCTTTTATTTCCATCTTTGCTCCCTCGATGTACAGACTGAACAGTAGGGGCGAAAGGCCTCATCCTTGTCTTACACCTTTTTTAATACGAGCACTTCGTTTTTGGTCTTCCACTCCTATTATTCTTTGTTGGCTGTTGTACATAGTGTATATGACCCGTCTCTCTACAGCGTACCCCTAATTTTTTCAGAATTTCGAATATCTTGCACCATTTTACATTGTCGAACGCTTTTTACAGGTCCACAGGTCCTATGAACGTGTCTTGATTTTTCTTTACTCTTGCTTCCATTATTAACGGCAACGTCAGAATTGCCTCTCTCATGCCTTGACTTTTCCTGAAGCCAAACTGATAGTCATCTAACACACCCTCAATTTTCTTTACCATTCTTCTGTACGCTATTCTTGTAAGCAACTTGAATGTACGAGCTGTTAAGCTGATTGTGCGATAATTCTCGCACTTGTCAGCTCTTGCCGTCTTCGGAATTGTGTGGATCCCCGGTCTCTTCTAAATCGACTCCTTCTTTTATCACATCAGTCAAAACTTCCTCTTTTAGCTTCTTTCAATGTATTCTTCCCACCTATCCGCTCTCTCCTCTGTATTTAACAGTAGAATTCCCGTTGCACTCTTAATGTTATCACCCTTGCTTTTAATGTAACCGAAAGTTGTTTTGGCTTTCCTCTATGCTGAGTCTGTCCTTCCAACTATCATTTCTTTTTCGATGTTTTCACATTTTTACTGCAGCCATTTCGTCTTAGCTTCCCTGCACTTCCTATTTATTCCATTCCTCAGCGTCTTGTATTTCTGTATTCCTGATTTTCCCGGAACATGTTTGTACTTCCTCCTTTCATCAATCAACTGAAGTATTTCCTCTGTTACCCATGGTTTCTTCGCAGCTACCTTCTTTGTACCTATGTCTTCCTTCCCAACTTCTGTGATGGCCCTTTTCAGAGATGTCCATTCCTCTTCAACTGTAATGCCTACTGCGCTACTCCTTGTTGCTGTATCTATAGCCTTAGAGAACTTCAAGCGTTTCTCGTCATTCCTTAGTACTTCCTTTCGGAACGCTCATCGTCTATTAGGGAAGCAATTGCCATACCAACATTACAACAACCTCACACACCAATTTTACCATACCTTAACAAGGGATTGTGAATGACATGAACGCCATCGATCCTACTGATAGACTGGCAAAAGCTAGTTGTGATGGAGTATTTATTTCGCCGAGGAGAGGATCTACTCTACGACTTCACTTGTAATGAACGAACTGATTCTGCTCTTCGAGAGTCGTCAGTGGTCCTCAGTTCCGTTACACTTGCTTAACGAATTTGTTACAGGATCTTTACTGCTTAGACAAACTCCTTCTAGTCGTTGTTGCGTCCTGCCTAGTGTTTCTCATGTAACGATGGCGGTTCGCTTTCCACTGTTCTAACGATTTCCTGGAGAATTGCTCGCAGTCTCACTGGAGAATGTCGAGGTGGCTGTCCTCCTGACCCAGCAACGTATTTGAAATCTTTATGCTTCCTGGCTGGCGGCTGGTGACTCTTCCACGTGAATGAGCAACGCCGGGTGTTCGAACTTAGAAAAAAATTGCTGTAATTTTTCCTTACTAAATTTGTCGCGTAACAGGGCAAAAAACATTCAAAAGACGTTTTCTTGTGCTCTGAAAGAAGAACAAACGGCGGAATACTTGTAGAAATGTTTTGAGCAGTGCAAGAAACGGATATGGACTTGTGTGGTAACAAATGGGGCCCACTTTGAAGGTTACCACTTGTACCTGACAGTTTAGAAATTTTTATTTTACAGACGTCGTAAACTAAATTTGCGCAAGAACTCTTCTAGTAAATTTATCGTCCGCTGTCACTGAGTTGATAACGGGAAAGGGCGAAAAACAATGGCGCATTGATACGCTGTGCCAAATTTTTTCTTAGTGGTGCCAACCACCTCGTTTCCTTTTTGTCTGAATTTGTACACATTTTTGGCTTCGAACCATGAAAATAGATCCCGTACCCGCTTCAAGGAATGTATTGTCAGCTGGGAAAATTTTATACTTACGGTTCACTGGGGCATGACTAAAAAAAGTACAGAAGTGATACGACAGGCTTTCGTCGTACCTAATTCAGCATGCAATAAGACGTAAAGAAAAACATAAGCAAAATATTAGTCAGAGAGTCATCTTCATTATCATAAGTTTTTTTTGCTTGTTCACTAGTTCCTGACACCATTACTGTTCTAGGTGAACTGCTACATAGTCTGGTATCTCTCTTGTTATTTTATCCAGCACATGCAAGGATTGCCGCAACTAATAGTAAAATCAACAGGGATACCGAAAACAGAGATCTTGCGAAACTCAGCTCTCTCTGTTCCTCCATGAGATCCATAGCGCTGTAGACAACGGTGACCACGTCGATGCTGTGTTCGTTGAATTCAGGAAGGCATTTGACACCGTACCGCACTTCCGTTTAGTGAAAAAACTACAAGCTTATCTACTATCGGACCAGATTTGCGACTGCATTCAAAACTTCCTTGCGGATAGAACTCAACGCGTCGCTCTTGACAGAACAAAATCCGCATACACAAAAGTAGCTTCAGGAGTACCCCAGGGAAGTGTGATAGGACCGTCAATGTTTACAATGCATATAAAATGTATATAAATGGTTTAGTAGAAAGCGTCGGATGCTTTTTAAGGCTGTTCGCAGGTGATGCGATTGTCCATAGGAAAGTAGAAATGTCAGAAGACAGTATCTATTTCCAAAATGAACTGCAGAGTATTGATGAATGGTGCAGGCTCTGGTAGTTGACTCTCAACGTCAATAAATATGACACATTGCGCATGCATCTGAAAACAAAGGCACTACTGAACAACTACACTATTGATGAGAAACTGCTGGAAAAAGTATGTACAATAAAATATCTTGGTATGACTATCCAGAGCGACCACATAAAACGAGTGGTAGAAAAAGCATACTGAAATTCGCAGGAAGAATTTCAAGCAAATGTAATTCATGCAGGAAGGAAGTGACTTATAAGCCGTCTGGACTGAGTCTTGAATATTTTTCCTCAATACCCTTGCCATGTAGTATTGATAGAAGAGATAGAGAAGATCCAACGAAGAGCGGCGCGTTTCGTCACGGGATTCGTTCAGTCGACATGGGAGCGTAACTGAGAAATTCAACCGACTCTGTTGGCGGACGTTACAAGACAGGATCTGTGGATCAAGGTGAGGCTTCGTATTAAAATTTCGAGAGAGCACTTTCCGGGAAGAATCGGACTACATATTACATCCTACCACATACTCTCGCGCAGTGACTAAGACGAGAAAATTTGACAAATTAGAGCCTTACCGACAATCATTCGTTCCACCGGTCATTCACGAGTGAAATAGAGTAAGGGTAGCAGCTAAGTAGTACCAGAAGTATCCTCCCCGACTCACCATGGCTGTTTGCAGAGTGTGATGCAGATGTGGATAAAAATCTATCAAATTATGATGTAGAGGTAGATGAAAATCAGATTTCGCACTATTTATACCTATACTAACGCGTCGACACCTGTACTTCGAGTAATTAGACAGAGGAAAAAGAATAAAAAGCTCAAATTTTCATAGAAGCAAAAAAATCTAAATGCTAGCCACGACTAGACATTTGACAGTATTAGAACCTAAAATTAGTTACAGGACTCGGATTTGACCCTACACAATTGTCACACTCGCTCTCAAACCTTACGATTTTACACTGACGAAACCAAACAAACTGGTACACCTGCCCAATATCGTGTAGCGCACCCACGAGCACGCGGAAGTGCCGCCACACGACGGGGCATGGACTCTACTAATGTCTGAAGTAGTGCTAGAGGGAACTGACACCATGAATACAGCAGGGCTGCCCATAAATCCGTAAGAGTACGAGGGGTCGGAGATCTCTTCTTAACAGCATGCGGTAACGCAGCCCAGATATGCTCAATAATGTTCATGTCTAGGGAATTTGGTAGCCAGCGGAAGTCTTTATACGCAGAACAGTGTTACCGGAGCCATACTGCAGCAATTCTGGCCGCGTGGGGTGTCGCATTGTCCTGCTGGAATTGCCCAAGTCCGTCGGAATGCACAACGACACGTACGTAACATACGTGTCACCATTCAGAGTCGTATCAGAGGTGCCAATCACTTCAACTGCACACACCCCACACCATTACAGAGCGTCCACCAGCTTGAACAGTCTCCTGCTGACATGGCATGGTCCATGGATCGATCGATACAATTTGAAACGGGACTCGTCCGACCAGGCAACATGTTTCCAGTCATCAACAGTCCAATTTTGGTGCTGACGGATCCAGGCGAGGCGTAAAGTTATGTGTCGTGCAATCATCAAGGGTACACTAGTGGATCTTCGGCTCTGAAAGGCCGTATCGATGCTGTTTCGTTGAGTGGTTCGCACGCTGAGACTCGTTGATTACCCAGCATTGAAATGTGCAGCAAGTTGCGGAAGGGCTGCACTTCTGTCACGATGAACCGTTCTCTTCAGTCGTCGTTGGCACCGTTCTTGGAGGATCTCTTTCCGGCCGCAGCTTTGTCGGAGATTCGATATTTTACCGGATTCCTGAGATTCACGGTACACTTGTGAAATTGTCGCACGGGAAAATCCCCCTTCATCGCTACCTCGGAGACCCTGTGTCACATCGCTCGTGCGCCGACTGTAACACGACGTTCAAACTCACTTAAATCTTGATAACCTGTCACTGTAGCAGCAGTAACTGATCTACAACTGCGCCACACACATGCGTCTTTTATAGGCGTTGCCTACTGCAGCGCCATATTCTGCGTTTTTACATATCTCTGTACTGAAATTCTTCCAATCCATATGTGGCATACAGCAAACCAATGCTTAACAGTATTGGTTAAAAACAGTCTTGGTTGCAATTTTTTTTTTAATTTATCAACGACGCATTTCGCTTTATTTAGGCATCTTTAGGTTATCTTTTCTAGATGGACGCGGGAGGCACCACGATCTGCATAGCGCGTTCCCGGTCTCAGGAGCGAGTAACAGAGTAAGATCTTACTCTGTTACTCGCTCCTGTGAACGGGACGCATTATGCAGATCTTGGTGCCTCTCGCGTCCATCTAGAAAAGAAAACCTGAAGATGCCTAAGTAAAGCGAGTAAGATCTCACTCTGTTACTCGCGCCTGTGAACGGGAACACGTTATGCAGGTCTTGGTGCCTCTCGCGTCCAAATAGAAAAGAAAACCTGAAGATGCCTAAGTAAAGCGAGTAAGATCTCACTCTGTTACTCGCGCCTGTGAACGGGAACACGTTATGCAGGTCTTGGTGCCTCTCGCGTCCAAATAGAAAAGATAAGCTGAAGATGCCTAAATAAGGCGAAACGCGCCGTTCAAAAATAAAAAACTAAATTTGCAACCAAGACTGTTTTTAACCAACACTATCTCTGTATTTGAATACACTTGCCGATTCCTGTTTCCTTGGCGCTTCAGTGTAACTCTGAATTATATTCATAAATAAAAACGCATTTGATACAGTGAAAGTAAGAGTGGATGGTAGCTCTTGGAAACTGGTACTGGGCCTGAGTTTGATGTTAGTTAGCGAGCTGGTAGTCAAAGTACAGTTTAGCATTTTAGCTGTGCTCTCTCTTCATGAATAAACACTTGTTTCGCGCGGTGGAGCTCGGAGAGAACGGAAGTGCTAAATACGTACGTTCATTTGAGTCTACTGACGACGCCCAGAATAGAGTCGGCTAGGCGGTAATTGCCTGGTGACGATGCAGTGCAGGCCAGGCACGTGGCGAAATCCGGTGCTGAAAGCGAATCTGCTATGTTAATAGTGGGCGTGTTAGGCTAGGGAGTAAGGTGATGGGGAATGGAGGGGGGGGGGGGGGGGGCAGTGCACGAGTACGTGGCGCCCAGCCGCAGCCGCGGCCGCGGCTAGTGTTTGATTACATAATACGGTCTTGTTAAGGTAACGACCTCGTTTGTATCCCGGGCCTAATAGCGGCTTACGCCCGATACCGCCATGCGGTCGCCGCGCTGCGCCGGCGAGCTTCCGGTCGGCTACTGCGAGAGACACACGCTGCATTCTTACTCGTCTTCATGAACCACGCTGCGAGTGAGAAGTATGAACCTCGCAGCTGCCGATTTAAGAAGCGGAACAAGCTCGCTGCTCGGCTTAACCTGTAATAAACCAGCCAAAGTACACATCCGACTCTGCACTGAGGCGACAAATGTCATGGGATACCTCCTAATAGCTAAAGGACAAATGTAAGGATGTAGAGGCGTATCTCGCTAGGTATAAGATAGATATTGCCTACAGGAAAATTAAAGAGACCTTTGGAGAAAAGAGAACCACTTGCATGAATATCAAGAGCTCAGATGGAAACCCAGTTCTAATCAAAGAAGGGAAAGCAGAAAGTTGGAAGGATAGAGTGTGTATACAAGGGCGATGTACTTCAGGGCAATATTATGGAAATGGAAGAGGTTGTAGATGAAGATGAAATGGGAAATATGATACTACGATAAGAATTTGACAGAGCACTGAAAGACCTAAGTCGAAACAAGGCCCTGGGTGTAGACAACATTCCATTGGAACTACTAACAATGTTCGATATAAAATAACCTAAAGTATACGGCTGTTGATAAAGTTTATTGGATAGAAGAACACATTGATCTTGTCAAAAGCCAAGAAGAGATGCCTTCTTTTTTTGTAGCCCTGGCACACACCTCAGTATCGTATGCCCTGGGGTTCCTCTACCCAAGTTCTCATTCCAGCGACGAACACTCCCCCCCACCCCTTCCCCCTCCCTCCTCCCACCACCACACCCACAACGAGAGACCAGTTTGTTGATACCGTCAGTGTAGAATGTTTGACTTCGATGACAGAGTCGCAATCTCACCTCTGTTTGCACCGCTTCATCACTATCAGAGTGAATTCGAAGGAGTTCTTTAAGTTTTGTGAGCACTCCAAGCTCTGCCACACACGTTGCTAGCAGGAACACTTCCTTCATTAAGAGCACGAACAACAAAACGCCGTACATTACCGATGTCGACAGAATCATCATTCTTCTATGGACTTCAGTTCGATGCACGTTTTCTGCCGTTAGAAACTTGATTACAGCACGCTGTCTCTCTCGCACCGACATAGATACGTGGCAGAACGGCATGTTACTCGATGCAATTCATAGCCGTCTAGTAGCAGAGGGCTGCAACGCGCGCCAGAGAAGCGCGAAAGTGGTCCGAGTAATGTGCATGACATGTAATACGTCAACCGACATTGAGAACGGAACGGAAAATTCGGAACCATTACTTTTCAGCACGCCCTCGTACTAACTGTATTTTGATACTCTTTTTACATTTACACGACTGACGTACATCTATCCTCGCTTTTTGAATTCTTTGCCAGAGGCGTCGTGCGTTTTCAAACTTCGTTCCTCACGGTACAGTACTACGCTTCACAGATATGTTTTGGAATGTGGAGCTTTGTTTATTCTCTGCTGTTGACAATACGAATGGTGGAACGATGTCCATTCGTCGGGTGCGGGACGCATGCTAGCAGCACAGAAAGTATTTTTTGTGTGCGTGTTTCTCCTATTGTAAAAGCTTATATAATAAAAACACATTGCTGTTCTTCACACACGTTTTTCTCTTATGTTGACAATGGGCAGCTGACGACCAAGTACAAATTTACAAAAAGTATGACTAAAAACTGTAAACCAGTAGCAGTTTGTTTTACAACGTTCCAACCATGGTTCAGAAATTCTATAAACATTTTGTTTTGGGCGCATTTGTTGATCGCTGCCACACATCTAGTACAAAAAACCTTTTATAGTAATTCTTCATGAGAAATGTACTACACGCAGTTTCCCGCACATGGTCCGATAACATGTTGCGTATTTACATGCGGTTTTCATCTATGATTATGGCTTTCGAAAGTTTTTCCCAAGGACCGTCTTGAAAAGATCTTTTTTTCTGAATAAAATAGCCTAAATCGCTTACTATGTAGTTATCTGTAACGTCGTTTCTACTACTGCTACCGCCACGTCTGGAAATAAAGGGGGATTCAAAATAAATGGGACAAAAAGAAAGTAAGGCTGTGACTACAGAAATGTTATTTCAGAAATACGCATATAGAGCGAAAGGTAAACCGTTACCAAAATAATCATCAATAATCATCGTTCAAAGATATTTTCAGACTGAGTTTGGTAAAGCAACACCACACCATCATAACACTGCTAGATGGGCAAAGTAATTCGCGGGGACAGAATGAATAAGCAAGCAGAAAACCACAGGATGACGGTCTGTCGAGAATGAAGTAGTGGAAAACGACCTCAGCAAATCCACGCGTCCTGCCAATCGAGAAGTGAACGTGTCGTAACCAACAATGTGATGTGTGTTAGTTACGTTTTCCATTGATCAATCTCACGGTAACCCTTATGATGTGGAAAGTGCCAAGTGCATAAGACATGAACACATGGGTCAAGGCTTTTTTTTTAAGGCTTAAAATTTTTATTACCAACCCCATTCCCTTAACTAGCACAAAATGTCTATATTATACCTATAGATTTTATTCCTGTTGAAGAATTCATCACTTCCATAACTCACATGTACTTTTTTTCAATTTATTTTTAAAACTATTCCTGCTGTCTGTCAGACATTTTATTTCATCTGGTAATTTATCGAAAAGTCTTACAGCATCATATTTTACCCCCTCCCTTTCTTTGCCAAAGATAGGTTATTTAGAGGATAGTATAAGTCTGTCTTTCTTCTACTATTATAATCATGAATGTCACTGTTGTTTTTAAACTGGTCCGTGTTGTTGAGAACAAATTTCATTGCTGAGTAAATGTTCTGGGAGGCTGTTGTAAGAATTGCTAACCTCTTCAAGAGATGCCTACAAGACGTGGGGCTATGTGTCCCATACATTATTCTAATCACTTTCTTTTGAGCAGTGAATGCTTTACCTAAGTGTTGAGTTATCATAAAATATTATTCAGTATGAGATCAGAGAGTGAAAGTACGTGTTGGGAAAGCATCAGTATTTAAACGATTACAGAATTCAAATTTTTAAAATCGCTGAAACCAGTCGATAAACAAAGCCGAAGAAAATTATGCACAGATTGACAAGCACATATGGAGGTGGATGGTTCGGACTGAGGTGGATGGTTTCGCAGACACAGTTACGTCCTCTGCCGAAGCCGCATTGCACTTAAACTGCAAAGTGAACAAGCCCAGTGAGAATATGAAGTACATAAAACCCGCATTCCTCTCTGAAATGTGAAAGTGATTCTGCGAAAGTCAATGTTTTCAGCGCCATAACCAACTGCAAAGTCTTTGGTCCCATCTTCTTCCCTGAACCGACCGTTACAGGCACAACCTATCTCGATGCGCTTTCTCTCTGGTTGTTGCCTCAGTTGACAGAAGAGGTACCCCACTACATTTTTCGGCACGTTGGGGCCCAACCACAATGACAAATTCTTACGTAGTCATCTCAACAAACATCTTTGTTTGGTCGGACTGAGTCGAATGATGTGTCATTCTTGTTGAGGCGCATCAGGTCCCCTGACCTTACAGAAATGGATTTGTTTCTTTTTAGGATGTGTGAAGAGCGTGGCTTAGGTGCCACCATTTCCCCAGAACTTAGGCATAGGATAGTCGGCGCGGTTAAATCTGTTGATTGAGTTATGTTGGAACTTGTCTGTCAGGAAAATCAGTACCGGATAGACATCTGCCGGGTGACAAATGGAAACTACATCGAACATCTTTTAATTACCATAGGAACTGTGACAGTTAACCTTTCAGTGTAAATGTGTATTTCGAAAATAAGACTGTAATCATAGGAATATTACCTTTCCACCCATTCATTTTGAATCATCCCGTAAGACTAAAGTAAAGTAAAGAACGAAGCCACTTGTTACGCTGATCAATGTACGAAAGAGGAAAAATTAAAATTAGTTGCCTCACCAAAACTTAGCGGTTGTAAATCAGGTTCAACGTCAGTATCAACAAAGCCTAACGTAAAGAGAAAATTTCATTTGTAAATGCGTCATCTTGTGTCACTCCTAAACAAATTCATCTTTGTGGTAAGTACAGACAGACACCGTCCGAACAGCCTTTGAAGGCCCAACTGTAGTGGCCAGCCTCCATGTCGTCCTCAACCCTTAGGCGTCACCAGACTCGGATACGGAGGGGCCTGTCGTCAGCCCACCGCTCTCCTGGCCGTTGTCAATTTTTCTGACCAATGGCGCTACTTTACTGACAAGTAGCTGCTAGACTGGCCTCACAAGGGCTGAGTGCACTCTGCTTGCCAACAGCGACAGACCTAGACGGTGACCCATCCAAGCCCGGCAACGCTTAACTTCGGTGATCTGACGGGCACTGGTGTTAACACTATGGAAAGGCCGTTGGCGTTTGTGGTACGTCGGGACTTCAGAAAAGTGATCAGTCCCACTATAAGATCACTGCGCAACAGGAGTGCCGCATTGTCAGAAGAGACAGTACGTGTCACGGGTTCCTGCAGAGACAGATGTGCTGCGAATAACAAGAGCATCACAGTGTGTTACTGAAACGATGCGGCAACTGGAAACGTGTTCCAAAGTGGAAGTTTGTGGGACAGCACGTTTCTTGTGGGCAAAGCATTTAAATTGCACGAAGATTCACCCTTAAATTCTGCCCCTGGATGAACCAAATACAATGTCGCGTCCAGCTGTAATGAAATGGTGCTTTCCATTTGACCGGGGCTGCACAGACGTGGATGATACCGATCGTGATGCCACACCTCGCACCATGCGATTTCTATCTTTTCGGCAAACCGAATGAATAACTGGAGGAACAGAGGTTTACAACCATGAAATTCGCTTAGCGACTTTTGAATGGCGCTGTGACTAAGGAGCGTATTCCCGACGTCGTGGAACTGAACAACTGGTACAATGTTCCGAGCTTTGTTTGCTACACTGAAACATAGCGTCATGTATCTGTGTCATTTTGAATGTACTGCAGCATGCAGTAAAAGTTACTTGGCATTCCATAATACGGATGTGTATGTTTTTTTATTTTTTTTAAGTCCCTTATATATGAGGCACCTGCTGGTTTGGACTTCAGCTATTTTTTTCATTCGTAAAACCTCCCTCTAGCTGTCGTCTTACTCTTGGCTAAAATTGGCACTTTCCTGTCCTAATCATATCCCAGGCATCAGCTTTCTTTCGTACTCACGGGATTTATAAAACTATAACAGCTTCAAAAAAATCTGCATCTACATCTACATATCTACTCCGCTAGCCACCAAGCGGTGTGTGGCGGAGGGCACAATTTGCGCCAGTGTCATATTTCCTCCCCTCTGTTCCACTCGCGGCTCGCGCGAGGGAAAAACGACTATCTGAACGCCTCAGTACGAGCTCTTATTTCCCTTATCTTTGAATGATGATCATTACGCTATTTGAAAGTTGGTGGTAATAATATATGTTCCACATCCTCGGTGAAGATTGGATTTCGGAATTTAGTGAGTAGCCCCTTTTGTTTAGCGCGTCGTCTATCTGCAAGTGTGTCCCACTTCAAACTTTGTCTGAGATTTGTAACGCTCTCGCGATGGCTAGATGTACCAGTCACGAATCTTGCCGTTCTCCTTTGGACCTTCTCAATCTCTTGAATCAGCCCCAACTGGTAAGGATCCTATACAGACGAACAATACTCTAAGACTGGACGAACTAACATATTGTAAGCTATTTCCTTTGTAGAAAGACTCCATCGCTTCAGGATTCTACCAATAAACTTCAATCTAGAGTTCGCCTTACCCGTTACTTGTGTAATCTGATCATTCGAATAGTCACACCCAAATACTTGACTGGTGTTACCGCTGATACTGTTCGGATTATAATGTCTGATGTTTTAAAAATAATTACAATTGGTAGAATTTGTACGATTTCTACATCAAAGATTAGAAAGGTTACTGCGATTAAGAAGAATCGAAGGGGCATGTGTTTAATGTGTGACTGCCAGAAATTTCATTGTATGTCTGTTAGTTATCGTTCAGAGCTGTATTGTGTGGAACGTTGTGTCACACAGTTTGCGAAATTCGAGATGGAAGAGTTAGAGGAGCAACCCGTCTGCCTTAAATTTTGCATGAAACTGGAGAAAACCATTACAGAGACACACCAAATGATGCAGGAAGTCTACGGTCATGAGTGCTTAAGCCGTACTCTGTGTTACGAATGGTTCATACGGTTTAAAAATGGTCGGAAGTTAAAGGTGACCCTCGTTCAGGAACGTTTCGACATCCACCGACAACACTCACGACAGGAACGTCAACGAAATTGTGTGCGGCAATCGAAAACTGGTTGTTCGAGAGATTGCAGAAGATTGTAACATTTCAGTTGGATCATGTCATGATATCCTGACACAGCATCCTGGAATGCGTCGTGTTGCCGCAATGTTCGTCTACGGCTCATGAGTCAAGACCAGAAAGACCTTCGCCTCGTAATCCGTGAAGAGCGTTTGGATCCCGCAAATGACAACGAGATTTTCCTTAAGAGCATCATAACTGGTGATGAGACGTGGGCCTACGGTTATGATGTTGAGATCAAGGTTTAATCTTTACAATGTGTGGGGAAAGGTTCTTCAAGATAAAAAAAAAAAAAAAAACTTCATCGCTTTGGGTCAAATGTTGAAGCCATGCTGATAGTTTTCTATGACTTGAAGGATTAGTTCCTTATCATTTCGTGCCACAGGAACAAACTGGTAATCGATGGTATTATCGAGACGTGTTGCGACGCCTACTAGAAAATGTGAGAAGGAAATAGCCTGAAATGTGGGAGACGAGTCATGGCTCTTGCATCACGATAACGCACCTTCACATTGATCTCTGTTGGTGCATGACTATTGCACAAAAAACGAAATCACTGTGATGTCTCATCTTCCAGACCTGGTCTCTGTGGATTTTTTTATTTCCTAATTTGAAAACCGCGCTGAAAGGGCGAAGATTTGCACCGATAGACGAGAAGAAAGAAAATTCACAGACGACTCCTTCGCTCGATCCATCAAGAGGCGTACCAAGTCTGATTCCGGAAGTGAGAACGGCTTTTGGAGTTGTGTACCTGTTGTGGCGGAGAATATTTCGAAGGGCACCATGCATAATAAGTCAAAGGCAAGCGTATAAATATTTTTTGGACAAAGTTCCAATATTTTTTTGAACAGATCTCATAAATTGAGGACGGGAGGTGAAACTGGACTCAGAGACAGACTCAAAGAAACAAATATACTGAGTAAACCTTCAGATTCTGACAAGTAACTCAGTTATTGACTTAACGTGACAGCACCGAATCGAGTGACAAAACTTGCTTAAACTGTTCAACTTGTATACGGTATTGGGCCCGCAGTCACCCCTCGGTCAGTAGGGAAAAACATACGCAATAAATGTTGAAATAAACGTGAGACGAGCGAGGAATAAGATGTTTAAACTTTCAGTCGTTGAAAAACTGTAAGCCTTTCCTAAGCAGCTGACGCTTCAGCACTCAGAAACACTGTTACGAAATGGCGCTCAAATTCTTCGTCCATGTGGCACAGAGATGACTGTCACAATTGCATAAACGCCAGTTGCTTTTTAAAGATGCTCCGTAATGTGTGTCCAAATGGGATCTACTGCTCGCTTTGAGTGCTGTTCCGGAAAGAAAACGGTCGACTACTAATGGTCAACTTCACGGTGTCTATTACTTACGGTCATACCTGAGCACTTACTTAAATGCTGTACTCAAGGTACACTCTGCTCTTCTGTAAAATCGATCACATTAGAATTTGGCCCAGATATAAGTCTCAATCTCTCCCATGCACTTAGGTACGGAGCAGTTAAAATTCCTTCTGCCTGTATTAGATAAGCCACCTAATATTTTAATAACACGTACCCAAATTGGATATAAAACTTGAAAAGTAAATCTGGTGAACAAGCTTCAAACAACACCTCAATGAAATAACTAACATTTGCAGCATAATATAAACTTCCATAACTCACATGTAACACACAATTAAATAATAATAGAAATCTTGCTTGAAATAGATGCTTGTATGAGGCATTACTTCCTGCCCATCCTGGTGATTCAAAATTTTCATTCAGTTTAAAAAACAAAGCAGCAGGGTTGACTCTTGCACAGTATGTAACTCCTTATAAATGGGAAATGCCCCGTTCCCACACGATACCCACAATGACAAGTCTCGTCATACATGTGATCACAATGCATAATTGATGCTTTTATAATAACTGAAACCAATCAGAGAGATGCTGCCTGTTTCTCTTTAATCCCGCTATCTACAGCGTTTTTTCCCCTGGTACGTGCCCTTTAATAGATCATGGCAACGGACTGGATAGAGAAATAACGAATAACACGTGAAGCAATTAATTTTTTTTCTTGTAAAAAGACACTAAGGAAGGAGGTAGCAGAGGAAAGAAACGTATTTAACATCCTTAACTCCAATAGAGGGATGGGATGAAGGGACATCTCGCATAGAAGCCTAGAATAACTTAGCTCTAGATGCAGTACTTGGAGGGGAAATAAGTAGCGACTGGCAAAGACTAGAAGAATCAGAAATTTTAGAGGGGGGAAATATTAGGGTAAGGAAAGTATGGAACATAACATAAAACCAAACGAAAGAGGTAAAACTGGGCTACTATAAGAGGAAATGTATCTAATTTATTGCTTGTCCTCATACTTAATTTTAAACAAGTTTCAAATTTTGGATCGT
The DNA here is from genome assembly GCF_023897955.1 of Schistocerca gregaria. Taxonomy (NCBI): domain Eukaryota; kingdom Metazoa; phylum Arthropoda; class Insecta; order Orthoptera; family Acrididae; genus Schistocerca; species Schistocerca gregaria. Next base: position 1,010,119,240 of record NC_064920.1, on the reverse strand, counting down.
AAGTTTGAGCGTCGCGAGGTAGCCGCGCGGTCGCAGGTGTCTTGTCACGGTCCGAACCGTGGAAACTTCGGTTTTCTCCGATAGTTGGCTTAACTAAACTGTGATGTATTAACAATTACGAAATCATCATTTTTACTCATACAGTGTACAGTGTTAGGAGAGAGTGCCATTGAACAGCTTACTAAAACTCCTGGGTGGTGGGTTTCGAATGTGAAAGTGGCCGTGCATTTTGAAGTAGAAAGTAACATTTTGAGTTTTTCTTGAGTAACTCGAAAACTGCGGCCTCTACAGAAAACGTATTTCAGTACAAAATTAACTATATAACATTTGATAAAAAAAGGTCCAATTTATTCATTTTCCCTATGAAACCACTAGTTTACATGCACAGAGCAAGAAAATACTGAAAATCTTGCGCACCCCGCATGCGCTGTAGGCAAATTTGTGGTAGTTTCTCGACTTGCTGGACTTGCTGGACTTCAAGTGTCCGGTACCATGGTGTCCGCCTCGACTTCCTCTATTCCTCTGTGGTACGTCGTAAACAATAATCGTTTACACCCTGTATAACATCGTTATCTGCCTGCAGGATGTGTCAGTATTCACTCCTGTATCTATCGTGAGTGAAAGGCTCCCATTTGGAACAGCCCTCCTTTCCAGTTGATAAGTTCGCTTGCAGGGCTCAAGTAAGTGGTGTTTACCGCCTGTCGCCGACAGGTACGGCGCTGTTACTGCTCGACTGCATCAGCTGAGGCAACCTTTCACTGATTTCTCACTTCATTGTTGTGTTTTACGACAGCGAGACATACAGTGTACCTTTCATCGATCTCATATAAGGAACCAGCTTTTAATTTTCGTAAAGTTCGAGTTACATAGCATCTAGTAATACATAATATTACTCAATTTTTGAGGAAGTATTATGACCCGTTTCATCACTGCCGACTAAGATACTGAGATATTGAACGATTACCAAGTTTAAATTTTAAAACTGGTAATTTTGTGGTAAGGACTGTGGGACCAATCTGCTGAGGTCATCGGTTCCTAGGTTTATGCGCTACTTAATCTAAAACTAACTTAAGCTAAGGACAACACACATACCCATGCCGGAGGGAGGACTCGAACCTCCGACGGGTGAGCCGCGCGAACCGTGACAAGACGCTGTAGACCCCACGGCTACCCCGCGCGACGGTCATGTTTAAACTCATATTCAAAGAATACGAGACGTAATGTATCTCCTGCGTATTTTAACAGGCACACCAAACTGTTTAGTTCTCATCTGTTCATTTACTAAATGCTCAGTATCTCAAATTTTGTGGTTAGATTGAGCAAATTCACTCTTCAGTTCGAACTACACAAAATTCAAAACAAAAGTAAAGTTAGAGAAAGATAAATGCTGCAATCGTTTAGAAAATGCACAATTTCAGACTGTAACGTTTTTCAAGCCAACCGTAACAATCATTGGGATTTTTAATCTGCGTTGTACTAGATAACATATTGTTACTAAGTAAAGTAATATCACTATTACTTGTTGTCAAATAAACATTATATACATTAATAGTTGAATGCACTCGGTACGAAATCTTCTAAACCTTCATTGGACAACTCTTCCCGTTTGCCCAATGGTTGACCAATCTGTATGCAGTCTGGTAGAATATGACGTAGTAAATTAATGTGTGAACGAAGCGCGGGATTTTCTCAGAATTTCATCGATACAATGTTATAACAAACTGTTGGTTTTGAGGTAGGAATTAAGTGAGTTCTAGGAAAATAATGACGAAAGTACAATGACTGGCTTTTCCAATTGTGAGCGCGTCAGGATTAACAGTTCAGTGTGACGAGACTTTTGATTACAATTCAAACTTCAGAACGTGCTCAATATGTTTCGAAGTTTTCAGCAATGCGTAATCAGTTTTTGCAAATCGCAGTTGTTCAGCTGACAGTTTCTGCTCCGAGCGCCTTGTCTTATATGCAACCTGCCAGACGTTCGTGTTAGGTTGGATAGCGATTAGTAGGGGATAGGAACGAGTAGAGTTGTGGACTGTATGAGAGACAAAATTGATAAAGTGTTCTTTTAATGGCGCAGTCAGAAGATATTTCACAGAAATAATCGGATCGTCCAACATTAGCCATCTTCAAATCATGATGAGAAGCGTCGATACTACCTAAATGGTACAAGCAGTTAACAACATCGTACATTAGAATGGAATGTTATCTTACGGCAAAAGCTCTGGCATCATCTTTTTTCTCCTTAGGCTTCGTCATTATGTTTCACTTTCTGTTGTGAGTGCGTTAACGATTTCTAACAGTACATTTAACGGAATCCACTTTCGCAATCATTATACTTTCTCTCATGTTACGAACTTCGTCCTCTACATTCCAGCCCACATTTCCATTTACTAGTTTAATATGAAATCAACTCCATGATAAGCATATATCACACTCCTTTGACGGAGACAGGTAATGATTCTTGCTCACAATGTTTTCTATATTTTTTTTAATTCTTAATATTTAACTCGTAAGAGATAGCCTTTCATACATATATGTTGATCAGGTTCCTGTGGAATTGCCCTTAAAGTATACGAAGATGATTTATACTTCAGTACTGGTTTTTGGACGTGTCAAATTTATTTTTGTTTTAAACGCAATGGTTTCTCTTAGATACAACGGATCTCTTCATATTTCAGCTTATTTTTGCTCAAGAGAAAATCGTACAAATGCCTATTGATTCCACATTATGCCTCGTTCATGTGACTGCTAACCTTTTCTGAGACTGAGTGTTGATCTATGGCGGAACAGTCTGCGGCCGTGCAAAGCGTCTGTAATAACAAATCACACGAAGTTTTACGGTTATTGCTCGCAAGGGTAGGCCACGACATTGGGATCACGGATTTACTTCAAACTCTGTACACCTTCAGTAGGCCATGAAAACAACATAATGTGCAAGTAGTAGGCCCCTAAGGTGCACTGCTCTGGCAATTCCGAGAAAACCGCAAGAGAAGTTTTCCGCGTCTGTTATGTAACTGATCTATCAGCGCACAGGTGCCGGGCGTTAGAGTTCATGGTCGTCAAGCGGTTAGCGTTCGAGCTTCGTAACACGAATCTGTCTGAGGCGACGCTTCGACTCTCGCTCAAATCTTCATTTTTGTTGCCCATGTGTAAATTCTGTGATATTCAGAAAATTTGCACCTACACTATTCGTTCTTGCTACATTAGGTACGTCTCACCACCACCCAGGTTGTCTGTCAAATGGGTCTTCTTTCTATGTGTACAGCTACAAGCGTTGAGATGCAAAATAGTTCCTTGTACCTTACCGGGTGCATGTGCAAGAGGTTTCGCAAATCACGACAGACACACATTTTCAGAAATACTCTCATTTTTGTAGCCCATGTGTAAATTCTGTGATATTCAGAAAATTTGCACCTACACTATTCGTTCTTGCTACATTAGTTACGTCTCACCACCACCCAGGTTGACTGTCAATTGGGGCTCTCTCTATGTCTGCAGCTCGAAGCGTTGAGATTCAAAATAATTTCTGGTACCTTACCGGGTTGCATGTGCAAGAGGTTTCGCAAATCACGACAGGCATACATTTTCAGAAATACTCTATGCGTTTCTTCATTTACTTGTCGATAATTATAAATATGTTTGTTCTAATAATTAAATTTAATTAAAAATAGTAAATAGTCCAATAAAGTGAAATTGACTAAAATTTCGTGCAAATGAAAGTGGTTTTTCTAACTATATTGTCTTTCAGTGTCATATAAATTAAATGATATGACCAGGGATGAAAAACATATAGATTGAAACTTAAGTCTGACCGAGAGCCGAACCGCCACGTTATATAAGTTCAGCTCGACCGCTCACCACTAGGTCACCATGGACACTAGCGTCCGGTACCTAAGTACAGATACATCAGTTACATAATAGACTCGAAAAACTTCTCTTGCAATTTTATCCTAATTTCCAAGAGTAGTTCACCTTACTACTTGCACATTACGTTGTTTTAATGACCTACTGAAGTTGTACAGAGTCTGAAATAAACTATGATCCCAACGTTGTGGCCTCTCCTTGTTAGTGAACGTAAAGTTACACTACGAAGCAGAATGACAGAAGTAAGGAGATGCATACTACTTTTGCAACAGATTTATATGTGACGTCAGCGATTTGGAATTGTAAAGTTGTTAGTTCCACTGAGCGCACTAATTGATTCATCACAAAGGACGTTGTCCACAGGTTATTAAATATAGAAAATAGTAAAAGAAGACCCTTAGCATATGTTACGGCACACAGTTGTAATAAAAAATGTGTAGTTATTAAAGAAGATTCAGGAACTTATACACATATTACACCTGTTCTATAATGCCAGGATATGAAAAGCGATTGTGGTTCTTTCACAATCTGCCTGTGTTTTAAGATTGTGCTCTAGTTGACGTAATACAATACAAGTTGTTTATTAAAAGGGAAGGAGATAATATTGGAGTACCACGTCTCGTCGACATTCGGATCATTAGAAACTCAGCATATCACCGTTTCATTGACAGCAGCGCAGATATGCTGCGGACGTACATGATGAGTTAAATTCATTCCCCCTACAGGGAACTGTGCGTAAATCCCTGAATTTCGAAAGAAAAACACTGCCACGTATGCTGTTTGTTTGTGGCGTTTTCGGGTAATCAATGTTAAAGAGCTTTAAGAGGCTGCCGATTCATCTCCGACCAACGGGTGAAGGAAGTGGAGCATGCGTAGCTTGCTGCACAAAAGAGAAACTTCTTTTTCACGTGGCATGGGAAAGCTAGTGTAAAGGTGGATAAAGTGCCTTGAAACACAGGATAACTCTGTCGAAAAATGATATCACAAAAGTGAGTACTCTTGTTTAACAGATCATAAAAATTGATTGCAGATACATATTGATTTACTTCCGTATACCTACAGGGTGTCCAGGCTAGAGGTACACAGAAACACTTTTTATATTTCAGTACCAATTAAGGTTTTTGACTTATTTCTCCAACGTTGTACACAGGGCTCAAACATTTTTCCGCGTGCTCGTGTAGATAAATGTGGTCACCGTTTGTAGCTCGAAAGATATCGAAACGGAACGCCACTTTTCGCCATTTGTCCATAGGCTTGACTGGTGTTATGGCATCTGCTACGGCGTAGATTCGTTGCCTCAGGTCTACCAGAAATCGACAGCTTGTCCTGTAAACAATGAACTCCATGCACTTAAACCCAGCAGATCGGGAGACCGAGAGGGCCAGGCAATGGAACCCCCGCCCCTTTTCCCCACCAATTCCTATCCAACGTCCAGGAAACATCTTATGGCGAAAAAGTGGTAACATCTCCTTGAGAGTGGGGTGCGGCACAATACTGCCGGATAATGACGTCGGGAGGCATCTGTAGTACTGCATAGTTCGTCAATTTGTCGACTCAAGTTTACCCTTCATTGGCGCCCTTGATCCATGCGACTCAGCGCTGTTCTTGCATACTGTCTGCATCGACGGCGTATTTACGCAACAACATAAAATGTAGAGTCCTTTCGTCATAAAGATTTGTTTGTGTAGACCTCCAGTCCGGACGTCTCTAATAAAGATGGTCGTGTGACCCTCTACCGCTTATGCAATAAAGTGATGAACGCGGAGGTGTGACAGAATGGCTAAAGGAGTTATCGTGTTTCGAAATGCCCTGTGAAGTGAGTAGTTCAACTTGTGGTGTATAAACACAAACTGTCCGTAGTGACGACAGAAAATGATGGTTCAAATGGCTCTGAGCACTATGGGACTTAACATATGAGGTCATCAGTCCCCTAGAGCTTAGAACTACTTAAACCTAACTAACCTGAGGACTTCACACACATCCTTGCCCGAGGCAGGATTCGAACCTGCGACCGTAGCAGTCGCGCGGTTCCGGACTGAAGTGCCTAGAACCGCTCGGCCACAGAAATGATGTATCACTAGCAGTAACATGGCTTAAGACAAGTAATTGCTAAAAGATTCTAACCGACAGGTGCCGGAGACGAATGTCCGCGCGGTCTGACGAGTCGCATTTCTGTATCCATTAACCTGATGCATGGCGCCGAGTGCACCGACTGCCCAAAGAGGCGCTCAAACCACAAAGGGTGCAGTCGAGTGGTGTTTCGGGGCTATTTTACGGAGCATGAATTGAGGATACATTGAAACTGAAGGTTATATATTTTCCCCTCGGTGAGCACGTCTTGCTCATTCTTCTACACCTCCATGATGAATCACGTCTACCAAGATGATAAAAGCCGTATTCGCAAAGCCGCATACATACGTTCGTGATTTGACGAACACTGAGCAACCACGTCACAGAACCACCTATCTTACGTGCTCTTACACACGGCAATCGCTTTATCATATTTTTTCATATTCATGATACCTGAAGTTCATTTCATTCATTTATTTAACATTCTCCATTACAGGATTTTTAATACTACATGTTTAGATATCACATAAAGAGGAACTAGTTACAATAGTATGAATGAAAGGTATTTACAATAGAGAACTTCTGTATGATCGATTTAAGGTTCTCATGTAGAGCATCATTTTTTAAACTTAGAGCAACATAAAAATTAAAATGCTGGAAACATTATTAAATTGCAACATTTATGAAATTCGTTCATGTACAGCTTTACTAAAACTGGTTTATCGACGGGCCAGCTGTCACGTATTCCTGTAATACTCTTCCTCATACCATCTCTGTCTGTATTAAGTTCGTGACACGTCTATAAAAGGTGATCTACCGTCTGTTCGCCCGTTCCGTGCGTACAAGCAACACTTGGTGCTAGCCTGAACCGACGGTACATACGTGAAGTTCAGAACTGAAACAAATATTTTCTTTCAGAACTGTTCGAAAGCATTAATCAAAAATTTTCGAGAAAATAGGCTTTGAAGTTCTCCGGCCTACTTTAGTATGCTAAAGGAGGTAAATTTTTTCTCCACAGGCGGTGTGGCTGTGTGGTAAAATGCTCACCTACCACGTAGGGGTTTTATGTTCGATTTGAAGCTGGTGCAAATGTTTAAACAGAAGTGCATGTTCTATTAGCAGGACTCTAAAGCTTGAAGTAAAGATGGAAAAAAAGTCTGTTGCACTCGAGACTGGTAATCGCTGGTCGAGTGTATTTTCGGTCATTATGTTTTTTTCGTCTTACTCCCGTTCAATTCAAAAACCTACGTGACTTAAATAAGAAATTCATCAAATGTATGCAAATTAGCTGATAGTTAGTTGGTATGCATGTCTTCTTATTTATAATTATCTGTCATGCACAGAAGTCCCATTTTCGTTGCAAATATAAATTATTAATTACTGATCTTATAGTAAAGTTTGTTTGAATTTTAAAAAAGTTCCAAATAAAATTTTTTTCAACTTTATTCATTTTATGTTTCTTGGATGTGCTCATGGTATGTGTATCTTTGTTTCAAATTTTCCTAGGACTAGGAATCGAATATGGATGAAGTCGGTCAAATCTCGATTACCCCGTGCCCAGTGCAATCGGATACTTTCCGAATAGTCTCACGATCTGTCGAGAAAAGTAGGTTTGAAAATTTCAAAGTCGGTTTTCTCAAAAGTTTATAAGAGTTGCATCGAACTGCTTTTGTCATTGATATTTGAGTTCTGACCTTCACGTACCATGAATAGAAAAAAATTACAAAAATCCGATTGCAGTATGGTCTCTTTGTTAACTTCCCCGTAATTTGGTAGCTGTAGGGGTTTGATCATGAATAAGAGGTTTCAGTCGTTACAAGGTATTAGCTTGATGTCGCATGAGAGTGACTAATTTTTTGTACCATGTGCTTAGTGTAACAGTAACGAAGACGTCGATTTTCATTGACTTCTTTATGCAGTGTATTTTTGCGGCACAACACATGTAGGACAAAAACCACCCAATACGGCACCTAACACCAGAAAGATGTACGAGGGCTATTCGGAAAGTAAAGTCCATAGGTCGCGAAATGGAAACTGCTGTGAAAATAAAAAATGTATTATTTGCAAGGTTAGTCACACCGTCCAGCTGCGTCTCCACATAGTCGCCGCTCCGACTTACAGGTAAGACATGGAAGGCAGACGCCTGGGCTTTCTGCCAACTCTCTACGCTGGTCTACAGCTCGTTGTCTATACCAAAATGTTTCCTAGATAGCCGGCGGTCCATGTGAGCAGAGATGAAATTCTGGGGGAGCCAATTATGGATTGTGTTGTGGGTGATCACACACTTCCCATTGAAAATTCTACAGAAAAGTCCTAAATGTCCCTGAATTGTGCGGAATAGAAACGTCATGAAGAAGGAACTGCATGACAGATATAATACATAGGCTGAATGACATATTTTGCGGAGACACTGTTGTTGTAGGGATATTTGCCTGTTCACAGTGTGCTCAGAAATTAAAAAAGCGATGTGATGCGATCGACGGGAAGCTTCATCGGATTTTCACCGCGGTTTCCATTTGGCTCCCGATCGGACCACACTCTCCAAATAGCCCTCGTATTGCAATACACTGATGAGCTAAGACATTATGATCGCCTGATTAACAGCATGTTCATCAACCTTTCGGAACTGAAATCAGCAGCGTGTCTGCGTTACATGTATTCGACAAGGTCTTGATGGGGTTTGGAGTTTGTGGCATGAGATGTCTGCCCATAGTCGGTTGTAAGTGTGCGCGCACCACGGAAGTGTTCTGTCTGGTTTAGATAGGCGAGTTTAGTGAACAAGGCTTCGTGAAGGCGTCATCACCGTCAGGAAAGACATGAAGAATAAAGGGATGCATGTGATACACAGTAACTCTTGTTATCATAATAGCTGCCGCGAGGGGTTGCCGTGCGGCCTAAGGCCCCTTGCCACGGATCGCGCGGCTTGCCCCGTCGGAGGTTCGAGTCCTCCCTTGGGCATAGGTGTGTGTGTTGTCCTTAGCATAATTTAAGTTAGATTAAGTAGTGTGGAAGCCTAGGGACCGAGACCTCAGCAGTTTGGTCTCATAGAACTTACCACAAATTTCCAATTTTTCCTAGTAGCTAAATGTATTTGACCTCTTCCTTTTGAAGTCTGATAGAAGCTTTAAAGTCACTATGAATAGGAAAGGCAACATAACTGAGCAAAACATCATGAAACAGTTACGCAGTGCTACCTGTTATTACTAAAACAATATGAATAAGTTAAATCGTAAGAAACAGTCCAAGAATGTAACGCAGAATGCGCACGGAGTACTGAGACAGTCACCATTCCATTCTTCGGTAATCTTGCTCAGAAAGTAGATAATATTTTAAATATTTGAAGTAGACGCTGTATTTAAGTCCGGCAATACGCCGCAATTTAAACTAAGGAACCATTTAGAACATCAAGTCGACAAATATGACGGAGTTGATGACAACAGATTTCAATGTACCTGCATTATGATTTACATATTCCAAAATGGTAGCTCCATTAAGTTGAGGTACAAAGAACGTAGGGGCGCTTTTCGACTTAACATATTCGAGAAGACAATGGTATCCGTACACACTCATGAAACCGACTATTCCTATGGTGGGATTTGATGAGGATCCCGTAGTTTTTCATATACTACATAAAGGCAAGAAACCGGATATCCTAGAATAGTTGAAGACTGCTGTACATAGCGTGGGAAATCATAATACATTAAATGAACGGCTTTCAAGACGTTTCTAATATCTGTAATTATTTAGCGATTTTGCAGTCCATCGTTAGCTTTTCATGGCGGGTCTGCCTGGCATGCTTACACATCATCTTTGTTTCTTCCGTATCTCTTTGATTGCCCGCCCGGATACCCGTGCGGTTTAACGCATTGCTTTCCGGGCGGGAAGGGGCGCAGGTGCCCGGTACGAATCTTCTCGGCGGATTTGTGTGGAAGTCCGGTGTGCCGGCCAGTCTGTGGATGGTTTTTAAGGCGGTTTTCCATCTGCCTCGGCGAATGCGGGCTGGTTTCCTTTATTCCGCCTCAGTTACATTATGTCGGCGATTGCTGCGGAAACACTATCTCCACGTACGCGTACACCGCCATAACTCTACCACGCAAACATCGGGGTTACACTCGTCTGGTGTGAGACGTTCCTGAACCGCACAATAGCCCTGGGTTCGGGGTGGGGCGGCGGTGGGGTGAGTGGACTGCTGTAGGTCGCTGTGGGGTTGTGTATCACTGAGGGCTACGGCGAGGACGAAGCCTCTCCGTCGTTTCTGAGTACCCAGTTCAATACAATACAATACAACACAATCACTTTGATTTCGTGTTTACATTCACGTTACGTTTGCGTTTGTGTGAGTGGCGTTGCTTTCAGGAAGGTACACGGGCCATGCACACATATGAATGGACAGTACGTGCTGCTCCATTTTGACTATTTTAACAGCTGGCAGTGATATGGATACTTTTATGAAGAAATGGCTGCGAGGGAAGTAGTCACGTTATTTTATTTTTCTTGCTCTTCTCTAAGATTCATGTTGGTGGCTTTTATAAGTTTCTGTACAGTGGATCTACGAAAGGCATAAATTCTAGATTTTTTAAAAGTTTCTAAACAGGTGGTTGCACCGACATTTTAATTATAACATTGGATGCATTTTAGCGGCCGTAATATTCACATAGTCCACAGCTGTCATGCAGCATTGTGTTGTATTGAACTGGGGACGTAGAAACGACGGAGAGGCGTCGTTCCCGCCGTAACATGAGTGGTACACAACCCCGCAACAGGATACAGCAGTCGACTCACCCCTCCGCCCCCCCCCCCCCCACCACCACACCGAACCCAGGGTTACTGAGTGGTTCGGTCGCCAGTGGACCTTCCCCAGAAACGTCTCACACCAGACGAGTGTAACCCCAATGTTTGCGTGGCAGATTAATTATGGTGTACGCGTACTTGGAGAAAGTATTTGAGCATCAATCGCCGCCATAGTGTAACTGAGGCGGAATAAGGGGAACCATCCGCAGATGGAATACCGCCGTAAAAACCATCCACAGGCTAGCCGGCACACCGGACCTCCACACTAGTCTGCCGGGCGGATTCGTGCCGGGGACCGGGACGCCTTCCCGCCCGGAAAGCAGTGCGTTAGACCGCACGGCTAACAGTGGTTGCTTTGCCTTGGACTACTACCATATGCTCCATGGAAGCTCAGGTGAATGTCCCTCATACCGTAAAACTGACCCTACTGGTCTGCGTCCATGTCGCGGTGCACGTTTCAAGCAGTCCGTCCGTCGGACACAGACCTCATTTAACGAAGCTTATTCGCCCTGGCGACGCGTTTCCACTGCCAAATCTCGACGACCCCGTGCTCAATGCAATCGGAACTGCCGATATCGTGTCAACACAGAAATACATAGGAGCCACCTACTACGGAGCCGCATCATCGTTATTGTGGAGCGATGCGAAATACCTGTTACCTGAACCAGCATAGCAGTCTTTCGTCATGTCTGCCACAGATCGCCGCTTATACTACTTAACAGTGCGGGCAACCCTTCGACCTCCAGGTTCTGTGGTGTGACGTGGCCGTCCAACAACTGTCATGTATTACTGGTTCTGCCGTCCCGTCCTTCAACAACTTCCCATAGATGTTCAAGGTAGCATTACGCGAAGAGTCGACAGCTTTCAACGTTTGTGAGATGTTCATTTCCAGGCGCCGTGTCATAAGAAACTGCTGTTTGTTCCTGTCGGTTAAGTTAGTGCTGTTCCCCGGTTGCGGTTCGTTTGTCGCTAGGATGATTCCCCATTCGTCTCTGCTCAGTTTATGAAGTTTCCTTACCACGCCATGCGCCCGCAACTCCGCCAGGAGGAATTCGGTGCGAGGATGTGCAATGGTCATAATGTTTTTGGTCGCTCATTAAATTCATTCACATTTCACAAGCCTTTTCGGAAAGTGATATCGCATGTTTTTACGTCACATGTTAGTCGCAGTCCTTGGCAGCGTTCACGACCCTTTTGAGGATTGTTTACACTGACATGACAAAAGTAAAGGGATAGGGATATGTACATATACAAGTGGCGGCAGTATCACATACACAAGACATCAAAGCTCAGTGTATTGGAGGAGCTGTATTTGTACACAGGTACTTAATGTGAAAAGGCTTCCGAAATGATTATAGCAGCACGACGGGAATTAACAGACTTTGAAGGCGGAATGGTAACTAGATCTAGACGCATGGGACATTCCATTTCGGTAATCGTTAGGGAAGTCAATAAGAGTGTTCTGAGAATACCAAATTGCAGGCACTACCTCTCACCACGGTCAACGCAGTGGCGGACGGCCTTTATTTAACGACCGAGAGCAGCGGCGTTTTTGTATAGAACTGTCAGTGCTAACAGACAAACAACACAGAATGAAATAACTGCAGAAGTCAATGTGGCACGTACGACGAGCGTATCTGTTACGACAATGCATTAAAATGTAGCGTTAATGGGCTACGGCAGCAGACGATCGACGCGAATGCCTTTGTTAACAATACGATATCGCCCGCTGTGCTTCGCTTGAGCTCGTGACCGGGTTGGACACTAGACCACTGGAAAATCATGGCCTAGGTAGATGATCCCCTGTTTCAGCTGGTAAGAGTTGATGGTGGGGTTCGAGTGTGGCTCAGATTGCATAAAGCCATCAACAAGGCACTGTGCAAGCAAGTGGTGGCTCCATAATGGTGTGGGCTGTGGTTACATGGAATAGATTGGTTCCTCTGATCCATCTGAACAGATAGTTGACTAGAAACGGATATGTTCGTCAACATAAAGTCATTTAATTTTTACGGATGATGGTGTGCCATGTCGCCGAACCACGGTTTTTCGCTATTGCTTTCAAGAACATTCTGGAAAATTAGAGCAAGTGATTTGGCCTCCGAGATCGCTCGACATGGATCCCATCGAAGTTTCATGGGACGTAATCGAGAGCTCAGTTTGTGCAGAAATTCCAGCACCGGAAATACTTTCGCAATTGTGGACAGCTATATAGGCAGCATGCCTCTAAATTTCTGGAAAATTTGGAAATTTGTGGTAAGATCATATCGGACCCAAATGCGGAGGTCATCGGTCCCTAAGCTTACACACTACTTAATCTAACTTACGATAGGGACAAAAGACACACCCATGCCCGAGGGAGGACTCTAACTCTCGACGGAGGGACAAGGCGCCTCAGACCGCGCGGCCTAAATTTCTGTGGCGGACTTCCAACGACTTGTTGAGTCCATAGCACGTCGAATTACGCCGGACAAAAGGATGTCCGACACGATATTAGGAGGTATACCGTGACTTTCGTCACCTGAGTGTAGGCCCATTCGAGGCGGCCGGTTGTCGCCTTGACACTGCCGTAACCGCAGGAGTCCCCTCGGAGCTGGAGCCGTCGTCCTCTGAGGACAGGCAAGCTTCGCCCGCCTCGCCTCGCTTTGCCTGCTGTGTCTCTGCTCGAATTTCGCGCCGGAGAACGGCTCCCCAGCGCCGGGCGAGGCCGGCTGAAGGCGGCGCTGTGTGGCCCTTCCACCCGCACGGCGAGGGGCATTTGCAAATGCCAAGGACGGGCTCGCGAATTGTGCGCGCTGCGCGGGAAACGTGAGTGTGGGACCGATACTAAGGCGGGGTGCGACTCACGGACTCTAAGCCAAAACGAACGAAGGGCCCTCTCGGTAACACCCACAGTTTCAGTTGTCAGACAGCATCCCCTACCTCGTTTCTGTGTGTGTCCTGACGGTGATCCTGCCCGTGGAGAATTCCTCTTCTGTGCGAACTTCTTCATCTCAGAATAGCACTTGCACCTTATGTTCTCAATTTTTTTTGTATGTATTGCAATCTCTGTCTTCCACTACGGCTTTTACTCCCTACAGTTCCCGCTACTACTGCGGTGGTTATTTCCTGACGTCTTAACACATGTGTTATCGCCCGGTCTCTTCTTCTTGTCAAAGTTTCCGTATGTTCCTCTCTTTGCCTACTCGGCGGGGAAGTTCTGCATTTCTTAGCTTATCAGACCATCTACGAGGCGTGTCTTTTTCAGTCATGCAAGGGTAGGCTTTGTTAGTAGTGGGTATGATACAGGCGGATACCTGTGAGTTGTGGGGCGTTATTACTCGGCGGCTGCCACTGGGTGCCTGTGTTGTCTTCTCGGTCAGCAGCAGCGTGCCTGTAACAGTTAGTTCACCATCGTTTATTGTCCGATAGGTCACATATCGGATTCACAGTTTAGGGTAGAGTTGGCGGTTTGTTTGTGCATTAGCGTGCGAGCTTGTCGGCTTCCCTGCTGTAGCCTGTTGGTCGGCTTTGATAGCAGCTGACATATCCATTCTATGCTGCTGAGGTGCAGGGGGCTCACTGATGTTGCCACTTGTGTTTGTTAGCTTGCCATAGATGGATATGTCCCAGCTAGTACTGTCTTTGTCCGCTTATGGTTCTACTTATGGTTGTGAGCTGCGTACGTCATGAGAGGTTTAATCAGTGGCATGTGTATAGAGTTCGATACCCTCCCATGTAATGTACTTTTCCTGTTGAGCGTTGGGTAGAGTTGCTTGAGCCTCGCGTGCGCTCTGTTGGCAACGTATTTTATTTGGTTCACAACCCCACAACAGGCTACAGCAGTCCACTCACCCCACCACCGCCCAGCACCGAACCCAGGATTATTGTGCAGTTCGTCCCCCAGTGGAACCCCGCTGTCACACATCAGACGAGTGTAATCGCAATGTTTGCCTTGTAGAGTAATTATGGTGATCGCGTACATGGAGAAAGTGTTTACGCAGCAATCGTCGACATAGTGTAACTGAGCAGATGGAAAACTGCCTTAAAAACCATCCACAGACTGGGCGGCACACCGGACCTCGACACTAATCCGCCTGGGACCGGCACGCTTTACCCGGCGAGTTGGCGCAGTGGTTAGCACACTGGACTCGCATTCGGGAGGACGACGGTTCAATCCCGTCTCTGGCAATCCTCATTTAGGTTTTCCGTGATTTCCCTAAAATCGTTTCAGGCAAATGCCGGGATGGTTCCTTTGAAAGGGCACGGCCGATTTCCTTCCCAATCCTTCCCTATCTTGCGCTCCGTCTCTAATGACCTCGTTGTCGACGGGACGTTAAACACTAACCACCACCAGCAACACCGGGAAAGCAGTGCGTTAGACCGTAGGCTAACCGGGCGGGCTTGTTTATGTGTACACTAAAACTCTGTTTCCCCTTAGCCGATTTGACGCATTTCCTTTTATGGGTATGAAACCTGGAACATCCGCATAAGGGAGCAACAAGTTTAATTTTCAAAACAGATAGCTCCTTAGTGCTAAATACTGTAATTTCTCCGAAATTACAAATCAGGTTTTGGTGACTGATACTTTTGGCATCTTCGATACTTGCAGCAGAATTTACTGTAATCCCATTTGGAGAAAAAAAGCAAGATAGTACTTATCGCTCTATGATTAATATAGCTATCATAAGATACTATCAGTAGTTTGATGAGCCTTGTAATTCATCGCGATGAGTACGGAATTTCGATACATTTAACAGTTCCATAAACATTATAGGTAAACAGCTCACCTAAATCATTAAATGGATTCCATGGTTCAGTCAATTGTAACATATGGTGCGGAATGTTGCTACACGCAAACGGGAATGTGCTAAAAGCCCTTATAATGTGCGGCGTGCAGCTAGTCTCGTATCGTTTGACCCCAAAAGGGAAATTACCTGCGAGATATTCCTCCAAATTACGAATTTGACCTAGTGTGCTTCACTATCGTTAAAGCAACCCACGATTAAACTACTGCATATAGCACCTGAAACCTAGATCACGCAAAGGAGAAAAATTATATTTCTATTGCCACGCTGCATTAAATGAATCACAAAAGGAGATGTATCTATGACGTAATAAGAAATCAAATATAAAGAAAATCATTTACATTCTATACAATAAACTCAAGTTACTAATATATATACACTCCTGGAAATTGAAATAAGAACACCGTGAATTCATTGTCCCAGGAAGGGGAAACTTTATTGACACATTCCTGGGGTCAGATACATCACATGATCACACTGACAGAACCACAGGCACATAGACACAGGCAACAGAGCATGCACAATGTCGGCACTAGTACAGTGTATATCCATCTTTCGCAGCAATGCAGGCTGCTATTCTCCCATGGAGACGATCGTAGAGATGCTGGATGTAGTCCTGTGGAACGCCTTGCCATGCCATTTCCACCTGGCGCCTCAGTTGGACCAGCGTTCGTGCTGGACGTGCAGACCGCGTGAGACGACGCTTCATCCAGTCCCAAACATGCACAATGGGGGACAGATCCGGAGATCTTGCTGGCCAGGGTAGTTGACTTACACCTTCTAGAGCACGTTGGGTGGCACGGGATACATGCGGACGTGCATTGTCCTGTCGGAACAGCAAGTTCCCTTGCCGGTCTAGAATTGGTAGAACGATGGGTTCGATGACGGTTTGGATGTACCGTGCACTATTCAGTGTCCCCTCGACGATCACCAGAGGTGTGCGGCCAGTGTAGGAGATCGCTCCCCACACCATGATGCCGGGTGTTGGCCCTGTGTGCCTCGGTCGTATGCAGTCCTGATTGTGGCGCTCACCTGCACGGCGCCAAACACGCATACGACCATCATTGGCACCAAGGCAGAAGCGACTCTCATCGCTGAAGACGACACGTCTCCATTCGTCCCTCCATTCACGCCTGTCGCGACACCACTGGAGGCGGGCTGCACGATGTTAGGGCGTGAGCGGAAGACGGCGTAACGGTGTGCGGGACCGTAGCCCAGCTTCATGGAGACGGTTGCGAATGGTCCTCACCGATACCCCAGGAGCAACAGTGTCCCTAATTTGCTGGGAAGTGGCGGTGCGGTCCCCTACGGCCCTGCGTAGGATCCTACGGTCTTGGCGTGCATCCGTGCGTCGCTGCGGTCCGGTCCCAGGTCGACGGGCACGTGCACCTTCCGCCGACCACTGGCGACAACATCGATGTACTGTGGAGACCTCACGCCCCACGTGTTGAGCAATTCGGCGGTACGTCCACCCGGCCTCCCGCATGCCCACTATACGCCCTCGCTCAAAGTCCGTCAACTGCACATACGGTTCACGTCCACGCTGTCGCGGCATGCTACCAGTGTTAACGACTGCGATGGAGCTCCGTATGCCACGGCAAACTGGCTGACACTGACGGCGGCGGTGCACAAATGCTGCGCAGCTAGCGCCATTCGACGGCCAACACCGCGGTTCCTGGTGTGTCCGCTGTGCCGTGCGTGTGATCATTGCTTGTACAGCCATTTCACTGGGAGAACATTAAGCGGATATTAGAGGTAGGATCTCCAGCTGACATACGGATTGCTTCTAAACAGTGACCAATGCACCGATTCTCTCATACGGAACTACACTACAGAGTCGCGCATTCAGTAATAAATGTTTCCTTGAGTGTTCTGTTTGATTATTAAATTTCAGGTTTTTGAGCACGCCAATCAAACTAGATACCTTGGATCTATCAGGCACAGTTTCACTGCTGTTTACAGCTTGCGGCCGCGAAGGATGTGTTTACACAATTCTGAAGACACCCATTGTCGTTAAATCGGCAATATTTTTTCGGAAAGTACCCATGCTACGATTTCTTCGCTCCGGTTTTTACAGTGTTGCTGGTGTAATCTACTTTCTGTACTTTTAAATTCTCCCAAACAATAATAGGTATTTTCTACAATTACCGTATTATCGCAACACATAGTTTTAATTTCTCCCTGTTTCTTATTTCAAATAAATTACCTGGTCTGGGAATTAACGAATTAAATCTGTATAACTGAGGTAAAATCACACAGAATTCGAATGTGAAAGATTCTTTGTTTCCTTGTGTGTGTGTGTGTGTGTGTGTGTGTGTGTGTGTGTGTGTGTGTGTGTGTGTGTGAGTTTGTGTGGGTGTGTGAGAAAGAGAGAGAGAGAGAGAGAGAGAGAGAGAGAGAGAGGAGTAAGAGAGAGTCAAATAGGAACTAGTGAAATAAAAATTACAGTATATTTTACACTTACACTTGCCTAACAAAAACTGATAGATTTTACAATCGCATAAACAATGTTTATGTCTAGACTAGATCTTTATCCGGCAATATCCGAAAAGAGGCTGACGGGAAAAGATTAATTCAGTTAACAGTCTAGTGAAGTATTGGATTTATGCGACGCTCTTTTTTTCGTTATAGTGCAGTTTTGAATTTCACCTAATGAATTCATCTCCGGCTCCCATTAAACTTTTTTCACTCGCGAAAATGTCGTTTCCCGTTTTCTCAGAGTTTCTCAGTCAAGTCACGTTGGAGCGAATTCTATGCAGACGCCAAACTAGCACAACTATACTTTATACCGTCAATTAAACTCTTGTATATTGCGAGTAACGTTCTCTCATTAAAAAGTTATAACAATTTATCTGAGTTTCAGATGTAATTATATTTATGACTCACATTTTAGAATTTTTATTACTCTTTCAGTCACAACTAGGGCAATCGAACCTCGCAGTTAATTGTCACTGCGTAACTTCTCTAAAGGAATATCTTTGTTAGCAAAAGCTTTACTAGCTGAAATTCAGCGGAGCTCATATTCTCATATATAAATCGAACTGTTCCAGAGCACTATTCGAACCTGTCCACCCCTATAGCTGACTGATCAGCGTGACGGATTGCCGGCCTACGGGCCCGAGTTCCATTCTCTGCTAGGTCGGGAATTTTCTCCGTTAAGGAACTGGATGATGTGTTGTCTTCATCATCAGTTAATGCCCATCCGGCGCGCAGGTCGCCCAACTTGGTGTCGAATGTAATAAGACCTGCACCAAGACGGCCGGACCTGCCACGCAAGGATCCTCTCGGCTAAATACGCCAAACGCTTATTTCCATGTCCATTCGGACGAAGACACATATGGAGTAATATGAGATTTTTCTTGACAGTACAACTGTACCTTTCTTCCTTCTTATTCTGCACAATTTTGTTCTCTCATGATCATTGTCATACCGTAGCTTTGGGTCGAATGAGGATTAGATTTGCTTTTGTAGGTTAAATCGTTCAGATGGCTCTAAGCACTATGGGACTTAACATCTGAGGACATAAGTCTCCTAGACTTAGAACTACTTAAACCTAACTAACCTAAGAACATCACACACATCCATGCCCGAGGCAGGATTCGAACCTGCGACCGTAGCAGTAGCGCGGTTTCGAACTGAAGCGCCTATAAGCGCTCGGCCACACCGGCCGGCGTAGGTTAAATGCGGGTAGCACATGCAGAGCAAGTCTTAAGAAAAGTAAGTTAATTTGTGTGAAATAAGACCACTCATTCATATGAGCACATGCCCCAGCGTTTTAGTCTCCAATCAACAGGCTTGTCTGATTCAATACATGTCACCAAACAAAGACATTACAAAAGTAGAAAAATCGGGAACAAGTTTATCAATAACCTAAAGATGATTTTCTTTTATGTAACATTTGTGTTTACAGTTCGAGCGGCGCGGCCTGTTGCTCGACGAATTTGTAGTAGTTCTGATGCGAATGTCGTGAAGTTTTTCCTTCAGTTTAGAATTCGAGTTGAACTTACGAGGGCTTAAGTCAGGTGAGTGCAGCAGGTGGTATAGCAATTAGCAACCCCATCAGTCAAACAAATTAGTAACAGCTTTCACTGTACGTGCTTGAGCATTGTCCTGCAGAAAGTGTCATCACTTCTGTCTCTATGCTGTTCATTTTTGGAACACAGCCTACGACCAGTTTAGATCCAGGAGTGATGACACTTTCTGCAGGACATGACCATCAATTTGCAGGACTGTGCTTAAGCACGTGCAGTGCAAGCTGTTACTGATTTGTTTGACTGATGGGGCTGCTAAGTGCTATGTCACCTACTGCACTTCCCTGACTTAAGCCCTCGTGAGTTCAACTCGATTTCTTAACTGAATGAAACACTTCACGGCATTCGCTTAAGAACTGCTACAAATGGTTCGAATGGCTCTGAGCACTATGGGACTTAACATCTGAGGTCCCCTAGAACTTAGAACTACTTAAACCTAACTAACCTAAGGACATCACACACATCCATGCCCGAGGCAGGATTCGAACCTGTGACCTTAGCGGTCGTGCGGTTCCAGACTGTAGCGCCTAGAACCGCCCGGCCACACTGGCCGGCGAACTGCTACAAATTTGGCGGGCAACAGACCGCGCTGCTCGAACTGTCAACACAAGTGGCACTGCTAAGAGTATCTTACGACTTCCACATCGTTGGCCACGGGTTATACATAATGCTGGTGACTACTTTGATGGTTAGTAAAACTTTGAAATACGTATATATTTTGCCGGAGTTGTAGATAAATTGCTGCCACTATTAAAGTTCCAACCCTTGTATTACGATCTGGGCAAATAAACTTCTCTATTAAGAATACTACACTTTTCATTTTTTTGGGAACAAAGCGACGCTTCCCTTTAACATTGGGCAGCGCGTGAGACACGTCAGAGTAATGTTGTATACACTCTGAAAAAACGAAATTGCTAATATCTGCCGAAACACCAGAGAAATTGCGACTGATGACTCTCATGAGATACACCCTACATGTATCACCTCAAGTCCACGAAGGGTTGAAGTTTTACCGTCTGTCATGTGCGGGTAGGACTGAAAATGAGGTTAAATCAAAAACGCGTAAAAGGTGTGGTATTATAGACAGCGAAAGAAACATGGGAGACAAGCAAACTGACTTTAGACCGATGTTACTCAGAGGATGCAAGAAACGTTATGATGTTGTTTACCGAACTTGGTGGCTGTAGAAGTCATACTACTGCTACATTACAACCACACTTTTCATCAACGTCCTGGGTGAAATTCTAGTCATCTCCATAGTGTCTCGTTGAGAAAGGACACGCACACGCTGAGTCTGGTGATCACTTGTTCTAGGGCAGGCATCGGGTTTCTCTCTCTTCTCTATCTCCAACAAGAGATGCTTAAGAAATAAAACTCGTTTTTGGCGAGGTAAACTTTCCATTATGCACGATGGAGGAAAACCCTTCGAATTAAGCGCTGAAGCAACTCCTCGGGTGTTTTACAACCAACAATGTCATATAGGTTTACCTTTTCTCAGGTCTTTAACCAGTTTCGCGAAATGAGTGAGACGAATCACTTAAGACATACGCCAACAAACAACTGCCCATTTACACTGTTTAAATTTAAGAACGAAGACGTTATAGGAAGCGTGAGAATCTGTTGTCATACAGCTTAATAATATTTCGTCCTAGTTCATGGACATTTATCGAAAGTATCCGTTTATCCTTGTACATTCACTGCAAATAGTCGAATTCCGTAGGAAGGAGTCGATGGGAAGTGGAATGAAGTCATGCATTTGTAAGCTATTTATGTGTAATACAGTGAAACGGTTCAAATCAATGAAATATAACAGTACCGCACCAATAATATTGGTTACACTCTAATCTAATATAATAATTTCAGGAGTTTCTGTGCAGATACTCCTCATTATCGTGGAAGTTACCCAAGAGATATTTAACTGTCCGAAACGTACCCACCTCTGTGCCTCCTTTCTGTGCTAATATTAATCCCTAGCAGTGTTCATGGCCCTGGTATTTTTTTCGTGCTGTTTTTTGATGAAAGTGAAAAATTGTTAACAACACAATACTGAATTCATGTAATATGAAGCAGTTGTCAAAATATTAACTTTTTCTGAAACTGTATCTGCAGATGCACACCGCTAATGTTTTGTGGCTACTGTTCTACATGCACTGATAACTGAAACTGTTATAATTTAAATATCAACAGGATGTTTGGTTTAAGGGCTGAGATAATTTTAAAGAAAAACACATGGAAGGTGGACCCACATATTTCTTTATTTATTATTTCATGGAATACACTTTTTTACCCAACAGAAATGTCATAATTACAATTTAAAAAACCTTGTTAAGAGAATAAAAACGCTCACAACAATTTAAAGAACTTGAACAAGCTCAATTAATTAATAACAAATTTTAACAATTTATACCATTAAGATCAGGGCATGAAACCAGGAGTATACAGTACCCAAATACAAGTAAGAAGTCATACCAACTAGGCCAGGCTGCAGGCTGGATCACCAACCTGAGTCTGTCAAAATAAGATTTACAAATGACTGCCACTAAATGTACTAACAATTCCCAACCACGGATAACACGTTAAACAAGGGGATAACTTCCATTCAAAATACCGAAAGGATAACAAGTCAAGCCACTGATTGTGGCTGTCGGAAAGCCCTTAACAATGTAAAAGCCTTAATGAAATTCCTTAAACAATAAAATATACAATCCCCAAAATACAAGAAAGGCTGGAAAAGGCATACAACTTAAATATAACTCCCAACTGGTACACACCAGCATAAACATTGAGAATGAAGCTTAAATACATATACAATTGCCCAAAATTCAAGATAAGCTTGGAGGACATGCAATTTAAATTGACTCCCAACTGGTACACGCTAGCAGAAACATATACAATTGTCCAAAATGCCTCCGACACAGATTATGCTACAAAGGTGATTTCATCATGTCAATTTATAACAAGGAATACTCGTACACTTGCACGGAATATGGCCTGGAACAACAAATTACCATCAGTTACACTGGCCAATAAAAATACACCCAATCACTCGCAGGCGCCTTAATATAACATGTCCAATTCCAAATTAAGACAGATGCGGTTACGATAACAAGTACCCCCCCCCCCCCCCCCAAAAAAAACAACACTAAACTCCACACAGCTGTGAAGGAGCCTCTATTCCGCACAGGCGGTCTTCGAGGTGCCGTAAAATTTAAGCTTGCGCTGTAGGCCAGGGACTTGGCGACCAAGTTGCACGCGACGTCCGCTGCCCTACGCGCATCTCGCCGCTATCAATCCTTAAGCGAGCCGGCAAGGCTTCTCGAGGCCCGAACCGAACAGCAGGAGCCCCAAAAAGCAACAACTTGCCAGCCACGTGCCCCGTAGCTAAGTGTAGGTATCAGAGCCCGCCAAACCAAAAGCGCACCAGCGACCAAAGATCCTAACTCCCGACATGAGTGCCGTGACCGCCAAAATTAAGGCCTCCACAGCTCAGAGTCAAGTTACATTTACATCCGACAGTACGTTCTGGTTGCTTAACATTTATTGTTAGGCAGTGAACTATCCTTGATTGTCGAACTGTAACCAGAATAAAATATTTTCTTCATATTTGAATCACCTATAGTGGTAAACACGTGTACTGCTGATGTACATGAGCTAAGACGATTAGTTCATTCGTAGGTGTCAATAATCCGAATAAACTGTACGATCTCTGTGCAGTCGCGGAAAGATAACACTATCTAGATCTTGTATCTTATTTTTTGTTGAGAATTTTTGTCTTACAGAGTTCAATGAGAACTGGTCAATTGTCTGAAGTAAGTCTTGTCAAAATTTAACGGTACTTGCCTTGTAACACCCCCCCCCCCCCCCCCCCCCGTCCCTCACAGTTAATGTTTTCAAATATATCATTATCTACTGTACTTGTATTATCTGCAGAAACGAAAGGATTTGCAATTTTTGACAGTGAATGAGAAAGATCATTTAGGTCTACCAGAAACAGAAAGAACCCAAATCAGTGAGTCCTTCAAATTCCGAGTACTTATTCGTGTCCGACAGTCATGGTATAGACATTAGTCAACCACCGTATCATTGAACCTGGAGGTGAGGGCTCGTTGGTCGGCGTTTCGTGAGACAGTGACCTGAAAGCATTCACTGTGTGATGTGATTTCCTTTGTCACTACTTTACTTGTTTACTGTAACGACACCGCGTGTTTTTGATGCAGCCAAGTGCAGTAACATCGTGGATGGGTAGTACATACTGAAAACCACGAGCCTATTGTGTCTATTATTTCACAATCTTTTATATTTTCTGCTCTCTGCAGATTATGTAATTATGGGGATAAAAAGCAAAACTACGTAGTAGATTAATAATTACACATTAATTCACATGAAATATTTGACAACACAGTTACGAAGTCTTCCAATCTGGAAGAAGGAATAATTAATTTCTACAGTGGTCAATAGCAGTCTCTCTCGTTTCTTAGTGTTTGTGTCTTTGCGCCATGCGCTGTGTAGCGGTGTTTATGACAAACTGAATTAAATGAATACCGGCAGTGTTTGTGCAGCATTGCATGCGAGACGAATAGGATGGCGCGCCGGCCATGATAAATGTACTGCGAGCGAGCACACGAGTCGTCGAATCGAGTCCACTGGGAAGGAGCGCCACTGTCAATAGACACTTGTTTGTTGCAGACTGGTTGTCTATATGTCGCAGAACTGATTGCATCGTCCCAGTTAATTTTTGACGCTTCAGAAAAAGCTCAGTTAGAGGGGAACTGTATGATTGAGCTCACGGATGAATGGGACAGCCGTTTGCCAAGGCACATCTCGTATTTATCGGGAGTACAGTCTGCATAATTTAAGGTGTTTGCGTAATATGAACATATTTCATTCTCGCGATGAGTACGTTTGTCCGAATGCCTGTCTGCGTTTGTGCCCTTGCAGAAATAGCGATGGAGTTTGGCAGCTATCTTCTCGCTTTTCCATTTCTGTTATTTGTATAGGTGAATGGCTCTCAAATAGTTAACGACTCAGTGCAAGCCTTTCCGTGTCCCTGTTCAGTGTAACTGAAATGAGACATTATTAATTACAAACGGTCATATTTGGATCACGACAGTATTACGTCGGAAAATAACAAGTGTCTGTGTTTACATGCACTGACGAGACGATGTTATTTCTGAGCATTGAACAGAACGATGTGGCATAAGTCTTATAACACTGTAATTGTGTTCGAGAGGAACTCTCTAATATGTTTTATGAGGCCCCTTTAACGCAACAGAGTGAAGATTCCTGTACAACTGTGACTCCTTTAGTGACAGTACGAGCATCACACGTGCTATACACCATAACAGCAGCATGATTTAGTCATCCAATACTTGTTGTTGTTTTAGGCTTAAGGCCAATTTGCGATATAATTTACTGACTTTAGACAAGGTAGTTCAGATGCCCCTACCCCTCAAAAACCATGCGTGATTTTAATTTTTACTCGCTCGCTATGTGCGAACTACACACATCAAAAAAGTTTTGCATCGCCCAGATTCCAAGAACTCCTGAAGATAGACGTTTTGACTGGGGATAATGTATCACAGACACATACCATTAGATTTCTCAGAGATGTCACGAAACCCGCCCAAAGATGTAAACAACCATGCATGACCAGCGCTTATTAGATGGAGGGGGTCCGACAGCCGATCAGTTCCAGTCATTCCACCAGCAAGGGGGTACACGGCTCGATTGCGTCCGCATTGTTACTTTGTGCTAGGAAGGGCTCCCAACAAGGGAAGTGTCCAGGCGTCTCGGAGAGAACCAAAGCGATGTTGTTCGGACATGGAGGAGATACAGAGAGACTGGAACTGTCGATGACACGCCTCGCTCAGGCCGCTCAAGGGCTACTACTGCAGTGGATGACCGCTGCCTACGGATTATGGCTCACAGGCACCCTGACAGCAACGCCATCATGTTGAATAACGCTTTACAGGACGTCGTGTTTCGATTCAAATTGTGCGCAATAGGTTACATGATGCGAAACTTCACTCCCGACGTCCATGGTGAGGTCAATCTTTGCAACCACGACACCATGCAGCGCGGTACAAATGGGCCCAACAACATGCCGAATGGACCGCTCAGGATTGGCATCACGTTCTCTTCACCGATGAGTGTCACATGTGCCTTCAACCAGACAATAGTCGGATACGTATTTGGAGGCACCCCGGTCATGCTGAACGCCTTAGACACACTGTCCAGCGAGTGCAGTAAAGTGGAGGTTGGCTGATGTTTTGAGGTGGCATTATGTGGGACAGACGTACGGCGCTGGTGGTCATGGAAGGCACCGTAACGGCTGTATGATATGTGAATGCTATCCTCCGACCAATAGTGAAACCAAATCGGCAGCATATTGGCGATGCAATCGTCCTCGTGGACGACAATTCGCGCCTCCATCGAGCACACCTTGTGGATGATTTCCTTCAGGATAAAGACATCGCTCGCCTAGAATAGACATCATGTTATCCAGACATGAGCCCTATCGGATAGAATGAAACGGGCTGTTCATGGACGACGTGACCCACTAACCACTCTGTGGGATCTACTCCGAATCGCCGTTGAGGAGTGGGACAATCTGGGCTAACAGTGCTTTGATGAACTTGTGGATAGTATACTACGAGAAATATAGTCATGCATCAATGCAAAAGGACTTGCTACTGGGTATTAGAAGTACCGGTGTGTTCAGCAGTGTGGACCACCACCTCTGAAGGTCTCACTGTATGCTGGTACAACAAGCAATGTGCTGTTTCCATAAGTAATAAAAAGGGCGGAAATTATATTTATGTTGGTCTCTATTCCAATTTTCTGTACAGGTTCCGGAACTCTCGGAACCGAGGTGATGCAATACTTTTTTGATGTGTGTTTTAGACCTACAGAATAATGAACAGGACTTTTTTGTAGGCAATTTAATGTAGTTAAATTTTGTACTGAAGTCAGTTTTCGCTGCAGGCCACGTTGTTTGAGTTATTCAAGAAAAACGGATTTGAAGGTCACTTTTGTACATTTTTATTGAATAGTTCCAGAACTACAGCCTGTAGAAAGAATGTATTCCAGTACAAAAGTCAACTACACTACATTTTCTACAAAAACCTGTCGTTCATAATTTCTGAAGGTATAAAAGTTAGCATGTAGCACAAGCGATAGAATATGAAAATCTTGTGCATGGTAGTTGAAGATTTTACATCTTGCATAAAATATGTGGTTACGGGGTAGCTGAATCACCCTGGACATAAAAGGGAGTCCTTCATCGAAAGATAATTCTTACTTTATGCAATAACGTTTGAAAACATTGAATGAGTTGGACTACTGAAAAATGTTAAAGCCTTCGTGATCATTCGTTACCGTGTTGCTTGCTGACTTTCGTCTAGGGATTCTCAGCCGATGATTGTTTAATGATGTTTGACTCTTCAACACGTATTAAAGAATCGTCCGATCATGCCAATATACACTTTTTCAAATATGCTGAGTGTGCGGCATACTCCGACATTGCTGATATGAAATACTCTCTGATCTTTTTAGTCGGCTTCTAAATAGTCATTGCGCCGTGTTTGCGCAATTTACTATACGTCCGTCGCCCTGGGGATGTATGGCAGTATCTTTTCCCTATGTGTCACTTCCTTAGGTGTTAAGTTTCGTGACATGCACCCGTATCAATCAAATGTTGGGTAACCATAGCTGCTCAGAACGGAAGGTGTGTCATCTACTATTTGTGGTGCTGCGGCTCACATATTATTCTTTAGCGCCTCAAGAGAGTATTAATCATACCTCTTTTCTCGATCGGGTGATGATTTGAAAGTTTATGCATGACTCTGTTCATGTATGTTGGTTATCGATACACGCTGTGGTTCAGGATGTCACCGTCCCTCATATCCAGCACATCTAGAAACGGCAGCTATTGACCTTTTTCTGCCTCCGTAGTTTAATGGTGGTACAGAGACTTCAGATGGCTTACGAACACACCAGGCTGTTCCTCACTGTGGGTTCACACGACGAAGGTGTCGCAGAGTACTTTTAGCTTACGTTTACAAGTGGCCAAGTCCAGTTCTTGGGACTGGATTGTCATGAGGATAGTATTTATAAAACTTCAAGAAATAACAAAATTTACCATAATATCATCAAAGTCAAAAGAGAGAAGCAAACCATTTAAAAAATAAAACGATTTCATTTTAACTAGGGAATATGCATCTGGAGTTAACTGGTCGTCATCATCAACCTATACCCCTCGTATCTGGCCTGCAGGTCTATCTCGACCTATCAGCACTCTTTTCCCTTGATCATTGCAAACATCTTATGTCTGTCGCTTTTATTCAGTAGGTTGATTTGGAGGCCGTTCATTGCTCATTCTAAGGACATGTTTGACTTATTTTTCCCTGTATTCTTCTACATTTTCTACTACTGAGAAGGTCCACAACAAGTTACTAATGAGCTGATCGCTGTTGTGAGCCAGTCTGCTGCAACCTTTGGTTCTCTCAGAAACCTCATTTCTGCTCTTTGTGTCCTTTCGTTGGACCTCGCTATCACACGGAAGAACTGGGTCTGCTTTTATCTTTTACAATTTCATCTGGGTCTCTGTACCGACCAGTGTGGCCGAGCCGTTCTAGGCGCTTCAGTTTGGAACCGCGCGACCGCTGCGGTCGCAGGTTCGAATCCTGCCTCGAGCATGGGTATGTGTGATGTCCTTCGGTTAGTTAGGTTAAAGTAGTTCTAAGTTCTAGGGGACTGATGACCTCAGATGAGTCCCATAGTGCTCAGAGGCATTTGAACCATTTTTTGGATCTCTGTGCGGCAAATCTGCGACAGCATTCTTACGGTTGTGCTGCATACCCGTGAGAAAGTAGATCACTTTGAACGTTTTCTAGATGTCTCAGTCGTATTTGTGTGTGACATTTCGGTCTAGGTGATTCAAATTTAATTCTTTGAATTTATTGGGCAGATTTAATTGTGTGACCTAATGAGGCTTGAACATATTTTAGAAACTCACTAGCACTATAAGAGGCACATGTATAACATAAAATCAGATAATATCCAGAGAAGTATAAATTTCGTATTTGTTCGCGGCAAGAGTTACTTAAACTGTTTTTGGTCTTATAACTTCTTTTCCTTTAAAGGAATTATTAACTCAACGTGTTTACTTGTAATTTGTAGTTGTCATGCATACGTAATCATCTCGTGACGCTCAGACAACATTGTTGCAAACTTTGCGTGAACTAATTTTTGTGACCTTTTTGTGACCTTTTTTTGCATTGATCAATGCGAAGAATTCTTCCCCATGCAGTACTTTTATAATTATTATTGTAGCAGAAATGTAATTTATTTCGGCGTGTATTTCTCTGCAGTTGGGACGGTTATGTTTTCGTTTCTTCTAATACATCCATTTTCTTCTACGTCAGAAATCTGTACGTATTACTATATGTACTAATTTTGATGATTGCTCCACGAATATAACTGGTTGGTTACCAGCTTATTAGATATCCTCAATGCTTTGATTGGCAATAAATGTCTTCGCAGTTCGAAAATGAATTATTGTTAGAGTTTTGAAAACATACGTATGGTAATCATCTGAAATTATGTTTTTTCACTTTCTTGTATCTGACTTCCATCTTGCCACGCTTATGATGTCTAGGTGAATGCTGCGTACTTCTGAATCTTTCCTCGGGCAAATAGAGTCAACGTGAAGTAGTCTGACGCACGAACTACAGTTTTTCTTCTTACGTAAGTGGCTTATTTTCCTTAGAAAACTGGCTGTTTCGTCGCTGTGCAACGTCGTGGCATTTCTCTGGTTCTGGTAAAATGGCACCAAATGAACCTCGTCAACTGCACGCTGGGAGGCTTTTCAAGCCCTGCACAAAAGCGCAAAATTCCGCTGCCTTCACCACACTTTATTATTTTTTATTTTGATTACGCGTTTCGGACAACGGAATAAATATTTTGAAACATTAATACAATGGCTATTACATATACTCGGACGGGGTGTAGGTGGAAGCCATCGCTTGTCTCCTGCACAGGCACTGATCGGACGACGGGCCTTTGCGTTACGTTTCCATTACAGTTTTAGGGGAGCGGGTGGCTTATCATAGAATTTCAGGGCTTTTTTTTTAGAGGTGTTATATTCCGGCTAAGTGTTATATCTGTTTCACTAAGTAATCTCCAGTATTATTATTGTGATTGTTAGTTAATCCATCTTCTAAGTTTTTGTAGGTGACTGTGAGTGATTTTGCGATTCTCCTCACAAATTTTATATCATTTATGACAGTGTATGACACGCACCTACCTAATGGAAGTGCTACTTCCATGAATAAATATAACATGTTTTGGTTAGGTGACATTCAGCAGCTGTTAAGTAACTAGAAAAATGCATTTCAGCTATCACCTGCTTTTATTTAAACTTTAATAACTGTTTCGGTCGTGAATCATCTTCATACAACATAAGACAAAAACAGATCGGTTGAATACATAAATTATTTTCTTTTCTGGCTGATAGGAAACGCAAAACGTCGTAATAGGTATAAGAAAAAAACACATATTCCACGAAATTTTAATAGAGACGTCCTCAACGTAACAACAGTTAACGCTATGTATTATATCATGCAGCGATGGTCCACTACCGAAACCAGTAGATATTATGGTTGAAATAACAACACGTGATGGTTAAAACGCGTCTTCCTATGTAAATATAACAGTTGGCTGGTAACCAAGTATTTCGTGCTGTTTGTTTTTGTCTAGCACCTGCTTTTATACTGATCATCCTTTAAGGCGAGAGAAACCAACCCGAATAACAAATCATGCATATTTTATATTTAATTTCACTAGTGATACTTGAACTGTCAACTCAATACTTCCTGGCAGATTAAAACTGTGTCCGTACCTAGATTCTAACTCGGGACCTTTGCCTTTCGCGGGCAAGTGCTCTACCATCTGAGTAACCCGAGCACGACTCAAGGCTCGTCCTCACAGCCTTACTTCTGTCAGTACCTCGTCTCCTACCTTCCAAACTTTGCAGAAGCTCTCCTGCGAACCTTGCAGAACTAGCACTCCTGAAAGAAAGGATATTGCGGAGACATGGCTTAGCCACAGCCTGGGGATGGTTCCAATCAATACATTGTTATTAATCTGTATGCTAGCAAATGTAAAAAAATTAATAAGATATGTATAAGCCTATTGATTTATTTTTGTCTAATAAATAGTTACAGGAACAGGAATTTACACTTAGTTGCTTTCGCCTAACAGTTTCATTTTCAGTATGATCTTTCTCGACCAAAATAAACACCAATCAAGTGAATACAACGTAATGTAAATGAGTATGTTGGTGTGAACGTGACATCAATATGCATATTGTCGATTTAAAAAGCTACAAATAAAAATAACCACTGACACAGAAAACATTATTTTCGGACATGCACTGGTTTCCCCCGAACGAACTACACTCCTGGAAATGGAAAAAAGAACACATTGACACCGGTGTGTCAGATCCACCATACTTGCTCCGGACACTGCGAGAGGGCTGTACAAGCAATGATCACACGCACGGCACAGCGGAAACACCAGGAACCGCGGTGTTGGCCGTCGAATGGCGCTAGCTGCGCAGCATTTGTGCACCGCCGCCGTCAGTGTCAGCCAGTTTGCCGTGGCATACGGAGCTCCATCGCAGTCTTTAACACTGGTAGCATGCCGCGACAGCGTGGACGTGAACCGTATGTGCAGTTGACGGACTTTGAGCGAGGGCGTATAGTGGGCATGCGGGAGGCCGGGTGGACGTACCGCCGAATTGCTCAACACGTGGGGCGTGAGGTCTCCACAGTACATCGATGTTGTCGCCAATGGTCGGCGGAAGGTGCACGTGCCCGTCGACCTGGGACCGGACCGCAGCGACGCACGGATGCACGCCAAGACCGTAGGATCCTACGCAGGGCCGTAGGGGACCGCACCGCCACTTCCCAGCAAATTAGGGACACTGTTGCTCCTGGGGTATCGGCGAGGACCATTCGCAACCGTCTCCATAAAGCTGGGCTACGGTCCCGCACACCGTTAGGCCGTCTTCCGCTCACGCCCCAACATCGTGCAGCCCGCCTCCAGTGGTGTCGCGACAGGCGTGAATGGAGGGACGAATGGAGACGTGTCGTCTTCAGCGATGAGAGTCGCTTCTGCCTTGGTGCCAATGATGGTCGTATGCGTGTTTGGCGCCGTGCAGGTGAGCGCCACAATCAGGACTGCATACGACCGAGGCACACAGGGCCAACACCCGGCATCATGGTGTGGGGAGCGATCTCCTACACTGGCCGTACACCTCTGGTGATCGTCGAGGGGACACTGAATAGTGCACGGTACATCCAAACCGTCATCGAACCCATCGTTCTCCCATTCCAAGACCGGCAAGGGAACTTGCTGTTCCGACAGGACAATGCACGTCCGCATTATCCCGTGCCACCCAACGTGCTCTAGAAGGTGTAAGTCAACTACCCTGGCCAGCAAGATCTCCGGATCTGTCCCCCATTGAGCATGTTTGGGACTGGATGAAGCGTCGTCTCACGCGGTCTGCACGTCCAGCACGAACGCTGGTCTAACTGAGGCGCCAGGTGGAAATGGCATGGCAAGCCGTTCCACAGGACTACATTCAGCATCTCTACGATCGTCTCCATGGGAGAATAGCAGCCTGCATTGCTGCGAAAGGTGGATATACACTGTACTAGTGCCGACATTGTGCATGCTCTGTTGCCTGTGTGTATGTGCCTGTGGTTCCGTCAGTGTGATCATGTAATGTATCTGACCCCAGGAATGTGTCAATAAAGTTTCCCCTTCCTGGGACAATGAATTCACGGTGTTCTTATTTCAATTTCCAGGAGTGTATTATCATTGTTCACTTGGTGATCATCTGCGTGCATTTCGTTGAGTAACTGTGTACATCGATTGCATCATGTTTCTTGCATAGTTTTGACAATGCGCAACAAAACTGTGACTCGTCTCTTTTTGCAGACGTGTAGCATACCTCATTTTTATACATACGAAAATATCGTTCATGTACTTATGGGTATTCTATCAAAAACTAGTTTAATACTCGCACTAAGTGAGCTATTTCTGCTATACGCATGCGACAACGTCCAACGAAAAAGTGTTGTTAAGAAAACGCTATTTGTTTCATCCTAAATTTATCTTATTTCAAGTCAGACATTTTACATTGATCAGCAGGAGACAGGAAATTTTGGTTACTACATTAATTGGATATTTTGCAATGAAAGTTAGTTTTAATTAAGAGTAATGATGGCTAGTTATTGCGATTACTATTCGAATGATGGGTATCATTAGTTTTATTCACAACTAATTCCTTTAGACGGTATATGTTATGTGAAGTCCTAGTTAAAACTCTCAACTTCGTACGGGGAAGACTACAAGCTGCTCGAGCTACTTTTGCTGAAGACCTTTCTATAAAGATTAGGATATTAAATAAAGATTATATAACAAGAAAATAGAGGAGTATGGATTATCAGTTATTACTTAATAATGAATTGAGCGAAAAATTTATACTAGCAAAGAAATCAGAATGTGTTGCTTTATTGATGAATTAGTGCATTTCCCCGCACAACCAGTCAGAGAAAAGTATGTCTCACTTACCTTCAGTAATCACTTAATAAACTTACAGCGATTTTACTTCAAGTTGTTTGAAATAAATTACAGTAGCAATACAAAAAATTTAATCAAAACAAAATCTGATGGACTTCAAAATTTTAAATATTTCGATTCGGTCTTACTGTTTTAGAAGTATAATTCTGTGAACCTATTGTAGCTTGCTCGCTTTTTGGCTCGGGGAGATAGAAATGAAAAAAAAGAAATGAGTTCTGGTTGCCACCGTCTTACCCATCATCAGACTATACTAATCTCACCTGATGATCTTCTGCTTTCCGAACTGTGATGGGTGTCGGATTATTTTCAGAACAGGGGAGATTACAGTCAAGGAGCAGACAGCTTCAAGGAAAGCAGATACATTCTCATAAACGCATTGGAATGAGAGGTTGTCTCGATACATGTAGGTGCTACCTAGTTAGTCCTTAGTTTCGGACCACACAGTTGATTCGCAGCCTTGTTGTTGGCCAGACCACAGTTATATGGAAAAGCACAAAATGTGAACAAAAACTACTCCAGTCACTAGAATGTGTGAATTCAAATGCTGAGATAATAGGTCCAGTCACTAGAGAAAGTTCTTATGCAGCTTAACAAAGATGAACTCAAGGATTCGAATCACGAGCTATGGTAGAGAGCCATGAGTGGAAACACTGACAGGGGCAGAACAACAAAGACTACCGAATCAAGATTGGTAAAACCGGAAGGCAATCTCTCGCTGTCCAAACCGAATATTTACATATTGAACACTGTTCGCTTTGCAATGAGCTTTATAACGCAAATGACTTTATCAAACAATAACTTTATCTTGGAGCTCTCCCATTGGTCCGTGTTTGCATAGAAAAGCAACAATATCACAAGTTGAGACAACCGTGATGCAAAGCACCTTGTTATTTATTTACTTATTTATTTTCTCAAACTAGTTTCGGCGACAAATATCACCATCATAAACAAGGTGCGGAGGTTTTGTTTTTCTGTGTACAGAATCAGCCACATGTCGTCCAACGAACTTGCAGATGACATGGTGTACGCTGAGAAAAAACGGAAATAGAAAAAAGTACAGAAAATATGCCGCATACTGCAAAAATAATTCTTAAAAACATGCCATAACATACAATAAATGAGAATTAAAAATCCCACTGGTGATGGTGACATTTGTCGCCGAAACTAGTTTGAGAAAACAAATAACAATGTTTTTTGCATCAAGCCGGACTCAACTTCTGATATTGTTTGTTTCTGATATTGTTGACTTTATCAAAACTGCTTCCAAGGCTGTGGAAACGAACATATGCAGCACAGTATAGCGTACGCTGCCGAACGTCTGCTGGTCACGAAATAAAGCCTACAATTTACTGCCACAAACTGATCCTACCAAGCTCTGTCACGAACTCACCCTACAAAGCACTGCTACGAGCTGAGCACTAGATGGCGACTCTCAGTAGCTTTGTAATCTCTGGTCCTCGTACACTCTACGCAACCTCCGGCAGCAAAAATTCCCTGCTGCTAAAATGAGCGAGGGCGGCATTGCCTACGGTAGCTTGGACTTTCAGACGAAGTGCTGTTCGGCTCACCCATGCATAGGTTGGCACTACTGTGGCGGCCCCAGGCGTCTGGCCATCGGAGAGGCCGGTGTCCTTCCGTGCAACTGTCGCCTTGACGAGAATTTTCGAAAACAACTGCCACTGGATCTCCTCCAGTTCACAATTTCATTGATGAATTTATGAATTATGAGTTTGGTGAACTCAGAAATATCTTCGTCAGCAATGTCTGAAAGACCTGTACTCAGGCAATCTACCTGTGGTTACAAATGGCTTTTTAAAATTACTTCCTATACATAATTAAGCGAATTTAATCCGCCTTATTTCTAATAAATGGGTTGCAGCCCCGCGCTCACTACCATTAAATTAGTTGTTGTACAAGAAACTCAAATCTTTGATTGGATTAATAGTTTTAATTTTATTTTACCCCCTCTCCTTTCCACGTACTGGTCTGAATCACTATAGAGACTTCGATAAGTGCTTTAAACGTTTATGGAAAGACTCAGTGTTGCAATATCACGTCTACTTACTGGCACTGATGATCAATAAGCGCAAACAGAAGGAAAATGCACAGTGGTCATTGAAATAGTTCTGTAAATCATTCCCATGCAATTCTTGATGCAGTTAGATGAGTACATTATAAGGATGGAGCTGGTGACGTGTTGGAATGCGATGCACACTGATTTTATAAATGCCTATCACCTATCAAGGCTATCATTAAAAGCGAGAACAGTAACTTCAGCGGCTTAACCTGTGCTAGTACTACGTTGATTGCGGTGCCATGGGCTGAATCTTCCGTTCGTAGAGTTCCTCTGCCAGAGTAGCATTCGCCTACCTTCATCCACAATAAAAAAGGTAATGATGATAAAATTTGTAATGAAGGGCTACTTCTACTGTACTCGTTTAAAATGACTTCTGTACTGTACTTCAAGTGCTTGGATGGTACTTGAGGTAGGACTACTGCAAACACTGCCGTGATAACTTCCTTTTGCGACAGATGAGTAGTATTTCTATCTTCTCTTCATTGTCTTGCGTTGTACTGACACCTACCTGCATCCAAAGACGGTTGACTGATTGGTGTGCACCTTCCTTGCGCTTCCATTTGTTTATAGTCAAGCACAGCAGACGGACGTGTTAGTTACCCCGGCTACTGTGTCCTGGTACGGGACAGTCAAAGTCAGTTTTGTGCTACATCTACATCTACTTGATTGCTCTCCAGTTCACAAATATGAGCCTGGCAGAAAATTCATCGAATCACCTTCAAGCTATTTCTATATCGTCCCACTTTCGAACGGCGCGCAGGAAGGACGAGTACTTAAATCTTTCTGTCCGAGCTCTGATTCGTCTTATTTTATTATGATGATTATTTTTCCCTATTTAAGTGGGCGCCAAAAAATATTTTCGCAGCTGGAGGAGAAAGTCGATGATTGAAATTTCGTGAGAATATCTCGCTGCAATCAAAAACGCCTTTGTTTTAATGATTGCCACCGAAGTTGCGTATCATATCTGTGACACTCTCTCCCTTCTCCATAGACCCATCTGATACGGACTGCACACTGCACAGCAGTACTCCAGGAGTATGCTTCTGTGTGGGCTCTAATCTCTCTGATTTTATCCTCATGGTCTCTTCGCGAGATATACGTAGGAGGGAGCAATATACAGCTTGACTCTTCGGTGAAGGTATGTTCTCGAAACTTTAACAAAAGCCCGTACCGGGCTACTGAGCGTCTCTCCTGCAGAGTCTTCCACTGGAGTTTATCTATCATCTCCGTAACGCTTTCGCGATTACTAAATGATCCTGTAACGAAGCGCGCTGCTCTCCGTTGGATCTTCTCTATCTCTTCTATCACCCCTATCTGGTGCGGATCCCACACCGCTGAGCAGTATTCAAGCAGTGGGCGAACAAGCGTACTGTAACCTACTTCCTTTGTTGTCGGATTGCATTTTCTTAGGATTCTTCCAATGAATCTCAGTCTGGCATCTGCTTTACCGACGATCAACTTTATATGATCATTCCATTTTAAATCACTCCTAATGCGTACTCCCAGATAATTTATGGAATTAACTGCTTCCAGTTGCTGACCTGCTATTTTGTAGCTAAATGATAAGGGACCTATCTTTCTATGTATTCGCATCACATTACACTTGTCTACATTGAGATTCAATTGCCATTCCGTGCACCATGCGTCAATTCGCTGCAGATCCTCCTGCATTTCAGTACAATTTTCCATTGTTGCAACCTCTCGATACACCACAGCATCATCTACAAAAGCCTCAGTGAACTTCCGATGTCATCCACCAGGTCATTTATGTATATTGTGAATATCAACGGTCCTATGACACTCCCCTGCGGCACACCTGAAATCACTCTTACTTCGGAAGACTTCTCTCCATTGAGAATGACATGCTGCGTTCTGTTATCTAGGAACTCCTCAATCCAATCACACAATTGATCTGATAGTCCGTATGCTCTTACTTTGTTCATTAAACGACTGTGGGGAACTGTGTCAAACGCCTTGCGGAAGTCAAGAAACTCGGCATCTACCTGTGAACCCGTGTCTACGGCCCTCTGAGTCTCGTGGACGAATAGCATGAGCTGGGTTTCACACGACCGTCTTTTTCGAAACCCATGCTGATTCCTACAGAGTAGATTTCTAGTCTCCAGAAAAGACATTATACTCGAACATAATACGTGTTCAAAAATTCTACAACTGATCGACGTTAGAGATATAGGTCCAATTTAAGTTATTAGAAACTGTAACACCTAAGTATTTAGTTGAATTTACAGTGTTTAGATTTATGTGACGTGCTACGTTCTTATAATCATGTTTACGTGAATAGTACAATATCATACGTGTTTGAACAGGTCTTGAGAAGAGTAAATGGATTGCCGACTTAAAAAAAAAAACTACAGAGAGTATTGTTTAAAAAAGACGCGCTGCAGACGCGCTTCGTAACAAACATTTACAAGGAAGTAAACCATGCTGGTTAAAGTCTCACAGGTAACTGAGCAACATTTGCTCTATAGAGCTTTTTTTAAAATTTGCTTCTGGACAAAAAGTTATTTTGGATGATCGACAGATATGATTCCCTGTGTATTACACACTGCGCCATTTCCTTCGCAAAATTTAGTTTTACAAACTATTGTTCTTCTTTTACAGTAGTCACAAAGTTACTAAGACGTGGTGAATGATTATGTGCAATTACAATTTCAGTTTTCCTGAGGACGATCAATGATAAAAATGGTTTTACAAGACAAGCCTAAAAATAAAGCGATGTATCTCCTTCCTTTTCCTGTTTAAAAAATGACGATATCTGAAATGTGAAATTTATCGCAAATATGTGACTTGCGCTTATGTATATATGCAGACTGAAGTGACGAATGAAAATTTGTACAGAGGGACAATTACTGAACTATGTGAAGAAGCGTAAGTTAGTTACAAACTACGGCGTGCACATACTTTTTTCAACGGGTAAGCGTCACTACAGATATTCGGATTTAGGTTGGGACATGTTCGATATGCCTGCCATCGTAGGTGACGATGTGGGGCAGACGAATAGCGAAATTCTGCGTGACCCGCTGAGGTGTCGATGACCAACTGAATGGCTGTTTTCAGCTCAGCAATGGTTTTGGGGTTATTGCTGTACACCTTTAATACAGCCCCATAAAAAGGAGTAACATGTGTTCAGATCTGGAGAATATGGCGGCCATTTGAGGCCCATGCCAGTGTCCTCTGGGTACCCCACAGCCAGAATGCGGTCCGCAAAGTGCCCTTCCAGGACATCACTCTCCGACTTCGAGGGGGTTGAGCTCCGTCTTGCACGAACCAAATACTGTCGAAATCAGAGTCTCTTTGGATAATGGGAATGAAATCATCTTCAAAAAGCTACACTACCGTTCGGTAGTCAATATGCCAGCAAGGAATATAGCACCGATTACTCCGTGATTGGACGTTGCACACCAGAAAGTCACCCGTTGAGGGTGAATGGACATCTCGATCGCGGAATGCGGATTCTCAGACCCCCCAAATGTGCCAATTTTGCTTAAAGACAAACTCATCTATATGAGAGTGGGCTTCGCCGCTAAACTAAACCAACATGCTCATACCAATTCCCATTATGGCTCAAGGCCAACTGTGTAGTTTGAACGTCCTAACGCAAATCGTTCAGTGGTTATGACGATTTTATTTCATATAGTTCAATAATTGTCACCCCGCACCAATACTCTTATACAATGACGAAAAAAATCGAAACCTAAACACTAATTAATACCGGGTGAAGCAATTTCGGGAATACATTTGTCTAGGTAACAGATGTAAGTGATTAACTTTGCAAAAGCACAGATAAATGAAAGCTCGAGATAAGCCACTGCAAATGGGAAATGCTGGTACATTAATAACCAGTGCAATGGCCAGACCTGAATGGAAGCATGCAAATGTGCATGCTTAGTGTTGTACAGGCGTTGGATATCAGTTTGGGATGGAGTTCCATGCCTGTGCCACTTGGTCAGACAATGCAGGGACGGTTAATGCTGTTTGTGGATGACGTTGGAATTGTCGTCTGATGACGTCTCACATGTTTTCGACAGACAGGTCTGGTGACCTAGCAGGCCAAGGCAACATGTCGACACTGTAGAGCATGTTAGGTTACGACAGCGGTAGGTAGGCGAGCGTTACGCTGTTGGGAAACGTTCCCTGAAATGCTATTCATGAATGGCAGCACAACAGGTTGAACCATTGGACTGACGTATAAATTTGCAGTCGGGGTGCGTCGGTTAACGAAAAGAGTGCTCCTGCTCCCATACGAAATCGCGTCCCGGACTATAATTCCAGGTGTTGGTCCAGTGTTTCTAGCACGCAGACAGTTCGGTTGCATGCACTAGGTTGAAGAACTAGCCTACTGCTAACCAAGACAGGGCCATCAGTGGCACCGTGGCAGCACCAACGTTTATCAGACAACGCAGTAGGCCTCTACCCTGCCCTCTAATGAACTTTCTGTTGACTGGAATACGCGCTGCAGGGCGTCTGGCTAGGACTATCCTTGAAGTAGCCGACTTGTAACATTTCGTTGCGTTACTGTATGAAACGCCTGGTTAAATCCGCAGGACAGAACAGGTAGTTGGAATTGTGGAAATGGGCCAAAAATGAGCGGCTGTCAGTTACACTCGAACACACATAACTTTATTTAGTTGCCCAAACATTTCAGCGCAAACTTCCGAGCTTAGCTATCGACTGAATAAGTCACACAACCTTATGTCTTAAGGGCAAAACCTCTTTAATTTTTAAAAGGGCTGATGGCCCATGATTTAAAACACGACTGCAATAAATTTTCTAAAGGCAGAACGTGCAAGGTTAAAATAATATTTCAAATGAGGCTGAAGGCCCACACAATCTAAGACTTAACAAGTAAGGAAATTTTATTTTAAGACGGCTGAAGGACCATTATTTAAAACTCAACTAAAAGCATACAAATTCAAACCATCGGCTATGAGCCATTAAAATACACAATCGAACACCAATAAGAAAAAGCACTACAGCCAGCGGCGCTCCGCAGTTTCCGGGGGTCGGTCTGCACTTGAAATATTAACGATCGCTTAGGTGAGACCGGTAGTCGGTCCAACTATATCCGATCCGCCGGCAACCCAACCAAGAGACAGTCAACGGACCCACCGACAAGGCAACTTTTTTACCACCCGACCAGAACACAAGGGACTCCAAAGCCAAAATGTAATAGGTGTAGCCGCCCACAACCAAGTATGCATAAGCTGTCAAACTACACACACGTGTTGGATAGAGACAACAGGGTGAGGAAAGGACACTGCCTGAATCTTACGTCAGCGGCCAGGACAGGTAACCGGAACGCTAACAGCCAAAAGGCAGAAAATTCCGCAGGTGCACTTGGACTTCACATAGCCAAAAATACAGTTAAACTCCACCGGATGGTGGCCAAACTTTCGACAACTCGAACACTCGCTGTTGCTAAAGGGAATACTGCAACAGCCAACCATGAAAACGTAAGGCACAATGTGAACGGACAGGCTTCGGTAATTAAATCACCACTCAACTTCGATGTCCTGGGTCGGTGTGCCACGAACCTCGTAGCAATCGGAACAGCTCCAACACACGCCGACACTCCGTAGAGACCGCCGGAAGGCCCGGCCCAATGACCCGCCCGGAGATTTCCTGGCAGATCCACACCATCCGACCGACTGCCGCACACCGACTAGCCGGAAACTACACTCCTGGAAATTGAAATAAGAACACCGTGAATTCATTGTCCCAGGAAGGGGAAACTTTATTGACACATTCCTGGGGTCAGATACATCACATGATCACACTGACAGAACCACAGGCACATAGACACAGGCAACAGAGCATGCACAATGTCGGCACTAGTACAGTGTATATCCACCTTTCGCAGCAATGCAGGCTGCTATTCTCCCATGGAGACGATCGTAGAGATGCTGGATGTAGTCCTGTGGAACGGCTTGCCATGCCATTTCCACCTGGCGCCTCAGTTGGACCAGCGTTCGTGCTGGACGTGCAGACCGCGTGAGACGACGCTTCATCCAGTCCCAAACATGCTCAATGGTGGACAGATCCGGAGATCTTGCTCGCCAGGGTAGTTGACTTACACCTTCTAGAGCACGTTGGGTGGCACGGGATACATGCGGACGTGCATTATGCTGTTGGAACAGTAAGTTCCCTTGCCGGTCTAGGAATGGTAGAACGATGGGTTCGATGACGGTTTGGATGTACCGTGCACTATTCAGTGTCCCCTCGACGATCACCAGAGGTGTACGGCCAGTGTAGGAGATCGCTCCCCACACCATGATGCCGGGTGTTGGCCCTGTGTGCCTCGGTCGTATGCAGTCCTGATTGTGGCGCTCACCTGCACGGCGCCAAACACGCATACGACCATCATTGGCACCAAGGCAGAAGTGACTCTCATCGCTGAAGACGACACGTCTCCATTCGTCCCTCCATTCACGCCTGTCGCGACACCACTGGACGCGGGCTGCACGATGTTGGGGCGTGAGCGGAAGACGGCCTAATGGTGTGCGGGACCGTAGCCCAGCATCATGGAGACGGTTGCGAATGGTCCTCGCCGATACCCCAGGAGCAACAGTGTCCCTAATTTGCTGGGAAGTGACGGTGCGGTCCCCTACGGCACTGCGTAGGATCTTACGGTATTGGCGTGCATCCGTGCATCGCTGCGATCCGTGCACCTTCCGCCGACCACTGGCGACAACATCGATGGACTGTGGAGGCCTCATGCCCCACGTGTTGAGCAATTCGGCGGTACGTCCACCCGGCCTCCCGCATGCCCACTATACGCCGTCAACTGCACATACGGTTCACGTCCACGCTGTCGCGGCATGCTACCAGTGTTAAAGACTGCGATGGAACTCCGTATGTCACGGCAAACTGGCTGACACTGACGGCGGCGGTGCACAAATGCTGCGCAGCTAGCGCCATTCGACGGCCAACACCGCGGTTCCTTGTGTGTCCACTGTGCCGTGCGTGTGATCATTGCTTGTACAGCCCTCTCGCAGTGTCCAGAGCAAGTATGGTGGGTCTGACACACCGGTGTCAATGTGTTCTTTTTTCCATTTCCAGGAGTGTATATGCACCAGACCAAAGATAGCACAAGTTGAGAATATCGTTACGCACCGGTGCTGCCACACGTAGAAAGAGGAAGAACCACGGCATAGCGGCAATAACCGCGTGAAACCAAACGCAGAGTAACTGTCAAGGTTTAAACCAACGCATATGCCTCGGTGGTGGTGGTGGTTAGTGTTTTAACGTCCCTTCGACAACGAGGTCATTAGAGACGGAGCGCAAGCTCGGGTTAGGGAACGATTGGGAAGGAAATCGGCCGTGCCCTTTCAAAGGACCATCCCGGCATTTGCCTGAAACGATTTAGGGAAATCACGGAAAACCTAAATCAGGATGGCCGGAGACGGGATTGAACCGTCGTCCTCCCGAATGCGAGTCCAGTGTTTTAACTACTGCGCCACCTCGCTCGGTTAATATGCCTCGGTCAGCACGGCTTACAGTGGCACCAACTGCTACTCAGATTGCTGCTGCAAATGCAGTGCGATGCACCAGAGCCACACGCCGAACACGATTGTCTTCCCACTTAGCAGTGCCATGTGGTCTTCGCACATTCTCGTGACTACAGCTGCCAGCAATCATGTACAGTGGATACATTCCTGCCAAGTCTTTCTGCAATATCGCAGAAGAACCATCCAGTTTCTCATAACCCTATCGCACGACGTTGTTCAAATTGAGGTGCTGATAATGATTATCCCCTTAAAGAGATTCTTGACTTAGTCAACTCACCATGTCGACTCTCAAAGGTAACTAACGGTCACGAACATTTCAGTTTGTATTTAAAGCGAACATGATATGCATTCTCATAATGGCGCTAATAGAGCCTCTCTTATGCGATGCTGCGAAATTTGAAGAGATATCATCTTTCAGATGTAGATACACGCCTACCAACTATCGTTCATCTCGCGCAACTGCTTCCTGGTGTTGCGATATGCTTTTCCGTCAGTGTATGTACACTAATGACCATTAAAATTGCTACACCACGAAGATGACGTGCTACAGACGCGAAATTTAACCGACAGGAAGAAGATGCTATGATATGCAAATGATTAGCTTTTCCGAGCATTGACACAAATTTGGTGCCGGTGGTGACACCTACAACGTGCTGACATGAGGAAAGTTTCCAACCGATTTCTCATACACAAACAGCAGTTGACCGGCGTTGCCTGGTGAAACGTTGTTGTGATGCCTCGTGTAAGGAGGAGAAATGCGTACCATCACGTTTCCGCCTTTGATAACGGTGGGATTGTAGCCTATCGCGATTGCGGTTTATCGGATCGCGACATTGCTGCTCGCGTTGGTCGAGATCCAATGACTGTTAGCAGAATATGGAATCGGTAGCTTCAGGAGGGTAATACGGAACGCCGTGCTGGATCCCGACGGCCTCGTATCACTAGCAGTCGGGACAGGCATCTTATCCGCGTGGCTGTAACGGACCGTGCAGCCACGTCTCGATCCCTGAGTCAACAGATGGGGACGTTTGCAAGACAATAACCATCTGCAAGAACAGTTCGACGACGTTTGCGGCAGCATGGATTATCAGCTCGGAGAGCATGGCTGCGGTTACCCTTGACGCTGCATCACAGATAGGAGCGCCTGCGATGGTGTACTCAACGACGAACGTGGGTGCACATATGGCAAAACGTCAATTTTTTGGATGAATCCAGGTCCTGTTCACAGCTTCATGATGGTCGCATCCGTGTTTGGCGACATCGCGGTGAACGCACATTGGAAGCGTGTATGCGTCATCGCCATACTGACGTATCACCCGGCGTGATGGAATGGGGTGCCATTGGATACACGTCTCGGTCATCTCTAGTTCGCATTGTTGGCACTTTGAACAGTGGACGTTAGATTTCATATGTATAACGACCCGTGGCTCTACCCTTCATTCGATCCCTGTGAAACCCTACATTTCAGCAGGGTAATGCACGACCGCATGTTGCAGGTCCTGTACGGACCTTTCTGGATACAGAAAATGTTTGATCGCTGCCCTGGCCAGCACATTCTCCAGATGTCTCATCAATTGTAAACGTCTGGTCAATGGTGGCAGAGCAACTGGCTCGTCACAATACGCCACTCACGACTCTTGATGAAGTGTGGTATCGTTTTGAAGCTGCATGGGCAGCTGTACCTGTGCACGCCATCCAAGCTCTGTTTGACTCAATGCCCAGGCGTATCAAGGTCGTTATTGCGGCCACAGGTGGTTGTTCTGAGTACTGATTTCTCAGTATCTATGGACCCAAATTGCATGAAAATGTAATCACATGTCAGTTCTAGTATAATATATTTGTTTAATGAATACCAGTTTATCATCTGCATTTCTTCTTGGTGTAGCAATTTTAATGGGCAGCAATGTATATCATCTTTCAGATGTAGAAACACGCCTACCAACTTTCGTTCAT
The DNA here is from genome assembly GCF_023897955.1 of Schistocerca gregaria. NCBI lineage: Eukaryota > Metazoa > Arthropoda > Insecta > Orthoptera > Acrididae > Schistocerca > Schistocerca gregaria. The sequence continues at coordinate 1,010,074,494 of NC_064920.1, read as the reverse complement.
GTCGCACAACTGGCGTTGCGATTTGTTTTTCCGTCAGTGTATACATGCATGTGAGAATTAACTACATATTTTATTTAATCATATACAGTTGATCTTCCAGAGACTTATCGAATCTCACCTTTATCTACGATAATGATTAGGCTGAAGCAATGAATTCAAAATTTTTGGCAGGATTCGAACCCAGTTCTGCCACTCGCTAGGCAGCTGCGCTAATGTCTACGCCAGCCTGGCACAGTGGTTTTACAGAACTGCCAGACTACCCTAACATGCCTCCCTCCTCAATTCAAATTGCCATTTGCACCTCACGGCTCTCCTGAAAGGTTTAAGCTAATTCCAGTTATGGAAGGAAAATTGTAAAGATGGCTACGACCTGTGTGTAGAAGATTCATTTCGAAACTGCACTTGTCGTTACTAGTGACGCAAATTTGATTCCAAATTTGCAGGGGGTTTAGGGGCGAACTTTCCTGTATGCCATAACCATGTTACTTCTGGAGTCTACGAATGTTGCCAAAGAAAACTATTCTTCGCGTCTGAACGCTCCCTCTGCAGTTATTCCCACTCCACGTTATTACGCCCCCGTGCATTGTGGACAGAGGCGTACAAACCAGAGACGCAAAACGGCGCGCCATCGTGACTCTCTGCGAGCTCGCCACGGCGGCTATTTAAGCGGCAGGCATCGAGTTGTCCAAGGTAATGGCGCTAGAAAGTGCAGCTCCTTAGGCGGCGGGCTGCGGAAAGCCTTCTCGTGAAAGAGAAGGCGCTGCCTTCCTAGAGTTGCGTAAGAGAGCCGAGCTTGACCCACATCACACGGCGGCGTCGGCACTGGTTCAAGGGCGGCGGGCGGCCCGCCTCTGTCGTGGACCGGCCTCGCGGCTTCCAGGCCCGCCGGCGCCGACCCAGACCTTCTGGCGGCGCCCACGCACTTCCGCCTACACCGCCTCACTTGCCAGTGCGTTGCCTCTGCGTCCGAGGTGCTCAAGCGAGGTCATCAGTCTTCTGATTGGTTTATTGCTTCCCAGCACGACTCCCTCTCCAGTGTCAACCTCTTCACCTCAGAGTAGCACTTACAACCAACGTAATTATTCGTTGGATATACAGGGTGGTTCATTGATCGTGTCCAGGCCAAATATCTCACGAAATAAGCGCCAAACGAAAAAACTACAAAGAACGAAACTTGTCTAGCTTTGCGGGGGGAAACCAGATGGCGCTATCGTTGGCCCCCTAGATGGCGCTGCCATAGGTCAAACGGATATCAAATGCATTTTTCAAAAATAGGAGCCCTAATTTTTTTTTACATATTCGTGTAGTACGTAAAGAAATATCAATATTTTAGTTGGACCACTTCTTTTAGCTTTGTGATAGATGGCGCTGTAATAGTCACAAACATATGGCTCACAATTTTAGACAAACAGTTGGTAACAGGTAGATTTTTTAAATTGAAATACAGAATGTAGGTACGTTTGAACATTTCGATTGTTCCAATGTACCTTTGTCAACTTATGATTTCTGAGACCGCATGCTGTTAGAGCGTGATTACCTGTAAATACCACATTATTGCAATAAATACTCAAAATAATGTCCGTCAACCTAAATGAATTTGGCAATATGTGTAACGACATTCCTCTCAACAGCGAGTAGTTCGCCTTCCGTAATGTTCGCACATGCATTGACAATACGCTGACGAATGTTGTCAGGCGTTGTCAGTGGATCACGATAGCAAATATTCTTCAGGTTTCCCCACAGAAAGAAATCCGGGGACGTCAGACCCGGTGAACGTGCGGGCCATGGTATGGTGCTTCGACGCCCAATCCAGATGTCATGAAATATGCTTTTGAATAGCGCTTCAACGGTCGTTGATGTTTAACTTGTCGCAGTTATCGTGGATTTTCCGTTGCCCAATAGTGTATATTATGCCGGTTTACGTTACCGCTGTTGGTGAATGGAGCTTCGTCGCTAAATAAAACGCGTGGGAAAAGTCTGTCATCTTCAAGTACATTCTCTTGTGCCCAGTGGAAGAACTGTACACGACGTTCAAAGTCGTCGCCATGCAATTCCTGGTGCATAGAAATATGGTACGGGTGCAATCGATGTTGATGTAGCACTCTCAACACCGACGTTTTTGAGGTTCCCGATTCTCGCGCAGTTTGTCTGCTACTGATGTGCGGATTAGTCGCGACAGCAGCTAAAACACCTACTTGGGCATCATCATTTGTTGCAGGTCGTGGTTGACGTTTCCCACATGGCTGAACACTTCCTGTTTCCTTAAATAACGTAACTATCCGGCGAACGGTCCGGACACTTGGATGATGTCGTCCAGGATACCGATCAGCGTACATAGCACACACCCGTTGGGCATTTTGATCACAACAGCCATACATCAACACAATATCGACCTTTTCCGCAATTGTTAAACGGCCCATTTTAACACGGGTAATGTATTATGAAGCAAATACCGTCCGCACTCGTGGAATGTTACGTGATACCACGTACTTACACGTTTGTGACTGTAACAGCGCCATCTATCACAAAGCGAAAAAAGTGGTCCAACTAAAACATTCATATTTCTTTACGTACTGCACGAATATATAATAAAAATGGTGGTTCCTATTTTTTTTAAAATGCAGTTGATGTCCGTTTGACCTATGGCAGCGCCATCTAGCGGGCCAACCATAGTGCCATCTGGTTTCCCTCTTCAAGCTAGACGAGTTTCGTTTTTTGTAGTTTTTTCGTGTGAAGCTTATTTCGTGAGATATTTGGCCCGGTCACTATCAATGAACCACCCTGTATAACAATCCCTGTCTTCCCTTACCCTTTTTGTCATCTTCAGCTCCCTTTCTTACCATGAAAGTTGTTCCCTGACGTCTTGACATATATCCCATCAATCCTGTTTCTTCTCCATGTGAATGCTTTCCATTTGTTGCTCTCCTCACCGTTTCTGCCGACAGTTTCCTTACTTCTTAGCCTCTCAGGACACCTATTTTTCGACGTCCTCCTTTATCACCACGAATCAAACACTTTGTTTCTCTTACTTTCCGATCTTCCCACAAGTCATGATTCTCTATCGTAAAAATCTGTAATCCAAGCGTACAGTCACAGAAATTTTTTCCCTCCAAATGTAGATCAATGTTAAGGTAGTAGTAGACTTTTTTTGTCCAGAAATACCTTCTTTGCCTGCGCTAGTCAGGTGGATTCATCCTCCCTGACTTACTCATTGTGCTGTTTTGCTTGTAAGATAGCTTATTACCATCTAATTTCTGCTGTTCCTCATTACTTTCGTCTTTCTTTGGTTTACTCTCAGTTCATATTCGGTACTCACAAGAGTGTTCGTTCCATTCAGTAAGTCCTGCAATTCTTCTTCACTTTCGCTGAGCAGAGCAATGTGATCAGGAAACTTATCACCCTAAATTTAAATTCCGGTACTGCACGTTTTATTTCAGTCGTTGTTTCTTCGACTTAGAAACTGAATAAGAAGGTAAGACCATGCCCCTCTCTTACACCTTCTTTGACCCGGGCACTTCATTCTTAGCGTTCTATTCATATACACACATCAAACTGCAGTGGATGGCCGCTACCTATGGATTATGGTTCGGAGGAACCTTGCCAGCAACGCTACCATGTTTCGTGCAGCCAAAGGACGTCGTGTTACGATAAAACTGTGAGCAATAGGCTGTATGACGCACAACTTCAATCCCGACGTCCGTCGAGAGGTCCACCTTTGCAACTACGACACCAATCAATGGTGTCAGATATGGCGCACGGTGCATACAGATGAGCCCAACGACATGCCGAATGGACCGCTCAGGATTGGCATCACGTTCTCTTCACCTATGTCTGTCTTATGTGCCTTCAACCAGACAGTCGTGGGGGACGTGTTTGCAGGCAACTCGGTCTAGCTGAACGCCTTAGACACCCTGTACAGAGAATGCAGCAAGGCGGAGGTTCCCTGCTGTTTTGGCGTGGCATTATGTGGGGCCGACGTACACCGCTGGTGGTCATGGAAGGCGCTGTAACGACTATACGATACTTGAATGCCGTCCTCCGACCGACAGCGCAACCATATCGGCAGAGTTTTCGCGAGGCATTCGTCTTCATGGACGACAATTCACGCCCGCCACATCTTGTGAATGACCTCCGTCAGGATAACAACATCACTCGGCTAGAGTGGTCAGCATGTTCTCGAGACATGAACCCTATCGAACACGCCTGGGATAGATTGAAATGGGCTGTTTATGGACGACGTGACCCACCAACCACTCTGAGCGATGTACGCCGAATCGCTGTTGATGAGTGGTACAGTTTGGACCAAGAGTGCTTTGATGAACTTGTGAATAGTATGCCACGACGAATACAGGCCAGCATCAATGCAAGAGGACGTACTAATGGATATTACAGGTACTGGTGTGCACAGCAATCTGGACCACCACCTCTGAAGGTCCCGCTGTATGGTGCTACAACATGCAGTGTGCGGTTTTCATGAGCAATAAAAAGGGCGGCAATGGTGTATAAGTTGATCTGTATTCCAATTTTCTTTACAGGTACCGAAACTCTCGGAGCCGAGATGATGCAAAACTCTTCTTGATGTGTGTACTTTTTTCTCGGTTCTCTTACATATTGTTCAATGCCCGACTTTTCCTGTGGCTAACTTCTGTTTTCCTAAGAACTTTGAGCATCCAGCACAATTTTACATCGCCGAACGCTTTTTCTAGGTCAATAAATTTTATAAATGTGTCTTTTTTTTACCTTAAGTTATGCCTCCATTATCAAGTGCAACGTTAGAGGTGCCACGCTGCTACCGTCACCTAGGCAGGCTGATCGTGAACTAACACATGCCTGTATGGTGGGTGCTTTGGTTGGAAATATTAAATATTTATTTATACCGCTATGAGCTGTAACTATCTGTCTACTGAAGGCCATTTCATTTCGGTCGTACATCCTTGGTGGTAAAACTATACGACTCTCGGTAGAATGCTTTGTCAGACGTACAATTAGCTGGAATTAGGTAGAATTAATGGGGAAGGTTAAATGCGAAAGTGTGCTGAGAGAGCGGAAGAATGGCTGATACTGACGACAAGGTAACTGAAACTGCAGAGACCAACCAAGTCTTACCGACATTTCCGAATCGCTATTACTTTCCATTATGGCTGGGCAAATACAGTAACGTGGCCTTAATTTCTACTTTCCGTCGTACAATCTGCCAATATACCACGACGTGAACAGTGTTCTGTGCTGCTTAATTACAAATTACTTGTTAGTAAATTACCCACTCGTTGTTCATGTTTCTGATATTTAAAGCTAATGATCATCCTCTCCATGACTGTACCACGTAAACGACTTTTAGCGCCTACAGTTCAATACATGCGTAGTTTTTAAGTAACAGCGTTAGTCAATGAAACACAATTCAATGTCAGAAAAGTGGAGGCGTATTGTGTTCTGTAGAGGACTAAAAGTGAAAGCAGAGAAGATAAGTCACTGTTGCAGCCAGTCATCCATTTCATTTCACTTTATGTTTTCACTGGTTTCCATAAATGAGTGCAACAAAAAGGCGTAATATAGTTGAATTGCTTTGTATTCTTCCTTCTGCAATACTTTAGTGAGGCAAATCCATTTTAGACACAAAGGACTCGTTGCACAGAAACGTAAAGTAAGGAGAATATCTTTTGTCCATCCTCGGACTGTCTGTTTGAAAAATGAGACATACCAATTACCCACTACACTTATAGTATATTTTTTTTCTCTCATACAGAATGATTGTTAAGAACCGATCGCAACTTGAGAAGAATAGAAAAAACTAAAAAATAACAGAGGAAACGAACATTAACGTCATTACATGTAACTTAATCCTACTCTGGCAACGATGATGACGATAAAGAAGGTGATTAGATTATTTTGACGTATGACATCTACACAGATAGGGTAGAAATATTTGCTGTCCTTCGAACTGGTAGAAAATAACAGCACATTTAAAAATTTAAATAATTTCTTCGTGACATCTCATATTGGTAGTAGATGAATTGCTCAAGAGCTATTATATATACGTATGGTTGGTTAAGTTGATTAAATCGTGTGCGAAGAGTATGATTAATGTAAATATCCTGCCACGTGAATGGTCAACGTGAAGCCATATTTTCAATAAAGTGTGTGTGACAATTGTCAACTTACTGCACTTACGTCACCAACATCACAAACAACAGTTGCAAATTTAAACCGTGGAATATTAAAATAACCAGACTTAACTAAACAAAAATAATGACTGTATCGAATGTGAAAAAACTCAGGCAAAACGTATTAAAAAAGAAATTGCTTAAATACAATGTAATTAAACGTAAAGAAATTATGTTTTAACACAGAATCTGTGCAGTGGATTTGTCAATTTGCTATAACGTTGTAAGCAGTATGGTTCGTGATTTACTGCAAGCAGCATCATTCGCCAACGTGCGAAGTACAATGGGGGCTTGCGAGCTTCTTCTCAGAATATTGTGTAGAGAACAAGATTCCATCTTCTGATAAATCCTCCCATACTGTCCCAGCACAAACATGTATACGTGCCTCAAAGGTGCGATCTGTTACGGACATGACAAGAACTGTTCATCTCGGAAAGACATGGAGATCTGTGGGTCTGCCTAAAGAGATGTGGCCCAAGACACACACACACACAGACACACACACACACACACACACACACACACACACACACACACACACAGACGGACAACATAATGATGCTATAAGGCTTCCGTTTCAATCGGCTGAGGTACGGAACCGTAAAAATAATTAGTAAGTGGTCCACATGTTTACTTATGAATGTTTAACAAGAATGTTAAATGGCTCAGTCCACGTCACTACGATCATACTAATGATCCGTGGAACATGAAACTAAGCGCATAACTATAAAAAGTGAATGATACGAAACTACTCCACTAATGGTGACACTTGATCTACTTCTTATCATGTATAAAATATACTACTGGCCATTAAAATTGCTCCACCACAAATATGACGAGCTACAGACGCGAAATTTAACCGACAGGAAGAAAATGCTGTGTTATGCAAATTATTAGCTTTTCAGAACATTCACACAAGTTTGGTGCCGTGGTGACATCTACAAAGTGCTGACATGAGGAAAGTTTCCAACCGATTTCTCATACACAAACAGCAGTTGACCGGCTTTGCATGGTGAAACGTTGTTGTGATGCCTCTTGTAAGGAGGAGATATGCGTACCATCACGTTTCCGACTTTAATATAGGTCGGATTGTAGCCTATCGGCATTGCGGTTTATCGTATCGCGACATTGCTGCTCGCGTTGGTTGAGATCCAATGAGTGTTAGCAGAATATGGAATCGGTGGGTTTAGGAGGGTAATGCGGAACGCCGTTCTGTATTCCAACGGCCTCCTATCACTAGCAGTCGAGATGACAGGCATCTTATCCACATGTCTGTAACGGATCGTGCAGCCACGTCTAGATCCCTGACTCAACAGATGGGGACTTTTGCAAGACAAGAACCATCTGCACGAACAGTTCGACGATGTTTGTAGCAGCATGGACTAAGCTCGGAGACCATGGCTGCGGTTACTCTTGACGCTGCATCACAGACAGGAGTGCCTGCGATTGTGTACTCAACGACGAACCTGGGTGCACGAATGGCAAAACGTCATTTTTTCGGATGAATCCAGGTTCTGTTTACAGCATCACCTTGGTCGAATCCGTATTTGGCGACATCGCGGTGAAAGCGCATTGGGAGCGTGTATTCGTCATCCCCATACTGGTGTATCACCCGGCGTGATGGTATGGGGTGCCATTGGTTACACGTCTCGGTCACCTCTTGTTCGCATTGATGGCACTTTGAACAGTAGACGTTACATTTCAGATGTGTTACAACCCGTGGCTCTACCCTTCATTCAATCCCTGCGAAATCCTATATTTCAGCAGAATAATACACGACCGCATGTTGCAGGTCCTGCACGGGCCTTCCTGGATACAGAAAATGTTCGACGGCTGCCTGGCCAGCACATTCTCCAGAACTGTCACCAATTGAAAACGTCTGGTCAATGGTGGGCGAGCAACTGGCTCGTCACAATACGCCAGTCACTGCTCTTGATGAACTGTGGTATCGCGTCGAAGCTGCGTGGGCAGCTGTACCTGTACACGCAATTCAAGCTCTGTTTGACTCAATGCCCAGGCGTATCAAAGCCGGTGTTACGGCCAGAGGCGGTTGTTCTGGGTACTGATTTCTCAGGATGTGTGCACCCAAACTGCGTGAAAACGTAATCACATGTCAGTCCTAGTATAATACATTTGTCCAATGAATACCCGTTTATCATCTGCATTTCTTTTTGGTGTAGACTTTTAATGGCCAGTAGTGTATGAGATGATACCGACTCCACCCGTACGCCAGGTCGATAGCTTTTCCTTTGATCTGGCAACTCTTTTTAGTCGTAACCATGTGCTGTCACTTTTTGTGCATTGTTCATTGTTCCCTGTTCGGTAGATGACACGGGAGCTATCTCTAGATCTCGGTAATAAGGAGGAAGAGAAGGTTCACAACAACGTCGTAGCCTTCACGAGGAAGTCGGTATTTTGCGGGAGAGAGAGAGGGAGAGTGGAGTGTAGAGCACAAGTGGGAGCGGCACTTGTGGCCCGGCCTGTACTCCTGTGTAGGACCCGCACCGCACCGCACCCCACCAGAGCCCGGCCCCACTCGGCGAGCCGCGCTGCCCGCCGTCCCTCCGCTATCTGGAGCAAGCCACTCGCTTTGCGCTCGCTAATGAACGAGTAAAGCCGCCGCAAGGACTGCCGACAACTGTGTCAGTGCTGCCGGCGCCGCCGACTAATTAGCGCCAGTGCCCTTCGGCGCCGGCGCAGAAGAACCCACCTCCGATCTACCTGCAGAAATTCTTTCCGGATACTTCCAATATCAAAGTGCTTTTAATGAGATTCTCTTGAGTCCAGAAAATTAAGAAAACGGGGGACTGGTTTTGAGTGCTATGCAGCCGTCATCAGAACTACACTACTGGTCATTACAATTGCTACACCAAGAAGAAATGCAGATGATAAACGGGTATTCATTGGTTCTAATGGCTCTGAGCACTATGGGAGTCAACATCTGAGGTCATCAGTCCCCTAGAACTTAGGACTACTTAAACATAATTAATCTAAGGACATCACACACATCCATGCCCGAGGCAGGATTCGAACCTGCGATCGTAGCAGTCGCGCGGTTCCTGAGTGAAGTGCCTAGAACCGCTCGGGGGTATTCATTGGACAAATATATTATACTAGAACTGACATGTGATTGCATTTTCACGCAATTTGGGTGCATAGATCCTGAGAAATCAGTACCCAGAACAACCACCTATGTTCGTAATAACGGCCTTGATACGCCTGAGCATTCAGTCAAACAGAGCTTGGATGGCGTGTACAGGTACAGCTGCCCATTCAGCTTCAACAAGATACCACAGTTCATCAACAGTAGTGACTGGCGTATTGTGACGAGCCAGTTGCTCGGCCACCATTGACCAGACGTTATAAATTGGTGAGAGATCTGGAGAATATGCTGGCCAGGGCAGCAGCCCTAAATTTTCTGTATGCAGAAAGGTCCGTACAGGACCTGAAACATGCGGTCGTGCATTGACCTGCTGAAATGTAGGGTTTCGCAGGGATCGAATGAAGGGTAGAGCCACCGGTCGTAACACATCTGAAATGTAACGTCCACTGTTCAAAGTGCCGTCAATGCGAACAAGAGGTGACCGAGACGTGTAACCGCCGGTTCTAGGCGCGCAGTCCGGAACCGTACGACTGCTACGGTCGCAGGTTCGAATCCTGCCTCGGGCATGGATGTGTGTGATGTCCTTAGGTTAGTTAGGTTTAAGTAGTTCTAAGTTTTAGGTGACTAATGACCACAGCAGTTGAGTCCCATAGTGCTCAGAGCCATTTTTTTGAGACGTGTAACCAATGACACCCCATACCATCACGCCGGGTGATACGCCAGTATGGCGATGACGAATACACGCTTCCAATGTGCGTTCACCGCTATGTCGCCGAAGACGGATGCGACCATCAAAAATGGTTCAAATGTCTCTGAGCTCTATGGGACTTAACAACAGAGGTCTTCAGTTCCCTAGACTTAGAACTACTTAAACCTAACCAACCAAAGGACATCACACACATCCATGCCCGAGGCTGGATTCGAACCTGCGACTGTAGCGGCCGCGCGGCTCCACACTGTAGCGCCTAAAACTTCTCGGCTACCCCGGCCTCCGATGTGACCATCATGATGCCGTAAACAGAACCTGGAATTATCCGAAAAAATGACGTTTTGCCATTCGTGCATCCAGGTTCGTCGTTGAGTTCACCATCGTAGGCGCTCCTGTTTGTGATGCAGCGTCAAGGGTAACCGCAGCCATGGTCTTCGAGCTGATAGTCCATGCGGCTGCAAACGTCGTCGAACTGTTCGTGCAGATGGTTGTTGTCTTGCAAACGTCCGCATCTATTGGGGATCGAGACGTGGCTGCACGATCCGTTGCAGCCATGTGGATAAGATGAATGTCATCTCGACTGCTAGTGATACGAGGCCGTTGGGATCCCGCACGGCGTTCCGTATTACCCTCCTGAACCAACCGTTTCCATATTCTGCTCACAGTCATTGGATCTCGACCAATGCGAGCAGCACTGTCGAGATACTATAAACCACAATCGCGATAGGCTACAATCCGACCTTTATCAAAGTCGGAAACGTGATGGTACGCATTTCTCCTCCTTACACGAGGCGTCACAACAACGTTTCACCAGGCAACGCCGCTCAACTGCTGTTTGTGTATGAGAAATCGGTTGGAATCTTTCCTCATGTCAGCACGTTGTAGGTGTCACCACCGGCGCCAACCTTGTGTGAATGCTCTGAAAAGCTAATCATTTGCATACCACAGCATCTTCTTCCTGCCTGTTAAATTTCGCGTCTGTAGCACGTCATCTTCGTGGTGTAGCAATTTTAATGGCCAACAGTGTATTAACCCTTCACTACCAATGGGACGTAAGTGTCCCACGATAGCTTATTAGAGAACCAGTCGTAGTTCATTGCGTATTGTCGCTTTGTATCGATGTCCCACTGGTAAAGGAAAGCTTGCTAATGATGTGCGGAATTGTTATAATTAGAGTTTCCGTCTGTAGTTTCCGCTGTGTCTTTGTTATTTCTGCGAGGTGCGGAACAACAAAGACGGGAGATGGGAGTGGAAAAAACAAGTTTAATCCAATTGACGTTCACACAAGATCTGAACACTGTCAGACGGAATTGTTCACTGAGTCTCTTTCACAGTCACATGACACTGTCACTTTAAGTCTGTATATGTCCGTAGTTACAAGCGGAGAGTGAAAATACTTCGCGAGACTGCAGTCTGAATTCGCACTGCCGCCCTTTTTTTTTCTATTTTGCTATTTTCCGTATGTACGCCGGCTGGCGTTGTTGCGGTTACCAAGGAAGCGGCTTTAGGGATGGTCGGACCTGCTCTGTTAAGTGGCGGCGGTGCCTTCGCATATGGGCCGTGAGCTGAACACCGTCTGATTCCTGGCTCTGTGTCACAGTGCCGTCTATGATAATACTGCAATCTTCAAGTTTCATTTTTAACTCTCTACATCTAGATGACTACTCTGAAATCCTCAATTAGCTCCTGGCAGAGGTATCATCCAAACAACTTTCGAGCTGCTTCTGTACAGTTCCGTTCTCGAACAGCGCATCGTAAAAAGGAACACTCAAATCTTTCCCTACGAGCTCTGATTTCTTTCTACTATTTCTCCTACTGTCGCATCAAGTTAGTTCGCCCCTGTAGATAGGCAACCAAATGGACAGTTTTGCAAAACGGGCTGCTGTCGCGCCTGGCCGACAATTGGTGTCGTTTGCCATGTCACAAAGGCGGCTATATTGAGATCGTCTAGTGTTAGTTAAATACTTGGAGATATGCTTTGGCCACTAATGCGTGTCTATTTTCTGTATGTCTTGTAGTTTCTGCCCTGTCAGCTTGTGAAATCCTGAAGGAACTAATTAATAACCCTATCTGTCCCACATTGTACAGTATTGTCTTTCACTCCGAAAAAAAGTTGCAGTGAACGGATTAAGTATGTTATAGAGTCACGTGTCATACTACATTTCACAACGTAACATTCATTTTACGAGATTCAATATCAATGCAGCGAGCTCTAGTTCAATTTCATTGTTTCTGTTCACCGCATTTTCTCTTATTTCCTCCCACATAAAAGACAGTGCCCGCTAGTCCTCCTAGAAATGACGAAGCAATGTGCTGAGGACTGATTCAACACCTGTGGCTCACAGCATGGTGCAAACTTTGTATCTGGGTGACTTGCATGTCAGCTCTTTTAAGGATATGTGTTTCGTGTAGGTGACTATAATTAGTGATAGGGTGATATAAGGTCGTACTCGTTGTTCTTGTTATCGTTGATGATGATGTTGTTGATGATGATGATGATAATGGGAGAAGGGAGAGAGTGAGACCCAGTAAATATTTCTTCAGTATCAGCAAGAGGATCGACGAGCTCAAGGTCCTTATCCGACGTCTGGCTCTCACCTTCAGTGTCATATGACTTCACGCCATGAGACTTTAGCGTTGAGTCTACTGATCATGAACTGAACGCCACAACTTCTCCTCTTGCCGACCAACTATTGGCACTGAAAGACGAGTCACCATAGCAGAAGCGACCTCAGCTGTAGAGACTAACCCATAATAGCTTCGCGTTAAGCATTTAACAATATTTTGTGTCAATAGCCGCAAGTGAGTATTCTTGTTATTGTTGAGTCCAAATTTGTTGTCCCATCGCCGTTATCATGTAATCTCACTACAAATAAGTTTTTGACAAAGTGGAAGTTATTAACTGTTGTCTTTACACATATTCTATCTTCCTGTCGATTCTTCTTGTCAGTGTTTTCTATCTGCTCATTTCTTCGCCGATTCTGCGGAGAGCATCCCCATTCCTTACTTTATCAGTCTACCTCATATTTCTTATAAACCAGTGAAGCGTGGCTATATATGATCAGCCCATGTCACGTTGCTAACGTAAATTAGTCATGAATGACGCAAGTGACTGGCAAAACCTTGTCATATGCTTTGCTGAGCGGTTCTGAACTGCAATTCCTTTTATAGGAAGGAACAAAAATTATGTTTAATCGTCTCGTCGAAAAGGTTATTTCAAACCTTTCCGATTCCATTTTAAATACAAAGTTTTTCATACACCACGATGAGGATGTGATACCTGTTACTACACAACAAGAAGTCAAATATTTTTTGGTAGTTCTCACTGTATTTATGGTTTGGTTTTGGTTCAAATGGCTCTGAGCACTATGGGACTTAACATCAGAGGTCATAAGTCCCCTAGAACTTAGAACTACTTGAACCTAACTAACCTAAGGACATCACAAACATCCATACCCGAGGCATGATTCGAACCTGCGACCGTAGCAGCAGCGCGGTTCCGGACTGAAGCGCCTAGAACCGCATGTCCGCCGCGGCCGGCGGTTTGGTGTTTTTGATACAAATTATATAACTATACATCATGAGTTGGAGAGATCAGTTAGGTTTAGCTTTCATTTTTCTCGTACTATTTAGGTGTTACGAGAATACAAAATCCACTTAGTCATTTACTAATACTTCTGGATAGGTCTTCATATGTTCGTTAATTTATGATATTTCGAGTCTTGAAAGTACCATTACTCTCTCTTCTAAATGTAATGTTGCATATACCGAATATGGTCCGTTTATAAACAAAAATGCACAAAGATGCAGTTTGTTTTCTAAAGTTTTTAGCATCTATCTTATTCCGCCTACTTCTACAAAAAAGCTGCTTTTCACACCTGATTAATTTCACTTGAAGGCAAGGTCAATAAAAACCGTGTACAGTGATTTAATTCCTATTTGTCTCGTGTAAGATTATATGAAATATGTTAATACTTCGGCGATGCTCGGACACCTATTTTATGATTTTAAACGCTAATAGCAACGGAAAGACCTCAAGTTCATTAGAGACGAAAAATGTTTTAAGTGGGAAGAGGAACTGTTGTTAGCCTTTTTAAGTATTTGAGGAACCATCCGATATTCTTCTGGAATGATTCCGGGCAACCATGAAAATATTTCTGGAAGGCGAGATGAGAGTGAAGTGCGATCGAGAGGGATAGGGCATTTGGGGAGGGGGGGGGGGGACAGGATTCAAGCATCCATACAGCCATCCAAATTTAAGTTTCTCAAAATGGCATAAGGCCTTTTTTAAGAAGAACCCTCTCGATTTCGACCTTTATCCTCGTCAATCCGGAAGTGTGTACCGACTCCAATGATCCCATCGTTGACGGGACGTAAACATCTAATCTTCCATTTTTCCCCTTTTGAATAAGAGGCGTACTACTTAATAACGCCAATCGATAGGCTAACATCATGTGTAGCGCTACGACCGATTGCCGCTGTCGTGTGTGTGGTGGAGCGGAACAGGAGACGACGTGAAACCCTGAGGAGTCCGCCCTTGGTGCCGGCAGCCGTGGCCCGAATACCGATCGGTGAGTGTGTCGAGACAACCGACCCCGCGGGTAATTTGGCGGAAAATTGTGAAAGATGCAGCGAGCGTTATTCATATGGAGAAGAAAGTCGTCCAAGGTACCATTATGTAGGCACGATTATCAGTTGTTCGAATGCAGCTTACAACGATCTCTCAATACTGTCAGCTTGACTGCCCAGTCTTCCAGAACACGGTTGAGTGCCGAGAGACATTACTTGGGTTCATAAAAGCTAGAGATGTCTTGTTGCCGGCCCCTGTGGCCGAACGGTTCTAGGCGCTTCAGTCCGGAACCGCGCGACTGCTACTGTCGGAGGTTTGAATCCTGCCTCGGGCATGAGTGTGTGTGATGTCCTTCGGTTAGTTAGGTTTAAGTAGTTGTAAGTATGGGGGACTGATAACCTCAGATGTTAAGTCCGATAGTGCTTAGAGCCATTTGAACCATTTTTTGATGTCTTGTTAATTTATCTGGCGTTGAAGCACTAGTCCATACAGAACACCTAGGGTTTTTATAATTCATTAACACATATATATGTGTGGATTCTTCTTGTCAGTGTTTTGCGTCTGTTCATTTCTTCGCCGATTCTGCTGAGAGCATCTCCATTCCTTACTTTATCAGTCTACCTCATACTTCTTATAAACCAGTGAAGAATTTCCCTCGTCTTACTATTCATTCGCATGGCTATATATGATCCTCCCACGTCACGTTGCTAAAGTAAATTAGTCATGAATGATGCACTAAAAGTGACTCGCAAAACCTTGTCACATGATATATATATACACTCCTGGAAATGGAAAAAAGAACACATTGACACCGGTGTGTCAGACCCACCATACTTGCTCCAGACACTGCGAGAGGGCTGTACAAGCAAAGATCACACGCACGGCACAGCGGACACACCAGGAACCGCGGTGTTGGCCGTCGAATGGCGCTAGCTGCGCAGCATTTGTGCACCGCCGCCGTCAGTATCAGCCAGTTTGCCGTGGCATACGGAGCTCCATCGCAGTCTTTAACACTGGTAGCATGCCGCGACAGCGTGGACGTGAACCGTATGAGCAGTTGACGGACTTTGAGCGAGGGCGTATAGTGGGCATGCGGGAGGCCGGGTGGACAAACCGCCGAATTGCTCAACACGTGGGGCGTGAGGTCTCCACAGTACATCGATGTTGTCGCCAGTGGTCGGCGGAAGGTGCACGTACCCGTCGACCTGGGACCGGACTGCAGCGACGCACGGATGCACGCCAAGACCGTAGGATCCTACGCAGTGACGTAGGGGACCGCACCGCCACTTCCCAGCAAATTAGGGACACTGTTGCTCCTGGGGTATCGGCGAGGACCATTCGCAACCGTCTCCATGAAGTTGGGCTACGGTCCCGCACACCGTTAGGCCGTCTTCCGGTCACGCCCCAATATCGTGCAGCCCGCCTTCAGTGGTGTCGCGACAGGCTTGAATGGAGGGACGAATGGAGACGTGACGTCTTCAGCGATGAGAGTCGTTTCTGCCTTGGTGCCGATGATGGTCGTATGCGTGTTTGGAGCCGTGCAGGTGAGTGCCACAATCAGGACTGCATACGACCAAGGCACACAGGGCCAACACCCGGCATCATGGTGTGGGGATCGATCTCCTACACTGGCCGAACACCTCTGGTGATCGTCGAGGCGACACTGAATAGTGCACGGTACATCCAAACCGTCATCGAACCCATCGTTCTACCATTCCTAGACCGGCAAGGGAACTTGCTGTTCCAACAGGACAATGCACGTCCGCATGTATCCCGTGCCACCCAACGTGCTCTAGAAGGTGTAAGTCAACTACCCTGGCCAGCAAGATCTCCGGATCTGTCCCCCATTGAGCATGTTTGGGACTGGATGAAGCGTCGTCTCACGCGGTCTGCACGTCCAGCACGAACGCTGGTCCAACTGAGGCGCCAGGTGGAAATGGCATGGCAAGCCGTTCCACAGGACTACATCCAGCATCTCTACGATCGTCTCCATGGGAGAATAGCAGCCTGCATTGCTGCGAAAGGTGGATATACACTGTACTAGTGCCGACATTGTGCATGCTCTGTTGCCTGTGTCTATGTGCCTGTGGTTCTGTCAGTGTGATCATGTGATGTATCTGACCCCAGGAATGTGTCAATAAAGTTTCCCCTTCCTGGGACAATGAATTCACGGTGTTCTTTTTTCAATTTCCAGGAGTGTATATCACTCAGCCTTAGTGTGGCAGAGACACTCAGCCACAAACATTTTTGAGCGCTTATACAATGAGGTGAAGAATCTGAAAGATACTGAAACTCACGAAACAAAGGAATATACCATGTTACATTCTTTTCCTGGGGTATCACCCCTTTTTTAAAACGCTACCAAATCGGTCCCAACTATTGGATGCGATGTGAGTAACTCTCTTTCTCTCAATTTTGCACATTCATTTACAACTCCTTTACTTGAGTATTTAAGAACGACTTAATATCTTAAAATTTTGAGTCTGATTCTAACTCAAATTTAGATCATTTTAGCAGTGTGGTACTAATCGCTTTGTCCGAGGATCCGTAACAATTGGAGTCTAAAGGAGAGTCGCTCATGGAGGTGTGCTCATTTTGTTCAATTAATACTGAACCGTTATAGGGTTTGGTGTTTCGGAAATGCAAATCGAGTGCAGGCAACGCTCGTTCTTTTGACAAAAATAGTATCTGGAGAAACTTCATCGTACTGATATAAGACCAGAGGGTGCAACGCTCTTTGCTTTGAAAAAATAATATGTAAGTTATCCTCGTTGTGGGTCACTGTGCAAAAGGAGAACGCCGACAGTGTAATGAATCTTTTGGGAATGCAACGGGTTGTATTTGTTTTTAATGTGTCGCCTAGTCAGGAGGAGCTGAAGAATCTTGAAATCTAAATCAAGACTGAGATTAACAGGTATTTATTTGCTGTAATGATTGGCATAAATCTCAATTAAATTGATAGAGATTGAAGTTCTGTGTAATTCAAATGTCTATAATAAGTTGGTGCAACAAGGTCTACTTATCTGCGTAAATCACGCAATAAAAGTCAAAGTCACAAACGCAGCCAAAATAAGCAACACTAGTTGCGTGGCAGAGAAAGCATGCAGCGAACTGCACAGAGTACGGATTGCGCAACCGCAATTGCGCTACAGTTAAGGGACAGTCAATTTAAAACTAGATAGACGGGAAAAAGTAAGTAAACTGTTAACTATTTTAAAAGTAATTGTCGTAACACTTAATACATTTATACACTGTGGAACAAAACATTTAATGAGTTCGTGGAAAAACGTTTCTGGTTGCTTACAGAACCATGATTATATCTAGGCGTGCACCTCTTCGTCCAAAGCAAATCGACAGATGTGAATCTCTTTCTTCAGGGCTCCAAAAATATGGAATCCGCATGGGGAGACATCGGGGTTGTATGGAAGACGTGTTAGCTCTTCCCAGGGAAACTTCTATAGCGTACTCCAAACACCCGGAAATATTTACGGACAGCATCATTTTGTTGCAGGATAATGGTTAATGCCCGTTCACATGTTGCCAGGGGTGTTTCGAGTACGACGCAGAAGTTTCGCTGGGAAGCGCTTACATGTCCTCCCTACAGTCTCGATCTCTCTCCATGTGATTTCCATATTTTTGTGTTTATTCGTAGCCGTCAATTTGCTTTGGACGAATGGCAAACATTTTTATTGAAGACATTGACCGTCTTGCCTCACAGTGGGATAAATGTTATGGGGATTACTTTTGAAACATTTACAGTTTACTTGTATTTTTTCCATTTGTTACATTTTCATTAGACTGCCCATTATAGACCCTTAAAAAGCAATCAGCCGCGCGGGGTTAGCCGAGCGGTCCAGGCGCTATAGTCATGGACTGTGCGGCTGGTCCTGGCGGAGGTTTGAGTCCTTCCTGGGGCATGGATGTGTGTGTTTGTCTTTAGGATAATTTAGGTTAAGTAGTGTGTAAGCTTAGGGATTGATTACCTTAGCAGTTAAGTCCAAAAAAAAAAAAAAACTCCCTAGTGGTGGCTGGAGATGACTCTCTGTCTATTGGCCTGGAACAGAACGCTGCTCCACAGCGGCCCAGAAACGAATGACCAGAATCGAAGTTCACGTCCCTCAGTTCTCTACTCAATAAGAAGCTCTACAAGGAGGCGGTACTGTTGCTAATGTAATGAACGAGAGTTGCCGTTAAATTATTGAAGAAACAAGAGAATGTGCTGACGTAACGCCCTTTCTTTCCCATACAAGATGTACAGTTTTCATGCACATTTGGCACTGCCGAAGCAGCGTCCTACGTTAAGCGCCAAGAAACCCGTCTAGAGCGACGCTATACTGTTGGCGGAACCAAATTTTTAGAGCGAATACAAACTTCTTTCTCACGATGGTGAGTGGGTGTGTCAAAGCTTCTGAGCCTTTGAGGTCGAGCACAATTATTGTGTGGGGACTGTGGGGTGGCCACGGCATACTCCAAGGAAGCAGGCGCCAGCCCAGCTTTCAACAGCCACCGACAGGGTCGTTGACAGAATTCCGCGAACTGGCCATCTCCCGCCAAAGGAGAACCGCTCGATCTAATAACATGAAACGACTTTCCTCCGACAAAAGACTCAATAGAGACGATTCCGGCGGCACACCACCCACGCTGGATAACGCAGGGCTACCTTCTCAGACACGCTGCTCCAGCATAATTCCCAGGAAGCACAGAGGCAGTATATTTAGAAGTTATAGAAGAAGAGTTCTCCTTAAAAAACAGGATTCCCTTGAACATGCTTAGTTCATGTATTTGCCTTCTGCTTACTTGTCGTTCAGTATTAATCATTAGATTACAGTCTGTTGAATGCAAGTATGTCATATTTCGTAACATTTAAAGGTGATGAAAACATCGTCTCATTACAATATTTTGTTGCCGCAGTCTGAAGGACTTAATTGCCTTATTACTACTTCTATGTTCACTAGAAATAAAACAGTATTAAAGTGACTGCATAGCAGTTAACATTATCTGAATTATCAGCTAACAGTAGGATTGCATCACGTTATGTGAGAAATATTTCAGAGTAGTTAGGTTATCGGCGTTGTGTATACTAATAAGCAGCAGAATGACATAAGCATCATACACACAAAAAAAAAGTTTTGCATCACCCCGGTTCCTAGAACTCGTGAAGAGAGACGTTGACTGTGGATATTATACCACAGACACTGTCCTTTTGACTGTTCAGAGTTGTCAGTAAACACGCCCAAAGATGTAAACAATTATGCACGAGCACCGCCTGTTAGACGGAGGGGGTCCGACAGCCGATCAGTTCCAGTCATTCCACCAGGAAGGAGGTACACGGCTCGTGTTGTCTGTAGTTCAACGATGCCTAGACGGTCAATACCGCGGTTCGATCGCGTCCGCATTGTTACTTTGTGCCAGGAAGGGCTCTCAAGAAGGAGAGTGTCCGGGCGTCTTGGAGTGAGCCAAAGCGATGTTGTTCGGACATGGAGGAGATACAGAGAGACAGGAACTGTCGATGACATGCCTCGCTCAGGCCACCCAACGGCTGCTACTGCAGTGGATGACCGCTACCTACGGATTACGGCTCGGAGGAACCCTAGCAGCAACACCACCATGTTGAATAACACTTTTCGTGCACCCACTCGATGTCGTGATACGACTCAAACTGTGCGCAATAGGCTCCATGATGCGCAACTTCACTCCCGACGTCGATGGCGAGGTCCATCTTTGCAACTACGACACCAATGCAGCGCCTTCAACCAGACAATCGTCGGGGACGTGTTTGGAATCAACTGCGTCAGGCTGTACGCCTTAGACACACTGTCCAGCTAGTGCAGGAAGGTGGACGTTCCCTGCTGTTCTGGGGTGGCATTATGTGGGGCCGACCACTGGTGGTCATGGAAGACGCCTTAACGGCTGTACGATACTTGCATGCTATCCTCCGACCGATAGTGCAGCCATATCGGCAGCATATTGGCGAGGCATTCGTTTTCATGGATGACAATTCGCGCTCCCATCGTGCACACCTTGTGAATGATTTCGTTCAGGATAACGACATCGCTCGACTATAGTGGCCAGCATGTTCTCCAGACGTGAACCCTATCGTACATGCCTGGGATAGACTGAAAAGGGCTATTTATGGACGACGTGACCTACCAACTACTCTGAGGGATGTACGCCAAATCGCCGTTGAGGAGTGGGATAATATGGACCAACAGTGCCTTGATGAACTTGTGGATAGAGTGCCACGACGAATACAGGCATGCATCAAAGCAAGTGGACGTGCTACTGGGTATTGGAAGTACTAGTGTGTACAGCAATCTGGACCATCGCCTCTGAAGGTCTCGCTGTATGGTGGTACAACACTCAATGTGTGGTTTTCATGTGCAATAAAAAGAGCGGTAATGATGTTTATTTTGATCTCTGTTTCAAATTTCTGTACGGCTTCCGGAACTCTCGGAACCGAGGTGATGCAAAAATTTTCTTGATGTGTTTGTGTGTGTTTTGGAGACAGTGGTGCTGTAGCGTTCGAAAAGTGGTGTTTAACGCCACGTCGGCAGCGAGGGCCTAATAGTACAACCTCGGTTTGAAGAAGGACGACGAAAAAAATCGACCTGTCCTTCAAAAAGGAACCAGTCGTGCCCTGTATTTGATTTGGGTGATTGAACCAGGGAAAACCAAAATACTGGATTACTCAATTGGAATTATTTTATATTACTGTACCATCGTTCTCTCTTCTCCCTCTCTCTCGCCTTGGAGTATTCGGTGCAACAGTTTGTGGGAGACAGTTCGGTACTATTATAATTCAGTACACTAGCAAGAAATGCTAAATATTGCAGAGATACGGCGCACATGTACGTTCCAGTCCATCATGTCTTATGTAGGAGGAAATGTCATTGCTTCGCCAAACTCAGTTTAGGTGGAGCGTCAAATGTAGTGTAAACTGGAAGAAAGAAGCAGAGTGCCAAGTTCACGTCAAAGAGCTGAATATTAAATTGTGAGCGAATACGAACATTGCCGAAATCACTAGGAACTGTATCTCACATCCAATTCGTACAGGACATGCTGCTATGACAGTAATGCTTGTCTTGAACTGGTGTGATGTGTTGGATCACCGCTGGATACCGCATCAGATTTCGACTGCAACATCTTGACAGTCTGAACGGCAATATTACATCAAACTAAATTCGGTGACGTCCATCAGCAGACGTTTTGGTTTTGACGGCTCACATACAGTGCAGCACACCTAATTCTCGGTGTGGGATATAATTTACAGTTTTATAATGACACAGATACTACAGAAGTACCGCGCAGCAAATGGCGTCGAATCGTCGATGAAGACACGTCTACACTTGTAGCAGTATTCGAGCATCGAGCCAGCGTTGTGACGGAGCTGTGCGCTGTATTAAGGCCATGAGGCGGTGGAGTGAGGTTGGGGTTGACAGCTGCAGCCCCAGTTGTGATCATATTTACATATTGTATGGTTCAGTATCCGCTGCATAGAACTCCATTGTTTCAAAACTCCTCATTGTCGTAGAACGTTGCCCCAGATGGACCAATCTGCTACAACAGGAAAAAATCGACTGCCTCGAGAACGGTAGTTCTGCTCTCAGACGCTGATACTGAGTCTTTTAAAGTAAACAACGTACAAAGGGATTTGCTCTCACGTTTCCCCTTTATTTGACAACTGTTCTCTGTCTGAGCAAGAAGTAATACTGACAACGTAAGGCCTTCAGGTACGCCTTCTATCTAAAATCTCCACTAATTACTCGTTAATTATTCTCGATATTTTCCAACAGTGGTTTCATTGAGACAGTTGTTCTTGGGGGCTACTGTGCAATGTTTGCTTACATTTGTTATATCGGGGCAGACGTTTGTGCAATCTTTTCTTCTGACGCCGGGACAGTGGTTTCCGGCGCTGTTCTCTTGATACTATTTGATGAAGTTATGTTGTTGAGCTCTTTTAAAAGCTTCTTTCAAATGCCACGAAAAAAGTGTACAATTCAATCAGAAAAAAAACCAAAGTAGGTATAGCCATTCAGTGTATTTTCTGCTAAAACTTGGCGAAAACCGCACCTCGATACACTTATTCTTTTGGACATACTTGGCGAGTCCTCTCTTAGCTGCCTCACCCTGCATACTCAGCAGCTTGTCTGCATTTCATAGTGTAAATTTTGTTTTATGTATTATTATCATTTCTGAAGATAATTACATGTACTGAGTCGTTACATGATCATTTAGCCTGGCTCCTCAATTTATTCGTACGCTACAACTGGTGTGAATAAATAAACAAAATGTTCACGATGTGGTGCATGTGTATGAAACTTCCTGGCAGATTAACACCGTGTGCCGGACCTAGACTCGAGCTCGGGACCTTTGCCTTTCGTGGGCAAGTGCTCCACCGTCTGAGCTACCCAACAAGACTCACACGCCGTTCTCACAGCTTTACTTCGGCCAGTACTTGACTTCTACCTTCCAGACTTCACGGAAGTTCTCCTGCGAACTTTGCAGAACTCGTACTCTTGGTAGAAAGGATATTGCGGAGACATGGGTTAGCCGCAGGCTGTTGGATGTTTCCAGAAGCAGATTTTTACTCTTCAGCAGAGTGTGCGCTGGTATGGAACTTCCTGGCAGATTAAAACTGTGTGGCGGACCGAGACTCGAACTCGGGACATTTTCCTTTCGCGGGCATCTGCTCTACCGTCAAAGCTTTCTTCCAGGAGTGCTAGTTCTACAAGGTTCGCTGGAGAGCGTCTGTGAAGTTTGGAATGTAGGAGACTAGGTACTGGCAGAAGAAAAGCTTTGAGGAGAGGGCGTGAGTCGTGCTTAGGTAGCTCAGACGGAGCCGGAACGGAAGCTAGTGTGTTCGGTCAGAGGGCGAACAACTCTCTAAATTTAAAAAAAAAAAAACTGAGTAAACGGTTGTCTTGTGACGTCCGCCTAGACCAAACGCAACGAACAATACGGAACAAACGTAAAGAAGAAGAAATAAAGCGATGGCAGAACACTTTCCCGCGAAAGTAAAAGGTCCCGTGTTCGAGTCTCGGTCTGGCACACAGTTTTAATCTGCCAGGAAGTTTCATATAGCGCACACTTCTCTGCAGAGTGAAAATCTCATTCTGTTGCCTGTATACCTCTCTCGAAAGGGTAGAAAGACAGGATTATGTTAACTGCAGCGCGCACGGTGAAGTTTAAGGAATAATTAGTTCCTCGCTCCATATGCGAATGGAACGAGAGGAAATCTTAATACGTGGTACAATGGAAAGTACCATCAGCAGTGCAGTTCCCGGAGGTTAGAAGAGAACAGAAGTGGAGGTAGATGCGGGTAACCAGGTTCATGCGTGCATACGAGATTCTCAACCCTTTCTCCCTTTATCTTGCACAGCCAGATTTCGATGCTGTGTTCATTGCAGGAATGATAACAGTGATGATGTGCTCACAGATGTGCCTACAACCCTGCCAAGAACCGCGTCGGCACTTAATGAATCACAGCTCGAGTGAGAGCTGAGGTCTCTAGCGGCAGCAGTCCTTACTGGCGGCAGGCGATTGTGTCCGCCGGCTGTGAGCGAGCACCGCTGCTTCGGTTTGTCTCAAGGATGCTGTGGGGTTTGTGACGACGCGTAGTCCGCCCGAGGTCAGGCAGCATCACCGCCGCCTTAAGGTGTTAAAGCGACGAGCAGCCGGCCTCGGCAGGCGTGAAGAACGCAGCGGCAGAACGCGTCCTCCGTTATACCAGTCCCGTCACGTCGCCAGAAGCTATGTACAGGCCATGAGTGACGGAGAGTACGCTCGCTGCATCGGTCGGTAATCGCAGGTTGGAGTTCCACTGTGATGACGCAGGACACCACGTGAGATCCGATGTTATTGTCAGAACAGCAGCTTTAGTCCAGGATTTATTATTTAAAATATACGAACGGTTTTGGGTAATTCTTTCTCAACTACCCCCGATCAGGTTTTATCTATTTATTCTTACTATAAATAAGGAGTATGTTAAGTATAATAACGATACCTTTTTACATCTGAAGCAAATAAAGAGCTGAGATGTTATGAAATACACTACTGGCCATTAAAATTGCTACAACACGAAGATGACGTGCTAACCGACAGTAAGAAGATTCTGTGATATGCAAATGATGAGCTTTTCAGAGCATTCATAGAAGGTTGGCGCCAGTGGCGACACCTACAATGTGCTGACATGTGGAACGTTTCCAACCGATTTCTAATGCACAAACAGCAGTTAACCGGCGTTGCCTAGTTGTGATGCCTCGTGTAAGGAGGACAAATGAGTACCATCACGTTTTCGACTTTGATAAAGGTCGGATCGTAGCCTATCGCGATTGCGCTTTATCGTATAGCGACATTGATACTCGCGTTGGTCGAGATCCAATGACTGTTAGCGGAATAGGGAATCGGTGGGTTCCAGAGGGTAATACGGAACGCCGTGCTGGATCCCAACGGCCTCGTATCACTTGCAGTCGAGATGACAGGCATCTTATCCTCATGGCTGTAACGGATCGTGCAGCCACGACTCGATCCCTGAGTCAACAGATGGGGACGTTTGCAAGACAAAAACCGCCTGCACCAACAGTTCGACGACGTTTGCAGCAGCATGGACTATCAGCTCGGAGACAATGGCTGCGGTTACCCTTGACGCTGCATCACACACAGGAGCGCCTGCGATGGTGTTCTCAACGACGAACCTGGGTGCAAAAATTGCAAAACGTCATTTTTTCTGATGAATCCAGGTTCTGTTTACAACAACATTGTGGTCGCATCCGTGTTTGGCGACATCGCGGTGAACGCACATTGGAAGCGTGTGTTCCTCATCACCATACTGGCGTATCACCCGGCGTGATGGTATGAGGTGTCATTGGTTGACTCGATGCCCAGGCGTATCAAGGCCGTTATTACGGCCAGAGGCGGTTGCTCTGGGTACTGATTTCTCAGAATCTATGCACCCAAATTGCGTGAAAATGTAATCACATGTCAGTTCTAGTCTAATATATTTGTACAATGAATACCCGTTTATCATCTGCATTTCTTCTTGGTGTAGCAATTTTAATGGCCAGCAGTTTAGCTTAACCTGACGCTAAGGAGAACACACACATCCATGCCCGAAGGATCACTCGAACCTTCGACGGGGGGAGCCTCGCAAACTGTGGCAAGACCGCGCGGCTACCGCGCACGGCCAATGATTTCTTCTTCTACAATGATAGAAAGCCCAGACGTACCTTTTCACAGATTTTTTTTGTAACTAAGCTGTACGTCTGACACTTGCAGCATTTTTTTGACGAATAACACCCTGATTGGCCATAGTAACCTACTTTTTAAGTCTTCCTTACTTCGCTGTCATGCGGTACTTCGCTTTCAAGGCGGCAAAATTTCCTTCACTTCCTCTGTTATGAGATTATCTATTTTGATGTTAAGGTATTCATAATTTATAATACTCCTCATTACTTTAGTCTGTCATTGATTTGTCCTCAATTATTGTTTCATGCTTAGCAGACTTTGTTTCATTCAACAGATCCTGTAATTTTTCTTCATTTTCACAGAGGATATCACTATAAACAGTGAATCTTGTCATTGTCAGCATTTCATCCTGAATTATAATGCCACTAAGAATCATTCTTTTCATCATGTTATTTCATTCAGTATTATGAAAAGAATAGTTGCTACTCGCCTATAGTGGAGATGCTGAGTCGCACATAGGGACAACAAAAAGACTGTCAAGCTTTCGCGTGACAAGACCTTCATCGGAAATAGACAACATATAAACACACATCCACGCAAACGCAACTCCCACACACAAGACCACAGCCTCTGGCTGCTGAGGCCAGACATTTTCATAATACCACCCTTTTCATAATATTGTCACATTCCATCCTGGGTATTCCATTATTTTATTTGATTCATACGTCTTAGATATACAGATTCAGAAGTATAGGAGATACGTTGCGTCGCCCTTTATAACCCAGTTCAAGTTTTGTATTCTGGTTCGATTACGACTGGCTTATGACTAGTAATAATGGAAGGGTTATCATGCAAAAGGGTCTAAGCACAAGTTTTGCATAGACTGCTTTTTCTCTTTCGTTAGGTGGTACGTGAACGGGGCATTTACATACTAAAAGTGATATTTTCTGTGATGGCTGATGGAGATGCTACGAAGGCCAGCAGCTGGCATGGGAGGTACCTCCTACGATTTGTCCGTGCTAAATGCCTAAGTGCAGAACATGTTACAGAAGGTGGCATATACTGGACATACAGATTATACACTTCCTCTTACTCCTGCCATTTTGGAACCTATCTCTTGCTTATTTAGCGGTGTGGTTCAAATGGCTCTGAGCACTATGGGACTTAACTGCTCAGGTCATCAGTCCCCTAGAACTTAGAACCACCTAAACCTAACTAACCCAAAGACATCTCACACATCCATGCCCGAGGCAGGACTCGAACCTGCGACCGTAGCTGTCGCGCGGTTCCAGACTGTAGCGCCTAGAACCGCTTTAGCGGTGTAATGGTTGGTAAAAACAATAGGAATAAATAAGGGAAGGGAAGTAAGAGAAAAACTTGTGAAATGAAATGATCCTATGCCATTGATAGCTGGGAGTTTTCCTTCTTTATCAGTTCCACCAATACTACCG
Source organism: Schistocerca gregaria (assembly GCF_023897955.1). Classification (NCBI taxonomy): domain Eukaryota; kingdom Metazoa; phylum Arthropoda; class Insecta; order Orthoptera; family Acrididae; genus Schistocerca; species Schistocerca gregaria. The sequence continues at coordinate 1,010,047,316 of NC_064920.1, read as the reverse complement.
GTAATGCTACTATTTACTACGTCAGTAATGTAGTGTACCGAAACTATCGAATCGTAGATCTGGTAGAGCGCAGCTCTTGTAGTGAGCATCTATGGAAATTGCTTGAAGGATAGTGAACCAGAACAGGGCGACAAGATGTTAGGCGTCCAAGCCAGAATGTGCATGACGGAGGCTTGCCCGCTCTGTAGCAGATCTGGTGACGGAGTACGATGCTGGGGGAGGCAGAAGTGTTTGGGAGGACACCGTTCAGCGCACATCGTTGAATATGGAACTCCTCAGCAGACGACTACCATGTTCGATAAGCGGCGTCGACAGCTACGATTCCAGTGGACATGAGGTCATCGGAATAGTGAATCACTGACAAAGCGGCACCTGACGCATGAGTCAAGCTTCTTGTTACACCAAGGAGACGGTCTGTCCGCATCGGCGTAATCCAAACGAAAGGATGATCGAAGTATGCACCACGCCACGGACGAGGGACGGTGGGAGCAGTAGTGCTGATGGGAGCTTTGATAGAAATCGAAGATACCATGATAGCTCTGGACTGCGTGTACATTATTGTGCTCCACCTGCATACGCACTTGCTTCACCTCATCTCCCAAAATGATATCAGGACCTTAGTGTCACAAGGCTAGAATCGTGCTACAGTGGTTTGAGGAGCTTTGTGGTGAATCACACTGAATTTTGCGACCTGTACCAAGACATGTGGTACCACGAACTTGTCGAGTCCATTCCACGCAGAACTACACGTTATTAATCAAGTCTTAACAACTTTTTTCTCATATGTATATACACTACTGGCCATTAAAATTGCTACACCAAGAAGAAATGGAGATGATAAATGGGTATTCATTGGACAAATATATTGTACTAGAACTGACCTGCGATTACATTTTCAGGCAATTTGGGTGCATAGATGCACTACCCAGAACAACCACCTCTGGCCGTAATAACGGCCTTGATACGCCTAGGCATTGAGTCAAACAGAGCTTGGATGGCGTGTACATGTACAGCTGCCCATGCAGCTTCAACACGACAACACAGTTCATCGAGAGTAGTGACTGGCGTATTGTGACAAGCCAGTTGCTCGGCCACCATTGACCAAACGTTTTCAACTGGTGAGAGATCAGGAGAATGTGCTGGCCAGGGCAGCAGTCAAACATTTGCTGTATCCAGAAAGGCCCATACAGGACCTGCAACGTGCGGTTGTGCATTATCCTGCTGAAATGTAGGGTTTCGCAGGGATCGAATGAAGGGTAGAGCCACGGGTCGTAACACATCTGAAATGTAACGTCCACTGTTCAAAGTGCCGTCAATGCCAACAAAAGGTGACCAAGACGTGTAACCAATGGCACCCAGTACCATCATGCCAGCCTAAAGGGTAACCGCAGCCATGGTCTCCGAGCAGATAGTCCATGCTCCTGCAAACGTCGTCGAACTGTTCGTGCAGATGGTTGCTGTCTTGCAAACGTCCCCATCTGTTGGCTCAGGTATCGAGACGTGGCTGCACGATCCGTTACAACCATGCGGATAAGATGCCTGTCATCTCGACTCCTAGTGATGCGAGGCTTTTGGGCGTTCCGTATTGCCCCCCTGAACCCACCGATTCCATATTCTGTTAACAGTCATTGGATCTCGACCAACGCGAGTAGCAATGTCACGATACGATAAACCACAATTGCGATAGGCTGCAATCCGACCTTTATCAAAGACGGAAATGCGATGGTAAGCATTTCACCTCCTTACACGAGGCATTACTACAACGTTTCACCAGGCAACGCCGCTCAACTGCTGTCTGTTATGAGAAATCGGTTGGAAACTTTCCTCATGTCACCACGTTGTAGGTGTCGCCACCGGCGCCAACCTTGTGTGAATGCTCTGAAAATCTAATCATTTGCGTATCACAGCATCTTCTTCCTGTCGGTTAAATTTCGCGACTGTAACACGTCATCTTCGTGGTGCAGCAATTTTAATGACCAGTAGTGTAGATTAAGTAGTGTGTAAGCCAAGCAGTTTGGTCCCATAAGAACTTACCATCAATTCCCAGGATCATTATTAACTACAACAAAGACACAGCAATCTATATATTCTGAATAATCGGAGCGAGACAGAGAGCGAAACGCTAAAATAAGGTTATTACGAACTCAGGAATAGGTGTAAAAGCTGTGCAGTATCACAGTCACGTCACAAACACATCAGGTTTCTTCTGTGCATGTTAGCACATATTCAATAATTGTTTTGGCTATTACTCAAGCTCTCACCGTACCACAGTGTCATTTGCAATCGGCGTCCAGCAGTGCGTCAGACTTAAACCGAGACTGATGGCTGCGAGTAAAGGGCATGCGAAGATGTTCCAATGGTCAGTAGCGAAAAAGAGTAAAAAATTGCTGTCGAGGGTACTGCTTACCGCTGGAGACGACTTTGGAGAAAGTGTCCCTCCCCCTCTCCCACTGCCCTTCCCCACGGACTGCTTCACAGGTTCCCCTCCCCTCACGACAAACACTTTGCGCTCCGCCGAGACAGCTGGCCGGCTGCCCGCGCCGAGGGCAAACTTCCTGGTCGGTTTCGCCTGCGAGCTAATCGCCTATTCTGCCAGGCTTTTCACCGCTGAACGCTAGAGTCCACTCCTGGCAACGTGTGGCCACGCCAGGTGGACGCCTGGAAGCAATCCACCTTGAAAGGCCGCACTGGGTTGTATTCGTCCTCACCTTCAGCCGCGGAGACCGGCCAGCCCAAGGGCGAAATTCGTATCGTGTAGCCTGCTGTATCAAACCGCCTCTGTGGCTGAGGTCGTCAACGCGCCAGAGTGCTAAGGGGTCCGAACCACAAGCAGTCGGGCGAGTTATGGGCTGGTCACAAAATGTGTGTCATATACAGGGTGTTACAAACTGAGTATAAAGCATCTGTGTGAACAACTGTTGACTTCCAGAATGAGATTTTCACTCTGCAGCGGACTGTGCGCTGATATGAAACTTCGTGACAGATTAAAATTGTGTGCTGGACCGAGACTCGAATACGGGACTTTTGCCTTTCGCGGGCAAGTGCTCTACCATTTTTTTATTTTAGGTTCCGGACTGAACGCCTTTTTTTAACTTCTTGCGTTGAACCCTTTTCTTGTTTACGATAGTGACAGAGGCTGAGGAAATGAACTAAAATTTGTACTACAGATGGGACTTGAACGCAGGTCTCCTGCTTATTTTTTTTAAATTTTTTTTGCTCTACCATCTTTTCTTTATTGTGCAGCTTATAAGAAAACAAATAAAAACCTCTTGTGTATGAAAATAAAAGACGACGTTCTTCATAAAATAACACAATATCCTTTGAAAACGGAAAACATAAAAGGTAGCTATATTTCCGCAACGACCTTCTATTTTTATTCTTTTTTATTTTTATTCTTTTTATTTTTTTTGTTAACATAAATGAGTATACAGCCTCACCATCAGCAGCAAACTCTTTTTTTTTTTTTTTTGGTGGTGGTGGGGGGAGGGGGGCTGGGGAACACAGACCATCTTAGCTACCCAAGCATGAATCACGCCCCCTCCTCACAGCTGTACTTTTGCCAGCACCTCGTCTCCTACCTTCCAAACTTTACAGAAGCTCTCCTGCGAACCTTACAGAACTAGCACTCCTGAAAGAAAGGATACTGTGGAGACATGGCTTAGCCGAGGCCTGAGGGATGTTTCCAGAATGAGATTTTCACTCTGCGGTTCGCAGGAAAGCTTCTGTAAAGTTTGGAAGGTAGGAGACGAGGTACGGCAGAAGTAAAGCTATGAGGAGGCGGCGTGAGTTGCGCATGGGTAGCTCAGCTGGTAGAGCACGTGCCCGCGAAAGGCAAAGGACTCGAGTTCGAGTCTCGGTCCGGCACACAATTTTAATCTGCTAGGAAGTTTCAACTGTTGACTTGCCTTTACCGCGGTGGTCTCGCGGTTCTAGGCGCGCAGTCCGGAATCGTGCGACTGCTACGGTCGCAGGTTCGAATCCTGCCTCGGGCACGATGTGTGTGATGTCCTTAGGTTAGTTAGGTTTAAGTAGTTCTAGGGGACTAATGACCACAGCAGTTGAGTCCCATAGTGCTCAGAGCCAGCCATTGCCTTTACCAGAGATAGCTGGTACTTACAAAACAACAAGTTACAGGAATATTTACTTAGGTGGTTTCGGTAGTATGTTTCAGAGAGTTACAGCAATAAGTTGCATTTTTTAACATAACATTATTTTTCAGTCATGTTGCGGAAGTATTTAAAGCAACTGCGTACAAATCAACTTGAATCAGATTTCTTTCAATTTTGTGAAGGAACTGGAAACTTTCAAAGTTTTACGGGTTGATGTAACATTCTGTACATAACTGTCTTTTTTCAGATGGATGTTCTGGCGCCGGCCATTGTGGCCGAGTGATTCTAGGCTCTACAGTCTGGAACCACGCGACCGCTACGTTCGCAGGTTCGAATCCTGCCTAGGGCATGGGTGTGTGTGATGTCCTTAGGTTAGTTAGGTTTAACTAGTTCTAAGTTCTAGGGGACTGATGACCTCAGAAGTTAAGTCCCATAGTGCTAAGAGCCATTTGAACCATTTTGATGTTCTGGCGGCTATTTCATTTAAGTACAGTGTTCAAAGGAGTGTCCTTTCTCCTGAATGCATAATTCAGTGCGCCTCCTAAACGATCTGTGGTGAAGATATGTGCCATGGACTGATAAATACCCAGGTGTGCTGTTTCAAATCATGTTTGGTTAGACTGTGGAATGAACACTTTCACTGCCGTATACATGGCAGGTGAGAATGTACAGTGCACGAAGAAACGAGATTAGACCTGCCACGGACACTGACGTGAAATTAACATGGCATACGCATCCAGTGAGTACTTTGATGTGCTGCCGATGCTCAGCGAATGGCGACATGATGCCGATGAAGCAGCGATGGCTTATACCGCGAGGTATCAAGGCCGAAGAAGTCCATTAGCCATTAGGTTCTTATAAGCCGAACAATGACTTCGAGAAATCAGTAGTTTGAGAAGGCATGGACGTACTAATAACGACCAGCGAGATGTGAGGGTATAGAAGTGTTTGTTTTAGCTGCAGTTTACAAGAAATTTCTACAGTCATTGTTGAATTCGCCTTATATATGCGTGTAGGGTAACACACGATCTCATGTTTCACTGATACCACCTGTCACTGACGTAGGATCTGCGTGGAACTATTTCGATTGAAGAGTGTTTTTCTGCGAATTTGCCTCTGGGCACCTTAAAGACCGTTATGTTCTCTGTTAAATTACGTTCATAAATTATAGTGCACCATCGTAATATACAATCTGACGCACAAAATGTCCTAGACCAGGGATGGGCAGTAGTTTTGGCTCGGGGCCAGTTTGTGCAAGCATAGGTTAGCGGAGGGCTGCACCTTTTAAGATGATTGCGTGCATCAGTTAACTTTGCATTTCAGAAAAAGTATAAATTGTTATATAAAAATTCTTACTATCTTGGCGGGTCGCACAAAAACCATTAGCGGGTGGCATGCAGCCCTTCGGCCGCTTACACCTGTCCAGGACGGTTTCGTCATGTTGAACGTCAAAGGAGTTGGTCAACTAATGTTTGGTTTCTAATCCTTGGAGATGAAATCTTCGGTTCACACTATTGCGCAGGTATGATGTGAGGAATAATACTCTTTTATCGTCGACAATTTTGGTTCTCTCCCTGGAGAAGTCAGTCTAAACGTTAGAGACTGTGTGTTTATTCAGAGCGGCTGTCTCCCAATCTTTTGTGCGTGATGATCTTCTGGAACTGACGAATAGATTTACTGAAAGTCCTCATAAATGACGACCAAGGGCACCCGGTTTAACACTAGGGGATTTGTTTTTGTGGGGATAACCTAGAATCGCGTTTATGTCGCCGAAACCGCAATCAAAGATGACGTCAAACAGTGCAGCTAGAAATGTTGTGCTTTCGAGACTCCAGCATCTTTCCATATCACCCCACGTCGTTTAGAAAGAGCACTGAGTTGTGCATGAAGGAAAATGGGTACTCTTTTGTAGCATGCACTGCATGTTACATCCATTGGTAAGTCTCTAAGGTTTCTAGCTCCGTGATACAAATAGATAGAAATTCTATTTAAACTGATTTGTACACAGTTTTTTTTCAATACTTCAGCTACATGACAGGAAAGTAACGTTATATTAAAAAATATAGCTTGTTGTTGTAACTGTCTGGAAAATAACCAAATAAACAGTGTTCATATCTCCGCAGAAAGACTAACGTTTCTTACATTTACTGATCTCAATAAATATTCCATTCATTTATTTATATATACATAACTAAGACAGAGTATCTGAAACCACTCGTAATGCGACACACATTTTGGTGATCAGCCCAGATATGAGGCCAATGTGTCAGGTTCGGGCGCCACCACACTTTGGTGCGTTAATGACCTCAGCCAATGAGGTGGTTTAATACAAGCTATGCGATAAGAATTTCGTCCTTTGACATGACGGCTCGAGGTGAGGACAAACAAACCTAACTACCTTCCTACTACAAACCGATGTCAATTACATGGTTTTTTAATTTAGATGATGATTTCTATCCTTTTTTGGTCTGGCCTGCGCAACTTTCGAATCTTTAGATGCGGATCCTTCGTGGAGAATGCAATACGCACTGTTGCACTGCATGTTATCTGGTGTCATTGACCATCCATTCTCCTCGGTTCGTGTCTCGTCTTTGTAATTTACAACATTAATCTCTCCCTTCTTAGCTAATAAATCCCTTAAAGAAATCAGCATGTGTGAGTGAATTTATACTATATTTTCTGAGAAAATACTGCTTTATGTTCTGCAGAATTTATATGCACAAAAATGGGATAAATGTGTTAAATTATTTGTGAAGGTAGATTCTGTGTGACAGTTATATCTTTCTGCCTCATCTACATCTATAATCTGCAAACCACTGAGAAATGCATGCCAGAGGTTTCATCCTACTGTACCAGTCATTACGACTAATCTTGTCCTCACGATCTCTGTGAGAGATATGGAATATCCTGGAATAAAATTTGACGACAAAAATACAATAGAAAATGTTTCATTCATGTTCATCTGGATCACACGATTTATAATGACCCACAGTTTCAACGTGTTTCGGCATGAGTCATGATCAAACGTTTGTGAGATAAAATGAGGAACAAATAACGAGAATCGATTCAGGAACCATCACGAGAAGACAAGAGAGATTTGCACGTCCGTGGAGGGAGACGCACAAAAGCTCATCTCTAGCTGACAGTTCACGTAGGGAGTATCGCAGAGAGTGGGTAACAATGCTAGAAAGTACTCTCTCCAATACATTGTACAGAGCCTTACGGATGCAGTGGCAGTTGTACAATATTCGCTTATGAAGCGTTTGACATGGAAGCAGTTGATGTGTAACCAGATATTTATAGCCGGCTCTGAGGCACCTGAAAAGGTAAATAAGGAAGCACTGTTCGGAGTTTAAACAATGGAGTTGTCGCTATTCCTTTTCTACGAGAGACTCGCTGCCCTTCTCTTGTGAACTGGAATGAGTATGACGCGGTGCAGCAATGGTATCGCTCAGACCAAACAAGCGAGTGTTCGATGCATTCACTTCACCGAAGCTTTGCTCCACTGCCCTTGCGTTCAGTCGATCGCTGGACCCAGAGGCCTTTCTCTGCCCTCGACCTGTTGAGCAGGCAGTGTGCGTAGAGACCACTTCTTTACCAGAACGAAGGAGCAGCTAGGCAATACTACTAAAATCGTTGGAAAACAGCAGACGTCGCGACGGGCGATGATCAGAGCCACCAACAAATTACCCAGTAAGGAAAAGTCTGGCTACTCACTCGCAGACACACTGCACAAAATGAAGTCCAAGAATGTTCAACTTTTAGAACATACTAGTCACATAAAAACCCACGATTTTTTATTTTTGACTGCAGCACTGTCTAGCGTAAAAAAGAAACATCACATGCAAGTCAGAAATTCAATTTTTTAATTTAATACACCAGTAAAATTGAAAAGTAGACTAGAATGTGACACCACAGTTACAGAGCTTCATAAATACCGGGGTGGACATAAACAGGAAATACCAGAGTGGTGTGAAGGTGCCAGCCTGGCTTTCAGTAGGTTCTGTCACGTCGCTGACCGGTTTATGAAAACTGCGTATTCCCTTCAAAGCAGCCACCGGCGAGCTAAACTGGTTCAGTGGCTGACTTTCTGCCGGCTTGAGAGGCTAAAGGGACGCTTGTGGCCGCAAACGACCTGGTGTGGCCGATGCAGGGCTGCTTTCTCAGATATGCTGCTCCAACTCACCAGATAACTGCGAAATAGCAGCAGAAAATGAAACAGTATCGCAAGGCGATATGTGTCAGTAAAGTCATAGTGTCACTGTTCAAATGAGTGGTGCTGGTAGGTTCAAAATTTTCTTTCGTTGAATTTAAGCTTCTTGCTCATCAGTGCTGTCTGGTGGGAGACCTGTGTGTTAGAGGGGGATGATACAGCTGTACAGGATAATGCAAATTTGCAATCCTCTCATTAGACTGCATAAAAGCTTTACTCTGTTCTTAGTTAGTGGATGCAGCTTCCTGATTAGTTTGTGATCGAGGATTTTCTGGTGTGTTAGTGGACTGGACCATCTGATACCGAAGCCCATGATAATCTGCGGGACTGACAAAAAAGAAAGTGGAATAGTTTTTTGCAACTGGTTCACAATGCAAACAGTATAGTAGCAAAAATGAAGGACACAGAGCGCATTCGGTCCCGCACGGTATCAGGCTACGGGAAGAAGGCCGCCATTGAAAGCGTGGGTCGTCCCCGTGGATTGACGAGGCTATCGCCGCTGCTTTGCCGCCTGCGGCGCTAATGGCTGCCGATATGGCCTGCTAACGAGCCAATGGTCTCTTAACTCGGGTCTCCGGGCGCCGCTGCTGCTTAATGAAGCGCCAACACTTGATGTCTCCCGGTAACGGCGGCCGCGGAGGCGACGAGTAATTTGCTGCAGCGCCTAGCTTTTGTGTCCCGTCTTGCTTTCATCTGCGTGTGTTATAATGAGGCAGGGGCCGTAACGACGTGCGCAAATGGTCAGTGAAATGGCGCTCGCACGGTTAACGTTGCAGTGCGTTCTATCGCGTGCAGCCAGCCGAAATTACGCTGCTGTTACACTTTTGTACGCATACCCTATTATACCTTTCTCGGTATCGGTTATGGTAAAGAGAACGAAAACGCCCATTAGTATTCACGTGCAGAGAACAGGATGTACTCCAATTAATTTTCTTCGTTAATCTGCCCCAGTTTTCACCGCGTTAATGAGAATGTGTGGTCTAATCCGTTATTCGTTGGCTGTGAAGCGAGTAGGGTCGAAGTGGAAGGAGTCTGAAAGAATTAAGTCAACGTGTACCTTCTTTTTCCCCTGTATTTAATTAAAGGAATGCCTCCAGATATTCAGAGGTAAGCGAAATTAAACATGATTCGAATATGTGGGTCATTCTAACAGTAAAAAAAGGTTGTTCATCCAGTCTTCTTGGTCTAGGTAATGAAAGAAAACTTATTTTACAACCTCTTTTGATATCTCACCTATTTTGGTACGTGTCCGCCGTTCAAATTTAAGAAAACACAGTTGCCGCAAAGTTGTCGCGAAGTCCTCTTTCAGTTCGTTGATAGTTCCACAGCGCTTTTCATCCAAAAAGAATCCTTCAGTTTGAGAAGAACGTTCCAATCTTTCCAAGCCACGTCCGGACTATAAGACAGTTGTTCAAAAACTTCCCACGAAAGTTACCGAAGCAAATCCTTCGTCAACGCTACTGAATGCGAGCGAGCGTTATTGTGAAAAATCACAGTGCCACTGGACAACAATTCACACCGCTTGTTTTGAACGGCGTGGCGTGGACGGTGAAGGATCTGATAGTAGCTCTCTCATTGTGACACTGCGTGAAAGAACCGTAGAAATCAGTACGGGAAGTAAGACGAATTTATCCTTTCGGACGGTGCGGTAAAATTTGTCGTTAGTGGGCTACAGCAGACGACCGACTCGAGTGCTTTTGTTAACAGCACGGTATCTCCTGCAGTGCCTGCCCTGGGCTCGTGACCATATCGATTTGACCCTAGGCGACTGGGAAACCGTGGCCTGGTCGGGTGAGTTCCGATTGCAGCTGATAAGAGAACGCAGCATGTCATTCTCAACGCAGAGAAGTCTTCCGAAGTAAGAGTCAGTTCAGGTGTGCCACAGGGGAGTGTCGTAGGACCGTTGCTGTTCACAATATACATAAATGACCTTGTGGATGACATCGGAAGTTCACTGGGGCTTTTTGCGGATGATGCTGTAGTGTATCGAGAGGTTGTAACAATGGAAAATTGTACTGAAATGTAGGAGGATCTGCAGCGAATTGACGCATGGTGAAGGGAATGGCAATTGAATCTCAATGCACACAAGTGTAATGTGCTGCGAATACATAGAAATACATAGAAAGAAAGATCCTTTATCATTTAGCTACAATATAGAAGGTCTTCAACTGGAAGCAGTTAATTCCATAAATTATCTGGGAGTACGCATTAGGAGTGATTTAAAATGGAATGATCATATGAAGTTAGTCGTCGGTAAAGCAGATGCCAGACTGAGATTCATTGGAGGAATCCTAAGGAAATGCAATTCTAAAACAAAAGAAGTAGGTTACAGTACACTTGTTCGCCCACTGCTTGAATATTGTTCACCAGTGTGGGATCCGTACCAGATAGGGTTGATAGAAGGGATAGAGAAGATCCAACGGAGAGCAGTGCGCTTCGTTAAAGGATTATTTAGTAATCGCGAAAGCGTTATGGAGATGATAGATAAACTCCAGTGAAAGACTCTGCAGGACAGACGTTCAGTAGCTCGGTACGGGGTTTTGTTGAAGTTTCGAGAACATACCTTCATCGAGGACTCAAGCAGTATATTGCTCCCTCCTACGTATATCTCGTGCAGAGACCATGAGGATAAAATCGGAGAGATTAGAGCGCACAGAGCGGCATACCGACAATCTTTCTTTCCACGAACAATACGAGACTGGAATAGAAGGGAGAACCTGTTGAGGTACTCAAAGTACCGTCTGCCACACACCGTCAGGTGGCTTGCGGAGTATGGATGTAGATGTAGATGTAGATGAAGATAAGAGCTGATGGTAGGATTCGAGTGTGGCCCAGACCCTACGAAGCCATGGACCCAAGTCGTCAAAAAGGCATTGCGCAAGCTGGTGGTATTTCCATAATGTTGTGGGCCATGTTTACATGGAATGGGCTGAGTTCTCTGGCTCAACTGAACCGATCATTGACTGTAAATGGCTATGTTCCGCTGCTTGGAGACCATCTGCAGCCATTCATGGACTTCATGTTCCGAAACAACGATGGAATTTTTTATGGATGCCTATGCACTATGTCTCCAGGTCACAGTTGTTCGCAATTGTTTTGAAGAACATTCTGAACAAGTCGAGCGAATGATCTGGCCACTGAGATCGGTCTACATGAATCCGCTCTAACATTTATGGGACATAATTGAGAGGTCAGCACGTGCATAAAATCCTGCACTGGCAACACTTTCGCAGTTATGGATGGCTGTGGAGGCAGCGTGTCTCAGTATTCCTGCATGGAACTTCCAACCACTTGTGGAGTCCATGCCACGTCGAGTTGCTGCATTACGCCGGCCAATGGTATCCCATGTCTTTTGTTATCTCAGTGTATTTACGGGCCGACCTCTAGGCGTAAAGTCAATAAATGGGCCACCCTTCGACTCGAAAACACTGTGGTCATAATCTTTTTGATGCTAGAATTGGTTTGGGTTTTTTGGTTTTATTTGTGATCATGAATCATGTCATTCCATTGTCAGGCACTATTTTTCTGGAATATTATGCGTAACCCAATTCTCTTCATCAATAACACTATGGTTCCAAAACTCCTCGCCACCGAGTGAGCAAAGTCGGCGCAGCTCACATTTGGCTTTTTTTTATGTATACCAGTCAAAAGTCGAGGTACCATCCTGACTCACACTTTTCTGTAGCGCAAATGACCACTAATAGTCTGATATAGGAAAGATCGAGGAATCTCTAGAAAGCGCAAGCTCAGTCCATCAATATCGAAAGATCTATCTTTTTGAATTTTTTACCTCAGATCCTTATTTGAGTTTATCAGTCGTTCTGATCGTTCCTCATCATGAATTTTCACTCGCTTGATGCATAATTTTTGAACTGGAGCATCATTTCTATAAACTTCTGTTGTTGGATTGTTCATTGCGTTTACTCAAACTTATGGATTGATGTTTTTCGGGTTCATAAACATTTTACTTTTATCTGTTATTACTTTTATGTTGTAATTTTCTGTACTGACACGTTTCATGACCTTGGAGATTTACTCTTCAATTTGGTCCTACGGAACTTGACGTGTAAGTAAGCTTCTGTAAAGTTTGGAAGGTAGGAGACGAGATAGTGGCAGAAGTAAAGCTGTGAGGACGGAGCGTGAGTGGTGCTTGGGTAGCTCAGATGGTAGAGCACTTGCCCGCGAAAGGCAAAGGTCCAGAGTTCGAGTCTCGGTCCGGTAAACAGTTTTAATCTGCCAGGAAGTTTCATATCAGCGCACACTCCGCTGCAGAGTGAAATCTCATTTTGGAAATAAAACGCCGTTAGCAAAACCTTATTGAGTTTGAACAAGTCATGTAATAGGGCCACAGAAGCTGGATGTTTCTTCTATGATGTTGGAGAAAGATTTGACAGGAATGTAGCGATTCCTGGCAGCGATGGTCACAAGAATGTCCGACGGCCGTGTGGAACTACCGAGACAGAAACTATCGTGTTCGGCGTGTGCTCTGTCGAATCGCACTACATCTGCTGCAGCAGTTTGAACAGCAGTTGGCGCCACAGTGAAACAACGAACTGTTACAAATCGGTTATTTCAAGGACAGCTCCATGCCAGAAGCCCTGTAGCTGCATTTCACTGATCCCAAACCACCTCTATTTGCCACTTCAGTGGTGTCAAGCGAGAGCTCATTAGAGGGCAGGGTGGAGGTCTGTTGTGTTTTCTGTTGAAACCTGGTTCTCCCTCCGTGCCAATGGTGGCCCTGTGTTGGTTAGAAAGAGTACAGTTGAGGGCCTGCAACCAACCTGTAGACACGCTGAAGTTAACCTAGGGTTATGGTCTGGGGCTTGATTTCGTATGACAGCAGGAGCACTTCCTTGATTATCCTAAGCAGCGTGACTGCAATTTTGTGCCTTAGTATGGTGATTCAACCCGGTGTGCTGCCATTCATGAGTCTGATTCCAGGGGTTTGTAGTAGTTTCAACATTGCAGAACAGTCAGCAATCGTGATAATCTAATATATAAGAAACTATCAGCCTCGATTGCAGTAATGAAACCAACCTTTACCTAGGTTTCAGCCCAAATAACTGAGACTTCTTCAGAAGATATACATAAATTTATAGTTTGACTAAGACGGCATGGTCTAGAAATAAAACTAAAACAGCCTGCATAGGCGTAGTCAGATTTTAAAAATGCGCTACATAAGTACTAAATCAACACCAAGACTTAAACTCTGTCGTGCGCCTCGTCTCCATGGACGCCGTGCGGTGGGCCTCGGTTGCTCACGTGAAACTAAGTAGGACTAGATAGCGCGCTGCAAATCAAAATGGCGGGGAACACTGCGCATGTCTGAGACCATGACTGTCAATGATAAAAGACCAACGCAGTTATATCTGAAAACAAATATATTATAGAAAGGTTGAAAATCTTAAACATAAAGCTTGTGCATCAGGTTATGACTAAAACGTAATAAATTGTGCATGGATTTATATGAGTTCGAACACACTACCCCAGCATAAATTCTTAGAATATATCGGGTATTTCACAACGAATGCTGCATAACGCGCACAGCGTTAATGCCCTGTGTCCTATGCCATCTTTCATTAATAACGATGGGTGCGCTTTTCAGCATTCATTGTGAAAGATCCGATATATTCTAATAGCTTAAGTCGGGGTAGTGTGTTCGAACTTATATAAATCCATGCATAATTTGTTACATTTTTGTCATAACCTGGTGGAGAGGCTTTATGTTTAAGATTTTCAACCTTTCTGTAAGTTATTTGTTTCAAGATATAAATGCGTTGGTATTTTATCCTTGACAGTGATGGTCTCAGTTAGACTTGCGCAATGTTCCCCGCCATGTTGATTTGCAGTGCGTTATCAGTTCCTAATTAGTTACACGTGAGTTCCCGAGGCCCACCGCACGGCGTCCATGGATACGAGGCTCACGCCAGAGTTTAAGTTAAGTCTAGGCTTCGTATTTATGTACAGCCTTTTTAAAATGTGACTACGTCTATTCAGGCTGTTTTGGTTTTATTTCTAGACGATGCCCTCTTAGACAAATTATAGATTCAGGTGTAACCACTGAAGAAGGCTCAATTATTTGTGCTGAAACCTAGGTAAAGGTTAGTTTCATTACCGCAATAGAGGCTGATACCTTCTTATATATTCCACGGGGTGTTTTCCAACAGGATAATGATCACCGCCGGACGATGTGGACGAGCAGTTCTGGGCGCTTCGGTCCGGAACCGCGATTCTGTTACGCTCGCAGGTTCGAATCCTGCCTCGGGCATGGATGTGTGTGGTGTCCTTAGGTTAGTTAGGTTTAAGTAGTTCTAAGTCTAGGGGACTGATGACCTCAGTTGTTAAGTCCCATAGTGCTTAGAGCCATCTTTTTAACGCTCACCCCTATAACGCTGTTATAAACGAACATTTTCTACAGAATGTTGCATTGGCCTGCTCGATCACCATATCTGTCTCCAATCGAGCATATATGGAACATCATCCATCCACAAATAGCATTAAGCGTCACTGTGCTGACCGACCAAGTGCAACAGGCCTGGAACTCCATCCCACAAACTGATATTCAGCACCTGTACGACATAACGCATGCATGTTTGTATGCTTACATTCAACATTCCTGTGTTACGCCGTTATTAATGTTCCATCGTTTCACATTTGCAATGGTTTATCTCGCACTTACATTGACTTGTGATCTTGCTGTGTTTATCGCTTAAATATGTTAACTAGACAGATGTATTCCCGAAATTTCATCGCTCTAAATGAATTATTTTTTAGTGTTGCGTTTTTTCACCTTCAGTGTTCATTTTCTCGTCGTAATTTTTATGATTTCAGCTTGTATTAAGAAAGAGGAAATGCGCCGTATGGAAATGTTTGCTAGGCGATCCAGAATGGTTGTTTAGTCTCCAAACTGGAAAGAATTTCCTTCCACTTGTATTGGTCCCTATACCCGCCGTTATCGGAGCTGTGTCTCCAAGTGTGTATGATGTGTGTATTTTGAGTCGTGTGACGTTTGTGTTGTCTGTTGAGAGATGAGAGAGTGTAAAACCCTTTGCCTGCACATGGCCGCTCCTCTCGAATAGCACACCGAGGACCGCCGGTCTTAATGCCCTCTTCCGTCTGACTGATCGCCATCAAGAGTGTTACATGCCCTCACTTCATGAGACAGGCTAGAGGGTACGGGAATTTAATTCACGGTATTGGCACAAAGACTGGTGGTTAAGAACTTCACACTGCCACTTGTTCTCTTTGTCGGGCAAATACTGATGGAGAAAATTTCTTGCGTCAGCAGAATTCGAGCGACCACCGTCCGAGACAACGCATAAACTTGCATTAACTTCTGCTGTTTAGGAGGCGGTTTCAACGATTGCTGATCTGATGTTATGAATGTATAATCTGATATGCTTCAGGTAATTTCAAAGAGCTCAGTTTATAGTACGAAGTTTCCAAGCAAGCTTTCTCTTGCTTTTCCGTATTTGTATACGCAGCAAGCTTAGGTTTCTACATATCGTCCATTGCTTCTTCCTCTGTAGAATTAATGTAGTTTTCTCTTCTGGTACATATTTTGAGAACCAATATCAGTGTTTCGCTCATTTAATGAACTGTGAATTTTGTGAATTGCTGATCAGTTGGTAAAACTGAAGAATGGGTTATGACATGACGTTATGAAACCTATAACTATTGTTAACTTTATCCGTGCATAACATTTAAAAATATTCAACCCACAGTATTAAACATATACAGTATTCTTATTTTTCAAAGTAGTCAAACCCAGAAATTACAACATACTATAAATGTATTTGCATCACTTGTGGTGAATACCTTTTTCCGTGGTTTTGGTTATTGAATAAGCCATCCAAATCGTATAATGCCCCACTTGTAAGATTTCCGTAATGCCCCTAAGTCACTGAAAATTGATGACCACGATCAGTCTGTTGTCCGCATCTCGTGGTCGTGCGGTTGCGATCCCACTTCCCACGCTCGGGTTCCCGGGTTCGATTCCCGGCGGGGTCAGGGATTTTCTCTGCTTCGTGATGGCTGGGTGTAGTGTGATGTCCTTAGGTTAGTTAGGTTTAAGTAGTTCTAAGTTCTAGGGGAATAATGTCCATAGATGTTAAGTCCCATAGTGCTCAGAACCATTTGATCAGTCTGTTAATGCATTCTTCTCAAACCGAGTTAGCGTTTTGTCTCTAATAACATCTTTATTGACGAAACGCTAACGCCCAACCTTCCTTCTTTCTTTTCCAAGGACAACTGAGTAACATGTCAACAGTGTATTCTAAAAATGTGCAGCTTATCATGGAGGAAAGCTCGTCTGATAGACAGGGAGAAATATACCAACGTGTATTCACCTGGCCGGCCGCGGTGGTCTCGCGGTTCTAGGCGCGCAGTCCGGAACCGCGCGACTGCTACGGTCGCAGGTTCGAGTCCTGCCTCGGGCATAGATGTTTGTGGTGTCCTTGGGTTAGTTAGGTTTAAGTAGTTCTAAGTTCTAGGGGACTGATGACCACAGCAGTTGAGTCCCATAGTGCTCAGAGCCATTTTGTATTCACCTGTTGCGGTTTCCTGTAGCTGTTTCGACTGCGAATGTCTCATGCTACATCCTGAGCATAAAGCTACAACACTTTCCAGATTGCAAAGAAGTTCTACCAATACAGAATCGAAGGCCTCCCGTTTTGCACAATACGATGGGCGCTCCGTTGCGTAGTTCACCGTAGAGATGTATTAGTTTCCAAGATGACCTGTATCTGATAGAAAAGCAGTGATCTCTTAGTTTCTATGATGACCCCTATAGAACTAACTGTGGTTCTCAACAATGAGAAGTATAGAATTGACCAACTGTCCACATTTTGAAAGTGGTGTAAAGTCAAAGCAAAAGATTAGTGTTCAGAAGGTTCTTCAAACCCTAATCTGTCCAGTCTTGTTTCCTCAGACGTCTATAAATTACTTGAGGAAGACGCCGGTGCGATTCCCTTAACAAGATCGCGGCCGTTTCCGTCTCCAGAACCTGTCCAGCTGCGCTCGAGTTCTGCGCTGATGACGCTGATGACCTCGATCTGCTAGACCTTAAACAAAGAAGAACTGGTTCAACGTTTCTCCTTGATTTCTCGAGTACCAGAAGCCAACAATAGCGGTAGCTACGGCTGAAATGCTGCTTGATCTGTCTAATGAATGTGACGGTAACGGATGCAAATTTGTCGACCTCCGCTATAGCGTGCAGAATTGTATGGTTCCCTTAATAGGTCAAGCATGCACCACATGCAGGAAGCGGCTGCAAGGGTATCAGAGTACGTTTAGCGTACACATTGTTTTTTAGGTTGGAGGCCATCCACCCCCTTGGGATCCGCGTGAAATTGCCTGCCAACATCGAAGTAACATCAGCCAAAATGTTCTCAGAGATGATCTCCTCACAGATCGGATACAGAAAAGGTTAATGTGATATTAGTATACTGCTGGAGCATCCAAAGGAGGTTCGCAGGCTTAGTATCGCTTATTGAAGGTTATAATGCCCATATAGAATTAGGAACAGAAAGCTGGTTGAACCTGGAAGTGAGCAGCAGCGAAATCCCAAACTGAGATTGGAATATTTGTCTTAAGGATATTTTAGGCGCTAATGGTGGCCGCGTATTTATTACAATTAAGAATTAGATAATATCTAGCGAGGTTACCAGAGATTCCGAATGTTACTTAATGTGGGTGAAGTTAAACATCAAAGGTCAGTCAAAAATGGTAGTCAGATGTCTTTATAGAACGCCTGGGTCAGGAGCTATCCTTGCCAGGTAGGACTGATAGAAGAGGCAGAGAATATCCAACGAAGAGCGGCGCGTTTTTTACGGGATCATTTGGCTGGTGTTAGAGCTCAACGAAGTCCAGTTGCAGACGTTACAAGAGAGGCGTTGTGGATCACGGAGAAACATGCTACTGAAATTTCGAAAGAACACTTTCCGGGAAGAGTCGACAATATACTACTTTCTCCCACATACATCTCGCAAAATAATCATGACGAGAAAATTCGAGAGATTGGAGCTAATACAGAAGGTTACCGAATATCATTGCTCCCGTTCGCCATTCGTGAATGGAACAAAGAAATGGGGGGCAGTTAGTGGTGTCAGAAGTACCCTCCTTAGGTGGCTTGGGGTGTATGATTTAGATGTATACAAATAGTCTGGGATCATCACAAAAGTGCTGCCCAGCATTTCAGTTGACACGGTTGAAGAACTAAAGCAGTGAACTGTTCAGAATTGTGAAGATTCACGAAGTGACACGTGGATGTTTGAAAGAATTCGCAACGGCTACTGCAGCAGTGCACCCAACTGTGAGGAGACATGTGTAACACTTACTGTACAGTAAACAGTAACTTCGAATGTGATAAAGTAGTACTATATTTCCTGTTAACGTGGGCGACGGATGAAATTTGAACTCAATTAGATGCGATATTAAAAGATTAGTTTACGTTTCACATACGCTTTTCGTACCTAGGACAGTATTTCACACTTATGTTACTGCTGCCTCGTAACGACGCATTCACATTTACCACTCTTGTGGACCCAGGTTTTACGAAACGTTTGGCTTCCACTATCATGTACTTTCATGCATTAAATGTTTTGCTGCTAATTGTAATAGAGCCTTTACGTCAATATCGCCCCATGGACTCATTTTTTGTCTGTTATTCTAAAAATTATTATAATTCAAAGATTAAAATTGCCATAACGTCACGAAGTATGATAATCACCGCAGTCTGTGCTGTAATGGTCACAGAATGGAAACAAAAATTTAAATAACATTCGTAAATTAAAATGACTTTAACATTATCCAAAACTCAAATCGATCTTTGTAAAGAACTACTGCGAAATGCAGTTTCAATGTAGTGAAAGAAAATTAATGGTAGTATACTGATTTAATATGTGAATCCACCAGACAGATGCATATAAAACTATAACATCAACTAAAATTCCTATTATGACCAGTTTTTCCAGTTATTATAAATCATGAATTAATCCTTACATCTATAACGTGACTGACTGTGTAGTACACAGTTATATAGTCTGACAGAATTAGGTTCACTTAAATTTCATTTATTCATGAGGGAACGATAGGCACACTGCCTTTAATATGCTATTGATTGCATAGTGCGTTTTTTGATAGACGAATGCCATTTCATTTCTCCTTGATTGTTCTAGCGAGCAGAAAATAATAACACACCCAACTCTAGATGCCTGGTTGTATACTATCTTTGGATTTCTGCTCGCTTATCAGCAGATACAAAAACTGCGTAAACCACGCACTCGTAACTCTATTCAATATAAAATGATAGTGAAAAGAAAATTCTGAGCGGATAATATCTGAAGAAATACGATCCGGAATAAAAGTTTTATGTAAAATATTATGGGACCATAAATACAGTGCAAGAAAAAAAGCACTAGACAATTTGGAGATACAAATAATGGCTCTTAGCACTATGGGACTTGACATCTAAGGTCATCAGTCCCCTCGAACTTAGAACTACTTAAACCCAACTAACCTAAGGACATCACACACATCCATGCTCGAGGCAGGATTCGAACCTTCGACCGTAGAGGTCTCACATTTCCAGACTGAAGGGCCTAGAACCGCTCGGCCACCACGAAATACACTACTGGCCGTTAAAAACGGTACGCCACGAAGATGATGTGCTACAGACGCGAAATTTAAATGACAGGAAGACGATGCTGTGGTATGCAAATGATTAGCTTTTAAGGGCATTAAAACAAGGTTGGCGCCGGTGGCGACACCTACAACGTGCTGACTTGAGGAAAGTTTCCAAGCGATTTCTCATACACAAACGGCAGTTGACTGGCGTTGCCTGGTGAAACGTTGTTGTGATGTCTCGTGTAAGGAGGAGAAATGCATACCATCACGTTTCCCACTTTGATGAGGGTCGGATTGTAGCCTATCGCGACTGCGGTTTATCGTATTGAGACATTGCTGCTCGCGTTGGTCAAGATCGAATGAGTGTTAGCAGAATATGGAATCGGTGGGTTCAGGAGGGTAATACCGAACGACGTGCTGGATCCCAACGGCCTCGTATCACTAG
The DNA here is from genome assembly GCF_023897955.1 of Schistocerca gregaria. Taxonomy (NCBI): domain Eukaryota; kingdom Metazoa; phylum Arthropoda; class Insecta; order Orthoptera; family Acrididae; genus Schistocerca; species Schistocerca gregaria. Next base: position 1,010,026,924 of record NC_064920.1, on the reverse strand, counting down.
CAGTCGAGATGACAGTCATCTTATCTGCATGTCTGTAAAAGATCGTACACCCACGTCTCGATCCCTGACTCAACAGATGGGGACTTTTGCAAGACAAGAACCATCTGCACGAACAGTTCGACGATGTTTGTAGCAGCATGGACTATCAGCTGAGAGACCATGGCTGCGGTTATCCTTGACGCTGCATCACAGACAGGAGCGCCTGCGATGGTGTACTCAACGACGAACCTGGGTGCACGAATGGCAAAACGTCATTTTTTCGGATGAATCCAGGTTCTGTTTACAGCATCATGATGGTCGCATCCGTGTTTGGCGACATCGCGGTGAACGCACATTGGAAGCGTGTATTCGTCATCGGCATACTGGCGTATCACCCGGCGTGATGGTATGGGTTGCGATTGGTTACACGGTCTCGGTCACCTATTGTTCGCATTGACGGCACTTTGAACAGTAGACGTTACATGTAAGATGTGTTACGACCCGTGGCTCTACCCTTCATTCGTTCTCTTAGAAACTCTACATTTCAGGAGGATAATGCCCGACCGCATGTTGCAAGTTCTGTACGGTCCTTTCTGGATACAGAAATTGTTCGACTGCTGCCCTGGCCAGCACATTCTCCAGATCTCTCACCAACTGAAAACGTCTGGTCAATGGTGGCCGAGCAACTGGCTCGTCACATTACGCCAGTCACTACTCTTGATGAACTGTGGTATCGTGTTGGAGCTGCATGGGCAGCTGTACCTGTACACGCCATTCAAGCTTTGTTTGAATCAATGCCCAGGCGTATCAAGGCCGTTATTACGGTCAGAGGTGGTTGTTCTGAATACTAATTTCTCAGCATCTATGCACCAAAATTTCGTGAAAATGTAATCACAAGTGAGTTCTAGTATAATATATTTGTCCAATGAATACCCATTTATCGTCTCCATTTCTTCTTGGTGTAGCAATTTTAATGGCCAGTAGTGTAATTTGTCATCTGTCCCACATCACAGTTTTTTTTGAAGTTTTGTTATACATCGTTCGCTGTAGTTGATGCAATTATCAGATGCAACAACGAGACTGTGAGAGGGCTTATTCTGTGATTACGGAATGTAACTCAGGGAAGTAGTAAAACGTTTGAAGTAAGACAGGATACAGCTCTAGAGCTCTGACACAGCAGTTGATGATTTCAGCCCTGAGGATACTCTGCCGTGTCCTCCATGTCATATGAAACACACTTGAGAACTAATTGCTAAGCGTTTTCCAAGTTCCGGATATTCAGCAATGAAAGAGTTTCTGTGAATCTCTTCATTGCCACGCGTGAATCACGTAACTGCTAGTCTCATGCGATCCGTGTTGACTACGAGTATTGAATTACTGGCGTACGCAGTAAGAGTGATATACCCGTTTGGCAATGGGCGGTTTCAGAGAACGGCTGCTACTGCGAGGTCCGGTGGGCGTGGCTGTCGGGCCCTCAACAGCGAACTGAGCGCCGGTGTGTCAGGAGAGTGACCCCGCTCTGCGAGCGACGACTGGGCTCGTCCTTGGCAGCGCCACTTTGGTCCGCCGGCGCGGTTCCCGCGTAATGGCAGGAAGCGCCGTAATCTGTGCGCAGGCGCGCCGGGCGTCGCGTGCGTTCTTGACATGCGGGCGCAGTTCGCGGCTGTTGGGAGCCCCGCGCACGTACCGCCAGCCGGCTGCACCCTGCACGCTTCTCTGATGCCTGCCAAGTGCCCGCCTCTTGGCCGACATTTCCACTGTGCATGTGCTAGCGCGGCTATTCCGCGTCTCCTAGTGTATGTCAAAACTCTTGTATTACGCTACTGGCCATTAAAATTGCTACACCAAGACGAAATGCAGACGATAACCGGGTATTCATTGGACGAATTTATTATACTAGGACTGACATGTGATTACATTTTCACGCAATTTGGGTGCGTAGATCCTGAGAATTCGGTACCCAGAACAACCATCTCTGGCCGTAATAACGGCTTTGATACGCCTGGGCATTGAGTCAAACAGAGCTTGGATGGCGATTACAGGTACAGCTGTCCACGCAGCTTCGATGCGATACCACAGTTCATCAAGAGCAGTGACTGGCGTATTGTGACGAGCCAGTTGCTCGCCCACCATTGACCAGAAGTTTTCAGTTGGTGAGAGATTTGGAGAATGTGATGGACAGGGCAGCGGTCGATCATTTTCTGTATCCAGGAAGGCCCGTACAGGACCTGAAACATGCGGTCGTGCATTATCCTGCTGAAATACAGGCTTTCGCGGGGATAGAATGAAGGGTAGAGCCACGGGTCGTAACCCATATGAACTGTAACGTCCACTGTTCAAAGTGCCGTCAATGCGAACAAGAGGTGACCGAGAGCCCATACCATCACGCCGGGTGATACTCCAGTATGGCGATGACGAATGCACGCTTCCAATGTGCGTTCACCGCGATGTCGCCAAATACGGATGCGACCTACATGATGCTGTAAACAGAACCTGGATTCATCCGAAAAAATGACGTTTTGCCATTTGTGCACCCATGTTCGTCGTTGAGTACACCATCGCATCCGCTCCCTGCCGCCGTTGGATAAGCAGCTGCCAGCAGCAAGTCGTATACCCCTAGCTTACTTATTTGTTAGATAGTTTAATTAATTGCTTTGCTTGTTTTTGGGTACTTGCATTGTTTAATTCGTATATTTCTGGCGTATTATAGTATTTGACAGTTGTAGCATCGCGTTTTAGTGTTTACTTGGTAGATTCTTACTTAAATTGCGTGTGACTTTCGTATAGAAGGTGTAATTTCGAGTTTTAGTTACTGTAATCGTAAATTCAGGCAGATTGTAGCGCAGTCGTTAGGCATTTGTACAGGTTAGTTGATACATTCTTTGCGTGTTTCGCTTGCGTTATCTAGGCACGGACTCGTGTTTCAGTAACTGTTGTTCAAAATCGATTAGAAAGGAAAGGGACTGCTATTGCTGTGTTCGGATGAGGGCTGAGTTGGCATCCCTTCGCTCACAGCTTTAAGCGGCGCTGACTTCGGTCGCGCAGATTGAGGCTGTTGCCAATGGGCACCACTGTGGGGAGCCGGACTTGGGTATCACGGGGATGTCAACCTCGTCCTGTCTGTCCCCAGATCGGTCTGCCGCTGTGGATGCCCCGGTTGCTGCCCGCAGTGGGGCTGAGCCCTCGCCTGTGGTTGATTGGGAGGTCGTTCCAAGGCGTGGCAGGCAGCGAAAGGCGTCCGCGGAGGCTGATAAGAAAGCCTCCCCGGTGCGTCTGACAAACCGGTTTCAGGCCTGTCTCTAGCTGAGCCAGATGCAGCTGCCTGCCCTGTTTCAGAGGATATTTCTCAGCCTTCAAGGTCCGGGCAATCGCAGAGGGTGGGCTTATTGGTAGTTGGGAGCTCCAATGTTAGGCGCGTAATGGGGCCCCTTAGGGATATGGTGGCGAAGGAGGGGAAGAAATGCAGTGTGCACTCCGTGTGCATTCCGGGAGGAGTCATTCCTGATGTGAAAGGGTCCTTCCGGATGCCATGAAGAGCACAGGGTGCAGCCAGCTGCAGGTGGTGGCACATGTCGGCACTAATGACGTGTGTCGCTTTGGATCTGAGGAAATTCTCTCTGGTTTCCAGCGGCTATCTGATTTGGTGAAGGCTGCCGGTCTTGCTTATGAGATGAAGGCAGAGCTCACCATCTGGAGCATCGTCGACAGAACCGACTGCGGACCTTTGGTCCAGAGCCGGGTGGAGGGTCTGAACCAGAGGCTCAGACGGTTTTGCGACCGTGTTGGCTGCAGATTCCTTGACTTGCGCCATAGGGTGGTGGGGTTTCGGGTTCCGCTGAATAGGTCAGGAGTTCACTACACTCAGCTGGCGTCTACACGGGTAGCGGAGGCTGTGTGGCGTGGACTGTGCGGTTTTTTAGGTTAGAAGGCCTCGGGAAAGTACGGGTTGGGCTGCAATGTCAAAGGGTGCGTGGCAAATACAGGACGTGCTTGGATCAAGTAACAGTCGGAATTATAGTTGTAAATTGTTGTAGTTGTGCTGGAAAAGTCCCTGATCTTCAAGCGCTAATAGAAAACACAGACGCTGATATCGTTATAGGTACAGAAAGCTGGCTAAAGCCTGAAATAAGTTGTGCAGAAATTTTTACGAAGTCTCAGACGGTGTTCAGGAAAGATAGATTGGGCAGAATTGGTGGTGGAGTGTTTGTGTCTGTCAGTAGTGGTTTATCTTGTAGTGAAGTCGAAGTAGATAGTGCGAATTGGTATGGGTGGAGGTTATACTTAAGAGCAGGATTAAGTTAATAATTGGCTCCTTCTACCGACCCCCAGACTCCGATGATACATTTGCGGAACAGTTCAGAGAAAGTTTGAGTCTCGTCACAAATAAATACCCCACTCATACGATTATAGTGGGTGGGGACTTCAACCTTCCCTCGGTATGTTGGCAAAAATACTTGTTCAAAACCGGTGGTAGGCAGAAAACATCTTCCGAGATTGTCCCAAATGCTTTCTCCGAAAATTATTTCGAGCAGTTAGTCCACGAACCCACGCGAATTGTAAATGGTTGCGAAAACGCACTTGACCTCTTAGCCACAAACAATCCAGAGATGATAGAGAGCATCATGACTGATACAGGGATTAGTGATCACAAGGTCGTTGTAGCTAGGTTCAATACCATTTCTTCCAAACCCATCAGAAACAAACGCAAAATAATTTTATTTAAAAAAGCGGGTAAAGTGTCACTAGAAGCCTTCCTAAAAGACAGTCTCCATTCCTTCCGAGCTGCCTATGCAAATGTAGACGAGATGTGGCTCAAATTCAAAGATATAGTAGCAACAGCAATTAGGAGATTCATAGCTCATAAATTGGTAAGAGATGGAACGGACCCCCCGTGATACACAAAAAAGGTCCGAACGCTGTTGCAGAGGCAACAAAAAAAGCATGCGAAGTTCAGAAGAACGCAAAATTCCGAAGATTGGCTAAAATTTACAGACGCGCGAAATTTGGCACGGACTTCGATGCGAGATGCCTTTCTTAGGTTCCACAACGAAACATTGTCTCGAAATTTGGTAGAAAATCCGAAGAAATTCTGTTTGTATGTAAAGTACACAAGCGGCAAGACGCTGTCAATACCTTCGCTGCGCAATGCCGATGGTACTGTTATCGACGACTGTGCCGCTAAAGCAGAGTTATTGAACGCAGTTTTCCGAAATTCCTTCACCAGGGGAGACGAATGGAATATTCCAGAATTTGAAACACGAACATCTGCTAGCATGAGTTTCTTAGAAATAGATACCTTAGGGGTTGCGAAGCAACTCTTATCGCTTGATACGGGCAAGTCTTCAGGTCCAGATTGTATACCGATTAGGTTCCTTTCAGATTACGCTGATACTATAGCTCCCTACTTAGCACTCATATACAACCGCTCGCTCACTGATACTGTAGATCTGTACCTACAGATTGGAAAATTGCGCAGGTCGCACCAGTGTTTAAGAAGGTAGTAGGAGTAATCCATCTAACTACAGACCTATATCATTGACGTCGGTTTGCAGTAGGGTTTTGGAGGATATACAGTATTCAAACATTATGAATCACCTCGAAGGGAACGATCTATTGACACGTAAGCAGCATGGTTTCAGAAAACATCGCTCTTGTGCAACGCAGTTAGCTCTTTATTCGCACGAAGTAATGGCCGCTATCCACAGTGGATCTCAAGTTGATTCCGTATTTCTAGAGTTCCGGAAAGCTTTTGACACCGTTCCTCACAAGCGACTTATAATCAAGCTGCGGGCCTATGGGGTATCGTCTCAGTTGTGAGACTGGATTCGTGATTTCCTATTAGGAAGGTCGCAGTTCGTAGTAATAGACGGCAAATCATCGAGTAAAACTGAAGTGATATCAGGTGTTCCCCAGGGAAGCGTCCTGGGACCTCTGCTGTTCCTGATCTGGGTGACAATCTGAGCAGTTCTCTTAGGTTGTTCGCAGATGATGCTGTAATTTACCGTCTAGTAAGGCCATCCGAAGACCAGTATCAGTTGCAAAGTGATTTAGAAAAGATTGCTGTATGGTGTGGCAGGTGGCAGTTGACGCTAAATAACGAAAAGTGTGAGGTGATCCACATGAGTTCCAAAAGAAATCCGTTGGAATTCGATTACTCGATAAATAGTACAATTCTCAAAGCTGTCAATTCAACTAAGTACATGGGTGTTAAAAGTACGAACAACTTCAGTTGGAAGGACCACATAGATGATATTGTGGGGAAGGCGAGCCAAAGGTTGCGTTTCATTGGCAGGACACTTAGAAGCTGCAACAAGTCCACTAAAGAGACAGCTTACACTACACTCATTCGTCCTCTGTTAGAATATTGCTGCACGGTGTGGGATCCTTACCAGGTGGGATTGACGGAGGACATCGGAAGGGCGCAAAAAAGGGCAGCTCGTTTTGTATTATCACGTAATAGGTGAGAGAGTGTGGCAGATATGATATGCGAGTTGGGATGGAAGTCATTACGGCAAAGACGTTTTTCGTCGCGGCGAGACCTTTTTACGAAATTTCAGTCACCAACTTTCTCTTCCAAATGCGAAAATATTTTGTTGAGCCCAATCTACATAGGTAGGAATGGTCACCAAAATAAAATAAGAGAAATCAGAGCTCGAACAGAAAGGTTTAGGTGTTCGTTTTTCCCGCGCGCTGTTCGGGAGTGGAATAGTAGAGAGATAGTATGATTGTGGTTCGATGAACCCTCTGCCACGCACTTAAATGTGAATTGCAGAGTAGTCATGTAGATGTAGATGTAGATGCGGCGTCAAAGGTAACCGTAGCCATTGTCTCCGAGCTGATAGTCCATGCTGCTGCAAACGTCGGCGAACTGTTCGTGCAGATGGTTGTTGTCTTGCAAACGTCCCCATCTGTTGACTCAGGGATCGAGACGTGGCTGCACGATCCGCTACAGCCATGCGGATAAGATGCCTGTCCTCTCGACTGCTAGTAATAGGAGGCCGTTGGGATCCAGCGAGCAGCAATGTCGCTATGCGATAGATCGCAATCGCGATAGGCTACAATCCGACCTTTATCAAAGTCGGAAACGTGATGGTACGCATTTCTCCTCCTTACACAAGGCATCACAACAACGTTTCACCAGACAACGCCGCTCAACTACTGTTTGTTTATGAGAAATCGGCTGGAAACTTTCCTCATGTCAGCACGTCGTAGGTGTCGCCCCCGGCGCCAAACTTGTGTGAATGCTCTGAAAAGCCAGTCATTTGCATATCACAGCATCTTCTTCCTGTCGGTTAAATTTCGCGTCTGTAGCACGTCATCTTTTAATGGCCAGTAGTGTATTTAGTCTCCGACCTAACGACAGCGTCCGTCTCATTTTTCACATTATCTCTTTTTGGATGTCCTTTGTCGTTCTGCGCTTTGGGCCGTCATAAAATAAATTACACATGGCGTCCTACACGTATACCGTTGCGGAACGGCAGTGACGTAGTGTAAGAAGAAACTCCATATGCTGAGTTCCCTGCACGTAGTGCTGTTCTAGCAGGTGGTTATAAGTAAAGTAGAGCTACTCACATGGTACTCTGTGGGTTGTAGTTATTGTATGGTAGTGGAACTTGCGTAAACGATTGACGCTGGAAAAAAAGGTCATGCAGTGAAGTCTTGCACGACCGGATGCTTCAGCTTCCAGGAATTCTCCCGGGTCGTACGGCCGTGCTCCATGGAACTCTTCTATCCCTGACGTTTCGTCCAAAGCTAAGTTGCACATCTTCGGAGGTCCTCCTGGTTGTGCTGAGTCCTGCCGACTGACGAGTCGGACGTCGAAGAACGGCCTAAATACCGTGGAAAGTGGGCCTGGTCTGGATTTCCTGTGATAGCAGAGATAAACCTTGTCAAGGATAAAATATAACTATCGATCGTAGTACGTCGAAGATAAAAACTTCTCGATTCTGTAGCGCCACTGTCCATATATCTCTGAGTTTCATAGCTTCTTCTTTTCTGTTAAAATTATCCCCATGTTTATATATTTCGATGGCTTCTCTATATAGCCATGGATAATAGTTCGTCATAGTACATAAAACTTCAGTTTCCGAAAATTTCACTACGTGGTTACCCGACTGAAGAGCGTGTTCCGCCACGGCTGACTTGTCCTTTTTCCCTAGTCGGCAAAGACTTTCATGTTCCTTCAACCATGCATTCACACTTCCAATGTAGACCCTACCACATATACACGGAATCTTGCATACGCCTCTTGCAGACACAGGGGACATTTATCCGTGACGGAACGAATTGCTTGGCCTATTTTCTTAGTTGGTCTGAAAATCGGTCGAACGTTATGTTTCCTTAAAGTCTTTGAAGTCTTACCGATTTGATACGTTACTTTTTTGATGAAGGGTAGAGAAACCGTGTTCTTTGATCGCTGTGCTCTATCGTTATCCTTAGGCCTCCTGTTATTCTGTTGCAAAACTCTATTTATTTCCTTACTAGAGTACCCATTCTTCTCAAAAGCCTGCTTTAGATGTTTTAACTCGGCGTCCAGGTTTTCCGACGCACAAATCCTTTTAACTCTGTCCACTACACTTTTAATTATACACCTCTTTTTTGTTGTGGATGATGATTGGAATCCTTATGTAGGTATCTGTCGGTATGTGTAACCTTCCGAAAAATTTTATGTTTCAAGCTGCCATCAGTCTGTGTCATAACGAAGACATTCAAAAAGGGTATTGCATTGTCTTTCTCCATTTCCATGGTAGACTGGATTTTAAGATTTGTACTATTTAAAAAACAAAATAATTCATCTAAAGCTTTTTTGCCATCTGATCAATCCACAAATGTGTCATCCACGTATCGATAAAATCGAAATAGTTTCTTATTCACTTATTCCAGAGCTAATTGTTCGAATTTTTTTCCATGTAAAAATTGGAACTAATTTTTCCAACGTAAATCGATTCCGCATAAACGCTGTAGCGTGTATACCAAGTTTCACTGCCGCATAATAATTACAGACCACACTGGACGTCCATGAGTAGCTACTCTCTAATTATACCAACAAGATACTTGGTCATGAAGGGCACCTATGTAATGTCCTCACTAAGTCCAAGTGTCAGCCGCAGGTAGAACAGGATCCGTGGCCAAGGAGCGGATTTCTCTGGTTGGAGAATTGAATGATTGGTAGTACCAAGATGCATTGCCTGGCAGAATGTTAGAACTCTCCAACCGACGTTTACAGAATCTTCGTGGCTACGAAAACGAATGCCATGTTGGTGCATTATGACGAAGCTAAGCGAATTGTAACGTTGGTAAATTGTTGTTGGTCTTATCGTGGGTGCTTCTGTAACCAAGGGGGGAAAATTGTTTAGTTCTTCAAGAGGCACTATGTCGAAAATTTATACCGCACATAAGGAAAGCGAAAAAATATACGCTAATTCACAACACGGACGAAAGTCTCTGTTGAGAGATGGTCACTGAAAATAGCTGTGCCCAAAAATAAGATGGCGACAGCTGCAAAAATCACTGCAGAACTGAATGTCGCACTCGCAAACCCTGTCAGCACAAAAAAAAAAAAAAAAAAAAATGAAGATAGCTCCAAATGGTTCTGAGCACTATGGTCATCAGTCCCCTAGAACTTAGAACTACTTAAACCTAACTAACCTAAGGATAACACGCAACATCCAATCATCACGAGGCAGAGAAAATCCCTGACCCCGCCGGGAATCGAACCCGGGAACCCGGGCGCGGGAAGCGAGAACGCTACCGCACGACCACGAGATGCGGGCAAGGTAGCTCCAGGTGCGTGAAGATGTGTCGCAGTGTGTGACTGAATTGGCGCGGCCACTGGAAACGTGCTCCAAATTTTAAGTACGTGGGAAATCACGATTTTTGTGAGCCAAACATCTAAACTGCACACAGTTCTGCCGTGAATTCTGGTGGTGTATCGACCAAATGCAACGTCGTGGCCAGCAGTAGCGAGATGGTGTGAACCGGATGACACAGATAGCACAGATGTCGGTGATGCTGATCGGGTTGTCCACATCTTGAACCACACGATTTGCGTCTTTTCGGGAAACTTAAAGAACGTCTGGGGGGTTGAGGATCTCTAACGACGAAGACGTTGACATAGCGCTTCTCGAAGGATCCGTGACCGAGGAGCGAATTTCTATCGTTCAAGTTTGAATGACTGGCAGAACCAAGCGCATGCATTGCTGGCAGAATGTTAGAACTCTCCGACCGACGTTTACAGAATCTTCGTGGCTACGAAAAAGAATGCCATGTATCTGAGCCACTTTGAAGACTAGTGGAGCTTTCAATAAAAGTTACTTGCCTGTCATAATAACGTATAACTTTCTTTCTGCAGTCCTCTCGTAAATATCGTTCCGTTGACAACAGTAGCAAATAGTTTTCACAAGTTGCGAACTAATAGAGGAAGTTGTCATAAAAATTTAACTATTATCTCAAAAAAATGTCATTGACGGCTTTGAGAGCTTATGAATGTGTTAAGCCTAATCTACGAATTCACTCCTCAGTGCGATACATTTTCCCAACGATGCGTGACTTAGATGGGAACTTGGTTGTTCATCTATAAGACAGATCTCTTCAACTGAAAGCTCTTTCTTTTCAGTATTTGGAGAGGTGGTAGAATAGACAGAGTTTGAAAGCAACCTTAATGTGGGGCTCCATTTGACCAGCCCGTCGAAGCGTCTAGTATCAAAATTTATGGAGCATAGGCATATGACAGCGCCCCGATGTTGGACTACATGGGACAGTCAAGTCAGGGATACTCGACGTCAAGGATCTGATCGACCGTGTCTCACCAGTACGAAGAAGGGTCACCGTATTGTGCACCGAGCATATCGCGACCCCTTCAAATCTGCACCTACCATCCGAGGAACACAGACGGTAGCATTCGGAGTGGTAATGGTGTCTGGGAATCATCGACTGCTGATGACTGCCGTCTTATTGTGTTCACTGATGAACTGCTGTTCTGCCGTAGGCTTCGCGACACTTGTTGGCGAGTATAGTGATGACCTGGGGAGATTTCATTCTACCAGTGTTCTGGATAGTCACTGTGCGGTTACTCTTGGCGTCATTGTGTGACGAGCCATCAGGCGAGACCTTAGATCACGGCTGGTGGTGATTGATGGAGCTGTGAGGCAAAAACGGACATCCTACGTCCTCGTGCGTTACCTCCCGTGCGACAGTATCATTGTGTCATTTTTTAACAGGACGATGCTCATCTACACATGGCACGTGTCTGCATGGATTGTCTGTGTGACGCAGAAATACTTCCATGGTCATAAAATACCCAGATCTGTTACTGACAGAACGTGTGCGGGACCGGGAGGGACGTCAACTCTATCCCATCAGTTGTAGGCCATTCTGCTTCAGGAGACGTTGTAACGATTTTACGACATCCTTCCCAATCGAATCAGTGCAAGCATATACGCCGGTAGAGGTGATAAATGGACTCATAATGCCAAGTTCTCACAACCCATGAATTTTCATTTCGTTTCCTTCTCCCCTGCTGGGTGTTTCACTTTTTTGTCAGGCGCACATGTTGTATTAGGCAAATCCTGTGGTCTAAGTTCTCTGAAAGCTAGATGAGAATAAGAGGTCCTATTTGGTTGCCAGTTCGCTACCCTAATCCGACACTGGATTCCTTCTTGTGAAATCACTTAGAAATCCGATGCTGAAAAGGATATTCTTATAAGGATTCTCACTGCATATAACACTGTTCGAGTAAGGTTTCAGCAATTACGGCAGAAGTTTTTACGACAATGTCGTGTCTTCAAGGAGACTGGAGGGCCTCATATTGTACTCATGCTATGAATGTACTACTTTGGGCAAGTTGTTCAGACGAGCGAACCGTTTCAAAAGTGCACCTACTTCGATTTTTATGATCGTTACCAATGATAAATTTGAATTTTTTAAATAATTTCTACTCTGTCAGTTCAAGGTCAGGATTCCATTCATCAAGCTGATACATTTGCCCTTATAGATTAGCTTTAGATATTCTTAGTATCATCAAGGAAACTTCCCGTGTGCAGACAGGTTAGGCGAGTCAGTGATATGTCGAAGATCACGCAGATGGTCCTATGTATTGTGCTGAGAAGCTCTCTGACGCTAAGTTATATATAGATAGCTCGAACTGAAACCTACCAAACTTCTCGTCCTTGGAGATGGCACGAAGTTGCGCAATATGTCATTTGCGGCCACAAACGTAACCGGGCGTTCTTGACGTGCGAGACAAATTACACGACGTATCGCTCCGTAGTTAGAAAGAAAACATTTTTTTAGCCAACAAACAACAGTTTTCTGCACCCCACTACTTTTACAAGACAGTGTTGTTAGGGGACGGCCACCTCAGTTTGACCCCCGAAGTAGTGATCTAAAACTGTCAATTCTCCAAAGTCAAATATTCCGAGTTCAAACCACTACTCAGGGAAACGTACGCTGTTAAGAGGCGATACATTGCTTCCACCATGTTCCCAGCAACTTGTGCAGCTACGCTCCATAAACACGGACTAGAGTAACAGTTCAAAGCAAACAAAAAGGCTTATGGTATTGTTAGAAGGGGAAGATAGGGCAAGATCTGAATAGACTGGAACGCAACTGGGAATCATAAACATGTACAAAAAATACCTGAATTGTGTTATAATAGACAGCAAAAAATTCGAGTGGCTTCTAACGGAAATATGAGTTCGGCAAAGTAGTGTGCTCTATCATGCGAGTGCCTTTTTGATATAGTCATGGACAACATCATAAGTAAAGTTCGTCAACGGTCAACAGCATATGATATGAAAATGATAGCATATGCGGACGATGTGACGATTTGGGAAGAAAATGAAACTGGAAGAACAACTAAAAACTTGGCAGAGAGTAACTGAAGAAGCAAGCATCGAGAGCAGCTTAAAAAAAGTGAAGTAATGAAAATCTGCAGGAAAAATGAAGAAAAGTTAAGGATGTGACTTGCAATGGAAAAAATGATTAAATCACAGTATGCTTTCAGGTACCTACGAAATAAATTAATCAAAAAAAGAGACATCGAGGATGGAACTTCGGAGAGAATAGAATATCGTTAGAAATTTTATTATTGTGTATCGGACATAATTGGAAATTAGAAAATATCGTTAAAGAAAAGATCTTGAGGTACAAGTCATATTCTCTTCCAAATCTGACCCATGGGTCAGACTGAAAGATTTGGACAACGGAAGATCTGAGCAGAATACAAGCAACATAGATGAGCTTTCTACGGTGGGTTCTCGGTAAGACGGAAGGGGACGGGAAGAGGAAGGAATGAAACAATACGAAACAACGAGGTGAAGATCAAGGCCATAACAGAAATAATGGAGAGATATTGGAATAATGATTTGACCACATTTAAAAAAATGTGATCAGGAAGACTTCAGAGAAGAGTCCTAGAAAGGACAGGATTTGGACGAAGACCAAGTGGAAAGTCACAAATGAGATGTAAAGACCTGGTGATGTGTGACGTGAATCGAAGAGAGCTGCAATGGGAGGAGATGTTAAATGAGAGACTGCTGGAGAAAAGAGAAGTATGGAAGAGGCTCTGTGAACGCCCTGCATAAGCAGAAACTTTCCGGAAGAAGAAGAAGCTCAAAGTCAGTAGGTCAAAAGTCACTTCAAATGTCCATGGAAACAAAGTAATTCGTTATCTTCAGTTAGACCTCGCCGAGAGAGTTTCTTTCGTTAAATAAAACATCTAACTAGCTCTTGACTTAAAGACGTGACATGAAGCATCTGCATAAACAACACGATCACATTTACTAAAGTGCAACACTCGCATAGGAAACCAGAAAATAGCTGAGCAGAATTTCACGACTGCTCACGAAAAGCATCTTCCAAATATTTTAGGGTTTCCATGTTATGAAAGTAACGTTGTACATTGTTGAGGGTTGCTATATACCGACATTAGAAATGTTAAACTCTTTCTAATACCAACACAGCTTTCCTCCTGCACCCGAGAGGACATCCGGCAAAACCCCCGATTCCAAAAAATGTTTGGGCCTTGGCCCTCGGCTAGTCGACCTCAGAAGCAGAATACAAACACTCTCATTGACTGTTTCCTTCAGATTGAGCTCCTCGTAAAAGCGCCGCTTCCCACGAGCTTATTTCCAACAGGTGTGAGAAAGCACTTGCCGTCTAGCCAGCCTACTACACTACGATCAAAATCCTCTGTAGATGGGTTAAGGAAAGGTCTACCCGTCAACCTGAAAGTGTAAAAAGTCTAATTCGACCGGCAGCCGGATACCGGCTCTTGCGCCCGTAACAGCCAAGAGAACGACAGCATGGCACGGAAGACAATGATATCTTACGATTCGGGCATTAGTCAGGCTAAAGGGCGAGTGACGAACGCCTCTCAGAAACCATTGGTCCAGCTGACCCAGCATGTAAGGATCCCTTGCCAGGATAGCAGGTGAAGATAGTCAACGGTTTTGAAACTGGAAGAGGGCCATGCGTTGCAACGGTGGATGAAACAAAGTGACTATTTTTAAGAAAAGATCAAAGGGCTCAGAGAGTCATTTGAGCAGCAGAAGAAACGGAAAAAGAGGAATATTGGTCTCCCAAGTCCAGAGAGACAGCCAATCTAGGCGAAGACAACCTTGAATCACAATCACCTGGCTCTCCAGATCGGCGGTCGAGACATGTGGCTGGGGTATGCATAATTAGAATATTGCATTAAGTGCAAGAAGGCCTCCTGCAAGGACTATAAGACAAGCATTAACATGGAGTATGAAGCCTGTGTATGTGAAAGGAAAAGGAGAATGATGTGTGGCATTGATGGCCGCGAGGTCCCATTCGGAGAAGTTCGGCTGCCGCGCTGCAAGTCTTATTTCAGGTGACGCCACATTGGGGGACTCGCGCATTCCACCCAGTCCACGAACGGAGAAAATCTTCATCCCGGCCGGGAATCGAACCCGAGCGTGCTGCATGATGGGAAAACACCTTATTACTCAGTTAAGCAGGCGGACGCATTTGTGTGTGTTTGGAGAGGTGTGTGGGGGGGGGGGGTCTTCTCGTGGGTTATGGGCGCTCAGAGGCGTATGAAGCTCGTAAAGAAGGGAAAAGACCCTATACTTTTTGATCACATCATCGAAGAACATTTACTGGAATTTTATATAGCTGTAAACGTGTCAACATTATTAGCGATTTGTGGAAAGCCGACCGTCTAACTGGGTTGTCAAAAGGTAAATACTGAGCTGGGAAGAATCCTAAGGAAGAGCAGATCCTCATGGATTGCTTATAGCTCTCTCGTTCGAAAGGTATTTCTTACTCTTCACTCCATAGCCAAGATAGATTAACAGACGGTACAGGGACGTTACAGAAATGTTCCAGAAACTACAGTAGGAGATGTACAAGGAATATGTTGTGCATCACGAGAAGGTGTAATCACACAAATTCGAGAGTGGACTTTCCAGGACGAGTCACGAAACATATTACCTCCTTCCACTGCATCTCCAGTAATGACCATGAGATACAATTAAATTACGTCCGGCTATATGAAGGTGAACAGCTGTTTTCCCTGCGCGTTCGTTGGGAATGAAATCGTACCGCGTGAAAATAATGACGCTGTTTTAGCCTCCAACACATATCGCACTGTGGCTTGCGTATTTCTGATGATATTAACGCGCATGAGGAGAAGTGAAAGGATCTTATGAAACGAATTCAAATTTCATTGCCAATTGCCTGTAAAACACTAATCTAAGGAGTTAGGTTAGACTCCATGAACATCAAATGGAAAGGAGAGGAAACGATAATGAGCCACATTCGAGTCAAATACCATGAAATATAAAGGCAGATGTCGAATGTGTATGATAAGCACTTGAAAAAATATGCCGCTCTCTCTTAGACTGACACTAGAGGAATTGGTTAGCGGAAAATCATTTCTGTAATTGCACAGCACAAATTACCTCATAAGGGCAACATAGATGGAAACTGTTGGAAATTGCGCTCATGAGTCTGAACATTATGACCACTTGCCTAATAGCGTATTTGTTCACATATGGAATGCAAATCAGCAACGATTCTGAGTGGCATGTATTCAACAAGGCCTTCATAGGTTTCCGGAGTATACAACACAAGATGTCGATGACAGTCAGGAAATTCCAGTAAATTAGATGGCGATGGTTTGTGGTTGCGAAGCTGGCGCCAGAAAACGCCCTTCTTGTGTTCTTCCGAGTTCAAATCTTGGGAATTTGGTGGCCAGGACATAAATTTGATTACCATGCTGCTATAACCACTGCAGCACAATTCTGGTCTTCCTGCTGCAAGATGCAGCTGCTATTGGGGAAGACATTAAAAATGAAGAGTTGTAGGTGGCCTGAAATAATGTTCAGATGGTCGACAACTGTCGTAAGGTCTTCGTTTCTCACCACAGATTCCACAGAAGCACAAATGAATTACTTCACACTGTGATGCTGCCTCCCACTGGCCAAAGTACGTGGCGCATCGTGGCGCGTGTTTCGAGCTGCCATTCGCTCTGATGTAATCGCACACGGCCATCGACTTGTTGTAGGAAGAAACAGGATTCATTCGTCCAGACGGCACGTTTCCGTTAAATCGCGGTCCCAGTTCGATGATTCCTTGCCTAATGCAATCGTAATGGACACTGTTACTGGGTCGATATGGGAACACGATTGCTACGGAGCCACAAGTACAACAATGTGCGCTGTACGGTGTGCTCTGAAAGATTTGTGCCTGCACCAATACAACCGCCTGTCTTACTTTTCAGAGCGGGCAGGCCTCCGACCTCCACGCTCTGTGATGACGCAGCGACGTCCAAACTTGCCGCCTACTAATGGGTTTCACCGGCCTTCAGCCTCTTTCCGTAGATGTTCACGACAGTAACGTACGGACAGCCGTCCGGTTTCGCCATTTACAAGATGTCCGTTCCAAGGCGCCGGGACATAACGATCTACCCTTTGACATCTACACCTACATACGTACTCCGCAATCCACCATACGGTGCATGGCGGAGGGCACCTCGTACCACAACTAGCTTCTTCTCTCCCTGTTCTACTCTCAAAAGAACGCGGGAAAAATTACTGCCTATGTGCCTCTGTACGAGCGCTAAACTCTCTTATCTTTGTGGTCTTGCCGCGAAATATAACTTGGTTGCAGTAATATTGTACTGCAGTCAGCCTCAAATGCTGGTTCTCTAAATTTCCTCAGCAACGATTCACGAAAAGAACGACTCCTTTCCTCTACAGATTCACATCCGAGTTCTTGGAGCATTTCCGTAACACTCGCGTGATGATCAAACCTACCGGCAACAAATCTAGCAGCCCGCCTCTGAATTGCGTCTATGTCCTCCCTCAATCCGACCTGATAGGGATCCCAAACGCTCGAGCAGTACTCAAGAATAGGTCTATTAGTGTTTTATAAGCGTTATCCTTTACAGATGAACCACATCTTCCCCAAATTCTACCAATGAACCGAAGACGACTATCCGCCTTCCCCACAACTGCCATTACATGCTTGTCCCACTTCATATCGCTCTGCAATGTTACGCCCAAATATTTAATCGACGTGACTGTGCCAAGGGCTACACTACTAATGGAGTATTCAAACATTACGGGATTCTTTTTCCTATTCATCTGCATTAATTTACATTTATCTATATTTAGAGTCAGCTGCCATTCTTTACACCAATCACAAATCCTGTCCATGTCATCTTGTATCCTCCTACAGTCACTCAACGACGACACCTTCCCTACACCACAGCATCATCAGCAAACAGCCGCACATTGCTATCCACCCAATCCAAAAGATCATTTATGTAGACAGAAAACAATAGCGGACTTACTACACTTCCATGGGCCACTCCAGATGATACCTTCACCTCCGGTGAACGCTCACCATCGAGGACAACGTATTGGGTTCTATTACTTAAGAAATCTTCGAGCCACTCACATATTTGGGAACCAATCCCATATGCTCGTACCTTAGTTAGGAGTCTTCAGTGGGGCACCGAGTCAAACGCTTTCCGGAAGTCAAGGAATATGGCATCCGTCTGATACAGAAGTTTTTCCTGTTCATCGACATTAACTTAGATTTTTCTGCATTTAGAGGAAGAGGCCGTTCAGCACACCAACTAGAAATTATAAGTCATCTTGCATACTCGCACAGTCATTCAAGGACAACAAGTTGCTCATGCCAATGGATTTTCCCATTTGAGGCCAGTAACGTCGTTGGAATGGTTCATCACTCGTTTCTGCTTTCCTTATCCCCATCTACATACCTACTATGCAAGACACCGACCGCATAGTGCGTGGCGGGGGTACCACGTACCACTGCTAGTCATTTTCTTTCCTGTTCCACTCGCAAACGGAGCGAGGGAGAAAGACTGTGTAATAGCCTCTGCACGAGCCCCATTTTCCCTCATCTTTCTTTCGTGGTACTTAAGCGAAATGTACGTTGGCGGCAATAGAATCGTTCTGCACTCGGCCTCGAATGCCGTTCCTCTGAAATTCCGCAACGGTGCCAAACCGAAAGAGCGTCGCATTCCCTCCAGGGACTCCCATTTGAGTTCACGAAGTATCTAGGAAGTACTCGTGTGTTGTTGGAACCTACTGGAAACAAATCTAGCAGCAGGCTTCTGAATTTCTTCGATGTCTGCCTTTAATCCGACCTGATGGGGTTCCCAAAAAAACCGACCAGTGCTCCAGAATGGGACTGACTATAGTTTTATACGTGGTCTCCTTTATAGATGAGCTGCATTTTCCTGGAATTCTGCTAATAAACTGGAATCGACCGTTCGCCTTCCCTACAACGGACAGTATGTACTCATTCCATTTTATATCTCTTTGCAACGTTGCACCTACATACGAGGGCTATCCAAAAAGTACATTACGTTCTGGAATTAAAAATAAATAAAGTATTAGAATTTTTTGTGATATACAGATGAAAGCCACACTTAGATACTACTTTTCTACATAGTTGCAATTTAAATTAAGGCACTTATCGTAGCGATGGACGAGCTTGGAAATTCCTTCGTCGTAAAATTCGGCCGCCTGAGCCTTCAACCACGTGGCGACTGTCTTTTGCGACAGAAAAGGTGTGATTTTTGTGGATATCCCAGAAAGAGGCACTACAATAAACTCTCAAAGGTATTGCCAAACTCTGCACAATCTCAGAAGGGCAATACAAAAAAAGCGCAGGGGAAAGTTGGGCTGAAAGATCTTGCTGATTCACGACAACGCCCGGGCCCACACGGCAAATGCCACTCGTGAAGTTCTCGAATCTTTTAAGTGGGAGTTGTTTCCTCATCCGCCGTACAGTCCCGACCTGGCACCGAGCGACTTCCACTTATTCCCAGCAATGAAGAAGTGGTTGGCTATGCAGCGTTTTGATGACGACGCGCAGCTTCAAGAAGAGGTAACCACGTGGTTCAAGGCGCAGGCGGCCGAATTTTACGACGAAGGAACTTCCAAGCTCGTCCATCGCTACGATAAGTGCCTTAATTTAAATTGCAACTATGTAGAAAAGTAGCATTTAAGTGTGGCTTTCATCTGTATATAATTAAAAAAATTCCATTACTTTATTTATTTTTAATTCCAAAACGTAATGTACTTTGTGGATAGCCCTCGTATTTAACCGATGTGACTGTGTCAAGCGACACGCTACTAATGCTGTATTCGAACGTTACAGAAGTTTTTCCTATTCTTCGGCATTGACTTAGATTTTTCTACATTTAGAGGAAGATGCCTTTCAGCACACGAACTAGAAATTCTAAATCATCTTGTATACTCACACAGTCATTCAAGGACAACAACGTCCTGAACATCATCTCGTCATTAGCAAAAATGGTTCAAATGGCTCTGAGCACTATAGGACTTAACTGCTGAGGTCATCAGACCCCTAGAACCTAGAACTACTTAAACCTAACTAACTTAAGGACATCACACACATTCATGCCCGAGGCAGGAATCGTACCTGCGACCGTAGCGGTCGCGCGGTTCCAGACTGTAGCGCCTAGAACCGCTCCGCCACACCGGCCGCCGCCTCATCAGCAATCAGCCTTAAATTGCTGCTCACCTTGTTTGTCAAATCATTTACGTCTATAGAGAATAATAGTTGTCCAAATAAACTATCGCACCTCGTCACTTTCCCACTACGCCTCCTGATGGCATTGAATCTCGTGATGAGCAGTTTTCTTACTGTTTTGATGCATCGTTATGTATTTACACCTTGCAACCGAGATGCACGATGTTGTTGAACCGTTAATATCATCTACAGTGTATGAATTTCTGCGGGCTTCAGACTAATGAGATAATCGTTTTTTTCTTGAAAAAGAAAATCATATAATTTTATGCACATTTTCAAAAATTAATTGTAATCAGTACAAATTTCTTTGCATAGGAATAAGAAAATTTCTTTGTTTTCTCCTTCAATTTCCTTTGTTCGGTGACAGTTGTAATCGCGAAGATAATGTCTTCAGCCCAAGGGGAGGGATTTTTCGTAAGCATTTCGGTATAGGGACAAAAAGAGGTATAATGCTATTGAGGAGAACATGTCAAGTGCCATAATACGATTTTCCGATTTCTCAGAAACTTCGTTCAGTGGAAGAGAAGCCAAAATAAACAGACACGTGTCTCAGCTTATTCGTATACACTCGACGGCTTCGGAAAAAATGACAGCAAAAGTTTTCGAAGTAATTTACCTACCTTTTAGTACGGGAAAATCTCAGCACAACTGGTGGCATAATTACTAAAATTCGGGCTTCTCATTTTTGCTTACCCGTTATTGGTTTTATTCATTTTGTTTTATTTTTTTCGTTTATGTACCCATATTTCTTATCAAGTTAGAGGGTGCCAGGGGGTTATATTAATTGTAAAGTTATAACTTGCTTTCACAACCAGTGCCATACACTTCCTATACAATATGTTTGTATGGGATTTAAAGGGGTTATAATCATTTTAAATCCTCATATTCTTATATTTCATTCTTGTATCAATTCTTAGTTCTCGTATTTTATTCTTATGATTATTCTTCACGAAGGTATGGTGCCTTCCTTCGGGTGATCCGATGGTACAGACATTCGAACTAAAGAAATTTTGAACATCACGAGCATCGCACGAAGGTAGGTTTGTCAGAACGATGCTTCGCTGTATGAATCTCTCTCGGGAAAGATGTGTCGTTAAAACTGCTGAAGACTTCGCGCTTTGACAATAATTTTCCGGAAAGCCATGCATAAGAGATCACTTCTCCGAAAACTGGCTTTGCGTTGGATTATGAATTAAGTTAAACTACAGGAATTCCGCCGAAAACAATTTCCAAAAAATTTTCCATTCATTTATTGTTTTTTCCTTTTTTTCTTTTCCTTCTTTTTTTAATGGTTTCAACAGACATACAATTAGTACACAAATACGGACAATGTTATTTCAGTATGCGTTGGGAAATACTCGTGCAGTAATCCTCTTCGGACATGGGTAGATAAATGGAAAACAAACATGAAAATAAGAATCAGTATTCGAACATTGGGCGCAGAACTATGAAGCTCTAACACTAGCCACTGTGCCACCGCTTGGACTGCGCTGTTTACTCGAAAACTTTGACCGTCGTTTTCTGAGAAACGGTCCAGGGTTTGCTCATTTTGATCCCTTATCACTGAGTGAAGTTTCTGGGAAATCTGGCTATACCACTTGCCCGTGTTTCCCTGGTCTGTAGAAAATGAGCAATATGCCGAAACTGGTTCTGTCATGAAAACATTTTAGGCGAGTACTGACAGCAATAAACTTTATTGATAGCAGAAGTATACTCACTTCCGTTCTCCCTTAGCATCTCGACATGCATGAACAAATTATCCGCAGACAGATTTCTTTGCAAGCACATTCGAACAAGAACAAATTTATAGAATGCTTTCTAGGACACAATACAAGAAGGAACTGTTGACGACAGGACTATCGGAGAACGACTAAAGATGTTATGAACATAACAGATTTTGGGAGCTGTGCCTTGTACCACATAAATGTGAATTTTAGGTAATGCGATAAACTTCCTGGGAGGAAAAGAACCACAAAGTTCGACTGAATATACGACCTGAAATGGATGGTGAGTCCTGCAACAAATCAATTAGCACTGGCACATTACATTGCACATAACGTGGTATTAACGGCTTCCGTGTTCAAAGTGGCCTTGAAGCAATGCAATGCAAGTATTCACGCGTCACGTTAGAAATAGAGTCATTCTCTAGAATGTTCCAAACTGGAGCCTAATATCATCACAGGCTACCCGGATACGCTGATAATGTGTCTGCTCGTCAGCAACAGGTTTAGCATAGACAATATTTCTCAGATGTCCTCGCAAGTGAAAATGGGCAGCTTATGTGCAGCGATCGAGGTGTGTAGGCAAGAGCGCCTCTCGTTCTGCCCAAGTTGTTGAGGTTTTGAAGAGCAAGAATACGGAAGTGGCCAGGTACTCCATCACGAAAGAGCTACATTACCTGTCGTACTGACGAAGGTACATTCGCCAGCAAAAACGTCAGGTTGTTCTGCAGGAACAACAAAGCGTTGTGTGTCCGCCAATAAGCCCTGCCCAAATATTGGTGCTAAACAGTTTATGAAGCATCGGTTTTACATTTCTCCTCTTTTTTTTTTTTTTTTGGGCATCAGTCTACTGACTGGTTTGATGCGGCCCGCCACGAATTCCTTTCCTGTGCTAACCTCTTCATCTCAGAGTAGCACTTGCAACCTACGTCCTCAATTATTTGCTTGACGTATTCCAATATCTTTCTTCCTCTACAGTTTTTTCCCTCTACAGCCCCCTCTAGTACCATGGAAGTCATTCCCTCATGTCTTAGCAGATGTCCTATTATCTTGTTCCTTCGCCTTATCAGTGTTTTCCACATATTCCTTTCCTCTCCGATTCTGCGCAGAACTTCCTCATTCCTTACCTTATCAGTCCACCTAATTTTCAATATTCGTCTATAGCACCACATCTCAAATGCTTCGATTCTCTTCTGTTCCGGTTTTCCCACCGTCCATGATTCACTACCATACAATGCTGTACTCCAGACGTACATCCTCAGAAATTTCTTCCTCAAATTAAGGCCGGTATTTGATATTAGTAGACTTCTCTTGGCCAGAAATGCCTTTTTTGCCATAGAGAGTCTGCTTTTGATGTCCTCCTTGCTCCGTCCGTCATTGGTTATTTTACTGCCTAGGTAGCAGAATTCCTTAACTTTATTGACTTCGTGACCATCAATCCTGATGTTAAATTTCTCGCTGTTCTCATTTCTACTACTTCTCATTACCTTCGTCTTTCTCCGATTTACTCTCAAACCATACTGTGTACTCATTAGACTGTTCGTTCCGTTCAGCAGATCATTTAATTCTTCTTCACTTTCACTCAGGATAGCAATGTCATCAGCGAATCGAATCATTGATATCCTTTCACCTTGTATTTTAATTCCACTCCTGAACCTTTCTTTTATTTCCATCATTGCTTCCTCGATGTACAGACTGAAGAGTAGTGGCGAAAGGCTACAGCCTTGTCTTACATCCTTCTTAATAAGAGCACTTCGTTCTTGATCGTCCACTCTTATTATTCCCTCTTGGTTGTTGTACATATTGTATATGACCCGTCTCTCCCTATAGCTTACCCCTACTTTTTTCAGAATCTTGAACAGCTTGCACCATTTTATATTGTCGAATACTTTTTCCAGGTCGACAAATCCTATGAACGTGTCTTGATTTTTCTTTAGCCTTGCTTCCATTATTAGCCGTAACGTCAGAATTGCCTCTCTCGTGCCTTTACTTTTCCTAAAGCCAAACTGATCGTCACCTAGCGCATTCTCAATTTTCTTTTCCATTCTTCTGTATATTATTCTTGTAAGCAGCTTCGATGCATGAGCTGTTAAGCTGATTGTGCGATAATTCCCGCACTTGTCAGCTCTTGCCGTCTTCGGAATTGTGTGGATGATGCTTTTCCGAAAGTCAGATGGTATGTCGCCAGACTCATATACTCTACACACCAACGTAAATAGTCGTTTTGTTGCCACTTCCCCTAATGATTTTAGAAATTCTAATGGAATGTTATCTATCCCTTCCGTCTTATTTGACCGTAAGTCCTCCAAAGCTCTTTTAAATTCCGATTCTAATACTGGATCCCCTATCTCTTCTAAATCGACTCCTGTTTCTTCTTCTATCACATCAGACAAATCTTCACCCTCATAGAGGCTTTCAATGTATTCTTTCCACCTATCTGCTCTCTCCTCTGCATTTAACAGTAGAATTCACGTTGCACTCTTAATTTTACCACCGTTGCTTTTAATGTCACCAAAGGTTGTTTTGACTTTCCTGTATGCTGAGTCTGTCCTTCCGACAATCATATCTTTTCGATGTCTTCACATTTTTCCTGCAGCCAATTCGTCTTAGCTTCCCTGCACTTCCTATTATTTCATTCCTCAGCGACTTGTATTTCTGTATTCCTGATTTTCCCGGAACATGTTTGTACTTCCTCCTTTCATTAATCGACTGAAGTATTTCCTCTGTTACCCAGGGTTTTTTCGCAGCTACCTTCTTTGTACCTATGTTTTCCTTCCCAACTTCTGTGATGGCCCTTCTTAGAGATGTCCATTTCTCTTCAACTGTACTGCCTACTGCGCTATTCCTTATTGCTGTATCTATAGAGTTAGAGAACTTCAAACGTATCTCGTCATTCCTTAGACTTCCGTATCTCACTTCTTTGCGTATTGATTCTTCCTGACTAATGTCTTGAACTTCAGCCTACTCTTCATCACTACTATATTGTGATCTGAGTCTATATCTGCTCCTGGGTACGCCTTACAATCCAGTGTGTGATTTCGGAATCTCTGTCTGACCATGATGTAATCTAATTGAAATCTTCCCGCATCTCCCGGCCTTTTCCAAGTATACCTCCTCCTCTTGTGATTCTTGAACAGGGTATTCGCTATTACTAGCTGAAACTTGTTACAGAACTCAATTAGTCTTTCTCCTCTTTCATTCCTTGTCCCAAGCCCATATTCTCCTGTAACCTTTTCTTCTACTCCTTCCCCTACAACTGCATTCCAGTCGCCCATGACTATTAGATTTTCGTCCCCCTTTACATACTGCATTACCCTTTCAATATCCTCATACACTTTCTCTATCTGTTCATCTTCAGCTTGTGACGTCGGCATGTATACCTGAACTATCGTTGTCGGTGTTGGTATGCTGTCGATTCTGATTAGAACAACCCGGTCACTGAACTGTTCACAGTAACAAACCCTCTGCCCTACCTTCCTATTCATAACGAATCCTACACCTGTCATACCACTTTCTGTTACCTACAGATGACGATTATATGAGTTCGTGTTGCCATCTGCCTAGACGAAAAGTACTTCGGCTCGCTCCTGGAATGAATAGCGGGCCATTGTGCTTCGACTTAGCTGAAAACACAAACCTGCAACATAGAGTATAATGTTCCTAATAAGTGTCACTGATGCTGGAAAATACACATTAATTAAACAATAACTTCATGGTATCTAATGCTTATCGTAACTTACCATTACTAATAGCCTTTTGTAGACTCACAGAACATTCAGTTTCCCTAGATTTCCGAAAGTTGTTCACGCTGTACACTTCGCTGGCTGCTAACTTGGGTACAATCATACTCAGTGTCTTCGCAGATATATGTCTGGATCAAGAAATATTTGAGTGATACAATCCAGTAAGTTGTAATGGACGGCGGATGTTTCGCACAAATGAAATAACATTGGCTGTGGCCAAGGCAGCACAAAACAGCAGTGCTAAAAGACTTTTTGCTGACGATTCTATTGTGTACATGCAACTGTCGGTGTTGAACAGTCATAAGGAATTACAGAAAGATTTGGACAAAATTTCCACTTGGTGTAATGAATGGTAGCTTTCTTTAAACATGTATAAACAATGTAATGTCTGTACAATATCTGTATACTAAGCGATAAATAAAGCTGACCAAAGAAAAATTTGGCTTTGGAATTAAATTTCATTGAGAAGAAATAAATGACATTACAATTCTGTCAGAGACAGCAAAGGACTTGGGAGAGTTGTTGAACGGACAGTGTCTTTAAAGAAAAATATAAGATAGACCTCAAGAAAAGTAAAACAAAGGTAATGGAATGTAGTCGACTTAAATCAGACGATGCTGAGGAAATCTGATTAGGAAGAGCGACACTAAAAGTAGCAGATTAGTTTCCTATTTGGCAGCAAAATAACTGATGACGGCCGAAGTAGAGAGGATACAAAATCTAGATTGACAATGGGAAGGAAAGTGTTTCGGGAGAAGAGACATTTGTAAGCATCGAATATAGATTAGTGTTACGAAATCTTTTTGTAGGTTTTGTCTGGAGTGTAACCTTTTACGTAAGTGAAATATGGACGATAAACAGTTCAGACAGGCAGAGAATAGAAGCTTTTGCACTACAGAAGAATTCTGAAGATTATATGGGTAGATCATGTAACTAATGAAGATGTACTAAACAGAATTGGAGAGAAAAGAAACTTATGACTTGACGAATAGAAGGGATCAGTTGATAGGACAGACCCATATCACTGACCTCGATTTGCAGTAGGATTTTGGACCACATGCTGTGCTCGAACATTATGAATCACCTTGAAGAAAATGACTTACTGATACATAATCAACACAGATTCAGGAAACATCGTTCTTGTACAACACAGCTAGCTCTTTATTCCCATGAAGTAATGAGTGCTATCGACAAGAGACCTCAGATCGATTCCATATTCTGAGACTTACAGAATGCTTTTGATACCGTTCTTCACAAGCGACTATTAATCAATTTGCGTGCATGTGGAGTATCATCTCAGTTGTGTGACTGGATTCGTGATTTCCTCCCATAGAGGTCACAGTTCGTAGTGATGGACGATAAATCATCGAGCAGAACAGAAGTGATATCTGGCGTTCCGCAAGATAGTGTCATAGGCCCTCTGCTGTTCCTGACTTATATAAATGATCTAGGTGATAATCTGGGCAGCCGCCTTCGATTGTTTGCAGATGATGCTGTAATTTACCGTCTAATAAAATCATCAGACGATCAATTCCAATTACAAAATGATTAGAGAGAATTTCTGTCTGGTGCGAAAAGTAGCAATTAGCACTAAACAAACAAAATTGCGAGGTCATCCACGTGGGTACTAAACGAAATCCGATAAATTTTGGGTATACAATAAATCGCACAAATCTAAGGGATGTCAATTCGACGAAATACCTAGTAATTCTAATTACAAGCAACTTAAATTGGAAAGACCACATAGATAATATTGTGGGGAAGGCGAAACAAAGATTGCGCTTTGTTGGCAGAACACTCAGAAGATGCGACAAACCCACTAAAGAGACAGTCTATATTACACTTGTCCGTCCTCTGCTGGAATATTGCTGCGCGGTATGGGATCCTTACCAGGTAGAATTGACGGAGGACATCGAAAAAGTGCAAAAAGGGTAGCTCGTTTCGTGTTCGCGCAATAGGAGTGAGTGTGTCACTGATATGATACGCGAGTTGGGGTGGCAGTCACTGAAACAGAGACGGTTTTCTTTGCAGGGAGATCTAATTACTCTCTTCCAAATGCGTAAATGTGATGTTGACCCCCACCTACGTAGGGAGAAATGATCATCATAATAAATTAAGAGAAATCAGAGCTCGAATGGAAAGATTTAGGTGTTCCTTTTTCACACGCGCCATTCGAGAGTGGAATGGTGGAATAGTAGTATGAAAATGGTTTGATGAGCCCTCTGCCAGGTACTTATGTGTGAATTGCAGAGTAACCATGTAGATCTAGATGTAGACACGTTCTCAGACAGGGATAACGAATTTAGTACTGGAGGGAAGTGTGTGTTTGAATTTGGGGGGGGGGGGGGGGTAAGGGGTAGAAGTTGTAGGGTGAGAGCAAGAGATGAATAAACTCAGCATGTTCAAAAGGATGTGGGCTGCAGTAGTTATTCAGAGAGAAACAGGCATGCACAGGATAGCGTGAAGAGATGTATCAAAACCAGTCTTCGGACTGAGGACCACTACGATAAGAAATGTAATATAACGCCTATAACAAAGACCAAGAAGCCGATTGCATCTAATTACGAGATTACTGGCGAACACCTCGAGCGCGTCGCATGGTGTATGTTTTTAGGTGTATTGCTAAGAGCAATGTCAAATGAAACGATAAAGTAAAATCAGTATTAGGGAAGCCGAATGGAAGACGTAGGTCTGTTGGACTTATCTCCCGGGAAAATGCAATGCGACTGTAGAGGATATCGCATACACGTCGCTAATGCTGTTCACGCCATTGGAGAGCTTCTCAAGAAGCCACGATAACAGGCCGGTATACCCTGTACAAATGTGTAAGAGAAATGCAACAGAAATTTACTCCAAAATTGGAATCTTTGGTAGAAAGACGACATAGTTATCACGGAACCCTGTTGGATTAATACTACATAGAGAACACGTTTTCGAACACTGCGCCGCCATTATAGTGCCATAGTCGCATATTTCACGATCAGATGATGAGAAAAACATAAAAGAGACTGGGGAACTTTTAGAGTTTTTCCCTGACTGAATTATCGAATGGAGCAGGAAAGGAAAACGATGCACTGTACAGTGTCTTGTTAAATTCATATGTAGATGTATAATAATATAATTTATTGTTCCTTTTCTCTGTCAGGAATGATCCGATGAAGTTTATTCTCTTACTTAATAGTCACACTGTACACTCCGGGATGAAAAGCATCCGGACACCTAGTAATGAACATTATGCTGGGCGTGTCAACCCTTTGCATTTATGACGGCTTGAATTCTTTTGGAGGCATTGTTTGTGAGGTCTCTGAATATCTGTGCAATAATGACATCACATTCTTCCGCAAGAGACAAAACCAGGGGAGGTAGTGATGTTGGACGCCAAGATCTTGAGCGAAGTCGACTTTCTACCTCAGAGTCGTTCAAGTCGGGACTATGAGTAGGCCAGTCCAATTCAGGAATGTTATTGTCCACTAATCATTACCTGACGGAGATTACTTTGTAGCAGCGTGGTGCACTTTTATGCTCATACAAACAATTATCGTCTCTGAACTGTTCCTCACTGAAGACAGTACACAATCCTGTAAAATGGGTTCATATCATTCAGCATTTAGTGACTTCTTAGGCGCAATTAGAGGACTGTACTCTAACCACCACATTTCGAAAGCTTCTATTCTCTTCTTGTCCAAACTATTTACGGTCCATGTTTCACTTCCATACATGGCTACACTCCATACAAATACTTTCAGAAATGACTTCCTGACACTTAAATCTATACTCGATGTTAACAAATTTCTCTTCTTTAGAAACGCTTTCCTTGCCGTTGCCAGTCTACATTTTATATCCTCTCTACTTCGACCATCATCAGTTATTTTGCTCCCCAAATAGCAAAACTCCTTTACTACTTTAAGTGTCTCATTTCCTGATCTAATTCCCTCAGGAAGTATTGAATAGGATTGGGGAGAAGAGAAGTTTGTGGCACAACTTGACCAGAAGAAGGGATCGGTTGGTAGGACATGTTCTGAGGCATCAAGAAATCACCAATTTAGTATTGGAGGGCAGCATGTAGGGTATAAATCGTAGAGGGAGACCAAGAGATGAACACACTAAGCAGATTCAGAAGGATGTAGGTTGCAGTAGGTACTGGGAGATGAAGAAGCTTGCACAGGATAGAGTAGCATGGAGAGCTGCATTCAGTCTCAGGACTGAAGACCACAACACACAACAACTCTAACCACTCCTAGATCTTAACAGCACCTCCTCCATTCTTCACTGTTGGCACTACACATGATGGGAGATAACGCTCTCCAGGCATTCGCCAGACCCAAACTCTTCCATCGGATTACCATAAGGTGATTCATCACTGCACTCTTTTTATAGTCATACACAGTCTAGTACTGTCATTCTTTACACCACCTGAAGTGTCGCTTAGCACTGCCCACAAAATGGATAGCTTATGAGGAGCTGGTCGACCACTGAATGCCATTCTTTTTAATTCGACACGCAGAATCATTGTGATGAATGCTGATAGTGATTTGGAAAACACTAGTAATTCCATCCGCTGATTTCATTTAATTTTTTACAAGCACCCTCCACTTTGTTCGACCGTGCTTGTCCGCCTGTACATTAAATCTACATGCTCTTGGTTTAACCGTATTATTCCTTCGTATTTGCACATCTAAGTCACATCAGCAATAGTCGACTTTAGAAGTGTTGAAATGTCTATGACTGATTTTTTTCTCAGGTCTACGATGTTGACTGCCCCATTCTGCCCCTACAGCTCCTCTACTCCCAGCACAATATTCCCCGCCTCCTTTTATACTAGCGGGTCCGCCTCACGTGACAACTAGCGTTGCCTTAAACAGGGGTATCGGGATATTTTTGTTCAGGTAGTGTATATTAAAGAGAGGGGAGAAGACTCAGCAAGAGAGAAATGGTGTACTGCTGTAAATCTACCTCATGGTTTGTTACTTGACAGAAGAGACAGAGAGAGAGAGAGAGAGAGAGAGAGAGAGAGAGAGTGAGAGAGGAAGGAACGGACAGTGGAGGGAGAGAGAGAGAGAGGGAAGGGTGGAGACGTCCACGTATAAAGACGGCCAGAAAATCGAGTTAGAAAAGAGGAGCGTTATACGAGTGTTGATGAGTACTGATTGGGTATTACCTTCGACGGATAGTCAGTCAACGGGTTCCTTGGTGTATGAGAGGCAGAACCGATCACCATTTATGTCCCTCGGTGCTTGAGTCAGCAGCCCGCAGCCCCGCCATTCTCTCGGGACCCTGTCCCACATCTCCAGCAACAGATCTGAACATCTGCGCGACCACCACTTTAGTGCATTTCGCGTCTTTGGCGCCTGTAACGGCCCAGAGCGGAAAAGAACTGCCAATGCCGGCTAGAGTGATTGTCAATGAATCTGGGTTGCGCCGCGGTAACAGGTGTACGCTCTCCGGCGGTGCCAATTAGCGATAAAGCGACATTTTCTAGAGAGCTGCAGTTAATCTACTTTGTCCCGGCGCGACCGATGCACGGCAGTCGATGTAGAGCTATGGCACGTGTCCCCTAGCAGCAGTTCACCAATGCAGAAATAATGTGACCGTGTTTCAAAATCGGAGGCCTTCGTTTCTATCGGTTCGCGTCGCGTTCCATTCCTTAACAACAGAGGCATGGCAATGGATATCAAACAGGGACTGTCTCTCTGAGCACGTCGCCGTCGTGACAACTTACTTATTAAACTAAGTTCCAAATCCGGTTCACAGACCGCATGCAACCAAACTTGAATACTGTCATGATCCTGAGGTGTGACTCATTCACAGACACCTGTGCGTTCGTGTGCGCTTTGTGACGAATACCTGTGTGCTACGCAGGCAGTATGAGAAGTTTCTCCTACGTGATGCGTTTACCTGAGGGAGGAATGTCTGAGCAAACTATTGAGATTGACACCTACCTGTTAGCGAAGGGAACTATAAAGCAACGCTGTTTACGGACAGTAAAAAATTGGTAATCTCTGATTACAGCTGGAGTCAGCCGAGTAAAACAAATGAATGGGCGTAACGAAGCTCAAATTAACTGGTATAGTACTGTGACACTGTGCTTCTGTGTGAAAGAAACTGCTGCCAAACACTGGACGCTTCCAGTGACAAACCGTTAAAAATTTGTGGAGACAATATGATGTCCGATTACTAAGACAGCGAGCATATACAGAGGACGATAGATGAAAATCTGAATAGACAGGCCTTCCATTCAAGGCACGGTACATTTCGAGAAAACTTTCTGAAATACATACGGAAACCAACTTACAAACTGAATCTAACAAAGGTCCATAGCTCCGTATTCATCACTCCAATAGATGTTGTGAGTAACCAGAATAACTACAAGGAGGTCATGAACACACTGACACTTTCCGTGGAATGGAAGTGAATTGTACTAAGTGTTTACTTCAACAAGTGCTTAGTGTTTTATCAATGTAGTGATGGAGGTGACTCAAAACTTACTAGACTCGTACTCGAAAGGAGGTCGATACAAATCTATATCCGCTCATCCATGCTCAGTTTCTTCGTGATGTTCGTATATCTTCAAGTAAATATCGGAATGATATCTCGAACGTCACTGCAGTAGTATTCCATATATATCTTTGAATACTGGGTAAGCGATCCTTCGCTGGTGACTTTGAACTACAACTTTTTTAATGCATATCCATTCTTTTGTGTTCATTGTGGTACAATTGTGTGCAAGTTCTGGCAAGAGTACATACATCGTCACTCACAGATTGACCATAGACCAGTTCCAACTGGCCGACTGCTGCGTGCAAGGTAGTACTACGATCGATTTCTTATCGTGGGACACGTGGCCAACATATCGCCAATCTATCCAGCTGCTGTTGCCAGTATTTCAGCACGCTGCCAGAGCCTGCTACAGAAGACTGACAGATTTACGAAGGCGTGCTGAAAAGTAATGCCTACGAATGTTTTATGTGAAAATTAATAAAACGTTTTACATAAAAGAAACGTTATTAACATCTTTATTCTTCATGTCTACACATTAGCAACTCTCTGGCACTAGTGTTAGTCTACACATGGAGCGTCGCCTTCTTCAGCATCACAATGCCATACCATACACGAGCGCTGCTACAACAATCCGACGCCTTGTGTTTTCTGTCATCGATCATCCCTCATACCGTCATGGCCCAATCCTGTTTTCACCCGTTTCCAAAGTATAAATAACACTTTCGAAAACGTCTCTTTGATAGTGATGATACGGTGCAATCAGAGGTAAGGTTGTTGCTCCGTCAACAAAGTCAAAGGTTCTATAGTGATGGTACCAACAAACTGGTCTCACCTTGGACGCAATGTGTTCGTTGCCAGGAGCATATATTGAGAAATAATTATATAGACAAGAAGAATAATGATATAGCATGTTAATAATTTTTGTAGTATTTAAAAAGCTTTAAGAATTTTCACAAAAAGAAATCGGAGGTGTTACTTTTCATTTCGTAGAAAAACCATTGTCTATGTAGAGTACATACTCAGTGTTATTCTCCTAATTTTCCAACCTTACATAATAATTTAGTTTTGTTTATCGTCATCACATCATCTTATTCTTCTTCTTTTCCTTAGTTCCAAGAATTGGGATAACTGCCTATTCTACCAACAAAGATTATTGTTGAGTCCATCTCATTTTGAGCCTACCAGGGTTTTTTTTTCCTCTCGGCCTGTATCTCACCACTTGTTTCATCAGTCTTTGTTCTGGCATCCTACTCGTATGCTCCTTCCAAGCGTCCCTTTGTCTATTGTGTTGTTTATCCCTTCAGCATTCTATTTCTCACTATTTGTTTCACTTCTAATGCAGTCTCGGAATATTCATTGAAACCTCCTTCCAGCTGCCGCTGTTTCACTCTTATTTCTCTTATAAGAACCCAGGTTTCAGTCCAGTACAGTAGAGACATCACAGCCATAGTTTTATAAAACTTTATTTCGTTTCCTTCCTAACTCTGAGATCCTGTAGAGAGATCAACGTATACAAAGTGGTCAGAAACAGTCGGAAAAGCTTTTAATGGCGCTGCGGGGTAGGTTATACTTAGAAATAATTAT
This sequence comes from Schistocerca gregaria, assembly GCF_023897955.1. Classification (NCBI taxonomy): domain Eukaryota; kingdom Metazoa; phylum Arthropoda; class Insecta; order Orthoptera; family Acrididae; genus Schistocerca; species Schistocerca gregaria. Next base: position 1,009,993,338 of record NC_064920.1, on the reverse strand, counting down.
CAAGAAAGAAACTGAATACCTTGCACCGTTTTCGATTTAATTATCACTGAAGTGGGCCAGTTATGTTGCAGGGACCGCAAATTCAAGCAGCCTGCCAGAGCCGGTGTTGCAACGACCTAACTGTCTAACCTCAATGCTAATTAGATAGGAAACGGCGTAACGCATCGAGTATTTTCTTAACAATTATTTCATAGTATAGCCTACCCTGGAACACCCTTACGAGCTTTACAGACTGTCTCTGCCCACCCTGTACACTGAAACTGACGAAGCTTACTGTCAGTACCTCCATTATTCTGATAAAGTAGCCTATTTCGTTTCATTTTTGATGACAGTTTTTAATCTGAGTAGCGCAACTCCTTTAAACGCCATTACCTTTGCCTAGCGTGTACAACTTACGTATTGCATATTGTAATTTATTTTCATCGTCAAACACAATAAATATCATCTGCAAAATGACAGGAGTTCATTGTTTCATACTTATCTGTAACCCAGATTTAATATTTTCGTAAGACACCCCACACGAATGTATTGCATTTATGCTTGCAATGTGTCAAAAACAGCCGTCCGGCTGCCCCATCCACGGTGTCTGACGTCCTTCTCCAAAATGATAAATTCAGTAAGTTCACTTGGACAGTATCATCTGACAGAATCAGTCTCCGAAATACTGCTCTAAACTCCTATGAAACAGGTTTTTATTTTTAACAAACTTAAATGCAAAGAAATCCCTTGATATCGGTCACGTCCCTCGGGCCTCGAAGAGGGCGACTGATGGACGTAGCCGCACACGATTCCTTACTTTCACACAAACCGTGTATTCACCTACAGTAATATGCCTTTCCTCAAAATACTTGCTACTACCTTAATTTTTGTTTGACAGTTGAGCGTGACGTTGCATTGTTCAGATGGTCGCAAATGCTTTTTCTTATTATTTTATTCCCGTACAACCATCTTCTTATAAAATTTGCACTGTGCAAGTACGTGCTGGCATGATCGTGGCCATATGTCAAAACGGTGTCCGGAGAGATCATAGGAAATACAAAGAACTTGACACGCTTCTAGTAAATAACTGATTTACAACTTCAACAAGTTAAATACACAGAACAAAGTATGAAGATTACTGAATGGTTGTATCGAATGAAACTATTATTCCAAGACTGTTTCTTTATTCAGCTGGATTGTTTATGCGTCACAGTTAACTAACTTCAGCTATTTCGTCACATGTAAAACCACCGTCATTCAGAGGCCTGTTTGATGTAGCGTGTTATTTAAGTGATCGTACATAGTGTTCGCCAGACATTAAACGCATATGATTTGTTGCACTTATAGCCGAGTTGCAAAACTCCATCTACATAATGATTACGGCTGTTGGCCTGCTATGAGATATGCAGATATTTTTAATAGCTGGCGAGTATTACCTACACCCGTTAAGAAAAGTTTTGCACCACCCCAATATCGTGCAAATGAGTTGCTATTGTGACTGTTCGATGTCGGTCGGAAGCTTAACCCTGACGTTGTTTGTAAACATGCTCATAGTTACCATGTAACTACCTACGTGTAGAACGCCGCTGTCGCCTGTATTTCAGTTGAAAGTAAAGGAACGCATTGGAGTCGTCTGTGGAACAGTAGAGTGAACATTCATCATGCCATGAAAGACAGTTGCTACCAGTGATCGAGTGCGCACACCAAGTTACGTGCAGAAGGATTGTGAACTAGGAAAGCTGCTCTACGTGTACAGAGGAGTCAAAGCGATGTGGCGCGGACGTTTAATCGGTTCCATTTGACGGACGGTGTTGGGAACTTCACCGCACAGGCCGTCCACTTTCGACAGGTGCGTGGGACAATCGATATCTTCGACTTTTGAGTCAGAGGAACCTTTGTGTTAGTGCTCTAGAACTGAATTCTGCAGTCGAACAGGCTACAGAACGTCAGGTATCGCATCTAACTGTTAGAAGACGACTGAAAGATGTGAACCTTCATTCACCATGGCGTGCACCACAACAAGAGGGACTCCGTGACAGATGGCAAGAAACCATGCAGAATGAACGCCCCAGGATTGCCATTGATTGTCGCTTACAGACGAAACTTCGATCTGTTTGTACCCTGATAATCGCAGATAACGTGTCTGGAGACAATCCGATAATACTGAACGCCTCCAACACAGCGTCCCACATGTGCAAGAAGGTAGTGGTTGAAGTGATGTTGCAGGGTTGCGTTATATGTGACCTCAGTTGCCCCTCATTTCGGCGAGTGATATATCACTGCTCTACGGTCAGGGACGAGATTTTGCAACGAATAGTAGGACCGCATCGCCAATATTTTGGTGACAGTTTCATCTTAATGGACGATAAGTCGCGTGCTCATCGTGCTTGCAGATGCAAGCCCAACATGTTCCCTGGACATCAACGTAGCCGAATATGTATAGGATCGATTGAAATGAGCTGTTCGTGGGCGTCTATAACGACCACGCACTCTGCATGAGTTACACAGAATCACCATAGAAAAGCGGGGCAATTTGGATCAGGGCTGGCTTAATAATCTCATCGATGGGATGCGACGACAGATTCAAGCATGCATCCTAGCATGGGAACGTTCCACCACGTACAGTCGTTGCTCAAGAAGGCTGCGAAACACCCCCCCCCCCCCCCCCCTCCCAAAGGGCATCAGATTATAAGAGTATTTTGTAATATTTGTTTCTATTTGGTGATACAGACACACTGTACATGAATATAAACGTTCAACTCAGAACCAGTTTTTGTTTTTCGTTTCATGAATTTCGAAGTAAAGGGGTGGCGTAAAATTTTTATGAAACTTTATATAATCTCTGAACCAACTTGTTTAATCACACTGATGTTCACAGTTGATGGTTGGAGTGCTGACACATTATCTGCGAATCCAGTAATGCTGGCAACTGATGTGTTATGCATGGGGATCCTATCCACCTGCACCGCATCAAAACAGCCTGAATATGACGCAATGAAGCGTCGATACTGATAGAGACAAAATAAAATAAAGTCATAAGGACGGCTGTAGGTGATTTTATTTTTTGTCAAGATAGTAAACGGCTTTCGTCTCAGAGACGTCCTGCTAAAGATGGACACACAAAAGCTCTCCAATGAGGGGTGGCCACTGAACCCCTTTCCCCTTCCCCCTATGTCTGGACGTCGTTTCACCTAGGATTCGCTACGTGTTGAAGACACTCACCACAGCACTCCTCGAACACCCGCCAAGATGTAAGTTTCCGAAATGCTCATGCCGAGCCTCCGGGCCATTACAATCTGCCCTCGGTCAAACTGAGATAGAGCGCGCATCTTCCCCATTCTACCCACAGACAACACGCTCACTGATGCTACATGCACGGTATATGCCTCTGACTAGCAGTCATTTCTCGCCAGGTGACACTGCAATCGCCTGGCTGCATTTATATCGATAGTGGGTAGGTGGTTATAATGTTATGGCTGATCAGTGTTATATTCAGAAGAATAGAGCAGAATAGGTAATCCCGTATGGACAAATGTAGTTCGTCAGTACAAGTGTTGCACATCTCATGATCATTTGATGAGACACAAAATGAATGCTACAAAACGTTTGGGAGAGAGAGAAAGAGAGAGAGAGAGAGAGAGAGAGAGAGAGAGAGAGAGAGAGAGAGAGAGAGAGAGATAGAGATAGAGATAGAGAGGTGTTCCAAGACGTTACTGTTCACATATGGTCTGATATGAAACGAGAAACGATACTACCATCCACACGAGCAAATGGATTTGAGCAGATCATAAAAGAATACTGAACTCTTGCTGCAAATCAGACAAGCAAGTGACACAGGAGTTATTCTAAGCATGACTGGAAAATGTACATGTAATGGATGAAACCTAAGTGAAATGTGAGTGAAAGGCATAACTAAATCCTGCAGCATGCAGCGATTTCGCCCATTTATGCCAAGCACATTGCTGAGACCACAGTACAGGCGCCTCCATCCACACAATACACGAAGCAGCGCCAGAGTGCTCCTTTCTCTTCCGGACCTGTGAATCCGAACCGAATTTTGACTATCAGTGCTCTAATTTTCCTCTCACAGCTTGAAATCCCTGAAGCAAGCGATACTTGCGACGCTAGAAGTCACAAAGGTAACAAGTGCTCGCTAGTCAAACGCGGTAACCACACAAGAAAACAAACGACAAGGGTGGGGACGTATGGCGTACAATATGGAACAGTGAGACGCGCACTGCGCTTACGTGTTTCGTTATGGAGGGTCCGGTTATAAGTACATAACATATTGGAAAACAGCCTTGCGAGAGGTATGGTGTAATTTGATAAACGCACTGTACTGTAGAACCACGCATGAAGTAAAACTCTGGTATGCAATACTTAAGGACAAAAGTAACTTACACAGCGATGTGTTGCTGCCAAGTAAAATGGCTCCATAAAACTTAGACTATACACAGAGAGAACTGCTACAGCTTGGTACGAACGTTAAGTCAGGTATATACGCAATGAGACGAACAGAAGTCACACTTTTAATTACACACCTGGAAATTGAAATAAGAACACCGTGAATTCATTGTCCCAGGAAGGGGAAACTTTATTGACACATTCCTGGGGTCAGATACATCACATGATCACACTGACAGAACCACAGGCACATAGACACGGGCAACAGAGCATGCACAATGTCGGCACTAGTACAGTGTATATCCACCTTTCGCAGCAATGCAGGCTGCTATTCTCCCATGGAGACGATCCTAGAGATGCTGGGTGTAGTCCTGTGGAACGGCTTGCCATGCCATTTCCACCTGGCGCCTCAGATGGACCAGCTTTCGTGCTGGACGTGCAGACCGCGTGAGACGACGCTTCATCCAGTCCCAAACATGATCAATGGGGGACGGATCCGGAGATCTTGCTGGCTAGGGTAGTTGACTTACACCTTCTAGAGCACGTTGGCTGGCACGGGATACATGGGACGTGCATTGTCCTGTTGGAACAGCAAGTTCCCTTGCCGGTCTAGGAATGGTAGAACGATGGGTTCGATGACGGTTTGGATGTACCGTGCACTATTCAGTGTCCCCTCGACGATCATCAGAGGTGTACGGCCAGTATAGGAGATCGCTCCCCACACCATGATGCCGGGTGTTGGCCCTGTGTGCCTCGGTCGTATGCAGTCATGATTGTGGCGCTCACCTGCACGGCGCCAAACACGCATACGACCATCATTGGCACCAAGGCAGAAGCGACTCTCATCGCTGAAGACGACACGTCTCCATTCGTCCCTCCATTCACGCCTGTCGCGACACCACTGGAGGCGGGCTGCACGATGTTGGGGCGTGAGCGGAAGACGGCCTAACGGTGTGCGGGACCGTAGCCCAGCTTCATGGAGACGATTGCGAATGGTCCTCGCCGATACCCCAGGATCAACAGTGTCCCTAATTTGCTGGGAAGTGGCGGTGCGGTCCCCTACGGCACTGCGTAGGATCCTACGGTCTTGGCGTGCATCCGTGCGTCGCTGCGGTCCTGTCCCAGGTCGTCGGGCACGTGCACCTCCCGCCAACCACTGGCGACAACATCGATGTACTGTGGAGACCTCACGCCCCACGTGTTGAGCAATTCGGCGGTACGTCCACCCGGCCTCCCGCATGCCCATTACACGCCCTCGCTCAAAGTCCGTCAACTGCACATACGGTTCACGTCCACGCTGTCGCGGCATGCTACCAGTGTTAAAGACTGCGATGGAGCTCCGTATGCCACGGCAAACTGGCTGACACTGACGGCGGCGGTGCACAAATGCTGCGCAGCTAGCGCCATTCGACGGCCTAAACACCGCGGTTCCTGGTGTGTCCGCTGTGCCGTGCGTGTGATCATTGCTTGTACAGCCCTCTCGCAGTGTCTGGAGCAAGTATGGTGGGTCTGACACACCGGTGTCAATGTGTTCTTTTTTCCATTTCCAGGACTGTTAGAAACAGTAATTACACTAAAGTCACCACGATTCATGATGGTCCCCTGGCCATTACAAACAGCGGAACAGGGTTTTTGGCAAGCCGCACAAAGTGAAGGAAAGTGACCGGGAACTGTACCGTGTTCAAACATTTGGAGGTCAGTATGCCCATGCAACATTATGACTTCCTACAAGGAAGAATCTGGGATTTTTCTCTGCCTCGTGATGACTGGGTGTTGTGTGATGTCATTAGGTTAGTTAGGTTTAAGTAGTTCTAAGCTCTATGGGACTGATGACCATAGCTGTTAAGTCCCATAGTGCTCAGAGCCATTTGAACCATTTTTGAAGAATCCGGGCTACAAAATCAGAGTGTTGGACAGTGCCGGAATTGCCCTCATAAGGCGAGAGGTGGGAACAGGAAATACACCCAGGTACACTGTAGTGGTGCAAGTGTTATTGTGTGGTGAGGCCTAATGTTGCATGGGAGTACTGACTTCCAAATCTTTGAAAACGGTACACTCACTGATCAATGTTATTGTGACCCTGTACTACTTCCCCGTGTGCGGTTTTTTAAGGGTGTATTCAGCCCTGGTTAATTTTTTGGATGATAGTGCCCGACCACATCGAATATCGCAGGCAGGCGAGCTCTTAGAACGAGAGGTTAGTCATCATCAATGATAAGATCCGTTACAGTTATAATTTTTTTATTTCATAAAACTGAAGTACAATCCGGTTTCGGGCCTCGTGTGCCATCTATAGGTGCATTTGTAAAGTTGTAAATAAATAATGACACTTATCCAAAGAAAGCTCAACTTATTCAAAAACTCTTTAGAAAAAAAATCCAAGTACGTATATTAAATTCGAGTCATAGAAGCGAATGGCAGAGGTCAAAATAGGTTAAAATAGTGGATTCCCGATACAGGGCATAAAACAGGAGACCCTCTCATTTCTCAGGACTGACGGAAAGCCTCTCACAGACCAGAGCCTACATAAAAATAAATCTGCCCCTTATTTAAAAGAACTGAAAAACCATAAATAGAATCCTAGTATTATCTATTATACGGCCCTCTATTCCATAATTCCCATTCCAATTCTTACAAAGATCTGTTCTTAATAACTTTCCAAACATGGATCCTGCAAGGGATCGTAGGCCCTTACTATAACTTTGCAGTCGGCAAAGGTCGATAGGGCGAACAATCGATTGTGACGTGTTGCAAGAGCGAGTGCAGATGCGCCAGAGTGGTTGGCGGGAATGGTGTGTGTGTGTGTGTGTGTGTGTGTGTGTGTGTGTGTGTGTGTGTGGATGCCAGTAATGGAATGCAGGGTTTTTAACAGAGAAGGGTGTCACCATCGCCGCGGTTAGCCCCTAAATAATAAATAAATACCGGGAAAGTGATGAAGTATCTTTATGAAAGTGATCAGTGACGTAGTTTCGCGTCTACGGTGCCGGCCTAACCTTGGATTGCAGTGTTGGATGCAGTGATAGATTAGCGTGTGACGATAATGGCAAATGAAGAAAGCCTAAGCTGAGATTAGCCGTAATTAGATATGTATGACGAAGGCAGTGGCTGTCTCCTTTTTGTGTTTTGAGAAGAATATAAGTTCGTAGTTAGTAAAACTCTGTTGGTGTTCCTTGTTACCATACATTCAGTATTATAGTATTGAACAGGATGAACTGGAAAGTAACAACTTCCGTAACAGCCAATTCCGATTACTAGCCCCATTAGGTTCACGGCCATGTTAATAATAAATATTGGGCTGCTATTCGATCAGATCAGGCCGGGAAAAAAACGGAGGTGTTACAATCCGCATAAAGTTAGATATGAGGTCTTTCAAACAGAGAAATGCACAAAGAAGGGGATTTGTAGCCTGTGCACTTACAGGCGTGTGTGACTGGACACTGGCCCCTGAGTAAAGGTTGTGCCTCATTAGTGCTGCATACACAACCATAAGGCCCGTGCCAAGAACGCATTGAAGTTGAAATGCCGGCGAGAGAAGCCTTGTAGCCGTAGCGTAGGCCAGTGCACTGCTCGCGCGAACTGACGGTCAAGATCTGATGTATTGTAACCGTTATCATCGTGTCTAAGAACTCAAAGACTTACGTCAACTAAAATGGAAGCTAACTACACTCATGTGCCAGAGAGGCACTAATATTATACTTTACAGTGTGCGCTGTAAACGAACAATGGGCCTGTAACCAAGTAAATGGACTTGGCTCTTATTATACCACTCAAGAAATCATACAGCATGCTACGGGAGCATAGTCCAAATTGTCACTAATTTGTACCCATTCTGAATTGTTGATACATGCCCATATCATTAAAATCGATATGCAGCAGGATTTTGAAGGATACATTGTGTTCGAATGTTATGAGTTACCTCGAGGAGAACGGTTTACACAGTCTATATGGATTTAGAAAACATCGTTCTTGTGAAGCACACACGAAGTTTTGAGTGCTAGTGACTAGGGATTTCAAATTGATTCCGTATTTCTAGATTTCCAGAAGGGTTTTGACACTACCACGCAAGAGGCTTGTAGCAAAATTGCAGGCTATGGAACATCAGTGACTGAGTTCGTAATTTCTTGTCAGAGAATTCACAGTTCGTAGTAACTGACACAACGTCATAGAGTGAGGCAGAATCATTTCTGGCGTTCCCCAAGGTAGTGTTATAGGCCCACTGCTGCTCCTTATCTATATAAACGAGTTGCGAGACAATCTGAGCAGCCGTCTTAGGTTGTTTTCAGGTGATGCTGTCGTTTATCGTCCAGTAAACTCATCAGAAGATCAAAGCAAGTTGCAAAACGATTTAGAAAAGATATCTGTATTTCAGTTACACAATAAATCAGTCAAATCCTAAAGCCGTAAATTCAACTAATACCTAGGGAATACAATTAAAAACAACTTATTTTGTACAGAACACAATGAAATGTGGGAAAGGCAAACAAAGTCAGCGTTTTATTGGCAGAACACTTAGAAAATGTGAGAGACTGCTTACACTACGGTGTCCGTACTTTTTTGGATTACTGCTACTCCGTCTGGCATCCTTGCATGACAGGATTAACGGAGTGCATGGAGAAAGTTCAAAGAAGAACAGCACGTTTTGCATTATCACAAAACAGTAGAGAGAGTGTAACTGACATGATGAAGGATTTGGGATGAACATCATTAGGACAAAGGCGTTCGGCGGAGCTTATCACGAAATTTCAATCACCAACTTTCTCCTCCGAATGCGAAAATATTTTTTTGACGCAGACCTATATAGAGAGAAACGATCATCGTAATAAAATAAGGGAATTCAGAGATCTCAAGCAAAGATATAGGTGTTCGTTTTCCCGCGCGCTGTTCGAGATTGGAGTAATAGAGAATTATTGTGAAGGTGGTTCGATGAACCCTCTGCCAGGCATTTAAGTGTGGTTGGGGGAGTAACCATGTAGATGTAGATCTAGATAAACTAAAGCAAAGGAGAACAAACTTGTAGGGCACATTATAACCTACCAACAACATAGACGAAGCAGCTAAAAAATTACAGCAATACTGATCACAGTAATTCTAACCATTACAACAAAAACCAAAATGAAAATTTTTAAGGATTACTGCACGCAGAAACAATAGCCATATCAATGAATACCAAATAATAAAAATCAGTGATAAAATACAAAGTAACCTCACACACACCAGATCAAAAGTAAAGCTTCAGGGTGAAATATCGAAAGCATTCAACATGAAAACAGGTGTATGGCAAGATGATGGCCTGTCTCCATTCCTTTTTACCTGTGTACTCGAGAAAATAGTAAGAGAATGGAAACAAAAACTAAAAGAAGACAAGCTATCACCAGTCAGACTGGGAACTAAAAGCAAAGGTACTAAAATTCACTGTTTAGCATTTGTGGATGATTTTGCCATTCTTTCTGAAAACCTAACAAATGCTGGGATACATATAAATCTCTTAGTAGAAATAGCCAACAAAGCAGGTTTAAGAATTCTGTAAAAAAACAAAATTGATGACAAATATTTAAAAAAATGCCCCGGAATCCCTGGTAACAGATATTGGCCAGATAAAGAGGGTTAATAAATTTAAATATTTGGGAGCAATTATCCAAGAAAATGGCTTAGAAAAATTCGCTGTAGAAGAAAGAGTACATAAAATGGAGAGAGCTTATGGCATAACTGTGTATGTCTACAACAAAAGGTGTCTGCCTAATAATTTGAAGCACTACAACACATTAGTAAAACCAGAATGTCTTTATGCAAGTGAATGTTTAGTACTGAACTAGAAATTACACAAACTTGAAGTCCTAGAAAGAAAAATCATTCGAAAAATACTTGGACCACCAAAAAATACATAGGTATGGAAATTAAGAAGCAATGAAGAAGTCTATCGCAACATGATGTTCTTGTTGTTGTTGTTGTGGTCTTCAGTCCCGAGACTGGTTTGATGCAGCTCTCCTTGCTACTCTATCCCGTGTAAGCTTCTTCATCTCCCAGTAACTACTGCAATCTACGTTCTTCTGAATCTGTTTAGTGTATTCATCACTTGGTCTCCCTCAACGATTTTTACCCTCCACGCTGCCCTCCAATACTAAATTGGTGATCCCTTGATGCCTCAGAACATGCCCCACCAACCGATCCTTTCTTCTAGTCAAGTTGTGCCACAAATTTATCTTCTCTCTAATTCTATTCAATACCTCCTCATTAGTTATGTGATCTACCCGTCTAATCTTCAGCATTCTTCTGTAGCACCACATTTCGAAAGCTGCTATTCTCTTCTTGTCCAAACTATTTATCGTCCATGTTTCACTTCCATACATGGTTACACTCCATACAAACACTTTCAGAAACGACATCCTGGCACTTAAATCTATACTCGATGTTAACAAATTTTTCTTCTTCAGTAACGCTTTCCTTGCCATAGAAAACATAAATGAAACACTACAAAAGCAGTGACTGCTATTTTTTGGACACTTATACAGAATGAACGGCAACAGGTCAACCAAACAGATTTTTAAGTATCTTTGGGACAAGAAGTCAACAATAGCCTGGATTCAAGAACTTAGGAAAGATTTGAAAAGAAACAACATAAGTGAAAAAGATGCAACAGAAAGAGAGAGTTTCAAAAGGAAAGTGTTAAAAAAGGAAGGATTCCAAGGCAAGAGGGAGAAGACGACAGGGTCAAAATGGTCCGAGGAGAGAAAAAGGATACATAGTAAAAAGATGAAAGAATACTGGAGGAAAAAGAAAGAGCAACAAAGAAGGAAGCATTGAAATTGGTGCGTCGTCCTTAAATGAGACAAACGAAGAAAGAAAGAAAAAAATAAAGAAAGAAGAAGAAAGCAAACTCCCACATGGAGCCCGTAACTGTGCTGCAGCCCAAAGGGTACAAACCTACATCTACATCTACACCTATATACATACTCCGAAATCCACTATACGATGCGTGGCGGAGTGTACCTCGTACCACAACTAGCATTTTCTCTCCCTGTTCCACTCCCAAACACAACGAGGAAAAAATGACTGCCTATATGCCTCTGTACGAATCCTAATCTCTCTTATCTTATCTTTGTGGTCTTTCCGCGAAATATAAGTTGGCAGCAGTAAAATTGTACTCTTCCTCCCCCCCCCCCCCCACCCCCTTTTGCCTCTCCGCCGATGTTTGGCGAATGGGCTACCTGTTCCCCCGACTTATATCCCCTCGATCAGTTGTGGGTTCCGCTGGTGAGACTTATCACAGCACATCCATGTGCAGTACCGGCCATGTAGTAGTTGTCTACCCCGCTTGTGGAGGAGTGGAACGCCCTACCACAGAAAATCTACAACTGCCTTGTAGCTAGCATGAGAGGACGTTACAGAGCATTTATTTCCACATGTCGTGGCCTATTAGGAATCATGTCCCACCGTTTGTAGTGCGTTGGGAAATATCATGAATTGAGGTGGCTTTAGTGTAATTACCTTTGTATTGTCTTTAATAAAAGTATCATTTCTGATCGTGTCATTGCGTATTTGTTTCAGTTACCTTTTATATGCTGTAGCAGTCGTTTGTGTGTATGGTGCAGTGAAGCGCAGTCCGAATGCTCACAACGTAAGTGAGGTCGGCGGTGGAGCAGACGGGACAGTGGCAGTTTCTTTGTGGGAGAAGCAGTTCTTATCACGGCACGGTGGGAGGAGATGTCCTTGCGCCGTGTGAGGACCGGGGGCTGGAAAGTGGGTTAGTCGGCAGTCCTCGTCAGGCGACGCGACGCCCCGGCCCCCTGGGGACAAAGCGGGCCGCGGCCGTCAGCCGAGCGGCGCGAGCCGTGGCTGGCTCGTTAGCTGCACCAGCCACTCAGCGCCACAAGAACAGTGGTTCCCATCAAGACTGCAACTGACGCGAGTTCAATGAGCACTCAGGTCAGATAATTAGTCCCCCCATTCCCAAGGATACAACACACGTACACTATATAAAATCGCCCCTATGCCTTTTTTTGTTTTGTTTTACTATACAGTTGTGTGGAGATAGCAGCGATTGGTTTACTTATAAACAATTATTCAAAATGACAGTCACAATTGCATTATCTATTTTGTCGCCAACCGGTTTCAACCCACGATGGGGTCATCTTCAGGGCAATTTACACTAGTTGGTCGCTTGCTGGAGTCGTAACCCTGCCTGTGAACGGTTGGTAACTATGCACAGGCAGGATGACGGCCCCAGATCAACCGAAATGCTTTTTTGGATACGTGGATGACACCTTTGTCATATGGCCCCACGGGATGGAAAGTCTCAATGTTTTCTTGCACCCCTAAACTCACGCCACCCTAACATTAAATTCACCATGGAACTGGAGAAAGAAGAACTACCCCCTTTCCTAGATGTAGTAGTTAGGAGGAAGGGAGACGGTATTTTCAGTCGCGGTGTGTACCACAAACACACTCATACCAACTTGTACCTGCAGGCCAGCAGTTGCCACAGCCCGGCACAGAAAAACGGTGTACTTAGAACACTGGTACACCGGGCACGAACTGTGTGAGATCCGGATAATTTGGCGACGGAGATGGAACATCTACAATCCCTATTCTACAAAAATTGGTACTCTTCTCGAGATCTCCAAAGGGCAAGGCGATGCGCCCTGTTTCCCCACGAAACGTCCCTGAACAGATACAAGAAGAAACGCAAAAAGTTGCACATTCGCCATAAGTTGGGCCGATATCTGCCAAAATCAGCAGAATTCTTCCCAAACATAACACTAAAACCGTGTTCCATCCACCCAACAAGATCAACGCTCTGCTCGGGAGTATGAAGGATGACCTGCGTCTACCGAAGCCGGGCGTTTACCACGTACCGTGTGAATGTGGTATGGAATACAACGGTCAGACGATCAGGACCGTTGAAATCAGGTGAAAAAAGTACCAAACGCACACAAGACTGAGACAGGCAACCAATTTAGCGATTGCCAAAGATTGTTTAGAACTCAAACATTCTATGAAGTATAATAATGCCAAGATTTTAACACAAACATCGAGATATTGGGACAGCCTCATCAAAGAATCTGTTGAGATTAAGGTTGCGGAGAATCTCAGTAACCGGGACACCGGTTTCCAGCTGAGCTCGGCCTGGAACCCAACACTCCATCTTCTGAAGACACAACGTAGACAACATCCAGACCCCAAGGGACACCAGTATAAGGATGGAATTAGAGATGAGAGCCCAGAACATGTAACTAAGGACCTACATGAAATGGCACCTCAGACAACAGAAAAAGTATCTGAGAACGCTCTTCTGAGTCTCGAGCGACGATCTGAACCCAATCGGCCTGAAAATGACTATGCAGCTGCTCTTGAGGGGTAAGAACGTCGGACGGAAAGCCTAAACAGACACAGCACGGTAACAGAACGACCTAATTCACAGAAGGACTCAAACGACGACAATCGGAGGATAAAACGTCTAGCACAGCTTGGACGCCAATCAGAAGATAGCTATACTGACAAAGTACGCCCACAGCGTTCGGAACAGCCGCGGCTAGAAGAAAATGCTACACCCGCTGCTATTGGTCGGTGCAAACCATGGACAGAGCGCGGAACGCCGTGAGGACGGCAGAGGGAACGCCTAACGCTACGTAGGCATAAATACCGGACTCGTTCCACACTGGAATCTGTATCAGACAGCACCCGAAGAAGGCTGCGAGTCACGCAGTTGAAATATCGTGCAGGAAAGACGCGAATAACTGGCAGAAACACGATTAATCAACATGACACACAATAACTTTCCTACAAAAAGGTCCCATTCATTTCATCTATAGGACTACTAGTCTGCGACTAGTGACCGAGAGGATACGAAAATTTCGAACGTGGTTTTTGAAGGCGTACGAAGTTTGCATAGAACTCTTTTAAATTTAACTTCATTTATTATTAACATTGATGGAGTAATTTCATATACTGTCTCGTTCTACAACCAAGGACATCGATTCCTCAATTTGGTCCTACGGAACTAGACGTCTAAATACATAAAAAAAATAAAAATGGGTCTCATGATAGTTTTGTGAACAATTTCCTTTGCAGAGTGATTTTTTTTTTGTAGTATACTACCAACGGCCGGTCGGAGTGGCCGAGCGGTTCTAGGCGCTACGGTCTGGAACCGCGCGACCGCTACGACCGCAGGTTCGAATCCTGCCTCGGGCATGGATGTTTGTGATGTCCTTAGGTTAGTTAGGTTTGGGTAGTTCTAAGTTCTAGGGGACTGATGACCTTAGTAGTTAAGTCCCATAGTGCTCAGAGCCATTTGAACCATTTATACTACCAACGACTTGATGTTCGCCACCTGCTTTACCTTCGACCGAGCCTACGTGATCATTAAATTTCCTGTTCCTACAAATAGTTATACCCACGTCTTTGTATGAGTTCACTGATTCCATCCTGTGACTCACTGAGTTTGTAGTCATAGGATACTATGAACATTAAACAGTGTTGCCAATCTTCGCACCGCTTTGATTTCTTAACGCGGTTGCACAGTCTCCTAAAAGTCTGAGAACCCTATTAATATTGGCAACCAAGTCACCAATATACTACAAGTCTGAGGATCATATTAATATTTGCAACCAGGTCACCAATATACTACATGAGTAGCAAGGTTCCAACCACACTTCTCTGGATCAAGGCTGTAGTAACTTCTTCATCCGTCGATGACTCTCCATTCAAAGTAACAAACTGCCTCCTCCCTCCCAAGAGATCTCTCCACATACCGTACTCTCTGTATTTCCTATTAGCACTTGAGATGTAGGCTGAGTGCCGGGCTTTCTCGGATGATGCGTGCAGGAAACACTTCGCTATTTGCACGCCGTTACATAAGTGAGCACACGGACATCGCGAAACCTTGCCTGTCGGCTCTGTGGAGGCGTCCGTGTGTTTGGCTGAGTCACGGCGGAGGATACCGGGGGGATGACTCGCAGCCCCCCTGCTTTATCTTTCTCCACATCCCAAGAACGGCCGAAGTGCTCGAAGCGGTGGGTCACTTCTCGCACGAAATAGAACGAGGTCTCTGTCGACGCTGGCCTCGGCATTTGCGTAGATCAGCTCCGAATGAAAGGACAGATAGCAGAGGGATTTATTAGACTGCTTTTGGTGAAGGAAGCCAACACCTAAACACTTCTAAAGAGCGGGCCGCCACAACAATGCACTGAAAACTCATTTCCTGCTTCCGGTGTGCGGTTTCTTACGGTAGCCGATGAAAGGCGGTTTTCAGTCGCTTAACCCGGCTGGGACAAAACCTATTTATGAGTGCAGTACTGAATAAACAGTGTTAACATACAAGGTAACTGGTATGTGTATTGTGTGTTGAAATGTCAGACTTCAAAAGCGCTATTATAGCAGCGTAACCATTTGTTAAGGTGAAAAAAGTAGAAATGTGTGTGTGAGGGATTTACCAGCACTCTATGGCATACACAGATACTAGTGCCTGTAGTCGTGGAACGGTGCAGCATTATTTCTCTGAGTAGCTGAAGGCTATCATAAGATCCTCTTACAACGTTTCACCGAACAGGTACAATTACTGTTGCGCTCAGAGTCTGTAGACCACATATTTTATCTGATTTGTGAGACGTGATATCGAAGTAAACTAAATGTGAACTGACAGCGATCTGTTCAGTATTGGAGAACGAATTTTTGTCACTTAGTAACTCTTCAACTCAACGAGAATAAATAATTTTCTTTATATGAATTTCTCTTGTGTGCACTACTTGTCGAGTGGCTGTCCGTGAAATAACGGAAAAAGTGAACAAATACACTAAAAGTAAAATTACAGAAACAAGGAGGAAAATCAGACGAAAGAGAAAGAAATAACATTCTATCTTTCTGTATTCGCCTTCGACATGTGGAGGATTTACTTTCGATATCCCTCACTGTATGCTGATACGAATATTCCGAGATTTCCAGGAAGCAAGCGCCGAATAGAAAACCATTGTTGAAAACCTCGGGGTGCCTAAGCCACAATTACTAGAGTGTCGTCTAACCGACATTGCTAGTTCTAGCTTTGACGCAGGATCAGGAAAATTAGAGAAGTCGAAATAAACAATAATTAGACAAAAATATTTGCACCTGACGAGACGCACTTTTACACAGTGCACAAGTGTTCGGCTTGCATCCATATTTAATTTCTTTGTTCGAATTCTAAATTACGTTAGGAGAATGCGAGTATGAAGCCATGACAGCTTGTAATCTCAAGGAGTTACGCAAGTGGGCTAACACTCCATCGACATGAAACAGAATTCTAATCCTCCTTCTTACAATTTTTTTTTGTTATTGGCCACCAGGATGTTGGAGACATACTGTTTCTTTGAAGAATGCGTCTGGGGGAAGCCCATTTGAATTATGTGACAGGGTGTCTTGACTGAGATTCTACTTTCTCCTAAATCATTCCCTTAGAATGAAAGAATTGTTTAAAAAAAGTCTTTCTCACAGATTTCTCCACCATCTAACGGCATTTCATCAATGATTCCGCTGTTGGCGTTAACCACTATCAACGACAGATGAAAACAAAAACTAAGCACATAGTGAATGGTATGCATTATTTTAGGAACGTTTATCTAAAAAGACAAAAAGCACTCCAAACTTTCACTTTTCCATTGACGTATTTGTAAGTAGCGCTGATAAGTAATTGAAATAAGGATGACATATGAAAATAGTTTACTCTTTGTAAAATCAGATATAGTTTTAGTAATATTCAGAAATGTTTTCTTCAAGGAATTCGAAAAATGATATTTCTTTCTTTTTTCAATCCCACTAGTGAAAATCAAATTCTTAGCACCAAGCTGCTTCTTTTTTAGAGAGCTAATCATTCTTTGGTTCATAAAGTTCTAAGGCAGATGTGTTTGCAGAACTAATCACAGGAAAATATTCCGACCGTTTTTCAAGACAAAAATTCTGCTCGTTTCCACGTCCGAGCAAAACAGCCGTGGCAGCTTTAGTGGGTACCTTTATTTTAAATGATAATATTGGATTTTTGAGCAATAACAATAACGATTAAAAATTCAGGCTACAACTTTTTGCTATAACTCTTTTCTCAAACTGTCGTAGACACTGTTTCTTTGCAATGTACGGGATGTGAGGATCTGATCTACGTTGATATTGAAAAGAAATGATAAAATTTAAGTTCTTATTTCCAGGTGACAATAGTACGCAAAGCTATTCTTATGCCGTGGGTGGCTGAAACAGTATCCACCCCCTTCTCTCTTTGTAGCCATACGCCTAGCTGCCTACGTCCGAAATAAGTATGCTTCCATTCAGTGAGAGCCGTCCTTTATTTTACGGAGCATCCAGAAATTGCAGGCATGAAAATTACTATATTTCACAAGTAATACATTCCGTTATTAATTCTGATTTCACGATTTCCGTACATTCTCACCCATGATACAGAGATATTTGTTGTACTTTTTTAACTGATCCTCAGAAGGAAATTTTGAAGGGTAGGTGGAGGAAGGTTAGTATTTAAGTTCCCGTGATTAAAGCTGAAGCACGAGACTGGAGTCAAAAGGAGGAGGAAACCCAGTTCGGTGGAGTACAAAAACAGTTCCTTTAATGGCATACGCAAAGAAACGAATAAATGAATAAATGTAAATGTCACGCTAACCTCGACAGATGGATTTTTTGAATATTATTTTTAGGGTATATTGCGATATTAAAAATGATACGTAGGTCATGCTGAACATTATTGGAATGTTAATTACGCACCAAAGGAAACAACAGTAGTTTGAAATGTGTTGGATGTTATTGTAACGGAGTTTCGAAGGGCAGTAACTGCGTAAGAAGCAAGTACAAGGACACTGAGACAGGAGGTGGACCGTGAAATAAAGCTGTGAACCAAGTCGTGAAGGTCTGCATAACTGCTATATTTTCGCACCAAGTACCTCACAAGGCTAAGTCCTACGTTCACAGTCCTTGTAATCTGACCGCTGAAGACGCGGAAGCGATGCAACGTCCGTCATTAGTGAGGGAAGCGTGGAGAAGCCGTCGTCATTCCACGCAAACTACTGTTAGGAGACGAGGCCGGACAGTTGTTAATGCTGGCGACGATTCCACTGTGTCGAACTTGCGGACAGTACATTGAAAGGCTTGAAAAGACAAGAGTATCTGTAAGCTTCGCATCTGCCAGATGGAAGTTGTCATAGCCGCATGAGATCTCGATTTTGTTCTACGTATTTACGACAGTAAAGACGCCCGATGTTAGAAGAATGCGACTGTCAACGGCTGGAGAGTTGTTAAGTGAGCTGTGACCTTGCTCGGCATGAATGGAAAATGATAGAAAAAGTGTATCTAAAGCGTGCTTCAACATTGCAGGATCTCAGATTTGCCACTACCAAAATTCGGCATTCTCTTATAAAGTTATTTGGTACAACCCACGGACCACCACTATCTCTATACTTAGTTTGCAGCAGAGACTCCATTGCGTACTATTCTAAACTAACACAACAGAGAGAATGTGTGTGACAGAGAATGTATCTTCCAGGTTTTCTCAAAATGAATATTTTACTCTTCGACGATGTTTATACTGCAGTGAAATTCCCTGAGTCCAGAAAGTAGGGGGCAAATTCAGGCAGATCGAAAATTTTAGCTAGGCAGGGAGGCGTGGCTCAATTTATAAGCAATTGTCTTTGAAGTATGTGGATATTCAGGCTTGAGTCAGTAAATTTCTAAGAATACTAGGTTGTTGGGAAAACAAACGATACAGAATGAAGGCAGCAATTAATTGACCTTGCCGTGCGTTTGGGTTGCTGTTTCAGGTGCGATCCGAAGTTTAAAGTAACGTTTTCCTGACGGCACTGTGACAGCCTCTCTATAAATGGCAAATAAGTCATGGGAACCCCATAGCTTCTAGCACGCGGGAGACACGAGATCTTCAACACTTTAAATTACGAAGTATAGGTTTTGTCTATTTATTGTTGTTTTATTTAACTTTCAACTCTTGTTCACAAGAGTCTCTAACTTCTATCTTCCTTTCAGTTAGCACACGGGAAACTAAAATAGTGCCAGATATGAGCTGTTTCATGCTTAGAACTACGAAGAAAACCATCTAAATACAACCTATTCTTCCTAGTACTTTTCTCCAACATGCTCAATTAGCCCAACTGCGCCCCTCACAGTTTACAGCAGCCTTGTTGTTTCCCCAACGTCATGCTAGAAGCAAGTGTTTCCTGCATGCTGATAGTTCTTAGGATTTTTGGGTGTGGTACAGTAGTCAGTGTGTTCACAAAAGTGTTGGAAACTTACGGTATCAACCCATTTACAACCCATAGATATCTTACGTCATTTAATAACTTTTACAACAACATAAGAATACCAGCGATGCTGCAATTAAATGAACGATGAACACCTCGAGCAACGATAGACTCGGGGTACGTATGTAGTTTATATTTTTAACGAAAGAAATAATACTAAATAATAGGAAAATAATAATAAAATACAATGATTTAATGGAAAATATCTGTTTATCCAGCAAACGGCAAATACTACATCAAACGCCGCAACCTAGATTTAAATAGTGATCGTATTTCAAGAAAAAATCCCAAAGGTGCATCGTAACGTAAACTGTGGAAGCTGCTTAGCTCACATTATTTATGACTTGATGAAGTGTGACATAATCATCTCAAGTGGGCAGCGATCATATGTTTAAGGTTTCTGAAACTGATAGCAATTTGTTTTCTTTATTTAATGACCAGTTTCGATCTATGAGTTCATCATTATCAGATGCATCTGACTTCCTAAATTAGCAAACAAAACAAAGAAACTGTAGCCAAGATAGGCGCTGTCAAAAGAAATAAAAACATGATAGAACTGTGATAAAAAATAATTAGCCTATAGTGTTATGTCACCTGCAGTATAATGTGCTTGTAGCTGCAATACAAGCAAATGAAGAGGCTTGACCGCTAGATGTCGTTTCCCGCAGCTAGTTTACAGTTGCATGTTGCAAAACCATGATAGGGGTATTAGAATTCTGCGTAAGTGAACTTAACTTAAGTTCATAGCGCAATAAAAATGTAGCAGAACAATAAAATGAGGTTCGTGGTAAAATATTAGTTATGATACAACGAGGCCGGGTGTCATAAGGGTATTTACGACGTATATAATGTATTAAGAAGTTTGTTGGAGGCTGCGTAAGTCCTGTCTGTTTGAGACCTTCACAATCCCTAGTGACACACACTTCGATTAATCCTTATTCTCAACAGTCGATGGACGTGCCAGTGTCTGTCTTCCATCTCTTGCTCCTACCTTCCAGTACACAGACAACATATCATACACAGTGCTCAAAACTCAAGTTATAACACTAGACATAAAACAGGTTCTCCATAAAAAAAGGAAAAGAGCTCCCGGTTACGACTGTATTACCGACACACATCTGAAAGAATTCCCCATCTCCTTTCTAGAATTTCCAGCCACTCTTTACTATGTAATGACTCAAGTGTCTATCCTGAACTGTATGAAAGCTATCAATTTTTGTTTTTCGTCAACCCCAACAAACCTTCGAGTGTCAACTCCTCCTACCGCCCCATTAGCATCACCTCAGTGTTTATCGCGTTCGTCGAGTCCATTTCCTTCCAATGCATTCATAATCATCTAAACCAACACCCACTCTTTACTGTCAACCCATATGTCTACTTACTCAAATTTTTCTTCCAGTGACCAACTCCTAAAACTTACCCGTTTCCTATCCCAACAAACTGACAACCGCAAATCCGCCATTTTTGTATTCCTCGCTTTCGAAAAAGCGTATGACCGTGCGGCATTTGGGATTCCACTTCAAACTTCAGATCCACGTACATCTAGTTAATTATGTTCGCCATGTCGCATCCTTTCTATCCAAAAGCCCTTCCCGCGTCACCAGCAACAACATCAATTACAGAATGTTTCACCTCACAGCAGGTGTATACCAAGGATATAACCCCTTTCCATTCTTGTATGTATTATGCACAGCAGATGCGCCTAAGATACTTCCCCATGACACCGCCTGGCTAGTCCTCTACCAAACTTTCAAGAAATCCCAAGATCGGTACAGATCTACTTCAATCATGTGGCCTAGTGCAAACAGCGGCTCGCCAAAATAAAAATTCTTTCAGAAACCCAGGTAATAACAATACAAACCGTCTACATCTTCCGCCCCCTCAACTTTTACTGTCGTATCCAGTGAATTAGCGAACTACAATGTCTCGCACTATCGCTTGATCGCCTACTGACATTGAAACCCCACTTACCAACCATTCAATAGAAAGCACACAGTAGATTGCAGCTATTAAAGTACTAGCCAGCCGGAAATGGGGAGCGTACGCTTCTACAATGCTCCACAGCTCTAAATCCCTAATCCAGTCTATCCTCCGCTATGCAAATGTAGCTCCTCCAAACTTCTATCACGCCCTGCAAATCATAGAACGCCACGCACTCCACCTGTTCTTTTGCATCCGCTTATCCTCGCCTCCACTACTCAATCAGCTTATAAAATTGCCCACCCTTGTCTTTCATACTGAACACGTCTGAAGATCCTACATTATTCGCAAACTTTACACTAACTATCCTATTGTTTCCATCCTACTCTCTGTTCATGGTACTTTGCGGAACCTGTAAAAGCACTGTCTCCCATGCTATACCCAATGCTACACCTACACCCTCTCCACGTACTCTCCCTACGAAACATAGTCACTTCTAATTACCAGACCTTCCAGATCTATCAGACCCCGCCTCTCCTCGTATCCTCACAACTTACCTCCACCCAAATTTCTATGGCTTGGGTCGGGACCCCACCTTCGTCATCCCAAATTCCTCAAGCAAAACTCCGTCACATAAAGACATGCTACGCACTCCCAAAACACTTACAAATGTTATAATACCCTTAGATCTGGCAGTCAACAAAAACTCATCGCTTAGTTATTTTTCTGTGTAAATATTATAAGCAATGCAAAAATCAGGCTTTTATCTTTTAACCATCGAAAGTCGTCATCTGTGTTTTATTTTTGAAAATAAATTCAATTCCTAATCACTTCAAAAAGTGCCAATATTCTAAACAACTAAAATCGTTTGAAGAGTGGCGAATTGTAACTGCTGACCGCCCATCGTCCGTCCATGTAGACTGAGGGAGATCAAATAAAGAACAATAAACAAGAAAGAAAACAGCATACAGATCTACGAAAGAATCAATAGACAAAGCCAATAAGGTGTGAAAAGCCTGGCACCGCTGCTATCAGAAAACGGTGCAAGCTTCAATGACTGTCGAGGATGTAGGTGACATGCGGCTCGGGACAGAAATTAAAATAAGGTACAATATGCGACGATTACAGAAGCCTGTCATACAATGAAAAATAGGCATTCGGTGAGAATTCGTCTTGTTCATTCAGAATTTTATTGGAATGGTGTTCTTGTATCCATAGATATCTATTTCTTCTAAAAGGTTTGATGAACGGCCTTTCGGCGAAGTACATAGCCCACAACTTGCAAGTTGCTCTCCTCTACATCGACACTACCTGCCTTTTTCGTCATTCGTTCTTCACCGGCCCTATGCACTAACAGAAGTGTGCTTCTTGTACTCTCTATCGTTTTGGAGTGATGACGATTACGCCTGGTTAATGTGATGTTTGAAGTTTTCCCTGTGCAGTGAGGATTCCATTGCGATTCATGACTGTAACTGGATGATATAAACTACCTGCCACGATATTTCGGTTGACAACTCACCAGAAGATCGCTGGTTGGTTGTCAGCCAAAATTAGGTGGCAAGAAGTCGATATATCCTGAATGCAGTCCCGAATCCTCAGTTGTTTCAATTTCTTTGGTAACTTGATGCACGCGCAATGTGCATACTCATGTCTGTCGGCCTCACGTTCTGCTCTTGGCCTCCTGCTGACGGCCAAGACGCCTACCAAGGCCTGTGCAGGTGTGTTATTACCTACATATACACACTATTAAGCCAATCATGTTGTCACACAGGCAAGATAGAAGCAAACGGAACGACAGCTGCATAAGCTTTGGAATACGTTGGTTACATGTTATGTGATTAGAACTGATACCTGGTTTCGGCATTGCACCCACCATCAGATAGAAAAATTATAGCAGCGGCATGTAGGTGCGCAATCAGTACTTTGCAGCCATCAACAGATTGGAAGATTATAGCAAGGGTACGTTGGTGCATAGGCAGTACTGACTACGCGCGTAAATGTCACTGATATAATTTTTCGATCTGATGATGGTTGCAAAGCCGAAACCGGTTATTAATTTAAAAAAAGTTGCGTGTGACTTTTGTAACTTAGTCCTATACAACTCCTCCACAAGTCCAAATATTCTCATTTTGCGATCTGCTTATGCAATTGTCGAAAGAGCTGGTGTGTTTTGATACGACGTAGTTTTACTGTTTAATGGAGCGTGTAGTGTAAGTATGGAGACAGGAAGAGTGGTGATAAGTTGAAACATTTATCTTGTCCTCGGTGTATGCTCGAATAGCGCTCTGGTACCACAACGTCCGTGGAAAACAGGGAACCAGATTTCATTCTTGTGGCAGCACACAAAAACTTCATTGTTTCACTGGAACTGAAAATCTGAGGAGACTCCACACTGTCTATCAAAATCTTTAATAGTCCAAACACATGGTAAGAATTATCAGTGCTTGAACGAAATCTATATGTTATGGTTCTTAAAGAGGATGCCGTAGAGAGAGAAACTTTTCTACAGAATTGCCCATTCTACTTCCGTTCAGCAAGTTCACAACTAGAATTTCAGTATCAGAACTTCTACCACAAGGAGTCCACTACGGATAGCAAAGACACTGAGAAAACTTTCGTTTTGCTAAGATATGGAACCGGTTGCATTATTGTTATTAGTCTTCGTCGACGAATACTGGATAAAAACTCTCGGCTGCTCCACGAAAAGTGTTGCCAAACCGGCAGTGCTCGATGCCTTACAGAGTAGTAGTCAAATCAAAGATTAAACATCACTGCGTTATAATCGTTACGATAAATTAAAGCTATATTCCAGATCATGTCTCGAAGCCACACACCGACATAGGGCTGACAGTGCTCTTGCAATCGCAACACACCTCACCAAGCGACTCAATTCGACAAGGTCTAGTCTCCAGTTCTTCCAAGTAACTGTACTTCAAGTAAGATAACAATAATTATCCACTAGGTGGGTTGTACTACGGATGGAAAGTTCTTCCCTTCTCTGTCAAGAAATCCATCTCATCGACGATGTTGCTTTCGGAAAACCTAAAGGTGGATCATGTACGTCGAGGTAATACAAAATTTTCTTCAAACTAGATGTCTAATAAAAAAAAAATGGGGGAGCGCAAGATCAAACTCTCACATGTAATCATTAATCCGATACTTGAGCAGGTAGGCTACCGTTCAACACCCAACAGTGCACATAAAAGACTGAAATTTCCTCATATCGGCATTGTCATTGAATAAACTCCTTCAGGTGAACCTGCGTTTGCTGGCATAGAATAGTCTGTTTTATTTCTTTATGTCGCGTCTAGTTTCAGACTAGTCGTCCATACCTAACGACTTATTGTACAACATAAAAGTATCTATAGTCCAGTCGTGCCTTATGTAATCCACATACACATTGCGGTGACAAAGGTCATCTAGTAACGTGTCGGACCTCTTTTGCCTGGCTTAGTGCAGCAGCTGATGTAGCATATACTCAACAGGACTTTGGGAGTCTCCTGCAGAAACACTGAGCCATCATGCCTTTATAGCTGTCCTGAACTGAGAAAATGTTGTAGGTGCAGGATCCCAATGTTGTTGGGAACATGAAGTCCACGAATGGCTGCAGATGGTCTCCAAGTAGCCGAAAATAACAATTTCCACTCAGTGTTCGGTTCGGCTGGACCAGAGGACCCAGTCAATTCCATGTAAACAAGGCCCTCACTATTATGGAGCCACTGCCAGCTTGCTTTGTTGACATTAGAGTCTACGGCTTCGTAGAGTCTGGCTGGCTCTGAGCACTATGGGACTTAGGTCATCAGTCCCCTAGAACTTAGAACTACTTAAACATGACTAACCTAAGGACATCACTCACATCCATGCCCGAGGCAGGATTCGAACCTGCGACCGTAGCGGTCGCGTGGTTCCGGACTGCAGTGCCTAGAACCGCACGGCCACCGCGGCCGGCTCGTAGAGTCTGCTAAGCACAGGAACCCTACCATCAGCTCTTACCAACTGAAAGCGGTACTCATCTGACCAGGCCACGGTTTTCCAGTCATCTACTGTCAAATCGATATGGTCACGAGCCCAGGAGAGGTGCTGCAGTCTCATTTGTCGTTTGTTGCCATAGCACATTAACGCCAGATTTCGCCGCACTATCATAACGGAAAC
This sequence comes from Schistocerca gregaria, assembly GCF_023897955.1. Classification (NCBI taxonomy): domain Eukaryota; kingdom Metazoa; phylum Arthropoda; class Insecta; order Orthoptera; family Acrididae; genus Schistocerca; species Schistocerca gregaria. The sequence continues at coordinate 1,009,967,608 of NC_064920.1, read as the reverse complement.
GATCGTTGTTCATCCTACATTGATTTCTTCGGTTGTTTCGCACAGTGTTCCTAGTATATTAGCACTGACAACTCTGTGCATACGCGGCTCCCCTCGATCGTTAAGTGAAGGCTATCGACCACTGTCTGTCCGTGGTGAGAGTTATACCTGAATTTTGGTATTGTCGACACACTCTTGACACGGTGCTTCTCGAAATATTGGATTCTCTAGCGATTTTCGAAATGGAATGTCCCATGCATCTTGCTCCAAGTGCCATTCCTGTCGTGCGGCCGCAGTCACACCAGAAACCTTTTCACGTGGATCACACGAGTACATACGACAGCTCCGCCAATGCACTGACCTTTCATACATTGTGCACGTAATACTACCGACATCTGTACATGTGCTTATCTGTATCATTATCACTGTGTATCAAGCAGATGAGAAGAAGTAGGCGAATGGTACAGTACAGTATGCTGAAGATGACTGTTTAAATAGGAGAGCAGAACTGGAAGTTTTGAAAGGACTACCCGGAGTGCCGTGCGGAATGGCCGCGCGGTTTGAGGCGCCATGTCACGGAGTGCGCGGCCCCTCCCCTCGGGGATGGGTGCGTGTGTTGCTCTTAGCTGAAGTAGTAAGTCTAAGGACCGATGACCTAAGCAGTTTGGTTCCTTAGGAATTCACACAAATTTGAACATTTGACTCCCCGGTGTGGACTCTTGAGTTCTCTTGGTCTTTGTGTCGAATTTAGGTTAAATTTTAATTTAAGTTAGTGGTGCTGTAATTTTTGTTTCAAGTTGGTTTACAGTAGCTATTGATAGAGATACTCATTCACGTTTTTTCCAAGGTTAGAGAGATTTAGTGAAAGAGATATAAGACTATTAGTACCATGAAAGTATCCTCTTTTAGCAGTCATGCAGACTGTTGACGAAGTTCTGAGCAAATGGAATAGTTTCTCAGATACGTGAACGTCTCGAAGACTTCTTACGTAATACAAAGCAGTACGTTCTCCTGGATAACGAGGGCTTATCAGAGACAAGGTTACCGTTGAATGCCCCAGGGACGCCCCGGTTCGATTCCCGGCGCGGTCAGGGATTTTCTCTGCCTCGTGGTGACTGGGTGTTGTGTGATGTTCTTAGGTTAGTTAGGTTTAAGTAGTTCTAAGTTCTAGGGTACTGATGACCATAGATGATAAGTCTCTTAGTGCTCAGAACCATTTGAACCATTTTTTGCCCCAGGGAATTGTGAGAGGACCGCTGTTGTTCTCTGTATACATAAGTGATCTGGCGGACAGAGTGAGCAGTAATTTAAACGCTGTTTGCTGATGACGCTGTGGTGTAACGGGTAATGTCGTTGAGTTACTGTAGGAGGATACAGAATGACTTAGACAGAATTTTTATTTGGCGCTATGAATGGCAGTTTGATCGAAATGTAGAAAAATGTAAGTTAATGTAAGTGACTAGGAACGAAAAAACTGTAATGCTCATATACAGTATTAATGATGTACAGTTATGTCAATTATATACCTAGTTGTGAAGCTGTGAGGCGATATGTAATGGAACGAGCACATACGATCGGTAGTTGGGAAGGTGAATGGTCGACTTCGGTTATTGAGAGAATTCTAGGTACGGTAGCGCATCTATAACGGACACCTCTTATTGAATACAAGTGCAAGCCAGTCTTGAGTACTCAAGAGTGACTGGGATCCCAAACAGGTCGGAGTAAGGGAAGACATCAATGCAGTTCGGAGGCATGCTGTTAGGTTTGTTACCGGAAGGTTCAATAAACACGCGAGTATTGCGGAAATGTTCTGTGACGTCTAACGGGAATCTCCGGAGGGAAGAAGACGTTCTTTTCTCCACACTGTTGAGAAAGTTTGCGGAACTAGTATTTTCAGTTGACGGCATAAGTATTCTGTTGGTAAGGACGTACATTTCGCGTAAGGTCCGCGAAGACAAGGTGAAAGACATTAATGTTGGTACGGGAGGCATATACACAGTCGTTTTTCCCTCTCCATTTATGAGTGGAACAGAAAACGGAATGACTAGTATTGGTACAAAATATTCTCCACCATGAACCACAAGGTGGCTAGTCAATTATGGATTTACATGTAGATCTACCGAGGGAGGTGACACTGTCGTTAGCCACTCGATTCATATTCTGTGGTACGGTATCGAGATTTAGGTTTCCCTGTATCGAGTAGCATTTACGTCGAGACGGTTCCTTAGAAATGACCACTGCTGATTTTCTTTGCAACTCTGTGTCTCTAATGACATCGCCGGCGACGGGACGATAAGCCATGATTTTCATTCATTTTTACAAGGATCTGTGAATTGAATAAAGACACTTGTCAACTTGGAATGCATATATGTGAGCTAAGTTACTGAAACACATAAACCTTATTGTTTCATAAGTATTGAGATAAAAGGAGGAACATTAATGGCTTCTTCCCAGCCACTTAAGATTTAAAAAGGAGTGTGAACCTGGAGCTTAGGAAGATAGGTGTGTTAGTTCACGTATGAGCATGTAAATGTAGTTACGTTGGCTGTGGAGAGATGGTGAACCCTAAGCGAAGCGATCGTAAGTGGAAGTACGAAGTAAATTTCATCAGTGTCGTTATGACATGATTCGTGGAACAAACTTGTTTATAAACAGTTTTGACGTTGCTGAGCAACAGTCGTGCCATAATTTTTAAATGGACACACCGCGATGTGACTGTATCGTTGTTTATTTAATTATGACCTAGGTTTCGGCCTTTTATGTCATCTTAAAGTGAAAATAACCCAAACTCAATCACTTGAAAATAGCATAAAAGGCGGAATCCTAGGTCGTAATTAAATAAACAATAATACAGTCAAATGGCGGTGTGCTCATAACAAAAGATGTTGTTTGTAGATGAACGGCGATGTGCAGTTTGTGTAGTAAGATGTGTGAGACAGCAGCGCCATTTAGGTACGTATGAGCGAAAGAGCGCAATTAACTAAGAAAAATGAGCAGTTGCAGCCGTGCAACGGAAGCTAAAGTACCGCAGTGAAACATGTAACAGGCGCTTGCTACTCTCAGCACAATGATTCATCAAGCAAGGGCATCTTAGTCAACAAAATAAGCTGAAAGGAGGTTATGAGTGGCAAGCGCTTAGCAAATGTAAAGGCAAAGTCCAGTGCCGGTACAGTGAAGTATGTGATACTTACGCACTTGTAAAACACAGTGGTCATTAAGTGTGCAAGGCCGTCTTAGTCACACTACGTGGAACAAGCTGTTTCCACAGAGCGATGCGGACGATTGATATTAAATACACATCGTAGCAGGCCTGAAAAGAAGGTGAGATGAGGACCACACCGCCAACCGTTACAGTATGCAAACACTATAAAACCACACCATTGTCTCGAAATGGATTAATCTGTAAAGTCATCTGTACGAAACAAATTAAAAAAGTAATGACATTACAGACACCAGCAGGTGAAAAGTGAAATTCAGCCTCGAAAGAAGACGTGGCATGGTGTAAACAATTGTAAACCCAGGATGCAGCCAGAGTCTCACGAGAACAGGTGTAAACTGTCCGCACATACATTTGTATTAGTGGCTTTGCGCAATGCACATACTCGTATTTATTCGATTCAGTAAATTAATCACGTTTGCAAGAATGTTTCTTCGAAAGAGAGCCAAAAATTCCTGGACAAGAATGTTACCAAGGTTAAAAACTAATGGTTGAAGTACCAAGATGAAATGAAAAGGGACCAAATTCGAAAAACCTTGGAGACCCACACACGCACACACACACACAGTGCCTAACGAAGCGCTAACGACCGAAGAAGATGGCTGTTGATCATCAGCTGTTAGAGTCATCAAAAGGAATGCAGTTTGCAGACTACGACAGCTTGCCGAACGACAGCTATTTCACTCTCCTTATTTTATTAAAATTCATTCCGAACATCGCATACACTGCATAGTCATGGACTTGTTGGACACTTGAAAAGTGTACAATTGCCGAAGTTGTGTCAAAGTGCTGAATTTTTAGCCCCAAATTTGGTATTACTCACTTCTTTGTTCTGAAACAGCAGTTTTGCAGCTACACTGTAGTGTTTTTATTTCATTTATTTGTTTGTCTAGGCCAGCCGCTGTGGCCGAGCGGTTCTAGGCGATTCAGTAGGGAACCGCGCTGCTGCGACGGTCGCCGGTTCGAATCCTGCCTCGGGCATAGATGTGTGTGATGCCCATGGGTTAGTTAGGTTTAAGTAGTTCTACGTTCTAGGGGACTGATGACCTCAGCAATTAAGTTCCACAGTGCTCAGAGAAATTTGAACCATTTAAACCATTTGTATTTCAAACTTGGTGACTAGTTTCGGAGTCGCAGGTATACTTTCAAGAATTCATTTTTGTATTGGTTGAACCATCAAGCTGGAACCTGACATCGTCACTTGGCACGCTGAACAACGAACCTGTTTTATAGCTTGGGTGTTAAGAGGATTGAGCACCTGGGAATGGGAACACGATTCCGAAACTACCACCAAGCGAGGTGGCACACTGGACTCGCATTCGGGAGGACGACGGTTCTATCCCGTGTCCGGCCATCCTGATTTAGGTTTCCCGTAATTTCCCTAAATCTCTCCAGGCAAATGCCGCGATGGTTCCTTCGTAAGAGCACAGCCGACTTCCTTTCCTAATCCGATGAGACCGATGACCTCGCTGTCTGGTCTCCTCCCCCGGAGCAACCCAACCCTAAACTCCCAGAGAAGCATGAAATACACTGCCTGAAAAAAAAAGTGAAGCACCGAAAAGAGGACGAGGAAATGGAATGAAAGTAACACGTACTGGATGGTGCTACCACCGTGATTACAAAATCGAATCAAATTTACAAAGAACTTGGTAGTATGAACCCATTTATCAGTATGAGGTTGCACTCACATCTGGCCTGCATGGGGAGGGTCTCATAAAGCCACTGCATCCTCTGCTTGGGCAAACTGGCCCACAGCTGTTGTAACTCGTCCTTGATAACCTGGACACTGGCACTGAGACGGAGTTGAAGTCCACGTTGGTTCCGCACGTCTTCCATTAGGTACAGATATGAGGTTGGTGCTGGCCACTGGAGTACTTCGACATAACGTAGACAGTTCAGAGAGACACGTTCCATGTGTGGATGAGACCTGTCCTGTTGAAAAATGGCATCACTATACTGTCACATGTGAGATAACATGAAGAGGCAAGATGTCTTTGACATACTATCGTGCAGTCGGAGTTTCTTCAGCCACCACCAGCCGTGGTCTGAAATTGTACACGACGACTACCCACGCCGTTAGGCCTGGAGTAACATCGCTGTACCTCTGCAAAACGTTGGAAGACAGAGGTTTCTCTTGAAGTCGCCGCCATATTCGGCGTCACTGGTGATCCGGGATAGTGCAGAACCGCGATTCTTTGCTGAACACATTACAATCTCATCGTTCAGCAGTCCATGCTTTCCAGTCGCAGCACGACTCAAAATGCACCTGTTCGTCTTCTAGAGTTAGCGGCAGCCTGCGCTTGGGACGGTAATCCCCATTTCCTAGTCCCGCTGCTGCTAGTCTCAGACCAGTGGTGCAGTACGACACATGATGTCGCAGGAAGTTCATTTACTGCTGCTCGGACGGCAGTTGGGTTGTGTTGTTTGGTGGAAGAGAACAAACAGGGAGGTCGTCGGCCTCATCGGATTAGGGAAGGACGGGGAAGGAAGTCGGCCCTGCCCTTTCAAAGGAACCATCCCGGCATTTGCCTGGATCGATTTAGGGAAATCACGGAAAACCTAAATCAGGGATTGAACCGTCGTCCTCCCGAATGCGAGTGCACTGTGCTAACCATTCCGCTACCTCACTCGGTCTCGGACGGTAGTGTGGATGTGAAAAGCTTACGATATCCTTGGCGCACAACACTGCGATACTCCCTTGCAGTGGTCAGATTTGGTCGGCCGGAACTTTGACGATGAATTTGCCTGCCCTCACATTCTCTTGCTGGCCCACTATGACAACCTAGTACCCCAAAATTCTGGGTATTGTATGATTCGACCAGTCAGCCAAATGGAGACTAACAATGAGGACCCTTTCAAAAATCTATCATCTGCCGATAATGCTGTCTCAACGATTATGTGACGTCTGCCTGCCTTTTGACAGTGATCAGTCAACATCTGACACAGTTCGTTTCCCTTATATACACTACCAGGCCTGGTAACGACACTAAACACTAATGTACTCTTGTGAGCGTTCTACCTGTTACAGATAACTGCAACTCTGTTTAGAGAGAGTTTGCCAGCAGCAGACCTAGAAATAAAATTCTCCTTCCAGCATGGTGGAAAAATATTATTACTCACTGAAAAAAGGTTGTTTTCATGTGTAGCTTTTTTTTATAGTTGATGATCTAATTTCGCTCCTTCGAGCGTTATTGAGGTATCAGCTGGTAATGACAGTCACAAAAGATATGGGCAGCTTTGAGTAAAACAAAAGAATTTCTCAGTTGTAGTTGTTCCCCGAAAATTCGAGATCTACTCCCTTTCGTTATAACCAAGAAAAGGTAAATATATGTATTGCCGACGGTGTGTGAAGTACGAAGCGAATAGCAAATATCAAGTGAAGCGTAGCCTAGAGAGTAGATATCACTTACGAGAATCGTGAACGAATCTCCCCTCGACACCGACTTCAGATGCAGGCAGTTTGTACCACAATGCCGTTGGACTAGAGATATCCTTTTACCTAGACGGAGGTGGCAAAAGCAGCCATTTTTGTCTTAAATGGAACAGATCCATCTCGTCGTGTGTCCCTTACAGGAGTAGCGGCTACCGTTGCACCTTCTGCAGGAGGCAACGGCAGCCTTGTACTAAACGATACGCGAATTCCGCCCGGGGCGAACTGACGAGGACAGTGTCTACGGAACAGATACGTCGGAAAATCAACCTGTCACAGGTAATTGCCAAAAAAATGGCGGTTCGTCCTAGACACTGTTTCCTGCCGCCTGTCGGTGTCCCCTGAGGACGGCGCCCGGCGTCTGTCGCGGGCAAGGACGCTCCCTCCCCCCTCTCCCGCTACTTGCTACACGGCGACCACTAGCGGCTATAAAGGAAGGCCGGCGGCCGTTCGCCAGCACATTCTCAGTCCTGCCCGTTGCAGCTGATCCGACGCAGTCCTCAACATGTTCAAGCTGGTGAGTCTCCTCTCATTCTCAGTTATTTGTTTAATCGTTCAGTTCAGAGGTTCGCGACATAAACAAAGCACTGAAGCACTGCAAACACCTGCGACCGAACTTCGCTAGACAGCATCAATCATACATCTTGCTCCTCCGACAGGCTCAAGGTTAACCGCAGCACCCTCGACGACCGCAGGTCATATATTTTGACTTTCAGCCATCATCCTTGCAACATTACAAATATTTGTGGTAATTTAAAAATTTTAACAACAGCTATGGGACAGTAGATTTTGATTAACAAGTGCCTTCTGATTCACAAGCTAGTAGATTCCCTCTTCGTTTTATTTGTTTATTTATTGATATCTTAAAACGCAATTAATGAATCCTGCAGTCTCCATAAACGTTATCATTTTTCTTTTTTCTTTTGTCTACTTGTTGGCTACATTATGCCATTTCGAAAAATATTTTTTGTGCTCTGGTTGTTAAGTGTCCAGTGAATAAGTGATGAATAGTCCCATTATACTTGAGACTAAAATACGCTGTCGACTTTTCTGTGAATGAAAAATATTTTTAGAAAACAAATTTTCAATATTTCATTATGCCAAACCGAAGAAAACCAGTGTAGTCTTATTATGATAACCAGAGCAGAATAATTGTTTACTACTTTTGGAGGCCGATGATGGTGGTGTTTGAGGGAGGTGGGGGGAAAGGATTCAAGAATTTAACAAATAATATAAGTCGTCATAATGGTAACTGATTCGAATTTTGATGTCGTGAGCACTTTCTCATTATACCTCTGCTTTTCCATGTCTTCTTACATCTCCCTATCATCAAAAACAGTTTAAATCAACAGGAAATTTTAACTGCTGCGTTAAATCAGTTTCACGGTGCAATAATCTGTAATGTATTTTGTAATTTCAAGAAAATTTTCACACTACCATACGAGAATGATGGAGCAGATTCTTTATGTTTTAGTGAACAGACCATTTCATTATACGTACTTCGAATACATTTTCTGATGTGACTAGTACTCACTAAGTTCCCTTTTTTTCATTTAGTAATGTTTCCTTTACCTTAGTTCTCAAACTAACTGAAGACTACACTGAAAAATAAGATTATCCCATGTTTAGTGAGTCGAACTAGGTTTCGTGAGCGATCGACGAAACTCCTGTAGCACAACACGTTACAAACATGAGACTTCAGTAAGAAGACAGCAGAAAACGTTGTGTTTGCAAGAAACCTGCTTAGAAAGTATAGTTGGTGCTGAATGACACTCGCGTATTTGCGTAAAGGCAGGGTCTGCCTCAGCTTGAGCGCGTTGTCTTTCAGGCGTCCTACATGTTACCGCGAAGTTCACTATGTGCATATAGTGGTTGTATTGACATTGGGTCAGAAAGGGAAACGTATTTCAAATAAATCAAGCTGTTTAACATTAATGAAACGTGGCTAAGTTTGTTGGCGTTATGTTGTGGTAGTTAGTGTCGTAGAAAGAAAAGTGTTTTTGTACGAGAAGTAGATGATTTCCCCATGCTGATTCGTCAGGTATTGTATAGTCTCGAATCTGGTTCAGAAAGATTTTTACGTTAAACTGGTCAAAGGTATTATCGAAGTGAGGGAACAGACCTCGTAGGATTTCTCACACTAATGGCACAAACACTGAATCATTCGTATAACACCACACCAACATGGGGTAAACTACAGTGAGCGTTAATGTCATGACACGAATATATTTTCGGCTCATTATGGAATTTTTAGTTCTGTGCTTGCTTTGCTTGCACAGCCTTCTGGTGCTACGCAGGAAATTCGCCGACACACTCTTTACCGTTTCTTAACTCACTATGAGCCGACTCGTTGATTTCCTTTAGCGAAGACAAAAAATGGTTCAAATGGCTCTCAGGACTAGGGGATTAAACATCTGAGGTCATCAGTCCTCCAGAACTTAGAACTACTTAAACCTAACTAACCTAAGGACATCACACGCATCCATGCCCAAGGCAGGATTCGAACCTGCGACCGTAGCGGTCTCGCGGTTCCAGACTGAAGCGCCTAGAACCGCTCGGCCACATCGCGAAGACATTCTGTGCTTCTAACTATCGACGATAGAGCTTACCCTGGGTTATATTTTCCTGAAATATGTCTGTTCTGTTGTAACGAGCCCATACGGATGAAATCTGAGCACAGTATAAGATTTCATAGTGGAGAAAAGTGTAAACTTGTTTAAAATAAAAATCGGTGTGACTACAAAGTTTCGCATTATTATTTCATTCAGTGGAAACACTACTTCTTTTATTTGCAATGACAGCAAATAGGGCATCAATAGGGCCGTCGATCTGACTGGTGGACCAACATAAACAGTGTCGGCTGTTCTCATGTCTCGGGAAACAGTGGGAAAGTTTAGCTCTGTGAGTGCAAGAAAGACGTATAGAAATGTGTTCATAAGTAATGAACCAGGAACGGTACGTGGGTAGAAAAGGTGAAATAAGTGAGGAAGATGTAACGTCGATTTTCTTATTAATCACCGATTCCACAGTTTGTTCAATATGAGCCCCAGGGACGCAGTGCCAGATTTGCATTTGGTGGCCAAAATTGGTACCTTTTTTCAGAGTAAATCGTTTCCGCGTTAACGTATTAGCGTATCTACCTAGTTTCCAACCGTACTTTAATTACAGGGGACAGTGGACCCCCGAGATCACCATGATTCGACCGTCTACAATGATGTCAAGCGTTACCGCATGAGTACGCTTTGAAGACAGGTGACGCCTTTTTATATCTGTCCCTTTTGCAAAGACAGACCACAATTAACGTGTACATTCAACGAGAAATAAACGGAACCAAAGACAAATTTATAAGGGGAGTTAGAAGGCAAGGAATAAATTCTTCCTATTTCTGACGGAGATGGCAAGAACTTGGAAAAGACATGGGACGGAATGGATAGTATCTCGAAAAGATACTGTGTTTTTTCAAAGTAAAAGATGGGTCATGGACTGCAGTTAAGGCAGTCGAATAGGATGGTTCAAATGGCTCTAAGCACTATGGGACATAACATCTGTGGTCATCAGTCCCCTAGAGTTATAACTACTTAACCCTAACTAACGTAAGGACAGCACAGACATCCACGCCCGAAGCAGGATTCGAAATTGCAGCAGCGCGGCACCGGACTGAAGCGCCTTGAACCGCTCAGCGACAGCGGCCGGCGTCGAATAGGAAATGAGATACTAGAAGTAGTATATCAGTTTTGCTAGTTGGGCTGCAAAATAGCTGACGATGGCCGACGTAGAGAGAAGGAAAAATGTTGCCTGGCAGTGGCAAGCGTGAAAAGTAGAAATTTGCTAACATCTAAAAACGTATAAATTCAAATTTTAGGGAGTATTTTTCTGAGGAAGTTGGTATGGAATGTAGCCTAGATCGGATATAAAAAAAAACCAGATTGGGAAAAAGAAGTATACAACAGGTGGTGGTAAGTTCCTATGGAACCAAACTGCTGAGGTCATCGGCCAGTAGGCTTACGCACTACTTAAGCTAACTTGAACCAACTTACGCTATGGACAACACACCCACCCATGCCGGAGGGAGGACTCGAACCTCCGACGGGAGCAGCCGCGTGAACCTCGGCAAGGGGCCTGAGACCGCGTGGCTACCCCACGCTGTGGTGTGTGATACAACTTCACCGAAAGAACGAATCATTTGATAGAACACATCCTGAGGCATAAGGCAGCAACAAACAGATGTAGGCTGCAGTAGAGAATGTTCAAATGTGTGTGAAGTCTTATGGGACTTAACTGCTAAGGTCATCAGTCCCTAAGCTTACACACAACTTAATCTAAATTATCCTAAGGACAAACACACACACCCAAGCCCGAGGGAGGACTCGATCCTCCGCCGGGACCAGTCGCACAGTCCATGACTGCAGCGCCTTAGACCGCTGCAGTAGAGATGAAGTGGCATTTAAACGACTGATTAGCGTGGAGAGATGCGTGAAACCAGTATTCGGACTGAAGACCACGCAGAAATGCCCCATTGGCGCGTAGTTTTTACCTAGACTAAATCTTTACATTTAATCTCTCAGCGGTGCAGATTTTTCGCTGGGAAAGCCGTACCTCTTGTGATGATTTGAGACTGGCAGGAGAGTGGAAGATGAAGAGAAGGGCAAATAATGGGATGAATAAAGAGTGCAGGGAAGGAACTAACAGATTTACAGAGAACTCAGATGAAGGTCTGTGGTAATCGACAGACGGATTTATCCTAGGACACAAATGTTCTTTACGACGCTGAACGCATTTGTGACGTCGGGACCCGTAGCTGCAAGGCCGTAAGTGTGAACAATCAGTCGCTTGCTGTCGCCCAGACGGGCGTGGGAAAGTGCACGTGCTGTGAGTGGGGAGACCGCCGATTCTGGCGGCGATACGGGAGGGCAAGGTCGCTCGCTGGCTAGCAGCAGTAGCAGCAGCAGCTGCCGGCGTGTCCTTCACACCGCCGCGACCGCCTTAGACCGCGTGCGGAACGCCACGTGCCGAGCTAGCACTTCCTGGGGGTCAGGGCGTCAACCCGCGGCTGGTCCAGAAATTCCGTCGGCTGTTTTTTTAAAGTTCAGGTTTCCACAAAAATAAACAAGAAATGAACATCAAATCTATCAATAATAAGCCGGCTGGTGTGGCCGAGCGGTTCTAGGCGCTTCAATCTGGAACCGCGTGACCGCTACTGTCGCAGGTTCGAATCCTGCCTCGTGCATGGATGTGTGTGATGTCCTTAGGTTAGTTAGGTTTTAGTAGTTCTATGTTCTACGCGACTGATGACCTCAGATGTTAAGTCCCATAGTGTTCAGAGCCATTTGAACCATTTTTGAAGGGATTCCGCTGCACTTCTGCAGAGTAGTCGATATAACCTTGGCAACATATAGGCCTTCCATACGGTTCCGAATTCTCCCCGTGCGATTTTCATATTTTTAGAGCCCTGAAGAAATACATTCATGACCGTCGATTTGCTTCGGATAAAGAAGTGCACACCTGCGTACGAATGTCCCGAACACAACTGCAAACATTTTTCCATGAGAGCATTGACAGTCTTGTCTCAGATTAGGATAAATTTATTGACACTTATTGCGATACTTTTGAAATAATAAACAGTGTACTTACTTATTTTCTATCTGCGTCGTTTTCATTTGACTGCCCTTTATAATTAGTATATGCACGGAAAAATCTTCACCCCGTATCAAATTACTGGCAGTTTTTTAGGGACTACTATGCAACAAGTATTTGTTGATTCACTGAATTTGTGTTATTTGGTAACAGTGCTTAATTTCTAAAATCACCTGTTCAACCATACAAACCCTTCCTACCACGACTCCTACATCCCAAGACCAGACATAAAAATCACAAGTTTCGATTTTTGAAAACTTGTGATTACAAACAGCAATTTAAGTTTTAAAAAGATGATTCCTTATAATCGAAACAATAAAACTGCAAGATTTAGTATAAACAACAGGTGCTACCATTTGATCCGTGGCAATGTCACTCTCCTCCCTATTTCTAGTCGACACACATCGGCAACAGTCGGTAGCCTTCGTAACTATGACGTCATGTTTTCAATTGCTGCATGTTGCAATGTTCAAATATTAGCATTGTAGCTGCTCGGTGCAGCGGAGGTTTTGGGTGTACACTTGCATTCCTAGGTTAAAATGGTTCAAATGGCTCTGAGCATTATGGGACTTAACATTAGAGGTAATCAGTCAACTAGGACTTAGAACCACTTGAACCTAACTAACCTAAGGACATCACACACATCCATGCCCGAGGCAGGATTCGAACCTGCGACTGTAGCGGTCACACGGTTCCAGAGTGAAGCGCCTAGAACCGCTCCTGCAACTGAATTTTTTGTCAGAATCTGTTTTGAACAAAAGGGAGGCGAGAATCAGTGGTACAGACAGACCTTTAACGCAGGCTCAGTGTAGTTAAGGGATTTATGTGTTATTGTCGAGAAAAGTAGCTTTCTTTTTCGATAGTATTTTAATTATTTGTTGATGCATTACATGTGGAAAAAGATCATTTATTTGCAACACGAACGTCATGTTCTTCATACGTTTTTCGTCGCTGTATATGAATACGACCTGTTCATTTCTTTTGCACAACAGGGTCTAGAACTAGAGTACTTCGGTCCCCGTGTACGTAGGTACTCGTATACGCACGATTGATCTTCTGCTCCGTGGTTACCGCGGAGATCAGTGGGTGGCCCCAGGGCACGGTGCTTCGTAAGCCAACGACGCCGGTGGGGGGCGGCCTAAACACACGCGCACACACGCACGCACGCACTCGGCCGCAAGCCCCGGAACAGAGGCGCGTGCTGCGGGCGGACACGCTGCCACAGCATCCCATCGATTAGGGCTTAATTAATCGCCGGTTAACATTTAAACGGTAATGGCGCGGCGCCTCCGGGCCGTCTCACGGGCCGCTGCCATTAAGAGGCTAACGAGGAATTAATTCCGCCGCGCCGGCAGACAAGGCCCGCGGCCGGCGTGTAGCCTCCTAAGCCCCCAATCGGTTGCGCTGCGACCGCGGGGATTCGAACCGGGGACGGCGACAGCGAGGGCCGTCGCTCTCGGCGCCGGGAGGGCCGGCTTGTTCTGCGGAAGCCCGACCCGACCGAGACCGCCGCACGTGGCAGAGGGGACTCCGGCCAGCGCTTCCAGCGGCTCCAGGGCCAAGGTCGCGCTGCCTCCTGCATTCCGCACGCGCCCGGAACATCAGTTTGTGCAGTAAAAACGCCAAGAGGAACGCGTCGTAATTTCACGTTTCAGATGAGACCAAGATTCCTTAACTACAGGGATTCTCTCCCTCGTAACGTCGAGAGACAAACATATATTTTATATCTACATGTACATCTACATCCATACTCCGCAAGCTACCTAACCGTGTGTGGCGGAGGGTACCTTGAGCACCCCTATCGGTTCTCTCTTCTATTCCAGTCTCGTATTGTTCGTGGAAAGAAGGATTGTCGGTATGCTTCTGTGTGGGCTCTAATCTCTCTGATTTTATACTTATGGTCTCTTCGCGAGATATACGTAAGAGGGAGCAATATACTGCTTGAGTCTTCGGTGAAGGTATGTTCTTGAAACTTTAACAAAAGCCCGTACCGAGCTACTGAGCGTCTCTCCTGCAGAGTCTTCCACTGGAGTTTATCTATCATCTCCGTTACGCTTTCGCGATTACTAAATGATCCTGTTACGAAGCGCGCTGCTCTCCGTCGGATCTTCTCTATCTCTTCTATCAACCCTATCTGGTACGGATCCCACACTGCTGAACAGTATTCAAGCAGTGCGCGAACAAGCCTACTTCCTTTGTTTTCGGATTGCATTTCCTTAGGTTTCTTCCAATGAATCTCAGTCTGGCATCTGCTTTACCGACGATCAACTTTATATGATCATTCCATTTTAAATCACTCCTAATGCCTACTCCCAGATAATTTATGGAATTAACTGCTTCCAGTTGCTTACCTGCTATTTTGTAGCTCAATGATAAGGTATCTATCTTTCTATGTATTCGCAGCACATTACGCTTGTCTACATTGAGATTCAATTGCCATTCCCTGCAACACGCGTCAATTCGCTGCAGATCCTCCTGCATTTCAGTACGATTTTCTAATGTTACTCTCGATATACCACAGCATCATCCGCAAAAAGCCTCAGTGAACTTCCGATGTCGTCCACAACGTCATTTATGTATATTGTGACTAGCAACGGTCCTACGACACTCCCCTGCGGCACACGTGAAATCACTCTTACTTCGGAAGACTTCTCTGCATTGAGAATGACATGCTGCGTTCTGTTATTTAGGAACTCTTCAATCCAATCACACAATTGGTCTGATAGTCCACATGCTCTTACGTTTTTCATTAAACGACTGAGGGGAACTGTATCGAACGCCTTGGGGAAGCCAAGAAACACGGCATCTACCTCTGAACCCGTGTCTATGGCCCTCTGAGTCTCGTGTACGAATAGCACGAGCTGGGTTTCACACGACCTTCTGTTTCGAAATCCATGCTGAATCCTACAGAGTAGATTTCTAGTCTCCAGAAAAGTCATTATACTCGAACATAATACGTGTTCCAAAATTCTACAACTGATCGACGTTAGAGATATAGGTCTATAGTTCTGCACATCTGTTCGACGTCCCTTATTGACAACGGGGATGACCTATGCCCTTTTTTCCAATCCTTTGGAACGCTACGCTCTTCTAGAGACCTACGGTACACCGCTGCAAGAAGGGGGGCAAGTTCCTTCGCGTACTCTGTTTAAAATCGAACTGGTATCCTATTAGGTCCTGCGGCCTTTCCTCTTTTGAGCGATTTTAATTGTTTCTCTATACCTCTGTCGTCTACTTCAATATCTACCATTTTGTCATCTGTGCGACAATGTAGAGAAGGAACTACAGTGCAGTCTTCCTTTGTGAAACAGCTTTGGAAAAAGACATTTAGTAATTCGGCCTTTAGTCTGTCATCCTCTGTTTCAGTACCATTTTGGTCACAGAGCGTCTAAAAAGTATTCGTCTGCAGTTCACAGAGCGACACGAGTGGTAGGAATGTTCTCCTCACTGACATAAGACACACATCCGAATGAGTTAACGCCAGAGTAAAATTCCGAGTTGTTAAGTGCTCGTGTCTTGGAGCTAAATGCCGAAATAAAATAGTAAGAAATGTGCCTTACTGCTCTCCAGTTTCGTTGTGATGGAGAAATACTGTCCATTGGTACATTTTCTGCGTAGAAAAGCCGTCGCTGATTCTATAGCTCTTTGCCATCAACTTCTTGGATAAACGCTTCTCTGGTAAGACACACGTAGCACTTGGGATTAAGATCCAGATGTCAGTAACATATTAGAGAAGATAAATTTCTTTGCCAAGATTGCTAATAACAACCTTTATTCTCGATAACCAATTTCGGTAATGAATGTTACCATCTTCAGATGTTGTTGGATGGATTACTACGTATTTCATAAAATACCAGTTTAAGTATGGTTCAGATTGTTAAAATGGCTCTGAGCACTATGAGACTTAACTTCTGAGGTCATCAGTCCCCGAGAGCTTTGAACTACTTAAACCTAACTAACCTAAGGACATTACACACACCCATGCCCGAGGTAGGATTCGAACCTATCACCGTAGTGGTCGCAAGGTTCTAGACTGTAGCGCCTAGAACCGCTTGACGACCCCAGACGGCAGTAAAAGTATAATATTGTTTTGTCATGTGATGACATGGTTGGAGACCGTGGCTGTTATTTGAAGACAAATGTTGATGGTGTTGGGACAGCAACCAGCCACAAATTTACTTTCAGTTCCTTTATTCAAATTGTACCGTTACCGGTTTCTAATCGTTATGATTCATCTTCAGACGGTTTACATGCTTTCCCTACACCATGTGGTGCGTTTTTTTACAGATTAATTGTCCTAAACTATAAAAAATACATAATTATAAGCACGCCACACAGATGGTTGCATTACAGATTTTTCGTTGGATATGACTTACGTGAAATGTCGATTTGGAGTGTTTGTTTTCATAACAGTCGTCCAACAGATGTGAATGCATGTCCCAACACCATCAACTTTGCCAGTAAAAGTGATCTTTCTCATGAACTGATGGGTATATAACAGACTAGAAGACCGTTGCTTTTTTTTTTAGAAATATACAATAGCCGTCACTTGAGGTCTGAAG
Source organism: Schistocerca gregaria (assembly GCF_023897955.1). NCBI lineage: Eukaryota > Metazoa > Arthropoda > Insecta > Orthoptera > Acrididae > Schistocerca > Schistocerca gregaria. The sequence continues at coordinate 1,009,950,786 of NC_064920.1, read as the reverse complement.
ATGGTAACATTGATTACCGAAACCGGTTATCGGGAAAAAAAGTTATTATTAGCGATCTTGACAAAGAAATTTATCTTCTCTACTGCATTATCACAGACCGCCTTTGTGGCTTAAAATCAACAAACTGAAAGATGTTAATAACTTTCACCGCTTTGACTGAATGACTAAAAGACAGGAAGTGGTGTTGACAACGTCTACGTTGCTGTAGCAAAATACCAGGACAGAGAGTGGATACGAAATCATAGACAAACTATTTGACATACCTTCCTCATACTCAGCTGGCTGATTATTGAGGACACAGGTAGCTTGCGGGATGACAGGAAGATTTTTGTGAATTATTTGACTGACATAATCTGAAGAAGCAATCTGGAAGCAAGGAAACATCTCCGCGCGCGAAATCGTCAACATTTAGTATGTGTCCTTTATTGAAGCTAAGTAATTCAGTACTTCTATTGCCATTGCTAACAGGTGTCTTAAACGTTCGTGTAAACGGAGAAAATAATCATAGCCCCTGTAAGACTAACATCTTGCCTTGAAATGAAATATGAATGATTAAACGAACTACAGTTTCCTTAGCTGGTTGGGTGTCGCCCACATTAGTTATCAGAATTGCCTAACTTCCTGCTGGGTACTTAAACCTCTGAGTCCCAAAAACATGAAAAATGCATATAATTTACAACTTTTTCACACACTTAACCTTTATTATCATCATAATCAACGAATACAACAAGAAATTGTCAAAAAGTAAACAGCCGAGTATTTTGTGGAGGAGGTTTCAATTTGGAACTCCTTCGACGTACTTCCCATTATTTCCTGTGCAAACAAGCTCAAAAACACTTACACTGCAGACTCACAACTTATATCAACATTTGCTCGGACCACTTCAGAGAAGTCGGGCATAGTTGGTAATTCGTACGATGTAAACCATCTTATTTGTGAGTTTATCATTATACGCTTTATCTTCCCTGTCGTTGTCAAGATCGTCATGAACTGCATTTTCAATGAGTAGTTCATGACCTGGCAAAAGAATGGAATTTCCCGGTGTACTCGCTTGATGGAGAACATTCAAAGACGCATTCTCATCGTCAACTTTGCTTCAGATGTCACTGAATCCAAATCACACGGGATTTCTTCCTCTAAAAAACGGACATTTAGATCGTGACTGACGTCTCGAAACTTTCATAATGCCATAATGCCTAAAAAAAATTACAGTCCTAAATAACAAACGAAAAACGGGCCTAAAATTTAATAAATTTCCATGCAGTTACAAAATTAATAATAAAAGTAAAAAGGAGCCCATTGCTTTTCTCTGGGAACCATTCACAAAAGCCGTAATACAAACTGAAGTTCATGTTGGAACAACTTTAGATAAACGTACTTTCACAGTCAATGATATCCTCAATACGATCACTATAGAAAGCCCACACTTAAAATATGTAACAAATAATAGCAGACACAAATCTCGTAGAACCACGTAGTAAACACTTGTCCCCGGTTGTTGCATTGAACACTTAAGCATCTCCTGCGTTGCACACAACATGCGTAGAAGTACCTCAGTGTACAACTGTCTTGCAAGAGCACCAAGTGGTTGGGGCAAAAACTACAGGAGCTCAAAGGGATGAGAGGTGATATTATCTTCCACTGACTGTCGCACACCATTTTTGGTCATGAATGCTCATGAACTGTAAATGCGTTATGTGTCAGAGAAATTTGATAGCCTCATGTCAGGCCGGAAGCTGTGGCCGGGCGGTTCTATGCGCTTCAGTCTGGAACCACGCTGCTGCTACGTTCGGAGGTGGATGTGTGTGATGTTCTTAGGTTAGTTAGGTTTAAGAAGTTCTAAGTCTAGGGGACTGATGACCTCAGATGTTAAGTCTTATAGTGCTTAGAATCATATTTACCATTTTGAACCTTATGTCACTTCTTTTATGGTTCATATGGTTCAAATGGCTCCGAGCACTATGGGACTTAACTGCTGAGGTCATCAGTCCCCTAGAACTTAGAAATACTTAAACCTAACTAAGCTACATCTACATCTACATTTATACTCCGCAAGCCACCCAACCGCGTGTGGCGGAGGGCACTTTACGTGCCACTGTCATTACCTCCATTTCCTGTTCCAGACGCGGGAAGAACGACTGCCGGAAAGCCTCCGTGCGCGGTCGATTCTCTCTAATTTTACATTCGTGATCTCCTCGGGAGGAATAAGTAGGGGGTAGCAATATATTCGATACCTCATCCAGAAACGCACCCTCTCGAAACCTGGACAGCAAGCTACACCGCGATGCAGAGCGCCTCTCTTGCAGAGTCTGCCACTTGAGTTTGCTAAATATCTCCGTAACGCTGTCACACTTACCAAATAACCCTGTGATGAAACGCGCCACGCACACATCCATGCCCGAGGTAGGACTCGAACCTGCGAGGGTAGCGGTCGCGCGGTTCCAGACTGAAACTGAAATGGCCATTAAACAGTATCGGTAGTGATAATAAAGAACATACAGACAGTTGCGTGTCAAGCCTTACGTACTGTTGTATTTAGACAAAGAGAGGAAGAAAGTCAACCCCAGTGCTCTGAAGCGAGTATTCTTGCCGTTGAGTGGAGTGATTCAAGAGTCGGTGTGGTGTACTGGCGTGAATGTGAGTGCTCGGGTGATACGAAATTCGTTCCTCCAGAATACGAGTGTGAGCCCCTGACCACCGAGTTACCTCCCTCGGTGTGGGTAAATGACTCCCCTCGTCATAAAGCAACAATTAAAAGCGAAACGTGCAGCAGCGTTTTACTGCAGTCTATTCCGGTTAGCGAACGACCTCTCAGCGGGAATACGAACAATGCGCTGCGATTCGAATGCTAAGGAACGCGTCCAAGGCTGCCGCTGCCCGCTTTTAATGCCCAGCTGCCAGCCGCCGCTGTCCTCTCGGCTTTGGCGAGCGCGACACGGATTTCCCGGCTGCTCTGTTGTCTCTGCCTATTCCGGAACTGCTCTGAAGGTGAACCGGGGGCTCTCTCTGCCCGCTCAGATCCGCAAACCAATGACCACCAGACACACGACCCGCCGCGCTTTGCTTAATAGCGCACTGCTCCTGTTTTGAATAAGACCATTATACATGTTCCTAGCAGGCGTTCAGAGTCGTGAAATGTCTGTTCCAATATCAGTTAGCTACAAGCGTGACGTTTAGTACACACGGCAGTGCAGTTAAAGCGTGCAGACATTTTCTAACAAGGGGTTCTGCCAAGATGCACGAACACTTTGCTTGCTCATTTTGTTGATACTTATCTTTGCCCTTTTAATTCTCGTTTTTTTTCAGGAACTTTCTAGGATTTAGGTTTCTCAGTGTAAATGCTGCAATGGCTGAGTGTTTAGTTAATACTTACAACGTTCTTCAGTTTCTCGCTGTCTTTCTCAGACTCTTGTACTAGAGAAAAGCGATGTGTAAGACGCCAAAATCGCAAGAATTAGTTCATGGAAATAATGCTCAGGAGATTAAAATTCCGTACCGTTTACCGGAACAGGTCCGAACGGATAGCACTAACTGGCTTGTTGTTTTGGTAATAAGCACTTACAATAAAAAAACCAGGCAAGTACTGGTAAGACCCGCGCTGTGAGGGTTCTGTACAAACTTAATTATGTATATAGCGAGTTCATTTACAAGCTTTGATGAATGAATTTGAGGGTATCAGAATATATGGCACTAATGGCCGTATCTTTTTAGGGCATTGACTTAGAATCTTGAATTATTTACACTGTCAAGGGACTGTAGGTCTCAGTATGTGACATAAATTTCAACTTGATATCTCTAAGCGTTTTTGAGAAAAAGGGGTCTTAACAGACATCAAACAGACGGACTACAAAGTGATCGTACAAGGGTTCCGGTTTCATCGACTGAGGACTTCTTAATCGCTTTGACTTATTGACAAATATATTATGCCATCTAGTTTATTTTAGTTTCAAGTACAGTCACGTAACAGCTGTGTGCAAATACTTCTCCCATCAGAATATCTAAGCAATGACTCAAAGTACGCTCTGTCGGTTGTGTTTTCAGCTGCGTTGGTTCATTGCAATTTTTTTTGTGTTGCCTGATAAAGAATGGTGGACGTACGGTCATTCTGGTACACTACGTTTAAGAACAAATTCAGGACGTAATGGGTAAAACAGGTTTAACAATAGTAGTAGAGACGAAGGTGAGAACGTATCATTCTCTCAGTCATGTTAACAACTGAGTCGTCGAAATGCGATTACAATATTTCTTTAATCCACAAAGGTTTCAAAAACAATTGATGATGTTAATTCTTTCCTTACTTACGTACACCGAGTTGCGAGTTGTTACAGGAAAACGGTGGAGACTTAGGCAACAAACTATATAAATGATGGCAACGTGAGACAGATTTGTTAGGCGGTTGGTTGACCAAACAGCAAAGTCATCGGTCCCATTGGATTATGGAAGGACGGGGAAGGAAGTCGGCCGTGCCCTTTAGAAGGAACCATCCCGGCATTTGCCTGAAGGAATTTAGGGAAATCACGGAAAACCTAAATCTGGATGGCCGGACACGGATTTGAAACTTCGTCCTCTCGAATGCGAGTCCAATGTGCTAACCACTGCGCCACCACACGTGAGACAGATACACAGCTCTTATTTAACAGAATGTTTGAAATTCATATCTTTTCCACATTTTAGTGAATCTCTATTTTTCTATTACGGTACAAATTTATCGATCGTACTTTTAAAATGTTCAAATGTGTGTGAAATCTTATGGGACTTAACTGCCAAGGTCATCAGTCCCTAAGCTTACACACTACTTAACCTAAATTATCCTAAGGACAAACATACACATCCATGCCCGAGGGAGGATTCGAACCTCCGCCGTGACCAGCCGCACAGTCCATGACTGCAGCGCCTAAGACCGCTCAGCTAAGCTCGGGCGGCGATAGTACTTGAAATAAAACCTACGAGTGTGAAGAAAGCATTGTAAAATGTGTATTTATGAATGGACGCTACCGAAGCGCTGTAAGACATTAATTATAAATAGTCAGTATACTGGCTACTAGAAAATTATTTTTTCTTTGAAATGCATGTCCCCCTCTTGCGGTCGCAGTCGCAGATATTTCGTTTCCAAATTGCCTTTTTTTCCCAAAGGATTAGTCATTTCGTTCATTAACAGAATTCTTAAATTACCTGAATCTGGAGCATCGTATCTAACAAAATGTGATAGGTACGAATTGACAATGCTCACACCTGTGGAGGATGGAAGAAGTAGCGATGTCTTTTCCATTAATGACAGAAAAAATATCTGTGCTGTGAGAGGAAGGTCTATAACTGATTAAATGACTGTCTTTGGTGCAAAATTAGCCTAACTAAAAGAAGCTGTATACGTGCATCGACAGTGGGAGACGGATTGTTTGTCCTCGTTGTATGTGGCAGCCTTCTTTGGCCCTAGCGTTGGAGGAATGAGCGGCGTTTTTTGTGTAATGTGTATGCAGTGTGTGAGACGGCTGTGGTGACGGGTCGCCTCTGTTTGCTGTGTGCAGGTTGCCGTGCTGCTCCTCGTGCTGGTGGCGCTGGTGTCGGCGCAGCAAGGTGCGTACGACCAATTCTTCAACCTGAACACGGCGCGCGACCCTCGTACCAACACCGGTGAGTGCGAACCCGCGGCGGCGGCAGTGCTGCACGGTTGGCCTTCCTCAGCGGCTGTGGTGGCACCCCTGGCATGCTGCACGTTTCACCTTTTCCCTCGCACCAGTGACCCTCGTGCACTCTACACTGTCACTGCAACGGGTGCACGTCCCAGACGCGAGTGCTAACAGCACTTACGACATTCCTGCCACATTCACACCCGACACCACTTCCGGAAGCCAAAAATCAAAATTAGCGAACGGTTATCCATTATCGCGATTACATGATAAGGCCTGAGTCGATTTTTCTACACAGGTCCAACATTTTTCTCCCGATCGTCAGTTGTTTTATATGAATCAGTTCTGGGATTCTCATCTAGTTGACTAATCACAAGGGCTGTTTTTCTTCCGTTCGCTGTATCTTTCTTAGTATAATATTTCTTCCAATAAAATGAATACCCTTAGCTGCATGCAGGCGTTGATATAAGTCAACGGGGACGGTTGAAAATGTGTGCCCCAACTGGAACTCGATCTCGGGATCTCCTGCTTACATGGCAGACGCTCTGTCCATCTGAGCCGCCTAGGATGCACAGGTTAGTGCGACTGCAGGGACTTAACTCTGGCACGCCTCCCGTGAGATCCACGTTCGCAACCTATTGTCCCTCACTATATTCATAGTGTCCCTGCCCATCAAACTCATTACTCGCTGCTTCACTGCCGATTCCCGTAAGAGTTCGGGCACTGTTTGCGCATCCGCACAGAAGAAGATAGTCAAATGGCCGGTGATATATATATATGGTATCTGTTCTTTCGTACATGTCTTCATGTGTTGTGGTCTTCAGTCCTGAGACTGGTTTGATGCTGCTCTCCATGCTACTGTATCCTGTGCAAGCTTCTTTATCTCCCAGTACCTACTGCAGCCTCCATCCTTCTGAATCTGCTTAATGTATTCATCTCTTGCTCTCCTTCTACGATTTTTACCCTCCACGCTGCCCTCCAATACTAAATTGGTGATCCCTTGACGCCTCAGAACATGTCCAACCAACCGATCCCTTCTTCTACTCAAACTTCTCTTCTCCCCAATCCTATTCAATACTTTCTCATTAGTTATGTGATCTACCCACCTAATCTTCAGCATTCTTCTATGGCACCACATTTCGAAAGCTTCTATTCTCTTCTTGTCCAAACTATTTATCGTCCACGTTTCACTTCCATACATGGCTACACTTCATACAAATACTTTCAGAAACGACGTCCTGACATGTCTTCATATATATATAATGTTTCTTCGCTGTACAAAATGTCACTCAGTACACAATAGTCGATCTTTCCAAAAACTGGACGTATCATGATAACCAATGAACATTTCAACAATGGGGGGGAGCGTTCCCATGGGAAAGGTATCGATTATAGAAGAGAAAATCCGATATCTGGAACCGCATTTGCAAATTGTTTTTGGGAGGTCCGTGTAAACATGATAACTGAGAAACACATATTGTCTCTTACACGAATTTATTGCCTACAACTGGAATCCTTGGCGAACACAATAACTGTGTCCTAGATAAAAGGCTGAGCCAGACTTTGATAGAATCCGCTTGGTAGAATGTGCTTCTTCTCAAATTTCCCCCAGTTGTGGACTGATATCCAGTTTTTCTACCACCTATGCTACTAGAAAAAGCAGGTTGAGATTCATTTAAATTATTCCGAAGTGAAACTCACAAACGAAGAAGTTCGTTTACGAAACACTGATCCTAACTATTCTTTGATATTGCATCATGGGACAGTTTGTTTCGTCAGCAAATTTGCGAAGTAAAAGCTGGAGTGTCTCTACACTCAACTCAATCAACTAAAAAATTTATCACTAAGGTGGTCATTCTTTAGATTCCGTTTGGGGTTACATTACGCTCTCCCGTAGAATCAGTGCGTAATAACCTATTGCAGTAAGTTATTTCGCAATTCGAGCACATATAGACGCGCCCCTGCAGTCACGTGCGCCTGTCCATCTTCAGGAATCAAACAGGACGTTTAGATATTTGTGAATTACCTACTCTCCACCTTGCGTTCCGAGGTGATTTGCAGAACACAAATGTATTTATGTACCTACACGGGAAACAGATTATTTGTTGCCAGACGGCAGGAAGTGGAGGACACGAATGGATTGGCTCAGATGCTACTACACATGTAGTAAGATATTGCAATGCATATGTCGTTCAGAATTACATACATGATTGACGACGTATGGAATCTGCGTCTGGCTCTGAGTCGCGCGCCGCTAGCCTATTGATAGGCGACCGCTCGCTGTAAGCGGGCAATCCGGGTTCGACTCCCGGTCGGGCACAGATTTTCAATGTCGTCATTCCGTTTTACAGCCGATGATTCTCCATATTCGCGAGTACGTTTCAAGCATAATTGCGATAGGTGCTCGTGTAGTTAAGATATGGGAAACAAGGCTTGCAGTATCACGAAGTAAATTCTGTACAAGTATTTCCACTCAGTGGTGTTTCACAATACGTCTTCACACAATAAATAACATTCAGTACTTGCATGGTATTAAGTCTTAATCTTACTAATTACTCGATGCTGCACTCTTAAATAATTTACATACGTTTATGGGGCACAACTACGCACTGCACAGCACAGTTATTAATACGTTGATGGGAAATGGACTTGGTGTCAGTCACTGGTCAGTTGAACCGATCTAATAAATCGTAAGAGGAAGCTCGCAAAAATACGTAACGGAGTAGAAGACTCTTGGTCCCCGAATATAGAGGCAGTAGAGAGGCAAATTTTTCTTTAGTGCTCTACAAGTCAGTATGTTTTCTGTAAAATATGGTGGTGAAAGAAACTTCCGCGGAGGATTTGGGTAGCATCAGGCGCTACAACAGCTGATGTCACTGTACGCCAATGTCTGAATTCTTTTTCATCCGGGTTGCTAGATGAAGTGGGTGACCTCCTTGGCTTTCGCCATTTCACAGCCTTCACTCAACTTTTGTGGAAGTAAGTATGAGCTTACGGAATGGTGTAAATTCGGTATGTTTACCATAAAAATATGCAGTATATGTGCAAGCAGAGAAGGTGGCCTCGTTTTACGTTTGCGAGAGGTTATTCAAACGTTACGCAAAAGCCATTCGAGTACTGCAAGCTAACACTGCACTTAGGGTTGGCAAGCGTCTTCCGTGACGTAACAGGCGAGAGCTACGGGGAATGCTTGAGGCCGTTGGCCAGTTGGTGCTTCTGCCAGCGAAAGCGAGTCCGACCATCGTGTGGGCGCGGCCTGCGATTCTCCTCAGTGGAAAACCTGCAACTGGAACTGCGAAGTACCGAACACTTGGAAGCAATGCCAGGAAGTTGCTGCATCACTAACACGTCTCTCAAATATCTAAACGCGCTAAGAATGAGATTCAAGCAACTGCGTCATGATAAGAAGAGGCGAAAGACATACAGTTTCAATTAAATACGATCTGATGTGTGTCATAATTTCTAAAGTCTGGGATGCACAGGTATGCTGCTGCTTGATGATGCAAATGACTCGTCAAGTAGGAGAGCATGAAACCGAGTGTCAGTGGATACATAGAGAGTCAAGTATTTCCTCAACGCGCAATGGAATTTGTAGAATAGGTAAATGATCCTTCCACTGGTGTTTGCACACGAAATGATTGAAAATCGGCTTTGCAAAACGAGGCAGTGTTCACATCGTAAGAGAGGTTTTGTACTGTGTTATTCTTAATGATATAAATCCACAAATATTTTTGTGATATTTTCCCTTTTTTACTGATTCAGTGCTAGGGGTGGGAAGACAGGGGAAAGGGGAATGAGTTTCTGATTAGTAGCCCATTACTAGCTAATTGTCTACTTTGACCGGCTCTATCCGTAGGGGAAACACAAATAAATTAATGATAGATGGTCGCCAGATTGTTAATTGACGATTCCTCTTCGAAATAGTATACACAGAAATTTTGTGGGTCAGAGGGCACCGGTTCGATCTTGAGCAGCATTGTTGCGACTGGGGATCGATTCCCATCGCAGCAAAGATGGGTGGGGATAGCAACAAAGTTTATTATTTGGTATGGTCGTGCAAAGAAAATTTTGGACTTAGGAAGCCTGGTAAAAACTGCAATTATTCTTGATGAATTTCAGTCCACAATCTACAGCAAATATGTGCAGAATTCCCTTTAGCCTGAGAAAAATCAGATAAGCATGTGCTTCAGGGTTTTGCTACGCACTGTGCAGCGCAGAAAGTGACCCAAAGGCTTGTGAAATCCAGCCTCAGAAGCAGATTACCGTATTTTTCGATGACAGTAGTACGATATGTTCGCTCTCTAACACTGAAGATTTACTCTTATTTGCTTACGAAAGCCGTTGGCGTTTCTTGAACGTTAGACTTCAGAGAATAATTTGCATCTGAACTCACGTTTCCATTATAGTTGGTGTTGTACACTCGCACTCTCCACTCAGGAACGACAGAAAATATTTTCTCCGTTCAGTTTCCTCGTAAGATCAATTTCTGCATGACACTTGTCTACATCCCTGAGTGTCAGTGTTATTTTCGAATTAGTCTTGTGGCTCTTCTAGTCAAAGTAACACTTACACGCAGCGTCTATAAATATTTGTCGAATATTTTCCAGTCTCTGTCCTCCTGCCCCTCTGCAGCTCCGTGTAGTACGTTCTATAATCGTGTCCGTATTGTTAGTGCTTTCCACATATTCCTTTCCTCACCGATTCTGCAAGGAACCTTCGCATTTCTTGTGAGTTCGCCATTTTTACTACATCCTTATACAACATCACATTTCAAAAGCTTCGATATTCGCAATGTCAGTGATTCACTCTTATACAATTATTTGCTCCAAGCTTATATTTTCAGAAATTTAGTCCTGAGATTAAGGACTACATTATATGTTAGTAGATTTGTTTTACCGTGGAACGCCCTCATAGCGTCTACTAGCCTGCTTCTTATATCCTCATTTTCGTCCACAAATTTTGATGTTAAGTTCATCGTCAATCCCTTTTCTGCTACTCCTCGTTACTTTCGTCTTTCTTTCGTCTACTGTCAATCAGTATTGTGTGTCCAGTACGCAAATCAACAGATCCTTCAACTCTTTCTGTCACTGAGGATAGCAGTGTCATCATTGAATGTTATGACTGACGTCTTTTCAAAAATGTTCAAATGGGTGTGAAATCTTATGGGAATTAACTGCTAAGGTCATCAGTTCCTGAGCTTACACATTACTTAACCTAAATTATCCTAAGGATAAACACACACACCCCTGCCCGAGGGAGGGGTCGAACCTCCGCCGGGACCAGCCGCACAGTTCATGACGGCAACGCCCCAGACCTCTCGGCTAATCCCGCGCGGCGACGTCATTTCATCTTGAATTTGAGATCCACTCCTGGACTTTTATTTCCGATATTGCTTCTTCCATGTACAGGTTGCAGAGCAGGAGACAAAACTGCATTTCCATCTTACAACATTTTCAATTTGAGCAATCTTTACTTGGTCTTCCATTCTTATTCTTTCCTCTCGGCTCATGTACACATTATATATATTATATGTGACTCATAGTCCCCTACACATTTCGGCTGTTTTTCTCAAAATTTCGAACATCTTGCAGCACTCAACCTTGTAGAATGATTTTTCTAGGCCGAAAAATCGTAACAAAGTGTCTTGGTTTTTCTTGAGTATTGCCTCTGTTGTCATTCCAGAATGAGATTTTCACTCTGCAGAGGATTGGCGCTGATATGAAACTTCCTGGCAGATTAAAATTGTGTACCGGACCGAGACTCGAACTCGGGACCTTTGCATTTCGCGGGCAAGTGCTCTACCAAATGAGCTACCAAAGCACGACGTCTCGACCTGACCTCACAGCTTTACTTCTGCCAGTACCTCGTCTCCTACCTTCCAAACTTTACAGAAGCTCTCTGCGAACCTTACAGAACTAGCACTCATGAAAGAAAGGATATTGCGGAGACATGGCTTAGCCACAGCCTGGGGGATGTTTCCAGAATGAGATTTTCACTCTGCAGCGTAGTGTGCGCTGATATGAAACTTCCTGGCAGATTAAAACTGTTTGCCGGACCGAGACTTGAATTCGAGAGCACTTGCCCGTGAAAGGCAAAGGTCCCGAGTTCGAGTCTCGGTCTGGCACACAGTTTTAATCTGCCAGGAAGTTTCATATTGAGCATTGTTTCGGTTTATTTGCAGTTGAAATATGGTAAAAATTGAAAATAAGAAACAAAAGTTTTGATGCAGGTAGTCGATCCTACGAGCCTCGGATTACGCGCTGCGCCAACTGCTGCCTGGAAGCTACGCTAACATAAATGGTTCATACCTCGCTCCCACTTCTGTCACATTCATCACTGACCAACCCAACATACACTCCTGAAAATTGAAATAAGAACACCGTGAATGCATTGTCCCAGGAAGGGGAAACTTTATTGACACATTCCTGGGGTCAGATACATCACATGATCACACTGACAGAACCACAGGCACATAGACACAGGCAACAGAGCATGCACTAGTCCAGTGTATATCCACCTTTCGCAGCAATGCAGGCTGCTGTTCTTCCATGGAGACGATTGTAGAGATGCTGGATGTAGTCCTGTGGAACGGCTTGCCATGCCATTTCCACCTGGCGCCTCAGTTGGACCAGCGTTCGTGCTGGACGTGCAGACCGCGTGAGACGACGCTTCATCCAGTCCCAAACATGCTCAATGGGGGACAGATCCGGAGATCTTGCTGGCCAGGGTAGTTGACTTACACCTTCTAGAGCACGTTGGGTGGCACGGGATACATGCGGACGTGCATTGTCCTGTTGGAACAGCAAGTTCCCTTGTCGGTCTAGGAATGGTAGAACGATGGGTTCGATGACGGTTTGGATGTACATGCACTATTCAGTGTCCCCTCGACGATCACCAGAGGTGTACGGCCAGTGTAGGAGATCGCTCCCCACACCATGATGCCGGGTGTTGGCCCTGTATGCCTCGGTCGTATGCAGTCCTGATTGTGGCGCTCCCCTGCACGGCGCCAAACACGCATACGACCATCATTGGCACCAAAACAGAAGCGACTCTCATCGCTGAAGAGGACACGTCTCCATTCGTCCCTCCATTCACGCCTGTCGCGACACCACTGGAGGCGGGCTGTACGATGTTGGGGCGTGAGCGGAAGACGGCCTAACGGTGTGCGGGACCGTAGCCCAGCTTCATGGAGACGGTTGCGAATGGTCCTCGCCGATACCCCAGGAGCAACAGTGTCCCTAATTTGCTGGGAAGTGGCGGTGCGTTCCCCTACGGCACTGCGTAGGATCCTACGGTCTTGGCGTGCATCCGTGCGTCGCTGCGGTCCGGTCCCAGGTCGACGGGCACGTGCACCTTCCGCCGACCACTGGCGACAACATCGATGTACTGTGGAGACCTCACGCTCCACGTGTTGAGCAATTCGGCGGTACGTCCACCCGGCCTCCCGCATGCCCACTATACGCCCTCGCTCAAAGTCCGTCAACTGCACATACGGTTCACGTCCACGCTGTCGCGGCATGCTACCAGTGTTAAAGACTGCGATGGAGCTCCGTATGCCACGGCAAACTGGCTGACACTGATGGCGGCGGTGCACAAATGCTGCGCAGCTAGCGCCATTCGACGGCCAACACCGCGGTTCCTGGTGTGTCCGGTGTGCCGTGCGTGTGATCATTGCTTGTACAGCCCTCTCGCAGTGTCCGGAGCAAGTATGGTGGGTCTGACACACCGGTGTCAACGTGTTCTTTTTTCCATTTCCAGGAGTGCATATAATAAATATGGATGAAGTCGGTGATGCCGAGTAGGCGCGGTCCCCTTGTGAGCCAGATTCGGCCACTTCCTGCAACGTCAGCAGACAGCGTCGGCTTGGCACTCGAGCAGCTGCGGCATCCTTGACGTAACAGCGGCCGCCAGGAACCGGACTCGGTCCGCAAGCCGGCCTCTGCGACTGCGCGGCCCTGAAAGCGCCGGTAAGGATCAGATTCCTGCGCGCCGGGGCAGGTGAATGTCGGCCGGCGCCGCTGCCCGCCCTCAAGGGCGCCGCGCCGGGCCCTGCGGCCACGCCCACCGACGGCCACATCCCCTGCGATGCTGCTCGACTCGACCCATCCAAAACCACATAACGCCGCCTACCGTGTACACAGGCCAATCTGCAGCACATCTGTGCATGCGCAAGTGGAATGATCATATAAAATTAATTGTTGCTAAGGCGGGTGCCAGGTTGAGATTCATTGGGAGAGTCCTTAGGAAATGTAGTCCATCAACAAAGGAGGTGGCTTACAAAACACTCGTTCGACCTATACTTGAGTATTGCTCATCAGTGTGAGATCCGTACCGGGTCGGGTTGACGGAGGAGATACAGAGGATCCAAAGAAGAGCGGCGCGTTTTGTCACAGGGTTATTTGGTAAGCGTGATAGCGTTACGGAGATGTTTAGCAAACTCAAGTGGCAGACTCTGCAAGAGAGACGCTGTGCAGGGTGCATTTCTGGATGAGGTATCGAATGTATTGCTTATCCCTACTTGTGTCTCCCGAGATGATAACGGGCACAAAATTAGACAGATTCGAGCGCGCACGGAGGCTTTTCGGCAGTCTTTCCCCCGTGAACCATACGCGACTGAAACAGGAAATGAAGGTAATGACAGTGTCACGTAAAGTATCCTCCACCTCACACCGTTAAGTGGCTTGCGGAGTATAAATGTAGATGCAGATGTTATAAGGCTGCGGGTGTTTGTTAACGGTTCACACGCCAGATTCTGCCTCATGGACTATTCCCTTGTCCATTTGTTCGTTTTATGAGTAAGGTATAATTTTCAACAGAAACTTGGCAGAAATCCGTTTCTGTACATCCTGGAATTCGTCTAAATAACGTTCTGCGAATGCACACATTTATCCTTCATCATGCGCATCAGTTGTGCGAGTGGATTAGTGATTTGAAAGGTGACAGTTCGTGGCAACTGACGGGAAGACGTCGAATGAAACAAGTGATATATGGCGTCCCATAGGCCCTCTGCTGCTCAACATCTATACAGGGTGTTAGCAAATTCACTATACAAACTTCTAGGAGTTGTAGAGGGGAATGAGTACATAATATTCTGAATAGGAAGCCATGCTCGGAAACGTGCCGTTTCCGTTCTACGACGGTTTCACTTCACATGTTTAACTCATCCACTACCGCTTCAAGAACTGAATAAGGCTTAACGCAGTACAATTACTAGGTAGCAGGTGGAAAGGAAACATAACGATACATTTGTCACTTAAGCACATTTGTTCGTGTTAACACTTAAACATTACGTGTTTACATTATTCCAAAACAAAAAAGAACCCAGAGCAGTACTGATGCATTACAACAGCCGCTCGATGTGCCGAACACCACCATTGCTACATATAGTGTACCTATGTATGTTTTTCTGGCACAAACTCTCCATCCAAATGGTGTCTCTTCAGTTTCTAGTGCAGCTGCCAGAATTCTTGCCAGCAGATCTTCCTCTATCTCTACAAGAGCAGACATTAAGCGACATTAAGTAACCGTCTGATGTAGTACACGTGATCCTGTCTACACTATTGCATCCCAGGAGAAGTAACTTCTGTCTTTCCCCTCAGCAGACGTGGGCGCATTACACATCTGAACTGAAAATGTCGTAGAACGAGAACGGCACGTTTCCGGACATGGATTTGTATTCAAAATATTATGTACTCATTCTTCTCTACAAGTGCTAGTAGTTTGTTGCGGGAATATCCGAACACCCTGATTTAGTAGACAATCGGAGCAGCGCTCTTGCTTTTTTTCACAGATGACCCTCTCATATACCGTCTAGTAAAGTCATCAGAAGATCAAAATTAATTGCAAAACGATTTAGACGAGATGTCTGTATAGAGGGAAAACTGTCAGTTGGCTCTAAATAATGAGTATTAAAAGAAATCTGCTAAATCAAGCTTATAAGCTAAATCACACGGCTGTGAATTCAACTAAATACATAGAGGTAACAATTACGCATGGTTAAATTGGAATGATCACATAGGTAATGTTGCGGGGAAGGCTACGCAAAAACTGCGTTGTATTGCCAGAACAGTTAAAAGAAGCAAAAGATCTATTAAAGAGAATGCCTACAGTACACTTGTGCTTCCTCTGCTGGAATAGTGCTGCGCGCTATGGCATTCTTATCAGGCAGGATTAACGAAAGGCATTTGTAAAGTTCAAAAAAGGTTAGCTTGTTTAGTACTGTTGTGAAATAGGGGAGAAAATATCACGGATATGATACACAAATTAGGATGATAATCATTAAAATTTAGGCGTTTTTCATTGCAGTTCAATGAACCCTCTGCCCGACACATAAGCGTGAATTGCAGCGTAGTCAAATAGATGAGGATGCGGAATCTAAACCCTTTCTCCATTGTAGAGCAACAGACCTAGTGGTCCGCTTATGAATATATTAAACATTTACAGTCAAACCTTTAAAAGAGGACGCTGGTCGCTTTGGAGCGGCGATGGCATCGTATAATTGCCACCTGGCAGCATGAGGTCCTCCGCCGCTGACGCCAGCCATGCCAGTGATGTGGTGCCTACGTACCAGTCGCTTGTACGAGTCAGTACAGTGAGATAAATCGACACGAAGACATAACAGAATGACAGAAAGGGCGTATGACCACACTGTGAATGAAGTTGCCCAAATTGTTGACATGTCAATGTCTTTATGAAGAATAGTGTACCAGCTCTGTACCACGCACTTGGACCAGTGGTCGTAAAAGGATCCTAATCAACAGGGACCGCAGACGAATGTCATGCCTTGTCAGCAATGGTCGCTCGTAAACGCAGTAGAAATTGCTGCTACCAGTGAATGCAGGTCTATCTCAACCAGTTTCTGACCGAGTTTATGTAGGGGATTGCTTGAAGTGGACATTTGGAGGCATATATGTCGCATAACGCTATTTATCACAGAGGCACATGATGCGGCCCGCCTTCAGCCAACCAGACAACACAGAAATGGGACAGCACATAATTGTAGTCGTGTAGTGTAGGCGCACGAGTCGCGATTTTGCTTCTCTTTTTTTTTCTCTCAAATGATGCTTGGTGCCCACTATTCGCACGGGTCAAGGAGGTGTTTAAACAGGAGCTTCTGGACAGTGCAGTCCATGCCAGAAATGTTTCTGTGGTGACTTGGTGATGTTTTTCATACCACTAACTTAGCCTATTTACTCAGATTACTACCAACATGAAGCAAGATATTTCAACACTGTCGGTGACCAACTGTTGGCTTATATTCTACATTTCCATTATGAGTTTGCTGACGACACTCCTGTCTCCCAGTCTGACAAATGCCCTATTTACAGTAAGTTCTTGATGCGACGGACACTTTGACACCCTATCGTATCTCAACTGACCAGCTAAATCGCCCGATTTTAATCCCATTGAAAATGTCTGGACTGTTTCGAGCAAGTGTTGAAACGAAGGAATCAACACAATCAATTCGGTAACTCTGCAGGATTTAATTATCAATGAGTGGCTTCACATAGAAGCTGCAGATTCTTTTCCTCTGCGAATTGAAACCATTATCATGCCTTGAGGCGGTGTTACATGGTGTTAGCTTGATGTCTGTTGGAGTAACTTTTCTTTCATTACACTAATCTCTCATAAAAAGACCTGAAAATAATAGGCATACTTATACCTAGTCAACCTGGGAAGATATTCCTTGGCAGAGCTCACAAGCAATATAGCTAGTCTTTGGTTGCCAGATGAACTATTCGCTCCAGCATCTGCAAGTGACTCCTTACATAACGAGGAAAAGAAACGGAAGAAACAAGTTTTCACGGTCATCCTTGGTACTACCAGCAATCTTCCTGATGCAGTTGCCGCAACAATTTCTCCCGTTATCCTTGCCAAGAACTGGTTCTTCATCTCTAATAAAGCCGCCAACGATGGTTAAGAGCTGACCTTATATTTATTTACCACGACGAAGTTTTCTCGAACCAGAATTTGCTTTTCTGAATGGTATGCATGAGATAAATTTAGCTATTTGTTTTGAGATTAGGTTTCTTTCCACACATAAAACGATATTCAGCGTCACTGCATTTACATCTAAAAATGCAGTTCGAAACGTAAAACTCGATGTAATCCACTCGAACGTGATAGCATGAACAGACAAAGGATTAGATGGCAGAACACAAGGTTGTTTGATGCAGAACAAGAGGCAATGGTCTCGCATAGTGGGCGATTAAGAACGAAGTAATATTTACTTTTATTGCTCAGAATCAATGTTTTACGACCTATATGACGACCATTAAATCATTCCGGTTTCGTAGTTATTTCACCGAATCATACTGTCATTGAAACAAAAGAAAACAACTTTGATTTTATCCATAACATAAACGAAAACAATATTGTATCATGATACGATAGAAATTTGTGAAAGTCGTAGCTGAACCTTATCTATTTCATACATAGTACGGCCAAGGCGAAATATATTTTATCTTAGCAAACTAGTCCTATCTTGCTGCCGTATATAACGAAAGGGCCTGGCATCAGGGCAGTGCGTAGCGGTGTTTATACTGCAATAGCCGATCCCGGCCATCCTACCTTTCAGATTGAGCACATTTCTCACATATTTTTGAGAAAAATTTCATCAATAAGCGTTAAGTCGTTGTATGTGTATAATTTTTCCTTTCGAACGCCGCTGGAAAGTATACCGTTCCAATTTACGTACTTCAGTATTTCGATTGACATAAGAGTGAAGAGGATGAAACAGGCAACAAAATTAGGTGCTCCCTCTCCTCCTATGATTCATTGAGAACCTCGTTTGAATATATTTAACTATTCAGCTAAGGAAACGATATTATTCCTCACGTGACTCACTCTGCATAAAGCACAGAAGCAACGACTCTGTTACATTGTTGAGAAAGAATGCAATGGTAATGCTTCTGCTCTAGCATGCGACTTCAACTTGAATGACATCAATTCTGATCCTCTGAGTGACGCACAGTAGACAGATGCTATGAAACAGGCTGATCTGAATGTTACATAACGGTATCCCATGAGGTTTTCTTGTACAAGAAGCGCTATTGTCTACTCAAATAAACACGAGGGCTATGCAAGGGCTGTAGGAGGGATATTGGTTTTTCAAGGTCCTATCTGTTGCAAAATTAAAACAACAGTGAAAAATCCAATGAAGCTTTGAGTAGATGAATCGTACAGTGCCTTTAGTATGCCCATCGATGGCGTCACGTCGAACGTTTAATTTCTGAGCGCACAGTGGGCACGTAAAAGTCTCCTGCCAAGTGTGAAGTGCGAGCTCCATTCGATGTTTTCATTCTAAAGGGTTCCGCCTGATTTCATGCAACCCGCATAACGTAACTGTCACGCATGACTGAAAAGTCCTTTGTTACAATACTCGGTGGCACAAAGCAGCTGCAACGAAGACGCTCTTGCAGCTTTTTCGCTGGGAAGAAAGCCATACCATCCAGACTTGGCTCTCTCTGATTTTCATCTCTATGCTCACATGAACAGCTAGCTATGGGGACAGCATTTTTGCGCAGACAACGAGCTACAGACCAACTGGAAGGCATAGCTAAATGTTGCAAATAAACATCTTTGATTTTAACTGTAGTTTTTATTTCGCGACAGAACGGACCTTAAAAAAAATAGCATTCGTAATAAAAAATAAAATGTACCTGAGTAATACTGGCAGGTCGCCGGTCGCCCGCAGTCTTCAGTGTGAATGGTTTGTTTACTGACGTGCCTCTGTTTTGCAGGACCCATCCAGTTCCCGCCAGCGCCTCCCAGCCTGGACAGCAGCGGGGTCGTCGTGGGTGCCTCGGGGTACGGCTTTGTACCACCCGGCACGCAAAACCGTAAGTTGTCAAAGTCCTCATGTTTTTCAGCGATAAAACCTGTTCCCACGTTTACATCGTCTCTGGACAGTAAATCTGTTACCTAAAGCGTGTCTCCTCGATCGTCGTTTCAGCAGCCACTATTCTGACCAGATTCCACCAACTGTCATGCCTCCGCCAATTCAGTGCATCATTTAATTTCCTACAACCGCATAATATGTTGTATACGCTACCAGAAGAGTTTCTCATTTTTACTGAACTACTTATTTTTGTGATTTCTCTGAGAGATAATTTCGCAAAACTGATGCCTTGTGAAGATTTATGTGGTATCTGTCCACTTAACTCGAAAGGATGTGCCTTTAATGGCCCAGTTTTTGTCCCTGCGTTTTCTGCTTCTATTAGGAGGGATTCATTGAACTTGGTCAACAGTATTGTATCAACTACCCTTGCATAAAACGCGGCAGCACTTTGACTATAATTATTAACTATTCATTTTTCTCACATAAGACACTACTTTGGTGTCGTTGCAACTATTTTCACAGTTTTCCATCCTCTCCTACCTAACGTTCATTCCTTCATCTTAAGGTACTTACTATATCTACGTTGTCTATAATCTGTTATACACGGTGACTCAGCTTCATATGGATTTTATGCAACCCGCGACACCTTAAAATACCAAGTACACGATTTTTACATTCTCTCGCTTGCTACAGGCAAACTGTTAGTCCTACAGAAAAAATCAACATCATAGTTTTCTAGAAAATTTAACGTAGTTAAAGTTTGCACTTGGATACGTTTTCACTAGAGGCCGTATTTTTCGAATTAATCATGAAAAACATACAAAATTAACCTTCAGACACGTTTATCTTGAACAACTCGAAAACCGTGGCCTCCAGCAGAAACGTATACCAGTAAAAAAGTTAACTACATTAAATTTCCTACAAAAACGTCCTGATCATTTTTTTCTGTGGTGAGCGAGAGAATTTGAAAATCTTGCATGTTGCGTTTGAGCGTGTTGCAAATTGCGCAACCCATAGGTAGGAGCAATGTACGTTCTAATGTTCGCTTGTCCCTGGAATTTTCTCTTCTATTATGCCTTCTAGTGTCAGGTTCACAAATATTTTACACTGTAGCTCATGTAAGAATAGCCTGCCTCTACTCCTGGTAACTGTAGTTCGGTGCTCCCTTTTACAGTGTCCCATAGAGGCGCAGTGGCGACGTGTTTGCCTACCATTAATTCACAACCTAGGATTACAATGACTAATCGTAGCATCCTTATTAGCTTGTATGTCTACCTCACGCACGTAATACGTACTGCCTGTGACTGGCGAGATGGCAAAATGATCTATCTTTACGGACGAGCAGAGTACAAACCAATGTATGGCTGTTTGGAAGACGACGCGTCGAATCTCCACCCGGACATCCGGGTTAAGATTTTCCTTGATTTCCCTTAATCGCTCCAGACAAATGCCGAATAGTTTCTTTTAAATGGCCAAACCTTCACAAATACGAGCATGTGCTCCGTCTCTAACGATCTCGTTGTCGATGGGGCGTTAAACCTTACATTTTCTTCCTTACACAGACTTCTTTCCTCACCTACTCTTTCTAATCTTTCCTCACTTTCTTGAGCTGTTTCCAGTACCCTCTCTGTTGTGCACATTTCATTCACACATAGTGGTGTTTTGCATAACTACAATTTCATGGTATTCCTCCTCAGGTCATAGTCAGATTCTATTCTAGCAGAGATCATTCGTTTAAATACTTATTATTCTTTCCCTTTTGCTGCAGTTTCCTCATTTATTCGGAGTAGCGGTGTTCTTATCTGCCGATAGAAGGGTTCAAAATGCTAAATCGTGACACGATTCAGAAAACACGCTTAACTCTAGATCGTCTCAGTCGCGGGTTAGAGTAGTCGTAGGTCAGTGAAACGTTAGGTCGTGTTACTTTCAATAGAACCGCGCCTAGTAGTGCTACGTAATCTTGTATACAGCTTCCCGTCGCTTTGCCAGTTTCACTTTTTAAAATGCGCTAGTTCATATACGGCATCAAACTTTCTATTCGTTGAAACTTTTTACCAACGTCAATCATTTTTATTATGAATTTCAAAGTAGATGTTGCGACTGGTTTTCTTAAATATAAGGTGTATTGTTGCCTAGTGGTAAATATTGTTATAAATGAAAATTAAAATAAATGAAACTACTGGTTTGAAATTGGTTCATGTCGATGATATTTATTCGAATTGTAATCTGCAGCGTGAACAAAATTTTTTGATGCTGTCACATTTCATTATTTGGCTGTAATTATTAGAAAAAGATCTACTCGTCCCACACAGTCAGCGGATTCAGGCTCTATGCCCATTATTAGTGATCCTACAATTGAAAAAAGTGCGAGATTGAGACCGAAATCGACTGAATGTGTGAGTGCTGTAAAGATTTAACAGTGGACCCTTGCGAAACTTTCTCACTTTTATACTATTCAGTAACGACAATTATTGGAATGAGTATAGTCGTTGGGATAAGGGTAGTTTGGGAACGAAGATAAAATGTCTTTGAAAATGAGTCGAATGACTTGAAATAATAATCATGATTTTATGCTACATTCTTGCATATACATTTCCTTGCACATAATGTTGGACAAAACTTTTTACACAACCTTACAATACATCGGCGTGAACGATATTTGACGTAAGAACGTAGTTTTCGTTGTTCGTTTTCCTTAAGGGGCACAGATATGTTAGTTGATTTAGTTACCGTTGAAAAAGCTCCATACAACTGTTCGTGAGTGAAGACGGCCTTTGGTAAATAGAATCCTGACCTTTGAAGCGTTTGTCCCTGCGAATTGCTTATTGTGACCGCAAATGCAATTTTCGTAAGCAACAGTCTTCCTGTGAATTGAAGATGCATGCTTGGATCAGGTGGTGTTAAGTTTATCCGCGGTCTTACAACAGTTTTCCCTTTCGCACTTTTATAGTTGTAAACAATGACGACATTTGGATCAGCTGTAGTCCTTGGGATATGAGAAGCTGGCGACAATACGAAAACGTGTGTGATTTCGGAAAGTATATTCGTTTAGAAAAGTCAACTTGTACGACGGGTAGAGATAATGGATAAAGGCTACCGCAGTCGTCACGGTTATTATGACAACGCAGTACAGAAATTATCCATTTAATAAATACCTTAAAACAAATAAAACGTTATTGTGCGCAGCCAAATATAAATAGACACACATCTGTCAGCAATGGATGTGTTCTATTTGATGTATTTGACATTTCTGTGGCTAGCTGATACAGTTTTGGTTTTTATTTTAGCCTCTTAGTGTTGCCTGTGAGGGTCTTTTCTATGAGTTCACCTCCCTGTTTTGAATGGACAGATGGCAATGTGTCACACGTAGGGGCTTTGTAATTCACGTATCAGGTTATCTGAAGATGGCAACATAATATTGCTGAAACTAGTTAATCAGTATATGTATCAACTGCGATCTGGGCAATAAAATCTCTGTTTTGGAAGATTTTCTACATTTTTGATAGAGTATTTGTCATAAGATAATATGGAAAGGGTCTTTTGTTCGTAATTAGTAAGTTAGCTTCGTAAGATATAGGTTTGAGGTTAGGCATCCATGATGTCCGTGATAGTTATAAACGCCGTATCTTAAAATTTTGCACAAACAGTAAGTTTTGGCACAAAATCGGTGAGCAAAGTCACAAGCCGGTTCCATGTACTATTAGTATGTTTTGAGGAAAATGGATGTTGATTTGAGAAATAATAGCTATGATATAATAGTTACAGCGAATTAAAAGTAATATGATGTCAGTTATGGGTCACGTTCGCTTTAGAGGGGATTTTAGACGGTCAGAATACACGGACTCAAACGCGACAGCTTGTGCTCGCTGCGTTAATGAATCACCGCTTACTTAACAAGTGTGCGGCTAAGCTGCCAGATAAGCACGTTATTGAGGTCTCCCAGTCTGGAACCACACGAGAGCGTGCTCGGCCGCAGCGTAACGTAATTACCGGAACTCACAACAAAACCCGCTGCCGACCTGACGGACGTGGGTAACTTTATCTGATACAGCTTGTGATTTGGGATCGAGTAATTTCATAGCGGCCCGCGGGCAAGTTGTGAGAGGTGCGTGCGGCGCGACGGTCAGTGGGGGACCGGCCACAATATAAATGGAAATGTGGCCCGCGACGCATCGATGACTGCCAATTAGCGCCACGGCACAGTGGCGCAGAGCCTCGCCTGCTCCCAGCCGCTCACCTGTGCGCACTATCGCTGCTCGCTTTTGGCGAATTACTAAAGTTAGATTGAATGCCGACCAAGTATCGCGCCCAGCCCACGAGCGGGTGTGTGTGTCTCATTCTGTCGCGAAAGTGATCGCGCCTTGAGTACGCATGACGTCAGCGTAAAGGACACCTGCTTCGCTTCTCCGTATATTCGTGTCTCCTTCTTATAATCCTCCATTTTCCAGTTCTATTCTTACATGACCTTGTTTTTTATAACTACTCTTCTCAACCTCTGCCGGCCGCGGTGGTCTCTCGGTTCTAGGCGCGCAGTCCGGAACCGTGCGACTGCTACGGTCGCAGGTTCGAATCCTGCCTCGGGCATGGATGTGTGTGATGTCCTTAGGTTAGTTAGGTTTAAGTAGTTCTAAGTTCTAGGGGACTGATGACCACAGCAGTTGAGTCCCATAGTGCTCAGAGCCATTTTCTCAACCTCTGTCTCTCGTCCTAGTTACCCTTTGAGTTGATGATTTCTTTATGACTAAAGATTTCTACGTGGTATTTCGTCCCACCATACCTGTTCAGTTTTCTGTCTAGATCACTTCATGTTTGTAGTATTTGTTAAATTACCTGCTCTGATGTTCAAACCATTTGAGCCTCTCTTCAAAATGACTTTTTACGCAGTGTTTTTTCATGACGGGAAACTTGCAGTCAGTTATACGAAATCACGCCGCATAAATACTGTTGTTACGTGAGAGTACAGCCTTACAGAACATTAGTCATTTCTCCTTCATTGGGCATTTTCTATTCGAAAGAAACAATTTCATTGATAACTAGGCAAAGAAATTAAGTACTTGTTTGAGACAGATATTTCACCAGTTCGACAACGGTATTGTTTCGTAGCAGCACAGATAAAATTTTACCATGTTCTTCGCCTTGCCAATACCAATTTTTTGCAGAAATTTCACAATCAAACGATAAGAAGTGCTGTACTTATGTGCTCATATTTTCTGGATCACTCAGATCTCATTAAAAACTTAGTATCGTACGATTAAACATGGGCAGCTCGGGATTAGCCGAGCGGTCTAGGGCGCTGTAGTCATGGACTGGGCGGCTGGTCCCGGCGGGGATTCGAGTCCTCCCTCGGGCGTGTGTGTGTTTGTCCTTAGGATAATTTAGGTTAAGTAGTCTGTAAGCTTAGGGACTGATGCCCTTAGCAGTTAGGTCCCATAAGAGTTCACACACGTTTGAAGATTTGAACATTAAACAAGGGCCATCAATATTTCACTAGATTACGTTGCCAAGATGAATCGTACATCAAAAACTGCCCAATTTACATTAACATGTTAACATACTGTATGCACCACACCCAAATGTAGGTATAATATATTTTTTTAATCATCCGAGATGCTAAAGCAACTATTTGATTGAACAATGTGCTTTTCTTAACGGAATATCTTGGCTCATAAGCGAAGAGTACGGTTGTGCAGCATAGATGGAAGTGCTAGGTATCAGAGAAACTACAAAATTCGTCAACGGTTGCGTTAAGCAAATCCTAAAGCGTCAGGGAGACATCACAAGTGTTCCAGAGTCGTACTCTATACGAAAGGCTTTAGGCATCACTGAGACATTCACTCTCAAAACTCAGAGAGCATACATTTGCAAGACGCGCCAAGTAACATACTACTTCCTTCTACATATCTGTAGAAGACGATGGCTGCAGAAAGAGAGAAATTTAAAATCTTACGGAGACTTTTCGAAGGCCGTTCTTCCCATTCACCATTCGTGACTGGGACAGGAAAAAGATAATGGTGCACGAAGTGCTAATTCGATGCTACAATATGGAGCGGATGATTTCAGTAAATGTTTAGACACGACTACCCTCCAGTGGTGAACACTGCCACTAGGACAAGGTACTTATTACGAATCACGATTTGAAGAGCTGCTCTATCCACCAAAATGTGTAATATTCCTGCACAAACGTCTTTTGAAACTCCAGAGGTACTTACGAATAGCCCTTTGTTTTGACTGTAATTATTTTTGTTGTCTCTGAAGTTAGAACAATCAACGCTAATAATGCTATGCAGAGAAAAAAAAGGTATAAAATAACTGTTCTGTACCATTACTTGCTGCCAAGACTCCTCAAACTCCTCTCTGGCTGGACATGGGGGTTGCACCCCTCTACCATCCTCCACACCTACAGATCCTTAATCCATCACATCCTCTGTTATGGCAGTCCCGCCTGGATATCTGCCCCCTCCCCCCTCCCCAAATTCTATAAGTCCCTCCAGATCCCTGTGCGTCCTGTACTCTGCCTAGCCTTCTGTATACGCCTCCCGCCCCCCCCCCCCCCACGCAGATCCTCTATGACCTCATTCCTTTCCCCCACCTGCTCCTGTCCTCGAACATATTTGCATACTCTACACCTCCCGCTGCCTTGATCCCCCTCACCCCCTGGTTGCTCCTCTCCTCTCCCATGCCCACCCCCTGCCATGTCTTCACTGTTGCGTCCCCCCTACCCTCCATCTCTACACTCTTCATCTCCTTTCCCAAGGTGGCTTCCATTAACTCCCTCTCCCAGATGATGCCCTCTCTCCCTCCATTTATCCCTCCATCAACTCTGATCCTCACTCCCCCTCCTTTCCTCTGTCCTTTTCTTGGGCTCCCTCTCCCCCCTTCTATCCTCTTTTCGCCACCTACCCTCTCTCTGCCCCCCTTCTCACCCCCAAGCCCTTTTGCATTTCCCTCCTCTGCCTTTTCCCATTCCCTCTCGTGTCTGCCCTGCGTCCCCCCCTTATGAGTCCTCTCCCTCATTTGGTTCCCCCCCTTTCGTTTTTCCTCTCCTCCCTCATTGTTTTTCCCCCTCATCTGTTCAGCCCCCCCCCCCCCTTCTTCCATCTGCCCTTGGCTAGGGTGAGTCATCTTTGTGCCGACATTTTCGTGCAGTGTTTACAGTGAGTGTTCAGTGTTGTGTGTCTTTTCGGAAGTGTTGCGAACGGACATCATACTGTCGCTGGGTGCGATTTTTATATCTCTTGCAAACAGGAACCAAACTGTCGCATATTTTTTAACTGTCTGTCTACTATGTTACTTGTCTAATTCCTGTGTATTTTATTAGCATTGCGAACCCTTTGCTTTATGTTTTAACTTTCCACAATTTTCCACCGTTTTACAATTTAAGTCACAGTTTTATAGCCTGCGTTTATTGTTTCTTCTCTTCTTCTTACGTTTTAAAAACTCTGTAGGCTGCAGAGCAGCGTACTAAGCTGCTGCCACCCCCGCCCCCTTGGGGGGGGGGGGGGGGGAATCGAAATTCAATAAAGGAAAAAAAAATTTTAAAAATGCTCAGGAGTTAACAGATTGTATCAAGTTTGAATGACCGCTACTTTGCTAGCTGTACGTTTGTGTTACACAGTTTTGTGAAGTCGTGTTACGCACGTGATGAATTATCTGTAGACTGCTTTCCCGGTGTTTCAGGTCGCCCTCTGTCTGTCGGCCGCCACTTTTTCTGATCCCTCCACCACCGCCTCGCACGGTCACGAGCAGTAATGCGACGTGACGCTAGCGAGCCACAGCCATCCAGCACTACACCAGCTCCCAGCACCTCACCCCACCCGCCATCACACTTCCGCCGCAGAGCGGAATCTGCCAACAACTCAGCTGTACTTCACACACCTGGCCGCACCCAGCGGCACATCGACTGTCGCGTGGCAGAGAGCAGCAGCAGGCGAGCGAGCAACGCGCTCCCACCTGTCTGTCTCTCGCGCCTCGACTCCGTCCTCTTCTGCACCGTCGAATCACTACACGAGCAGGCGGGCGTCTGACCACGCTGCCGATCTGGTGACGCAGCCGGCTCTGACGTAGATGCCATCGTCACTAACTGCTGTTACCAACGACATCCATGTATTTATTGTCACTATTGTCATTTCATTGTAACTGTTAATGCGTGTGATTCTCTGTGATTGCTGGTTTTATCATGTTGATAATAAATGCAGTTGCGGAGCTATTAAAACACTTTGTACTTATTTCCATACCTTTCCACTAAATATACTCACTATTTATTTAAGTATTTGTTGTGTGTGTGTGTGTGTGTGTGTGTGTGTGTGTGTGTGACAGACAGAGAGAGAGAGAGAATATGCCAGCAGAGCAACACCAGTATCACATTCTTTTCGTGAACGAGACCAATGGAGAGACTCCGGAATAATAAGACTGTGGAAAGTTTCTATATTTGACAATCTGACTTACAAGGAGAAGCTCCCTTGGGTGAGATTGGTTTCTCGAAACCATCTATACGGTATTGTAGGGAAGGGCTCCAGGTATCACACCCTGCAGTAGTTCACTTCTCGTTTGCTAGTAATCGAAAAGAAAACTTTGTAATGTCCGTTGATACGCAAGAGCTTTAAAAATAGTGCCGATAGGCAGACCAGCGGCGTAGTGTAATAGGTAAGGTGAATGTCCCACAAGCAGAAGGATCTTTTCGATACGAATCTCCTCATGTGTTTTGAAATTTATTTCAGTAATCTTCATCCAATTCCTTTTGATTGCTATTTTTATTCAGTTCACAGGGTCAAATATAACTTTTTTAATTTCTAATCCTTCGTCACGTCATTTTAAATTATAATTTTACTTTGTGATTTGTGTTTCTTTTTATCATTCTTTTCGTTGTTTTTCCATTTAGAACGTATATACAAATGAATTTAATTATTTTTATTTATCTGCCATAGTATTTGAACGTTTGAAAATGTCAATCTGTTGGTTAAAGAAAGACAATCTATTTATCTTGACTATGCGGTGGTGTCGAAAAAAATGAGATGTACATTTTTTTTGGATAGTGATCACAAACATTTAAAACACAAATTTTTGATGCGCTATGGACGAAATTGCACAGATGAAGATTTAAATGAAAGAAGGTACTGTATGTAAAAAGAAATCCAAGCAAACTGGGGAAAATAAATTACAAGTGCAATAACATGAACAAAAAGATGATAAAATGAAAGAAATTAAATTGAAAAAATACACAATAATAATTATAATTACACGAACAAAATTCCAAATGAAAGAAGTATCAAAGGAAGAAAACATGACAGCAAATAAAACAGTTAATACGCTACTTAAAGTGATGTAAATAAGTAATAGAAATAAAAAGTTACACTTAAAGCAATTAACTGAATAAAAATGACAATCAAAATAATTTCGCTAATGATTAAAAATAAAAAATTTCTAAGTACGTGAGGCGATTCAAACCCACGACCTTCTGCCTGCAAGGAATGAACCTTAATCATTCTGCTACACCGCCACTCTGCTTGCTACAACTATTTACAAAGCTCGAGTGAATTACGCAAAACTACAAAGTTTTTCGTTCCGTCGGTTACTCAAAAGGGAGGCACGGCCAGGGTGAATGGTTGCAGGGTGGGTTACTTAGGATCCTGACCTACACAACTGTACAGGTGGTTTCAAAAAGTCAATCCCACCCCCGGGGACCTCTCCTTTGTCTGTTACAGCATATAAATAGAGAATTTCATAATGGGTATTAATATTCGTGTCCGTTTTTATTGCAATCAAATAACAATAAAATTTACGACAGTAAAACACAACAACAAACAACTCACATGGTACGGACATACTAAAAGGAAAGTTGACAGTTGATGGTTAAATAGATGGCATCACATTTACAATTATTCTGCGCAAACCAGTTATGTTGGCCGCTGATGTGTCGTGTATATAGGTGGTATTAACCCATTGAGCATCAACTAAGGCCTGAAGATGGTTCATGGAACCGCCGACACTGATAGCCACGCAATAAATGACATCAAAAGGACGGCTGTAGGTGTTTCATTTTTTTACATTACGAAAAGAATATCAGCAGAAGGATTAGCACGATGGATCGTCGAATGAGAACCTCCAGGAAGGAAGAAAGGAGGGAGACCACCGCCACATGGATACAAGCCGCCTTGCGTGTGGGCCTGAGGGAACCAATAGCGAGTCCGTGCGTTGAGAAAGTCAGGGCAGATAAACGTCCTGCCAACATCAACAAAACCAAACGAGGATAATGGAATTTAGTCGAATTAAGTCGGGTGATGCTGAGGGAATTAGATTATGAAATGAGACACTTAAAGTAGTAAAGGAGTTTTGCTATTTGGGGAGCAAAGAGAGGACATAAAATGTAGAGAGGATATAAAATGTAGACTGGCAATAGCAAGAAAAGTGTTTCTGAAGAAGAGAAATTTGTTAACATAGAGTACAGATTTAAGTGTCAGCAAGTCCTTTCTGAAAGTATTTGTATGGAGTGTAGCCATGGATAGAAGTGAAAAATGAGCGATACACAGTTTAGACAAGAAGAGAATAGACACTTTTGAAATGTGGTGCTACAGAAAAATGCTGAAGATTAGATGGGTAAGTCACATAACTGATGAAGAGATACTGAATAGAATTGGCGAGAAGAGGAGTCAGTGGCACAACGTGACTAGAAGAAGCGATCGGTTGGTAGGCAATGTTCTGAGGCATCAAGGGATCACCGATTTAGTACTGGGGGAAGCGAGGGGGGGGAGGGGGGGTTAAAAACCGAGGGAGACTAAGAGATGAATGCAGTAGGCAGATTCATGCGGTTGTAAATTGCAGTAGTTACTTGGAAATGGAAGAGGTTCGCAAAGGTAGAGTAGCGTGGAGAGCTGCATAAAACCAGTCTTTGCACTGGAGACCACAGCAACTGCAACACCAACACAGGTGACGTGAGTGTGGAGTTGTGATGACAGCTCCGTCCAGCAACCTACCAAAGCCTCAGCCGAGTGTGAACTGTACCAAAGATTATATACCGTCTGTTAGGTAAGTGGTCATAACGTGCTGGCTGATCGGTGCATATCGCATATCTAAGATTACAGAAACTCAATTTAGGGCAGTGTTATCACAATAGGCCTAAAGAGTAGTTACCGTCAACAAGAAGTAGTACCAGAGGACATAATTACAGTGTCCATTTTGTACCAGACAACCCAACCTGATTCTTTTCATCAGAGTGTAAGCGCATTGTGGAGCAACTGCTAGAGCTGCAAGTCTGTGAATGAGCAATGCTCATGTGACACGATGTGTATGGTACCCTTAACCAAAAACCTATGTAATTGCGATCAATGGGCTAAAGTGAAGTATTGGAATTGCTCAGCAGCTCATGCTTGATTGCTAGATTGGTGCTCAGTAATATCTAACATGGTTTGTTGAAACCTATGCTGTCTTTCTTCCGTGGAAAACCATTAAATCCTTACAAAATACGTGCAATTTGCCTGTTGTAATATAGTGCTGTGAGTATAAATCTTTGCTATGAAAGTGTTAGAATTTCTAAACTTAAATGAGGTAAAGCCTAGCACCAAATAAGAGTCTCCTGGCCTTGCAGGTAGTCTGGAAGGCACTACTGAGCATGAATGAACTTTTATAATATGTAACGGTTCTCTGCCGTCGTTATCTTGCGGAAGCCATAAGAATCTACAAATTTCGTATTTTTGGAAGGAGTTTAGCACAATAGAAATGACAATGGATGAATGCACTATTGGTCCGCTGCCAATTACAGGAACAGCAGGAACAGAAGTTTAAAAAAAGTGCTGACAACAGTAAACAAATTGTCTTTTGGGGATCCACAAGCTGTGTATCTCAGAGACTATAGTTTTAATGGAACATTTGTTAATGATTAGAAATGTTAAAGAAGCAACCCACTATCGTCCAGAAATTAAAAAATTGGAGACTGCAATGGGCTGGGCATGTGGCTAGAATGCAAACCAACAGAATTCCTAAGAAAGCATTTGACGGCATTCTCCATGCAACAAGACCTCTGGGCCGACCTAGCACACAGTGGAGAGGTGACAGAGGACGTCGCAGCATGAGGAATCCCTGCAGGTTGGAGAAAGAATTCGAGCGTTAGAACAAGATGGAAACAGACGGTTGTATTGTTTGTTCATAGTAAAGACGTAATTGTTCTGTTCCCTATCGCAGTGGTCTATGGGCCCTGTGAACGCTGAAAAGAAGAAGAATACGAGTAAAGCCAGCAACATAGAGAAATATCATAAAGTCGACTAACATGTGTAGTGTAGGTACTCTCCTTTAGTATAGATTTACTGCATCCTATATATGCACTGTTGTACAGGATAATCATACTATTTCGTTCCATTTTTCTGTGTATGAACAGGTGCTATATAGAAATTCATTAGTATTAATAACCTATAATGAGGGATATTGCACATTAGGTATCTTGAAGAAAGAGTAAACACGACATGGATCGAAACGAGAACATCCCTGACTGCATGCAGTACGTTACCGCAATGCCATCACCAGAGCAATTTTTCCTCATTTAATCACGATAATATGCACAGATGTATCTCAGAAAGCATGGCTGCTTGACTACTGCGTTAGGGGTAAGATTAATTTATTTTCTCAGGTCCTGGCACTACTATCTGCTGTTGACCATCAAAATGGTGACTCTACCAAGAGGCATCATTTGACCACAGAAGCTCTCTCCAGCATGACGACGATGAACTGAGATGAGGCTCGATCGATGGGGTGGTGGTGACATCGATCAAGCAGTGGAAGTTTAGCATAGCGCTTATGAACTTTGTGATGTATGGAAGAGACTTTGTTTGTTTATAATAAAGATGTAATTGTTCTATTCCCTATCCCAGTGGTGGAGGTAACAGCACAAATGGGTTGGTCACTGGACGCATGAAATCTCTTTAAACATGGAAGCAGGGGATGTTACTGTAATTTGTTTACGCAACTTCACAGCATAATCAGCGATGTCTTGTCTGACCTGCTGAGTGTTTTTTTTAAGATAGATATACGCTCCTGGAAATGGAAAAAAGAACACATTGACACCGGTGTGTCAGACCCACCATACTTCCTCCGGACACTGCGAGAAGACTGTACAAGCAATGATCACACGCACGGCACAGCGGACACACCAGGAACCACGGTGTTGGCCGTCGAATGGCGCTAGCTGCGCAGCATTTGTGCACCGCCGCCGTCAGTGTCAGCCAGTTTGCCGTGGCGTACGGAGCTCCATCGCAGTCTTTAACACTGGTAGCATGCCGCGACAGCGTGGACGTGAACCGTATGTGCAGTTGATGGACTTTGAGCGAGGGCGTATAGTGGGCATGCGGGAGGCAGGGTGGACGTACCGCCGAATTGCTCAACACGTGGGGCGTGAGGTCTCCACAGTACATCGATGTTGTCGCCAGTGGTCGGCGGAAGGTGCACGTGCGCGTCGACCTGGGACTGGACAGCATGCGACGCACGGATGCACGCCAAGACCGTAAGATCCTACGCAGAGCCGTAGGGGACCGCACCGCCACTTCCCATCAAATTAGGGACACTGTTGCTCCTGGGGTATCGGCGAGGACCATTCGCAACCGTCTCCATGAAGCTGGGCTACGGTCCCGCACACCGTTAGGCCGTCTTCCGCTCACGCCCCAACATCGTGCAGCCCGCCACCAGTGGTGTCGCGACAGGCGTGAATGGAGGGACGAATGGAGACGTGTCGTCTTCAGCAATGAGTGTCGCTTCTGTCTTGGTGCCAATAATGGTCTTATGCATGTTTGGCGCCGTGCAGGTGAGCGCCACAATCAGGACTGCATACGACCGAGGCACACAGGGCCAACACCCGGCATCATGGTGTGGGGAGCGATCTCCTGCACTGGCCGTACACCTCTGGTGATCGTCGAGGGGACACTGAATAGTGCACGGTACATCCAAACCGTCATCGAACCCATCGTTCTACCATTCCTAGACCGGCAAGGGAACTTGCTGTTCCAACAGGACAATGCACGTCCGCATGTATCCCGTGCCACCCAACGTGCTCTAGAAGGTGTAAGTCAACTACCCTGGCCAGCAAGATCTCCGGATCTGTCCCCCATTGAGCATGTTTGGGACTGGATGAAGCGTCGTCTCACGCGGTCTGCACGTCCAGCACGAACGCTGGTCCAACTGAGGCGCCAGGTGGAAATGGCATGGCAAGCCGTTCCACAGGACTACATCCAGCATCTGTACGATCGTCTCCATGGGAGAATAGCAGCCTGCATTGCTGCGAAAGGTGGATATACACTGTACTAGTGCCGACATTGTGCATGCTTTGTTGCCCGTGTCTATGTGCCTGTGGTTCTGTCAGTGTGATCATGTCATGTATCTGACCCCAGGAATGTGTCAATAAAGTTTCCCCTTCCTGGGACAATGAATTCACGGTGTTCTTATTTCAATTTCCAGGAGTGTATATCTGTAATAAAGTTCATATATATGAAAAATGCAGGGTATATATATACCTTGCATTTCTCAATTCCTGGCGCTTTTACAAGTCTACTGTAATGTCATATTGTCAGACTCATATCTCAGTCTGCCTGGTGGTGATATCATAGTGTGTTGGGCGTTTTTGAGTTATATATTACAGCGGTGAAGATAAGGTAACATAAATATAGCGGCAACTATGTTTTGATTGTGGGTGATAAGTTATGGTGGGTGGGTTATAAATTACAGCAGTTGAAGATAACTGTGTAACCTTGCAGGCTGCTCCTCTAAGCCTCAGCCAATGAAGTAATCTTCCCATTTAATTTCCCTGAAATTTATACCTCAGCCAATTGTCCGTGAAAAGAGGTGGAAGGGAAAGGATGTATGGCACAATACAGGTAGCACAATACCCTTCAGGCAATAGGATAATGCCCACCTATTATTTTTGAATTTCCCATCATTTACACCTCACCCAATTGGTCTAATACATGTAGTGTAGGTCATCTATTCTTCTTGCTCCGACAGTGACTTACGTTTTGCGCCACTACTCATGCCATCATTCCCCACAGTTCAACACGTTATGTTAATACGAGGATTCTGTATCAAAATTAAGTCACTGTTTATACAGGAAAATCAGAAAATCCGTTATTATTCTCAAGTAAAACGTTCTCATAGAGAATCTTCAGACTGAAAGATACAGAATCTTAGAATCGATGTGTTCAGTCAACTACACGATCGCTTATTACAGAAAATAGCGTAGCATTTTCTTTCTTTCAGCTTTCTGTAGTGGGTTAAAGCAGACGGCGAGCAAGATTACAGACATGTGGCAAACCGACCTCTAATCTCCCACAGTGCTGTTAGGATGTTTCAGATGCTGTTGTGTACGAGTATATGCAGCCAGAATCGTTATCCAGTGTGCGCTTTGCTTAAACAACAGTAAAGCAATGCCTTTGCGAGGTATGGGTATTTTTTGTGCGTCTTTAATAGCCTTAATCGACCGAACTGTTGGTTAATGAAATTGTTTTCCGTTGCGCTTAAACATTTGAATCTTAGACAGAGGCAATATTCAGTCTTAGTCCGATGTAACATGACATATTAGATTTGTCTGAATATTCGAGGTCAGTAGGATGCAGTTTTGTAACAACTACGAAAACAAAAGGGATCAGTATCAATTGACGATGTGTTCATTAGAGTCGTAACTACCTGAAGCGGTTACTAAAAATCCATCACACAAATGTCGAGATGTTCTAAAGTTATTTGGACAAGCACATGAAAGTCAGAATATTGATAATCGCTTACCCCAAACTGAATAGCGAAATTTCAGACGCTAAAAAAAAGTTGGGACGATGAACAAGCAATTATTAGTGTAAATTAGTTTTGGCAAATACAGCTATTTTCAAATACTCAGAAAAAGTCTGTTTATTTTGTTTCACTCTCGAGTTTGTACAACATCCCAGTTCATTACACTCATGACAACTTCAGACTAAAAGGAACATAAATGAAAAGTAGGATACTAAATTATTTTATGTTCATTTCTACTAAATGCGTTAAGAAATAGCTTAAAAGGATACTTGTGTAGCACGTAAAAATCTATATTGTAACGATCGCATGTGGAACACACAGTAATGAGTGATAGGCTGGAACTACAGACATTCGAGACAGGAGCAATAATATGTTACAAAGAGCTTACTGAATTAGATAGTACGTGGATTGCCGATAATGTAAAGCTATCACTGCTCATTGCGTTAGGAGGAATACATACGCGAAAATTCTCACACATGGATACCATTTCGGAACGTTTAGGGAAATAGGAAGATCATCATTTTAGTGTTCTAAAGCAGTATATTGCAGAATATGCGGCTTCATTATTTACCTGCAGTTATCTGACTCCACTTCGTCAGAGAAATTTGGCTGCAGCTGAAGTACCTACAAAGACCTGATAGCGGTAACTTTTAATACAGTGGCTGCACCATCCCACCACGAGTGACCATTAATATCTGACTGTGCAAAATGTCCTATCGTACATCAAGGAATGAAGAGATGTGAACAAAGCTACCTGTACCAAAAATCACAATACATTTTAAGGTACTTAACTTGAAATGGGAATTCGGTACAACTCTAACAACATTAGTTTTTGAGCACATTTCTTTCGGAGTACATCGTAGATTTCTTTTTTTTTTTTTTTTTTTTTTTTTGCTGTATCCGGTAACCTTCCAAAACAGAAATTTCTTGCGGTTGTGACTGTTCACGTTTATTTTATGTAACAACATTGTTCAGTAAAAATATACCATTTGGAAGCATTTTGCTTGCTATGGACCAGTGAGGTCAGCTTGTGTCACTGGTGACAGCTGGTGTACAAAACAGAAGCTCAGCTAATACCTATTAACCCTAATATTCTAGGTTGTCAAGCAGCGTAATATGTGTCATTAAATTTCTTCTTCACAGTAAACGATTGGACGCACGCACCAAGATATTCAGGATCTTCCGGCGTTCTCGGTTAATGGACACTGCGTTAAACATAGATTGTGATGAGTTAATTCGCAGACGAGCGGGACGCGACCCGACAGTGACTACGACCACGAAAGTGGGCAAACTGTGAAATGTTTGTGTTTTTTTTTAACTAAAGATTACCTGCATGTTTTAAAGCCCAAAAGATAAACAGAGAAGGCCTTATTTTAATAGTGGTACAAGTCAATTACCTCCACTTTTCTGGCTATAATGTTTCTGAATTTAATGACCCAAACAAACATAAAGAAAGGTTCATCTCAGCAAGAAGCCATATGCCTGAATATTTCTCGTATCTCAACTTCAGATTTTTCAGCGCTCAGTTAACTTTAGGACCCAGCATCTCAATATGAACGAAAATGGAATTGTATCACTATTGAAATAAGGCCTTCATATACACTCCTGGAAATGGAAAAAAGAACACATTGACACCGGTGTGTCGGACCCACCATACTTGCTCCGGACACTGCGAGAGGACTGTACAAGCAATGATCACACGCACGGCACAGCGGACACACCAGCAACCGCGGTGTTGGCCGTCGAATGGCGCTAGCTGCGCAGCATTTGTGCACCGCCGCCGTCAGTGTCAGCCAGTTTGCCGTGGCATACGGAGCTCCATCGCAGTCTTTAACACTGGTAGCATGCCGCGACAGCGTGGACGTGAACCGTATGTGCAGCTGACGGACTTTGAGCGAGGGCGTATAGTGGGCATGCGGGAGGACGGGTGGACGTACCGCCGAATTGCTCAACACGTGGGGCGTGAGGTCTCCACAGTACATCGATGTTGTCACCAGTGGTCGGCGGAAGGTGCACGTGCCCGTCGACCTGGGACCGGACCGCAGCGACGCACGGATGCACGCCAAGACCGTAGGATCCTACGCAGTGCCGTAGGGGACCGCACCGCCACTTCCCAGCAAATTAGGGACACTGTTGCTCCTGGGGTATCGGCGAGGACCATTCGCAACCGTCTCCATGAAGCTGGGCTACGGTCCCGCACACCGTTAGGCCGTCTTCCGCTCACGCCCCAACATCGTGCAGCCCGCCTCCAGTGGTGTCGCGACAGGCGTGAATGGAGGGACGAATGGAGACGTGTCGTCTTCAGCGATGAGAGTCGCTTCTGCCTTGGTGCCAATGATGGTCGTATGCGTGTTTGGTGCCGTGCAGGTGAGCGCCACAATCAGGACTGCATACGACCGAGGCACACAGAGCCAACACCCGGCATCATGGTGTGGGGAGCGATCTCCTACACTGGCCGTACACCTCTGGTGATCGTCGAGGGGACACTGAATAGTGCACGGTACATCCAAACCGTCATCGAACCCATCGTTCTACCATTCCTAGACCGGCAAGGGAACTTGCTGTTCCAACAGGTCAATGCACGTCCCATGTATCCCGTGCCACCCAACGTGCTCTAGAAGGTGTAAGTCAACTACCCTGGCCAGCAAGATCTCCGGATCTGTCCCCCATTGAGCATGTTTGGGACTGGATGAAGCGTCGTCTCACGCGGTCTGCACGTCCTGCACGAACGCTGGTCCAACTGAGGCGCCAGGTGGAAATGGCATGGCAAGCCGTTCCACAGCACTACATCCAGCATCTCTACGATCATCTCCATGGGAGAATAGCAGCCTGCATTGCTGCGAAAGGTGGATATACACTGTACTAATGCCGACATTGTGCATGCTCTGTTGCCTGTGTCTATGTGCCTGTGGTTCTGTCAGTGTGATCATGTGATGTATCTGACCCCAGGAATGTGTCAATAAAGTTTCCCCTTCCTGGGACAATGAATTCACGGTGTTCTTATTTCAATTTCCAGGAGTGTAATTCGTCTCGATATTCGATATCATCGTACAGTAAATCGTTGGCAATAACGTACAACTGTCGCTTAAACATCTTTGTGTAGCTTAACTATCGGGAATGAACTACAACGGAATTTTAACTAGTACACTAGCTTTGAAGAGATTTAGTATAATTTGTTAGAACCAAGTTCTCGTAATGAAACGTTTTCTGTTTAGGTGTGCGCTTTTGTCAGTGCAGTATTTCGCTATTTACTTTCCCAACTTCTTCCAGTGCTTACGGGCATCATCGTCCAATTTATTTTTATTACACGGAAAATGAAAGCATCGTGTTGCGAGGATTGTTTCCTCACGACTGTCAAATGTTATCATGGTTGGTTGATCGCTGGTGAGCGTTTTATATTTGTCCTGTGGTCGGGCTGAAATAATTTCACCCCTAGCGAGACTTTACTAAGTGACAAGTTCAATACCACTGCAAGGACGATACAACTAACTGGACGGGAATGGAACATCATTTACTATATCAATTTTACTTGCATTTGTTTCCTGATCCATGAAAATCGACAGGCGTAGTTATTGAAATTTTAGAGCATCTCCTAATATCTATTGTGATTCCAGGGAGAGACACGGCGATCCTTTTGGAACCTTATCCGGAAGATCCCCCCCTCCCCCGTCCCCTACCCCCCTCCACCTTCACTCGGATATTCAGATCAAAATCTTCCGTGAGTTCTTCATTTACTCCAGGCAAACATCCAGATCGTTCCTTTGAAACTGATGCGACTGGCTTCCTTTCCTAGCCTTGACAACCACAACTTGAGCTCTGGCTCTAGTGAACTCACTGTCGACAGGAGGTTAAAGTCTATTCTTCTTTTTCTTCTTTCGGTAATGCTGTACGGGTGTGTGAATTACTTTGTAACATGCCGTTTACTTCACGCTGACCCATATAATTCGGACAAGTCACTGGATTCCTCCATTCACAGCCACATTCAGAAATACAAATATATTATTAATATGTTGCCCGTTTGGCGCTATTGCTCCCATATATCACGCAAAAATTTACCGAAATTAATTTTTCAGAAATTCAGTGAGTTTGGACTGAGTAGTTGTGAATTGTTTGTGCTCCTGTACAATAGTGTCAAATAATTAACAATATCGTTTATTTATTTAAACTAGCAAGATTAGGGCATTCAAACCTCACTTACACCCAAATAGGAGTTTTACATATTGTACAATACATTCAGTATAAGACACATGTTAAAAGTTATTTCTGACCCTTTGAGTACCAAAAATATGAAATCAAATATAATCTTAAAATTTTTAATAAAAGCAACCTTTATTGTCATAGTAAGAACGGAATAGAGAAAAAATTCTCAAAAAGTGAACCCTCAGTTGTCCTAAGGAATATAATTGTTTAAATGTTTCACAGAATGAACCTTTATTACCATACGAAACAATGAACACATGAAAAAATTGGAAAAAAGTAAACAGTTGATTGATTACAGCAAGTGGTTTCACTTTTGAATCAATAGGACATACAGTTTTCAACTACCCATCATTTCAAGTCACGTGTGTGAAAGCAAATACGCATGTTTGATAGACAAAACACTACATCCAGAATCGTTCATAAACTCATAATTCATGAAACAAGCTATATTCATAAAACCGATCTAAAATTTTATAAATTTTGTACCAAAACTACACAATGCCCAATGGGGTTTCATTTCGAAACCACTTTTAAAATCAGTAGTACAGACTCAAATTTACGCTACAATAGCTTTATATATGTTTACGTACACTGTCAATGATCTTCTCAATATGACCAATATATTAAAAAAAAACGCATGTCCGAGTCTCCTACAATCACGTAGCCCACTCTCTGCTCCGACTGTTGCCTTGAATTCTGTAAATGACTGCTACAATGCACTACATTCGTAGAAGTGCCTCAGCGTACCTCTCTGTCTTACAACAGCATCTATGGTTTCATTCTAGAGGCACTGGTACCTGAAAATAATGATAAAATGGCGGTTTCAGTCAGAAACCACTGCTCCTCAAAGGGCTAAAATACGGAATTACAAAACTTTAAGCAATTACTACAGTATGAAAAGAGAAAAACAAACAGTTTATGAGTACAACAATAAATTTGCAGGTAATTAGATTTAAACAAGGAGGGCAGGCAGCAATGATCACGAGGGAACGTGTGGAAGAGAGGAAGAGCTTGGTGATGAAACATTATTAATGAAGACCGGGGAAACAAATCGGACGTGACTGATGCAGAAACGAAGAGAATGGAAGAACAGGGGAGCGTACGCTTTACTCTTTCATGCACGGAAAAATTTACATCAGTTTTTTGGGAACCGTTATGAGAGGGACAAAGACTCGTTTCAGTTTCTTAAAAGGTGCAGGGTAGTAAGTTCCAGAGAGAGGCCGAAGCAGCAGAGCAGGAGTTTGCGAAAGTTTTTGTTTTATGGAAGAGCAGAGCTAGGGTACTACGCAAGTAAGACATTGTGTTTCGATTATGCTGATATGACAGGTACTTAATCTCCGAAGCAAGGTACTGCGGTGCATGTGGTAGTCACGTAACTTCCTCCGCAAGCAACATAACAGGGCCTTTGAAGCGGTGACGTGGTCAAACAGACGGATGTTGCTTATGTAACGCACACATGCATACTTGATTAGTTCTAGCGGTCTTGTGTCTTCGCTGCTCTGCCGTCTTGGAGTACATCGCAAAAGTGGATTTTGGGTAAAACGAGTGATTGCACAAGTTCTCTTTTCACATACTGCAGAAATAAGTTCCGAAACATTCTGAGAGTACTGATTTATTCCCCCATGCGGCGACCCGTGTTTTCTGCCCAGATGAGATTATCATCCAGTGTTACGCCCATGTTCTCCATTGTTCTCCGATATGTTATTAGCAAACAGAATAGGAAACAGTTATTCTCGTGGTTCCGAACTTATTAATTTCTGAGGTGAAATTAAAATTACTTAGTACTTTTTCGCATTGTGTTTAACTCACAGTTTTGTGTTAATCTTTACAATGAAGAGAGATCTGGATCATCGCAATATTGTAAAGCTGAAGATCGTCAGCAAGGTAAAAGAACCGACGATACATCATTGATTTAAAAAAAAAAAAAACATCGAGAACATTCTCCCACTGAAAAGGGTGTGTGTGTGTGTCTATTTCTGGCCATAGAAGTCCTGTTGACTAGGGTCGTCATGTGAAAGGTATGGCCTGTGTCCTGATATTCTGTTATTAATAATAAATTCATTTGAATACGGGTATTATGCAAAGAGACTTATTTCACTGTAAATCCAGATAAGTGCATATGTCTCCAGTGACGTCACGTTGGCTACATAGCATGCTTATATCACTGGTTGGTTGATTGATTTTTTCTTAAAGAAATTTCCGCCATTTGACTCTTTATTTTTCATTTATTTATTTTACGCAGTCATGATTTCGGCTCTGTAGCCTTCCTTAAGTGCAATATGTCTGACCTATCTGTGGCATGTCACCGTCGAAAATACATAAGACCAGAAATACATATTTTCGGCGATGATATGCCACAGAGAGGTCAGACATATTTTAACATTTCAACGTGCACTTGAGAATGGTTACAGAGCTGAAATCATGACTGTGTACAATAAATGAACAATTAACAGTAAAATGGTGGAAATTTCTTTCAAAAAACTGTATATGACTGTGGTCCCTCAAGAAGAAAAGTTCATTGACTGATCATTTAACGCAACGACCGTGACTCAACACAAAAGATAACTTACTATTTAGCACAAGGGATAACGCAAAACTAAGAAAGCATCCCAGGCAACACAACGGAAATTGTACTGAGCTAGCCGAGCGGAGTGGCAGAGCGGTTCTAGGCGCTACAGTCTGAAAACCGCGCGACCGCTAAGGTCGCAGGTTCGAATCCTGCCTCGGGCATGGGTGTGTGTGATGTCCTTAGGTTAGTTAGGTTTAAGTAGTTCTAAGTTCTAGGGGACTGATGACTTC
Source organism: Schistocerca gregaria (assembly GCF_023897955.1). Classification (NCBI taxonomy): domain Eukaryota; kingdom Metazoa; phylum Arthropoda; class Insecta; order Orthoptera; family Acrididae; genus Schistocerca; species Schistocerca gregaria. Next base: position 1,009,908,567 of record NC_064920.1, on the reverse strand, counting down.
AGAAGTTAAGTCCTATAGTGCTCAGAGCCATTTGAACCATTTTTTTTGTACTGAGCTGTGTTACTTTCCTCATTTCTCACTCTGTTCATTTCTTTCCTTAGATAAATTCTTATATTGTTTGGATGTATGTTATTTGAAAGTATGAGCATTTAAGGATGGAAAGAGGTGTGGGGGGTGGAAAATTATTTACGGAATCAGTGATATTCTTTGAACACAACCAGTGGTGGTTTATTTAGGCCAACAAATGTAATAGTAATCAACTACGACCTGAAGTACATTTATCACACAAAATCCAGAGTGCAAGTAAAAGCATATGATCATCGCTGATTATTATGTAGAATTCCTTAATGCAATATTACAACTGGGCTGTAAGGAAGCAAGGATCATTAAGGTTTGATTCAGACTCACGTCAGATAAATTTCCAAAGTGGGCGTGCAAAAGGAATCGCGTAATTCATCTGCATTCGTACAATGGAAAAAGTGAGCAATGATTTATTCCACCCCCTGCCTACTAACAAAGCAAGAAGAGCGTGAATGGAGACATCAGTACCTGGCGTTGTCGGAAGTGCAAGCAGCCTCCAGCGTTTTGTTAAGTCGGAAAAAGCGGTTAACTGTCAATAACTTCTCCGTGGCGATAGTAGTACATTCTGGACAGAATCTCACTAACTACAAAATTCGTTGCAGAGTTATACAGAGCCTGAGAGATTTGAGACACAAGTAGTTGTGCTGAACAAAGATCACGATGTTTAACAAAAACAGAGATATACTGAAATGGTTTTAACTCCACACAAAATTCTATATACGATACATGGATTAGTGTGCAGAAAGATTTAATAAAAAATTGAGCTCGCAGTGATAAAGGCACCGGACTCTAGGCCACGTATAATGATCGCTCAAACCGAAAGAAAAAGAAACTAGTTACTCTTGAAGCACAAAATAAAGTGAAAGGTTCACAATAAGCGATATCGAACTGTTTCCCTAAAATAACTTACTCTGACACATAACAGGTTCAACAACTCTGCAAGTCAAATCAGTACATTATAATAACTGTATCTACACCTGAACGAGCCAGATCAGAAGAGCGTGATAAGAAAAACAGAAGTGCTCATTAACCTGGTGGAGGGAAGACAGATTTTGAACCAAACGATTACCTTTAGCTCTGCTCTCAACTTTCGTTCTGTGCTAAACTGCTCTACCAGGTTAGGTTGGTAATGACTCCACGTCATGCATCTTAACTGTTGGTGCCCATGCGAACATGTGAATTCCAGACACACATATTCATTCTTTCACGAACCATACGCAGGGTGAATCACGAAGATGTGCAAATATTTTAATGTGTTATTCTACAAGTAAGTAAAAATGTTCATGTAAACATAGGTCCGTAAATTTTTAGTTACGGGGTTACGGCTAATAAAAGATTTTGCATGAAATTTAGCAACTCCTCTAATATGAAGCCATCGCAAAACTGTACGAGATTAAAGTAAAGCACGATTTCCATTTATTTTCTTGTTATTGATCTGGTGAATCTAATAAAACATGTCCCAGACGAGTATCTGCAGTAATTTTCTAGAACATCCGGAGACGCACAGAAGAAATTTCGTAAAATTTTTAATTTATTAACTACTTAGTCCAATTTGTTTTTTAAATTGCAGACAATTGCACAAAGTTTTCAACAGAAGTTGTAGAGAATTTAATTTTGGAAAATTGATGGTAATAACGATATCCGAAACTGTAGGAATGTGTCAGATAATCTGCTTATATTAATACCATAGCGCACGTGAATTCTTGTTAAACCGGAAACCACGAAGTCCAGGGTTAAGGAAGTTGTAAAGTGTACATACATTCACAACCAAAGTTTAAAACTGTCTCCATCGAGTTTAATGCATTTAGCTGCACGTGTATGAGCAGATTTAGTTGCTCGTTTCAGTTCCGCATTCATAATGTGGGCAAGTAATGCCTCAAGTGTACTGACTTTGTCATCATAAACTATGGCTTTCATCCAGCACCATACAGAAAAAGCCATTGGTGTTAAATCGGGCGATCAGGGTGGCGACAGACGTGTAGCACCAGACCAATCCATCTCTGGACAAAATGTTCATTTAAATGTGTAGTGACGGCGTTGGTGAAATGTGGAGGCGCGCCGTCATGTTGAAAATGCATTTGTAATCGCGTAGCAGGTGGAACATCTTCGAGCAAGCTGAGCATTTCTTCTTGAAGGAACTGTAAGTACGTCTCGTCAGTTAGACGTCCTGGGAAAATGAATGGTTCAATAAAGTGTGTGTTGATTATACCACACCACACATTTATGCTAAATCTCTCCTGGAAACTGCGTTACACTGTTGCATGTGAGTTTATACCATCTCGAGTAAACTGTGCTTCATCCGTAAATAAAATGTATTTGTGGAGGTGCCGATTACTATGTAACCAGTTGCACAACTCCAAGCAAAGGGCGGGATCTCCCTGATGTAAATGATGCAGTCTTTGTTTATGGTAAGGATACAGATTATTGTACTTCAGTGTACTCCATACTTTAGATTGTGAAATGCTTAACCTTTGAGAGATACGTCGTGTACTGGTACCCGGGCTACGTCGAACAGCCTCATCGTCTTCACGTATCGAGCGCTCGCACTGATTATCAACGCTAGGTAGAAAGCCTGTCTCTCGTAACATTCCAAATACTCCACTAATCGTGCGTGCATTCGGAATCCTCCAATGTTGTATAACGTACGTGATATTCGTAAACTGCAAACGTAGCATTACCATATCATTTGCCATTAAAAAACACCATATCGGCGTATTTCTCTGTCGCAAATTTGGAAGGCATTCCTATTTCAGAAATAATCTATAAACCACAACAGTTACTATGTGGATTCACTTAAATCATTGTTGTTGTTATGTTGCTTCACTGAACAATACAGAAAATTAACTCGTTTCAAAGTTAGGAAACGATTGAAACAACGCACTAACGTCTGCCGACAACGTCATAAACATTTCTAAGTTCTTAATCGAAATTAAACAAATTTGTATAATAATCTTTGCATCTCTGGATGTCCTGGAAAACTACTGAAGATATACGTGTGGAACATATTTTATTAGATTCACCAGAAAAATAACAACAAAATAAATGGAAATCGTGCTTTACTTTAACCTCGTACAGTTTAGCGATGGTTTCGTGTTGGCGAAGTTGCTAAATTTCAGGCAAAATCTTTTATTAGCCCTAACTAAATATTTTCAGACCTATGTTTATAGGAAGGTGAGTCAAATGAAAACTTTAAATACTTGTTTAAATATTATTTATTGTACAGAAGTGGTATAAAGCTGAAGCACTTTTCAACATAGTCTCCCCCACGCTCAATGCAAGTCCTCCAGCGCTTACAAAGTGCATAAATTCCTTTAGAAAAAATTTCTTTTGGTAGTCCGCGCAACCACTCATGCACCGTGTGGCGTACCTCTTCATCAGAACGGAACTTCTTTCCCCCCATTGCGTCTTTGAGTGATCCAAACATGTGGAAATCACTTGGGGCAAGGTCTGGTGAGTATGGTGGATGAGGAAGACACTCAAAATGCAGGTCTGTGATTGTTGCAACTGTTGTACGAGCAGAGTGGGGCCTTGCATTGTCATGTTGCAAAAGGACACCTGCTAACAGCAAACCACGTCACTTTGATTTGATTGCAGGCCGCAGATGATTTTTTAGGAGATGTGTATGATGCACTGGTGACAGTGGTCCCTCTGGACAATGTTCCAATATGACGCCTTTTTCGTCCCAAAAGAGAGTCTGCATGACCTTCCCTCTGATGGTTCTGTTCGAAACGTCTTTGGTTTTGGTGATGAGGAATGGCGCCATTCCTTGCTCGCTCCCTTCGTTTCCGGTTGGTGGAAGTAACCCAGGTTTCGTACCCAGTAACGATTCTTGCAAGGAAGCCATCACTTTCTCGTTCAAAGCGCCGAGGAAGTTCTTCACAAGCATCAACACGTCGTTCTCTCATTTCAGGAGTCAACTGCCGTGGCACCCATCTTGCAGACACTTCGTGAAACTGGAGCACATCATGCACAATGTGGTGTGCTGACCCATGACTAATCTGTAAACATGGTGCAGTGTCATTCAGTGCCACTCGGCGGCTTTCCTCCACTATGTCTTCAAATGCTGCCATGTTCTGTGGAGTCATAACTCGTTGGGCCTGACCTGGACGAGAAGCATGTTCCACTGAATTCGCACCATTTTCGAACTTCCTACTCCATTCGTAGACTTGCTGCTGTTACAAACATGCATCATCGTACCGATGAAGTTCAATAGCTTTCACACCTTCACTACGCAAAAACCGAATAACAGAACGCTATTATTCCCTGGTGCAAGTCGCAAGTGTGGCGGACATCTTTATACTGATACTGCGACGATATGTGTGCATCTGCACTATGCTGCCACCTACAGGCCATTGTGCACGCTGTTTGTAGCTCGCTTACCAACTTACAGGATAACGGCTCGAAATTTCGATTTGTTATTGCAAATTTAAGGTTTTCATTTGACTCACCCTCGTATGAACTTTTTTATTTAGTTTTACTTGTAGAATAACATATTAAAATATCTGCATATCTTCGTGAATTACACTATATTTTAGGATTCGTATGGACAGGTAAGGATTATTACAAGTAAAGTAAAAGAATATTTTGGTCCGTCCCTTCTCTAGAGGCTGCCGGTAAAGAAATAAAGTAAGGCGAATAGTGAAAACCAACACAGAAAGTGCGCGAGATGCGTCACAAATGCGAGGATTATGAAACGATTCTCACTGAAAAGTCTCACCACGACGATCCCAGAGACAACATGTTGCTTTCTGCTTTTCAAGTAGTGTACTATCCGAAAATTTTAGATTCGTATTTTTCTAAGCTGTAAGTCTAGTAAACATTGGCTCCCAGTGCATACCTTTACAGCTATGAGAACTTCTTCATTGTCGATACTGTAAGACAAAACCCTTTCCTGCTAGTTATTTACTTTACGGTAAAGGCTTGGCCACAACTGATAGAGAAGCACAACTTTCATTGCACTGCAAGCTGAATACGTCGGCGGGCCGTTGCGGATCTAAGAACCACCTGAGTTAGAATAGTAGTGCACGGAGTAATCTTAAGTCTGTGCCTTGTAGCAGTGAGAATATGATACTTGGTCGGATGCATCGTGTTTCCCATCCATCACGATATACCGTACTCCAGAAAAGTTACCAGTAGCCCGATACACGCAGTCGGCGATTTTACGTTACAGGAGGCAATCACCTGGATCTGCATGATCTTTGTAGATTTTCTACGTATACATTTCCATATATACTACGAAAATAAGTTCTTCTGTACCAGCATTAGCCACTCCCTGATGTATTGTGTATGAAAAGTGAGGGAGGGAAAAGTCTTTATGCCTCCAAAATTTCCTTATTGTATTCCCATGTTACCTATCCAAGATGTACGACGGAGACAAACGAAATGTCGCACGGTTCATCTTGAATACATGTTCTCTAAATCTATGCGACGCGTTTTCTCAGGAACAAACTCGCCCTTCTTTCAGAGACGGCCGTTTATGTTTCCTGAGAATCTGTCACATTTTAGAATGCATACAGCTACCTGATGCAGTTCTAGCAATGCATCGTAATGCAGGTCAGGAAGTCATTATAGAGGTCGGGGACAATAATAAAGCACTTACGCTAAAGCTACTGCCTGAATCGCACATTCTTTATCCACAGACGTTACGGTTTTCGGCAGACTGCCGTCATGGTTTCAAAACACAAAGAAGAAAGCAATATGTAAAAAATAGTAAGACGTACCACGTGTAAATGTATACTGTGCACTTCTCACGATAAGTTTAAATACTATTTTTGATGTGATACATTGCATTGATTGTTTCCTAGTGTTTTGATCGGATGACGGCAGTCTACCACAAAGCGTAATTCTTGCAAATAAATAAACTAAGGTCCAGGCAGTTAATTTTAAATAACTGAATTTCTTGGAAGTTTGCAATCAAGGCTACTTGATAAGAACACCAAATCAAGAACTGGTAACACTGGGTACAGTATGCAGTTGCCTTAACATATATATTGAATTTTCTCTGAATCCGCTCAATAAATCCTTCTATTCACCTTCACTGCAAGTGATTACGCAGTAACGTAACGGAATTACTTTTACGAAGAGTGGAGTTCGAACGCCTTTCCGCCTGTTCACAGTTTGGTTTCTCGTGATTTCACTTCATCCACTTAGGCGAATGCTGGGATATTTCCGTTCAGAAAGGCCATGTTTAACGTACTATATCATCCTACCATGCGTTCCCTCTCAAGTTGCCTCTTCGCCAACGGGACGTGAAACAGTTCTCTCCCTTGTGTTCAATTGTCGTCATTTCTGGAGATTGTTACGTCCACTGTCGCTCTTCGTTGGAAATCGACACGAAATGCATGTGACTGCTACAATACTGTTCAATGTAAGCGTCTGACAACTTATATCAGACTGATCTTACCTCATCAATGTGCCCTGAAAGAATTTCAGAAACCTCTGTTAGGCTCTCTCTTATGTGAGATGAGCTCACGAAAACATCCAGCGATATGGTAATCATCGAACAAAGACCAAAAATTCTGTAATCACAGCATTAATCAGAAACATCTTCAAAATCAGAAAAATAACTGTTCATTACGATTAATTTTAATGACAAAACTGAAAATTACGGTAGGGAGGCAAATCCCGTACAACAGTATCTTGGCTGTAGTCTATCTAACGGATTATCCTAAAACTACTACGTTATTGAAACTGTAAACAATACATTTGAGAGGCATTGTAACAAAAAAAAATGGACATTTGGTCATAACATACATATTCGGGCTCAGTAAGATTACTTTGGCATAGGTTGGTTTGTGGGGGTTGAAGGGACCAGACTTCAAAGGCCATCGGTCCCACTTTGGCATAAAAACCCGTTAGGCGTAAATAATTGATACAAGTAAAATTAGCTATTAACTCAAATAAGGCTGATATACGTCACGGCGAACGTGAGACAGAAAAAGGTTACTGTACAAACAACAACACTAAACCAGCTACAGCTGCAAGTAACCCATTTAGTGGTATCAAAAAATATAATTAAAACAAGCTACGTAGGAAGGCAGCAAATGGATTTTTACGACTAACTAGAAATTTTCAGCAGTGACACAGAACATAGTTTGTGAAGTAAAATGCGGAGACACGAAATTTAAAAAGTCTCAGCTCGGAATTTACGGAGTTCAGTAGTGTAAGATTTATTTCAACTGTGACGATATTAATGTACTGTTGTGACCGGCGCTTGTTGTTTCCGAACGATTCTCAGATATGCTTCATAATGAGTGGTATAAATTTCTTTCTTTATTTTTACCTGCCTTCGTAGCTCAGTAGTCAGTGTGTTTGGCTGCTATACGCAGGATGCTGGTTCAGTTTCGATTCTGCCATAGACTTTTCCATGGTGAGAGGATTGGAACAGGGTATACCCCGCCCCGTGATGCCAATGGTGGACGCCATAATAGGCCGGGAGAGCTGTCTGCTGATCCATGCCCGTACACATCCCATCCGAATTACTCCATTGGCAGACGATGGCATGGCGGTCGGTTGGTATCGATTGAGCCGTCTCGAGCAGAACGCGGAGCTATTGACTTTTCATGAAAATTGCGCAGGTCAATATTGCTTTGCGGATCAAAACTAAATCAGATTCTTTTGTCCTCGCAGCAGAAACTACAAAAAAACAGATCATTAATTTAATCACTGACTAACCTTTTGCAACGTACAAGCGCTGCTGGTCACATAAAATTGTCAAGGCCAGATACCACTCTATGTCCTTCAGAAGGTTCAGCACACAGTCTTACGTAAAAGAGCGAAGGGAAGTCTAGTACTCAGGCGCAACTGTGCTAGGGCCAGCCTCTAGAGAGGGCCTATTTAATGCTTTTGCCTTACATCACACAAATTGTCATACCAAATGCGGATATAAGCAGTCACGTACCTCTACTGAATATGAAGTCAGTATTGAGTCCATCCCAATCGTAGATACCCCAAAAATCCAAAGTATGGAAAATAAATACGAGGGCTATTCGGAAAGTAAGTTCCGTTCGATCGCGAAAAGGAGACCACTCTGAAAATCAAAAATTTTTTGTTTGCAATAGTTAGTTTCACCTTACAGCTATTTCTCTACATATTCGCAGCTCCGACTTAGTCATTTGTCGTAGCGTTGTACCAATTTTCCAATATCCTCTTCATACAAGGCAGACACCTGTGCTTTCCGCCAATTCTCTATGCTCATCTACAGCGCACTGTCTATGTCAAAATATCTTCCAATTACGGGCTGTGTTGAGGGTGATCAAACACTTCCCATCGAAAACACTGCAGGAGCGTCTCCATTGCCCCTGCAGAATGTGGTCAGAATTATCATTAAGAACGAAACGCATGACTTATGTTATGCGAGCTGCATGGAATCAGGCGTAAATCTCTCACCTGGATGTCATAGTTGACGAGAGACACTATGTTCTAGGCACCAGTACGTGCTCACTCAGAACTACTAGAGACACTACTCAACAAATCTGTGTAAAACTTCATCGGACTTTCACAATGCTCTCTGTTTGGCGACCGATCGGCACTTCATTTCCGAGTAGCGCTCGTATAAACTCCCCTTCGCTGATACGGCAAATATGAATAAATATCAATAAATATAAACTACCATTGTGTATCAGATGACTGAACAGCTCTCCCTCCTCCCTGCGAGGATAAAATGAAAAGTGCAAGACAAAAAAGGTCGGTATCCGCACATTATCAACAGTACCTCAAGAAAGCGTCAGCCCTGTGTACAGCTGCCTCCAACAGCAGCCAAACTGCACATACTACTTGTGATCTTGTTTATCGTTCACTGGATGCGGGCCTAGATCAGAGTCAAAGACACTTGAAAGTGTGTTGGACACTGACTTAATACATATTCCAGTTAATTGTTATTAGGTTTATATTAATAAATAGGACAATAAGCAATAGGCTCAGTAGGCAGTAAAGTTGAAGAGGGATGGACATCTCTAAAGAGGGCCATCACAGAATCTGGAAAGAAAAACTTACCTACAAGGAAGGCAACTGCGAAGATATCATGAGTAACAGCAGAAATATTTCAGTCGATCGATGAAGGAAGTACAAAAATGTTCCGAGAAACACAGGAATACAGAAATACAGGTCGCTGAGGAATTAAATAAGCAGGAAGTGCAGGGGAACAAAGACAAAATGACTGCGTGAAAAATGTGAAGAAATACAAAAAGAAGGACTGACTCAGCATACAGGAAAGTCAAAACGACCTTCGGTGACATTAAAGCAAGGGTGATAACATTAAGAGTGCAACGGGAATTCCACTATTAAATGCAGAGAAGAGATCGGATAGGTGGAAAGAATACATCGAAAGCCTCTATGAGGGGGAAGATTTGTCTGATGTGATAGAAAAAGAAACAGGAGTCATTTAAGAAGAGATAGGGGATCCAGTATTAGAATCAGAATTTAAAAAAGCTTTGGAGAACTTAAGATCAAGTAAGGCAGAAGGGATAGATAACATTCTAACAGAATCTCTAAAATCATTGGGGCAAGTGACAAGAAAACGACTATCCACGTTGGTTTGTTGAATGTATGAGTCTGGCGACTTACCATCTGACTTTCGGAAAACTATCCATTCCGAAGACTGCAAGAGTTAACAAGTGCAAGAATTCTCGTGCCATCAGCTTAACAGCTCAGGCATCCAAGTTGTTGAGAAGGATAATATACAGAAGAATGGAAAAGAAAATTGAGGATGTACTAGATGATGATCAGTTTGGCTTCAGAATAGGTAAAGGCACTGGAGAAACAGTTCTGAAGTGGCGGTTGATAACGGAAGCAAGACTAAAGAAAAATCAAGACACCGTCATAGGATTTGTCGGCCTGCATAAAGCGTTTCTACAATGTAAAATGGTGCAACGTGTTCGAAATTCCAAGAAAAATAGTGGTACGCTATACATATACAAGCTATAGATATACAATATGTACAAGAGCCAAGTGGGAATAATAAGAGTGGACGACCAAGAACGCAGTGCTCGGATTAAAAAGGGTGTAAGACAGTGTTGTAGTCTTTCGCCCGTACTGTTCAATTTGTACGTCAAAGAAGCAATTGCAGATATAAAAGAAAGGTTCAGGAGAGGAATTAAAATTCTGGGAGGTAGGGTATCAATGATACGATTCACTGATGACATTGCTACCTGGCTGAGAATGAAGAAGAATTATGTGATCTGCTGGATGTATGAACAATGTAATGAGTACAGAATAAGGATTGAGAGTAAGTCGAAGAAAGACAAAAGCGATGTAAAGTAACAGAAATGAGAACAGCGAGAGACTTAACATCACGATTGATGGTCACGAAGTAGATGAAGAACTACTTAGGTAGTAAAAGAACGAATGACAGACGGAGCAAGGAGGACATCAAAAGCAGACTAGAAATGAAAAAAGGGCATACCTGGCCAAGAGAAGCCTACTAATATCAAATATAGGCCTTAATGTGAGTAAGAAATATCTGCGAATGTACGTTTGGAGCACAGAATTGTATGGTAGTGAAACATGAACTGTGGGAAAACCGGAACAGACGAGAATCGAAGCACTTGAGACATGGTGCGACAAACGAATGTTGAAAACTAGGTACACAGATAAGGTAAAGAACGAGGAGGTTTTGCGCAGATTCGGAGAGGAAAGGGATATGTGGAAAACGCTGATAAGGAGTAGGGACAGGATGAGAGGACATGAGGAAATGAGTTCCATGGTACTACAGGTAGGTGTAGAGGGCAAAAATTGTAGAGGAAGACAGAGCGTCGAATACGTCCAGCAAACAACTGAGGACGTGGGTTGCAAGTGCTGCTGTGAGATGAAGAGGTTAGCACAGGAGAGGAATTCGTGGCGGGCCGCATCAAACCAGTCAGAAGACTGATGCCAAAAAAGAAATTAATAAATTACTGTAAACTGTAACTAACCGATATTACCCTCACATTGCCGTAATTGTTGCCTAAACTCATTTGGCCATCTATTGTATAGCTGCTGCTTGTAAGAAAGTCTAAACAGCCTGTCCCCTTAGCGTCATTGACAGATAATAAAAATCATAAAGTTCAAGTTTTTTAAAAATTTTCTGTCAGTACAATCTGCGTATGTTAGCATTTTCTAGGCAACGCACTGTATAGATTCACTTTAAAATACTTGTTGTATAACGTAAAAAAGATCAATGTACTCATTTTGATTTTCTCGTTGAGTCATTGGCTCAGCTTCTCGTCCAGTCATTTGCTAGGCGATTATTTGTAAGAGGCCCAGTTCTGATAAGTTTCCGTGGAGACACTTCGTTTTTAAGAAACAAATTGCCGCAGTTATTCTCATTAATATCACATACCATTTTGAATGCAGTTGGTCACTTTGGAAATAAACTCCGAATTTCAGTTTGACGCATTTCTATTACTTCTCATAATTGCTGAATTACATAAATTAACATCTACATATCACACGCATTTCACAATGTCCAGTTCACGAGACAAAAGTTACACTCCATCTGACGCTAAGGCAAGCCGCAGCTATGCCTAGCCACATCTGTCTTGTACCGGAACGCACCAAAGATTCTCTAAAAAATTCTTAGAAGGCGCAGAGTAAGCATAGATATCACGACCCGTAGGTGGAATAAATCAGAGACGAATATTTACAGGAAGTTTAGGTAAACAATTAGGAAACAAAGAATAAAGATTTGAAGAAATTTTGTAGTTATAATACAATTAAATGATCTTGATTATAATATTGTAACGTGTTTCTTGGTATCTAAATAATGTTAAATTGTCAAACGTTTGCTGGCTACTGACGAAAGAAGCAGATGCAGTTTCATATGATTATTAACGTTTTCATAAGCAACACCAAAGTGAAAGTAAAGGACTTTCAAAATATAATGAAAAAATTACAAAAAGTAATTTAGTGATCCCGAAAACTCTTACAATGAAGATGAGATACGTAATTTTCAGAGAGCCATAGTCAAAATATGAATGGTATCAGACGGTTTATTAAACAGAGGTGTATTGTCAACTTCTGTTGCTCAGGTGGCGCAATGGTACAGATTCGTTTCACATGCCACCTCATAAGGGCAACTGATTTCGGTGGTAGAGACTTCCTGCCAGATTATACATTTCACACCAAGAGCATTAGGTGAATACAACACCACCTCACAATTATTTTGAAGTGAACCATAACATAAAGCAAAAACTGTTTCCGACGAGGACCATAATTTAAAGCGCATGTTGCAAAGGGATGGCTATGAGTCACGTGACATGAAGTCAGTGTTATCCGAGAAAAGGAAACGTGAAAATGTTGAACATTCACTTGATGAGTCATCGACTGCATTCCTTCCCTGCTGCTGCGCTACATCCAGCAAAGGAGGCGAGTCCTGGAAAGACGAGGTATCTTTCACCTTCCTCCTAAGAAGATTAAGGAGATGCTACGCTCTGTTAAGGACAGTCTCAGCCTCAGGATACCTGGGATTTGCAGCGATCCTTCTGAGTGCGGAAGCAGTTACATTGGACAGTCCATCTGCACCGTTTCCGACTGTGTTGAACATCAACGGCATATTAAAAATGGAGATCTGGAGAAATCTGCAGTTGCTGAGAACAGCATCACGAACAACCATAAGATACTGTTTGAAGAAGCAAAAGCTTTGTCCCCAGCTCCTATATATTGGAATTGGCTACTTAAAGAGGCTGTACAAATAAGAAACTGTGGGAAGGCCTTCACCCATAAAAACGGATAGTATCTTACGTTGTATGGAAGCGAGCTTTCGATGCAGAGAAGACCCAGTGATATTAGTCGCGCCGACCAGAGTGGCCGAGCGGTTCTAGGCACTACATTCTAGAACCGCGCAACCGCTACGGTAGCAGGTTTGAATCCTGCCTCGGGCATGGTTGTGTGTGATGTCCTTAGGCTACTTAGGTTTAAGTAGTTTTAATTTCTAGGGGACTAATGACCTCAGAAGTCACGTCTCATAGTGCTCAGAGCCATTTAATATTAGTCACAATGTTTAAGTCGCGGCTGCTCTCCCTGAGCACTATGGGACGTAACATCTGAAGTCATCAGTCCCCTAGAAATTAGAACTACTTAAACCTAACTAACCTACAGACATCACACACATCCATGCCCGAAGCAGGATTCGAACCTGCGACCATAGCAGTCGCGCGGTTCTAGACTGCAGCGTCTAGAACCGCTCGGTCACAACGGCCGGCCGTTACGTCAGGAGCGGTGGCACCACCAATGGGGATGTTGACTCCATCTGCGACAGTATTACGTAGTTGCTGATCACTCACAAGCCGTCTGTGGGCTGTATAAGACCCAGCGCTGTCGGGCTGGGCTAGCACTTGGATGGGCGACCATCCGCTCTGCCGACCGCTGTTGGCAAAAGGGGTCCACTCATCACTTGTGAGGCAAACTGAGGAGCTACTTGATTGAGAAGTAGCGGCTCCGGTCGGTACCGTTGGGCTTTCTAAGGCCTATTCAGACTGAGTTTAGTTTGCTCCTGACGAAGACGATGATGGTAGTCGTCGAAAGGTCAAACTTTTGCTCTGATTGTCGCGGCGTTTTATATATTTACAGGCGAACTAATGTCCACTTGCCTGAAATTGTGGACTGGATTTTGTGCGCAGCAGCTGTCATGTCTCAGCGATTACGTGGGTAGGAAGCGGCACAATCGTACTGCGTAATGTACACTTAGCACGTAATCAGGCCCTGTTAGAAGGGACACTAGCGGCGTGTTGTGGCTCTCCGTGCCGTGTAGCACGTGCATCACTCAGTCCTAGCTTAACTGGGTAGGGAGTGAGGCAGGGGGAGGGAGCGGTGGTGAAGCAATGTCGCTGTCAGCTTAGGGAAGAGCCCCTTAACAACGTACTGCCGTGTGATTCGTCTTCCACAGCAAAGTTCCCGTAACAGGCCAGAGTTCGACTCAATACAATTATTTGCTTACCTGTTCCACAGTACCTGTAGTCTAATTTACATTCGTTGACAACTGTCGGTGAAGCTACGAAGTTTCAATGTTGTAGCAACAAGTACATTCAGCAAGCAGCCAGCACTACGCACCGCGCGCCGCAGAAGTCTCTTCTTCTTTTATTGTTTTGTTTTTCAGTCATCAGCCTTCTGACTGGTTTTGTGTGGTCTGCCACAATTATTTTTTGGGCATATTCTCCAACAGATTCTGCCCTTTACTTCTCCCTCTATTACCAAGTCTTGACACATGTCGTATCAACCTATCCCTTCTTTCCTGTGTTTTTTGTACGTTGAGTTCTTTACCGATTCTGCGGAGAACCTCATTTCTTACCTTAACAGTTTAGCAAACTCAGCATCCTTCTGTTGCATCATATCTCATACATTTCGGTTTCCTACACTCCAAAATTCGCTACCATACAATGCTGTGCTCCAAACGTACATTCTCAGAAATTTTTTCCTAACATATGATATTAGTAGACTCATTTATCCAGGACCGTTCGCTTTGCTTTGCACGGGTCTCCTTTGCGTTATCCATGAATTACTTTGCTTCCAAGATACAGTTCCTTAACTTCATCTACACTCCTGGAAATTGAAAGAAGAACACCGTGAATTCGTTGTCCCAGGAAGGGGAAACTTTATTGACATATTCCTGGAGTCAGATACATCACATGATCACACTGACAGAACCACAGGCACATAGACACAGGCAACAGAGCATGCACAATGTCGGCACTAGTACAGTGTGTATCCACCTTTCGCAGCAATGCAGGCTGCTATTCTCCCATGGAGACGATCGTAGAGATGCTGGATGTAGTCCTGTGGAACGGCTTGCCATGCCATTTCCACCTGGCACCTCAGTTGGACCAGCGTTCGTGCTGGACGTGCAGACCGCGTGAGACGACGCTTCATCCAGTCCCAAACATGCTCAATGGGGGACAGATCCGGAGATCTTGCTGGCCAGGGTAGTTGACTTAACCTTCTAGAGCACGTTGGGTGGCACGGGATACATACGGACGTGCATTGTCCTGTTGGAACAGCAAGTTCCCTTGCCGGTCTAGGAATGGTAGAACGATGGGTTCGATGACGGTCTGGATGTACCGTGCACTATTCAGTGTCCCCTAGACGATCACCCGAGGTGTAAAGCCTGTGTAGGAGATCGCTCCCCACACCATGATGCCGGGTGTTGGCCCTGTGTGCCTCTGTCGTATGCAGTACTGATTGTGGCGCTCACCTGCACGGCGCCAAACACGCATACGACCATCATTGGCACCAAGGCAGAAGCGACTCTCATCGTTGAAGACGACACGTCTCCATTCGCCCCTCCATTCACGCCTGTCGCGACACCACTGGAGGCGGGCTGCACGATGTTGGGGCGTGAGCGGAAGACGGCCTAACGGTGAGCGGGACCGTAGCCCAGCTTCATTGAGACGGTTGCGAATGGTCCTCGCCGATACCCCAGGAGCAACAGTGTCCCTAATTTGCTGGGAAGTGGCGGTGCGGTCCCCTACGGCACTGCGTAGGATCCGTGCGTCGCTGCGGTCCGGTCCCAGGCCGACGGGCACGTGCACCTTCCGCCGACCACTGGCGACAACATTGATGTACTGTGGAGACCTCACGCCCCACGTGTTGAGCAATTCGGCGGTACGTCCACCCGGCCTCCCGCATGCCCACTATACGCCCTCGCTCAAAGTCCGTCTACTGCACATACGGTTCACGTCCACGCTGTCGCGGCATGCTACCATTGTTAAAGACTGCGATGGAGCTCCGTATGCCACGGCAAACTGGCTGACACTGACGGCGGCGGTGCACAAATGCTGCGCAGATAGCGCCATTCGACGGCGAACACCGCGGTTCCTGGTGTGTCCGCTGTGCCGTGCGTGTGATCATTGCTTGTACGGCCCTCTCGCAGTGTCCGGAGCAAGTATGGTGGGTCTGACACACCGGTGTTAATGTGTTCTTTTTTCCATTTCCAGGAGTGTATTTCCTACTGGCCAGTTTTAATATTAAGTTCATGTTTAATCTCGTATCTGCTGCTCCGCATTACTTTCATCTTTCTTCGGATTACTCTCCATCCACATTCTGCACTCATTAGTCTGTTCATTTCATTCAACAGATCCTGAAATCGTTTATTTTCATAGAGGTTAGCAATGTGATCAGCAACTATTTATCATTGATGCTCTTCCATTCTGAATTTTAATCTAACTTTCGAACTTTTCCTTCATTTTTGTCACTTCTTCTTTGATGTATCGATTGAACGGTAGGGCTGAACGACTGCGTCCCTGTTTTACACACTTCGTTCTTTGTCTTACTTTCTTATTCTCCCCTCTTCGTCTTTGTGATGACTGTGTCTTTCCCTACGACGCACTCTCATCTCTCTCAGAATTTCGAACAGCTTGCACCATTTCACATTTTTGGAACTTTTTTCTAGATCAACAAATCCTAGGAACGTGTCTTGATTTATTTTAAGTCTTGCTCCCGTTATCAGTTGCAACATCAGTACTGCCTCTCTTGTGCCTGTAACTTCCCGAAAGTCAAATTGTCGTTATCTAATATATCCTTGATCTTCTTTTCCATTTTTCTGAATATTATTCTTGAAACAAACGGGGTGCATAAGCCGTTAACACAATTGCGATAATTCTCGCAATTTCCCTCCTTGATATCTTGGGGACTGTGTTGATGATATTTGTCCAAAAGTCCGAAAGTATGTAGACTACACACCAACATATTTGCTTGGATGCGACTCCCCCCCGCCCTTTCGTTCCCAATAGTTACAGAAATTTCAAAGGAATGTCATCTATCCCTTCTACATTATTTGATCAGAAGTCTTACAAATCTCTCTTAAATTTTGGCTCTAATGCTGAATTCTCTCAGTGTTCCACACCAAATTTAATTTTTTCGTCAATCACATCACTTCCCTCCCCCACTTCCCCCCTGTAATGGCCGCCAAACAAAAATCTAAAAATTCTGAAATTCATTTGTGGTATACAGGGTGGTCCACTGATCGTGACCGGGCCAAATATCTCCCGCAATAAGCATCAAACGAAAAACCTACAAAGAACGAAACTTGTCTAGCTTGAAGGGGGAAAGCAGATGGCGCTATGGTTGGCCCGCTAGATGGCGCTGCCATAGGTCAAACGGATGTCAACTGCGCTTTTTAAAATAGGAACCCCCATTTTTATTACATATCCGTGTAGTACGTAAAGAAATATTAATGTTTTAGTTGGACCACTTTTTTCACTTTGTGATAGATGGCCCTGTAATAGTCACAGACATGTGGCTCACAGTTTAGACGAGAAGTTGGTAACAGGTAGATTTTTTAAATTAATATACGGAACGTAGGTACGTTTGAACATTTTATTT
Organism: Schistocerca gregaria; assembly: GCF_023897955.1. Lineage (NCBI taxonomy): Eukaryota > Metazoa > Arthropoda > Insecta > Orthoptera > Acrididae > Schistocerca > Schistocerca gregaria. Next base: position 1,009,891,194 of record NC_064920.1, on the reverse strand, counting down.
CGGTTGTTCCAATGTGATACATATACCTTTGTGAATTTATCATTTCTGAGTTTCGCCCTGTTATAGCGTGATTACCTGTAAATACCACATTAATGCAATAAAAGCTCAAAATGCTGTCCGTCAACCTCAATGCATTTGGCAATATGTGTAACGACATTCCTCTCAACAGCGAGTAGTTCGCCTTCCGTAATGTTCGCACATGCATTGACAATGCGTTGACGCATGTTGTCAGGCGTTGTCGGTGGATGACGATAGCAAATATCCTTCAACTTTCACCACAGAACGAAATCCAGGGACGTCAGATCAGGTGAACGTGCGGGCCATGGTATGGTGCTTCGACGACCAATCCACCTGTCGTGAAATATGCTTTTCAATTGCGCTTCAACCTCACGCTAGCTATGTTGGAAGTACATCGCCATTCTGCCATGCAGTGAAACATCTTGTAGTAACATCGGTAGAACATTACGTAGGAAATCAGCATACATTGCACCATTTAGATTGTCATCGATAAAATGGGGGCCAATTATACTTCCTCCCATAATGCCGCACCATACACTAACCCGCCAAGGTCGCTGGTGTTCCACTTGTCGCAGCCATCGTAGATTTTCCGTTGCCCAATAGTGCATGTTATGCCGGTTTACGTTACCGCTGTTGGTGAATGAACGCTTGCAAAAAATCTGTCATCGTCCAGTAACTTCTCTTGTGCCCAGTGGCAGAACTGTACACGAAGTTCAAAGTCGTCGCCATGCAATTCCTGGTGCATAGAAATGTGGTACGGGTGCAATCGATGTTGATGTAGCACTCTCAACACCGACGTTTTTGAGATTCCCGATTCTTGCTCAATTTGTCTGCTACGGATGTGCAGATTAGCCGCGACAGCAGCTAAAACTCTTACTGGGGCTTCATCAGCTGTTGCACTCGTGGTTGACGTTTCACATGTAGCTGAACACGTCCTGTTTCCTTAAATAACGTAACTATCCGGCGAACAGTCCGGACATTTGGATGATGTCGTCCAGGATACCGACAGCATACATAGCACACGCCCGTTGGGCATTTTGATCACAATAGCCATACATAAACACGATATCGACCTTTCTCGCAATTGGTAAACGGTCCATTTTAACACGAAGCAAATACTGTCCGCACTGGTGGAATGTTACGTGATGCCACTTACTTATACGTTTGTATATTACAGCGCCATCTGCCACAAAGCGAAAAAAGTGGTCCAACTAAAACATTCATATTTCTTTACGTTCTACACGAATATGTAATAAAAATGGATTTTCCTATTTTAAAAAACCCCGTTGATATCCGTTTGACCTATGGCAGTTCCATCTAGCGGGTCAACCATATCGCCATCTTCAAGCTAGACGAGTTTTGTTCTATGTAGTTTTTTCGTTTGATGCTTATTTCGTGAGATATTTGGGCCGGTCACTATCATTGGACCACCCTGTAGACATATAAAAGGCGGCGCATATTAGTTTTACCAGCTGCAGATGAGAACTCTGACCAAACGCACGTTTTATACTGCGCAGGAGTGGATCGCTGGATATGAAGGAAGTAGGCAATTAATATCCCATGGAATGACGGTCTGTAAAAACATGAACTGCATAAGCTTTATCTCAAAAGAATTTGAGATAAAATAATAATGCTAATAAATGTAGCCGGCCGCGGTGGTCTCGCGGTTCTAGGCGCGCAGTCCGGAACCGTGCGACTGCTACGGTCGCAGGTTCGAATCCTGCCTCGGGCATGGATGTGTGTGATGTCCTTAGGTTAGTTAGGTTTAAGTAGTTCTAAGTTCTAGGGGACTAATAACCACAGCAGTTGAGTCCCACAGTGCTCAGAGCCATTTGAACCATTTGAATAAATGTAACTTCAACCACCAAAATTTAGTATTCAAGCAATCTAAATCAAAATATAAACTTTTATCCGAACAGCTCTGTTACGGAAACCCAGCGGACATTGATACAGAACAGAGATGATTACCTTTTGACCAGGCGGGAAGGGGACTGTATCCTCAGATGGAAGATTCAAAAATGGTACAAATGGCTCTGAGCACTATGGGACTTAAGATCTGAGGTCATGAGTCCCGGAGAACTTAGAACTACTTAAAACTAACTAACCTAATGACATCACACACATCCATGCCCGAGGTAGGATTCGAACCTGCGACCGTAGCAGCACCGCGGTTCAGGACTGAAGCGCCTAGAACCGCTTAGCCACCGCGGCGGTATGGACGAGATCCCTGATAGTGTTTTAAATTGGTAGTTACCAGCGAAGAAGTGTTGTAATGAGTGAAAGCCTGGATGAGTACGCGTGTCATCTAAATCATAGGTCGTAAGCCACCTAACGGTGTGTGGCGGAGGGTACTTGTACCATAAACTAATCCCCACTTCCCTAATACATATCAGAATGGCACGTGGAAAGAATAACTGTCAGTCATCTTCTGTATTAGTTCTAATTTCTCGAATTTTCTAATCGTGGTCATTTCTCAAGCTGTATGTGGGAGCAAGTAATATGTTGTTCGTCTCTTCCCGGAAAATGATCTCTCGAAATTTCAATAGTAAACGTCTCCGTGACGCACAACGCAAACTGACACTGCAGTTTGTTGAGAATCTCTGCAACGTTCTCACGCGGATTAAACGATCTTGTTACGAAAAGTGCCGCTCTTCTTTGGATCTTCTCTATTTCTTCTATTAGTCCTACCTGGTAAGGATTCGAGACTAACAAACAATACTCAGGAAAAGGTCTAAGATGCGTCTTGTGAGTCACTTCCTTCGTAGATGAGTTACATTTCCTTAGGATTCTTCCTATGAATCTCAAAATGACATCTGTTTTTCTTAATATTAGTTTTATATTGTCATTCTGTAATGCATATATGCATTCCCTTCACGTATTTAAGTATTACGCACATTTATGCGATCGGGAATGCTCAGTAGCAGCCAGGCTACATGTACATTTAACAATTAATCGTCAGCAAGAGCATTAGTGATGAAATCATAGGAGGCAATGTTGTGGAACCTTAGTAGGGACAGTAGGTACAGGATCCGACTATTCGGGAGTAGGTTATTACAATCTGAGAAAGTCTTCCGAGACAAACTTCTGTCACAATGTCCGCAAACGTAACGTCAGATCGAGGAGCAACTCAAAACGCACGGTCGAGTAACCGAGGCGGCTCTAAAAGAATGGTCGCGTGTGCATGTTTCAGATGTTAAACAAGATATAAAGTGAAGTTATTGGTTATAAGAACGCCACGTGTCGTGGGCAGGGTCTATCATTACGTAAAGTCAGAAAACGGGATTAATATGTGCAAAAGGGTCGAATATAATGGCGTAGTCAAGAGCCGCCATATTGCAAATGCTGATTCTGTGACGTGTGTGACAAAGCAGTTTATGTATCTAAAGAAGTATAGTACAAACGTTGTTGACAATTAACAACTGGCATCCCTAAACACTCCAATTCATCAGGATTACCACCTACATGGAACCTGGTGACTGAACGCTACTACTGTGCTACGAGGGACTTACCGAAGCAGAAAGACACCGGGTTGGTGATACAGTCCAAAGAAGTACCTCCTTCTCGCTACAATGCCAATGAGGGTGTTGTAATTCCACTTAACATCGCTCTGGATAGTTGCTCCTAGATGTTTTACGACAGATAATGTTTTCAGAGATGATCAGTGGTGTTGTTGTGCAGTAGTGAATTTCTTTTCCTGTGTATGAGCAATATTTTACATTAACTGATGTTCGGGATCAACCACTAGAGCCTGCACCATTAGTCAATCCTCTGCAGGCCATTCTGCAAAGCTGTGCTGTCTTCTAGCATCGCTACTTTCTTATAGACAACCGTATCATTTGCGAACTGTCTTAAAGACCTTCCGACAGTTTCTACAAGCTGATTTATATACGCCGTAAACAGTAACGGTCGTATCGCACTCTCTTAGGGTGCTCCGGGAGTTAGCCATACATCTGTCGATTTTGTTCCGCTAGGAGATTCGTGCTGAGTTCTTGAATACAGTCCCAGACTTTCCGCACGGCGAGCTGCGCGGAGTGGCAGCGCCGTTAGAGGCGCCATGACACGGATTGTGGGGCCGCTCCCGCCGGAGGTTCGAGTCCTACCTAGGGCAAGGGTATGTGTGTTGTTCTCAGCATAAGTTAATTTAAGTAGTGTGTAAGTCTAAGGACCGATGACCTCAGCAGTTTGGTCCCTTAGGAATTCACACGATTTTTATTTTATTTTATTTATTTATCTTACGGCACGGTGACATGCACACAAACATTACATCTGTCGCGACATTGCTTGAGCCGCTTACTGGATGATTTGATGTTTCATGCGTATAATCTGCACGTGGTTCAAGAACTGAGAGACTTGGAAACTGTTAGTTCCCGTTTTTTAAGGCTGACGCTGGAAATGTAGGATTTGTGAATGCCAAACTATACCATAAAATGTCGCAGAATTTCCTCATTCCGAAATAACAGTCACGAGGGCCTTTAAATAACATTAGCTTTCAGCAGGCTGGTGCAATGGCTCACACAGCACACCAAAGTATGGATATACTACGACAAACAATCCCAATGCGCGTGGAAGGCGGTAGCCTTGGCGACGTGACGAGGCCATCCAGTTGTCAGAATCAACAGCTCTCTGGGGCTGTGTGAAGCAAAGGGTCTTTGCCAATCGTTTTCAGGCAACTGACGAACTTGAGACTGCCATTTGCCGTAAAGTAATTGCCTCTGCGCAGGAATCCTTCAGAAGACGCCTTCAGCAGTATATCCAGGAAGACGGAGGATGTGTAGAGGAACTGATTTTCATAGTGTGGTGAGGTCTGGCGATATCTGTTGCATACTGTAGCAGTTGTCAATATAAGTACATATATTATATAAATGTGTTAAATTACTACATGAATTCAACGTTTTTCTATCGTTTGAAGTTGGCAGATACAATACGCACCAACATGTATAGCGATTCTAAGCTCGCAAAGAAACGCTTTTCATATTAATTAGGATTAGGGTTACGTTTCTTTTTGAAATAAGCGAAATTTTTGAACCCATAAAAGTTTTCTAGTTGAGAAATGGCAGATTAAATGCTTTGCGTAGTGGAAGTGGCATCAAAATCGGCAATGAAAGACTCCTATTGTTGTACCGCTATTGGGACCAGGTCACTCTACTCGCCGTTTAAATAACAATAATTCTAGCGGAACATAAACGTTACCCATGACTCTCAGAGCAAAACAACTCGATGGTAGGAAAAACGCCATAGACCGATAAAAATGAGGAAATTCTACTGAACACCAAGAAGAAGACTAGAGAGACCGTCAAGACAGCAAGAGAACTGTAGGCGTCATCATAATCATCACCATAAACTAAAGGCTACGCCTTGTCGATTTAGCCGCGTCCCTCTCTTCACTATCGTCCTCTTCAATTCTTCATATGATTTTATCGCCATATCTTCTTTGTCGTTATTAAAATACGTTGCTCCTGGCCTGCCTTTTTTTTCCTAATACTTTTCCTTCATTCTTTAGGAACTGGTTGTGTCTCATTATGTGCCCTAACATTTTTGATTTTCGTCTTCCTATATAATTTAGCAGCGTTCTTTCCTCATTCACTTCTCTAAGGCCTGTTCATTACTTTTTTATTTACTCAGCTTATTTCGTCAGTCTTCTCCATATCCGCATTTCCTTTGCTTCCAGTCTCTTTTTCTCTGCCTTTCCCACAGTCGACACTGCACATCCGTATGTCAAGACACTCCAGACAAAAGTTTTGGGAAACTTTTTCCTACTTTCTAGGCTTATATGATTGTCTGTTAGTAAATTCCTTTTATTTTGGAAAGTTTGCTTTGCCAAGGCTATTCTTCTCTTTGTATCTGTGATACATTTCTTGTCGTCATTGATTGCGCTCCCCAAATAACAGAAGTTCTCAACCTGCTCTAGAACATGATCTTCTAGTTTAATATTAACTTTACCATTTTCTTTTGTCTTCCCTACTACCATAGTTCTTGTTTTCTTCTTATTTATTTTTAGATTAACTTCTCTAAGGATTTTGGCAAATTTTAGCAACATAAACTCTATTTCCTTTACTGAGTCAGCAAGTACTACTATATTATCTGGAAAACGGATAGAGTGTATTCGTTCCCGGTTTTGGTTATACTTTTCAATTTTTCAATGGTTTTTTCAATAAATAAGTTGAGAAAATGTGGTGATAATGGCTATCCTTGCCTTACTCTCCTCCTTATTTTTGCTTTCTTATTCACAACATTCACTTCTATCTCTGCTTCCTGCCTTGTATACAAGTTTCAGAATAATCTTCTGTGCCTCTAATCAAGCTTTATTTCTTTCATTGTTCGGATAACAATTTCCGATTAACCATGTCAAATGCTTTTTGCAAATCTATGAAGGTCAAGTAGTTTTTCCTATTAACTTCAATTCGTCTTTCTAATACCATCCTCAGAGCTATAATTTCTTCTCTAGTTCTTTTTCCGGATCTGAAACCAAATTGGTCATCTCCTAGGTTTGCCTCAATTTTCTTTTTTATTCGTAGACCAGGAGGACACCTCTGAAATCTCGTCGTCCTTCTTACAAGCGACTGCCACCCAGGCAGCCTTCTGATTGTGCTGCATCAACATCAGCAGCTTCTTCTTGAACGATTCTCAGGCCCAGCCCCTCCATCTAGTCCTTGTTTCCCACAATCTTTCTGTGTTCACTCTAGTCCAGTCCTCACCTCTTCTTTTCAGCCCACTCCTCCACACCGTTCAGCCATCTGTCCCTTGGTCTTCCTCTTTGTCGTTTCCTTCAGACCCCAACTTCATGTATCTTTTTGGGAATCCCCTTGTTTTCCATTGTCTTTAAGTGGTCATGCCCTCTTAGCCTTGATGTTTCCGTCCTGCTCTGGAAGGGTTTCTCTTTCACTACTTCCTTCATCCTTTCATTGCTAATCCTGTCTCTCCTTCACTTCAAATACCTGTAATCTGATTACAATTCTTTTCTTCATTACCGATGTTTCAGATGCATAAGTCACTACCAGGATGTAGTAACTAATATAGATAACTTTTTTTAAGGGACGTCGTTGTTCCACACCACGCTCCTAACGTTCCCAGGAATGCTTCTGCCTATCTGCCAAATTCGCTGTTCATTTCCCATTTCTTTCACTTTCTTCTCTCACACTTCTTCAGTAACTGACACTTTTCTCTTTCTTCAATCGTGCACCTACAATCCTTATTCCGCTAACTGGTGCTACTATACAAGCCATTTAGGAGAATGCGGGGAGACAGTCTTACAGTGATGACGCAGATAACAATGAAATGCATGAATTTTCTTTTTAAAATATAAAATCGCATCACACTAACTACCTGGACAACCTTTCAGGTGATAATTGCGGGAAAGGAAAGCAGAAATTCATGTCTGTGGGGAAATTAGAAAAGAAGAGTATCGAATTATCTGAGTTGTGTTATTACAGTACAGTACTGAAAAATATGTGCACCATTGCAATTAATAATTCTGAGGTTCTGCTTCGAATTTGTGAAAAAATGAATATATGTAAAACACCAACTAGAAGATGGTCAGTATTATATGACATGTACTAGCAAAAATAATGTAGTTATACTACTAATGAAATTAATAGAACTCTAAAAATTCTGAAAACAAAAGCTTATGTGGTGCTGATGAAATTTCCAACAGAACTCTGAAAATTTGTTCCAACTTAATAAGTAATGTTCTTCGTTATATACGTCATTCGTCACTGGCACAGGGAATATTTCCAGACAGGTTAAAACATGCAGTTTTAAAGGTGACAAGACAAACCTAAACAATTATCATAAAATTTCCTTACTGAAATCTTTTTCCAAAATGTTCGAAAAATTAGTATTCTCGAGAGTAGTCTCACATTTGCGTAGAAACAATTTACTTAGCATTTCACAGTTTGAATTCCAGAAGAGTTGTTCGACTAAGATTGCTGTTTATACATTCACTCATCAAACAGTACAAGCTTTAAATATAACATACTACCAGTTGATATTTTTTGGTGTCTTTCCAAAGCGTTTTATTATTTATATCATTTTACTTTCTTGGAAAAACTCAATTTTTGTGGAACTGATGGCATTATGAACAGTTGGGGTGAATCAAACTTCACAAACAGAATGTGAGAAGTTGTGCTGAATAATTCAAACAATTATGGGAGTGTAGTAAACTTTAGTACTTGGGAGAAATCACAAAGGAAGTCCCACAGAGTTCAATTTTTGGTCCACTCCTGTTCCTTTTATATATGTGAATGACCTTCCACTTAACAGTAAACAAGCAGAATTGATACTTTTTGCAGACGATATTAGCGTTGTAATAAATCTCATTAGAGAGAAAGCAACATATGGTACTCTAAATGACATTTTCCAAACAATTTTGAAGTGCTTCTCAGAAAATTGACCCTCTTAACATTGTAAAAAAAAAATAGAAAAAACTATTTCCGGTACGAACAGCAAACCGAGTCATACCAACAATCGATATAGCACTCGAGATACAGTCAGTAAATAGGCTACTATGTTCCAAATTTTTGGCTCTACATATTGATCAAAATTTGAACTGGAAGAAACATTTTACTGAGCTTCTCAAATAATTAAGTTCAGTTACATTTAATAGTATTGGAAACAAACGAATTAATGTCTTGACATATTTTGCATGTTTCCACTCAGTAATGTCTTATGGAATAATTTTCTGGTGTTACTCGCCACTTACGAAGAAAATACTGATTGCACAAAAGCAAGCAAGAAGAGTAATATGTGGTGTTCACTCGCGGACATCATGTACATACCTCTTCAAGGAGCCAGACACATTAACTGAGCCGTCACAGTGCATACACTCGCTAATGAAATTTGACATAAGCAATACATCATAATTTAAGAAGAAGAGTAAGGTCCATGCCTACAAGAGTAGAGGGAAAAGATTTATTACCCGTTATTAAAGCCGCTAGAGGCTCGGAAAGGAATTGAATATTCAGCAACAACAATCTTTGATCATTTGCACAATGGCATAAAATGTTTGACAAATACTAACCCGTTCCACATCACTGCGATAAAAGAATCTATGGAACATATAACTAACTAACTAACTAGTACATTATGGAACTGTATAGAACAAATTTGTGAGGAGAGCCATAGTTTGGAATATATCCCAGAAATTACTGAAAGTATTGGTTGCAGGTCCTTCTCTGAGATGAAGAGGTCGATACAAGAGGGAAAGTCGTGGGGAGGAATACCGAACCATTCAGAAGGCATATGACAGTACCTACTATAAAAAAGTCAACAGTTCCGGGAAAAAAAATCACGAAACAGCCGGCAACACTGGCCAAAAATAACAAAAGCACCCAGTGCAAAAACGAATGTAAAATTCTACATACTATCGCAATTTCAAACAGCAATCAGCAAACAGCTTTCAAATTTCAATGTAGTTAACTTTTGCTGGGACAACACTTCAAGGTCTGCTGTGCAATTTTGGTCTTGTTCAGGTTTTTTTATTATTTTTTTTCACGCGAGTTGCTTGTTACGAGTTTATGTGGTTTCCTGATTATAAGATGATAGTTATTGCATGCAGTGAATCAAATGAAGCACTCTCTCACGGCCTAAAGGTCATAAGATTTCCCGTCGCACTGGCTGGAACAGCGTAGATCGGTAATGACGTTTAAAAACGAAGCAAAACAAGTACTGGAATTTTCGAAGAGAATGCACACTGGTTATTTGTCGTAGGAACAGGTCGCATTAAGTCGTACTCCAGTTTATGCACGAAGTCGCAAATGCTTTGTATACGATTCTGATGTATCTTGTATGTCTTCATCAACAAAACTGCGCTTCATATCCGAGACAAATGGGCGACGTGAAACTTGTAGGACTTGTAAACCAAACACTACCTCTATTTCGCCAGTTTGAAAACATTCGCTGGTCCATTCCAAGCAACACAGAGAAAACAATTTACCACATGCGGCTACGTTCGTTAGATTTAAAAGCGTACTACCTGTTAAAATCTATCCCGAGTGCGTAGGAAATTATAATTTCGGATGTAATTTGCTGAAATCATTCACACAATGCTGTACTCAAAACGTACATTCTCATAAATTTCTTTCTCAAATTAAGGCCCACGTTTGATAGCAGGGGCCGTCTTTCGGCCAGGAATGCCCCTTTTGCCAGTGCTATTCTGCTTTTTATGTCCTCCTTCCTCCTTCTATCATGAGTTAATTTGCTGCCTAGGTAGCAGAATTCCTTAACTTCATCTACATCGTGCTCAACAATTCTGATGTTAAGCTGCTGGCCGTTCTCACTTTTGCTATTTCTCATTATTTTCGTCTTTCTTCGATTTACACTCAGTCCACATTCAGCACTCTTTACACTGTTCATTCCCTTCCACAGATTATGTGATTCTTCTTCACTTTTAGTCAGGATAGCAATGTCATCAGCGAATTATTTCACAGTGAGTTTTAATTCCGCTCTTGAATTTTTTTATTATTTCCGCCACTGCTTCTCCGATGTATATATTGTACAGTTTTCAGCAGCTTACCCTACTGTTTCTCAGAATTTCGGATATCTTGCACCATTTGACGCTCGAACACTTTTTTCAGGGCGATAAATCCTATTAACGTGTCTTGATTTATCTTCCGTCTTGCTTTCATTATCAAAGGTAACGTCCGAACTGCGTCTCTGGAGCCTTTATTTTTCCTACAGCTAAAAAGATCATCATCTAATATTTTCTTTTCCATTCTTCTGTATATCATTTGTTTGAGCAACTTGGATGCACGAGCTGGCAAGTAGATTGTGCGAAACTCTCACAATTGTGGACTCTTGCGATCTTCGGAATTGTGTGGATGATGTTTTTCCGAAAATCTGATGGTATATCGCCAGTCTCATACATTGTACACGCCACCGTGAAAAGGCGTTTTATTGGCACTTCCCCAAATGATTTTAGAAAATCTGATGGAATGCTATCCATCCCTAATGTCTTATTTGATTTAATGCCTTCCAAAGCTCTTTAAAATTCTGGCTTTAATCCTGGGTCACCTTTATTTTCCCTTTAGACTTCTTCGCATTTTTTATGCAGCTATTTTGTCTTAGCTTCCCTGTACTTTCTGTTTATTCCATTCCAAAGTGAGGTGTATTTCTGTATTCTTGAATTTTCCGTAACATTTTTGTACTTCCTTCTTTCATCGATCATCTGAAGTATTTCTTCTGTTACCCTTGTACCTATTTTTTTCTAACTTCTGTGATTGCTCTTTTTATGTATGTTCATTCAACTTTAACTGAACTGCTTACTGAGTGGTTCATTATCTCAATATCTATAGCCTCAGGGAACTTCAAGCGTATCTCTTCATTTCCTAGTATTTCCGTATCCCACTTCTTGCGCACTGTTCTGATCAGTTTCTTAGACTGTAGTGTGCTCTTCATCATTAGTAAATTGTGATCAGAGTCTCTGGGTACGACTTACAATCCAATATCTGATTTCGGAATCTTTGTCTGATCATGATGTAATGTAACGGAAATTTTTCCGTATTTCACAACCTTTCCTAAGTTCACTTCCTCCTCTTGCGATTCTTGAAAAGAATATTCCCTATTATTTATTGAAATTTATTGCACAACTCAATTTTCTCCTCTCTCATTCCTACTACCTAGCCAGTACTCTCCCGTAACCCATTCTCCTATTCCTTTGCCTTCATCCGAGTTCCAATCCCCCATGATTACTAAATTATCGTCTGCGTTTACATACAGAACTACCTGTCAATGTCCTCGTAAACCTTGTTCGTCTGCTGTACGTTGGCAAATATACCTGAACTTTGTTGTGGTTTTCTGTCGAATGTGATGAGAACAACACTGTCCATAGTATCTCACTCTCTGCCTTACTTTCCTATTCGCAATTAATTCTCCTCCCATTATACCATGTTCTCCTGCTTCTGCTGCTCTATTCATCCGACCAGAAATCCTTATCTACTTTCAATTTCACTTCACTCACCTCCACTATGTCTAGATTTAGTCTCTGCATTCCTCTTTTCAGATCTGTAGCTCTCCTACTACGTTCAAACTCCTGATATTGTATGCTCCGACTCTAAGATTGTGTTCTCATCATTGATTATTCCATATTTTTCGCATGGTCGCTTGGCAGTCCGAATGGGGGACCAGTCTGGAATCTTTTCCCAATAGAGAGATCATCACTGCACCTTCTCAGTTACGAGCCACATGTCGTGTACAAACACGTTGTGATTCCTATTACCTTTTGCTTCCTCATGCCGTTAAACTTTTCTTATCCTTCGCTTTTTCTGAGGCAGTCTCACACCACAAGGGCAACAGAGTGCCCTGGACCTCTGTCCACTCCCGCGCCTCTTTGACATGGCCTCTTATGACAAAAAGTCTTCGGCCGACTTTCCTGATGATCTGAACAGTGATGGGGTTCGGACCCAGGACCGAGGACGTTTTTCATAACTAGCCAAAGACGCTAGCCGTGTTTTTTAATCCAGCAAAAAAAATAATAGTTCAAGTGGCTCTGAACACTATGGGACTCAACTTGTAAGGTCATTAGTCCCCTAGAACTTAGAACTAGTTAAACCTAACCAACCTAAGGACATCACACAAATCCATGCCCGAGACAGGATTCGAACCTGCGACCGTAGCGGTCTCGCGGTTCCAGACTGCAGCGCCTAGAACCGCACGGCCACTTCGGCCGGCTTTAATCCAGCATTTTTTCCTTAAAGTTGTTCGTGATTGTTTGTGGCTTTTGGTCTGGTTGGACGTCACATGACACCCCATCAAGGTCATCGTGGAATATTTCACTCAGGATTTTTATTTCAGAGGGCAGCCCGCCCTCTGACCGAACACGCTACGCTACCGTGCCGGCGTCCCCTAGACCACGGGTGACCATATCAACAAGACATACATTGACTACAGTTTCTTTGAGTCACGTAAGTGGTTCGCAGCTCGCGCACTTTTACGTAACGTGAAAGATGCTTGTAACAGATAGCTTTGGGATTTTACTTCAGAAATTATCAGTGAAGTTGTGACAATATTTAGTGTCAAAATGAAAGGAAATCAACATTTATCATATAGTCGGAATGTGTATGTCCGCAAGAAACAAATTCTACTTGTGACTGCTTCGTGGTCACACGAGACGCAGGCCGTGGAGAAGGTGATGCTGGTAGGAGCGTCCAGTTGGAACAGAGTAGAGCGGTCTGAAGGGTCTGGTCTATCTGATGTAGAAGTCGCCTTCTAACGTTTAAGTTCACTCGAACTGCACGGTGTATGTAGTTCCGCAGATGTCGATCCACCGGCGTTGAAATGGATGAGCAGCAGTATTCGATTCCTTGAAGCTCGTTCAAGCGTCCCACGCTCGAATTGCCCAGCCGTCTACTACAGTGATCCGACGGCGCGTAAACCGGAGACGAAGGATAGTGCGGAAACGAAGCTCGATTCGAAAGGATAGTCCTGACTCTGAAAGACGATGGTCGTAACTACTTCTAAGGGAGATTTTAATTAGTGAGTGGTAAGTATGTCCGCTACATGTACTGTAGCAAGTGCTCTTTTCTTCTTACGGATGCGCCATCACATATCAGGACGTGCCTATAGAATACGACAAAGTGTAAGTTCTGAAGCATTACCAGTTCAAATCTATCAAATAGATCTGAGTACTATGGGACTTAACTCAGTCCCCTAGACCTTAAAACTATTTAAACCTAACTACTTCGGGAGGACAACGGTTCAATCCCGCGACCGGCCATCCTGATTTAGGTTTTCCGTGATTTCCCTAAATCGCTCCAGGCAAATGCCGGGATGGTTCCTGTCAAAGGGCACGGCCGACTTCCTTCCCCGTCCTTCCCTAATCCGATGAGACCGATGACCTCGCTGTCTGGTCTTCTTCCCCAAAACAACCCAACCCAACTCAACCCAACGCTGCAGCCCAACGGTAAGCCGAACTAACCTAATGACAGCACACACATTCATGCCCGAGGCAGCATTAGAACCTGCGACGGTAGCGGTCGCGCGGTTCCTGACTGTAGCGCCTAGAACCGCTCGGCCACCCTGGCCGGCCATTACCAGTTCCTTTGAAAACTATAGCAATGCAAAAGGTGTGTACTAATGTGTGAAAGAGATCTTCGTGCATTTGCATTAATAATAAGTGTACGATTTCGCGCTTTACATCAGGAGCCTGTAAAGGACTCTTCAGTACTGGTCCCTGTAGACGTCTCCAGCATTTTGCCTCATCTTACGACAGTATCACAAAATAGTGAAAGACAAGTCGATGATAAAAGGGAGATTATGATTTTCAGAATTGTCCAGGTCATAGGCGTGAATGCATATGGGAATACAGCAGGCGTATGAACGACACCTAGAGGAAAATATGTAACACATGTATTATCGAGCACATCATTTATCAAGATTAGGCACTGCGAAATACGATATTGGTGGCAACTCTCCTTTATGAGAAGAAAAAATTTGGGGAATTCATTGAGAACTACATTCAGGAAACAATATTCAAATTTTATTAGTAAATCCCCTGCACTTTGATAAGATTTCATCTGTCATAGCCGAGGCGCTGCAGCTTGTCAGCATTATGCATGCATTACACATGCTTTGAACACAGTCCTGAACCACGTTTTCAGTGACAGTTATTTCAAAAACGAGGCTGCTGTAATTTATTCAACGACTTACGCTGCCAAGGAGACTGTCCGTTTCATGAAGTAATCTGATGGCATGAATTTGATACAGACAAGCTTGAAGCAAACAACTTTTTTAAGATGTGTTAGATGACCCATGGTTTGTCAGCCGTGGAGAGTGAAATGAGATGTCAGGACAACAGGAGATTTGTTTATTTAATTTCTTTATCCTCGCCCTCGGCCGTAGTACATCAGTTAGCGCCCACCTGCCTCTAGCGTGAAGCAATAGATGTCCTGCATTGCTGACAACGCAAAAAGTGAGGCCTAACGTGGCAGCACTCGAATGCCGCTGTCGGTAGTGTCTCTGGCTGCGACTGTGATGCACAGCAGTGCAGCTAACGATATTGTGGAGGTGGCTGTGACCTCCCTCCAGCGAGTGGGAGGCTCCCTACTCTGGTTGCGACTGTTCACGTAACGCAGGGTAGGGTGCCCTGCCCTGTGATCGAATGGCAGACCTCGTACTGCATTCCGTGACTGTCGATTGGGGTGTCAGAGGCTCATGGTACGGGCTGTGGTACTAAGACGAGAATCTTTTAGTACACGAATGGCTGTCTACTTATATGCTCCATGCTACTTCCGTTTAGGATTTAAGGCATATACTCTAAATGTTTTCACAGTGGCAAGTGAAAAAAGGCTCCCGTCCTTCTGCAGCGTCAGCTGTTGCTATACTCTGCCCAGCTGGCTCTGCTTCGCAACACCTGTCGGTCGTGTTTTGCTTCACAACACATAACATTCTTGCCTGCCTGCAGCTGGCTCTGTTGATTGAATGCGGTCGATACACTACACTGCCGCCTTTTTATCAAGACCCAGTCCCTTGGGTCTAGCCTCTTTGCTGAGACAAGCTTATCCTGTTCATAAAACTAGCCACTACCACCATCTTGTCAAAGTGCACCATTTTGTCAAAGCGGGAAAAAGTGGACATCGATCTGCTGAAAGTACAATTCTGGTTTGATTACTTCTTTACTGAATTCTTTTACATCGTTTTGTCCCACTAGAAATTTCTCTTCAAAGGAATCCTACCCCTGTCTTAATACCATATTCGGACAGACTGTAATTTCCCTTGGTAGCATTTTTGTAACTTTACTTCCTCTATCTCTACATACCTTCGCTTATTTTTTGCATTTATTAATAGTCGCTGAGTTTTTACTCTTACACATTTCTTCAGTATCTCCCACTTGACAGGATACGCATGGACTGTGTAGCATTTGTAGCGTGCTACGTGTATAGAAACTGAAATGTTAACTTTTGCTCCATCAGTTCTCACCGATATTGTGGCTAACTTGAAATAAAACGCTAAGTTTTGTGCCTGGGTTCTAAAACCAACGTCCATCCTGGCGGTATTTCTTTCTGTGTTTTCCTTGGACCCTCTAAATAATGTTATAGGGACAACATGTTTGTCGCTAGCTGACCTCTGAAACACTGCTGTAGTTCTGTTACTTTCTGTCATGCTTCTTAAACAATATATTCTATGTGCTGCTACCATTTTGTCTCCACTACTCCCCTATCTAAGACTTCTACTTCGGTTTGTAGTCCCCTGATGTTCTGATTAAGTGCTTCTGTAGCTATGGCATACCACATTACTTCTCCCGTCAGTTTGTAATGTGGTCACATCATTTTGATTTTTGTTTGTCATCGATGTGCACGTCAGAGAGAGAGCAAGTTACATTACTGTTGAACAATCTTTGGTCTTGCCATGGCACAGTCTTTGCCCTGTGCAGTCTGATACAATCTTAGTTGAAGTGTGGTAGGTGATGGACGTATACAGTAGTCCTAGGTAGACTTGTGATTGTATCTGTTAGATAAAGATTTACTATAAAGGACAACTAGGACAAATATAAGATACATAATGAAAGGTGAAAGGATTACAAATTTTGAATAGTGTACAAATCTGGCTTAGTTGCTGCCTTGTTGCCATTTGCTGTCTCGCTTTCGAGAAATCTGGTACAATGTTGGCAAGACGGGAGGTAAATGGAAATTTTGATTTGGACCAGATAATTGTTTTACTTCAGTTGCACATTTAACATAAAAACAAATTGCATTCAAATCAGTTACAGTTCAATTCAAATTAGGTTTTATTTACGCAAATATTAGCATACGAGTTTAAGTCGATCAACAATTTGTGGGTATATAGTTTTGGTAATGCTTTCACAGAAAATTATTTTGAACAATTAGTACATGAGACCACTCGAAGTGTAAATGGTTGTGAAAGCATACTTGACCTCTTAGCAACAAATAATCCTGGACACACACGGAGTATCATGACGAATACAGGGATTAGCGACTACAAGGCAGTTGTTGCTAGGCTGAATACTGTAACACCTACAACCATCAGAAATAAACCCCGAAGTACATCTATTTAAAAAAGCTGATAAAAATGTTCTTAACGCCTTTTTAAGAGATAGCTTGCTCTCCTCTAAATCTGATCATGTAAGCGTAGAAAAGCTGTAGAATGATTTCAAAGGGATAGTATGGACAGCAGTTGAGAGATATATACCATATAAATTAATAAGTGATGGTACTGATCCCCGTGGTACACAAAACGGGTCAGATCGCTGACGTAGAAGCAACGAAAAACGCATGTCAAATTTAAAAGAACGAAAAATTCCCAAGATTGGCAAAGTTTTGGAGAAGTTCGAAATATAGCGGGCACTTTTAATAATTTCCACAACGAAACTCTGTCTCGGAATCTGGCAGAAAACCCAGAGACATTCTGGTCACACGTAAAGCACACCAGTGGCAAGACGCAATCAATACCTTCACTGCACGATAACAACGGTGAAGTAACTGATGACAGTGCTACAAAAGCAGAGTTATCAAACACGGTTTTCCAAAACTCCTTCATCAAAGAAGACGAAGTAAATATTCCTGAATTCCAATCAAGAACAGCTGCCAAGATGGGAAACAAAGAAGTGGATTTCCTTGGTGTAGCAAATACAACCGCTCTCACAGAAAGATCCGCACCTAAAGACTGAAAAATTTCTCAAGTCACACCAATACCCAAAAAGGGAAATAGAAGTAATCTGCTGAATTACAGGCCCAGATCACTAACGTCGATTTGCAGTAGGGTTTTGGAACATATACTGCGTTCAAACATTTTGAATTACCTCGAAGAAAACGATTTATTGACACGCAGTCAGCACTGATTCAGAAAATATCGTTCTTCTGAAACACCACTAGCCCTTTATATTCACGAAGTAATGAGTGCTATCGACAGGGGATATCAAATTGATTTGGTATTTGTAGATTTCCAGAAGGCTTTCGACACCGTTCCTCACAAGCGTCTTCTAACCAAACTGCGTGCCTATGGAATATCCTCTCAGTTGTGCGACTGGATTCGTGATTTCCTGTCAGAAAAGTCATTTCGTGATAAAAAAACAAGACAAATACTTTTTCATTAATTTTTTTTTCAATCATTGGAGTTAGTATCATTTCCAGTTACAAAAATGAAAAAAATCATAAGGGAGTAGAAGCTATAGCGAAAAATAACAGGCTGCAGAAAGCAGAAAGACAGAAAATTCTTTAGGAACACTATCCTTTATCTTGAAAAAGCAAGCATCTTAGTCACAAATTCTTTCTTGTACAAAAGGGATCTTATATGATTTGTAGAATTGCACATGGCGATGTTGTGGAAACTGTAACTATTGGACATGGAAGAAGAAGGGACTTCACCATGCTTCACATTTCAAACCATATATATAGTAATCCTAAATACTAAAGTTGTACCCAGATGGTGGAACTATATGTAACCTATTCGAAAAGATTTCTCGCTTTACAGCTCACAGCAAGTCTTTGAAGAGAATTGGGCGACTGTCGTTAAGCAACAAAGTTCATGGATTGCATAACGACTACTGCAAACCTGGCAATTTCAACCGAAAACCGAATAAGAACGAATAATTTCTAATAAAATGAACACTGACAGTATTTTCTTAAGCAGTTGTGAGACGTTATACAGGTTATCAGCAACGTGTTATTCAGTTTATAAACATTTTTAGCTGTACCCAGTGATTTAATACAAAGACATTTAACACTTTCTACGACATTTGATGAAATATACAGACTGCTAGGATGCAAAGAGGAGTAGAGGTATTTTTATGTAGGAAGTTTTTCAGGATTTTGTGAGGTATGCTGTTGTGATTACTGAACTGTGATATTTACATTTATAGATAAGAAGTGTTGTTTATTTGGCAATAAGCAGACGAAAGCAAAGAAGAGCATTTTTATTTGAAGAGATGAAAACAGCGAATACGATTAATATTGTAACAGAACAATGAGATTTATGTTGGTGAGGTACATGAGATGACAATTATGAGATTTATGATGCGTACTCTGATGCAATGAGGCAATGATTACGATGATTAATGAAGAAAAAGAGTCAGTGTGTAATCATTAGGGCACAGAGACCCTGTTCCTTGTTATGGTAAATTTTATGCCATTTACATGTATCTCGTGTTTATAAACCAGATGACAATAGTGAATCGAGGTAACAAGACTGGAGATAACACAGTTATTTCTTTTATGTGTAGTTTATAATTATCTGATGGGATAGGATAAGATTCTTTTACATCTGTTTTTCTACTAACCTGTGTGACATTACAGACTGTCTTCTTGTATTTACACAGGGTGTAACACAATAACATTGCTTTAGCTTGACGAATTTTCAGGTTGTATTTGCCTTCTACAATTATGTCATTTATTGAGTTTCTTTATAATGCATATTCTCTCTATGAATTGTTACTATAGAAGCAGCGTCATTAGTTTAACAATTATGCTAAGTGTGGTACTGTAGGGAACTCTCGTAAGCCAAGTTGTGTAAGAAATCATGAAAGATGTGTAAGAAGGAAACAAAGAGAAAAACTTAAGATAGAACAAAGAAATAGTTACAAATGTGAACATGAGAAATGATTGGATAGTGTTAATATGAAAAATAGTTAGGTAGGGTAAATATGAGAAATGATTAGGTAGGGCAAAGACGACATATGGTTAGGTAGGGCAATGGAGTTAAAACATATAAAATTATGAGAATGTATGAAACATATGACAGAAAGAGACAAAGAGTACAGTAAACAATGGCAGGTGTTAAATGTTTGATGAAATTATAGGCAAAAGGATTAAAAGATGCAAGAACTAAGGGATGGAATATAAATAGATAGCATGCTAATTACGATCATATTATCTAAAACTGTAGATTACCATTTGACTGACTGTATAAAGTATTCTTTGATGTGAACCTTGGTTACTCCCTAATCCATGTTCTTCCTAATTACATATCTGGATACTCCTTATCTGTGTGTGTAACCGCTATCCTAAAGTATTTATTTCTTGTGTGTGACCACTAATCTTATGTGTTTCTTTCTACCTCACTCTCTATACTTTTGTGCATTTCATTGATATCCACACAGACATATTTGTTTGAATGTATTTGGAATGTTCTGTAGCATAATTCTGTACAGTTATTATAATTGTTTGTTATCATTCTTACTACTGTACACTGTTTCACACGATTTACTTGTCTGATGTTTCTGTAAGTCATTATTGTAAAATCATGAGGCTATATTTTTTCCTTAGTTTTTTTATAGTCTAGAAATCTGTTGTTACAATTACACTACATGTACAGTCCATATATACAACGATGTAATACCTTATTACTCCTGTTTTAATATAGGTAATTATATAATGTAAATGTAGAAAATTGTAACTGATTGACCATTCACCACAAATGACTGAAATTTGCTAAGGCACAAAAAATATGTCTAATGCAAATAAACTGAAATAATGTCTGTCAGCTGTTGGCATACTTCAATGGTACAAGCTGCAACTGATTTTCATAAGGAACTCTTTGATACTATAAGATAGCTTTGGAGTTATCAATGGATCTACAGACTGCTTCAAGCAGGTACTACGACATTTTACTGTGTGTGCCTGTGTGGGGTTGTCAGCTGAATAATGTGCTTGGTCTCCCTCAGTCTGCTCCAGCATAACTTCCCACAACAGTGACATTATTGCAAAGAGCTAACGAAAGTTTGCTCATTTGTGGGACGGACACTCTTCTAGCTACATTCATCGTGAAAATTGCTACTGCCCTTTGTGACTGTGCTTCAGAAATGTAGGCCTTGTGTGATATAGGCCTCTGACTTACCTCCTGTGCGCTACAAAAGTAGTGTAGATCACCAATGCTACTTCAGTACAAAATGTGTCATATCAACTTTCAGAGAATAGCCTTGTGCAGAACGTTCTCATAGACATACAAAATTACTGACCTACTGGTGGTTAATTCTATTGATTAATCATTCGGATGTTCTTGAATTTTGTTTCAATTTTTTACTTATAATAGTTTAACTCATATTCTTGAAAAACTTCAGAATTTTGTGCTCCACCCATTCCTATCTGAAAAGCCCCTCGTAAGAAATTCTGCCGGGGCAACGTGAAGGGTATGTAAGGTGGTCATGTGTTTTTAATTTTTGTACTATCATTGATGTGTACGTCAGAGAGAGAGACAGCAAGTTACGTTACTGTTAAACAATCTTTGATCTTGTCGTGGTACAAGCTTTGCATCTGCTCAATCTGATACATTACTAGTAGACGAGTGGTAGGTGATGGTTCGTATTCAGTAGTCCTGTGTTGACTTGTGATTTACTGTAAAGGGCAACAAGGACAAATATGAGACACATAATGCAAGGTGACAGGAATATAAATTTTTAATAGTGTACTTGTTTTTGAAGAGAAGAAGTTTGAGGTAAGACTGCAACACTGCCCACCTAGTTGGTCGGAACGATTACTGTCAGGTAGTTAACTCGTTCAGACCATTCCACTTCCCCGAGTCATGGATCAACATGTTAACTTCTGTTAGTTTTATAGAAATTCTCTGTTAACATTGTACCATCTTTAAATCATAGTTCAGTTTGTTTAGCATAGTGTTGTTCAGAGTAATGTTAAGTGTGATCACGCTAATTTGTCTTGGAATAGTTACACTCACCACCCCACGCATTGCCATATTCAACAGTTTGAGTACGTATTTAGAAATAGAAATCTAGCTTAGCCGCTGCCTGCTTGCTGTTGTACTTTCGAGAAATCTGCAACCGTGTTGTTAAGACGTGAGGTAATTGAAAATTTTGGTTAGGGCTAGATAACTGTTTTAATTCAATTGCACATTCATTACAAAGACAAGTTGCATTCAGATCAGTTACAGTTCGCTTCAGTTTAAGTTCTGTTTAGTCAAAGGCTAGCAAACGAGTTTAAGTCAAATAACAGTTTGTGGGTAGATAGTTTTGGTAATATGTAGACTTTTATAGTGTGGGAGGTAAAGTTGGCCTAAATTTCAGACAAGTAAACGTATACTGGATAGGTTGCAAGTTCCCATAGTAGTCATTTGTCATTCAATAATTCAATTAAATTATTCTCTAAACTTGCAGTCTGCGTAGTGTGCCAATCACTCACGGCTTTGTTCCCTTGTTCGCCCTGCTTAAACTCCTCTACGGTGTCGCTCGCCCTTTGAATGTCTTCATCAGAAGAGCAAATTATTGTTTTTATAAGCCGACCTCCAGTGTCGATCCAAACCCTCTTCCGTCGCGTATGTGGAATAATCCCCAGAACTTGCGCCATATCGCTCCTTACAATCTCGGAAGCTCCGTGTACTCTCTGACACACCCCGACACTTCGTTTGATTATCTCGTGCCTTTCCGTTCTCCGACGGAATTTGTAGAATGGTTTTTCCAATCTTTTCACCTTGTTATGCATCTCTCATGCACCCCTCTCCCCCCCCCCCCCCCTTCCAAGTGCTGGTTCCGCAACGCTTCCATCCCGACAAAGATCAGTAGTCACGTTATGAACTGCGTCATCTCGCCTTCTCTGCTCCTCGCTTACGGGCAACAATACCTATCACTTTTATTCCCCTTAAATTCGTTGCTGTTCCACCGCTGCTTTTACTAATTACACTAAATCTATACCTAACCTAAAAAATATGTTAAATGACTATTTCGCAGTCTCTAATCTGCATGCATTTCTCATTACCGTTTCATCCACAAGTTCTTTTTTATCTTCCGATATGTTACCCCTCACTCTGCCTTTCCGGACCACATCTTCTATCCCTGGAATAATTTCTGGAATTCCTTGAAAAGGTTTCAATCGCTCTGCATGCACAAGCGCTGCTCTCGTTGTCAATTGAATATTTACATTTACCGGCGACATAGTCTCTACCATCTGGTATGGCCCCTGATACTTCGCCAAAACTTCTTTTTCTTTCCTTTCAGCGTATACGAAGCCGATAGCTTCACCCACTGTCCAACATTATACAGTGACATTCTTGCTGTATAGCCCACTGCTTCTTCCTGTTTCTCCAGTGCTCGTGTATTTGCCCTTCGTACTCTATTCCAGATTTCCCTAATCACTTTGCACGTTTCTTAACAGACTCCCCAGTATTCCCTTTCTTCGTTTTCAACGGTCATGGTATTTTATGGATATAAACTACTTCATATGGCGATAATCATATGATGTAGTTTATAGCCATAAAATATCATGAACAGGTTCATAAGGATGTAGATTGCAGTAGGTACTGGGAGATGAAGAAGCTTGCACAGCATTGAGTATCATGGAGAGCTGCATCAAACCAGTCTCTGGACTGAAGACCACAACAACAACATGGCGATAATCTTGTATTCGTATGCTGTTTTGAGTTGTAGGCGGCGACGATGTGCTTCAAATAGATATCCCAGTATGCGTGGTGTAATTCAGCTTAGTATCCAAGCATCTTTTCTATTATTTAAGGCACTCCAAACTTCATTATCCTATTATTCTCAAATGCTTGTGCCACTGTTGATAACTGATAGTGTAGCGTCGTGACAATTTCCACGTACGAGTTCCTTGAAACAAGCTCTATGTACTAATTACCTGCAGGTGTCTTATTGAATGGACCAAAAACAACAGTCACAAGAATTTCGAATGGTTCTAATGCTTCAGGTAACGTCTGCAATGGTACTCTTGTTTGACACAAGTCGGCTCTCTGTGCACATTCTATGAAATTCTGTACATATTTAAGCCTGTCTACTTGTTCCTCCACAAATACCTTCCTGCTACTCTTTTGCTGGTATAGGCTATCTGCAGCCTCTATGACACGCTAGTATGTGATCGTGAGCTTCTTGTAGCACTATATTCCTTAGCTTCGCCTGGGACCACCATCCGCAGTCCCTGCTTGGTTTCTCTGCATACAAAACTGTGACTGCTTAAAATACTGCCTACATCTACTCTTTGTGCAGACTGCCCTTCCTTATTGTCGCTACCCGCAATATGTAATACTACTACTTTTATGCTTAAGCCATTCAAATTTCTTCCAAGGTTTATGCATGACTTCGAATTCGAATTCATATAGTCTTACTGTCCATCACATCAACCTACTAGAAGGATGTTTTAACCCCAACAACCATTTTAATGCCGCATGCTCTGTTACTACTCTAAACTTTTACTTTATAAATAACATCTGAAATATGTGATTCCGTAAATGAGGCTTAACATCTCTTTCTGCACTGTGGAATAATTTCTTTCTGCAGAAATTAGTTGTCTTTAAGCGTGAGCTATAGGATGTTCTATGCCTTCTACCTCTGGTGACAACATGCAACCAAGTGCATTGTTGACACATCACATGGTAAAACAAGTTCTCCAGTAAAATCCAGAAATACTAAGATAGGACTCTATGTTAAAGCTTCTTTTAGCTCATTCTGACACTTTTATGGCCACACAAATTAGAGTCCTTTCTTAACAGAAGTCTGGCAATATCTGCAAAAGCTTTTCCAAATATGTGGGAATAATTCGCGACTCCTAAGAACAACTCCTTTAAGGATTCTGGTACCGAAAACTCACGTACATTTCCAATTAAGCTTGGGTGTGTCTTAATCCTATCTTTTCTTATGACCTATGTATGCTACCTCTTCCATCACAAAATTACACTTTTTCTGTACTCGTTGTTAACTTCACCACTTTTAACCTTATGAATACTTCCCTTAATCGCTGCATACGTTGTTCCACGTCACTCCCGCACACAATTATGTCATCGAGATACGTTAAGTACTGAAGTGATTTTAAACCACTGAGTACTCTGTGCAACAATCTCTGATACATTGCACACTCTTTTTTTTCTATCCGAATGGGATTCTTCTAAATTGGTAGTACCCCAGGGTGCTGAAAACTCCGTTTCGCATCGATCCTGGCGATAACCACTAGATCCAAGTGTTGTTTCATTGATTAAATTATTTTTAATGCTAATATACAAATCCCGAAAAGTATTATGTACCATAGTCTACAATGCAGATTTCTATAACCAGTTTTTACATCCTGTGTGAGTTTGAATTTATGCGTATTAAGTAGTTGTCTAGGGCAAATGCCTAACGTTTCGTCCTCTGATTCTTTAGACGCCCTCAGAGGCTACAACGATTCAGATAATACTGTCAAACTCAAACAGGCTCAGCAAGCTGAACAGTTCGTACGTATTCTTTGTCATGTCGTCATGAGCAATTTTCGCTGGTCGACAAGGATTGATCAGCAGCAGCATATCTTGCATTACGATCGGGGAACAACCAAATTCTGTTTTCGATATTGCAGTTTCATCAAGGTCCAGTCCCAGGCGTTATTATGGTGGTATAGAGCGAACATAGAAGTTAAAAAACACAGGAAAAGTAGATGGTAGAATTGCTGTGGACCAGTATGCAAAATAAAGCAAGGGGTGTCATTTCTTCCGCTCTACGAGTTCCGTAACATACCTCGTTACTTCTCCGCGATGAGGTCTGCTGACGTCACGGCCCGGCTGTTGCGTGTTTACGTATAAACAGTTCAGGGTTTTTTGTATTTGAAACTGCTATTTGAGTCTTTATAGCCTCTGATTATGTCTTAAGCTTTAGAAGACTAAACGTTAGACACAAAAACATGTATCAGACCACGATGTAATGCCCTCATGGCAAAAATCCCCAGATAAAAGTAGAGCTATCTGACGAAACAGTATGCTTCAGTAGTGAAAATTAGGCAGATTATTTAAAGTTGGCGTTTCCAAAAAGTGTTTATTTCTAGAAGACAGCCTACTTTGACAATTTGTTCTCTCTGTGTGAATGTTGCTGACATGTCGTTCCACATAACGAGTCAGTGCACGCGCCAGTTACCACGACTGAACGCCGGAGCGATGCGGGAAAGCCTTCATTCTTCCGCCCGGACAGGAAGGTTTCTTTCTCGTGCATGGAAGGTGGCAGACACGCTTTCCCGCTCGGCCGTCAGTGGCTGGCGGTGTCGGCACATTGGCATGGCGTAATTAACGCCTCTGACAAGCTGCCGGTTAATTTCCCGTGACACGCTGTTCCGGTTAGGAACTTGGAAAATCTTGAACGCTGCTGTTGCAACGTCACGCCACGACCTTTGCAGTCGAGGGGGAGAGCGGCGCCAAAACACATCAAATAGACTACGGTCTTTGATAAACAAGTACTGAAATCAAGAAATCTTCTGCAATAATCCATTACACTTTTCTAATTAGAGAGACTTGACCAGAAACAGTATAGACCACGGTTCCAAACATGTTTTGTTATCGCTACTGTTCACTGCACACGAGCAACATTTTGCAAACGGTCCTAGATGTAGAAATAAGGGTTTCGGAAAGTGGAAATACACTCAGGTTAAGAAAAAAAAAAAAAACAGAACAGCTGAACCATTATAGATAGGACGTTCGTATTCACAGGACATGTACATTAGTATTTTTGTTAAAAATGAAATTCCTCCAGCTGTACTTGAGGTTTCATATTTACTTCGCTACTAGTTTCGACGTTGCGTCAACGCCATCTTCAGGCCCGTACACTTTGATGAAATCAGTTGTGTGTGGCTCAGTCCAGAAGTCCGCGGTGAGAGCAACACGTGCTCCACCTTAGTTGTGTGTCAAACCCAGGTCGCGCTATTCGTCCACAAGACCCAGAGGGCCATAGACACGGGTTCCCAGGTAGATGCCGTGTTACGTAACTTCCGCAAGGCGTTTGATACAGTTCCCCACAGTCGTTTAATGATGAAAGTAGGAGCATATGGACTATCAGATCAATTGTGTGATTGGATTGAAGAGTTCCTAGATAACAGAACGCAGCATGTCATTCTGAATGGAAAGAAGTCTTCCGAAGTAAGAGTGATTTCAAGTGTGCCGCAGGGAAGTGTCGTAGGACCGTTGCTATTCACAATATATAGAAATGACCTTGTGGTTAACATCGGAAGTTCACTGAGGCTTCTTGCGAATGATGCTTTAGTATATCGAAAGGTTGTAACAGTGGAAAATTGTACTGAAATGCAGGAGGATATGCAACGAATTGATGCATGGTGCAGGGAATGGCAATTGAATCTCAATGTAGACAAGTGTAATGTGCTGCGAATAAATAGAAAAAAAGATCCTTTATTATTTAGCTACAATATAGAAGGTCAGCAACTGGAAGCAGTTAATTCCATAAATTATCTGGGAGTAGGCATTAGGAGTGATTTAAAACGGAATGATCATATAAAATTAATCGTCGGTAAAGCAGATGCCAGACTGAGATTCATTGGAAGAATCCTAAGGAAATGCAATCCGAAAACAAAGGCAGTAGGTTACAGTACGCTTGTTCGCCTACTGCTTGAATACTGCTCAGCAGTGTGGGATCCGTACCAGATAGGGTTGATAGAAGAGATAGAGAAGATCCAACGGAGAGCAGCGCGCTTCGTTACAGAATCATTCAGTAATCGCGAAAACGTTACGGAGATGATAGATAGACTCCAGTGGAAGACACTGCAAGAGACACTTTCAGTAGCTCAGTACGGGCTTTTTTTGAACTTTCGAGAATATACCTTCACCGAGGAGTCAAGCAGTACGAGTAAATCAGAGAGATTAGAGTTCACACAGAGGCATACCGACAATCTTTCATTCCACGAACAGTACGAGACTGGAATAGAAGGAAGAACCTATAAGCGTACTCAAGGTACCCTCCGCCACACACCGTCAGGTGGCTTGCGGAGTATGGATGTAGATGTCGATGTGCCACAAAAACAAACCAACAAATAGACAACACCCGAGAAGAGCGACAACTCATGCGAATGGCATTGCAGGACAGATCTGTATTCTCCTCGACTCTGGTGGAACAGTGTTACACATAGTGCACTATCAGGGGTGTCAGTCCGTCGCCCTCTATCACGGCATGAGTTACATGACCGTCGTCCATTTCTCGGCTTCCCTTGACGAACGTGCTGAAACGTGCTAGACGGCAATGGTGTATGGAACGACGTCACTAGGGACGGGAATAGCATCAGGTGGTATTTTTGGACGAATCCAGGCTCTGTTTGTTCGAAAATGATGGCTGCATATTGGTTCGCCGTAGGCGTCACAGTGACAGCATTCGCACAAGACATACAGTGCCAACACAACACCTTATGGTTCGGGGTACAACAACAAATCACGGCTGGTGTATGTCCAGGGCACTGTAACAAGTGTGATCTGTGTGAATGACATGATGCGAAACGTAGCCATACTTTTCCTGCACTACACACCAGACATAATTTTTCAGCAAGACAATGCACGACCACACGATGCTGCACGAACACGTGGCATCTTGATGTCAACTGATGTCAGCCTTTTGTCCTGGCCCTCCAAATGACCAGACTTGTCACCAGTGGAAAATGTGTAGGATATGGTAAAACGACGGGTGCAGCACTGTGACCCAATGCCAACCACCACAAATAAACTTTGGAATCCGGTGAAAACAGCATGGATGGCCATACCACAGGAAGCCGTCCTATCTCTAGTTGTTCAAGGTGTTCTGTTTTTTTTTCTGAAAATGAGTATACTAAACAGGCAAGTACTTTGACGTACAATTAATACTGGACTACCTAGTGTTCATTTTTGAGGTCCGTTGCGTAAATGTTCTGGTATGATTTTTTTTAGTAATTTAATTGAAAGCTTTGTTACTTTGGTAAAAATAAAATTGGTTCTTTTTCTCGTGACAGAATAAATTACTATTAATCACACCAGATTTGTCGGAGAACAGCAGCAACATGTGTAATTGATCCAGCTTTAAGAAATTCTATTACCTTTTAGCGGAAAATTCGTGCAGTACTCTCCGACGTTAGAAAAGTCGTGGTGTTCCGTTCGGAGCAGGAGGCGGCTGTCTTTTCTCATTCGCGATATCGAAAATTACTAAAAAATGAACAGAAATTTTTTTCGGAGGAAGATCGCGCGGAGAAAACAGACAGAAGTTACATGAAAGAAACCTAAGGGACCAACTAATTGGATTTGTACGAACATATAAACGGAACTGAAAGAACTTGGAATAAATACTACAACGATGTCCTCACGACAACCTACTGTTCCGATAGAACACACGCTGGATCATAAGCTGCATAAATCTTTTAAACAGAAAAGATTATCACAAGTATAATTAATGAAAATAAGGTTGAGAGATTATCTTTGAAATTAAATAAACTTCAAGGCTTCAAGTATTATATTATGAAACGGAAACTTACATTAACATGGCCACCCATTGTGGCGGTGGAGCGAATTTTCATGATACACATTCTCGCTTGTTTGTGGCTACATATATTTTTAATCACTTAAACTCTTAAATTTACAATAAAATGATTATATCAGTATGGAGCACAATACTTTTGCGTCCGACTCGCAACACATTCACAGAAGAACAGCTAGAGAGCGGCGCGGCTCCCTGCAGAAGTAAAAATTGGCAATTGTTATTTTGAAACATAGGTGCGTCGTTTTTTTACTGATCGATAGCAGCGTATAACAGTTTATAGCTATCGTGATATTCTGCGCTTTTCAGGAGCGCGGCAAAGATATCTGGTTACAACATTCATTGGTATATGTTAAAAGTTCGCACATACTTACGCGAATACAGAAAAAAAACTTTTACATGTTAAAAATCGCAGTGATTATGTCACAATGTGGATTAAGCTGAACTTTACGTTGCGTATCGGCTAACCTCAGATTATTTCTTCGTGAACTAGGATTGACTTTGACCAGCAAAATTTAGCGCGTCAACTGAAGTTCAGTAGCAGTCGTTTCACAACTAAGTGATACTACAATATAATGTACTCCATTTAGTGCAAATACAAAGTGAAATTAAAGGAATAACGCAGAAACAATTGTCGATATTCACTGCAGATAGAAAATTTGTTCTCGCTGTAAGGTTAGGTCAAGTAAAATATCGGTGATTTATATAATGTGTGGATATAATAACCGCATCCATATGAATTCCTGGAGGCGACTCGTAATTAATGAAAAGAAGTTTAAAGGCAGACAGCAGAAGTGTCAGGAAGGGAAATTTGACTTACTTGGCGTGAAGAGCTGATCACAAGTATATGGATGCCCCTACCTAAAGAAACATAGCATAATGGTTGGGTCAGGAGCGCTCGGTGGTATCGAACGTGGGTTAGTCACTTGATCTCACCCGAGCAACAACTCCATCAGGAACGTTTCAACCATTCTGAAGCTGTCCAAGTCGACTGTTGATGATGTGACCGCGGAGTGGGAACGCGAAAGAATAACACAGCTAAAGCAAGAGCAGGCAGACAACATCTTGGTCTGATGGGCGGGGACCGTCGAACATTGCGGAATAAGGTTCCAAGCTGATACCAGCAGACCAGCTAGCGCAATTGAAGCGTCACTGGTCGTACGATCCATTTAAACCTTTCTGATTACTAAAATAAGAGATCACTATATTGATGATCGGAATTTGTGGTAGCACCAGGAGAAGCTGCGAGAAATAATTCGCTTACACAATGGTCATCTGGATCTGAAAATGCATTTACACTACGTTTCATTTTATTAGTCACACTATCTTAGTACTCTCTTTACCCTACCGTGAAAATGAGAGGGTGAAAATGTGACTGTTTGAGTTGTAGAGAAGATAGGGCCAGACAGAGATGACTAGAGGGTGGCGGTTATGAGAAGAGAAATATCGGCGTGCTACTGAGCACAGAGGTTTGCAGAGGTTTCGATAGGGAAGCAAAACAGCAGAATGTGCCGGTCAGGAGAGCTCACTGATGTCGAACGTGAACCAATCACTGAATCTCACCTGAGCACGTATCGTGAAAGACGTACGAAACATGCGAAACACCCCCAGACCTTAAGAAGAATATAATAATTCCAAGGCCAAAGAAAGCAGTTTCTGACTGATGTGAAAATCAGCGAACTATCAGTTTGCTAACCGATGGTTGCAAAATGTTAACACAAATTCTTTACAGAAGAACCGTACAACTGGTAGAAGACGACCTCGGAAAGTATCAGTTTGGATTCCGGAGAAATGTAGGAACACGTGAGGCAGTATCGACGCTACGGCTTACTATAGAAGATAGGTTAAGGAAATGCAAACCTACGTTTATAGAGATTGTAGACTTAGAGCAAGGTTTTGACAATGTTGGCTTGCATACTCTCTTTCAAAAATCTGAAGATGGCAGGGGTGAAATACAAGGAGCGGAAGGCTATTTACAACTTGCGCAGAAACCAGTCGAGCGACGTGAAAGGCAAGCGGTTGAAAAGGGAGTGAGAAAGGGTTGTAGCCTATCCTCGATGTTACTCAATCAGTATATCGAAGACTCAGTAAAGGTAGCCAAGGAAAAATTTAGAGCAGGAATTAAAGTTCAGGGAGAAGAAATAAAAACTCCGAGTTTAGTTGATGACTTAGTGATTCTGTCAGAGACAGCAAAGAACTTGGAAGAGCAGTTGAACGGAATGGACATTGAGAGAAGGATGTAACATGAACACCAACAAAAGCAAAACAAGGATAATGGAATGTAGTAGAATTAAATCAGGTGATGCTAAGGGAATTACATCGTAAAACAAGACACTTAAGGTAGGAGATGTCCTCTCCTGCTATTTGGCACCAGGTTAACTGATGATGGCCGAAGTAGAGAGGATATAAAATGTAGACTGGCAGTGGTAACAAAAGAATTTCTGAAGAAGAGAAATTTGTTAGCAACGAATATGGATTTAAGTGTTCCGAATTCTTTTCTGAAAGTATTTGTCTGGAGTGTAGCCATGTACGGAGGTGAAAAATGGATGGTAAAAACAGTTTACACAAAAAGAGAATAGAAGCTTTCGTAATGTGATGCTACAGAAGAATGTTGAAGATTAGATGGTTAGATCACGCAACTAATGAGGCACTGAATACAATCGAGGAGACAAGAAATTTGTGGCACAACTTGATGAAAAGAAGATATTGGTTGACAGGACACGTTCTGAGACTTCAAGGGATCACCAATTTAGTACTGGAGGGAAGTGTGGCGGGTAAAAATGGTAGAGGGAGGCCAAGATATGAATACAGCAAGAAGATTCAGAAGAACGTAGGTTGAAGTAGAACAGGCTCGCATCAAACCAGTCTACGGACTGAAGACAACAACAACGTCGTGAGTTTAGAGGGAGTCAGGTAGCTCAGCCAGTGGGAGACTTCATTCAGCCAGTGGTTCCAACTGGTAGGCGTTGGCCCAGGGCTGTGCTATTTTTAGGCACTATGTAGTTGGAGAGCCCTAAGTGCAGGTGTCGTGGTGTCACGTGTGCTGGTATGACAAGAAAACTAGGAAAAAATGTGAAATATTATCTTTGATCACACTCGAAACGTATTAGCTAAAGTCAACATATAGGGAACTACTTGAAGACTTGGACATTTTCGTGGTTTTGACAATTTTGGTGATAGTGTATCTACAACAAATAATGAGTGTTGATGGCCCTCAGCGTGGCACCTTTGTGCATGGAAATCAGTAGTTAAAACTTCTTCATTTAAGAGAGCGGATAAAATGGTTCATTTCTATTTTAGCATTTATACATTTCATTTGTTTTTGATGATCTTTCCTTTCTATGGTAGTATTAAGTGCGATTTATATATCGTAAAAGGTTAATCATAATAGTTTAATGGGAGGAATTTGAACGTCCGTGTGTTTCCTTTGTGATTCCGCTGTGAATTTCGATTTGCAGCCCTGTTGTTAACGGAGATTAACAATGAGAAGTCGCTGGAACTGTGTAACAGTATTAGCTGGAACAGTTTTTGGATGGGATAAGGTGAACTTAAGATCATTTTCCGGTATAATTTTGGACTAGTTTTATTTGTACTTGACTTGCAACGACGTCTTTCGTTCCAAGTTTGGGAGCCAGTTCTTAGTAGTCCATAATAATCAGTATGTGTTCATTGCCACTGCTAAGGAAAATAGCAGCCCAGTGAGTGTATTTTTAATGATGATTATTTTTCATGTTATCTGTTTGATGGGTGGCGGTATCTCATGGTCTGACACGTGTGGCTACGTACGGTCAGTGCACTGCACAAAAGTTCCGAATGCAGTACTATTTCATTGAATATCAGAATCATTATAGTTTTTGGCTATGCCATCATTATTGTGTGGTGAATATGGCTTGAATGTTGAGTGCTTGAATTTCAATTTAATTTCAGAATCGCATTGGTAGTTCCCAGAAGCCGGAATTTTGTAATGCTTGTGTCAATGAAGTTCGATAGACCACCACAGTAAATTCTCTAAAACAGCACGCACATTTAACGTTAACGATAAATCAATCAACTCTAAAGGCCGTAAATTCAACTAAATACTTGGGAATTACCATTACGAACAACTTAAATAGGACGGAACGCATAGAAAATGTTGTGGGGAAGGCTAACCAAAGACTGCGGTTTACTGGCAGGACACTTAGAAAATGTAACAGATTTACTAAGGGGATTGCCTACACTGCGCTTGTCCGTTCTCTTTTAGAATACTGCTTCACAGTGTAGGATCTTTACCAGATAGGACTGGCAGAGTACATCGACGAAGTTCAAAGAAGGGTAGCACGTTTTGTACTATCGCGAACTATGGGAGAGAGTGTCACTGAAATGATACAGGATTTGGGCTGGACATCATTAAAAGAAAGGCTTTTTTCTCACGAAATTCCAATCACAATCTTTGTCGTCCGAATG
Organism: Schistocerca gregaria; assembly: GCF_023897955.1. NCBI lineage: Eukaryota > Metazoa > Arthropoda > Insecta > Orthoptera > Acrididae > Schistocerca > Schistocerca gregaria. Next base: position 1,009,857,593 of record NC_064920.1, on the reverse strand, counting down.
CGAAAATATTTTGTTGACAGCGACCTACATAGGTAGAAACGATCACCACGATAAAATAAGGGAAATCAGAGGTCGTACGGAAGGATATAGGTGTTCATTCTTTCCGCGCGCTATACGAGATTGGAATAATAGAGAATTATGTGATTTGCAGAGTATCCATGTAGATGTAGAATGTAATTTTGAAAATTTCAATTAGCTTCAGCTCTGCTTAACATGACAGTGATCGTAAAGCCAGTTCACGTATGAAAACTTTCTCTGAAGTGATTACAAGATTTAAATCTCTTTCAGTTCCTTGCAAATGTAATCAAGAGTAATTTTCCATTGAATGGTGCTTTTTTTAATCATTCAAGTAGCATAGAATCATTCAAGTAGCATAGAATTTTGAAGGCAGTTACCTTTTTACCGTACTCTGCTGGTCTCTGGTGGGTAATCTTCTCACTGCCAGTGATATTAAGGTCGCAGTAGTTAACACAGAGAGTATCTTGCATGCCAATGAGAATTGTGTTTTGTAAGATGAGTTTATTTCCATTTTATGAAACCTTCCTGCTACCTAATAGCGTGACCATCTTACCTTAGCCATAAGAGACGAGGATTAATCCCAACGTGGAATTATTGCTTGTATCCTTCTAGATGTAAAAATTCTAATCTGTAATGGATAAAATAATTGACAGTTTTAGAAATAAATTCTGTTTGTCAAGATCCATGTGTTGCTCTTGTTCAAGGAAACCTTCATTCATTCTCAGCAAATGTTAATTCTAATAATTTATTGTGTTTGATTCGGGAGGATAATTAAACAACGGAGAGAAGTACAAAGAATCAAAACACACGAACAGTACACGAGTGTACTGCCGGTCCATAGTGTCAAACGGGCACAATATTTCGGCAATGAGACATGTCGACATCGTCAGGTGCGCTGACGAACTGAGCTCCTGAGGGCCGGCGGCCGTCTTAAATCACCTCCCCTCGCGAGGCGTTCTCTCCGCGATCCGCAACCGCGCGTCAGCGGGCGGTGAGAAGCTGGCGTCGGCGTCTGTGGTGTCGTCGGTGTAATTGCCTCGTCCGCCCTAGTCGCCCGTTCGTTTCCTTTGCTGAGCGTCTTTTTAATTATACCCAATGCTTATTCCCATGCTCTTCTGAGGTTGTAGCTGCAATCTCGGTTGATGAGTCCATCCCTGGTACGAGTTTCGATAGCCTCTCTAAAGACGCTGCCCCAGTATCTAGTTGTCTGTGCCAAGACCCTGGTATATTGGAAATAAATTTAGTGACTTTAGGAAAAACAGTGCTCTGCGACCGTCGACTTGTTGGGGTACCCAAGTCGAGTGTGCCTCTGATATTCTCGGCAACGATTTTAATGGTGCGCACTGTCTGTCCAATATAAGTCTTCCCACATTGACACGGAATCTGGTATATGCCGGCCTTCTGCAAACTGAGATCGTCTTTGACACTTCCCAATGATGCTCGCATTTTATTTGGTGGGCAAAAGACAGTTCCTACTCAGTGTTTCCTCAATATTCGTCCTATTTTCTCCGATAGTGTGCCAGTATGCGGTATATAGGCAGTGACTATCTCTTTCTCCGTGACTTGTCTTCACACGCTGTACTGTAGAGGTGGGGCGGAGAGCGCGTGTGATCTGTCATTCCGAGTACCTGTTTTGCCGGAATACAGTTTTGAGGTGTTCCAGCTCTTGGGGCAGACTCTCTGCGTCATAGATGAACCGCGCCCTGTGGACCAGTGTTTTTAGCACCCCATCCCTCTTCGCAGGGTGGTGGCAGCTATTCGCTTGCTCCGCTTGCAAATACAGGTCCGTGTGCGTTTTCGTCCTGTATACCCCGTGGCCCAAGGTGCCATCCGCTCTTCTTTCGACCATGACGTCCAGGTATGGTAATCTACCTTCTCCTTCGATCTCCGTAGTGAATTTGATATTTGGATGTATGGAGTTCAGATGTGTGAAGACGTCTATGAGCTTCTCCTTTCCATGGGTCCAGATCACGAACGTGTCATCCACATAACGTAGAAAACAAGTAGGTTTCCATCTGGATGACGCCAAAGCTTCTTCCTCGAAGTACTCCATATAGAAATTCGCAACCAGAGGCGAGAGTGGGTTTCCCATTGCGACTCCTTCTGGTTTTTCATAGTATTCTCCATTAAAGAGAAAATACATGGAGGTCAGAACGTGCTTGAAAAGGTCGGTCGTTTTCTCGTAAAATTTCTATGCAATTAGCTCAACTGACTCTTGAAGAGGCACCCTGGTGAATAATGAAACAACTTTAAAACTCACCAGGATATCTGAGTCATTGAGCTTGAGACGTTTTACCAAATCCACAGAATTACGAACGTGATGAGGGCATTTACCCACATTAGGGCTTAGTAATTCTGCCAAGTGTTTGGCCAGGAAATATGAATGTGCCCTAATGTTGCTGACAATTGGGCGTAACGGCACCCCTTCTTTGTGGACTTTAGGGAGTCTAGAAAGTCTTGGCGGTACAGGTCCTTGACGTGTCAATTTCTGGCGACACCCTCTGCTAAATCTGCGTCCTTGAAAAGAGCTCTAGTATTGTTCTCGACCTTCTTTGCGGGGTCAGCGTTGATCTTCCTGTAAGATTCGTCATGTAGCAGAAATTCATACCAGGGACGGACTCATCAACCGAGATTGCGGCTCCAACCACAGCAAGACATGGGAACCAGGATTGAGTCTAATTACACTACTGGCCATTGAAATTGCTACACCAAGAAGATGTCGTGCTACAGACGGGAAATTTAAGCAACATGAAGAAGATGTTGTGGTATGCAAATGATTAGCTTTTCAGAGCATTCACATAAGGTTGGCGCCGGTGGCGACACATACAACGTGCTGACACGAGGAAGGTTTCCAACCGATTTCTCATACACAAACAGCAGTTGACCGGCATTGCCTGGTGAACGTTGTTGTGATGCCTCGTGTAAGGAGGAGAAATGCGTACCATCTCGTTACCCACTTTGATAAAGGTCGTATTGTTGTCTACCGTTATTGCGGTTTATCGTATCGTGACATTGCTGCTCGCGTTCGTCGAGATCCAACGACTGTTAGCAGAATATGGAATCGGTGGATTCAGGAGGGTAATACGGAACGTCGTGCTGGATCCCAACGGCCTCCTATCACTAGCGGTCGAGATGACAGGCATCTTATCCGTATGGCTGTAACGGATCGTGCAGCCACGTCTCCATCCCTCAGTCAACAGATGGGGACGTTTGCAAGACAATAACTATCTCCACGAACAGTTCGATGGCATTTGCAGAGGCATGGACTATCAGCTCGGAGACCATGGCTGCGGTTACCCTTGACACTGCATCACAGACAGGAGCGCCTGCAAAGGTGTACTCAACGACGAACCCGGGTTCTGTTTACAGCATCATGATGGTCACATTCGTGTTTGGCTACATCGCGGTGAACGCACATTGGAAGCGTGTATTCGCCATCGCCATACTGGCTTAAAACCCGGCGTGATGGTATCGGGTGCCAGTGGTTACACGTCTCGGTCACCTCTTGTTGGCATTGACGGCACTTTGAACAGTGTACGTTACATTTCAGATATGTTACGACCCGTGGCTCTAACCTTCATTCGATCGCTGCGAAACCCTACATGTCAACAGGATAATGCACGACCGCACGTTGCAGGTCCTGTACGGGTCTTTGTGGATACAGAAAATGTTCAACTGCTGCCCTGGCCAGCACATTCTCCAGATCTCCCACCAATTGAAAACGTATAGTCAATGGTGGCCAAGCGACTGGCTCGGCACAATACGCTAGTCACTAGTCTTGATGAACGGTGGTATGGTGTTGAAGCTGCATGGGCAGCTGTACCTGTACACACCATCCACGCTCTGTTTTACTCAATGCCCAGGCGTATCAAGGCCGTTATTATAGCCAGAGGTAGTTGTTCTGGGTACTGATTTCTTAGGATCTACGCCCCCAAATTACCTGAAAATGTAATCACTTGTCAGTTCTGGTATAATATATTTGTCCAATGAATAGCAGTTTATCATCTGCATTTCTTCTTAGTGTAGCAATTTTAATGTGTGTGTAGTTGTGTAGTAGCGTACTAGAGTAAAAAGACGCTCGGCAAAGGAAACGAACGGGCGACTAGGGCGGACGAGGGAATTACACCGACCCCACCACAGAGGCCAGCGCCAGCGTCTCACCGACCGCTGACGCGCAGCTGCCGACCGTGGAGAGAACGCCTCGCGAAGCCAGGAGCTCATTTCGTTAGCGCACCTGACGATGGCGATATGTCTGATCGCCGGAATATTGTGCTCGTTGGACACTATGGACCGACCGGCTGTACACCCGTGGACTGTTCGAGCAAGAAATACGCCGGCAGCAACTGAAGAATCACAAGAATCAAAACAGTTTACGGAAATAATACTCAACCCCTCCCTCCCCCTCGATGTTGATTGTACTGGCTGACGACAGTGTCAGGGAGCTTTATCCGTGGTGCATTATTTCAATTAATATGAGTAACGAAAGGTGATTAATTTAGTCATTGAACTATTCAGGCCATAAATAGAAAGGATCAAAACAAATGAGATAGACAACCGCCCATAGCATGTATCAGTCCAACCCATACTTGATAATAACAGATGATAAAATCAAACAAGCCAGTAGGGGTGAGTCCACACAATGACTGTGTATAGGGAGACAAAACCAAGGGGGTGGAGTGGTCGAGCAGCGCCTCGTAAGTCACACAACTATGTCGTCGGTGCTACGCGACGCTTGAGTTATCATAAAGGGAGATGCCACTGAACATGGATGACTGTAAACGGCTGATTTGGAGTGAGAAATGACATTACACCTTGTGACCTTGGGTTTGGTGAATGCTTGGAGGACTTTACCTGCCATTATTTCTAGTTCCAATAGTGAGGTATCGAGAGGGTGGTACAGTAAGAAAGTTGGTTTCGTGGTTAGGGTGTGAGCCCTTTATTGCGCTTAAGAAAATGCTACATACTGAAGAATATGAACATGTGTTACAGCATTATCTACTGCGTACGGTATAGAAACAGTTCGGGGATGATGGTTGTTTGCATGAGTACGAGAATGCACCCTGTCGTAAAGGAGCATCTGGGTGGCGTTGGTTTCTGGACGGCAGCATTCCTGGACAGGCCTGCACAGAATACGATTTCGCTCCGTACCGCGTAGCACACACATCACTACGCTCTCTAGTTTCGGCTTTTGACGAAGAATGGGCTTTCATTCCTCCACAGACATTGAGGGATGTCATTGAAAGTGTTCTCAACATAGCTCAAACTGGCATTAAGGCAAAAGGTGCACATACCTCATATTAATGTCCAATAACAGGTGTACGAATAGTTTTCATTAGATAGTATCCGTACTCGTAGAGCGCGATAGCAGCCACTAAAGATTGAACACCTCTTACAGAAATAACCTCTAGGCTTGAAGAGTAGGAGCTATGCAATTGGCAGCTGCTGCTGAAAACCTTTAAACTGCTATAATAAGTGCACTCGAGTTGTTGAACACAATTGTTAAGCACGTATAAGTCAATTAGAAAGTTCATATTTATCGGCTATAAACGAAACAATTATGTCTCGGTGGCTCAGTGCATACGTCAGTGTCAAAGATATGCCGTTAGAATCTAAATTAATCCTTATTGTCGTGTCTGGTAACGTTTGTTAACGTGCATAATATCGAACTGCATCGTGCTGCGGAATACATATTAAACTATACGTCAACCTATATTCCTGTAGGCAAGTCAGTGCAGTGATCTGAAGAAGGCTAGGGTTTACCACCTCGAAAAAGGACTATGCCTAGCACACCACTGTTGCAGTCAAACACACAATTTGATGACTGCCTACCCAGGCCAACAATGCAATCTATTCTTCTGCAGCTATCTCAGTTAATACTTTATTGAACGGCGAATAAAAACAGCTTTGAAATTTCTGAATACCGAATCTTTCCTCCATACAGAAAACTGCTTAAGTCTACGATCAGCGATGTGCAGTAGGTATTTTGCATCAGGCTTACCAAAATTCTGAAATCCTGACATAAAACCATGTTTGTCTATAGTTTGTGTTCCAAATCAAATCCACTGTGTCCCTCGACGGACAACGCTAGGTCGTCTTTACTTAAAAGTGCCGAATGATATATGGTCTAAGACTATAATATTGGTTACAAAGACAATTATGACAACATTATACTTTGAAACGACATCGCGTGAATATCCAACTTATCGTGTTACTAACATTCGGGTCACTGTGGTAGGGTTTATATTGTTTCTTCGTGTTACTTTTTTGATGTTTTCCAGCTGTGGAGAAGACCTTGAAAAATCCTGGGAAGTTAGTTCCACTTGTATTTCTCCATCTTAACAATGTATCTTTCCAACTTATGTGTATTTTGAAATATTTGTGGTCGATGGGCGAAAATCGTGTCAATGGCTGATTTACCAGTGTTGCCAAGGGTGCCTGGTATTAATGTAGATCAACTGCGATCCTCGATTTGTTCAACTCGGTTTAGTGACAAACAACGCAACCAATTTGTGAACTAGTTTCATATTCTGAACCAAGATCGAAATTTGTCGCCAGTCAGCGACGTTTGTACAATCAGTTCATAATATAGCTGATTCGGAAAACACATGTAACTCGCTAAAACACGTTGCAGCGCTTATCGTCAATACATAGAACCTCTTTCGCTATGCATAACCGTTTGTAGATGTAATGTGCTGCTATTGACCTTAGAATAAACATGAACAACTGCAGTGTAAGGCAGATACGTAATTGATAAAGTCGTGCGTTATTTACGTAAAGGACCAACAATTACTCGTGGAAGACCATGACACCGCCTAGGTATTTCATCATTATCTTGTGCCTTTGTTCCGTATCAGCTCAGGGCCGGCATGGTCATTAACAGATTTGGCAGGGTTAATTTAAGGGGTGGCCGGATGTCTTTCCTGTCGCCATAACCTGGTATTCACCTAGTGCTATGTAGGAAACCTCCTAAACACCACATCCAGATTGGCCGGCACACTGAGCCTGATCGTTAACCCGCGTGGGTGAATTCGATCCGGGGCCAGAGCAATTCCACGGCCACGAAGCGGCTATCTGGTTGCCCAGACGCTTTGTAATGAGTCTTCAAAGAGATGTAAAATTTCCTTCACACCATTACCTGTTAAAGATCAAAATTATTGCTTAACGTTTGAAACATGTAATTCACAAAATATTATAATGTTAAAATAGTAAGAAATATTTTAAATGAATTAGTTATAGCTCATCTTATGACATTTTTAGTAAATACACATAGCAAAAATTCATAGAAATCGTTTATGTCCCATATAACAAATAATTCTGATCAGTCAAATTTTCTCAGGTTCCTTTCTTGTCAGTTTGCACTGAATCTGGGATGTTTCGAAAGTAGAGTTCCTTCCTCGGTGGACAGAAAGATCATAGATGCCTACCGGAATGTCACCGACACACTACGCACCAACGTGCCAAGGAACCCAAGAAGATTTTATTCCATTGATATATGGCGAAAATTTTCCCTATTGAATACTTTATCCGAATGTTTATTACCATCTCTTATCAAAATTCGTATCTTCATCACTATCTACCAAATCATTTAAATATTATTTTGGTCTTAAATCTTTGTTTTCATATTTCTCACAAAATCTTAATCCTTTTTTTCTTCTCTTTGTTAAAAAATTATCAATTATGTCATCTGATATAAAATCTTTAAATAATCTTTAGGCTTCATATATATTTAAATCATTACATATAACAACTTTCGTAATTTTCCATTTTTCTTAGTAATAAATAGATTTCATTACATTTTTCTTTTTTTATTGTATCATACCGAATGTATTCTGCGAGATCACCCACAATATTTTGCTGATGCAAAGGAGATATACAGTTCTGTTTTGAGAGAAGAGTCGCAAGAGAATGAATACAAGAGTCAAGAGTCACACAAACACAAACGTTAAAGTTTTCGTGGAAATTAGTCTATTGTCTGCATAAAAGATGTAACTAAGTCTGTTTCTTGGATCAAGTACGTTCTCAAAATTATGCTTGGGAATTTAACCAAAATTAGAGCTACTACTGATAAGTAACATCATTCACATTTATCTTGAGATGAAACTCTCCTGTCCGTGTTTGGTTATAACTATATTTGTTTTTGGACGGGGTTCTCCTTGTGGTTTGGTCAAGGCTGACCCCATCTGAAAAAAAATCTGTTGTTGTTGTTGTGGTCTCCAGTCCTGAGACTGGTTTGATGCAGCTCTCCATGCAAGCTTCTTCATCTCCCAGTACCTACTGCAACCTACATCCTTCTGAATCTGTTTAGTGTATTCATGTCTTGGTCTCCCTCTACGATTTTTACCCTCCACGCTGCCCTCCAATACTAAATTGGTGATCCCTTGATGTCCTACCGATCCCTTCTTCAAGTCAAGTTGTGCCACAAACTTCTCTTCTCCCCAAACCTTTTCAATACCTTCTCATTAGTTATATGATCTATCCATCTAATCTTCAGCATTTTTCTGTAGCACCACATTTCTTTTATTCTCTTCTTGTCCAAACTAGTTATTGTCCATGTTTCACTTCCATACATGGCTACGCTCCATACAAATACTTTCAGAAACGACTTCCTGACACTTAAATCTATACTCGATGTTAACAAATTTCACTTCTTCAGAAACGCTTTCCTTGCCATTGCCACTCTACATTTTATATCCTCTCTACTTCGACCATCATCAGTTATTTTGCTCCCCAGATAGCAAAACTCCTTTACTATTTTAAGCGTCTCACTTCCTAATCTAATTCCCGCAGCATCACCCTACTTTATTCGACTACATTCCATTATCCTCGTTTTGCTTTTGTTGATATTCATCTTATACCCTCCTTTCATAACACTGTCCATTTCGTTCAACTGCTCTTCCAAGTCCGTTGCTGTCTCTGACAGGATTACAACGACATCGGCGAACCTCAAAGTTTTTATTTCTTCTCCGCGGATTTTAATACCTACTCTGAATTTTTCTTTTGTTTCATTCATTGCTTGTTCAATATACAGATTGAATAACATCGGGGATAGGCTACAACCCTGGCTCACTCCCTTCCCAACCACCCCTGCCACCTTCAGAATTTGAAAGAGAGTATTCCAGTCAACATTGTCAAAAGCTTTCTCTAAGTCTACAAAGGCTAGAAACGTAGGTTTGCCTTTCCTTCATCTAGCTTCTAAGATAAGTCGTAGGGTCAGTATTGCCTCACGCGGTCCAATATTTCTATAGAATTCAAACTGATCTTCCCCGAGGTCAGCTTCTACCAGTTTTTCCATTCCTCTGTAAACAATTTGCGTTAGTATTTTGCATCCGTGACTTATTAAACTGATTGTTCGGTAATTTTCACATCTGTCAGAACCTGCTTTCTTTGGGATTGGAATTATTATATTCTTCTTGAAGTCTGAGGGTATTTCGCCTGTCTCATACATCTTGCTCACCAGATGGTAGAGTTTTGTCAGGACTGGCTCTCCCAAAGGCCGTCAGTAGTTCTAATGGAATGTTGTCTACTCCCGGGGCCTTGTTTCGACTCAGGTCTTTCAGTGCTCTGTCAAACTCTTGCAGTATCGTATCTCCCATTTCATCTTCATCTACATCCTCTTCTATTTCCATAATATTGTCCTCACGTACATTGCCCTTGTATAGACCCTCTATATACTCCTTCCACCTTTCTGCTTTATCACATAATTTGTCATATGAATTGTACATGGCTTTCACCAGTGAAGCAACGCACCCTTTGATTAAATCTAGACACGCTCCTCAAGTGAGATTTTCTAATTTACTACGTAAGAGGAATTAGAACAAAGACTTCCAACTCTGTAAATCCCACTGAACCTCAGTTCCACTTTCAAAATCAGAATTCCTAAAACCCCATCATCGCTTCTCCTCGGTGTACAGCCCTAACTGTTTCACGCATTACAGCCATCGCCAGTCATTTGGTCCTGATATGCTCCTCAATTTTTGTAAATATTCAAACTTTATCAATTAAGGACTGTGGTAAGATATTAAGTGGCTTTAATCCAAATAAACATTTTTATTACTCTGCTCCTTTCTCTGGTTAATATTGTCTCATGCCAGGATCTTCCTACCACACATTTTATTTACATGTTCTGAGACGTTTTGTCTGACGTACTCCTTCTGATGTTTTGCCTGGACCTGAAACTCATGCAACTGTTCACTGGACACTGGAATCTTTCCCAACTTCGCTTATACCTGAAAAGGAGCTAAAATGTTCTCACTGACCACCCATAAAGACCAGCAGTTGCTCCAAAGAATGAGTTCAACTCCTGCTGCGGTAGTATCTAGCGATGGTTAATTAATACACAGGACACGTTTTCTAATACTAGGCTGTTCACTATAAACAATATTTCCATAATCATTACAACAATATCTTGTAGCAGTCTAAGGTTGCACTATTCTAGTATACGCGAAGAACCTTACAAAGAAACATTACATCAGGAATGCCAAACAGAGTAAAATTTTACAGCGGTGCAATCCTTTTCCCACGTTATGGTGGAACGAGAAGCACATCCTACTATTAGATTCTTTTTTGTGGTTTATGTTAGACAAAATCTGCTGGTTTTTTACTAGTCTAAATTCGATTAGTATCTTTATTCTTTTTAAAACGATCAAGACTTTTATTGAATGTGCTGACGTTAATAGCATCCCTCATTCCTAGACACTAACGCCTTTATCACTCACCACTCAGGTCAGAAGTTGTCAATATCTATAGTACGGAAGATCGATTGTCATTCATAGACTTTCCGCGTCGAAGTTGAACAGTCAGAGTTAGGCAGAGTGCACGTTGAAAGTGGCTGGCTGACCACCGCAGTGCCATCTCCGTAATGTACTGTACACGCAGTGTCAGCGTTCCGCAACTCGGAAACAACGTCAGCTTCGGCGAGCAGCGGGAGAAACCCCGTTGCATACATAAGCGATGCGGTGTTTGCGCTGTACACAGCAGAGGCCTCATCCGGTCCGGCTAAGGGCGTTGTGTGGGACGCGCAGCATATAAGCAAATAGGCTCTTGTTTTACTTTTGTCGTTCCAAACCTGATCCTGTTAAGCGGAACCTAATACGAGGGTCGGAATAGCGTGTACTCAGAAGCTACAATCGCAACTTACTTTTTGAAGAA